>NC_092464.1:8840736-13640736 GCF_047495875.1 Pithys albifrons albifrons
AAGTCTGCAGGCTAAAAGCGCCTTGCATTTTATATGACATTCTTCATCCGTGGTTTTCAAATCATTTTACAAGTACTAATGAATAAAGTTTATTAACAATCCAGCAAAGGAGACAAGAACTGTTATCCTCTTTCCATGGCATGGAAATTGGGAGATATTTGTGTGTAATCTCATTTGTGCTTGCTAGATGCCAAATGAACTCCAGTTCCTTTGCACCTCTCCAGTACTATAAAAATTCATTAAAGTCACTCAATACACACTTAAAATTCTGCCACAATGAGACCCTCTGTAAACGTGAAACAGATCCAAGATCAAGTTCTTGCATCACAGTGACAGCCAGTCTGTGGTCACATTAATGACATGAGCATTGACCTCAGGGTCAGATTCCATCATATTTGGGAAAAACAGAAAAAAGGCCACAATTTTGACTTAAAAAGACTTGTTGGAATTTTTTGATCCAGTGATTTTCAAACTTTTACTTTCTGGATTTTGGATGTATTCAGACAGTGTTTTTATTCTCCTCATCTGATCTAAGTAATCAGGGGCTTGAAGCATTGTGAAATCGTTAAGATTGGGAAAAAAACCCTCTAAGAACCACTCTTAGCATCTTTAACTGAAAGGCTGTGGTCCAGGATCTGCATGTGAGCAAGGGGTTGCACTTAAGAACTTACTGAATCAGTAGAAAGACAATATGAGAGAAGAGAACCTGCCCTTCTTACCTGTAGGGTATGAATTTACTCTGCCCAGGAAATCTCCTATCCAAACCCCAAACTGGCAGATTGAATCGGAGTTTGAAGTGATTACCCAACTTTAAAGTGTTCATCATAGTGATGTCTTTTCTTCCTCAGAAGCTCACAAATCTCTGTTGCTAATTGTAGCCCCAATTATTCTTTCTCATCCCATGGGAGAAGAAACCAGCAAAGCAGTTGACCTACTAGTACATACACCCAAGAGGACCTTTCCTGCGCAGGGTCTCCTCTAGTTTGGGATTTGGAGGGGACACTCAGATTCCCACAGATATTAACTGCTCCCCAGGGGTCTATTCTGCTACAGTCAAGGGAGTTACATTCTGTATGTCAGTAGGTGCAGGATTTGTCCCATGTGAAGGACAACTGTCACCTTATTAAATAGTGACATCAATGATCATCTGCCTGGCAATAGCTGTGCCTCAGTTCACAGCTCTGCACTCAGACACCAGGGCACCTTCCGATCGGAAAGACCACATTTTATAACCTCATCTAACACAGTTTTGGATGTGGTAATGCATCCCAGGGAGACTATTAGACAAATAGGGTCTTAAAATCTTATCTCAGATCTTGCTCAAACATGAGGTTTTTGTAATCATAATGCTAAAAATATCATTCACATCTAAGAGCGATAACTGCAAGCAGGATTCAGGTTTGCCTGAAATTGCTGCAGTCCAGGCAATTAATAGTTAATACTTAACTCTCCTGACAAACAGCTCAGATGACAACATACCTATAATTATAGTTATATCTGATCATGTCGCTGGGGGAAAAAGGAAGGTGATACTGCAAATGCAGAGGGGCTGCATCCTAGTCTCTATCTCCCAGCCAATGCTCCAGACTCCCTTGGACCTCTCCAGGAATTACTTCTAGCTAGCCAGTCCTGGGAAGCGATCTGCTAGAGATGCTTTGTGCTCAGCTGTGTATCCCTAATTTTGTGAGCTGTACAGTGCCCACTTAACATGATGCTGGCAAATTAGAGCAGGCTGAAAATGCAGGCAGGTAATAGAAGCAGGGTAAAGGCTTGAGCTTGCGTCTTCTGTCCCTGGGAGGTTTGCAAGGCTGGCAGATGGGAAGCCAAGTACTTACACCATCGTCATTACTAGCATGGTGTTGCTTGTATGCCAGCTCCCCAGGGTGTGAACCAGCTACCGTGCCTGTGCAAGGAACAAAAAGGCCAAAGCATGACAAGGTGGATGGAGAGAGGCCACAAGGCTGAGGAGGCAGAGGGGTTTGTGTTCTGTGTCTTCAGGGTTCGTCCTGCCAAGAGCCACCTTCCTGTGGAGTTGATACATCAGCATCAGCCTGGGCCAACTATTGGCTTGCCAACAGAGCTAAGGCCCTTCAAAATTAACCCAGTCTTCAGTCTGGCAATCCCTTTGTAACCTATGTGCAATCCTAACTATGAGAAAAACCTCAGCACAACTGGCTCAGATTCCTGTATGTCCCTTTATTCTCCAGGATGAGCACTTAACCCCATCAAGCAAAACTCCACTGCATGCCTACTTTTTTAGAACGACCACTCTTTCTAGCTTAGAGTGAGCAGAGATACTCTTTATTTACACTGCTAGCAGATACAAAGTTTTCCTCCTTGCAGTTGCTCTAAATACTTGCTAGATTCCTGGGACTCATATTTCCAGGATGAATATTCTCATACAGTTTTGCAACCTTTTTTTTTTTTTTTTTGGCTGAGACAGCAGCATTTCCTAATGTGTAAATTTTTCTGGTTTTTCCCTATGCATAAACCTTAAACTCTATCAATAACTAATTGTTTCATGTGTCTCAAACAAAGTGTAATCAACAGAGAGGATGGTGGAGAAGTGTGAAATGACAGAGTGACATTATATGCTTAAATAAGCAAACTACACCCAAATCGAACAATGGCTTGAAAATGTTTCCATAATAAGGGTGCATAAATTACTTCCATTACTTGGAAAGCTCTTACTTGCATCTTACCAGCCACATTTCTAGTATTCACAAGAGCTGATACACTCCGATCATGATAGACATGCCTCTGCTACAGTAATTATAAAATGCTTTGTGAAAATATCATTGTGTCTACAGAGCTACTGAAGTTGTACTGTCTCCTTGGTATTTGTTTATTGCCCCTGTGAATTTAAAAAATATAATTAAAAAGAAAGAGAAGAAATACATTTGGAAACAAAATAGACCACTTTTTGCTGTTTATTCTCTGCGAGGGGAACAAGAAAATACATTTCAGGTTGTGCCAATACATGATATGCACCAGCTGGATAATGTAAAGGAGCAATGATTCATTGAAAAAACATGAGCAATAAATCCTGATCAGATGGAAACATTTCAAGAAGACACACTGATGGTTTCTCATGTGTGATCTCTACCACATATGCATATATGCATATGTACCAGAAGGGAATGCGAGCAGGAAGCCTTTACACTGAGAGGGCCAATGCCACCCAGAGCTGGGTGCTGCTGGTGCTGCTGCCCCTGAGTCTGTGCAGCCCCTCCTGGCCCCGTGCAGGCAAAGGAAATCATTCCTCTCTCTTGCTCTCATCTTGCAGTTTGAAAAGCAATTGCTAGTGAGTGCACAAGTGTCTTTTTCATTTTTGGAGTCCTACAACTTGAAAAATAGCAATTTTTATTTTTTCTTTAAAGGAAAATCCCCATGTAGTTCAACCAAAAACAGAGTCCTTACAGTAATTTATTCAGAGACTATAAATCCCATAATTTTATACATTTTCTTCCCCTCAAATGCTTTGTTTTTGTTGAATATATCTAATGATGCAAAACTAAAAATAGTCAATTTAAAATTCTGTTAGGATTACCGAGAATATGGAAAATAATTACATTAATCAATGAAAAATAAAACACGCTAATAAACAGGATGTGATTTGCTTTTAATTTTGTAGCTGGATTTATCATCACACCAAGGTAATATAAAGTATCTGACTTGAACATGATTTTGGTCTTTATTACAATTGCTGGATTTATTAAAAAGATCATGTTAACTTTATTTTAATAGTATGAGAGTCATGAAGTATAAGTATTTTTGAAATTAAAATCAGTCAACATAAGTAAAAGCCTTGAACAAATCTGAAATGCCTTAAAGGATTGTACTGAATTAATTTTAACCAACAGTGTAAGAGGAAAATGTACTTATATTCCACTATTTTTATTACAAAAATGTATGTGGAAGAAGTTTGGAGAGAAATTGTCGACAAGCAGTGAAGTGCAAAGTGTAAAATAATAAATAAACTTAGTTATTAAAAAAAAAAACTGCCTGGTTTTAACAAGCCAACACGGTATGAATGCATGAACAGCATCGCCTGTATTTCAAATTAACCATAGCAAGTCCTTCCACTTACCTGGAAAACCTGATCCGTGTGCTAAGATTTTGTATGTTAATTTATACTGCAGAGTTCTTAACATCTGACATCAGCTGTAACATTACAAGTTGTGCTATGACTTTATTAAGGGATGATTTCCAAAGCCCTAAAGAATACTTATTATGTTGTAATATATATTTCTGAAGAGGATTAGGTCTTTGATGCTAAAACCTAGACGTTTTAAAAGTGAGTTTACTGAAATGAGAAAGATTACATACATGCCTTTGTGTTGCACCAGGTAGAGCTTTTCCACCTTCATTTCAACTTCGTTTCACAAACCTCAGTGGTATCATGACTGAGAAATGCAAGTAAAATCCCTCAGAGTTTCATTACTGAAATGGGATATTCCAAAAAAGGACCTGGGGCTTGTGCTGAACCACAAACTGCATAGGCAACAACAGGGAAAACTTAGAAAAACAGAAAAAAACTCAGGACACATCCCTCCCTGCAATGTGTTAATGTTAATATCAGACTGAGCAGCAGCTGGATTTTAAGGACTGTGTCTGGTTTTGAATGCCGGTCTTTTAAAAGGATTGAAAATGTTGAAGGAAGAGCAAGAACAATGAAAAAGTTTAGAAAACTTGACCTGTGAGAAAAGACTGATGAAACTGGGTTTGTTTAATTTAGGATAGAGAAGATGGGTAATGGTTTTCCAGGATGTAAAAGGTTGTTGCAGAGAAAAACACCATCAGTTGTTCTCCAGATCCACTGGGGGTAGAAAGAGAAATAATCAGCTTAATTTGCAGGAAAAAAAAAGTAGGTTAGACATTAGCTAAAATGTCAAACTATAAAGAGAGTTAAGCAGTGGGAGAGGTTACCTGGGAGTACTGTAAAAAATCTGGCACTGGAGGTTTTTGAGACTGGGTTAGAGGAGCAGTGGGGGATGCTCCAGGTACAGGAGCTGCCTCAGGAACGGGACACAGAATGTCCTTCAGGGCACACCCAACACCGCAGCACCACATCTTTGCCACCACAGAAATCCAACAATTTAACTTCATTACAGAATAGTCTGGTTAGACAAGGACATATTGTCATTTTGTTTGAAATAGCCCATTTATCTGTTCTCAACATCAAGAGAAATACTTTTCTTTTGGCATTCTCTCCACACCTTATCAACATTTCAGCTCTCAAGTCAGTCCCTATTTTAATATAAATACATAAATATGTATATATGTATACATGTATATGTATGTATATGTATACACACACACACATATTAAATAGGAAAATAATTTCATTACCTTCATTGAAGGGAATTTTTATTATATATGTGCAAAAGAAAAAAGATTCTTGTTGTTTCACTCCCTGCAATGCTTGCCAGCCTCATCTCCAGTATCCAGGAGCCCATCAGCCAAACCAAGCCTGTCTTTCCTCGTGGAATGGCTCATAAATCTTTTGGTTCTCAGCACTGAAGAGTACTGTATCCCCAAGGTCACTTCATGCTCTCAGATGAGGAGATATTGGATATTGGTCAATATTGCCTTCCTCATGAAAGGAAAATGCAACTAGTTGTTATTATAGTAAATTTATTTGCTCAGAAGGGAACTTTTTCAGACACCCATTTGAAATAGCACAGTGAGCATGAGCTGCTTTAGAACTGAAACCCCATCACACCTCGGCTTTTGCAGTGAAAAGGAGTTAAAAAGGAGTTGTAAACTGAGGAAAAAGGGAAGGGGATTAAAGGGAAGGTTTGGGAAGGGAAGGTTTGGGAAGAGAAGGGAAAGGAAGGGAAGGCAAGGTTTGGGAAGGGAAGGCAAGGTTTGGGAAGGGAAGGTTTAGGAAGGCTTGGGAAGGAAATGGAAACGAAAGGAAATGAAATGGAGGAAATGGAAAGGAAGGGAAAAAAGGAACGGAAATGGAAAGGAAAACCTTTCTCTTTCTTGGGAATGTGTAAAAAAATGTAAATCACACATGGACAGCAGAAGTATTTACTAATCTATACCATGAAAGGTATTAAGCACGCTATCAATAAAAGACTATGAAAAATCAAGAATAAGACCTCCACTTCCAGGCTCAGCCCAACCCTGCAGACTGTCTGTCATGGTCTTCCTTCTCTGCCGTGATCCTGATCACTCCCACACCTGGGTTTGCACTGAGATGTATGTCCTGCCACATGCATTCCCATCTTTCTGGCCTGTGGGCAACAGAGCTGTCAAAGGCTGGAGCACAAGACTTATGAGAAGCCACTGAGAGAACTGAGGGTATTTAGTCTGGAGAAGAGGAGACTCAGGAGAGACCTTATCATTCTCTACAGCTACCTCACAGGAGGTTGTGGCCAGGTGGGAGTCAGTTTTATCTCCCAAGTAAGAAGGGATAGGACAAGGGAAAGCAGCCTCAGGCTATGCCAGGGAAGGGTTTAGATTGGATATTAGGAAAAATTTCTTTGCTGAAGAGGTTTTCAAACATTGAACAGGCTTCCCAGGGAAATGGTGGTGTCACCATCCCTAGATGTATTTAAAAGACATGTAGATGTGGCACCTGGGGACATGGCTTAATGGTGGACTTGGCAATGCTGGGGTAATGCCTTGACTCAATGATCTTAAAGGTTTTTTTCCAACCTAAATCACTCTGATTCTATTTTTCCATAGGTCAGTGCAATGAGCACCAGACTCTGCGTATGGCTGGAACAGGAGCACAATGCCACAACGTGAGGGATGTTCATGATCTCATAGCCCAATGGCTAGAACAGTTGGTTGGGAGAAAAGACCCTGGTCCTTGCAGTGACTCTGTATTTTATATGAAGCTATCACTGGGTAAAATATGTAAAGGCCAGAAGCCCCTTCTTAGCCAGTGACCAGGTTGGGTGAGGCTCCTTTCTGAGGGATTTAGGGTGCTGCTTGCAGATCCAGCAGTGCAGGCCCAGCCTCCAGCCCTATATTGTAACCAGTTAGTTCCTGTTACAGGGACAAATGTCTTTGTCTCTATCAGGGCTGCTGAAAACCTGTGCAAATCTTAAATGTGTTTTAAATTTATGAGATGAAAAAAAGGAGGGAGGGATGTGAGTGGAGCACATTTACACAGTAGCTCAACTTGAGAAGTGTGTAAATCTGCACTCTTTTCATCCGGCTCTGTTCTCTTCTCAAAGAAAATCCCCAGTGAAATACTATTCAGAAAAGAGTCACTTTCAAATACGGGAAATGACAGTGCTTTTAAAGTGGCATCTGCATGCCCCAAATCCAGAGAAATCTTAAAGACACAACATGAATCTGTGCTCAGGCATTGATGCCATAGTACTTTCAGACATGGAATAAAACTACATGTGATAGAAAAGTTGCTTGCCAGGGTCTGTGTGCCAAACAGACCCTGACTGTGTCCTCTCTATTAAACTAAACACTTCTCTTACACAGTAAAGAAAGAACACAGGTCTGCAAGAACTGAGTTACACTGAAAAAAAACCCATAAGTTTTATAGGGAAGTGAGGGTGCTGTGTTTAAGTGAGGTGCTATTAGCTCCCAACCACATCATCTCAAGATACACAGTAGTGTCAGGTTCCTCATCAGCACAGGGTAGCTTTTTTCTGTTTACAAGATAGTTGCCCACTACTCAAACCTTTAAATTGTGCTTTTCACCATTTCTGTTGACAAGGTTCATCAAAGGATGATTTACAATAAAAGAAAGGTTTTGGAAAAGAGCATCCCCATTTTCCCCAGTAGCAGAAAGCCCCTGTTCAGAACTGTACCCCACTACTTTGTCTTGTTGGTCCCCAATGTTACCAATATTTGCAAAATTTTTGTACCGGATGTTCTCTCACTGCAACAAAGAGCTCTTAACATGGCCCTTTCTTACTTAGTATTTCACCTCAGCAAATTCTTTTTTTTTTTGGAAAGAAAGTTTAAAAAGCCTCTTCCTACCCTCTGCAAACCTTTGTATCAACTCCCAAAGAGCCTTCCACATACCTGAGCTCCCTGGCCTGGCTCCTCTTCCTGTCCTCCACCTTCTGTGAAGCACCACTTTCTCCTATCTCGACAGGTACACACGCATCCTACTAGGGAAAAAAAAAGGAAGTAGGAAAATTCAGGCTGGCACATTTTTCTAGATTTTCAGTTGTATTGATACTGGATCTGCAAAAGTTCTGGTTTTCTATCCCTCTATCCTCAGCGTTTCCTGCTTTGAGCATCTCTCTGTCCTGCTGTTTGCATGGGGCCTTTCCCATTGCCATTCTCATTTCCATGGTTTCTTTCGACTTGCAGTTACCCAGGAGCTTCCACTATCTGTCCATGTATCTCACAGGCTGAGCAGCCACATGGGGAAAGGTCTGGATGCACCAAAGCCATGTATTCAGCCTGTGACTCTGCTGCCTCCTTCCTTCCCTGGGTTGAAGGCAGAGCTGGAGCTACACATGAGCACTGTCCTCCAAGACATGACCTGGGCTTCAATCTCCCTTTTCTGGGGTATTTATTGCCATCTGACTTAGTATCACAAAACAGGGGCTTCAGAGGACACAGTGACATGAGCCTCAGCTCCAATGCTTGATTTTTTTTCATGTCTTCTCTTTTCTGTTCCTGTCTCTCAATGCGTATTGCAAGTGGGTCCAGCAGCCACGTGTTTCTGCAGCCACTTTGCTGCATGTCCATTCCCTCAGTAGATGCTGATACTGTTGTGGACCATGAACATACCAATTCAGTGCTGAAACAAACAAGGAAGAAATGGTGAAAGACTCAGCTTTGTCATCACACACTCCTGCTTGTGGGGATAAGCACCTTCTGGCGTGGATTCTGCGTCTGTATTACTCTGCCTTTTCATAACTCAATCCTGCCAGCCTCTGAACTATTTTTATTGCTCTCCTCTGAATAATTTTCAATCTGTCACTATCTTTCAGGTAATGTGGTGCCCATAATTAAATACTGCAGGCGCTACCGCACCAGAGCCATATGCAGACGGGCTATTACCTTCTTGTGCTGTGATGTCTTCAGCCCCAAATCAAATTGGCCTTTTTTTGCTGCCATATCTCAAGGCAAACTCATGTCTAATTCACTCCACACTATCATCTCTAGATCTCTTGCAGCATTACTGCTTCTCGGGTTTTTATCACTGATTGAATATCCGGGGTTTAGATTATTTTTCCACAAATGTCGTAGCTTCTATTTTTTATGTGGAATCTCATTTTATTCTCCACTCATTTTTCCTGCCTTTTTGGATTCCTTTACATTATTTTGCTCTCATCTTCAGGATTTTCAAATCCACCCAGCTTAGTTTAGTTTGCATATTACACCCACAAAGCATTCAATTCTTCTTAAAGATCACTGAAACAGCTGGTAAAAAAGCTCCCCATTCAGTGAATCATTTCAGCACATGATTATAACCTCTGCGAGTCAATAGTGCTCAGGTATGTGATGAAGCACATGTTGGTACACTCATTAGTTTGGTTGTAACAGGAAAAGAATCTGTCATGTTTGAAGTGCAGCAGGTGTCTGTAGTGGGGCTCTGGTGAGGAGGGCCAGGTGACATGGGGAAAGGAAGCACTGAGTATCCCTAAGGAAGCAAACCCATCACAGGCTGCCAAGTGCGTCCACACATCCTCACCTGCACAGCCAGGGCTTGCATTAGGGTTTTGCCCTGTTGAGATGCCACCAGAGGCTCCCCCAGATCAGCTCGTTGCCATTCTTCTGTTCTTTCTGCTGAGACACGTTCGAAACCACGTCAGTCTGAATTAATGATGGGAGTAAGACGCTGGGTGACAGCAGTGACTGTTTTATTAAAATCCAAGGACCCAACTGAGCAGTCCTGAACTGCGCTCACATGGATAATCCCACATATTTTGAGCATTAGACCTGAATTCAGAAATTATCTATTTCTATATAAAGGAACTCAGTGTTTGACAGTCAAAATTTACTTGACATAAATCCATACTGTTTCTTTTCTCTGTTAACCTCTAAGTGTCCAATCCCACCAGAGTCTATGGAAAGATGTGATTTGGCTGCCAACATCTTCAGATCTGGCTGTGAGGATTTATCTACCTGGAGAAAAATACCTGGAATATCTATAGTGAAATAAAATCAGTCTCACCATCTGAAATACAATTTTTGGATAATGTGTTCTAAAGTTAAAAGCATTTAATTTTGGAAAATTCCACTCAGAAGAGATGGTGATTATTTGGAACCAAAGCCTCATTTACTTGGGGATATTGTCCATGTGAGGAGGTGCTCCAGTGTAACTATTTCTTAGTCTGTGGGGCTTTTTGGTTTGTTTGTTTTGTTTTGTTTTTTGAGGGGTGGGTGACCTGGAGT
This sequence comes from Pithys albifrons albifrons, assembly GCF_047495875.1. Taxonomy (NCBI): domain Eukaryota; kingdom Metazoa; phylum Chordata; class Aves; order Passeriformes; family Thamnophilidae; genus Pithys; species Pithys albifrons. The sequence goes on from NC_092464.1 coordinate 8,851,075, forward strand.
GGTGGCAGAATGGATTATTTTGGCCAAGTTCTCTACATAGGCAAGTTCAAACTGATGTTTCTTTTAATAATCTTTGTTCCTTTACTTGAATTGCTATAGTAGATCTGTTATCTTTACTAGCGAAACAGGACCAGCTTTCTTCTGGCATCATAACATTTTTATCCTAATTTTCCTATGGCTCTTGAGCTTTTCATTAAGAAAAGAAAATAAAGTGACAGTGCTTTAGGAAATTTGTTAGCTAATTCCCTTAGTGCTGAAGAAAACCAGGTTAGGTAGTTTCTATATTTTCACTTTTTACAGCATCAAACTGAATTTCCTTTTTTATTCTGCTTGTCTTTAAGAAATTCCACTTCAGAACCTGTAGATACTTGGGTAAACAGCTTTGTTGTAGGACCACGTGTGAAAAGCCAGTTTTAAGTAGTATGTAATAATATTTGAGGAAAAAAAGTGTGATGATATGATGCTGGAGAAGGCTGGCTGATGGCAAGCTGGGTCCTCATGGGGAGTCTTCCACCCACTTGCTCAGGGGAGAGCAATACAGACTCTGACCTCTCTGTCCACTCAGATGAACTCACTCAGCCTTGGGTTTGAGGAGCAAATGCTCACAGTGAACAACTCAGCATCAACACACTCTTCAGAAATCGTTTACAGAAAACACTGGGCAAGAGTATTTAATAACTGACCATCTCAGAAACCTGTAATACCCTTGCAGACAGCCTGCAACCAAAAGCAGGAAAAGATTGAACAGACAACGTGCTATACATTTTCCCACTGGTTTTACCTTTGCTTGCTTATTTATTTTATTAAGTTTTCTGATGTCCCTACAAAAATTGCTGCAATGTGTTTTATTCTTATTAAGAATAATTTTTTAAAAAAGAAGTCCATCAGTCCAACCATTTTTTGATTCACCCATAATTTAATCCCCTTCAAATTAATTAATGGGCCTACTGTCTTTCTAGAATGTCATTTCCCTTTGATATAGGTCTTAAAGCCCTTTTAAAGTTCTTTGATTAGGTTTAAATTCTTTTTTTCCCCTTATCCTTATTATTTCCCCTATAATCCCTAACTGAATTTGAGTATGCTTGTTTGATTCCTTCCCCTGCCCCCTCTTGCTTTCTAATTTTGACTACAGCTTTTTTTTCTTTTTTTTTAATTAAAAAAATTAAAACCTCAGATCTTTGCACAGTCCCTTATGAAGCCACATTGGCCGCTTCTTGTTCTCTCTGTTCTTCATTTTGAGAGGAGCAGGAGTCTCCTGCAGCTTAATTATGGTTTCTTGCAGGAGTCCCCCTGCTTCCCCTCACACTGGTGGCTGTACAGTATTCCTCCTCCTCCTCCTCCTTCTCCTCTGCAGACTTTTGTTAAATACAGTATGCACGGCAAGTACCAACCTTTTAGATCTACCAGAATTTTCCCTCATTGATTTTTAAAAACACCTGCCTAAGGATTTTTCATCCAGGCAGGATTTTTCCTGTCCTTTGCCTTCTTTCTGGAATTACATCCACTTCCAGAAGGGCCAGGGGATGCCTCTCCTTTTGTCAGCTTCAGCATCCATTTTTTAAATTGTTCTCGAACAATCACAGCTACAAGGTCACAATTGATCCATGGCCAATATTTTGGCAGATTTTATGTATTTCACCTGAATATAGATGATACCAGGGCCAGATCCTGCGCAGGAGCAAATCTCTGCAGCCTTTTACTCCCTCAGACCTGCTTTCTGCAGACAGCGGGTGCAGCTCAAAGTTCCTCAAGACACTTGGGAGCGATTTCAAAGCCCTTCTAATTTTCCTGATAATATTGGCACTCCTGGGTGCTAGTTTCCTGGTAGCTTAATTTTTATATATATATATATATATAAACCTGGAAATGTTGATAGCTTGAATTTCTGGAATCAAGTCTTAGTCCTCATGAAACTATTTTAATTAGAATGGGAGGGCTCTGTTAACTAAAAGTGGAAGAAATATTTATGTGAGGATACTCCGAATTTTGCTTAGCCTAGTGACTTTTTTTCTCTATTTCCCCCCTTTCTTTTCCCTCCTCTCTTTTTCTCTTTTTTTATTTTTCTTCTTCCTCTATCCATTCCCCCCCCCCCCTTCCCCCCCCCATCATCTACTATTACAACCTAAAATCTTTTGTTCTCACGTTTGTAAAATACCACATTCCCAGCCACCCTTTTCATGGCACGCACTGAAACCCATGAGATCTGAAATATCCTCCTGTCCACTTAAACCATGACACTTCCCCAGCCCTAAGCCCACATGCGATGCCTTACAGTCCTGTCATACTTGTTTACATCCACTTGGTTTTAGTTCCTTGCTCTTTTTCTCCGTCGAGCCTTCGCCCCCCGGTTTCTTTGAGCTGCCTTTCACGCCAGCGGAGCCTGGCCGGTTAATTGTCCATCCAGGACAGGCGAGGTTGAGCCGGGCTGAGACGCATTTCCTCTTGTCGTGACAATTGTTCAGACTGTTCGCCACTTCACGCTCGGATGAGTTTTTCCGTCTCCGCTGCCCGCACGGCCTCGGTTGGCTCTCCCGTGTCTCCTGGGTGCAGACACATCCCAACACGGCCCTGCTTTGGCTTCCTCATTCAGGGAGACTTTCCCTCTCCCTCTGCAGTAGATTTTTGGCTATTTGGTGTTGGGATTTTTGCCATGTTCTGCCGGGGCTGAAGGTTTTGTCCTACAGTTAGCATTGTGCAGGCTATCCCAGTATTGATTCACAGTCCTTCTGGACTTTTATTTTATTTCATTCAATGTTGGCACCATATGGCAACTATGGCAACTGAATATATAACCCTATTCAGTTTCTGACTCCAGTCTGATCTGTTAAAGGGCTCCATGTTCTGGTCTGGAGGGGAAAAAGAAGTGATTCCTATAGGACATAGCAGTAAAGAAGTTCAAACAAGGCTCCTCTGCCTTTAAAGTTTCCCTTTTCCGTTAGGACAAACAGAAAAAAAATAAAGAGAACATAAATATATTTGACAGAGTTTCACATATGGCAGATGTATCATGTTGAAAGAGTAACAGGTTAGTTTGAATTAATAATATGATTACAGTATCTATAAAATCACAATGTGTGTAAGCCCCATGGGCAACATATTTGTGTTTATTTTTATTTCATTTTATTTGCAAAGGAAGGTGTAACCCACTGCTTCTCAAGAAGCCAGCTGCTAATAAAGCAGCTGGCTAATAAAGGGCAGAAATAAATGTCTGAGGGAAATATTTAAAAGCATCCTGGTGACTTAGGGACATGTGTCAGTTGGGACACATCATTTATTTAGGCATTTTCAGAAATTGCAAGTGGAGCACGCACTTGCTCACATGAGTAGTTTTACTTGTGTGCTGCCTTTGAATTCAAGTTAAAGTTACTCATGTGCATAACTCTCCTCAGGACTGGGCCCTACGGCTGTTTCTTCCTCCTGAAAAGATACTGAGGGAACTAATTTTTCTGATGATTAATCTCAAACGCTGCACCTGCAGTGCCTGCTTTCACTTGAATGAGAAGAGATTGATTTATCTAGCTATCTTTCTGTCTGTCTCATTATCCATCTCCTGTAGCATCGCAGAACCTCAGAAAACGACGAACTTATCTTCCCAACAGCCATATGGGGCAGGACAGTATTATCTTCACTTGCCAGATGGGGAGATCAAGGTAGGAATCAGCAAAGTGACATGCCTGAGGTCATGTAAGAAGTTAGTGTCAGAACCAGGCAGTGCAAAGAGCTTTCTGGACTCCCAGAACCCATGACATAATTCCAGTGCCATCTGACTGCTTTGTAGATCCTCTGCAAAGAATTAATGAATCCTGCTGCTCAAACCTGAGCTCCAGCTCATGGAGGAACAAAACCTTGTTGTGGTCCAGCACGACTGATTTCCTGCATTGCTACCTGAGCAGAGAGCGGCAAAACACGCATGCCCTGGCAAGGGAGCTGTGAGGGGCTGGAAGAAATGAACAGATTCTTTTATGCTTTAAGAATAAGAAAAATATCACTACCAAACTAGGATAAAAAATAGATAATTCCTGAGATTCCCTCTGCAATCCCTGAGGTGCAGCACTCTAGTGAGGCAGGAGCAGCAGCAGGGAGGGTGAGCATGGGAGGCTGCTTGGGGGGACCCTAGTTAAGAGTATGGCATAGACAGAGCAGGTTTAGGGGATCCTTTGGGTGCATGAATATCTGAGGGGCCATCTGGGTGTTACCACCACTTGGCTCAATGGCAGCCCCAGCCCGGCACACAAGGAGCTGAAGGAAAGTGTTCAGTGATTGTATCTCCAGTGGCTGGAAAGCAATCCAGTCCTGGACAAGCTGTGTGGAAAGCCCTTATGCTAACTACCCTTGACACAAGGTTTTTGCATGAATATTTCAATGTTCGTGAGTGAAATTCCCTGCTGGCACTGAGGGCTTTTTCCACAGACGAGCAATCCCATTCATTTTTCAAGGTGAACCAGCAGAGAGCAGCTCCAGGACAAGGGACACCTACCCCAACATGTGGTATCCCTGGGTGAACTTGTGTTTCTTGCCCCACTCTAAATCAGAGCTTGAATCCAGGCTCCTCCTAGTGCCTGGGGGTGACCCAAACCCTGACCATCCCTGGTGCTTCCTGCTCTGCTCATTCAGCCCTGAACAGCTGGAGTGCAGATCTGACCTGCTCCAGATAGGATTTGTCATCATGGTAATCCCACCAGTGTCATGCCGTGAGACAGGTAATCTGGTAAACTCTCAGGTATCCCATGGTCAGAGGAGGGGACATTTTTTTAGATATTGGTAAAAGTGGACACCAGCCAGAGCACTGAACCCAGAGCAGGGACACTGAAGTCTCAAGCTTGTTGAGATGAACTCCTAAAGCAAAAGGGCAGACAGCATTAATTAAATTCCAAAAGCACCAGCTTTAATTAACTTTTGTGCTGTCCCAGTGCCCAGTAGCACCTCCTAACCCCAGCACCAGGAGGATCACACTGTGGTGCCCTCCAGCTGATGGAGGTGGCACTGTGATGCCTGGCATGACCTGGCCAGGTGCCAATGAGGCTGCTGGGAATGGCAGAGCCCATAACAAAACTGGCCTCATTCTCTTGCCCCAGCCTCAGCCAGCTCCCGGGGGATATCCTCGCTGAAGGCACTGCAGCTTAACTTTTCCAGTCATGTCAGCTCCATTGCTTTCAACAGGGCTACAAGCACGGAGAACCTCACCTTTCTTTTTTCTTAATGTGTGTCTTAATGTGCAGTCGATGAGGCTAGTTATCTTGTCAGGGGCCTGGGGTGAGCTGGGGCTGATGGGCGATGGCAGCCCGCAATAGTTCTTCGCATGCCGCTTTGTAGTGTGCACCCAAGTACTACAAGCCTGGGTCCAATACAAATAAATAATTAAGTGCATTTCCCGGGGCAAGAAAATGAAGACTTGGAGCTGTGGCAAGAATGAATAAGTACAAGACCTCTAGACCTGCAGAGCACGCACACAGTGTGTGACTGACAGTGGATTTCTTGCAGCCATCACATCAAAGACTCCAGAAAACTGCTGTGCAGGGTGTCACTGAGAGGAGAGGCTCTGGCCCTGCCAGAGGGAGGGATTCAGCACACTGGGAGGGGTCGTAATGCAGTCCAAGGTACTCGGGATTTTGAGCACCTCCAGGAAAATTTGCTGTTCTTCAGACAGCACCATCAATTCCAGCATGCCTGTCTTTGAGTGCAGAGGAGTACAAAGGCCTTCCTTTCCCCAGCCTCATAGGCAGTAAGTGGGAAGCATGTGAACCTCCAGACGGACCCCAAAGCAAAAGTGAGTTGTCACCTGTGACCCCATGGGGATCCTGACTCCCTCCAGAGCTGGCTCTCCTTCCATCTCTCATCACCCACCCCAGTCCACCCACTCATCCTGTCCCACTCCTGGCAGGACTCAGGGCATCCTTATCTCTTCAGAAACATTGGTACAAACCTTAAGAAATGAAGAAGCTCTAAACCCCAGCACTGAAGATCCTCCCATCATGTAGACTGTCATGGTGGCAACGCCTGGAACAGCTGCTTGATACCTAGGGCTTTTGGGAGGTGTGTTGGGAAAATGGGTCACCATAAAAGCCTTCCTTTCCTGGACCAGACCTGGGATGCCTCCTAAATGTATTTCCAATATGTAAACTAGTGTGGGGATGGCTGAGCATGGGCAGTAAGAAGGTTTTACATACACTTCTGTACTCAGCTACTGCTACAGAGAGAATGAGCCAAAATTAGGCTCCCCAGATCTTCATCCATTTTCCCAGCCAGGCATTTTAGGGCCAGCTGGAGTGTCTGAAGAGGTGTCTCCATTTTGGATCATGATATCTTTGGAGTGAGGGGTGCATGTTGTGGCAGGTTGACACAACACAAAACACTCCCAAGGCATGGTTCAGATCTGCATATTCAGCATCAGCTCTATCACAGGCTGTTTGTAAAACAGATGTCTGGTATCCCTGTTGGAGTTTGCATTTTTGTCTTACCTTTTTCAATAAGCTGAGTTTCTCCTATTCTTACCCTGTAAGTTCACTTAAACTTACTTTTTATTTAATTTTCTTGGGGGATGTTGGTTTCTGTTTGATTTTGTAAATTATGTTTCTCACCTTTGAGGGGAAAAGAAGTACAGCCCAGCATTCCCTGCATCACGCAGCAGTTGCTGCAGTATCACCTGCACTACTATCATGGTTCAACATTTTCTTAGTTCTGAACAACTTGGCTAGTGCCAATTTCTATGAAAAATTCCGTAAAAAGATCATTCTAGAAAAAACTCCATCAACAACAGTACATAATTGTCTCGGTACACTTAAGGATCCTTTCTACTTCTGTGCTCAACTGGTGTGGGTTTTCCTTCCTCCAATTCTTGGTACCCCCTTGTGCCTCGTGCAGTCCTGCTCTAACTCCTGATCTACACTAGATCTTTTCTCTCCCTTGCCTTTATTTTTCTCCTATTTTCTCTCTCGTTAGCTTTTATTCAGCTTTCTTGACTCTGTCCCAGCCTTTCTCTTCTTTTCTACTTCCTGGCTCCTCTCTAGGGTTTCCATTTTTGCTTTCCCTAGGACTTTGGAGTCTTCCAGCACAAGCACTCAGCACTACACTACTGACACAGAGGGGACAGTGGCACAGGATCTTCATTTGTAGAGGGGGCAGGAAGCAAACCTGAGCCCTTAGACATCCGTGAACCTTGGGGTACGCATTACTGAATAGGATGTGTAGTGTAAAACTGTGTCCAAACTCTGCCTTAGTTATTTCTCTCTTCTTCACCTTAATCCAGACATCTACACTCACACAAATGAATTCTTGTTCTGGAGAGAATGGAAAGCACATGTCTGGAGAATTTTTATTAAATATTCCAAAATATGTGTTCTCCTTACAGTAGGACAAGTGCAAGAAGAAAGAGTGGGAAGCTGATGAAGCTAAATGCAAGTAAGAAATTTTTTTCTATAGAAGTTTGTCATATAATTATGAAGTTATTTTTTGTGTCAGAATACCACAGAGGATGATATCAACCAGTAAGATGGGATCTCACAATCTGACAGTTGGTTTATGCACTCATAAGTAATCTGCATATATACAGACCATGAGATATTCCATTAAAATGTTTATATCAGTTTCTGGAACTGTTGCACTCAAGCTCTGAGAAAGCATTTACAAGTGCATAGATAGAAACTATCCCTACCTAAGCACTAGTACAACAATTTACCATGTACCCATTAACAGCAATCATAGTCTAGGCTGGATGAAGAAGCTCGGTGCTTCCAGTGTCAGACACATCTATCTGACACCATTCACTTCACAGCTTTTGTTTGTGGAATGATCCATGTCTTCTGAAGCTAGAAATGTCTCTGTTGACAGACTTTCTGATCTGATTGATTTGGGGTTTGCTGCAGAAGAAGCAGAAGGGCTGGATGTTGAGATGAAGATTGTGACTCCAGGTCTCAGAGGCACAAAAAGCAGAAATAAAGTTGAAAAATCCCACTCTTACTGATTTTTAAAGGACTGTGTCCAGCAGGAAGCTTGGGGGCCTGCTAACCTGGAGCAGAACTGGAGGGACTTTGTGTTTTCCTTCACAAAGTTAAGATCTTTTTTTCAGATCTTTCCCCTCTGTAGGAGGAAGAAGTTGGAAAACAGACTAAAAAGAGAAAACTTAACCTGTGTATCCTAGGTATAATTCATTTACCATCCAAGACGTAATTCTGAACTAGAGCTGCTAGAGATGGGACCTGGTGTTGAAAAGACTGTTCTGAGGCCTGGGCATTTTCAGACAAAGTGTAAGATGCTCATGTTGATATGGACAATGTCCATGCAGTGTCAGTGGAAAAAAGGTGATCTGTTCTTAACTTGTGCAAGAAAACCTCAAAAAACTAGAGGAGTTGCCTTGATTTGTTAATGAATTTTTATACAGAGAACTCAGTTCTTCATGTGTTTCTATACAACTTAGCTTTTCCAAGAGTCATCCACTCTGATAACTCATGTTCTCTCTGAAGCACCTCTTAGAATTGTCTTCAGTGAGGACATAATGATGAAAAAGGCTTTTGAAAGAGAAAAGCTTGGATTTTTTGAGATGTGTTTTAAATGAAGTCTCTGTGTCCCACTGAGGTTGATGCATTTCTTCTATCCAGATTTATGGAAGTCAAATTTAAAACATGGCAAAGAGTAAGAGTCTTGGGAAGAAACTGTTGTACTCAGAAATATTATTTGATCAATTAGTCAATGAGAAAAACTCTTTCACTTAGTCATGTCAAGATGTTGAGTTCATTTCTCCTTTGGAAGCATCAAGAGTAAGTTCAGTCAAATCCCTGAAAATTTCTCGGTGTAAAATAAGTCTCATCAAGAAGAAAATGGAGCACTTACAGCATTTGGGAGAGTGCTGTAAAGGTCACAACACACACCACATCTTCTCCCAGACAGTGGAAGAGAGTATAAACTACCTGAAAGGTGTTCTAGATACCTTCTGGAGATGTTCCCATAAATGTTATCCCCAGGAACTTCCATACAAACCACCGGCTTATACAGAGTCTAAAAAGCCTGAAAGCTCTGCTGTAAATGGTAACTCATCACGAGGATTTGAAGAGCATCTCAAAATGAGTCTGGTGGCTCCAGACCACATTGTTGTATGCAATGCTTTGGTTACACATAAGGTATCACCAAACCTTAGCTAGATGCTTTGCTTCCTTGGATGACCCAGTCAATAAAGACCAGAAGGACAGGTCTTCCATAAAATCAGACAATCATATCTCCCTTACAGCTTTTGACAACTGGAAGTGTCTGGAAAACAATCCAGGTTGGATCATGCTTTGAACAACCTGGTCCAGTGGGAGGTGTCCCTCCCCACAGCCAGGGGGGCTGGAATGGGATAATATTTAAGGCCACTTTGAACCCAAACCATTCTATAGTTTTATGATAATTTCCCCTGTGTATTCCATATGCTTAAAAGTCACCCTTCCTAATTTCTTGCACAGTGAAGACAAGGTCTTGATCTCTGTGGGGCAGGTGCTGGTGTCATCAGTGCAGACACCACAAGAGTTCAGCTACTAAAGAAGTGTATGCAACCCACCTGCCTTCCTGAACGCAGCCATGACAAACCAGCTTCTTGTCAAGGTAAACTAATATTTTATTAGAAACAGTTATCATTCAGGAATAAATCCCAAAGCTGTGAAGTATAAAAGAGGCTTTCAAGCAGACTTTCCTTGAACAGTGGCAGCTTAAGTCCTGTTGTCATTACTGAAGCGCAATAGGAAATGATTTAAAGGGTTCATTTAAATCATTTAAAGGTTAAGAACCTATGTTTTCATCTGGACACAAAGGTGAAAGATCAGATTGCTGATCTCAGCTATTTGTGTTTTGTCTCTTAATCATCATCTTCAAATGAGTCAAATAGCTGTTTATTCAGTTTCATGAGGGCAGAGCTTTCTTAGAGGTACCCAGGGTTGTTTACAGCCTTTTCAGGAGAGATGGAAGGCCCTTTCATGAAGAGAAACAGCCAGAGATGGTGATAATCTTTGTTATTTCCATCACAGTATTATTTCAGGGAACCCCTGAATTTAGGCAGTCCATGACATTAGGTTTTGCACCAATATGTAATGCAAAACATGAGCTCCCTCCTCACTATTTGGAGAAAGAAAATACCTGGATCAAATAAGTAGATTGGACTGAAGTATGGAGAAATATGCCCCACCAAGGAGGCTTTGCAAAGTCAATGGGAGGTGACTGCTTGTTTCTACAGTGCACCCCATCTGGTGTCCATAAAACAGAGCAGATCTCTCTGTGATATTCCAAGGCTCTCCCCTAGTACTTTTAAAACCCTCCACAGTGCAGCAGTTCTGTGCAGAATGAAACAGGCTGACAAAATTCGCATTGAGAAGAAGCAGTCTTAGCCTAAAAAGACTTCTTCATGGGGACAAGATGCCACTTTCTCATTCCTTACAGGTTCTGTGTGAGAAAGGGCTGCAGGCAGATAGATCTTCACCTGTCCCTCTTTTGAACCTGAAAGACAGCAGACATGTGGCTTTTCTGAGAGCTCAAGGACTGATTGTATAGCAGAATTACAAAAACAGGGAAAACGAGCGTCACCCATTTTGGGAAGATCAGGCAATCTGAAAACAGTAACTTCCCTGTACACCATGCTATGTTATTGTACCAGAAAGCCTCACAACCAGAACCTCCCCCAGTTCATGTTTTTTCCGAGTGTTCCCACTGCTCTCAAGTGTTCCCAGCACAAGGGTGGCTCAGCCCAGTAGGACATTGACTGCCATGCTTCAAGATGCTGCCTCAAAATGTCCTGGCTGTGTCAGCACCACCAGATTATTTCCTAGCCTAGTTTCAGGGATTTACTAGAGTCCCAATTCATTATATGAAAAAGTCTGCAAGTGCAGAGGTGCCACTAGTCACTCTGGAAAGTGAGCAGAACTGGGAATCTGTGTCTGGTGGGAATGAGGGTGAGTAATCCACCTTATCTGTGATCACCTGCTGTGCTACAGTTCTCCTTTCACCTGGGTCAGTGTAATTGAGGGCTTTGGAAACAGGAAAAAACAAATATGGATTTCAGTGCAGTATGCCACAAACAACATTCCAGTCCAAAGTTTCATGGTCTGTGCCACAAAAATATAAAGATTACTATAATAACTAATAATAAAAGCAACGTATATTTGCAATTCATTACCTATATTTGGTTATGTATTGTGGTGCAGCAAATCAGGAGTTGGACAAATAATGAGAATGTGTAACTTCTAGTGCTGTTTCTGCCAAATTTTGTCTCTACTCCTTGTTATTTTAAGTTGTGAGTAAAGATTTTTTTCACACTGATAAAGTGCTTTTGCATGTTCAGACTGCTCTGAGGAAGAGCGCAGTCAAAGGCTGTATCAAAGATGACTCAGGCTCAGAAAATACCACATATTTTGAAATTCCTTTTATGACCTTATGTGTCCATGTAAAGTCTTTGAAAGTCAAAGCAAGATTACCCTGAGAAAACCAACCTCACATATTCCTACTCCCTGGGATTCAAGCATCATTACCCTCCTCTCAGGCCATCCCCAGGTGAACATGAATCCCCCTGCTTCCATGTGGGTGTAAGGCACAACGAGGAAGGCTCTGGGTGACACAGAGGCTTAAGTCAAACCTCATTCCAGGTAGGTGAGTGTTAAAGTACAAGCTGAGTTGTTGGGGTTTAATCATGCATGGGAAATTTCTCTAGGAAAGGCAGCGGGCTGGGAGCTGAGGGCTGGCACTACTGCCTGCACTGGGATTAAGCTCAAGGAGCTGGAAGGGACAAAGATATTGGAAATCCGAAGACCTACCAAAACTACACAGTTCAGTTTTATTTTCTGAAATTCAGTTGCAGGGGGGGAACTATGAGGGAAGAACACACATGGAGTATATTGATAACCAAAGCCACAAAGGGGGCACAGCTACAGCTCCTCGTTGTCTTCAGCCTTGTAGGCACAAGGTACCCAGAGGCTCATGCAGGGTGCTCAGGTGCCCTCTTTGCATCCATCAGTCATAAATTTCACAGATTAGGAATTACACTGATTCTTCTTCCAGAAGAGTCACAAGTATCTAGTTGGATGAAATGGAGTATAGTTTGCAGTTCACTTTGTGTGCTGCAATGGGCAGAGCACAAGGCTGGGGGCACAACCACCCTGTCCTGCTTCTGGCCAACACAGCTGAGCACAGCAGAAACAGCTAAGTGCAATGGAGATGTATTCATTAGTCACCATGATATAGCTTACACAAGGAAAGAAGTTGAGACAACTCTCCATCTTCTTTGGTATCAGTAAACAGGCATTTAATCATGGTTTTGTATCCTCAAATAATACTTTCTAATAATTTGCCATCTCCGTGGAGGTCAGAAGAGATGGCCATGTGGTAAAGATCTGGCCATGAGAAGGCAAAAGTATTTAATCTCTGCACATTCTCAACCTGTGTTAAAGAAGGAACAATGATCCTGCACTAGCAGGTGTGTGATGACAGGAGTATGAGCTCTGCGTAAATTAACTCTGCTGCTTGTGCAAAGCCAAGCACAGGGGATCCCAGTCCTGACCAGGGCTGAGAGCCACCCAACAATTATTAATGGTAATAATAAAACTCAAAGATAAAACAGAAGAGCTCAAGATAACCTAGTCACTATGTGATACACTTTGCACAGTGCTCAACCTTCACTTTCCCACTCTTTACAAGCACCAGTGGCACATTGAAAATTTCTGCAGGAATTTGCAGAACTGATCAATACAGGTAGTCAGATAAATACAGCCCTGCCAAATACCAAGGCTTTCTGAAATCCCACCTTTTGCTCATGTCACACTTAATATGACAGGGAAGATTTTTTTTTTACACATTTAAGAAACATTGCCGTATTGAAATCTCTTTCTTCCTTCCTTCATTAATGTCTGTGTCACCTCCAGGGTTCTTATAATTCCTTATTGGCTTCTCTTCCAGAATTTGCTTTAAGAAAACTTCAGCTAGTTTTGAATGTGGCTGCAAGGTTAACTAGAAATAGAAAATGTCATGAACATGCTGGATATATATCCCTTCTGCTTCCCTGCCACTAAGCCAGCTTTTCATAAAGTTTGAAACTGATATTAATATTTAACTTTTAACTCACAAGATCTTTCATGGTCTCAGCTCTGCTTAATTAGCTGACATTTAGCTCCCTCTATTCCACAGCACACACCTAGGAGTCCTTGGGTACTGGTTTATTAACATTCCCCAAAGTAGATTGGAGCAGGCGGTTACCAGAACCTTTATCAATTGCTCCCAAAGGCGATGGAATTTATTGCTGAATGCCATTAAACCAGCCAGGTCTGTAAATATGGTTAAAGGCACGAAGGCGCTCCTATTTTCCAAAGCTTCTTCCTCAGTTTAAATGAGCTTTGTGAATTGGTCTCTCCTTTTCTCTCACTTTTTGCATGCAGCCTTGTTGAGGCGCTCCTAAAGAAAGACTCTGTATTAACCTACATTGAATTAAGCACAGTTCTGCTGTTAATCAACACTCTTACAGTGATATACACGGCTGCAGCAGCGCTCCGGCACAGGCATGGCTGTGTGGAAGTTACCGAGTGTAGCAACTCCACCTTGCATTTATTTTCTAACCTTCCACACTCTTCCCTCACTAAAATCTTTCCTCTTTTTCTTCCAGCCTCAGAAATCCCCTGCTCAGACAATGTAAGGTGTAAATGCTCATTTTACATCCACTCTGTGGCCCCAGTGGCATCCCCAAGAGCATTTCTCCACTCATGCCCTTTCCACCCCTGGGCTGGTCTCCCATTGCCACCTGCACCCCATCAGCTGCAGGGGTGCTCCTGCCCAGCGAGTAACTCCTAGAGACTTGTTCTAGAGGTAACTGTATACATCCCAGCACTAAAAGTGAGGACAATTTTCAGAGACCAACACAATTTAAGATCACTCACAACTCCATAATCACAGTGCTAATTACCTACTTAAGCCTCCAGAACAAAATATGCTGTACTCAGATGGTGTGTGCCATAATTACAAGGTATTCCTCTCCACTCCTGCCATAAGACCCATTAGTAGCATTTTATCTAATATGTATCTGACTCTCCTCATTTCTGGTAAACTTAATATGAATTAGGAACACCATGTGAGTAAGTATTTTGCTCATAAAATTCTAACATTCTTCTCAATGAAACAGTGACAGGCAGTATGCATTTTCTAAAATCTATACTTTGATGAAGCTATTACAGTATGAAGAAAGCCATATCGCAAAGACAAATATGAATAAAAAACACAACTCCTTAGTGAACAACCTTGTTTTAGGGTTTATCTTAATAAACAAAGCATTGATCTTGCCTGTTTTGGATCTTGCTTCATCCATTTTTGGTTTCTCAGTGAAATGAACTAACTGACCTCCACTCATTCAGCTTAAGCTACATTTGAAATAAAATCTGTCACCAGAAAAGTGCAGTTTGCCCAATATATTTGTCATGGAAAATGAAATTAACTGATTTTAATATATGTATATATCATATATATCTATATATATTTAACAGTCCTCATGAACCAGGGAACCCCAGTATCCCCGGGTCAAATGTGACAGCTCTATACCAAGTCAACAGACTAAAGTTACTTGCTCTGGGAAAGAATCTGGTCCTCCTTTCTTAGAAATGTCCTTTACACTTCTCTTGCATTGATAAAAGACTAGATCATGCCTTTGGATACATCTCTGACTTCATTAGAGTAGGGTGAGATGAATAAAGAAGAAAAGAAGAAAAGAAGAAAAGACAGAATCTGAAGTCAGGATGTATTTCCTTGGTTTTCTGTATAGGTTTTGAGGTGCTCATTTCTAGGAGGAAGCTAAAGGGACCTGCTAGGACAGGTACGTAAATATCTGCATAGATGGGATCCCAAGCAATTAATGTCATGTCATATCATACATCATATCAGAGCATATAATTTTACCTAATCTTCTAATTCACAGACGATAAAAAGCATGAATTGTTTTTCAGACTGAGCACTTCATACTGAACCCAAGATTAGTTTGACTTCATAAAGGGCCTCACAAATATTAAGTTTGCATCTCAGTATCTGCTTCAATAAAATAATAGTGAAACAATATGAGCGTTTACCCAAAAAGGAAATATCCCAAACTGGGGAAAGTACATATCAGAGGTAGTCCACTACAGGACTGCTCCAGCTGTACCCAAGTTACATGAGCATAAGACTGGGGTGATACAGGGATGAATCTGGCCCCTATCTTATCGTTGATGCGAAACCAAACAGACACCAAAATTCTCTTGGAGTTTTTCACTGTGAAATCCAAAACAGATTGTAAATGTGTAAATTATGGTTTAAAGAAAGACTTTCCTTCTGAGGGACATATATCTCACTACTATCATCTTGCAGTGTTTTCTCAGCACAAACCACACCGACTGCAGGGGTTGGATGTACATTGAGCACAGCATCGGAAGACTTGATGTTCAGTGAAACAAACTGGCCAGATTGCTATGGAGCTCTTTTATAGCAATTGTCAGAGAAAATTAAATAAAGCACGAGACAGCACTCAAATTTTAAAAAGACAGAGAAGAAAACTGTAGCATACCTGCCTGAAATAATTTACCAGTTGGTGTTACAGGAAGCATGAAAGTTCCCTCAATTATAAAAAAAAAGACAAAAAAAAATCCTCCAAAACTCCAAGAAAATAAAAAACAAAAAAAGGATAAAAAACCAAACCAAAATTAGTCCCTGTTGCCTCCTAAATTTGCTTCTTTTGATCTTTTGATAATGGTCAGCCACTTGCACTATGCTGTTCTCTCATAAAATCAATTTTCTTTGTTACTTTTATGGGTTTTTCATGTTGAATGATGAAAAGAGGATGATGGAAAGAGGTAAAATATTTTTAGATCATTTTTGGAAAAAAAATATGATTAAAAATAAGATGAGAATTAGCTAGAGTTTGTAATAGCTGCACAGATTCCAAACACCAAACACCTGTGTTCCTTTTGTGTGACTTGGTAATGCATGGATTTTTATACACACTTGGAGCCAAATCTGTCTTTTAGGCCCACTCAAAAATCAATGGATTTCACAGAATGGAAATAGGATTGGAATCCAAACCTTCCTGTTAGTTTGATACACATCTTAGTTTTATGCACAATGTATAAGAAACATTCTTCTGCTCTCAGACTTTAAATGGAGCCTGTTGACTGTAGGTTTTGCCTATGAGGTGAGCTCAGTATCCACACCCAAGAACCCATCTCAGCATAAATTGGCTGTTTGGAAGCAGAATGAAATAGAAAGACAGTTCAAATATTTGAAAGTTTCTCAAAAATCACTGTTTACATACACATGAAAGAAGGTGTTCAATTGGATTAAGTGTAAAGAAAGTCTTTCTTAAATACCAAAGGCATTATTTCATTTTATATAGAATAGCTGCTCCACGATACTCAAATTATAACTTTGATGAAGTATTCTGCAGAATTGTTCTGTCAGTAGGATGAGGCAGAAAATATTCCACCTCAAGCAAAAACTTCAGTCTTTTTAAAAACAGTAAACCAGACAACAAATCTTTGTGTAACAGATTTAGGGGACCAGATGTTAAACTGTTGTAAATCAGCGCTGCTCTAATGGCTTCTGTGAAGCTCCAACAATTTACATGCACTGAGGGATGAACTGTGTTATTGTTGAAATATTTAACTTTTAAAATATTGCAAAAATCTAGAAATAAACTTTAAAATCAGGACTTACGAACAGATATTTTTATTGGAGAGGGTTTCTTTTTCCACAATACAAATTATTTTATATTCTTTAGTGGTTACTCTGTCTGTAAAGGTGACCTATGTATTTTCAGAACTTTTTCTTTGTTATTAAGCTTACTGTTACTCTAAACATTCTGCTGCTTTGAATTAACTAACCTTGTTACCTTAAAACCACAGCTAAGTAGTTAATGTCTTTTTAAACAGTAATTTCATAGAGTGTTGGAGCCCGAAGCAGATATTCTCCCATTTTATCTTCTGGGACACAGCAACAACCTGAGCTGAGTCCCAGCTCTGGGTGAGATTTATGACCAAATATTTTATACTGATTAATAAATATTTTGGACAAAAAAAATCCAACCCCAATGATGAAAGGCATAACCTCTGTCAGGAGTATTTTGATGTTTTTTGCCATTTCTTCAGCAAGAAAGCTTTAATTAAAAAAAGTTATTACACTAGTGGTGCTCAGGTCATGAACATTTATATCGGGATCAGTAGAACTTTGATATGGAAATTTTAAAGGAATGGCTTGTTTTAAGAAAGCTCCACACATTCCACAAATTATTTCACCTTTGAAAGGAGAAATATTTGGAAAGTTTCCCATTGTCGTGTCATCAACAGTGACAAACTTTGCAGCTCTTAGCTATAAACTCTGAACTCTTTCTGGTCTAGAAATACAGATGAAAAAATCATCTGTTACACACATGAAAAAAATACTAAGTTTACTGAAATTATCTTAGTTATCTTTTTCTGTGGAAACAGGAGGCTCAGTTTTTACAGACTGCAGCTCTGTGACAGTCAGCTGTTTGTGTGAAAATTGGCACAACTAAGATCAATATCTTGGTGTAAATAAAAACCCGAACACAGAAGTGAAGCTGAATAGCCAACTTCTCATTAAACTCCACATTCTCACCAAAACCTCTGCACACTTCATATCAAAATACCAGAAACATAAAAACAGTCAAAATAATAGTAATAAAAAATTACTAGGTAACATGGGCATATTTAAAGATTAAAAGTAGAAACCAGTGGAGCTATTATAATGGCAAAAATTGATTATACAAGGAAAAAAGTGGTGTTTTCACCTTACTCCAATCTGAATGGAGAAGCTGATCTTTTCTATAACCTTTGTGAGCAGCAGCCTTTGCTCAGGCACCTACGGAAGGAAGAGTTCCCTGTAATTTACTGATGTCCTGCACAGTAACACTTTGCTGAAAGTCCCTGTTTCTTTAATTAAAAAATTATATTTTTCAAACTAGAAAAAGACAGGTTTTCTTCTTGAAGCACTTTCACCACTGGATGTATTAAGATAAAATTACAGCATGTTAAACAACTTTGGGCAATAAATCAGAAAGGAGGAACAGTGTGAGGCAGAACCATGGCTCACTGACAGCAAGTCAGGCTATTTTAGATACACTGTTTGAAACAGATCAAGAAGGATTTTAAAAAAACAGAATAAAGCAATCTGTTCCCAATTCCTGTCTTCAAATGTGTTAAATAATTCAGCGTCTGACTCTCCTCTTACAGGACATGGACACAACTCGTGCATCCCCTCATGAGGTGGTATTATTGTGAAGCCCTAAAAACTCTCTCTCATTTGAACTGAAAAATTACCCCACAACACCGGGTTCACCAGAGACTTTCACATCTCATAAACACAGTTTATGGAGAAACAGTTGCTAGAAAACCACCTGGGAAGCACCTCAGGTCTTGTGAACCTGTCGCTGCCCAGGTGGGTTTCACAACTGGCTTTGGGCGCTTGCTGGTGCTCCTGTGGATGGGCTTGGCCATGGATCAGCCTTGGAGAGCAGACCCAGCATATTGCACCCTAAGACACCCGTAAAGCCAGAAAATATCCCATCTCTCTCTCCAGAGGAGCCTACATTAGTGTTTAAATTCACTTGTCTTCCCAGTATAACCTATTACCGCAGCTGAAATTGGATGGTTTTTTAAATCAAACTTCTTATTTTAAAACAAGGAGTGTCACAACCTGTTCTTTAGTAATCTCCACAAACATGGATTCTCCACTCCCTTGTAGCATTTGGGGAAATCTGTGCTCACAAATCCTACTACAGGGCAGGAACGCAAAGGCTGATCTCTCTCTCCACTGTTCTTTTTCCTAGTTGCACAGGGAGAAAAATGTGCTAAAATACGTAATTCCAGAGTGCTGTAGCAGTATTAAACCACAGCTTTGCACTCCATTTATTGCCTTTATTAACTGTAATCTTGCAGAATGTTAAGGTAAGTGGTAAATGGTTTAATGGCAGTTTAATATTCTGCACATATCCGTAACAGACATTTTAGTTGCTTTTAATTGATGTAGCTGCTAGCTTTGTTAAACTCTCCAGGAGAGTAGTTCTCACTGGGAACGAGCCTCCTAGAAAGTATCAGTTTGCAAAAACACAATAGTTTGGGCGATAATTGTGCAGAAAGAGACTTCTGGATTTCTTTGCAGTTGAATAAGAGCGTTTTGTTTCACTTTCTATAACTAAACATCGGGTGCCTAAATTATAGTCAAACTTGGCAAACAGCTAAATAAAGAAACACATGGGATAAATCACTTTTAAGATAAAATGAGGACTAGAAGTTTTTAACCAAACAGAACATTTTTAGACCTGTGAGTACATAAAAAAATATATAGGGCAAAATCCTGGTGTTACTTAAACAGTAGCTTTCAGCACTCATAAAATATGTAGTGTTAAATTATTTTCCACTTATAAATCAGCTGGCTCTGGTCTGTACATCAGCACAAGCTTTCTGGCTTCTTACTGGCCTTCACATAACTCCATTTAACCCTGAATGAAATGCTGCTGGCATTGCACTGAGCCTCAACTATCACAACTAAAAATACATATAAGTCCAGAAAGAGCACACAGAAAATTATTGCAATCAGCAAAGAAAATTAAAGGCCAATTAAAAAATTCTCTGTTATTCCATTGGGCCAGCCGGCAACTGCACCTCCTGTTTGGGGGGGAGATAAAAAAAGAGGTAATCTCCTTGAAAATTAACTTTTAGGTTTTTTTCAAGATTGTAAAAATAGTAGGGGATCTGAAGGTGCATCTCAGCAGGTTTTGCCTGCCTGTCTTGCACTGAGACTTTTTGCATGATCAAAGAATACATGACAGTGAATGGATCTATGCTTGTAAATATCAAACGGTTTGATCATGCTAAAAGACTTCATTGAAGTTTCCCACTTTTTAATCAAACAAGAAACATCCACCTCCAGTTGCCACGAAAAAAAAAGTCTGCTATGGTATTGGAATTAAAGAAAAGTACTAAATGGGACTTGTGGAGAAGGGCTTTTCTTACCATAATATGGGACTTCCATTAATGTCATGTTTCTAGGCTGAGAGAAAACTCCAACCCTTATTTTTTTACCATAGCACAGTATAAAAAGGGTTTGATTACACCAATACTAAGTCTGCAAAGGCCCACAAGAAATAAACCACATTCACATACACAGACTTTTAAAACAAAATTAAAAGCATAATAAATGAATACATCATTGACTTAGTTTGGTTTTGTGGCTGTTTGTTTTGTTGTTGTTTTTTTTTTAAACTCCTGCTTTACGGTGAAATCCACAGCATCAAAATCTTCAACTGGCCCATGGGGAGGTGTTCTATACTATTTCTGTCGCTTAGTATGATAATTAAGCAAAAAAAAAAAAAGTTAAAAATGGCATTCCGAATGAACACATGGAGCTCTGAATAAAAAAGAACCAATAATTTACAGTAGGATGATAAGAGTATAATATTGCTTTAATATAATGTATTAATGAAAATTGCTGTTGTAAGATAGATAAGCCCTAATAATATAAGTCTCATTGTGCTCTGTGAGTTGGAGGCTTTGGTAAGTTATATGTTATGCTGCATGGCTGGCGTGAAGCCTGACACAAATTCGAAGACTCGCTGTTTCCAATACCACCGGTGTCTGAATTTATTTTCCCTGGAAAAACATAGGCAGGCACTTTCTTGCTCTGTCAGGTACTACTGTGCTCCTCTGCCATCTCCTGCCTGCTGCAGAGGTTATGAAAACATGTTTTCATTATTTTTAATGCAATTTAATACATATATTTTCATCCCACTTTATATGTAGAGCGAATTAGATTTTAAAAAATTCTCTGTGGCCTTTTTAGTCTTGATTCTTTATCACACAAACATTTTTTAAATGGCCAGTGGGGTGATATGGGGAATGGCAGATTAATCTCTTGCTCTTATTTTTTGCCAGGGTAGCTCAGCATCACTCTGCTGTGTTCCTGCCACTTTTGCAAGCATTCTATATTTGCAATGATGAGGACTTATACTTCTGTTTATTAAATAGAAGCTTGTTTATCTGTGCTAATTGCCAGGAAGAAAACTAACCTACTTTCCCCTCTGTGGACCACTATTTATAGTCAGGAAGAGCAGCCCTGCACACATGCAGGGGGGTATTTGTGTGAAGGAGGTGAATGTGCAGTTACAGCAATCTCATCTGCCAGAAGGGAGGAAATTATCTTGTTGATGTAAGAAGGCTGGATGAGCACACGGTGTGGGTTTTAAACCCAAAATATGATTTTAAAATGGGGGTGGAGGTGGGGGGAAGCTTTTGAGTATATCCACAAACAACAACATCAAAAAAATTAGAGACTTTTAGCAGCATGGGCTTTGATATAGATATTTTGCCTGCACCTTCAGAAAATATTTTTACAGTTACCAAAGATGAACAAAACTGCAATTTTTTCTCCAAAAGGATTAGAGACTGCTATGAGGGGAGGCAAGGAAGAGAAGGGGTTTATCCCATTCTTCTCTTCTCTGAGAAAATCACTCTGGAAGATGATAATTTTTCTACAACCTCCCACAGGCCATTCTGGGTTTTGTTTCCAAAATGCCCAGAAAGTTTTTCTGTGCAAAACCCACCACTACAAACCCCGTCATCCATTTTGGAGGAAGTGTGTTGTTTTCAAAATAAATTGCTACTCGATGTGTCATTTCTGGCACAAGTGAGAGTAGCTCTATCATGGCAGAGATGACAAATAAATATTTGTAATAAATTGAATTTGTTCTGGAGAGTTGTTTTTTTTTTTGAGATTATTTTTCTAGGAAGATTATAGAAAGAACTTTGTGTCATTACAGAAGGAGTTCCCCGGTGCTCCAGATTATGCGTTTTCAATAAGTACTACAAATACCTCGATGCTTTAAAGTATACAAACTTATTTCTAAGGACTTCTTTTCCAACTTCTAGCACTTTCTATGGGCCCTGTTTCTTACATCCCGAGTAATGTTTACACTCTTTATATCTCAAACTCACACATCAGTATTTACAAGTGTTGATTCAGAGATCGATATTTTTATGCATATTCCTGCAGTAAAGGCATCACATTGAGGAAGGATAACCCCACTTCATGTATCATTTTATAGTACTTAGTGCCTTTTGTTATGTGCTTTTTAGATTCAGAAATAAAAATAAAAGTTAAAAAAATCCCACTGAAAATAAGGGAAAGAAATAGAGGAATGGAGGAAGATCTTACAGAAGCTTAAGGAAGCATTTCCTTACTTTGCCAGGTTTGAAAAGAAGCTTTGCTTATTTGGAATTATATATTTTATAGAGAAAAAAGTGTTAAACATTTATAAAATAAACTCTCCTTATCTGGTGATGGCAGTGGGCTGGCCAGCCCTTCTAGCAAAACTCTTGTCTGATGACAACGAAGAGTTCACCTAAAAATGAACAGCACATTTTTAACCTTTCCCTCTCATGGCTCACGGTTCAGCTTAGTGGCTGCAATTAGCAATTAAACAGGAGAAACAAATGCCTGTATTTTGTCGCAAGAGGGTTAGTTTCATTTCGGACCTGGAAATGACAGCGCAGATACACAAGGAGCAAAAAATCATGTAACACCAGGATGAAAATACACCTCGTTAGCTGGGATGCTCAAATTATGTTGTATTAATATGCACAAAAGAATTAGAAGAATTAAAAGCCTTTAAGAAAGGGGAGTTTTGTTTTTGTTTTCTTCTCCTAAAAAAAAAAGCCATGTAATATCATTGCTTATTCAACAACAGCCCACTTCTCCTCCAAAGCAGTACGCTGGGTTTGAAAAAAACACCCAACCCCACACGGCTGTAGAGAGAGCACATGTTACATCAGACACAGTACCTGATTTTTCACTGCACAGCTTGTCAGCTAGATAGTCTGCCTCTTGGGCGATAAGTGAGAATATTTCATCTTCATACTCCTCTACGATACTTTCCCACTGTAAGGATGAAAAAAGGAGGATACTTGTACTGTGCTTTCTTTTCTTTTTTTTTTCCTTGTTTTTTTTTAGCTAGAAATATGCAGGGTGGCTGCGAGGAGCCCTCGGCTCACTCTGCTCTCACTGCCCTACGCAGCATGGGGATGAATGGGGACTGCCCAAGAATTCATGCTACCAAATATTACTTAAACTTCATGCCCAGCCTCACTGTTGTTTCAAAACCACATTCACGGATTGGGGGGGGGGGGGGGGAAGGGAGGCAAACCCCTCCAAAAGTCACTTCACTTGGTTAGGGACACCCGACCCCACCCCTCCACCCATTTTAACATGGACTTATGGAGGAGGCACTCAAAATCTAAATAAAACAAACCCAGTTTGTAGTTTGATATTAGTGGTCACAATGTGCAATAAATACAGCTCCCCTGGCCTTGCAGATGCAGCTCTGATTTCAGTGCAGACAGAGCAGTCGACAGCAGTGAGCTGCTGAGCCCCCTCCCACTCCAGCATTTAGGGAGCTGCTGGGAATTCACCTCGGTGCCACAAAATGGGTCTCTGTGCCCCCGGGAAGAGTGCAGGTCCAAGGGGGTACACCACCCAGCCTGGTGTTTGGCACCTTCTAGGAAGTCAGGGTGCATGTTAAGAGGGAATTCCTGTCTCCAAAATCCAGCCTTCAACCCATAAACAAGGGGAAGCCCTTTAACATGGGTGGAGAAAAACCATATTGAAATAAAATCTGCTTGCTGGAAGTCATGCTCAGTACACAAACACACACACACACACACACACACACACACAGAAAGGCCCTTTGCTGTGCATGACTAAAAAAATCAAAGCAATACCTGCCAGGACACGCAATAATTGTGAGCTGGCAGCGACTGAGGCAGAGCTGTGCCTGTGCTCCTCACTGTCTCAGTTCCCTTCTTCATTCAAGACCCAAACTGCTCAAAAGGACACAGGCAGCACAAACCCCTGGCTTTTTGGAGAGTCTTTTTTTTTTTGTCATACTTTTCACAGGAGTTAAAAAATACCCCAAAAGCATAAAAACAAAATTATATATATATATATATATATATTTGAAAAAGGCACTGGCATGAAGCCAATCAGAGCACCTCAGTGTTTTTAGCAGAATTAGTTGAGAAAAACCCTTCCTTATGCCACAAGGACTAAGAAAAAGAAAGAGGATGAGAGCCCTCCCCTCCTCCCCTAATTTGTCCATAAATATTTGAAACTTCAGTTAGCAATCTGGATTTTAGCCACTAGTACAATTCCCTTATTTCCAGCACATAAATCAGCAGAGATTTTTTTTTTCTGTGAAAGGCTGATTTCTAGTTAATCACTTAGAAAAAAAAATCCATGAGTAAAATGTAGTTTTGAACTGTCGAAGTTTAGGAAACTTGCAACGTATAAAGCATCTGGTCTAATCCATGTGTTACTTCTACAAGTGATGTGCCTTTTGTAAATGCTTTATTCATATTTATGAAGCCCTAAATAGATCCAAATACATTTCTAAATAACATTATAAAGAATCTGAAAAAATGAAGTATTATCACCAAATACTCAGCTGGTTTTTGTGAGGAACCAGTATGGAGTATGTTAAAATATGGCAAGAATCTTAAAACAAGGCATGATCTGCATGAATTTGCTAGTGACAATAAAGGGTGGGCACAATGACACAGCTTTGGCTGTAAAATAAAAGGTTATTCATTCGTTATGTTGGCCTACCCCAAATTTCAAAGGTTTGTAAGCACCAGATTAAACACTGCATTTGTTGTTTTGCTTTGTTGTTTTTTTTAATGTTTTGCATATTTTTCTCCCTTTGCCTAGGAGCAAATCTATCCCATCTCCTTTTCTGTTCCAACAACTCTGTTAAGTTGCTCTCTGACTTTGCTAAGGGAGCCTCATGGAGGTAAAAATTGATTTCTTTTGCTTATTATACCACCTAAAACTCCACACTTCATACAGATAATGCCTAGTTAGATCCCAGAAAGAGAAAAAAGAGCATCCCCCTCACTATAAAGAACCACTGACACATTACATTACGCACGTAATTAAAAACATCAGCTCCAGCTAAGGTGGCCCTGGAGAACCTGCACGGACCCTTCCGGCTTACACCCACTGCGCCCCTCGCACCCCTCGCCCTCCTCCAGAAGCCAATCTCCCAGTTTGGAACCTCCCAGCAGCCCGAAGAGACCGCGGCGAAGGGACACGGCCGGCGGCGGTGGATGTTTCAGGCCATGAAAGCCCTTGGCGCTCCAGCCACTTGTTTCTCTAGTTGAAGCGGAGTTTGCAAAAGTCCTGGGCTCTCAGTTGTTGCTCTGTGTTTTAGCCGCTGCTCGCCAGCTCAGATGCAGCTGTTTAATACCTCCCAGGGGTTTTGTGTAGAAAATAATAGCTTACAAAACCTAGCTTCTCCCAGGTTCTACTATTTCAGCTTTATTTCCGAACAGCTGGTCCGTGTCTTTGTCCATCCCCTTCCCTCCCAGCCGCGGCGAGAATTCAGCAGGAAACCTCTGTCCACTACCTACGCCCTGAGAGCCACCACTGCTGCTGGTGGGGGTCAAAGAGCAACCCTCGCCCTTGGAAACAGGGACAAAAAACCCCCCCAAACTTCGCGCCCCGTCTAGACAGGTCAAGGTGCAAGATGCTCCTCTCCCTGTTGCGTCTTCCGGAAAGGGGCGTGAACCGGAGCCAAGTGCACAGCAAACACCCGCGTTGCATCCCTGCCCCTTTAGAAGACTTCTTTTTTTCCTTCTTCTTCTTTTTCTCTCCACCCTCTGCTGATCAAAGTAGGAAGTTTTCATGACAACCATAGTCAAAGGGCCTGCATCGCAAATGAACTCGATTTCGGCGATGTTGATATATCCCAGCTCCATTGTCTCTTTTCAGACACAGTATGAACCCTTCCGGTCTCAATGATTACATTACAGAAGGACTTTCACATGTGGGCTTCATTTGCACAAAGGGGTTGCCTTGCTTCACCACCATCTGGCCACAAATCAGATAAATAAAGGCAGGAGAATTAAAATTAAAGCTTAGAGGGTTTTTTTTCCTCTGTCTCCCCCTCGTCTTCTTCTTGCACCAGGGCCCATTATGAAATCCTTCCCTCCCCCAGCCACATACAGATGGGAAGTCTACTTTCTATGAAATCTGGGAAGAGCAAAAAAGTGCCAAAAAAGGAAAAAAAAGTCTGGGAAAAGTAAAACAGCATCTAGTAAAAAAAAAAGGACAAAAAATATAATAAAGCGACAACAGCCTTTCACTTCTAATCCTGTTTGTAGGGCAGCACGATTGATTTTACAGGAAAGACAGTCTCATACAAAAATCATATTTTACTACTAAAATTCCATCTCATGTACTGGGATACAAATTTTTTTTTCAGGAAAACACATTGTCTCAAAAACTGAAACAAAATAAAAAACTGGTGGAGGCAGAAGGTGGTGGCAGAAGGGATGTTTAAAACTTGTGCTCCAAACTCTGCTGCTTCTTCCTCCTGCTGGGACAGAGAGTGCAGAGGCTCTGGCAGCTCAGGCACAGAGCAAGCACTTTTCCAAAAATACCCCACAAACACGTGGCAGTTTCTGAAGGGAGAAAATAAAATACGTGTGAATGTGGGAGAGGTTTTACAGCCCTTACAACAGAAGGTGAGATTCGACCCCACAATCTAATTTCAGCCCTGGCATCACTTCTCTTGAGGTCAGTGTTGCTTTGGGAGGGGTTTTCTTTTTTTGCAATCTGACTGTTATAGCAATAAATTGCACTAAATTTCATCCCCCCTTATAAGCTGTGCTCAGGACAGTAACATAAGTTAGTTGATGGGGAAAGCCACTTTTCGTGGCTGTATTTCTTTTCACATGGAGAGATTATGTATCATTGGCAAAAGGGTTTTACTCTGCAAATTCTGGGGAAAAAAAGATTTTTTTTCATGTCTATACTCCAACCAATATTCAGGTGTGTAGTCCTATTCCATGCAGCCCTTTCCTGTGGCTTCCTGGCTGCCTGGGAAGGCATTGAGTGTGGCTGAGCCAAAGCCCATGGATGCTGCAGGGTACCGTACACAGACACGGGGTACTCATATCTCCTGAACGTTATCATTTGCAGCATAACCAAGGACAAACCTGGCAGAAAATTTATCCAACATCTGGAAAAAAGAATGAATCCTCAAAATTTGTGTGGTAATCCCAACAAATTTATAGTAAGGGTTTTGCTGACGGTGCTTTCTTTAGGATGCACAAGCAAGTTTTTGTAGATGTGCTGGCACCTTTGTGATGTGGTTCAGGCTGATATTTCACATTCTATTTAGATTTGGGTTGTATTCTCTGAAAATGTAATGAAAACTGTTGGAAAAGTAGCATATATGTCAAGAAGATAAACAAAAATACAAGAGCTTAACTTGCCAACTGTTGGATTTACTAATTTTTTGTTTCTGTCTAATAAATGATGTATTGGAAGTGCAATCTCTGCATAACTTTGTCTTCCCTCCTTTGGCTGGAGTTAGACTCGCACTTCAGGTAGGAACTACCATTATATGAGCATGTTTCTTGTAAACTTGTGGATGCAGAAGCTGCAAGGACAATCTATTAATTTTTGGTGCCCATTTATTGGGTTTTACCGGGGGTAATTTTTACAAAAATAAACACAACTTGAATTTAAGTAAAGTATTTTTGTGCTGAGCTGTGCTCTGCCCGGTGTGCAGAGCTCTAGGCAGTTGAGAGTGCTCTTTCTGAAAGTGTTTTAATAGTAAGAGAGGAATAAGTATTTGGACAAGTGGTGGAAAACTAAAGCCTTTCTTTCTATACTGTGAAGATTTTGAATAGTACTTGTCAATAAAGCAACTCCTATTGTAATTGTACCGGAGACATGGGCCTCCACCCCGAAAAAGCTGTCTCAGAGATACTAACCTCATTAAAATATGAATGAAAAGGCAGCCATCATTGTAATGGGAGAAAACCATTTACTCAGCAACAAACTTTATCTTCTATCTTGTGTAAAAATATAAATATGATATCCAGCAGATTTTGCATTACATTTGATGAGGTTGATGAACAAGCGAATTTTTTTAAAAAGTTTTCAAATAAGTCACAAAATCTGCGCCTTCCCTCCCTGCTTTTTCTACTGAGCATTTGAAAATTGGAAGCACCTTCAAATAATTTGAAATCTTTAAAAGGGGGACAAAAAAAAAGGAGGAAAAGAAGGCTTTGTTTCTTTGTAGATTTTTTTTTGAAGGTTGAAGGAAACTTTTGCATTTGTTTTTCTGTTTTGGAGGGGTTTATTACTTTTTTTTTCTTCAGAATATCTCATCCAATTTCAAAAGAAAACAAGAGAATTCATTACAGACTACTGTGACAACACCTTAATAACAGTCAATTACAGGGTGCTCAAATGCCTGTTCATTACTATGTCTCTGTTAATCTAGTCCTAAATTTCTTGCTTGATAGATACAACAACTGGCCAAGAATACAATTGCATTACAAAATGCAATGAAAAATATACAAAATGTAACTGCAGGAAGTAGGCAGTTTCAAAATAACCAAGCTGTCAATCAAACATTTGTCAAAATAATTAGACCTATCTGGTCTTTTTTTTTATAAAATAAGGGCAGACTCAGAATGGATAATATGGGAAGGTTTAGGTTTAAATAGGAATTGTTTCAATGACTTGGAAATAAGTCTTTTAAAATGTTTCATGTAGTTTAATCATTATCTTTTCATCCACAAAAGTGTTCAAATCATTTTTGATATTAGTTAAAAGTCAATATTTAGAAGTGAAAATTCAAACCTCCTTTGCTCTAGGCTAAAACAGGAGCAACATGAATGCTGAGCTACTCTAAAGGCTGATGGGATATATAATTAGCTATTATGTTAATTGAATCCACTGTGAGTTTGTTGTATGAGATTTCTTCATATAATATGCAAATAGCTTCGAAGGTTTAGTTTTATTAGACAATATAATTAGAAATCTTCTAAAGGACTGAATTCTAATGAGGCATAATAAAGCTTTTTAAAATATCTGTTTGCTGGGTGAGCAGACCACCTGGGCTTAATCAATATCGGGAACTTTGTTGTGTAACAACACATTTTAAAGTTTAAGAATTTACCTTTCTAGTCCTATTTATCATAGCTTTATTTTAGGAAAAGGAAGTTCATTTTGGCAAGGAAGGAGATTAAATTCTTGTAATAAGGAAGGAGGTGAAATTCTTGTAATCTGAGGGAAGTAACTTTAAAAATAAACAAATTGAATTCTGCTTATTTAAAAGAAAATAAAAATAAATTTAAAAACCCTGTCCCAGCTGTAGCATCAGCTATGTGCATCTCAGGATGCTTAAAGTGAGCGTTACATGAGCAAAGTTAGCCATTATTCCTGCCGTTAAATGCCTGCTTCAAGCAGATGTACATACTTTAGCTTCTGTAGTGTAACTAATCAGCGTAACTTCACTTTTAGTAAAATAGCCCAACATGTTAATACGTGGAATTAAACTCTCTCTTCTAAAGAAAGAAATTCACACCAGGGTATGCCAGAGCTGGTCCCGAATTCCACCTTCACATTCCACTTGCTTTAAGACTGCCACCAAAGACAAAGCTTAAATTATTTTAGCTAATACCAGAATGCCAAAAATGTGTAATCTCTCATCTAATTTGCCTTGTTCGCACTTTTGACTGTGCCAAAGCTGCACCATTCAGTCTTAATATTAATCAAAAATAAGAAAGACAGGATACTTTGCTCTAGTGTTGCATACAGAGAAGGGGGTCTTTTTTCCCCCATCAACAATAATCAGTAGCAACACATTAAGAACAAATCAGAAGTGCTGATTAAAGCAGTAGATTTAACCAAACCAAAACCAAGCACAGTCACAGTAAGTGCCCTGCCAGCCTGCTGGGTAGCAGAGGCAGAAGACAACCCAAAATACAGCCAGGCTGAGGCTACCTAGAAAATGTTTCAGTTCTTTGTGCCATACCAAAGTACTTCTGGCCCTGTGCTTCACAGAGATGCTCTCTGCTATGCCAAAAATCTGACAAATCTACATTTAATAAAGACAATTAATATTTTTCTGTGAATATATTATAATCTTACCTTGCTTTGTACAGAATATTATAAAACCATCATATCTAGATCTGGGTGGACACATGACTGGTACCAGTAGCTGTCCATTAACACTTCTCTGATCCATACACTTAAAATTTACAGCAGCAAGTGCTTATTGCTCTGAATAATGAGGATCTCAACACAGCAGAGAAGAATAACATTTAACACATTATTTTCAGATCAAATAAAAAAAAAAAGAAAGAAAAATCACCGGGTTTGTTCTTTCGAGTTCTGCTCTAAGATGTCCAGAAGTTGTTTGTGATCTCTCAGAAACTGTCTCTACTTCCCACCACCATTTGAGGAAATGAATAATCAGTCAAAGCCAACCTTTCTCCCCAAATGTGAACTTTATTCACACTCTGTTTTTTATTTCTTCCATAGATTCAAAGCGTCTGGAGAAGATAGCCTGGAGCAGCCTTCGGAAATCAGGACCGTGCCCTGGAGAATTAGTGTCAGAAGAGGATGTTACCTGTTTGCCTTGCCTTCTATCCTCTCCTTATCCCCTAAGGGAACAAAACCAGGAGGATTCCGCCTAATGTTAATTAAATCACTCTGTTAATTAGAAGTAAGGTGCTTTAGCAACAAGCAAACAAAGGGCCCTATTCCCCCCTTGCTCTGCAGGGTGGACTCAAATGCACTCAAACACTGACTGGATAAACTCATGAAGCAAGAAGAATATGAGGAGGAACCCATGTGCTTTGATCATCCTTTCCCACCCCTTCCTCAGGCAAATTGAGCTCTCTTAAGGAAGGGCTGCCTGCAAGGGATGCTGGAGATTGTTAGGAAAGGTTGGCTGAGAAGGGAATCTGGGAAAAACTCATATATGTGACCGAGTACTCAGCAAAAGAAAGAAAATATGCAATGAAATTAAGTATGATAGCCTATTGTGCTGGAGAAGGCTTAAGTGTTCAGACCCATTGGCCACGTCTGGCCTAACAGACTCAACAGGCACTGTCTCAGGCACTGAAATACAGCTGTCCATGCTGTTGGGCTTGGGCCAGCTCCTTGGAGGGAACAGCTGGGGAGGTCTGTGGGGTGAAGGGCTGAGGAGGTCAGGCTGGAGGTGAACACCTCTTTTTGGAGTGCATGGACCTTACCCATCTGGAGGCCTCGATGCTGGAGAGTATGTCATGGAGTTTCATTGAGGGAAAGAGAGTAAGATGAAGTGCTGACCTACTGGGATTCCTGTGGGAGACAGATCTGAGCTGAGTAACAGTGCATCCCTGGAGCCATTGCTTCCCAGTCACGGGTTGATTCTCCCCACTGACACCAGATAAGCTCTCTTTTCTCTAGGATTGTTACCCTGGACTTTCTGAACCTCTTTTCCATCCCTGAGAGCAGGTGAATCAAAAGGGTTCCTACTCCCTGATGTTTAAAATAAAACAAGCAAGTTCTTCTCACTGCTCTATTAAGGTTGTAATTTTAAAGCAGCAATGCACCTGTCAGGGGACAGGCTGTGACTAGAGCACAGGAAATAATACTGATAAAGGGAAACCCCACTGGAAATTTTAAACTAGTCTTATACATGACAGTAGATAAAATTTTCTAATCCATGGACAATTTCTATGCTTCATAGATTTCCATAGCTAAAAGCTCAGAATTTCTCAAACTCCTCTGTCCTCCTCTGCCAGCACTCCCTGCTCAGAAAGGCAGATCTTCAGCCTCCCCCTCTGCTCTCTGCAGAAATCCACCACATCCTCCACAGCACTAAACCTGCACTGAGAGTATTGCGCAAGCTTCCATCCACTGCTGCTTCTTGCACACTCCCAAGGCAAGTACAGGGTGGCAGGTTTCAGCTACTTGGCTGCAGATCTCTAAGACCACCTATAGACTTAAGCCTGTTAAATTAACCTTAATACCTTCATTATTCCTCTGCTGGATGGTAACCATCTGGCCATGACTTCGAGTTACAGCTAACCTAGGCTCCTGCTTAGGTTTCAACTGAAATCCTTGTTTTTAGCATGCACCATCACAGCAGTGATTGAGGCTGGGACAGGTTTAAGCAGGTCTATGTCTCCTCAGCATCAGTAGGGATGCAGATTGCTGAATCCTCTTCCAGTTTACCCCAGAGTTGGAGCTGTCAACTGTACAGTGAATGCACATTGCTTATTCTCTGACTCTCCTCCTGTGCCCACACCCATCCCTTCATGAGTACAAGGGGTTGGAAAAACAGATCTCCATGTAAAAAGTGGTTCCTACACACTTTTATCCTGGCTTTTCTCTCTGCTTGGGGACTCAACACATTTTCATTTTCACTTAAAGCAACCTCTAACATGACAGCATGGATGTTGCTCTAGCTAGAGCTCTCCATTTTACCTTAGGGGATGGATTTTGTCTCCTCTTGCCTGCTCCATCCTCACTCACTCCACTTGTATCTGAAACTACTTATACATCCCTGGCCTTGGCACAAGGGCCAGTTCTCATGGTCCCATTTACTAAGCCTTCTTCTACAACAGGACCATTTCTGACCCCAAGGTTCCATATAACCCTCACACATGTACAAGGAATGATGAAATACATCACACAGTCCTTGGGGACAGCAGCTTCAGGTGACATTGCCTGTCCTCCATCAAGAGCAACAGAGCAACAGATATTTTCCCTTTCCTATCTTTGGACAGCAGGCAATACATGCTTTCATTGCCTGAGAAAGCTCTTTTCACCTCTGTTAAACCACCCCAGCCCAGTGACACAAGACTTTTGAGGAGAGAATCATAAATTAGCAGACAGAAAGAAAAAGACTTACTAAAGAAGCACTGCCCTGTCTGGGCTACTATGTCTTCTTATTACATCTTACAACTTTTTTATAATTTCTTTTTTTGTTTCTTAATAGAGCTTTCAGTTGCATGCTGCACTGGCTTTTGTAGGTCCAGGATACAAGAAGTAAACAGCAGGTTTACTTAAAAGATATTGTTGGGTCACAAAGTAGTCCAGAGCCATGGCAAATTGTCCTTTTGAAGTGTGTTTTAAAACATTGCACAGCCAGTGCTTGAAAGCATTGATCCTTTGACTTTAGTGGGACAGAAGATTATACCTATATGCTTAAATACATGTATCACATGTGTATGTGTGCTTTAACACTTGTATTATGCTAACAGAGGGTATCTAAGTGCAGAAGGTCCAGAAGGGCCTTACTCCAATTCCACAGCACAAAATCGCCGTGTGTCCATCCTAAGAAAGGACATCCAAGTACAGTTTAGGTCTACCTGAATGATGGATCAAGAACAGAGCTGATCCAGGTGAGTTCTGCACAAAGAAGAACAATTGACTGCCCAAGAGATTTATGTCTTTCATGACAGATTTTCTATATCAATGCATAGTCCTCGGCTACATCTTGTATGGTTTAAATTCTGCTCAAAATAAGGAGAGCAGAGTGTGTCCCAGCTTCAGAGTCCTGCTCTTGCCTTCTGTTAAGAGACCGTGTAGCTCACAAAGCTGGGACATGGATAAGGATCACAAAACTTGTGAGCCTTCTCACTGCTGCCCCAGTGAGCATTGCCATCATCCCAGCAGGCATGAGAAAGTCAGATACTGCCCCTTTCTTCAGTCAGTCTGAACAAAACCAAGGACATTTAGCATCTGTGAAAGGTATTCCAGGAATGTTGAAGTTTTGGGGTTTTTTCACTTTTTCTTTCTCCAAAAAATTCTATTACAAACATTTAGAGCTACCTTTCAACACAGCTACCTGCATACCTGTCCAGAGCAAGCCAGCAGAAATTCATAACCTCACATATCAGCCATCTAAACTAAGCTTTCCTATCACCCAAAATTTGACGCTGATTAACTTGGTGGTGAAAAGAGCTCCAGCTGATAAATAAACATCACCAAGTAATTCTGTGCAGACTTATCAGCTATCGCTTACCAGAGGCAAAGGGGATTATCACCCCAGCTGGCAGGAGTGGCCGCCTCTCTGCTGCACTTACAGGTACCAAAGGTCAGCTCCTTCCAGCCACTTGTTGGGACTCCCTGCCTTTCTCCAGGGAGTTAACCCCCATTCTGCAGAAAACTAAGAGCTGGTTTTACTTAAACACTGAGAAATGTTTATACATGTAGGGAAATGAACAACAAGAACTAGTTTCTGTTTTAATCTTTAAAGGGATGGTTGTTCCTGAAGCATCCCTTGTGTACAGCTGGTAGGAAAAAAACCCCAAGTCTTGTTGTTTTTCTGCTCAATGCATGAAGGTAGTCAATAAAATTGGATGTTATTTTGGTTAAAATTGTGGAGAACAGTTGGTTTCTTGAAATAATCCTAATTTTCTACAGTTAAGCCTTTCTGATTTCTAGCTTGGTTTCTAGAATATTTCTAGG
Organism: Pithys albifrons albifrons; assembly: GCF_047495875.1. Lineage (NCBI taxonomy): Eukaryota > Metazoa > Chordata > Aves > Passeriformes > Thamnophilidae > Pithys > Pithys albifrons. The sequence continues at coordinate 8,885,368 of NC_092464.1, forward strand.
GATTGGTAGATTCAAATATTCTAAGCACATGCATATTTTTATGAGCCATCTGCTCTAAGAATACATTTGATAGTGCTTTAGATACAGTCGTGTAACTTTTCCAGATTACCTAGGCATTTATGAGTGCTTTTCTACAACAAAAGTGCATACAAATCTATAAATACCAAAGTCATCAGTTTTCAAAGCAAATGTAAATTAATGGGGATGATTGCATACACAAAAACGTTATATAAAACCAGGCATACCTGCATGCCGTGAGCTAAATACCATGTGCATAAATCTGTGTTGAACCCCAGTCACCCAACCCCCAAATATCCATTTGCCACTGATTCCCCATCCCACAGCAACAGACTCCACGTGACATTCAGGAGACGATTATGAGCTATTACCCCACCTAGCACTGCTGAGGAAAGGCTCCCATGCTGAAGGGAGTCACAAATAATTAAATGTTTCAAAACACAATGGATATGACATGCTTTCAAAATAGCATCTATAGAATCACTTCCACTAGGGCGAGGAGCTCTCGGGAGGAAAAGCCCTTTCACTCACTTCAGTTGATTACCTGTATAAAAGGGCTTAATTTCTCTGGAGCGTTTCTTTTCCAAATCACCTCTTTTTACCAAATCCATTGCAGCATGAGCAGCAGGCACTCATGCAATCCATGAGGCAATGCTTTCCCCGACACATCTATGAGAACATGGGTCTTGGCTAGGCTTAATTTTTGACATGCAATTAAAAAAGAAAAAAAAAGAAAATTGGTAAAAAGATTGCTGTTCCCGATCTTGTAGCTCACTAGCAAAATGCCCAAACTATTAACCAGAAGGTCTGACCATGACTGAAGACTTCAGAGTGTTTCAGCAACATCTGGGAGCTTTTTCGTGGAAATCACCTTTCCATCCCAATTCTGCTAAACTAGACCTATTGAGAGATGCCCTTCCTTCACTCAGTTTAACAAGCAGCAGGTTTCTGAAGGATTTTGACACCCCTGTTTGAGAGCCAGGCCAGCTCTTGGCCCCCTTCAATATCTGTTTGGGAAGAAGGGACTGCCTAGTCCCTTTGGTGGGTTCCTGGAGTTGTGTCCTAAACTGATGCTTCCATTTACAAAAGCATTTTGATGGGAGATGCTGGACGGTCAGGGTTTTAAAAGATTGCATTTCCTCTTTCAATGAAGAAACAGTTGTTGGGAAATGTAACTGCAACTGCCCTTCACAAAAATCTCAGTCAAGTGCAAATAATTTTCTTAAAAACTCTCTCAATATCTGAAAATCAACAAATGAATCAATGTTTCAAGAAAAAAACCCATGGTATGCCATTGCAAAGCTGTGTAAAACACTTGGCTACCCAAAATCATAGGGAAAGGCAGTTCAAAACACAAGGAACTGATATCAACTTTTAACATCTGTCATGAACTGTGATCAATTTCCCATGATCAATAAGTTGAACGTTGGTCCACACCCAGTCACCCTATGGCTAAATTAGGATCTGTGTCTTATTGACAGCAATAGTACTCTCCATTTAATCTGACGGGAGCCAGATCAGGTCACTAGATACTCTTTATTACCTTAACATGCTTTCAATTCTTTGGTGGTGTATATTTATATCTGGGCTTCCTGGCAGTTTTATGCCCTTTGTAAAGATAATTACAACCTGATGGGAAAATGCCTCTAAATTCTGTAACTATATTGTTGACTCTGATCTTCATTTTATGTAGATGTTTTCACTGGGATTTTGTCTGATTTAAAAGCATAAAATTTAAAAATATGTATATAAAGGAGTGAGATTAAGACACACAAGATTTTTGGAATAAATGTGTTCCTGAAGTGTCCATGGATTTGTAGGCTTTCCTGAGGACTTTATGAAACCTAACATTTTTACAAGCTCAAGACAAATGAGGGTAAATCACATGTCTTTTCTAGAGAAACCTGATGGAGATAAATGTAGCCAGTCTGGGTTTTCTTATCACTGACATTACATTTCAGAGGGAAGGTTGTGTGGGGGCTGACTGATAAAAATAGGACATTATTGTCCCAGTGTGTGCAGAGGTATGAGTGCCAGTAAAGATGCAACTGCAGGAGAAAAGTCCCAGGTTTTAGCACCTGTGAGTTTTGTTTTAGCATTTACTGGGAGCTGATTTTCCCCCTGGAATGCTGGGTCTGTTCAGGTGGCCCTGATGCCCTCTCTTGGAAATCTCCATTTGTGTCAGTGGAACCTTTTTCCTCAACACCTTTGAGCTCTCTCTTCAGGAAACTGAAAAACTCAAATCACTGAGCAACTAAACAACTTAAAACTCTAAGAGTGACAGAGATAAGAACAAAAGAAGAATAATTAAGCATTAAAAATCCTATGTGAAAATGACTTCATTCTCAAGTGGGTATAAAACTAATATACGTGTGGGACATTTGAAGAACACCAAAGGCTCATGAGATACTGCAGTGAAATTTAGACCACAGCTAATTTTATCTTCTCTGATGGAATGGCTTTTCCTTTTATCCTCTGGTTTCCAAGTTTTGGGGGCAAACTCTGATTTCTTCTATTTAAAATATACCTATTTTTATTGTTTGTATTGGGCAAAAGCTGATTTCTGTAATGTCTTTTTGCTGGGCCATGTGGAGTTGGTTGCTCCATGATTAAGACTGTCGGTACTACTGAGGTGCCTGCACTAAACTAGTAGCTTCTTAGCGCATCCTTAGTGGGTCTTACTTCTGGAGAGATGGTGTAAACACCACAGAATGGCATTATTGAAGAAAAATCAGTTTGCTTTGTAACAAAACACAAAATCCAGTTCTTGTGAAAGTTTCTCCTTAGCTTCCATACGACAAAACCTTGGAAATGCCTGGAAGCAATGAAAGATGTGTTTCCTTCTCCAAAACCCCAAGCAACAGCTCTCCACACAGGGGATGATGTGGTCCAGTGGATGGTAACACCAGGCTCCAGATCCCAGCTCCACCGTCCAGCAGGAGAGTCACATAGTCAGTTATGTCCCTGTTTGTCCATCAAACTGTTCAGAAACAGCAATTCTGTTCCTATGTACATGCCAAGGGTTGAGCTGGCCTTGGATGGAGATTTTTTTTTCCATTTGGATTGTTTGAAGGGATTTGGGGAACAGACTGAAAGGTTGGTCTGAGTCTGTATTTCACCAGCATTTTTAAGGTCTTGGAGTATGTCTTTAACTTCTAATTGTGAGGAGTGCACACCAGTAAAATGGGTGGCTCCCGGAGTAGGAGATTAGAGCTGTTCACACCCTGGGGGATATTGGAAGTGACAAGAATGTCTAAGAAGAGCTTTAGAAGTACATCTTATCCTCCTTACACTGTGAATCTGCCTTTTGCTGAGAGCTGCTTGGGAATGATTTCCCACTGGATTAATTAATTCTAATTATGACCTTCCATCATCTACCCATAAATTGGCTTGGTGTGGACATAGGTGAGATTTCAAATACAGGCTACACATTAAATATACATACATATATATTATGCATATATATATATGTATAGCTGTATGTTTGTGCATATACACTAGCAATTCTCCATATAGGACTGCATGGCAACTGTGCTGGTTGCTGTGTGCACACACCACCAAAGGATACTCCTGTCCCCATTGAATAATGAAAGCCAAACAGTCTGACAGGTGGGCAGAGAGCAGTATTTTGTGAGTGACCTGTAACAGGTGCTGGAGTTTGACCAGGTTTCTTTTTTCTTGGTTGTTTCTTTCATCAGAGACATCCACTCACCACTTTGCCCCAAATACAGTCAATGTAGGTTTAACCTCTGGGTTAACTTTCACCTCTTGGTTCTGTGTTTCTTTGTTTCCAGTGTGCTCCAGGATCTCAGTGGCATCTCTTGGGAATGCAGAAGTCCCTTCCAGGTTGTCCTCAGGGCTGTTGTAGAACACTGCTAAAAACACCCACAGCCTCCACTTCCATTACACTGCAGAGCATGAAAGGTATGGATATATATAGGACACTGGCATATAAATTAATATTAAGAATGCTGTTTAAAATAACACACTGGTTACAGCCTGAGGAGTGCCAAGCCAAGAAAATTACTGTAAATTTTCCATCTGCAACAGACCCCATGGAATGTGTAATGTACCTTTGCTTGAGGAGCCCCATTTCCCAGATTGGACCAAGGGGATAGGGCTGCCGTGCTCTTGCAATTTCTTGTCCTTGGAAGCAGAGGATTAAAGAAATAATTCTCCTTTTCCTGGTACTCTGCTCTGATACTCTGCTGCAAATCTTCTAGCACAACAGTTGCAGTTAAGTATCGGCTACTGTTCATAATTCATATGTGTGGAGCCATATGCATTACAGTCTGGATTAAGGCAACCAGAGCCCATCTGATCTTGGTTGTCAATAAATCATACAGACCCAGAAGGACTCAGAGGAATCTCAGGAACTGAAATGCTTTGCCTTATAATATTACCAGTGATTCACACAAAGTTTAAGACTGGTGATTTAAGGAAAGCTTGTAAGTACTCTGAAAACTGTAGTCATACATAACTAGTCTCAAAATGCTCAGGATGGGTCTGCTTTGAGAGTGTTAAATTCAAATTGCAGGAGATTCCTGAAGTAAATGAGAGTCAGTCCTTTATAAGCTTATTTTTTCAGTGAAAAATAAATATTTACAAGATTTTATAATTTCTGGAGTGCTTATAAGAGCATTTCCCCTTTAACATTTTTTGCAAGATCAGAATACTGGACAAGTAAGCCTCAAAAAGCCTCATCAGTTCGTCTGAGTTAAGGAAATAAATGGCACAACAGCTCTTCTTTAAAGAAAAGCTAAATTTTTTAATACCTCAACAGCACAACTCCTCCCACAACTCCTCTAAACCAAACACAGATTTTTTCTTTATAAGGAAAAAAAAAGAAAAAAGAAGAAGAAGAAGAAGAAAAAAAAAAGAGAAAAAAATCATCTGAGTTTAAGAAATGGGTCTGGCAAGTTAAAAGTAAATAAATAAATAAATGATTTCCCCTGTCTTTTTGTGCAGGTCTGATCATCTTTGGGGGCATCCTTTTGGGAAAGCACTGCCTGAAAGAGTGCCTGCCCTGCAGCCCAGAGGTGTAATGGCAGTAGTGCAGTCCAGCCCTACTCAGACCTCGGGGTGCCTCAGTGAGTCTTTTATGATTTGGAAGATGCTTCTCCATTTCTCTGTACAAAAGCACATGGCATACATATTGTGGGGTTTGTTGTCTGGAGGCTCCTAGGAAAAGCCTTATCACTTCTCTCAGTTATCTTTCTATAAACCACAGGAGAACAAGACTGTGCACTCAAGACTTTAGGTTCCAATGTGTGAAATACTTAAATACAGGGGTTTTTTCCGTCCCCTACCTTTTTTCTTTTTTTTCTTAGAGGAGCCCTTGCTGCTCATTTCACAGTTCCATGCTGCACCTGGAAGCAAAACTCCTTCCCTTTTTAATTTTCAGAGCCCAGGGATGACAGGTGTGCTGAATGTGCCCCTGAGATGCTCTGTCTCACCACCTCAGAATCACATCCTCTGTGGTTTTGCCACCCAGGACTGGAAACCCAAGGAGGTTCTCAGCAGGTGTGGGAGTCCAGGGCCCAGGCAGATCCCAGGGCTTACGCTGTAGTGGGGACTGGGAAAAGTTCTCATTGATCCGCGCACACCGTGCTGCTATTTCACCCCTTATTGTCTCTTGTGCTCACAACGTGCCACCTGTGTGTTTCCTGCTGCTGTTATGAGATGCTTCGATGGCTGCACAAGTCATTTTTCTAGTCTTTTATAACAGAGTAATGCCTTTATTTGATTGCAGGAGTGAGATCTGCCCTGCCGGATATTTTTGCGGCTGAAAGACCAGTGCAATCAAATCAGGCAGATGCAGCAAATAGGAAATAAGGACTTGATGCCAGAGAGATGACACTTCACATCACATGCCATTTTAGATGCAGGAAATGAAAATCCCAAAGAGTCTCTGAAGAAATGGAAAGTCATTTAACATTTTGATATTTCTGAATCAAAATCTCCAGGTAACAGCCAACACTAGTCTTCAGCAATTTAGGAGGTTTAGCAGCACCACAAGGAAACAGAGAGGAAGACTGCCAGGATCCCAAATCTGGCAGCAACCGGGAGGACAGTGGATGGTTTATTTGCCGGCAAATGGGTAGTGTAGACTGATGTACAACCCCTAAAGGCAGGCAGGTGATAAGTCAAGCTACTGTATAAAACCTCTCCCTTTTATCTAGTCTTCTAGCTTAAAAACGTTATCTCTTGTCCTATCATTACAGGCAAAATTAAAAAAAATCTGTCCCCATCTCTTTTATGAGGATCCTTTGGAAACCAAAAGGCTGCAATAAGCTCTTCCTGGAGCCTTCTCCTCCAGCTTTATCAGCCCCAGCTCTCTCAGTCTGTTGGAGAGGGGTTCCATCCCTCTGATTATCTTCATGACTCTCCTTTAGACCTGCTCCAACAGGTCTATGTATTTCCTGTGCTGATTAAAGGCATTTGGGAAGCTGTTACAGGTTAGAACTATAGTGTAATGCAGCTGATAGGACCTCTGTGTGTAGGAGTTGAGCATCCCAAAGGTGACACCAATATCTGCTTAATTTTGGGAGCAAGAAGATGACAGAAAATTACTCTCAGAGCACTGGGAGAAGGGGATGCTGTAGTAGTTTTGGCTTTAGTCAGCATAGGTCCCCATTTAGGCCTCAGTTTTTAGCAGGCCTCAAAGGTTGTGACACAGATTAGAGGGGACAGGCATCATCTGACTTAAGCAGCCATAGAGGTATTTCATATCATCTGACATCATCAGGAAGTGTCGGGGAGTATAACAAGCAAGGTGGGAGGAGTCTCTGCGCTCTTCGGTCCATGCTTCTGACCAGGACGGTTCCCGCTCCCTGACTGCTGATATCAGGCCCTCCTGCCGGTCGGCACGTCTGCTTAGCCGGGGACGTGAGCATATTCCTGTTAATTCCTCTTTCCCTCTTGCTGGGAGGTTTCCTTTGGGGAGGGGGTTTGGTTGGTTCGGAGTTTCACCTGTTAGCTGGGGCGACCTCGGTGAGCCTGTTGTTGTTTTCCTGTCACCATGTGCTATTTCATATTCTGTGTTAAGCTCTCCTCTTCTCTGTATAAATATAAAAACCTCACTGTGTTTAAAGCCTTGTTTCTGCTGTTTTCCCTCACTCTCCTGCTCTGGGAGTGGACTTTTTGACTGGGTACCAGGCAGTTGGCATTTTGCCAGCCCAAACTATAACAGATGCTCTGCGCAAAAGCAGAAGTTACTTTTGAATGTCATTACACTAATGTTTTGTGAAATGCTTCCACAAGCTTCCACAGCATAGCTTAGCCAGAGATACTGCTTCTAGCAATTTGTCATTTGGAGAGCTGAAGTCCAGGCCAGTCTCCTGTCACCTAGGATAGGGGGAGGAAGAAGATATGGCTGCACTTGGGCATCCTGGCCAGGGTCAGAATGATGGTGGTGTTAAGAAAAGATCAAACTAAGCCCAGGATGTGCTAGAGCTTTGCAGATTTCAGAGCTGACTTAGGCCAAGGGCTATCTTGGCACACACCAGCGTGTCCTGCACTGTCACTGCTTGGCAATTCCTAGCTTTCTTTGGGGGCTGCCAAAACCCTGGTTACATGATGGTGTTGTGAATGGAGCTGGAATTGTCTGGACCAGGCATGCTGCAGAGGCACAGGGAGGGAGACCCCTGAGCCTGCACTGCCTTCCCTGTTTCTCTGTGGTGGTCTTTTCCATTCTGAGTCACACAGAACTACCATCCCAGTACAGTGGAGTTCCTCCATGGCTAGTCCAGACTGAGTAAGACATGAGATGGGACAGCTGCTAAATTTGTCAGACTAAACTCCAGCTTAGACCAACATGTATGTCAGAGTAGTTATTTGATGAGTATTTCACTGTGAAGACCTCACAGAATATCAAAGCGTCTAAGTTTCAATGCCCTGAGGTTAGACAAAAAAGCTCAAAGAAACACAAAGCAGAAAACCTTAGCATCACTGACAGAGGACTTCAGGGACAGGTAACAAAGAAAGGCAATCTGTATATGGACTATGTGATAAAACATCCCAATATTCCCGGACAACGTGCCTGTTCAGAAGTTGAATAGTGTTTGACTCTGAAAAAAGGTAAGGGTGCAGCACTGGGGGAAAAATAGGTGGAAGTGAGACTCCTTAAAGGAAAACAGACAGTGGGATGTGCTCACTGGCTGATTATAGCACTGCTGAAGGGTGTTCAGGAAACTGTCAAGAATCAAGTTTTCCCTTTTTGCTGCCACATCCCACTTAAGATCTGTTTGTGGGAAACTGTAAGCAACGTAACTGATCGGCAAGTAAATGAGAGGCCTTTAATGCCTGCCAAGCCTGCTGGATCATTTCCCTTTAAAGGCTCTAAAATGCATAGGATTTCTGACAGATGAAAGCAGAATCAGCTCATTTGTTGAATGCAAACTGAAGCCTCTCAAAAACATTAAGTCTCATTGTAGGGTTAAAAAAATCCAGCTCAAAGTCAGCCTGCAGATTTCTGCTCTGGGACACAGAAAGCGGGAGCTTCATTGGGCTTCACCTCTGCGGAGCCAGGTTTCACATGCCAAGGCTCTCAGTGCATTTTACAGCTCCAGTGAGCAAACAACACTATACCTGATGACACAGAAGGTGATGTCTGTCAAGTTTCTTAAACATGAGAATTCGATTCAGTCCTTTAGGGGAGCTCAGGCTGGAAAATACGGAAAGGTAGGGAGTGAAAAGCAGCCAGGAAAAACAGAGAAGGCAGAGCAGAAAGCTTACAGCATGAATCAGTGAATAATGTCAGTGAGTGCTGAGATCCAGGCAGTCACCCTCTTTTGTTCAAAGTCTATAGATAAATCTTGGATATCTTGATAGCAAATTCTAGAAATAAAGCAGCCATACAAACTACAAAACAGTTCCAAACATATTACATTACAGACCTTTTCACACTGATTAGTCTGCTATTCTGGATGAAGATTTTATTTTTAATATGGCAACATGTTTCTCTACATATTCTTTGATCCTACCTGCAGTATGGCAGTATCCAATCCATGGCAGAAATGGGATCTTAAAACAGTTGCTGAGAGGTGTGGTAATACCATTGACTTGATGACCTGTAGGTAGAAGCCCTTATGGAGAACTGTGCATTGCACAGGGATTACAAGCTATGGTATGGAGCAAGAAATGGAGAATTACAAGGAAGACTTATGCTATGCCTATGGATTAGAGAGCTAATTTTATTCTACCTGTCTAGTTTACCATGACTTTGGAACTAATGAAATAGTATTGTGCCAAAGGAGATACTGGAGTCTGGAAGCCTAGGAATATAGTTCCACTTGTAACATTATAAAGTATACATCCTTGCCATGAAGCAATGGCTCTACCTTGATTAAAAACAAAATCTGTCCATTATTGAATACACATACACTTCTGGGTTTATGGACATGAAATATCTCTGCCTGCTTCTAATTTTCCACTAAAGGATCTAGTAAATGGGGGTGCTACATAAAATGCAAATACAACATTTTTTGTGGAAGGGAATGCTTGGCAGTAGAGCCTTTCTAGAAAGTCTTCCAGCAGAGGATTAGGAACTATGGATGGTATTTTCATAAGCCCTTGGTTTTGGCCTGACTATAACTCCCAGAGATGCTGATGGTAAATCTGCCATTGTATCCAAGAGGAACAGACTTGAGACAGTGCTGAGCAAACTGAAGATCCCAGTCTTTGACTCAGGAGTGTAAATATTTTGCCTTTATAAGCAGAGATTAGTAAATTCAGGGATGTTATTCAAAACACAGTTTGGTAACTGCTTCACTGAGCAGGGTCTACACACTGAGCATACTTATCTCCCACAGTTTTAAAAACTGCGTCATGCCATTAAGGAACAAGGACATAAATCACAAAGGCAGCTGCAGTCAGTGTCGTGGTGGGTAATCTCAGCACAAAGGGGACAAATGCTTCACAGACATACTATTCCCTTTGCACCCCTTCTGAGGCTTCCCATCCCCAGGAAGGGTCCGTGGCTGTAGGGATGGGTGTTAGGAAATACCAAGGCTGATGCTGGCACAGGTGTTTGGCTTTGCAGGAAAGTTGGTAACGTTGGTCTCTGCTGTTGTTGATGAGCTGTTTTCAGTGGGAAAGGAAAAGAACTGTGGTAAAACCCATGAATCCCTGCCTGTGTTTGAAGCCAGAAATATTGTTGTGTATAGACAGAATTTAATCCACCCAGTAGAAAAGTGCCTGTCTGAAAAGGTATCCAATAAAGATGTTCAGATCTGCTAAAATGAGTCGGAGAGCGGAATTTCTGAGTTGCCTATCCAACATAGGTAGCAAAGATAGGAGACAAGAGCAACATTTCCTACCTTATAGCTATAGAACAAGCCAGAGTGGTCACAAAAAACTTAGATATCCACAGACACTATTATCTACAAAATGCCTCATGCATTCAGTGTTTGAGGAAGAAATGGGATTTCAGGCTGACATTTCAGGTAGTCAGGAGAATGTACTTGTGCTTTTCTGAAGCACTTCATCTGAGTAAAGCAGTGTACAGGTCCATATCAGCCTTCATCGGTGTGCTCTGCCTTGGCTAGGAAGATCTTCTGCCTTATTAATGTGGGCTGGAATTTGGTAATTAATTGAAGAATTTTTAAAAAATCTTGATTTTAAACAAATTTATATTTTTTTTATTATTACTTTGAGAGTTATCAAGACTCTGTATCTGGTTTACAAATGCAATAATAGAACTTGTCAAAGAATTCAATTCAGAGACAATCCCTGAGTTAAAATTCTTGTGTCTGGAGACTCTACCTATACCTGATGAACAGAAGTGAAGGTCAGCTGGCATGGCAATGTAAGGTGCAGAACACCATTGCAAAGCTTTGGTGCAAAACTTTGTGGGGGAAGAACAAGAAGTATTTATATAAAAGCAGTTTTATTACTGGGAGCTTTTCCCAAACAAGCTGGTAACATCCTGGCTTGAAGAACTGACATTTCATGGAGTTGACATTTTACTTAAATATTTTGCTACTGCTGCAAGGTCAGACCCTACAGTTACATTTAACCTGCCCAGAGTATTAGCTGAAGAGCAACCTTTCATGTCACACACTAGATTAAATTCTGTTCAGTGACTCCTCTGAGTGTCCAAGGCAGCATTAAGAAGTCCATTCGTCTCTGCATTTTGGTCTGACAGACACTTGCCTCAATGAGTTTTTGCAACAGAAAACTTTTGTTGTGAAAAAAATCCAGAAGCCAAACATTCAGAGCAAAGTCTTGAGAGAAATTATCAAAAAGTCCAAGTGACAGAAAGGGATGGACAGTAGCAGAAGGTTTTGGTCTTTCTATCTTCTGTACAGTTTTGGAGAGCAGTGGAAAAGTGGCAAGGCACTAATTTGAGGAACAGCCTGTGCTTATTTATTCTCATTCATCTTAGGTCTTGATATATGCAGAGAAAGTCTGACACCAGTCCACCGAAATTACAGAATAGCTCCCTAAGTTAATTTGTTTTAAATGAAGCCTCACAGATAGCCACTGTTGGCAGCAGCTCATACTGGTACAGCATCTGAATTAGGAAACATCTCTCCACCCAAAACTGAGAAGCTGATATATCTGACCCAGACTGAGCTGTTCTTGTTCCTCTTAGTTTGCTAGACCTGCTGACACTAACAGCCCAAGAGAGTCTGTCACCCTCAGACATGATTTAGAGTCTTCACAAATCACTGCTTTGGCTGCTGGAGCCATCATTCACAGATTCATGAAGTCTAATTATTCTGGAGATAAACGCTGGATTTTGAACTGTGACTTGAAATAGTAACTGCAGCTGGCATCAATACCATAGACAAGGAAACCTCTCCCAATGTGCTGGCAGCGAACAAGAACAGATGACAGGAATTATTACCCTGCCCTCACAGGAACACAAGATCAGAATCCACCACAGGTTACCATGAAAACTGGATTTCTTTTTCAGTGCAGACACTTGTTTTCCTGCGTGGTCATTGCAATCTTCTGTCAAGTTTCTACTGAAGTGACACTTCCCATGCAATCCAGTTTCTTTTCACTTCCTTGGCTCCATCTGCCTGCATTTACAGTGAGTTCAGGATCCTCTAGAAACCAGTATCCTGGTGCTTGTTCCAGCAGTCCTTTGAGTCAAAAACCTCGATTAAAAACCACAATAACTGTCTGGTGAATTCCTCTTCCTTAAAGCCAATATTAATGCTACCATGACCCAGAAGGAGAATTTGTTAGATTAAACATCAATGATCAGACATCAAGGAATGGGGAAAGCCACCCTCCAGATGCAGCGTGGAAGAACCATGTAAGAGGAATGTGAAAACCAGCCTCCTTTGGGAAAAGACTCAGACAGGGAGCCCTGCTCTGCTGGTTCCTACTGACACGGCTGGAAATTGGACAGAAGAAGAATTGTACTGCCATGACCCAAAGCAGATGAAAAGGGATTTCATTCACACCCTGGTATTTCCATGCCCTGGCTTAAAATTGCAATGTCTCAGCACAAGAATGACAAAGTGGTGTTACATAACTCCATGGAGTAAACTTTCTGGACAACATCCAGTGACATTCTTCTGAATAAAATTACAAGTAGACATTTTTCTCCAAGCTGGGAAAAAACTTTGCCCCAGTCCTCGGGTGTGACACAGGGCAGAGTTGAGGTGCTGGGACCAAGCCCTGCATTTTACATCACTGCTTGCTCTAGGCTGGGTCACCAGCAGTTGAGTCGTGCCTTATCTTCTTGCCGTTCAAGGACTCCAGACATTTCCATACGGTTTGTGCTCCTGCCAATACTATAACTTGATTTTTTCCTGGTGTCTGATTAATCTGAGCTTTGTCTCTATAACTTTTTGCTCCTGAAAGAATTCCCTCAGTGTGCCAGCACTAGTGCCTGGCCAGAGGCACCAGTGATGGTTGCCCATCTCCTGTCTTCTTCACTGTGTTGTCATCTTGTGTGCCAACAGTAATATTTTTCCTTCTGGATAGATGAGCTTGTTCTTCCTCCCCAACTCATATGGACCCTCCTCAAGAAAGGACCTGAAATATCTCTGGGGGTTTATGCATGCAGGGAAAGGATGGGAGGGGATTGGGAAGCTGGGATGGAATGGTAGGGTTTGCCTAGGGAGAAATTTCTTGTGTTTTTTTCTCTGATTTTTCACACAGGAAAAGCAAACCCAAGCACTCCAGTCCTTTCTGTGCTTTGGAACCCAGTCCAGTTGGCCAGCTTGGCTTGCCTCCCATAAGGGGACCATCAAGACATATAGAATCATTGAATCATAAAATCATAGGATGGTTTGTGTTGGAAAGATTACCTGGTTCCATCTCCCCGCCATGGGCAGGGACACCTAGATATAAAGATGCTTCCTTTTATCTCTGCCCAATAACCCCATTTCCCTGTGAAACCTTTAGGCAGAGGAGGCAGTCTCAGTGTACACACTGGTGACAAATCTCTGTTGAACAGAGAAGTACCTCAAAATGTAAGTGCTGCTCTGGCACATGTGTTATGCTTGGTAAAACCTTCAATTTAGACATTTGTGGTATCTTGAAGTTTTGTGGATGGAAGTCCTGGCCAAGCCACCTACCACCCACCTCTGTGGGGTTTGTATGATGGCTATGGGATTTGGCTCCAGCCTTTGATAGCAGTTTGCTTGGGAGGTGCAGTATCATGCAGGTAAACATTTTTCTTTTTCTGTATGAAGGCTGCAGAGGACGGGGGAACCTGGTCCTGCCTCCAGACTCTCGAGAGCCTGCTGCAATCACTGTCTCTTTGGCACAGCAAAGGCACTGTGGTGTTAATGTTGTTTTAGAGAAATAATGGCTACAAACTCTGTCAGTCAACAGGCAGCAATGGGAAAGTAAAGCTTGGGTTTTAATAAAACTCAAGTTTGTCAAATATGAGATGGAAATGCAGATGTGCCTAAATTCCCCATAGCTCCCTCACTCTGAGTGGTGTATGAGTCATGTTGCCATCAGCCTGCTGGAAAAGCAAGGGGAAAAGTCCTCCCTGAGCAAAATTCTTTCCCTGAAATATGTTTATCCTTGCTCTCATCTGATGATCACAGCATCTCCCTCCCCCATGCTGCTGTCACTGTGACACATGCACATACAGATGATGCTACTGAGATGTGTGTGAGGTTGACTTTGAAGCACTGAGAAAGTGTTTGTGTAACCAAGGAGGGCGAGTCAGTCTGAGTCAGCCTGGACATGGCTCTCCTCACTGGTCTGGTCTGGGTGCCCAGACAAGGTTTTTATTCTCAGTGCTTCCTCATATGATAGCCCTCCTCTAGCTGAATTTTTTTTTTTAACCTCCTTTGACATTTAGGGCTGGTCTATACTGGGAATTTAATTCAAATTATTTGAGGATGTGAATTTAGAGAGGAATAATTATTCTTGATTAACTCCCCATGTGGACAGTCTTGTTCCAAAATAAAACTGCTTTATTTCAAATGGATTTAATTGACTTCAAGAAAATCAGTAGGTTGTTTTCTCTGGGAAAAGGGGATAGATACAAAATGAAGAATACTTTTTCCTCTTCCATTTGTTGAAAAATACAAGGACTTTTGAACGTTATGCAAGTTTTAACTGAAAATTGCCGTATGTTATTATGTATAATTTGCACCTCTGATAAACTGCATGCTGTTAAAATTATTGTTCCATGAAAATAATTACACAGCAGCCAACATAATTAGACAAGCAGCACAAAATCAGAGGCGGAAATGTAGGACGAGCCTGCGACTGGGAGGGCTGTTTACAGGGAGGTTGCTCTGGGGTGTATTTTATTCTGTCCTCATGCTCATATACAGTCCAATTTGCTGAAACCAAAACTGATTACAGAATGTAACAAGCCTCACAAAGACTTGATCAAAAAAAGCTTCTTAGATTTAGGATGAATTTACTGTTAAAAAAAAGCAAGAAAAAAGATGGATGCCAGAATAATCAATACTCTGCTGGGGAAAATCTGAGACTGTGGTGCCAAAAGATGTTCAGCAACCCAGTGGTGGAGGCACTGATGCTGCTGATGCCTGTGGTACCCAGAAGGGAGAGCTGGTTAGGCAGGGCTCTATCTGCCAAGTGTCACAGATGGGCTCACGCACTGATCTTGTATCATCCATATCAATGAACTGATCTCACCCCAAATATCACTATATGAGTGTGTTTTATGGAGACAGTGCAGTATGCAGTGAGCAATTTAGGGTTTAAGCGTATTTAGTATGAATCCAGACACAACTCACGTCCCATCTTTGACAACAGGGCAGGGAACTGGTCCTTGCTTTGCTGGTTACTAGAACAAACTGGCCCTTATAACCTCCTCTTGCTAAATATATGTTCTGTCTAGGTGGCAATCCAGCCTTGCACAGGATGTCCTCCTGAAACTAAAAAATCTCTCCCTTATGAAACTGTCATCAGAGCTAGTTCATGTGATTCTTCCAAAAAACTGTCGTCATCTGCAAATCAGTGTTTTCTGAATAAAACAAGAGAAAGAAAAACAACAAAAAAACCTCTTGTGTGAATCAGTAGATGGGAAATCTTATTCTCAGGCTTCCCAGATAGTGGGAGCTACCACTACTGGCCAACTGGAAAACACAAAACACAGGCTTTTCTGAGCTTCCTTATTTTTTTCACCCAGTGACAGTTTGCAGTGAAGCAGTGAGAGTCCCTGGACTCCAGCTCTGATTTTGAGAACACCCAGTAGCGTGCTGGGATTGTGATAATACAGAGATGGTCTACAGGATGGCTCATGTGCATAAAAATATGCAGAGCTCCATAGAAACAGAGCCTAGACTTGAAACTTGGGCAACCATACCAACAGAAGTGGGGATCGTAAAGCTTCAAGAGAAGGTATTTTCTTTGTTTTCTGACATTGCTTTCAATATTGGGTTTCACTAACCCTTCTTTGCCAAGGTGGAAGAGCAATCAATAGGCAGGAAACAATTATGCCACTCATTCCAGCTGAGAAAAGAAATCCGATATCCACATTTATCCATTTTCTACATTGACTCCAAGGTACATTATAGACTCACTCATACCAAGCCAAACCTTTTCTGTCTTCTTGAAGACCAATATCCTAATTAAATGCATCCTTGTCGTTGTCCAGCCCAAAAGAGATCGTGGTCAGTTCTGCTTCACTGCACAATCTCACCATCCTGGTCAGAGTCCAGAATGAGCAGAAACAACTCCACCACTTCTGTAGCCCACACACCCCCAGCTTGTGGTGTGAGGGAAGGAAGTGGGTGCACAGACCATACTGTGGGATGGCAATTGGATGTGGCAAATGCAAACATTGAACTCAGGAGCTCAGGAAGGGTCCAGTGCCACACTTCAGATATGGCATTAGTAACTTTGGGGACTTTCAGTAGAGGTTGGGCTTCCTGGAGCCTGAGCCACTCCAAAAATAGGACTTGAGGATGCTTTTGTAAATTTTAGTCGAGGCGAATTTATGCTGAAGTCTAAATCCACAGTTAATTACAATGAAGTATAAATGGTACTGAAGGATTAGGGATGAGCTTTTGAAGGAGGCCTCTGAATTTTAAGTAATCAATTCTCATTGAAAGTCACTGGGTTTGGGCATCTAACTCCCTTGCCCACTTTTGAAGATCCAAGCCAAGGTCTAAATCTCATTTGGTTAACAAGCCAGCCAATATTTCTTTCCTGGGAAAGCAGACTTCCAATATCCTAAAATTAAGACAACAGAGGGCTACATTTTTTGTTTTATTCTCCCAGGCTAATACTGAAACAATATAGAAATCGTGAAGAATAAACTACAGCAATTTAGATATTTAGTTTTCATATCAGTTGACAGGCAGAGCAAGGAAATGTTTTTACCTCTGAAGAAATAAATGTAATAAAATACTGTTTAAATAATGTTTAAGAGATGTGATGAAAGACGGGTTCATGAACCCTCTGTTATGTTAACAATTAGCAGTGCAGGACATGGATTTTGTTTAAGAAATGTGTACTGCTAATACTGGGGTCAACATATGAATAAACAAGAATGGCAGTATGTACTAGAGCCAGGCTGTATCAATGTGTGCTTCGTTATCTGTATTGCTTTAATCATACCAAGATCTGCTGCAGTCAGGTCCTGTGTGTCCATGTGTCCACAGGCAGGTATGGGCAGTCATTCATGCTCTTGCTCACATCGAGACATCATGGGCATTGGAACACATGACCTTTAAGGTCCACTCAGCCCCAAACCATTCTATAATTTCTGTGCTGAAACGAATTTCTTGTGTGAGGAAGTGGGCACATATCAACCCCGTACTGAAGTCTGATGCCGAGCCATATTGTTAGAGGCAGCAGAGTCCATGGTCTGGGCACTGATCTGGAACCACCTCAGCAGCTTCTTCTGCTATAGACTAGCCATGCAATGCCAGCCAAGTTCCTGTGCTCTTCTCTCACTTTCTCTTAGTTGTTATTCTTATTTAACATAAGCCAATCTCTCGCTGATGTCCACAATGGTACGCCAATCCTGGAGTTTTCACTGACAGTAAAGATAAACTTCTTGGAGCTGGACTTTGGAAATCTCAGACGTCTTGGATGGCTTCCAACACTTCCCACTTCCAGCTGTGGCCTCTTTCCAGACATATCCTTGGACAGCTTGCTCCTCAGTCCTTCTCAGTGGTAGCTTGGGAATAGACATGTAAAGCCAGGCCTGAGAAGCGCCATCATGACAAGGCTGCTGCCATTGACAAAGAAGCAGCTTTCACCTTCATTATGCTTTAAATACTCTCTTAAGCCTTTTAATTTACAGACGGTAATGATGGAAAAGTCCATTATCTGAGTCAACAACAATCATCTGAAATATTTGCTGAATGATGTAGCTCACCAAACATTTCCAGGGGTTTTTCTATTTACGTGTACCTAGCATGATCTCTATTTTTCATGCTGCACAACACAGAGTAAGCCAATCTCTGCTCCTGGTTGTTGGCAGTGTGATGGCTTGTTTCAGCAAAATGTTGGCCACCCTCAGTTCCCACCATGGGCAATGGAATTTGAGGGTATCCAGCACCCACAGGAGGTCCATGGATGTCAATGGACACTACTTGGACCTCCAGTGCAAGATCTGGTTATATAACAGTCTGTACCTAGTCAGAGTGTATATTCCCTCTCTCTCATTCTTTCTTTTTTCTTTTTCTCTCTTAATAATGCGTGTAGCTCTGATTTATTTTTTATCAAGATTAACAATGGAACAATACTGCTTCAAATATTAAAAAAGGCAAAGAAATGTAGGTACTGAAAAGGAAGGAAAATACCTCAATTTCAAGCCTAAAGATTACTTTGGGTCCCAGAGGAAGCAGAAGCAATTTAGTGGCTGATACCCTTAGCAAGAAAAAAGGTTGTAAGATTAAGACCAACTGCTGTTTGGATAAGTGGTTGGTAATTGCACATATCAGCAATTATGTGCCGTCATATCATTTTTCTGCTACCTTACTCCTCTCTTGTGTCCCGTCAGGGTTTACTTGGAATGACCCTACATCTATGGTCCTCTTTGGATTCACCTTCTTAATGTCATACAACAGTGCCTGGCAAGTTCAAAGAAAAAAGAAGTCATTATTACAGGAGATGCCTGGTGGAGGTGCTCCTCTTCACAGATGTAGCTAGAGGCTAATGCTGTAATAACCAGGCTTCCAGGGAAAGAAATAAAGAAAGGCCTCCTGAACCTGCAAAAACCATCTTTGTCTTTCAGCCTCACAGGAGGAGAAGGGGGTGTGTGGGGGTAGAGTTTTAGTGGGAAGAGGTTTGCATGGGGTAGGAGAGGATTCTCTCTGTGCATGGTTCAGATGCCATCCCACCCCAGGTGGTGCAGCACCTGGCTCCAGGTCACACTGTGGGGACTCAACAGGAGCTGAGTATGCTGAATCTTGCCTGGTCAGGGCAGCACAGGTTATATTGAATCCCCTTCAGTTCCCTACATGTAGGCTGCTACTAACTCCGGCCCTATCTGGGGACATTTCAGGCGTAACAGTGGCCCATCCTTGAGCTGAGCCGTGGGACTCACTTCCGTGGCTTGTCAGAGGCTTTGCATCACTCAGAAAGGTGAGCACCATCAGAAACACCTTTTTCCTCACAGAGGTAACTGATTCCCCAGTAAAGTGTCAAAAAATAACAAAGTCTGTTCCAGCTAAACTCATCTGTTCATTGCCTGAGGGAAGCCTCCAGCTTATACGGCACTGGGCGCTCCCTTGGAGCAGAAAATATTTAGCTCACTAATCAGATCTAGGCAGGAGGTGTAACTGTGGGTTGCCTGCAGTGTACCTGCGATACACCTAGAGAGGACAGTCACAGTCAGCTTTCAGGTGTCCCAGTACTGACCTGCAGTGACGCCTTTGAGGGCAGTGACTTTATAGGGATGTAAAGGTGTGCAGGGTTTTCCATGGGGATCCCACCACACAAGCACAGTCCTGCTCTGCAAGGACCACCAAGATGAGAAGCCCTAGGAAGGATCAGCAAACCTCTGTGTCAGGAGATGCCAAACTGCAGCCAAATGCAGGAGTCTCAGCAGTGATAGCAAGGTGCAACCTCACAGCTCATGGAAGAGCTAATACCCTTTGAAAACAGATAAAAGATTCATCAGCACAGATGAAGATATGAGGGCTTGGGCTTAGACAGCCTGTAGCTCCTGCCAAGAAATTCTGTGGAAGGTAGAAATGAATTTAAAAGGTTGAGTGGGGGCCAGCAAGTCAATAACTGAATAATCCCACACAGATAGGAAACCAAAGCATAAACAAGAGTCTCCACGTACTGACAAGTTAGCACTGGTTGCACTCTGGAAAGGATCCTAAAATAACAGAGATTCCTGGAGACAGAATAAACACATCTCTCAGTTGTCATCCTGAGCAGAGGGTAATTGCCTAGATGTCTGATTGACTCGCTGCTAGAACTAAATATGTACTTCTCTGACATGCTGTCACCTCCTTCACTGTGTGTCTGAGATTTTTCAGTAAAGCACATCAGGAATCAAAGCAAATGTCCACAAGGAAAGATGCATCTCGACCCTGAACTTTAATTGCTGGCAAAGGGCTGAAAATGTATTTAAAAAGAAGTAAAGTTACTGCATTCCTGAGAGTGACATTTAATCTCAAAATTCCCTCAGGGCCTGTGTACATATGACCCAGCCACCCAGCAGAGGAACATGATGCTGCAGCCCTTGTCTGAGGGCTGGGAGTTGGCACGCGGCTTCCTGAGATCCCCAGTCACACCACAACGTGGTCCTCAGCTTCCCATCTGATCCCCATCCCTTTCCAGGGGTTTTCTTTGGGATTTCCTTCAGCATGTCTCTTCCCAGTTTGCACTGTTGGATGAAAGAGAGTAGCAGAGTTCCCAATTTAATCTTCCTTTGAGTTCTAACAGTTCTTTTACACCAAGCCTGAGTGTTTGATGCCTTCTCAAAGACACCACAAGGCTCTTGGTTAGAGATTCCTATCAAGTTCTGAGCAGCCCTATCTAGACTCTCCATGCTTTGCTCCCTTCCCACCTCAGAGTTAGTCTCAGTTTCAACTGTGTTAAAGTTTTATTTACAGAAATATAAGAAAACCTACTCAGAAGCCTTAACACTAGAACTGTAATACAAATTTTCAGTAAGTCTTGGAAGTTGCAGGGGGCTGGACAACTGTCAGCATAATAGTGATTTTCAAAAGTGAAGTGACCTGGCCAAACCCTGGGCTGGCCCAGCTCCTGGAAAGGACCATGTGCTGGTTTAGAGTTCAATTCATAATAGACATAAAAAATACTATACTAATTGCAATACAGTGTGAATTCATGAGGGTAACTGTTAACTTGATACATAACATGTAAGAAACTTCTATAAAACAATTTACTCAATACTTGGTGACAGCTTTGGTACAGAACTCCATCAAAATTAACCTGGCATACCATATATGAAAGGAAAATATTTACATAATTGGATTTTACAGGTAACTGTCAGTACTTGAAGGTAATTCTGAAAGATTCTAAGTCCTTGGTCTTTCTTTCTGTGCATTTGGAGAAAAAGATCAGATTATCAACAGAAGGCAGAGACACCTGAGGTGTGGTTGGATGGGGCTCTGAACAATCTGGTCTAGAGGATGGCATCCCTGTTCATGGCAAGGGAATCAGAACTAAATAATCTTTAAGGTCCCTTCCACCCTAAATCATTCTAAGATTAACAGCAAAACGATAAGCACAGATATGGGGTGATCAGCATCACCTGGTCAGCTGCATATGGACAATTGCTGTGGTTGGACACAAAGTAACTCCTCACTAACTGAGGAATGTCAGCAAGCTTCCCTTCAGGTGGCACTGGAACCAGGCAAAAGTGAGGGTGCAAAATGGATAATGTAAAACCTGGGCAAAATCTGTGAGCGGTAGGTGGGAGAAAGGAGGTCACATCCCCTACAGCGCGAGTCCACTACAATCCCTGTTTCAAAACTGCATCCAGGAGGGCAGCCCAGCACTACCATCAGGTGATGGAGCAGGAGAGGCTCTCAGAAGCTCTGCAAAGAAGCCAGGAATGATGGCATGAGGTGGGTGGAAGGACAGCTTCTTCTTTTTTCCCCCCAAAAAAGGACACTGGAGGCACAGAAGAGATCAGGCATGTGGCAATGCAGAGGCAACCATGCCACTCAAATCTGGGTTGGTGGCCCAAGAGCAAAACTATTTCCTCTATCTCTCTGTATTTGAGAATTTACCCTGGAGTGAGCTGAATTCCAGGTCAGAGTGAAGTTATAAGGGCAGTTTACAAGCCTGTCCCCTTCCCTCGCCTCCAGCCTGTGCAGGAATAAAGCTACCACTTTATGAACACTGCATATATATATATATATATATATATATATATGTATATGTATATATATATATATATAAGAAGCAACTTCTCTATTATGTGTTCAAGATAAAAGCTTGAGATGTCAGAGAATTTTATCTGAAAAAACATGCATTCATGCACAAGAGGATAACTTCAAACCAATCTACCCATCTATTCAACTCTGAGCTTTAGGTAGATAGAGAAATCAAGCAGAAGCCAAAGCAGGTGGACACATGTAAAATGATTTTTGCAGGCAGAACAGGACATCCCAAGTACTGCAAAACTGAGTTTTGGAGGGAGAAGTGGCAATTACCAAGCCTGTGTCTCCTGGCCTCACATGCACAGCCCCAGGAGTGAAGGGAGGCACTCAGCTGAGACAGGTAAGTGTGGCCCAGGGGACTGGCATGGCACATATCCCCACTGCAGCCAGCTACCCAGGATGACCTACTCATCTTTCTCTTTTCTTTTAATTTAGGAATAATATTACATCAACCCAGGGAAAATGGGGTTAGGAAGGTGTGCAGAACAGACAGGAGTCCAGCCCAAGCAGAAGACAAGGTGCTCTGTCGGTGCTCCCTTGTTCTCATTTCATACCAGTAATGACTGGGAACGAGCCCAGTGATTTCAAAACAGTATAAATGAGTCCTGGCTTGGGCTCACCTTGCAGCAAATTTTCTTTATCTCTAAAATGGCATTTGTCATCAAGAACCTTCTCTTACAGAGACTACAAATCCAGAAGGCTCTCTCCATTCATTTACATATTAAAACTCAACAGATGATGAAGGAGAAGCAATTACTGGAGACAGGAATAGTAGTTCTCTAAGCTGTGTTTATTAATTTTCTTTATTCTCAATGAAGTCTATGCTCAACATAAAGCTGATTGTCTGTATACAGCACATTAAGTGATTTAATATTGTCAAAATGAATGAGGAAATGCAATTCAAAGGAAACATATGGCACATCATATACAGAGAAACCCATCTTTTCTGCTGGGCTGTGTCTGCCACTCTGTCAGAGGAGAAGTTTATCCAGAAAGCCAGGTGCTGAGTAACACTTCAAGGTAGTGCTCAAGTGGAAGATGCTTCTCCCCCGCCCTGGGCAGACACAAGTTCAACTCTGTCACAGCAGCAAAGTTGGCTGTTCCAGCTTTATCTTTGTGATTGCTGATGGAATGGGGGCTCTCTTTCACGCAGACCCATCTGCACAGAAGATGGATCATGAAGATGATATTTTTAACTTTCATTTTCCCTTCAAGAGAATTTGGATTTTTTTTCTCTCCCACGTAGTTTCACATTAACTGTATTCAACTACAGGGAGTATCAGAAAATACTAGCTTAGCTTGAGAATAGCTTTGCTCTCAAGTGACACCTTCCAATACTACTGATTTATACCCTTTTCCTGCATTGATCTGTTGGGAGATTTCATCATCTATATCTGACATAAACACTGTATTATTCTTTATTGCATTATACCCTAGAAATACACTCAAATCCCTTTGCTCCTCAAATTAAAGCAATATGCATTACAGTGTCCTGATTTCCTTCTATTCTTGCATTTGCATTTTTGTATCATGCTCTAGATTACTCATGTATATTTTGGCATAAGCATCTCCCTGTTCATTTAAGAACACTGCCTTTAATCTTCATTATACCTTGAAGCATACAAAAACCCAGCCCCAAAGGACACATGGAGACATTTAGTTCCCACAGTGGCTGAATTTCTGTGCAAGTTATTTAAAGCAAATATTGTGTTGTTCAGAAGCCCAAGCCATGTTCCAGGGAAATGCTGTGGACACCCACAGTGTGCCTCTGGTCTTCCTGCTCCCACAGCCTGTGAGGTTCATCTGCCACACTGCAGATCCCCATGTTTTTGGGAAGGGACTTCTTCCTGCCATGGTGGCGCAGACTGCAGCCCTGCAGCCTAAAGGTTTTAGTTGTGTGACTGTGCTGGGATGCCTGAACTCCTCAGTAGTTTTAACCATGGAGTTCATTTGCTTGCAAGCAGCTTTTTCAAGGTAGACATAGAGTAGCAGCTGTAGGTGGTACTTTTGCTGCAAGAGATCGGGTGGGTTCATTGCAACATTCTTATTTGTTTTAAGCACCTTCTGACCATCAGAATAATCTATTATTGTATTTCTTACCAAATACAATTCTATAAGAGAACATGTAGTAATATGTCACATAGTTGGGTTGTGTGGCTCGGGGCAAGGATTTTTTGTGGATCTGCAATAATTTCCAGATTTTTTCTGTGCTGGGACTCCATGTAGGTCCAATGTTTGTCCCAATCAGATACTAATGGTTATAGTGGAAATATATTCAGTCAGACAGAACCCTGAGTTCAGTAAAGCTACATAACATGTATGAAAGGTCAGGATATTCCTTGAAAGAGGAACTTCTGACTTTTCTGAGGAAGTAAATAGACACGTTTGTTCAGAGTTGCTGTTTGATAACCAGCCTAGATAACCTGGCATACTCTTTATTCTAGACTTTCCTGGACTATTAAACCCCTCAGCATGTAGTCTGAAGTAAAGCCGGTAGGAAAAGATGTCAGCAATTTAGGAACAAGTAATTCTTTCCATAGGTGCCAGGGAAGACCCAGGTTTTACTCCAGGTCATATTCAAAATGACCCTATTGTAGTCTTCTCTTATTTTCAAACATCTGTTGTAAGATAGCTAAGATTTGGCTTAAGGATCTGAGCACCACCAGACTCTGCAGCCAATCAAAGCCAAGGTGCACAGAGACACTAAAAATGCCCATTCAGTTGGGCTCAGGGCAGGCTCTCAAGAAGCACCTTGGAAGCTGCAGTCCCTTACAAAGAGCAGCAAGAAACCCACAGTGTCAAGGAAGAACAAGTGGCATCTGCAGGCCATGATGCATCACAGTGAGTACATGCAGTGTGGCATATGGGTCCACTGTCAGCAAAAAATGGAGTATTGACTGTAGTACTTGAAAAGAAGGAGCCTTTGCATAAGGAAAAACAGAGATTGAAGATAGTTTGACAAGAAAATCACTGTCACCTGGAGTCATATGGGAAATATGTCTGCATCTTCCACATCAGCACAGGAAACTTCTTTCTCCACCCATATTTTGCAATGCCCTCACGTAAAGCTGCTAATCAGTCCAGCATTTCTTCAGTCATAGACAGTGATGTGAAACTTTCCCTGGAAAGGAAAGTCCAACATCATGTCCATGAAGATAACATGTCCTGAAATCTCCCCCAAAATGCCTCTCCCTGGCCTGTTCACATATAAGGGCTAAAATATGCCATTACTGTTGAAAATTAACAAAATTGTATATCCAACCCAAGAAGAAGAGACCAAGCTCTGCTAATGTCCATGGGCTGAGGAACAAAAAGGACTGACAAAAACAAGAGGGCAACAAAACCAGTTATTTTCCACTTAGAAAAGCAAGTGAAATACAATTGCATATTCATTAAGATTTGTTCAAAAGTTCAGAAAATTCCCTCCAGTAATATAATGGGTGATAACTCAATTTATTTATGTTTTTAAGGCATGAAGACTAGCTTTTATTTCCCTCCACTGTGCCTCTATTATTATTAATCTACTTATCTCTTAAAAAGATCATCTAAACTACGCTTCTATAGGGAATGTGATCTTTGGCCATGTAGGGCTTTGCAATTATCCAGTTCTGAATGAACTTGTTGTTAAAACATTTTTTAAGTCTAATGAAAACATTAGATCAATTCCTCGCAGTGATAGTTGTCATTAAATCAATAGTGTGTGTAAGTCCATTATACTGATATTTGACATGAACTGCCGAAGGTCTGCTAACAATGAAACCGTACTGAAGTTTGTCCTCTGCTAAGCATATTTTACATGAGATAAAAATCTGTTAAGTCTACAGTAACTGAAACTTTTCTTCTTTAACTAAAATAAACAGATATGTGAAATGTTGCTGTAACTCACACTAGGACCACCATGATCACATGGGTTTTATTGCTGGTCCTTTTATCATACCTTTATCACAGCTGTCCTCTCAAATCCATTGGAAAAAGCTTTTTTTTTTGTTTGTTTGCTTATCTGTGTGGCTTAGAAAGAACAGGCATAGATTTCATAATGAAGCTCTGCTGAGTGTGGAGGACCTGATCTTACCCCCTCCAAAACCAACAGCACTGTCACCAACTTCAGTGAAAGTCAGATTGCTCCTCGAGTCCCTGTGAAAGGAACATGAGGAACAGTTCTCTGACTGTGGTTGTTCCCAAGGAGGAATAGCATCTTTGCATCACAGTGGAGCAGCTTTCAGGGGCAAGAAACACAACCAGACTCATTTCTCCCTGGACAGGAGCAATTTCTTTGTATATGCCATTATATTGCAAAAGGGAAGGATCACAGAAAAACCTCTGGCTCTGTGTTCTTTCAACATTTTTCCAGTGGCCTACAAACTCAGTTTCCACTCCTACCATGGGTGCTTCAGAAACAGCAACACAACACTGTGAGACTATGATGTCTGATTATGGGACTCTCACCATGAGAGAAATATAAAACTTGAGAAAATGGCTAGCTGATGGAAAGAAAGAAGATTGGTCATCATGTTGTTTCTTGAGATTTATAAACCTTTTCAGTAGTAGTAGTAGTAGGTAACATTTGCTCACAGGCAAAGGAGCTGTGAGTACACAGGTGCAAAGGGAAATAATGGTCAATGGCAGATATTGACAATTTTCTGGCTGAAAAGTGAAAATTCAAACTAATTAACTTCAAATACATTAAAGATTTACTATGAAGTGGGCAGAGAACCACTTCAATCAATTTTTTGAAATTTGATACTTAGAAAAGGCATTTTTTCTCAAAAACCCGAAATCATTCATATGGAGAAAAAAACCACTGAAACATTCTCTGAGGCTTTGGCTTCTGTAACTTTTGCAGCAGAAAATCCCAACCGGTGACAAAGTAGAGTGAGTCTTGAGCAGAGACGGGTCCAGTCCTGCCCTGCCCTGTGCGATGGCTCCCACTAATGGCAGCAAGGGAAAGCTCGGTCACTCCCGACAGCAGAGACAAACCCCCACCTCTGCACAGTGTTCTTCAACATTTATTGGCCTTTGATTTTAAATATCTAAAAATACAGTTATGAACTAGATTTTCATCAATTTTTCCCATACTCAGAATATGAGCGTGACAGAGACTATTGCTCTTCTTGAATGGGTTTTACCTCACCATCAGACATCTGCAATGTAGAATTCTGGAGGTACACCCTCATTGTAACCAGGGGAGCGAGTGTGATTCCCATGGATGATCTGACCTACTTCAGACATGGGATGAATCATGAACTGAATTTCCCTGCCAACTTCTGCCTTGACTATTCATGGAGCTGGGGAGACTGGTCCAGGCATGAATGGAGATTTCCGCAGTGTGACTGCAAAGAGACATCATGCAGAAAATACAGTCCTTGTGCTCAGTTGGTGAGGATGACAGTGGTTAAAATTATGACATTATTTAGGACTCCCTTCTAGGGAGCCTGAACTGTGGGATCAGAGCCATGGGATGAAGGTTCTTGCTTATGGCTGAGGAGAACTTCAACCCCCTTATCATGGGATCTTGGATTTTGGTTGAGTCTATGCTCCAGCTCTGTTACAAAAATGGAAAGTCCAAAAAACTCAGGTGAGGACTGGTAACCATGGAAGAAGGTGGAGAAATATATTTGTTTTACAATTCAATTTTGAGCACAGCAGAGATTATCAAAACAACTGAGTAATTTTTTATTGGTAACATGCAGAGATATCCCGCAACAATCAGACACAGAGACCAGGTGCAGACTGGCTGTCCTTGGGTCCCATTTCTAAATCTCAGATACATTTTTATAAGGTCTCAGACTCAAGGAATAAACATGAGAGGATTAAAGCTAATCAGATAAGTATGTCTTTATTTAACTGTAACACCAAAAATTAAGCTAGCAGTATGTTCTTAAGAGATAGAGTCTTCAATCTAATTCAAAGATTTTTTGGAAAGATTTTTTTCCTTTTAATTAAATTGTGTTGATTTTATTTGACATTTGATTTCAAGTGAGGCACCAATGTTTCTCCTTCACCGTCTGCCTCAAATCTGTGTGTAACATGTCACAGTCAGAAAACCACCACACCATTTCTCCTGAAGTTGCTGTATTGTAGGCTCTCTGTGAGTCACACAGATCAGCCCAGGTGCAGATCAGCCACCTGAACATTTCCCACTGGAAAGCCAGATTTCTGACCAGGGCAGCAGAGTACTGTGCAGGCAGTTCAGTATATATTTGGCATAGGTACATGCAGAGAAAGTAAACCTCCTGCCACCGGATAGGCTTTCCTCACACCAAGGAACAAGTTATGCTGGGATAAGCAACACAGCGAATACCCTGCAAATATCCAGGAAGATGACTTGAATAGCTAGTCCGCTGCACTACTCCATAGTGGGGCCAGAACAGCACCCAACAGATACAGCCAATATTGGGAGACTGAAATGAATACTGCTCTTTTTCAGCAGCCTGTACAAGTCTAATTTTGTATTTCAGCTTCATGGATGAAGTCTCAGCCTTAGGTCTTAACTTAGGTCAGTCCTCTGGTCTGGCCCTATTGCATGCCCACCATGGTGGCATGGTGCTGGAGGTAGGAAGGGCAGAGCTTCCACTCTTGATGGCAGTGCTCCTTGTAGAACCATACTGGTGGTCTTTAGAAACCTCCTCATGTTCAAAACTACACATGTAACTGCAGAGCACAGGAAGGAACCTATAGAGATACTCTGTCAGCAGCAAAAGAATAGGAAAATGTGGGGTCACTGCTGAATCAGATGGGTATCCTGGTACTGGAAGACACAGAGAAGATGGAATTACTGACTGGCTCTTTGCCTCACTCTTCACTGCTGAGTTTGTGCCTCAGGAGTTACAGACCTCAGAGGTAAAAGAGGAAGGCTGGAGAAAGGAAAACTTCCCCTTGATTGTAGAGGCTTGGGCTAGAAGTTGGTTAGACAGATTTAATGCATAAATCCATGGTCCCTGATGGGATGCACCCACTGAGAGGGAGATGGCATAGGCTGTTGCTAAGCCACTCTCCATCATCTTTGAAAAATTGTGGAGCATGGGAGAGGTACCCAATGACTGGAGGAAGGCCATTGTTACTCCTGGCTTCAAAAAGGGCAAGAAGGAGTACACAGGAAACTACTGGCCAGTCAGTCACTTCTACCCCTGGAAAGGTGATGGAATAGATAATTCTGGAGGTCATCACCAAACATTTAGAAGAAAAGAAGCTCATCAGGAGTAGTCTGAATTCATCAAGGGAAAAGAAATTGTTTCAACAATCTGATAGCTATCTACAATGACATGAGAGGATGGGTCAGAGAGGAGAGAGCAACGGATGTTGTCTACCTCAACTTTAGCAATGCTTTTGACACTGTCTCCCATAACATCCTTGTAGGTACGCTCAGGAAATGTGGGTTATGTGAATGGACAATAAGATGATCAAGAACTGTCTGAATGGCAGAGCACAGAGGATCATGATCAATGGAGTAGAGTCCAGTTGGAGGCTTGAAGTTATTGGTATTCCCAAGGGATCAGTACTAAGTCCAATTTTACTCAACTTGGTTATCAGTGACCTAGATGAAAGGATAGAATATACCCTCAGCAAGTTTGTTGATGATACAAAATGGAGGCGAGAGGCTGATACACCTGAAGGCTGTGCTGCCATTCAGCAGGACCTTGACAGGCTGGAAAGTCTGGTAGAGACAAACCTAGTGAGGTTCACCAAGGGCCAGTGCCAGGTACTGCACCTGGGGAGGAATAACCCCAAGTAACAGGACAGGCTGGGGGATGATCTACCAGAGAGCAGCTCTGCTGAGAAGTTCTTTCCAACTCTAACTATTCTTTGATTCTGTGATATATTAAAACAGAGTGTAAGTTCATCAGAGTGGGATCTCATGTACCAAACCATAAGAGAGGTAAAAAGAGGATGCTGTGCTATTCAGAAGTAATCATGTAAATCTATTAAGGTTTCAGATCAGGATGTCAGAAGTCCATAAATGCCTGCCTTAGCATCTGCTGGGAAAGAGCCTTGTATCCACTCAATTCTCCTCTCATTTGTTGCTGAAACTGGAAGCTGCCCAGGAAACGAGGCAGGAAATTTGAGGAGGAGGAAGGAGACATGGTGAAGGCAGCTGAATGGCATCCTGGGGCACTGGCTGCTATCTCTGTCTCTGCTGAAGACTTTCTCTGAGATACTGCCAAGTCATCCAAACCATACATTAAAAGCTTCGTCTTGGTAATTGTGGGGCGTTTTGTTTTTCAAATGCATAAATTAATACTCTGAGTTCTAATTCACAAAACTGCTGAGCACTCATTGCTGTGAAAGAAAACAAGGGCACTGTCCTTCCAGCACATAAAATGCTAGAGAACATGAAGTGTTCAGAAAAATCAGGTCATTAGGCATGCAAATTGGGTCATCAAAATTAGTGGATCTTTTTGACATTAATCTCTCTAGACTTCTTCCTGGGAAAACAGGGAGATCCCATACCCTACAGGAGAGTTGTGAACTAAATTAATTTAATGTTTGTTTCTCCACCAGCTCCCACTCCATCTGATGCTGATGCTATTTGCATGTCATGTGGGCTGTATCTTCTTCTTCCTCACTCGCTGCTATAACTGAGGACACGGTTGATGTGTGGACCACTGCTGTACTGTTATGAAGCACCCCAAGCTGTGGGCAGACATGGAATGGGAACCTTGCCCTGACCCTACAGACACACCAGGTGCCTCTGGTGCTGATGAGTCTATCTGGGCTGCTGAGCACTATGATTTTCAGCTCCCAAATGCTCAGATTTGGTCATATTTGAGCACTTCTTCACATGTTCAGAGTATTGTGAAGGCCAGGATGACCTGCCCACTGTCCAGCTTTAGGGCAATGTTCCTTAACATAAAGCTTCCCACGAGCAAAAGCAACTTCTGAAAGCACTTGTTTCTCAAGTGGTCCTGCTTCTCTTCCATTTAGTCCATTATCCCCAAACACTAAAACTCCTTCTGCAGATGTTTAAAGTAAGCACTTCTCAGAACAAAGAGCTTATTCAGCCTGAAACGACTACCTACAGAGAAGTGCTAACGTCTTAGCTCCCCACTTCTCCAGTCCCCAGCATCTGGGGGCCGTCTCAGTCACTGCTCAGCCTGCCGCCCCAAATCCGGCTGCCGGCAGAGGCAGCAGGGTGGGACCTCTCAAAACTGCTGTGCCTCCATCACCCACGGCTTTGTCAGGGGATCCGGGGAGAGAGGTATGGCTGCGTCTGAAGCCACAGCGATCATCAGGGAGGACTTATTTCAATATGTTGTTGAAACTATCTGATGTCAGGTTATATGTCTCAGGGGGATGCGTTTTTCGTGTAGTTTGTTATGCCATCTGTTAAGAAAGGCAGCCACTCGTCTCTCCGCTCCGTGACCACAGATGGGGAGTTTTTCCCCCTGTGTGCATTACTGTCAATATATGCCAAAGCCTTCTTAGCTGGAGCCAGGTGGAATCACCACCACAACGAGCACGCCTGGGAAGAAGGGTGCTGAACAGGTCTTCCCAAGCACCTTGGCTCACGGTGTGCAGATGAGCTGAACGAACAAAGCCAGCCTACACCAACCAGGGCAAGTCCCCCAAACCCCCATGGCTTGCAGGGCACTGAGCAACAACTCCAGCAGCAGAGCTCAAGGAAGAGGTTGCACATCTCCATGAATACACAGCATGCAGTCCTGCTGCAGAATTGACCCTCCCGCTGGCTGGTTGTAGATGGTACTTGCCCCAAATGACTGCCTGGTAACAGCACCATGAATCTCAGATGCAGAAAAAAATCCAAACCTTCAACCTCTGCTTCTGTGGAGATGCCAGAGCTCTCAATGGAAGCTTGGTGTGCACTTAACTAAACATGGCATCCCCAGCACTCCAGACTGTGAAGGAAACCATGCTGTGCACACCAAGTCCTGCAGGGGAAAAAGCAAACATGGAGTGAGCAGCAAGTCCCCCAATGGCTGTAAGCAGCTATTGACTTCAGCATCAATAATGCTCCTTTTTTTCAGGGGTGATTATTGCACCTTTTAATACTGCGCTGACACTTTTCCAGTGTGACTGTGTCTATTTCTGAGTCTGCAGGTTGCAAGTTTCAAGGGGACACTATAGAGACAGGAGACTGTATCTGAAAGTTTTTTTGAAAATCAGAAGATACACAGAAAACGGACTTGGTTGCAAAAGCAAGTTTTACAGAAAGGGGATTTAATTAGGCAGGAAAGTTTTACAGAGAAAGGACTGCAAACCTAGCCCATTCAGATCACTCTCCACTTGCCAATTTCTTTGGAACAGGTATTTTAGCCAAGCAAAATAGAAACTGGCATTGTATTTATTTTCACTGGAAAGCAAATGGTTGTACTGCTCTCACAGCACAGCAGTAGCAGCCAGTGGCATTCCCCAGTGCAAGCAGCACTGTTATCCTCTGGGAAGACCCAAGTCAGCAGCAGGAGCACCAAAGCAGCTTCTTTGGGATGAGAAAGCATTTCTGAGGTGGGCATGCCAGAAAGTGCTTCTGAAAACTAAACCAAAAAATATAATTTTTTACACCAGTATTAGAAATATCTTCCCCCTTCATCCCAGCCCTTCTCCCAGCAGTCATTAGTGCTCATGTCTTCTTCAAACCTGCTTGCAAAGCTCAGACCTGGATGCTGCCTTGGGATGCAGCAGTTTTGGGGTATCAGCAGTTGTTTGCACTTATCACTTCTTAAAAAAGCCAAGCTGGCCTCAGTGAACGCAGACCATCTCTCATCTTGGCAAAGCCTCATGGGCTCTTGCTCTCCATGTGTGCTCCAACTGCACTCTGTGCATCCTCAAAGGCAGGTGAGGAGGTCCCTGTTTCAGATGCACCACACTGGGGACCAGGCTGGAGCCCTGGAAACTGAGGGATTAGGAGAGAGCTGAAGGTGCCACAGAGAGGTCTTGAGGCACCAAATGACCAACACTTGCTCATCCTGTTTTTTTACAGCCTAATGCAACTTTTGACAGGTGTCCAGTTCATTTAGCGAGAGGAAGGACACCCTACACAAAGATTTCACCTCTGAAGTCTGGACTTCAAACTCCTTCCTCCTATCTTACACTGTAGAATAGGGGTTTAATTTACCAATTGATGTAACCAAATTTAAAAAATGAAATCATTTTAATAGCATACTGTGACTAATGAAAAGGATAACTTAATTTTCAGATCTCCTCTCTACTTCCTCCATTAATTTACTTCTGCTATAATTTAAGTTTGCACATGCCAGTGGAACAGCCCAAACAAAACCTTTTTCAAACAAACAGGTATCTTATACACATATGCCTTTAAGCCATGTAAGTCCCTGTATCTAAAGCATCTTCCAGAAGAGCTCTGCCTGCCATGAGCTCTCAGCAGGGTCTGCCTGTACACATTTATTTTGAGTGCCCACATATTGCACCTGCATCTCCGATGGCATGGCAAGAAGACAGCTGGCAGGATCCCCCAGCCTGGGGATGCTTTAGCCACAGACCAAGTCCACCAGCACTTACGTGGAGGCCCACGTAGCAGAAATTTTCCTCCCTGTCTTACAACTGGGAGGTTGCCAGTGCTAGATCTGCCTCTACAAGTTATTAGTGCCGTAACAAGTATTTGGACTCCAAAAAATAGGGGCTCAGGAGGGAAAGGATTAGGCACAACCCTTAAAAAAAATGAAGCCTTTGTGTTTTAATATCCACATTCACATCTCAGCCTCTGTCAAGCTTTTCACACAGTACTTTGGGTGGGGGGCAGCCAAGAGTCATGGCACCTCAGAGGGAGCTGACGACTAAGGGAGCAGAAATAAAGCAGAGCTTTGAGAAGAGAAATACTTGCTCCTTTCTGCACCTGTGTAATTCCCCAGATGGACACCCACTAAGATTGCCAGAGCTAAAATACAAAAATATGAGGTGCAGCATCCGCAGAAGTTGGAGGAAGCTGTGAGAAACTATTTTTCTATCATGTCACTCAACAACCAAAAAAAAAAAAGGAAATGGAAGAGAAGATGGAATAGAAGTGGAGGAAAAAAAAGAATAAAAACTGCACGGGGGCCAGGGTAGAAAGGAGACGAATAGAAGTAAGAAAACAGGAAAAAATCTCCACCACTTTTAATCCTGCAAATGAGTACATTTGGAGAAAAGTATCAGTCCTGCTCTTACAAAAATCTGAAAGCAAAACCCAAACAAAAAATCCTGAATGGGAAAAAATGCTGGCTCTAATCAAAACTCATGATCTCCTCAATTTTTTAGGCAAATGACCAGCAACATGACAACTTTTGTGCATCGATCCTTAGGAAACAGCACTCCTCCTGACTCCTGTCAAGAAGGACAAGGGATTAGCTCAGGCACTGAGGAGCTGACATAGTTAAACACTGCTGCTGGCAGACACAATCCGGTTTATGACTGAGGTTGTAAAAATACGCATGAAAGCAAATTCGTAAGAAAGATACTCTAATGAAGATGTATAGAAGGGCTGTAATGCCATGTAGCCTCTTGATAGCTAAGGCCCTGATCCTGCAAATTAAGCTAAGCGGAGAAGTTAATCAGATGCATAAGCATTTGCAACATCAGTGGATTTTTTTCTTCCCCAAATGAGCTAAATTCAAAAAGCCTTGGTTTAAATTACAGGAAGATATTAGCAACATCAGTTCTTTATTAGGAGCAGTTTATTCATTCAGAGTGTACAGTACGGAGCAACACGCCTGGCATGGTTAGCGATGCGTGAATCTGAAGGGGAAGAAATCCCTTTGCATTCCCTTCACAGCCAAGTTGCACAATAATTCAGGCTGCTGCCTCAGCAGCCAAATGGGCATTTTTCCAAGCCCAAAAGTCAGCAACGAACCCAAGTGTTAAGGCAGCTTTGTTCTCCCTTAAAGCTGACCAGATATCCTTGGAAAGCTCCCTTGGATCGCTCTTTCTTCTCCCCATCTTTTCCTCCACAGCCTCTTTCTCTGGAGTATCACAACCAAGACGTTCCACTCTAAAGCAAGGTGTGAAAACATCACATGGCCTCGCAGGGTCAACAGTAAAATCTTTGGTTCATGGCAAAGCTATAGAAGTCCTGGTAAGGATGGCAAAACTAGAGCAATACACCTAAGGGGTGAGGAGAAGAAAGATTCCAGGCTCTCCAGTTCATCTCCTATCTCAGAAGTTTAAAGCTGTGGTAAATGTATGTTAGCAGCAGGCCTGGTAGGGTAACAGTCAGGATCCATCCAGTGCTTGTCTTCATGGCAAGGAATGAAACACTAACTCAAGGCAGCAAATCCTGCTCATAATTTGCACACCTCAAAGACATCACTAAAACCACCTCTTTTGTATGATGCAGGATGTCTTGCTCAATGAGAGAGAAAAACTGGCAGAGGCTAAAGAGGCAAAGGAGAGTGAGAAGCCTGCCCCAGGAGCAGAGCATCTCCATAAGCATAACGCAAGACAGTCACAGCTGGGAGGCCAGAGGGCCTTGATGTTCTCTCGGCACACCCATCAGCACTCCAGTAAGGCTTTTTGTATAGATCAGTGGAATGGTAATGGTTTCTCATTTCAATAAATTCCTAGAGAGGAATAAAGCACATGAGCAGCATCCATCAGGTACACTCATGAGGTATCATGTGAGGAGATCAGAGATGACCTTCTCTGCAGTAGGTGATGGTGGGATGGGATACTTAGGCTAAACCTTGATATAGAGCAATGCTGTATAAAGGGTAAAACTGTGCAAAACCTTTTAGACAGAAATTACTTTATTCAGAAAGAAATAGAGGAAGCACCAAGGCAAAAGATTAATACAAAAAGAACAGGTAAACAAATGGCTCTTGCTCTTCTCTAACATTTTCCAAGTGGCTGAACTTAAAATGTCTAAACATATTTTTATTAAAATACATCCTCTCTAGTGGCTCTGGTAAGATTAATTTCTCATTCAAGCATTCCAGCAATCTCCTTAACCAATATTGGCTCTTTAACAAATATCTTCATCCTACACCATGACGGCTGCATCCCAACCACAGCACTTTCATGAGTCTGCACTGAATGGCCACAATGCATTGGGAAACCAAGACTGCCTATAAATATTTCAGAGAAATTTCCAGGGAAAACACCAGATTCAATGATCGCTTGTAGCCATTCATGACTTAAATTTTGCAAAAGAAGAAAGAATTTAACCTTGTCTTTGAGCATTGATCTCATACTGATGCCTTAAGATTTCTGTATTTTTGTAGATTTTAATATAGCTATATCGTTTCTCACTCTTAAGGTAGCACTTAACAGTTTCTAAACCCTTTTCTCATGGTTTGTGCCACATTCTTGAAAATATGTTTAATGTTCAAGTAAAAGATTTCAGGAAGAACATCTTGTTGGGACACATGCACCTGGAATTTATGATTGTAGTCAAAGCAAGATAGAAGTCCCAAAACCCTTGGAGAAGCTCCAAAAGGGCAGACCTAGGGAGGTTCTTGGGGCTGATGATTCTCAGGTTGGATGTATCCATTAGATATCATAATTAATTAGCGTTATAAATGTGTAAGAAGCCTATACTGGGTACATTTATGTATTTTGCACCTGAAAAATCTTTCATTAAAGACCAGCTCTCTTTTTATCTATACTAATAGTGTCTAGAAAGTTCTTTTCTCCCATTTTAGGCAACAATACCAAGAAGCAAGATAGCAAGGACAAGAGTAAAATAAAGGTATAATTCCTAGTGGCCCAGTCACAAATGCATGGAAAATATTTTTTGTATCTATGACAGTTCTTGCTTCCTTTTTCAGTGTTGCCTCTACATATCTTTTACTGTTTTTTCTAGAGATAAATACTCTGCCAGATGGACTTTTGTTCTGACCTGGTACACAATTTCTTACACAGAAGAC
The DNA here is from genome assembly GCF_047495875.1 of Pithys albifrons albifrons. Classification (NCBI taxonomy): domain Eukaryota; kingdom Metazoa; phylum Chordata; class Aves; order Passeriformes; family Thamnophilidae; genus Pithys; species Pithys albifrons. The sequence goes on from NC_092464.1 coordinate 8,921,978, forward strand.
CTAGATTTTTAAAATTACCCAGGTTTGGAAGCATTGTAAAATTAGAAAATGAAAAAAAAAAGAAATGCCATAAATCTAGTAACATTTTTAAGTTTGGTGATTTTTTTTAAATTATTCTTCCCTGCACCATAACCAGAAAAGTATTAAATAGTTACAGAGCTGCAAGAAGACAAGAAAAGGGAAAAACAAAAAAATCCATAATGGCTCATTTTATTTCCTATGAGGCAAAAAGAGATTAAGTGAGTATTAAAATTATCTTAGGAACTAAAAACAAATAGTCAGAATAATAAGCAAAACTAAATGCTGCTTCATTCCAAATCTGCAAGAGAAAATCTGCTACTTTTTAAAATTTATTAAAGATTAATCAAATTAATTCAATTAACTTATGAGGCAACCTCTTCATTTCAGTCTAACCTCCCTGCATCAGAGTGCCGGATGAAGGGGACATGGAGGGAAAAGAAGAGGGAGCTTCCTGGAGTGCTTTGTGCTGAGCCTTTTTTGGGTTGCATAGCAGCTGGTGGGCAACTGTGGGCAGTGTCTATAAGCTATAGCAACGCTTGGGGTGAGGGCTGTCAGCTGTGCCAGCCCTTGGATCAGTCCCGAAACCCAGAAACACAAAGACATCATGAAGCTGTTTTCCTTCCTTGTCTTGTGTTGAGCCTCCTGGGAAGCACAAGACAAAACCTGGCACTAACATTCTTGATCTCTATCAGCCAGAGCCTCCACGCCCAGACACATCCACCCCACTGGACCAATGCATTTCAGAGACTGCTTTCTTAACAGTCAGAATGATAACAAACTCTACATGTACATCAGCTCTTGGAATAACTGTTGGAACAAGACCAGACTGGTAGGCAGGACGTTTAGTCCAGCAAAGCCTGGCTTTCAAACTTAGAAATGTTTGATAACAGCACTCCCTTAACTTCTTGCAGAAGATCCCCTTTGCTAAATTTAGGCACTAAACAGCCCTGACGACCTTTCTGTTTGCAGGAGGCCCAGCATGGCATGAAAGCACTTTCTGGAATAATCTGTTTAACACAACCCCACAGATGCTGTGCAAACAAGGATTCACCACAAGCTGGTACTTGTGCAATCACTGACTAAAAACATTTTCTCTTGAGCTGACTCATATTGTCAATATAAATATAAAGCTGTGCAGGTCCTGGGAGGTACAACACAAAGTCAGCACCATTGGTACCAGAGCTGACAGTGCTTGCCCATGACAGGCAGTGAACGTGCATTTCAGCACAGCTCCTGCTGGAAAGAGGAATGTAACCATCGGTCCCTGGCTTCTGAATAAATAAACACAAAATGATTGCCATGAAAAAAACCAAACCAAACCAAACCAAAAAACAAAATAGATCTTTATTTTTTAAGTGCCTACCAAATCTGACACCCAAAACACCAAGCAGGTGAAAGATGCTGCAGATTCCTGTGTAAATCTCTGCTTAAGCAGGCTCTCCCCAGATTAACAAGAAGGTCAGCAGCTCCCATCAGAGCAGTCTTCACTCTGTAGCTGCAGTCTGACACCTGTCAGCTTAATCAGCCAGATATGAAACCTTCCCCAAACCCACTGGCTACAGCTGGGAGCAGGAATACCAACCTGAGCTCAGGCTGGACTCATTTGGAGCCCAGGGTGGATCGATAAGTGTCCTTCCTTCCACTGGCATCTGCCATCTGGCACATATACCGAAGACACACAGCACTTGCTTGTATGCCACAGGTCTGCTCCAAGGGCCCTCTGCTACTGCCACCACCCTGAGGAGGTGACACCAGGGGCTAAATGAATGGAGAAATAGGGAACCTCAGCAGCACAGCCTCCTGCCTTGCCTGCATGGAGCTTCAGCCAGGCAGCACCATGGTGAGGCTGGAATTGGAGTTACCAGGGCGAACCACTGGGCACAAAATGACCTCACTGGAGACTTCCTCAGTACAGGATTTCTGGATGATGCAGTAAAGCTGATTATAACACTAATTGTCTTACAGAACAGCAGTACTGTGCTAATGTCAGACCTGAGCATTGCTGGTTGCAGGATCGGTCCCCTGCCCCTCAGGGAATTTGAATCCTCCTTTAAGGCGTCAGTAAAAATAGAGTTTCACTAATTCCCCATTGATTGTGTCACAGGAGTATTGCACACACACACAGAGAACGGCATATTCTCCAGAGAGATCCAGCACAAGGATATGGGGACTAGGAGGAGGTTTGGGCAGCAGCTTGTGATGGGTTCAGTGTTAGTGGCTGCAGTCAACTCTTATAGTGCTTATAATTCCTGTAAATACTTTCATAGTAAGCATAGTCCCTTCATCCCATGGAAGGGGTGAATGTTGCTTCCAAAATAACTTTAAATGCAGCCCAAAGAGTTGAATGTGGCTGGGCTGCCTGAGCTTCTGCAGTACCTTATGCAACAGGATGATGCTCTCACTGAAGTCTTTTGATTGACACTGAAATGTGGAAAACACAAAGAGGAAATGGAAATCTAATGTTAAATATCATGCTTCATTCCCACCCCCCCTCACCCCCCCCTTGCCCCCTCCTGCTTTGGAAGTAAAACTGAACACTTCTTCTCACCCACCTTGGATTCCCATCAAAGCCATGTCAAAAGATGCTCATGTAGCTGTGATTCTGAAATCAGATCACATGAACAGTCAGCAAGTAAATACCATGCAGGCAGTTCTGCTCTGGTCCCTGGGATTGCCGAGTTGCAGACTAGGGACACTTGTTCCCCACAGCCCCAGCTGCCACCACTCTCCCTGAACAGCAGGGCATGAAGTCATCGGGCTGTATAGCAGATGCTGCACAGTATAGTCTCCATACAACCCCAATATGGAACTTGTCCTCCAGTGCCTCTGAATTCATTCACTTTTCTTGTTTAAGCAATGAGCAAATAGTGTGTTTTGTTGTGTTTCTCTAAGAGGTAAAACCCAAGCTTGTTCCACATTGTTAAATGAATTTTTAACTGTCTTGCAGCTATTGAAAAGAATTTTCAAAGTATTTTGCAGTTTGAGGTTAAAAAGTGTTCTTGTCTGAAAATATTTTGTCTAAATTCAGTTTCTTTCTCTAACTAAATCAGTAAACTTATGTATGACCTAAACATAATAACTGCATTTTTAGATCAGTAAAAACTTCAAAGGAACATGTTCATTGCAGACTACAAAACCGTCCTAGAATATTCACTGCATTAGGAAACATATACATATTCATTAACAGTTTTTATTTATCTTCAAAACACTACAGTTCTGAAAAAACAAATCAAACAGAAGTCCAAAAAGCCTTTGTATTCAGTCAAGACTACTCAGGAAATGATTAGTTTACTGGAGTTGTACTGAGTAGACAGGCTTATTAATTAAGACATATTGGTTTGCTTTGGTGTGCTCTATCCTCAGCAGAAGATCTGTCAAGTTATTTTGGTTTGTACAGAAGTTTTTTCTGCATACCATTTCTCATGTTTTCTAAAATAAAAACAACTCATGGTCTTCATGCTTTCAAATTTGTCAGGGCTCTATTCACGAAAAAAATGGCAAACCCCCTATCCACCACAGTTTAATAGACTCAATCTAGAAACATATTTGTTACAATTTAAAAGTATCTTGCTGTTTCCTCAGTTGATAACCCCATAACTTATTTTATGGGCCTTCAAGTCTGGGAACAACTGTCAGCAATTGTATTCTGTGGAACTACAGTCTTCTGGAGATTTGTATTTGATTCGCCACAGAAATGAAATCTAACCTCCTAAGAGAGGAACAATGACCTAGTAGTACTGTATAAGGCTGAGAAATAGGGGAGAGGAAATCAGTTTTGCAATAACATCAAACTTCTGTGATCTTGGACAATATCCTTATGAAGGTCTAAGCTGCTCTGCCTGGGAAGTAGCACGACTGTGATGAATTGGTGTATCGGAGCTTCATGTCACTGGGTCTGTTTCTGGATCCTGAGCCAGGACCAAATGAGTCCATGCCAGTATCTTTTCACTGATCTGCATTGTAACACTGAGAATGTATCTCCAGTCATAGAATTGAGAAGACTGAAAAATGAGCCTGCTTTGATTCCTGTGACAATAGGCTTCCAGCAATAGCTGAGGAGTACGTGTATCTCTATAGATACTCCTCCTGTATCATTTTATTCTCAGTTTTAGAGTGGGAATGGTAGCAATAACTGGTGAGGAAAGCCTGGTCAGCCTCTTCTGGGGGGTAATGAGTTTAGTGAGCTGGACCACTCATCTGCAGGACCAGAGGGTACTGATATAATCTCCTTACTGATACAGGTTTATACGTTCTCTTCAACTGAGGACTAATTTGCTTTTTAAATAATGATCCTACGGTAAATGGTGTGGAATGAGATTGTCCTGACTAAATGTGAGCGTGAATGTGCCTGTGAATGTATCATAATCTCAACATTTCCTGATGCCTAACAGAAAGAAATCTGCATTTTCGCTAAACCAAAACCGCAAAGAAATAGACACAAATTTGATCCAGACTTCAACAAAAGGCAATACACAAGGTATTTCTTCTGTTTCTTGAGCTAATTTTGACAATCGCTGCTCAGAGAAGACCTGAATACTGATTCTTAATCTTATTCAAACTCTTACCACAGTGATGCTCTTATGAGATTAGGATTCTCTTACTGAGATTAGGATCTGCCTTCACCTGGCTTTCATGAGTGTCCCTACCTCAAAGAACTCACAAAGTAAACATGCAAAGCAAGACAACCAATATATATACAAACATAGTCATAAGGATCATAAAGGAACTGAGGGGTAACTATGGGAAGTGAAGTGACCACTTGTCACAGCATGCCAACTCCACAGAAGGCAAGTTGCGTGTTTAATGTCCTAAAGTAGGCACAGTAACTTCGGCATTGCTTGAAGGTGTTCTCCTGAGAGAAGCACAGGTCACAGCAACTTTTTTACCCCTCACACACTCAGTGCACAGACCTTGGCATGTCCAAGGCTTCAGACTGCATTGGCACAAACTTGTCCTGCAACTCCTATTAAAATTAGTCTTTCTTAAAAAAGTATTCCACCTGTAAATTTCACAGATAATACTTTGATAAAAAAGAGCTTCAAATGCCTTTTGGAAGTGAGTTTTTTCATTCTTCCCTCTAAGTTAAGCACATTTCAGTCTCAATAGCAAATTTCAAAGTGTTTAATTGGTATTCTTATCTTTACTCTGTCAAGTAGACATTACTGGATTCAGCCTAAATCCCTGTGTCCAGCAAAGCCTGAATTATCATCAACAACCTGACACGACTATTTACTGTTTGAGTTCTGATGTGCTTAGCCAGAGATCCATCCTCTTTTTACAGCTTTTATAGTGCCTTACCTTTTTTATTTTTCAAATCTCCTCACTTCACAATTCCTGTAGCTCCTTTTCCTTAATTTAGGTTCTCTGTAAGAGACTCCTCTTAACCTGTGCTAGGAGGACATACAAAAAACTGTTACACTTTCAGCTCCTCTGAGTTTGCTTCTCAGCCTGGAAGTTCCCTCTGTAATATAGATCATGTCTGAATGTGAAAGCTCAAGACTGGATGGATGCTGTCAAATACTCCATGGAAAGTCCCATGACTATTCCAGTTAAGATGAGTATCTTCATACACCATCTAGCAGATGGAATAAGACTTGATCTTTGGCTTTACTGAAAGTTTCTTTGCAAACTTTAGGGCCCTGTCTGTGCTGAGGTAATGCAAGTCTTCTACTTCAGTAGATTTAGGGTCAAGCTGTAAAAGCAAAGAAATACCCACACTGATGTGGAGCCCAATACAGAGCTTCCTACAGCAAGAAGCTTGTTGGTGTCTTCAGGACTCCTCTGGGTGATATGTTGGTGCTAAAGATTTGCACACACACACACACACAAATAATTGCTTTGAAAAATGAAAGCATTTAAAATTCATTTGGATAATAGTATGATGAAGAGTACACAACATACACACTCTCCTCTCACAGGGATCCCTCAGTAACTGCTGAGGACCATGCCAACTCAAGCGTCAGCCCATCACATCCTCCAGAACAGAAACTGTGAGAAATTTTGGCAGACATCAAATGATTTCTTCCCTAGAACACAGTACCAACATAAGGTTGTGACATATGCAACATCGTAGCATTGTATCAGCAATACCTGGCAATGTCTTTTGAAAAAAACCCTTGTATTAGATGGCACATTCTGATGCTCACAACTTCCAAATCAATAATAACAAATATAATAGCTGTAGGGTCACCCCTGATGGACTGGCCATTTCCATCAGAACTGGTTTACACACAGTGTTTTTTCCTCAATTCTTGTTTGAAGAGTAAAGGACTTTTCCTTCATTATTTTCTCACATTCTGTTATTCTAACAGCTGTTAGAAATTGAATATATTGTTAAGAAAATATAATTTAATAAACTTATGCCCATATTGACACCAAAAGAAAACCTGAGATTGCACCACTGTACTGTTGTGTTTTTATTATACTGTAAGTACAGTTTCAAACATAATAGGATTTATTCGTAGCATATTTACTCTGCTGAAGTGAGCATAAATATGTAAATATCTAAGGCTTAGACTGGGAATTGCCTACTGCTGCTTTCAAGTCATGCAGCACTCCCTGCACTCTAAATGCAGGCTGACAGCAGAAACGGCAGAACTGTACTTCCAAGGAAAGTATTACAGAAGGATCAACCTTGCATATCATTACCTTTCCCTGACTTCTAATACGGAATGACAGTGGGCACACAGTTGTAGTTTTCACACTACTTTAATGGAAACACCATAGAGAGAGAGTGAGAGAGTACACATTGCTGATTGGGGCAGATCCCACTGGAGTATGATTTGAAGAAAGAAAAATCCCTTTTTATAAGGTACCATTCAGATGTACGAAGCAAAATAATTTCATGTTGAAATATATGTAAGTGAAGGGTGTTGAATTTGTTCCCCAGTTTGTAGGGAAGAAGAGGACAGCAGAAGTGCCTGTGAGGAGCAATCAGGTAAAATATTTTTCGAAGTGAAATAAACACAAGGTATGTCGTGGGTAAGTTATTCTGCTGAAGCCGGTAGATGCAGCTCCACTGGCCTCTCCGGAGTATAAGGCAGCAGAGACCTCTTTCAAAGACTTGAAGGCATGAGAGGCTATACCAAGGTGAGGGAACTCTGTAGGGGTTATATTAAAGTGAGGGACTATGCTTACAGCTTTCTCTGAGGCAGAAAGCTCAATCAGCTTTCAAAGTTGCAAATAAATAAGTAAAAAGACACAACAGAATTACTCACAAGACAATTACCAAAGGGTAGTTGGAGCAAGAGGGAATAATCCCACCTTTACAGCTGGGATTTCAGGTCTAAGCAAATATGTGAGTAATCATCTTTAGCTGTGTACACATTTTAATTCACACCTTTCCACTCACTTATTGCTTCCATGCCAGATAGTTTTTAAAAAAGTGAATCAATTGCCCATAAAAGGTGTCAGATTGTCAACAATTGAAATGAAATCCCATGGTTCCTGAACAAACAGGCTCGGAGCAGCACTACAAACTTCCGCTCACCACCGAGGCAATTTGCCTCTCGTGTAACCTGGAGGGTATCTCTCATTATAATTGCTACTCAGTCCTGGCTTGAATTGCTCCAAGCTCTTCTAATACAATCTGATCCCCTCAGACTCTGCTTTACTGCCCCTGTTCAAGCATGAAGAATTCAAGCTGGAACAGGTGCAGATCAGGATGATTAACAATCTGGGGAACAGGGGGTCTTTCACAAGCAGAGCTGCCAACACTATCAATTTATGTGGTAGACAACTGCTTTGGGCAGCAACCTACTGGATTTCCAGGATAGGGCAGCTTAGGTTCTTGGATGCCTGGAAATTCAGGAGAATTTCACAGAGCATACATAAACCAAGTTGAGGTGGAGTGAACAGCAAGTCTGATACATCCCTGGTCCCAGGAGGGGTACAGAGTCAATTGGTGGGTGACACTTCTGTCCTGCAAGGACAGAATGGTCCAAGGGGAACTCGGTTTATGTGCCATAATAAAGGCTGACTGATGTGTGGGCTCAGATGGGGATGGGAAGGAAAAACACTGGGAAGGATGAGATGTCACTTATGCTGAAAGATAAAACAAGTATCGACTGGCCAGGGATACAGTCATACTGTAAACTGGAAGATCCCAGTTAATTATTAGAATAAGGACGTGGCACAACAGCCTTCACCTAAGGGAGGTGGAGGCAACAGCGTAGCTACTTCTATAAAAGGCTTGAACACTCATGAAAGGATTCTATTTAAAAAGTATCTGTAACATTAAGGATTAAATCTGCTAAATCCAAAGATCCTGTCCCATTTTCAATCATGTAGTGGCCCTTATATGCTTTTCTCATAAAAAACATATGCTCTTCTCTCCTTTCTCTGGAATTTCCTCTGTGTTTTTCTCCACTGAGCCAGTAGTATTATTTTGTGTTTTCCAGTGTGTTCACCTTATTCTAAGTGCCAGTTCTTGTTATTCTAAGTGCCTTAATTTCTATATATGTTTTCTGTTTATATGTCTTTATTTCACATAGATAAAGGACTAGAAAATCAGGTATCATTTAGCCTACTTGACAACACAGTCATAAAAAGAACTGTCTTGAAATTATCTGCATCCCTCATTTTCTTCTATTGCATAATCCCATTTTTTTCCTAGACATTACAACATAATCACAATTATATCCCTCTGAAACCAGCAATGAATGAATCTCTTCTATGACCACAGCATCATGTAGTCACTGGAAAATCTCCTGCAAATCAAGGGCTAAATTTCCACTTCAGCTGAGAGCTGGTGCATTGTGAATAAAAACTACATAAATCCTATTAATTTCATGCAGTGAAAACCACAGGTAACATTCTTCCCTATTACAACCTCCCTTATAAAAAAAGTCTATCTGAATCTTTAATACTAAGCCATGAAGAAAAGACAACAACATAGAACTTAAAAAATAAGGTCTTTTCAATTAAAGATTTAAAACCAGGAGAAGGCACCTTATGTACCTTTTTCTTATCTTTCAGATAAAGACCCCTTGGGTAAGCTTGGTAAATCCTTATCTGCTAGATAAAAGTCCACTATGATGGGTCTTATCGCTTAATTAAATCCTAGTACTATGTACAATGAAGTCAATAATTTGTTATACAAGATAGCACTTCAAACTGTGCTGCTTTGGATAACGCATCTCTGTCGGTTCCCTGTACCTGAGCCTGCTGTTATGGGTCATATTCCATCACCTGCTCCTGGGCTGCCAGGAATTCATCACAGTAAAAGTGCCCAGCTTAACATGGATGGGCTGTGATAAATGAATCTGTTGGACCAAGCTGATAAACTAAGGTCACCAAATGAAACTGATTTGATATGTAAGCCCTCATTCTATCATTCTTTCTGGAGGAACTTACCTGATTGTGAAAAATTTGTGGATTTTGGCCCAAATAAAATACTGATTCTGTCAACCACTGTAAGGGGAAAATAGTATAACCAAAGTTAATGTTAGAAGATGTTGTGAAAACTGTGGAACAAACACAGCTATAGAAAAAACCCGATATGATAAGGTCTAAATCCTGACCATTCTTGTGTTCATTAAGGTTCACATCACTCACTGCATTTACATCCACACATATCAGAGGTGAAAAAAGAAACTGATCAATAACAGCTATAGTAACTATCACCACATATCATGCTGGCAAGGTCTTCCTGAATGCTAAACCCAGTTCAAATGATTCTCTTTTCCACACAAACATATTTGCATAAAGCAGCCTAATAATAGCAATGCTTCATTTCACTAATTGGCTTATTGGTAATGTGCTAGAGTGATGTGTTCCTGACTCTGTTTGGCAACAACATTTTTGTGCATATGGAAAACCCATCAGATCAGGTACATTGTATCTCTGAAGGACCCCATTATAGCCCATAACCCATGACCCATCAGGCCCAGCAAACACAGAAATGGCTTTATCCTGTGATATGCATGGAACCTCTACAAGCCAGGAGTCTTTTCCTGGTAAGTATGAAAAATTTTAGACTCGAGATCTGCTACTGGCACTAGTCTTGCCCAGTAGCGTCAAAATTGAAGCTCTTTATCTGGGATTTATCTCCCTTCATTTTGATCAAAATGAGTCTTCCAAAGCTAAGAGCTGCCATTCCGCCCATCTAATGCAACTAAATGAAGAAGGTTCACACCATGGGTTTAGCTTAGGCATATGACCTTTAGACAATTAGATGTAGAGAACATTTATCCTTTCTTTAGAAAAAATCCCCAGGGGATGTCTGAGCATACATCTGTAGCATTGCTACAGGGCAGATATCTGTCCATGAAGGATGGGGCATCAAAATTTTTGTGTGCTCAGTTAGACAAAATGTCCAGATGAGGACATCGTTCATATTGAAGATGTTGAGTGCTCTGGAGTGTGTTATCTTTACTTATTATGCCAATGATGTGCTCAGTCCTACACTCTCAATATTAAGCAGAGACAACTCCCAGCCACTGGGATAAACAGAGTAACCATAAACCAAATCTAGAGTATGCCAAACAAAATCATGCCTATTAGGACTATTCTGTAAATTTAGCATCTCCACACATTCACAGGGTTCACTGCTATCAGATTCATGCTTTCATAAAGCTGAAGGCATAAAAACTGGTTCCAGGAATCACTGGTATTGATGCCAGACTAAATAGGCTCTAAGTTACTCGGGTTGTGTGCAGGAGTTCCTGGATTTCACAGCTGGGTACTTCTAGCAAATTGTACTCCTTTCTGTGCATAGTCCCAGAGGATTTCCCCACAAATACATAGACCTAGTTCTCGCATGTCTGGCAAACTCTTCTTGTATGCTTGCCAAGTTTTAAAGGGCAAGGAATCAACAGCTGATAATTTATGCCAGGAACCTACAATGATCCAAACTCACCCCTCGTGTAATTCCAGTAAAGTCAGCAGAGTTCCAGGGGAGAAGTTGTTGGCTTAGCAAAGTAAATTTTCACTGACATTTGAGGAATACACAGTATCAATTAAAGCAGAGCTAATTATTGCTACTATTATTTGCATTGCAGTAGTTCCCAGAGGCTTTTAACAGGATTATAGCTTTCTGGCACAAGGAGTTCTTAGGAACATAAACTCTGATCTGGAAGTTTTGTGTGATAGCTCACACTTGATACCTGTGCATGATGGCTCTATGTTCAGTGGGGCTCCACCAAGCACGGGGCTTTGCTCACAGGTATGGGTCACAAGAATCTGACCCACAGGAGCTCCTTGAGACACTCTGGGGCTTGTCTGGAGCCATCACATGTCCTGCTCTTTTACAGCCTGGCCTGTGTCCAGAGAAAGCAAGCTCGTCCCAAAGCTTGGCCTTTGGGCAAGGCCAACAATGATGTACGTTGGCTCCTTGTCAGGAAATCTTGGGAAACACTCCTAACCTTTATTTATTCTGATACGTTTATCATGGGGTACCACTCCCTTACTTAAGAATGGGGGATCTTTGACATTTTCCACTATATTACTTGTCAGCCACACCCCAGTTCCCCTGTTGTCCCTGACACCAGATGGGCTTCCTGGTGAAATGAAGCAACGCTTGGTCAGTAAGACTTCCAGCATCCAGACTGAAAAAAAAATTAGAAATAAAACATATTAATATATTTAATGCTTCAATTCCCTTGGTGTTTCTTGATTTCTTTTCTCTAGATCCCTAAAATATATTGTAAACACTGGGATCCAGAGCAATAACCAGGCTTCTGAGTGCTCTTAGTTCAGAACCCAAAGTACAGCTTAAACCTCCCTGCAGCCAGTTGGAGCTGGTAGTAATTTTTGCATTTCACACTACAACAAGATTTGTGTTCTGTTGAGATTTTGATCTTTGGTGGTTGACCAGCTTTCTAGGGACTCCACACGTGACACATTAATAACACAGTTGACACATTTCTTGCTCAGCCCATTTCTCAGCTCACAAGCTCTCCTGTTTTCCATCCTCAGAGCTGCTTCAGGGATGCCAGGGTCACATTGCTCTGAAGAAATTACAGTTGAAATAAGATGCATCAAGTGGATTGCAGACAACAAGGCAGATAAGATGCAACAAGAGGATAAATATGTAACAAGAATGCAGGAGGAAACAGAAAAATTATAGTGATGTCAAAATTTGGTACACATGAACACTGCCCACAGCTCTGAAACTACAGTTAGCCATCGGGCTGTGACACCCGCAGAGTATTGTCTGTCCGGTTTACCACAGCAGTGCTTTTCATATACTCTGTATTAACACTTTTACTGTTCTCTTTTCTTAAGTAAGGCATTTATTAGTTTTTAAATCTTTCCCACTTCCTAATGAACCTCTGCCTTTCACGGGAACTTGCTCAAAGACAAAGCACCTGCGTCTTTTAAGAGGCACTGCTGCCTCCTAGGATTGCTGCCACTGACAGTGTGTCACAGGTCAGGCCCAGTGACACCTTCAAGAGAGTGAATTTGCTTTTGCAGCCCTCATTTGTACAGTTTAAATCCAGAATTTCCTGTCAGGTGTAACAGAACATTTGCTGCATCAGGTGTTGCTGAAATAACCCAGGAGCAGTTTAGAGTCCCGATTGGAGAAATTCACCCCAAGACAAGTTTAACTTTGAATGGAAAATGGTGCCTTGGAGTTGGGTGCCACTTTGAGAGGTTGGACACAAGGAGGTTGTGAGCCAAACCCACAACTGGACCATCCACCTTGGGCAGCCTGTCATGCTATGAAAAGTCAGTCTAGTTTTGTCAGACTAGAAAGAAATCTCACAAAGAGGTAACTATGGTTAAAAAATAAGTTAGAAGCACATTTTCTCTAGGGAATTAGGAACCATTTGCTGTTGATAATACTGTTCTTAATGCCCTTGTATTAATCTTAAGTGTTTAAATAATTTGAAATTGAAAGGCTGCTGTACTGGATTTCTGACTGGTGATTTGAGTGTGTGTGCAAAAATGAATAATTATTTAAATATTTAAAAAGTTAAAAAAATTATTGTGCCCACTCCAAAAATTAGTTACTAAGTATTTGGAAAAAAAAAAGTTAACATCCAAAACCAATGTAAATAAAACTGATAATAACTATTTCTGTGGAAACAGCTTAATGTACAGACATTAGGACACAATAATTTTTACTGAAAGCCTTAAAAGAAGAGGTTTACTATTTTTCTCCCAGCTTAGAGAGGGAAATAAGAGGCAGGAGATGCAAAGTAACCTGCTCCAGTAAGGCAGCAAGTGCAGAACTAGGATTACTGGGTCTTGAGTTCTCGGTTATTCACTTAATCCCCTTGCAAGGCAATCTGTTGCACTCCAGACTGCAAATGCATTTGCTTTGGAAGACTCATGGGCAAATATACTCTTTATGTATAACTTTAAAAAGTATTTAATAAAATCCTCATGACTAGTTTGCATAAAAATTTTTTAATTCATGGATTCCAGAGGCTGCAAGTATGTTAAATTATAGAAATAGTACAAGCACACTTGCATTTTATAGCACACTGCATTTAGCACTGAGACAAAGGTGGAGTTTTTTATACAGAATCCACAGCAAGCGTAGTTCCTGGAATTTGAAAACTCATAGAAAATCCTGAATGAAGATGAGCAGAATCACTTACTGCTCTCTGTCATTATCATTCAGGTCCCTGTTCCACACCTGCTGAAGATCAGACATCTGGGAATTGTCACTTTTTTTGTACCAGAGCTGTGCAAAATGGCTGAAGTACCTGTATATTAACAAAATAATAGTTCAGTATCCTGTTATTCCTCTTTAACATTGGATTGGTGTGTTAAGCAAATGGAAAATTGATTTCTGTTTCGGCTGTCCACTGTAGCAATCAGATTAGATATTAAAATATAGAGCATAAAAGATACACAAAATACATTTTCTACGTATTTGAATGCCACAAAAGCTGCTCATTGTGAATACTGCTTATGTTTAACACTTAATTTAGCAGCCTCACTCAGAACGGATACAGAGAATCACAAGAGCTGTGAATTTTAACAGGCTGCAGCTGTGACTGGCTGAGTCTCACCCCACACTCTTCTCCTCCATCCAGCCTTTAATGGGTCCAGGAAACTCCCTCCCTTGCCAGGAAACCCTTTTGTATTGCAAACCAGCTTCAAACAGAAAGATCAATACCAAGGAGCAATAACTGAAATCCTGGCCCCACTGAAATCACCGTGTGTTTTTCCCATTGATAGCTGTAGTATTCACTTACAGCTCCTGTGTCAGGCAGTCAGAGCTGGACTGAGGGACTACACACTGAAATTATCAGCAGGCACTGCTGTCGATGGTTTGCTTCCTAAATTAAAGACAGAATTTGGCTGTGAGTTCATAGAACACATATAGAATAAACCTCTGGCTGCACAATTCTGAAGAAAACCTGAAAAATGAGATCAAACACAATGTAGAGACAAGTCTTCAGGGAGAGCAGAACAAAGTGACATGAGAACTTCCCTATTCTCAGAGCGAGGGTTTAATCAGATAACGCCGATAATTTAAATACTAACATTGTTAATTATTTCCATGAGGACTTGTCCACCTGGGAAAGTTTTGCCGTTTACTTGAACTAGTCTTGTTATAGTAGGCTCCATTAAACTGTTTTAGAGCAGTTCTGGTTTCTTCACAAGTAGTGGCATAATTTTATATTGCATCTAACCTGGTCTGTGCAGAATGCCACAGGTCCCGATTTCCCCTTTTAAAACTAGGAGAAGGTAGGAAGGAAACTCAAAAAGAAAACTTTTTGTAACTGCTTTTCCGTGGGATCAGTGATACAAACTGATATACTTGGCAGGCACAGGATCGCTGGGTCCTTTGGAAAGGAGAAAAGGGGAGCAGGTAGCCAAACAGCCAGGAGGAAACTGCTGGGAGCGACAGCAGAAAAGGACTCACAGCATGCAGTAAACGAGACTGAGCGTGTTGTAACCCTGAACCTGTGAAGTGTGTACTCGGGTGACGTTTCAGTGGTGAGGCAAGAACCACACGGTCTGAACTGGTTTAGTTCAGTTTATACACGTGTTCACTCCCCTACACACTCAACCTTTAAAAGGTGGGGACAGATCTGTGTAGCACTCCCCAAACCATCCATTTCGTGGTGTATTTTAACCCCATTAACTCATGGGTTTTTTCTCGCCCAACAGGCAGCTGAACTCAGGGGTTCAAGCTGGACCAACGACCTAATGAAGCCTCAATGCAGCCCAACACGGCCAGTTCTGGAGTCCTCAGTTCAGGAGGGACATTGAGGTACTGCAGCGTGTCCAGAGAAGGGCATGCGAGCTGGGGAAGGGTCTGGAGCGCAGGTTCTGTGAGAAGCAGCTGAGGGTGTTCAGGCTGCAGAAAAGGAGGCTCGGGGTGACATTCTCGCTCCCCACAACTCCCTGACAGGAGGGCGTAGCCGGGCTCTTCTCTCAGACAACCAGCGATAGGACGAGGACAGTCTCAAGCTGCGCTGGGGGAGGTTTAAGTCGGAAATCAGGGGAATTTCTTCACAGAAAAGGTGATTAGACATCATAGTGGGCTGCCCAGAGAGGTGGTGGAGCCACCATCCTGGACGTGGCACTCAATGCCATGGCCTGGTTGACACGGTGGTGATGAGCCAGACACTGAACTAGATGATCTCAGACGTCTTTTCCAACCTAATTGTCTCCGTGACTGTGATTCTATATGAGCCGGGCATTCCAGTGGTGGTGCGAGCGGCCACCCACGCTGGCGAGAGACACCTGCAGACCTTCACCAGCGAGGTGTAGGACCCTCTTCCTCGCACTTCTACTGCTTGTCCGGGAAGGTAAAGGCCCGGTTCATCCCGCTCCCTCCCTCGATCCCTTCCCCGCGTCGTCCTCGCCGCCATTTCCGCCCTCCCGGCGGCACCGCCCCCGCGCACGCGCCCTGCCCGCCCCGCCCCGCGCCTGCGCACGCGCACTGCGCTCCCCCCGCCCCGCCGCCGTCCCAGGGTGCAGCGCGGCGGCGGCAGCGGCGGCCGCCATGTTGTGTTAGTTTGTTGTTCTCCGGTGGCGGGAGCGGCGCCCGCACAGAGCTCGGTCCGGGCCCTTCCCCGCCGCCTTCCCCAACTCCCTCCCCGCCTCACCGGGACCCGCCAGGCCGGCGGGCGGGGCCGGGGCGCTGCTGTGACCCGCCGCCGCCCCTTGGGCCGGGCGAAGAGCCATGGCTGCCGCGCTGGGAGGAGGCGCAGGTGGGTGCGCGGGGGCCTCGGCCCGGGGAGCGGGGCCGGAGCGGGGTACGGGGAGCCGCGGGGTCCTGCGGGGCCGCCGGGGATGGGCGCGGGGCGAGGGCGGCGGGTCCCGCGTGGCCGGGGCCGGCGGGGCGGGGCGGGAGCTGCTCCGGCTCCGGGAGGCCCCAGGGCCGCCCATCCTGCCCCTGCGAGCCCAAGTGTCGGGAGCTGATGTGGGAGCTGCTCTGGGCCCTCGGCCGGGGCACGGGCAGGAGCTGCACCCCCTCCGGGAGGCCCCGCGGCCGCCCCTCCTGCCTCTGTTCGCCCGTGTGGCCCATGTGTCGGGAGCTGCTTTGGCTCTTGGCCGGGGCAGGGGTGGGAGGGAGAGCGGCCTCGCCACTCATGGGGACTCTGGGGGAATGGCTGTGCTTTATTTAATGGCGTTCACAGAATCAGCGAGACTGGAAAAGAGCCCTGAGATCAGCGAGTCCAACCCATGACCCAGCACCACTCATTGCCACGTCCAGGCTTTCCTTAAAATACCTCCGGGGTCGGTGGGTTTTCGTTCCCATAGTTTTTACAGGTGCAGGGCATGATTTGTTTAAGTAACATATCTCTCATCCAAGGTGTGGTTATAATTTATTTTACAGACTGTGGTTATAATTCATTTTACAGACTGTCCAGAAGTAGAAGGACTCACTTGCAAGGTGTAAAACGAAGTCAGTGTTTGACCCCAGGACTCTCAGGTGTTTCACTGTCCTTCTGCTTGATTAAAGCCACCTCTACACGTAGCATTTTTAATGACAGCTCAAAGCCCTCTGTGGTTCTAATTAGTATATTAAGCAAACTTTGAAATGAAGATATTTGATTGTGTGATTAAAGAAATGTTTGCCATGGTCACACTGGGGTGTGCTAGAGAGGTACAGTTAAGAGAACATGTCAGTTTCTGCTGCCGTGGGCCTTGATTTCCCTGGGAATAGCAGTTTGGAAAAAGACTGGTCAGAATTGTCATTTGACCCACCTGACCTTGTCTTTACAAAAGTTTGTGGTGATTTAGTCCCTGTAAACTGTCAGTGAGAAGAGTGGTGGCTCACGCCTTGCTCGCTCAGCTCAGTGTTCAAAAGAGTTCCACTGTTACTCTGAAGGATAACAGATAATTGCAGTTACAATTCCTGTGGTAAATGGCACCATACTTAAATGTTACAAAGAAATTCCCAAATGTGGGAGTCCGGATTTGGAAGAAGATGAGGAAGGACAGCACTGGTTGGTAAAGTAGCAGGTATTTAATTATCTTGGGCATTGCTTTAATGGTATTAAACATACTGCAATATAGAAGTTACTTTACAAAAGTATTTGTGCTGATTTTTGTGGTTCAGGTCAGTTCTATGTGATGGAAAAGCAATATTTGGGTTCCGTGTCTGGAAGCTTTTGCGGCATTGCAAGGACAGAGCAATTTAAAGAATGTGCCACTTCTGAAGCATTTTGGTTCCTGTGTTTAAAACTGCTGCGAGTCCCCTGAGCCTGGTTGCACAGGCAGAGGCGCAGGCAGCACCAGACAACCTTCAAAAAAGTGGTGAAGCTGCAGTTTCAAGATGGATTTGTCATTGTTCTTGTTGTAGAGTTGTTTGTGTCTGTTCTTGGATCTGGTCCCCTTCGGCTGAGAGGGCACGAGCAGTTGTTTGTTCAGCGCTAACGCCGCGCTCCTCAGTAAATGGTGGCCAATTAAACACGATCCTTGCCCCATATAAACTGTTTGTTTAGTCTTGGTGAGCTCTGTGCGGCACTTGCTGAATGAAGGAACTCAGAGGTGTCCCACACCTGTGTCCGTGTGACCAGTTGGGGAAAATTCCTGCTTGAAGGTTTTAAACACAGTTTTAAAACTCAGTAAGAAAAGTCTAGAACCTGCAGAAATGGAATGTGGACCTCTTTTTGGAAAGGGACTACTATCTAAAGGCAATAGTGGCAGCATGGGAAAGAAGCTCAGAACTAAGTGGTTGTTTGGTTTAGATGATTTCAGTCATTTAAAGTTTTAAGTGTAGAAAATAAGGTTTGGGATTTAGTTTTTGAATTTTTCATGGCAGGGTATCTCTTTAAAATATGGAGATAACAGCACCCTGGTGTTTTCTTAAAAAAAAAAGGGGCTAATGACTGGCAAATCAGTGCAGAACAGGTTTTGGAAAAAAATTTGTGTTGTTAAGTTGAAGACATTGCAAGGTAACAGTTGACAAAATGAGCTAGTTTTGACTTGTAATGATGCAGATCAAAATTAAACCATCTGTGAGGATATTTTGCAGGGTTGAAAAATGTGAAATGTCTGGCAGTTGAACATTTCAATATATTTGTTGGAAGGAAAGTGATTTGTCTGTTGGACATCGTGTGTGGTCATTTATAATCTTTTAGGCTCTTGGGAAATCCTGGCTTGATTGATAAAAATAAAATATTCATCTGTCCTTCTGTGACCCGAGGTGTTCATGCAGCAAAGCTTTCTAAGGGTGAAGGTGAAGGCTCTTTTGGTGATGTGTTTCACAAACAAACTAGAAAGTTTGCAGGTGATCTGAGATTCCTGGGAGCAGTTCAGTTTCATGTGATGTCACCAATTCTTTCCTTAAGCAGCCTGATTCAGCCTCCCTCCGATTCCAGAGTATCTGTGTGTTGAATCATAGAAATTCGAGGTGGGTGTGTTAGTGATGAAGCACCTCGAGGGCTCAGAGTTGCTCATTAGTTCACAGATAAGGAAAAGACAGCGGTTCCCAAACTTTGATTCAAACTTTCATATAAAAACAGAACCAGAGCAAACATGTTGAATCTTCCTTAAAGGGTGGGTACAAAGAAAAGAGAGGCTTTCTTTTCACAGGGAGTCATGTGGAGAAGACAAAGGGCAATGGCTACAAATTGTACCAGGAGAGGCTTCATTTGATATAAGAAAGACTTTTTTTTTCAGTGGGAACAGTCAATTACTGGGAAAATTTCTCTGGGGACATGATGGAGTCTCCATTACTGGAGGTTTTCAAGCTATGATTGGACAGGGTGCTGGATAATTTATCTCATCTACACTCCTTTTCTCATGGGAGACCAGGTGGTCCTTGA
The DNA here is from genome assembly GCF_047495875.1 of Pithys albifrons albifrons. Classification (NCBI taxonomy): domain Eukaryota; kingdom Metazoa; phylum Chordata; class Aves; order Passeriformes; family Thamnophilidae; genus Pithys; species Pithys albifrons. The sequence continues at coordinate 8,941,186 of NC_092464.1, forward strand.
AGGGCCCTTCCAACCTGGACTTATTCTATGATTTAATGATCATTTGTTTATAGTGTAACATAAAAACTGTTCTGTATAGATGCTGAAATTTTTTGTTAGTATTTACTGCAATCAATTTACAGCTAGATTTTAATCTCATGTAGTGTGGAATGGTTACAGGGTAAGTGACAAACCACCACCAGAACAAAGCAAGGAGCTCTTCACTGGCTGCCCTACTGAACTAAGGGAAAACTATTGTAAATTTTCTTACTTTCAGATTAGTTCCCTTCTGATGAACTTCAGTGGCCTAAAAGACTTTTGAGTGTAGATGACCCTGAGATGAGCTCGGTTGGTTAAAACTTGGTTGTAATAATGCCAAGGTCATGGGTTCAATCCCCTATGTGGGCCACTGACTTAAGAGTTGGACTCGATGATCCTGGTGGGTCCCTTCCAGCTCAGAATTGTCTGTGATTCTGTGATGTCCTTGAGGTGTGAATCGTGACAGGCTGGGGTGGAGGAGGAGCTGAGTGGGGCTCCATCAACACTCCCTGCTGGAATCCTGTCCCAAGAGTAACGGAATGGGTGTCTTTACAATCACAAGCCTGTTTTGTTATTCCTCCAGCTTAAACTAAAGGTGTCACCAGTTTGATTTCATTTGAACACACATGATGGTTGCTGATGCACTCTTAGCAATGCAGTGACTTGAAAAACCCCTTGTGAAGCTGTTGATAAAAATTGGAGGGCAGCTTATACTGCTGGCACAGCAAGCACCTCCCTCAGTGCTGTGGGCCACTGTCGAATTCCAAATCTCCAGTGTGACAAATTCAGTGGAACTTGTGCTTCAGGCTATTCAGCAGCGTGTACAGGGGCTGGAAATAGATTCTGTGTTTGTGCCTGGATGAAAGTGGGTGGAGTGCTGGCTGTATTTTTGTCTCTGTGTGTATGGCATCTTACTTTAATAGATGGACTGGTGCAGCTGCTCACAATATTTTAAAGTTATATTGGAATATGCACACACTAAAACTCCTTTAAGTGCTAAGGGTCTTTATAAGGAGTTTGCAGTTCATGGAATTACTAAGATGTTGTACCAAGAACTAGTGCCAGTGTATTGCACTTAATATTGTAGTAAGAGCTACTGCCAAGAAACATTACCACCTCAGTGAGCTTGTGACAGGGAGATTTCCTTTAAACACAACATTTTTGAATCTCTCTATGCTTTTCTGACAAGCTTTCACTGAAAGTCAAGTTCTTCTGAGTGTTCTCTCTTTTCAGGTCATCTGAATTAAACATAACCTTATTATCACTTGTTTTTGCAAGAGCCAAACAAGGCTTTATTGCATCTAATATTAAGCCTCAGATTTTAGGTCACACAGAATTTGTTGTTCAGAATGAAGAGAAAACATGAAATACACTGATCGAGGAGCATGTTGGGCAATTGTTTGGTTGTTATAAATATTTAGTCACCAAATACTTAAAGGCTTCTATGAGTGATTGTTTACCAGTGTGAAGGCTGCATGATGTGTGTTCCTGAACAGATAAACTGAACTGTTCATGTCTGACTGTTGTGTGTTTGTGCATAACGTGGTAGTGGATTGAATGTGATTTTGTGGTGGTGTAGAGGGATTGATTTTCCATAGTGAGTGGGACTGTGCATGGTGGGCTTCATGCCCTGTGAGGTTTCATGAGGACCGTCTGTGTCTGTAGCACAGGTTGGCAACAGAACTCTGCCTCCAGCAGCAGCTGAGTGAAAACTCCTGGTAGCAAATTGTGGCAGCATCTCACAGGGAAAAAACACAGGTCAGAAGGAACTCCTGATTGTAAATCCATGAAGTTCTTTTGCATCACACAGCAAACAGTACCAGAATGTAGTTTGCTGTAGGGGTGTTTTTACAGAGTTTACTCAGGTGCTGAAAATAGAAATTTTTGCAATAACTGAGCTGCATTACCTTTTACAATAAACTACAAAAATATTTTGTAGAAATAAACTATTACATAAAGATAATCTGGTGAGCTGTGTATAATCTGGAGGCTTGTGCTTGAAATGCTGTCAAGCTGTCACGTTTAGTGTTTTGAATATGGTAGATGAAGATGGACACGTTCCAATCAGCATTATTTGGATGACAAACAAGTGGTGTTTTTTCCTCTGGTAAATTACTTTCCCCTCTAGTTTTCTGTTCTTTTTAAAACATTTTTAATAGCTCTCTTACCTATCATGGAATCATATTATAGGATTTGTTTTTATTTTGCCCCAAACAGTGAGGCTTAGTTACCTCAACAAAAGACCTGTTGGGTAAAGAGTGAGTGATACTTTTTTATCCTTTGAGCTGTAGGATCATTGTGACGTCATCATCTTTTGGATGAGGAGAAATCGTCAATGCTTTTTAATGCCTAAAACTGGTATCTTGATAGTGTAATATTGAAATAAACCAAAGTGCAAAATTTTGGACTGTTAAGGTTTGAGGCGGCATGTGGAGAGTGTTCTGGGAAGCTTTCAGGTGTATTTCTGGGGAGACTGATGGTGCAGTCATCAAATGTTTTCCTTAGTCCAGAAGTCTTGGCCATCTCATTGCAGTAAAATACTCCATCTTAGCAACAGTTGCTATGTGGGACTGCATTTTTAGGCTATGTTAGTAACATTTTAAGATGTTAAAAGCTCTGCAGTCTTTCTGCTGATTCATCTTCTATGCCTGTGAGACTGTGTAGCTTAAGACTTCCATTTTACATAGAAAAATTAGCGAAGGTTTTGTTGAAAGGGTGTCCATAGAGTTGGAAGCTGCCATCAGCACGGCCAAGAGGAAATGAGGCTTGTATTTTGTGGATTTCTGGAGGGGATTATCTGTTCTTATTGAACAGGAAAAAATACTCAAGTTCTGAGAATATATCATAAAACCAGAACATAAGCTGTGTAGAACAACTCGCTACACTCCTTTATGCTACACCAGGGTAAGTATAAAGAAAGTAGGAACCTTTTAGTGTGGGGCCCAAGTGTGTTTGTGTTTATTCTGGTTCACACCTGGCCAGAGCCTTGTGAGGCAGCCTGGTCTAACAAAACAGGCAGCATCAGTCTGTCTGCAGCATCCTGAATCTTCTCTGCTGCTTTGATCATGATGGTTTTCCTAGAGCTGCAGGAGGAAGAGTCAGGTGGTGGATTGTTTGGTTTTGGGGTTTTGTTTTCCTCTGTAACTGGCCTGTTCTGCTTGTTTATTCAGGTAATGCTTTTGTGATATTTGATAGGTCTTGTTCAATTCCTTCCGGGGTTTTTTTTGTTTGTTTTTGGTTTTTTGTTGTTTTGTTTTTGTTTTGTGAAGGGGGTTGTGGTTGTTTTTGTTTGGTTGGTTGTTTTTTTCCCAACTTTCTAGTGCTGCCTGGCAAGTAGAGAGGGGCTTAGTGTGTTTCGTGATCACCTCTCAGTGGCTTCCAGTTGGTGACCAGCTGATGCAAACACATCATCCTGGTGAGCTTTGCCAGGAGAGCCAGAACTGCAGGGAGGAGCTGCAGCCAGTGCATTGTGTGTCTTACCAACAATTTGTGTGTGTGGCTGCACTGAGACCACTGGAAGAACTGCAGAACCTCTTCCAACTTCTGCAATAGACATTTTCATGTTTTAAAAGCTTATCTTCATGGATTCCCACTCTCCCTTTTTTTCTTCTTGTCTCCTACACAGTAGTACTGAGAATTTTAATAAAAAATTAATGTTTGGCTGTTGCTCTCAGTGGTTTTGTGCTCTGTGGATACTGAGTTTTCTTGTTTCTGTACAAGTTGATGCTTTACAGCCATTTAACCACCCTTGGCACAAATATTGACTTAACAAGTTTCTCAAGGAGAAACCTTTATAAATCTTATGCTGACTGTTGTTTACTGCTCTGTTCCAATGTTATTGCCTAGACAGGTAGAAGAAGAATGAAACTCTGTGTGGTTTCACAAATGGAGAAAAAAAAAGATGCCTCTGGAAGTCTGTTGGGTATTTGCACTGGAGGTGCAAGGCCTGTGTCCATGGCAGTCCTTGCTGTTTCACAAGTGAGGAAGCTGGCAAGGAATGCTGTTTGTAGATGTGTGACTGTTGTGACCTCCTTTAAAGGAAAGCTACGACCTGCTTTGGGCTCTGGCAGCCCTTAATGTCAAAATGGCATAATTTGTGATGTTCATCGTGTCACCTGTCACAGAACAAATAAACATAAAAAAGGAAAGCTGTCTCCTTGTGTCCCAAAGATCTTTGTGTGTTGAGATGGGGAGAGAAGAGATGAGAAGAGAGAGGCAGTGGGAGCACATGTGGAGCAGTTCTTGCAAGCTGCAGTCACCACACAGTCATTTTTGAGGCTTTGCATCCTGCTAGAGGCAACTTGTGAAAAGGGCCTTGTTGGATGTAATTCAGCTTTGAATTTTGGTAGAAGTTACTTATAAGTAAGGAATGGGGTGTGAGAAATTTGGAGTGGTTGGATGAGCTGGAGGTTCATGATGTTGCTGGAGTGGCAGGGGTTCAGATCCACAGTGCAAATTTGCCAGGAATTTGGACCCTCTTTTGGTATTGTTCTTCTTCTTGATAACAGGTTGAAGCACTTCTATGGCTGTGAAACCTACATATCTGGCCTGCAAAAATGCTCTGAAGTGTACTGAAAACTACATCTTTTTGCTGTAGAGAGATTTACAGAGAAGTGTTTGGTGTGTGATTTCCTGTTCTCTATTAAATCTGGCTCATATGAAGGTCTCACTGAAAGAATTGTGTACCAGGAGCTGAGATCTTCTAGTGCTGTTGGTTTATGGTGCAGCTCTTTAGTTCTAATGTGGTGCCTGACATGAAAAAATATATTTTGCAAGTCAGCAGGCATTGCTTGAAAAAAAGTGAGTCTTCCTGATGGTGATCGTTGTCTTGAGCTGTGTGAGTCAATGCATGGACACTTGTAATTTGGGTTCCTGCCAAATCAGTAGCTTTACTTTTAAAAAATAATCATTGGCAGTGGTTGCAGGAAGTCAGTGCATTACAGCGGTCCAGCTGTAGGAACAGGGGCAGGGCAGGGTAGCTGTGCCCTTAGAATGTCCATGCACCAGGACAGTCACTGCAGTGTGGTTTGGAATGACCATAAGGAGAGCAAGGTGGTCTGTTTTTCAGAGACCATAAAATTGGATAATTTAGCATTCAGGAGGAAGATGGAAATGCTTATGTATATATGGCTTTTTTTTCCCTGTGGGTGACATAGGAATTGGAATAGAAGTAGGTTGTGATATGTAGGTGTTTTGAGTAGAAAAAGGTTAAACAACTGTTTCAATGGTGTTGGCCAATGCAAGTGAGTTTAAATATGAAAGATAAGTTAAAACATAAACTTACCTGTAGATAGTAAAGAACGTGATCAAGGGGAAATATTTCTTACCTAGGCTTTCAGAACAGAAGAGTTGCCACACTTGTCATGTTGCATCATAATTCATACTGAACAGTCTTTCATAGCTATTTTTGACTGAAAGTGCTTGAAGATCTACACTTTCACTTTTTAATGATTTTGCCTCCTTTTAAACTTCTGTCAGTCACTAACACCAGTATTTTGATAACATGGAGTGAAAAGTGAATAGGTTTGTCATGGCATGTGGGGAATATTCACTGAAGGATACTGGGCTGAGTTTAAAGTGTTGAAGATGGATTGGGTTTTGAAGGTTCATTAAAGAAATCAAACAAACACAAACCCCCCCAACTGAATAAAACAGTTGTGTGGCATTGTACTTGGTCGGAGTTGAATGCAAACAGAGTCAGGAGGATGAGTGGCTGTAGCATCTTAGTGATCACCAATTCAGGCTGTCAGACTGCAGGGACTGGATTGCTGAGCCTCCTGTATTTTGCAGACCATTAAACTCCAGCAGTTTCCCCCGTGTTGAGTAACTTCTGTTTGCTCATTTGTTTGATTCTTGGTGAAGTCATTACAATGTTTGGAAAGAGAGTGGATCCAGATGAGCATTCCCTGTTGGGCTGTAGCCAGAGGATGGGGGAGTGAGGGTTCAGTGTTTCTGAGAGTATGTGCTTCCAGTTTACAGAGGACAAGATAGGATGCCTGCAGAGCAGATGACCTTTGCATTTTTGTGCAGAGAAATGGAAGATTTAATATTTTTAAGTAATGAAATTGTCATTTGCAAACTAAGCTATGCAAGATGATCTAGTAGGCTAAAGTAAGGGTACTTCTTGAGAGAAATATGTGGAGCCCCAGTTGTGTCTTGGAAGGCGTGTGCCTGCTCAGGCACTCGGTGTAACCTGCCTCAGTGACTGCTCGTGGTTTTACTGCCCCACCTGACTGCCCTCCCCTGTTTGAAGTTGCTGGACTGACCTGCCTGAGGTTTCCTCCTATTTTCAAAGTGCCTTTGCAGGCTTGATAGTGATGAGCTTGTGGCCCAAAAGGCAGGTGGAGATTTCGCAGATACTGTTCCCTTCACCTCCAGTACATCCCAGTTTTGTGCATTCTGGGAAGCTCCTGTCTCTGGATTGACCTTCATTGGCAAAATTTTCCAGTGGTCTATCTCATACTCTATTTTTTCCTTGAGTAATCCTCACCTCAGCAGTGGGCAAAGGGAAAGCTGTGTAGTACATTGGGGAGTTTTTTAATTATTGAAACATGGGGGTGTTGGTTGACAGTGGCTGAACATGAGCCAGCAGTGCCCCAGGTGGCCAGGAAGGCCAGTGGCATTCTGGCCTGTGTGTGTGGCCAGCAGGACGAGGGCTGTCGTCATCCCCCTGAACTCAGCACTGGTGAGGCCACAACTCAAGTCCTGTGTTCAGTTTTGGGCCCCTCACTTCAGGAAAGACATTTTAATCACGGAATCACAGACTGAGTTGGAAGGGACCCACAGGATCATCGAGTCCAACTATTAAGTCGATGGCCCACATAGGGGATTGAACCCATGACCTTGGCATTATTATAACCAAGTTTTAACCAACTGAGCTGATCTCACATGGAGGTGCTGGAGTGTGTCCAGAGAAGGGCAGTGGAGCTGGGGAATAGTGTGGAGCACAAGTCTCATGAGAAGCAGCTGAGCAAACAGGGGGGTGTTGGTCTGGAGAAAAGGAGGCTCAGGGAAGACCTTCTTGCTCTCTGCTCCTTCCTGAAAGGAGGGTGTGGACAGGTGAGGGGGAGGCTCTTCTCCCAGGTGACAAGGGACAGGACAAGGAAATGGCCTCCTCAAGTTGTGCCAGGGTATGTTTAGATTAGATACTAGGAAAAAGAAATCACGGAAAGGTGTTACATGAAAAGGAGGGACAGAAATGCAAAGATTTCTTGTGCCGCCTGTATTAATATAAAGTTATTAGCTCTAAACATCCTTGGAACAATCAAAGCTTTATGGGCCCAGCACTGCCTGTCTAACAATGGACAGAACACAGGCTGGAAAGGTTTGTGACCTTCCTGTCAGGACCACACTTTAGCCAGGGAGAACTTATTATGTAAAAGCATCTCCAGAATATCGAAGTCTTATGAACCCAACACTGCCTGTCAAACAATGGACAGCACACAGGCTGGAAGAGTCTTCAACACTCTGCTATGAGGACCACACTTAATAGCAAAAAAAAAGACCTTTCTCCACAGCAGCTCCCAAAATAACTTTTATTAATACAGTATGCGACAGTTGTTGTGGGTTTTGTGTTGCAGGTGATAACGTTTAGCTGCATGATTGTATTTAATTGATGACCAAAAACCCCAAAAGAAACCAGCACAAAACACGTTCTGGAGAGACAAGCACACCAAATTCAAGTTTCTAGAACCCCCCCAGTCACACAGAGCGACAAAGTGACCTGCTGACCACCTTCTCTGTAGGGCAAAGCAAGAGGAAAGAATGTAGCTGTTTGCCATTAACAAATATGTTAAAAGAAGGGAACTACGTACCTTAAAGAAACAACAACTAATATAAAGTAAAATACATACTTAGTAAGTCACAAGGTGTAAAGCAAGTTAGAATTATTAGTATTAAAGTAGCTAAACACAGTTAGTAAACAAGGTGCCTTTAGAGTAGAAATATACCCCAGTGAAATTAGTGAAATTATCATCAAAGTAGCTGTGAGGTAAAAGTGAAAGCATATTATAGCAATATAAGGTAAGATACAAGGTATAGGCATTGTAAGAGAGTAAAGTATAAGATATAAAATACAGAGAGTACGTGTTTTTCTCACCATTACATTGTCCAAAGGTGTGAGGAGACAGGGCAGCTGCTCTCAGCTACCTTCACAGAGACCATGGCATTACTCCCTGGTTTTTTGCTCATGCCCAATTTCTTTTATACCTTTCTTTTTCTCTTAGGTGGTTTGAGTGGCTTTAGTCAATAATTGGTTTTGGGGTGATAGCATAGGCCTGAAGGGCTCCCTGTGTTAGAAGATACGCAGTGGATGGCCATGTCATCTTCACAAGACTCCATCCTTTGTTAATCTTATCAGTCTGGCTTTAGCACTTTTGGAAAGCCACTGGGATGTCTGTCCTCTGAAGTGGTTCTGGGAGCACCCCTGTAGAGGGCTGAGATGTTTTCCCTCAACTCATCAGGAGTTTATCAGGGCTGTCGCCCCACAAAAGGGTTGTAAAAGCATTGGAACAAACTGCCCAGGGAAGTGTGGATTCCCCATCCCTGGAAGGGTTTCAGATAATGTGTGGATGTGGCACTTGAGGACATGGTTTAATGGTGGATGTGGTTGGTGGTGCTGGGTTGCCAGTTGGACTTGGTGATATTAAAGGTCTCTTACAACCTTAATGGTTCAGTCATTCTGTGTTGGGTATTTGCTTTCCTCATGTTGACTGGAAAGGTAGGAAAAGGTATTTTTGCCTCTTGTGAGCGCTCACACCCCTCCCCATAAAATCCCGTCTGCGCGGTTGCTTTGGAAACCTTTCATTTCAGTAAGAATTATTTAACATAATCCCCTTCTTTACAGATGATGACTTTGATCAGTTTGATAAGCCTGGTGCAGAAAGGTCTTGGAGAAGAAGAGCTGGAGATGACGACTGGGACAGGTAGATAGAATGTTTTCATGTTCAGTTTCTGTATGCTGAATTGCGTTGCTGTTTTCCCATTCTGGCATTTTGTATTCCAACATTTAGAGCAGGGCACATTTAGATACTAATGAAGATGTTGGTTGTTTTGCATCTGTCAGCCGATGCTGGATCTGCCAAATGTGCACTTGCCTTGAGGAATACGAAGCACTGCGAACAGATACCATTTAAAATTGGATAAATACAAAGTATTTGTGGTGTGTAATTTTGCAATTGATGTCCTGGTTTTCCTTTTTAAATATTTAGTAGATCTTAGTGCTCTAAATACTTAGAATTTGCTAGTGCTTGAATTTGCTCAACTTAAGGAAAAGGAATATTAAAAATTAACTAGATGTTTAAATTCTTATCCTCAAAGTTCTACTTCAGTTTTTCATTGGGGAGAGTAGCAGAGCTTAGGCATGGGCTTCTTCATCAGTGTGGCTGTTGTAAAGATTTAGAAATGTGTGTGCTCTTGGTTTTTTGCAGGGAGAATAAGTGTGGGGTTTTTATGGGAAAGGAATCTGGCTGGGAAAGGAATCTAGCTGCTGGCTAGACTTCTCTGTTCTTTCTGGGAGAAAACTTATTTCTGTTACTTTTCTAGGATTCCTTTTTAGTAACAGACTTGTTCAGATTTTGCCAGTGGTTTTCACTGTAAAAGGCAGAAATATTCACAAACTCTTCCAAATAGATTTCTGTCTTCTCTAATAACCACTCAAATGATTGTAGTAAACAAATTTTATTCTCAGAGCTCAGCCCTTGGGGTGAATCAACTGCTCCACAATTGTTGTCATTCCAGAGAGATTAGTTTCCTTTTCCATGCTTTTCTGCTGGTTTAACTGGGTAGTTTTCATTGCTCTGGAGGCAAGGATGTGGCTAAGGAATTTGGACAGTAGCTCCAGCATACAGGAGGGTGTTGTGCTGTTTGCTGCTCAGGAGTCTCTGCTGCTCTCTGTCAGGCCAGCACAGCTGTTTGAGGGTTGGATGGGGAACCGCACCAAGGAACTGCTCTGGATTGAGAATGTAATTAATGTAACTTGTCCAGGCTGGGTCACTGCACTGCGCTATCTCCCAGTCCCAGGTCTGGATATTCAGAACCCCTAAAATCAGTGTTAGAGGGAAAGTGTTTTGTATTAATGTTTTTTGAACTTTTTGCCTTTGCTGACTTTGTGGTGTGAATAGGTGAGCACTTAAATGCTGACTAGTCACAGTTGCTTTTAGCTGTCCTTCTCATCTCTTCAGGAAATGTGGGGGAGTCAGGCAGCTCAGGAGTTTTAAGCTTATTCCCAGTGGTAAACTCCCTGCAGCAAAGCTGTTTTGATAGGACTTGAGAGAGGCTTTAGAGTATTTTCACTAAGCTAAGACTTTGAGGCACACCAAGATTCAGTTTCAGGAAAAAGAAATAATTTGTGTTTATTAATACTTGCATATAATTTAAGATAGATGATCAAAAATTCAATTGTTTGCTCAGTGAAATTGTAGGAGAAGTGGTTTCAGGGGCAGAGTGGAAGATTCTAGAGCTTCATTTTGTTCTTCATTTAAGAAATTTTTTTGCAACTGTATCTAATAGAATATTGTTTACACTTGTTGGAATGTTTTTTAAATACTATTACTCTTTTCAGATTGCCAAGTTGTCTTTGGGAATGTTAATCCTGTGGGTGTCTTGGCAATTACAAATGCTGCCCATGGACACGTTGCCTGATGTAACTGTGCAAGGTTTTTACCTACTGGCCTAATCTTGAAGATGGAAAAAAGGCTGAACTAATGCAGTGGCCTTGGGGTGTTTCAATCCTTCGTGCTTTATTTGGCAACCAAAGTCCTATTTTGGGGGGAAATGAGGGAGTTCTGCTGTGAGTGTCTTGATCAACCAGCAGCTTTTTCTGTTACTTGACTGAGTCCCATTCCCCAGTTATTTAAATAATTGTGCATTTCAGATATCTGTCCCTTCACTGGAGATTGATAACTGAGAGCTGGGATAACTTTGCTCTTGGAGAATTTTTCCCATTACATTTTTTTACGAGTTCTTTTCCAGAAACATTTGTGTCCTTGCTGCTGCTCATGTTTAATGAGTCATGCTCGTGAAATTGGAGGCCAGAAAGGGCCAGTCTGACGTCTTTATCACGGGCTGTTAATTTGTACATTTATTTCTTTGGGTAACCCAAAGCTTGGGTTTGGGAAAAACATGGAATTCTGCTGCTCTCCTTCAGGATGACAGGAATGATTTAGGAGTTCATTTTTGCTGAAATTCACTTGTTCTGACCCTTCCCAAGAGTACTCATTTCTCAATGATGGCAGAAAACTTCACACCTTTTGTTATCTTGTCTTTTTTATTATTTTCTTTATTTAATGAGCTGAATTTGTCACTGAGGGGAATGTTAGGTATTGGAAGTTGACAAAGCTAAAGGAAATGGGTCTATTTCTTGTGAGAGCACTGGACCCTTAGATTACCTTAACCCAAAATTTCTTAGTACTGTGGTTTTAGAAACTTTTGTGTCTTGATAGTGATGGTGAATTGACTGTGGAACTGTTACAGATATTTTATTCCAGGTCCATTTATTTTATGTGGCTTTGTGTGATAGCAGATTGCAACCATTCACTTCTGTCTGTTTTTCTAAGATAGCCTCAGATATTTTCGTATTTAGGGCTTTTTGTATGTTTTGTCTCCTTGTGAGTTTTTTGTTGTTTTTTTGTTTGTTTGTTTTTTTAAAGGTCAGATTCAGGTACTTCTGGTTCCTCTTCTTTCTGATAGATAACTTCAGACACAGCTCTTTTACAAACCTTGAGATAGTACAGCTTTACTGTGCAGGCTTTTCATTGTTACTTTGTTTATTCAAAAGGTTATGCTCATTTTAATTTTATTAATGAAAATACTGAATGACATTTAATATTTGAGAGGTTTACAACAGCATCCTGTGAAAGACTTTTGGTTTTGATAGAAGCTTGATTTATGTTCTAGTGCTAATTTTTTGACTGCCAAGCAGTAAGCCAAAGCTTGTAAAATGTAGAATATGTGTGCATTTACCTGCATTGTTAATTGCTAATCTTTTACTAAAAAATCACATCAAGGATGTTTTTAGTACTGTGTTAAATAGCCATAACTGTGTTTAGAAAATTAATTTGATATTTCACATTCTTTTCTATTCCATTTTTTAATCTGAATTTCTTACTTCCTGAACTTGTTTTTTGCCTTTGAATGCTGCTGTAACACAGACTCTTGCCATCCTTTGGAATTTTTCTGGTGCAGATTTATTAGAGGCTGTCAGTGAAGGCCCACAGTGCTGGGAAGTATTTTCAGACACTTTGGTGCATTTGTCAGATTACTGGCATTGAAGAGGTTAGTGATTTTTTTGGAGACAAAATTGGAGTAGGAAATGCTTCTGCAACCATTTCTGTTAGGCAGAGTTTCCTGTCTCTGAAATAAAGGTCTTAAATTCTATTCAGTTTGCTCTTTGCAGTGTGTCATACATTTTCTGTCCCAATTTTTGTTTAATATTATATTAAGCACAAAAGAGTTTGTTAATGTTCAGTCATTCCTGGAACTATTTGAGATCAGTAACCCTGGATAAATTCTGTGTTCTGATGACAGTGTCCTATTTAGGGCTGATTTGGTGTATCATCTGTTCTTTCCTAGCCCACAGGATTTTTATTCTTACCCCCACTCCATGTTGTCTGTGCAGTAACTGGCTCTGGAAAAGACACATCCATCTGCAAGAACAACTGTTAGCAGTGACTTGTGTCTTGGGATTGCATTCCTATTTTCAAGTATTTACCATATAGTCCTAAGGAAATTTACACAAATTCCTATTCTGTTCATGTAGCACGTTCCCACTTTGTAGGATTTCATTGTTAGGTAGTATCTAAGGCATGGGGGTTTTGTTCATTTGCTTTGTTGTTGTTTTTTGTTGTGTTTTTGCTTGTTAGTTTTGGTTCAATTTTTCTGTTTTTTTTTAAGGTGTGCAGGTAGAAGTGTCAAATTACAGCTCATATTTCAATGCACTGACGTTTAAGTGTTGATGTGCATATTCTAATACATGCAATTGTCTATAAAAAGTGTTTATTATCGAAGGGGGAATCTCCTTATTCCTTGATATTTCTTTCTCCTTATGTCACTTGATATTTCTTTCACTGAAGGGAGAATGAGTTTAGCAGTTGTTCTAAAGTTTGACCAACCTGGACTGTAGTTCTTTGTGTTGAGTTTTATTTATGGAGCAGCTGCTGTGTGATGGCAGAGGTTTGTAAGCCAGGTATTTCTGTGCTTCCTGAATTCTTAGGCACAATTATAAAAATGGTGAAACATGCATCTGATTTTTGTCACCCTACAGATGACTGTTTGACCTTACCCTCAACTTGAGGGTGAGAAAGGAGGAAGTATTTAGGGAAAATCTAGGCCTAAGCTTGGCCTTTGGGAAGGATCCAGGCTCCCAAGCCAGCTGGACTCCCACCCACCTTTCTGAGGTGCATCTTGGGCCACGTGGTGACCTGTAGGCTGGATCTTGCCAACAAGACATTCCCATCTCACTTCCTTCCTCCCCGGGGAGCTGGAAATCAGCAGTTTGGACAGAGTAGCCTTGAAGTGGAGGATCTGGAATGGGGACCTGACTGTGTTTGGCCTGGCTGTGCCTGCATTTTGGCTACATTGCTGTGTTCTTAATTGTAGAGATATGGAAGGGAGAGCATATGGAAATGAAACCACAGCAGACATTTAATACATGGGGTCTCTTGTTTAGCTGAAAATATGTATCTCCTCCTAAAAGGAAGGGCTTGTGCAGACTTTGTGGCAGTTCTCCTCATGTATCCTATAAAGTGTGAAGAAGTCGGGGCCTCAGAGAGGTCTGTAAAGATGAGGTAGGGCTGAAGCAGGAATGCACCTAACATTCAGGCAGGCCAGGCAAAAGGGGAACACCCAAGAGATAAGGCTTGAGGCTCATCCAAAATAGGGCAAAATATGCATACATAGGAATAAAACAGAACAAGCCGCCCTGAAGAAAGAAGATAAGGATTTCACAGCATCATCTTTGGCAGAACCCATCTTAAAGTCAGCAAAAATCAAGCAAAGTTGAAAAGTTCACTGAGGATGAGGAGCTGAGATATGACCCCCACCAGATGAAGTAAGAGGAACTCCCACCATAATATTCCTCAAAAAGGACGACTCCTCCCCGACTCTGCCTGAACTCCACCTGCTATGAATATTATACTCAAGTGTTGCAATAACCTGAATATGCGTGCAAAAATGATGTAACCTGTCACTGAAAATGTGTAAATACTGTAGCTCTGCACTGATGACTGTGGAGCTCTTTTGTCCGATGCTAATCGGAGGGCTCCCCAACGTTGCATCAATAAAATACCTTTACTGTTTATGGACTAAAACCCTGTCTCTAAACAGTTTTATTCTGCCTCTTTGGGCATCAAGTGTTTGATTCTGTTTTCTAAGGTTCAGCTTTTTACATTTTTTACTGTTTTCCAGTGAACTTGATGATGACTTACTTGGAGAGGACTTGTTAACGGGAAAAAAGGTAAGAGATGTGCATTAAAGTGAATTGTTACAGGTATTAAAATGGAAATGTTGTTCAACTTGGCCCCTTCAGGTATTTGGTTTGGTCTCCTGTTTTTTAAAATCACCTCCTCAAAGCCTGACAGCCACAGGTACCTCAGATCTGCCCCAATGCCAGAGCTCTGCACCCAGGGTTGTTTCCTTTTGTGAAATACCTCCAGGTGTGGCTTTTAGAAAAATTGTTTTTTTCTTGAGATAGTATTTCTTCTCATAAGACATGGTTCAAAAAGGAGATGGTTCTCAAAATTAGTTTATCTGTAGCTCATATTGACTTAACAATTGGGGGGGAAAAAAGGCAGAACAAGAAAACCCAATTAGGCCTTCTGAGTGCTGATCAGCATGCTGGAGAATTTAATTCATGTGCCAGTTCCCTGGCTATTAAAAGTCACATGTCAAAATAGCAGCAGTATTTACCAGAGAGTAAACAAAAAGGCAGTCAGTGGTGTCTGCTAAAGATCACAGTGTGCACAATCTGCTTTGCTTTGTCTGACTAGTAGGCAGAGGGTTTCCCCTTTTACAGTGAGAGGAAAAACACGGGAGCAGCTGGAACTGGAGAACATTAACAAGTTCTCAGCGTGTCTGCTCTGGTCTCCTCATGCTGATACCCATTTCCAAAACTCAGCTGTGTGAAAAGAACTGTGTGTTTGGATTGTCAGATATCTGCAGGAGAAGACAGGATTCCTGTTTGAGAAATCAAACTGACTAGTCACCTCTCTCTATATTTTATCTGCTACATGAACTCATTTAGAAAGTAGTTTTTAAAGTTTTGGTTGGAGATGAAAAGGTTTGCAAAGAAACACAGATCTCTTAAGGGTAGAGTTTTATTTGATGTGGCTTTTTTATAACCACACTCTGTATGTTGCAAATAAGCTGCTAGAAATTATTCTGTAAGAATTCCCTATTGAAGGTGTGCAGTTCCTTAGTCTCATGTAGTGGTTTGAAAATGAAAATAAAATTCCAGGAATTGCAGACATGTGTTATGCAGTTATCAAAAACATAAGCAATTAACTTTGTTTATGTCTTTGTTGTTGAAATGAGAGTTGATAAAACCACTTGCTTATCTTAAAAATTATAAATTTGCCTGTGTGAATACTAAGCAGTACTATATTCTCCAAAATATTTTTTCTTGTGCTTTTTCTATTCTTTCTTTTCAGTTTGCCATGTTATAGGGCAGTATCTGTGGGTATGGAATTATATGGTGGAGTAATTATAGATTTCTCAGAAAGTTTTTCCTGAGCTATTTAGGGTAAACTACCTTCTACTTAATCTCTAGATAAATCCACCTTTGTATAACCTTCCTACCTCTTACTTAAGGGGTTGGAAATGCTGCTTAGCAAATCTGCAGTTATCTTTTCCTACTGGGTAATTATTAAAAAACCCAAAATTTGACAGACAAATTATGAGGGGTACAGAAAAGACACAGTATTTGCTTCAATTTTTTTTTCTTCACTTACAAAGTAGTCATGATTTTCAGTTTTCTTCACATGACTGTATCATTTTCTCCAGTCTATCTCTGGTCTCTAGAAATTGCAGTAACTTCATGCATTATCTTGACTTGCCTATTGCATCAAGGTCACAAGGCCATGAACTGGAGCTAACCTTCCTTCCTTCCTGGTCTTTAAGTGAGTTGTCATCTTTGGCTGTATTTGAGAATGGATCAGGGAAAAATAGAGAAGGAAATTTGCAAACTCAAATCTTCATAAGATTGTCAGAGATGTATTTTAAGGTTTGTTGTCTTGTGTATTTTTGTCATCAAATTAGGTAATTTCCTTGGAGGTGTTGTCTTAGTCTGGGTTGTGTTCTTCTGAAAAAAATACTTAGTGTTCAGAAGTTTCAGTAGTTTGAGTACCTAACGAGTTAAAAGTTTCTATCTTTTGTGTTCATGATTGACTTTTTCTGAAACCTAGAATCAATCAGACTTGTCAGATGAGGAGCTGAATGACGATCTTCTGCAAAGTGACAATGAAGAGGAACAAGAATTTCGGTATTTCTTTCCTAAATCTTGTTTTGGATAATTCAGAGCTATTAATGACTACTGCAACTGGTAACAGATAACTAGCAAAGAAAGTTACTGCTATACACTTAAAATGGTTTTGGTTTTCACTTAGCCAGTGACAAAAATGTACAGAGCGTTGTTCTTTGCAGCCTCAGTATTGTTGTAAGCTTCCTTCTCCTGTAAAGTCCCTTTCTGCCATCTTTCCTTGAAAAATATCTTACCTTCTAAATCCCTGAGGAGGGGAATTACACACTTGGCAGGGCTTTATCTGTGGCTTAACTATTTGTGTCCAATTACACAGCAGAAAATTTTGAGCAGAGTTTATAGGCTGGGGCAGGTACTTTGTGGGAGTTCACTGAGGATCCTGCCCTGTGAATACTCTGGTGCTGCAGCTCCACAGCTGACCCATGGGCGCGACAACTCTAAATGAGTGCCTTGTTTTTACTTTTCAAGCTGGATTGAAGCAGAAGGGAAGATGCTTGTCATGCCAGAGTGATGCAATACCTCTGCTGCTTTTAATGGCCTGTGTGTTTTTCCAGCTTTTCCTTTATTTATTGCGTGCTGCACCGGGCATGTCACATGGAGGGGTATGGATGTATATATAACATACCTAGGTACCTCTGTATCTCTGAGGTCTCCTGTCTTCTGCCATAATCAGGGTAAGGAGTCCTGTCCCTGTGTTGGACTGATGGTGGTGTGATAAAACACTCCAACTATCAATCTCTCCATTGGCTACTGTTTTATTGCCTGCAGGAGTGAGGGCTGGACTATTCCCTTCAAACTGGGGAATCCCAGTTGGTCCTTGCTGTTTCTGCACACTCCTTGAGACCTCTGGACAGCAGGGATGGCTGTGTGATCACATGAGTGATGAGAAAGAGCAATAATAGTGCTCAGTGGAAGGAGGTTCTGTAGACAAGTTTTGCATTTTTAGCAGTTTTATTGCCAGAGAGTGAGAGCCTTTCCCTTCTGCTATTTTCATTCAACATGCTTCTGTATTTGGGAGGGTAATGATAATCCTGCATCATGTCTTCATTTTTGTGTTAAATCTTCTCCGTCTTAGAGATGCAAATAGCTCAGAGCTGCCTGAATCTTACTGTCCCAAATGTAGGAAAATGGTGAATAATAGGAATGGAACTTAAAAAAACCCTAAAAATATCTTTTCTTTCCTTATACCCAGAGCCCTCAAATAAAGAAGAGTTCCCCTGTTCCACTTTCCTAACTAGTCTGCAGTTGGTTGGTTGCTCTTCTACGTGTTGATGGCACTAGCTGTTGTAAACAGTAAATTCTGAGCTTTGCCTGCAGATTATAAATTTGTCAGCTTTTGTATTGATTGTTTTTTTTCAGTGTCTGTGCCAATGCTGATACTAATTAAGAAAGTCTTAAGCATTTAAAATACTATTATTGACTATATATTTTATACTCTTTTAGGCAGAACATTAAATATATCATAAAAATATAAATATGAATTCAAAATAATCAAGAATGAACTATATTAATACATTTAGTAAAAAATATTTTACTAGAGTATTCTGAAAGATTGGGAAAACAGATGTATTTTTTGTTAGTCTTGGAATTAAAATTGAATACGGTCTGCTTTGGTTACCAAGCAGGACTTCTGCCAGTTTGACCTGCTAAACCATCTGGTTCGTTTGATTCCCCTGGTCAAATAGCCTGCAGCTGGTGATAAGCTGCGGTACATTGTGCATTATGAGAACATGGCATGGAGTCAAACAGTGTATGGCGTGTAATTCTGTCCACCAACTTAGAGAATTCACGTTTGTTGGCTTTGTTTTGCTAAGTCTTTGTGAGTAGTTGACTGTTACGCTTCAGCCTCTGAATTCTTCCCCTGTCCCACAGCTCTCCGGGTGTCACAGTGAGCCTCAATGCCACATCTGGTCTGCTGACATCGTACAGACTCTCCGAGTCCATCACTGACCCGTCACTAGAACACGAGTCCGAGTATGACCAAGGGGAGGATGAAATTGGTTATGCCAAATCTGAAGCACCTGAAGAATATGCTTCAGAGTATGCAGAGGAAGGACATTATGAAGGCAATGATCCCGAACTAACAGAAGACCAAATAGAATATGGGGAGGAGCCTGGAGAAGAAGATGAAGTGCTAGACCTTGAAATCAATGAACCCCTCGATGAATTTCCAGTGAGTTTCTTTCTATTGTATCTTCAAAGATAACATTGCTTTGCGTGCATAGGGTTTTAGACTGATTTAAAATCTGTTTACCTCCCTAGGGAGGAGAAGAAATTAGACCTATTATCACTGTCTGCCAGTTTCTTTATCTAGGCTGTGACAAAGTTTGTGTTGACAGCTTGTTTGGCGGTAGGTAATGCTCCTTTGTCATGCGGAAAGGCAGTTGAGAATCATGACCTTGAGGATTGTATCCTTAAGGAAGAAAACAGCTTTGTGTGGTGGAGATACACTGCCAATTGTTAGAAGTACTTAATGCAAAAGCTTTTATCCAGGCTTTAGACAAGATCTGATAAAGTCCTTCGAAGGTGAAAAGATTATTGACCTGCTAAAGACATCTTTAAGGTGCTAATATCCCAAAGTGATTGATGTCCTGCTCGTTCATCCTTTTTGTAACTGAGAACTGTCTAAACCTGAATAAAGAGATTGGAGGTTAGTTCAGAAAATGTCACCTGCATAATTCAATACAATTTAAGCAGTGTATTAGAGAACATGCACTGGCTTTAATTGCTAGTGAAATGATTTAATCTTAATTAAACCTGTATGTGATCGGTGAGGTGTTTTAAAATATAAGCAAAATTACTTAAAGATTTTACTCTTTTATGTTCATAATTTTACAGAGTTGAACCTCCTCATATGCAAGCACTTTGCACAATGTTTTAAGAATGTTTATATTTTGATGGGGTAAAATCTGATATTAATGTAGATGTGCTATAGATGCACATTTACTTTGGTAAGAAAGTACTGCGGTGCCTTCTTCCTGAATTTGTAATCGAGAGATGTAGATATATAGAAGAAGTTGGGACCCAGTGTTAGATAGGATCTTTATTATGACATTAGAATATGAATGAAAACTGTTGATTGTGATGATGTTGAAATTATTGCCTTGTTAAAAGCCCTGCTAATTATGCTGTATATATGTCATATCACATAAAATTGACAGTTCTGATAGAGACAATAATTCTGATCCAGTCTGGAAGCCATAACAAAGCAGCCAGGTTTGCAATTCTGAACAGTTGATCTTGTATCTTTTCACCTTCATGTGGTGTTGCTTTAGGATGAAGATTACATGCAGTCATACAATGAGCAAGCAATGGAAGAACAAGGAGAATATACAGCTGATGAGGAGCTGGAGGAATCTCAGACAATGGCAAATGAATCAGAAGAGGTATGTTGTGAATTTAATGGAAACTTAAATAGTTATTTTAGAGTTTAATTTCCTAGAATTGCACCTCTTGCTGAGTAAGGACTGATGCACTTTGCCAGTGTTGAGTTATTGGTGGTATTACTCTTTGCATAATATGAATTGTGATAACATACATATTGTCAGATGCTCTCTTCCCCCTTGGAATGAAAATCATTAGGAAGAGGCTAAAATGTGCATATGGAATGTTGGCTTTGACATTAGTAACTTCAGGGGCCCATTTGGGTCAGAGAATGATGTTAACACTGCACACTGTCTGTTAAATCTCTAATAGCTGTGGTACCTCACTCTCCAAGGGGATCATTTGTGCTGTTCAGAGTGTAAATGTAGTTCTTGTTTATCTCCCTTCGAGAGGAGGAGTGTGAGCATGGAAAATTTGGTATTTTAGAATGGACTT
The DNA here is from genome assembly GCF_047495875.1 of Pithys albifrons albifrons. NCBI lineage: Eukaryota > Metazoa > Chordata > Aves > Passeriformes > Thamnophilidae > Pithys > Pithys albifrons. The sequence continues at coordinate 8,961,494 of NC_092464.1, forward strand.
TGCCAGATTGTTGTTTTGAAAGAGGTTGTGTTGGCACTGAATTTCCTGTGAAATTCATCTCGCCACTTCTCTGTGGCTGGTTGTGCTGGCAAAATGCCAACTACTCAAACAGAGTCAGAGTTCCCCCCTCCAAGGGAGAAGGGAAAGAAGGAAAAAAACCCTAAAACTTAGAACAGAAAACTGTGTTATATATTTACGTGAAAAAGGGAAAATTAGAAGTAAACTGCAATATAACACACACCCACACTAGTTAGATATAAAAAATAATTCTTTCACCTCCCCACCCAACAGCAAACTTAACCCCTCCGAACACAAATCTTACTGTTCTGGCTACAAAACCACCCAAGTGAACTCAGCCTCCCGAGGGACAGACCCAAACAGAGAGAAAGCCAAGAATAAACGTTTTACTTTCCTGAGACAACATAGCAGTGAAGAGCTTGGCAGCAGCATCCTCTCAGTACCAAGGCCATGGTCAGGAGAGAGAGAAGTTCCCTCCTCCCTCTTTTTTATATTTGAGATGACGTCAGAACATGGTATGGAATACCACTGGCCAGTAGAATTCAGCTGGCCTAACCCAGCTCGAGTCAGGTGTTAATCCAAAGCCTGCTCTAAAAACTAAAGCCTGAATTTAGGCCTACGTAAACCCAGAACATTCTCGTAGAAAAAAAGAATGAGTTCCTTCATTTGCAAGAAGAAAGTTTATGCCAAAGACTGCCACATGAGCATTCACTGATTATAGCCTAGAACAGTGGTATCATACCTGTTTCTAATTTGCAGCAAGTTTTTGATGGGGGATTTTTTTCCTTTCCCCACCAGGAATCTGCTTTAATATTACTTTTATTCCAGTTCTTAATTAAATAGGATTGAATGGATTACCTGCTGAGAAGTGTAGTCAGAGCGTTTTTCCTCTTTGGAGCTTTAACTCATCAGGAAATGAATTCCTTAAAGACACAGCAGTGTTGCTGTACGGAGTTCTAACAAGTGGGTGTGCTGTGATGCTCTAGTTGTATTTTAGTAAAACAACGTTTTTTGGTGGGTAGGGGTCTGCACTGAAAGGGGCCACCTGCCTTGTCCAGTCTTCACTGTTGCAACCATGACATCCTGCACCAAGTAAACCTTAATGTAGTTATTTCCTACTTCCCAAGTGTTAAATATACCCTTCAAAAGAACTGTGGAATACCTAAGTACTTTTTGTTCATTCACTGGATTATAGATACTTTCTTTATGATATTTTGGGAGTGGACTGATATGTTTTTTGCTTTCTACAGTCACAGTCTGAGATGATAGACACAATGCTCATCCTGTAAAATTAAGTACTTAGCTGGGATTCACTGTCAAATTTACTGCCTTAAATAAAGTACAGTTTCATTTTTAGAGTATGAATTAGTGAGAATTCTGTAATAATTATGTTGTCTAGATTCAGCCAATTCAGAATTAAATTCCTTAAGAGGCACCATTAATGCAAGTTTTCAATTGATTTTATTAATAGAACTTTTACAGAATTTGTTTATTATATAATGTGAACGTTTTGGTCATATCTTTATTTGGTTACTCTACATTCTGGCATTATTCTAATGGTCTACAGATTGCCACAGGTTTTTCTTTCCAGAATAGATCCATCTTTTATTTCATTATTATTTCATATTTCCTTTACATTTGGCAGTAGGCTCACAATTGCCCTCTCTAGATGAGAATACCACCAAGAGGGAGAACCTCTATGGAGTATCCACTTGTATTTGTTGCAAGGTTGGATGCTACCCTCAGCTCTGAAGAGTGTTGTTCTTTGAGTGTTACATAACATCACTTTCCTTAAATCTCAGCATTCACTGCTGGTAAACAAGGGTTGTCATTCTGCTGTAGAAAATGCAGCACAAGAATGGATCTGTATGGATGCAAAGAAATAGCATCATTATCTCTTGATTGAAATTTGGCATGTGAACAACTGAGAGCAAGCTGTTAGAGTGTTTGGTGGTGGTGTATTTTAAGCTGTTTCCACATTAAAACCAAATAAAGCCTCTTACTATATTGCATGAAAAAAATTTATAATCCAAGAGAAAAACTGACTGGATGGGAAGTTGGAACACGATGGCAAGAAACAAGTGAATAAGGAAAGTGAGACACCTGTTAGGAGTGGTCAGGTGGGAGGTATGAGGGAAAGGCAGGTGAAGTTTGTGCTCGAAATGGTGCTTAGAATTTGGATTTTAGATAAATAACACTCTCCGTGGAGCTTGCTTGAAAAATGTAGCACTGGTTCAGTAAATATTTTTGCCTTCTTAAGGTACAAAGGAAAAACAATCAATACCCAGAAGTTTCAACAGCAAATGGGTGTGGTGGAACAGTCACATGAGACAATATGTCCTAAATATTTTTAGAGGAAAAATATCACTAATTACTCCTGTGAAATGTGAATGTGAAAAGGAACTAAAAGTAAAACCTCCTGAAATTAGAATTTGTAATTTCTTTGTTTTATAGTGGAACTAATAAATAGTGTGATAGGGGATTTGTCATTGCATAAATTTAAACCATGTCTTGGGTTATGCTCATAAGAAATGTAGAGGACTTTAGTAGAGAAAACATTTAATGAAAATGTCCTACATACTACTTTTCTTTTGATAGAATGCAGGCTTGGAAAAAAAGGCCAGTGCATCTGTCTGTGTTGTTCCATCTGCGTTTAGCCAAAACTCTTCTGCATTTTAGTTCTGTTGTTGAAGTTTGAAGACACTACTTGTCAGCCTAGAGGAGAATTATGAAAAAAGTGCAGATCAAAGCAGCCAATTTTTAAACATATTTAAAGGCACTTAAGGTTTATTATTTTAGTCACATTTCTGATCTGTGGAGTTGAGGTGTCCTTGGAATAGGTGTAACATGCCCTCATCTGCACTCTTATTTCTTGATCCCCTAGGATTGAACGATTGCTGCTGGTTCACTGTTAACCTCTAGTAAATGCCTCCACCGCATATTTTCCAGCTAGTTAATAAAAGTTCTTTGTTTCACCTTTGTAATGTTTCTGGTTTATCCTTTACAATGTTTACCTGTTTTGCACATTTTCTGTGTCTGGCACTGAGCTCTCCTGAACACTTGGCAGTCCCAGGTTTGGGAGGATCCCGGTGACCAGTGTGTTCTGTTGCTTTCCGTTGGCTCTGTCTGTTACCAGCCCTGCTGAGCTGGCTGGGGAAGAGCACTGGCCCCTCCACAGTGGATCATAACCCAGCAGGGCGAGTTCTGGTCACTGGCTGGGATTTATGGAATAGCTATTTAATTAGGATGGCAGGAACCTCTGCCCTTGTGGTAGAAGAAAGGTCATTCCTTTTCTTTGTAAGGGTCAGCAAAGCTCTTTGGTAGCTTTGTGCAAGGTGTCAGAATGGGAAATGTAAAGCTCCCTTTGAGAAGAGCTGCTGAGAAGCCTTGACTGGTGAGTCCAGGCAGGTGACCTCAAGTGGCCATTCAGGGACTGTTGATGTATATGCAGAGATATTCATGATTGTATGTATGGCCAGACTTCATGAACGCAGATTTGGGAAGGGCTCTCCCCACGTGGGTGTGCCCTTCCAGCCTGCACAGTGGATTTTTTAGGTGAGGCACAGCTTGTGCAGAACTGGCACCACCGTTTCAGTCCTAAGGTCCATTTGTCACGGCCGAGCGAGCTTGGACAGTGACAGGGAAGTCCTCAGGACTGTCACAGCACCAAGTACTGACCGGGGCTGACCCTGCTGAGCATCTGAGATCTGAAGAGATGGGATGGCAGGGAGGCTTGAACTGCCTGGGGACGGTCCCACTGAGACTCGAACTCAGGTCCTTGGAATTCAGAGTCCAGAGTGCTATTTATGATTAGCAAGTATTAAAAGCAATTCCTGTAAGTACTAGTATGTCTTAATTCTGTGTCTGCAGTTGTGTCTTTCTGAAACATAGGATCCATTCATACACTGCAATCTTGGCAAAACAGCTCATCCTGTTTGGCTGGAAATTGGAAAAAAAGATCATCTAGAAGTCTTGCATGCTACAACTGTTGAACAAATTGCAGGGGAAGGGTGTGTGCTCCTACACGGCTCAGCTAACCTTTCCTGGAGCTGTATGGAGAGAACATATGGTTGGCTGTCAGACATGTTTGTGTCTCCATCGCAACTAATATAAATCCCTCAATAATACCTGTAATCAGACTTGGACATGGGTCAGTTAGCATTCTCCAGCACTGCCTTTCCTTGGTGCCTTCTTTTTCATCCACTCCTTTGATTCTTTTTTTGTCTTTGATTTTTAATGTTTGTACGCCTATTATTTGTTAATAGGTGACACGAGCATTGTGCTGATGAATAAAGTGAGTCAGACCAAGAAGACTACAGACTTGGTATAAGTGGCTAAGAATAGTATAGTGCTAGTCTAGAAAAGTTTGAGAAATATTTTTTTGTTTTATAGGTAAGTAGTTGTCTTGTAGTCTGTTACAACTTGTGTTGTTTTCTTTTTAGAGTGGATTTTTTTTCCCATAATGAATAGTTGTCAGAAGGCAACATTTTCCACAGGTACTTTCTATAGCATTTCATTAAAACATGGCAGAACTTTTCAGGACCACTCAGACTTCATTAACCTTTCTAATCCTGACTCTGAAGTCTGAGCTACACATTGAGAGCCTTGAACGAGTAAGGTTTGCACTCACAGATGAGATTACATGACCGAGACCAGTCTTTGATTAATTAAAAACTGGAATTCCAATGTAGCTTTTAAGGGGCATGGACATAGAGAGTGGATTTGTCTGGGATTTATGCTCTGAAGTAAAGCAGGAGGCTCAGTGTAGTGAGATCAATGTCTTGCAAAACAGCTGCTCCAGTTCCAACTTCCAGTTCTGATGCTGAAGGGAAAGTCTCTAAAAACAAGCACTGAGACACAGTAAACTTATTAGGGAGTTTATGATATTTAAAACATTTAATAGAGATATTGCTACTCCTTCTGGTAGTCCCTCTTTTGAAAGTAAAATCCTAATCCAGTCTTTCCCACTTGTTTGTTTTTATTAAACCACCTTAGCATCTCTTTCCTTGGTAACATCCCTCCTCTGTTCCATGAATTTCAACTGCCTGTCCTCAGAGGTGTTTTCATTATACATGGATATGTTAATCAGACCAGTTGTGCTCCATTTGGATTTGCTTTTGGGTTTTGGATTTCTTTCAGTCTCAAAGGGTGGTTTTTCTTTTTGCTTGCTTTTCTGTATGTTTTTAACTGCTTTATATATAAATATATATATAAAAATATATTAAAAAATATATATATATAATTTTGGCTAATAAGCAGATACATTTCTAAATATAACATGAGGTTGAATCTGGAGGTCAGTTCTGACTCAGGGCCAGTTCAGGCCTCAGCACTTCAAATGCCAGCAAAATTTGTACAAAGGAGCCTTTAAAGAAAGCTTTGCCTTTTGACACTGTTCACAAGAAAATAGATTTTTCATGTTGCATTTCCTCTATTTTGTGATTTAGGCAGCTATTGGATCTCTGGAACTTCAAGAAGAAACAAAAGAAGAATCTGATGAAGAGGAGGATGATGACGAAGAGTCTGGACGATTACGTTTCAAAACCGAACGGAAAGAAGGAACGATAATCAGGCTCTCAGATGTGACAAGAGAAAGAAGAAACATTCCAGAAACTTTGGGTGAGGTTTTGTGACAATGGATTACTTGGCAAAGCTGTAATAAATGAAAGTAAAAGACCGGCTTGCTCAAACGTTTTTTAGAAGAGTTTAACAGCAAAAGATACAACAGTCCCTTTCTGAGTGAGACTGGGCTATGTCCAAGTGATCCAAAGTCATATTAGTCCCTTGTAGTACATGTGATGTCTGTTTGCTTGGGAATAATGTTTAAACATATCATGTTTTGAAAGTCTTCTTTATATTTGTTTGTTGGGACTCTCGTGTCTTCAAAAGCTTTGCTGTATCCAAGCAGCAGCTCTCTGATCTGCTTCCACTACATGTTGTGTGGGAATATATTTTAAGGAATTTCTTTGAACAATTTTCAGCTGATAAACCAAATCTTGTTACTTGTGTTCTGCTCTGAAATACCTCCATGTTTGCTGTTTTCTCCCAGGAATATAAGCACACTCTGAACCTGTTGTGTTCCTACTCTGGGATTAGCCAGAACATGGAAACCCCTTTTTTCTGGATTTAGCTCTTCTAACATGAAACAATTTGGATCTCTTAAACCCTCTTACTTGTTTAGGCAGTGTCTAAAAATATAATTTCTTTGTATTTGAGTAACGAAACATGAGTGTGTTTGTTTCACTGCTCAGTGTATCTTACGAATTTGCCACTGCTAGTTCAGAAGAATGGGTAGATTTGGACCTTTCTTGCAGTTGCCCTGTTTTAGTCTATAAATAAAATCACATTTGTTTATGTCTTTGAGAATTAACTTCAAGACCTGTCATGTGCCCTGGGTGCTCAGGTATATGAAGCTGATGTATCTGCCTCACTGGGGATAACCTCTTCATGTTGGCCTTACAGTGGTGGCAGTAATAATTAAATAAAAAGTCAAATTAAAATTCTGGTTTTAGATGGGCAGAAATTAAGTTTTGCTTCCTGAAAGATGTTCCATTCTCATAGTTTTGCTACTGAACCAAAGTATCAGTTCAAACTATGGAAAAAAAAGCCCATATGTTTTGAAGAGAACCAAGAGAAGTGAACTGGTAATGAAGGCAAATTGTCAGATACTGTTGGATACTTATCAGATGCCACTGGGAGGTGTGTGGTACTTCAAGTTTTGCCAGACTGTAGGGTTAGATTCTTCACACAGGATCCTTTAGGAGGGTGCCATGCAGCCTGAGCTTGGAAGCTGGATGCTTTTGCTTTCCTTACAGATGAGTCAGTGTCTTTGGACAACAGGCATTTTGGAATTACGTTCCCAGAGCAGATACAAGATTACCAGAACTCATCTTGGTTACATTTTCCTCTTACCTTAAAAGTCTTGCTTTGCAAAGGATGCTAGTTCTAAGCATTTTTCTCTTGAATTACATAACCTAGTAATTCTTTAATCTGAATGGAAGGAATTTGGGCTGTTACTACACCTGCAAAACTTGAGAAGCCTTAACTCTGTAACAGAGGTGGTGTGGCTAAGAGGACTTGTTCGTGAGCAGCAAGGAATCAGCTGTAGATGCTGAGCTGGACCTTCACAGGATATTCATGTAGGCTGTGCCATGCTGTGAGAGAGATACCAGTGCTTGATTTTGAATGAAAGTGCATCTCATCTGTTGTTCATGTTTAGCAAATAGCTGCATTTACTTGCAATTTCAGGCAAAGAGTGTATTAGGGCCTTTATTCAGAATTGTTTTAGGAATCAGGAGTTGATTCTGATTAGCCTAAGACTGAAGGGAACCCTCTAGAGGCACAGATTAGTCTATATGGGCAAGGGGTATTTGTCTAAGGGGTGAGCTGGCAAAGTGCCAACTGCCCAATACAGAATCAAAGCCTTCTTCCCCCCCACCAAGAAAAGGGACAAAGGAAAAAAACCCTAGAAGCTCAACAGGTTTAAACCCAAACAAATTATATATATTTATTCAGAAAAGAGAAAATTAAGAGAAACTACAATATAACACACACTTACACAAATTAGAAATAACAAGAAGTAACTCCCCACTGAAAACAGATTCTATCACTCTAGATCCATAAGCACCCTAAAAGACCACCCAGCAAGAAACAGAAAGTATAGCAACAAAATGTTTCTATTTCCCTGAAACTCAAACAAAATGCAAGTAGCTGCAGCAGCAGCAGGGCCCAGACAGCAGGGCAGCAGCTGCGTGTGTCTTGCTTCTACTTAGGCCGTGATAGAATTGAGTGAACACCTCCCACTCCTGTATTCGTATGTCAGGTTTGCGTCATCTGGTATGAAATATTTCTTTGGTTACTTAGGTCAGGTGATGGCTGTCTCTCCTAATCTACGTAGATTCTCTGAGCCTGCTAATTTGAGGCCTGGCCAAAACTACCCCAGTGTTTTAGCTGGGGTGTATTCCGTGTGTGTTTACAACCATAAGACCATGTTTGCATACCTCATACAGACCATTTATTATTTACACAAAAGGTGCTGGTGGCTTTACAAAGTGTAAAATTTTAAAGACAAGAGTGCACTAAAACAAATTTCTTCACATGATAGCAAGGTGAATGACAATGGCATGTGCTTTTGTGTATCTGTGTCTTTACTCTTTATTTTAATATAAAAACAAGACCAGCCAATGAGAAAATAGTCAAGCTCTGCTGCAGGTTAAAAGAACAGTGATCTGAATGATATTTATTTTTAAATGCAGTTTTAAGTGATTTGGGGTGTAGCTCTGAGATAAAAGGAAGAAATGAAGCAAAAGTGGATGATTCTATAAAGTAAAGAGATTTTTTTGAAATTAGTATTTGCCAAAAGTACATTCTCACTGTTGTGAAATGGTTTCTGTTCATACTAGTCTTTCTTGTTAATTTGTTGATAAAGAGAGCAAATGATTGACCATGTGGTATAAAGTTAAACTGCAAAAACATTCTTGTTTGCATATAAATACCTACTTCCAATTGAGATTATAGAGCAAATTTTTACAGATGCTGTAGTTTAAAAATGAAATTTCATTGCAGACCTACATCTCCTTACTTTAAAATATGAACATAGTTCAGAAAACACTTAAAGAGGAATTAACATTTCAGTTGAAGTTACAAATGTAATTTCCATCCTGTCACATTTTGGTGACCTTTTGTGACAGCTTGTCTCTATTGGAGGAGTGCATTCTTACTTACTGATTAAAGATGTCATTTGAAACCATTTTATTACCAGCGATAGTGAAATTAATCTTGACACTTAGAGACACTAGAAAAATAATTGCTGATTCACTGCATTAACTGTGTGTGTGAGAACTTTACAGTAGTCAAGATGAGACTAAGTGTGTGTTTATGCTGGTAAAAAAAAGGTAAAAATATGAAGTGTTCTCGTGAATGTAGCTGAGATATTTCCTAAACATTTCTGTAGCCAAGATAATGTAGATAATGGCTTTTCAAAGTCCAGAGGAGAGGTATTGTAGGATAGCTGTGCAGTTGTTTTCTAGTGATACCAAGTTTGTCATCTTTGAAAAGAAATACGTAACTTCTTTCAGTGCATGTAGTTGAAGTCTTCTTGGAGTGGAAATTGCCATTACTCTCTGGATTTAGTTACTTGTTAAGGAATGTGAAGAGAAAAAATGTCTTTGTTATCACCAAACTAAAGTATTCCCTCTGTATCTCATTTAAGAAAAAAATCAAATCAAACCCTTACACTTATTCAGAACCATTTGCAAAGTGGTAACAAAGGTTAATTGGACGTGGCAGTACTTTTTTATGCCCTGCTTAGTTGGCTTATGTTCACTCTGATGAGTAGTGGCTGAGATTTCAGGCAGGACTGCAAAAATTGAAGTGAGGGGTTTCACTCTTGTCCTGTTGCAGAAGCACGGAGTGTAATCAGTGTGCAGATCTGGATGATGAGGAAAAAAGTTACAACATGCTGCATATATATGTAAATGAATATTGTCTGTGGATATATTTGTAGCTGTTTGGGAATGTGATTTGTATTAAATCTCTGCATTGCCCAGGATAATACGGATTCTGGGATTTTTCAAAGCTGTGGGCTTGAGGTGCTGGGACTCTCAGGGAGCAGTGTGAGGCAGGAGTAGCCACAGGGGGGTGTGCTCAGGGTTGGTGGAGCAGGAGCCATGGGGAGCAGGGCAGGGAGCACAGCACCATCCAGCTGGGCCCAGGGTGCTTTGGCCACAACCTGCACAAGGTCTGAGCCAGGGAGAAGCACTGGAGGGAAAGACAATCCCTTCTTCTTCTGCTCATCACCTCTTTTCTAGTTAGCAGTGTGATCTGTCTTTCAGGGAAGGCAGGGATTGTTTTCGTTGCTTCCTGCTCTGCAAAACCATCTTCCATGTTATGTCCTCTCCTTGATCTCTGTTATGTGGCACAAAGCTCTCAAATGCAACAGCACCCCAGCTAAGGACTGAGCTGCCTGTATTTTGCTGCGTGGTGATGTATAGCCATACACAGCATTTGAGGTGTTCATGACATGAGTCTTGACTTTTGCAGTCTCTGTGGTTCTGAACCAGCATTTTTGTGTCTAGGTGAAATTGTTCACAGCTACAACACTGTTGCCTTAATGGCATGATTTGTGGGGGAAGTATGTTTGATGTTAATGTAATCTGGTTTTTAAATAATCAGAAGTTTATATTGTACTTCTCTGGTCATTGATGTGAAATGCAAGTAATAATGCTTGCTGCAGTGAATTCCTGAGGGTTTTTGTTTGGGTTGGGGTATTTTTTTGCTGTTCTGACTGAAAAGCTGAACAGATGCATTGTGCCTTTAGAATCACAGAATCATAGAATTGATTGGGTTGGAAAAGACCTCTGAGATCATCAAGTCCAACCCTTGGTCCAACTCCAGTCCCTTTACCAGATCATGGCACTCAGTGCCACGGCCAATCTCAGTTTAAAAACCTCCAGGGATGGGGAATCCACCCCCTCTCTGGGCAGCCCATTCCAATGCCTGATTACTCTCTCTGGAAAGAATTTTCTTCTGATCTCCCAGCTTAAATTTCCCCTGGCAGAGCTTGAGCCTGTGCCCCCTCGTCCTATTGCTGAGTGCCTGGGAGAAGAGACCAACCCCCACCTGGCTAGAACTTCCTTCAGGTAGTTCTAGACAGTGATGACATGGCCTTTAAACTTTGAGAAATTTTTTGTAAAGTGAGGAGCAAAATTATTTATTCATTTTTAAAGAGAGTGAAAAGTACCTGCACATCAAAAGATTTTTGCATGGGTGCTGTCACCCCTTTCCCAAGCTTAATCAGCACAGTGCTCTGAAGTAATTTTGTTTGGAGCAGGCCATTTTTTTTCTAAAGTTGTTTAAATTCAGTGTCCTTCAATATGTGCTTGGGAGGCTGAGGGTCTTGGACCTAATCTTGCCTTTCAGGAAGCCTGGCTCTATTCCTGGGTTCATTAAAAGTTGCTTTCCTCACGTGTGATTTCTAATCTTTAATAGGAAGTTGCTTCTTATCATCTTGCACGATTGTTAGTGGTGGATACTTGTTGAAATAACCAAACTTCGTTTTCCAGCCTTGCTGAGTTGAGGGTTGTAGTGTGGAAAATGGCAGAGAAATTGTCCTGCCTGTCCTATTCCTGGGGAAAAAACCCACCCACAGCTGTCCAACTAGCACGATGCCCAGGATGCTCTGCAGGATTTGAATCCTCTCTGGTTAAAGGGAGGAGAGTTACTCCTTTGCAATGCAGTGACACTTATTTTTTCCCGTAAGGGAACTAGTGGTCCATCTTGCTGGTAGGCCAGGTCAAAGCCCACATTTGCCCTTTCATATTTGTAGGCCTGTGAGGAAACAAGACTTGCTGCAGGTGTGGAGAGGAAGGAGGCTTGAAATCAGAGCTCTTTTTTCCCACTAAACCAGCTTTGTTATCCCTGACAGCCCAGGATGGCTGAGGTGATTGTTTTAGTTGCATCTAATGCTTTTGATTGTTTTGGACAAGAGTACATTTGTCTTAATTTTCCTCAGGAATCACAGTGTGCACATATAATACCATACTAAGACTTGAGGGACTGTGGTTCCTAGCCTCTTTCTGAAGCATGCTGTGAGATTTTCCTGATTAAGCCTGATTGTCTTGGGCTCTGCTGATATCTCCAGGCATGTGCCTTGAGGGCAAAGGTAGCATTTCATAAGAGTATCTGCTAAGGCTTTATGCCATTTAATTGTGGTGTCAGAGGGGAGAGAAAAGGGCATAGAAAAACTTTTCTCCTCACCAGCATGCAAAAATGAAATAGAAAACTCTGTGACACATCCTGGGCTTTCGGAGGTCTGTGGTGTTTGCTCTGTTCTTACAGGCCATCATCAAACTCCAAACTTCTCTTTTTATAAAGCCACTGCTCTGTGGAGGTGCTGAATACTTCTGAAAACTGGGACATGCAAATTTACAGTCTCTGCAGCTCAGTCATGCAGGTAGTTTTTGTAGCCAAGTAAGAGCAACTGTCGCAGTGGGAATGCACAGCACTCACCCTTTTCTGCCCTTCTGTCAATCCTCAACTTCAAAGACTAATGGAGATTACTTATGAAGATGTTTAAGAGTGTGGTTTAAGTAGTTTTGGCTTTTAGACTCGCAGGAAATTTTAAGAGTTTTCTAATGGCTTTGGTTATATATTCTTGGTGGAGGATGTCTGGTGGTGTGGAGATACAGCACTGGTGTCTCAGCTGGCAGATAGAAATGGTTTTTATTCTGATATCCAAATATTACAGACACTGTGTGTAGTAGTATGAAGTATATATATATTAATTCAAAGTATGTTTTTGTCACGAGTGTTTCTTGTAGAGTAGTTTAATTTTGTCTTCTTAGAGAGAGAAGTCAATATTAAAGGTAACGAGGGATCTGATTGGCAAATGGCAAAAGTCTCAGCTGCATGTTTGAGTTAAAGTTTATTATCCTGGTTTATTATTTAAACCTGGTGTGTAACTCTTCTCATATTGTCATAGTGTGTTTCCTGTAGTCTGTTGTAGACTTTCCTCTGTATTTCCAAGTAATGTCATTAGCTGGGTCTATGACTGTGTAGTTTTTCCACTTAAAATTGTCAGGGTTGTGCAAGGTTTTAAGTAAATTTGTCAGTCTTTGTTACGTACCGCCTGTTCTCTGGTATTTACCTGTGATGTGAGTTGGGTGGGTGTTATCAACAGCCATGTGTGTGACTTAAGCTGGGCACGGATTTTAACTTGTGCTCTGTCTTTGGTGAAATGATTAGTTGTGATGTACAGCTGGGTCTTAAACCACATGCAGTAAAATAAATACTAAGTAGTTACATACTGGAAATTCACTTCAGCCACCAGAAAGTGCTTGTTTGGAACTGGACACTGTGCAGAAGCATCTGGTGGACAAAATCTGTTTATATGGGACACTCAATAGATCCTTTACTGTAAGGTTTACTGGTTACACTCTTGACATCTCTGCAGATAAGTGAGATGCTTAAGATAACAAAACTTTACAGCCTTCTCTTACAGGAGAAGGCAAACCTCAATATCATCTTAAAAAAACACAACAACCAAACCTTTTTGTTCATGTTTGTTTCATTTATCTCCTGCTTTTTGTCTGTGTAAAAGACACAAGTATGTGTGATTTTTCTTTCTAAAGATGTCTTTAATGAAATGTTAACATGCCACCTAAAGGAGATCAAAGTGCCTGCAAATTTTATCTTAGTGCAGGGATTCTTTTATAGTTCTAGCAATGTTTTTTTTCATTGTATTTTCCATCTTTTCAACACAAAGCTAAAATATTTTTCCCCATTTCTCCCTTCTCAGAGCTTTCTGCAGAAGCCCAAGCAGCGTTACGTGAGTTTGAAGAGAGGGAAAGGCAGCTGAAGCAGGGACGATACGGCTCCAGGAGAGGAGGGCGAAGAGGAGGCTCCGTTATGTGCCACGGAATGGGAGAACAAAGAAGAGACAATAATGACAGGGGAAGAATGAAGGATCACAGGCCTGCACTGCTGCCAAATCAGCCATCAACAATGGTACCTTTCAATCCTTAGTGTTCTTTGAAATTCCTTTCAGGAAGTTATGGAGAAATGCATTCTAAATCATGAATTTTTGCAAAGGTGGAATATATATTCCAATGTTGATGGTTTGCTCTTTTTTAGGCAGGATGGGCTTTGTGTAATGTGGTGATTGTGAAGTATGTGCTTCCAAATGAAAAGTGCATTTCAGCTCATACAGCAGTCAGACTTACCTGCTGATTTGCATGAGAATGGAGGAAAAACTTAATTCCTCTGAGAAGTCCTCTACATGCAACAAGGAAACATGTTCAGTCCACATTAGTAATAGTAATGCAGTTTAAAAATTACGATTCTGTAAAAAGTATGTGATTATAATCAAAGTAATATTTTTACTCTTCTTAAAAAAAACCAAACTATTTACCTGTTAGCCATGCTACTGTGGAGGTAAGTCAAACCCTAGGAAGGTAACCATCACTTCCCTACTAGATAAGTTATTTGAGATTTCAGATGAAATTTAGCTGTATTACTACTGGTTTTTTGTGTGTGCTTTGTACCACAATCTAAGAGACTTCACTTTTTCCATCCAAAAAAACCTCAACAACTCCAGCAAGTGTGTGATCAAGAGGTAGCCCACATTTATTTTAATTCACTGTCATAAAATGTACTGGAAGCTGAGATTGTAAAACAAAGCCTTGCAGGATAAGGTCATCTGTGTTAAACAGAGGTGATTTTTCCCAACAGCAGTAACTAGGTGCTGGTCACTGGCAGGAGTCGGTGTAGATGTCAGCGACTGAGAGCCCAGCAGTAGAATATTTCGTGCTTTTAAAACAGTGAAGGTTGAATAATTTATTTTTCTGTTTTTCTGCAGTCTTTGCTAGCGCTTTTGGTTTTAAACATTGTAAACATTTTTGTGCTCATCACAGTATCTTCTGTGCATACTGTGTAGCTGCTTTGCTTTATGTATATGGCTGCTGAAAAGATTGTGTCACATCTTTGCTGCTAAAAGGTTGCCTCTTTGGGACTCTTCCTGCATTACTATTTCGAAATTACTGGACTAGGACTGATATCTGGTATCAGTGAGTTTGGAGGCAGAAGAATGTCTCTGAAAAGAAACTTTTTATTAGATCTGAATTGGGCCATTTGTTTTTAAGTGTTGACAACACGAGACTTCCTTTTGTGCTAGGAAAGGTACCTTTGAAAGGTATCTTTCAAGTAGTTTTTTCTTGAAGCAGTATGGATAGGTTTGCTGAACTGGTATCTGAAGAGTCGAGCTTAACTGTATTTTGACTTTTTTTGCTAGTGCTAGGTCTGTTTTCTAAGGCTCTTCTATACATGAGACAAAAGTTAGTGGATTTGTGTTGGTACTCAGATTTCCAGTGATCTTCACATACACCTTATTGCAGCTGGACACGGTTTCCAGTGACATGCAGAACACTGCTATATGAAACTAGATTGTTTCACTGTTAAAAATAAGTGAGTGTGTCTGCATGCCCGCTGTGCTTCCTTGCTCTCTGCTCTCCTTCACATGAAGTGCCTTGATTGCTCCTTTGCTTTATTGTGCTGATGTTTCTGAATGGTTCCAGTTGATATAGAGAAAATAAGTTTTTCTGTTCATAATTGGCCTTAGTTGCTCTCCAAAAGTGTCTTGGTTTTGTGTTAATTTGTGTCAGGATATTATAACTTTAAAGCCTGGTGACACTGTTCTTTTGTCTGACTTTAGACGCACTCACAGAGGTTAATTCCAACACACCAGCAACCTGCTATGAGTCTGTTCCAGCAGCAACAACAGCAACAACAGCAACAGCAGCAGCAACAACAGCAGCAGCAGCAGCAACAGTTACAATCTGTGCTTCCTTTACAGCATCAGCATCATTCTTCTCCTCCTCCAGGGCTACATATGCCCCCTCCGATAGAAACGCCTCGAATAATGATGACTCCACCTCCAGTGACACCTCAGCAACCGAAGAACATCCACATAAATCCTCATTTCAAGGGGACAGTAGTGACACCTGTGCAAGGTAAGCTTTCTGAACACCTTTCCAGTCACGCAAGAGTGAGTCATTCTTTGCCAGAGGTGCAACAGTTTGTTTGTTTACCACTTCATGGAAATGAGCTTCAGGCTGCTGCTATTTCCTTTAAGCTTGAAACAAATGTTTTGCCTGAAGTAAGACATAATGTTGTTGGACTGTGGCCAGTGGAAATAGCAAAGCCTTTTCAGCTTTTATGTTTGTTACTCTAATGGAAAGCCTGTGAAGAGCAGTAAAAATGGAAACTGAAAAGAGAATGTGCTTTTTAAAAATAATAAATGTCAGCTCTCAAAACTAGGTAAGTTCTGCAGTTTGTAATTTCCACACGTGGTTCCACCTTCAGCTGAGCATTCACAGAATGACCATCCACCCCTTTCAGTGAGAGGGTACCGAGGCACTCCTTGCACTGTAATTGCTCTGTGAAAGGTACCAGCCACTGTCCTTTCTTGACAAGATACATG
This sequence comes from Pithys albifrons albifrons, assembly GCF_047495875.1. Lineage (NCBI taxonomy): Eukaryota > Metazoa > Chordata > Aves > Passeriformes > Thamnophilidae > Pithys > Pithys albifrons. The sequence goes on from NC_092464.1 coordinate 8,977,488, forward strand.
CCTTTAGTTCTCCTTTCAGGGCCACATTTGTAGTTGTTTGATTCACAGCCTGCAAGTACATTCTGTCTGTAAGTTAAACACTCTTTGGGCCACATTTCTTAGGGGAGCTTTTCAGCAAAGCTGTTAACGTTAACTGCTTATTTAGCAAGTGTTTAATCCCTAAGAGGGTAAAAAAAAGACACCTGCACAGCTCTGATTTGTGAGTTTGTTGGGACTAGATAAAGAAATACATAAATATTTTTACCATTAGGCTTTCTGTATTTTTCCCTCTTCAAATCAGCAGAACTCTAAGCCAGTGCTATCTTTGGTTCATTTATTTGACCAATGAAAAGTAGAAACTTGGCAGGGTAGCATATTGCCAGTATATGGAGATCTATTAGGCTTCTCACAGATGGTTTTGTAGTAGCTGTGTTGTAGAGCTTATTTTGCTTTTCCCTGTGGCGCTTTCCACAAAATTATGCATCAGGACAGATTATCTGGAAGCACTCCAAAAGATCCTTTACTCTTGCATTTTTGCCTTCTGTGCATTTTGCTAACATTTCCAAAGTAAAATTACTGTCTTGTGAGAAGCAAAAATTGCTTTCTCCTGTCTCCCTGTGAGACAGTCAACAAATCTGCTGTATCTTGGGGAGCAAGTGTCCTAATGATGGGAATGGCTACTGAGAACTTGTGCCTTTGCCTAATGTCAAAGGTATACCATTTTCTTTCTTTTATCTGAGGGTTTTTTCACATTATTGGGCAGCTTCAGGCTTGTCTCAGCCTTACCACTACATCTGTGACACTGTGGCTGTTGCAGGTCTCTTGCTTTATTTTGAGCATAGTCTCTTTTTCAGTCTTCCCTTGCAGATCCTTGTTTCAACAAGGTTGTGTATTTCCTTCACTTTAGGAGATCATCAGTGTTGGATCTGTAGTACTTTTTTTTTTCTTGACTTGTAAAATTCCGATTGTTCTCTTAGACTGAGTGATCAATTTTTGAATGGTGTAAGACCTAATTTCAGTAAGGAAGATCTTTGTGTGTTGATGGCTGGTTTTTATGAAATACCTTTGTGTTGTTCATTTTACTGAAGGAGTCATTGGCAAGAGTAGTGAATTTTTCTAATATGTGTGCACCATACTATTAAATGCAATCTTTTGAATCACTGTAGAAATTTAGTCTTTTTGATTAAAGAGCATGTATTGGAAGTTCTGTCTCCTGCAGTGACTGAGAGTAGTGGCCATCTCAGTCTTAATCTGCAGCAGTACAGTTACGTTACATGAAAGTGCAGATTTGCACACCTAAGGAAAATGTTGGAAATCAGGAGCCTTCTTCAGGTAGATGGGCAAAATTCTGAAATCTTCAATGATATTTGCATATTAAGATTAATTTTTAAGCAGTCACTGCAGGCAAATGGTAGTTAGAAATTCCAGTGTAGGGAGTCCTGTTCTAAACTTCCTCTTAAAAAGTGTTTCTCCATTTAATGCCTCTGCTTGAAGCCCCAGTAGGCAGAGACTGGTGGCTGACAACATAAGGATGTGTTTCACTTACAGCATTTTTTATTTCAGGTAGTGGGAACTATGAATAATAAGACTTACTTCCATGTTCTTGATGATGCCCTGCCCCTTCTTGGCTGAACGTTTCTCCAGATACATGAGGGTTTTTACACATTGGAAAATAGTCAGATAGGTGCAGAGTTTATTGGGATTCTCTTGTTGAGAACGTGATGCCTAGAAGCTAAAAATGCCATGTCTGGAAGTGTATGATATGCACATTTAGGTTCTGGTAATTTTAATGGTGTGCTGTCATGTTTCATTGTAGACTGGCGTTTTTTCCTCTCTAATTTTATGGCAGGATTAAGCTAACATACTTCTAATTGTCAGCACCAGTGACACTTTTCCCAACTGCAGATCATAGAAATACACTTTTTCAACATCTTTTTGGTTTGAGTTAGTCTTGAAATGCATTGAGTATATCAGTATTTTCTAAAATAGACTCAAACCTCTTGCAAATTGTTATGAAATTTTCATGTGAATAGAGGATCATACATGAGAGCTCTAGTAGACAGCTACTCAGTCTGAAAGGAAGTACTCTTGAAGAATCTGTCATTGGCTTATTACTTTGATGTTTCAAAGGCAGATCTCTCACAGTGGCCACCATCTCCCTGCCCAGCCTTGAATCTTGGCTCAAAAAAACGTGTTTACTTTCAAGTCTGTTTTGTTTCAAATGAATTTGTACTATTTTTAGTCTTTGAAGCTCCATAAATGATTAAGGACTCAGTCTATCAAACCTCTAAAACACAAGACTCTGTGAGTACCTGCTGCAGGTCCTGTGCAGTTGGTGCTCAGTTGTGCCTCCTGTGGCATTTGAATCCCATGTCTTCTAGATCCTTACTTGTCATACAGTTTTCTCTTTTTTGTGTCCTATTCTGTAAACAAGATTTCAGTTGTAAGTAGCAATTTTTTTGTCCAAATTTGAGTGCGATGAATTTATGCTGGAGGACTTTACATTGATGGACTGTGAATACTGATCCAACCTGTGATAACGAGTATTGAGTTTTTTCCCCTTAAATATTTGTACCACAAGTAGCTATTTCAAGAATCCTGTGGCACTGCCAGAATTGACATGGACTAATGAACAGTTTATGGCAGCTCTGTATGCTATTTACCTTTTGAAAACTCCTTGGTGTCTTGGGAAAAATCACATTATAATTCTCCTAAGTAATAAATATGGGAATTGCTTCTTCATCTTTTCAGGTATAGAATTGAAATTTACAACAAGAATCAATTTAATCTTCTTAAAATAGTGTTTTAGAACATGCTGTGTGTTATATTTGAAACATGCTTTTCAAACCTATGGAAATTTGACATCAGAAAAATGAGGGTTTATTTGAGACTTTTTTCTGCTGAAACAAGTGTCCAAGGATTGAAAGGGCACAGAGTTTGAACTACTATCTTTCATGAGTAATAAATTAATCTGTTTAAAATGTATAAATATATCTCTCACTCTGTGCTGCTGCCAGAGGCAGGATACTGAAATAGACTCGAGTGCTTTGCTCAGTTGATATGTCTCTATATTTCCCACTGTATGCCATTTTTCTTGGTGCCTCTCTGACCCTTAATACCTGAACTATTTTAAGACCAGGTCTGTCAAGAGGAACCTTTCAATTTTTTCCAGGTGGCCATGGCTGTTTGATATTGACAGATGTTCATTAGAAGTCACGATGAGACTATTTAACTCATTTTCTCATGTAATTTGATACAAAGCTTGCACACGGTCCTCCTCTGCTGAGGGATGGCTGCAGTTCGTGTGCCCCATCAGCCTCTGAACCAGCAAACCAAAAGTACTAAACAAAAGTGGACAGAAACCAGGCAGGGATATGAACTAAAAACAACCTCTAATGCATTAGTACTTTTGCCTCAGTTCCCGAGTAAAAAGAGATTTTTGAGGCCTCTTAGCAAACACCTGCACTGGGAAATGGACCCAACTTCTCCCTCAATCTGGGTTAATTTCTTAGCATCTTTCCTGCTCTGAAGTTTAATACAGTGGCTGACTACAAGTCAGTGTTTAACTCTATAGAAAACATTTTCCTGTCACTTTCAGAAGTTCTAAAAGCAAACTGAAGAATAAACAACCTTACTGAAAGTTTTTAGTAAGTGGACAAACGCATTCAGTGCTGTTTGAAATGCTTTAACTTTTCTAGGTCTTTTGTTTAACATAGAAACATTTGTATTTTTAAAGACTTAGACAACTCAGAGAGGAAATAAACAAAGGTGCACTGGAAAACGGGAGATCTGTCATTAAACTTTATGTTGGGAATCCAAATACAGATCAGTCCCCCAAGGTGATTCAGCTGTAGCACTTTGTGGATTATGCCATAACATTAAGTGAATGTTTTGGGAAATATTTTTTGTGACCAGTGTTTTGAAGTTCAGTTGTATGGACAAGTCATCTATGCTAATGCCCCTGAAATACTAGTTTTGGAAGTTATTTTTTGGGAAAGGGTCCCCTAATTAATTCTTAGTGGATCTTTATGCAATAATATTCTTTCATCTGAGAGCAGCAGTTCTGTGATCACAGTAACATACACCTCTGTGGTGGCAAGGCCAGAGTAAGTAGTTTTTGTGTGCTTTTAATTGCTGCCTGCTTCGTTTTACCCTCATGAGCAGTGATTTATACCAGTTAGTGTCTCTCATGTCTGTGCTTCTTGTGGTGGTTGGTGGTGAGACTGGGAGATACCTGGGAAATGATGAGTGGCATGAAGTAGAGAAGGCAAATTAATCATGTATTCTTCTATTTGAAACATGAAATTATTGTTAGTATCTCTGTCAGCTTTGTCTGAGAGACATCTTTGGCTGAATAACCGTTCTAGTTTTTCTTCCTTCAACAAGGATCAATTTAATTCTGGAAAATGCAGAACTAAATTATGTAAATTAACTAGGAGTCTCCTAATTACCCTGTTGCATGTTGCAGGGAAGGCAATGGTTGCCTAAAGTTAATTGTAGGAGCTGTGACACATGAGGGTAAAAGTAGCAGATTTTAACCATGTCTTTTTATTGCAACTGCTTTTGGAAATAACAACAACTGTTAGATAAAACAAATGGTGTTAAAAGGTGCTTCTTGTTTCAGTGCCCTTGCTGCCAGTTCCCACCCAGCCAAGACCTGCCATAGGACCCCAGAGATTTCCTGTGAGTAGCAGCTGTTTCTTCTTCTCTGATATGGATAAGCATACATTTGCAAGGAAATATTAATATCGCAAATAAAGGCTGTTCTAGTGAAATATAATTTTAAAGATTTGTAAATATTGACAATACACTCTGCAGTTGAAAATGTTTGTTAAAAGCTTAAGGTCAATGGATTTTTGAGAGTAGAATTAATTCTGTTTAACTGTAAAATTGTTGAACCAGTCTCTCCAGTGGGAGAGGCATGAATGCATCTTGTCTTAAGGAATATGGGCTTCATTTTATTACTTGACTCTTTCTGTATAAATAGAATCCTTATTTTATTTGATATAATAAAGGGCTATTTGAAATAATCCCTAAGCTTAAAAAGCAGTAATATTATATTTATTGTAAAACTCAGCAATCATTTTTATCATTACTTTCAGGCATTTCACTGTCCTCATGTTTTTACATAAAAAGTGGAACTGCCTTTCTCTTATGTTTCTGACTTTGAAAACAAACAAGACACTTCGCTGCTTCACCAGGCAAATTTCACTTCATTTTTTTTTAATTCTGTGAATGGAAGGAGTGCATGCTTCTAGAACTTTTCTCATAGTTACAGTTGTTATCCTAAATTTCTGGAGGAAATGGTTTGGAAAGTATCAAAATAAGCAAAAGAAAACTTAGGTTGCAGTCTGGCCTTAAATATTTTCAAATAAAGACCTGTATGTTATGCTTCCCAAACATATCAAACACAAAATAAATTATTCTCTGTTCATGTGTGCAGTGTTGAAGGAGGCAAGTGGATGTCTGAACATCTGTGTAGTATCACACAGTAAGTTGCTGGTACAGAGATCAGATGAGTTTGAAAGAAGCAGATTTCAGAAACCTGCTGTGACTTCCAATTGCCCTGTGCAGACCTGGTTTTGATGCAGAATATTTTTCATAGCAGGACATGTAGCTGAGGAATTGTGATGTCCATGGTTTGTACTGAAGCAGAGTTTTAAAATTGCTGTGTTTCTTCTGTGAAGTCTTAAAAGGTTAAGCTGTAAAATAGTTTCATTAAGTTATATTTTATCATGTTGTATTTCGTGGGGTTTTTTATTTTTCATGTTATATTTTATCTTTGTTAAAATGTTTTTGGAGTTTTTTTATTAAAAATATTTTAGTTTTCAGAGGAAATTGTTTTCTTCAACAGCTTTTAGTGTTACGTGGAGATGTTATTTACATTTTAAAAGTAATTTTAATTGTTCTTTTATGAAAACAATGTCTCACTTGTTTTTCTTTGACACTAAGTTGACGAGACAATAAATGCAATTTTGGATGGAAAAGGAATTGGAGGATAAGTATTATCTGCAAAGACATTGTAATTGGCATCGTTGAAGTGTGTTTACATCCGTGTAGAAAAACTGAAGATTAATTTTTTTAAAATTGACTGTGAAATTAGATTTTATTTCTGTTCACTTTTGGTTTTGTAAGTTGAGAAGTACTGCAAACGTAGCTAATCTATATGCAACAATTTTTAAAAGGAAATAAAATAAATGGAACATTTTTTGGTAGGACTCTTGCTCCTTTAGCCTGCAGGAAAGACTCTACTGCTTGTTGCCTTTTTATTTATATAAGTAGTACACCAGAAAAGAATCAGTGTAATTAAGTTTTCATAAGGAGAAGGAGGGCTGGCACTGCCATTGGTTGCCCTGACTGGTTTGGGTTTTTTCTGCTTCAACTGGTAACATTCTGTATGACCCTGAGAAAGTTACTTCATCTTTCCATGGCTCCCTGAGTTACAAAGTGGGTACAAAATGAAGTACTTTATAAATTTTGCATAGGTTATCAGTCATATTAAGATTAGGAATTGTGTCGCTGTGTACATATCTCATGTTTGTTTTATTAGATGTAGTATGTTGGCTCTTGAGCTGAAGTCAAATTTACTTTCTGACTAACATTCTGTCTTGCAGAACTACTTTTTTTGCTCTGTTACCTGTCAGGTGCCTTTTGTGCCATTACAATTCACTTGTTTATGTATAAATGTTGACTTTTGACAATACAGCAATTGTTAGACAACTTTGACAAGCCATGTGATGAAAAAGATCAAAGACTTGTTCCAGACTATAGTTCATTCATCCTTTACTTCATTGTATAAAGAATCTTTGGATATGTAATAACTTGAATTTGCTCTTGTTTTTGGGATTACATAATCAAAGGAATAGTCAGCTGATTTTTTTGATGACTTTATTTCTAAAAAACTGTGTGGTTAGAATCAAATATTTGCAGTCTGCTTTCCCCTTCAACTTTAAACTTGAATGGTTTCTTTTGATTGGACAGGGCACAGGTGGAAACAGGAAAAGTAGTGATGTTCTTGGAAGGAAGAGACCAGGAGTGGCCAGTGCCATAATTGAAGCAAAAAATCTGCCTCCAAGTTCCTTCCTTATCTGGGAGAGAATCCTCTCAGCACCAAGAACTTCTTGTGTTCCAAACATGGAACGAGCTTCAATCAGAGCTAATCAATTGCCAGTCATAAATCTATTGGAAACCAGGTGTTATTAATTTAGGACTGATGAAATGACTTGTAAGCATGTAATGGTTAATTCTTACAGCCCTCTGCACAAGGAAGTAATTGAAGGGTTGAACAAAGTTGTAATGAGCATGTTAACATATGGTGTGAGTTCTAAATTACTGGAAATAATGTAGCACTACACCAGGGTAGTGTTGATCAAAATTGAACCTGCTTAGAGTGCAGACTGATTAAATTAACTTAACCTTGAATCTCAATTTTAATATTTCAGGGTAGAGCTCGTGGTTCAATTATGTCTTTCTTAAAACTTAACTCATGGAATGTTTAGAGAGGAAATGCTAGAAAGGATGCAAGGAAATGAATCTTTGTTCCCTACTTGTTATTTTAACATTTACAGTAATCTTGAATCAAGCAATGAAGTTGTCTCTTACTTTGTAAGCATTCGAGGTGACTTAGTGTGAATAATGTTTGAGTGCTGTATTCCACTGATAGATAAATGGTGGATCAGACATGTGTCACAGCCAAGAAATGTGGTGGACTTGTGGTAACTGGGACTTAGACGTGAGTTCTTCTGTCTGAATTGCACAGTACGCTGTGAGTGGCTGTAGTTCATAGTAATCCAGTCTTCAAGCTTATTTTGAACATGGAAGTATGCAAGTGCCAACTGCATGTTTTATTTAAACTGTTTAAAGAACTGATTAAGGAGACCTCTTTGGGAGAGTCCTTCCAAAGGTCTCGCTTTTGTCATCTGCCTTTGCTTTAAAGTGGTTAAAATGCCTTTTCCTGAGTTCTTGTCTCAGCATCGCAGTTGGTATTTCACAAATAACAGTCTGCTTTGGGAAATGATCCATTTAAAGAAAGGTGAAAGAAGACTTTGTTCTCAGACTAGTAGTATGTCAAAGGGAAGGTGTCAGCATTCTTCAGCCAGAAATCATGAGGTATCCCTGTGATCCAAATCTGGGGCTCCAGTTACGCATTTGGAGAGAAGAGGAAGTTGGGGATAACCTGCCTCACATTGCTGAAGGCAGAAGAGAGGAATTCTTCATGTCTGAGGCCATTCCTCTCTCTCTGTGACCTGGACCCTCCTCTGAAACAGCAGCAGAGAGAGCAGAGCCTGTTGATGCCTTTTGCCAGGAAAAGTTTCGGGAAGTTGGAATATGTTCTGATTTAGGCACTGGCCTTAAGCTGCCACCCTGAGTGGGTGTGACCCAGGCAGGTGTCCACCCCACAGACACATATGATTAACTTTGGTCAACTTGAGCTTCAGAGCTGGAGTTCAGGATGGTCTGAAGTGGCTCAAAGCACAAGACAAAGGAACATCAGTCTCTACCTGACTAATCTGTGCTATTTTTAGTGCCCAGAGCTTTTCTCTTTGAGTAGAACACCTTAGTGCACTGGGTGGGCGTGCACTGGTAGATTCAAATCTGCAAATGTTGAATTTTATTGTATAAATTATGTTTTACTCAGTGTTTTTAAGACTTTATTAGAGTGACTTGTCCTCAGGTCCTTGTGAATATCTCACGTGACTTTTTGGTTCCCAAGGAATTTGGACACAATTTGGTTTTGAAACTTAGAACTCCTTTTTAAAATAATCTTTTACCTCAAAAATACATGATTTTTTTCTCCCCTTGAATCTCAAAAAGCTTACTAAAGTTTTTTTATATTCTCACTGAATGTGCTTCCACTTGATCTTAATAAGTTGATTAGTTTTGATTAATTGTGGTTTTTTTACCCTTTCTGGAAACTGTTTTGGTGAATTCTGAGCTTTCAAGTATTGTTTGTGATTCAGACATTGTTTTTAAATACTTCTTTATGATTTAATCTGTGTGAGGTTTTTAAACAAGTGACCAGTCATTACTCAAAACAGACGTTGCTGTCGTTCATGGCACTTTCTTGAAACATTTCTTCTAAAAAAGCAACTGTAAGTTAATTATAAAAGGTACATTAGAAGACAGTTTACTTATTTTCTCCCAGGTGGTTCTTGGACTGAAATGGGTCAGCCCACAACACCATTTGAGCAAACGTGGTTTGATTTAATGTTATTACACTGTATCCGGGACTGTGGCTGTGCTGCCTCTTGCAGGATGTAGAGGCAGAAATTTGTGTGGCTTTTGAAAACAAAACTCTTTGCAATAGCGTTTGCTGTTTGAGTGGGAAATGCAAATTGGGAGTAAAGTTTTTTCCCCGGTGTTTCAGATTCCATCATGAGTTGCTACATGGGAGAAAGGGTTTTTAGCCTCTGCTTTTGAGGTGGTGCCTCATGTTCTGCTGTACTCACAGTATGGACAAATTGTAAACAGTCCTGCATCTGAGCACAGTGAGTCATTTTAGACTGATAGGTTTGCAGCAGTATGTATGTAGGAGACAAACTGCTAATGGAAATAAAAAGCAACTTGTGAAAATGATTATCCTACTTCCTCACAATTATTCTGCTTTAGCTATGGCTTCACTATAATAAGTAACAGTAAATGAAATTTTCACTCTATCGCTGTGTAGCAGTGGCAGATCACAGGTAGTGTAGAGCGTTTTGTTTTCATTTAACAAGATACATGGTATCAGGTGGTGTTGATTGACATTTCTTGGATACTGCTTTATACAGCATTTCATGCAAATCATGTTTGAATGAGCCTGCTGCATCAAATTACATTTCTTTCAGATTATAGCCCTTGCAGATGTGAGACAGAGCTTGTTCAGCAGCCAGCAAAAGGCTTTCGTTTTTAACAGGTACTATTTTCACAACTTGACTGCAAAGCCCTATAATTACAGCACTTAAGATAGTGAAGGAATGATGGGCACTTTCTCTTTATCAGATCTATAAGTAGTAGCAAGCAGATGTAGCTTGAGATCCCTCCAGCTGTCAAGTATTGTCAGGCTGGCATAGAGGGAATGCAGCTTAAAATGCAGGTGACATAATACCCAACATCCTCCATTTGCTAGTGGGCTTCTGATTAATCACGATTACCATACATTATCATACCATCAAATTTAATCATATCAATGAATTCCCATCTGCAGGAGGAGCAGCAGCAGCTAAACATGAGGGTAACAGCTATTAAATAAGAGAGAAATAGATGGTTTCTAAATGCAGTAACCCTTTAACTTGTCATCCTGTCTTCAGTGTGCACATGCTCTGTAGATATTAAAATTGAGCAGAAAACTTGTGCATTTATATTTTATAGTTATTGTTCCTTACCTTTCTGTAAGTGATTATTGTCTGCAATCACTGCCAAGGAAAAAGCAGAGTTGTAAATTTTTTTTCCCTGTGTTAATGATGCAGGATTTTATTCAATCTCAGCTTTATTAATTGCTAAATACAGAATCACGGAACGGCTGAGGTTGAAGGGGAAGTCACCTGGTCCACCCCCCTGCTCAAGCAGGGCCGAATAGAGCCACTTGCCCAGGAACATGTCAGTGTGGCTTTTTTGTGTCTCCAAGGATGGAGACTCCATAAACTCTCTGGGCAACCTGTGTCAGTGCTCAAGAGTGAAAAAGTTTTTATTTAGATAGATACAGGTATGTACATTTTTTTTGTATATTTTTATGAATGAACTTTGAAGTTTCTAAAGCACTGTGAGCAAAGCACAATTTTTTTATCAAGGCAAAGAGAAAAAAATATTAAGCATATGCTATTTTGCCCTTAAGTAGGCGCTGTTAAAGAGATACTTTGGAGAAATCAAGATTTGTAAAGAAATACAAATGAAATAGACAATTGCCTTCTGAGTAGAGTTCACTCAAAGTAATCTAGTGCTTAAACTGTGAATAGAGGACTGAAATATATCTACTATAATATTAGAGAGTCCTAGTTGATAGAATAGTTATCTTCAGCTGTTTCACTGGGCTGAGAATGTCCCTTTAAAAGATGATGCTGTACATTTGTGTCATCACGATACAAAAAAAGTAAATCTGTAAACTGGTATTTCGTCATCTTCTGCACCTTCAGTTCTTGCCAGTTCTTTAGGATGAGTAAAGAAAAAAGCTTAATTCATTATAAAACAGTAAGTCACTACTGTTTACAATAATACAAGGTAATCTAGAGGAATATTATGGGTTCTGACCACAGGATACCCAAAAAGGAAAACGCGTTCAGGCCTTTTTTACACAACATGTGAGTAGTACTCACAAGCTCATTGGGAGCTCTGAGTATGTGAAGTTCTCACATCAATATGTTTGTAAGGTCATAGATACGTAGAACACCTCAACAATAGGATTTCTTTATGAACTAAAAATTGTGAATCAGGTGACTTGACTACTAAGTAATCAGGTCTGATTTTTCTAATATAGAGGAAAGTCCCTAGGTTAGCAGCAATTCTGATTTTTGTCTTCTATAAAGCTGGTTGTTTCTTGACTTTCTTTGTAGCAACCTGAGCATTTTCTGTTGAAAGGAGAAGCAGCATCCCCAAGTCAAATTGATGTTCTCAATTGTTTTTAAATTGACTGTAGCTGCACCTTCCATCTTGGAGTGTAATGTAGAAATCTTCGATTTGATATTCATGATCCAGTTTAATTGTAACCTCAGAGTTGTTTCTAAGTGTCAGTGACTTGCAGGTCACCAAAATACACAAGGTCAATAAACACTGTCACAATATTTCCATGGAGGAGTCTCTGGCAAGTCCAGTGGAGAGATATGAATTTTGTTAGATCTTTTTAGTTCTGATAGTAAAGGAGGTCCAGAGGTTTTGTGTCCCTAATTTTTTACACATGCCTAAAACTGTTGGCTTTCAGTGAAAGAAAAAAAATGCAAAGAAGGATATCATTGTCTTTAAATAAAATTGTTACGAAATTGTTCTCCATGGTACTAATGTCCCTTACACTCTGACTCCAATTTCTGTTTTACTGTGCTTCATCTTAAAAGGTTAAAGAGCACCAAACAAAAGTGATCACACATTCTTCTACACCACACTCCCGAGGAGGATTGCAAACTATTGTGAAAGTGAATCTTCCAGATGAGTTAGTGTAAGAATTGACTGTTTGAAAAGTTACTGAGGTTTTTGATCTGAGAGGTTTGGGTTTACTCTGTCTTCCTTAATGTAGTGCAGGGTGCAACAGGTTGTTGGAGACACTCTTCCTTCATCCGTACAATAGATATGTGGGAGCATGGGTTTTCTGCACATCAGCACTCTTAGGAATTTAAATCTAGAGTTGGGATTTAGTTAATACCTTTTCTATGTATTTCATTGAGGACTGTTTTCTGAAAATTGTTCTTGAATGGGAACATTTGTCCTGCAGATCCTTCTATCAAAGGTACCTTGATGGTGGAACAGCAGGTGGAGGTTCAAGAAACCTCTCCGTGAAACAGTTCTCCTGTGGAGAACTGGTTGCTTGTGGGCCCTTCTGCTTTGTTGCTTTGCTTGGAAGCATGCTGAAGTTGAGAGCATTTTTGTCTTCATTTGCAACATGAATTATATCCCTGAAACTTGCTGAAAACAGATGCTTTTAATATACAGTGGTACTAATTATTAGCTTTAGTCTCCTGAGCTCTTATGGGTTGTCTTAGTAGGGTGGGAGTATGTTTGTCTGTCTGTGTTGCCTGTGTTCCTTATTTTAGCCATTTGATCATGAGTTGGTTTAAATAACTTGGAATTCCATGGCTTTCTCTCCTTACTTGTCCTGGTTTTCCATGATGGCTGAATTCTGTTTTGAGACCTTAAACAGTGAAAATGGGGCACAGGTGATTGCTCTTACAGATGTTCTGGACTTGTGCCTAAACCTCTCAACACTTTCTTGTCTCTTGGAGTTGTGTAGTATCAAAGAGAAGCTTGTCCAAGTTGTATGGTAATATTAAGAATTGCTTTCAGCTCAGTTGAAAATATCAACCCACTCCCTCAGACTCAGTCTGCCTGTAATACCAGGGTCTGTGCAGTCCACATGCTTGAACCAGCACTTGGCTCTCTCCATGCATTGTCCCCTCAGAAAATATATTCCAGAAGCTTTGAAAAGACTCATGTATGGGTAATACATAATTGTGGTCTTGATTTTTGTGGCCACTCTGAACTTTAATTTTTGCCCTTGTTTGGCGTGTATTCTTAAATAAGGTGATCCTTTACTAAATCCTGGGGAGAGCCATGGTGCTTGGTAGGCTTCATTTCACCTTGGTGGACTTACATGATTGTCATTGGCATCAAAGGAACACTGCTGAGTCACTTAAAATGTATTTGAAGAAATACCAAAACAAATTTTACAATAAAAATTTCCATGTGTGATTCCCTTTCTGTATGGTGTGTACAGGAAATGGAAATAGTGTGAAACTTGAACATGAAGAGTCATGGTTTGTGGAATATATAGATATATATTTCTGCTTGAAAATTTTTGAACCAAATCCAACATATATGAGCAGGGTTTCCTACACAAGTGGATGAAAAGTCAGTTCCTTGCACCACAAGGTAGGCATTTTAGGAAAGCTTTTCAAAAAGTCTGGTAGCTGCTGAAATAAGAGGATTAACATCTTGTGACAGATGGCTATAGTTTTAATTGTCATAGGTTATAGTGGGCATTATTCTTTGCATTTAAACCATATAAGTAGAATTAACTGAGTGGCCCTGCTTAACTGTCAATGGGGTTCTCCTGGCTCTTTGCATTTTAAGTAAGATTAATAAATGAAAACATGTTGTAGAGGCAGGGTATATTTTATTGAAAGATTCATGAAGTTTCAATGACATTGTTAAGGTATTTAATTAGTCTCATGAAAAAAAGTTGTGACCCTTTTAGAGAAGCTGATAAGTCATATAATAGGCGTTAGATCCTCTTTATTCCTTGCTTTATAAGATTAACTTTGTGCTAAGCAATTTATGCTAAGTTTTCCCTTTTATTGGTAACCAAAGTTATCTGTGCTTCATGAATAGATTACTGGAGATAACATCATGTAATTAACAAGAGATGCAGAAAAGTAAAAGTACAATTTGTGTAAGAATTGTATGAGAGAAAATGTTAATTTCTTAACTAGGAAGGATATTTAAAGGGATAAAAGGAAGGCAAAATAGTGCAGTTCTTTGAAAGGATTAAAGTAACCTTATCTTGTGTTCTTTCAAAAGGTGGGATTGCCTGAGTGTGTGAAAGTCATGTTTAATGAGCTATTCACAACTCTAATGAATTGCAGACACAAGTTTGCATTGCCTTTTTTTTACCAAAAGTGATTGATAAGGTGTAAGTTATGCCTTGGCTATATTGAATAATGGAAAGTAGTGAAAGGAAATTGTACAACCTGCAGTCATTCCAAATTGTATGAAAATGTCAGTCTGAGGTGCTGTAAATTATGAGGCGTGTGGGAGGAAGAGTGGGTAAATTTTTTTCTTTGTAAGGGTAAACTTCATAAAATTAAAGATTTAGGACAAAATACCTGTCAGTAGCACTTCAGTGTGCAGTTACCTTCTCCTCTGAAGTATTTCTAAAACGTGGTCCCTGGAAATCCGCACAGAACTCTTGACTTCCAATGTAATTTCCTTCTAGACCGCAGTTCTTGTATTCTTACACACTGCATTTTTATGACTTTTCCAAGTAAAATTTCACAAGGATAAATTAAATTACAGAATTTAGAGCACTCCTTACAAAGCAAAAGTACAGACCTACAATTACTTTATTTGATAGTTCAAGAAAAAATCTTGGTGTTCAGTACCTTGCTTTTGGTGTTTAGGCATTGCCATGTTTTGGTTTTCACAGAAGAAAATAAAGAATGGTCAGAGCTGTGCCCCTTTGCAGCTTACAGAACCTTGCTGAGAGGCTGTTCCAGAGTCCTCCAGCTTTTCAAAATGACAATTTCTCTGTCCGGTGTTTGAACTCCTTGTCACGATGAGTGTCCGCAGGTGGTTCAGAACGGCTGCAGTGGTGGCGGTTTGGGAAGGGACGTGTATGTTGGGGTACATCTGCTTCAGATGTACCAACAGAAACATCTGCTGTTTCCTGGTTCTGTGTTCCCTGCGCAACTGCCTTTAAGTCTAGCTAAAAACTCCATTTTGGGAGCCTGTCCCTGTGATTTGGTGCATTTCTAAGTAATCATTGTGATAATGATGCTAAATAATCTTAATAATAGTATATTACCCGACAACGAGGAGAAGGGGAGAATACCCCTCCAAAAAGTTGCCATATGTGCTCTGCTTGGGTCTTTCTCATATGGACAGTTGGCAGGTCAATCATTGTAACCATTTTTGTATGAATGTGAACCAGCCTTGTGGCATCTCTCTTGAAAGGCACATAAATATTTTGTCCTTTCCCCGTGTCAGACTTGGCCCCAGTGTTGGACTGAAATGTAGAATCTTGTAGCCTTGACTTATCATAGGAATTTGCAATTTTCTTTTGTTAGGTTGAAACCTGTTAACTTGAAAATAGGTACTTTGAACACTGTGAGATTTAGTGAATAGGGAAGTTTGCTAAAAGATTTAATAATGGTGAATTAATAGTTAAAATGTTTTGTAGGGAGTCTTCGCTGGTGTTTGTACTGAATAGTTGGGTGTAATTTGAAACTGTCCGGATAGCAAAACCATGAAAAATGGGAGTAACTACTGTGCATATAAAGATTTATTATGCATCTATGTTACAGTATGCTTATTTTATCAAAAACAGACCATTATGAAACCTGTCTTTTGCACCTGCTCTTCATTAATTTTTCAAGTTAAATAGCTCTGCATGTTTTTTCCTACCAAATACCAGAGGGCGCTTGGGGGTTATTAGCAACAAATTCTTGCTGAATGTAGAGTTTAACACTAATGGTAAAATAATCCACTCCTAAAATTATAGTTTAACTACTGTTAAGCAAAAATCCAAAACCACCAAAAGCCCAACCCCACCCTCAAAAGTTTTAAGTGGTGGACAATGGTTCCATTAGTTTGTACTGGTTTCAGGACAATTCAAATTTGGCATAAGTAAAAGTTGAAATTGTAATATTATTGTATTCCAGTTAAATGGAAAAAATAATGTAATGGTATTTCAGAAAAATAGACAAACATGGCTTAGAAAAATACCCAGTATGGTTTACATATTTTCTTCTTAAAAGTTCATTTGTGTCTGGAAGTAGTAGCTCCAGTTGAACATTAGAGTTTAGTTTCACATGGAGTGTGTGAAATGAATCAATCACACAATCAAGTTTGTGTTGGAGTTATCCTGAAAGCTTTTTCACAAGAAAAATCTCAGCACTAAAATCGAAAAATACAAACCTCCCCCTACCCATGTTACTGTCATTTAGGGCAGAATTTTATTTCACTCTTTAGGGACAGTAGCAGCAAAGCTAGTTAAGGAAAAAGAGGAGGTCAGTCTTTTCTGTGGCTGCAAGAAAGAAAAAAATTAAACTAATTTTTTTACTGGTTTTTTTAAAGGCAAATATTGGTAATTCGGTTTTCAGCAAATAACAAATGTTTTTGCAATTAATTTTGCATGATTGGCATTTGGTTTTCAGCCAAGAAATGTGATCAGTCATATTTTAGTAGTTTTTCAAAATGTCATATACATAAAGTTAAAATCCACTCAGTGATCAAGTAAGTGGGTATTTGTTAGTGATACTCATGTCTGTGTATCTTGCAGCTTTGCTGTGATATGATTTATGTCAGCCATAATTCTGTAGTTCTGCCATTTTTGAAACTTGTATGTTTCAAAAACCCCAACCCTGTGGGTGCACTGGAAGGGAAGGGTCATGGTTTTGGCACTAAGGGATCCTGACAGTGAGCAGGTAGATCATGTTTATGGCAGGATACAAAAAGGATCTTCATGTTACTTTAAAACCAAAATGGAGAAGGAGGATTGGCTTTAGGATTGAAAAATATTCGTTATCTTTACAAACTGCTCAGTGAAGTTTAACTGGAATCTTACTTAAAAGTAATAAGTGGGGAAAAATCCTCCAGAATCCTTAAGTCCTAGGGGTGGAAAAAGAGAGAGGCCAATACAAAGAGTTCCAAATTTCAGATATTTCCTTCTTGCTGTCTGTTGGACTGTTTTGAGTTATTTTGACCCAAACTTGTGTTGTGGGATGTACTTGTATGAAATGTGCTACTAGTGAAACTCTAGAGAAAAAATTCTCAGTGTATCTTAGCATTTGTTGGGATTTTTTGACACCAGCTTTTGGATAGCAGTTGGATACCTGTAACTTAGTTTTACAGTTGCTCAAAGTATTTAGAGGACAATAAATTTTTACTTCCTAACCTGGATGGACACCTTTGATACTGAAGATCACAGAGAGCTTGAAATCAGCATTGCTTATATTTCTAACAGTAAAATGTCTTGCTGGTCCTTTGTGTCACTTTTTGTGGATAAACGATAACATTAGTTTTAAATGTGTGACCTTTCTTAGATCTAAAATAACCTTGTGTTACTCAGTTCTAAAACTTAGCTAAATTTTATTTCATAAAAGTGTAAAGTTTCCTTGTGATGGGAAATACAAAGCTACTCTCAGCATGTGTAATACTAACAGACTTCTGTGGCCTAAACCAAGATGGTCTGCTGGTTGCTGGCCTCGTTTTAAATCCTTTTGGTTGAAATTTTCCAAATACTTCCATTCCACGATTGAAACTGTGGAAAAATACTGTTATGCCCAAGTGAATTATTTAGAAATGTTTTATTATTTCTCAGTTTTCAAGGAAGAAAATTGAGCTTGGCTGCACTGAGGATGTTTCAGTACATAAGAGCTGTGTGAAATTCAACAAGACTTTCCATGCATTTGCAATTCAGGGCTACCTTGGCAGGAGGTAAATCTGGGTATAATAACAAGGTTGGCAGGAGAGGGAAAGCTGGTACAAATAATTGTTTATTTTAAATACAAGTAGAGGATCATTTTTAACCTGTACTCTCGCTGGCTCCAGCTTCTCTGTCAGGAGAAAGAGGAAAAATGGCCTGGAGTGAGAGTACAGGAAGGGGAGACAAATAAGAGCTCCTGACCAGCTGCCACAGGACAAGCCCACCCGCTTGGAACTGGGAAGCTGGGCGTCCATGCTGGGATTAGGAGCCAGCAAACCTGATGGGAGTGAGAGAATGTATCAAGAGCAAGCAGGACCAGGAGAACAAAAAGGCAAATTAGGCAAAAGAACTAATACGGGGGAAGATGCTTGAGAGCAGCTTAAAAATGTAGGCACAGAAGCAGAGATTCCTGCTTGTTTTGTAGCCTAAGTCTGTTGCTTTTTGGCCTTGCACTAAAACTGATGTTTGGCAGTAAGGGGAGAGGCTTGACAAGGGCTGAATACACTGAGTTTGGAAGAAGCAGGTAGAGGAGACTGATCACTGCAGTGCCATTTGGTGCTTGGAACCAAGCCCAGCCAGATCATTGCTGCTGCCAGTGCTTCAGCTCAGGTGGCAGATATGTGATACTTCGGATTCATTAGCCCAGGTTTCAGTAAGTTTCCACGTAATTTGTTTTTCATTGGCTGTTTCAGAAATGACTAAGGGGTATGTAGGCATGTATTGTGTCTAGGGGAAAATATGAAGAATCTGAAAGCTTCCAAGTCAAGCTCTCCACAAACAGGAAAAAGCAGGTTGTCTGTCAAGATCACGTTCTCTCCCCAGGTGCAATGCACACATGTGGCTACGTGCTATAAATAAGATAAAAGATAAAAACCATCTTATGTGAATCTGCCCTGATGAACTGGATTCTCCCATGCCACTGTTGCAATGACCTCATGCATTATCCAATGATAAACTAATAAATAAATAGCTGTTGGTTTGCTGGATGCCTCCCTCGAGGAGGGCATCATGTGGAAGGGCTGTGTATTCCCAGGAAGGCTCTAAAACCAGTACTTTGAGCAATAGGCTTTTATCACCAAGGCTTCTGAGATGAGGGAATGCATTTAACCTTAGTTTGAAAGTACCTCTGGCAGCTCCTACATGTGGTGATGCTAGAGGTGTGTTTTTGGGAGCAAAGGGTCAGGATCCTCAAGGTTTCTGTTCAGTTGCTCTTTTGGCAGGCAGCCAGTGCTGTCCTGCTCAACATGAGGGAAGGGCAATGCAGTTGAACATCCTTGTTCAGCTAAACCTGGACAGATTTTTATGGGACAAATAAATGTCACTTTTTCCGTCCCAGATAGCTCTGTCTTCCTCTAACTGCTGTTTGCAGGTGGCCTGTGAAATTCAAAGGCATTAGTGAGTTCCAAGGTGGCAAAAATATTGTGTTCTAACTGTTCACTTGCAGAAGTGTAGCAGCTCCTCCTACAAACAGTGTGTATGTTATGAGGACTGTCATGCTTGAGTGTAATATAATGTCTTTCCACTAAATGAAATACCCACAGGAGATTGGCTGGCGAAAAGCACTGGCAAGGGGATATAGACCCTTTAATCTCTAGGAATGATAAAGTATTTACAGTTGATGGCTGTATAATGACGTGAAATAAGTAGTCACAGTCTTGCTTCCAAATAAGAGGTCTTAGTATCTCATATATCCCCATTTAGGTGGTTTCAGGCAGGCCACAGATCTAATAATGGCTCTGATCCTCAGTGCCTCCCATCTACGTATTTGTTTTAAACTTCAAGATGAGCATCACATGCAGACAGAACAGATATTGCCACTGATTTCAGAATCCTTATAAAGAGGAAAACAAGGATATTCGTAGATTATTTTCATTACTTACTTAATTTACTCACATAATAGGAAATGTTTGATAATACGATTTATGTGAAACAAAGCTTATTGTGTATATTAGGGGTTGCCAACATTTTATCAACTTTCGTTATGAAAGTAAAAAATGATACTGTGAATTACTTGTTTAAATGTGTCTTCTTCAAAGTTCTGCTTTTGGATTAATATCCTTTCTGCACTATGCTAAAGCTCACTTTACATTTAAAAAAAAAAACAAGAAAAAACAAAAACAAACAAACAACTCAAACAAAAAAACCCCCAAACAAACAAACAAAAAAACCCCAGTAAATATCCCCCCCCAACACCTTACTGGAGAAAAGGAAATTTTGTACGCTTTCTTATAATGCTTCACATGCTAAGCTGTGAATAGACAGAAATGTTACACTCCTCTTATTTCTTGTAGAAAGATGATTTCTTTAATTTCTGAATGCCATAAATTGTCCTTCCCTGCTTTTTTTTTTATAAGTAAAGCTGCTTCACTTCTGTAGCTTACATTGTACTAAATTGATGATGAAGAATAGTACAGTTTAAGAAGATAAATGTCAGGAATGTCTTCTAAAGTAGACATTCAGATTTTTTTGGATTAATGGGAAAGAAGGTCAATAATTGCATGGATTTCAATAAGCTTGAGAAGAGATGGTATTCCTGTGGTGCTAGTGATTATTAAAACATTGTGAATTCATTTCAAGATACTGTACTCAGGTTTAATAGATCTGCCATTGTGAAGGAATGACTCAGTAAGGGCTGCCAATTTCTATAGGTGATAGGAGATAATTCGTAAAGCAGTCATATTTTTAAGAAGTTATAGTAGACTATACATAAATTTCTGGATGGTAATCTTAATTTTTATTCTGCCTTATTAAATAGGGCCCTCCAGATTTTCAGCAACATACACCTGGACCAGTTCCTACTAATTTCTCCCAAGCCCCAAGGCTGCCAATCCAGGACCAGTGGAGGGGGCCACCACCACCCCCACCACCACTGCCTCCTCCACCTCCTCAGGACAGAGATCCTTTCTTCCTAGCAGGTAAGCATTTTCATTATATTAACAGACAAAATCCACTTCTGCAGAGTGACTCTGTATTGTGTGTATCCCACATCATGAAGTGTTGGAAGAACCTGAAGGCTGGAAGATCCTGTTTGATGTAGCCAGACTGGTACATGCCAAAAATTCTGGTCATCTGATATAGTTTTACGTTTTTTGATATAATTTTATGTCCTCATCTGTAACTGCCATGACTCTGGGTATTTATACAAATACAAAGTAAAATAATATCTAGGTGATGTTGCAGTGAAGTTTTTGCACTTTGTTATCTCTCGGGTAACAAGTAGTCTCCATACACTTGCTTTTCCACCAGTAACTCTTTAAATGGCCTGGAGTGTATGTGTAGTGTAAACAGTCTATCAAGGTTAGCTAGAATGATTGAGCCTACAAAACAAAATAGATGTTAAGTGCCTGTTTATGTTTATACGGTACATATATTGTGTGTGTATGGAATGTATATGTTTACAGTATATATGTATACAGTATATACAGACATTTTACACACAGCATGTAAAAAATTGCTAAATACTGGTCTGCAAATGGTATCAATGTTTCGTGAGTTCTTGTGTTGTTTAAACTATAATCCTTCATTGATTTTATTAAAGTAGAATTTCAAAAAGGTATTGCTGATTCCAGCAAAGTACCAGTTGTGCTGTATTTCAAGGATCAATTCCTTTTATACACAACTGACAGAAGCAAGAGAAACATAACCTTGAGGGTAGCTCTTAAAATTAAATCATCTGATACAGTTGTGCATTTTGCAAATTTTAGTTTATTTTTCCGATACAAAATAGAGCTTTGCGTTTCCAAAACGTGTGTGTGTCCCAGGGACGTTGTCATTTAATCACTTACGTGATTCCCACAGATCCAAGGTTCCCAGGCCATCCCTTGTTCGAGCAGCGAAGCCCCCCACCGCCGCCGCCCCCGCCGCTGCTGAACAGCGCCCACCCGGTCCCTGCGCAGAGCCCGATGCCGTTCAGCCAGCCGGGACCGGCCTTCAGCCAGCAGGGACAGCAGCCCGTGTACCCCCGGGAGCGGCCCGTGCGGCCCAGCATGCAGCCCCAGGGCCCGGTGGGCATCCTGCACTTCAGCCAGCCGGGCTCGGCCAACCCGCGGCCCTTCATGCCCCCGCGGCAGCAGTTCCTGCAGGCTCCGGGACAGCCCTTCCTCTCCCCGCACACGCAGCCCGCCATGCAGGTATGGGCAGAGTACGGTAACCAAACCAGGGGGACGGGGGCGGGCTGGTGGGAGGTGGATGAGGCCCTAATACTGTTGCTGCCGTGCCTGGAAGGTGCTGGATCTGCCCCGCGCTGCCGCATCCCGGGATCCTGTCCCGCTCTGTCGCATTCCGGGATCCTGCCCCTGCCCCACCGCATTCCGGGATCCTGCCCCCGCGCCGCCGCATCCCGGCGTGCTGCCCCTGCCCCGCGCCGCCGCATCCCGGCGTGCTGCCCCTGCCCCGCGCCGCCGCATCCCGGCGTGCTGCCCCTGCCCCGCGCCGCCGCATCCCGGCGTGCTGCCCCTGCCCCGCGCCGCCGCATCCCGGCGTGCTGCCCCTGCCCCGCGCCGCCGCATCCCGGCGTGCTGCCCCTGCCCCGCGCCGCCGCATCCCGGCGTGCTGCCCCTGCCCCGCGCCGCCGCATCCCGGCGTGCTGCCCCTGCCCCGCGCCGCCGCATCCCGGCGTGCTGCCCCTGCCCCGCGCCGCCGCATCCCGGCGTCCTGCCCCTGCCCCGCGCCGCCGCATCCCGGCGTCCTGCCCCTGCCCTTGCCCCTTCCCCGCCGCATCCCGGGATCCCGCCCCATCCCGGGATCCCGCCCGGGCAGCGCGGGCGGCAGCGCCCTCTGCCGGCACCTCCCGCCGCATTTGCAGGGCGGCTGGAAGCGGGTAACGCCTTGGGAATTTGAAGGATCCTTGCGTGGTGGCTGTGTTCTGGACGCGGGGAAGCCCTGAAGTCTGCTGGTGCTAGAGGGGGAAAAAATAATAAACTTCCAAAGAAACAGAAAAACTGTTTACAAGTCATTAGAAAAGGGCAGAGGGCAGGAATCTTTGCATTTGTCTGTTTGCACTTCAGCTGTTGGCTTACAGAGGTTTAAATGTAGAATGGTCTTGAGTTGCTTCTGTCAGTCTGTTTTTTACTCAGTATAATTTTGATTTAATGTGGTTCGTAGCTGCTTACAGATGTTTTGAGGACTCAGGAGGCTGGAGCTACTTTTCTTCAGGTGTTCATTACCTTGAAACTAAAAAATAATCTTTTTGTTTGTGTGAAGGGTCCCATGCATCCTCCATTACAGCCTCAGCCACAACCTCAGCCTCAGCAGCACCATCACCAGCAGCAACAGCAGCACCATCACCAGCAGCAGCAACACCATCATCATCTCCAAGTGCCACCACAGCCCTTGATGCCCATGAACCAGCCGCAGTTCAGGCCTCACATGCAGGCCACGCAGCAGCAGCCAAATAACAACAGGATGCAGTGTCAGCCACGACAGGGTCCAATGAAGCCAAGGCATGTAAGTACCACATACATCAGTCTTGTCTTGCATGGTTCTTCATGAGTAGCAGGTATTTAAGCACAGGTTTCAGAACTTACCAGCGTGGTTTTTCTGTCCCATATATTCCCTTTTCGCTCGGTTTCCTTCTTTCATCATTTCTTGCTCTTTTTCTGCCTTGGTCATTTTATAATACATTGCAAAATACCACATCTATCTTCCCCTTTTTCTTTTCTCCTCTGGTCTCCAGTGTTCTTTTTCATCTGGGTCCAATAGAAGGTGTTGCAGTTGCCCAAAAACTAGCAATAAAAGGTTTTTGAACGATAGGTTTGCTTAATAAGACTTTACAAGTTTTGGTAGCCTGTGACTGTGTGGGAGCCCAGTTCTCTGATACTGTCTTTCAGCTTGAAGGCCTCTATATACTGCTGCTAGTCAGCTTTCTAGTTCAGATAGTGCGATTCATGTCATGTGAATTTGATCCCATGCAGCATATTCTGTTGCTTGGTGGGTTGGGGTAGCGCAACAGTCTGTGTAGTGCTCAAGACAATGTGACTGTAGTTCAGAGTAATTACTTTGATTAGGAAAGTAAATCACAAAGTGAAGCCAATTTCTGAGAATGGTGTTTAGAAAGTAAGATGGTTTGGCTTTTAATTAGAAAGAAAGGTTATTAAAATGGTCTCATTTCTGTAATTTTTCTTCTGACTTTGAAAACACTGTTCCTCTTCAAGCAGCTTGTTTCCCCGAACTTAACTAAATCAGGAAAATGTGAAACTGAAACCACTTTGGCCTGGTTTGTAGTGGGAGTCTGCAGAATTTTTTTCCTTTCTACTTTTCAGAATACACCATCTCAGAACATTGTCAAGCGTTCAAATCAGCAGCTACAGTCAACTGCTCCGAGAAACAGTAACTTGCGTGAGTTGCCGATAGCACCGTCCCATGCGATGGAAATGAGCAACAACAGGCGAAACTCCACCCCAGCTGCTCAGGTCAAACCCATTACCAGCACCATGTCTGCCACCAAATCTGTGGGTGGTGGTGGGACCTCCCAGGGAAGGCCTGAGATGAAAACTAAAGCAATCACACCGGTGAGCCAGGCAAAGTCAGAAGGAAAATCTGAACCAGAGGTAAGAGATTTTGTTGTTGTTGTTGTTGTTAAACAAAAGTAAAAAACCCAAACAATCAAGAAACAAAGCTCCCACCTTTTAAAAACTTCTCTAGTCTGACTTAGGAATCGTAAGCACATTTAATGTGTTGCTCACCAAATATTTTTTGGTGCCACTAGAGGCCTCCCTTCTGAACGGCACTTCTGTTTTAGTGCAGTAGCAGAAACAGTCTCCAATGACAAAAGAAAAAAAGATGGGAAGGTTGGCAAGGCTGTGGTGACTGTATTGCAGGAATTCTTATTTCTACTGTGAAAAGGCAGTATTTGAGTAAAGGTCATCAGTGATACAAGCCTCTGAACTACTGGCTTTACCGATTTTTATCTTACAGAATTTTTATATTTTTTCCCGAATTGTCATATTCTAAGTCAGAAGGCCTCTTTTCTCTTGTATGTTGTTTGGCTCTAAAGAAAAAAAAGAGAGTATTAGGAGAGTTATTTTCCTCATGCTGTTTTCCCTTAGGCTGTATAGTCTCCACTAGGGCCTTGGGCATCCATGCAGGAGATCATGGAGCTTCTTGCTCTTCAAGAAGAAAATCTCTTTTATGTAACCTTGTCACATGAGGGAAAATAGGAGATACTTTAAAGCTTTCCATTTTAGAGAACAGTATGCTATTTGCTCTTTTTTGGTTGTGCAGAGTAATAGCAGAGATGCCAGTGTTTTCAGCTCCACTGGATTATGTAGTATGAACAGATGACCATTTCCCTGGAAGCTAGAGAAGACTCTTCATGAGCACTGTTAGTTTTAGAGAGTGGGCAGGATTGCACTGATGATGCTTTTAATCCCGAGCCTGATGGCTGAATGCACCCTGTGTATTTATCAGGTTATTCTGTGAAGAACTGTAAATCGTTATAGTTAACCATGAATCTTGTCTTATGAACCAGGTTTTCTTCACCAACTGTTGAAAGCTTTAGCTATGCTAATACTGCCTTCCTTTTAAGCTGCTTATGATTACCTTTTCATCTTGTTCTTGAATTAGGGATGGTTTTAACTAATTTCCACAAATGAGACACAAAAGAAACCCTTAGCTAGCAGTGTTTGACCTCCTGTGCACTTGCTTTTCAATGGAAAAGAAAAACCCTTTTTTCAGCTTTTAATTTTCACCTTTTTTTGAAAAATTATTTAAGTAATCTCCTTCCTCCCAATTCAGTCTCTTGGAATAATCTTAGTCACAGAAAATGCAGTGCCTCATAGAGAAGCCAGTACCTTTTAGGTCATTAGTAAGGTAAGTCTTGAGGCAGATCAGCTACAGGCCTTCACATTTAAAACATCTTGAATTTATTCTGTAGTGTAGTCATATGAAAATTAAGGCATTAGTTCTGAAATATCTCTGGCAATGTTAAAAAAGGTACAATATTTTTTAATTCCTCTTAATCAAATGAATTAAAAAAAGCCCAACCAAACAAAAACCCCAAAGCAGTTATATTCTCTCCATTTTACATTTTACATGTATTCTAACAAACCTATAGTTATCAAACCAGCTAATCTTACTTTTGTGAATGCTTGGGGTATTACAAATCAAGCTTTTTTTTTTGTTTCTGAGTCAAAGCTATCTTGGAAAAACACGTTTTTGCACGTCTTTTATACACGTTTTTGCAAAACAAGAGTTGTCTTGGAAAAAAAAGTCTCCTACTGTCTCCTATTATTAGATGTAGAAGTATATACTTGACAAAAATTAGGAAAGTGTATGAATGTGTACACGCGCAAAGTCCTTCTCCTTCCAAGCAGACCTGGAATAGAGCCTTGTGCAGCAAACAGTGTAGTAGCAGTTGTGTTGTCCCTTTTCAGCTGTGCCACTGCCCTGATGCTGCTTATTGTCACTCCTATGGACAGGGTTGGTGCACTAATAATGTTCATTTCCAAGCATTTATCCGTATTCTTCACTGTTGTTGTATTGTAGGTTATTACATTTCTCTCCTTAAGCAAATTGTATTATTTTCCAGTCCTTTTGTGTGTTTTTCTTGGAAGTACCTGACTTCACCCTGTTCTTTTGTTTCTATGAAGATGTGAAAGAGTTAAGATCTGTCATCTTTTCCAGCTATATTGCTCATAACTGAATTGGGCAGGTTATTTTGCAAGTGTCTTCAACTGGAAAATTATTAATATTTTCCTTGCATTTTTCTTCCTAAAGAGGCAGTGGCCATATTTATGAGCGCCCTATCATTCAGGAAGCACAAAAAAAGAAATAGCGATATTGGCTATTAGAGGTTTTGGTCACCTTACATACAGATGTTTGAAAGGTTTGCAATGAGAATGACAAGAAGATTAAAAACTGTATTTCTGCTTTACTAAGGAAACACTTGTGTTCCTGTAAGGCTGCAAAATACTGACCTTAAATGCCTGTTTAGAATAGCTGTTACTCTCCGGGATTTACACTTGTATATCCTCAGACTGAAAAAATCATTTTGTTAATGGAATTGGGAAGTCTGGATGATGTGGACCTAATTCTGCACATGTTGAGATCAGCTGAGGATAAGAGGAATGAAGGCTGTTTTAAGCATTTTTGAGTTCAAAGAAGGGGGAAAATGGAGAAAGGTCATTTTGTAATGATGCCTCCTGTCTTGTGCTTAGAGGATTCTTTTAACAGTTTTTTCCACTTGGAAGCTGGCAAGAGAGCAGTGTGTTGCTTCAAGTAACTTTTAACCTTGTTCTTCACTCTCTTCCTGTTCGTTCAAGATATGTTTTGTAGGGTGTCTCATCTTCCTTGGGTTCGTGCCACGATGATGATGATATGTAGGTGCCCTGCATATTTAGTGCTCAGCCACACTCGGGGAAGAACCTTTTTCTGATATTCACCCTAAACCTCCTCTTCACAACTTCAGGCCATTCCCTCAGGTCCAGTCACTGATCACCGCAGAGAAGAGATCAGTGCCTGCCCCTCCTCTTGCCTTTATGAGGAAACTGTAACTGCAATAAGGTCTGCCCTCAGTCTCCTCTTCTCTGGACTGAACAGACCAAGTGTGCTCAACTGCTCCTCATATGGCTTCCCCTCAAGGTTCATACATTTTGGATCTGGCCGTACCTTTTACAAAGATTTGTCGTGAATCTTTTGACAAAATTATTCAAGCCTCTTACATTTTTATTATTACAACTGAAAAAAAATTTAAAGGCAAACCTGCTTGAATAAATTTGTGTTTTTGCCATGGATCTGATAATTTTGACCACTCTGTTCTTGCACTCATTCTACTGAGGGACACAAATGAGCCTGATTTCATGATTCCATTTTGTTCCTTAATAGCAAACCAGAATACTTAGTGTCTGGTTCTTAAAACCCAGCATTTAGTTCTGTTAACTAGTAACAAATCCTGCATATCTCTGAAAAAGTCGTGGTTTGATTATTTCTTTGGTGTTTTTTTTATTGTTTGTTTTTTTTTTTAATTCAGTACATGAAAAGCAAGCTGCTGATACTAGGACTTAAGTTTAATCCCCTGTTCTAGAGCATGTCTGTGCTCGGTCAACAGTGCCACTCTAGGTGCTCCTGGAGAAGGGTGTAGGACTCTTGCTTTTCTTATGATGCTCTTCAGCTAGATTCAGAAAAGCAGCCTGTAACATTTTCTTATGGCACTTTCCATCAAAGCTGCCCTGGACCTTAAGGCAGAAGAACCTACAGCTGAGGCTCAGTCTTCTCTTTAGACCCCAGTGAAATATGTTGTGTTCAAGAGCTCTTCAAAGATGGGTGAGAAGTTCCACTTTAAAATAAAAAAAGGAAATCCACCCTAGATAAAACTAAAACTCAAAACTTGGCAGAAAAACCCTCACCTTCAGGAAACTGAGGGAACTGATGTGCGTCTCTGGCCTTCTGTAAAAGGAGGAGCCACTTAAAATTTACTATTTCTTTGTATTGTGGAGTTTTCTGCACAAAATGTGTGAAGCATTAATAGTTTATCCAAAAAGGCTGTTCTATGTTTTTCTGCTTCTTCGCCTACAGATAATATTGCTTCCAAATGCAGGATGTGCAAAATAAAATGGTTTGAACTTAAAAGGATGTTTACTTTCTTCCAGTTGATTCTGTAGCCAAAGTGCTTGCTTGCCTTGCCTTTTTCTTTTTTTTTCTTGGCAGTGTTGTTTGTTGGACAAATCTGTACTAGGTTTACTAAACTAGTGGGATGAAGATCACTAACAGTAGGCACTCCCTGCTGTCTTCATCTTGACCCGAAATGCTGTCCTGTCTGCTCTGTATGCTGAAGCTCCTTACTACGTACTATAGGTCATTTATATATGCTATAGGTCATGTACAGACCCCCACTGCTGAACAGGAGAGGATTTAACTGCCCCTGTTTTCATCCTGGAAAGGAGTTTGCTGCCCTTCTCAGTCTGTACTGTTGGATCATTGTACCAGTAATTTCAATTAAACCTGACTTGCACAAATCTTTTGTTCATCATCACAGGACCTTTGTATTGTTTCATTTTCCTCTAGCTGCAAGGGAATTTTATTGAGAAATTAACAGTAGTAGTAACTTCCTTATGAAGGTGAAAGATTTAGGTCTACCTAGAGCCTGTTAACAGACTAATCTGCAGTTGTTATAAAACATCAGGGCTCTTAGCCCTGGATTTTGAATCTTACCCCTAAAGAAGGCATTGATTTCGTAGGATTATTCATTTCCTGAGTTGAGTTTCGTAAAGGAAGATTTTGGTTCATATTTGAGATCAAGTTGCCTGAATTGTCTGCTAAGCATTCTTCTAACTTCATATGTGTTGGTAATACAGTTTGTCAGTTGTCTTCTGTGTTTAATGTTGATGCAGTTAAAATCTGTGTATCTGTCCAAGGGCTGTTGCAGGGACGCATTAGTCGGAGTCCCTCAGGAGGTTCATTCCTTGTCTGCTGGCAAGACTCATTTTAGTGCTGCTATGTGTAACCTTTGAGTTAGTGTTCTGAACTTAGCACATCATAAGCTGCATCTCCCAAAGCCTTCAGAACTTGTTAGGTAATAAAATGAGCAAGCAAGTGCCTCATAATAAAGGGCAGCTGGTAGAAGTGCAGGTCTCATGCAGACTCGTGTTGGTGTTGGCCACCTCAGTTGAACATGAGGGAAAAAAAGATACACTGTTCCAAAGGTGTAAACCTGAAACTGGATGATGATATTTGCAAGACTTTTTAAGTAAATAGTAAGATATTCCAATCTAAAACAAAGCAAGTGAATAAACTAATTCATTCAGTGAAACAGATTTTCCCTTTGAACAATTTCAGTCGCTGTGATTTTAGTGCCTCTGAAAATGACTGAAAACTACTAATTGCATCAAGATCTGCATAACAGCACATACTTTTCCTGCCTGGAGCTTATCTGTGTTTTCTCATCCTGTGCATCCTATTTTCAAGGCTCTTAACATTTCACTGTATTTCATAAGGGTCAGATTCTACTTTTTTGCTATAATCAGCATCTTCAGTTGTCAATATAAGCTGAAATACTTGGGTTTCCTCCTGTAGAAGTATATTCTGTTACCATCTGTCAACACAGATCTGTAATCTAGTTTTCACAGTAATTAGACATTAATTGCCACCTTCATAATCCAAACAGTGTGAAGGAAGATCAGAATTTATTGTATAAGAAGCATTCTCATGCAAAGGACTGTTAGACCTCATCTCTGAGCTACAGCCCGTATTTAGAAATTAAATACAAATTTTTAAAATCTGGTTTTGTTGGAGTCTTTCTTACTTAGCCATTTTTTAAAGGCATCTGATTAGATTTCTAATTAGAAGCTTCTAATGTGAGACATGGAACTGGTTTTTAGTAACTGTGGGAGTAATCCCCATGAAAACTTGCTCAGGGAAGAAGCAGTTACAGCTGAAGGAAACAGCGTTCAGGATTTGCGCATCTCTCGTGCAAATATGACTCAGCTGGGCTTGCTGCATCTGTGAACCAACTTTAAGGTTGAATCCGTTCTACTGTTTTTTCCCTTGAGAGGATTCTGGGGTGGATCACGATTAAAAGCACTCAAATATTAATAGAAACCCAAAACCAAACCACAACAGTCGCAAGTTTGGGTCCCATATGTACAAAAATGACAGTTGTGTTGACAACAATTTGCGACCAGTACCTGCAGTATGCATAAAGGTTCATCACAGATTCCCGGGTTTTGAGAAATATTTTAGCATTCTTTATGTGTTAATTTACCAACATGCAAAAGTACTGTTACTTTGAGAGCCTGTTTCTATTAGGGATTATTAATATATCTTGATTAAAATGTGTTCATTACCATTTGTAAGCGGCCTCTACAAATCTAACTTAATATTTCAAATGTTTGAAAAGAAGTAATATGATGAAAACATAATGCTTTCTAGTTTTGAAAAATGCTTGTGATATTATTGCAAGAGCCATTTGACTTCTTTTCCAGGATGATGAGAATCTGCATTTGCTTGACTTTTCTCCATTTTTATTCAGTTTTTCATAAGAACCCATTTTTCCAGAGTTGAAATATCTTTAGAAAGGTTATTTGATGGTGTGTAGTACTTTGAGGGGCCCAGGGCTGGAATATTAAAGGCATTCTCTATATACCATTAATATTCCAACACTGCATTTGGCAACATTTTGATTCTGAAGAGAGTGCATGAGTTCAAGGTCAGAGAGATTGACTTGTGCTGTTCATTATAACCAATTATTGTGTGACAAATGAGTTTGAGATCAGGCTGAAAATTCTGAGAGAAAAATCAATAGTTCTAATCAGGGCCTTTCAGGTCATTTACTACCCTACCTTTTGTTACTTTGTCAGAAAAGAGCAAGATAAAACCTGTGTGACAGTGGGTTGCCTCTGTATTGTTACCTTCTATTTGAAACATATTTTGATATCTTGAATTATATTAATAGTTTAATTGGTTTTGGAAACTTTTAAATTAGTTTGAATTTGTAAAACTTTTTTGTAATTTTTTTCTTTTTTTTTAGTGTTCTGATCAGATTTGTCAAGTGGTATTAAAGCTTTTCTGTCTAGGAAGTGGTATATCTAAGACCTCAACCAGATTTGAGCTGTTTGTCTGTAATGAATAGCAAATAAACCTTAGCAGCAGATACACTCCACTAATAGCCTTGGTTTTGTATCTGGGGCAGTTTAAAAAGCTCTTTAGAGTTACAGCTTTACAGCATCTGAAGCAACAATTAATGTTGTTTTGACCAAGCTGGGCATCTGTTTAGAATTTTAGAAATTCATTTGTATTTTCCTTTGTAGTATCCAGACGAAGATGAAGAAACTCGGCTGTATCGTTTGAAGATAGAAGAGCAGAAGCGTCTAAGAGAAGAAATTCTGAAGCAGAAGGAGCTGAGACGGCAGCAGCAGGCTGGTGCCAGAAAGAGGGAATTGCTGGAAAGACTTGCCCAGCAGCAGCAGCCGCCTCCCACACAGCAGCCCTATGTCCAGCACGAGGATGACTCCTCTGAGTTCCCCACCAATGGCAGCCCTTACATACCCCACTCTGGCTTGCACACCAGGCACAACGTGAAAAACAGACTCCTTGTCAGAAAGCAAGAGGCAGTAGTTCCAAATATCCAGCTCAAACCCACAGAATTCCTCCAGAGTGGAGGGGAAATGCAGTATCAAGGACAGCAGCTGAGGCCAGTGAAGCAGCTGAGGCAGACCAGAACAGTTCCTCCGAGTCAGCCTCAGACGCCACAGAAAGTGTTGCAGACAAAACCTGCTGCGGCGTCGCTGCCCACGACACAGACAGCTCGAGTGGCTTCAGTACCGGCCAGGCCCCAGGAGCAGAAACCGGGTGTGAAAAGGACTGTGATGCAGCGGACAAACAGTGGTAGTGATGGGCCTCATGTCGGCAGCAAAGTCAGGGTGATTAAGTTGTCAGGAGGGGTAAGTTTCCAAGGCTCATCTCATACGTGTGTCTCGTCATGGTTTGGTTTTGTGTGTTTGACTCTATGTAATCCCAAAATAAAAAATGGGCCTAAACTGATGGGGGAAGTAACAGGTTTAGCATACCTAATAGTCCATATATTATATTTTCAGAACTGTAATTTACTAGCAGTTATTAAAAATATTAATGTTTCCTGTAACTCTTTACTGCCAGGCAGTTACCACTGAAATCACATTGAAATAATTCTCCATTCTTTGAAGTTGTAACTTAAGTCTGAAAGACTACTCAACTGAGCAACTTTTGCTTAAGGTTGATAGGTCTGATAATTGCTCAGAGAAAAGGATTTGGGTGGCTGTATTTAATTAAGGTTTGGTTAAAAAGGTAGGACCTGCTTATTTGGTAGGTAGAGCCACCTAAATTAGTTGTGTGCAGGTGTTGGTGTTATTGTGGTTTATGTACTCGAGGGAAGATTGTTGTTATTTTTTGGGGAAGAGTGTTGTGAAACTAATTTAAGCTGTATGTTGGAGAGGGATGTTTTCTGTTAGAGGTTGAGTTTAAAACGTTACCATTTCGCTTCTGCATCTAAATGAGATTTCCTTATCTTTTGATGAGGGGTCTATTATCTGCAGTGTGTCCCTTGAGCACTGGTGACATGGAAGACTCACATTGCTGGTCTTGAGGGCAGTGTGCATGTTTGAGATCAGGTTAGAAAGTCCTCTCAACCAAATTTATTCTGTCTTAATGAAAAGACAAGTTAATTTGTTAGAGCTGTAAAGAAACTATGATGAGGGGACATAGTGAGAGCATATTGTCAGAGTGTGAGGTCAGTCCTTGGGTTTGTGCTGAGGAGGAAAGAAGGGTATGATGTAGCACATTGGAGGTGTTTTTTCTGGAAGAATGTTTCTTATTAAATTATTCAGAGCATTAATTAGGCAAACTTGGAGAACTGCTGTAATCTGTAATGAAGCAAGCAGTGTGTTAACAGGGACTGAACAAGGCCTTGGAGGCTAAGGCTTTACATTTAGAAATGAAAAGGAAGTTGAAATGCTGGTCTTAACTACTTTTTATAAATGTTTCTCTACAGCTCATAAAACTTAAGTACACGTAAAATTGTGAATTGCCTAATGACTGTGAGATCTTTCAAAATATTAACAAAGAGGGCCTTACTGACTGCAGAGACATCCTGCACCTCAGGTTGTCAGCTCTAATTCCTCAGACATGGTAACTTAAGTACAGAGGAATAAAGTACAAGAAGCTGAAAGAAATTGATTCTGTTGAGCTAAAAATATTTATATATAAGTATGTCTGCAGAAATCCCACTGGCCTGTAAGAGGTATGACAGGTTTGTGTTTCATGAATAATTAAATAAAGCAGTCACGCACGATTTCTTTTACTATGTGATGAAACAAAACAATGGCAGTCACAACTGTATACAGCTCTTCATAACAAATGGTTATCAGTATCCACAGCAGCATTCACAATGAAATAGTTTTTATCACAGTGCTGTTTCAGAAGACAGTAAATGTTTCAGATAAGTCTTATGGTAAGCAAGAGCAATTAGCTTCATTAAATGCATGTGTAACCCTTCTGTGCACAGAAGCAGATTTGCTCTGTCTGTCTTAACTTTCAGTATTGAGGTTTTAGCAAGGTGAACCAGGTTCTTTACATGTAGCCTTTGTTACTGTTTTCATATTGCCGTGGACATTTTAAGTTTTCTTTCAACTGTGTGAGAATAAGAACAACCACTGCAATGAGGTATTAGCACTAATCAAGAAAGTTGATTAAGTTTTAATCAGTTAGTGACAAGTGTAATTGTGACTTTGTTTCTTTGTCCACCCAATGAAAAAGAAGTAAATTGAGCAGCAGGGCAACCAATCTTCTTGTCCATTTTTGATGGGATTTAAAAGAAGAGTTAAAAGCAGCTTGGACTCTGAATACTATCAAGATCACAGATCATACTTGGTTTCCACTGCTAATGTTTCGTCCTGCCACATGCTTTATTTATTTTCACAACTTTTGCCTGAGCGGTAAATACAAAGCAAAGGCCAAACCGCATTTTTCCTGGCCATTCTCCTTAGCATGTAATAGTGCTTTGTCTAATTCCCTGCCTCTGGCCACAGCAGTGGTTGGTGTCTCAACCTCGATCTTGCAGCTCAGCAACCCTGCCCTTGCGCTGCATCTAATCCTTGAGCTCTTTTGTGCTGAAATGTTTTGAGTACCCTTGTACAAGTGAGATGGCTCATGACTAGACAGAATGCTTTTGAATCTCATTGGATTAATTTTGGTAGAGACTTGGCAAGTCCTTTCTCTGCCAGCCAGCCACGTACGGCACTGCAGGAGAGTTCTCAGTTAAAGAAGCTGATTGAGACCAGACCTGCACAACTCTGTGGCCTAAACAAAAAAGTGGAGCAGAGACTCTTATTAATTTAGTAGAACCATCTGTAGAACCAGGATTAAATGGTTTCATGTTGCTGGTGCTGTTTTTTAACTGTTAAGGAGTGTGGTATATTGGTGAGAGCTGTGGTGTACAGATACTGTCTGGAGAGAATGGATTCTCTTCTTGAGGGCAGTGTCTTTAGCAGGCTGAGTTTCTG
Organism: Pithys albifrons albifrons; assembly: GCF_047495875.1. Lineage (NCBI taxonomy): Eukaryota > Metazoa > Chordata > Aves > Passeriformes > Thamnophilidae > Pithys > Pithys albifrons. The sequence continues at coordinate 9,012,261 of NC_092464.1, forward strand.
TCTGTGCTGTTACTGTTGTGTACTGTGGAGATCTCTGACCTGGTAGAAATATCCCTCAGTCCTTCGAAGGTAAAATGGCCTTTCATCTGTTTCCATAATATTCTCTTGTGAGAGAATTTTATTTTTGGAATTGTAAGAATTACTAATTAAATTCCAAGAATATTTTAACTTGTCTGGTTTACCGCATACATAAGATACCTTAATTCATGGCTGCTTATACTTCAGGGAAAAAAAGTAGAAAATGATTCAGTATTTCCTGTATGTCAGACTAAGTCTGTGTATCAAGGTGACATGTCTGGCACTGTCAGTAATGATTTTGTCTGTTGATGCTATTTTTTTAATTTAAAAAAGCCCACCCTTTACTTCATCCCCCCACATACTGATTTGCCCATCCCTTTCTAATACTCATGCAATTTATGCAGGAATGGCAGTACAATGAATAGCTTTTCATTTTAATTACTCCTTTAAATGTTACTTTTCTGGGAAGTGAGGCAGTGTTCAGCACATGAACTTCTGATTTTGTTTTGGTTTTTTGGGGTTTTTTTATTTCACACACACACACACACACACACACACAGTGTAGGCCCAAATATCTTTTGATAGATCCAATGTGCTTTATTTTGTGTGGCATTTCCTCAGAGGTTTCTATTTCAGGTATAGCAGTTCAGGGTATTAGCCAAGTATTCATACTAGTATATTTTACTGCTAAAACATCTGAGATTTGCCTGGTTTACTGAGAAGCCTGAGGTCACTCCTAAAGAATCACAGAAAGAATTGGGTTGGGAAAGACCTCTGAGATCAGCAAGTCCAACCCCTGACCCAGCACCACCATGTCAACTAGACCATGGCACTGAGTGTCAAATCCAGTCTTTTCTTAAAACACCTCCAGGGACAGCGACTCCGCTGCCTCCCTGGGCAGCCCATTCCAATGTCTAATCACCCCTTCTGTAAAGAAATTCCTAGTGTCCAACCTATATCTCCTCTGGCACAGCTTAAGAACATTCTCTCATCCTGTCACTGGTTGCCTGGGAGAAGAGACCAACCCCCTCTCAAGGAGTTGTGGAGAGCTACAAGGTCTCCCCTGAGCCTCCTTTTCTCCAGGCTAAGCAGTCCCAGCTCCCTCAGCTATTTCTCATGTGACATGCAGTCCAGACCTTTCACTGACTTTTCTGTCCTTCTCTGGACCTGCTCCAGCACCTCAATGTCTTTTGTTAAGTGAGGGTCCTGGAACTTGAGCTGTGGCCTCCCCAAGGCTGAGTAGAGGAGGGAATGACTTCCCTAGTCTTGCTGGCCACACAGTTTCTGATACAGGCCCCTTGCAGGATGCACCTAAGAGTAAGTTCAGTGAGATTGTGGAGTGTAGGAAAGAAACACTCTAATCACTTCAAAATGTGTTCATAAAAGTATAGAAAATAAGGGTGAAAGGACTGTAGAAATAATTTATGCTCTTGGAGGGGTGGATGAACTCTAGTATTCCTGACAGATTTGTCCAGCTGTTTTCTGAGATCTCGTTATTGGGTATTTCTTAGGCCATCTATTCCAGTGTCAAACCTGTACATTTATGACAATTTTCCTAGTGACAAAACCACATTTTCTTGCTGCACTTTTGAATCTATGACTGCTTGTATTATGCTTCAGGAGGGATGGGAAAAAATTTACCGCTTTTTGTGTCTGTCTCTCTTTTTAAAGATCTTGTAACTGTTTCTGGCACTCATATCCCTCACTCTCTCTTGCTGAGTCAGGCTTTCTGACACCTTGGCGGTTTGTGGTGGTCTTTAGGCTCTCTGTGGTCAGTCTGTTGGTAAATAGTTCAGTACCAAATGCAATTGAATTCTTTATGCTGATGTATTCGGAGTGGTTTTAGTCCTGGAAGAACAGGTATGTACCAGCCGCAACCTTATATATCTTAAAATCATATCAAGTATGTGCTGAGCATTTTTTTCATTTAGTTAGAGGTTCTGTGGGAAATTTTAGTATCTTAAAATCTCTATATCACTTGGTCATCTTATGTTGTTGTTGGATGATTTCTCTCTAGCCAGAAAATTAGCTGCCATGCTCAAAGAGATGTGTCCCAAAGGCCTGAAAATGCTGGGTTTTAAGCTGCACCAAGAACACACCAATCTTTGTCTCTGGAAGGCTGCACAATGAATATTTTGTCATAAATACATATATAGATGTAAATACATAAAGATCTCAATGTTTCCTGTTGCATTAGAAGTAGTGTCTTATTAGTGATCCTAATCCCTGAAAACCTGAAATGCTTCATATGAAAAGCTTGAAGGAAGAGTTGCCAAGTTCTTCTGTTTGAAAAGCCTGTCACAAAAATGTCAGCTTGAAAAAATGAAACGGAAGATGGACAACTTTGTTCGTATTTCAAGTAACTGAGAAGTGTGAGACTAATATGGAGTTCTAAATATGGAAAAAGAGATGATTCTTGTTTGATAATGTAACCTTGTCAATCAAGTTTGCTTAATGTTTGTACTTGTTGCCACTTGCATGTGTATGTTCAAGTTTAATTAAAAATATTTGACTTGAAAGCTCTATAGCGCCTTTCATCTAAATATGTGAGGAATTGCAAACACAAAGAATTTTGGCATTTACTTGAGAACTTCTTGAGTGAGCCCTTTACCCAGCCCTTGATACAGGAGCTCTTGCTCTGTATGGTCCATAATCTTTTAAGAAGCAGGAGAATAGCATTGTGGTTTACTCATATCCCACTATTTGACGGAGGCATGGATATTGGCAGTGGAATGAGGGAGCTGCAGAAGTGATGGTATCAAAATGGGCAATACCTTTGAAACAGTGCTAATCTAAGTGCTGTTGAAAAAGGACCCTGCCTGCCACAACCTGCAAGATTTGACTCTGGAAATATTTCACAAATGGCCATTAATATCTTAATTGTAAGAAAGTGTTGGAGCAAGTCCAGAGGAGGACATGATGTTGATAAGGGGGCTTAGAACCTCCCCTGTGAAAACAGTCTGAGAAAGTTGGGGCTGTTCTGTGTGGGGAAGAGAAGACTCTGGGGACACCTTAGAGCACCTTCCAGTACCTAAAGGGGGGGGGCTACAAGAGACCTGAAGAGTGACTTTGGACAAGGGTATGGAGTGGTAGGACAAAGGGTAGTGGCTTCAAACTGAGGAAGGGTGGATTTATCTTAGATACTGTGAAGAAAGTTTTTCTTGTGGGAGTGATAAGGCACTGGAACAGTTTATCCAGAGAAGCTTTGGATGCCTTATCCCTGGAAATGTTCAAGGCCAGGCTGGACCAGGCTTTGAGCACCCTGGTGTAGTGGAAGGTTGTAGGGATGGGGTAACCCCTTGCAAGATGGATGCTGTGGGGCTGGCTGGGAATTCTAATTTATGCGAAAGCCCAGGAGAAGGATACCCAACTGTGCATGTCTAGGAGACCTATTGGCTGCGACACCACATGTCCATGCCCTCGTAACCACCCCTTCCCCAGGATTTATAAGCATTTGTTTAACTATTAATAAAACAATTCACTTCTATGTCTCCCATGGAGACCTGGGTGAGTGTGTCTCAGCTGTCACAGGTGTCCATGCCTGTGGCAGGGGGTTGGTATTATGGCTGTGAAAACGATGTAGTATTTTCACAGAAAAATTGCTTGTTTGAAAACACCTCTGCCCTCACAGATGTCCAGTGAGGATGGTCCTTGTAGAGACGAACTGTTTCATGGCTTGGGGATCAGGAGGTGACTGTGCTGGACTGTTTGGGGCATGTTTGGTTCCGGGGGGAAATGAAATAGAAGGGCACATGTGCACACACCTAGCAACTAGAGGGACTGAAGGTGACAACCAATCCAGGTGCAGATAATACTTTTTATGGGTTTCTAATAAAGTCCTCAAAAGGAGGAAGAGATAGCTACCTAAATTGAATTTAACTTAGCTGTGGATAGCTTGGATCTAAAGTACAATAAAGTATTGCCTTTTGTAGACTGCAGAACAGATTTCTTCTTTTCCTCAGGAGACTTTTAAATTCTGGGTTGAAGAAGAATGCTGCTTCCTCCTGAACACCCTGAAAGCACAGTGTTTGATGTTGCTCGTCACTCTTGTTAAATCTCAAAGGAGAGTTTTTCTGTCATCGTAAATGTTACAGTGCAAAATTCATTTTGAGATGGTGTTGGTGTTGCGGAGTCTCTTGTAGCTCAGTTTCCTGCTAAAGACACCACTAAAGTGCATTACAAAGAGAAAGAGCCAGTTTTCATGTGAAAATGCAAGCTCTTGGGAGGTAAGTTTGCAGATTTGTGCAATTTAATATTTTGATAAGTCACAAGCCCCCCTTTGTTAAAAGATGTTTCATGTTGGACCTCTTGGAATAGACCTTTAGTACAGAGGTTTGTCACTGAGTCAGGAGACTCTTGACACCATGTTTGGGGAGGGAGGTAATGGGGATTGTCTCTGTCAAGACTATAGCAGCGTCTTAGGGAAGCACACAAGAGGGATTTGACTTGCTGTTAGTTCTAAGCTTCAAGGAACATGAACCAGAAAGACCAGACATAAGAAAGGAGGCTGTAGTTGTACTGGTTTCTGATATCCAGTATTGGCAATCCATGCCATAGTTGGTGTCCAGTTGGGAAGTGCTCCTTCAGGAGCTTTGGGCCATCAGAAGTTTTGATTCACTGGTATTTACCACAGGAGCTTTTTTTCTTGGCGATTCTCTGTGTCCAGTCTTTGCTAAAATTCATTGTACAAAAAATAGACTGGCAATTGAAAAGTGAACCAGGAAACTTTACTTGAAACATTGTTTATCTTTGTTAGGCATTTTGCAAACAGCATGTGAAAATGAAGGTATGTCTGAGTGTATTACACATGTCCATTCCAGAACCTTGACTTTGCTGTAGCTTTGACACCTTTTTTTCCATAACGATCTGGTGATTGGTTGTTCAAAACGTGGAGTTGTGATTCAACACTGATAACTCTGTCACTCCTGGTAACACTTCATGCAGCGTGGGTATGACTGGCGTTCTCTTTGGCCAGTCCTTCTCCATGCCTTCGTTCTACTCTCAGGCAGATGAGGAGATACTTCAGTTAAGAATTGTATTAGTACATGGGATTAGACGGAATTACCTGCTTTTTTTACAAGACACTTTCTTCTTGCTGTTCTGGCTCTTCATACACCATTAGGCACAAAAGATACTCATCACATCATGGCTCTCTGAAGCAGCATGGCAGTGTCTTTCTATCACAGGAAGGGAACTGTTTCTTCATTTTATTTATTTATTGTTTAGTCTGTTTGTCTTGTTTGAATTAAGCTTGCCCCATGCACAAATTTTAGGCTGGGAAAAGTAACCCATAATTCACTGACCAGCACCAGAAGTGTCTTTTTTTTTTCTGATATGAACTGGGAATACTTTGATTATTTTATCACTTTGTAGTCTGGTATAGCTTATTTCTCTATGTACTTTGAGTCAAAACGAGACCATTAGTATGTTTTAAACCAGTTGTTAATGGTGAGTTGTCCACTGATAGTGTATTGTACCCTGGAAGGAGAGCGGTTTTCTTAAGTATTGCTATTCTTGAACTTGGAGGTGAGGGGAAAAAGAGACTTTTAAAGGCCCTAGAAGGCCTGTTAAAAAAAAAAGGTCTCCAGGTGTTTCTCATTGGCATTTGACAGATTGAAAACAGATCCTCAACTGTTCAGAAACAGTGCTTGGTCATGTCACTGGGTTGTGGGATATTTGGCAAGTGATTAGGCTTCCTATTCCCAGGTCCCCAGTCTGTCAACCAGCTGTATCAAAGTGGTGAAGCATTTGGATCACCAGTCAAAGAGAAATAGCTCATTATTAGGGATTTGCCTTTAATACACATTTCTGATAATTGCAGTGAGAAAATACTCGTATATATTAGACGAAAGTCAGTCTTGTCCAACATGGTTTTTGCTTTAGCATTTCTTTCTCTTGGTTGTATTTCAGCTGTCTGTGTAGTTGTCTTTTTTTTACTAGTCAGTCACAGTATCAGTAAAATACAAGTTTATATATGAAAACCTGTGTAGCTGATGAGTAGTCGTTTTGCTTGTCCTTTAAGTGAAGATGAATTTATAAAGATGCTAATTTCTAGAAATATTGACTTAAACTGGTAATAGATATGGGGTTTCTCCTTTCTTACAAGAAATCAATTACAGTACATTTTTGTACTAAGATTTCTCTGCAAGATTGAAGTCTTGGTTGTGCTACAGAGAATTTGATTTATAATGCATCTAAGAAAAGATGACAACATTTTGCTTCTCTGTTATTTTTACACAAATCAACCAGAGTTTATTCCCTTTAAGTGCCTTATCCAGCATGTGCATCCCTTTACTACTAGTGGATGATTTTGAATTAGCTTTACAAAGATTACATGGATAGACACAGCATTGTCGTCGTTAATAGAAACCTGTGCAGTGAGGTCTGTGGGCTGCAAGATCACTAACAGTGCCAGTGACAGTGAAGTATGGCCTTATCGAAAGGGGAATTCATAAGAGGCTGCCCTGGGACACTGCACCACTGTCCTTCTGTGTATCCTGACAATGTTATCTGTCCTCTCAGTACGGAGTATCAAATGTCTGTCACGAGTACAGAAATTAATTTAATGTCACCTGAAGACATGCAATTAATCTTTTAGAGGTTTTCATAATACCTTTACAGAAAGAGTTGCCAGTTTGGCGGATTTGGATTTTGGGGTTTAGCAGAAGATAAGGAAAATTAATTTTTCATCAGGGTTAATACAAGCTAGCAGGGCCACAAAGGCTGAGAAAAATGGTTTGGGAATTTGTCAAGTGTTGTCACTCTAGAATAATGCTGCTTAACGTCTGATAGGTGTAATCAAGAGTTGAGATTTCTATAGAGGGGGATTAATCAATTTGCTCACTACAGAATGCAAGTTGGTGATACCATTCCTTCATGGGGTTTAGGAATGAAAATAAGATTTGATCTGTCAAATTGCAAGCAGCTCTGACAGTATCAATGGGCATTTTTATCAGTGCATTTTAAAGTATTTGTTATAAATAAATTTGTCCTGCTAATGTTGGTGGCAAATAAACTTCATCATGAAACTGTCATAATGATTGTGATAGAGTGGAGAGCTTCAGCTTGCTAAATTTAAGCAATCCCTCATAAAATTCTGCTTATGGAATTGGTGATCTCATCTTGGACAGAATTCTGTCTGTTTCTCAAAACACAACACTGGCTATACATGGGTATGTATAGTCAGAGACTGCTGAAAGACATCCTTGATAGGTATCAGTTCTAAAATTCATGGCCACTGAATAGCATCATTTCTTCTTTTTATTAGTCCAATTTCAGGTCAAACTGTTCAGAATCTTCCACAGTAGAAGTTTGAAAAACGTTCACATGTAGATCAAATCCTCTGCCTCCATTTTTTGAGTTTTGTTTATTTACACACAGTATTTGAAAGAAACTTGTTGTTTTGGCACTGCCAGCGATCTTACCATATTTGAAGCTTGAAAGATACTTTTTCTATGTTCCCCTGAACAGAACTGCTGCAACTTAAAAAAAAAGGCATTTTCATTTCTCCAGAATTAACTGAATATTGGTAAATTTCATTCAGGAGAACTCCTTCCTGGCTAGATATGAGATAATCCTTCTGGATCCCTTCCAACTTGAGATATTCTGTGAAGGCAGATCTTTTGTAAAACTTGGAAGTTCAGAGCTGGAAGGTTGGAATTACAAATAATTTAGAATTTCAGGAGTGGGCAATAACAGAAAAACATTCTTCTTTTATTGATTTGCAGACAGAAAATGGAAATTCGCTTTTCTGCAGAGGACTCTACAGGAACTTTGAATTATAAATTTGGAGCTCGTATCAATCAGTCCCAGGTGTCTATGATGGGCTAAGGTGTTCTACATGGTTTCAGCATTTTAAGCATCAATTATATGAGACAGGCCATGATGATGAATCTCTGAAAAATTTAGTGTTGCCCTATACATTGCAAAAATAGTATATGGAAGAATTCAGATGAAATTGTATTTTGACATGAGAAGGCTTAAAATTTTAATACCTGATTCTGTTGCTACATATTTAAATGTGGGGAGGGCAGTGATGTAAGCTGATGAAAAACAGTACAGAAATTGTCTTTAGGAAAAGTTGATTTCAGATGAGCTTTAAGTGAAAGAGATGGTAGCAATTTAGATTCTGTGATTCAGATGTCACTTGGGGTAGGTGTAACAATACAGCCTCAGTGGACTTCACCTGCTTGCCTGTAGCTTTGATTTGTGTTTTTGTGCCAGCTTATTGTGTAGCTCATGAGTGAGCACCAGGAGTCAGCATGTGTAGAGTCATCGTTACAATCAATCGTCCTTTTCTCCAAAATGTTGATGTTCTCCTATGAGCATGTGACCTACCAGTAATGTTCTGAGGTTTTGTAGCGTGAAGTCCCGTTGTTGTCAGCTCTTTGTAGGTGTTTTGCTTGACTTGGTTATTTGTTGATCATAGAATCAGTTGGGTTGGAAGAGACCTCTGAGATCATCAAGTCCAACCTTTAATCCAACCCCAGTTTGTTTGCTAGATCATGGCACTCAGTGCCACGTCCAGTCTCACCTTAAAAACCTCCAGGGTCAGAGAATCCACCACCTCTCTGGGCAGGCCATTCCAATGCCTGACCACTCTCTCTGTAAAGAACTTCTTCCTGATATCCAACCTAAACCTCCCCTGGCAGAGTTTAAGCCCATGCCCTCTTGTCTTACTGTTGGTTGCCTGAGAGAAGAGACCAGCCCCCACCTGGCTGCAACATCCTTTCAGGGAGTTGTAGGGAGTGATAAGGTCTTCACTGAGCCTCCTCTTCTCCAAGCTAAACACCCCCAGCTCCATCAGCGTGTGCTCAAGTCCTTTCACCGGCCTTGTTACTCTTCTCTGATGTGTCTGAAGTAGCCACTAATTGTCTTGCACAGAAGATTGAAGGTGGTGGTGAGTCTGATTTGCCTCTGTGGTACTACAGAGGTGGCTTAGAAGTTTGTCCTTGCATTGTCACATCTTTAACCAGTGAAAAAAGCAATGCTGCTAAAATGAGTCTTCTGAGGCTGAGCCATTTTGCTCGTTAGGCACATGTCACCTGGCAGTCACATTTGGATTTTATTTTCATAAGGAAACCACCAGGTTTTGTCTCCTGTTGAAGCCAGGCTGCCTGTAACAGAAAACTGACTTGCAGGAAGCTCTGTTAGTCCTACAACACAAAGTCACTCTCCTAAGAAGCAGTGCTGCAGTTTCATCTCTGCTTCCCATCTTCTAGTCTGCTCAAAAACAGTAAATGTTCAGAGCAGTAGTATAAAAAAAAGGGTTGGTTCAGTTACCTTTCCTTCTTTGCACAGGAACAAGCAGACCTTGTTCTGTCCCCTTTCTTTATTGCTTTGTATAGGTTTTCTTACTTCTGAAATGCATTAATTCATTTGAAAGCTCCAAGATCTTTCTACTTTTTCAGGCTTTTGCAGGAGCATCAAGCCCAGAGGTGGCATTTGGGACCTCAGCAGGGAACAAACCCCATCAGGTTTTTCATCAGTGCAAATCAGTTGTGTGCTGATGTTTTTGACTCTGCTACAGTTCTGTGTTTAGTTTATGCAGTTTTATTTGGTGATAATTGAGCTTGGTAGTTAAATATTGGGTTGTTGTTGGCCATCCTAGACTTTTATGTGAAATGATTGTTTTCTTTTGAAGTTTCAATAATGAGCATGTTCAGTGTGTTTTGTACCTGAGGGCTTTACTCTCAGATGCTGTTCCGATGTGCTGGGATCAGGTTTTGGTTTGGAAAGAAACGGTTGCAAATATTTATAGTTTTCACAGCAGGCATTTAGCAGAGATTAGATTTTTAACTCCCAGTTATTGTGTTTAAATTCCTCCTAGAATTTTTTTTGTTCCTTCTAGTTTCATCATCCTCCAGCTGCTGTAGGGTTGAATAAAAGAAATTATCTGATCAAGGCATAGGGCTTATGGTGATGCTGATATTAGAACTAATACTAAAATGAGGAGGATTTAATGCTGGCTTCCTGGTAAGGTTTTGTGTCTGTGCTTGGGTTTTTCAGTTCAGCTCTTGCTTTTACATTTTTGAATAGTAATTGAAGAGAAATTCTGAAGGGAAAGGTTTGTAATTTCTCACTAGTTGCTGCTATCCAAGGTTTATATACAAACTGTTCTGTGAAGACATGGAGCCGTCCAGTTTAGCAGAGGTAAAAAACCTGTATTTGATTCGAGATGGGAAAGACATGCAGATTTCTATTCCTTTCTCCCTTTGGACACTATGGACAAAATCCAGGACAAGCTTTGGGATTCTCTGTATGACAGATTGTGCTATTGAAATGTAAACTGTGCAAGGGGGTATGAAGGTCATTTGTCTGGGATTTATGTAGTTGAGTTCTTGGGATGCTGTAGTCTGCATATACTTTATATTACAGACGCCTTGATTTAGGGGTGTGAATTGTGAACTAGTAAACTTGGAAACATGAGACTGTCTTACACACCACCTGTACCAGACTTTTTCCTATCAAATGATAGTGAAGGGACTTAACTAGTCTTCAGAAGGTGTTTCTTTTGCTTTCGTTTCATTCTGAAAGGTAAAGATTTGTATTCTCAATGAAGATAATCTTGCTTTTAGACCATAAACCTGTTCCTTCTGCACCCCTATATTTTATCTCCTTATCCACAAGAAATGTGGCAGTATGAAATCCTCTGGGTTTTGTCATGTGTTACAGATGTTAAAGCAGTTTTGGCTTGTGAGTGTTTAAGGAAGGGGGAAAAAACCCTCTGTGTAAATAAAGGTGCTTTCATAATATTTTATGTTTCCCCCCCTAGATATGTCTTATATTTGAGAGCTTTTGCAGGGTTACCAGGGGCTGATTAGGGACTTAAGAAAAGCCTTCACCCTGTAGATAAAATATTCGCTACTATTCGAGTTCTAAAGTTGGAGTCCAGTCGAGGTATAGATATGCTGTTGAAACCATGCAATAATATGATGCATTTCTTAGATGCAAAAGTACCTGATCTTTTGTCAGGGTCTGCAGTCTCTTGCTCCATGAAATGTTTTTAAGTGATTGACCTGATCTGGACAGCCAGACACAAATTCAAGAATCACCTATTTGTAGAAGAAACCAAACTATTTGGGTAGAGGCAATGGAAGGGAATAATTTCTCCTTTGGTGCTTTCAGTTTATGCTGTTACTGTGTTTGATTGCACCAAGAGGTGTAATGGAAAGAGCTACATTGGATGAGTGAAGCCCTGAGATGGTATTCCATTGTGTTTGTGATTATAAATATATATAAGAGCTTTATAAGACAAATAAAACCCTTGAGGAACTGTTTCAAGTCTGGACAGTGTTTGAAGAAGGAGGCTGCTTACAAAGCTGCTGATGTAGAAGTAGTCAGAATGAGTATGCACTTCAAAATAGAGGCCAATTTTTGACTGAAGAGAGGTTGGAGTTTTAAACATGAGCAGAGTATTTGCTGATTTTTCCAGCCTTCGCAGTTCTTTTCTCCTTCTTCTGCAATGTGTATGTCTCTATATTAAAAAAAAAGTAATTAAAATAACACACACCATAGATCACATGTAACCCTGGGAGGAAGAATGATTTGGAAAGAGAAGTGGAAACATCCTGCCACTTTGTAAATGAAAAGACATTACTGAATGTTGTAATTACAATAATAAAGGCTAAACAAAGTAAACTGTTCTTCAGATACCACAGATTTGTTTTAGGCTGAAGTGCAATTTCCAGGCTGAGCCCTTGCACGTGCCTGCCACGGCCATCGGTTTGCTTTAGCAGGCAAAGTGCTGGACGCTCTGAGCGAGCTCAGTGTAGCAGGAGGCTGCTCAGGGTGAGGGTGTGCAGTGCCTGGACATTGAGCTGCTGTTGTGTTGTTGATTTCAGCAGGGGGGAGAGGATGCTGGCTTTTTGCACCCAGAGGGCCAGACCCAGCGGCCTCAACAACCCCTGGAGCCGAAACAGCAGCCAGTGCGGAAGGTCACATTGACAAAGGGAATGCAGCAGCACCAACAGCAGCAGCAGGCACAGATCCATTCACCAGCTCCTCAAGGAGTCAAAAACATCCAGGGAATCCATCAACCTAAAAAGGTGATTTTGAAACGCATATTGCTGCTAGAAGTTTCACTGTGTAGCTGTGTTTCTCTATTAATAACTAGCATTCTGGTTGTCAGTTGCTAGTGCAGGACTGCGTGACCCAGAGTTGCATAATTGCATATAAAGCTCTGAATCTGGAGAGACTTGTCTGTACCCAGCACAGACTGGCAGTGCCTGCAGGTTTCTTCATCTGCTGACGTTCTGGCCAGCAGAGCACTCCCTGGGGAAGTGCTTGTGTCCTAAGATACCACTGTAGGAGATGGTATCCAGTGTACTTTCTGTCTTTAAAACCAAGAGTTTTTTTGAAGTTATGTTTAAGCTATTCTGGCCATTTCCTGCATATGTAGGGAGCACACAGAGATTGTTTCAGGATGTTCTTTGCTGGATCCCCAAAGCTGGTGTTGCGTGAAACTGTTGGTGTTCTTGTAACTTGATTTTTTGCACTGGTTGTGCACTGGGAGGAGGCAGGCAAGGGTCAGGGTGGCAGCACCATGTGCCTTTTCTGCATCTGCAAGCTGGCAAATGCCTTGAAAATAGCTGGTATTTTGGCTTTTAAGTCAGTTTGTGGTTTTGAACTGTTGTCAGTTGTCTTCCTGCTTCACGTAAGGAGAAAGTTCCTTGCTGGTGCAGAAGGAATGTGGAAGGTTGCTACTTACCCATGATAGGTTTTCCAAGTGGGAATGAAGAACCTGTGTTGAGTGTTGACTCAGTGTTAAGTGTTAACTCTGTGTAATGTTTGTTACTCTGTTTCATTGTTCTTTTTCCTCTCTCCAACTGTTCAATATTTAATTTGCAAGAATTAAATCAATACATTTCCTGCTCCAGAGTATGCTGTGGTGCCAGATTTCCTACAGGATTTGGGGGACAGGAACTTTGAAAAAAAGTTATTCTATTTAGCCATATACTAGTACTCCATTCTGAGAACAGACTAAGGGTTAGTAGCAGTAGAGATTGGAGATGCTTGAAGCAATTTGCTGATCCTGTGAGTACATTAAATTTACCTGTGGGCTGGGAAGAGAAAAAGGAGAGGGATCACTTGGTTGGGTTTTTATGTCCAGATGCAAAATATATGAGCTGAACACATGCTGCTAATGCGATCAGTGTTGAAAACTAGGTTGTATTTTTGTCTGAAATCTTCCACTGCTCTGTTAATCAATCTGTGCTAGAGCTGAGTCTGTAGGCTGATTGCAATATATATAACTCAGTATATAACTTGCTGTTCTTCTAAAAGAGTTTTGTATAAGCAGTGGATGAATGTTAATAAGGGGCCTTTCAAATCAGCAAGTAGCAACATGCTGTTTAAAATCAACACGTACTTTAATCAAGTCTTTAAGTGAATTGCCAACTTTTGTATCCTCTGTCAAAAGCAGTAAGCAGAATCACTAGGTAAGTAAATCAAAATACTGTTACTTTTGTTGTTGGCAGGTCATTATGCACGGCAGAGGCAGAGGAGTAGCAGGCCAGATGGGCCGAGGACGCTTGATGCCAAATAAACAGAACCTGCGAGTGGTGGAGTGCAAACCTCAGCCCTGTGTTGTGTCAGTTGAAGGGCTTTCTTCATCAACTACTGATGTCCAACTGAAAAACCTGCTGATGTCAGTGGGACCCATTCAGGTAGGTCAACCTCGGCTTATCATTTTTGTGCCAAAAGGCTTTCATTCCGGAAAGCTCAATTAATTCCCTGACACTAAATACAATGCGTGTTTATTGGTAATTTATGTTTGAAGGCACCCCCACCCACACACGCTACACCTGGTAGCAAAGACAGGCACGTGATGATATTGCGGCAGGGGAGGATTTTGCTAACCATCACATTCCTGCTGCAAAATTCTCCTTCATTTTGGAGCTCCTGTGCTGTTATTTTCTTAAACAATACAAGCCTATCTGTTCTGTGAGGTTATTAAAGCCAGATGATCATATCAAAGCAAACACATTTTTGGTTGCTGTCCTTGTTTTTATTGTTGACTTGCACCCACTCTCTGTTTTGACATTTACCTTTTCGTGTCATTGCATTCCTGGGGTACAAAGCACTTAATGACCACTACCCAGTGGACATTTTGTACTGTGTAGCACCATCTGCTTTTTCAGATGAAAACACAGCCTTCTTTGGAGAATTTTATTGATCCTTCATTATTTTAGAAGGTTCTCTTTAGTAGGGGCCTGTGAGCAAGGTTATGACACGCACACACTGGTGTATCTGCTGTGCAGCTTCTGTTCGTAAACTGCCTCCTGGAACTGATGTGTCAGTTAAATGACTTTAGGAAAGCAGGAGGTTTTCAAAGCAGTGAAGGGCTTAGGAGGCCCTGTCCGATTTATTGTTGCTACATTTGAAAATATCAGTCAATGAATAATGAAACATACAGATGAGGAGAATTTTTTTTCCTTGATTTTTTTTTCCCCTGGTTTTGAGTGCTCCTTCTGACAAGATCAACATTTTTCAGACAAATGGAATGCATGAATTGGAGCTGTTCTGTGAGACTTCTGTATTAGTGGGATCATCTCTCTGTTGCAAAATACACTGCACTCCTAAAGATGAACACTGACTTCTTCCCAGTTTAGTAAACAGAATAATGCTGAATTATTTACATCGTCAATTCAGAGAGGTTTAATTTGTTTGGGAAAGCAGAACTACTCTCACAAAATACTTTGTGCCTTCGTGTTCTGAAGTACTCTAGGAAATTACTCATACAGTTCCAATGCACATTTATTCAGTGTTTACTTGCTAAATCTTGCATGAGAATATTAGAAGGAGATTAATAGAAACACTGCAAGGAAATATTCGCAGTTGAGAGATGTTATTATTGTGCTAAAAAATTTATTCAGTACTTGCTGTTTCATAGCAGACTCCAAACTCTGGTCTCTCAATTCAATGTCACCAATCAACTTAGAAAGGTGTACTTATAGGAGAGAAAACTATACCTGACTTTCTAGTGGGATTTGATATATAGCTGTGCTCTGCAGAACTTGCATTCTTGCACCAGCATCACCTGTACATTTGGAGATTATGCTTTCTAAATCATCATCTACTTTCACCTTACTGGAGATCTGGAAGTAGTACTTGAAAGACATGTTTGAATTTAGCTGACAATGCAGAATGCTTTTGTGCTAATTCTGCACTTAAATTTCAAGTTTGACTTGTAGAAAGCGAGAAATTTCCTGGCTTGTTTGAGACTGAGTGATGTTTCACAAGTGTGGATGGTGAGATATGCAGGGGAGAAGTGATCCTTTAATAGAAAGAGAAAGAGGTTGGTTCTACCATACGCAATATTTAGCTTTTTGGTTTGTTTTTTATGATACCATGAGAAGTGGCACCACAGAAGTGTTAATTCACCAAATGAGAAAGAGGCAGCAGCAACTTTAAGTGACTTGGAGGACAAGAACAGAAAACAGAATGTTTGAAAACCTGTGTTGTTGCAGTTCACAGCGATCATTTTATATAAATGGTGCTAAATTTTCAAAGAGGTCAATATCCTGAAATACGAGTGGATTTTCTCATGGCTGTAAATTAGTATTTTAACTAGTGTGTGTGCTCTGTGCTGAACAAAATCCCCTGCCCTGGGAATGGTCAAGAGGCTCTGATAGCAAAGGGATACTCTACTTGGTTATTTCCTCATTCTTTCTTTAAAATCTGTTTTACATAAATGACTTTGCAATGAGGAGTGCTGGAGTGAGCTGCTGGAGAGCCCAGTAGTGAATGGAAGGGCAGGTTGTGTCCACGACCAGAGCAAAGAGATCTTGGGTAGTGCAGAGCTCTGATCTTCTAAGATGAAGTGTTGCAGCTTGATGAACTGAAATAGGTGACATTTGGGGAGATGGCTGTTGTGAGGAAACAGCAAGGTGAGAAATCCTAGCTGCTTTTTTAGAAATTAGACAAGGCACCCAGGTTTTTAGCTCATGTTCTGATGAAGCTGAAGAAATAGTTAAGAGGAGAGGAGGATGAGTCAGTTGTATCTGACTCAGTCTTCAAGGTGTAGGATATCCTGTCTTTAGCTGTTGATTATATTTTTCATTTTACTTCTCTTTGGGGGAAATGTGTGTGTCAAACTCAGGCTTATTTTTTGCAGTTGAAAGGAAATTTAAATCTGAAGCAAAACCTAAGGAGTTATCTTCATGCCTCAGTAGTGTCTTGAAATGACATGTGTCAACTATCCAACACCCAAATCCCTGGTTAAAGATAAAGATTCACAAACTGTAGGACATGCACCTCTAATGTTAAGCAAACATCTTGCTTGAAAGCAACATCCAAACACAGCTCAGAAGTCTGAATATCCTGTGTATTAATTTCTGCTGCAGTGAAGATGTGACTGTGGGAATGTCCGCACCAAGGCATAATTCCCAGAGAAGGGGAAGAGATACTTCCCAAGGATCTCTCTGCCCTTTGACAAGAAGAAAAGATCTTGAGCACTGATCGCACCTGGGAGAGGATCTCTCCTACACCTTCACCTTCCAGGCTGGGGCATCTGATCAGCTCCCGTTTCCAAACCCCTGATTTTGTTACAGTGTGACAATCCTGTGTGTGTTTTCTCAGAGAGTGAATCTTTGCTGGCATAGCTGAAAGCTTTAACTTATTTGTGGAAAAATATCATTTATGAAAGAAATGAATGGGAAAGAAGAGTTTAATTTGCTTTTGTGTGTACAAAAGTATTGCGGTTTTGTTTTTAGCTTTTTCATACCCATATAATTTTCTAGGTGCATGTACCTTGCACAAACCTTGGGAGGAAAGGAAGTTAGAAATTTCCCTCAGTTTATAATGTTCAGTGCTACAAACTTTGCCATCAGCTTGCATTGAGGTGGTGGTTCTTTGAGTCAGAGTTTGGGAATAGCTGGTCAGGCAGAAGGGAAGATGGAGGAAACTTAAGGTTCCAGTTGAAAATTTAGGATTTTTCTCTTCCATACTTTGGAAATGGAGAAAATTATCTTTTCCTGTGTATAACCTTTGAAATACCCTCTGTTGCCTAATCACTGAAGGCTCTTTGTCATTGCTGCTTCACTACAACTGCTCTGACTTTAACATAGGAGAAAAAATTACCATTAAGATTCTCAACACACTGAATAGAAGCAAATCTTTGGTGCTCCAGGAATGTCCCCTTCATCATAGCTGGATTTTACAACTCAGGCATGATGAAATTAGCAGGAAAAGTGGTTCCTTGCGGCATACAGTTTACAGCCAGGCTCTTTTTGGAGAGAGTAAGCTTTCAGAAACAAATAATGAACCTGCAGTAAAATCTGAGTGTTGAATCTAAAATAATTGCATGTCATAAATAAAATTATGTATTCCAAAGTGGTGTAAAATACAGAAGATTTCTGAGCACATTACCAAAACAGAGTCTCCTGAGGACTGTACTGGAGCAGTGGCATTCAGTACACATCCATCCAGAACCACTTGATAAAGCAGATTACTAATAAGTTGCAAAGGTCATGAAAAACAGTGCTTTTTTTTTGTGTGTGTGTTCCTTAATCCGGGTTTAATGTTTATACTGACTAAAGAAGATGGTGTTCAACTAGTTACTGCCACCTTCAGATGAATTGGGGGTTTTTTTAGGATGGTAGCAGGTAGAGTGAACCATTTGCTAGATGTCCAAATAATTGAGGGATCATTCTGTGGAGGTGTTTCATCATTATCTTTAATCATGTTTTCTTATATCAAATGGTTGCAAATGCAAAACTTATATGCAAAATCTCAGTATTGCTTTGTGAATATTTAAGATCATAAATTGTAAAGCTAAAAAAAAGAGAAAAAGGAAAAAACTCTGATATACCATTACATAATCAGAGGTGATGAGAATGTTGGGATCGTTGATGTGTTTTGAGTAGTTTACAAATACCAGTTTTCCTCTGCTTAGTCATTTCTTGTCTCAGAAAAAGGCAATGTCGATGTGATTTGCTTTGCTTTGCTTTCTTAGGGTGACAGTGCTACCTAGTGCTCAGTTGGGGTAAAGGCAGCTCTGCACTGACCGCATTCCAAATTGCTGAATTTGTTTTCAGTTTGAAGAGGTACTGGTGGAAATGACCAGCACATGCCCAGAACATGAGTGCTCCTGAAGATCAGCAGGGAGATTCTCCATGAGACACAGCACACAAGGTGTACAGGCTGATGTGGTGACCAGTGTGGTCTTTCTACCTATAAAAACATTTTCAGCTGTTGCAGAAGCTGTGGGAAAAGACATGGGCAGTCCTGCTCCATCCTTGGGGCTGGGGGAACAGAAGAGCAGCTCCATCATGAGCCTGTCCTGTCCAGCCTTGATGTAGAGCAGTATGGGAGCTACAGATGCTCTCCTCACCTCCTCTTGCATGCAGAGATGGAAAGCTGAACACTTTTAAGGGCACATAGGAGGAAGTCAAAAGTTGTAGAAAAGCAGAAAGGAGGGACAGAAGATGATGGAGATCAGTTGCAACAGCTGAGGATGAAATAAATCCCTTCTGTCCCAGCCTCTGTGCCTGCTGGTAGTGGTTGGGAAGTGCTGTTGCCAGGAGAGATGCTTCAGGTGTCAGGAAACTGCAAGGATGATAAAAATGTGTCTGCATCTATTGATGGGAGGGAAGAATAAACAGAATCTGATCTTTCTGTTTAGAAGGTGCCTGCTGTGCTGCTGTTCAACTTGTTGCAGAGCAGCTTGGATCACACACTGAAGGACATGACGTTGGTTAGAAAAGTTTACACTCTCCTTTTGCATAGACCTGGTTTTTAGTAGCTCCATATGGACTGCAATCCTAATATCAAAGTTGCTGGTGGACTGAATGTGTGGTCTGTTGGGCAATCCTTTTACTTCAATGAAAGAAATGAATTAAAGAGGGAACTTTTCATTTCCCATATGTCTCCTTTAATTGAAAGGAGTGCTTGTTCCAGTCTCAGTCCTACCTACTTGGTTTCCATCTCCCAGTGCTCTGTTATCTCCTTCTAACTTATTCCTCTCTGTGTAACATCTGAGAGTTTTGGTGTCTAAGATGTTTGCTTTTTGCAAGCAATCTCTTGCTTTGTACTCATGGATGTCCTGCTGTTTGTCTCAAGGCTCTTGGTTTTGCTGTGAAGCTTTATTAGAGATAAATGTGCCAAAATCATACCAGCTATTTCAATATTGTACAAGTGTGGATTTAAGTACAGAGTGTGTGAAAAGTTGAAATGTGATGGCAGTGTAAATCTGTGGGCCTAAGGAAATCTCTGCCAGGGGAATGGTCCTTTTATATTTATGCTTTAGTCACTGGTAATAGTTCAGTTGCAGAAAAAGCGAAAGTTGCTGATTATTTTTTAAGTTGTTGAATTAAGTAGTATGTTTCAAAACAGTTTGCAGGCAAACTCTCAGTCAAGGATATGAGTGGTTATGAAATACTAGTTTTGTTTCATTTTCCATTTAACAATGGCAGTTCTTAAGGAAGCAGAAAAAGCGGGCAGTCACGATCAGTATGAACTCAGTGCTGCCTAAGTCCTTTCTTTAGAAAATACTCTTCTTCATCCCAAACTAGTTTTTTATTTTTAATGCTGGGAACATGTCAGAATGTTATCTCTCTTCTCCAGAGTCAGATGGGAACATGCTCAGCATACCTCTGATCTCAGGTTGCTATCAGGAAGTGCTGCACAGTAGATCAGTACATCCAAATCTGTAAAGTAACCAGTCACTTGAAATCCCTTGGAAGTTATTGTATGTATTGTCAGTCCTTTACACTTGAGTGGATCCAGAAAGGGGTTTTCATCCTCTGGTGAATGTCTGACTAGGTCAACTTAAAGAGAAGATGTGAATGAAGTTGTTTTCTCAGAACTGTGACATTTGGGAGGAGTGTGATATTTCAGTTTAGGAATTCATGATAGAGGTTGATTCTAGTGGAACATAGTGTGGCAATACGGAAGACTCCTGTGGAAGAAAAGTGAGTGTCTTCCCATTAAAGGAGAAGTCAAGTGATGCTGAGTAGAACCAGAGGCTGTGCTGCCTGCCCCGTGGCTCCCTGCCCTGCCCCATTGCTGCCCTGCCTGCCCCATTGCTGCCCTGCCTGCCCCATGGCTCCCTGCCTGCCCCACTGGCTTTTCAAAATCTGTAGGTCGGGGAATAATACTCAGCTCAGATCAAATTCATTCAGGTATCATATTTTGGGATAGATAGACTAATTTTTTTATCATTGCAATGAAGATTAATGGTTACTGTCGTATTTTATTTTCCTTAAAAATGAGAGAGAAGCTGTCATTAGTCCTGTCTGGTGCTCCTGGCTGCTTTGTGATGTGGCCTCAGGTCTAAGACCAACACACTGAACTACATTTTAAGAAATGTATATTGGATTTGTGTGGCCAGCTTTTGGTAGTCGAGGGGCTACAGGGATGGTTTCTGTGAGAAGCTGCAGGCACTTCCCCCATGTCCAACACAGCCAATGCCAGATGGCTCCAGGACGGACCCACTGCTGGCCAGGGCCAAACCCATCAGTGATGGTGGTAGCAACTTTGGGATAACATATTTTAAAAGCAGGAAAGAGGTTATTGAATGTTATCACCAAAAAATAACCAGCTGTCAGATTATTCAGAAAGTTGAAAAAATTTAAGTATGTTAAACTAGCAAAGTAACATGATTAAGATTTGCAAAATTAATTAATTTTGGATGTGTTTTCCTAGGATGTGTGTTTGGAATCAACAAAAATAGGATTTGGTGTAGTAAGTCTTTGAGATAACGCCTTGACTATTTTGAGCTAATAAAATACCATAGGGTACACACAAAAGTTGTTTCCTTCTGACTACAGCTGTTAACATCATCTAAATGCAGGATCAGCTCTAAACTGCAAATCCCCTCAAATTCAAAGGGACAGAAATATCCCAGTAGAATGAGTATGCTGGTATTTTACTTGAGGTTTCTGCTGAAGCTGAACTGAGATCGGTATCCCCAGCTGATGGCCCATCTGCTCAGGACAGGAAAGCAGCAGCTCAGGACCTACACACTGTGGCAAAATAGTACCTACTGTTCTGTGCCTGACAGTCAGTGTACCTACTTAATGTGTAAAGCTTCATCCTCTCGAATTTCTCACATGTCTTTCTGAAAATTATTCTATTATTACTAAAGTGCTAACTCGAGGCATCAACTTTAATCTTAAGTGTAATAACTTCTTATTACCAGGGCCACAGGACTGCTCTCTGGGATAACCTTGGCCTGGACTTCCTGCTGCAGCAGGGAACAAGGACATGAGTTCTCCCAAGCCCCGGCTGTGGCATGCTGTAGTTCTGGAGACCCCAGGGGTGTTTGTCATAGTTAGAGCATTGTGAAATGCTGCTCATGTGGCATGGGAAGCACTTACCAGATGGACTTGCCTGTATAGATGTGTGTTGCATGATTTCTCATTACTCGGAGGACTTGGAAGTGGTAACCTAATCCATTTCACTGGGGTTTTGTGATGGTGTCTGACAAAAGCTGGCCACTTGTTTTATTAAAACAATGTAAAGATATGCAATTGAGAGACCAAAACTCACCACTTCTTCCTGTTTCTGCCCTGTTTAACCCATGGAAAGCCTTGATCCTTTAGTGTACATCAGGTAAATGACTCCAGGTGCTTGTGTGGGAAGTTGAACTCTGACCAGCTGAACGCTTCTTGCTTGGAGGAAATTTGGCTCTGTGGTTTGGTTCATCTGTGTGGTTTGAGTTGAAGAGCTGTCACCTTTGCATAATGAGTGATAGTCTGGGTTTTTCAGTTGGTACAGTTCTTATGCACCAGCTCAAACACCTTCACCTGGGATCCTGACTTAAAAATCTCTTTGCATTCCAGTGGCACCAGTAAGAGAAGAGAAATGGGTTTCTGAAAGAAGAAATATGGCAAATTTTCAGTTGGTTTGATGCAAAATAAGGGTTATTTTAAAGTGGATCTTTTTGGCTTTTTGTCTCTGCAGAGTTTACAGATGCTTCCTCAGCAACGGAAAGCCATAGCAAAATTTAAGGAGCCAGCACATGCTTTAGCATTTCAACAGAAATTCCACAGGTAAATAATTAAGTGCTGCTGTGCCACCTCAGTTCCTTCCCTCTCTTCCAAAGATACAATCAGTCTCCTGCTCAGTGTTTCTGTAATCCAGTCAAGCATCTGTTTATTAGTGACCTTCAGAGAACCTCCTTGTCCATTCTCCACCCCCAGAATCCGTTTGAGTACCGTGTTTAACTTTCTTTAAACTTTTAACAGGCACATGATAGATCTGTCCCACATAAATGTGGCACTGATTGTTGAGTGATGTCTGCTGAGAGAAGCCCTGGCCCTCACCGAAGTGTACTGTGGAGCTACAGGAGACACAATGGCAAAACCATTGGGTTATGAAACCTTCCAGCTCAGTCTTTGATCGCTGTGCTGAACTACAGAAAACACGGAGATGTCCTCCAGAATGGATGGGTTTGAGAGGATCTGCAGTAGTGGAATTTCTGTTCGGTTTCTTCACATTCTGTTGTAACCACATGGAATTAGATTTATTTTTTTCAAAATGCTTTCAATGCATGTAGACACACTGTTCTTCGAGATCCTACTGTGTGACCACAGTGACTTGAGAGAGAACGTTTACAGCGAAAGATTCAAAAACTTTTCTTCATAGCAAAGAATATTTGATAATGGTTGCTCTTATCTTCAGTGTAAGGCATTTGAATGAAAACTCATTTTTCTAAAGAAAACACGTTAGTTATATTGTATATCTGACAGCACAGAAGGTATTCTTGCATAGATTTGAACATGGTCTGCTTCACTGAGTTAGCAGTTTGCCAAGAAGATTCAGAGGTGACACTGGAAAATTGTAGTTTTGATCTTTGTAATTGAGTCTGTCTTTGCATTTTTCTATTCCAACATAGACTTACATTTTCTCTTTTCAAATCCACTTATTCCATAAAACCCTGTGTAGGGATAACACTGCTGTATTTTCCCTTGGTTTTTAAAAACAGGGATCTTCACCCTTCAGCAGCATCATGGGGTAGTGAACTCCAAGTTGTAACCAGGTTGTTTTAAATAACAAAGAAATATTTGTTGGGTCACTTAAAAAATGTTACGCAGGAAGAGTGGTGCATTCCTGATAGTTCTTCTGGGCTAGCATTTTGTTGCCTTATGCATTATTCTGATTAGGTTTTTTCATTGAGATTTATTTTGTGATTGATGCTAAACCATAAGTAACCCATAACTGAAGGGACTTGTTTTGATGTGTTGTTACTGATACATATAGGACTCTAAGGACATTGTGAATCTCCTGGTGAACATGTCAGATCCCAAAAATTCCATGCAAACATTAGTATTCAAAGTGAAATTAATAATATTTCCTTTGGGTTAGAACCATCTAGATAGTGTTGCCAAAGGAACAATATTCTCAGTTACTTGTGAATAAACTTATTAAAATGTCATCTTTATACTGGATTCCAGTTTTTATAACATTTCCTTAGTTTTTAGACCATTAGCTTTTGCTTCATGCTTTATTTTAAGAATACTCTAAAGCACTCCACCTACTGTTGAAGGGGGAGACTTACAGAAACCTTGTAGGTTTGTTGTGTGAGTGACTGCAGAAGAACACTACTGGTATGTAATGAAAGAGCTGCGAATGGGATCCAAAACAGGCATGCCAAGGGGAAAAGGATGAGCTAAGCCAACTTATAGTACTGTAGGTTTTGGGGATGTTTTGAGATTTAGTGATAACCGAATCACAAATGCCTAATTGGCTTTCTTACACTTTTGGTCCAGATTTTCAATTAAGTAGAAGTTACCAAAAATGATGATTGAATAACTACTGTCAAAAGTCTTCTAGGTAAACAACCTCTCCATTCATTGAAATAATACAGAATAATATGGTACTTAGGACATAATGCACTGGGAAAAAGGGGCGAAAGAATACCCTAAAATCCATTTACCGCTTAGTAACAATGAGAGACAGTAACACAATGAGAATTTGTTCATGGAAGTGAGGTTTACACCCATGTGTATAGTTTCCCATTTATGCATAATGCTTAATAACAGCCAACACAATTCTGATACAGAAAGTGGTATTAGTGCTTCAGGGTAGACTCAAGCCCAGGACAGAGCATGAGCTGCAGGCAGGAAGTGCCCAGTGGGACCCGACCCCAAGGACCTGCAAGGTGATCAGCCCCAGGCTGTTTGACTCCTCACACCATCAGCTCTAGGACCCCTACACTGCCTCCTCAGGTTATGTAATTTTTATTTTGAAGAAATAAATGCTTATCTTTAAAACAAATCATTAAACAGTAACTCATCCCACTGTTAGGGAGCAGCTTCTCTCCAGTGGGAAGGATGGGAAGACATCTTGGAGTGGAGTAATAGCAGTGCGTGTGTGGAAATCTGGGTTAGATGCAAGTGGCAGACAGGCCAGCAGCTGAGTTCAGCAGTAGGAACATCTGCAGTTGATCAGCTGTCCTGTCAGAAGCAAACATTATTGGGGTTAGAGGGTTTCTTGGAGCCTAAGAATATGGGTTTGATTCAAAAGTCAAAGAAGTTTGTAGAAATGCTCCTGCTTTGGGTTTTGAATCCATCCCAAAGAGGTTGAAGTTCAGCCAACTTAGATTTAAAAATTTTTATTCAGTGGGGGTTTTAATTTTTTTTTTTGAGACAAATGTGTGGCTTTGGAATAAAGACATGAAGTGGCCTCAGATCTGTGTAAATGTAGGCGTGACGTAAGCAATGACTGTTTAATGACTAGATGCATCCTCTTTAACAGCAGTTGCAGTAGATTATTGCTTGTGCATAGACAGGGTATGGGCAGATTGCTGGGGTTTAACTTAGGTCCTTATTGCAGTACCTGGTTATCTTACTGTATGTAAACATACTATATGTATGTATGTCTATATTTATTTTATTATACACATATATACATACTCACACCCTCTGTTGTCACCATATCTCCCTAATATCCTAAAAAAATCAGTAGCAAAAGTAGCAGTTAGGTGAGTCATTTGTTAAAATGTTTACGTTCTCTTACTTCTCAAACCCTAACTTAAAACTGTATCTGGATCAGTTTGGATGAAACAGCTCTTTTAGATCCATTTGTTGTCTCCTCCCCAAGAAACCCAAAGGAAGTAGAAGTAAAGCCAGACAGATGTGTTCTTGCGGTGTTCTCTTCCAGCACATAGTTAAATCTTAGCATCTTAAGTTAACTTTCTTGGAAGATCTGTTGCAACCATTATCTTGTTCTTTCTTTATCATGAATTCACAGTACGATGCAAAATGAAAAAGGCATTTAATGTAGTATGTAAATATTGACCTTTTACAATTAAAATGTTACTCAAAGTGCTTACAGTCAACAACATCTTAGATATTTGTTAGTTTTTTGTGTTGTCTTATCTAAGTTTAATGGATACAGTTCCATAAATGTTGATGTGTTTTTGTGTATATCTTCAAATTTTTATAAAGATGCTAGTAAGTCAATACATATATCCTGATCTGTGTATTATTTGTTCACAGCTTCTATTAGCATAATTTTATAATAATTTTAATAGACAGCTCCAGTAGGTGGTTAAATGAAAGCAGGGTTTTGTTTCGTTTTTTTTTTTTTTATTCAAATTATTTTGTTTCCATCTTTTAGCACTGGAAAATTCACTTTATAATTAATCATACTTTGCTTTGACTAAAAGATTGGATTGCCCATATGATCTGTGGTATTTTAGTAGAATGTTCTACTTCTGTTTTATTAAAAAACCCCTAAAACAACTCTGTCCTTTAACTTTTGAGGGGAAATACAGTGCACTGTCAGACCAACGCATGGGGTTTGTAGGTTCATTCTGTGTGCTGTACAGGTACAAATTAGGTCTGTCGTGTAATATTGTTCTCAGAAGTTTGGGATATTTTGGTTTTGTGTGTAATCCTGGTTGGTCATGTAGCACATCCATCTCAGTATTGGCCACTGATGAGGCAAAGCTGCTGTGTGATGGAAGGATGTGCAGTGTTGGTGATGCTCGGGGTTGGTGGTGCTGGGCAGGAGGACGAGGACAGGTCTGTAGCATCTTCACAGCCAGAGGAGCTGCCGTGCAAATGTTCATCTCTGAGTAGTTGCAGGGAATAGGTTAAGACAGGGATACTGCTCTCAGCCCATTTGGGGAAAGAAGAGTAAATACTAGCTCCCCTTCTGTATGGTATCTTCAGATGCCTAGTTTATTCCCCTAGTTTAAATATGCAGTTTCACTTCAGGTTTCCAAATTTCTGTAAAAAAAGTCGTTCTAACCATTAAAATGCCAAGCAAGACAGCATTTTAATTGTTTCATATTAGGTTTCCACTGGAAGGATATAGCTGAGAGTTAAAGGTTATTCCAGAATAACCTTGGGGATCTTCATATTTTTTTCTTAGCATTCAGTACTTGGATAAGCAAAAGACTTTTACCTTGTGCTGAATTTTTTTAAAATCATAGTTTCCTTTATCTGTTTATCTTGAAATGATGCAATTTCTCTGGAAGTTACTCTCGGCACTTCCTGTCACTACACACAGTAACTGCATGTCTGTTTGTGTGTGGATGTGTTGCCCTTGTAGCTGAGGCGAGAGGGTGGGTGGGAGGCTAAGGGATTTCTTTTTTTGAGGGTCTTTTTTTTGTCTTTTTGTCTTCTTGGGAGATACCCTGGAGTTGTTCTCTGGTGTAGTATTGTGTTGTTGTTGTCCTTGGCATAGTACTGTGTCTGTGATACTTGAGTCATGATACTTGAAAGTGGAAATCTGTCTTCACCTGTTCACTGTTGAAAAGGCATTTTTGTTTAGAGATACACAAACCTTTTTTTTTTAAATGCATTTTTTTGGTGCTTTTAGGTTTTTTTAGTTTTTTTAAATTATTTTTTGGCAGCCTGTTTGATGAGGAATTAAATGTAAAGAAACAAATCCTGAACAGATTGCAGAAAGTTACCTGTATTATAAAGGTTATTTAGGGTAACATAGGGCTTTTGTTTCAATGTTACCTTAAATCATGCCTTATCCTCTAATTAATTCATAAACATAATACTTTAAAGTATTTTATCTTCAATTAGTATCAAATCCTAAGGATTTTCTGTAAGGTTTTTTTGTAACCTGGTGTTTAATCATTGAGATGACTTATCCACATGAGCACAAGGTCTTGTGTACAAAACCAGATTCATATTGGATCCTTGCGTATGCCAACTTCTGGTATAATATGGTTGGGAAGGATCATTTTGGTCTTTATAATGCTGCTTTTGGCAGGGGTGGGTTTTTTAATTTTAAAAAAAGCAAGCAAACAAAAAACACCCACTCCATTTTCTACTTCTGCGTATTGTGGTGGAAAGTGTGGGTCTTACTGCACTAAAAAAAACCTCAAGGGGAAAGTTAATCGCACGGGGTCTTTTAGGTGCCTTTGTTGCTCTCTCCTTTCTTGGTTGGATGCACTTCTTTTTCTAACTGGAAATGGGCTTTATATAAACACTTCTTCAACAGGTTATACAGCTATTATTTAACATAACAGCACTTGGGTTAAGCAGTTTTTTTACCATGTAAATTTTAAACAGTGTTACAGATTGCAAATATTTTTTGTAAAAAAAGTCTGTGTATGGTTAAATGTAACTGTATTGCAACGTGTGTAGTCACTTGGGAGATCACAGTTTCAAACTCTGCTATATTAATGGTATGTTTGTTCAGGATTTTCTTTGCATGCATCTAATGGTTTTTAATATTCATTGTTTTTTTTCCTAGTGTCCATCAGACTGAGTTTAAAACCTTATTTGCTTCCTCTTTCTAGAATAACAAAACCTTTTGTTTGCAGATTTTGTTTTTCAGATGATGAAACGTCTTTCAGTGATTTAACTTCTAATGAATAGACATTTTCACTTGCAGCAAAGACAAGATGCTAACACCCATTTATTCACAGCTGATTTTCTGTACCATTGCATACAATTTTATTGATTAAAGAGCCCTTGGAATAAGTCAGCTGTCTTTTTTTCTGTAGTACCCTTTGCCTCTACTCTATGCTTTACCTCATTTCCATCTCATTTGCCCCCATTTTGCCATTCCCTTGAGGATATTTGTATCCTTGTTCTGTTCCTGCTCTTTTCCTGCTGTTCATCTCTCTGGATTTTTTCCTGAGTGCGTCACATTCAATCTTTTTCTCTCTTTTCTGCTCTTTCAGCTCTTTTGAGGGTACCTGCAGCCTAGATCTCCACCTTGAACGCCTATCATACTGAATTTTCCTTTGCAGACTTTGGTGCATGAAGTTGAGATTGCTTTTTTATACAGGTGTCACACCTTAGGAGATGCTGCCCATCCCAAAGCACTGGAGAGGCATCACTTAACAATTTTGCTTTGCAGTTTTACCTGTGTTGGAGAATTTAAACATTTTGTTTATGTGCTTTAGCATTTGTGACAATCCAGAGTAACAGGATTAACAGCTCTTTTATCCTTTTCACTTTTCCAGGAGTTCTGTTCTTGAATTCAGTGATAGTAATAGCACTTTTTCTTACTGCCACGTAGAAATACGAACACTGTCGACATGATTCTACCTCCTATTACTATTACTGAATGTGATCCTTCCTAACCGGTAAAGTCTTAAGCAGTGTGTATATATATATATATGGGTGTTTTGAGAATCATTTCAAATGTACTGCTCTAATCTGGATTGCAGAGTTTGTTTATTGGCAGTTCAGGATATAAATTCAGCAGCCGACTGTATCATACTGACTCCACTGAGAGTGCGTCTGCCTCATGTTTCCTGCGGCATCATCTGCACAAGGTGTTGACTGCTAATTTCTCGAGTGTAATACTGAACTTTACCAAATCCTCTGCTTGCATAAGAGATCTTTCTGTCGTACCTATTTAAGAGAATGTAAAAATGGAAACACAAAAATGATCTCATGTACAAGCTTTTTTTACATGTAATTCCATGTTTAAAATGTGAACATGTAAATGTATTTATTGTATCTAAAGTATGTCAATAAAACTTGATTTTTATAATTTCCTGTATTGTTGCTTGATGTACAGCTTGAACTTCAAACCTTTTTAAAAAGGCTTCATATACCAGATTATTTTACCATTTTCATTATGGTAGCATCTCTGGGCCCCTTCTTTTATATCAACATCACAGAACAGGGTTCTTCCACAGCTGTGCAAAGAAGCAAAACAAAAGTGGCTGATGATAAGTGATGGTAAAAGGGACTTGTACTTGCGTGCCTAGTTCAAAGGTTCTGGAGGCTAAGAAGGATCTTGTAATATATGTCTAAGAGGAAAGCTTGTCAGTGTAAAAGTTTTTCTGGTGCTTTTTAGCCATACTAGCATACATAATAAAAGATCTCTACTTTCAAATATTGCCTATCTTAAGTTATTACATAAAGAGAAGCTCTTGACAAGCTTGGTTTGGTCACCATCAATTGTTTTCTAAACACACTATATCAACATAAATGGGAGCTAATTCCACTGGTCTATTGTGTCTCAAGAAAAGAGGTCAAAATCAATTGCCTTGCACTTTGTAGGGTTTTTTAGCAGTTTTTTAGTTATTCACAAAGTTAAATGTAAAAAATCCCACTATCATCCTGGTACCACTGGAAGTGACACCTGTGATCCAGCATATACATTTTCAGGCAAGCATTACTAGCATATGACATCATTACTGGGGATAGATCTGAAGAGAACATTATTACCTGGGAGCAGACTAATGATATCCCAAGTTGTTTGTTCTGCTTCTACCCTGATAGAGGTTGTGTATAGACCAGCAACAGAGTGACCTTAGAAGGCTCATAAAGGTAAAAAAAAAGTCTCTGATGCAATGATTTGAATAGTGAGCCACATAAGAATAGCAATCTTTGTTTACAAAGTTCCAACTTAGTTTTTAACTTGTGATTTTGTTTTGCATTAACAACAGGAGCACATTGTAAATATCTGATTGCATCATGGCTTCTTTCACATCTCCTCCTCTAGATAAGGCTCCAAGCCAAAGTAAACCTCACCAAAATCCCTCAAACCCCAACTTGATGAGTTCTGTCTCCTTGTTTCTTCGTGCCTTCTTTAGCTACCTCTGTTGAGCTGTAGGCTTAGGGCAGAAATTGTGTTTTAGTGAAGCTGATCCACTACTGAACATTGACTCATCTGTCCACTCGTGCCATAAACTGAATGGATTGACCATTGCACAGCACAGGGGCAAAACAAGCTCCCTTTTTGAGAGCACAGGTAAGAATTGGGCATAAAAGACTATGGTGTTTAGAAGTTAAAATGTCCTGCTGATGAACTTGTAATTTTGTAAGATTACAGGATTCCTGCAGGGATGTGTTTTGAGAACTGGAAGGCTGACAACTGCAAAGAGATGGAGAAAATCAATGGGGCTAAAAACTAGTTATTGAAAGGAAGGAAAGGGAGTGACCAAAGGAGGGTACAAATAAACCTCTAAAATCAAATATTGAGATGCCTAGCAGAGTGCTTCAATAATTGGTCTCTATTGACCTTAATTAATTTGTAATGATTTGGGCAGGAAGAGTTGGACCATGCTCACCAAAGCGTGTTGGGAAACAGATGAGGGAGGGCACAGATAACGAGGAGGATCAGAGTATCTTGGTGGAATTGGATGAACTAGAGAATTAGAATAATAGCGATGAGATTAAATTTAATCTTGCAAAGTGCAAGAGCATTGTCCAGTATTAATAAATAAGGATTTTTGCTGTAAAAGAGTTACTGGGAAAGAGGAAAAGCAGTGAATTAATTACAGTTATCTGATCTGAAGATGTGGTGATTTATGAGAAAAACCCCAACTGCCCTTTTAGGCTGGATGTGTCAGGCACTTCCAGAATTGAGTAATTAGCATGTGCATGTGTAGTATGAAGATTTAGTGCTGGACTTCAAAATTGCAACCCAATCAACCACCTCCCAACTGCCCTAAGTAGAAACACCCTGTGAATAATTATTTTGAGAAGCTTTTTCAAATGGTTCATCTATCAAAGATTTTCTCTACTTTCGCTCTACACATTCAGCCTTTCAAAGACCAGGGCTTAAGCTACAGAAAACATCCTTAGTTGGGTTCGATGAGAATTGACTGGTCACACGGTGCCACTGCTCCTTGGCTTCAGATGTCAATTCTGGTAACTGCTGAATATACATTAAACATTTTCACCCATCCATGTTGCTCTGAAAAGATCCCAGGGGAAGGCATGCCTTCAACTGGTGAAAAATTAAAGATGCTGACCAGGAAAATTGTTCTGTGGAGATGTGGTTGGCATTGGGGATGCTTTGGAGAGAATGTGGGAATTATGCATTTCTATTTCTTCTGACTGGAGTCCCATATTCCACTGAATGGTGCGTTTTCATTGAATTACTGATAACAGGATTCCACTTCCATAAGGAGGATTTTGACAACACAAGGATGGACTGAATCGTCCCACAGCCTTTTCCAGTCCTGTTTACTTGGATCTCAAACAAATTTGGCTGTGTCTTCTGAGACTGTGGTATTCCTGTACAGTGTCACAGTCTTCACTTGCAAAAGCCAGTAAGAACAGAGAGAGAGATTTTGGAGGGTTTTTCCTTTGTTTGTCTATATCCAGTGAGTCAGGTGCCTTCCACAGCCTTAGTTTATGTGGATCCCACTTTGCAGGACTTGAGAACTGTGGAATTAGCTAAAAGCTTCAAAGAAAAAAGTGAAAACCAGCTGTTCTATTTGTTTTGATAAGGCTCCAAAGGTATTCAGAGGGTTGGCTGCTCTTACAGCCCTCATTGCAGAGTGCAGGGCCTTCAAGCTGACTTTTTCCAAAATCCGTCACAGGAAGTTGGAGCACTTTCTCAAATATGCAGTGCCTGTTTAGTGCTGCACAGAGAAAAATGGTCCTGGGTCAGGTACTCATGAGTGTCAGCTGCTCTGGGTAATACTTTTGTTAGTGGTGGCTGGCACTGAGTATTTTGCATGCAAGCAAAATCTAGCTCACTAGCGTGGTCTAATTGTTAAAAAGTTATAATATCTTTCTGAAATCTAACATTTCAAGAGAATCTGATGGCAAATGAAATTACAAATAACACTGTGAACCCTCATCATATGAATCCT
Organism: Pithys albifrons albifrons; assembly: GCF_047495875.1. Classification (NCBI taxonomy): domain Eukaryota; kingdom Metazoa; phylum Chordata; class Aves; order Passeriformes; family Thamnophilidae; genus Pithys; species Pithys albifrons. The sequence continues at coordinate 9,044,263 of NC_092464.1, forward strand.
CACTACTTTGTGCTTAGGTAGGTCTTCACTAAAACAAAAGTGCTGCTGTGAATTTGTTCAGGGGTGGATTTAAGATTTCTCTGCAGATGTTCAGTGGCCCTGATACCAATCTATTCTTTGTCACTTCCTATCATTTGAATGGTTAAAAATATTATTGTTTTCGTTATTAACCTTATTATTGAAACTGGAGCTTCCTCAAACAGTAGTGGAATGAAAAATCTGAGTCACAGGGAAATAACTGGGTACAGTTTGAGAGCATAAGCATTGTTAAGAAAGTCCTTTTCTATTTCTAGCCTGGGTCTTTCTTTGGCAAAACCAATCCTGGAAGCCAAACCCCAATTAACTCAATCGGGGGATAATTTCTTCATATAGTCATCTTAAATACTGCCACAAACGGGCCTTTCTGCAAAGTGATACCCACAGTTCCTCTGCCATAAACCTTTCAGACTGTTTGGAGGTGCTGGCTTATTGAAAAGGGCTTGTGTTCATTCACTAAGGCCAGGAAAATTCACGGCTCACATCATAACAGGGAAGATGTGGTTGTTCCCAGGTCCTCTCTGTGCTACTGTTAATCAGCCGTATCCAGAGGGAGGCTGCACATCGCCTTTAAATAGGGGTGAGGAGTAGGAGGAATGTAATCATCCCTCATCAGTGAGACCCTCAATCACTGCACTTCAAACAGCAGGGGGTATGTAACCTCATCTTCATTTGAAAATGTTAGTACCTTTTCTCTCAACCACCTCCATTTTATGCTTTTTCTCTCCCCTCATAAATTTTTATGTTTTTTTTTTAAAGGAGAATTTATGGGTGAAATGGCAGGGACCGTGTGAAATGTGGAAGAGCTAAAAGGCTATCACTGTGGTAAATGAGGCTAATGGTTCTCTACCACCAGCTGTTTGGAGTTCAGTGATTGAGTCTAACTGACAAGAAATAATTACCCCCTCTCAGAGAGGTGAAATGGGTCCTCACACTGTGAATGCTGCTGATGAAGAGGCTGTCCCGGGAGAAGGCAGGATCCTTTCCAACAGTTTCTATGCATACATCTTGGATTCTTAAACCTCTAACCAGTATCCTGCTCTAAGGTTTTCTTGCATAGGGTGATGCCCATCAGTGACTCAGCACATCCCTCCTGCGCTTCTGGTCCCAGGGAGATTCAAAACCTTGGGAGAACATCTCGCAGGGATGAGCCCAGACCCAAGATATTCACTGCGTTATTGATTGTAATGCTGAGTGTCTCTTAGCCCTTTTTATTTCAAAGCAAGAGCCCGTATGCTTCTTATTGCAAAAATGTGCATTAGGATCTAAAAGCACCTGGTTTTTCTTTGTTCTTTTCTAATCAATTGCAAAGAACAAATATGATGAGTGCATTTGTTTACAAGCTGGAGAGGGTGAATACCTTGACTGAGATTGGGGAAGGAAAGGACTTGCAGTGCTCCAACAAACTTGCATTTTTGTAGATCATGCTGGAGGCAAATCCCTTTATAAAAAAAAAAAACAACAAACAAACAAAAAAAAAAAACAACAAAAAAACACCCAAAAAAACAAAAAAAAAACCAAAACAAACCAACCAAAACCACACATACACACAAAAAACCTCAAACAAACAAAAAAACCCCAAACAAGCAAGAAAGCCCCAAGAAAAACCCCAACAAATTAAACCCAAATTTTGAGTATGCAAGACATTAAATGAAATAAGAAAATACAGATAATGGCAATGGCTTGAATGCCCCTATGTTTTCCTGGCTTTATTAGTTTTGTTACCACATTGAGGAAGATACAAACACTTTGGATACACTGAAAATTATGTATCTAGTGACTAAATTGGTACTTATTCTGTAAGAGCCCATGCAGGGCCATGCTCTGTACTGCCCAAGTGAAAGCAGGTACTATCTCAGGTCAGCTCAGAAGAGTAGGAGGAGCCTCTGGCCACAGCTCGGCAACACTGTCACTATCATTACATGACTCATCTAGTTTCTTTAGAAGGTGATGACCGCGGTCACCAGATGGCTGCCGTGAGCCACCGTGCTGCAAACAGGGATTGGGGGAGCTTCAGCCGTGGCAGAACAGCTCAGTGAGGCTCTGCATCAGTCTCTGTTCAGTGACTCCTCTTTTAGTGGCTGTTTCTGGTGAAGATCTGCATTTTGAGATGAGAATTTTACCCATGAAATATCCAAGGTCCTGTGGATTATAACGGGCCAGTTAGTGCACATGCAACGCAGTATCAGTTTGGCCTTCTCCTGCTATGAGATGCTGCCTTCTTGGCTTCTTCCCCCTCAGTTTGGCCTTGGGAGGAGACAGGGTGTGCACCAGTGACAAGGCGGCATGTGAAACATTGATGAGCCTCAGAGGCAACACCCTTTGAGCATCTTGTATGTGGGAGCTGCTGCATCATCACTTTCCCCCCTCTTCTCATGGCAGTTAAATGAAGCAGGTGATTTATGGATCACAGAAATATTTGTTTTATCAAAATAGTATAAATAAATGCCCTAAAATCCTAAAAAACACCCCAAAGGAACCCAAAAATCCCACAGACAAAACCAGCCAACCCATCAAATGTAAAGACCCAACCAAGCAGGGCCTCTGTCCTCCTATCCAACATCAATGCCTCGCAGACATGGGCTCCTGGTCACCAGTGTGGCCCAACAGCTCTCACAGCCTAAAGTGTTTGCCTTTTCCTTTGCACCTGACTGCTTCTTTTCTTTCCAAAAACATCTTTGTAAAGCAGAGGAAGGGTTTGGTGTGACAGGAGCCCCCAGAACACAGCTCCAGCCAAGGTTTGGGCCTTGGGAGAGAGACTCAGCTGGAGGGGAAATAGGTCCCATTCTCACTGTGCTTCACAGTGTCCTTAAATCCCCATCTGCAGGAGCCATGCCATCAGCACCCACCTCCCTACAGGCTCCTGGGCATAGGGTCAAAGTTTGAAGGCAGGCATTTTTTGGAACATCAAAAACTTCGAAGCAAATGAAGAAATGCTGACACATTCTATTCAAACCTCCTGGATTTTATTTAAAAGTGCAGAACAGGCAGAACAACGGGTGGGAACCTTCTCCATGAAGGTAGTGTTTATTTGCAACATATTTAGGGTTGCTTTCTGAGTGAAGGTGTGAAATTACCCATGAGAGGATGTATGAAAACCAAGCTTCACAAAAGTCCTCTGAATTTTATAGGTTGGCTTATGTTAGTGAGTGTATCTTAAGGGAGGATGTGCCAGAGTGAGAGATGGAGTGAACGACCATTGCCAACTCTGTGATTTTTTGGCCCTGCTTGCAAGGACTCATGCTGAAGGTACAAAGGCTTTTCTACTTCCTCAGCCTCATAAACTCAAATAAGTAAGTCCTGTATATGTTCTTCAACCACACCTTTGCTCATCCCCAGACCAGCAATACGTGAGCAATTCCCACAGGCATGGGGAGAAATTCTTCCCCCAGTACAGCACCTCCCAATCCCCTCCCAAACCCCCTGCCCAAAGTGTGCTGCCTCTTCTGGTACAGCCATTGCCATGAGGGAGCCCTGTCCCACTTGGGAAGGGGACCCCCTATCCTGAAAAGAGCCTCCAATCCATTTTGTGGGTTGGAGTTCCATTTTGAGTGCTTACCTTCCCTTTCCTCCTCCTGTCTCCACAATAAGATTTCATGATGGAGGGACGTGGCATTTCATGGAGAAAGGGGTGATCAGAATCAATACTGGGCCACTGGGGAGGAGTGATGCTGAACAATGTGTTGGGTGTGCCAGAGTTTTACCTGTGCATGATAAGCCCAGAAGTGCCAGAAGAAGTGTCTGACCAGGGGCTGGTGTGCTGAGAGGGGCTGGCAGCAGGCAAGAAAACCAAGAACATGTTTCCCACAGGAATACAGTCCTTGTACCATTATTAGAAACAACCCATAGAAAAACAAAAAAAAACCTCTGAGAACCCCTTGTAGCAGTTTTACATCAGAATTGTTTATTCCAAATGCCCCAGAATATTCTCAGAGAACCAGTTTTAACATGTGATTTTGGAAAGGGCATGAAAAATACTTACATCAGACTGAGCCAGAGACGTAACCAGACTGAAAACAATTTACAGGAACTAATTACCAGTGTTTTGGGCAGGGTTTTTTCTTCTTTTCCCCTAGAGGTCTTTAGACAGAAGAATAATGAAGAGGCAAAGAAGCAAGCAGCTCTGGACTCCAGGGAGGATGCTCCTTGCAGGACACAACTCCTCGCTGTGGAGTGACCATGAGCTGGCCATGCTTATGCTCCATGCCAGGAGCTGGGCAGCTGGAACTTGTGACCAAGCAAAACATTCAAGGAAGCTGGTTATTTGAATCCTGCTGCTGGAGGTGGCAGTGAGCTGTGCATGACAGGCAGCGAGCTTAAGATGCTCATCCAAAATAACACTGGAAGAAAACATTCAACTTGTCAAAAAACTGAGTGAGTATAAAGCAAAGTATTTCCCCAGAGAATGTGTGACCAGGTTCCCCATTCAAGCCATCCCAGGATGAGCAGAGGAGCTCATCCTCCCCTCAGCACCAGGGCATCCAGACTCAGCTTTGTCCCCCCGTGCTGCCCTTGATGCCCAGAGCAGGTGTTTGGCTTTCTCTGTCACCATCATTGCTGGGGTTGAGGAGGCCATGACAGGGTTTATATGTCCTCAGTCCTTTTACTGCATTTTAGCCACAGCTGAGAAGGTTCTCCAGGCTCTGGCGTCATCTTTGCTGATGGAAGCAAGAACTTTGCTGGAGGATTCAGTGGAAACACTGTCCGTGTCACAGTCTTCCTCTAGGCTGTAAACCAAAGTATCATAGAATTATAGAATAATTTAGGTTGGAGAAGACCCCTAAGATCACCAAGTCCAGCTGCTAACCCAGGATTGCGAAGCCCACCATGAAACAATGTCCCCAAGTGCCACATTTACTTATATTTTAAATACTTCCAGGAATAATGACTTCACCACTTCCTTGGGCAGTCTGTTATAGTGCTTGATAACCCTTTCTGTGAAGATGTTTTTTCCTAAAATCCAATCTAAACCTCCTTCAAGTGCAACTTGAGGCCATTCCCCTTGTCCTATTGCTTGTTCCTTGGGAGAAGACACCAACTCCCATACTGACACAAACCCCTTTTAAGGAGTGGGCAATAAAATCTCCCTGAGCCTCCGTTTCTCCAGACTTAGGAGATCAGGTGGAAAACAATGGTTTAACTCAATGTTGTTGCTCAGTTACAGTGTCTGAGAGGTGCCAGAGCCTGACTGATATGTGGCAGAGGGGAAGATTAATGCAGGGAGATATGGAAGGCATGAGAGGTGTTTGCTGCCAGTGAAACTTCTTTATCTGCTGGTGGATGGCAGGGAAAACCATAACACACCACAAGCTCAGGCCACTGAGGCCATTTCTTCTCTGCATTTGGCAGAACCAAAAATTCCCAGGCCCCTGTGCTGTATGAGACTTTTTTAGGAGCAGTGTTGGCAGTTGGTGCTGATTGAAATCCTGCCTGTCAGCCTCACTTGGAAAGGGAGATTTGGATGATAGTGGAAAAGAGGTGTAATGCCTGCAATGTGGTCTCCATACTGCTGGCTGCTTTCTAAATGAGCTTCATTATACACATAATTAAAGGAAGAGAGCTGAATGCTATTTAGCCATGTTTTAGGGGTATTAATTTAAACACTAAGGGCACCTGGAGATTAAATGAATTAACTCAACCAAATCAGGTTAATTGTCATTTTCTTTACCTGGAATGAAACTGAAAAGGGAAGTTTTAAATTCAATAATTACTGTGGATGTATTAAAGAAGAGCAGGTGCTTGAAGAGAAGGAGATTGACTATGAGAAGTAGTGAATAAGGAACCAAAGCAGGCAATCGAAAAGCTGGGTGACAGTGTGAACTCTGGGATTGGGAGGGGACAGAATGAGCATATCTAGAGGACCAAAATTGGACCCTGCATCGGGCACTGCCCTGTGCAGCCTTCTGTGGTGGGAAGATGCTCCTGGTCAGGAGGAGAGCTGACCTGTGACCACACTGCAAAGGTCATAACTGCACTTCCTACCCACCTGACATCAGCCCTTTCACTGCAGCCACTAAAAATAACATCAGCCATAAGATAGGGCTCCCAGGCACCTCACCTAAACATCCCATCCAGGCATCCTGTCCAGGGCTGTGGGTCTGAACACCTGCTCCTGCAGCTGCATCTGGAGCTCTTTCCCTCCAAACCCCTTGCCTCTGGGTTTGACATGCCTGATTTACAAGAGCTTGAATCAGAATGGGTATCTTCAGTGTGACCTATGTATCTACTTGCCTTCTAACTGCTTCTCTGACATGTAGGTTAGGCTTGTCAGCCCTGGAAATCTTTTCTGGTGTAAAAGTGCAAGCTAAACACTGCTTTAAACAGCAAGTAATTAGCTATAGAGATACATGTGGAACCTGGTGAAATTCCTGAAGAGACATGGTGTGCTTATTTTTCCATGGGTTGTGTGACTGACCAGTGTTAATGTACATGAAGGAAGAGCAACCTTTCAGCAGAAGACCTGTCTCTAAGACTCCTTCTTTCAGAGTGCACAACCACCTGGGTTTCTTCCTACATCTCTGTCATCATCAGACTCACTTGAATTCTAAGGTAAAAGAATCAAATTTGAAACCCCTTTCTTCCTATGCACAGGTGCTGCTTCTCAAAGCTTTCCCCCTAACTCTGTGGAAATTCCTCACTTGATACCTCTAAGTTCATACTAACTTTTTGCATGAACGTGCCGCATTTCTGATGGTTACATGGATGTGACTAAATCCTGTAGGATGCATTTCTCCTTTCTTACCTCCTGTTTCTAATAGGATTGACTGTTTTTACTCACAAGAAGCACTTCTGATTATCATTTTCTCATAATTTCTATTATTTGGTCAAGGTTGTCTTGTGCTTCCTAACCAGTATTTTGGTGACATTTAGTGACCATGACAGCTCTCCTCTTGTCACCCACCACAGCATACCCTTAAATTTCTTCCAGGGACAATAGAATACATGAGGGAAACAATCAAGGCTTGAGGAAATCCATTTGTCTCCTCCTTGCATTTTCACAGGGATCCCTTCACAGCCCCTCATTTCCAAGCCTTCAGCTTGCACATCAGCTTTGTTTGTTTCTATCTTCATGGGCTCAGGCAGCACATACTAATGTCGCACCATTGTAAATTCTTCTTAGATCAATTCTTCTGTCTAAAAATAAAATAAAATCACTGACTTTATCAAAGAACAATTCTACATTAACCAACCCAATCAATTGGGTGCTATATATCCCATTTTCTGTTTGGCTCTCTATCTTTGATCCTTCTTTTGTCTAAAACCTGTTCTGTTTTCTTGTGCAATGACAGGATCAAGATATTTGCCTTGTGCTTGCTCCAGGCCCCTGCCACAAATTAATCTCTACCTTCACAGTTGCCCAGTCACCTGCCATCACAGCTAATTTGATGGATCTGTTTAACATCATCCTTGCTGGAGGCAACATCTCAGATGCTGGTTCCTGTCTGCTCTTGGATGGAGAACAGCAAGGCTTCTTGTTTAAAGGCATAAAAGAACAAGTTGAATTTCTATGGTGGATCCAGTAACTGTCTGTACATACCTATGAGCCATTTTTCTCTTCTTCCCATGTTCAGTATGAATGTTCTCCTGCAGACCACAGCAAGGTGTTTTTGAAGCTATACTTGTTATCTTTGACTTCCTCCTCTCTACAGGGTGAATGAAGTTATCCTTGCATGGCTTCCTCTTTACCTAGACATTTCAATAAGGTTTTGGGTTTTCCTATGCAAAGTCAAGCTACAAAACCCAGTTTATGGCAATTTTTCTTATAAACCTTCAGAAAGGTTGGTTTCTTTGTTGCTCAGAGGCTTGCCAGCTTCTCTCTGCGAGTGTGATCTGCCTGCAGTTATGTGGCTGGTTCTGCTTTGTGTAAAGGTGTCTGAAGAGGACTAGAAATGCATTTTCAACACTTCAGGGGTATCACAAAATTGACTAAACCACAGAAACAGGCCAGGAAGATACAGGGAGAAGAGCCATTAGTCTCAACACCTTCAAAGGGCTTCACAATGCTTTCAAGCAACTTTGTCATTTCAGTGGCAAACACTTCTACTCTTCCTTTTCGACATAAAATGTGCTTGGCAGCTTGAGCAGCCCCACCAGGGCCAGGGAGCCTTGTGCTGTTATGATATTTTGACTCACTCCCCTCTGGCATGAGGGATGTCTGGAGACTGGATCCATTTGGAAACCACTGCAGGAGATGCTGAGGAGGTGGGAGCAGAAGGGACCCCTCCAGCCACTCCTCTCACTTCTTGCTCTGATGTTTCTGAATCCACTCTTGGGCGCCAGGGCAGGAAAAACAAATCTTCTCAAATAGTTGTGAGAAGTCTGCAGGAGTGTATTGCATGACACTTATTTCTCCAGGCTGTTGGAGCAGTCTCTGTTTCTGCGCTTCACCAGCACTTCCAGTCCCAATGAATTCAATGAGACATTTTCTAAGGAACAGGTTTTCAAACGTACTTTCTTTACAAAAACCTTCCTCCAGACAGCAGTGAACCTTTAATAAAATATTCAACATCACCATGTTTCGCCTTCTTCAAATGAGTGCCCATGGAGCACCAGGGTGACACATTCTCTTGTGGACAGGCTGAGCTGGGTGGGCTGGTATCCAGCTGGCTGGTTTGCACTTTTTTGTAGCTTCCAGCATCAGAGAACTTAAATGTTCCAATGTGCTGTTTTTAAATAGTCTCCTGATCCCAATTTCAACTGTGCAAACTTTACCAAGACATAAATACAAGATTGTTTTAAACTCAAGAGGTTTTTTGTTTGTTTCCTTGGGGTTTTTTTTAACATTTCAGGTTAAGATTTTTGCTGCAAATAATGAAGGGTGGAAGCTAACTTGAAAAAACCCAACACAATCTGAAATTCACATGCAAACACATGCTTACACAGTCAAATTTCAAAATGTCACAAACAAGAAACCGTTTAGTAAAAGTACTCTAAAACATCCAACTATTATGCATTGTTGTTATCGGAGAAGTTCTGTCATTAAGACAATATTTCAGCAGCTTTAGACAGATGAGATTTCTAGAGAGGATTTCTAATTTGTATTTGTTTTTAATTTGGGGTTTGGATCACAGCAGCAGCAATTTGTTTTGTTTTGTATTTATGACTGCACATGTTTAAAATGGTAAATCTGCACTGACCTCTTAGACCACAGAAGTGAAACTAGCTTCTGTATTCTCATCCCTTAGCTGGAAAAATAAACCTACAGCATGCATGTATAAAATAAATTAAATTTTTACAGCTTTCAGGATAGGGAACCAAAGGCTGTGCAAGTATATTGGATTATCACAGAATTGGCTCGAAAAATAAGGAAATGGTTCTTTACCAGAAAGTGATTCTTTTAAGACCAAATGAATTTTTCTAGCTGCTGCCTTTCATTAAAGTGGTATCATTTAGTTCAAAATCAAAATGGAATTTATAAGGAGATTAATAAAATGTGCACATTTCTAAAGACACCTCAGTCTAAAAGGTAATTCAGAGTTAGCACCAGATCATCCAGTGTTGAGCCCCTGCTCTTTCTTATCCACCTGTTTTTATTGGCATTGCTGCTCATGACAAATAAAAATGTTTTCATTCAGTCTTTAAGCTTAAAAACCAAACACGAGTCATATTTGACTTAACAAGAAAAGTGGATGGGACCTGTTGCTTGGCTCCCCAGTTGCACTCTGAAGAAAGGCTTACCCAGGCAGAGCAGAGCCTGGGCTGAGTCTCTCTGGTAGCTGGATTAATTATTTGATGACAAATCTGTCTTCTGTGGCTAATTTCTAGGCCCTGGAAAAACATGTGCATCATTTTACTCACTCAAGTTGCTTCATGCCCCAGCATGGAGTAGAACAAATTCAGAAGATGCTCCTGAGTGGCAGCAGATGAAACCATAGGCTGGCAATAACAGTTCAGCAGTCAGGCCCAGTCTGGGCTCCTTGGGGGTGGACAGCAGTGGTTATTAGAAAAGCAGCCCAGTTTTTTACCCCGTGGACCCCCCAGAGAGGCAGGAAGGTCCCCAGAATCCTTCACAGGGCCAGTGGGGTACGCAGAAGGTCAGGCCGAGTCAGCAGGTTGGACAACACCCATTAAAAAACTTCTCAGTTCCATGTGAAGTCCTTCTGAAACATATCTTAGGAATGTCCCAAATGACTCTTGCTGGGAAGGTGCTGGCAAATACGGGAAGGAGTGGAAGGTGCTTTATTGCAAGTGGGTGATGAAAGTGGCACTGACCACAATAAGGGAGCGTGCACGTTTCACTACAGCGGCTGCAGCACAGCCTCCATGAAAATTACAGGGAATGCTAAATCAGCCCTGGAAATGATGCAAACAGCAGTTTGCCCGCAGCATGTCCATCGTGGAGAGCCGGCAGCAGCGAAAGAGAGCAAGATGGAAACAATGTTCTTGTCCCTCTTCCTGCAGATGCCAAACCTCATGGTCTTTATTGGATGTGGAGATAGGGCAGGAAATAATCACAGATTAGAGATTAACTTCTCTGAAACATACACAGAACTAAAGCACTTGGGTGGGGTTATTTTTCTGGCAGCAATAGGGTCCAGTTTTTCACCCAGCTCTGGTGGAGAGATTGATACAACTGATCTATGGAAGACATAATTTTTTTTTAAGTATCTGCATTCTGAGTCCCAAGAGAGCTCAACCTCTCCAGAGCATCTCCCTTGTGCCCATCCCAATCTACTGTGCCAAAAGAATCAATGACTTTTACTGCCTTCCCGAACCCCAGAATATCCCTGGAGAATATTAGGACATCTTGCTGCTGATGGAGCTTCTCCCACATTACTTCTGAATGATGACATCCCATTTCTAACCCCCTTTGCTATTGATTTTCATGGTAAACTAACATAATTTGGCTGATATACAATTTTCACTTCCCCCACCACTGATGAATTGTAACATCCCCTCTCTATGCTCTATCTTGAAAAAACTTAACAGTCTGGAAGCCAAAAGATGACCTTGTAGAGGTGAAAATCTCTCTCCTGTTGTCCAGCCTGGGTGAACCTGGGGATGGGGGTGGCTTAGCACCACAACAACACTCCACATTCCCTACACAACTGGTAATAATTTTGTGGTCAGCCTGTGACTGTTTCAAATGTAGGAACAAATGAGTTAAATCACAAATCTAGTGCACTTCCTATCCTGTCTATTCTGAAAGAACAGCAAGCCAGCAGTGCCAAAAGACACATGGATGATAAGTTACTAATAAATTCATTGTGTTGCTGATCTTTAACTGGCTAATAAAAATACTCCTTTTAACAGTGAGAATCTTGCATGAAAAGAAATGGTAGAGTTTGGAAAATATTCTATGCTTAAATTGTAGAAATTGTTATTGTAACAATCACTAATTGGGGGGGGGGGTTTGCTTTGATCAGATACTGATTGCATTTATACCATGGCACCACTCAGCCTCTGTGTGGGTGGCTGTAGAGCTGCACAGCTAACAGGGAATCACTAGAGGTCACTTTGATTCCACCTAACACAACAAATCCTAAAAGATCTGGGGCTTTGTTTCTGGGGGGTTTTTTGGGTTGTTTTTTTGGTTTATTTTTTCCCACTCTTTTTACACATGTGCATAGGACTTGTGTGTAAAAGCTCCTTGGCTTGAATTTTGTCCTGGTGTAAAGAGTGAAACTTTGAAGAAGTTTATAAAGCTGTGCCTATCAATAGGAAATTTGGCCTTGAGTTTCTTTTTTAATATGAAACATCTTCTACTGGATTTGATATTCCTGATAACAGATGTCATTATTTAACTCTCAATAAATACTTCTGTCCTGTCACGGTCTCTATAAACAGGAAAAGAATAGCTTCAATGTATAAATCTGCAAGAAGATATTCTAATTTTGCTGCTTATTCACTTAAACCCAAAGGAAAAATAACATTTAGGTGTGTTTCATTCCCAGCTTGGGTTGATAACAAAAGTACAGACATTTCCTTACTAAGAGAAAAAATAACCTTGAAGGGAACACCTTGTGATCAGGTAAAACACTTTCCTGATGCAAAGAGAAGCTCTAAAAGGACTCCAAACTTGAACTTTTTTTACATATATAAAGTGACAACTTGCCTCCATGAGAACTTACATCATGAAATCTGACTTTTCTTTCATTTTGGATGTCTGGACTTGCTTGGGCTCCACCCTGCCAGCTTCTCTTGTTGTGAGGTCACAAGCACCTGAGCCCCATGTGAGGAACCCATGCCACAGCTCCCTTGGGAATGGCATCTGTACTGTCCAGATGCCTTGGTATTCAGGCCCTGATGGGGCAGGGGCTTCATGGAGACACCCCCCTGCCCTCATGAGTGGCAGCATCCTGCCCATTGCTGACTGCAGTTGGTTTAATCCTGTTTTGGGAAAAGCAAAACCCACTTGCATGTCTGGAATCTTGGGGGTGCTTCAGTCTTTCTTGCTGTGCAGAGGTCAGGTTTCTCTGCAAATTGCTGCAGCATCCTCCAGTGCCCACCGGTGAGGTCCCACAAAGCTACAGTTTTCCTTCTGCACCTGATATAGTTCAACTTCTGCTGAAAGGCACCAGGACACCTGATGTATCTGCATGACCCCATGCACTGGCAAGTACCAATTGCCTCCCTCCCACAGTGGCACCATCAGCTCAGCACCAAGCTGCTCAGCACTTTCTAAAGTGAGGCACCAGAGCAGATTTGAGATTAAAATGCTTCAGAGGGGCTTGTCCCATGTCCTGTACTCAGTGCAGAGGATGCCCGTACTTGTGCTTGGGAGCCAGGGAGCCAAGCCTCTCCCAGAGGTGGAAAACAGCCCTGTGCATCACAGCGTTGGTTGCACAGACCAGGACACTCATTTCCCATAAATGAGTCCTTTCACATTCACACACCGCTACACAAAGGCCCGAGTGACTCTCTGGTGTCTCCATGAGTAACTTGGGAGCAGTGAGAGGGAGAGCTGTAGGCTTTTCTTCTGTGTCTGATGCCCAGGACAGCTCCTGGCATCAGTACTGAATCACCCAGCCTGAGCACCAGTGCACGGACCCAGCTGTGTCATGCCCACATCCAGACACTGGTGATTTCTTCCATTACTTGTCTAAAACCTGGGCTTTGGAAGGTAGGAGGTTCCCAAGATTCCCAAAAGTCCCAAGCAAGAGGTATATGTCAGGTGGCTGTCAGGGCAAGCCTCCATCCATGGCTCCTCTCCTTGGAGATTAGACAGTCTTGGTCTCCTGTTTTCAGTTCTAGAAACACATCACTTCTTCCCTTTGACAGTACACAGATTAAGAGGAATTTTCCAGGGACAACTCTCCATGGGCTCCATGGTGCTCCCTCAGCCCCCCACAGCTTTTTATCCCCACAGCACTGCGTGTCCCACTCCAGATCACATTAAACAATGTGATGAGCACCTCTCCCATGAGCATCTATCTTCTCCCTTCCTTTCCCCAGGGGAAAATTGAGTGGGAATAGTTTTAATTAACTACACTGTACGTGCACAGTGTTTATACCAATGCAGGCAAGGCTGAACAAGTGTGCCTAGCTCTTGGAGAGAGAGGTGATGAGGTTTGTGGCCTCTCTGAAGTACTGAGTTAATCCCACAGTGGAGAACCAGCTCCAGAGAAAGCTCTGGCGCTGGACTGCACTGGGCTTACCCCTGCATGGATGCAGAGAGGGGGTTGAATATGTCTAGGCCCAGAGCTTGGTCATTCTGCAGAACTAAGGGAAGTCTATGTGCATCCCACACCAGGACCACTGGATGAGTGAAGAATGCCCTGACTTTAACCTAGAACTTCATGTGGAGCTTTCCAGAAAACAGAGGGCTGAAGTGACATTTTGGGCAGGATTCAGCGTAAAGTTAGGACACCTACACTCAGGCATATTTGCAGGTGCCTCAGCTCTCTCATTAATTCATAGAGACTATGACCATGGAGACTCAGCCAGCCAGTCAGCAGGTACCTACCATGGATGTACATGGAAACACAATCAGAAGCCAAAATCATTTTTTAGCCTTGAGCTGGCTAGAGCTTTTGGGTCCTCCTCATGACTTCTGTGCATAGTGCAGAGTTTTATACCATGCAAAAAGCCAGCTGTACTCTTTTCCAAAGGTATTTAGAATGGACTTAAAAATCCTATGGGGAACATGCTTATTATATATATAAAGATGCCTGATACTGGCATTTGTGAGAAATTTAAAAATAAAATGCATTTTTTAATCAATGTATAAATAAGAGGGTTTTCACATAGTCTGACATGCAAAGGTTCTGGATCATCTTTGGATTTTACCATGTGCACGCATAGAAGATCCCTCAGTGACATACAGGCAGTAGATGATACCTGAATCACTGTGTTTCTCTTTATGTAGACCCCCCAGACCATGGAAAATTACCCCTGGAGATGTTTTTCTTGACTTCTCTAATGAAGGCAAGGAGACAGCAAGCTACTTGCTCAAAATCAGAAGAAACCCCATCAAAGGGACGAGAACCAAAACTGGTTACTCAAAGCCCAGCATCCTTCTGGCAACTTGTTTGTCTGTAATTAGGGATGTTTTTTTACTGTTTTCTCCTTCCTACAGCTATTTATAGTTTCACTTCATAACCAGTGGTTAATATTTTCAAAGTAGTCAAGCATGTGGTCTCCCGCACAGAAGATGTGGCTGATTCTCCTGTGCTGCCTAAGAAGTGTTGCCCATGATATTCAGCATCTTTCTGCAAAGATCAGGGGGGAGCTGTTGGCAGAGGGCAGGAAAGATGCCCTTCTGGCTTGGGAAGAAGCTTTTGCTGAGGCATCCATTGTCTGCAAGACCGTGCATTAGCTTCCAAAGCTGTTACCTTCTCCTGAAGATTACACATGTTGGAATTTAATGGCTTTATTTATTTTTCTACTAAATCTAGCCCTCCCTTTCCAAAGCCCAGCTGCTTGTTCGTGAGTACATGGGTTAAACCTTATTGCACTCTAGATCAAAGACTGGTATTTAGTGCCTTCTGCGCTGTTGTGTAGTGACAAAGTTCCTGGTGACTTAAGTGGGAGTGAGGCTGTGTCCTGGGAGACAAAACTTAATTGAGTGTAATACCACAGGGCACGTAAAGTAGGACAACACAGCCTGACCTCATTTTGCCCATACATAACCCTACTGACATCAGTCGGAGCTGCACATAAGCAGTCAGGAGATGACATTTGCCCACTCTTGGCTTCTCTAGGAAATTCTTACTTGCCTGATAAATTCTATTATTTAATGGTGCAATATGAGAGTGATGGATACGCAGGTAAAGCTGAGCAAACACAGCTCACCTCCCTGCCTGTTTGAAGTTGTGGAAAGACTTCTTTTGATGCTGTTGGTTGTTGGATTGAGCCCCACAGTACACAGTGATTCATAATCACTTTCCTCAATGAAAGCAACCAGGTTGGTTTGTTGTTATTTGTGGGATCACTTACTCATTATTTGCAAATATTTGAATGGCAGCTGGACTTTCTGATGCCTGTGAACCCCACGGCTTCCACTGGTGTTAGCAATAGCACAAAATGGTTATTCATGCAGATACTGTGCCAGAACAGACTTGTTTGGTACTGTACATTTATTACGCTCCTGTTTCTAGAAAAACTTTGCTGAGTATAAAGGGCATCATTTGGCAAAGCCAACAAAGCTTACACTGAACTGATGACTATTCCAAGAGAATTGTTCATGAGCAGTCCTGAGACTAATATTTATTTGCATTCATCACAGTATAATTAAAACCACTGCTTACTGCTGTAGAAAACAGGATGGGGCTGACTTAGAGACAAGAGGTGAGCGGGGTGAGTGAGATTTCAACTCTCTGCTCAGTGCAGGCTGCAGGAGGAGAAGCAGAGCCTGGCAGAATTCTGAATGTCCCAGATTTTGAGACTTGAGATTTCTTAAAACTAATCTTGTTTTAACTCTTTGGTCTCCTTCCTCACAGAATAAATACAAAGAGAATATAAAGGATGATTCTTGATACATGGGATACATTGCTGTTTTATTGAGGCAAACTGTTAGCTTATTTAACAATACCAGTTACTTAGAGGGATGGAGCCCCTCCATCCTTGCAGGCATGTGAGACCTGACTGAGGATCTCCTTCAGCATCTTGCTCTAAGCTGGCCCCATATGGGCCTGGATTAGACCCAGGACTGCCAGAACCTGCTTACAGCCTAAACTGTTCAAAAAAGAAGCCCATGAAATGCGTTAATGCTCCAAACTATCCAAAGCCTGAGCTGTATCCTGCTTGTATATAAGCTTCCCCCACTCAGAGAAACCCTACAACAGGTCTGTGACATAGTGCCTGTCTGTCATGATACCAAAAGGATTTTGTTCTAATTGCATGCAGATGTATCATCCATTCCCTTGCAGAGAATGCCATCAAAAGACACAAAACTTGGAATGATACAGCATTCCCAAGTATATTTTCCCTGTGAGCATGTCCTGTTTTCAAGGAGACATCCTGGTGTCCCAGAGAGCTGGTCCAGGCAAGCCTTGCCCCAGCGATGGGGTGAGGAAGGGGTTCCTGCGCTGTTCTCAGAGCTGAGCAGGCTGGGCAGACCTGCATGAAGCACACGGAGTTCTCACTGGATCCCTGCTCTCCTGACCATGTCCAAGCCCTCCTGCCCTTGGGCAGCAGCCAGTTGTGAGTTTGGTGACCAAGGGACCCTCCTCAGTCACATCACACAGAGCATCCCTTGTCACCTCTTCTCGGTAATATGAACAGACATTTGTTTACACCAAACTGAGCAAATCTAATATTTATTTCACATTTAGGTCACAGGACATCAAAACAAATATTTTTACCCCAAACACATTTCCTGAGCTTGTAGTTTTACTCCTGATTTGCAGCAGTACTTGACCAAAGACTTGACTTACTCTCACTTAAAAAAGAAAAGAAAAGAAGTTATATGGGGTCCTGCACTCAGCTTAACGTAGCAACCAAATTACCTCTGCACCCAGATCAGCTCTGGATTCCACTCTTGATTTTACTGGAACAGAACAATATATTAAACTTATATTTCCTGGACTTGCTACCTTCTTTTCAGCCCTGAAAACCAAAATTATTTGAATACATAAGCCTAAACACCCCAAATGCAAAGTATTAAAAATTATATTTAACGATCTTGGCACAGTGTCTGTGGGGCTCATCCTGCTCCTATCAAATCTGAGACAATCCCATAGCTTGTAAAAATGCATTTTTTAAAGATGATTTTTTCCCTTTCAGTGTAGGCCAAGGATCATATTAACACTATTTCTTTGAAAGCTCTGAAGTGTTCTGAGCATGAAAAATTGACCTTTTTTTTCAGTTAAGTTTGCACTAGTTTTAAGGCAGAAACTGCTGAAGAAAGAATTTCAAAAGCTTAAGAAATCTAGTGGTCCCTTATGACTTGCAGTAATGAGTAAAATGAAATGTTCTTTCTGGTTTCCTTCCCCCCGTAATTGAAATAGATGCTGTTCTGGGGCTGCAAAACTGCTGCCCAATTATCGCCTTACTGGGCTGATTTACATCGCCTGCTCAGCCTCGGTGTGGTGTGAAATGCTCAGGAGGGCCAATGTAAACATATTTGTAGTGTGGTAGGATATGCGGAGCTCTTAATATAAGGAAAATAATATTATATATGTATACATAAATATGCACATATATATATATATATAAAATACAGCTGAGCAAACTTTCAAATGTGAGGTCGCAAAGAGCTGCTGGCTGTGGCACAGCACGGCTACCTGGCTGTGAAAGATCTGGTTCATCCCAGTGCTTGGCTTGGATTTTAATTGCAGTGTGGATGTGATACTCTTTTGCTGGCGCATCCAAGACTCCCTTGGTGGGTTTACCTGATGTCTGAGCACCAGGGCACTGCTTGAAAGACCAGTCAGGTAAACACAAACAGTTCCAGTCTCATTAGGATCACTTCTCATGTTGGCTTGGATGGAGGAGGCTGGAGAGGACAAGCAGCTGCTGGTGCCCCAGACACCCCTTCCAAATGAGCTGGCTTTGCAGAGCCATGCAATATTTCACAGGTAAATGACAGACTGTCTACTTGTCTCTAGGTGGGAGAAGATGGAGATTGAGACCATCACATGAAGTGGCACAGGCATAATTCCTCATGTATTTGAAGAATTCCATGCAAATCCCACAGGATCCCCACTCCATGTTTCTATGTCAGCAGTGTAAAGATCGCAGAGTTTAGAATGTATAATCAGAATGCCATCACATATCAGACATTTCAGAAAGTCTCTGTAATTTCTTTAATTATTCAGACAATAGAGCACAAGGATAATAGCTTCAAGTACATTCTTATACATTATTTTAACAGTAATAGATATGTATTTAGTCATAAACTATTCTTTAGCCACCACTATGTGTACATTTTATACAAACTATTGCCATACTCGGACCCTGAAAATGGACAGTGACATCTCCGAGACATTTTGCACAGCATTATGACAGTACATCCTTCATACGAGAGCTGTAGCTATAGTTTGGATTGGCCCATCTAAGGAAGCACTTCTAACACACACCATGGAGGGGTGATCCAGATGGGAGGTGCCAGAGGAAGAGATGGAAAATGGTGAGAGGAAGGTATGAAGGTGCTTGAAATACGTGCAGCAGAGAACATGGTACAGCATTTCTCTGCTTGGAGAAACAGGTTGATCCTAGTATAAGACAACATCTTAACTTCTCTCACACCACAAATCTCTGAGCTCATCTTGGCCTTTTGGTGAAGGTTAAATACAGCAATGTCTGATATGGTCCCTACCAGACACATACCCCACCCTGACACAGGCATAGGTTCTGGTCTGATGGCTCATTTATGGTCTCAGTTACGATTTAGACTGAAGCCCCCAAGCGAAGGCTTTAAGTTTAATCAGTGACATCCCTAAACAACTCCGCTGCCTGACCTCTGGAGAAGGCACATTCCAACACGGTCATTTTTTTGAGTGTAAAGGCCTTAAAAACGGCAGCTACCACTCAGAGAGAGGGGTAAAAGTGCTCAGATGCCCAGACACTGACAAACAAAGGCCAAACTCTTAGAGCAGAGACTCATTTGTTCCACAATCACATTCTCACATGCCCCAAACCAGCTGCTTTTGCAGCCCTCAACACACCAGCAGACCCCAAAGACATGGAAGGGGCAGAGACTGAGCTGGGGTGAGCAGCAGGTCTCCAGCACCCACCAGGCAGTCCACAGTCCCCCATGATGCCCAACATCAGGTGGGCATTAGGGTGGCTTGGTTTCCATCCTGGTCCTGCAGCATGCTGGTAGTCACACTGAAGTCTCATCACCCTGGCCACGTCCGAGCTGTGGAGGTTGGGAGTGGTCCTGGACTAGATGTTGGAGGAAAGGAGAGACCATATTTGTTAGGGCTTGACAGAGCAGTGCTCGTCCATGGAGCTTGGCCACCATCTCCTGACAGCACTCCAAAAACTCCTAGGATTTCAGCATGGAGGAGCATCATCTACACTCTGGTGGCCACTTGTAGGGATATTCCGGAAGGCCCTGGAGCTGCCGTCCATCCCAGCAGGGAACATGGCTGTGTCTCTGGAGCAAAAGGCTGCCCAATGGATGAACGTCCTAGAACGGCGAGTAACGGAAACCAAAGAAAAGGTAAGAAGACATTCAAGGAAAGCTCCCTTCCGACACAGTCCTGTCGCAGACGTGCACACACATGCACACAAAATGTTTTGCAAAATTTTTAAAGGGTCCCTGGAAACTCTACGTGGAGGAGCATGAGGTGCAGCAGAACCTCACTGATTGGCACCTATCAAGGATGATCTGCGTGGCAGGGGTTTGGGTTTGGGACCAGACAGGGTATGCAGCACTGGCCACACCACTCAGCTCCTGAAATACGTCTCCAGACACCCATCAGTGCCTCGGGATGGACTCCTGTGTTACAGCTAAGAAATGTCTCTCAGAATAAACAAATGAATCTTTATCCTGTTGTTTGTTCTGCAAAAATAATGTTTTGCTCTGTTCTCGGTGGCCCTGTGTTGTTACTTAAAGTGACCAGTGAAATCTGGTGACCAGCTCCATCTCCCAACATTCTGCTATGAATCCCTGCTAACTCACTAAAGTCAGTGTCTCTCCCTCAGATTTCCATCTTCTAGCACCCAAATTAAAGCCAATTAAAATCCTGGTGTTGCCACAAAGTGAAGGCAGTTGCCTGCCTTCAAATTAACATGCTTCAAAGGGAAAACTTGATTTAATATCCTCAGAAATCAATTTTAAGAGCTGTCTGTAGTCTCCACACCAGGCCAGGAAGTGGACATGGAGCCAGGGCTGGAGCTGGAAGGGAGAAGCATCGCCTGAGTGCAGATGGGGAGGCAGAGCTCCAGCAAAGGGAAACAGCATCTCCCAGTCGCTCGTGCAAATAAGTGAGGTTCTACTGGTAGCACAAGAGATTCCAGGTTATGCTCAGATGTGATGGATTCATTTCATTAATTAAAGTATCAAAATTAAACGTTATAAGCAACACATCTAAATCAAATAACGGGCACTCCTTTAGGCATGTTTCCTAAACCAATAAGCAAAAAGGAAAAAAAAAAATGGGATGCACCAGGAACTCTTAGTTATTATATACTAACCAGACTGTGCATGGCACATTTTATTTCTATAAAACTATTAAAACTATTACAAAATATTCAAAAATACATTTTAGTAAATTTACAGCAGTTATTTCTCAATTTATTAATGCAAAACATCCTTTTCTCCTCTGTACAAACTACCATCTCCATCGTCACAGAGTTGCCGCCATGTGCGCTTTTTAAAAAATATTATTTTCTAATAAACTTTTTTTTGAAGTTAAAAATAACAAAGTTTCTTACGGCTTTTGCAAATAAAAAGTTTGTGTAACAGTCTTGACTTCCATGGACATGGCCAAATGGTGTTTTTACAAAGCAAAACATGGAAAACAATACAGGAAATGATGTTACATTTGAAACTATTTAAATTAAAATAATATATTCTCATATTTTACACTATTTCAAAAAACGAAATGTGATTCAGTTAAGTATTGATCTCTCAAAAAAATCTAATTTACAATTCTGTGTATAAAAATATAATTTACGGACCCCCATGAAGTTTGTCTTTTTTTGTGTGTGTCTGTTTGCTTGTTTTTTAGACTCGCTGAAATGGAGGAACAATGTAATGGAGAGATGCGTAAGTAGCGAATTTTGCTTTCTGAAAGTCAGGACACACGTGACATGTAGAAAAATAGACTCTGCGCAGTTTTGCTTGGCCTCACAAAATAATTTTTTTCCCTGTGAGTACAGTTCACATGATAATAAATTATCAAAGAAACTATTTAAGGCTCTTGAAGGTCCGGTTCATATCATTTAAAACATCTATTCAAAATACCAAAGAAATAAATATCCAGGAGAGGAGAAAAAAAAACAAACAAAAAACAACCAACAAACAAAAGAACAAATAAAAATATATATATATTTATAAACTAAACAGAACAGAACTTCCCGGGGTCTTTGTTTCCCTTAAAGTCTACTTTGGACTGTCCTACTTAATTATTATTATTTTATTATTATTATTATTTTTAAATCTTAATCCGTGCTCTCTTTTAAAAATATGTATTTTTTCTTTTTTTTTCTTTTGGGTTTTTCTTTTTTCTTTTTTTTCATCTTTATTTCTTTTTTTTTTTTTTTGTTCTTCCTCCTTTCTCTTTCTGTCTCTCTCTGTCTCTCTTTCTCCCTCCGTGTCTCTGTCTCTCCCTCGGAGGTTGGCAGGTGGCCGGGGCAGCACAGAATGCTCTCAGCTGGATGACACCACCATGCCCAGCGGGTGCAGAGAGTCACTATCCAGCACCCAGCTGCCAATGCGGTAGAGGAGACGGGAGTACCAGTGGATGCCGGGGGCTGTGGGGTCACCAATTGGGGACCCCCCACCAAAGGGACAGAAAGTGGCCAGCAATCCCTGGAGCAGGCGGAAGGGAGCGAAGGCCCAGTGTGCCCAGCTGTGCTCCTCGACGACGGCGTAGCAGGAGGCCAGCATGCGGTTGATAAGGATGGTTCCCTGGGCGGTGAGTGGGGCATACGCCCCCGACGCCTCCTCCCTCAGCGAGACGCTGTGCACAGCCACGGGCAGGAGTTCCTGCCCATCCTCACCCAACACGTAGACCCGCTGGCCTGGCCGCACGCGGCTGGCAAAGAGTGCCCGGCTGCTGGGGGTCCCTGCCTGCGACTGGTTGTGTTGAGGCGCCACGAAGAGGAGATGGGCAGCTGTCAGCAGCAGCCGGGCCCGGGGCTGCCGCGTCTCGATGACATAGAAGAGTTTGTGAGAGCCATCCTCCCGGTCCAGGAAGGTGAGGAAGTCGCTGTAGAGCAGGCGACCTTCTGTGTCAGCCACCAGTACCCTGTCTCCTGGTCTCAGGTCCTTCACCAGCTTGGTACCGCCTTGCTCCAGGTGCACTGTGGCCGAGCCAGGGAAGCAGCCCCCAGATTTGGCTGCCACTGAGTTTTCTGTGCAAGGAGAGAGGCACAGCATGGTTAGAGGAGGCACAAGCTGGGCTGGTGCATGGGGGTATGAGGGGACACACCACTTTCTCAGCTGCCCTGATGCGCCCAAGAAGAACAGGCACAAGATGCAGCCAAACTTCCCTCTGAAATTTCTCCCTCCTCGTCTATGGACATGCCCTATTTGCACTCAGTGGATTAAGTGAGAATCCTCTTCCTGCCAGGTTTGAGCCACTGCATCTCCCTCTGGGTTAGGAGTTAGAAGTGTGATTTGTCTTATTAAGGAAATGGGCCAAAATATTTCCCATAAGAAAACTGAACAAACTTCTTCTGGAAGAACTTCCAATTTGGCTACTGTTTACTCTGCACTGATATCTGATGCAAGATAAGTTGCAAGCTTTCAAGACCAAGTAGTTTTGTTGGCATAAGGTTTCTCCTCTAATCAAGTGTCTGTGCTTGCAGTGCTCAGGGTCCCCACTCAGCTCTTATTCAAGGAGCCCATCTTGGGCAGCAAAGAGCAGGGAGCAGGAGGAGGCTTTGCCCCAGGGTACATAGGAATTTGCCCCTTGCAACACTGGAAAGCAACAATGAGTTTCCTGAGTCCTCCTCCATCAGACAGCACATGACCCCATACTGTCTCCAGCCCTCACTGTTCTCCTGCTTGGCATGGTGGCTACTGGGGCACATCACCCCCATAACATATCTGCCTGGTGTCTCCAGCACTCTGGTTCACTTTTTCCAAAACAAAGCCTTTTCCACCCCACTAGAAGAAGGATGCTGTTCCCTGTCCCAAGGCACAAACAGGGAAGCAGCCCCACACCTGTGCCCCAAGCCCTAAGCAGCCCCACACCTGTGCCAGGCTCAAGCACATGGCTCCTTCACTTCCTCCAGCTCTTCAGAGTTACTCAGAGCTTAGATACTAAATGCTGTCATCAGCTGTATCTGCTTTCCAGTGCTACTGAGAGGAACAATCTCAGATTTAAAGAGAGCAGAAGCAGCGATGAGACTCCTAGTCTGTCTTGCAAATCCCTTTCTGGAAGCTTAGCCACCTGTGGGAAAAGAAACTATACCCTGTTCTAGGCTGTTCTCTGTCTTAACAGAGGGACATTGCTGTGTTCCTAAAAGCTCCGGTTTTCTAAATATTGGGTAGTAGCCCATGGTATGCCATGGTAGCAAGTGTCTGCTAAAGCCGCTGACATTCTCCATCCCCACCTTGCCTTTCCCTGGTTTCTCCTAGTTACTTCATATACCAGCTAAGCCTGGTGATTTATCTCCTAAAGGTGGACAGATTTTATATTTTGCCTCTGCGGCTGTTACTGAAACTCTTATGATCTAAATAAATCCTTGGAGTGTCTCCTAATGACTTTCTCAGGAAGGACAGGAAGGGTGAAAATTAGACCATTATTGATTTGCTAATGACTTTATCACTTCTCCTTCAGAAATGAAGCAGTGAGATCTCCAAGGCCTCCCTCTTCAGAGAGGACATGGCAACAAACAAGCTATGTGCTTTATGTGGAGGCCTCTGCTAGCAAACTACACCTTCCTACAAGCTGACAGTAAAGGTCTGGCTAGAGCTTTGTTTGCATATTCAGGGACTTGATGAATAGATGTAGTAGTGTAGCAGCTCTACAAACATGCCAGTGAATTGGCAGAGGTGTGAAAATCTGCTTCTTTGAGCAGTGCTTGTTTGGGTTCTCTAATTAAAATCCAATAAAGGATCAGCATTGTCATTCTGATTCATGTAATAAATGCAGACAACTCTTGGAAGAGAGGACACTTCCATTTTTTTCCCAGCTTCTTCTCTCCCTTTTCTTCCCCTCCCTATTTGTTCAGGTGCAGAAACCCTATGTGCCAATTCACACACATACTCTCCAAAAAACCCAAGACCTTCCAAGCACTATTTGCACAGCAGAGTCACTTTTCCAAGGCACTCAAGATCTCTATTTGAATTTTAAATGTAGAAGCTTGCTCTAAATACTTGCTGTAGCGCATTATCAATGTCCTTTTTACCACCCCTGCCTCTCCCTCCTCTGTTCTGGTGACAATAATTCAGGCCTTGGGGGAACTCTTCTTTGCATTCCAGTCTCTGGGATCATACTTTTTGCAAACAGAGATCTAGATAAAGAATCTTCCTGCCTGGTATTATGGGGTTTAATCTTCTCATGCGATGCTCTGTCATGAAACGAGTTTGGGGCAGTTTAAGATCAGGCTGAGAGGGTGGAATTCAAACCTGCTCCCTTCAGCCTGCCTCGTACAGTCACACGACCCTGCCTGACACTCTCTAAATATTGCCCCCAAGTCCGTGTGTGCCGAATCTCAATGAGCAGCTTGGGGTTACTCCTCTCCTATGAAATGCCCGGGGGGGTGGACTAGGGGGTGTGATTGGGCTAAGGTCATCACACACCACAATTAGACACCTTGCACTACGAAGCCCATCTTGGCTATTGAAAGGGATGTTTGTATCTCCACACAGACAACAGTTTTGCAGGGCCTCCTTCTGGCTAGAAAGGACTCAGGATCTGAACAAAAGCAGGACAAAGCTCACATGGGCCAGAAAAGGTGCTACGTTGACTCAGCCCCTGGAGAGCTTTGGGCTGGAGTGGGAGGAATGAATCCCTCCTGCAGAAGAGCATGGCAAAGCCAGGCTGGTATCCCTGCCCTGGGGCTGCTGGGCTCAAAACAAACAGGTATATTTAAAGAAAGCCCATTATTTTCCTTTGCAACCAAGTGTTTCCTGACACATTCAGCAGGCTGCTGGGCTAGAGGATGCTCTTAAAAATCGCTTTAGATGCCATGCAGCTGGGTGAAGGGAGGCAGTAGGGCGGGAGCCTGGTACTCGCCAAACGATTTGCTTCCCAAAAAGTGTCAAGTGTCAAGAAAAGGAACTCTGCGTGTCGGGGATTTCTTGCGAGCTGTTCCCAGATTGAGACAGCGTGTGGCGTTGTAAGCACAGGGGAGGGGAGGAAAAAAAATTATGTGCATGTGTATCCCTATCTGGGAATTTCCTAGTGGCTACTGGTGAAGGAGGCTGGGGACTACGTTACTTATTTATTTTCTTGGCCAGCTCACACTCGGAGATTAGCGCTCGCGAGTAAGGCATGCAGCCAGCAGGGCGGCTGGAGACGGCCACGAGTGTGTTGAACATGCTCCTTGGATGGGGAAAGCATCAGATCCCACGGGGGGAGGAGAAGGGTGTGTGGCTGAGGCGCAGCGCTCGTGGGAAGGCTGGGAAGCAAATCCCCCAAATAAAATTTCTTTGAAAAAGTACTGCAGCTGGCTGGGCTTTTTTTCCTTTCTCCCACCCCCATACCGCTGAGGGGAAGGGTGGCTGCGCCCTCGGGGTTCTGGTCCTGTCCCCGCGGGAGCCCCGGCGGGGCAGGTGATGGGGACCCTGCGGGAACGGAAGGAGGCAGTCCGGGAGGCACCGGACAGGGCAGAGAAAGCTCTGGGGGTCTGATTCGTGGCCCGCGGGTGCCCTCCCATCGCGACTGTCCCTGGGCAGGCTGCCTGCCTTACCTGCTTTGACGGAACAGTGGATGTGTGCCTTGGACTCGTAGTAGACCCAGTCGAAGCCGGCCTCGACGGCCAGGCGGGCCAGCATGCCGTACTTGCTGCGGTCCCGATCCGAAGTGGTGATGTCCACGGCGCGGCCCTCGTAATGTAAGGACTCCTCGGAGTGGTGGCCGTCCTCGTCCCAGCCCTCGGTAACTCGTAGCTTTACCCCGGGCCACTGGTTCATCACCGAGATCGCCAATGCGTTCAGCTTGTCCTTGCAGCGCTGCGGGATACGGGCAGACAGGTAAGGGTCATTATGGGGGTGCTGCAGTCAGGGACAGGTCCTCACTTCGCCATCTATAGCCCCTTGGGCCGCATCCTGCCCTCCCTCCCAAGACAAGTAAGCGGCAGCGCTCCTTTCCCCCAAAACGCGCCGCAGGATGGGTTCAGCCAGTGCTGAGCATCTTCTCCCCAGGTGCCAGCGAGGGATGAAGAAGCAGGTGAAGAGGAGGAAAGTGAACCCTGGGGACACGGGAGGAAGAGACGATAAAACACCATGAAGACCCACAGAGACGCAGCCGCTCCCTCCCCCGGCACCTGCTGCGGGGACAGGGAACCCCCCGCGCCGCACCACCGACGCTGGGATTGTGAGTGTGGCGGTTCAAAGCCACCTGCACGGAGCAAATTCCTGCCTCTAAGTGCCCTGTCCCTTCCAGAGAGCAAAGTTTCTGCAGAGAACAAACACTGGCCATATATCTCAGAGTCACGGATTTCCCCCGGAATGTCTCTCCGGGTATTTGCAGCTTAATTCTGTGTTGAAAAGGGTATCAATACATGTTAACAGCCTTTATGTGCTGTAGGGAGGGGTGTTTTTTTTTTCTCTCCCTTCGCCCATCACTCATTAGAGCCCTCAAAGCTGCATGGGCTGGGAGCATTCACTCCGCTTCAAACATACATCGGCGCTCGCCTACAAAGCCGAGGAAATCCATACAATAATACAGCTCTTAGTGGGAAGATGAAAAGCAAGGGAGGGCCAAGGAGGGAAGTTAAGCGAAGCAGGGATACTATGCAACTTAGGACCCCCTTTGTGTGGAGGGAAACGCTTCCAACTCCGTGGACAAGCACTGCAGGGTTTTTCATCACCCCCTTCGGAGCCACCAACCTTCCCCGGGCTGAACCGGGCCTTGCAGCATCGAGAGCCCTCAAGGACCGAGTAATGAGGGGGGCAGGATAGGGGGAGGGAGGGGAAAGGGGCCTGCAACGCTGGAGAGGGGTGAGCTACAAATGAAGCCTTGAAAGTTTTGGGAGGATTTCTCTCTTAGCCGAGGAGGCGAATAGACACAAGCGACAGTAGGGGAAAAGGATTCTCAGTGCTCCAGACACAGGAAATCAGCACCGAAAGCATTGAAAAGCGCTTGAATAAAGATGCAGAGCTAGAAACACACACGTTGCCAGCTTTCTTCCCCCTTTTAGAGAGGAAAACAACTTGTGCATATATCCAATGCGGTTCGCTTGATGAAAACATCAATGTGGAAGAAAGTCACGTCGGGACGCAGAAAACTGCTCTTCCCACGCTTTTGTTGGCCTGACTGGGATGCTTGGCCTTCTGCAGGACCATTCTCCCCAGTGTGTTCATAGCACGCCCAATAACAGACCACAAAGCCCCCCTTCACAGCTCCTGGAAAGGCAAAGCCCCTCCATTTACCCCGACGACACTACTTTTAGGGACGTGACAAGGTTGCTCAGCAAGAAAGTTCCCGTGTGTCCACCAACATCCAAAAAAGTGATTCCAGCAACACACAGGTATTCGAGAGATATAAAACACAGTCATGAGCTCACTTTGGACTCTCTGGCCTACCGCTTTACGCAGAGAGACGGATGTTTGGGTTTCAGCACCGCTCCCAGAAGCAGAACACAGCGGCACAAGGAAGTTGAGTTTATTTAATCCTTCCCCCCCATCTCTCTCTCTCGTACCTGAGAGGATGGATACGCTCCTCGACCGATTTACAGGGGAGAAGTGGGAGAAGGATCAAACTGATAAGGAGACAGCACTGCGCGACACTGCGATGTCTTGCCCCTACGGGAGACAGAGGGCTCGGAGGGCGCGAGCAGCAGTGCGGGCAGCGGTGCGGGCAGCGCCGAGAGGCTCTTGTCTCTCCGGCCATGCGAGCACCAGTTCCCGGCTTCAGGCGAAATAAAGAAGTAGAAACGGCCTCCTAAAGGACTTTCCTCGCTTTTATATTGCCTGAGCTGGATTGTCAGAGTCAAAAGCCGTGAAGCCCAGACTATTTATTAATTCATTGGGTCGTGTGCCACAAATCAAGCCCAATTCTGTTCAGCCACCGTGAAGCTCAGCAGGGCTGCCTCCACTAAAGCTTTGTGTGGAAGCAAAGTTGTTCAACAAGCCCTCTCCTGCCAGCTCCTAATCTCTTCATAAATGAATTGCTTGAAGGAAACACTTAACAGGTACCTGTCAGTGTAAACAACCTGGTGGGCTTCCTAAATGCCAAGTTGATCTCTAAATTCCTCACATCACGCACCGGTTGTGTGCCTGCATTACACCAGATTGCTATTTTATTTCATACAAATTCCAGCTTTATCATACTGACCTGGCCTCCTTATCTCTCCCCCGAATCCAGCCAATGGCTGGGGTGGGGGGGGAGGGAGGCGAGGAA
This sequence comes from Pithys albifrons albifrons, assembly GCF_047495875.1. NCBI lineage: Eukaryota > Metazoa > Chordata > Aves > Passeriformes > Thamnophilidae > Pithys > Pithys albifrons. The sequence continues at coordinate 9,072,873 of NC_092464.1, forward strand.
GGGGAGAGCTCTTAGCAAACTGCTAGTGTCACCTGCAAAGTTGAGAACCTGTCTTACCTACCTCTGTTTGCGTTCCCCCCCCCCGCCCCCCGCGCCTTCTGGAGTTAATATTAACTAGCGGCTAATGCATTCGGCAACCACTCTGCAAGTTTAACGATTCTGTTCAGGAAAGACCTCTCCATGGTTGAAGGGCTCCCGAAGCCGGCGTTTGAAGGCTAGGATTAAACGAGAGGTTGCTGGCCGAGGGAGAGAGGGAAGGAAAGTAAGGCAGGGAGGCCGGCGGCAGGACGACACCTCGTGTCGCCAGAGAGCCAGTCGTGTCCGGGGAACGGTGGGCAAGGGAAACCCCTCCGCCCGCTCCTCAGCCCCGCTCCGCTTCCCCGCTCCCTGCCTGGCCGAGGGGTGCCGGAGCCCCGCTCGGTCCCCGACCTCGCTCCCCCACCTCTCTCCCCTCTTTGCCTCCGGGTACCCGGCGTTGCTGCCTCCCCGTCCACGCTGCTCTCAGCCCACCTCCCCCCTTTGTGTCTAAAGCACGGGAACAAGCACTGAAGGAGAAGCGCAGGGGGAGCTGGGGCGGGGGGTAGAAAAAAAAGTATTTGTTTTCGTTTCGTTCGTCTGAGGGAAGTTGACAGAAGGTCAGGAGTTCAGACGCTGCCAGCTAATGCAGCGGGAGCGGCCAGCCGCGTAGCCGGCGCGGCGTGCCCCGGGAGAGCCGCGGGGCCGGGGTCAGCCCGCAGCCCGCCCCCGGCCCGCAGCCCAGCGCTCCCGAGCGTGCCTCGGCTCCCCCCGCGCCCGCCGCCCCGCTCCGCCGCGCACACGCACCGGCGCAGCCGCGCAGGGAGGGAAGGAGAGAGGGAGGGATGCGCAGAGCCCCGCCGGGAGCCCGTCTCCCGCGGAGCCGCCGCCGCCGCCGGGCTGCGAAGGGAAGGGTGAAACCCGAGCCGCCGCGATCGATACGCGAGGGGAGTAAGTGGAGCTGAAAATGCGAGAGATGTGGCTCCAAAGGCAGCGGGGGCGGAGGACCGCGGGTGCGCGGAGGGGCGCGGGCCGCACCCTAGCGCGGACCGGCTCCAGCCCCGCTCCTCTCCGCTCCCCTGCGCGGGGCGGCGGCCAAGGGCGGGCGGAGGCGCCGCCGCGCTGCGAGGTGCGGTGCGATTTAAGGTGGTCGGGAAGAGATGGTGGCGACTGCCGGTCCTTCGCCGCGGGAGACCCGGCAACGTGCGGAAAATCAGGCCGAGGAACGGGGAGAGTTTGGGAAATTCCACCCCACACCCCCCCTTTCCCGCGTCCACTCCCCGCCTAGTCCTTCCAGGCAAGTCCTGCTCTAGCACTGAAGGTGGGGCTTAAATGTATTAATATTAAAAAAGCGCTGTTGACCTATATTTGGAGGAAACCCATTTCCAGTCTCTAGATTGCATGTAGTTTCTGAAACTCCGGGATTGGCAGAGCAATTGACTTCACCGAGCTCTCTGTTCAGCATGAATAATAATAATTATGAGGTGACTTTCGGAGCGGTTCTCTCTCTTTCTCTCTATTTTCTCTTTTTCTTTTCTTTTTTTTTTTTTCATAAAATGGTTCCGCAATCCGATTCCACCCGAGATCCAATATTTACCCAGTTGTAAACCTTATGCCATCAGATTTTTTAAAACAGAAGGTGATGCAATGCCGATAAGTTGCAAGTCCCTCCCCTATGGAAGTACCAGAGCATTGGTGCCGAGCATCCTTAAAGAAATATCAATATATTTACGCTCTGATGGGCACAATTGCAAATGATGGTATTGCAATACGAGCTATATAAAAAGGAATCAGGAGAGGAATGGTCGATCCGGCTTCAGCTGCCTTTTGTGAGTGCACGACTGCATGCCTAATAAATTTAGAATATGCTCGCGCGGGAAATAATAATAATGAAGGTTAAAATGAAATGAAGAAAAGAAGAGAGAAATTAAATAAAAAAATATAAATCAAGTCAGCAGACGCAGCAACCGCGGACTACGTTTGTAATAATGAGTGGGTGTCCTGGCGGTCACTATACAGTTGGAGTCCTCTGAGCTGTATGCAATTCGTTTGATCAAAGTGCATCCTTGGGGACAAATGCAAACAGCAATCTCTAACCAAGTTACAGGGAACGCCATGGCACGGTAATGACTGTAAGTATCACACAGATTCCCCCACCAAATATCTAAATACCTCCAGCTCCAGCCCCTGCTAACTTGTCTGGATAGATGGTATTTACATTCAATCGGGGAAACTAGCCGAGTTTGGAGGGGCGGGGGGAGGAGGGGGAGAGGGAAAGGAGGGGGCTTTCAAAAATACTAAGACAGATGCATCCTTTAGGATTGCTCAGAGAGGTTAACAAACACAAATACAGGTATCTCTGTGGCTCTACCTGAGTCATCAGTCTGTCAGCTCCCGTGTTCTCTTCATCCTTAAAAATAATGTCAGGGTTGTAATTTGGGGTTAGTTCTTTAAATCTCTCGGAGTTTCTTGTGATCTTCCCTTCATATCTTCCACTGGCCCCTAGGGTCTTCTCTGCCACATTGGGAATAAACTGCTTATAGGCTAAAGGGGTCAGCTTTTTGGGGTGTCTCCTTTTTCCAATGCCCCTGCCTGGTCCACAAGTCAGCCCAGAGGAGACTAAAAGAGCGCAGATGAAGCCCACCAAGAGAATTCTTGTCAACAGCAGCATTTCGTCCATTGAATCCAATTACTTCAAAGCTCTCTGTGCCTATCCCTGGCTGTCTCTAGAGCTCTCTCTCCTCCTATGTCCTTGTCTGCTTTCTGAATCGTATACTATCCACCGATCCCTAGCAAGACAGGTGCTGGAATGGCAGGCTTTAGGTCGCTGATAACGGAACACATCGGAGTTTGGTCGTGAGACAGCAATCGAGAGACAAAAAAAGGGTCTGATTTTAATGGTAGCAAAGCAAGACGCTTGTGAGAGGAGTCTGCCTTTAGTTCTATATTATAGCTGCCAGGGCCGAGAGCTGATTGGCCAAGGCGAGACAAGCTTGTCTTCTGATGTTTTAACCCTCAAAAAGGCAACAAATTCTTGAAAGATTTTTTTTTTCCTTTTACCTGAAGGGCTTGGAGCTGAGAGGGGTGGAGATCGCGCTTTCTTGGGATAACATCAATTACACGTTTGTTTTTTTTCTTTTTGCCTTTTTTTTTTTGTCAGAAACTTTCTTGGCAGAATGGTACATTTGTCAGCTAGAGGAACAGATGCCTCTGTGAAAGAGGGGGAAAAAAGTAAGATTAGCAGGGTGCCTCAGTCCAAGTCAAGTTTCTAAGGGCAGTTGCGGTTAAATAAAATGCCGAATTGTCGGGGAGCCGTGCAAATAGGAAGGTATTGGGGAAGTATTAACGCCCGGGGGGAATAATGCCATTTCAGAGCGCACCCACCTAAATGGTTTTGTAACAGGTTTCTTCCCCCTGAAAATGGAGATTATTTTCCTTCCTAAAGATACACATTTTTAAACACACTTGCCTTTTAGCTGATAAATGACCACTTTAAAGGTAGAAAGAGGTCTGATGCGAGGCGGCAGTTAAATGAAGTTAGGGTGTCTGACTAGTGTATCACAAAACTGCAATTTGGTACTTTTTTTTTTTCTAAATAAATCGAGGATATCGCCCAGTTTAAAATAGTCTTGTATCTTCGGAAGTGCATGAAAAGTCAACTGATTAAAAATAGATGGTCTCCTGAGCACGATGGGGCTATATTCTTTGTTTCTTTGGTCAAAGTCGGAGAGGAGCGTTTTAGACTCTTACACCTCCTTGCGGGGTGTCATTAAGTTTTTAAGAAAAGCGTGGTGTTGAAAGCATCCGCAAACACAATTAACAGAGATCGATCCAAGTAAAGTGAATGGAAAGGGGATAAGTTTAATGTTAAATTAATTGTTATCTCATGCAGCGTGGCAAGTGATGTCTTTATCCCGATCTCCAAAAGCTACTAATCAGACAAAGGTGTTGAGAGACGGGCAAAATTGCAGAGATGGGGCTGATAGAGCAGGTTAGACAGAACAGCAGAGTCCCATATGAACAAACACTTCTCAGCCTGCAAAGTGCTCATTTACTTTTGCTCCTAAGAAAATACAATTTGTCTTGGGATCTAGAAACTTTCAGGAGTTTTTAGGAGTTCTTACAAAGTCCAGGACGGCATGCTGAAGTAATTCAAAGCCCACTCACTCAGAAAAATAAAACACATCAAAAAAATCAACTTTATTTAAGTTGTAGGTATTTTTTAAACAAACCCCAAAAAGGTCTTTGGGGCTAACAATTATATGGGAGTTTTCCGGTCTGTGACATCGAGCTGAGTAATAATCAACTTAAGCCATGTGAAAAAGCACTTTAAAATTAGTTTTTAAGTGGTAAAAAAGTTATGCATCTGTAAACTGTAACAGGCAGGACGGCATGGACTTTTCAAGGGACAAAGTGGTCTTTTTAGGTAAACTTTAGAAAAGAGCCGAAAAAAGTAAGCCGAAGCTCTCACCCCAACTCTGACTGGTGCTCTTATCTCTTTCTTAGCCTATACTTTTCTTGTGCTAGTCATGTTTCTTTGTAGAGTTTCAGTGAATCATTGATTTCTCTTTCCGAGTTTTAAATTGAGGAGTTTTGACTTGGAAATGGGTAACAAGCTAAAAAGTCAGCAGTTTGGCTTCTAGGTAACCAACTTAGCTGCAGAAACAAGTTGTATAACAGCTAAATACCTGCTTCATTATATTAAAAAACAAACTTAAGTTTTATCTCCCTGTCTGCGTGCATGCAAGAAGACAGATACAAGGAATATGTAATTTATACAAAAGAGGATATGTTCTTTTGATGTGGCTGCTTAAACAGCATGACTTGATATAACAGTTGATTAAACAGCGCCAAGGAATAAAAGCTATTCTTAATGGTGTGGAATACTGCAAATCTTTTATCACCCCTCTTACCTTGTCCCCCTACCCCAGGAAAGATGATCGATATCCCAGGCACTAGACGGGTGAACATCGCAGTGAAGAAGTCTAGAGAATAAGGATAAACTCCCTCATTATCAGATTGCCATATGTACAAAGCAGTCACCCAAAGATTAACAGGGAAGGAAACGCAAAGAAGGAATTAATTAAATGCAAGTAATAAATGCGCGGGGTGGGGGGAAGGGAGAAATCAAGAAAAGTTGTAACTGTGGGAAGCTCGAAATCCCCCCTCCTATCAAATTAGACGTGAAAGAAAGCAGAGCTGGGGGAGCGGGGAGGCTCTGCTCAGCTTCAGCGCAGGCTGGAGGTGGCCGTGGCCCCGCCGGGAGCCGGGCGGGGGGAGCCGGGGGTGGGTCCGGGAGTACACTGGGGGATGCCGGGGGGACCAGGCTGCCGCTCCCGCCCGCCTCGCCGGGCCTCCGGGATGCGCCCTGCCTCTCCTACCCAGGATGAGCTTCCCTTCTTCCTTTCTAATTATTATTTAAATACCACAGCTTCTAGGGGAAAACAGCCCCTAAGCCCCTCAGTCCCTCTCGCAGCACGCCGGGGCTCGTTTCCCCTGGCGGGGGTCCTGCCCCTGCCTCGCCGGCCCAGCCCCAGCTCGGGTTGCCGGGGGCGAGCCCCGCACCCGGCCCTGCCTGCCCCACACCTCAGCATTCCCAAAACCATCAGCAGTCCCCGGCCAGGCACCGACGCCTTCTTTGGAGGGTCCACAGACCACAGTCACTGCTGCCCGCAGGAGTCCTAGGGTCCCGCAGGGCTCTCCAGGGCGAAGGGGCCGGGGAGGGCTACGAATGCAAATCCTCTCGCTCCACCGCCCCTGCCCACAGAGTCAGGTCCCCCATGGAGCTGCCACCAGGCTCCCTGACAGCCCCCAAAGCTCTGGTGTAGTGGTGGGGAGCCCCTTGGGTCATCCAGACCCTGGTACTCCTGGGCACAGCACACACCACAGTCCCAGGAGCATCCACCACTGACCCCACAGAGTCCTATTGCAAGTACCCATCAGAGCCCCATGGCCCTCCTCGCTGACATACAGGCTCTTCCAGTGGCTCTGCCAAACCTCGTGGCAGCTCCCAGGCTTCCCATTGTGGGGCTGTGGGGCAGCACTGTGCTGGGCCATCCCTATGGGGCCCGGACTGTAGTGGGGCAGTGGTGGGTGCACCCAGCCTCTGGCCAAACTCTTTGAGAATCTCACTTATTATTTATCTTCTTCTTTTATGAAATCTGGATTTGCTGACGGCTGTTTGCTCTACATAAAGGCAGGGAAGGGTTCAGGCTGCACAAGCAGGTTGCTCGTTGGCCATTTGAAGTTGCACTAATATATTTTGGTTGATGAATCCCAAAGTACAGGATATTTCCCTCAGAAAACTGGATATGCAAATGCTGTGGAGCTTTTAATTGGATCTTAATTACCTATCACCCTTAATGGCCACCATTTGTTCTCATGCTTAATATATGATTTTTTAATTAAATTATCAATTTTTAGAGCATGCAAGTTTCATTTTTGCAGCCTCTGCACCTCTGGCGTTTCCCAAGAAATTTGGGATCAAAGTGATCACTGACAGAGAAGTAGATCATGAATAACTTCATGGAAAACAGAGGTTATGCTGGGGTAAAACTGGTGTAAATGGAAGGAGACTCAGGCAGGATTCTTGTCTGAAGCTTTGTTTGATTCTTTTATATATTGCACCCTCCTTCTTGGCAATGTTAAACTATTTCTTTTAAAGGGATTGGTACATATCCCTGGTTGCCTATCCTCGTAGTATTGCAATATCTATTTCGAAAATCAACTTAGAAGTTTCAGTTCAGAACTACTGGCTACCTGGCAACTATACCTTTATAATGATAAGCAGAACAAACCTTTTTCCTTGGAATATTCTTCCACAAAACCCCAAACAGTGGCAGCAACAAGAAAGACTAAGCTCAAAGTTTTACACCCATTTTCATTTGACAGAAAAATTCAGAGAGCCATGCAGTTGAAACGTGGTATTGTTCTTGCTGTGCCCTTAGCCTGTAGAATATTTCTGCTACAAGAGAAAAGTATTTTGTGTGCATGGAGAGGCAGAAAATGTTTGCTTTCCAGAATAACTGTGTCTATGTGCATTGATTTTGCTGTTTTCATATCCATCTGCTCGTGGATTAATGATAATCATTGTCTTGAATATGGTCAATAGAGCCTTTCATCATACATGAGAAAATTATTGTAGATAGGATGAGTCATAAGACATTGATATCTTTATTTTGTTGTATATTTGCTGTTGAACCAAACTTTAAAGCAGAATTTCCCATAGGATTCCTTATATCATCAACAGGGCAATATGTAGTGCCTGATTATGGGTTTATACACAAACACATTTCTTCTTTAGGTCTTTTAATTTCTCTTTGAATAACCTAACATTTTCTCGTACCAAAAGTCCCAGGTAGGACTGAGTAACCTTTTTTTTTTCATTCCTGGATTGTGATCTGCATCCGTTTTCATCTACTTCCTTCTGGTCACAAGTGGGGAAATTCCCAACCCAGGTGTTTCTGTCCACGAAGGGACGGTGGGAGGGAAGCTGCCACTAGGGGTGCTCGATATTGGAAGCTGCCCCTAAGCACCTTCCTCACAGCTTACACAGTTTTCTGCAGTCCCCAAGAGTAGAAGTTTAAAAGTAGTTGTTAAGCTAAAAAAAAAAAAAAAGGAAAAAAAAGCAACATACCAAGTGAGCAAGTTTTGGAGCTTTATTTTTTGCTTTTTTTAAATAACAAATAATTTTATAGCCAAGTATCTAAAAGTTATTTTCTCATTGCTCTGTGCATTGAATTGTGAGGCAAGAAATGGCCACAACACACATTTCTTTCATTTCTGATAACCCCTAAAATTAACTGATAGAAATGTAGTTGCTTAAGCACCAGCCATGAGTACAAGAATATCCAATGTTTAGTCCCGGTTGTAACATTGACTTGCTTTCCTGGTCATTGGTAAGTGACTTAGATTCGAAATTTGGATCACATAAACATTGCTAAGAATAAACTTTCAAAAGAAGTAATATGATTTTCTTGTGTTGTTGTTATAAAAAATTTTAACTGGATTATTAATGGTTAGTATGCCAATTTGGGTTTTGGTTGTTTATCTAAGGAATTTATCTGGGCAACCGAGTCAATGATCATTAGAGGTTGTGGGTGGAGGAGGAGCGAAAATAGATCTTTTTCTCCATGCAGATCAATACCAGCAGGTTCTTACTTGGTTGTCTTTAGGTCCCACCTATTTTCAAATGTGTTTCTGAGTATGAAGAAGCTATTTATTCTAAGAGACTTGTTCTCATCTCTTTCAGTATCAATGATTACTGAAGCTATATTTACTTAGTGTAAATAAAGAGCCTATGTTTAATATATATTAATACTCCTCCCAGATGGTTAATGAAAGAGTTACCTTTAAGCAAGATCTACATTTTAATGTATAGTTTCCTGTTCAGGAAGAAAAAAAAAGGTGGATACATAAAAAGCATTGTGAAATGTGTGCAGTTCTTAGCTGTCTGACTTGCATTGCTCTTGTGTTTTAAGGGAAAAGTGCAGAGTAATATTTTGGAATATTGAGTGATAATACTTCTCCGGGTCCATATGACATGACAGCCAGACAGGGGATGCTAAGAGAAACCTGAAGGCATGAGATAAATTCAAACTTAACTTGCTGGCTCTTGCAGTGTGAGGTTGGCTTGCTCAAAGTACACAAACCAACAGACTGAATCAAGGCTGTCTGTTTGGGCAGAGATCAGAAACAAAGCTTGCCCTCTAAAGTCCACCTCATAGCCAGATCCAGCCATGGTAACCACTGTATTCACTGGGCCATGGTAGCAGGAGAGGTATGTGCATGATTGTCTTAGTTTTTCTTGTTTCCTTACATTTGGAGACTATTTTTGAGCATAGTTTACATGTTTTCTTTCTTTTTTCCTGGCATATTTACACCCTGGCTTTTTAAAATGCTTTGTTCTTGCCAGTCAGTTTAGCAATGCACTTGTTAAAACAGTTCCTAATATATTGTATATGACTGAAAATGACTTAATTGTTCTATTTCTTTCTGACCCCAATAAAAAGTGTCCCTGATATTGTTTGAGTCTCTCTCTGTTCACAAGCACCTACATATATGTCACCGGGTGACTTCGAAACATTTCTTAGATACATCAATTCAATTGCTCTTATTTATTTATTTAGATTTGTAATAATGACAGTAAATGGCCATCTGAATCAATCCAGGCACTTTGCAGTCATTAATACTGCAGCATCAATATCACATAACACAATTATAGTGCAATAAATTACCCATATGCCTCATTTGTTGTCCAACCAAAATAAGAGCTCCCTGTACCTATCACATTGCTCATTTATATCCTTTTCCTCTAAGACACCTTGATAGCAGGAAGAAGGGCTTTGAAATGTTCCTGAAAGCTTAACAAAACCCTGTCCTTTTTCAAGGTGCAGATAAGAGAGCTGAGGAAATGGCATGAGGGATGCTCCATCAGCTAATATGCCCTTATGAACAGAGAAGGGCCCAATCCTCTGCACAGTCAACTAATAAAGTTACTTATATTACCATCAGAAAACCTCAGAAGGACATCTCTCATTGATCACAGCTGCATCTGGATTGTGTGACAGCTCAGGAGGGCTTCTGCTCACTCATCTCAAGCCATGTTGGGCTTTCAATGAAAAAAGCAAAACCTTGAATTTTGTGTATAAACCCATTCAAACTAAGTCACTGACACAGCTGTGAAGTCAGTGTGAAGCCAGAATGAGGAGCTGACTGTAATCCTGCACATCATCCTCAGCCCATATTGGTTTCAGAAAAAATGTAACAAAGTGCCCAGGACAGCAGCTTGATTTCCAAGCATGGAAGGACTGGATAACTGCAGAAAGATCAGCACCTAATCCCCTCGATTCTCTGATGCAAGGAACTCTTTAATGCAGCTTCTTTCTGCACATGCAGTAGCAGCATTGACTGTTTTCACTCAAATGCCTTTCTGGAGCATCTTTTCTATGGGGACAGAGGGAGGGAGAGAAGGAGGCAGGAAAGGAGGCTTCTTAGGTGCAAAGGGTCCTTTGTGCAACCATGAAGCTCAGAGCTTCTGCTCCACTGTGTCATGGGCTGAAAGGGGAAAGCTGCTGAACCAACGATTTTGCAAAAGCAGTAGCCAGAAGCCTCAATAATACTTCAATTCAAGAAACTGGAATCCTTTTTCCAATTTCCCACAGGATCCCCTTAGAAAACCCATTAGAACAGCAGACTTGACCCTGGCAGGCCTTGATTCAAAGTCTTCTGGATTCAACTGGAGCCTTTCTGTTGTTTCAGTGGATTTTGCATCACTTTGATGTTAAGTCCATTACATTTGTGTTGCTCAGAGCAAACTGCTCCTGGTGCTGTTAGCAATTCCTCAGATTCATACATAAAAGCAGAGAGGTAACACAATGGTTTTATAGCATCAAAGTGGAGTGCCCTGCTCAGTTCCCTGGTGAGATTTCTTTGGGTAACTCAACAAGCAACTCTACAGGGTAACAAACTGTATTCATGTTAGACAGTTGTGTGTCCTCCACAACTGCAGCACTGTTGCCCAAATCTTCCATAATGTGACAACTAATCTATCGGTCAAATTTGTTTGTAGAATTAATCAATTTCAATCAGTAATTGCCTTTGGGCAGCAGTTCAATTATGGCCTCATCTTTTAGTTCTCACTATTGAAAAAACAGATAAGTAAGTTTTGAAGAGAAATTTTGCTCATTAATACTCAAAATCAGGCAGTGTTGATGTTGATGCTTGTTTTATTCATATGACCATGTTTTCTGCACTTGACTTCTTTGTGGGCATGAAGCAACAATGTAGTGACAATACCACAGCACACAGCGTACCCAGCTATATGCAAATTGACATTAATGAACAAAGAAAGTCACTTTTGAGAAGCATGATGTATCTCTCACCCCAGTGCTGGAGTTACGAGATGTCAGCTTCTCCTAAGGTTCAAACAAAAGATACTGTTTTTATTTCACCTCTTCTCTGTGTTTATTTTTCTGTACAGAAGAAAAAAAATTGCTGGAGGTGCAGAGTTTTCTTCAGAAGAAAAAAGCACACTCTTGAAATATTCATAATAAAAAAAAACAAACCAAAAAGCCCCACACTGTATTACTTCACTCAGCCTTTCTTTTGGAAAGCAAAATAAATCATAATTTATGCATGGAGGTTTGAAAATCAAAATCGTCATAAAGTAGCATAAGGGCAGCCTGACAAAATAAGGCACAGACTGTAGGCTAGAAAATTACCTACCATGTAAACAAGGTGACACAGACAATTGGGCACTGAGAGCTTAGTGATTTTTGAGGCAGGGGAAAATATTTTGCTGCTATAACCTAAGGGAATTTTGAAATCGCTCCAAAATGCACTACCTGAAGACAAGCAATTTTTGGAATGCGTTCATATTATGTCATTATATCTAAATATGCTGAGCAAAGAGCAGGATAACATTTCCCCTTCCTCTATGCTGCTAAAATGAATTCAATTTGGGGCAAAATTACTCAGCCTTAATCAGTATTTTTGTGCATTAGTATCCAGTTGAATCTCAGGGAAAATCAAGTAGGCTGCAGACACTGGTGCAGCTTGATATTGCTATTTTTATTCATTTCTGTTTATTGTAGAAAAGTTTAGAAGCCAAGAGAGAATCAAGCACCATTTTACCAGGCTTTACTCAAACAAATATATAAGATCTCTTCTTCAAACAGTCTACTCTTTTATTTGTACTGTTTGTACTTCACCTTATGTGCATGAAGACCCATTGAAGCAAATGGAAAAATTTACAGCATGAGGTGTCTTAAGATTTCCAATCTGATGTAGCAAAATGAAATTTCATAAAAGGACTCATCTTGTCCTGATTGGATGTAGTGTAAGAAATACCTCTGTTGCCTTGGCTGGAGGTCTCATCCTTACATTTTCAAGCTTTCTGGCCAGCTTCATCTCCAGACATTGGAGAGGCAATTATATTCAGAATGTTTCAAAGAGGACTGGATACTTACATAATTAGAGTATCTCTGCTGAGTAGACAGTTTTAAATGATGTGTGAGCTTTAGTAATTTTTGGCAGAAATTTCTATTAATTATCGTGAGCCAGAAGGAAGCTCTTCCTTTAAACATCTTCTGATATAAATACCCATTTTGAGGATCAGCCAACAGTAGCCTCTGAACTTGGCTGGAGCCAAGGGGAAGAGGTTTTAAAGACCCCTGGTGATTTAGCAGAACAGTGATCCTTCTTAAGCAATGGGTTGTCATTGGCAATCTTGGCATGAGATCGAATTGCGACAGCTTCACAAGTCACTTCCTGAGGACTCAGAGGGCATCCTCACTTGTGGCAAATGGACAAAATGAGGTTTATCACAAAATCATAGGTTTGTGTTGGAAGGGGCCCTAAGGACCAGCTAGTTCTTACACTCCTGCTTTGGACAGGGACACTTCCACCAGACCAGGCTGCTCAGAGCCTCATCCAGCCTGGCCTTGAACACTTCTAGGGATGGGACATCCACAGCTTCTCTGGGCAACTTGTTCTAGTGCCTCACCACCCTCATAGTAAAGAATTACTTCCTAGTATCTAAATATTTCTTCTTTCAGTTTGAAGCCATTCCTCCTTTCCCTATCACTCCAAGCCCTTGTCAAAAGTCCCTCTCCAGCCCCTTTAGGTACTGGAAGGTGCTATAAGGTGTTCTCTGAGCCATCTCTTCTCCAGTCTTAACAGCATCAATTGTCCCAGCCCATCTTCGCAGGAGAGGTGCTCCAGCCCTCTGAGCACCTTTGTAGCCTCCTCTGGGCTTGCTTCAACAGACTCATGTCTTTTTCATGTTGGAGACATCGGAGTAGGACACAGCACTGAACATGGGGTCTCATAAGGGCAGAGCAGAAGGGCAAAATCACCTCCCTTGACCAGCCAGCCACTCTTCTTTTCATAAAGTACTAGAATCCTGGAATGTTCTGAGTTGGAAGGGACCCACAAGAGTCACCAAAGTCCAATTCCTGGCCCTGCACTGGACAGCCTCAAGAATCCCACCATGTGCCTGAGACCTCTGTCCAAACAATTCTTGAACTCTTGTCAGGCTCAGTGACTTCCTTAGGGAGACTGGGTGAAAAACTTTTTCCTAATATTGAACCTAAACCTCCTCTGATACACAGCTTCATAATTTTGATGCAGCCCAGGACCTGGTTGGCTTTCTGGCCTGCAAGCACACATTGCTGGGTCATGTCCAGCCTGTCCTCTGCTAGCAGAGTTGGGTGTTATGGAACAGTGTATGCAAACTCATATTGCTTGGTAGGTGTAGTAAGCTGGGAGCATGAGTGGCTAGTTATGGTAGATGAGCTGCAGCGTGGTAACTAATTCAGCCCTGTCACCACAGTGGTTCTAGGAATCCTACAGATCCATAAGTGGCTTTTGAAAATGTCACTGAGGTAGGAAACTGTTGCCCGAGCTGTTTGGTGAACCAAGAATTAGACTGTAAATGGCAAGTCTTACAGAGAAAAGAAGAAAAGAACCTCACATCTCTCTTTTTCAAGTCACAAACACCACGCAGAGAATGGATATCTTTAATTTATGCCTATAAGATATTATCAGTCTTCAAAAAAACTCTGCTAAGATGTCAGTGTTCTGTACATGACAGCCACTTAGAAAAACAAGATTTTTTTTTGTTCTCACACTATACAGTTTTTATTTCCCCTTGAATGAATTTATTATACATTAACATAATTACTTTAATTTATTACCTTAGTAAATGTCAAACCCATAAGATATCAGTGTATTACACTGCATTCATTCAAGAGCCTTGAACAAATGATCAAACCAAGCATTAAGTTTCTTCTTCACATAAGCATTTTTGAGAGAGTATTGTGCGATTAAAAAATATGCCTTTGTAACTGAATTCTGCCTTTGTTTACACTTACTTACTCCTCTAGTGATCTGAGTAGACTGAGACCTGCAAAGCCATGTCCAGCTGACTGGGACACTGGTAATCCCTGTTGCTAGTTTTAATTGTAGTCCTTTCAATATATTAAACAACTCTTGCATCCTGCATTTAAGACAGAGTTCTTCTCGCTTTTTCTTTTTTCCCTAAAGTTAAAAAATACTAGAAACCTCAGACTGGCTATGTAACCCCCCCTTAGACTCTGCTTAGCACAATTATGGGCAAGAATAAGAAATTATCCTAAGAAGTTTATCTAGCTTTGCTTCTTGAGCCAGACCAGAATCACATCACATTTACAGTTATAGATGGCTTCACTATTCAACACGCAGATTTAGGAACAAATGCATATTGGGGCCACTGGCTGCAACACTCTGCATTCTCTGTTGTGCTTCATCAAGAGAAAACTGCAACATCCCCTTCCTGCCCTTTGCAGATTCCCCAGCAGCAGGTTCTTCATAGGTGGCTGCTGACCATGACCTCCATCCTCTTAGAGGAGGACTGTAGTGCCCTTCTGTATTCTTGTCAGGCCTGGAGTTTTTATGTAGCCTTTTTTCTCCCAAAGGAAGATATGTAACTTCCAGTTGAGGATTATATACTCATATTTTTCAAAAGAAAGTTTTGCGAACACTATTCCTGGTCTTTGTTGGCAGATTTCACTGGAATGACTCCATAGAAGTCATGTTTAGTTCATATACTGTCAATAATTATGAGAGTGATATCCTAAGCTGGCATATTCATATACTATATAATTTCAAATATTTGCATCTGATTATGTTAGTGCAGTGCATTGACAGGCTCTAAGAAGGCAGAGCTTGTCTTGACAAAGCATCTGCAGTCTATATTTCCATAACGTATCCCCATCAGTTTGGAGAGGCCCTCTTAAACCAGTGCACAATTTCTGAGATCTGTTCTACAGAATTTGAGATGTAAGTTATTCCTATGGCTGATTTTCTGTAAAATACCTACAAAACAAAAAAACCTTAGGGGATGAGATGAAGTGAGATGAAAGCAAAAATACCAGGGAATCTGTTTCTCTCCAGACTGGAAATTAAAAACAGTGTTTTCTTCATGCAGCTCATCTCACTGTGAGGAGACCACTTTGTGGGAAGCATATCTGCTGAACTTGTGGACGTCTCTCCCTATAAACTTGTTTGATTAGGCCTCTGTGACACCAGATTTTCTGTATGTGCACAGCCCACAGAATGCCTCAAGAGAGTTATTGGAGTTTAATAAAGTTTGTATGAGATTGTAAATATTTCCTCTCCAATGCACTTAATTCATTTTCATATTTTATAAAGAGTTCCCAGAACAAATAGATAATTTTTCTGAAATGTGGACCTCAAAAAGACACGTTTCTAAGCAGAAAAGTCATGGACATTTTTGATCAAAATCTACAATTTTTTTCTTGATGTAAAAACCTAACAACTTTTCTCTCATAATTTTTTTAAAAAAACATAGTTAAAATTTTTGAAAAGGAAATTTTTTTTGTTCTAAATTAAACTGAGTAAGTTCATTTCCAATCCTTCTTCTCTCATATTGTTATTGGAATGACTGAAATCCTGTAATCCATTACATTTAAGATAAGACAATTTTCACCTATTAGGTGCCAAGTAGAGCCCATCTTCTTGCCACTACTTGAGATGCTACCAGTACTCTCAACTCTGATCATAGCTGGGTTTCCCTCTAGTACCAGACTGAGAAGGACCTCAGCTGAGACTGCATTTTTTGTAAAGGTGTAGATCTTTAGAGTCAGTCTTAGAGGTCTTTTCCAACCTTAATGATTCTATGATCTTACTTTCTATTGGGGTTCTGTATCTACTTTTGATAAGAGACTAAACTCATGAGAGTTCAACCTCACAAATGTTTGTTACGTGATCTAAATAGTGTGGGAGGATGTGGCTTGGCTCAGGTGAGGCCTCCCTGTGTGTCTCCATGGACAGACAAAAAGGCTCAGGTGGCAGTGATTTGTGGAATCTTTTCCTAGGGAGGTAAATTGTACTCTTTTGGCCTGATGACATCAGCTAAAATTGTAATTTCATCTTCACAACCTCATTTTGAGGCCAATCACGGAACAAGACACTATCACTGAGAATGTGTTGTTGGGTAACCTGTTTTCAAGCTTTGATCTTCTTTCTGCTGAAATCTCTTGAGGCATCCTGGATCCAAGGAGGTGAGCTGGAATACTCTTCTGTTACTTGTGCAATTTGTGATCTTAGTGTTGTGAACTACTGTGCCCTGGGCTTCCTTCAGCAGATTTTTGAGGGAAAAGAGAATCTCACACAAATTCCTAGAACACTCTTTAAGATGAATGCTCACCCTACTTTTGGGACCTATGCTTAGTTACATCCTTTGCGTGAGTCTTTCAAGCATCTTCAAGTTTTTGGGTGAATGTTAAGACTAATTTAAGAGAGTTGTCTTGGTGCTATATCTCTTGAGTGAACTACAGCAGAGTTTCTCTTTGTATGAGCTCTCCAGGAGAGCTGTTTCATTGGATTTCAGTCACAAGTGGCCAGGAGCTAAGAGGTTTTTCTCTGAGAAGAGTCTGTCAGTCACATCAGATTTAGTTCATTTTGTGTGACCAATAAAGTAATTTAATTTTTAATCTATGGCAGACTTGTGGCTTATATACTGAAATACCAGGGCTCAAACCGGCTGGTTTCACCACATTCTTGGTGCTGCCCCCTCCTTTAACCCACAGTAGCAGAATCACATGTAACAATTTATGAGCTTGTGTTCACCTGAGAGCTTGTGTTTCTTTGCTTACTGTACCTTCCTACCTACTAAAAAAATATTGAATAAATATACTTAAATGAGTCAGTGATTATTGAAGTGGGAAGCAGATCTGAGTCTGACAATTAAACGTTACACGTCCATATTGTGGTGCTGGAAGTAAAGAAAAAAACCCAACAAAACTTTAACATTTTCACATGCCAGAAAAACTAGCTTTCATGTACTTTAAATAAAATAAAGGTAAGACGTGTTTGGGAATAAAGACACAACTTTCAAATTCACTCTTCAAGTCTACTCTGTTACAGCAGCATGATTCCTTTTATGATTGTATCCATCATGCTGTCAAAAAAAGAAATCTTATCTTCACTCATTACTAAATATACAAAGAGCTGGGATTTCCACTTGGCAAATGCTCCTGTTTACCTGAAGGCTCGATTTTACCTGCACTTTGATAAAGTTCATTTGCTGAGATAGACTAAACTTTTTAATCCTTAAACTACTTGAGTTTGTAAACCAAGTTTTGCTCTGAAGTAGAGGCATGTGCATGGAGTAGCTGTTTTCTTTAGGAAAATTAAAGATTTTATTATGGAAGGAAGCCAAAGGGCCCATCTGGATCTGTCCTGAGTTGTGAGTTATAGCTCCTGTTTACAACTGCTCTGTAAAAAGGAGTCTAGGTGAGGATGTCTTCAGTAGTCACTGTCAACCTTGTCTTCTCAAGTTTATTGTCTTCAGGAATGGTCTGTCAATAACAGAGACAATCTCTTGGTATCTGTCATCCCTAGTATGCTTAGACTTTTCTAACACTCCCTTTCTAATATGTATTGTAATGAGCAAAAAATTACAATATATGTCAGAAGAACTTTGCCAGTTTAAAAGACACAAAACAAGGCCCTCATATGCCATATGTTTTCTTTATAATGAATGTGAACAATCTTCTCTGAACATATTGATGTGGATGAACTGAATCTAAGTATTGCTTTGAGTGCCCTTGATTGTTTCTCCTTTTCCAACTAAATGAACATTCATTAATAGTATTATTTCGATTATAATGATCACCACAAACCATCAATGAACTCTTGGTCCCAGCTGAGCTATGCTTAAATGAGAAATCACAAACCATTCTCTACTTTCTTATTTAAACAAACACAACAGGTAAAGGGTGTTACTGTAACTCAAGTGCAGAAGTAATTTGCACAGTAGAGGTGACAACATTCCCTTTGATTTGAGGCTTTACCATCCACTTTAGTGGTCACTACTGCTTCTGTGTCAGGTTGGCAGAGCTCTATGGCCTGTATTCTGTCTGACACCTGTCTCCTTTGATTTGTAGTCTTGAAGCTAGGTGGATTTCTTTTTTTTTTTCTTTTTTTTTCTTTTTTCTTTTCTTCTTAATTTTCATTTCAGTATTGTTCAATTTCCTGCAGAATCCAGTCTCTAAATTTTACTCTGAAGACACCAATCACCACAACAGCCTGGTCCTTCTTTGTCTAACATGACATTATTCCAAGAGTTGCTGACACTGAGGGCAGTGCTAAAATTCACCTGGATTGAAAAGGAGGTTAGACCAACACTTATTTTCTTCAATACTTCCTTCTTGTCCTCAGTATCAGCTCTAGTTTTTAGTCTATATCTTTTATAATTTAGTCTATAACTTTGATAGCATTCAGTCTCATTCATCTCCTATTCTTAATTTGATAGTCAAGCCCAGCTTTGGAACACTCTAATGAGCATCTCTCCAAGCAGGTACAACCTGGCTAATGTAATCACATGGTTCATTGATTCATTAAGGTCACTGGTATACCAATATGAGCAATGATCATCCATATACCAATCATTTTGAGTTTTCCCCTCCTGTCCTGACCTGATTTCACATGAACTTTATCTATAGGCCAGTTCTTTATGAACAGAGTGATTTGCCTTTAAAGCAACACTTACCTATGATGTTATGCTTTTGCATGGTGCTATATCCAAAAGTGAAGAATTCTGATGTGCTTATACATGTTTTCTCTGTAGTTGTGACTCTCTTTATTTAAACAGTAGTTTTCTAGGTTTTCCCCTACTGTGTTCCTGATTAATGTTTCCAGTAACTTCCCAGCTTATGAATCAAAATCTGCAATCTGTTATCATTTTTATATTAACATTGACTGAAATTCCTTTTCTGTGTTAAAGCTGAACTTCCCAAACTCTAAAAGACTTTGCTGTGTAAGGAGTGTAGGTGTGCACATAAACACACTCATACACACAGAGTCAAAATCTGCAACTCACTCCCAACTTCTCTTCAGTTGCTTGACAGAGTTCACATACCTTTATCTTCTTAATGACCTTCAGAACATTGGGTCAATACTGCGGAAAAAAAAAGAAGACTAAAAATAGAAGAGCTAAGTATAACTTATGCCATTTGTTCCCTTTACCCACAAATATTTGGTTGATTTTCAGTGAAGGGGATTTCATATAGAAATCCTTGTGGAAAGCTGTGTTTCCTCCACACCTGGCTACTTCCATGTTGAGTGGTATCATATGGGATGGAAAACTGTTACGTAATGATAATATTCAGCAAACTTCCTTTAAGAATTATAACAGGAAGGCTCTTAACTCAGGGAAGGGTTAGAGGGTACCTTTCTTGCATTCTCACAGAGAGTTGCATCATTGTGTTTGAGAGCCAGAGTGGTTTTTGGCAGGTGCAGTGGTGCAACCGACAGGGATCACATTCAAAGGAGTCCCAGCATTTCCAGGTATTTCCTGGAGTAGTGCACTTCTGTCCTTTCCCTACCCCATGACCTGCAGTGGGTATTGCTCACTCCTGGGCCCTGTTTCTACCTGCCCTGGTGAAGGCTCAAATGAGGAAATTGCCATTAAGCATATGAGTTTAGAGCTGTTTTTTACAACAACACTAAAAGTTGCACAATTTCCTTTCAAAATTCAATAACTTTGCTTGCATGCTGGTTCCCTGAACAGATGACAGCCCAAATACCTGAGTGATGTGAGCCCTCAGTGGCAGAACTTAAACTGAATTTTACCTGCCATAGAGTGCAACAAGAGCTTGAACCCATTTCAGCATCAGGGTGAAATAAAGACCCAGCAGACCTTCCACCAAACCAAACAAACCAAACCAAACCAAACCAGAACATAACAGAAAACCTTACTTGACGGCAGTATCTGCTTGCACCTGGAATCTAGAAGACTGAAGGAAGGTCTTGCTCTGCTTGCTGGAGAGTGGAGACTGAATACTGTGTTTCCCATATTTCCAGTGTGTGTCCTAAGCCCCGAGCTGTTTCAGGAGTGAATTTTCCATCTTTTCTGTGAGAACTTGATCATTTGAATAAATAATTAATCACCATAGGGGCAATATCCACTCTTCTTTTTTTTTTTTTCAATTAATCCCTCACTATGTTTTAGCCATTAGGTTATTGAAACTTTTACTTTCTCACATACACACAAACATGCTTTATTTTTTCTAGAACCTCTGCTCTGGGCTTGTGTTTTCACTTTTTTTTTTTTTTTTTACAATCACTGTTTACACGTAATTGGAGGTTTCTGATGTAAAAATGTTTTGATCAAAACCATTGCTGACTATGAGTAGGTTTATGTCATCAGGAAAGAGAATAATGCCAGGTTGTGTGACCTAACCAGCAGGTGTAATTCATATTTTCAAATTAGAAAGCAAAATAAAGGAGAAGTGTACAATGGAGATACATGGGCATATATATGGTTGCTAATAATAATAATATTTGTAATTGTAGCCATGGTGATTGCATGTTTCTTCACAGATTTTGTACTTTTCTGTGTTTGGTTTTTTCTCTTTTTTTTGTTGTTGTTGTTTTGTTTTTTGTTGTTTTTTTTTTTTTGTTGGGAATGGCAAACAGGTATCATCATGCAGATAGATGATGTGTCCTCCTCTCTTTGCTTATTCTTTGCGTCAAATGTAGCTCTTTGAAATTAATTGCTTTGTTTTGTTTTCTTTGCTCTTGTCTTTAATGGGACCAAATATTCCACCCATATTCTTTACTCTTGCAAGATCCTCAGGGTAAACCAAATCTTGGTTCCATTCCCATTGAGTAACATACTCCTTGAGCAATCCCATCAGCTTCTGTGAGACTATTTTGGATTATCCAATGGGAGCAAAAGGAGGTGAGTCTGGCCCCAAGGTACTTACACACCCCCTTGGTCAATGGCACCTCAGTTTCGGTCAGTGCCTTTGGCTGCTGTTGTATTTCAGTATTTAATAATCTGTTTCAATTGTCAGAGTGAAATTTTAATGAATAATCCATTAGGTACATGTGGCAAGCCAATCTGTGACAGTGTGACAGTATTCAAGAAAATGTTTTCCTATGGATGCTTCACAGAAGAAGAAAGGATGAACTCACCCCAGCAACTATTTGCTTAGTTCTTGGGGGATTTACACTTCTGCGTCAGTGGTTCAAAGGTTGTCTGAACCTGCAGTGGACTCAAACGCTCTGCATATACATCCAAGAGTTATTTTCCATTGGAGAGAGATGTGGGTACCCTACTGCCTGCTTTGGGAGGGTGCTGGGTTCATTCTCAGAAGGCTTCTCTGTTTCTACTTCATTCAAATTGTTCGCCATTCTGGACTGAAGCTAGGGGAAAGATTTTTTAAAGAACACGCTTTAATGGGAGTAGCAGAAGGGCCTCATGATAGAGAAGTCAAATCACAAGGGATTCATCTCACCTAACTTGGCACTTAGTTATCTAATGTAAATGGGCTGTCTAGAATCCCCTATTGCCAGTGAAAAGAGATAGACAGCAATGAATGGCTTTCTGGAGGTATTTATGTCTCTCTTTGCTGACTATAGGTGGAGCCCAGACAACTGGTTTGTTGCAAATGTCTAACTTCTCACCGGCTATAGTTAAAGATGTGATAAATAGTTCCCATCCCTAATTTCCAAAGGTCTCATCTTCTTCCATCAGTGACTCAGGAGAAAAGTAATAACCATGTCTACATGCAAGGAGTGTTTATGTTAAAGGAAAATATCAATTTGTTTTAACTCCTGTCTTGGGCTGAGGGTGTTTCAGTGGGATGGAGCAGGAGCTGGTCACTGGGTTCACTAGGGGGAGCTAGGAAGAAATCTGTCTGTCTCACCGTGAAAATGGATTTTCCTATTGCAGAATTATTCCAGAGAAGGTACTTGTGGTGAAGGATCTTCTCCTCCTGCTTATAGACATAATGCTGGACTTGTCATACTTGATTTTTCAGCCACATCATAACTTCTTGTCCATTAGATCTTCAGTACTACTTTTTATTACCTTACCTGGATATGAATTGACTCGTGTATGGAGAAAAATGTGGTCCAAAATAAGCACGTTTTTGCCTACAGATTAAAAAACAACAATAACAGCAATAAATTTATCTGGTTGCAAGACTGTGTACCTGTCTTGGAAAGACTTTGTACACGTGAGCACTGAAGTACCTCCAAGGTTATAAGACGTACTACGCATGTGTGTGTACATGTGTGTATAGTGACAAACATGCCCTATACCAAGATCTATAATTCTGAGTACACACCAATAAAAAAGGCTGACTGTCCTAAATCATCCATGCCAGCTCATACTTTGAATCAGTGGTTCTCCAGATCTTTGATATTTTCCATTTTGGTGGTGTGAGAGAAGACAAAAATCTCATTACTGAGATCAGTGCTCTAGCAGCCTCTGTTCTGGACTGCTGAACTTAGATGAGCATGAATTTTTTCCAGGAGCAGTCTCATCTCTGTGGGATGTAGCTGTTTTTTGTGAAAGTGCACGTGTGCCTGAAAAACTCATATCCCAAAGCATTCATTTTTAAGCTGCAAATTGCTGTGTTGAGATATAAAACGTTCAGAATTATTTTTGTTGAACAAACATGAGCTCTGAAACCAAGTGGTTCTGGCAGGCTACAAGCTCTGCCAGCTTAACACTTCTTTGTGCTTGGCAGGCAAAACAATTTTTAATATTTCAGTTTTACCTTGCTATTCCCTGCACAATGGGAGTAGTGCTTAGTGACTTTAATCAAAAGGTAGGAAGCATGCAAGCACTACTCCGAGACTTTTAACTGAATTGAATAGAATAAACCATTCTCTGATCAATTTTAAGAGCAATAATGCAAATTTAATTTCAGATGCAAACTTGTATAATTTGCTGCAGCTCGTTAGGCAGCTGAATTACTCCATGTGCTGGATGTCTCACTGTACTGCTGAATGAAGCAGATTCATTTGCAGTGCTGCTTGGGGGATAGAAACATGCTCTCTGTAATTCAGTGGAAAGGCCCAAATAATTCCATTGTTTTGAAGGAAGTTATGCTCTGTTGACCTTGGACCTTTAGTCCCTTTCCTGCAACACAGGCTCAGTAAGGCAGGTTTAGTATTTACTTCGTGTGATGAGAAGGGGGGTGGTAAGGAAGGAAAGGAAAACCTGGATCTTCTCCAGCAGTAAAAGAGCTCCAGGTAGATCATTGCCAGGTTCTTTTCTGCAGATAAGCTTAAATAGGTGTTACACCCAGTGAATGCTACTGTGACCTGCAAATGCCACAGTGTGACTGAGCCCCATAAAAGAGGTACAAATACAAATGAGAGGGAAAACACAGGGAAAGAACCAGTTCCTCTCTTTTCTTCATAATGACCGAATGAGTTTGGATTTGTTTTGCCAAGATTGCTATGAAACTGCAGCAGGACTGCTGAGCCAGGACTGTGTAGTAAAGACAAAGTAATACATCCTTTTAGAAGCTGCTCTTGCAAAGTATTTTCTTCCTGTGATGTGTTTCTCTGCCTCCTCATTATTATTTCTTGTGTGTCTGACATAGTCGCACAAAATGCAAACTGAAATCACAGCCTCAGTGAGATCTGAGCAGCTCAGTGAGCTCACCGTGGCTCAACAGTCAGGCAGGACTATGGATTGTAATTTACATCAGAGTCTAAGCTCTGAGCAGCAGATTCAATTTTATAAGTGTCTCTCTAGTTCAGCTTAGGTAAGAGTCTCTGGAACAGACATCCTCTACATGTCCTATAAATAGTGAGTGGTTAAATGTGCTCCCTCAGTACACATCATTGATTGCAATGCAAAGCACATACTTGAGAACACCCAGCCTCACCCCCTTCACCAGGTACCAGGGTATTTATTTATTCCTTATTGTCATTACAGACAAATAAGAGGTTTGACCTAATGTAATAGAGAGGTGGAAGGCTGATTATTTTATTTCCACAGCTGTTGCATTGCTGTGTTTTACAATATGTTTGTAAATCATCTGCATACTAGCATGTTATTGTAGCTGGTAAGTAATATCTTCAAGGAAATATATTTTAATTTACTGAAAAGGAATATGAATAGCTAACTACCTTATCAGAAAGCCTATCTTAAGTCCAAGAACAAGGTCCACCCAGATACTGATTAATATCAACTGCATTGATTTTATTACTCATACTTTATAAATGACATTGATATTCTTGAAGAGTGCAAACATTTGCTTTGTTGTGCTATTGTCTCAGTTGGAGTGTAAATCTCTCACTTTTGTGATTATTGTTCTGGTCATTATTTCATGACTAGAGGCATTTTAATGATGATTTGTGGGGTTATATATAGTTGGACTATAAACTTCTGATTGCAATTAAAAACTAGTTAAATGAAAACTTTCAGCTCGAAGGCAGTGTTCTTTATCACTGAAAGCTATAAAGGACTAAAATGTGGTATTTTGAAAAAAAATCAATAAATCGCTGTTTTTATTTTTCTGTTTTCATACTAAAGAAACATCTAGAAAACCATCACTTCTGCAGATTTTCCAGGAGGAGAATTTTAGAAATACACTACCCTATCACTCCTGAACAGCTACAGATTTCTTTTTCCATTATTTATATGCCCAGTGTGTGCTCAGCCAAGAGAAAGGGAACTTCTTCTCATGTTTTGTCAGAACTGTGAACCAACAGAACAACCTGGGGTGCTCCAGAGTGCTCTTTGCTGAAGCAGTAATGTAAATCCTGCAGCTTTGATACCACAATGAAAGCATCTCTTTCCATTTTAATGTTCTCCAAGCTAGTTTCCTTGACTATTCTATTTCCACCAGTTAGTAATGTTTCCAAGTATGGCATTAGCCTGTGAAAAATATTGCCTTCAAAATGCTCCTGAGTATATTGTTATGTAATTACACTGACCAACATATAAAAAATTTTGAGTTTGCAATGTATGAGCAGTCCAAGCATGTTCAGACAGTCCAGGGTTGCTGTTTCAACCTTTGTGTTTGTATAGGTGTATGTGTGTGTTAGATTGTCACCCCACTCTGGCTGATATGAGGGTGTACAAATCTACACTATTCAAGAATCGTTTCACTATCAGTGAAATTAAGCTACTATACAGCTCATCATATAATTATGTGTTGTTTGTTACATATTTCATATGTGAAATATTTAAGTCTATATAAAGGCCATTGTCTCACTCATCTCTCTTCCTTCTCTTCTGTCTCATGGGTCCAGCTGTGCTGGCCACTGAAGAATTTTGCCACTCACAGGGAGGGCCAGAGGTGGGAGGACTGGTGCCTCAGGCTGAATTGGAATTGTTCTTTTGCTGGTGTGTCCTGCAAATCTTGACAGGGGCACTGCCACTACTTAGTCCCAAATTTTTGGCCCAACATTATTCCAGCCTTATCATCTACAGGGGGAAGATTTTAGCCCTCGCAGTTACAGCAGTTTGTGCTGAGCTATTGATAGAGCACATGGACATTTCTGACCTGGAGACAGACCAAAAAGGCACAGAGAGGTTGAGTTTTTCCACAAGCTGTCTACTGCTTAAATCTCATAATTCAAACTTTCCCTTGCAATAGGGATTTCACACAGGTTGGTGTAATTTGATATATTCCTGTCAAATACTAATGTTCCATCTAAACAGTGGAGATGCCAGAGTCATGTCTCTTTCCTGTCTTTCTGTTTTTAGAAGACCACTGGAAGAAGCTGTGTATACCCACAAATACATACACAATTCCTCTATTTATTGTGTAAGAATATCACCAACAAGAAATTGTGCTCTTAAAGGTGCATCCCTGTTTCAAATAGAGATGTTGTATTAAGTCTTCCCAGTAGCATATTTATATTGTATTTATATTATCCACTTTCAGAAGCCTTTTTAATCTGCAGAAGAATAGGCTTGAATGGGAAGCATCTGTGAAGTTAATGGCTGCTCAGCTCCAGTGAACCTTGGCAACTTGTGCTCTCTTTTTTGGGGAGCCTCCAAAGAGCAAAATTTGACAGTTGGTGTCTCCTGTTTACTTTTTCTGGACCATATCTAGCACTGGACATGGCTTGAAAGGAAATATTTTGAGATTATTGCAAGATCTAACAGGATCTACTGATCAAATAGTTCAGCACATTGAGCACATTGTCTCATTTTTTTTCCCCCTTCCTGATGACCACTGAGTCAGGAAGGATCCATGGCTGCTGCATTCTCCTTAGGTAGAAGCTACCCAGGGCATATGTAGACTGTGTTGTTAAGACTTCCTGTTCCTTATAGTTAAAGATGAACAGTTGTTTAAGCCTCAGAGCTGTGGGAAATTTTCTTTGTCCTTCCAATATCTTCCTTTCTAAATTTATGCCACCTCCATAAAATTCAGTGGGATCTTTTGAGTGACTTTCATCTGCCCAGAAAATCAAGGCTAGATTGTGAAGAGCTCCATTAATTGCAATTTTAGCAAGTTTGTTGTTAAATGATCAGTTGTATTTGAAAGTAGTCAAATCAAAGCACCTGAGGGTAAGAACACCAAGAGTTGGTAGATAATTATAGGTAGGATATTTAAAACACCAACAAACCCCACTGCAGTTTCAATATTTTGATAACAGTGGGACCACAAGTTTGTACTAAAGACTTGGTAAAGATCATGACAGCTCATTACATCAAGCTGCTTTATGTCCTAGGAAGATTTTAGCTCTCACATTAAAACATGTGAAGAACCACCTCAGTTCATTTTGATGTCTCTCTCCCATAACAGTAATTGAAAGGGCTTCACTTCAGGTACAA
The DNA here is from genome assembly GCF_047495875.1 of Pithys albifrons albifrons. NCBI lineage: Eukaryota > Metazoa > Chordata > Aves > Passeriformes > Thamnophilidae > Pithys > Pithys albifrons. The sequence continues at coordinate 9,099,493 of NC_092464.1, forward strand.
CAGTGGGAAAAACACCATGACAAAGAGGCCACCAAAAACGAGTGAGGGGTACAGAGGTATTACCTCCAAATATATCCTACCTATCCTACTGGAGTGGGGTTAGATGATGTTTTAAATATCAGCTATTAGAGTCATCTGGGTAAGACATTCACTATTTTCCTACCTTCACAAGGAAGAAATAATCATAGAATGATTTCAATTGGAAGAGACCTAAAGATCACCTAGTTCCACACTCCCTGCCATGGGCAGGGACACCTTCCACTAGACCAGGTTGCTCACAGCTCCATCCAAGCTGGCCTTGAACACTTCTAGGGATGGGGCATCCACAGCTTCTCTGGACAACTGTTCCTGTGCCTCACCACCCTCACAGTAAAGAATTACTTCCTAATATCTAATCTAAACCTACTCTCTATCAGTTTAAAGCCATAAAACTTTGATGATCCAAAGAAGAAGTAGACTGGAATGAAGCTGAACAGTACAAGCATCAGATTGCAAAGAAAAATAACTTTTTCTTTACCTGCCAAGGTTTGCAATCCATACTTGTGTTTTCTGGAGCCTGACTTACAAATTTTAAACAGATATAGCTGCTGATACAGTAGGATAACTCCACAGAGAATAGTTATGAAAGCTGACATTGATTCTTTGGGGTCTATGAATGCTGGACAACCACCTTCAGACTTTGCAGTGACGCCAAAGCACAAGGCACAACATATGGGGCAGTTACACTCTTAGACCCAGTGGCAATCAGATATGTGAGCAGTTCTCAGGGGCTGAGTGTTAATTGTTAACCCAGGACTAGGGCCATATATATTCTCTTCTTGATCCACTATGGGATGAATCAGTGGTGTTATGGGTCTGCATCTGTACTGCTCTTTTCTACTGCAGTATTTTATGGGCTTGGGCTGCTTTGTAACAGCAATTTTTTGGAAAACTTGAGAAATAGGCTTCAACATTTGTGATGTGTTTGTAAAACTCAGGCAATTTGCAAAATGCAATTTGTCTGGTCCTGTTCCTCTTTTGTCGCAGCTTAAAGGCAATATGACTCCATGACAGTGAACCTCTCTGCCTCAGCTGCTCTGTTTTAGAACATTTAAATTTAATGAATTGTTGCTGTCTTCTGGATTTTTAGCACCAAATACTGTGAACTGATGCACTAAATGAAGAACTAGATGAAACCTTACATACAGCTACGAAAAGATGAAAATTCCTTTTTTACCATGGCTATGAATTTGCACTAACTTTTCTCAAATAATTCCTATATGTTGCTATTTTGTGTTTACTCATAGGCTCCTGTATAAACCAGCACAAATGGAACAAATGCAATGTAATGCAATGAATTAGACAATAAATACCTACAAAAAATCTTAACAAAAATACTATAAGAGCAATATTGTACAGAAAGTCTCTGTCTACACAAATCAAGCAGGAAATAATCTTGGAAAAATCTGAAAATGAGTGCAAGTGCTGCTGACTGTTACTCAGAGCAAAGAATTATTGATCCTTGCCTCCTCCTATTGATTTTGTGTCACTTCTGTGATTTAATCATGTTTTCCTTGTTATCTCTTTGCAGTCTTTCTTCTATTGTCTGGTATGAAATCTCAGCCAAGGCCTTTCAGCCTGTGGTGGTGAATCAAAATAACTTTGCCTTCCATTTGCATTGTTTTAAAGAAATGATTAAACAATCAAGCTGAGGTGATCCTTGGACAGGATTATAGAGTATAAATGCATCTCTGAAAAATGAAAATGGCTGCTTCTTTTCCTTCCTCAGAGACTCAGAAGGGTTCTGAAATGCCTCTGCAGACAATCCAGTATGCAAACCTATGCAAAAAGGTCTAAGTGCTTTGCTTTTGCACTAATCCATCTATTAGTTTCTTTTTTAAAATATTTGAATTGTGTTAGAGCTTCTGGCCACTGAAGTCTATGGGAAAAAAATTGCATGTGGGAGAGACAAAACTTGCATTTTATTAAAGCAATGTGACTACTGCCATGCAAACTTCTTTCCAAGATAGTACTGTGCTTTTACTCCAGAGTGCTCAAATTTCACTTTCAGTATAATGGCTCAGCAAAGAGCAAGATTTGGCCTAATTCTTGACTTATGTTTAGAACTACACATTTATATTTCCATTATTGTTTTGAAGTAAAAAAGAAATAAATCTAGGAATGATCATTTCTTTGAAATAACAAAATTAAGCTACATATTAACAGGCATATGCAGTGAGGCAGATGCTAATAGGGCAGCATTTAGATATCTGCTACTCTATAACACATTCTTTTCAGAATATAAGTATTGATTTCTTTCTCAACTTCATTAGAATATGCTTTGCACACAACTGGCAAAACACTGTATTTCCCTCACATGCACTTGAAATTGTTAATGTTAGACATTTCTTAATATCTGGATCTATTTCCATAATGGAGTACCTTTTTCACTCTTTGTATTAAGGTTCCATTTAGGAAGGGTTCAGAGAGGTTTAATATAGAGTCAGTGGATTTATGAGTGTGTTACATACATAATTATTATGGATGGTTATAAGCACATCAAAAGGAAATGTAATAGATGTTTGTGAGCTCTGGTTACATGAAACCTGTTGTACTCTAACAACTGAATCACCGTTTATTAAACATACCTTAATAATCAATCATAGCCTTATTACAGCTTTTAAACTAATACTCGATTATTTATTTTTCCATTTGAATCTGGACTTTTTAAACTAATCTGCATAGGCCACAGTAAATTCCACACTGGGAGAGGACTGTGTTGCCAGTGGATGGGAATTATGGAATATTATGCAGCTTTACACCACCCAGAGGTGTAGTCCATGCAAATATATGTATATGTGTGTATATAAGTATATATATACACACATACTTGTGTTCGTGTTTAAACCTCTTAATGGGGTTGTCTTACATCAAGGTATGTTGTATGAAGAACAGAGACATGTTTTGCCAGATTAAATCTTTGTGGATCATAATGTTGCAAGAATCCATGAGACCTCTTTTTATACAATGGATCACGCAAACCTTTCAGCTCTTCTTTTTGCCTTTTTGAGCTCTAGTTTAAAATATGTAGAGAAGTGTCTTGGGGACCACTGCACTTTTGCCCATCAAAATGGATATGGGTGATGTGGCAACGCATTTGCCTTTCCAGTGGACATCTGTGGTAAACAAAAGGTCAAATTGGAGGCGGAAATCAGAGTGGGTGGGGAAAAAATCAACACATAAAAATGCCACTGTGCTACTTGTTGCCCTATGACAAAGATAGTGTAGGAGGATGGATTGGAAATGCAAGTGAAACCTTCCCTGGGCATCTGCAAATTGTTCTCTGCAGCAGCGCAGTGTAACTTCTATGTTCTAGTTAACAGCATGTGCTCTAAGCCCTCATATATAAATAGTTACTGGTGACTCATTCAATGTAATTCTTCAGCTATGTCAGTGGGACACAAGGTTGGCCTTATGGGTAAAGGCACAGCTTTCAGGCCGGAAGTGCATGTTTTATTCTTGCCTCTAGCCGCAAGATAAGTCATAAGGAATTTCTTCAATCTTTCCATTTGTAATTCTGTGAAAAGATTTTACTCGATTCACACTATTGTGATTTCATCTGGGGTCAGCAAAGCATTCATTTTCCTGTGGCAGGGCTGCCAAGGACTGCCAGGACCCCAGTGCCCCCTTTGCTTATGCCAGGGTCCTCCAAAGGACTGGTGCTATTGCTGTTGGCAGGATGAGGCTGTAGCAGCTTTCTCACAGGGAAATCGGGACATCCCTCTTAGGAAGAAGAAGGCACAACTACCCCAACTCCTTCCACCATTGCAGATCAACAAACCCAGATCTGCTGTCACCCTGGTACATCTACCACTTCTCTAGCATTACTTCTCATGCAAAAGCATCCCTGTCTACTTCATGCTCCTGTTCTTCATCCTTCATTCAGCAATATCTGATTTTACAGGTGGTGTTGAGAAAGACTGTGCTAAGTTCAGGTCAAACACTTTTGCATTGTGACCTCTTACAACCTTAGACTTCCTTGGGTACTTCAAGGATTGCTGTGTTCTGGAAAAGCAAATGCCATATGAAGGTATCCAGCTCAGATAGGACCTATAGACTATATCTCTTATTTAAAAGCACATTTGGAAAAGTATGAATTAATTAGCACTGTAGAACTGTTCAGCTTTGGCTGGGAAAAGAGGCTTCACTTGGTAGGATTTTACAGTGATCATTATATGTGCCTATGATTACTTAAAATTGTATAGACCACAGGACAGCATTTGCTTCTATACCTCAATCTCCTTTTCAGAAGGAGAATGGGGTCACTCAGATGTTGAAATTAGAAGGGGTTTCACTCAGTCTTTACTGCTCTTTGTATTTCAAAGCCTGCATACCATGGGCCTGAGAGAGCAGAGAGCTTATGCTCTGCAAGATGATTACAAAATGAGACCTGAATCAAAAGTATGGAAGGCAAATCATCAGCTTCATCCCTGTCCATTCGCTCAGGAAAAAATAAAAAAGGGATTTAACACATAAGAATGTGGAGATTACAAAAAATGCAGTGTTGAGAGCCTTTTAGGTACAGTCAGGCTTTGGTCAAATGCAGAGAATAATGTCAGCTGATTTAATTTTCACTTTATTCAAGCTGAGACTCCCTTAGAATTGAAATTTGCTTTCATTTAGGTGTGCGTAGTGTATGCCCCCTGCATGTCTCCTCTCCTTGTGCCTCACTATTCTTAAAGGGTATAATTCTGAACCAGGAGTCACGTAAGCAGAAAACCATGATCCAGGGAGAAGCTTTGCCCTGTTCCAAAGCTGGGCTTAAACTCCCTCTTGTTTGATATCAGATCTTCAGAGGAAGCATTTCAATAGCAACCCACAGCTTACTCCCATATATTCAACAATTAGGTTATTGACAGTGTTAGAGTAGGGTAACAGATAAAAAAAGGGCAAATATTTTCACAGTGCAACAGAGAATGCAGTTCTATTGTAAAGCTGAACTCCTCTCATGCAGAAGAAAGACTTGATATATAGTGAGAAAGCCTCACAGTGCATGTATCTAGCTGCCTTCCCTAAAAGGCTCCTCACTTGATGTAATGTCTATATAGCTGCTCTTTTTTTGCAAGTTCATTTCAACAGCTACATCCTGGTATCGAGTTCTGTTATATTATACTGCCGCGCTAACACTTACACGTTTGTTTTTGCTGATGAACGTCTCCTAATATTGAGTTATGTATCAGGTTATTGCAGGAAATCTGAGTGAAGATGTAATATTTCACATGCTTGCCTTAAGAGGAAAGAACTGCTAATATCATGAATAATTTCTCACAATAGAGATCCAAGCTGTCAGCTCCAACTATAATATCTGGGCCCCAAGGGAACTCAGGTTTTCATCTGGAGGTGTACAGATCCAAAGGAAAATTTGGCAGTGTTATCTTGACAGTGGTGGAGAGTTCTACTTCCTTACTCCAGAGTTCCGTTAAATACATCAATAGATACACCATATTATGAATTTTTAAGCACCTCTCCAGAGACAGTACTTAATACAGAATATTTGAGGACTCAGCCTCTGCAGGGTTTGTTTGGTGCCTTAGAAATATTTCTGCTGGGTAAATTTCTGTGGGAGTAGATTTCGGCCCTTTATTTTAATCTGTCTTCTTTCAAGATGAATGTGTTTGTTCTTAATGTCCAGGTGACACTGGCACATTCTTTAGGCATCTCCACACACCATTGCTGGAAGATGCTATAAATTTGTTTTGAAGTATAAGATATTTTTAGCATTGATCAAGACAAAATGAAATCTAGTATTTTTAATTTTCTTATCATTTTCCTTAAAAATATCAAAGTTACACAATGAAATTAATTCCTTTTTGAGGAGAAATGAGAAGACTGTGTGTTCTTAAAGGGAACATGAGCACAGAACAAGATCCTGGAACACCATCAGCATGGACTCCATGTGTGAAATGTTGTAGACTGAATTTCTCTGAAAGGACTCACAGATGAGAACAACCCAAAAGTTCTTTCTGCCCTACTTTTTAACAAGAGACAGGAGACACCTTCAGCAAGAAATGGGGTCACAGTTGAACCTAATGGTTTCTTCTATCCCTACAGAAAACAAGATGGCTCTATGGCATATTTTGTGCTTAGAGGTTTGGTGCAACCTTAGAAAGTTTCAGACCCAGGGTGGAAGAGTCCAACAGTGGTCATTTGACAGCCCATGGGATACTGCAATTATTCCTGCCCTATGTACAAAAAAATACAGGAAACTGTCATTTAACAAGATTGAAATAAAAAAGAATTTGCTTCACTTGCCCTGGTAAAGGTCTTGATCTATAACTTGAAGATCAACATATCCTGGCATCTTGGTAAGGGAAGGGAAATTTTTAAATGCATGACTTCATGGAATATAAAATCAGTCCCACCATTAAGCTTAATATATGGTATTAATTATGTCAGAATTCTTTAAAGCAGCAAAATTTCTTCCAGTTCTATGGTTCAACTAGAAGAACTAGCTTTTAAGGCTGGGGAAAAGGACCATTTCAAAAGCCAGTATTTTGGTATTGGACACTTCTTTGCTTTCAGCCTGTGGGCGTGCTGCACAGCTGATGTAAATGTGGTAGATTTTTCACTTGCTTGCACCAGCTTATTCTGAAACTATCTGCTGTATTTAAAAACAAAACAAAGCACTGATGACTGTATTTTTGGTGCATGTACACAAAGCATGTGAAAATAAGCAAAAATAAATGAACTTGTAACTAAATTTAAAAGAAAATATAATTCTCACAGCATAGTAAGCAGGAACACACAGCACTTCTGTAAGGAAAAAGCTTTGCAGTCTGGTGTAAAGATCAGCCAAGGAGAAAATGTTTAAAGAGGCAGTGAGACTCATTGGAGAGGCCGGTGACCTGATGGCAGGCACTCAAAGGCATCTCACATATCCACATGACATGTCTTGAGCTAGCAAACATGGCAAGGGCAAAACCATGTGTGCAATTTGCAGGTAAATAACAGCTGTATTAAAGGTATTTCTGTGTGTCAGTATAAGCTTTCAAGTGAGGCTTAAACTGCAAAATTGGATACTGTGAGAAGAGCTGGTATGTTAGAACAGAAACTGTGGTGCAAATCCTGTCCACTCACAACAGGCTCCCTGCCTGAGTCACTGAAGTCTTCTTGCCAGCTGTATTAAAAGCTGCTTATAGACTCCGAGAGACTGATTGGTGAATGTTATGAATCTTTGCATAGTGATGGCTGGTGGGTATTTTCAGTCTGGGCATACTTGGTGTGAATGGTGGCATGAACATATATCCAGGGTTGTATGGGATAATATCAAAAGTTTGACCACTTCCTTAGGTATGCCAACACTGTCCTCATGGCATCTGACCAAGCAGATGTGTTTGAATTGTATGTTCCTGCTTTTCTTGCCAATCCAGAAATGCATATCTCTGAAAGGTTCAGGGTTTTTTGATTTGGCCTATCAAGATGTGTTTGATGTGATAGTGTTGTCTGTTTAGAGTCACATGTGATAAGTGCACGTGTTTGCTGTCAAATTAAACCTTGTTTCAACAGATTTGTTAACAGTTGCAATGTTTTTTCTTTCACAACATAAGGAGGCTGCTTATGTGTTGGAATAAGAAAGATTGGCCCATTCAAGTAGTAGCTCCCTTATGCAAGGAAGAGTAGTTCCTCAAGAATGGTGAACAGAAGCATTTGAAAGAGGGAATATCTACCTCTTACTCATAAAGCATAGAAGTTGTTGTAAAATGTAAAATCCAGATTCTCAGTGGTGATTTAGGCTTCTAAGCCCTATTGATTTAACAGGAAAGAAGGGCTACTACCTGGATAGGTTTAGAATTATGTCTTACATTAATCAACACATGCCTAATTGAAACCAAGTGCCTTATTCCATTGCAATCAGTGCGATGTAAGTATGTGCTTGTGCTAGACACGGAGGGAGAAGCTGCTGAGTTGGTGCCTGAGTGAGGGACAAAACTGTTTTATTTATAAGCACTCTATTTATAGCTTTTGCTGTGTTGGAATACACTAATTCATTTTAAGTGCTCTATCTCTGCGAATGAGCTCATAGCTCTCAAGAAGGTGAAGTTTTCTGTCTGTACTGCCTTTTCTGATGTTGCCCTGCTCTTATTGAACAGGTTTGAACCCCTCACAATGGAAAATACCACCTGGGAGGAAATAAAAAAGTAGTCATCTTGTATAATAACCTGTTAATTTGAGAATATAAACTGGAGGGACAACAATATGCTTTTTTGCTGTGGGAGAGCTAGGCCAGAAGGGCAGAGGTAGCACTGTGGAAGGGCTTCATTAAAGAGATGTTGATGCAAGAGAAGCAGCACATGATGTGGGACCCGTCCATGGAAATACTTTGGAGGACTGCAGGATCAGAGTGAGCCCAGACACACAACACAGAGCACATCTCTACTCTGTGTCTATCACCATGCATTTGCTGGTGTTTGGGTAAAGGCAGCAGTAACTACTCCCTGCCTGTGGCCATGTGGCCACTGGGGAACAGCATGGAGGAGGATGCTGTCCTCACAGCCCCCAGACCATCCCAAAACCCTTCACACAAACCTGTTTACTAAAGCTTTTCCATAGATTTGATGATTTGGCCCACAGACAGCAAGATGTGTAATATACAGCACAATTCTGCTGAGCACCACTTGCCTGTTGAGTCAGGTTAGGGTAGGCTCTGTCCTGGGAAAAAAGCAAAGCCTCAGAGCTGAATTGGCTGTAAGGAAGAGGCAAAAAGGTCTGTCCATTGATGGGCAGCAGAGACAAGCCCTCCACCTCCAAGGAGAAGAAAACGTAAAACCAGCAGAAACTGAGGCTTGAGAAGATGCAGAGATTTCTGGATTTCTGTTCTTCCCATTTAAACAAGAGCTCCATATGAAGCCATTGTCCAAATTCCTGGGGATGTATGCATGAATTTCAGGATACCTACTTCAAAGGACGCATCCCTGGAAGAGGGAGGAGGCGTGTTTGTGTGGGGCAGGCTCTTGACTTGCATCCCTTTCAGGGAGCTCTGAGTCATTATTTGATCCTGGTGTGCATGGCAAAGGCACTTCTGGGCTTCCCCCATGTTTCGGGATCAACTCTTTCCTCATATGTGATCATCTCCTATCAGCATCTTGAATTTCCAGTCTGGCTCTCGTCTAAATTTGAAACTGGACCAACCTGTCAAATCCCATCCCTGAGCCAGACAAGCCCAAAGAAAACAGCGCGGTCCTGCTTTATTAGTGGACATGGTTTTAGGGAAGTCCTGTGGAGATGCCATCAGAAGCTCCAGGAGAAGACAAGCAAACAGAAGTGGATGACAGAACTATATGCAAATTTCACCATATAACCACAGTCACATGTTTACAAATCACAAAGCCTGACCTTTGATCGCTTTCTCTTAAGATCGCAGCCCATAAAGGCAGGGCAGTAAATTAGATATGGCAAAACATGTGCTTTCTCACACTTGTTCTTTTCCAGAAATAGCAAGAAAGCAAAGGTTAAAAAGGGCTCAGGTACATATATATATGTATATGAAAGTTTGTTAGTTATTTTTAAAAAATATTATTACAAGTTTAGTTAAAGTGGCCTTCTCTTATTTTTCCTTCCTGAACACAAAGGAAATATTTTCAGGGGCACAGAGGATTTTTTCAATGCAGCCTGCTCTTGGCTTTATCTTTATTTTCTATCAAGTAACTGAAAACGAAACAAAGATCTCAGACATAGGTACATCTTTAAGAGAATTTGCTCACTCTTAACTTTGTTTGAATGGGTAAACCTCCTCACTGTTTGCCCTTAAAGCTATTCCAACAGAGAGCTGTTTTATCAACACTGGCTGCTCAGTGAGGAGAGGCATTTTATTCCACCTTCAGAGAAGTTTTCTATGCCACTGTTGGGGGGTGGGAAGTTGACCTTACGTGGACCCTCAAGACAAAACCTGAGGTTTTAAGCAAGTGAAGAATAGGCAAACACTAGCCAGCAGTTGCCATATACAGAGTACACTGCTAAAAAATCCCAGAAATCTCACTGATAGAGAGTTACGCTGTGACTGGGTAGTGCTTCTCCCCTTGTAATTTATACGTGTCAATAGGAGATTACGCCTGTAAGTACAGACTTGGCAAACTCACTTCTAGTGTTTATTATGGAACTTTTGGGGGAGAAAAGTAAAAGAAGTACTGTAGGTATTTTCTCCAGTCACAGTGTCTTAGAATGATGAAGCTGCCTCTGGAGCTGTTTTATAAAAACTCTGAAACGAGTTTAAACAAATTTTGTAAACAATAGACAGTTTTTTGGGTTTAGTGGAAAGTAGTTGTAGCTAAGAGCTTAATGTTAAAATTCAAAGAGAATCAGATCTGCAAGAAATGGTCTGCCTGTAATTATTAATTGAACAAAAGTCCGTAAATCTGAGTACCTCTAAATTTTGCAAAGTGTAAGAAGCAGGTCTGAATTCTTCCGACCTATAATTCAGGCTGATAAGAAATCATCAACAGTTAAACAATGGACTTAAAAATAAAACTAATACCTGCGGTGCACAGGTGTTTTGATTTTTCTCAAGCCTATTGGGAACAAGTTCAAGATAAACTAAATAAAGCTACTATTTAAACTTTAGTAAGAATGTCCACAGATCTTTTGCAGTGATTTAATGGAATAAACTGGGGAAAAAAGAAGTATGGTAAACTTCCTGGTCTTTTCTCAGGAATGGGTTTGCAGTTGAGGCACTGAAATGGCCTTCAGTAAATCTTGATTCTATTTCTGGCTCTACCAAGTCATTTATCCTCTCAGTGCTTCTATTCTTTTACATTCAAATAACTGTAATTAATAGGTCTCTGCCCGGCACATAGAAAGGGTGAAATCCTATTTGCTCAAAGAATAGATGACGTGTATTAGAGGGAAAACATAAACTTGTAAAGGTGAAGTTTTTCAGCATACTAGCTCTTATCATTCAAAACACTCCAAACTCTGAAAATTTAACATACTCAGTTAGAAAGTGAAGTTGCTAACCTCATTGATATGTTTAGTTCTGCTACAAGAAAGTGCTGAGAACTCTATTGTAGTGCAAATGTTGTCCCACAGCAATACAGGAAGGAGTGTGGCAGGGTGGTGTCCAGATGCCATAAATCAGGGATATTCACACACATAAAAAATTAATTCAGATCTCCATATTTGAAGGATCCTCATGGACGTGAGGATTCTCCAACAGGTTCCAATGGTTTTCACTGTATTTCAGGGACTCAATAGTTAGTTCTAACATAAGACTGCTTATAAAATTCACTACCTCAGCATTCAAAAAACAAAAAAAGAAACAATATTTAGGTTGATTTAAATATAAAAAGAATTTTAAAAACTCAGATGTCGAAGTACATTTTCAACTTCAGCCCCCAAGTTTAATTTAAAAAATCCCAAAGCCATGTTAATTGTTTTCATTATTTTAAATATTTTCATTATTGGATTCCAACATATGTAATGCAAACATAGCAGTGCTGTGATCTAGAAAGTACAACTTGCTCTTCATTCAGCTGAGATGACGTAACATACTGCTTAGCTTTGCAGCTGCATTATATAAATATTATTAATGATGAATTGTGGGCTGGGTGCTAAAGTATTTTTTAAGAGTAATCCAAATGACAAGGGCTTTTTAGACATTATCTAAAATATGACAGATGAATCTCCCACCAGCAAAAATGCTTCTCAGGAGACGACCATGTATTGGTAATTCTTACTTTATTTGGCCTGCTGGTGAAAAGTATAGAGAGAGATGTCTTGGAATGTGGAATCCAGGCATGCTTATTTTGGGGCTGGGGGTGTGGTTTACTGCAAGATATCTTAATACATCCATGAATAAAATACTTTCTTTTTTCCCCCAGAGTTTGCATAATATTACGGACAACCATGTAAACACAAGCTCTGCTGCCATCCAAACTCTTAACCAAGGGCCTAATAAAAACTCTCCACAAAGTCAATGGAGTTGAGGAAGTAATTCATCTCAGCCTGAGTTCGACATTTACAGTAAGTCAGGTGAACTGGTCCCTTTGCTCCTGGAAGCAGACAGACACCAGGTAAGCTGTGCATTGTGTCTGAACTGGTTTGGTGGGAATTTTTAGCTTTCAGGTCTTCCACATGAACTCTTGCTCCTACAGAGATTGCTTTATGGTCTTTGTTGACTATATGAAGGAAATGGGATCTTACATCTGAAGAGCTTGTTTGAAAGGCATATATATGCTCAAATAGTCACACATCACACACAGAGGCAATAAAATCCATAGTTTGAAAACACATTTTCAGAGCCCTCACTACCACAGTATCATTGAAAAGATGCTGTCAGCTCAAGTACTGTAAACATCAATGCTTTAGACTTTTAAGGTCAAAACAATGCCAGAAAGCATACATTTTCTATTAGCTTTTATTATTTTGTTTAGTTGGGACAATGATGAACAGCAGAATCCTTTGCCCTTTTATTCACAAAAACTGTCTTTTTCAGTCACTGCAGATTTGATTTCAGGCTGCACTGGGTGGTGTTCCTTCAGATCGACTGCTTTCAATGGGATTTTTATTTTTAAAGTCAAATCACATCTATTGATTTAAGAATTTGCCACAGTGGATTGCTGGTATTTTATTAATATAAATTAAATTGGTAATGTCCCCTTAGTGCTGAATAGGTAAAAAAAAATCTTTGTTTTGAAACCGAGCTCAATCAAACACAAATCCCACTATGAATAGAGGAACGATTACAGCAGCCATATGTTTATAAATGAGTAATAACCTTTACATCAGCAGAGTCCTTCACCAGGAGCATCACAGATGGCGATATTTACAGTAGTTGTCTCTGAAGGGCTGACACCTAGGGTGGGTGAGCCTCCCGTAGCACAAGTAATCTTAAAATGGCAATTTTTGACCTTCCAGGCCGGACAATGGAGGAGTTTCATTTTCCAGAGATTTTTTGTCTCCCTTCTGTCATGAGTTTTGCCACGTTGCTTAGTGACCTTCCGGCACTTGACCAGTCGGCGATTTTCAGAATGCAGGAAAATGTTCATGGAGAACAATGCCAACCCAAGTGCCAGCTTTCCTCAATACCCTGCTTTTGTATCTGTACAATCCAAAACCTGTAGGAGTTGGAGAGATATAACACTGGAGCAAGTAGGACTCTAAACCAGCTATTGAAAATTCATATGTTTTGATGAGATAGCACATAAAACAGTGACTGGCATCAGGCCACGCTATGATTGCAAATGTTCATATTTGTTGGCAAAAACGAGTCTTCTGTGACCTCCCAAGGTCACCTCTCCAGATTTGTCTCTCTGATTCATCAGTAGCAGTTTTGTCAGTGTGTGCAAGCACACAACTATGAGCTCTTCTCTTTCTCCTCTCCTGGCTAAGTGCCACTTCTGAGCAATAAAGTTTCCGGAATTGCTTCTGAATATTGCCTGTGACATTTGCCCCCACTCCGGCTCCCGCCACTTTCAGAGCAATGGCAAGGGAGTGAGCAAAAGCTCACCCACATGCAACATCAGAAAGTCAGCTGGCTGCTGGAATGCCCCGCAGTCAACAAAAATGCCATGAATTTGGGCATTCTAAGATCAAGAAATTTATCTGAGGACGAGCAGTGCCTTCTGAAGAGGGAAGGGGATATAGATGCCTGAGACATACCAAGATACCTGGCTTTCTGGCATATGCATGAGGTGCCTGGTTTTGTTTGAATAGTCAGAGTCTGCCAAAGTCCAGTCTCAGTGCCCGCCATGGCTTGTCTGTGTTCTCAGTGGACAGGGGACAGGGTCATTTCTGAAGAAGACACCTTAACTCCCTAGTCTGTACTTTTTTTGCCCTCATGGGCAGGTGCATCTTTCCATCCAGACCTTGGACTGTCTCTTTGCCATGCTGGTTACCTTCTGATGAGGAGGTTGTTTAAGGATCACTGAATGCAAATGATAGGGTAGTTCCCAAATCCTGGCTCAAACCCATGGATGAAAACACTGCCTGGACACTAACCACTCTCTATATTGGTTTCCCTTGTTGCCACACTGGAGCATCCAACTGGAACTATCCTTTTCATTACTGGAGCTGAGCTCTCAGGAGTCAAATCCTTTTCCTCAAACACTGCAGCGTTTTAGCCCAGGACATTGTCTGTTTTACCTCTGATTTTAAGTTGGAAGTTATTTAGAGCTTCCCTTGTTAGTGAGACACCATTTATCCCCTGTCACTGTGGTGAAGGACTCAGAAACAAATCTTATGACTCAAACTGTACATTTTCACAGTAATTTCATCCACATTCAATCCAGCTCTGAGTTCCTTGCTCTCCTCTATGCCTCAAGGTAAAACACTGGCCCTTCCAGTGAAATCAGCTAAGTAGAAGCACCATAACTGCCACAGGTCCCCTGATGGTACCTTTGACTCCTCCTGCATGGTTTCGGATTTAATGACTTGGAATGGGTAGCAGATACTAATGGTTTGCACATCTGTTACACTGCAGCTGGAGAGTGTGTTCCTGCGTTAGAGGCTTGTTTTCATGTACTGAAAGTAGATGGACAAAAATAAAGGCTCATTAAATATTGAAAAGAAAGGTGTCTTTTTATTCAGAATACTTATGTCTCTTCTAAAAATTGAAGTTTATAGAAAAAAATCTCATGTCTTCCTTCTGATATAAAATTATTCTGTCTAGCAATGGAATATGTCTATGTTGCTTCAGGTTGTCTCTATTTTGACTTCAGGTGCTCATCAAACTATTCCTCATTGTTGATTTTTCTTTTGTCCTTTCTTCCTGACCATTTTGCTTCAAAATAACCCCCCAAAACCGAAACAAACCAAAACCCAAAAATTACCTGAACTCCTCATGTATTGGAGGAAGCAAGGAGACATCCATGGAAGTTTCCCTAGTCACCTCAGAGGTCTTACATGACCTTCCTCCATTTTGTGGTACTGTAAAATACTCTGGAGGACTCAGTCAATTCACCTGCAGGAAATTCAAACATGTGCTGCTCTTTCCAGCTATTCCCATTGCTCCAACAAAAAAGTTACCTATCTGTTAAAACTTTGCAGGTCTAGAATGTACCAAGCAACAAAACATTTCAAAAAAAAGCATCTAAATCATTGCTCTGCAGAAGAGTGCCTCACTTTCTGTGCTCCTCTGATGAAAAGTGAAATCACTGGGTTTTGCTTTGTATTTTGTGACCTTGTAGCGTTATCTTCTTTGAACCTTCGGCACTCTTTGTTTTTTGCCATTGAAGTGACACTTCAGGGACAGCTGTCCTCACTAGAGTTCTCATTTTCCTAATATTACATCATTCTGTGCACAAAGGGCACCTAAATGTATTCGAGCAAGTGGCCTTCCTTATACAAGGTACAAACAAGAAAGAATGAAAATGAAGTCAGATCCTTGAGAACCTGCAGTGGAGTAAACAAACACAACAAAAATATTACCGTGACAATCAAGGAAAGCTGCCTGAACTCAGTGGGAGCCATCCACATCCATCTGAGCACAGGCTTTGACTCGCCTTAGCAGTAAACTTTAGACATGAACCTGACCTTGAAAGTTCAAGGGGTTTCTGATTTAAAGTTCTAGTTTGATCTCATCTGCACTCACAACAGCAGGACACCTCCTGTTTTCCCCTCTTTGTTAAGAAGGTCATAACTTGCCTTGGTTTTCAAACGTTTGTTCTTGGAAGAAAACAAGTAGATAAAAATGGGAGAAAAGAGAACTGCAAATGATAGTAAATAATTGTTTTATCTAAGAGAAAATGATGCTTTATCACAATAGCTAGTTTTCTTGCACAGACCTTGGATTTTGCCTTCTCTTTGCACAGCAGACAGAAGATGGAATGGGGCTGACTGTGAATAATAAAGGTATGCACAGATGTAGGACTTTGTGAACTGCATGGGGTAAGAGTCTTGATTAGTGTTGCTGAGTAACAGATTAATTCCTTTAGCACTTTCCCGTAAATATGTCTGACTATTTATGCAGGCAGGGGCTTTACACTGAATGCATAACTTGAATTCTGCCCCTCTCATCCATGTGAGCTGGCATCATCTCTTTCTTATCTCATTTCTGATTTTTCTACTATTCCCTCAGCAGGTATCTCTGCTCCAGAGTGCCTTGCAGGACCAGTTTGCCCAGGCTGTGTGATCACAGTAGAGCTTTGGCTGTGTTTGCTTCCACCCAGGGATCCAGGGGCACAGCAGGAGTGGATGGTGCTGTGCAGTTGGATGCTGAGCAGCTACTCAGGGTTTCAGTACTGAAAGGGTTAGGGCTGTCTCCACTTCTGCCAAGAGGAATCCTCCCATTGATTTTTCACTATGAGCAAGTTCAGGCCCTTCCTCAGTAAGTTACTGACACAAGTATCAGTGTTGGTAATAGTGGCCCTGCAGCAGATGGAGAGCTTCAATTATCTTGGGTCTGTGATGAATGAGTGCTATTGACAGCTGCTGTAAAATCCATAGCAGACTGAGGACGCACAGACAATTATGATATCTCTGGTAAACATATGGCGGAATCAGAGCTCTTAAAAAAACTGTAAACTCAGGCTCTTCTGGCCTTGGGTTTGGTCCAGAGCCAAGTTCTAGGTTGGACTTTGGTCACACACCACTGCAAAATCCCATAATGGTGGCAAAGAAGGGTCTTAGGACCTGATATTTGGAGCTCATTCTTCCTTTATTGAATATTGTCTCTGGGTATTATTGATGTCTATTTGGCATGAGAAAAAGGAAAGTTTTCCTACACTACTGCTAAAATATGTGTTTATATTCCTTCACTCTATTCTAACTTGTCTCAATATATACCTACAGAAGACTCTGTGTTTGAGCAGGTTGGTCAGAAGAATATATTCCTTCACTGACCAAGCCAAGGAGCCAGTAGTATCTATTATTTTAGCCAGTTGCCTGCAGTTTGGCTGTATACCAGCCAATGAAGCAGGAGAGCAGAGTTGGTTTTACCAGCTGTTCTCTTGCTGATTTCCATCTCTCCTTTACCACAAAATTACAGTGGATTTGGGAGTACTCTGTGGCCTCTTGCAACCATCTCCCATTTGTGTCACCTATGGCTGCTTAGTATTTCTGAAAAGAGTGTTGAAATGGCTGCACACCCATCTTCAACCTCCATGGTGCCTTTGGGCACAACTGTGACTCTGCCACCAGGGTCTGGAGGGTTTGGGACCCCCTAGCCTTTACCAGGCTCAGTGGTTCACAGGGTTTTGCCTCACTGTCCTTTCCAAACTTTGAGATAGTGTCTTACAGACCTGATGAGCTTTTATTTCACTCAGTGCAGAAAACAGATACAAAATGGGATTCGGGTTTTCCATATTGTTCTTCAAGGAGAGCATAGTTTTTTCAGTTCCTTTATTATATAGTTGCCCTTCTCCTTCAGCAGTGTTAACTAGATTACGTGATTAAGAAAGAGATGCAGCAAAAGCTGCAATAAATGCAATAAATATCCCGTCAGCTCAGGCTATAAAAAAATCCCAAAGAACAAATATCCAGGTTGGATAACTGATTTTTCCTCTATTTGCAGAACTAATGTTTTGAACTGATCCTCCTGCAACAGTCTATATTCAGAACTCTGCAAAATTTGCCCTTTGCATCCACTTTTCTTCTCCAATCAGTTCACATCTCAGTGCCTCCCTAGAAAACGCACTGATTTTCATTCTTGCTGTATTGTCCGTAACACTTAATTATCTCTTTGTCAGATGGCAAAGTTACAAGATCAAAGGCTTGAGCAGGCAACCACTACTGCAAAATATTAGAAAAATAGCCTGAGTGATCTTATCCAATTCTCTGTTGTTCAGTAATTTGGGACACACTTTTAGATCCTATTATCTGCATTGTCATTTTTTTTCTTTTTAATGCCAACTTCTTTCTTAAACATTATAAAATATGATACTAGGTGCAAAAATTTTGCAGCACAGACCATTCTCTGAAACATATCTCTAATTGTATCAGATTATGTTTTTGTTTTTAATAAATAAAAATATGTGAACACACCTACTCAAGCAAGGGATGTATGAGCTTGTTTGTTTCCTTTGAAATCTACTTACAGAGAGAGAGTTCAAAAGCTTGACTCAGACATCATGCTCTGCTTGGGGGAGGCTGAATAAAGAGGTGATGAGGGGTCAAAGAGGGAAAAATATCCAACCAAAATGGCTCTGTAGATGGCCACAGTAGATGTGAGGGTGTGTATTTTCAGTGGACTCACCAGAGGTATCCCTCTTTGTCTGAACTGAGCACTTGATGTTTAAATACTGGTACCTTATCTTGGCTACTAATATGTGGCATCTCTTTCCCCTTTGTTCATGGCATAACTCTTTCCTTTGGTTGAAAACAGGAAAGGTATTACTGACAGGTGAGAACTAGATTTGAGAGAGAAAGATTTGTGAATTCAACCAGTATTTGATAGAAGTGCCTTGCCAGTTCAGACCATCAGCCCTGTCACCACAAAGCTCAAGCGACATGTCATTTCCCTTTGCCCACAAAATCAGAAGAGCCTGTTCACCATGCAACTTGTCAGGTTTTTTCCTCCTCTCTGTGTGAGGCTTGGCCTCTTCAGCCACTTCCAAAAACAGAGGAGTGGGACCAGCCTGCCATAAAGTATTATACAGACCCTTTTTTCTTAAAAAAAGAAAAAAGGCTGTGAGGGAAGAAAAAAGGAACAGCCTACTTTTCGTGTCTGAATCCTATCACAGTGAAATTCAAGGAAGAGCACAGATAATACAGTGTTTTCCAAATGCAATAGGTACATCTGCAAATAAAACAAAACATTTTAAACTAATTTAAATCCCCCTGCCAACACCTGC
The DNA here is from genome assembly GCF_047495875.1 of Pithys albifrons albifrons. Taxonomy (NCBI): domain Eukaryota; kingdom Metazoa; phylum Chordata; class Aves; order Passeriformes; family Thamnophilidae; genus Pithys; species Pithys albifrons. Next base: position 9,118,254 of record NC_092464.1, read on the forward strand.
AATATAAACATGTAAAGCATTTACTAAAACCAGCTCAGGAAGAACCAGAAGAACTGGGGACAGAAGAGGGAAAAGATGTGCCCTGAAGACCACGGCACTGCTTCCTTGCAAGGCAATGCCTGCCTCCTGTTGGCATTGTGCATTATTCCCATGGTGGCACATGTGCTCATCTTCCTCTTTGGAAGCATGTAGAGGTTCAGCAAAAACTATTGTTTGAGATTTGAGGTTGCTTGAGATTGTTTAGGGTTAGAGATCCTTACCAAAATTGTGTTAGCAAAAGCATGAGTCTGATATAAAAATATGTTCTGTTCCATCTGGGGTCAGATTGCATTTGTTATAATTTAAATTTAAAATGAGGCTAGAGAAGATATAAACCCCAGATATTCTAGGAACTGACACAGCCCCAGGTCTGACTTTGAACAATTTATTGCAGAGACTAGAGTTGTCAAGGGATCAGTCATAGCCTGTAGCTGAAAATCATGGGCTGTACGCAGGAGAAATCCAAATATGCAGGAGGAAAAAGAAAATAAAATCATGTTATATTCCATTTCTCTGTAAACATAAGATCTTTGTCCTCATAGAAGTTTTTGCATTTCATCAAACTAACAAGGAAAAACCTATACATTGTCCCCAAGGTAGTAAGCTGGGACCAGCAATGCATTTTTCCTGATTTTTGCAAATTTTTGTGGAAGGATGCAGATAGTTAAGATTAACACTGTATTCACTTGACACTTAAAATACATTTTTATGATGAGGGCTGTTTTTGCCACTCACTGGTTTTAATGGTCCTATCACTTAAATGGTCACAGAGGGGTTTAAGCCTAATGTCCCTATTAAGATGTATGAAAGAAGTTCAAACTCCTGCTGGATTTATTTTTTTCTCAGCCTGTCTGGCTATAGATTCCACCAGATTCAAGTGCATTGATTTACAGAGCACAGACAATCGGATACCCAGAAATCACAGGCACTTCAGGGCATATTTTTCCCTTCAAATCCATTAATTTTAGGAAAACTTTCTACATGGATAACTTAAGGAGAGTGATAGACTTGTGAACTGAAAAAGAAGTTACCTCACTGCTTAAATACTTAATGAGATGCTTTAAAACCCAGGAACTAAGCAACTGCTTTCAGTAGGGATTGATAGTGAGAGGGAGAAGAAATGCAACACCATGTTAAGCCATGGTCCATGGACAGATGATGTGCACCATGCTCCCCAGCACATGGAGTGATGGCCCTGCACATCTGCTCAACCCACCACCATGGTCCCCACCCTGCTGAGGATGCCCTTGAGCTTTTACCAGGAGCTGGGGTCCCCCAAAATGCATTGAGTCTGCTGCAGTGTGTTGGTGGCTGTGAGTTCCCACAATGAATTTTGTTTTTAACACCAGCAGATAAAAGTGAGCAGTCTGTATCCACTGCAGGAATGATTTTCAGCATCACAATAATTTGGTCTGGGGCATGGCATTAAACCCCTCCAGTGCTCGGAGGGGATGGACACAGTTTCTCACCAGTCTCTGCCACGACCACGAGTACAAAGGCAGATCATCCTCCAGCCAGTGTGCTCTGCTTAGAGGAACCCAGCTGGGTGCTGCTGGCTGGCCTTCTCCCTATCCGCGTGTCTGGACATGGGTGGAGATTCATTAACTTTGAGCTTCTGTTGGAATTCCTCTACTGTGCCAATCTCTTGCTATCTGATCATTTCCAGCAAATTTATGTGGCCAGTCACGTAAAATTACGGCAAACTCTGACAAACTAGGGCAAACCATTTATTAAACTCCCAGATGAAACAATTTACCGTTTCTATAGTCATTTAAATACAAATAGCTTTTCTTGGTTTCTAGTGAAAAACAAGGTAAGCTGCAAAAAATATATCAATGACATATACAGCTCCACAGATTGGGTTGATGCCTTTTACTAAATGATATCTTAGAAAGCATTTCTGTGTGGGTGTCATTTCTGAATGTGGTTTATGGCCCCAGAAGCCTTACAAGGGGAAAGCCTCCTCTGTACCTGACAGTACAAGACTGATACCTATTTACTGTACATTGATCAGTCCATATTTTAGAAGTGATAGTCTCCATCTGTTGCAGTATCTTTTCACCTTACTATTGTCAAATCCTCCGTGACTTATTTTTTCAGCGATCACAAATGCTGCAGCCCCTACCTGGATTCAGTTCCTACTTTTATTGTGTTTCCTTAACTTCATGAAAAACTACCTGTTCCTGTAACAGTGGCCATGGAAGTCTCTCCTCATCCCAGTGTTGTGCTTCTGACAATGGCCTGTAGCAGGTATTTTGGGGAACAGTGTAAAAGCAAAGCAACCATAGAGGGATATTTTATTCTGGCACACCCTCCCAGCAGTCTGTGCCTCAGGGGCATCGTGAGCCAGAGATTGTATCTGCATCTTCGCGTTTTGTAACGCTCGATGAATTTTTCAGCCAGGAATTTATCTAATTGCTTTTTGAGCCCATTTATATGTTTGGCCTCTACAACATCCTGTGGCAGTGGAGTTCCGCAGTTTAATTATGCATCATGTGGAGAAAAAATATTTTAATAATAATTTATTTTGTTTTAAATCTGCATCCTGATAATCTTATGTGATACCCTTCCATGATACCCCCTTTCTTGAATAGCAATAACTAATTTAGAACATGCCATCCTTGTCTTATATTTAGAATGCCTTCTCTTTGTATCTACTATCCCACATTTATCAACTGAATTTCATTTGACTGTTTTTATCAGCTGGTCACTAATTAACATGAAATCCTTTAGCCATATGTCATAATTTTTTTGCTTTTAACTTTGGTGGTTTGTTTTTTTTTTTTTTTTTTTCATCTTACTGCTCAGATCCTTTTCCAGTTTGTTTGTGAATATTTTGAAGAGCAGAGGTCCCAGGACAGATCTCTGTGAAATTCCACTGATAATCTCCACTATGGTAAAACATTCCTACTCTTGTTACCCCACCTTTTTTCTAATTACTAGCTCACACAAGAATTTCTTTACCTACAAGTTTTCACTTTCCCCAAAGAGTGCCAATGAAGGACCTTGTAGAAAACATTAGGGATCTAAGGGCGATGTGGGAACAACCATATCCTCATATTGCAGTGCTCTCATCTTGTCTCTGGACCCTTGACAATCCACACTGTGGGTGAGTCACTTTACATCTTTGGTCTAACTTGGTCATCCACAGGTAAAGTTTGACCTTGGGATGCAAGAGGCAGGGACAAACTCATATTTTTGGCTGAGACACCTCAGACTTTGGTGTTCCCAAGCTACCAACAATCTTCCCACTCTAACAAAAGCAGGGTGCTGAGCAAGACCTTCAGTGGAACCTGGAAATACCAGAAAATTACCTCATATCAGTGTGGTCTGCATTAGCTGGGCAGATGGGCATGTCCATCCACTGAGCTTGTGTCTCATGCAATGTGACATCATGGACACCTTTCACTTCAATTTCTTGAAGGGGAGAGGCTCTGAGTAAAACATGAAACTCTCCCAAGAGCACCAACACAGTGCTCACACAGTGTCAGTGAGCTTTTTTTACACAGTGGCAGCTCCACTGGCCAATATGAGCCAGAATCTCTTTCAGCAGAGAGGCTGTTGATTACAAACACGGCAACACTGTGTATTTTGCACCATCATTTATGGATGATGGCACGAGTAGGGACAAGGAGAAGGGGAAAGATGTGGGATCTCTGATTCCTCATCCCATTTTCAAGGTATTCTTGCTTCACACTATGCCTTTGGGCTATTGTTTTTCCTTTTTACTATATTCATGTTGCATGCTTGGGTAGAATTTCTGGTTTGCTGGCTCAGTCAAGCCTGTTTAGTTCTCACTTGTGAATCAAGTGCATTTTATAATCAAAGCTATGTGCTCTTTTGCATCTCCCAATAGATTCTGACTTCCTACAGAAAGTGTTCCCAGGTCCAGGCTATTTAATGTCTGGATATACAGAGAAACTTCCCTGAAAAGTAAGTGGACATGAAAAGAGGTTGTTGCCAGATACACTGTGTATTCATAATGAAAAGACAGTAAGGGTGAAAGGAGCCTTCTAAAAGTACATCAGGCAGCAGTATCTTGTCTGCTCCTCACAGACTTTAGGATGGTGCAGGAGAATATTCAAGTAGAAGTGAGATATGGGTCAGGAAAGAGAGCTTTTCAGAGAACAACAGAAGGCAGTACTGCAGAGACAACATGGGTCCAAGCATTATTTTTTGTGATGTGTAGCAGTTACTTTTTCTTATATGTAAGTGGAAATGGCTTCCTGAGTTTCTCTTGTATACTGGGAATGAGGACTGGCAGTGTCAGACTCCATAAAATTTGCCTGTAGGACTGGATACTCCTGTATGCACTTCTTCTGGGCAGATTCCAGAAGACACGGCAGATTCAACTGTCTGCAGTGATGCAGGTGGTGTTGGGGACTTTGGTCCTTCACCTTTTCCTGAGTCTCCAGCGTCTTGTTTTAAGTGAATCAAGAGCTATAGTTTACCTCTAGTCTAGAGGAATTCTGGGCTTGTCTAAAATGCTTGGATGGGCTTTATCTGTGCTAGGCTTTATGAGCACAGGGAATATGCAGCAAAGCCACAATCCAGGTGTATGTTAACACCCCCCCAGCTAGGCACATAATAGACAAAACCCACATGTTGTATCTCAACAGAGTTTCCTCACCCTCAAACATGAAGAAAAAAATTCTTCCAAATTCCTTGCCTTCTTCTGTGTGCTACCATTATTATGATTGTTTGGCTTGCCTTCGTTTCAAGGAGCCATAGGCAGATGCACAGCAGACACACATCTTCTGGTGGGCTCAGTATCTACTGATCCTTCAAGCCTGACCTTTTTCTGCACATAGTTCTTGGCAACAGCTGTCTTGATTTTTGATCCCTGAGGCCTTCTTAGAGATGTTGACTAAGATGAAAGACTAGGGACAAAATTTTAGAAGTAGACCAAAAATTCAGTAATGTTCTGCTTTTTCCCCCCCAATGTTTCCTCTTACAAGGTTATGAAGTTTGTTGGGACCCAGAAGTCTATCCAGCTGTGAAAAGAATTAGTCTTTATTGCTTCACATTTCCCCAGGCTGCAAACATGATTCTTCTTTGACATTGATAGTGAAAATAGTTCTGCTGTGTTTCTGCATCTCATCCTGATTTTTACCACTCAAATAGAGCTGTCTCTTTCTTCTTCAGGTATGGCCATCCATTTTTGTCTTCCTTTTGACCATATAGTAAGAAATTGCTTCATTACTGAGAATTGACTGATCACTCCTTCAGAAAAATCTGAAACCTTTTGCCAATCTTTATGTTTCTCAAGGTTCAATAAGCTAGATATGTCTTTAATTTTAACTTCTATTATTTTATTTGAATTGCAGTAAATGCAACAAGAAAAAAGTAATAATAACAACAACAACTAAAAAAAAAGAATTCTATTGTTGTGGTGAGTGAATCCTTATCTCCAAAGCACATCCAGCACTATTTCATACTCTGGTTTGTTACAGGTGCAAAGCACGGATAATCAAAAAGTTTTTCTTAACTTACCGGAATATCACATTTCAGACCTTAACTGTATGGTGACTGTGGTGTCACAACAGCTTTTCAACTTTCAGGCAGCACAGTGAAATATATGAACTACAAATTAGCCAGAACCCAAAACCTTCTCTTCATTGGGTGATATGCCCATCCACCAGTGTCATTATTCTTGATTTTCTTATCACTTTCCTGTTTCATGTCATTCATCAGTACAGTGAATCCATTCTGCTGAATTTTTAGAGCCCAATATCTTGGTACTATACCTAGAAGAGGTAGATTTATTACATGGGAATTTCTCATGAGTCAGCACTTAACCTTTGACACTGTGACATATTTCACGTTTGTTTTTCTCCTGTGCCAAAGGGCTTTATCAAAGGCATGTAACCAGTTTTAACAGCTATTCAATAACAAAGATCCTCCATTCTGTTCACGTGGATGAGTTCAGAGTAGGGACTTAGAGGTTTGTGCTCCAAGATTTAACATCAGTAGTCTGACAAGGGTAGTGACTACATCACCTGTGAGGAGGAAGGAGTGGTTGAAGTAGTGAGTTTAAATCACAACAAGAACCAGACATTCTGCAGTGGTGAGAACGATTAGTGTTTCTTCCTGTGAGGAGGTGTAGTATCAGGAATGAGAGTCTGCTCTGCGGTCAGAGAGACAGGACTCTATATAAACATTTCTGATGAAAGGTAGCACAAATGGCTCTTATTTTTCCTCCATGGGCCTCTTTATAAGACATCACATGTAGATCAAGATGAATAATATATGAGTGCATAAGTGTAAGCATAGATCGCACCTTCTCAGAGATCAGATGTTTCTCTTCTTTTAAAGGTTTCAAAACAGAAATAAAAGACTCTTAATGAGCTTACTGGTCATCATGTAACATGCAGTTGTGCCTTGAAATTTAAATACATAATGCCTTTGGGGTAAGGTCAATGAGTTAACCTTTCATTAGATATTTGGATCCAGTGAGTAGAAATTAACATATTTGTTGTCTTCAATCATAAACCACCTTGATTTCAAACTCTGTTAACACTTAGAGCAGTAAATAAACCTCTGCAGATCTCTCTCTCCCTCTTAGGCCAGCCAATACTATTATCCACATCATCTACTTTTATGTCAGTGTTCATGTGGTGCATTTGAAAGATCTTTTTAGCTTCCTGGTGTAACATTGTACATGAGTATGTCAGTACTGGGGAAACTTGTGGTATTTGCCATCATTTGATGAAAGAAGTAGAGGTATTATCTCTTTTTAGAAGTAAAGGCCTTTTTCTCCATCAGGAGAGCTGTTCCCTTTCTCATCAAGTGTCACAGACACTGTGGTCAAAATTACAGTGTGGTTGTGGTGACCTCTGATGGCCTCGAGTTTGTGAAATCCCCAGTTTTCCACCCATAACCTTTGCAGAGGACAAGAAGCTTTTAATTGTCCCCAGTGTTATTCCTGGCAAATGAAACTGTTTCACATAACAACAAACATTGGACCTCGGCCTTCAGGGACCAAGGACGGAATTTCCCTTGGTAAAGAATTGTGTTCACACGTACAAAACCCCATATAAACACATATGGAACATAATGAATATGCCCCACAGATAAAGAAGGACCCCCAGATGGCTCAGCATAGTGATCCCAGGTGACACGTTGAATCATTCTTGCCTGAGTCTTGACCAGTATGCCTGGTTCATGGGCTCAAGTCACACTGATTTCCAGATTTGGGGATTGGGTAGGTATTTTCGTGAGGTCAAACTGCAAAAGTCAGGATCATTCTTCATCCATTGTTTCCCAGAAAGTGGGGGGGAATCATTTGAGCTCATCCCAATTAATCAGTTCCCTGCTAATGCAGGTGTCTCAGGCTCTGTTTTCAGTTCTTTGAGTGACAGGAGGTCAAATGAGATAATTTGGTCTATTCTTTTGTTCTTGAACCATAAAAAACTGTGACATGGGAATTTAGAACATTTGGCTTTTACTCAGTGGAAGAGAAAGTTGTTGCTGCCATAATTTAAAGGGAGTTATGATAGAAATGGGTGTAATATACCCTTGAGAACTCTGAGCTTTTATACCCAAAATGAATGATGTAAGTAAAGGCATTGAGGAAAGACAAGCTGCAGTGCTGAGCTTCTGGGGTGTCTGGAGAGTGTTTGTCCTTGCTCACATGCAGGACCCCTGCAGCCTGTAAACTGGAAGAGCTCAGCAAAACCATGTCAATTCCCACCCAGCGGATAACTTGGTCCTAAATCTCCACACATGTAGTTGTGCCTGACAAACTTGGTGGCTTTCTGTGACAGGCTTATAGCAGTGGTAGACCAGGGAAGAGTGACTGATACCATCTAACTGGACTTGTGCAAAGCACTTGACACTGTTCCACAAAACACCCTTATCTCTGAACTGGAGAGATGAGGATTTGCTGGGTGAACCACTTGGTGTTTAAAGAAAGGGCTGGATTGTTCCACTCAGAGTTGCAGTCAACAGTTCAATGTCCAAGTGGAATCCAGGGAAGAGTGGTGGTACTCAGGGGTTCGTATTGGAACTGGTGTTGCTTAACATCTTTATCAGTGACATGGACAGGGGAATTGAGCATGCCCTCATCAAATTTGCTGATGACACCAAGCTGTGTGGTGGGGTTGAGACTCTAGAGGGAAGGGATGACATCCAGAGGGACCTGAACAGGATGGAGATGTGGGACTGTGTGAATCTCATGATGGTCAATGAGACAATGTGCAAGGTCATGCACCTGCGTCAGGGCAATCCCAAGAACAAATACTGGCTGGGCAGAGAAAGGATTGGGAGCAGCCCCTGGAGAGAAGGACTTGGGGGTGTTGATGGACAAGAAACTCAACATGACCCAGCAATGTACACTTGCCACCCAGAAACCCAACTGCATCCTGGGCTGCATCACAAGAAGTGTGGCCAGCATGTCGAGGGAGGTGATTCTGCCCCCTCCTCCACTCTAGTGGGATCCCACCTGGAGTACTGCATTTGGATCTGGGGCCCCCAAAATAAGAAAGACATGGACGTGTTGCAGCGAGTGCAAAGGAGGCCATGAAGAGGGCTGGAGCAGCTCTTCTATGGAGACAGGATGAGACAGTTGGTGTTCAGACTGGAGAAGAGAAGGTTCTGGGAAGACCTTATAGCACCTTTCAACCAAAACCCTTCAATGATTCTATGAAGTAACAGTCACAAACTTTAGAAATAACAAGATACTCCAAAACACTACATTGAGGTTGATAAAAGCACTGATTTGTACAGGTTTCCAGGCAATATTGTTAGGAAAGGAGTGTCAGGGAGAATGTATACAGTAACAAGTGGCAATAAGGAAATATTTTTCCTGGAAACTCAATTAAAATTAAACCAAACACAGCTATCTCCTTCTTTAAACAAGAAAGTTCAGCTGGCAGCTCTGAGAGTTGTTATTTTATGACAGTGTTTAGCAGCACTTCTCGTATGAGAAATAGCTAGTAAAAAAATATTCACCTTCTCTGTGGGACTTTACACATCAGGGCCAGGATTCCTCATTAAGCATGGTCCCTGGTTTAAAGTGTTTTTCACCACTCTCTGGTGAGGATAAATCTCAGCTAATGGTAGATTTGATAAGACAGCAGTTTTATGATCCAAATACATTGCGTTGTCTATGAATATAGCCTATTTTTGTCAGTTACATTGGAAAGAAATAAATTACTCATCAGTCAATCCATTATTATTATAATAAGAGCATGGCACTACTTAATTGCATCAGTTAAGTGGATATGACTTTGCCAATGCTCATAAATGCCATTACATCAATCCACAGAAATGGACCTGTTGATTTATTAGATGATGATGGACAAAGAAGATGTTGCAATCTCTTTTATAATTTAACCTGTGCTTAAGACATATAGGTGTTTAAAGCCAAGACATGTATCGTTATTACCACAGAGAGGGAAAGGGAAAAGGGAATTGTAAACCATAACAACCTCTATCAAGTACATGTCTATTTTGCTATGTGTAATAATCCTCAACATGCATTTATGTAACACACTGTATGGTACTTAAGCTGCTCTGGGCTATCATGTACAGTAAATCCACATTTAATCAAAGGACCTGTGGCATATGATTGATTACTGTAAATTTTCTTTACCATGGAGAAATACAACTGCAGAACAGCAGTTCCACAGATGAACTGCAGCTACATCGATTGTCTAGCAATAGCAAATTTCTCAGAGGAACTCCAGGTTCATCACTGGTGATTCATCTACTGAGTTCGTTTTTATTTACTTATATATTTTTGACAACAAATCACTACTGAGCAGTTAGCCAATGAATGCAGTCCCAGTAAGGATATAATTACAAGGAATAAGGACAAATAAACTATTGTGATTTGATAATGCAGCTGAAATAGCTCTTCAGTTATTTTTGCACAATTTCATTTGTCTGCATGGAAGGCCTTCTGTAGGCTGGATAAAGGTAGACACAAAAAAGGAAGTCACCCCAACTTTTGTGAAAGCTGCTTCTATTTGCCTTTTGCTCTTAACTGCCTCACTGAAACAATCTGTGTACTTTTTTCTCTCTTCTACCTATATTTTGGGACACAGGTGTTCTTTGAGAACAGCCTGCTTGAGGAGCTTTAAAAGTTTGTCTTCCAGCAACTTTCTTCATCAAGGAAAAAGGACAGGCTTTCTCAAGTGTCTGAAATCCATTTAGGCAGCTGACTAGAGCAGTCATATTCAATTAATTCCTTCCAGAAAGAGTCCTGGAAGCTTTTGGTTGAGAAGGTCTTAAAAGAGTTGCAAAGTGCATCTACAAACACAGATTTTAGTTGTTTGATATTCCTACTCTGAACATCTGTATGAAAATCTGCATAAATTCTAAAGTTCATATGCAACTTTAAATAGCTGACAGAAATGAGAAATAGGTTGAAATTTAATTTGTTTCAATTAATTAAATATTGAGATTTGATATTTTTACTATTTGCACTTTTGACTCCCCAGTGGGTATAATATTATATTAGGCTTCTCAATAAGTCTTCTAATTATAATGCATCATATGAAGCCTAGAAGGTCAGCATCTTATTAGAAATAAAAATTGAAACTTTGATATAATAGTGAATGCTGTAGCATCTGCAAAGCTGCCATGCCTGTTACTAAAAGCTAGGTTCTTGTGCCCATTATTCAAGCTGAATAAATAAATTTCTTTGTGGGAAGCTTCCTTGAAGTCAGCAGACTGTGCAGTAACTCTCTCTTTGCCATGATTGAAGGCACCAAGCTCTGACCTCAAATAAGGAAAAAGATTCTGATTTTACTGAACCTTTGGACCATATTGCACAAGCTGATGGAGTTCCTGGTATGCTGACAAAGAAGAAACCTGCACAACAGCAAAGATATCTGAGTTATCTCAGGAAGTAGCAGAATGGCCAGTCCCTTTTGGGAGCTGCTCTTTGGGCCACACAGCCCTTTGACCTCCTCTGGCAGGAGGCCAAACAAAGCAAAGACACAAGCACATCTTCATGGGCTGCTTCTCTGACCACCATACTTGCCAATAAGGGGAAGAGAGAGCACCCTTATGCTTGTCCCCAAGGGGAAAGGCACTGCAGCCCTGTAAGCTCTAACACTACCGTTTCAGGCAACATAGAGCATTTTTCTCCCCACCAAGGCTCTGAGTCATCTGGTGGAACCATAAAATCTTGGATAAAATTTCCAAGGCATCTGCTCAGACTAAGGGCTGTCCCTGATCACACTATCCAGAGAGATTTTATCACATTGTTGCAATGAACTTATTTCTCGTTGACATTTTTGGGAGAACCCCAAGACACCTGATGAAGAATATCAGAAAACACAAACCCAAGAGCCCATCATGTACGTGTCAGAGTGAGATGGAGATCTAGCCTGAATTAAAAAGCATCTCTACTACACTGACTTTGGTAGCATAACTGACAGCAGGATTTGGCTGATTGTTTCCTGGGAAAATTAATGAGCTGTAAGAAAAATATCTGACCATCATTTGACTTATCAAAGCCATTGTGACTCCTTCCCTAAATAACATTAAGATGAATCACCTATTATTTGAGAATTGAGAGTCACGGTAGTGACTGAAGCCAAGTTAGGAAAATAGCACTGCCATTACTAGCTTTGCAGGATTGAACTTGACTTGGAATCTGGGGTTTTGCCCTGACAATACCACAACGTTTGAAATCTTATTTACTTTGTGGGGTTTCTTTTGTACTAACCTACTCACTCTAACATCACATGAAACCTTTAATAGGTGTCCTACATACATGGAATTTATCGTCAGCTGCTTGAATCCTGATCTCATGTGCAATGGTGCAAATAAGAATAAGGGTGCAGCAACCAGTGCAGAAATGCCTGTTTTTGTTCTGCAAAATGCAGTGACTGAATTTTGCAGTAATGAAATTGGACCTGCATGTAGATGATATGAATTACTTTGAGGCTGCAATTTGTTTGATCTTTATTACTGTTGCAGAGTTTTTAGAGTGGCTTTTCTGTGTTGCTTACTGTCTCACTGCTTCAATTGCACAAATGGAAAAATATGGGGACCCTCTGGTGGACAAAATAATATCTGTAAATCCCACTCAGCCTTAATCACCTCTGCATGATCTACTGACAAGGTCAAACTATGTTGGAGTTGCATTATTAACATGTTTGATCATCTTTGTCTTCTTCTGTCTTTGTACCTTTCTATGTAGCCTGTATGTCTATTGGCTCTGTTACACAAATGCCCCACATTTATCTAGGCAATTTAAAGAGCATGTTTTTTATTGTGGTTGAAAGTCTGTTTGTCTTTAATTGCTCATCACATGCTCACTGATTGGGCCATTTCAGAACAATCAAATTGTGAAGACATGGATTAAAGAGTAATTAGGACTGGAGTCCTCTGTGCAGATCAGTTCAGATGTGAGCATGCCTTAGATAATAGAATCATAGAATCACAGAATGGTTTGGGTTGGAAGAGACCTTAAAGGTCATCTTATTCCACCCTCTCTGCCATGGGCAGGAACACCTTCCACTAGACCAGGTTGCTCAGAGCTCCATCCAACCTAGCCTTGAACACTTTCAGGGATGGGACATCCGCAGCTTCTCTGGGCAACCTGTTCCAGTGCCTCACCACTCTCACAGTAAAGAATTACTTCCTAGTATCTAATCTAAACCTACTCTCTTTCAGTTTAAAGCCCTCATCCTCGAGAATAGATGAACTTTTTTATCATCCTTCTCCCCCCCAATATTATTTTTTGAGTTTAAAACACAAAAATTTCAGGAGCCCTCCAGTGGTTGGAAAAACATCTGGTAAATCCAGGGGTAGTCATCAAGGCTTAGGGTTTGGGGCAATTGAGCATCAATGAATTGACATAACCTGTCTGCCCACTGTGGAGAGACTTCTTTTCTACACTTTTGTCATGAGTAAGGGAATCAGGTCTCCAGCAATGTAGATTTAGATGTCCCCAACTTCCACTGCAGTGGCATTTGGACTTTTCTTGTTTTTTCAGCTAAATATGTGTTCTAATAAAAGTCTAGACTCCTCTCAATTTGCTTTCAAAGTGCAAGGTAAGCCCACAGGACTGTCTCATTTTTCTTAGCAGTCTTCCCTGGAAGCTGCAGAAGTATTTAAATTCTGCCAGAGATCTATGGACCACAGTCTGCTAGTGCCCTCCAGTTTGTCAAATGGATGAAGGTCTGGTATGAATCACCACTTTTCCATTTTGTGCTATTGTACAATCAATACACACTCATATAAATGAGGATGCAATGGCCAAGGCTCCAGAGGGAGTTGGGCCCCACAGATTGCTGCATCAGAAAGTGGTTGCATCAGATTCCTGCCTTTTTTTTGCTGATGTTAAAGTAAATTTTATTGCTACGTTGACAAATTTGGCCCACTGAAAGGCTTGTGACAATTGTGACAATCAGCATTTCCTGATCAATGCATTACTTACATTTTTATTTTTGTTTTATAAGGAAATCAAATATTTTGATTTTTGTATATTGATTTAATTATTTCTTGAAAAAGAGTTAATTTAGACAACTGTATGCTAATTTATGGTCATAAAATGCATCAAGGAATATACATATACACTGTTCACTCTTCAGGGTAAGGATCAGACAACTTTGTCTTGCAACGCCCACTGTGACACAGATCATTCACAATGCCAGATTCTACATGTATTGTGGTTTCCTACTTGACATCAGCTACACTGAAGTAGTAAAAGGCATTCTTCATCTGCTCTCCTTTGCTACCTAAGATTTAAAGACTAAATCTGAGCAAGTAAATTTTCAAACTCATGTTAGTCAATGGAGAAATGTAGGCACCAAAGAAGAGTAATTAATCACACTTCATGTTGGATATCTAAGATAGGTCAGGCATCCTCAAGTACTGAATCCAGGCACTAGACTGCTGATCGACCACATGTTAAATTGTTAATCTGTTCCATGGAATGGTTTGTGTATGTGCCAAACAGCACTCTACTAGACACATTGCTTGGGCATCTTTCTGGGGAAAGTTGACCCTAAAGTCTGTCCTGGGACATAATTGTGCCAAATAAAGGTTCATTCCTGCATAGTTCTTCATTATTGCCATGCAATATACCTAAAACCTCTGTTCATATGGTGAAAACATCCATCTGAAAGGCTGCAATACAGTCCTCATACAATTTCCGGCACTTGCAACTGAAAAACATGATGTCTCACGGAGGCAGAAGACAGAGCCTAAAGGAGACTTAGAACCAATTCCGCCGGTAAAGCAAGGCCTAGCTGCTTGGTTTTGAGATCAGTCTGCTTTATAGTCAAGAATCCCTCTTCCCTTTTTATAAAATTCTATATAGGTAACAAAATTTTCATTTGGGGTTTAAAAGACAGTATTTCTGTGATGTCAACTCTATGGTCATTTTTTATGATTACATTTTATTTAGGAAAATACAAAGAGAGATAAGCAAAGCCCAGGAGCAGCAAGTAGGCATAAAGGGATTACATCAAGAGAAGGAATATTTACTGTTCTGTGGATGTAGCAGTGCTGCTGTATCACAAAGACAAACCTCTTCAAAGGGAACAGAGAAACTACAGAGACTCAGCTCACTCAGCCAGTTCAGCCTTTGGTAGCAGATAAGGGAAAAAAAGCAGCCATGTATTGACTGTTTCATTAAGGTACTGCTCCTACAGTAGAGGGAGAAATGCTTTGTGGACATAACATTATGTATCTTGCTGTTGTCTACCTGTACAACTGCAGTGTTGCTTTGTTCTGAAAATTCATTGCAAAAATTGTCACCTCTTTGAACTCCTGGATGCACACACAAATGTGGCTGCAAAATGGCAGAGTGTAGAATTTTCCTTTCTAGTCGTAGACAACTAGGACTGGATATATTGCTAGTTTCTGTTCCTCCCAAGGCATCAGCTACTTCAGGGAAGCTGGTTTCCATAGGATCCCTGAATTCCTCAAGACCTGTAGTTTAGGAGGCAGTTTGGCCTGTAAAATGCCCTTTGCAATGGCAAGAAACATTAAGAGAACCCACCATCCATCTATATAGTCCTCAGATTGGCCAGAGAGCATGGACAGTTAGAAAAAAATAAACATTTAAACACAAAGTGAGCACATGCAATGAGCAGTCTTTGGGACAGAGCCCACATGCAACCCTACAGTGCCATTTCTGCAGTTCTTCTAAGAAAGGAGTTGCATTTAAAGTCCATGTTGAGGCAAGCAAAGGGGAAACAGCTTCTCATTTCTCAGCAGCCTGTAGCAGATTGATGTTGTTTTGGTTTCATGGCTTGGGGAGGAGCAGATGAAGGCAGGGCACAGCACTCCAGCAATGTGGGTTGTGTTCAGACCACCTACAATAGGTGCCTCACTTAGTTATCGTGACTGTTATGGCAATTTAGTTCAATAAACCAGTGAGCACACCAAGACGCCTACAATCCAGGTCTGCTAGATCTTGGCACCCTGTGCAGAGAATGGATAGGAGCAGTCGCTGTGCCTAAGTCAGGCACTTGCAGTAGGAGTGTTCAATGAAGCCCCATGTGCTTCTCTCTCATCTGCAGAACTATATTGCTTTGTACTTCAGGAGGCTGTGTATTGCTGCCAGGAACTGATTAACATCTGAATCACGTTGTCCTCTGTCTGTGTGGCAGATATAAATAGGTTGCAGTAGAGGTGGGCTATGTCCACAAGTGCTTGTGTCCTTAGGGGATGGTCTTATCTACATGCACACAAAGTAGAAGCCTAAGCCTTCTCAGGCAAGTTTCCAAGATATTCCTCTTGTGGTGAGGAGTTACCCTGCTGATCCTGTGCTGTGGAATTGCTCCTCTGACCCCTTGTCTCAAAGCCTTTACTTCTGGCAGGCACACTGCGACCAATTCGACCCACACAGGGCTGGACAGCTGAGGAACTAACGAAACTGCACCAGCTGAAATTTGCTTTCAGTTTATTAACTATATAGTGTCACTAAAAAGGTCTGAGCTAATCTTAGACACATAATGGGCTGGTAGAAAGTATTCTATTTGTTATGCAAATAAATATTTGCTTCAAATGTGGTTTCCCAAAGTATGGTCACCTTGCACGCATCTGCTTCCAAAAATGCATCTGCTTTACAAAAAGGTAGTAATTATCCTTTCCTCAAGGGGGTTCGGTTTGAACCTACTATGTGTACTAGACTGCTGGCAAAGTTTTTAATTTTGGTTTATGATGTTTGTAGTTTTTGGAGGCACAGGATCAAACACTTGAAATGCAGTATTCATCTGATACTACATACCAACCCCAAATACAGGTAAGATTTGCTTGGTGGGCTTTTTTCTCCTTCAAGAACTGTTCTTTTCTCCTCCATATTTTTTTCCCCTTGAAACATCGGTTCATTGAGTGGAAAGCAAGTAACTTCATTTTACTGGTAAAATACCTTAGTGGAGTAACACAATAGCATTATCATCCTTCTTTTTTACTGGTTCTTCTTTAATCTGTATGTCATAATAGTGTCATTAGAGGGTGACTTCATCTTTTTAGCAGGCTATTTCTACAGTACTTAATGTCTGTTTGATCTTTCATTCAGATATCTATTACCATACGTATCTATTATAAGTTGAAAAGGTTTTTAGTCTGACATAACATTGGAGGGGAAGAAATGTCAGCTTCATTAAACCTCACAGTTCTGAGACTGGAGGTAAATTACTTATTCAGCACATTTTTTTAAGAAACACACTGAAAAAAATCCTGTGAAGATATGTAGTTTTTCTTTATTCATATTCCCTTCTCTCTTTAATCTACCTCCTAATGCACTTTGCTTTGCTTTCTCTAGAAAGGGAACAGTGAGTTAAACAGTGTCTTGAATGAAGAAATAAGGCAATGCCCAAGCCCAGTTTCTGCTGGACTGAGCAGCTCAGTGAGCTCAGGGCTGGGAACAAGAGGGAGGAGGAGGCTGGGGACTGACATTGTCTTTAGTTTCTCACATGCCAGAGCCTCATATTGCAGTGGGAGATTTGAAGGGTGTGCACTCCAAGGCAACATCATTCTGAAATGATAAACTTACGGGAGGGTTAAAGCAGCAGAACACTGCGTGAAGTCCCAAGGCCATCAAAGTCAATATGGAGACTCAATTTTTTTTGCCTCTGGATCCATGATATCAGGCTGACAGGTAACCTGTGGGAATTGGGCTTGATTCAGTAATGAGCATAAGCACTTTCACAACTTCCAGGGCAAGAACCATCCCAGAAAAGTAGATAGAATGCCCATAGGGGTGATATCTGTATTTATGTAGCTTGCTGAACTAGGACTACGAGAAAACAGAGACAGTGATGGTTTTTCTCCCAGGGTTTGTGGTTGTTCCTCTTCCTAACAATTCACAGCAGTGGCACCAAGGCTGATAGTCTTGGCATCAAACAGCACAAAACTGAAGTCCTTTTGAAGCAGGGAAGTGCAGAATGCATACAGAAAGGCATGAAAAGGAGGCAAACTCAGGGGGCTGAAGATCAAAGGTATTAGCATGCACTGACCACTAACTCTTATGTAAACTAACAGTTGATGACTCCACTTTAGGTTTTGCTCCTTTGGGGGACCTGGCAGAGAGTTTAGGGGTGCAGAGGCTATACTTTAGGTAGGAATTGCCACACAGGCATTATGCAGACTAGGACAAGGGTAGGTCTGCAGATGCCCTGCTGCAGCTCCCTGTATAACACTAGCAGTGCTATTCCATGTAGCTTTCAGTAACATGTGAAGTAGAATGATCCTGTGTGTTTTAGCTGGGTCTTCTTTGCTACAGTCCATAACAGATGCCATTGCTGGTTTTGTTACTATCGCTACTTGATGGCTTTCTGCAACTGCACTTCACATTCCTGAAGCTGAAAGTTTTGTTCTCTTAGCCACTGAGAAACACTACACTCTTATTTTGGAGTCTCCCTGCATTCCAAGATAGCACCGGCAACAGAGGACACACAAGGGTCAACAGCTCCTCATCCAGCAGCACAACCTCATTCATTGCAGCAAAGAGGTTTTCAGAGTTTGGGAATGCCCTAAAGAGCTTTACCTCCTGTCTCCCAAAATGAATGTCATCTGCTCTTTGCTTCTAGGCAACCCAGGGAGACGTGGACAACTGCACTCAAATCTTCCCTGCTTGGCACTGAAAAATCTCACTGAGCCCACAAGGGGTCTTGAATTCACACTGGGCACCTTTGGGTTTGTGATTAGTAATGGCATATTTGTGCCATTGCTAGACTAAGGAAAAGTTGGCAGAAAGCTTAAAGTACAGTGTGTAATGACATTTGCACTAAATTGTTCCAGAAACTCCTTATCCTTTGGAGCAAATGAGGAAAATGAAGCTGAGAAATTTTAGCATTATACATCTTCAGCTGTGTGATATTCTGCCCTGAATTTTGTTTCTATTAACCTGACAACTGAGATTCACAATTGGAAATGAGGTCTGCAGTTGGCCATGGATAATACAGACAATACTGAGATTTAAGTGCAAAAGGAGAAATCAGGGTGTTTTGACAAGGCATTTTGAGTTCCTGTAACATTTTTATCTCATTACCTCTGAGATGTGAAGTTGACATACACTTGGTCTGATGAGTTGTCACCAACTTTCAGGCATTTTTTCCCAAGTGTCAAACAACCTGTGAAGTTCCTCTTCAGTCACAGCATATAAATCCAGTTATCTCAGATGGAAAGACAACGACAGCAGTGACATCTCTATTTACCCATTTCCATTATTAGAAATCAAAGATCTCATTTCCAAGTTATCTGTGGCAGTATTGTGTTATGGCTTCCCTGCAGAGAAATGGGATAGATAATTTTTCAGCTCCTTTCCAGACCTACAGCTGTACAGTCTTTTTCACCAGCAACATTTTTATTTTCTGTTGTTTCTCTAAGAGAAATAGTTTACTCCAGAAGGAGCAGTCTGAAAGTTATTGTACATATCGAAGAGTTTGTTAAATAAGGGCTGGAAATGCATGATCCAGCATTGATGTTTCTTAATTTTTGACAGTTTCAGATAACTATTATTTTTAAACAAAGAACTGAATTTAGAACAGTGGTTCTCAGTCTGTGATAAACACTGACAATATGGTTTAGCACACCAAAAATCACCAGTTTTTATACCTATGTCTGTCCTGCCTTCTAAGAATGGTATCTGTCTCCAAAGCAGTGCCAGCAGATCCTCGCAATACTGATGCAGTATGTAGGAGAAGGAGATTTTCTACTGCTGTAGAAACACAAGCTCTTTGGACAACATACTCTACACTGATAAAATTTCTCTCCCATCACTGTCCACATGGAAGATTTTTTTTTCAGCCTAATTTTGGCTGCTGCTGCTGTGAATTTTTCATACTGAAGCCAATATAGCTGTTCTGGAAGAACATTTTGAGCCAGACCCAGCCTCCATAAATCAAAGCATGCCGAGCCCACATTAACTGAGCATCTGGATGGAGAGGCAGGAGATGCCTTCGGGAGTTACTCTGCCTCTTTACAAGGTAGCCAGGTGACTGAAAGTGAAACTTGTTTATGGGAGCTGCACTCTTGCCACGTTTTTATTTCCAAGGGAAGAGCATGGGGTTAGTAGAGGGTCCAGTCTGGACCCACAGCAGGAAGAACAGTGACAGATAGGGGTAGTGAGTCCTCAGGAGGGAAAGTCGTAAAATCATAGAATTAGGTGGGCTGCAAGGGTCTTTAAGGATCACCTAGTTCCACCCCTTCTGCCATGGGCAGGAACACCTTTCACTAGACCAGGTTGCTCAAAGCTCCATCCAAGTCAGTCTTGGACACTTGCAGGGATGGGGCAGCCACAACTTCTTTGGACAACCTGTGCCAGCGCCTCACTACCCTCAGAATAAAAAGTTTCTTCCAAATATCTAATCTAAATCTACCCTTTTTCAGTTTGTAGCCATTACGCTTTGTCCTATCGCTCCATGCCCTTGTAAAAAGTCCCTCCCCTGCTCAGTTGTAGCCCATTTTAGGAACTGAAAGGTGCTCTAAGATCTCTCTGGAGACTTCTCTTCTCCAGTCTGAACAGCACCAACTGTCTCATCCTGTCTCCATAGAAGAGCTTCTCCAGCCCTCTTCATGGCCTCCTTTGCACTCGCTGCAACACGTCCATGTCTTTCTTATTTTGGGGGCCCCAGATCCAAATGCAGTACTCCAGGGGGGATCCCACCAGAGTGGAGGAGAAGGGCAGAATCACCTCCCTCGACATGCTGGCCACACTTCTTGTGATGCAGCCCAGGATGCAGTTGGGTTCTGGGTGGCAAGTGTACATTGCTGGGTCATGTTGAGTTTCTTGTTCATCAACACCTCCAAGTCCTTCTCTCCAGGGGCTGCTCCCAATCCTTTCTCTGCCCAGCCAGTATTTGTTCTTGGGATTGCCCTGACGCAGGTGCATGACCTTGCACATTGTCTCGTTGACCATCATGAGATTCACACAGTCCCACATGTCCATCCTGTTCAGATCTCTCTGGATGTCATCCCTTCCCTCCAGTCTTGACCCCACCACACAGTTTGGGTCATCATCAAACTTACTGAGGGTATGCTCAATCCCATAGTTCTTGTAACCGACATGAAAACACACATGATAACACAAAGCAGAAATCTGAGAACAGCCATGCCCATGTACATATCTATAAATAAGTGGTATTTTATTTGTGTTTTCCTAAAACACAGTATGCATAATCCACATGGGTTGTGTTGGCAGCAGTGTATGATCAACAGTGAGCCCTGATTTCCAAGCGAGTGGCCCAGTGAAGCCCGTTGGTCCACGGTCAATTCCTAACCTTTGTCTCTCATTAAAATATCGTTCAAGTGCTAAAAACGTTCTTCCCACTGGTTATATCATTATGAATGTTTACCCTACCAATACCTGGAAGAAATTGCTCTCTGAGGTAGAGCCAAATACATTACTAGATCTGCAAAAGATTTGACAGTGAAATTAATTAGTTAATCTTTGTAAAGTGCTTTGAAGATGAAGAGTTCACTATGAGTTTTAGCTAATGTTATTATAGGTTAGTGAGTCATTTTGTGAATTTAAGGCAGAGAGGTCTCTTTTACAGTGTTTTATAGCATAGCCTTCACAGTATCTGTGTGGCTGACCAGTCTCATCCTGTTGTCTTCTGCACCCTTTGCTGTCTTAATTCTTGTGCTGCATCTAATCCTCTAGTGCAAGCTTCATGGGTCAGGGACCGGGATGTTTGAGGGGCAATTTCCTTTGGGCATGGAGAATATTCTGCTAAAATTTGTTTTCAGTAAGTTTCACTCCTTGCCATCCCTTCTCCATTTCCTGGGAAGTTTGGCCTCTAAACCTGTTTTGGCAGGTGGTTACTTCTCCTCTGCCTGAACAGACTCAGACCATGACGTCCCCAGTCTCCTGAAAAAAGGCAGCCCAAACCACTCTGGCTTGTTGCCCTGGGCCCCACCTGGATGCTCTCTGATCTGCTTGTGGAGCTCATGGTTGATATTAGGTCAGGGACTTTCCTTCTGCTCTGTGTTTGTGCAGAGTGCAGCGCCCTGGTTCCCCACCAGACTCTGAGATACCGCTGTAATGCAGGTAATAAATAATAACAACCTTTAAACCTCTAGTGCAAATTACAGCCTCATGCAACACCTACGTAATTTGGTATAATATTAGCACAGGAGCTACCTTGGGAGAACTATATTCAGATAAGAGAATACACAATAATAACCCTTCCATCTGAAATCAAATGGAATTGTTTAAATGCCTTACAGCTCCTTTTCTGCCACCATGTGTTTAAAAGACAAGAAGAAGAAGCACAAAAGGGAAGTGAGTGAGACATAAATAACCAAAGAAAACAGAAATCAAAAACTAAATAGTAAAGCATAATAATGATGTAACTTCTCCAGTATAATACACAAAAATTCTTCTTATGTCTGAGTCCCCCTTGCATCCAGCCCTCCACGATTACACTGGAGCAGATGAGCCCTCTCTCAGTGTTTATAGTCTGAGGTTCCAATCTTGCAAACATTTACATGCATGGTTAACTTTATGCACACAATTAGTGCAATTGAAGTCATGCCACTTGCAAGACAAGATGCAACAAGTGAGTGTATCAAACGCTAGGTGGGAAGAGGGCGGCAGACAGATGAAGGGTAGTAATGATAAGATCATGTGGTTACCTGGGCTAACTCTGCACGCTCAATGACTCCAAATGCCTTTTTTATTTTTGAATCATCACTTAAAAAGTTTTCCCTGTCACTCTATAACTGCTTGTTGTGACTCACAAAATGCTGAGCTTAATCATGTACATATAGTATGTAATTATTGGACTTCTTAATTTTCTCTTCATAGAAATGGTATCTCTCCACCACTAACTAACCGTACTTTAAAAATAAGAAAAATAAATGACTCCAAGCCTTTCTCATTTACTCTTCTGCTTTCCTTCACTCTATTTGTGTATTAACCTCCCCCTCTAGACAACTTCTCCAAAAGAGCACTTTCTAGTTTCCTGAGGCATTTCTTATCTTCATTACAGCTGTCCAAGAGTCAAGATCTGAGGAACAGGAAGGCAGACGCCTCATTGACCAAATATAGGAGATATCCTCCTTTCCATACAGGGTCCTGGGATTGTGAACCACATAAGGGCTGCTCTTGACAACAACCTGGTCTTCATCTGTCCCTGCTGGCTCTTACCAACCAACACAACATGGGGAAGCAGACCATGATGTCAGACAGTGCCAAAATGAATGGAACATCTGGATCAGCTAGGAAGAGCAAAAGAGTATTTTTCAAGTACCACCTAATTCTCATTTTCCCTTGCTCTTTGGGAAGATGGGACAGGCCTTTTGACAGCTTTTTCCTTGAAAGATCTAAAAAGGTTGTTGCCCCACAGACTGTTTTGGGAGGTTTTGCAAAGTCAGATTTAGAAAAGTCACCCTATCCCCCTCCACACACACTGCTGATGCAACTCAAGGCACATCTGTAGAGCAGAGAAGCTATTCAAAGTTGGATGGACTTGGGAAGACAATTTAGTTTACATGTAATATTGTTATCACTTAACTTAGAATAATTATCACATTTGTGTTGTATTTTCATGATATTTGCTTCACTTAAATTGTTGTTATGAAATAATTTTATGAGTTATGTTGCTATACTCTGCGGCGATGTAAGGGAGTTTTCTGAACTCAATGGTGAGGCCATGTGATTTAATTGCCACACTATTTGTTAATTAGTCTGGGTGAAAATGCCAGCACCTGAGTGTGTTTGGAGAGTGGGCGGTGAGAATGTAGCTTTCTGTGAAGTAGTTCCAAATGCCAGAGAGCTTGAATTTGTGGTTCTGACTTCTTGATGTTCTTACTTCTTTAGGTTTCCCAGCCAAATAGCTAGCATTCAAAGTTTTCATGGGCAGAACTTTGCTTGTGTATCTCATGCATCTGAGTAGAGGAATGTTGATCTGATTCATCACTGGATCACATCTTGTGCAGTGCAAGGGGGTTTGGATCACTCTCAGGGCAGGGAGGCAGGATTTTATGCCACTTTCAAGGGCTTGGATGGCTCAAAGCAGAGGGGTCACCACCAGCCCCCTCAGTGTTTACTGTCATACCTGTAGAGCAATTTGCTTGGTTTCAAAAGAAGACTTGAGTCAATGTAGTCTTTGGGTAATTTTTAATGATCAGGTAAACACTTTGCAAAGTCTTCATATAGTCTTGGAGCTGCCGGAGAATCTGGAGGAGGCAGATAATACTAGACAGCAAAGATAGTGTTGATCATGTATAGTTGGTATTAGATATGGACAGTGATGTATAATGACATTGGCTTTTTCAGCGACAAGTAGCACTGTCAATGAAGCTTCTGATGGGACCCAAGGAGCTACAGTCCTTTGCTGGCTATTGATCTGGTTTCAAGAAGAAGCAGCAGCCACAAGGCTGCCAGTCAAAGTTAATATGTGCAGGTCTCAAGGTGTAAGTTATGTTTTACATTGTGTGTTATTTCTGGGCTAAGAAGTTCAAAGTTCAAACATCAGAAAGGTTTTGTATTTCAGGGAACAGTAAGGCTTTGCCACACTCTCATGTAATTTCTGAGGTTACAAATCAATTTGTGAGCTCGCAGAGTCACTCACAGCTTTTAAACGGCACAGATGAGAAAGTAGCCATGCCTCTGTCATGTTTTGGAAATACAGGATAAAACACTCCCTGTATAATACATGTTTTGATGACTTCAAGGCTTAAGGAAGACAAACGGATCTAGGAAGGATCTCTTTGCTGCATCATAACAGTCAAAGCAACCGGCTGGCCGGGGCATAACTTTAGGGAAAGGAAGTAACTTAACCCAGTAGTGGACTCATGGCTCCTTCAGAGCAGTCTATGGCTGCAGGAAAGATTAAGTGGCCCAGTGCAAGATGAGGAAAAAGTCCTACTTGCCAGCACTACCTGTTTACCAGAGATCCAAACTGGTTACACACAGATATTAATCACACTGGGAATGCGTGTGTACACACTCAAGGTTGTCTGGCTCTGGTTTAGTTTTCCTGAGTTAGTGTTTTCAGCCCACCAACCCACTATGAAGGTGTGTCGGAAAGGAATGGCTGAAAAATATTTCTAATATCAACCAATTACAGTGGTTTTTTTATATCCACAGGAAGGATCTTCCTTTTCAGAGGTGGGTAAACCCTGTGTTTACATCATCATTGTTTTGTGCTGTGTTGGCCATAGATGGCAACAGTAAAGATGACATAAAAAGGAGTCACTCACACTAGCGGGGGGAAAACCTGCTGAGTTCTGCACTACCTTAAAGGTAACTACTTCACTGGCATTTCAGAGCAGAGTCTGCTTATATGAGAGGGAAACTACAAGTCACCTGTGCATAATATTTAAGTTCACATTAATTTATACAGAGCATGCTGCCCTGCAGTGATAATGCAAGAGGAACTGAGTGGAGAATTTGATCTAGCGTGATTTCAAAAATACCACCATAAAGTTAAGTTGATATAAATGTGAAAGGAATAAATCCATAGAAGAACATAATCTAGGGTGTAAAACTGCAAGTTTGCGTGATGATGATGTTCAAATGGAAAACTCTCCCAAACATGCTTCAGTCCATCATGCTTATGCAAAGGCACCAGTAGCAAGAAAATGCAGGATGCTCTCAGGCATCAAGAACCCTTGTGGGCAAGCAAAGCTCCAACTGAGGAGCAGAAAAGGAGGGAGAGAATAGGCTGTTTAATCACTCTGCAGATAAGATAATTGTGGCTCAAATTCAGAAGTGTAAGGTAAAAATTCACTACATGCATGAAACTAAAACTATTTTATTTCAGGAAAGCTGGCAGAGTGTTTCAACAGCTTCCTGTGGCTTAGCTGCTATGACACAGTAGGAATAACCTTTCTTCAGTCTGGGTCTTAGGAAGTATTATGTTTCATCCTTGCTGAGTGACCTGCTTTTCACAGGTCAGATGTAAAAATTATCCAAGACTCAATTCTCTCACCCTTCAGCATGTTCAGAGTTGATTAGAAAGGGTGTCTGGTGCAGGGTGTACCTGGAACCCAGTGCTCATTTACCCTTCCTTGTTCACAGAGCCGTCCACCTCTCCATGTGTCTGACCACTGGACATGAGAACATTCTGGATTCAAAACCCACAGAAAGTAAACGCCTTCCATTCCCTTTGAATCAGTCAAAGTGGTTCCCCCTTTGCCCTGTAGGCAGGGAACAAGCCAACCAGACCTCCTCCTCCATCTGTGACATGGGGTGCAGGGCAGGAAAAAATTCCCTTCCTAACAATGACTCTTGGTCAAACTTGTGTCCATTGGTGCCAGCAAGGGCAGCTATCTCTAGGGGTGGCAGTGCATAGGAAGTGCCTTTATTAAGAGGCAACTGAGAAAAATCAGCATAAGCCTGAGCACTAAACTTATTTGGGTTTGTGTGCTGTTTCCATTAGGGCCTCATGTAAAACAAAAACATCGAACTGCCACTCTGGCTTGGTCATGAGAGCTTGAGTTCCGTATCCAACACTGGGACCTCATCACAATGACAAGTGATGATGCTTCAGAGAGCATTTCTTACAGGCACTGTGCTCAAATAATACTGCTGCAATGGTGTACTACATGGTTTCAAAACTGTAAATACTCTTATAGTGGAATAATACTTCTTTTCCAATCTTTGATTATTCTCAGGTGCATAATTAATTTTTATGGTGACATAATAAGATAGTATCTTACACAAAATTATAATGTGTGAAATCTGTAAATGTATTTTTAAAAATTCTTTAAAATAAATTGAGAAATAGCAACAAAGCATTTAGAAATTTTGCACATTGCCCAAAGTACTTTATTGAAATCCAGCAGCAGCAGCCATGAGCGTATAGGTTAGAAGTTGCAAATTTTCTGTTCTGGTATCAGTGCAAAACCAGAGGGAGAGGTCTTTACTGGCTTTTATGTTCAGGACCTGTCCATCCAACTGAGTGTCACACATTTACCAGCTACACAACACGTTTAACACAGAAATCACATTGTGGTTTTGTTCAGTATAGCTCAGAAATAGCCTAAGAAATGAACACTGTAATTCTGCAAACACTGAAATAGATGGGAAAATGAAATTATTTAATGGAAGTTTCAGAAGAGAACTGCAGCAGAGTTGAGGGCTATTTTGAGCACCTCTGCTGGCATTTGGAAAAACAACTGTATGGGTTGTTTTTTTTTAATTTTTGGACTACTTATAAGTTGAAACACTTTTGGTTGGTAACACCAAAAAATCAGAGAGATTAAAAATAAATATTTTAATTTCATTAAATTTCAAGTGATCTGAACACAGTTTTCTTACTGAGAAAGTAGATATCATTAAAAAAAAACAACAAACCAAAACAAAAAAATTCATTTCAATCTGGGCTGTAATCTTATACCAGCACAAATATTTATTCCCCCACAGCCTCTGTGACATAGCTGAGGTTTACAACTGACTGCCATTACTGTTTTTTCATGGAGATTTAAGGGCAGACTCCTAACTTACACTTAACCATTCAGTCAGGTCCTTGCAGGATTTCTTTACTAACTTCTGAGGTGCCTTGTTCCTGATAAGCTGTATAGGACCTGGGCATCTGGAAACCTCTGAAAATCCCTCTGACTGTGAACATTGGAAGAACCTCAAGACATTTAACGATCTGGCAGTATGGATGGGATTCATCACATCTAAAACCAGCAACCAAACTGACATGTGTCTAAACCTGAGTGAACCATCTCACATCCCAAAGGAGAGCTCAGCCCTGGTAGAGGGCAAAGCATCCTCCCTACTAAAAGGCTCCCAGTTCTGGCCACAGTTGGTCATTTCATGGAAGTTTCTGACTCTTTCCACTGACCTCAGGTGCAGCTGAGATCCATGGATTAGGTGAGATGCTTAACTTTTAGAGACCTAATGTTTGGGAGGTTATTCCAACACTAGGGTGAGGTGTGGTACTGGAATTACCCACACAATACTGTTACGGGCACATGTAACTAGTAGCTACCACTGCCTGAATATACATTTTAGACACTTTTTAGGTCAAAACTTCAAGGGTTAGAAGTGAAAATCACTGACTTTTATTCTTCTCCTTGACCTTGATCCAGCTGAAACCTGTAGAAGAGGTACTTGGTGCTAAAAACAAAAACTCCTCATCAAGGCAAACTCCTAGACAATAATGGGTTTGCGTAAGATCACTATGGGAGCTTCAGGCAGGTAAACAAGTCACAAGGCAGTTTAGGTGTGTAAAATTACTATGGATCTCTTGAATTAAATCCAACTCATCTCCGTTTTATATCAACATAGGGCCCCCTAGGCCCAAAGTTGTGCTTATGATTTCCAGCATAAGGACTTTTCTGTATACAAAAGCTCCATCTGTGCAGAATGTTATGGATATAATTTCTAAAGCTTTTTGAGAACCCTGGGTTAAATGCAGTGCACAAACGCACATTTAAGCTGCTGCACTACTAAAAGTGGAACTTAGATGACATAAATATAGGTTTGATAATTATTTGATATGATGGATTGGTTAACAATTGTCTTGCAAATAGTCAACAATCTAAATTTGCTACAGACCAGTCTTTACATCTGGGGCTAGCTCTCCTCCTCACCTTTCCTGGAATGCCAGCTATGATGAGCAAGCTATTTTCAGTTTCTTATTAAGAAGCTGCATTTGGATCAGTTCCTACACTACTTAGCATTTTGCCTGAGTAGCAAAATCAGGATCTGGCCATAAGAATCCTGTTTTCTTGGCACTTTGAGCCAATTCCTTATTAGTGCAGTTACCTCTAATATCTGCTATGTGCTGTCTGCAATGGCCTGTGTAGGCACCTCTATGAAGATGGAGTTGTTGTGACACTTGTCTCATGAAAGAGCCTCTCCAGTTCTTCACTTTGAAGGTCCACTAAAAGGTGTGTCTATGATGACACATCTGCTCTGTTTTGTTTTTTTTTTTTTGTCTTTCTCATATTAAAAAGTACTGTGATAAGTTCTTGTCGCTGTGCCAGGACGTCACTCGATACGTGTAGAGGAGAAACAGTTTAAAGCTACTTGACTAACAGCTTCCTCTGTCAAATATGACATTAGAGTTATGATTGTCTCTTTTTTATCTCCTCACTTTGATGACAGGCTTATCTGAGGTAGCGAGACAAAGAGCAAAGTTGATTCAGCCTACCATGCTGTGCAGGTGAGAGTTTTAAGATCAAGTACAGCTGTTCGAAGGGCAAGTCCTAGTGCTGAATGACAGCTGCTTTCATCAGAAGCATGGCTTGTTCTTTCTTTCTTTCTTTCTTTTTCTTTCTTTCTTTCTTTCTTTCTTTCTTTCTTTCTTTCTTTCTTTCTTTCTTTCTTTCTTTCTTTCTTTCTTTCTTTCTTTCTTTCTTTCTTTCTTTCTTTCTTTCTTTCTTCTTTCTTTCTTTCTTTCTTTCTTTCTTTCTTTCTTTCTTTCTTTCTTTCTTTCTTTCTTTCTTTCTTTCTTTCTTTCTTTCTTTCTTTCTTTCTTTCTCTTTCTTTTCTGATTTTCTGTTCTTTTGTCTTTTATCATTTTCTGTTCTTTTTTTCCTTTTTCTCCTTTTCACAATACCAAGAAATTCATCCGAGGTTTAAAGAATGTACAAGCAGATATCAAAATGTGACTGCTTGTGCAATAGTGTCAGTTTGAGCTACTGGCTCCTTTTGATATTCTTAGATCAGATCAGATGCTCTTGGAAAATCAAACGTGTTATTGCTGATTCTGGTCAGGATGGAACTGTTTACTGAATGCATGTGTATCCCACCCACTGTAATACTGAATAGAATATTAACATTTCTGATTTGTTGCTAGGAAAGGGTTTCAGATAGCTCAGTTCTGTGCTTTTCGATCAGAACTTTCCAAGATCACACTTTTCACTGCTTTTTGAAGAGCAGCATGATATTCCATCCTTCTCTCCTTCCCTACCCCCATCACTCCCTGCCTCTCTACCTCACCTCTCAAAAGCAGCTGTTAGTGATTTGATAAGTTCATTAGCCCACTCTTCAAAAGCCCTCAGATAGTGCATGTTGTTGGGACTTTTGACATGTGGGTATTTTGAATTTCCCGGAACACTCCCATATGCAGATGGAGCATGAGGTTTTGCAAAAAAATGCTCAGCCTTTATTGCATGAACAAAATCTCCCATGTAAGCAAGCAAAGAAGTATGTGCTTATCCAAGTATTTATCTATGCCTGCAGGTATTTGAAGTTTGTGAAGGAGTGCAGGGTTTGTACATGCACTGGTTGGACTATACATACATGTTATTAAAAGTTGACTATACCTAGGGCTCTCTCACTCATTCTGTCTATCCGGGAAGTAATATATTTATTCTTAAACCTCAGGTTTGCTTGCATTACCTGAACAGAACAACCTGATTTCTTCCTTGGTATTTTCTTTCTACTTGTCTGCTATATCACAAATATAATACCTTCCAAAACTGTCAGGCATGTGACCACATTCATGCTTTTCACTATTTCCTTTTACTTTTCCTCAAAGATCATTCAAGCAATCTAATTCTGGAACTGAGAGGTCCTGTGCATGTAACATTGGGAAGTCTTGAGGATAAAGACACTACTTTTCTTTTCTATAATACACATCAGGCAGGTCTCTCTAGAAGTAATTTCCCAGTACAGTTTTCCCACCAGCAGGAGATACTGCTTTTGCTGCCATGAAACATATAGGAGCTTAGGAGTTTATCTTAGGTGAAAACAATTATTCATGTCAGACAGTAAAGGCATTGGAAATACGAAAAGTATTTGTAGCCACTACAATATTCCAGTACATGGTACTTTTGCAGCTATTGATTGATGCTCACTGAAACCTAGAGAGAGTAGATTCTATTAATACCAAATCTACCTATTAACCTCTATTAATATTAAAACAGGACTGAAAGAATCACATGAAAAAGTCCAGGAAAGTCAGAGGGCTTGTGCATATTTTAACAATGTCTAAAATTTATACAAATACACATTGCATGAGAAGAAAATAAAAAATACTGATAAATCTCTGCTTCCATATATGCATTATAAATTATTATATTACATTATAACAAACTTATGGACTGATACACTCAAGGAAGAGAGTTCTAATTGTGAAACTGTGTGTATTAGGAACACACTCTTACCCAGGTCTCACCACTGAGGTTGTGTAAGAGAAAGCCCTATACTCCATGGGATCCTGTTCTCAAACTGACGGCCACTAGCGCCATATGCCACATCTTCCACCTCATGCAGGATCACAGAATGTAAAGGGATATAGGAAAAGAGAAACATGTATCTGATTTTAAAACCCCTCAGAGCAAGGAAAAAGCCAGGGTTCCACAGTGATTAGGAGTCAGAGCTCCAGATAATCAGCTCAACAATGTTTTAATTCCATTGAAATTTGAGGTACTGGGTACCTAGATGCTTTTGAAAAATCTCAGTATGCCTCAATTTGCCCTTCTCAACATCTAAATATCTTAAAAAAATACGGCCCCTTAACTTACAACAGAGACTTCCAAACTTAGACTCTCACTATTACAGCCAGAGTGGTAGCTAATTGCTACCGAGGAGCTTTTCACAGTGGCCAAACCCAACAATAACAAACAATAAAGATCTAATAATCCAAGCAATCGACTGTGTATTGAATAATTCTTCTGAGCACAGTGCAAATAGCACAATTCGGGGCATACTAAACACAGTGAAAGATTAAAAACCTAAATGAACACAGAAAATGTCTGTCACGTCAAATATATCAACTCTGTCAGTCCAATACATACACTTAATTAAAATGGTTCAACCATCTGTCCAAGAGGGTGCATGGGAAAACTTCAATTGATCGTCTCAGTTTTTCCAAGTGATCAGGAAATAGGGCTAAAGCTAGCTCTCCTGGAATGGATTTAAGAAATATAAAACTGACAGTTGGGGAATTTTCTGCCTTAGCTATTTTAAGCCTCTCTTATTTCTCCCTACAACTTTGACAGAATTGGACAATTCAAAAATATAGATGCATCTCAAGCACCAAGAAGGCAGGTGAATGATGTCCCTGGGTGACAGCCAGGCCTTGTGCCTGAGGGGTGATGTGTTGTAAAGAAGGGTAGGTGTTTTCCTGCCCTCCCTGGAGGGCATTGCAGAGGAGCAAAGGCAGTTTTCATTTTCCACTGGGACTCTCCAGGAGCAGCTCAGTGAATGGAAACAGCTGAGAGAACAAGCAGGATCCCTCACTGCATTATTCTCCTCTCCAGCCCCTTGACTGGGGGCTTGCTCTGTGAAAAGATGCAAAGTCAGAGTTGTGTTCACTTGATTGTAGCCACCTCACCTGCAGCTGTGACTAATGTGTCAGATCCTGGGATTAGATTTAGCTCATCTAACTTCACCTACCTAAAAGGTGTCTAGTCTGAGCTGGTCACCTTATGAAATCAGTGAAAGAGAGGCTCTCCTAGAAGGTGGGTGAATCTGCTTTCTGCAACTGGTGCTCCTGAAGGCCTCCAAAAAGACCTTAAGTCCATATAATTGTTTTCCTTAAAAGATAATCAAACACTGAAGACAAGAGACCTTCCTCCATGCCCATTTTCATAATCTCTGGCTTCCCCAGACTAGACTCTTCCTGCTTGTTTTTTTGAAAACTCGGTCTTGGGGTTACAACCTAAAGTGGCTCGTTCATCTTCTCTTTTGCAGCCTCCATCACCCTCTGCCATTTATTTACCTCCAAAATATGAGGTTCTTCTTTTAGCCATCCTCACAAAAACCAGCTTCGGGAGGAAAAGTGTTACAGATTTTCTTATGAAAATATCAGTATGAGGGAAAACCCCCAACAATGGCTATTCACTTGTTTCTAGGAGAATGTTTGCCAGGTGGCTTAGGGCACTCCTGCCCATACTTTATATTGTCATTCACCAACCTCTGAAATAACAGCCTTCACTGATGAAAGTAAACAAAAGCTCCACAGAGCAATCATTAGAGCAGGGATAGCTGACACAGGAGCAGTCCCTTTTGTAATCACCCTCTTAACGCCCTTCAAAACCTGGATGGCAAGAGTTAAAAACCTTACCCAGGGCACCCTCACCAGCCTCTATGCTGTTATCATGGCTGCCTACTCTCACCAAGACACACTGACTCCAGTGGTATTTTATATTTCTTGTTGTGGTAAGAGGCTTATGCCTCCCCATTGCTTCACTAACAGGTAGAGATGATGGCTGAGCAAGTTGAGCAGTGGTAGAAGCAAAGTGAGTGCTCCTTCAGCCTGCTCAGTAGCCTCAGGAAACAGCAGGGATGGGGCACACCCTGCTTGAGCAGGGGAATGGAACTTCAGAAGACTGCCTCTACTCCTTTAGACCACTAGCAATCTTCTAGTCCATTCAAGTGTTTGCAAAATGGACAGACTCCAGGAATCTTTTGTATTTCTCTGTGAACTGGTCGTAGTCACAGCAGCCAGTTAAGAAGCATGTGCTGGTGGGAAAGGTGTGTGATGGCACTACCACGGATTGCTTCTGCACCTTGAAATGCACACCAGCCCTTCCCTGAGTCCCTTGGGAATCCAGCTCTCTCTGTGGCTGCCTGGTTCAAGACCTTAGGTTCATGGAGAAGTTTTAAATGTTTGTTATGTGCATACAGGAAGTTCGGTGATTGGCTGAGGGATGTCATGTGACCAGCAACATGCTGAAAACAACCAGCAATCAGAGCACTTTCAGAAGTGTTCTTATGTTGTGGGGAATAGCAATGTTTTTTACAAGCTTGTCCCAGTCTAGATAAAGAAGTGCTGCAAAAATGTGGGGAGATAGCAGTCAGGTGGAAAGCTTATGAGAAGGCTCCTGAACTGGGAGGTTCTGCGGGGTTTGCTTCCCTGGTGCTGCAAGTAATGTATTTTGATGTTGTTGACCTGCCCTTGGTCCTGTCTCCAGCCTCCCTACCCCTCTCCCCTTTTCTCCCACCACTCACCCATGTTCCATCTCACTCCCAAGCTGATATTTCTGTCCTAAGCATGGAATTCTGCCCTGTCTCATAAAACCAAACTGTCCCTAGTGTTGCTATCAAATGAGCCTAAAGCCATGTATGTTTCTTCTAGCAGTGCCCATGTCCTATATCTGACCACTTACTCTATACCTTTCTCTATACCTTCTTCTGTACCTTCTGGGGCTCCATGAACAAAACTCACTCTTGTCCTGCCCTGGCTGTCTCTGTTTATGCTGTTCATGGCCTGAGGCATCAAAATGTTCATCTACCCAGAGAGCTGCTCTGTTTGAAAAGAGGGCAACTTCAACTCCTGAACAGCAGCCCCTGTGCCTGTTGCGCTGTTCCACCAGCTCCCAGTGACAGTACAGTTGCTCATCAATTGTTTTTTAACTTGGTGGCCTTTTCCCAGCAGGATCATACTATCTGTGTTCATTGTTTCAATACCTTTTCTTCTAGCTACATCAACCTTGCTGCATTATTATCCTAAACCAGTTTTCTCATTTAATTTCAAGAATATAATTGTGCAATTTTTTTGGAAGCTCCTGCTTCCACTGACAGTAGCTACTGCTTGCTGTAAATTACACTGTATTATGTCATTTCATTTTTCCGATTTAAAAAATGGATTGTCACCATCCTGGTCTTCTAGTGTACTGATTAAGTAGTTAAGCTCTTTGGGTAAACTGGGGAGAGTTTACAGGAAGACATATTATCCTTAATATTTAAAATACACTTTAAGAGGAATGACTAATTGTGTGGGAATAATGTCATCGCTATGTTTGTATTATAGTTCTATGATCAAAGAGAGACTTCGAAGATATAATCTAAGCTCACTTAAATCCTAATGAGAAATTACATGGGAATGTTGGTATTTCAACAATCCACAAGAGTAGCTGAGCTCAATTATCCTGATGTCATAAGGGATTTGTTTGGATAATTGAGACTTCTGACCATTGAGACAATGTTCATTGTAACTAATAGGCATGCAGGGATAAATCTCTATTTTGAGGAAGAGGGAATTGTAGACAGCTACAGCTTTGAATAACCAAGTTGTGCTGTAAACCCAGTTTGTATTCCCATGGCTCCATGTGGTTAATAAATAAGTAACAAGGCGGGCCTGGAACTCCTCTGTAGGATTCATCAATTGGTTCATAAACACGATGAAGTTAGTACAGAGATAAATGGCTCCACCTGTTACCCAGCCCTGCAAAATTTATCAACTCGAGATTAAAATCTCTTTGCCTATCCTTATGATGAAGTTCATAATTATGAAAAAATGTATCATATATTACTCGCACGTCAAAACAAATACTATTCCTTACATTAGCGGACCAGCACAATTACACAAGTCTGTCTAATACTTTCTCCTTGAATTAATTAACAGGGTACAAAAATGTAGTAAATTCTTTATAAGGGTGAAGATTTTTTACATTGCTAAAGACTTTTCTGACTTTCTGGGTCTGTTTGAATCAAAGTAGGTATTGGGGCCATCTGGACAAAATTCACTGCATGCTCCCATGTTTTCAGAGTCGTCTCAAGATAATAGAAAGCATGGAGATGGGAACAGAGATATGGGCAAAGAGCTCACTGTGTTTCTATCTGAAGGCTGTGAAAATAGGCCAGGTAGGTTTGTTTGTCTGTTAATGAAGTCTTTAAGTGTTTTCCCATTTCTTTTTTAGGAGGAGGCTCTTCTTGTAACACCTAATAACATCTGGCTGGCTTGGAAACTAAAACCAGTGCTGAAATCATTTTTAAGAGCACCTTAGGATCACAGCTCTCACTGAATGTTAGTAAAGGCTGTGTTCACAATTCACATCAACATTTATGAAGACTCTTTTTTAATTAATGAAGATTTTAATATTCTCTATTAGTGTTAACAAACCAACAATGTAGAAAATGCAAAAACAAAGAACCACAGAAAAATGAAGAATATGTTTCTGCCACTTTAAATCCATGATACTTGTGCATCTTGTGTACTGTATGAACTTCTCATAATTCCCTGTCTAAGGTAATAAGTAGAGGAATAAAAGTAGAGGAATCAAATAGCTTGTATGCCAGAAGAGACTGAACACACAAGGTGCCTTTAATTTGGACAAGAGAAAATAAAGAAAGGATATGATAAGAGATCTAAACATACATGAATGCTGTGAAGAATGGAAAGAGGAAATGATGAATCATTACTTTTATAATGGCAGCAAGTTCAACATTAAAAATGGAATACTCTTTTTCACATGATAGAATAATAGTAACCTGTTGCTACAAGATGTAGTGAAGTGTGGAAATGCAGTGGCTTTGAAAAAGGTAGAAAAATTCCAAAAAGTGAGACAAAATGGGGACTGGTGGCTATTAAAACTGATGATCCATGTGCAAATCTGGTTAATGGAGACCTTTGTCTAGCCATTGCCAGAACTGGAGGTTGGATGACTTGGTAGCACTATGTTGTACTTTGTTTCTTAAGTCCCTTCATGAATATCCACTCCTGAACGCTCCTGGAGGCACCGAGTGCTCTTCTGACCCTGTGTCTATGCCTGTGCTGGTGAACTGGACAGGCCAGGACATAGGCAGGAGGGCTGCCACTGTCAGTTTGTTAGTCTTGTCCCTGCTACAGGTTTGACCTGGGCCAACAGTGAGAAAACTTTGTTACCAAGGAAGCGCACAGGAATAGTTTGGGGTGTGCAGAGCAGCAGTTCTTCACAATGGGCAGTTTCAATGTGGCCACCTGTTTGGAAGCAAGGCTCTGCCTTCATGGAAAGCAATCTGGGCAGTGCTGGTTGGTGTTGAGGCCCAGAAACATTCCCTATTCAGATTAATATTTGCCAGAGTAAGTGTTGGCAGTGTGGCTGTCCTTATGTGACTGACCACAACAGAACTTCCTGCAATACCGAGTGAAGGAATACTCTGAGACCTTCTGAAGGCTTCTTTCCTAAACATGCATTTCAATGGGAAGTATAAGATGTTATTGAAAAACAAGTTTAGGGATTTTCATCTACACAAAGGTGACCTCAGAATCCCTAAGAAATTACCAGATTTCATGAGACACAATCAAAGAAATGTAGGTGCCTCATGAAAAAAGTGGCAGCAAAGTGTTATTTAGAATTTGTGCCATGCTTTTCTACTAAGAGTAGGAAAATAAGTGAATCCTGAATACATCTATTAAATTCTTACTTGAATCAGTTTGAAATCATAATTAAAATCACAGCTGATAAACCATGGATTTATCTGGTTTCCCAGTATAAGGTTCAGAAATTACCATGGGTAGTATATGGCACAGCACCAGTGCCACACTCTAAATTAACCAGGGGAATCTGATTTTGCATTGTGTACCACTCTACTATTAAGAAGATGGGCAGACATGTTAGACAGGACTTGTTCCCACTTGATTGATCCTGGCTCTACACTATTTTGGAAGTTAAGTACTTTAACCTTTATCCCATTGCTGCTTAGTGTGATGTAATAGTAGAGCTCCTAAGTGCATTTCTTGTCAGAAGCATCTTAAATCATGCACAACTTAATCGAGCTATTAAAAAATGGAGTTTCTTCTCTTGCTTAGTCAATTTTCCATCCTCAGTGACTGAAGTCCACTAGTAGAAGTCAATCATATTAAGAAGCAATTGGCTTTTTGCCTTGATTTTCCTCATAGAACCACAGTTCACCTTCTCTTGGTGTGTTTCCTGGGGGTCTGGTCAGCCAGGCTGCATCCCAACAACAGACTAGAGGCATCACGTGAATTTCTAGAGCCACATCTGGGACTCTTCCCATCACAATGTTACTACAGACTAACAAAGATGGAATTTGGCAAGAAATAGGGAAATGGCTGGGAATTTACATTGTCTGTGTGAAGTACTGTCTGTGTGTCCCACTGGTGGACTCTGTTGTTTGACTCAATTTCACTCTCAGTTTTCATGTTGCTTTTCTTCTAAGATAAACAGACCATAGGTCTCATTCTCCACCATCTCATTGCTTTTTTGGAAGGGCCATGCAGAATTATATTCAAATTGCATACAATGGCACTTTGCATGGAAATTGGTACCTTCAGTGTCATCTACATTCAAGAGACTGGGTAGGCAGACTTCCTTTCCAACCTGACAGAGACTGGATCCTTGTCCAGTCACCTCAGAGAGACAGACACAAATTTTGAGTTATATATTTAGTCTAGGTGGTCTAGGCTGAACCTCAACTTCTGTCTGGGACCTGAATAGGGCATGATATCACCTATTTGGCTTATGATTCATTGTGTATCTTAACTTTCTGACTTGCTTTGAAAATAATACTCTTTATGCCAGATTTGCCCCTTTTCTGTTCTGGTCCGTAAGGTCACAGTGGAGGATATGGATCACCCTGGAGATGGCATCATTAATTTCCTCTCTGGGGTTGGTAGGAGGCTTGTCAGAAGAAGGCACCAGATACTATTAAGGCTTCAGTTGTCATGGCTACCTCCCTTCCGCCTCACTCATAGAATTGCCTTGGGACTTCTAATGGAGAAGACACTGGAAATTTTGCATTGCTGCAACTGCTTTTTAACAAATTGTGAGATCCCTGTTTCTGCACCTTCCCTGGGAAGGAACTTCATCCTCGGGAACAGCTGTGGAAAGAGAAAGGGAGTACAGGGCAGAAGAAAATGGGTGAAAACAGAACAAAGGTGTAAGACTGAGGATCAGGGAATAATGCAGGTTGCAGAAGAGAAAATGGGGAGCAGATTGAGAGAAGAGTAAAAGAGATCCGAAAAGAGGAGTAAAGACTCGATCTATTTTTTCCTTTCTGCCAGGCATAGCGCATAACATAGAAAGAATCAGGATTTCAGTGTTGTACAACAACGAAGATCTCTTCTCCAAAGCTGCAGGAATTGGCTCATGTCTGGCCCAGATCCCTCTCATCCACTGACAATCACATCTGAAAGACATGATGAGACCACTGCACTTTTGCTTTTTTCCCCTAAGTCAGTGAAGGAAAATGAGGGGAACCTGGTGCCCTGAATAGCTTCAGACAATCTGAGTCCATGAACTACTTACCAGGGTTAAGCAGAGAGGACAAGGAGAGCATTGCTCGAAGTGTACTGTCCTCAAAGACAGGAACACATAAATGTGTAAACTTCATGCCCGTGGAGGAGCTGACTGCCTACTGTACATGAACCTGAGAAGCAAAGCAAGAAGATGGGCATTTGAAGCAGAAAATCTAATGTGCTGTATGTTTATCACTTAGCCTAATCCAATATACATTCCTATACCTTTATGAAAATGCTTAATATGGGGTTTAGGATTCAGTAATGAAAAATCACTAGGAATGTTCTTATTCAATTATAAAGTTTTACAGGCTATGTGGATTACATTAGTGTAATTCAGTAGTAATGTTTTACAGATTCATCTCTTTGGAATTCTTCATTTGTGGGTCATCTAATTCTGCAGAAACATCTGTAGTTCTCATTTTCAGGCACTAGAGCAGGTGTTATTGCTGCCTTTGTTGTAGGTGCTGGCCAAAGCTTAGACTTCTGCTTCCCTGGAATAAGATTTGGACTCTCTCTCTCCAGCAAAAGCACTTAAGATATAGGAATTCTTAAACACTGAAACTTAAAGCACTGGGCCACTCTGTGTTGATGCACACATGGCCTGACAAAGGTCACACACAGCAAGCAAGCCCAGTCAGGATAGATTATTCCTCCATCTTTCTCCTTGGCTAACATAAATGCATTAGCTCCGATTAGGCATAAGGAAGACTTAGACAGGTTTTTCTCTTGTAAAACAAGCATTGCTGTTTTACATATTTTAAACATTGCCGTAAAAATGGCAGGATACTGAGGCACTCAAATGTTTGTGACAATTTCTTTTTTTTTCAATGAAGGAAAACTCCTCCATTGTGCATTGCACTTACCTGCATGGCATCACTGAACATAAAGTGTCTTTGAGTATGCAGGGTAATTAAAGAGCATGAAGACCTATTTTTAGACTTGATTTGCTTGCTCGTTTCCTACACTTGTTCTCTGATTGAATGATTTTTTATTTATTTTTATTAGAATATTAATTAACAGTCATTTATTTTCTTGAGATTCGTTTCCTCCTCAGACACAAACACTGTCTGCTCCTTTTTTCTCTTAATGTATGAACCATTTGCTACACGCTTACAAAATCATATCAAATGTAAATCTAGTCCTGATAAGCAACCTTGACAAGGAAATTACTTAGTATTCAATGTTCATAGGAAGAGAGGCTGGAAGAGAAAGAGAGAGAAGGAAAGAGAGACAAGGGGTAAGATCTGAAATGAAATCAGCACAATGTGCTTCTTTAGGATTGGTTCTAGAGCAGATAAACTTTCTGTTCCTCCATAAAAAGGTCAAAGAGTCTCGGCATCAAAACTGTATTTACCAAAGTTTGCTGTCATTTGGTGAATTGATCACACATACAGTAAACAAACCTTTGTAAATATGAAACCAGATTAGCATTTTCAGGTTTCTCAAATGCAGCAGTCTCTGTAAAATAGTTGGGCATTTTTCTTAGACATTTAAATCCTATGCAAATAGTTACAGCAAATATATGAATCAGAAAAATGCACTTTCAACTGCAGTGACCACTCCTTTCTGTATCTCCTTTTATTTGAAATTAGGCAAACACAGGACTGAGTTATTTCTATTTGCTTTTTCTGTTGAATGTTTTTAATGGTTTGTACTGACGGAGGAAAAAAAATGTTTAGTTAAAGTTGATACAACCCACAAGTGGACATGTCAAAACAAGCTATAGAAAGTTACTTTTGATGTGTTTTATTGAGATATCTATGGTACTTTCCAATTGCTTTATGCCAAAAAAGGTAGCTCGACTCAAAAAATTATTTCTTTTGAAAACCACAAATACAACTTGTCAGCCTTTTAAATGTGCTTCAGTATATTTAAAAAGATCCTTCTTAAACTACCAATTGTCTACTGCTGGGGAGGAAAAGGCAAGTAGTACAATAAAATCAGGTCAAAAGTTTTTACATGAAGTACTTGATTTCATTCAGTTGGTGATATCAGGTCACTGTTAGCTGTGTGTGTGCTTACATATGTTTTTGTCTTCAGTAGCTGCATGTGCAGGAGTCAAAAAGTGGCAGTGTAGAAAGGCAAGTTATTATCTGTATTACTGATAGTGCTCCCAGTCAAAATAACAGAATATTTGACAGCACTAAAGTGTCCTTTTTATCTTAGGATTCTTTCTCTTCCTGAAGAGAAGTAATCCAACCTGAAATTTTCCAAGGTTTTCTCCTTCCTCCTGTTTTAATCAGACCTTAAAACTGCTATTGAGAAGGGAAAAAAAAAGCACAACAAAACAACCTAAACAACAAACCACCTCAATCTCTTTCGGTACACAGAGATATGGTTTTCCCCACCTTAAACATACATGGTTTGAGTTCAAAGGCTCAGCTTCGTGAGTGATAGTGAAGGTCTGTTGTTTAGCCAAAGGATCAAGAGGATACTGGGCTCTGAGATGTCAGAGAGCATGTCTAGGCAGGGGTGGGAGGTTTCTCAGTGGAGGTGGGAGGGATGATAACCTTGATACTTAATTACCCCATTTATCCATGGCTGCTGTAACCACAAGGTGAGAAAATGGGAAGAAAAAGAACCTAATAAAATGACTTGTTACTTTTACAACTAGAGAACGTGTGAGGCTGAGTGCCTGTGCATTCCCCTTCTGCTGTGGTGGAAAGCTGCCTGCCAGGGCCCTGCCCTTTGAGGGCACATGGCCAGCTTCTCCAGGAGCCTCAGCAGAGCCGCCCTCACCCTGGGATGCTGATGGACACAGTGAACACACACAGCCCTGCTCAATACCACCGGGGATAGCCATGGCAGATGCCACCAGGACTGAAGGAGAAGCCAGAGGTGATGCCCAAGGAAGGGTCAGACAATACCAGCCCTCCAAGAACATCTGCCACAGCAGTGCAGGTACAAGCTCAGACTAAAAAAAAAAAGAGATTTGGAAGGGTGGGTATTTCCATGGAAAGCTCTATAGATGCTGAGATATAGACTTTTCAAACTGGCACACCAACTTTTTCTGAAAAACCTGGATCTCGAAAAGCCCTTGCACTTGTCAGGAGCCTCTGCCTGAATGAGAAGGAGACACCACTTGGGCCTGGTCACTCTATAAAACCTTATGATTAAAGTTGGACAAAGGGTTTATGGCTACTCTTAGAGGAGGCATGCAAATATCAGTCTAGGAAGAGCTTCCCTAGGCTATTCCAGTCTGGGATGTCCTGGGATGAAGCTCTAACTCTGCCACCGTTTTGTCCCTGTCAGAGGCTGCTTCGCATTCCCAAGACTGAATGGATAGGTAGGCTGTATATATCCCATATGCCAGGAGCAGCCCCTGCCATGAATAATCCGTCTGTACTGGGGATTTCCTGGCAAAGGTGCTATCAGCCAGTGTACAGCTGAGGTGCATATACCCATCATCATGAGGAGGCAGATGAGGATCCCACAGCATAACAAAGGGCGACAAAGATTCCCCAAGAGAAGGCCAATGGACACGGCAACTTACAAACTTATAATAGATGGTTTGTATCCTGAAGACTCTTCTACCAAAAGAGACATGAGACAATGATAAAAGAAGTGATGACTTGAAGGTCCAAATTAGCTGTGTTATGCTTTGTGTGTCTTTGCTATTTATGCCCAACCATGTTCTGTTTATCAGACTCTCAGTCTCCACTGGATTGGTTTCTCCTAGCAAACCCTCTGTGTCTTCCTCCCATCCACAAAACTAATCATGTCAGTGTTCTCTGGGAATACAGAGACTTTTAAGGTTTTATATCTAATTTAAATATATATATATATGTATGTGCTTGCACAATGAGCCCCTCTTTAGAAAGAACTGGAAAGAGCTAAGACATAAAATCCATCATGAGAGAAGGAAAAATCACAGATCGCTTTAATATGTACAAAATATTTACCTGTGTTTTGATAAAACTATTACCATAATATATCACATACTCTGATAACTTACACAGCTTTTAATGCACTAAGATGTTGTAATTTTCACTGTTTTCATAGATTCATAGAATTGTTTAGGTTGGAAAAGACCTCTAAGATCATGCAGTACAATGGTTAACACAGCACTGCAAAGTCCACCGCTAAACAATGTCCCTGAATGCCACATCTACACATCTTTGAAATACCTTCAGAGACAGTGACTCCATCAGTTGTGTGAGCAGCCTGTTCTGATGCTCAACAATGCTTTCTGAGAAGGAATTTTTCCCAATATTCAATCTAAACCTTCCCTGATGCAGTTTGAGGCCACTTTCTCTTGTCATATGACTTTACTGGGGAGAAGAGACTGACCCTCACTTTGCTACAACCTCCTTTCAGGTAGTTGTGAAGAATGATAGTCTACTTTGAGCCTTCTTTGCTCCAGGCTAAACACCCCCAGCTCCCTCACCCAACCCTTATAACACTTGTGCTCCAGACCCTTCACCAGCTTCATTGCACTTCTCTTTCTCCCACCAAACTTGGTGTCCTCTGCAAACTGACTGAGGGTTCCCCATTCAATCCACACATCCAGATCATTGATAAAGATATTAAACAGAACTGTCCCCAGTACTGAGTCCTGGGGAACATGCTTGTGACTGGCCACCAGGTGGATGTAACACCGTTCACCACCACTCTCTGGGCCTGGCCATCCAGCCAGTTTTTTACCCAGTGAACAGCAGACCTGTCCAAGCTATGAGCAGCCAGATTCTCCAGGAGAATGCTGTGGGAAATGGTGTCAAGGACTTTAGTAAGGTCTGGATAGGCACATCCACAGCCTTTCCTTCATCCACTAAACTGGTCATCTTGTCATAGGAGATCAGGTTTGTCAAGCAAGACCTGCCTTTCACAAACCCATGTTGGCTGAG
Source organism: Pithys albifrons albifrons (assembly GCF_047495875.1). NCBI lineage: Eukaryota > Metazoa > Chordata > Aves > Passeriformes > Thamnophilidae > Pithys > Pithys albifrons. Next base: position 9,161,434 of record NC_092464.1, read on the forward strand.
CTTGGTCCCCTGGCTGTCCTGCACATGCCACTTGATGGAACTCAAGATGATCTGCCCCATGATCTTCCCTCGCGCCAAGGTCAGACTGACAAGCCTATAGTTTCCTGGCTTCTCCTTCCAGCCCTTCCTGTAGCTGGGCATCGCATATATTGACTTCCAGTCAACTGGAACCTCTCAGGTAATCCAGGAGTGCTTCTGCCAACTCTCTCAGTACTCTTGGGTATAGCCCATCTGGCCCCAGGGACTTGTGCATGTCTTTGAGTCATGTAGCAGATTGCTGACCTCTTGGACTATTGGTGCCTCATTCTTCTCCCTGTTCCTGTCTTCCAGGTCAGGGGGCTGAGTACCTTGAAAATAACTGGTCTTACTGTTAAAGACTAAGACAAAGAAAGCATTTGCTACCTCAGCCTTTTCCTCATCCTTAATCACTGTTTTTCTAGCATCCAGTAAAGGATGGAGATTCTCTTCAGCCTTTCTTTAACTGCTAATGCATTTATAGAAACATTTTTTACTGTCTTTTACAACAGGAGGCAGATTAATTTCTAGCTAGGCTTTGTCTCTTCTAATTTTCTCCCTACATAGCCTCACAAGATTCATGTAGTCTTTCTAAGTGGCCTGATCCTTTTTACAAAGCTCATAAACTCTCCATTTTTTACCCCAAATTCCAGTCAAAGTGCTGTTCAGCCAGGCCCATCTTCCCCACTGACTAGTCTTTTGGTACATAGGGATGGCCCACTTCTGAACTTTTAACATTTCCTTCTTTAAGAAAGTCCAGCCTTCCTGAACCCCTTTGCCCTTCAGGACTGCCTCCCAAGGGATTCTGTCAACCACACACCTCAACAGTGCAAAATCTGCCCTCTAGAAAACCAAGATGGTAGTTCTGCTGACTTCTGCTTCTTATTTCTCCAAGAATTGAAACCTCTGACATTCCATAGCTGGTTTACTATTTTATTAGCTTCTTTGTGTTCTATCTTTTCATAGACATTGGTGGCTTTCCCATACTTGTGCCTCTGAGGCCTTTGAAACATAAATCTGCTGGTATTGAAGATAGAGATATTATGATAGGATTAAAAACACTGTTTTCCTTTGAATACAATAATGCATTAAAATACTTATTTATTAAATTGCAAAGTACATGCTGCTGATTTTTGTTACTGCCAGTGTATTGACACTATTATTAAAAGGTTATAGTGGGTTGCACTGTAAAAGTGGCATTAGAAGAATTCAAACATCTCAGCAAGAAAGAATTTAAGCCTTGATAAATTAATCTGTATATGACATGACACCTAAAGGAGAGTGAAACAGCCTCAAACACATTCTTAAATAAGGATTTCTGTAACTTTATATCAGTGCAAAAAGGGTTTGCAAAACTCTAATAGATGGAGCACTTACTGTAACGAATTATGCCTGTTGACTTCTGTGAGTAAGGACTTTTTCTAGTATTGGATGTTAGCAGGACTGGGCCTAAACTGGCTCCCCACAGTAGCAAAGCACGCTTGCTGCAAGCCACTATCTGTCAAAAATGAGCAGCTGCCAGCACATAGGTGAGGTTTGGCACTTCTGTGCAACAAGGAATTCAGAGGACATTGCTATTTTTTGACAGTGGAAGGAACCAGTTCAGGTTTTAACTTGACTGCAAATTAAGAGCTCACTGGGCATAAGAAGAATACTCCCGCAAAGAGCAAATAAGCTGAGCAAGAAGAAGTGTGTGCCTGATCTTGCAAGTAGTCTATTAATGGAGTCATTAAAAAAGTCATGTTCTGCTATTGGTGAAAGCATTGCCCATGACTCACGGGCTGTATCAGTACAGCATGTGGTTCTCTGCCCACAGCCAGCTTAGCCTCTGAGCTTGACTTCTGTGCAAGTGTTTTGCTGCCATTAAAAATCAGCCTGTCCGCCCAGTTACTCTGACTGTCTGCAGTTACCCCTGGCCAACCCACATAGATTTGGGATATCCAGGAGATAACTTGCTCTCATCTCTGCTACTGTGCAATCTCACAGTCGGCAAAGTAGGTAGATCCAGCTGTTAAAGCCAGCTATGGAAAACCACCTCTGATGCCTCCAGATCCCTGCGATACTGACTCTTTTTCTAGGAGTCATGCCACAGGGCTTGGCTCAGCCAGCATTTCCTCCTTCTTGCCTGTTTTCTCCAGCTCAGCACTGGAAATCCCCACTCAGTTCCCCTCTCCCCCAGCCCATGCCCCCAGGGCCAGCGTGCACCCATCCACCCTGGGTGATACCCTCCACCCATCCACCCAACATTGCTCTCCATGTGTTCCACACTCTCCATGCACATGAGGCTGCAAACTTATGTGTGTTTGCTCTGTGTGTGTGCATGTGAGTGTGTGTTTGTGGATGCATGATCCTCCCTCAGAAGGAAGTGTGGATGAACCAGACTGGCCAGCAACATGGATTTCATCAAGCATGGAATCCTTACATCTCTTTATTCTCTGTGGTCCACTTCCACCCGTTTTGATCACGAGCTGGTCTTCTGGGAAGAGAGAAGGTCAGAGGCCCTCTCTGAACTACACATCTTTATGCATATCCGTCTGTTATCCTTGTAGCCATACAAGCCACTTCTAATAAAACTTGTTCTTCATACTTCAGTATGGCCAACATAAAATGTTGAGAATCTGTAAAGCTACCAATAAATTGCAACATTTAAATGTAAGGAGCATCCATTCAGGTAATTTCATTTGCTGCATAGTTGTCAAGTGTCTGAAATAGATTCTAATCCCGCGTCACTTCTTAATCCGTAAGTCTTAAAGGCTGAAGACTTTTATAGAAAGAGAAAACAGATATTTTGGAACGAAATCTTAATTCCAGTGGAACAAGCTTTTAGAAAGTCACCAGTGACTACGATACACAAAACAAAAAACAAAATAGGGGGGATTCTGAAATGTGGTAGCAAAACTTCAGAGTCAGTTCAACAAGTTCTTGGTTTGATGAATCCCTTAAAGCTTAAGACAAGAACTGATAAAATTTATAATTTTTTCTCATCAATATGAAAAATATTTATTATTTGTCTAAAGTAAAATAGTTTTCTTCTGATTACTAAATTTTTTAAAGCTCAGTAAAAAGGAAAAAAACTCTAAAAGCAAAACCTAAACTGTATAAAAGTCACATTAAACTTTTAAAATACAGACAAAAATTTGTTTGATGGAAAGTGCCTTTGATCAAAAATGTTTAGGGAAGTTTTGTTCCACCTGGTAGCCAAGTAAAGCAGACATGTATTTGTTATTCCTCTTATGCTTCACATGTCAGACTGAGTCCTATTGTTGTCTATACAAGGTGTAAGCACACCTGTATATGTAAAGGGCTAGGTACTGCAGTAAAGTATTTGTGAAATGCTGCTGGTGATTGGGCATATGCAGAATGCTGGTCGTTATAATAATCCCCATGACTTTTATTAAACTTTCTTACAGGTTTCACTATTAATTTCCAAAGATGCAAAGATAAGAACTGAGAAAATATGAGCTGTCTGCCTACATTTACCTTTAAAGCCAGGAGTGCTGGACCTGATGGGAGGGAAACATTGCCAGCAACTACACTTTTGTAAGTTTTAACCCTTTCAAATTTACTTTTACCAAGTAGTCTTCCTCTGAATCACCTGCCTGAAGCTGAGGTATGCAGAAGAGGACAAAAAACCTGTCCATGCATCTTTACCCTTCCTGAGGGGTATTGCACTCACAAAGAAAGCCAATAGCAAGGCTTGGAACCTCAATGCTCCCAAACCTGATTGCCCCAGAGCTGGTCAGCTAGGGGAGGCCACAGACATACTCTGTTGCAAGAGTCACTTGCCTCCCAAAGTCTGCCTTCTGGTATCTGCAGCTGATGGAAAAGGAGGAAATTTTAAAATGATCTGCGTAAGAACATATGAGGAAAAAATGGTCAACTTTTCCTTACCTTTACTTAAAAGAAGAAATTGTCCGAGAGGGATGAAATTGTTGATTGGACAGGGCAGAAAAGGGTCAAAATGTTTCCACCATCATTTCACATGCGGGGAAGTGAGGGATGGGAGTGGACCAGGGACATGTGTGGTCCTCTGCTCCACCTGGACCAATGGGGTTGCGAAAATGGGAGAAATAGTTATAGGGTCAGTCAACAGACTGATGGCCACCTCTAGTGGTTGGAGGTAATTCATACTTTCTAGAAACATGTTGATATGTCTGAAGGAATTTGGCACTGTTTTCCTCTCTGAAATCTGGGAAAGATCCAAGCTGCCTTGCTCAGGGAGGCATTAGCAGTGCATCTTTTGAGCTGGGACAGCCCTTGCTTTGGTTTCTCCTCAGTCAAGAGTTTGATGGGAATAAGAATGAATTTTCAAGCAAGCCAGAGAAGTATACCATTTCCACCCTTTACATTGCTCTCAGTGGGAATGCTGCAAACAGCCTACAGTATGGAAATGGCAAGGTGAACAGGCATTTAGAGACATGTAAAATAAAGGAGAGCATTAATTTAAGACATTTTGCCAGAGTGCATCAGCAAGACTGACTGCACTTAAAAGGGGGGAAAAAAAGTCAGTAAGATAAAGAGTCCATTCCCAGTCTGTGGAAAAGTAGGATGGCCTGAAAAGAATTGTCAACTTTGGAGAGAAAGAGAGCTGCACACAAGAAAAATGTAACTTTAAAATACACAACCACATGATGTTGGGTATGCTTAATGGAGGGAAGGACTATATTAATCTGTTTGAATTGCTAATTGGGGATTTAGTTGGCTAGATTGGGGTTATAAGATTAAGGCTTTTATTCTGTGTTTTTGTTCTTTTCCAAAGGTAGGAATCCTCTATAGATCCCCGCTCTTGGGAATCTAATGCCCTCAAATGCACAACTCGGCAGCCGACGAGCAAGCTGATAAAGCATTCCTAGCAGATACTTAATGGGTACACTCTGTATCTCCGTCTGCATCTTTCTGTCTGCCTATCTTTTTTTTTTTCCACCTTAGAACATTTGGAGGAAGGTGAGCAAACAAAACAAATTGAAAGAACTACCTCTTCCCTCCATGTTTATAGTTGCATTTCCAGAAGTCATTTCCATTTGTGGAAATAACTCTCTAAATTTCTTCCATTTCCAGGGTTAAGATACCTATTTTATTTCAAGTTGCTTCAGCTGAATAGGATAAAATGGAAAGAGCCCACAGGACATCAGAACACAGTGGACTCCTTGGAGGACAAGACAGGTCTAACATGGCAGGATGGTTCCTGCATTATTGGGTCAGCTCCATGACTTTTTTTGGGCACAGATAGCAGGGTTCACTGGAGGAAACACAGTTTACATTACCCTCCAAAACTATGAGTCTTCACCACAATTGTTGCAGTACAATAAATGAAATAATGAGAGGGGTGTGGAGCAAAGGAGAGCTTTTATTGTAATAAAGATAGCAAGGGGCAGTTTTTTATTGTGAGGTTGTTTATTTTTGTGCAAAGGGAAGACAGTGAAGTTGCTTCCAGTTAGTGAGCTCATTCTTTAGAAAAGGCAAATACAGTAAAAATGTAGTAAAATAACTACAAAAATCCTCAGTTCTAAACTGGATACAGAAATCCTCTTCAAAAATCTTGCTGCAATTATTACTGATATTTCCCCAGAAGTAAAGGCAACATAACTTCATATTCTCCTGGGGTTTGTAGCAGAAATTTTAGAAGAGACATTTTTTTCCTCAAGAGAAACAATTTGTTTGGTGAAAATGAGGTAGCTGTCTTCAGCCAGTGGGTGGAAAACAAAATTTTCAGCTACTTTCTTATTTACTCTTGTAGGGAGCTTCTCTGTTGGATACAAATAACTACCAAAATTGCCAGACTCTTTCCTATCTTGCTGCTTTTGTACTTCTATTCCCTAGTGTTTTGCAACTGTTTAGAAAACTGTCACCATACTTTTATTGGTGGGGTACTGCTGACTCCCAAATTACCTCTTTACACCCATTTTGTACCTGCAGGAATGGTTATTTATGGTGCAACTGTAATGATGAACTGGATATAAGATATTAACAAAACTGGATCTCACATTTTTCCTCTGGGGTCAAAAATCTCTGTTTTCTCTTGTGTGGGCATATTTCTAACCTGATCAGAGTCTTAATGAAATCAGAAAAGGATCAGAAATGCTCAGGGATGCATCAGCTTTGATAGTAGATCAGGGACCCAGCAGGCCATGGCAACCTGCCCACTTTTAATGGGATGAATCTCATAGGAAATTTTGCGTAAAATTCATTGTCAAAGCAGTGCCAAGTCAGATCCTTCAGTTATAACAGAAGAATCAAAATATGGCTCCGCAGGGAGCTGAAAGCACGATATATGCTGCTGCTGTGTGGCTACAAGTATCATGTGATGTGGTGAGAAGCTGAGAGGGGTATTTTGGAGAAATTGTTAAAAAGGCTGTGTATAATACAACAGTGAAGAGAACCTGAGAAAATCTGCGGCACAATTAACAACACGTAGATGAAGCTGATAAAAAATTTCAGAGCTAGGAAGAGCATAGGAACCCTTTGCTGGGTGAAAAAGGGTGCCAAATCCATTTACCCTTGAGGATTTTTAAATTTAGAGGCTCTAATGAGATACAACGCAGGTGACCTCCTTTTGTAGTATGCTTTAGCTCCAGAACATGTCCACCTTGTTGAGATGGAGCTTGTGCTTCTTGAAGACTGAACGAAGAACTGTGGCACTTCTACTCCAGCTAATGGGCTGTGCTGGGGAGAATCAAATTGCTACTCCTGGAAGACACTTGTCTTCACTGATCCAAATTTTAAAGCGTCTTATAGAATTCACTCATCACCCTACATCTGTCCCCTTGTCAGCTGGGCTTGATCAGTATTACTCGGTTCCTTTGTAGAGATTTAAAAGCTTCCCATTCTTCCTTTGAAATGTGGGAATAAATCGCATATTGGGTTTTGCAAAGTGAGTGAACGGCCCCTTTCAACTAGTCAGCAAAAAGTTTCAATAGAGGAATTAAGGCCGATGGAGAAGGAAATGTGATTCTGGGCTTAAAAGTTGTTTTTGGTGCAGACTTCTAGAAACCCAGTGCATACATTCATTGTGTGAGTAATAATGGAAAAGAAATGTCTTAAACAAATACCTTTTGTAGGATAAGTTTAATGCCACAATCATATTACTTGGGTTGACTGCAGAAATGGGAATGCAAATGATAAACCTTTCCCAACAACACTAATCTGTGAGGAGCTCTCTGGGAAGAATAGCTTCTGAAATATTGTACACAATGAAATATTGTGTCCTTCCCTACCCCCAAGGTTGAGGTCTTCTTCTCCTCTTCGGGCAAGTGGCACTAGTCGGATTACAGTGCAATCATAACAACTAAAGATGGAAAAAGCTATTGGGCCATTTAATCTCTTCCCCTGCCAGTAGAGGATTACTCCTGTAGCATGTTCTTCAATGCCTCATCCAGTGCTGGGTGACTCGAGCAATAGGTTTCCATAATTTTTTTGGGAGATTATCTTTTAGATAAGACCTTAATGACCTATGTCCTAACTACTATGCATGAATCCTCAAAGCTGGATTCCTCAAAGTTAGGCTTAAATGCAGCTGTGTGCATGTATTTGTCTGTGTTTATTTTTTAAATCATACTTAGGGCTGTCACAGGGATTTTGATTGAAGTTGTTAACAGCTCCTTGGTCAGAAATGCCTTCACTCCCACAACTGTGTTACATGTAAAGTAATTATATGGCCGTTTGGTTTCAATCTATATATAAGTACATACTGGAGGTTCCCCTGCAAGTTTTTAATTTGTAAAAAACATCCGGGTCTTTAAAAATCCAATCACCCACTAATGGATAGTTTGACTAAAATTTTCTCTCCAGTTCATATGGAGTAATTTGCTCTTTTAAAGAGCCATAGAAAAATTCGAGTTTATTTACTGATTCATTCATTGCTTTTTGTATTTTTTGGTCTATGTGGTCAAATCTTGTTTGTGGTAAGAGTTGTTCTGTAATTTTTCAGGGACTCACATCTTGCTTACCAAATTATAATTGTGAGGTTATGGCTACTTTTAAATATAAACCTTGGTATGGCATTTTGTCTTGCTACTCCTTTACTGCATTTCCTCCGTATTGTTATTACTGTGGTGCATGCCCTCCAGGAATACATATAAGGCCATCAATGTTCTAACTTCTCTACTGTGTTTTAAGCAAGTGCCCAGAGAACTCAAATTCTGTAGTCATTAGAAGCTCGTTTCAGTTTGAATAGGAAGAGAATAACAACATAAGCAACATAACATACAGTGAAATAATGATTCCTTTCTCTCCTAGTGAAGAGAGGTCAGATCTTCCTCCCTTCCTCAGGCAATGAAGCAGTCAGATTATTAGTGAATTCTAATAATGAAGACAGGGGAAAAAAGTTAATATAAGTCTGAACTGTCATGTATTTAAACTTTGGACATGTAGGATCAGGATGTAAATTGATACTATACTGTTGAAGATTTGATGAAAGGAAAAGGTGTTAGGTACTCAGATTTAACAGGAATCTTTTTTATGTTGTTCATGTTTTTGCGTCTGGATCTGTGGCTATTTATTAGAAAAGAGGACTGGCTCTTTTCGTTCCTATAATAGAAATTATATTTTAAGGAGGATTAGATTGTGCAAACAGCTTCAGACAGACACCCTGCCAGAGAAGAAGGTCGTATGGGATCATGTCAACAAACTGTGATGGTCTTGCATGTTGAGTGGCCAGAGATTTGTAAGACAGAGCAAAAAGGACAAAAAATGCAAGGTCAGTAGCAAGGTGATCAGATTATTTTTTTTTTCTGAAAGGGAATAAGAAACTGTATGTGAGAATGAAAGTGATTACAAATAATCTCTACACATTAGTTAAGGTGACTGTGGTTTGTCCATGCTAATTTTGGCTCATTAGTTTGTTTCTTTGATTATAGAACACTCATGAGCTTTATCTAATAGTTAAATTATGAACAAATTTTCACAGAAATCTTCAATAATATTTTGTCAGTAAATGAATGAAACAAATAAACAATTTTCTGTTATTAAAAATTCATCTATCTAAGTCTAACAGACTTGACTGTTAAAAAGAAGTCTGAGGTGTAGCTGTGCAATGCCACAGAAATTTGACATAGCTGAATTTTTCATAATGTTTAAACTGGCAGTTTTCTAACACTGGAAATTAGGAATATCAGGAAAATGAGTGCCAGCAATAGGTAGGACTGATTGATTTCATTACAAGCACTAAGGCAAGCTAAACACTTGTGTGTAGAAGCTGGACATGAAGGAGTAAATAAATAGGAGCTTTCTTTGGCCCAGAGACCAGCTGGCGCAGCCTGGCATGGCTCAAACCCACGCGGCTTAATTTTCTCCATCCCCCAGTAGAGCAGCTTCATCCCCTGCTGCTTATTGGCAGTGGTCCTCGGTCTACACCAACCCCTGAACCATGCCCAGACCTTGTCAGGGAAAAACGAGACACTTGGCAGAGGTCAGAACTGTGCCACGCGCTGTGCCAGCAGCATCCCAGCATGGGCGATTGGCCGGAGCGCAGGAGACTCTCTGGGCTCTGCTTCTCTTTCCAAACCAGGCTGCAGTGCTACGTGCTCAGCCTCCTACTAAGCTACACATGCACAATTTTATTGATTGCAAAACAATAAAAGAATAAATAATTTTCTTTCTTTTTCTTTTTTTTAAGCTGTGACAACTTTAGAGGTATTCATGACATAAGCTAACAGATAGCAGGTGAAAGACTGGGATACCAGAGAGAGCAAGCAAAGTGTATAAATGGTGCAAGAGATGCTTTGCTTAGAATATGTGAATAGAAAGAGAAATTCAATGAAAAACACATTAAAGCAAAAAAAAAAACAAACAACAAAAAAGAACCAATTCTGGACCTAGTTTCTATATTCCTAAATTGTATCTTCCAGGAGAAAATGTTCCCAAGAATGTTAATACTTTTTCTCAAATCTGCTGAAAATACTTAGCAGATCTGATTAAGTCAAGGATAAATTTAGTTATCCCCATAGCTGGTTTGATCTCAATTGCATTTTTGATTGCTTGATTGTAATTGCTGTTTTTATTTTATTGTGTCTCTAATAGGTGCAAAGTTTCTTTTAATTTAGTGGTATCTAACTTACCTTGCAGTGTGTTTTGGTTCTAAGCAATTTCAGTCTTAAGCATACTTAATTCCCTTCTGAGATCCTCCATCACTAACAACACAAGATCAAATAACCAACTAATTAAAATTTATGTCCATCTTCTATTGAAGTCATCATTCATATCCCCTTGAGTAGGTGATTTCTGACTGTGTGATCCCACAGGAATATTTTTATGTCTACAGTAATATGTGAGTGTGGAAATGTGGAGTTTATTCTGTTTCATTCCTGTGTAAATGGAAAAGGTTTCAGTCAAAGGGTTAGTATTATTTTTTCCAGTTTTCAGATATACTGTGCAAAGATGTAGCTAAATTTGTCTTGCTTCAAGGAAACAGTGTATAGCTATATACAGATATATATATATATGTATATGTACATACATAATTTTCTCATTAAAATGCCTATCAGATAAAAAAAACTTCATCTTCCAAAACCCACTTTTTTTCTGTTATTTCTGTTCCCCTGGAAATAGTGATGCAAACCCTTTCTGAGCTGTCAGTATCCCTCTGAACATGTTATTTGGGGGACTGGGCCACTGATCATCTCTTCTGTGGATGAAAAATTAGCTGTACCTAATGACAACTTTACCTCCCCTGATATGTTTATGTTTGCAAACGAAGGCTGGGGCTCAGGTTCAGACTAGACAAGTGGATTCCCATCAACCATGCTGTTTCATTGCATGTTCGTACCGCAGTAGACATGTCCCAGTGTCTGTGCCCATGGCTGTTCCCAAGAGGCAGTATGAGTGAGACTGTGAACTTTCTGACTCCCTCCACCTCACACAGTACTCCAACACTATCCCAGAAAGCTTCGTATGCCCTTAAACACATGACATTAAATGACTCAAACAATTCTTACCAAAGGTATCATGCAATGAAGCATCGCCCTAATGGGCAGCAATACAGCCCTCTCAACATTTCAAAAATGTAGAACTACAAAAGCAATTACTGTGCCCTAATGTCCCCACTGGCAGAGTAATATAGTCCAGAAGAAACCCAGGATCAGGTGCTGTGCAATATGGATTTGACCATGTCTTGTCACTGGACCTCAGGTTTGTTTTTTTAGTGTGAATTTCAACACTTCTTTAGCCAAACAGATACTGCTTAAGACACTTTAAGAGCTCTGCTTCCCACATGAGAGCAAGGAGTGATAATGGCCCTTCCTCTCTGTGCTCTCCTTTCACCCAGGTAGAAAAAACACCTGAGAACAGCTCCGCAAATGCACAGACCTCTTAGCCAACCTCTAAATGGAAAAACACAGTGCTGCAGAGCAGCTTCCTGTCAGCCAGAACTGCTGATTACAAAGGAAAGAATTTAGAACAGAACTTGGACCAAAGTGAAAAGACAAAGCAAAAGGAATCGTGGCTTCCTGATAAACTGGGTTATCAATAATTTTCTTTTTAGCTAAAATTAAAGGCCTGATGTTGCACTATTTGATGCACTGATTTTCAACACTATTATTTATGCTACTCTGTGGTTCATTTACTTTTTTTTTAGATGTTTGCAATAATTTTATGCTGCATTTCTACTGAGTCACATCCTTTTTTGAGCACATCTAATTGGTGTGAAGGCTTTCTGACCAGGACAATTCCCAAGTACACACTGTCCTCAGTTTCAACAAAATAACTAAAAGATTCTGTGGGACTGCCTATCTCCCGGAACAAGTTTGCACTGCTGGTTAGTGGTGCTCATGGTATCTAGATAGTATCAAGTTAGGATTTCTAGTTCTTATAGATGTGTCTCTTACTGACCATCCCCTGTGCACTGCTGAGGTCAGAAGCCTGGGAGAGGGATGTTCTCTCAGGCTATGCAGGTGTGACTGACCCAAGCACAACACCTTCCTCAGTCTACAAAGGACATGCACCCTCAGAAGGGGAATGAAGCCACCCCAAAATAAAGGTCAAAAAAAGATTAGATTATTTTCATCTGGAAGTGGGACTACAGAGAAAGTCGTGTTGCCAACCTTCAAGATGCTGAAGCCGGATGAGATGAGTTCAACCCTTTAACACCTTGCCTGTACACTGCTCTAAGATGTGTTTGCCTGGATCATTGCAGGTAAGTGCAAGCTGTGCTGTTTGTGCTCCATGACCGTTTCCTTCTGATGGTGCATTTGCTTTAGCACTGCTGGATATGACAGGCAGGTACACCCTGGGCAGAGGGCAGACACAGGGCACCACCACAGCAGAACAACTGTGGAGCTTCCAGACCTCTGTCTTTTGGTTCTCAGGCCAGACCACTGCTCAGATTCCTGGGGCAGCAAAGAAAGGATCTGCAGATATAACCAGTTAGTGTGTAGGAACAGATACCAGCACTGCTTGTTCCCATCATAGAATTGGCCAGCTATAAAGGAGTTGCATAGGGCTTGAAACTCCTCTGACCCCATAGGTTTTTGATGCTGGCATTTCCAGCATTAATGGCAGAGAAAAATTTGTGGGAACTTGGTCTGTGAGCAATTTAGAAAAAAATTTACACTGGTGATTGCTAGTCATCTTCTTTCAAAGCAAATCGGTTCTGTTCAGAAATTACTGTGGGATTGGTGGATTTTAGGCAGGAGGATATGACTGACTGCTTCTAAAACAAGAGAGAGGATGAGAAATACCACATAGTGGACCTAGGGATGTATTTCTCCTCTGGCCTCCTGTGTGGGGCCATAATTAGAGATCTGATTTACCATTATTGCATGATTTATATCCTTTAGTTCTTGCTTCCACTGAGTCTAATAGATTTCTCATGCTATTAGATAACCCTCTCTTGAGCTGTTGCATAGATCATGGTTTCATGCCCCAGACCCAGAGCTTTAATTTTCATGAGTGCACTTATAAAAAACAATCAGCCAATGAGTTATTAGTCAAGTTATTAGTCTCAATTGTGTCACCATTGACTAGTTTGGTCACTTTCTTAGCTACAGGAGCAATCAGCTGAGTGTCCTCCTGCTCTCCAGGCCGTTGATACCTTCACTGTGCCTTCAGAGGGGCTCAGAGCACTTGGGTGCCAGTCCTTGTTGGTCTGACATGTCCAGGGCTCAAGCTTAGCCCATAAGGCAACACTTACACTCTGTAGAGTGCAATGGAGTTAAATTGGATGCTTTGTTAAATAGAAATAGACTCGAATGCTTGGCTCAATTTAAGGAAAAAAAGGAGTGCTTCTTGTGGCATTTTTGCTGGTGAGCATGTGGATCCAGTTCTTCAACCACCGTATGTCCTCAGAAGAGCCACTCCCAGCTATTGGCATGGGCTTTTCCATTTTGAAATTGTATATCGAGTTACCTGTGCTTTGGCAGTCTGATCATATCAGAGCCAGAGTCCACTGTGAAGTGAAGGGCATTTGATGCGTAATGGATGTCGTTCAGCAACAGAGCGAATCAGGCTCTTAAGCTTTTATTGCATCCCACAACGTGAAAGTGGAGAAGTCCGAGTTTTATTTAGCTCCATAAAATATTAAACCTCAACAGTGATGGAGTTGATAAAAATCTGTATTTTACAAAAAGCTTTTCTTTCAATGCTACCCTTTTTGTGATTAGCCTGTACATTCTCAGGCAAAAAAAAATTAAAAAAAATAAAAGCAATATCTATTATTACCAGCGAATGATCCAATAAGTGTCTTGGGTATTTCTGCCAAACTTCTGTACAGGTTCCTAATGAGGGAGATATTAAGTTAAAATCAATGTGGGAGTAGTTCTTGTAGACCAAGGGAAAGTGTGTCATTATTTTTACTGGCCAAATATAGTATCATCATCCATTAACTCCCTAGCTGAAAAATATCTTCTGTCTCACTGGGATGCTGATCAAGTCATGTTCTTGTATATGATTTCTCCTAAGACATGTCTAGTATGTATTTCAGCAGGAAGATTTATGGCAGGAGAATCAAAAAACACTGGGAAATTTTGTGTTGCTAAAATTTTACCTGTATCCTACAAATCCACAAAAATAAAAGGAAAAAAGTCATGACATAAAAAACTGCCATAGGCTACAGGAAGTAATTTTATCCAAACAGATCATTCTCAAACTTTGAAACATAAACTAGCTAAGTTCTCTGGGAAGGTAGATCCAAAGTCACAAGAAACAACAAATCTGAAAGTACAAGAAACAAAATGTCATCATGAAGAAATTCAAGATCTCATGTTCAAGTTCAAGTTCAAACTATGAATCATAGAATCATAGATTCGATTGGGTTGGAAAAGACCTCCGAGTTCATCGATTCCAACCCTTGGTCCAACTCTAGTCCATTTACTACATCATGGCACTCAGTGCCACGTCCAATCTGCATTTAAAAATCTCCAGGGATGGTGAATCCACCACCTCTCTGGGCAGCCCATTCCAATGCCTGATTACTCTCTCTGGAAAGAATTTTTTTCTGATATCCAACTTAAATTTCCCCTGGCAGAGCTTAAGCCCGTGCCCCCTTGTCCTATTGCTGAGTGCCCAGGAGAAGAGACCAACCCCCACCTGGCTAGAACTTCCCTTCAGGTAGTTCTAGACAGTGATGAGGTCACCTCTGAGCCTCCTCTTCTCCAGGCTAAACACCCCCAGCTCCCTCAGCCTCTCCCCATAGGGCTTGTGCTCCAGTCCCTTCACCAGCCTTGTTGCTCTTCTCTGGACTTGCTCCAGCACCTCAATATCCTTTCTGAACTGAGGGGCCCAGAACTGAACACAGTACTCAAGGTGTGGCCTCACCAATGCAGAGTACAGGGGAAGGATCACTTCCCTGGTCCTGCTGGCCATGCTATTTTTGATACAGGACAGGATCCCATTGGTCTTCTTGGCCACCTGGGCACACTGTTGGCTCATGTTGAGCTTCCTGTCAATTAGTACCCCAAGGTCCCTTTCTGCCTGGCTGCTCTCCAGCCACTCTGTGCCCAGCCTGTAGCGCTGCAGGGGGTTGTTGTGGCCAAAGTGCAGGACCCGGCACTTGGCCTTATTGAACTTCATTCCATTGGAATCAGCCCAGTGCCAGGCTCTGCCAGTGGGAGATGCCAGACTCCAGACCCTTCTCTCTGCCCTCCCACAGGTTGCTCAGGGAAGTGTCTCTGGTACTTGCAGAGGGTCTGTCTCAGAGGGAACTCCCCACATGTCTGACAGTGGCCATGCCCCTGGGTTTTGCAGCAGCTCCTGAGGGTTGCTGCCAGTGAAGTCTTCCTGAACCCTCCAGGGAAGGGAGCCTGGGCGTGCACAGGGCAGCCCTTTACAGTAAACGCAATCCCTGCTCTCGTTAACTCTCTCGTTTGATAATGATCCACTAATGGAGAGAATTAAAGTTGGCAGCCTTTGCCTTGCAGCTGTTCTCCACTCCCTCCTGCTGAAGACAGGCTTTGGGGAGCCAGTCTGCCATCAGGAGATGCTCCTTCCCTTAGGCTCTGCCTGCTCCTCGCATCACACAATCTGAGCCCCGTGGCTGTCTGCATGGCTGAGGCACCCAAACGGCTGCATTTATCTATTTCAGTGTTGTTAGAAGTCAGGCAAACTAATTTCGAAGCTTGGATGTCTCAGAGTTTCTGCCAGTAAATAAAGAGTATGCTATGAACTTTACATTGCCTGTTACCAGAATTGCTTAAAATTTCTGTTAAATCTTTGTCATTTCTTTTTTTTTTTCTTTGCTGGTTACATGACTTTTTGAAAAGTCCTTTCAGTCATATTATAACATTATAAATCACCTGCTGAACGATTTGGATTCAAGGTGGTTGATTCCTCACAATTTCTGCAAGATCAAAGGTATGGCTGCCCTCCAAAAGCTGTGATGCTTCACATCAAAGTTCACAATGAAAACTATCTCAATTTTCCTCTTCAGCATTTGGATTTGACTTTATGACAATAACATTTCAACTGCAGTGTTCAGCTTTCATTCGCAAGAGGACCCGGCTGTGCAGGTTAGCATGGCAAAGGCAAAATCAAATGGAGAAACCCTGATCTCAAATCTTCTGTTCCTTGAATTTGTGAGCCTGTTTAAAAAAGCGAATGTCTTTAGCACTGCTATAAATATCCCTTTGGTAAATGCCCTGAGTATCTTTCAATCCATGCTGATCCTTGTAATCACAGCTGCATTGTTCTGGTCATGTCATTGAAAATGCTTTTGACAGAACAAATGATGATCACCTGTGCTGGAGTTTGTAAAAAGCCTAAGATCAAATCTGTTATTTCATGAAGAAAAAACAACATTCAGTTCATTTCTTTCTCTCTTTCATGTGCAATGCTTTTCACTGGGACACACTGTTTTTTCACTAGCTTTTTTTATTCTTTTTCTCCACGAGCCTCACAAAACAAATAACTGGTGGGAAGTTCATAAAGGAATTGCTTTTACTTGCTTCAGGTGCTGACGGCCTGGTGTGGCTTGTTATGTTGGGTTTTTCTTCTTAAAACAGAAAAAAAATGGTTTAGGTGCTGAACTCTACTTTGCTTGAAAGTAAGAGTTCTGCAGATGTGCATGGCTGATACTGCTGTACCTATCCTTGTACAGCAGAACTAGACTTTAAAGTGTCTGAAGCTGGTATATTCAGAGAATATCAGTCATAAATACTTTTATGTCTGACTCATTTAAGTTAGAGTTGTAACTTTCACATTGCCACGTGCCTTTATATTATTGAAGTTTAAAGGAATTCCTTTCGAAGCCTAATTTTGGCTCATGATGAAAGAAAATCAAACAGCTTATTTGGAGTTACGTTAAATAATTACACGCGTAACCCTTTAAATGCCAGATATGCAAATAAAGTGTTATACGGTCACTTACATAGCAAAGACTTAAGGCCAAAATCCCCCTGTGTTCCCCCCCTCCCCAATTCCACTCCTGTTTCTTCTGATGTTGCCTGGAAAAGAAATTACCCCTAGCAAAAATGGTATGGTTTGGTAAAAGAGAGTTTAATTCCTAAAAACCCCTGTTCATAGGAAAGGACCCAGTTCTGTACTCTGTATTACATTAGACATCATTTGAAAATTCAACTTAATTGAAAACTCACAGAATTACTCCCTGTTTCTCATAGTACTTTCTGGGACAGCCAGTACTGTAGACTTTTCCAGGTAGGAAAAGGTACATCTGAGTCACAGATATCCCTACAATGATAAATACACACAGGTCCTGGAAGGCATTAGCTGCTCTTTGCGTCACCAGTGGAGATTTCAGGAGGAACTGAGAAGCTACAATGCTGAACCTGGGCAGGGTGACTTGTATCCATTCAAAATCCACATGACTTCAGCAGCTGCTCACAACCTATGTTATACCCTGTGTTAGCTGCCCCAGCAATGCTGATGCTATTTCATACTTTTACATAGAAGAAGGAGCTAAAAACTTGAATTCTGCAAAGGATCTAGGCCCAGCTGAGTCATCCAAGGTAATTTGGGAATTTCTTGGATTTATGCCCCCTGCTCTAGCCCCTCTTAAGGTTAATGCACAGGATTATCTATTTAGGATCTGTCATTTCATTCAAACCATTAGAAAAGATTCATAATACAGAAGGACACATTTCCAAAACATTATGAAATCTCTTTTAGAAGACCTTGCTTGTATGGTAACTTTTTATTAACTTAATTGCTGTATGCATCTAAAGAGACTCAGAAAAATTGCCTATTTTCATGGGCTCAAGTACTTCAAGGAGAACACTGGGCTTCATTGTGTTGGAGCATTTTTGGCTTCTTTATTGCTCTGAACCATGACAATTTGTTGTCAAAATATGTGAGCAAGTAAAATAAAGCCTGGGATAAAGAGCAAAATTTTCTCTAATCTCAGAAAAATTGAGTTTAAAATGTGGGCTATGATTTAGATCAAGGGGTTGTTAGTTTGTTTGTTTATATTTTTTCTTTCTGTTTATTTGATAAAAAAAAATCTGTCCTTACAAATTTGGGGGGGGTGGTGTTTCTGGCAAAACTCCATGTGTCTTTTACTGGTTTGCTAGAGCTTGTGTTTATGTACCACAAAACAAAAACAACAACAAAAAAACCCAAACAAAACCAACAAACTGCCTTCACAGAAAGCTTTGCCAGTATAAGAATTGTAATATTTGACCCTTACATACAAGACCAGGGATGGGCAAGAACTAATTCAGGTCAAAATGGAGAAAGAAGTTTTAGCCTTAAATAATTTTAAGAACCACTTAAATGAACCAGTATGTACTCAGATAGTTTTCCTATTTTAAAAACATTTAGAAAAAGAACAAAAAAGGTAGAGAGAACAGTATTTCTGAGTCAGAAGAAAAACTGTATCACTGTGAGAACTATAAGGGAGCAAATATGTTTTTTTGGTGCTTGTTACCATGTTGCTACTTTTTTGTTTATATCACACAAATATGATCACTGCTTAACTTTGTCATTCACTTTCTAAATATTTTACAAAAGGGAATAAACTGCCTTCATTTTTGACAGTGTTGTTGCATGGTAGGGCCCTCACAGTTTGTTTATAGCATACCAAAAGCATTCTGTTAATGAAACATTTCAAGGCTAATGAACCAAAACCTTGCACCAAACAGACAGCGGCTGCAAACACTTTCTTGTCTGCCTTTGTCAGAGTTCACGTTTCAGCTGTGCTCTCTGCTCCACCCACTCTGCAGATAAAACAACACGTCAAGTTTGCAAGATTAGTTTTCTATGGAAAAGCTGCAGCAAGTCATGCTGTTAACTCTTTTGAGGCAAATATGCTCATGCTTTTTGGGCAAATTGGCCACTAGCTTGGGGAACAAACTGCTGTCCTGTTCCCCTGAAGTTTAAATGTTCTATTGATGAGCACAGAGTAAAGTCCAGAAGAAATAATGAAAAAGTACCCTTTGCAAAGATGGATTTCACATGTATGCTATGTGACAATGGTCTAGTTGTAGCTGACTCTATAAAATCAAATCTGTTTTGAGGATTTAATTCATTTGGGAGAGAATGTTTTTTGGTGGACACTTCCAAACTGAGTTTTGACCAAAGCAATCCAAGCTCTTCATCCTGCAAGTCTGTAAGCAGCCAAGTAAACACCCATGGCAAAATCACAATTCAAGGCTAAATGGTAAAGTCACTACTCTGGGGATCTATGTTCTCTTCTTTGTCTCTAATTTCTTTTGTGGCTTCAGAAAAGTACTCTTTAGTAGCCTTTTCTAGCTCTGTAATTGCACAGAGTCTGGCAAAAGCCCTACCCAAACAACACCCCAAGTATGAAAGCTGCATCATCAATCAGTCTGGAATGAAGTTCCACATTGAGTAGAAGTAAGGTCTCTGCCAGTCACCTTACAAATGCATTCAGTAAGAAAAGGTGTAACCAAAGAAAAGGGAGGTGTGGAGAAAGATATTATTCTAAATCTTTACCAGTTCATAGTGAAGATAACCACAGTCATGTTGCACCTAGATCTGTTAACAGCTAAAAGGCCACTGTTGCTGTAAAATTCCTGTGACCATAGGATCAGCTTTGTGCTGTTGCTGCTGCCTGTCTCAGGTCATCATCTCTGAGGTGCTCCTCACCTGGGCTGTCATCAGGAATCCAGTCCATCTTGTTTAGAAGGGAAGCTTCTTTGTATGTGAATCCTAAAACATACATATTAACACAAACAGCTGCTTATTTAGATGAATGTAGGGTCAGTAATGTGATCTAGAGCAAATACTTGAAGCAAGTTGTTGTTGAAATCCAAGCATTTCTCTGCTGTTCACACAAGTCAGTGGATTGCCTGCTGCAGAAGAAAGTAGATTCATATACCAGGTCTTTTAAATATGCTTTTAGAACGGGGTCTTCTGTATCACTGGGATGTCCTAGCACAGCTTGCCACAGGACTGGAGACAGAGCACAAAGACACCAGCCAGTTTCTACCATGTACAACAAAAAGGATTTGGTACAAGGGAATTTCAGACAAGAACTAATTGGGAAGAAAAGTGAGTGATAGGAAAAGGAAAGTGGATCCCTTTGGTAAATAAGAGACTCATAGTCTTTATTTGGCGTAATTTCATTATTCTCTATATTCAAAAAAGGATAATTCTGAAAACTCAGTTCCAGGTGAACATTCTGTGTTCCATCATACAACTGCAATTATAATTATGACTCTGACATAAAGCTGTTCCTTGGTCATTAAACTTCATTGTTCTAATAAAGTTCCTTGTTCCACTAGGTGGAAAAAAAAATCAAAAACACACAAAAAATTATCTTCCTCAGATCAATAACTTCTTTGAAAATAACAACAGACAATAGCTATTATATTTTTAAGAACGCTCATATTCTTTCAGGCAGCTGGAAAGGTTATTCCTATTAGTTTTGAACCTGAGATAATCATCTTCACCAGCCACAAGGAACAGGCTCTGTCTGGAAGCAGAGAGACAATATCTTTAGCCTACTTTTCTCCCAGGAACATGTTCGAGTGTGGTTTTTGGTTTTGTAGTGAAGTTCTCTGATGTGTATCAACTGAAACATAGGAGTGTTTTTTTATCACCATCATTTGTAGATGTGGTCCAAGTTAGCACTGGGTAAATGTAGTACCTGCAAAACGAAATATGAATAAATTCACCTGTTTAGTCTGAACTGTTATTCAGTTGCTTGGTCTTTTCCTAGGCTTTTCACTCCGTTAACATGTGAGGTACCTTTAGCGCATAGTATATGCAGATAAAATTTCATGAGTTTTTCTTCAACTGAAAACAATGAAATACCACTATAGTGAAGTGGAATAGATTGTTGTCATGCAGACTGTTAAAAAAACCCTCTTTATATGAGGTCCAAAGTGATCTTTTGACTTGGTACTCCCTGGATGTGTCCTTCATAAATAAAAGAGTAGAAAGGTAGGAAATCAGTGAATGATGAGGAATTGATGTTACAAAGTGCTGTTTACCTACTGCTCTCCAATTCTTTGTCTCTCCCACAAATTCTTGCAGGAGATACTCCTGCCGTTTGCTAGAGCCACTCCTACCAGGCTACTGCAGCACAGACAAGCCCAGAGTAAGCCCTTCTAATAGCCACTGTGTTTGGTGAAAAGATAGAAAGATGATAGTTTTTCTGATTTAGTTCTTTGGTGGAACAAGATATGTCTGAGTCTGGCAGAGCTCCTGGGATTTTGGCATGAGACTTTGCTTTATCCCATTACTGTTTTAATTCTTCTGTTCCTGACATTGCACCAGCTGACAATCCCCCAAGCTAACATGATGCAAATCCTAAAGGCACTATTAAGAAGATGTCATCCCATCTTTTTTGACAGAACCTCTATATTTTGGATGTATTGGTAAAATCCTCTTCAATACTGTGAATACCCTTCAGATATGGAATGAAGATCTGAACCAAGTTATTTTATGTTTCTTCAAGAGAAATTCACAGGGAGCAGATAGATAGGACATATCATGCAAGGAGATTCATTTTAGCACAAATAAATGTCTGCATTTTGCAAGGCTACAAAAGCAACTTGAGATTTTCTTCTATGGGAGCCCAGAAACTGAGACAGCACAATATAGCCAGTTACTCTTTCACTCTTTGACCTCCAATTTTGAGAGTATTGATTTGGATTATCCAACTTGAAACTCCTTAAAAGTAGCATGCTTTAAAAAGCAGTAGTAGATTGAAGGAGGTGATCCCTTAATTTCTGCAAATTGGACTTTTCTAAGTGGCTAAAGCTGCTCATTTTGTACTGCTTAGATCAATACAAAACCAAAAGTTTTCCAAATTTTTTGATGTTTCTCAATTTTTCTGTGTTTTCCAGTTTTAACATAAATGTTGCAAGAAACCCAAAGAGTGAATATTTCACATCTACAAGAACTCTGCCTCATTAAATTGGTAACTAAGGAAAACGTGGATAACATTTATTTGAAATGTGAAAGACATTTTACATATTTCAATTTTTTAATTATATTCTGCTGTGTAATAGGAATTCAAAATTATCTGTCAAAGCCGCTGACTTACCTTTTTTTTTCTCAAAAGCTACTCCATAATAAAGTGCTACTGTCATAGTAGCTATTCTACTTTTTTCTGTGAAGTTCTTTCCCACTTGGAAGAATAATAGGTATCGAATATAATTCTATAGAATCAGCTTCTGTCGGGCTAAAACAGGTGTTTAACTAGAAAAGTATAATGTTTAAAAAGGATTAAAATTGAAACAGGAAGTATTTTGTGCCAAAAATATTGTGCTTAAAGTTGCTCATCATCTTAGGGTTGATGTTTCAGACAAAGGTTTGCTTTCATTTGGGTGGGATGATTTCTGTATCTTATTAGCCTTTCAAATACCTACATAGAAATGTTAGAAAGCTCAGCCAAACAGGTGGAAACACCCCTTATTTTGGCAACTTCGTGGAAGTGACACCTGGACAAATATCTGGGCAGCTGAATCTGTCAGTGGTAGTGAAAGTCAACCAGAAAGGTAAAAAATGCTGTAGACAATTGTAATACTTTGATTTAATCATATGTTTAGCTTAAAGCTCTGTGACAGGCACGTTCAAAGAAATGCAGTGGAAATTTGATAAGGTGAAGGAAATAAGACACTCCATGGAGAAGGTCTTGCTTTAGCCTGGCACTGGCGGAATTTCAGTGTTGTCGTTCCACTGCCCAGCCATGTCTACTCACGCCACGGGTGTCCCAGGGGAAGGAATGCAGGTTCTGCTACAGACCTGTGGGCTGGGGCCTGCCAGCTTCTCCTCAATGGCTTTTATTGTCTGGGGAGGCTTGTTTCCATATGAGACCAGATTTTGAAAAACATAATATTGTCTCTGAAAAGTAGGGGATCACTTTTCTGTACCCAGCTCTGGTAGCAGGTTCTGTTCCTTCAACATCTAGATAATAATGTGTGTGAACCATTGTGTTTTAAGGCACAGCAGAGCTGGAGGCAGACACTGAGATGGTGATTTTGCTTTATCACCCTAGAACTACTTGAAGTCCACAATGAAATGAAGACATGGTAGCCTTAAACTCTCACTCTCTTTCCATGACCAAGGTTCCTCCAGAGCTGGAGAGAGCACAGAACATGCCTAAAATGTCCTAGCTTATCTCCCCATCCTGTGTGCCTGAATACTCACTAAAATCTCCACCATGGCTTATCCAGGATGTTCCTTTCTCACCTGAAATGCTACTTGGCTAAGCCATGATGCCACATGAGATGTCTGTGAAGCAGCCCCATGATTTACCTCTACCTTGCTTACTGTTGTCAAGATTCTTGTTATTTTTTAATTAGAAGAGTGGCTTTTCAAAGTGTAGGTAAGGAGATGAAGTTAATGGTTTTGCACAAGAAATAGATTTGATTTGTTTATTAAGAAATTTTACATTATTTCATCTTTGGCAGATCATGTGACATTTGATGAAGAACACAGCCCAGACCTGATATCTGACCATATTTAACATTTTTGATAGAACTTGATCATAAATTAAAACCAAAAGGGAAATAAAGTCTAAAAGGGATGCTGTTTGTAGAGCAAAAGTGTAAAGCAGGAAAGAAATGCTATTTCTCAAAACTGAACTTGTAGCAGCCTTTTTACTCTGATCTGCTCTTTTTACCTCAGAGCTGAAGTCAGCAGCTTGGCCACCATGTTGTCACAGCTGGGCACAATGTACTGGCAGAGCTACTTACATCGAATTCAGTTCTGCTTGTTTCCCACCCCACAGACACTGCAGGTACAATCCCCTCTGTTCACCTCCCCGTGTTGCACAGCACAGAACACTACAAGTGGTCACTCTGGTTCCAGCAAAACTCTGCATGACTAAGGCAGTCGTAATCTTGCTCTTAATTAGCAAAGAAGCACTACTACGAAACTACTCATGGGAGAGAAGGCTTCTGTAACCAGGATGCCTATTTTGATATATCTCCTGTAATGGCTTATTGGCAAGAAGGAAAACCAGTTCAGTTTTTGAACAGATGTGATATTATAGATGTATCACATGACCCAAGAGCTTGGCTCTGCTTCCCAGCATCCCCAATGGTATGTCACGCTTTTCTTCACAGGCTGACAACCATGTTTGAAATACTTCCATCCCAGCTGTTAAATTTATGAAGGTTATGACTTTCACACCAGCCAAATGAGTGGACCTTCCCCTTCTAAATGGACACCTAATTGGCGCACAGATTCTTTTGCATGAGTTTTCAGTTTTCAACAGGTGGCACTAAAGAGCCAATAAATAATTCTATTCCCAGTCTCCAGCATGCAAACTCCTGGGCAGGCACTTTTATGTGTGTTTATCTATTTAAATATGGTATTATAATTCCAACATAATTAGTCATCTAATAGAATTGCATGACCACATCCATCCAAGACATTTGCATGTACAATTAATTGGGATTTATCTAAAAGTACTCTTTTTGTTCTCTGTTTCCTACATGTTAAATTACTCATGGATGAATTAGATGCTGATTTCATTTTGAAAGTGTTACAATACATATATTTGAGAAAAATATCTCTGCAGAAGTAGTAAGCAGCAAAGAGTTCTTTTACTTTCTATTTTTATAATGCTACCAAAGGCCAGTGCTCTAAAACACGTCCAGTGAGGGCTGGACTTGCTGTAGTCCTAGAGAAGTAAAAGTCTGTAGCATCTTCTTCAGACTCCTTCATTTTTGCAGAAACAGGATTTACAAAAGCAGAATGGCTTTGCACATACTACTAGGTTTCAATCTTCTTCCAGAGTAATTTTTACTTAAACTTACATGTTCCTGATGGTTTCAATACATTTGTCAACTTGAATTCTTGGAAATAATGGACAGAAAAAGAAACTATTTAAGACATCTTTGAGACACTTCCTTGCTGTCATGGAAAACATTTGCACCCATGTAAGTTACAGGAGCAAATGGAGACCGCCTTGAGATGTGCTGTGTTACACCAAGGGAACTGAAGGGAACTGAAAGGAACTGAAATACTGTGAATGGCCAGAAACAAAGATGAGCTTTGAAAAGGTGTCCAAACTGAAGACAACAGACCAAAATACCTCAGAATCAGGAACGGCAATGTGGATTTTGTTTGTTAATTACATGTATTCTTTTCTTCACAGCATATGTTCTTATTTCATAATTGGCTGCTGCAGGACAGTGAAGCTCTTCTTTCACTTTAATTTTGTCATCCAGTTTCAGCCAGTGCAGGATGTACCAGGTCACTTCCAGAAGAATAAGCACAATTAAAGAAAAGCTTTGAAATCCCAGCT
Source organism: Pithys albifrons albifrons (assembly GCF_047495875.1). Lineage (NCBI taxonomy): Eukaryota > Metazoa > Chordata > Aves > Passeriformes > Thamnophilidae > Pithys > Pithys albifrons. The sequence continues at coordinate 9,186,557 of NC_092464.1, forward strand.
GAGCAATCTGTTAAGAATTATAAATACAGCTGTGAAAAACAAACAAACAAACAAACCAAGATAGTCCATTTTGCAGCTAAATATATTGCTTTTCAATCCTGGAGCTTTGAGAACAGTTTGGTCCTTAAAACTGTGTAAAGAACAGGGAAAATTGTACCAAGATTATCTGTGGTTAGAAACAATTTCACAAGTAGGATAGAGCACGGTAACATGGCAAAACCACAGTGTGAAAGGGAGGAGCAGACCAGCATTCCACATTTCTGGGCAGTCTTTGAAGTGACCTTTGCTTTGCAACTCTTTCTTTTAAACAAATTATCTCCTCTACCTCCTCTATGAGCTCTCTTAGTCCACAGCTTCTCAGAGGCCTTTTGTTCTGCGAATGACTTGTGGTGGGGGAAGTAGTAGACTGGTTTAAAATTGTTTCTCCCTGAGATCTCCTCTTTTCTTCTAGTCCAAATTGTTTTTTTCTTTTTCTCCCCCTCCCCGCCCTCTCCCTCCCCCCCTCCCCCCGTATTTTTTTCTGTAGGGTGAGCGTATTTTTATAAAGATTTTCATCTTTCAGAACCCACCCTAAACTTCCAAAGGAGTAAGCAGTGAGTCCCCAGGGGCATGCTGGCTGCTGAGTCTTTAGCAAGTATTTCTTATCTGGTTGTTTCTCACTGTTACTGTTTTTAGCATCCTATTAGAGTTAGGCCAGATGGATTTTCTGCTAGCAGAAGTACCCACTGTCTGTCTAAAATAGGTTTTCTTTCATCTCAGAAAGGTAGTGGAGGAGGTTTCTTCCTATAGTTTATAAAGTATCAGAAAGTACCGTCCATCTCATCCTTTCATTAAACAACACATTTCTAATTGCAATGTGCTTAACTTCAGCCTGATCCTTACTTTTATGTTTAAGTGCTTTGTTGAACAGAATGCAAACAAGCTCAGTTCTTTGCTGAACTGCAGATGAAAGAACTAGCCAGACACACACATGTGTGTGCCGTGTGAGTGTGTGTGCCTGTATTTAAGCTGTGACAGACAAATGATGGACAGTACTATGTCTGACAGATATATATTTGAAGGATGATTATGGATAGAGCAGAATTAGAAGAAATAGTTGAGAGGCTGGAACAAAATGAAAAGAAAAGGACTAGAAGGAAATTAATCTTCCTTAATGTCTAGGTTATTTAAAATTCAACAAGTGAGAGTTTTGTAAGGTAGTAAGGCCCAAATTTTAGTGGCCCAGAGAGCACTGAAGCTGTCTCATTACAACCTGCTCTCTATCCTGTCCTCACATCTACTGAAAATCTGCTTTTTTCATTTAATTTCATAAGATATAGCCATTCTTTGCAGATTTATTTTTTTCAAATACACTGCTGTGTTTAAAAGTTATGAGCTTCATGACCTCAGTGGAAATGTTTGTTTGTGACTTGGGTGTGCACTCTGCCCATAGGAATTCCCATGTGACGGTGACAGACACAGCAGTGCTAATGACATGTGATATACTGTATGTGGCTTTAGATGCTCCATGAAAACATAAAAGGTCCAGAATCATATCCATATTTCAACAAACTGGCAAAGCTTCCACTGAAACAGTGGCCTCTAATTCAAGCATGTGATAAAATGTCTGAAAGACTCTAGCAAGCAAAAAGTCAGGAAAGTCTGTCTGTGAAACCTTTTTTAAAAATGGAAAAACTATAACACTGAGCTTAAATTTTTTGAACTTATTGAATCCTACTTTGTTACTGACTAAAGAGATTGAAGTTCTGAGAGTTGAGTGTAATGTTTAAATTTGTCTGGAAAAAAAATTGAGAGGTTTTACTTTGACAACAATTTGTTATCTGCCATTTAAAAGGCAAGTAAGGCAATAATTCCCCAGGTGCCGACTGGCAAGAGGTCAGATTGCTGGAAATAGAAGGATACTGAAAACCAGATGAGAAGAAGGGGAAGTCAGTAGTGTCTTTACTAAAATTTAATTAGGAAACAGCATCTTTTCCTCTGCTTTGGAAAGAGCAGAAACTATCAGTGAAATATCAGCAAACAGTTTGGCATCTTCAAAGATATTAATTAAGTAAAATTTGGAAAGTGCTTTGAAGATGAAAAATGGTAGGGAGTGCTAAGTATCACTATTAGCAGGACCAATGTGTCAACTGATGTTGTCTGTCTGCGTAGTATTGGGTGAACACTTGGGTAATTAAGGTCAAATGAACAGCCTCGCCTGGTCAATTTATTGGATAAAGTGGCTCTCGTTTCTAGCTGAAGGAAGATGTGGTATCTGTGTGACTAACAGACCTGGAAAGTGAATGTCAGACATATTTCATGGCTTCATGAGCCACCAGTAGCAATAGCTGTTTCTTACTTAATGGGTCTGTCTTATACTCTCCAGATACCAGGGCAGTTTTTCATAGCATTTAGCTGTTTCTAAACTTGTGATTATTAGTTTGACATCATACCTGCCTTCATTAAAGGCTTGCAAGCCTTCCAAGATGAAGACAATACCTCATTTTCCATATCTAATCTTTCCAGGTTCCCAATATTTTAATACTAAAGCATTTATGGAATTAATTTGGCAAAGACTGAGGTAGTGAAGGATTGTTATTGCTGAGCAGAAGGTGGCTATTCAAGCCCTAATCTGGAATCTCCAAGTGCACTTCAGCCTTTGTGCTATTATTCTGGGAGAACTTTTCATGGACTGAACCCAATTTACTGGCATCTCCAGGATGTAAAAAAGAAGTATATCATAGGCTTTTGATGTACTTTTGCTGTACCAAATGGAATTTGAATAAATAAGAGTTAATTTTCTAAGTTTCAATGTTTATTTTTACTTACCATAATGAAATCCCCAGAGAGTACAGCCCAATCACACCAGCAGGTGTGCAGTCAGACTGCAGGTGAGAGCAGCTCAGAGAGGAGCCACCCCAGCCTCAGCAATGGGAAATGGGTCTAGTGCAACATGGGCAGGAAGAGCAAACCAGGACTCACAGCTCAAGACCCAGGGAGGACAGTCATACAGATATCGCAGTAGGAAGGTTCAGGTATCTCCAATCATAGAATGACAGAATGGTTTGGGCAGGATCACCTTCCACTAGTCAAGGTTACTCAAAGCCCATCCAACTTAGCCTTGAGCAATTTCAGGGATGGAGCATCCACAGCTGCTCTGGGCAATCTGTTCCATTGTATCACCAATAGTGAGCATCTCAAATGTTTGGTTCTATAGCAAAACCAAGTTTAGGAACACCTCACACTGTCCCACATGACAGTTCAGAAAGCATGAGAATCACTTATGCCCAAGCTTTCAGTGTCAGCTAGGAGAAAGCCAGTAACAGTAGATGACATTACCTATATCAAGAGACTTTAATCAGCTGAGAACTTGTTGCAGATACTTCCAGCTGCAGTTGTTTGCCTTCATCTCTATCCAGTTTCAGGACAGTGCAGATAGCACTAGCTCAGTGCAACCATCTGCTTGGCTTGTGAACAGTTGTTTTGTCTTTAGTCTGCAGACTCATCCCTTCATTTCACAACTGAGTGGATATTCCTGATTATCCTTTTCTGTTAAATGTTTTTCTGTTTTCTTTTTTAAAAAGGTAAAAATCTTCCCAAAACATTTCATGTAGCAGAGTATCAGATGACCATCACTGAGATCGATTCAGGCAGAATTGTTTTAGTATCAGACAATGAACAAAAAGCTAAACCAAGCCAGCTCTCAAATACTTTTTTTTTCCCTAAATGCACTGTCATCCAATTAATACTGCAAAGGTGAACCATGCAATCCTATGTTCTGTAAAAATTCTAAACTGTTGGATGCCATGGAGTTCGATGGAAACAAGGATGGGGCAGGCCTGTCTGCATTAGTTATGATGGTTCTGAACACAAATAGTATGATAAGAATATCCACAGTGGCCAATAATACATACTAAACTGCTCGGTACCTAGAATACCTAAATACCTAGAAGGAGAACTGCTTTTCATTTAGCATATCTTGCTGATTGAATCTAAAGCAAATCCTGAGAGCAAAGCAAATGGAGAGCACAAGACCATAAACTACAAGTCCTTTCGTGGAGTTGTAGGCAAAGGCTTACAGAGAAAACTGGTGCATCCTGAAAGAGGCAGTGGAAAGACTGCTGGGAGACTTGTCACCATGTTTCCACTGTCTTTGTTCTGCACTTAAACACATGAACATCAGGATGCCTTCCACATGACCAGACCTCAGATGCCTACATTTAAAAAGCCCTCACTGAGCACTGAAAGTTCTGGCTTTCAGTCAGCATCTGTGTTTTGGATTTCAGGATACCTTTGTCAGGAATCTGCTTTCACTGGAGCAACTCCCTTCAGACTGGCTGGCTGAAGGGCATAGCTCTGTTAGGCATGCTCTGAGCACAGAGATGCTCTTGGATGCACAACAGGGCACACTCATTATCTTTTTAATGCATAATCCTGCCTAGAGCTTATGGTACACCTCCTTCTTCCTATCCTGAAGGTTATAGCATGTACACATGAAAGATTTGAGACCTACACTTTGAATCTTGTTCCAATTGACTTTTAGCATCTTGACTCTTTAGTTATTTAGTTAAGAGTGTTAGACTTTTCTCCTTTCCATCACAGCTAAAATAATCAGCATCTAGTGTGAAGAAGAGAACCTGTGGAGAATAAATAAGAATAATTAAAGAGAAGGACAGAGACACCCACTCAATATCTACTATTGTCTCTGTCCTAGTCTCACAGTAAACTGTACCCAGCAAGGCAAAGGACCAGTAGCTCATTTAGCATTTGTTATGTCCCAAGGATGAGTCAGTCTGTGATTTAACTAATCTGGCACAATACAATGCCAAATTTGATCAGACTATTTCATTTTAGACTGTTTCATGGGTTCAGCATTACAGAAAAGAAGCACTAAAAACTAAAAGTGATGTTGACTCAGCCATTTGGCTCTTGCCAGGGATCATTAGTGATTTTTGAACTGCTCAGAATCCAATTCTAATGAAAATCCATTTAGACAAAGTAATTTGCATGCATTTCTCAAGTCTATATGAGGTTTGAAGCTTTTGCCACATTGCTACCAAGACAGGCAGTTCAGAATGCAGTCATTTGTCTCTGCTTTCTTACCGTACTGAAATGATTTTGTCTCACATAATTGCTTGATATCAATACTCAGTGGATATATTTTGACACATGACAGAACATAATGGAATTTCCCAGGGAGAGGGGAGAAACAGAATATTCTATTAGGAAGTGAATTTTTGCATTGGATTGATTACAAATTTTAGCTGGTACATCAAGAATGTTTCATCTCCTCTGATAAAACAAAAACTGCCTAATCATAGCTGGTAGCAAGTAACAGGCTATTAGCTCCAAGACATTAAGGAAGAATTCCAGCTGTATTGAAGTCAGTGGTAAAACACACATTGATTTGCATGAGGTGAGAATGTCAAAAGCAGTAAAAGCAAAACAAGCACTTCAGCATTTAAATACAGATTTCATGGGCCACAGTGAAAAACAGATTCAGGCATCTAGAATTGAATTTGGGCTGCAAGTATTGGTGACATCATCTTAGTGCCTAAAGGTTCACTAGACACTGGTGGATTAGGTCTTTGTGAAGTGGAACAAGTCTCCCCAAATGCAGTCCTAGATGCCTTTGGGCAGTGTGAAACTCAGCCTAGTCCAGACTCCCTCAGTCTAAGGGGATCAAGCCCCTCTGATCCCAAAGAGCACACTGGCTTTGCACACATCAACTGGTCATACAGGGCCACTCTCTGCCTCTACTTTTTGACCTATTACTAGTGAAAAGAGTACAGAATTCAAGAATGCGTATGTTGGAGGGAGATGAGAAAAAAACTAGACATGGCAACTCAAATGTGGTGATTGAGAACTATGCAGAAAGAGACACCTAAGGTTTGGTTCCTGGCCCCAGAACTTTCCCTGGATGTTCTATTAGGCCCTAGACAAATTACAGAATTGCTCTTACTTTGAGGATAAGCAACTGAGAGCCTGAAAAGTTACAAAAACTTATCTGAGACCATACTTTAAAGCAATAGTAAGCTAATGGGAGAGCCAGACCCACCATTTCTCAGTGACTGGACTTAAGTAAGGTGACTTGGCCAGTGGTTTTGTATGTTCAAAGAGATGTTCCTAAACCATTTATTTTAGACTAAACAATGCCATGACAGAGTAGTCAGATAATAGGTGGGCTAAGGGACATTCTGAAGATGTGTTACCTTTTTCTTTCCAGCCTTCCCATGTTGTTAGGGTCTTTCACAGATCAAGCACTCAGCTTCTGTGATGGCTGGCAAAGGTGTAAAACTCTAAGGTAGGGAGATGGATACTAGAAGAGCAACTCCTACCTTAAGTAATTGTAATCTTTTCTTTTTCCTGGCACTCCTTAGAGAACCTGCATTAACAAAATGAAATTGCCTATGAGGCTGTACATTTTCAGCAAGCCATTTAAAACTGCAAGTATGAGACAGCTAAGTGCCTGATTCTGGATGGTGCTGAGCAAACTGAGGTGAGACATTGAGGTTTTTACTTTGGGATGTTAAGGGATTTGGCAAAAGATTTATTTTCCCATATATATACTTTTTGTTCACTGAAGTATTTGAAAATTGAAAGTAGATACCCTTGGATTCTGAAAGAGAAAAAGGTAAATGTAGCCTTATTTTCCTCTTCTTACAATGTAAAGCACAACCTTGTTGTGCAAGGTCTGTAGTCAGGACTTGTGTATGATCAAAGCAGTTTGGGATGACAGCATCTCCAAAAGTTTTCTGCCTTACTGCCAGGCCTCAGAGGAATTTGGGGGAAGGAAGAATGGCTGAAGCAAACCTCTCTCTCTCTGTTCCTTATACTCCAGGTGTCCCCTGGTTGCAGATCTGGGACATCCCCCAAAACATAAAGATAGAGATGTTCTTATGATTCTTGTTCCATTTACAAGATAGTGCTTCACTGAAATGGAACAATAAAGGGGAGAATGAGGCCCACTGCATTAAACCCTGTCAGCTTTTAGCTGGGAGTGCTTCCTGTGGTCACCCAAACACTCCACTGAAAATAGTCTTTGAATATGTCCAGCAATTTCATATTTCTTATATTGAATCAGTCAGTTTGGATGCAATTCATGATGTAAGAGCAAGAGAAAGCAGAGGGAGGGAGGTAGAGAAGGGAAAATACTGAATTCTTCTATATAGGGAGCTGTTAAAATAGAGTAAAAAATAATGACCCATAAGCTTCAGTTCTTTGCATCTATATTTTATCTATATAGATATATCTTTTATCTCTATTTTATGTCTATTTTACAAATCTCAGGACTTTTCTTCAAAGAGATAGGTTAAATTTTAAATGTTGTGGTAATGTCTAGTAAAAAATGCTGCAGTGTTACATTTTAGAAGGAAAAGAGACAACTGCAAAGGCCGTGGTCTTCATGAGCAAATTACACAACTAAAACAGTTTAATCACTTTGGATAAAATTCAACTCACATATGACAGCACATAATTGTGGATCTATGTGTGTTTGTTCATGTGAGGAATCTGTCTTAGCTTCCACCATCAACAGTAAAGTTCTAATGTAAAGTCTAGTCAATGCATGCTAAAGAGCTATTCAGATCATCCTGTGCTGGGTATCTTCCTGGTCCTCCATATCTCTGATGAGGGTTTGGAGCCATAAATATTGGAAACAGGATAGTACTAATTATTCTAAAACAAAAATTTCATTTAGGTGCCTGGCAAACTGCATTTTTCCAGAACACTTAAGTATACAGAGAAATTAATATTGCAGCTTCTGGTCTCAGTTCAAGGTAGAAAAGCACCACTGAAATACCAGGATTACTTCCAGAGCATCAACACCAAAATGTCTGGCTGCTTTGCTCCTGGAGTGATCTGTGAGCTGCATTTGTTCCTCTTGGCAAACTTGTTAGTAGAATTGAGGGATACTAACCCAGACAACTTTAACACAGCTGCTGCTGGTTTGCTGAGGGTAAGGGTGGGGGGTTTTGGAAGTAGCTGATTGATCTCTGACTGGGGAAGAATATGCTAAATTTGGCTGTGTCCATATTCACCCCTTCTGAATGTCAGTCTAGGCTACATTAATTGGTGGAATCCATTGTGCAAGCATCTGTCCACTAGCAGGGACAAAACACATTAAAGGTCCAGATTGGTTAAGCTCCTGTGTGAAGTTCCTAATGAGAATAGAAGTGTGCAGACTATATTGCATTTCATATAATTACAAGTTATTTGAACTCTCAAGTGCCCAGTCCTTCCTTTGACTGCTTCTGTCTAAATTTAGCTTTAAAAAAAACCAAAACAACAAAACCTCCCAAAAAATCCTCTCTTAATTTGTCCAAAATGTTTGGTCTCGAATTCAATTGCCTTTAAATCCTGTCAATTAAAGTTTATAATGGAGAAAACCTGTTAATAGTGAAATGAACCCCCTTGCGTTCCCAAAGTGTGCAGTAAGTCTTCTCACCCAATTGTAATAAAATTTGCTGTGGCATAGTTTTTGGGATCAATACAGCAGACCACTGTCAATCAAAGAATTTTCTACTTACTTAAAAGTTAACAGACTTTTAGTGTCTTTGTGTTGCACTGAGGACAGTCTGAGTTACCACAGAAGATTAAATCTTTAATTTTACATTACTTCAGCCATCTCTATAGAACAAAGTGGGTTTTACCTGTTGAATATGAGGCTTATGTGAGCTGAAGTGCTCTTGAGACATTAAGAGGCAGTCTTGAACAGTCTCTGAGATTTAAGCTGAGGGGAATTCTAAAGGGATTACTGCAGCATTTTACATAAAACGAGAAATAAAAACAGACTTGAGCAATGCATGATCATAAACGCATTCCTGCTGTGATCAAGAGTTCTGTTCCCATTGCTGTTCTAAGACTAAAGCAGGAAGAACTGTCAAAGGGCAACCATACTTGTAAGGATTTGTACAAGTCCAATTTATAATGAAATTAAGGGGCTGAGTAGTTTTGAAAGATTTGTTAAAAAGGGAGATACTTTTCATAGTCTCTCCAGCCCAGAGGTGATAAATACAAGCATTATTGGAATACTGTTTTGTAGTAGCTGAGGCAGGCTACTTTCCAAGAACAGACATGGCTAAAACTCATACACAAGTAAGCAATTTTAGCAAAAAAAAATTCACAAAAAATTTCAACTACTGGTTACCCTTTTCTGAAGAACAGAGAAGCAAATAAATTATGAAGAAATATTTCAGAAAGAAAATGAATACTGAGTGACTTGTGTCTCCCCTTGCATGCACAGTACATGAGAAAATAAGTAAGAAGCAGTGAGTGTTCTTGCCAGCTGTGACTCACCTTTACACTAAGGCTCCCTTTATTGCAATAATGGTGTAAAGAGGACTCTGTACTGTCTGTACTGAGATAGAAATCTGTCTGTGTTTGTGTGAATGTGTGAAATATGCACACACAACACAGTGTACTTAATAAAGAGGAATGAGGATACAGCACCAGGCAACTGTCAGAAAATACAGATATTCGTTTCTTGTCACACAGTCACTTCCAAAGAATGATACTTGCTCTTTGTGCCTGCAGATTCTCAGGAGGTGAAAGTCAGAGTATTGTTCCCTAGGGTGAATGCACCTTGGCAGGTATCACAGCTACAGGTCCCCTCAGTCCTCAGGGACAGTAGAAAATACAACTTGCCAGCCTGGGTCAGAGATGACCAAATTTTCCAATACTTTGAGCCACAGATTTCAACCATCACATGAACCAAATGTATCATCTATGTATGTTTGAACATGAAGGGAGAGCTTCAGAGAAGTCCCTCCATTCTAGAGAACAGCTTCTCGTGTCTTCCTTTGCTTTCCTGCAAAATGGGTTTGGGTTGGATGTTCCATGGATCCCAGGGTACCCAGTCAGATGCTGTCAGGAGCACATGATAGACCTTATGTGTGACCCCCTTGGTCAAGGATCAGCTACACCAGCAACCCTCACTCAGCATCAGAGCACAGACCATCATCTGCCCCTCGCCACCTTCCCTAAGCACAGTATTGGGCAAAGTGTTGGGTGCACTGAAAGAGAGGCAGGGCCAAGGTCCACACTTTCTCATCCCTTTGGACCAACCTACATGTCATAACAGCTCTGCATGTCATAACAACTGTGCAGAGGTGTTATCTCTCTGCTGGGCTGTTCTCTGTGATGTCCATAATTCAGATGTGGAAAAAGTGATGGATGCTTGGGTTTTTTATTCCTAGGCAATCCTCAAGATTGGTCTTCAGCCTTTGGTGATGATCCTGTGTTTGCTCAGTGTTCCAGCTATCAAGGATCCAGAATTCCACTAAACCTCTGTCCATCTGTCAGTGCTATAGATTAATTATTTCAATATTATTTCACTGCTGGTGAGCAGGAAGGCATGAAGTCTCTGCTTAAAACAAGTATAAATATCAAATTGTCCTTTTGGTTCTGCTAACCTTGTATCTATTAGATGCTCCAATAAAAACACAAAATAGCTCTAGATTTGCAGAGGAGAGATAAATTTGTGAAATTTACCTTACAAAACCAGTTTGGATGGAAGTTAAATTTGTCCATCATTAGATACTGTGATTATTAAATCTCAGCAAATATTTACTTGGGGAAATACCATGGAGAGATTTCCATCGCTATTTATATGTCTAAATGTTAGAAATACCTCTGGAGATCTCTCCCGCTCAATTAAAAGGATGAAAGGAAGTAAGGATCACAGAAAAGAGGTATTTGATAATTGTCATACAATAAAATATAAAATATGAATACAGATCAGGCATGCATTTTAAACCATGCTCATAATTATCATAAACCTTTATGCTGCATCTTGCTTTTTATTATGGCCTCACCATATAAAATACTGATCAACTTCAATTAGGGTAATTTAAAAACAGACAGTTACCTTTCAGTGTAGCTTCTCAACTATGCATTATACTACAAGGATAAATATTAAATTTAAAATATAAGTGCTATGTGTATGGTCCCTACAATTGCTCAGATCAGTAGTAGTGAAAGCAAGTCAAAGAAGGCCTTTGTTTGCGGTGGGAAGTGTGGAGCTCTGTGGTGATCTTAACACAGGAAGAGGTTTATTCCAACCTGGTGGAAACCCCTGTGAGCATGGCCCACACCTTGTGAAACTCCATTGTGCTCAAGGACTTCAGCTGGTGTTCATGGTCTTTAACAAGCTCTCTGCTCGCAAGTGAAAGGACAGAGGTACTCATGGCACAGGGAGAAACAAATCTGCAGCTCATGGCCCCTGTACCCTGCAAGCACTGTCACCTCCCAGTGACATACTGACCATGTGCCATGTGACTTTACATCTTCTGTCAGATCAGTTTTGTCCCACTTCAAGATCAGCCACAGCAAGCACAAAAAAAAGATACATTGGAATGGGCAATTTGTCTAATTTCCACTATACATGACCAGCTGCCATAGCACTGGACACTAATCAGACCAGAACTGTGGCTTTGTCACAGTCCCAAACTGTAACATTTAGATCTCAAATTAGAACATTTATATCTCAAATTAGATCTCAAATTTAGATCTCAAATTAAACTAGCTGAACTCAGAAGTTAAATACTGCAGATGTTAACTGTGCCATGACTGAACTCTTCCAAAGAATGATGTCATTACTCACAGAAAAATTTCCAATATTGTCATAGATTTTCAACAGTTCTTCCTCTTTAATCCCATTTTCCAAACTTTTTTGCCTTTTCCAGGATTTCGGGTCATTTTAATCAAACAAAAGGGATGAAAATTCCGAATGGCTGCTCACAAATGGTATTGAATCATTATCTTACTTTTGATCAATTGCTACCAAGAAGTTATTTCCTATTTCTCAATCATGCCACCTTTCAGACATTTACCCCCATGGAAATACAACCATATAAATATTTCACATCTGTAAATATTTAAAAAGAACTAGGATATTCCACAGTAGTGAGGAGAACATACCTGAAAACTTCTGAGAGCAGTAAGCACCTAATGAATTTAGCTGGTGATTCTGATATTCTGCTGTAAAGTCATCCCATTGTGAGCTGAAGATTAGATAGCCCAGTCTGGGCTGTGTTTATTTAGTTATGTTGAAAAAGATATCTCAGTTGATTAAAATATTTTTTATAGATTAAAGACATTTTTGTCATTTTTAATGACTTACTACTAGTACTTTATAAAAAGTATTTGAGATTATGTTGACATATGCTTTAAAACAAGAAAAGCTTAAGTGGTATTTAATGGATAACTTATTACAAAGAAGGAATTCTCTAGGTCTGCTTTACCTTTAATTCACATTATTTGGATGGAGCCCTTTTTTCACACTATGAAGCACTATGTGATGGTGATTCATGTGGCCAGAGAGCAAATCAAAGTCCCCTGAAAACAGGAGAGGGCTCCAGTGCTGTTGTACATTCAAGGGAGATCAGAAATGCCAAACTGTATAATGAACATCACATTTCACAGAAATCACCTTGGGTCCCTGAGGATTCTGATGGACCACCTGGACATCACCATTGTCTTCTTGAGCTCACCATTGTCCTCATCAATCAGGGGCCAAAAGTGAGATAATGGCCTCAGTGAATGAAGTTCTTTTCCTGCCTCTATGTGTGTGTAGTCTAAATGGAGAGGGCAGACAGATAGAAGTTCTCAGTGGGTTCCTCTGGTTAGAGCTGTTTCTGTGTCCAAAATCCCAACCACAAAAATGAGCTTGTGCATAAAGTCCATAATCAACATCTTCCCAATATTAGTTAGATTGCCTTGCCCTTGTCATGTGGCCCCATCGATCTATATCTGGCTACATGATGGCTCCAAAATGATGTTGCAGTTTAGGGCTCTATTTTGGAAGTGGTAGTTGTGAGCATTAACTGCTCGGTCTAAGATTTATCCATAGCCTATCTCCCAAGCTCCTGGGCAAAGACATTAATTTTGGTATGGAAATTTAGGAGTGATTGTATTTGCACTTTTTTAAAAAAGTGTAAGGACTATAACTATTGGTGGCTCTGCATTTGTCATTTATTTTTACGCAAATATGATGTCTGTTGATGGTTGGAATGTCATCATGAGGTGCTGTTTCCTAATATGAGGACATTCAACAGTCTGTTCTGTGACTCCATGGACACCTATGGCACCCCTATACTGGCACACTCTATAATACACATCTCTGGAGACGTTGATTCCTCTCTTGCAAACCAGAAAAGTCAAACAACACTAATTAAGAGCAACACAAAAGTTGGCACTGGTGTCAACTGCATTTCATTTGGCTGGGCAAAATTAGGTTTGCATACATTAGGCGTTCTTTAAATGCTGTTCTGGGTCTCCAGAGTTTAGAAAAATCACTAGCCACTTAAATTTCTAAATTGAGTAACTTCCACACAAACCTGAGATCTCACTGCAGGAACACAGGCACTCCTCAGTTTGCATGTAGATACCGAATAAAGGTAGGATTCTTGTAAGAAGGGAGAGGTAGGTCTGAATGGACTAAGAAGGATACTCAGATGCAGCTCAATTTTATGTATCACAATGAGCTCTCAGGATCTCACCTTGAATGTGTTGAACAAGATAACACTGAAAAACCCCAGCGGAGTGGGAATGAACTCCAGCTTTAAACACAAACAATACTTAAATACCCAAATCAAAATATTTTTCTGACATTTCATTTCTAGATCTGTCTCCAAAATGAAAAGGTGCCCTTTGCCAGACTTAGTTAAGATGAAACCTAGTTGGGAGGAATCTGTTGATCTGTGATTTGGGATTTCAGTCTCACAACTGAGCACATCATCCTGCAATGCAGCAACTTTAAGTCCAAGTTTTCCCACAGGAACAATGCCCAATTAAAAGCAGACAAAGAAGGAAACCAATAAAACCCTAATATTTTAGTACACATCGAACAACTTCAATTCCAAAAGAAACAGAGACTGTGAAAGAGCTGCTTATTACTCTCATGCTTATTTTCATTAATGTTTAGAAGTTACTTCAAAGTCATGGAGGTAACAAAAATATGCCTGAAAATGAGTTTTCACTGCCACTGAACTCTATGATCCTAGTATCAGACTTCATTAAAACAGCATTAGAAGTTCAGGGTCTTTGTCAGCTTTTTCTCTTGACATTTATTCTCTCTTTTTGTCAGAAGGTTGCTCCATATATCTGATGGTCTTCAAGTTTGATTTTGCCTCTTGGAACTACATGCAGAAAACAATGATTTGAACCATAACTGACCAAAATCATGTTCAAAGTGTTAAATCTAGGATTGACAAGTTCTTGAATATTCTGTTGACAAGATGCTAAATCCTGAAATATCTAAAATACCTTGAAATGTACCTGAACCTCACCCTGTCCTTATCTCAGACCAAGTCACAGAATATTCCAGAGGTCCAAACAAGCTCCAGTGATCCCTGCTGTGACCTTGGCATGATGGCAAAATACATAATCTTTGTGATGTCATGATCCATAATTCAGTGCACATGGAGCCATGTGAAGCCAAGTCTTTACATATTTTTGGGATTTCTTCATGTCTTCTTTCCACCAGTCATTTTCCCTCTTATGTCAACACTGCCCAGGTAGCCCAAATAGAGAGGTCAGGAACATTTTTGGTCTCTGACACCCTCCTGTGTGGATTGTCATGATGATGTGTCTGATGTGCCCATTGACAAATCTTTCCAACAGCTCACAGAGCTCACTGCATTGATCATCCAATGACGCCTGTTCTCCTTTAAAAATCAGCACCAGGTCCCATCAATTTGCATTATTTCATTACTCACCACAAAGAAGGCTTCCAGCAAGGCGCTTCAACAATCACTAGATAATGGTTGAGAAGCATAAATAACCATTTAAAAACTTCTGGGACTTTAATCAGCATGCCGTTTAGGCAGGATTTTAATGCTGCCTGGTAGGAGAGCGTGCATAATAGGGCCTCTTCGGAGGCACTTTTCACAACAGATTACTCAGCATATAGCAAGGGATATAGTCAGTATTAAGGTGTCTGAGCCAAAAGAACTGGGCAGGAACGGGCAGGCTCTACCAATTCATGCAGATAAACTCGGTAAGCATGGCTTTGTTTGCGGGCAACCTTATAGGCATTGCTCTTGTGTCACGACAGCTTTGTTTGCACGGGAGCACCAGCCCAGAGAGCCGGTCTGTGGAGAATTACCCAGCATGTAGACGAGCCCAGTGGAGCCCTGGAGGGGTGCAGGATTTAACACACGGTAAGAAAGGAGTTGCATTGTGCTCCCACATGCTAGTAAGGCAGACAGACTATGCTGTGTTGCAAACAGTATGGCTTACCTCTGTAAAGACACTTAAATTTGCTCTCCTTCCCATCTAATGGATAAAGAAATTGATGAAGAGATAGTTGAATTGCTGGTAGGGCCCAGCACTGCTTTAGCAAAACAGGATTTAGACTCAACCCTTAAACAGTTGTAAAACTCTAGCAAAGCCTCAAATATTTATTTGATCTATACTTTTAATCCATGAGTTAAACAGTTTTACAATAATAGATTTGAATAGAATTAATTAAATTGTATTAAAAACCCCACATAAGCATTACCTCATAGGGTGCACAGAGCACTGCGTCAGAATAAGACAACATGATAAAGGATGGAGATCTGGATTACCGCTCCAAAAGACTCTTATACAATAGCTCACATCCTTTTTTGACAAAGGAATGTAACCTTACAAGGTCTTTTTGGTACCTAAATAACATTTATATGTATATGTACACACATGCACTTGTATATCCATATATCCGTATATATATGTATATGTCACTGTGTGTGTGTGTACATATATATATATATTTCACTGTGCAGGTACTTTTTAAAAGAGATTTCAGATTCTGAGTCATTCACAAACTGTTGACAATTTTACCTTGAGAAATTTACTTTTTCCATATTTGCAGCACATCAGCCTCTTCCCCTGCTCTTTGGTAACTCAGTTGTTCTTCACACATCCATGAGAAGGTCTGAAATTGCCTGTTGGCTTCTTTTGGAAGAATGTCTAGAATGGAGCTTGCTGTCAACACAGATTTCAGGACAAAGAAGAGAGTTCTTTAAAAATGTAAACTGGAGCACGATGCCTAACTCTGTTGAATTGTTAATGGGAACAAAGGCACATTACTGCCCTTTGTGCATTTAAAAATCATCCTGGGAGTTATATATCATGTTAAGATTTTAACGCTAATAGTTTGACTCTTGCCACAGTCCATCCATTCAAATCACCAGGAAGGAGGAAGAACTTGAATTTTACACTTGGATTATCCTCAAGAAATGTTCATGGTTAAAAAAATACTTATGGAGTCTGTGTTTAAATCTGCATCCAATACTATTCAAATATTTGCATGCTGTAACTTAACTCGACATAAATCAGGGTTCTTGTCAATGAATTGTTTGATTAATCAGTGGCTTAATTTGTGCATCAGAGCAAGAGAGAGAAAAACAACCAAAACCAGCTGTGTGATTGATTTTTGTTTTCCTCCAGACCAGCCCAAGGTATTGTATAAATAAGTAACTTCTATTGTGGTTAACTTCCTCAAAAGATAAAGAGGGAGGCCAAAAGCTTGCTTTTCCACAGTCCTTCCTTGAACACTGGTAGATCTGGGGCTGTGAAAATTCCAGTACAAGCCTGGAAAGGCCCGGGGATGTTGAGTTTTGGGCCATTGATTTATACAAGTTAGATCAGGTTGGGTGATTTGTCCCAGGGTACCTACAAAACATGAGAGTTTTCAACAGTTTTGAAAAGGTCTCCCACTTTTGAGCTCTCTGACAAGGTAAGCTTTGTTGGACAAGTAGTGTGGTCATTCAGAACACAAAAATCATCAGAACGACTCTGTTCAGATTAAACGATGATGACGATGTTCTTGTGGCCAGCAGCAGATGCTCTAGCTGCAAGACAAGCATACAGTGCTTCAAGTAGTCAATGATAATCAGTAAATGGACACAATGTCCATTGAGGATGCTGATGCTTACTGATTTTCAGCATATATAGTGCGTGACTCACCTGGCTTTGGTTGTATTCCTGCCCTGTCCCATCCAGCAGATGCCTGTCCTTACATACTAAATATACTCTTTAAGGGCATTTTGAGTTAGACTATGACCTCTCTACTTGCAAAGCAGGCTGGAAGTTGGATAAGGAGATGCCCTGTTGCTTCTTGGCAATGAAGGCAGATCTGGATGCTCTGTTAGACTGATAGAGCTGAGGTAAGCAGGATCATCTGCTTCACACTTGGGCTGACTTTACCCTCTGCATCACACCTGAATGCTTATCTACTCTCCATATTTGCCATTATATGCATTCAATGTGGCAGATAAAACAACAGAGTTACAGTTATTAAAGCTGTGTGTAACCTCCTGTACCATGGAGTCAGCTCTCTGTGCAGTTGCAGGTCAGTACAAGAACAAACTTGCAGTACTGCTACACAAGATTCTCCAGTCATGTCAGGAATCAAACAGTGTCACAGTCTGGGTTCCTGTTAGACTGAGTGATGTGAAAAGCCTTGGAAATTGTCAGGCGATAAAACTGAGAAATAGAGTTTGGGCTCCTAGACGCACGTGGAGCAGGGAACAAATGGGTTTGTGTGAAAATACTGAAGGAGGCTCAGCAGGTCCTTTGCCTGTGTCCTGGACTCCTGTGTGACAAGGAGAAATGTAACATCTCTTAGCTGTGGTGTGAGGTGGGTTCAGAAATGTGGTTAAAGTACCCTCCTTCTCAGCAATGCAGAGAGAAATGCTTGCCACATTTTACTGGGGGGAGCTAAGGTAGGAGACCCTTTGGGATACACACCTAGAAGTCAGAGACTTGTACTGTGGCTTCTGATCACCTCTTTGGTCTCACCCTGCACTCAAGCAGTGAGACAAGTCAAGCCCTTTCAGAAAGAAGTGGCACTTAGTTGTATTTAATAATTCAGAAATAACATCAGGAGCTCAGATGATTTCATGTTTTTTATATATCTTTCCTCTCTGTTATCGCTTTTCTTTGCTTTCCTCTGCTTCCCTAGCAGTGTTTTCCACTGAAAAACTGCCAGTGATTAGACAGTTTCGCACTCACACTGACAAACCCCAGAGACCTGTGGTGCAAAGGAGATATATATATAAACTGCTGTGTAGCAGGTTGACAGTCAGGGTTTTCAGTAGCTTAAAAAGTCCTTCAGAACTAATGCATTGACTGTCCTTTGCCAGATATTATTCAGTTCTAAAACAGTGGTCACATGGTAGGAGTTCTTGCAGACACATCATTGTATTAAAATTGAGGCAGACCAAAAGAAAAAAAAAAGATGAAAAAACACAAGTTTCCTGGCAGATGTAAAATAATATGCAAATTCTCATTGCTGGATATTCACTATGACTGATATTAAAGGCTGCACCATCATGATGGTCCTACATGATGCATTTGGAATTATGCAAGTATTAATGTTTCATATGGCAAGTCAGTAAGAGATGGAGATGAGGAAAACGAGTCATATCTGTATAAGCATTCCTGTAATTCTTTTATAAATCTTTACAATCGTGTTTTAAGGGAACAAATCTCTAAGGTAGTGCTGAAAAATTCAGCTTTATGTAATGCTGGGCATACTAGAGATAGAAAAGCAGACAGTGTATTTGCCTGCAGCAGAATCAGAGATTCCTTGAGGAGCAGAAACCTTCATCCTTACCCTAGAGTTTTCCATACCCTAATGATTTTGTCAAAGCTCTGTGGTGAATTTTAAGATTTGGATTAAATGTAGGAGAGAATGTTTCAATAAATTATATGTATCATTTGGCAATAAAGACTACAGATTTTGAGATATAACTCAATAAATACTAAAGACAATAGCAAGAAATCAAAGCAGATATCCCTTTGAATATTGCAGAAAAACACGGATAAATGTACAGGCAGTAAGATTTATACATAAGCTCAGTCAGCCACTACTTCTTTCCAGGTGTTGTGCTTGACAACAGTGATGGGGTCCCAAAGGAAGAAACAATGTTCCTAGACATACTGGAGGACTGTTTCCTTACAAGTTTTGTTTAACAATCAACAAGAACATACACTGTTTTCACTGTGTCCTAGGAAGTGAGCCAGGTATAATAAATAAGTAAGGAGCTGGTAAACATCCAGGGTCTCCTGTTCAAGGTATCATCAGAAAAACTCCTGAGGATATGTGCAGAAGTCAGCAGCACAGAAATATTGGCAATGTGGGAACAAAGAACAAGGTAAAGAAAGTTGACTGATATTGCCAGAAGAAACATCTTGTAAAAGTGGAAGACATAAAAGAGAAAGTTAGAAGTGATTTCATTTCAACAAATAAAAGCGATGTTACTTTTACATGCAACATAAGGAGCAAATTCTAAACAAATTTGTAAAGAAAAATATCAATTTTATGCATGCAAGTTTTGGCCTGTTTACAAGCTTTAGGTAAATACGGCTGTGCATTCAGAAATCAAACATAAGCTTGAGGCAAATGTACACTCTTTTTTTTTTTTAAGTTTCTCATATAATGACTAATGACAAGGTCAGCAGTTCAATTTTCACCAATCTGTCTGTATCATAAAGCACAGTGTAACCCTTTAACCCTGTGAAAGAAAATAAAAGCATTTTCTCATTAACTAAGCAACTGCTGGTATCCTCCTTGTCTCACTAATCCTGACATCTTTTCCAACTCCATTAATACTGTTGGGGATCTTGCTATGTAATGGCTATGAGATGATTCTGCAGTATGGAGGAAAGGATCCTCCTTTTCCATATTCAGGCTTATTCCATCCTATTTGATGCTCCTTTGCTGGAATGGAGTAGGTGTATTCATTTCACTTCCTCCAGTCCACTAGTGAACAGCCCTATCATGTTATTCTTTATCTGCTTTCCTTCCAAATTAATTTCTCATCCTACACATGTCAGACAGAAGCGTTTCTTGCTCTTACTCCTCTTGTTTGTCTTTCTTTGAACTGCCTTGTCCCTGCTGTGAATCAGCTGTGAGACAAAGAGATTTATCTGATCTAGCTTTAAACATGTAGAAATTAGACATGATCTGGTCTGATTTAATCCTGGCAAATTCTCTAGTCTGTAAAGAAAAACAACCACCTCAAGAGGACAACGTTTTCATACCTGTTTCAGAAAGATTAGATGTCTTTCTTTGGTTCTGATATATTGAACACCTAGCTCTGCTGTAGATGTCTAGAGGCAAATGTTAGTTCTTTAAATGTCAGAAGACAAAGGTGAACATAAGGCTTCATCAGGGAAGAAGCCACCCCAGGCTCCTTATACAGTCCAAGGAGATCTAGTGACCAATGTTGGTGGGAGTTTTAGTGCAACTTCTCCTCCTAAAGCAAAACAGACCCGATGAACGACATCCAGATTTCTAGCATGGAGACATCTAGATCACACACCACAATGGAAGAAGCAATGCAGTTACATTGATGAGGAGCTCTGGTACAACAGTAATGGATTAATCTAAGAAATTATTGCATGAGAGAGAGCATATACCTGGTAGACCAGAGCCATCAGATTTCCAGCGGTGCTTGACAGAAACTATGGAAGATTCATTGTACATTTTCACACATTTCTGTTTCCTTGAGTTACAGTTTTGAGCTGTTCTCTATCCTTTCTCTGATTTTGTTTGCTATGTCTTTGACCCCACTGTCTACTGATATTTTGGGCCAAAGAATTCAGTCTGCCAACCAGATCTGTTTCTTGAGGGATTGCCGTTAATTCAAAATCAAGCAAAATGTGACTGCAGCTGCACACAGTAGCCTGCTAAGCAGCCATGCGTGGCCTGGGGCACACTCACAATTTATTTGGCACCCTTAGAGAAAAAAAAAGGAGCACTTTTACCCTCTTTAATTGGTGGTAAGCTATTCTTTGTAGAAGCACGTATTGTACAAGGAATGGGGAATACCATGAGTACCAATAATACCTTGCATAACAGCAAAAAGTTAAAAGTGAACTTGTTTTTAAGCGCTCCCATAGCAATAGGCTCTGCATCACATGAGCAATCCCCTCAGCCATCTGAAAATAAACTGCGTTTAATTGACTGGATAAGCAGATCACATACGTTAAAGCAAGGAATGCCCCTTCAACTGTAACTTTGAACTGTTACTCGCACACCCTTTGGCAATGCATTTACACAGAGACGTGTACATCCCTTGGCTATAACAGTAATTTTGGCTGCAACAGTAACATGTACACCCTGCGGCAAAGCTCTTGCATAGGGAGGAGGAAAATTTTTTTTGGAAAAGTGGAGCATTTCCCAGTAAAACTCTGGCTGTACAACACCCTCACTTTATTATTGCAAGAGTATCTTTGAAAATATCTTTCAGCCCAACACAGTGAAAAAGTACTGTGCACCATGCACCCCATCAACAAAGAGAAAAAGAGAGAGCTTAGGATTCTTTTGATTTGCAAATAAAATCCTGTTCTTAGATATGCCAGAGGGGATCTATAACAAGATCACTGATTTAATAATTACCTAAATGTTTCATGTCATCAAGTAGATCAGAACTGGACCATTAGATCCCATTTATGCACAGGAAATTTCACTCTAAAAGGAAGCAGAACATACAGAAATTCTTTGCTTGCCTCCTCTTTTATCTAAGCAAATTAAAATAATACCAAGAAGGCTTCCATGCAGCAAGTAAGCAAACATTGAAGTAAATCCTCAGAAGGACAAGAAGTTCTGTGCATTCTGCCACGAGCCTAAATAATATACACAACACACCTTTTGAAAGAAGAGCCACTAAACCCGTGACAAGCAATGCTGAAGTCTGTGGGAAATTTGTGTGTGTGAGAGTGTGTGTATGTATGTACATGGGTGTAAACAATTGTTCATTAAAAGATGTGTACACTGTAGTGATGACCCAGCCAATGAAATGAGCCAAAGGGCAGACTCTGACTTGGCTCAGCTCTCATGAATGAAGATGAGCCAAGGAGGAGCAAAGGACATTGCAAACAATTTGGCACAGGTTCCTGGCAGTCAGTGATCACTTCAGATATTTTTCTTTCAAGGTGTGTACAGGCATATCCAGTGACTCACCTGTATTTATATCCAGAGAGCCAAGACGGACCCATACCTTGGCCCTGAGCTGTACCAAGTCCCATGTTTATAGACTGTCTTGTTCCATTATATAGAAAGCAATAAGGGGAGATGCCTGTTAAACTGTCATCTAGTAAAAGGGAACGTTTTGTCAGCTGATTGGAAGCCTGCAGAATTGGATCTGACTGATGCAGAATAACTCGCTCTTTTTGAGGTGGAGAGACAGTTGCCAGCCAGTGGAATGAGGAACTTGTTGTCCAGCTGTCCCTACAATACCCCTTCTCCCAAAAACCTGCACTGACTTCAATCTTCTCTTATTGTCACAGCTTTATCAACCAGGGAAGTGTATTCCTATCACTGATCATCTATTGTGAGAGCTCAGAGACCTCAATGAATTATCAGTGTGATTTTGCTGCAAATAACTATGAACTTAGGCCTTGCTGTCTGTTTGCCCACTGAGGTTACTGAGATTTCAGTATATTTGGTTTATTCTGTTCTTCATATTACGTTCCCCATCAGAACTTCCCTGTCATTCTCTTTTCTAGACTCCTTTTCAATGTGAACCTACAGACCTTTGACTGGTATAAATAAAAAAATGTACTCTCTGCCTAAAGTCACTTTGTCACCTCGAATAACAATGTGATCAAGGAGAAATGTAGTGAATCATTATTTTTAATTTCTGCTTTGTTTTGAGACATATTTGATTGATATTCTCTTGTCATTTCTAAGGAAGAACAGAGCTGGCTGAACATGATGATAAGCAGAATTGTAAAAGCCTAAGTACAGGTATAGATTTGCTATAAGCCTTACTCAGCACACAGTGAAAAGGAACATTTTTAAGTGTTGGAGTGCTGAAGGTTAGGCTGTGTTGAAGGCCATGAAGTCAGGATAACTTTAGGTTCTCATTGGGGCATCCTGAAAGCTCTTTGGTTCCACATGTTGCCTTAAAATGAGCATAACTATCTGAATGACCTACACAATTTAAACCTACAGAAATTTTTTAATCACCTCAGAAAATAAAGGTAAACCAGCAAATAGATTCATTGAACAAAATAAAGTTAACAAGAACTAAGAACTCTTTTCTCACTGCAATTAAAGAAAATCAGAAGAAAAAACAAAGCCACCTGATAGTTCCCATGGTCTTGGCACCACTCCCTCTAAACCCCTCAAAAATGCAACTCAAGACCTTCATTCATGAACTGTGAAGAAATCAGGTGCTTTGGAAAGAAATACACTGATATCAGTCTGTATGTCTGTCAGTCCTTCACTTATTAAGACTTTGAATCCATTGTCTAGTTTGCGTGCAGAGGACCACTGAGCAGGACAGGAGCTACAGAAAAATTAGCAACTTTAGATGAGGGAATCATGTGCTGGGAAAAGGTTTATTAAGCTCAGAAGTGCATCTGCTGGAAGGCCAAATGTTCCCTCTCATGTTGTCTTTTGTAGTTCTGGCCTGACTACCTGACTTGCAGTCCCTGTGCAACAGACAGCAGGCACCTCCTTGTACAGAAGTGTATAAAGGACACACACAAAACCAAGGACTCATCACCAGAAGCAAACTATGCCGTTTACTCAGCTTGAAAACTGTGCCTGACTAATGGTGCCTGCAAAGAGTTTGAATGAGGATAATGAGGTAGTTCAGCAACACATGTTTACAGGTGCTTCTTCAGTAGCTTGAAAAGCAAGTTGAGATAAAACACAAGGATGTCTGCTTGAAAAGGAGACAAATTGGCTTATTAACTTTGCTTTCCTGGGAGTGTTAACAGGCTGAATATGTTTCAAAAAAAGCAAAAGGAGGTTTTTGTTTTACATATAAAAATAAAGCAATTAAAACTGTGATACATAACTACATCTACATAGGGAAATATTTTGAATATTTATTTCTGCTTTATTTTAACTGGATATTCCCTGAAGATAAAAACATTTTCATTTATGACAAAAATTTAATTATTCAAAGTCATTAGTTTATTCTTCTTCAGTTTCCTTCTGGTTTTGCCCATAAAACTCAGGTTTTATGAAGCAATGCATTTTGAGACAATGTTTAAAAAATTCAAACTCTCAGATAATGCCAGGATAAAGTTCCTTTCATCTGTTTACAACTACCCTATGAATATTCTTGTATCTAAGTGATTTTTATTCCCTAAGTAAAGATGGGTCGGTATTTTCTCTTAAACTTTACAGTTTTATGTACAAAATCAGTAATTACTGAGTATAGAAACCTACCATAACATGTAAGAACCAGGCACTTAGCTTGAAGTCTAATCTGAGAATGACTTTTTCTATTTAAAAACTAGCTTCATTTGATAATGATTACTTAGAGCTTGATCTCATTTCCTTTGCCAGTTTGATGACAGCCGCAAGGCTATATATTGGAGTGCTGAACACTGCAATGCCAAAATCCTGTCTTTAGTAAAGGCTTCAGTCCTCACCTGGGAAAAAACACAATTGGCAGATATAAAGACAAAAATTTCATATGGGTTTTGAAAGAGAAGTAGTATGATTTGTGTCTATGAATGAAATTACCCTAAAAATGATATGACACTTACAGGACTCATTAAAAGATGAGATATACTTGCTTCTCATTCTTGAAATGTATGCTGTGTCTAAAAAACCTTCTGAATACCCACAAATACTGAAAGAGAGAAATCACCTCAACAGCATTAAGAGATGTCATTTCACTTCAATGCAGTGTAAAGTAGATTTTGTCATCCATTATCATAATATTTAAATAGGTGCTACTGCTGCTGTACATGTAGACTCATCATGAAATCAAAGTTCACTTTGCATATACAAGAGGTCTTGAAAACTGGCTGAAAGTCTGCCAGATCTTTCCCCAAATATGTAATCCTTGTAGAGGTCATTCTCAGAGCATACTATTGGCTTGAAAACCCAGATGCACTCTCTAAATCTCAGTGCACCAGACAGAAAGGTATCCATCCACAGCTCCCTCACAGTCCTGAGACAGCTCTGGGTAAGTCACAGGTAGGTGTTATAATTCTTAGTATGCCATCTGTCAAGTGATAGACATTGACAGAGATTGTTCTTTATTCAGTTTTTTTTCTTCTCTCAAGAAGCTTGTTTCAATTTTTTTCTTCAGTATTTATATGAGACAAACAAGCTGCTGAGGATTTATGCTTTATTTTTCACTGTTAGAGCTTTCTCACCTTTTCACTTCAGTCTCAGCCACTAGTGGTGACCACATCTTGACAGGTTAGAATGATGCATCTGATGGATCTAATGGAGTGCAGCAGCTCTGAAATACAATATGTGAAGAAGTACCTGTTTAATACACCACAAAGGCACAGCACCATGTCAAACCTTGTAAGATTGGACTGTAGACAAAATTTTCGGGTTGAAGGTCATCTGTTGATTGAAATGAGCAAGACAAGATTTCAGGATTTGTCTTCCTTGCAGACTGGACTCTTAGTATTGCATTAAAATATCACCATATGCAAAAGCATAAAGTGGCATGGAGGTTGGCGAATGTCACCCCAATCCACAAAAAGGGCTGCAAGCAGGACCCTGGCAGCCTGACCTCCGTGCCTGGCAGGGTTATGGAGCAGTTCATCCTGAGTGCAATCACACAGCACCTTCAGGGTGGACAAGGGATTAGACCCAGCCAGCATGGGTTTAGGAGGGGCAGGTCCTGTCTGACCAACCTGATCTCTTTCTACGATCAGGTGACCCACCTGGTGGATGAGGGGAAGGCTGTGGATGTGGTCTATCTGGACTTCAGCAAGGCCTTTGATACTGTCTCCCATAATATACTCCTGGAAAAGCTGGTAGCCCATGGCCTGGACAAGTGTACCCTCTCCTGGATTAAGAGCTGGCTGGAGGGTCGGGCCCAGAGAGTGCTGGTGAACGGAGCTGCATCCAGCTGGCGGCCAGTCACCAGTGGTGTTCCCCAGGGGTCTGTATTGGGTCCAGTCCTGTTTAACATCTTTATTGATGATTTAGATGTGGGGATTGAGTCCATCATCAGCAAATTTGCTGATGACACCAAGTTGGGAGGGAGTGTCGACCTGCTGGAAGGCAGGAGGGCTCTGCAGAGGGATCTGGATAGACTTGAGAGATGGGCTGATTCCAATGGGATGAAGTTCAATAAGGCCAAGTGCCGGGTCCTGCACTTTGGCCACAACAACCCCCTGCAGCGCTACAGGCTGGGCACAGAGTGGCTGGAGAGCAGCCAGGCAGAAAGGGACCTTGGAGTACTAATTGACAGGAAGCTCAACATGAGTCAACAGTGTGCCCAGGTGGCCAAGAAGGCCAATGGGATCCTGTCCTGTATCAAAAATAGCGTGACCAGCAGGACCAGGGAAGTGATCCTTCCCCTGTACTCTGCATTGGTGAGGCCACACCTTGAGTACTGTGTTCAGTTCTGGGCCCCTCAGTTCAGAAAGGATATTGAGATGCTGGAGCGAGTCCAGAGAAGAGCAACAAGGCTGGTGAAGGGACTGGAGCACAAGCCCTATGGGGAGAGGCTGAGGGAGCTGGGGTTGTTTAGCCTGGAGAAGAGGAGGCTCAGAGGTGACCTCATCACTGTCTATAACTACCTGAAAGGAAGTTCTAGCCAGGTGGGGGCTGGTCTCTTCTCCCAGGCACTCAGCAATAGGACAAGGGGGCACGGGCTTAAGCTCTGCCAGGGGAAATTTAAGTTGGAGATCAGAAAAAAATTTTTTACAGAGAGAGTAATCAGGCATTGGAATGGGCTGCCCGGAGAGGTGGTGGATTCACCATCCCTAGAGATTTTTAAACACAGATTGGACGTGGCGCTGGGTGCCATGATCTAGTAAATGAACTAGAGTTGGACCAAGGGTTGGACTCGATGATCTTGGAGGTCTTTTCCAACCCAATCGATTCTATGATTCTATGATTCTATGATCTGTTTCGTTATGGCTCAATATTTACGATAAAAAAGCCCCTGGTGACAATGCAGAGCTTTCAATCTAGTGCAAAATTTCTTCTGCCTGAAAAGTCAGATTTAAGAAGGCTTCCTGAAGTGCTCAGTCTCTATTGCATACCTGCAGTAGGTCATATTTGTACAGATTCATATGGTCAAAATTAGGTAAGACTTTGTCGTCCCCCTCCCCCCCCCCCCATCTTATGAGACATTAGCAGGCTGCATCTCATCACTGTGTGTGCAAGCAAATGAAGACACAATTAACTGGAGCTTCATTAGCACCCATCTTTTATTTTAAGACCAAGGCCTTATGTGTTGTGGTGTTTTTCTGCCAGTGGTACTTGGTCATAAAAAATGTTGACCAGCAGTGTACTTACAGAAACATGTAGCACATATTTGCAAAAAGAATGTGCCAAAATTTGATTCTGCCAAACATTTATAGACTGTTGTGATGACCTGCTGAATGGGACAACCTTAAAGGTTGTCACAGCTGTCACTGATACTGCAAGGAAGCACCTCAGAACCAGCACCACTGTAGCATGTGGGGAAGACCACCTGGTTCCAAGGACATAAAGTAAGCTAAAAATGTAAGCACACATTTGAGTGCTTTTGTGTTTAGGGATGCTTTTATCAGACTGACCATTTGAAAAAGAAAACAAGTTAATTATGAAAGCAAGAAACACAAAATTTTTGATAAGGAAATGTACTCTTCAGAAACATAATCAGTACATTCTGCAGACTAATATGATTTATATGTAAGCCCTTTGATGATATTTGTTACAATACAGAAGGTACTTCTTTACATGACACCGGATATTGCAGGGCTTGATTGCTGTGACTGAGGGCTTTAGGCATTATATAATGAAAGACTTATGATTTCAAAAAATCCCCCAAATTATGAACAGGAGTATCCTGGCTCCCATTTGCCTTTGAAGGTGATGAAATTGTTTTGCTTACGTAAGCCACTAGGAGTAGCTCCCCTGTCAGACTTTGTGCTCATATTCACCTGTGTCTACCTGGTCGCCTTTTCACATTCTTCTGTGTTTGTAAGGGCTTTCTTTACATCATGCCCTTACTCGTGATAGCATCTCCCCTTGCAATAGCAGTATGATCAGGAGCACTGACCTGTCCCCAAAGCCTACCCAACCTCTCCATGAGAGCTGATGCACTTACAGTCATCTCTGTGTGCCTTCAGAGGCCAGGTTTGTGGAGCTCCATGGCACTCGTGAGTTGCTCTTTCAGTCTTCCCAAATAAGAATAGGAAAAGGAGTCTTTCTTCTTCGGGGCCAGGAAGAAGTGTAGCAGCAGAACTAGATCCTTCATTTCCTTCCCTCAGCCCTTCAAGTCAATATAAAAGACACAAAAATACAGCCTTTCCATTGTCTTATTTACCCTTAGACTCTCTCATTCTTTTTCTTTTACTATGTCTCCTTTTCTAGTAATTAATTGATGATTCAAAGGGTGACATGTACTTATGGAGGATTTCTGTTCTGATCACTCAGGTAATTTTAAGTGGATCTGGGAATTTGCTTGAGCTGGGAAGTTGGGAAGAGCCTCATTTCTTTAGGAGAGATTCAAAGCTGAATCTCTCAAATAGAAATGAATCTTGTTAGCCATGGGGCTCACATTTGGATCTGAACTCCCACACTGTCTATGAGGTTTTGGGTCCCATGGGTCAGTCCATATCTGAAATGACACATTGGTATTTGCCACCCCTGTCTCCAAGTCCCTTTCATGAATCCCTGTTTTTAAAGTAGTTACTCAAAATAATCAGCTGACTGGCAGCACCAAAGAGAGTGATGATGCACTAATCTTGTTAGCTGAGCTGACTTCCATTATATATATTCATAAGATGACTGTCCTGCTTTGGATGTCTCTGGTCGTGCAATGAGAAAAATGAGTTTGCTTCTGGGCACAACATTGTCTGAAGGAAGGGAGATGGGCAGGAGAGTATTTTAGGGGAAATAACATATATGATTAAGCGCTGGAATGATTGATTTATGATAAAAGATTAAGAGAACTGAGTATGTATAGCTAAAGGGAGACATTCTGAGTGTCTGAGTAACTCAAGGGTGTAAGCACCAGGAAAAAGAGGAGCAGGTTGCAGGGCCCTATGAAGTAACACAAAGGAAAATCTGGAGCAAAGGATATGTTGGTGTCTGTCAGGAAAAATTCAAGAAGGAAACTCTTGGGGAATGACCCCTAGATGAGACTGCAAAACCATTGCTGCAGCATGTTTTGTGACAGCAACAGTCTTTGGTGGACACTTATCTGAAAGTTTGACCAAACAGCTTTACCAGTTCTGAAGAAACAAAAAAGAAACCAAAACATCTCTGTGATACCAAAGAACTTACAAGTTTGCAGCTGTGAAAAAGCTGGGGTTGAAAGATGCCATCAGCTCCATCCCATCTCCATTACTCCTGCAGAAACTGTCTTAATTCCCTCTCTATAAAAACATCTTCTTAGGGAGACCTGAGGAAAAGCAGGGCTGACAAGTCTCATATTTAGCATGTTTGAAATTAGTTTTTGACTAAGAGAGGTATGCAACTTTCTTCTGAAAAGAAATTCTTCCCATTTATCTTCTTGTTAGCATTTGAAAATCCAGGTATGGAGTCTGTCCAAAAGGTATTTTTACTTTTCAATATGTAATATATTCATGTGAGAGAGATGAAGAGCTGGTACATGCAATGAGCTGCTCAGTTGCTGAGCTCCAAAGGGCCTCTTTCCTTTTACTTAAAAAAAAAATAAACCCAGGAAATGAATAACTCTGTAAACAGACTTCAGTGTTACATACTTTCAAATGCCAAAAGGTATTGGACTCAGAATTAAGGTTAAAAATGAACTTCCCTGTGCCCAGGAGTGAATAGCTTAAAAGGGCACATGTATTATAAAATACGATAACATATTGTCTCTGAACCAATATTTTTTCTGTATCTTTGGGTACACAGGAATAGTAACTTGTGGTTGTTCTTACTGTTTCCCAGATTAAGGGCAAATAGAACCAGGGAATGTCTTTTGTACAATAGTTACTGAGTAAAACTCTACTACAAACTACAGGTGACATATCTAACACAGTAGTGAGCGAAACATTTCTGGGAAACCTATTTGCCCAAGTTGCACAAAGAGAAGAGAACTTATCATGTAAAAACATCTTGCTTTGATATGCTAGAATATACAAATATGGGAGGAGGCAAGGTGGGACTAGCTGGTGATACAGAAGTTAAACTATAATTTAAAAAAAAAAAGAAAAGAAAAAACAAAACAGTACAATGGAAATTGCATTCAGTGCCATGCATGAAGGTGGCAAAGCTTGACTTGTCTATTGCTTAACCTTAATGTTCTTTTAAGGTGATTTTTATTTTTCATAATAACCGAGAAGATAAGCAGCACCTACAAAGACAGGTGAAAGCACTGCACTTCTTTGCTTGTACTCTGAGTTGGCTGGACATGAGCTGGCACCAACAAAGAGCCTTGTAAAGGTGTGGGCAACAAGACACTAAGTGAACTGAGTGTCAACTCCTGGGAAAGGCAGCACAGGCAGGTTACCCAGAGCCATGTTGCACCTTGCCTGTGCTTTTGTCTTTCCCTAAAGTGTTCCTATAAAGCTACTGGGAGGAAGACCAATAGGCATGAGCATGTCACATGTCACAGAGAGCTCTGTGTCTCCAGCCCTTAGTTTGCTCAGTTGTAATGTTGCCCATGCTGCACAAGCACCTTGTGAGGACTTTTGATCTTGTATTTTGGAAGTTGTCAGAAGCCAGAGTGAAGGAAACCTTTCCCAGAGCTGTCTGATGCCTTTAGCTAAACATAATAATGCATGCTGTCCATGCAGTCTGAGGAACAGCATTGCAACCAAATCTATTTTTGCTTGGAATAAAAGTTGGCAGGAAAAATGGAGAAGCTTATTTTTAAAAAATCTCAGGATACCGGATAAGATGTTCTTCATTCTTATTTTTTCTATAAAACCAGAAATTCTATTATTTGAGAAATTAATTCAGAATGACATCATTTGCAGGCAGAAAAACCTACCAGCCTCCCCACTCTGCACTAGCAGTGAAACTGGCACATTGTTTGTGTTTTGGTAGAAGCATTTGTCATCCCAGTTATTTGGTATATATAAATGAGTGTTAGCTATTATTTTGATTTGTGTCTAACAAACAAGTGTACAATTTGGGGACTACCACTAGTACAGAGGATTTTATGTCAAGGAAAGAAATAAAAACCCCACATGATTCTCCTCTCTAACATGATCACAGCCACAGGAGGGTAAGTGAAGAGGCTTGGTGGGTGCAATAGCCAGCAGTGATGAGATATGGATATGTTTAATTCAAGGCCTATCTTTTCCCAACAGTTAAAGGCAGTCTTTATGTGTCAAGAGGACAATACTGGAAAATATATGACAGGACACATAGGGTATGGACAGCTGCCAGGCCTCTGAACAGCTGTGTGGTGTATAAGAATTACTGCAGCTGTATTTAAACTAAAAATTAAATCTCTCTCTGGTTTGGGTTTTTTTTTTCTATTTAATGTGTTTGGGCTTTTCACTTATCAAAAAGGAAGTATTAGCAATTATGAAATGTCTATTTTCTCACAAGACATGCTGTTTTGTTCCTGCTGTCTGTGATCTCTGATGTTCAAGAGACATCTCTGCTCATCCTTAGCGCTGTGTGTGTAAAGCAGGGGAGATATCTGCTTAACCTGCTGTGGTGAGTGGGAGCGAGGCATCCAAACTGAGCTTTGCACCACTTTAGGAACAACTTGAAAAGGAATAAGGAATCGGTTCTCTCCTGGTGTTTTGGAAACACTGGGAAAGAATCTGATACGACTGTGTGTTCAGGATTCTTATGAGGGCAAGCACTTCAAGGCAGGTTCCCGCAGCATGACTGATCTGATAAGCCTGGTGGGTGTGCAGGAGGTGGAGCAGCTCTTCCCCAGCTTTGGAGGTACTTCAGTCATGCTTATGAAAAGTTTGCTCAGATGAAATGAACTTATCACAGCAGAACTGGACCAGATGTAGTTTCACCTGTTCTCCAGACTCACGTATTCCTTTACAAATTTTGTAAAAAACATCATAAATTAAAAAGTACATGAAGTCAAGATGGAATGCGTCATCCTGAACTTTCTCTCCCCATCTCTGTAATTCTACCTGGGTGGAACAGAAAACTGGGAAACATGTATGTGAGCTGTTTCTAGAGAAGAAGAGAGAAAAGCCCCTTGAATTACACAAATTATTGGCAATTTTAAAATTAATTAACATCATACCTTGTGCATGCTTGGCTGTTCATTAAGGCCAGCCAACAAATGCGATAGTAGGTGTCTTACACAGTGTGGACATGGAATTGCTGGTTTCCCTGCAAGCTGTCAGTTTTGTTACTGGTAGAGCTAAACAAGATAGTAGTAGGTACCTGTGGTTTTGGAATGAAAATTCTTGGGTTCTCCCTACAAAGCCACATCTACGGTGTGTGGTTTGGCTGGCAACTGTGGATTCCGATTCATATGCAACCCTGTGGACACTTCTAATTTAATGTTTGTATGAAAGGCTAACTCTGTGGCCACTTTTAATTAAAGGAGATTTCCGGTAAAATTAGTCAACAATTTTTGTTACTGGAGGGAGAGTACAGAGAAATGTTGAAGAATTTTTGAACAACTGTTGTGAAAACAAGTGGTATAACATTTGATGCTTTATGTTAAAAAATCAATACTGAAATCTTTCACTGATATTAATTCTCAAACTTTCTTTTTCTGATTTTTATTACACTCCCTGTTGTTACGGTTAGATCCACTGGAAGGGAGAGGAGGGGAATTAGAGACATTGCAGCCCCAGGCTTGCAAGACAGCACTGTCATTTTCAGGTCTTCCCTCAAATCCATATAAAACTTTGGTGTCACAACATCCATAGTGAGGAGATCCCAAGTTCACTACTTGCATGCTTTGAATGCAGATCCTTCCAGGTTCCAGGGGGATGTTGTACTTTGTGCTGGAACATTATCCTGCTTGAACTCCTAAACACTTCTTTTGATGAGGATTGGTCAACAGACAACTAAACCTAATTCATCACCAATGATGGTAGTCATACCTCACAAATGGAGTCTGATACTCCTTATTATGATATAGTAGACCTCCACCTGTTTTGCAGATGAGCAAATGGTCTCCCATCAGCAAGATAAAAACAAAATAGAGTTAGTCTTTGGGTTCACAATTAATAATTAAACACTTTTACAGTCTAAATAAAAAAAATCTCACTTCAGTCAGCTATGAGAAAGAGCAGAGGTAAAATGAAATATGTACTCTGGAGTAGAACTTGATCTTCTAGATTAAAAGTATTGAAATTTTGAATAATATCTGGGAATAATGTCTAGTAAATCAGGAAGAAAGACCAAAAATCTTCAATATTTACATGGCTAGAAATCTATAAAAGATTAAATTTCAATAAATAAAACTATTTTTTTATAATTTGAGGTGCTTTTTTACGGCTCTAATGACTTCTGTTTTTTTTCTCTACTGTAATTAGCTGATCTTAAAGATGTGCAAACAAGCTGCCACAAGTGTTTGGCTACTTAGTAATAACTGTGCACCTTCTTACCTATCAGCAAATGTAAGATCATTTACTTCCAAGAGGGGGAATTCAGAAGAGGGATAGGCAACCTCAAATTACCACACATTTATAACCATGTACAAGTCTCCCCACAGGCAGTTACCACAGATGAGCTAAATTACTGCAAATTCAAACTCCAGCTTACATCACATTAACCACATTATGTGCCTATCTTTACATTTTAAAACAAAACATAATTTCTAGCCAGAAGACATCCAATTCTTATATAGTGGTGTTAAATTGAATTGTTTAGATAGCTGGAAACAAACAAAATGGCAAATTTTTGTGAACTTAAGAAATCTGTTGATTCTACTACTTTCACGAAGAAAGTTTTAGCTTCAGTTGTTCTTTAATACACTAGTGGCATGTTTCCATACCACCCCCACCCCCCACCCTCCACCCCCCAAGTAATTCTTTGTAATCTCAAAGTGAAATACCTTTTTCCTGTTGAAGTCAGTGGAAGAATATAATTTTATTTCCATTAGGAATTTCTGTTAGTTAGTTAAAATGCAGAAGCCACATATATTTTCACATTCTTCTTCCTATATAACACATGTTACTGTTTTTTAAGATTGATTGTGTTTTTTAGTGTGACTCTAAGGTTTGTGAAATTTAGAAGCTTTCAATGAAAATCAGCTTATTAAAACAATCAGCACAAAATCAGGATTCTGAAAAAAGATGAGAATTCTGATAATTTATGAAAAATGACTGGCAAGATTTGGATCCCATAATGGATCTAAGAAGGTGCAGCATTCTTTATACCAAAGAAACACAAACCTGGACAAATCTCCAGAGTTTCTTGTGTTGTTACTGAACCAAGTGCTGTTGGAAGATCAGCCATATTCATTTTCTAGTTCTCACCTAGAGACCAAATCTCACAGCTCAGGGGTGTGATTTCAATTAGGGCTGTATGTTGCAGCTTTAACTCTGTACATCATGTCATCTCCATCTGAATTTTTAAATTTCTTCTGAGCTATGATTTTTGACTGCAAATCCATCCCTCCCTTGGGGAATTCCTCTCTCTGCTGAAAGGGAATAGCTCTACCAGGACAACTAAGACAGTTCACAGCTTGAGCTGTTAAGAAATGAATCATGGGGTTTCACAGTCCATCCCTAAAATGAGGTTTATGTTGCTTACCTGGAACATGTTAGTCTTCACTAGCAAGTAACTTATGACCCTACTCTAAATTCTGAACAGCAGATGATCAGGTACAGCTTGGTTGTTTTTGTTGGCCCCATATTGACTTAGTGAAAGGTAGATCAGAACTTCATTCTTTACCAAGTTACTCCCCCATATGCCAGATGACCATGAATTACTTTTATCACCTCAGTTAAATGCATTCCTGATCAATATTTTCAAGATTCTGTTTTACTTGGAAACTTTTCAGTTCTAGTGTCCACATTCAGTGTCTATTGTGGGAGCCATCTCCAAATGTCATTTCTATTCCTTAATCCCAAGAGAGACAACGTAACTTTTTTAAAGTGAAGTCACTAATTGTAGAGTCATTCAGGCTGGGAAGGATCTCAAGAGGTCTCTGCTCCATCCCACTGCTCAGAGAAAACACAGCATTCAGACCTTCACAGAGCTGTATGAATTCAGGGGCTTACAGTGAAAGTTATAAAACTGAAGAAACTTTGGGGATTTAGTAGCATCTTCATATACTCATTGCCTGGATAATGGCATTTTAAAAGTAATACAGGCTCATGAATCATAGATAATCTACCCGTGTACTTGACAATCCACTTGTTACTTTGATTCACTTTAATAACACCCATTTTTACTCCAGTTTTTGTATCTTACTATTCACCTGCTGTCTTCCTCACCTACATGGAAAGAATGAAATGAATTAAGTAGAATCAGTCTGTGCAATCAGAGCTGAAGCCTCCTGAGAGGAAAAATTACTCACTACTGGCATCTCTCCTCACAAATCTCCTGCAACATCATCTCTCAAATTCTCTCCTTACTGAGCAATTTTCTGAATTTTAGCAGTGAATGGACTTAGCGAGACCAAGACCAACTAGCATATGACACTTACTACTGGTGGGAATGGCAGTTTTCCTAGAAGATTCTTGATGAAGGTGTATCAAAAGTGAAGTTGGAGAAGTATATCTACTGCAACCCTGCACTGACCTTCATGCAACTCAGTAGTAAGCCAACAACCAAAGATGTTAAAATGGAGTGATTAAATAGAAGCAAATGTAAGTAAAAATATATGCTGGATTTGGGAAATGCATGAGTATGGTTTTAATAAAAACATTAGTATCGCTGGTATTAATATTTAGACATAAACACATGATCCAGTCCTCTAGACATATAAAATGACATCTTTTTCTCCTGCATTTTGTATCCTGCTGGATTGTCTTTCCTATTTCACTTTTGTAAATTCCACAGCCCCATTTTTTCTGGTTATTAGTGTGGAGAAGGAGGTGCTCATCAACAACTCTCAGTGTCACTAAGAGCACCCATGACATACTAAAAACTTGTGAAGAATCAAATCAGGTATATCAAGGATGATTTTTGCTGGTGAGCAGAGACTCTCTCCCAGACAGCTAAAAGACTCTAGTAATCCCAAATAGAAGCTTTTCTGTTAGAAGAGAAAATACAGTACAATAAGGAAAATCAAACTGTACTGAAGAACATGAAAACCATTCTGCTGCATTAAAGAAAATGTCTGTTCTGCCCAGAGCTGTGCTTGGTATCATTAGCTGGTTGTAGGTGCCAGCAGAAAGCAGATGAGAAGAGCAGTGCCTACTCTTGAGCTGTGTGTTCCTGGCTCTGTCAGTGTGCAGGTTAGAGCCTTCCTGAGACAGAGGATTTAGCTGGTTTTTTGGTGTTTGAAGGACTTTGCTAATGGCCTTTGTTTTGTCTGCTTTATATATTTTGCATCCAGAAAATCCTGCAGCAGCAAGTTCCACAGTGTAACAGCTCGGTAAGTGAAAAAAAACTCCTTAGTTTTATTTGCTTTGAGTGTTCTGCTTACTGATTTCTCTGTGTGTCCACTAATTTCTGTTTTACCAGTGAAGAGGAATAATCATTCTGTTTACTTTTCCCAACCAAAATTTAGGAAGCTGCATAGACTTTACAATTGGACCCAATGTTCTTAAAGGTCTTATCCAACCTAAATGGTTCTATGAGACTTTTTTTTTGTCTTAGTGTAGGCAGAAAGGCTCCTACTCAAGATTCCTGGCATGAGTTTACTGGACAAATGTGTTTATACACATTCTGACAGGAACAATTCTTTTCCTTCAATTATGCTGTTAAGATTTATAAGAAGGTAACAAACTATGGAGGTAAAGTCAGAGGAAAAGGTGGACAGAGTTTACTTAAACTCTCATCAGCTTTTTGAGCTCATCTGATCCATATCTCTGATCATGCTGCAATTTATACCACAGTAGCTGCAAGGGATATTTTCCACATCACTTGTAATACTGAAGGAAAAAGTCCTGACTCGCTTTTAAACATACTCCACCTTTCTTTTTATGACTATGTGTGTATATTCACACAGCTACACACACTACTAAACTGAAAAAAAATTAAGATTTTTTTCGTCTTGCATCACAGATTTGACTGTAATGTGTTCGGTTTACATTCTTGGGTCTCAGTTTTGCAATTTAATCTCATAGTGGAGAAAACCTTGGATTCTGCAGGTTGATAGGTTTTGAAATCCTGTGACTAGGACTGGATCCATGTATTTATTCTCACCTGAAGACGCAATCAAAGGGCTATCCATTGGATGCACAGCTGAAACTTTCCCTGATCTGTGAAGTCTCCTCAGGTGTTGCCTGTGGCTGATCCTCATGACTAGAGCCATCCTTTTCCCCACAAAAAACTGCTGTACATGTGGTGATGCCATGTCACAATACCATGGCGGATTAGGGGCATTCAGCTGCAAGGAGGATAAAGTTGTAGCTCTGAATAAACTATGGCATTTTTCCAGATAAGCAGCACTGAGGTTTGCAAGTTTAATGTTTTTGTCCTTTCCGTTCTGATGGAAATGGTGATGTTTCTTTCACGTTATTGCACACCTTCACTATTTCTTCCTGGACCAAGAAACATTTTAATATTTATTTAGAGATAAAATAAAAAAACTGTGATTAAACCTGGAATTTTTGGAGAAGGACTCCATTTACATTTGAGGGTTTGATTTGCATTTGATTATTTCACCTGTCACTGATGTATGTGGATAACTAACAGTGGGGCTGGAAAACCGCTTGGTCCTCCAAGCCCACAGCTCTCAGGTGACTGTTCAAGTTGTCACTTGTCCACCACACACAGAATATTTAGATTGAATGGAGGTGCAGATCTCAGTTGCTCAATGTTGTCCACACATATTCCCAACAACCAGGCACTTTGGACTTTTTCCCCAAGATCTCTCTGGAGAACTGCAAAAATGGACCCCACTCACCTCCCACAAGCACCAAAGATTGCGCTGGTCCAGAACTTGGGACCTGGGTATGATTCCAGATGCAGTTGCAGTAGAGATTTGCTGCTTGCAAATTGGTTTAGCAGCTGGAGGCATTTGCTGTTGGTATATAGCAGAGAAGCAGGGCTTTCTGCTATCCCATGTGCTGCATAGAAAGCTTGGAACTGCATGTTGAATTTTTGCTGCTGAGGATGACATTCTCTGCTAATACATTACACAAAAGCCCTCATCCTCATTTCAGTCAGGCAAAAACATTATCAGCTGCACTGATGGTTGGGTAGTTTCTCCTGACATCAAAACCGAAACCAACATGAGTTTTGTTGTCCAGACTACACATATAACATGATTTTGAAGGGCTTGGAGCATTTAAGAGAGGATAAATGAATTAAGAACTGTATTATTAGCCCTCAGTGGACTATACTTGTCAAAATTGGTTGAATATCCAAATTAAGTTGTAGCTAATCCCTACACGAGCCTATAAAAAACTATTCTCAACAAGCCTTCATAATAAATTCTTTGTTCCAGGAAATGTGAATTAAATTGTTTTAAAGCAATAATGTTTAGGTAAGTAAAAAGAAGTTTCCTACTGAGAGACATTTTATGAACAAAATTAAATATTATAAAACCATATTATTAAATTCTGTCAAAAAGGCATTAATCTTGTTACTCTGACATTGGTAACTTGCTTCTCCATAATTATGGATTAAGACTTCAGACAAAAATATAGTATGGAAGGTGTTTTTCACAGTTCCTGAAGAAGAAAATAAAACTTGGACATATAAGCCTTTAGACTCACAATGTCATTTGATTACTGTTATTACTAACTTATTACGTGCTGACTGTAAAGATCAGTGTTTATAAAGCTCAGTGCAAATACAGTTCCTGCACAAAGGAATTCACAAACTGTGGAAATACCCCCAAACTATTCAGTTGTATAAGACGGTGCAATACAGAGATACCTGTGTGTGCTGAGGTTAAACAGACCCCCCTCATTATTTTCAGTAACTTGTTTGTGGCTGATCTACTGCTCTTGATCACATTGTAGGAAAAACCAAACTTTTGTAGAGAAAGGATGTAGGAAAGGAAAGTTTGCTTATCCCAGAAAAAGGTGAAAAAAAAAGACAGTTTTTGAAGACCACAACGCTGCTCTTACAATATGCCATAGACAGATGCAAAACTCTGAGTAATCTCACATTTACCTGACCACCAGTCCAGTGTGCAGGTCTAAAATTGTCATGTCCTGTGGTCAACAAAGACAGATAGCATATTCCACTCTCAAAAATGTTTCCATGATAGGTGAATTGTCTTTTGGAAGCGCCTCTGACCCTTTCACTGACTGTAATGAGTTTAGAGTTGCCCCAGGAGTCTTTCCTCTCTCAAGAAATGGGAAGTATATTACACCTAAGGGAAATGCAGGCAATACAAGCAAAGAAGGGAATGGATGAGGCCACAGAAGATGAGAGTCCCACTTTTCCTGGCTCCACTGCAAGTAGCCAGTGAGAGATCCAAAGTGGTGGTACCAATCAAAGCTGTTCCGGTGCTGTACATCAACAGATGGTTGAGCATTTAAGAATCTCAGGGTTACAACAACATCTTTGACAGTCTGCAGTCTCCAGTGCACGCAAGAACTACAGCATAACAGAATAAATCCCATCCTTTTTATCAAATCCAATTTTATAGGAGGGAAGAGTTAAAAAATTATAAGAGATGCTCTAGACAGAACTGAAAGTTTTAAGATATCTGTAGAGGATTTTTTTTTCCAGGTTGAATTGTCCCTTGTGGTCTTTTTTAATTTCCCTACTACAATAGTATAAGCATTCTGAAGGTTTAGTACTTTTTCTAATTGGATTATCTATGAAAGAATACAATAGATAAATGTGCCTGTTCTAGTACATGGACATTGTAATTTTCTCACTCTTCCCTGTAAGTCATTGTTGTAACCCTAGAATTCACTCAGCAATTTTTGCTATAACCCAGGTCACTTATTCAGATTATTTGTTGGTAATTTCAGTTATTTTCTATCCAGCATTGGGAAGGTGGAAGACTCTTCTATGTCTTGAAGAGAAAAATGTATTTGGGATATGGTCGAAATAGCCACCTGGCTACAGTTGTACCATCTTTGTGCTCTGAGTACCAAATACTTGACGGTGGATCTGGGTGGGGAAGATAGAAGAGGGAAAAAAAAATCACTTCAAATATTAAATTCTTTCTCCTGGGATATTTAATTTAGATTTGAGCCACTGGGCATCAATTCAGTACAAAGCATGTTCGCTCCAATACCACCTTTAAAAATGCTCCAGTATTTAGCAGATGGAAACTATGTCTGTGGCACTTTGCAAATACCTTGCTGCTTCATCAAGACATTTGCTTACACAGATAGAAGGATTGAGAAAGGAGAGGTGTGAAGCAGGTTGTAGACATAAATGTTTTTAAAATACCTAACTTTTTAAAAATGCTGTTTAAAAAAATATGTTAAGCAGAATATATATTACTTAGGGCTAGAATTTAGGAAAATTAATATTATCTAAATGCTTAGAAAGAATTATTGTGCATATTTATTTTTTACATGAGTCCTTTTTAATTTTGCATTGGAAATTTGAGGAAAGATAAACTTCTGTACTGGAAAAAAACCCTCAAAAATTGTTTAACATAAAAACTATATTCTGAAATTGCAAGAAGCACAAGAAGTGTTTAGATTTGTGTTTGCAACCAGTGCTCACCAATTTACATGTAGAGTGTTAAAAGACCTTACCTGAGTTTTCCTTCTCCACGTCTCTTTTTTGCCTTCATCTCCGTAACTTCATCTCCCCATTTTTGTCTCCCAATGTCCACAATTGCACCTACCTGGCCTCATTCTTTCAGTCACTCCAGATCATTTTGTGTTTTCCTGTTCTTTGATTTTGCACTGTAAGGAGTTCTCCCACTTTACTGGCCTTTCATTTTTCCAGACCACTGAGACAGAAAATGAGCAGAAGTCCATGGCCATGCTTGCCTACGTGGTGCTGTGACTCCAGTCCGGGGTAGGCCAAGGCAGCACAGCCTGTGACTTTCCTCATGAGGAACTCTAGGGACATAACTACACAGGTGCACTAAGGAATGCTTCAAGCACTGAAATTTGCTGATCCGTACTGGCAATAGTCATCAAATCACAGAAATATTAAGGTTGGGAGGAACTCCTGTGGTCACCTTGGCCAATGTCTGCTCACTTCACAGGTCCGGTTTTGTCTTAAGCTAATGCACATTTTCCAAACAGTTCTCAGGTATGAGCTGTGGACCAGAAACTCTTTCAGTAAGGGTTTTGCATGTGATCACCCTGCTCTGGAGGTTAAGGGAAATTAACAGTGTGAATATGGGCTTCTTCATGGCAGAGGAGCTCCAAGCTAGGGGTTTATGTGAGGAACATTTAATTGATTAGTATGAAAGTAATCTCTGTTAACTCTGTTGACACTGTATTTGTTATCTATGAAAATTAGTTGTTGAACGTCTGTGCTGTCTTTGCAGTACTATGACACTGGTCACCTTCCATCTTCTACAATGGTTGGAGCAGGAATTTCTAGGAGACACTGTGATCATCTCCAAGTACAAAAATAAAACTCTCCTACATAGGTTTAAGCTTATCCAGTATATTGTCCTCCTCACAGGTGAACAGAAAGTAGACTGAATTGCACATCAGGATCACAGCAGTTCCCCTTACTCCTGTCCTTCTGTTGAATCAATTGCCAGATTTGGGGTGGGAAGGGAATTTCTCTGTTCCCAAGGCAGAGCTGATGAGGATTGGCAGGAGTTTTGGTGGTGCTTTCCCCAGTGTAGGCTGTGGTCATACAAATTACTAGGCTGATTTAAGACCTGAGCTACTTTTTTTCTGATCCATCTTAACAGCATCAATCTTTGTGGCATGGATAATCTTTTGCCTGGCTTTAGGTGATTAAGAAGTGATTGTAACTCTGCATGCAAAGCCAACAGACAAACCACATCACAGTCCAGATTCAGCATGCAGGTTGTTCTGTGTATTGCCCTTTTTCTGTTCCCCAGGCACCCTAACGCTTTGTCATTACCAGCAAAAATTAAATTATAAACTCAAGGGCAGCTGTTTCGTCTTTCCTTACTCTTAGAAGTTCTGTACTTACATACAATCTTCTGTAGGATTTTGTAACAGCAAAGGGCCTAATTTTACCTCATTGTAAAACACATAATTTCTTGTTTAGTTGGTTTTTGGCTTTTGGTTTCTGGTTTTTTTTCCCAGGGAAAATCTTTCCTTTTAAGTAGTGGCAAACTTTACATTAATTTTTTTCTTCTCAAGAGTATTTTCTAGGGAGGAAGTGGCATTTTATGTGAAGAATATTATCTACTAGGAGAAGTTTGAATAGTTGTAATATATTAAAAATATAGACACAATTGAGAACAGAAATGGAGAGTGACATTTCAGTAGAAACCTGCAACTTCTCAGTCTGCTGTGCCAAAATTCAAGATTTGAACAAATCTGAATGTTGGGAAAACAAATCCAGCAATTCTTTTCATGCAGCAAACAGATTTCTCCCAGAAGTGATGCTATTAATGATTACCACTATGAGAAAAAAGTGTATTAGCACTTGCCTGTATTGTTTATCGTGATAATTTCGGGAAACAGCACTAGATAGCAATGCCAGGTTAATTACAGTATTGCTCAGCTTCAATAGGCCTGTAAAAGATTAAAACACATAAGGCAGAATGATGTGCTATCACAGCTTGACTGCCTTGAATAGAGAGAATCATTTAGTCTGAGTTTGGGTGTCACTGCCTAAAATTGCATAATATGGTGTGCAAACACACCCTGGGAGTTTTGGTGGCCTAGTTAGGGTGGTACAGTGATACCAGCAGAGTTATGCAACCAATCTGGGAATGCAGACAGCTCCCACAGTGCCATTTCTCCTGAAACCTGCAGATGCTCCTTCTTGTGCACAACATGCCCTCCTGGAAGCCTGTTAAGTAAAATATATTATCCATGCATCCCCGTGCAGGATGGGAGTTGAAGCAATGCTGCACTTACCTCACAGGGAAGCCTTGTTTGGGGAGCTTTCCATCTTAAACATGAATGGTAAGGCAGAACCGAACCTGACGGCATCAAACTGAATATCCTTGGGATTTCTGTCCTTTCCATCAGCACAAGAACCTGAATTTCTCTGCTAGGCAATTTCCTTTACTGAAAACATACTTCTTTTGATAAAGTGACAGCTTTTGCACTTGCAACTTTTGCCCTTGCAATATTCACAACATTCCTTTCAACAAAGCATTCAGCATGGTGCTCTTAATGAATTTATCAAATCCACTCTAATTAAAAGTAATATATACTGAATATGTCAATGCAGTTTTCCTTTTTTCCTGGTCAAGCAATTATTATGAGATTGAAAATGGTTACTTATTTCTAAAATGCTTGTCCTTAAAATTACTTCAATAATCCATTCCTGTGATATCAATTCATCTTAAATTTCCTGGGAATTGTAAACCAAAGTGATCAAATATGTTATTGACAGATTTATGTTTTCCCTTCTAATAAAAAAGGAGTTGGTTAATGTTTGTCTTTCATAGTGCTGACTATTTTCAAGTTGTCATATGCTGATGACTATTTTATTAATTTAAAATCTTTCAATTCTTTTCCCTGTTGGCATTAGTTCTTATTTTTGATATTTTAGGCATCTAAGTGTGGTAGAAACTTTTGTAGTTAAGATTTGATAAAATAATTTTGTTCCACAGGTTTTGCTGAGCTTTGAATTCAACTGCAGAGTAACAAGAATCCCATGGGTACCAAGTGGTATTTTCCACAATGGGTGACTCCAGGTCTAATATGTTCAGAGTTTTTTGGATTATAAACCTGGTACAATTCTACAATGTTTACATGCATAAACATTACTAGGAGAATTCCTTATCCCATTAAAGTGAATGGAATTCAGAGAGAAATGTTCATTAATCCTTTGCGGGAGCTTTAAAAAAACCTAAGGCTAATCTACATGTGTGTCTCTCTTGGATAGATTAGCCTTGGTTTTTCAGAAGTCTCTACTTTGACAGTGTTTCCTAAAACAAAGGGTTGCATTTTGCAAAGTCAGAGCACAGAATTACAGAATATATAAAACACGAAAAGCATTTTTACAGCAAAGGTACAGCTGTAGAAAATGCCTTAGGTTTTATAAACTATTTTCTGATACACAAATTGCACTCACACTGGGAGATACTAGGTTTTGGAGCTGGGCCACCCACAGTGAACAGTGAAAGACAATATTGAATACTCAGTTTATGTATATCAAATAAAATAAAAAATAAAATAAAATAATTTTTTAAAAACCACCAAAAAGATCCCTCACCAAAAAAAAAAAAAAAGGAAAAAAGAAGCCATCCTGTGATTCAAATCTC
Source organism: Pithys albifrons albifrons (assembly GCF_047495875.1). Taxonomy (NCBI): domain Eukaryota; kingdom Metazoa; phylum Chordata; class Aves; order Passeriformes; family Thamnophilidae; genus Pithys; species Pithys albifrons. Next base: position 9,230,794 of record NC_092464.1, read on the forward strand.
TTCTTCTAGATAAAAACTTATGTCATACCAGCTTGGATTTAAAATTTCCTGGATTTACTATGCTTACTGGTACACTTCAGGTTGGACTTTCCCTCATAATAACCATTATCCTGGACTTCTATCAGTTAGCTTGAGAGACATGCTGATCCAGACATGCCTAGGAAGATTAGGGAATGAAAAATCTTTGGGATCTGGTCCAAATCTCAGATATGTCTCCAATGTAGTCCAATAGAGAGATAATTCAAGGCTCACTTGGACATCCTTTTCTTACTCTTGATCTAACAGCATCATAGTTATTTTGCTCTAATTACAAGGTATTTAATTACTCCCTCAGGTTCTGCCTTGGGTGTTTAACATATTACACATCTTACAGGGGCCATATCATAAAGTGTCATTCAGTGACAGGTTTTCAGTTGTTTCTTTTGCCCTTTTTCTGCTGATGTTTTCATCTATTGAATTGAAGTCTTTCATTTACATTGACTTGTTTCTGAGTCCAGCTGAGTTGAATAGCACGTGAGGCTGAAAGATGGTTTTATAGCCAAATGAAGGTCTCTTATCCTAAAAACTGACCAAGGAAAAAATTAATTGTTGTTTGGGTGGTTGAAGTGATATGTTGCTATGCCTACAGTTTGCATGGACACAGCTGGGCTTAGGCAGTCTGAGATACATCTAAGCATCCCATTTCCCAAACAAAAGCCTGGCCAAGCCACACCATTGACCCTTTTGGTCCACTGGTTTTCTTCCCATGGAAAATGAGGCATAGAGGATGCAGGGCTGTGTCCCAAGGTATTAGTCCAACAGGCAGTCTAGTGGAACACAGAGCATTTATCCAGGATAAAAGCCTATTGGGGCAGTTCTAGAAATTCAGAGCTGGTGTTTACCCTTTCTACCAAGACTCTTGCATCTGTTTTAGCATCATTACTTGATAAGATTCTGTTCTGTTACGTGATTTGAATTCCAGATCTTTAGGATAATAGATTAACAGCTTGCAAACTGCCATAGCAGTAGTTCTGTCCTTCTGAGGGATTTATGTAAATTCCCTCAAATTTGGTATGAGAAGATCAGGAGTAAACTCTCTGCCTGTGTGCTATGAAACAGCATAAGTTGTAAATTTAAGTTTTTGAGGCACTCAGGTCACTGGGTTTATAAAAACTTGATGAGAAAATGTATATACATACTATGAATTTTTATCTACACACAAACCTTAACATGTATGCTCAATTCCACAGCTTTATTCTTCATGGAGTCTTTGCTCACCTGGGATATACTGCTGGTTGCAATTATTTTGTAAGTTATATTTAAAACTAAGTATAAGAGACAAACCATGAGAGATAGGAAAAAGCAAGGGTGGATTTCTATGTTCATTCAGCCAATCAACTTTTTAAGAAAATATCTTTAATACATGACAAACATACAGTTTGTTAGTTTTCCCCACAGATTACTCAGAGCACATGGGCTTTAATCTGATTTGACAGCCTTGTGATATTTTCTGCCATTCTTGTTCTTACCAAAGTGCTCTAAAAATGCATCCATAATTTATTTATGGGACCTTCTTTAACCCTTGAGTAACTAGAATGTACACCATACCTTTCAGCCTTGAACTGTCAGTGCTGATTGTGGAAAGTGCCATCATACACCTCTGAGGTGAAGCAGCTGAGCATTACTCTTTCTTTCTAAAACAATAAATAGTGAAGAAGCCATTGCTTTCTTGACAGAATGCCGAAGAAGAAGTATCAGAACCTACTACCACATTATCACTGTCTAGCAAAATTCACTAGCATCATGAAGACACACAGCTATTAATAATTTTGTGAGATACTTTAATTTCTAACAAGGGAAAATCCCAGGGCAATCTATTTTTATCTGTACCTAGAGCTATTTTTTCCCACTAAAAACATACTGAACTCCTTTTAACATGAATATACCATTACAAATTCTATTCAGAAAGCTCTTCATAATGGACACACTTCATATCTCTTGCAAAGCTCTTAACTTCTCTTGTACTTTATTTGCCTCCTACTAAATTTAGATTTGTTGTAATTATTTAATGCCAAGTAAATCTTCCATTTCTGTGATGCCAGAAGTGACTATTTGGTGGAAATAGTTTCATTACTGAAACTAATGAACTGTTGTTATGGCAATAAAAGGAATAGCCCCAGCTTTGATGCATTTATCCTGGATTGGGCCTGTCCATCTTTTGTGTAATGATAGAGCATAAATTTTCTTCCCTTTGGTCTGGGAAATATCAGCAGATGAGCACTGTGTCCTACATTCCTATTTTTACTACATTCCTACCCCAGTGTTGGGTGGAGTTCTAATGCAAACTTGGATTTCATAGACTCACAGAGCCATTAAGGTCTGAAGGGATCTTTGTAAACTATCTAATCCAACCTCCTCCTACAAATTCAGTTAGATCACGTTGCTCAGGACCATGTCCAGTCTGAATACCTCCAAAGATGGATATCCCACAACTTCCTTGAACACTCTTCTAGAGTCTGAATTGAATAATCCCTGCCCTTAGTGTGGGTATTTTTCACTCGCTATCTAGTCAGAATTTCCCCTATTGCAATCTGTGTTCACTGCCTCCTGTTCCCTTGCTGTGCATCCTCAAGTGAAATCACATTCTCTCCTTTTTGGATTCTGGGAAATGTGTCCTTCCAGCCACATGGAAATGTCTGGAGTTATTCACATCTCAGAATGTTGTCATGCATGGTTAATAAATAGTGATCAACCCTGCAAATGAGGAGATGGTTGTGTCACCTTGGCTATGGTCAGGTTTTGCAGTGTCTTTCACAAAAGTTATGTTAGCCTGCAGGCATTTCCATCCTGCGCCAACTGATGATGGCTCCCATGAGAAAGGAAAGAGTCCAGTTAAGATACAGCCTGCTCAAACCATCTTGTGTGCTGTGCAAACATAGGTTCTTTGGACACTGATTCTGCATTATTTGGGAAATCTCCCTCCTCTCCATGGGAAACATGTACTCAGTGGTCAGGTCAAGTTATAGATCAAGGACTATGCATACTACACAGTTTTCAATTTAAATATGACATCAAAGAGCTTGGTCACAAGAAATGTATCTGCTTTCATTAAACCAACACTCTTTTCTTCTATTTTCCAGAGATGGCAAATTTTGAACTTGTGATCTGGACAATAGAACATCCAACTCAATAAAATAAATGGTCCTGGAAATCTTAATTCTGGAAATCATAAAGTGGGGAGTAGTGAGCATTTTTGAAGGGGAAATCACACTGAAGCAACCTGATATCCTTCCATGATGAAAGGATCAGTGCAGGTAGTTGAAAACTGACTGAACTGCAGGACTTGAAGTGTTATGGTCAGTGGCATGAAATGCATCTGGAAGCTGCTAATTGTGTACTCCAAGAGCTGGTTCTGGGGCCACTATGGTTTCATTTCACCATTAATGACCTGGAAAATGGGCCAGAACACACACTCCTTAGGTTTGTAGATGATACAAAACTGGGAGCAGTGGTACATGCACCAGACAATTGTACTGCCATTCAGAGGGATCTTGATGGGCTGGAGAAATGGACTGACAGGAGCCTCATGAAGATCAACAATAGTAAATGCCAAGTCCAGCCCCTGTGGAGGAACAATTCCATATCCCAGCACTGGCTGGGGATAATCAGCTGAAAAGCAGCACTGCAGAAAAGGACCTGAGGCTTCTGGTGGGCAAGCTGAAGATGAGCCAGCAATGTGCTCTTGCAGCAAAGAAAACAGCATCCTGGGCTACACTAGGAAGAGCATTACCAGCCCCTTGAGGGAGCTCATCCTTTCCTTTCACACAGCACTGGTGAGGTGCATCTGTAGTGCTGGATCCAGTGCAGGGCTCCCCAGTGCAACCAAGACATGGACATACTGGAGTGTGTCCAGGGCAGGATCACAAAGACGATGAAGGTTTTGGAGTATGTGTCAGCAACAGGGGACTGTTAGACCTCTGGTTGTTCAGCCTTTGGAGGAGAAGTCCCAGGGGATCTTATTAATATGTATAAAGAGCTGATGGGGAGTAAAGGTGGAGCCAGGCTTTTCATAGGGGTGACAAGGGACAGAACAAGAGGGAATGGGCACAAACCATAAATGTCATTGAAATAATAACCTTTTTCTACTGTGTATGTGGTCAAACAGTGGAATGGGCTGCCCAGAGAGGTTGTGGACTCTCCATCCCTGGAGATACTCAAAACCTGACTGGATACAGCCCTGAGGAATCTGCACTAAAGAACCCTTTACTGAGCAGAGGATTTGAACTAGATAAGCTCCAGAGATATCTTTCAAACTCCTCCACTCTGATTCTGTGCTAATTTCCCTCAGCTTTTGGAGAATGCTTTCATTTTACTTCAGTATTTAGCTTAGATATCCTTTCTATGCTTTGGAGAGTTAGAACATTTCTAACACAGTATCATTGGCATATGTCTGCTTGAAAACATTTCTCACAATCTTATAGAAGTGAAAGATCCTATTTATTAATTTTTTCACTTGATTTTATTCAACAGTATATTTTTGTGCCACTGTATTCATTGCAAAATGTGCACTGCAAATGGTAATATGATTTTAAAGCTACAATTACTTTTCATAAGCTTTTTTGACTAATGCATAACTGTTATCTAGTAGTATTGACAAGTTTTCTAGATTACCTGGAGCCAAAATAGCAAAATGATTCCTTTGATATTAAATAATTATCCTGATTTTGTAATAGGTCTTGAGCAACCCTATCCTTAAGCAGTAGAAAAAGTTGGAATCTTGGTACTCTATCAGATACAGAAATACTTGGGTGAGTAAAAATTAAGAGCTCTCATGATTTCCTCAGCACTCTGTCCACATCCTTTTGATTTGTCACCTCTAAGTTCAATCATATAAGATATGGGGACTTCATAAAATAAAAATTTAAAGTCTTGTATTCCGCTGTCCTTACCTCTGCCTCCATCTCCCTGCCTTCTGACTATGAAGCAGGATTAATATTTCCCCATCTGGTATGAAGGCAGTATCTTTGGGAGACCCTCATGTGAGGGATGAATATGAATATTTGCACAGACAGATGCCAGATCACAGCCAGGCTGGCCAGACATGAGTCAGCTCCTTTCCAGAAGTTCTGTAGACAGGGGAGCACAGTAAATTCTTCACAAATTCCAACATTATTCAAGGTTGGCATCACAGTGCAAGTCAGTATGTTGAACTTTGGCCTGTCCACATCTGATGGACAAGGTGCATCCCAGAGTTAGTGCTCCTGCCCAGCTGCTCACTCCAGTGTCTGTAGTTAAGGCAGTCTCAGGTCTGTAGCAGCAGCCACAGCTGTTTTGGAGATTTGAAAGGAGGAGCCAGGAATTCCCCATCACAGCCTGGATGCCAACTTCTACATAGCCCTGGGCAAGTCATTTAACTCCTCTGACTCAATTTCCCCATCTGCTAAATGGGGATAATAGCAGAGGAGTATTGTAAGGATTAATTAATTAGCTAATGTTTGCAAAGTGCTTTGAAGATCAAAAGCACAAAGTATTATTGTTGTTATCAAGGGTGTTGAATTAACTTTCCTCATTTTGGCACACAAACCCTAGCACTTGGTCCCTTGCCTCAGGGCATGTGCTGGCACTAAGAACATGATGATGATCATCTAGTCATAAGCAGAGCTACCGGAGCACTCTTTGAGGTGTCATTAAAGCCCAAGCTCCCCAGATATGCCATGTCACCATACAGCAGTTGGGGAGTGATGTCTCCAGGTCTTCAGTGAGTCAGGGTGAATATCACTACGTGCTTCTCACTGCTTCTGCTCACGTAAACATGTCCATGAGGAATCAGGACTTTTCTCACAGCCCATCAGATTTTCTGGGTTCTCCAGTCTTTCCTCACCTCTATAAGACTTTGAGCCTGTTCCTGAGTGTCTACTGTGTCTTACATTCTCTTGTTCAGCTTCACCTCCTTTAAGCCAGTTGGCACCTCATGCAAGAGGGAGCACATCCTACTTTCCTGGCATTAGGGTGAGATATCTGTAGTCACCGTAGTATAGTTTGTTACACATACACACATGCCCTGGCCCACCTGTCGAAACAGTGGGTGCATCACCAGGTTCGTTGACCACCATGGCTCACAGGCTGCACTGCACAAGGCTCAGGCTGAGGTTCATGCAGTCTCTTCCCTTGCTGGACCTGTGTACTCTCTAGCACAGGATCTGGCCCCTGGTACTGGGGACCAACCATCTGAGATTCAGGTGTTAAGTGGTTCCCAAGGAAATTGTGCTGTCAGAGTAGCTGAACTGCAAGAGCTGTTCCTCCTGAAGAGGAAAAGAAGCAGTATTTCTTAGTCTTTGAGAAGCTTGGTCTTTTGCTATAATCTTTGCAGAGGCCCCAGACTAGATTAAGAGATTGTGATAATGACACAAAGTGAACAGAAGGCAAATGTTGGTTGATAAATGAGAATTATTGTCAAAATGCCATTTTAACTTGTTCATCAGCAGAACAAGCTAAGTTATTATGGACTGCAAACTCCACAAATCAGCAGTTTACTAGAAAACAACCATTTAAATGACTGCATTGACATTTTAATACCACCTTTTACTACTGTTGAAGAAATCATCCACAGCAAAACCGAACACTTAGCACACTCCCCCCCCACCCGCTTTTTTCCCCCCCAGTCAGTATAAAGACAGCAATTGTAAAGCGCAACACATAAGACACTTCTTGGACACTGCTCAGTCAAAAAAATGCACTATTGTTGATAATGCAATGGTGTGGAAAAAAATCTACATATGCCCTTGCCTGCATTTTCTCTCTAACGGACTGTATTTCGGTCTTTTTTCATAAACTTTATTGAGGGGCTATTTTAAAAGTGAGGTCGTTGAAACAAACTGCTATAGTGGTTCCCAGATGAAAAACATGAGAGTTCAGGAAGACATAAAGCTGCTGTGTCCATCAAAGCCTTAATTCGGTTCATAGTGTTCTTTATATTAACTATGCCCACTCAGTCTGGCACAAAATACATGGGTTTGAGGTTCCCGAAACACATTTGAATTACTGGGATCAGTCCTACAATGCTGTAATACCCAAACAACTGAATTGATAGCTTTGCACTGTTTAATGTTTGTAAAGAGTCTATCATAAAAATAAGAGATTAAAAGACTGTTAGATCAAATTGCAACCAGATTATATGTTGACGGAGAACTGTAATAAATTATTTAGTTTTCACTTTTGTTTTTACTGACTCATAAAACGAATAAAATTTTGCTCAAAAACACTGAAATAACTAAAAATATTAATTTCTCCATTTAACAAGTGCTGTGGAACATCTCTGTTTAGAGAGGGAGTAGTTTTTGAGTACAGCTTTGGTACTTACCTCCAGGACACTCTTACATGCAAGTGAAGAGCACTTAGATCAAAGCTACCTCAGCGCAGCAACCTGACAGGTTCTTCTCCAGTGTCATAAGGGTGGTTGTGTACTTTTTTCTGTAAATGATCTTGAAATAAAATACAAGGCTCCTAGAAACATCCATATGCATTTCTTGGAGTAAGTGTTTGATATGGGGCATGTAACAAGATTGGAAATTCTATCAGGAAATACTGCTCCACAAGATCTATCATAAAGTGAGATGCATCACAGGAGCTCCATCAAACTCTGCATCTTCTTGTGTTTTTATGGAGTCCTGGGGGAAAAGGATCCAGCTCCTTCCATTGAAGCAATATAATAGTTCATTACTACAGAAACATGGAACATGGACTGAAACATCATAGAATAATAGAACTGTTTGAGTTGGGAAGGACAATGAAGATAGCTCTAAAGCTACATATTAATTGGTTAACTGTGATTTTATCTGAGGGTTTTATCTGAACCATCTGCACAAGTGTAATGCTCATCTCATAACAAATAACAAAAGATAAATTTAGGCAGGTGGCAAGATTTGGATTTTTTGCCTTTTTCCTTTCAGAAGAATTAGCATGATTCATTTTCTCTTGTAGCTTCCTAACTGAGCCCACAGCAGGCTGTGTGTCTAAAGACACCTGTCAAAGCATCTGTACACCGCTCAGATTCACTGGAAGGTACAGACGGGCTGTGGCCCAAAGAGTTCAGAGTGACACAGAGTCATAAAAAGCCAAGGCAAGGGCTTCTGTCAAAATAGAGCTGAACTGTGGGAGGATGTACTTCAGTCTGAATCAGGGATATGGGCAGGGATTGTGGGCACATAGCAGATGTGCACCTAGAAGTGAGATGGGTGTGTAGTATTAATATTAATTTATTGTTTGCAATGTGGTAGGACCAGAAAGCTGCATCTGGTTAGCAGCCCCTGGTGCTGAGTTCTGTATGAACACATAGGTAGGCAGTCCTTGTCCCAAAGATTATGGTATCTAATTATAGTCAATATTTCTGTCGTCCCTGAGGTTTCACAATCTCAGAGTTCAGGCCCTAAAACTTTTAGAGTGGCACAAAAATAATGAAATTGAAAAAAGTACTAATACTGCAACAGGGTTTATTTTTATTTGCCTTCTGGTATCTAAACCTTTGCAATTCACTTGAGTCATTTTTTCTCCACAGCCCTAACGAATAAAAATGTAGGTCTTGCCTACATGGGATTATTTTTTTGTCCTAATCTAACATGTAAATTTAAAAAGATATTGTTAGCTCAATATAACTCCTTCTTCAGCTGACCACTCACACTGGGAGTTAGCTTATGCAGCTTAGGCAAAGTTATAATTTAACTCACCTCCAAAAATCAGCCCAAACACCAGCTTGTAATGAAGTTACTGTCTCAGGGTAGTTGTACCAGTACAATTTTGTACATACCTATTGGCATGAAACTCTGCTGTGAGGATCTTTTGGCAAAACAAGGTGCTATTTAAACACCCTCAAACCCTCATGTTTCATGGAAAACACATGCCCCCAAGAGCTGAATGCTAAATGTTGAAGCAAAAGGTTTGATGCAAGCCTCGGGAGAGAAAGAAATCTCAGATGTTGGCAGTGCCACTGCTGAAGGCAGAAAATGAGTAGGAAGGAGGACAACATGAACTGCGATTAAATCCAGCTAGGACAGAAGCCAAACTGTTCTGGGTCACTCACACTTAGCCTATTTATAATTTTAGTACAATACAGATCATGAACAATATTAAAATAAATAGCATGTGCCTTAATGACCTCCTCTTCTTGTCCCTGTCATGTGAAGAATTCTCTGATTCTCTGCCTACTGACAACCTTGTGTTTAATTGCTTTTACATCCTTCTGTGCACTCTGCCCTTAACTACAACTCTGCTGAGCACACTGGTACACAAATTTAAATTTTTACACTTTCTGCCCAACGTATATCAATACATTTAATTCTGACAATAGATAGAAATCAAATTATTATCAACTGATTTTATGAAATATTGACAAGAGCTGACAAGGCATTTACAGCCTTTGGACTCTAAATCTGAAGAATTTCTAATTTGTCAGATTTGCATTTTATATTTGGCTTTAAGACCATGAATGTTCTTTCTGTTCATGACCCCCATTCTTCAGCTGTAACTGTGCATAAAAGCTGGTTGTTTCATTTTTCATCCTTTTAATCCTGTGGCAGTGTAACCCAATTCACTGTGGTGGAACGAACCTAGAGACAGAGCCTGGAAGAGGGAGGGCAGAGTATTTCAGTGACAAAGTCTAAAGTTCTGAGCATGACCAAGAGATTACCAAAGATTTTCTGCTATTAACCCAACACAAAGAACTCACCTTTCTTTGTCATCTTGTACCAGTATAGCTCCACAGGTGGATACCACACCCCTTGTTCTGTTAAGCTGTTGTGGACAGTGGAGGTTTTTTTATGAATTTGCTCACGTAATGTTCTCCTATTCTCAGTGTAGCTGCAATACTTTTCAGGAATTTAGCCTCCAATAAGACTAATTCTAGACCTGGGAAGGTAATAAACTCCATCAGACTGTCTGAAAAACAGTAATGGTTTGCAGCAAACCCCAAGGTCATTTTCTAATAAGCCAGATATTGTTAGATAGATGGGTAAACAATAGATATTTATAGTTACCTGTTCTTTCAGGTTGCTTATCTAAACCTCACTCAAATCTCATGGAACTAACTGAAGCAGGCCAGAAATACTGCAAAAACCTCTTTGATATTTCTTTTGATGCCAAATACAGAAAATGGAAGCTTTAAGTGTTTTGGATATTGCATTCAGACACGGGTCTTAGAGTAAGAGACTGTCAGAAGAAGACACACTGAAGGCCAAAATCTTCAGATGTCCTCATCTTGTAGACAAAGTTTGTTCTACATGCTGCTGCACATGAGAATTTCTCCCTTCAATCCTCTGCCTATATTATGTTGTCTTCCTGCTTTTGTGTGGGGTTTTTGTTGTTTTTTTGGGGATGGAGGGAGCTGAGGTGGGAGAGGGAGTGCTGGGGTGATGGTTTGTTTGGGGTTTTTGTTTGTTGTTTTTGTTGTTTTCCTGTTTGGCAGGTTTTTTTAGTGGTTTTTTTTTTTTTATTTAGACTTCTCATGGGTACATTTGCTTCTTACAAATATTGCAAAATAAAGCAATGTCTTCATGAGAAGAATATGTGGAATAATGCATAAAGAATTGATGTTCATGTTCAGGAGTATGCTAAAAAAATGGTAAAGACCCCTATGTAAAAGTTTGGTACCTATATCTTAGCTGCCACCCAGGGATGACAGGTGAGCACATGGACCCCAGCCAGCCACTCAAAGTGACCTAATACTCTCTGTCAATGCCTACCCTACAATACTACTCCCACATAGTGAGGATTTATTAATACTTTATTAACACTTGTACCAATATGCCTCCAGCATACTTTACTGCTGGGAATGAACCAGAGTTGCACTCAGAAGCACTAACTGTCAGCCTTTAATACAAACTTTAGAAGAAAGGGAAAATGCTAGACTTTAGTTGCCTGTATACTGAATTTTTTCCCATTTTTTCTGGGACTTAAAGCTGCAGAATGGCTTAACTTTGTTCATAATTTGGCTGGGCATGTGAAGATGCAAAAAGCAATAGCATTCATTGTCTAATCATAAAAAAATTAGTTTAGCAACTTGATTTCACATGAGCTCAACTGCTATGACAGAATTTCACTATAATGGAAGCTGCCAATGTTGCAACCTCTGGAAAGAAAAAAAATGGCAAAATTCAAGCAAGTTAAAAGAAATATTCAGTGAGGTTTTAATTTTTCAGTGTCTCAATATAAAATGAAATGGTTTAAAAAGTAATAAAAGAAACATGGAAATGGGCCCTAACAAAAGTCATCAACCTGCATTGCATGAGACTGGGTGCTCCTAGTGGGCTCACCACTTGGGAATTTGAAGAATCTAATGATTTGATTTCTACAAGACGTCTTCAATTACATTAGCTAGGATTGAAAATGCTTGTAGCAATTCCTCTGGTAAATCTTAGTTTGCAAAAATTAATAATAATTTTATCCTGCTTGGTTATGAACCAATATTAGTTCCAAATTAGGAACTAATATTCCTTGTTGTCCTGAGTTATTTAACTTGGTGAGCTTTGGAGTGCTTAATCTCCCCCACAGAAGTCATACACAAAGGATATATCTATGTATCTTTAACAAGCACTGAGGCTCTCAAATTTGGCCTTTAAATGTTTTAGTTTGGAGGCAGGGAAGTTTCCAGATCAGTGAAACTGTGCATACATGTCATTTTTCTAGGCTCTCCATGCACATACAGAAGAGAATTTCAGCTCATTTGCTTAAGACTAGGCAACCCTTCTGCCTACCAACATTAAACCCACAAGTCTCTGCAAGAGGGAGCAACAAGGTAAGGATTGGGATAGCATCCTGCCCATCCACCTGTGAATCTCAGCTGAGCCCATTTACCTGTAGGAGGAATAGCTGCCCCTGCAGGACACAGCAAAGCTGGAATGCACACGCTGAGAGTAGCAGCAGGATGGACATCTCAGGCTCTGTATTGGACCCTGCATTCAAGGCTTGTAAATCCTCTTCAGTGTTTTATGAAAGTTCTTTCCTGTTTAGTGCTGTAGAGATACAAGAAATTAAATCAGCATGTATGTTATTATCAAACAAATAAACAAAAGGCGAGATTACATCTTCTCATGTATCAGAATATGATTTCAACATCAGAACCTCTTGCCTTCTATCTGAATTAATCATTCAGGAAGACAGAGGGGTCCTTAACTAAAATAGCCATCATTACACGCTTCAGACATTCTCATGCCTGCCTGCTTTGTGTACCTGAAGAGAACACTCCAATGCTAGATTGGTATCAAGATTTCCCGTAAGATCTGCAAACTTCTGTGAAAAAACAGGGCAGCGGCTAAGGGACTTAATGAGAGACACTAAACTCATTCTGTGCTCAGAGAAGGGGAGCCTGAGAGGATGTGCACACTGCCAAATAATTCCACTTGCTATTCAAACACACAGAGAAAAAATGGGCTTAGTGTTTGCAGAAAGGGTCTGAAAAATATGAAAGAAACATTGAGCACAGAAAGAACAAAATGCAAGCTAGTTTACTCATGATGATGATGATTTAAATCAGCTTTCAGGATAATGCTGGGGGGCGGGGGGAATTCATAGGAAAAAGTAGTGCAAAAAGACCTGTGCTGTAGAACTGAAAGAAGCAGTTGAATGCTACATGCAGCTCTCATTATCTGTGGGGGCTTTCTTACAGATTTGTATCATTTATTGTGCTGTACGTGACCAGACACAAGTGAAAAGAAAGATTCAACAAAGGACACTGCACAGTGGTTGATGGGCAGGAAGAAAGTCCATCAGGACTGCACGGTGGCACAGCATCGGCTCGGTCTGTGCACTGAAATGCAAATGTGCATCGTTGTTGTTGGGCACAGTGGCAGGGCTGAAATTGGAGGAAGCAGATGCTGTTATCTGATGATGATGTTGTTCTTGCTGAGTCTGAAGAATCACTTCAAGAGCTAGTAATGAGAGTCGCTGAAGCTAGTGTTGATTACAGACTACATCAGAATGTAAAAAGATAAAGGTGATGACACTTCTGAAATGGCGTATTGCAGCCACAATATAAAGAAAGAGGTTGAGCAGTGAAGGAAATTCAGTTTCTAACAGGCAGTGGATAAAAATGGAGAGCCTCAGCTCTTGGAAGAAGGCATCTTGTTCTATATTCATGCATATGAACATTTGACTACTAAGGATCCCCAAAGAGGATGATGAACACAAGCCCAGGTAAATCTCTGCACCTATTTGGCTCTGCTCTAGGAAGAGCGAATATTAATGCAATAGAACAAAGCAGGTGCATTAGAAAAACTGTGAAGATTTGTAATTTCAGGCTCCCTCCAAATGCTATTGGGTTAGGAATAGTTTTAAATACTTTAAAAATATTTAATACTTTAAAATACTACAAAATGCTTTTAAAAAAATGTCTTCACAAGGGAGAAAAAAGAAGCAATACAAGAAGGAAGCAAAGGGAAGGTCGGCTGATGGTTTGAAAAGGCTACGCATTAGCTAAATTAAACTAAACAGGGGTCCTAGATGGAGACAGGAGCTGTTTTTAAAAATGTTATTGGGCTGGTTTTACAACCAGAAACCCCTTCATCTCAGGGACACACAAATTTGTCAAACAGATCCAGCTCTAACAAAAATATGCGCCCAAGGATCAAATGGACAATCTTCTTAACAAGCCCCTGTTTTTCCAGGGACCTGAAATGCTGCTGATGTTCCTGATGTTTCCAGTTTTTTTCCTACCACAGAGATATGAACAGTTTTTGTCCTTTACCATACATTAAACAAAAGGTTGTTGAAGGTAGGCAAAGTGGAGAGGGAAGAGAGGGTCCATATAAAGTAAAATAGAGAACTATAACCAAAGGGTTATGGGGAGCATTTGCTTTAAAAGGACTCTTGAAGGTGTAGTCAAAATGAACCCAAAGACCACAGTGCCACAACCAGCCCCCGAAGGAGCTGAATATTTTGGCATTAGAATTATAGAATGGCTTGGGTTGGAAGGGACCTTAAAGACCATCTAGTTCCAAACCTCTGCCATGGGCAGGGACACCTTCCACTAGTCCAGACTGCTCAGCTTTCCATCCAATTCTTTTAGTTTTTCCATGTGGGAAAGGTGCTCCGTCCCTCTTACCACCTTCATGGCACAACTTTGGGCTCACTCCAACAGGCCCATGTCCCTCCTGTGCTGGGGACCCCAGAGCTGGTTGCAGCACTGCAGGTGGCGTCTCATCAGGGTGGAGTAGAGGGGCAGAATCCCTTGACCTTCTGCCCACACTGCTTTGGGTCCAGCCCAGTATATGGTTAGTATTGCTCCTGTAGTCCAACCTAATGGTGCTCCACCCTTGGCCTTTTTTTGTCATTTGTATTATCATTCCCAGCTAGGGCTGTGGGGGGCTGCTATTTCCAGCAAGGGTCAGTTCTCAGCTTCTTTGGCTGTGAAATATTAAGTATCCACACTGTAATATTTTATTATATTACATATTGGCCAATAGTCATATAATTTCCAGTCCATAAACACACCATCACCCATCAGACATGAATGCTGAGGATGTAAAAGAGTTTTTGCAAAATTAAAGGGATTCCTAAGTCTTTGCACTACACATAACTCCTGATTTATGTGACCACTTATGAAATGAAGGATTGTCCATGGTCATCTATCCAAGACAATTGAAAATGGTCACAAATGGTCTAATTTGTATTTTGCAACCACCTGAAAATGTAAGAGCTCTAGGGCATGCATTCTAGAAGAGCTGACAGCCTTGTTTGTGTCCCTTTAAATGTCACTGCTGTGTCACACTACCTCTGACACATTATGTTGTGTGTGGTGTGATTTCAGAAATCAGGCAGCCCGTGAGCCAGGCACAGAGCAGATGCTAAAGAGATCAGGTGGCCATAAGAAAATGGTAATTTTAGATCTCTCTAACATTTCAGCAGCCAGGATTCTTCATTTCTTGTTCATCTCCAGTCCAAATCTCTGACAGCAAAGACAACAACTTTGTTTCCCCAAAGAGCATCCTCAAAATCATTTGATTCTCTTGATCCTTAGGGTATATCCACTTGGATTTGTAGCAGAAAATTGGTGAGGGTCTAGCAGGAGGGATAATAACGGCACAAGTACCTCTTAGCTAGTTATTTGTCAGGCAAATGCTGTCACAATTGCCAATCTGCATCTGCTGTCCCAGCAAAGAGAGTTTAGTTAACTCTGCAAACTTGCTACTCCTCATCCTCTCAAGTACAAGGAATTTCAATATTGCCTTTACTCACACTTTCCAGTAGCTCAGTCATTTCTTATTCTCAGTTCTGTTAGAGCTGAGGGCAACCTACTGTTGTTAAAGCTGAAGATCTGTCGACTTCACTCCCACCACATAGTTATGGCAGCAATGTTTATCCATACTAATTTGATGCTTAATGGCATTCAGTTCATATAACTGCAGCCATCTAAAACTCATGTGTTTTATCTAAGCAAGCTGTTCATGCCTCCTCTGTAGTCCAGATACAGAGATGTCTTTCTCAATTTTTGCCCCATCTGTCCCATATGCCTCTTTTAGGAGAGGAAAATATATATATATCTGGCCTCCATTGACTATAGAGGGAGCCTGGGTAATAAGCATAGATTTACACCTTTAAACCTGTATTGACTTAATTTTCAGAAACACCATAGGATAATTCCCACTATCCTTCATAATATTAGTTTCCATCTTACATGCCCTTGCCAGTTGTGAAAGTAAAGTACGTGCAGAAATGGCCTCACCTGTAGGTCCTACTGCTGAGGGGTCATTGACAGTCACAGATGAATAAGAACCAACAATTTTGTGTTTTAGATAATGGCCTTTGGATGTCTGCACCAATTACCTCAGCAAATTTTCAGTGAGCAAGGAAGAAAATGCTCCTAGAGAATGTCTCCCTCCTTTCCTACTCAGTAACTATATGTCATGGCGTAGCAAAGACTTCAGGAAGCTGATCAAGTTCTTGATTCTGCAACACTCAATAAATCTAAGCTGTACATCATGTTGATTTAGGTATCTTCCAGCTGTCAAAGCTCCCTAGATTTTCAAGAAATAGATTGTGCTGCACAAAGGTGCTAGCAAGAGCAGAACACCTTTTCACCTATAAATTTCAATAAATATAAGTTGTTCATGTCTTTGCCCAGCTCTATAGTTTTAAAAATATCACTGTACTTTTTCGTGTATCCTGGAGTCAAAGAGTTCATCTTAGGTGATAAATCCTGCATAATGGTAACATAATCCAAGAAAGCAGTAACTGCAGTGATACAGAACAGGTACTATTTTTCTCAGTCATGATTTAGGTCACAGCTTCATCAGATTGGTTATTGCTATAGCAACCACAGCTTTTGCTTTTGTACAGAGACTTCTAACAGTATTCCACAAGGTAAAAGAAACATTCTGAAACACATGAGATAAACCAAAGACATAAAGGCATACAACCCATCAAGATAAAAAAAAACAAAAGCAATCTAGTCTTTCCTTAAAGACTGAACTAACACCTCATTGTGAGAGAAGAATGAAAGTAATGAAAATAAATATAACAAGTGTTTCATGGACTCTGGTAGAAATGAAACCATGGTAAGGCTATTAGAGCTCAGAACACAAAGGACTCTTTCCTCTGGTACAGAAGGTCACAGATTTAGCTCCTGTGAAGGGAAAATCCAGGCATACTTCATTTACTGAGCTACTACACTAGAATAAGCACCTTTAATTATTTTAGTCTCTCTCTCTGCTTTCCAGACAATGACAAAACCTTGTGAAGGCAGGGGTTTTATTTATTACCTAGTTCTGCAGGATTCTTTATTTAACCAGCCTTGTCAACACAATGATTTCCTTTGGAAACTTTACCCTTCACTACAAATTACATTCTATTAATTTAAAGAAGCAGGGACAGAAATTAACTTTCTGCCCCTTTTGCCACAAACTTGCTTATAGACCATTAAAATATACCAATCCAACTTGTTAAATGTACTTTAAATTGGCTGGTTTAAATTGGCAAAGCCCTGCATATAATGAAAAACTTTTTGAGTTGCCTTTTAGTTGGGCTAACATATGAAAAATAAGAGAGGACCTAATAATGGTTAATGGTCAGCACTTACATAGCAGAGCGCTTTTCATATCCAGAGTGCTTTTCAATATTACCTAATTAAATTTAACCCATTCCTGCAAGAGGGATCTTATGAATACCTTATTGATCAGGTAAATGAGGGTAAAGATCTGAATGGTTTAACCTCCAAAAGTAGGTAAAATCAGTGACAGCCAAGGGACTGCAACTGACTTACAAGATGTTCTAAGTATCTCAGGTTCATTCCATCCTCATGTGGCAACTAGCAATAGAGCCCAATGGTTCTGCTGGGCACTTACAGAGCAGGACCATAAAGTCTGTTAAAAATTGCTACTGAGAGGTTTTAGTTTTCAGAAAGTGACATCCCAATTCAGAAAGGAAATCTGATTGCTGTCTTGAGTTAATATTTATCCTGAAAAGTCTGTGCCAAAGACTTAGTGCTCAGCATGCTGCTGTCTGTGGCATACAATCCTAACAAAGGACAGAAAGCACAATGCTTCACAATGGATATCAAGAGATGAGTCCTACTCTAGTAACTCTACAGCAAAATATATTTCTGCAAACACAGACTGGTGTTTGGGCTGAAATAACTCTTCCTCAGTATTCCATCTCATACAGCCATACTTCATTCTTTTGGCCAGCTGACATTTGTTCAGATTTCATAATATTTACTTACTCATGTTTCCTTTTTTTGACTGTATTTACTGAACTATATACCTTTCTTTTTATCTGTAGATATAACTGTATGCATTGCTGAAAATTGCTAAGTATCCTAAATGTACCCACAGCTCCAAAATCTTCCAGCTCTTTCCTCAACAAGATAAAAATTAAAATAATTATATGAATGTAGTTAACATTTTTCTTGTATAAAAACTCTAAAAAGACCTCCTGAACTGTCCCAACTTGTTTTCTTAAATTATTGCAAGGTCAAGTTTGCATTACACTCAGAAACTAGACTGTTTGCTTTATTTAATAAACGTTGCCTGTCAGCTCACTTGTACTGCATCCAATGTGAATATCTGCCTTCCTGACACAGATGCACCAATGTATATTTTCATTCTACATGCCTACAGTGATCAGACATCTCTCTGATTCCACAAACTTAGACTATTGTGAGAACTGCCATGAAACACAATTTCTTTTAATTAAAGGCAGTACAGACAATTCGGTCTCTATAAGTACATCTATCCTTGCACATAAAATGAACTAGGACCTGTTCTTTGCCATTATGGCAAGTGGCAAGGCATGGCTAGCAACCATACGGTTACATCCTTCTTTCTCCATCCTGCCTACTGGGACTGCTCCCTGGCCAGTGCTGTTGCCTGCATTGTGTCTGGGCATCATATTGAGGTGTGATGGCATGGAGCAAAAATGTGCCAGGGAAGTTGTTAATAATTAAACAGTATGGACCACAGCAGGAAAGTGCTGAATTTCCTGCCATGCTCTTCTTCAATGTATGAGTATAGATATGGACTATGTCTACCATTTAATAAATAAAGAAAACTGCAGACTCTCATTCCCACAGCAAAGTCTTCCAGGTCCACCAGCAAGGACACCAAAGTCACACTGATGCCCAGAATTGCCCAGTTATCAAATAACAACATGGATGGTCAGTACCTGGCCTTCAGTGGTCATCTGTATTCTACTGCTAAGGATACAACCTGTGTGGGTTTTCAGCCCAGGAGGTAACTTGGCTGATTTCAAAATAATGGAAATTTTAGTGTGAGTTTAATCTGGACTGAATGCACCTCAAACAACAAGCCCTGTGTGTTGCAAAGTCGTCTTTAGGTTCCTTGGACAACAGTGTGTGAGAGAAAATACAAGAGAGGGTGCAAGAATACCTTGACTCACTGAAAGAAAATTATATGGAAAGTTTACAACACTGCATTGATGTTCCCCATCAGTGTGGAAATGAGGCCACAACTGTTGGGGTAGTCCTGTAAGTGCTTCTGAAATCAGCCTGCCCCTGAAGACCTTTTATATCATTTGTCCTTCTCCTCCTGGGGCAAAAATCTGTGGCAGTAAAGACATCCCTTATAAAGCCTTCATTGTTATGTGGTGCAGCTCTTTTACACCTTCCACTTACATTAGAGGTGTTGACATCAACCTGGAATTTACGCCTGATCTGAGAGTAGGTGGGTAGAAGGATTCAGGATAAGATTCCCCAATGTAGATGCTCCCTTGCTTTCAGCAGAAATGGTTTGCCAGTTTGCTGCTCTGCATCTGTCTTTCAGCTATCAACCTTTTTTGGAACAAGTATCTGATTTCCGGTTGTACCTATGGGGTGTTAGGTAGGATAGGGCTATATGAATGCTGGACAATTGAAGGAGGAAAGGGAAACTGAGAAATTGCAGGCTGATCAGGAGAGGTTTTTCCATCCTAGTCTGTTAAAAAAGATCTTCAAAGCTGACTTTAACAGCTGAAATCAGAGGCGGATGTGATACAAAACTATTCTGGGCTTGTTAAACTATTTTTAAAAATGCAAAAGCTTTTATTAGCTTAACATACTATTCCAATGCACACGAGTAAAATGAAGTGTGTCCTGGTAATTCTGTCAAGATTATGCACATTTCCCTCCTGACTCAAGACCACACTGATCATAATGGCATTAATTGATATTCATGTGCATGCCATATTTACTTCTGCAGAGTTCCCGTGTAATTGAGCAATAGTTAATGGGCACTTAGGACTCTATTCACAAGAGATTACAAATGTGTGTGTATTGGGGAGCTTTTCCCTGTGGAGTTTCCATGTGTCTGGATAGGTGCATAATCAGTGTGCCAGTCATCAGACAGAGCAGCTGACACTCGTGGCCCTGGTGAGGGCTGGAGCGAGACAAATTCTCAGCCTTTTCCCAATTTGGGCTGGGGGGAGGGATGGGGACTGCGGTGGGGGGAGATAATTATGAGTCAGGGCTGCTCAGCAGAGCCAGAGATGGCGTTCATGAAGATTCAGGATGAATCATGGCTCCAGCCTTCAGTAAACCAGAGCTGTCTCCTTTCTCCCTCTGAGCAAACAAATCTCTCCTTATTTTATTCTTCGGCAACCCTACAGCCTGTGTGAACCTTCCCCACCCTCACATCACTGGGGCACGTGGCATCCCTCGCATCTGCCAAATGACCCGTTTCCCCCCATTTTCAAGTCTTTAGACATAGCCAAGCACTCACAGATGTCCTTCCCAGAAAAGCATCAGAATTATCAGAAGCACTGGGACCCTGCAGTGCTCCACTGTGTAACCTTTCTGATGCAGCAATAACACATTCAGAGAGCAGACTTCACTGAGTGGAACCCCAAAGCACTTTACAAATTACAGAGAGAGGAATCATGTTAACTCCCTCCTGATAAGCTGTCATTCCTGGTCTGTAATACAGCAGCTGGTTCGCTGCCCACAGCAGCACCTACAGCAGCTCTGAACAGGCAACAGGACTCGATACAGCTTCCAGTGGCATGGCAGGAGAAAATAAACCAGACATGGTGTGACTCCTTGGATTGGACAGTGGTTTTGATGTGTGCATTTGGAGAAGGTTTCAAAGGAGGGTGAGTGTGATTGGGTGGTGACTTCCTTGGGATTTTTGAGTTAATGGAATGAGGGAGAGAAATGGATAAAGATGAGTTTTCTAACAGCACTGCAATATCAGTGTGTTTGGTGGAAAATAGTATAGTTTTTCATTTTCGGTTTCTTTACCTTCTTTTCCTCTTCTAACAACTAGAGTGCAGAGCTCCTTGTGCTGTGGCTGCTGGGTGTAATAATATAAAACCCTGAGCTAGTAAGAGGGAAAATGTTATTTTATATTTTTAAGTTCACTTACAATTTTGGTCATGAATGTTACTGATTTTATTGTGTCCTTCTGGACTGTTTCTCTCTCGCAGTGCTGCTCTTTGAGCTAATACCGTCACTCTGACCATGAGACTTGCTCTTTCCTTCTGAAAGCTGAAAAATTAAAAACTGAAGGACAGACAAAAAAAATAAAAATGCAAATCTGCAAAGCGAAGGAAGACAAGCTGGAAACTCTGCACCACTGTCTTGTGAAATGGACCCTGAAAAAAGCCATATGAAATCCCATCAATGGCAGTTCTGGAAAAACACAAGACAGTCTTTCAGGTCATAGTCCCTGTCATAATTTCATGAAGGTCAAAAGCTGCAATGCTCTTGTAATTTTATTCTCTTGTGAAACACACCTGGATCATTCCTAGTCAAACACAAAAGAAGTGCAACATTGCCCAATGATGCAGGTTGTGCTTGTCTGAAATGCTACTTATGTCTTGTCACATAAACATGGTTTCAACAAGAAGTCTAGAAGTTGTGTCTGGAGACAGCAGCTGTGTTAGTGTGCAGCTGGGCTGTCTGCAATGTCACTGCCCTCAACTAAGGTTTCCCTCTTGGGGAGGGAGTTGAGGGTTTCTGGGGATGGTACAAAGTTCTGCATATTTCAACAAAATCACTTTTCCCATTGGTCGGGTAATAGTGAAGCTGCGTTCCACCCTAGAAAAAGATAGAAAAAATTTATCCTTAGGTTTCAGAATGGCATGGAATGGGTATGAAAGAAAGACTTACTGTGATGTATGTGGGGAAGCATAAAAATATTTGCTGTCAGAGTTAAAATACAAGAGACCTTATATAAGGTACTTCTTACATAGGGATTTCACTGATGTAGGTATGCAGTTATCACATTGCATGATCACATGATGATCATCTTCAGGTGGACAGCTTCAGCAAACAAGAATGAATACAGGAACCTTTCCTTGTATTTGTCATGTTAGAAATAGCTCTCTATTGTCGAAAAGAACAGTAACAGCATTTCTTCCTGGTCCATATAACTTTGTCCTTATTACATCCACCAAGATGCTAAATGCAAGACCAATGAATCATAAAACTTTTCCAGTCCAGGTTTTGACTGAAAATGAAAACACTGCTTTTTGTATCAAAATCTTGGCTGGATGAGATGTTGTTATAGTGCAAAAGTGTTAAGGATTCATTCCACAAAGGCTGGCAATGTTGTCTGCTTCACCTTGAGACTAATCTTGGTTTCAGTGTAGGCTGCGGTGCAGTGTCTTTCTCTGCTTTCAATGATTTCTAACTTCACTTCCATTTGCATGCTTCACTCTCTGAGGTAGAGAGCATTCTATGACAGGATTTTCGTTATCCATTCTTTTGAAAAACCTTCTGTAGAAGACTGAAACATTTCCTGAGTATTATGAGTTCAAGAGGATTTACAACCATCCATTTATGAATTAGATATGGCAGCACTTGGGAAAACAATGCATACAGTCCCATCATGGTTGTATTCATAAGTCCAGTGATGACACTTTTAAATTATGTATTTACTTCATTATTATCTGCAGAGAATTTACCTTTGTAGAATTATCTCCTGGGAAGGTGAATGACAGTTTCCAACTTTATCGAGAGTTCTCAAAGCAAATTACACATCTGTTCTGGGTCGAACCCAAATGGGCAGAGACACTGTGCTGTAAAACCTTGGTAATGATAAGTATGGAAAAGGCATTTGTGGGTTAGCTGATGACCTTTAGCTGTGACAGAAGTAAATGTTCATGGCACATCTTCACAATACAAACTAACTGCTTCTTGGCAGAGGTCTTCTCAATGTGTTGGAACAGATTATTTTTTTCACTGAGGACCAAGTTTTGGAGAATCTCATGGGAATGCAGTTTTCTTCTCAGCATGATGAGTAACAGCAGTTTTCAGCATTCAGCTCATGCCCATTGAAATTAACCAAAGTCTTCCCTCTGGCATGGAGAGAAGAGAGAGGCCTGAAAGCCCTGCATTTCAGCAGGACAAACCAAGTATTTCCCTGGCAATGCTGAGCCCAAACTTCCAGGAGAACCTTGGCACCCAGACCAGGGACAGGCCAATAGTATCCACCCATGCCCCATTTGCTTCTAGGATGCTTCCAGGGTTTGCAGCCACCAGTACTTTCTTGAATCTTAACTCTTTCTTCACCAAAATATAAAATTTCCTCTGGAGGAACTATATTTTTTGCTGGGTCAGACAAAAGGTTTGGACAATAACTCCAAAATTATAGGTTTCACTATTACTAATATGAATTTTGGTCTTGATAAGAAAAAAATTGCTTTGATTCTTGTTTTGCTTCGGCATTATATTGAAGTATTGTTTCTTTAAAAAGAAAATATCTGTAGACATTTTGCTGAGAAGATCTCTCATTTTCATGCCTCAGTTGAGGCTTTTAAAACTGCCAAAAAAGACTGATTTGTGGGAGAGTCTTGTACATTTGTGAAAATGTTCCAGCCAATGAAGGTAAAAGACTCTGGAGAAGGAAAAATTAAAGTTTGAATGTGTTCAATGGACAGTCATTAAACTTTGGCAGCTGAATTTGTCAAAGGTCCTGCCTGTCTTCCTGAGCAGTGAGCAGATGCCAACCCAAATCAAAACCTCTCTCACAAATCAAGAATAAAACTTTGGATGCATATCAAAATATGGCCAATGTTTGCTATTTTCAGTGGAAATGCTAAAAGTTCATCCCCTATCCCAGCTTAGTTTGGTGACTGTGTGGTCACAGGACTTCTCCATGCTGCATCAAACCCCTGCCATCCCTGTGCAGCCAGGAATAGCAATACCATGACTAAAACAGATCTCACTAGAG
The DNA here is from genome assembly GCF_047495875.1 of Pithys albifrons albifrons. Classification (NCBI taxonomy): domain Eukaryota; kingdom Metazoa; phylum Chordata; class Aves; order Passeriformes; family Thamnophilidae; genus Pithys; species Pithys albifrons. The sequence goes on from NC_092464.1 coordinate 9,254,421, forward strand.
CTATTCCATAGTGTTCCTCATTGTGTGGGAAACAGAAACAAAACTTGGTTTCTGGTCCCTCTCTCCCCTACATTTGTGCAACTCATCAAAAAAGCATTAGACACAAGTTAGATGGTGAATTGGACTATCTCTTTTTCTCCACTGTACTGCCACTCACTAAACCAAAGTTCTTGCATTTATTTCCGTACACTTCTGCAGAAGTTCCTTACAGGGTGTCATGATCATAACAGTGGAATCACAGAATATGCTGAGTTGGAAGGGACCCATAAGGATCATCAAGTCCAACACTTATAATCTTAGAGTATAATGACAAAATTTGTGATTCAACCACATCCTGGAGCTTTTGTATAACTGTGTGCAGGGTTTCATGAAGCTGTTTCACAGAACAAGCCAACTCAGCTGTGGGGAGCAGGCACTGGAGATCATTATTCAAAAAAACACAGCAAAAGGGCACATGCCCCATTAACTGTTCAGCCAGCAAGGTGTTTTTGGCTACCTGCTCCAAAGAAAGAGTGCTAATAACAACTTTTTGCATCCTTAGAAGGCATAGAAAGCACACGTTCTGTTTTGAGAGTCTATGTGTGTTTAGCAAAGATGCTAAACTATCCTTCTCAAGGGAAAGTGTTCCAATGGTAATCTGGGAGTTTGTGGCTCGTATGACTGTGGAGTGCTGCAGCTCAGCATCATATAAAGTCATGTAGGGTTGAATGGTGTAACCCCATCCTGTTTTGAATATAATTACAAAGCTGAAGGAGTTGAATGAGTTGTGTAAGTTACCATGAATACAGCATCTAAAGCATTTTTTCTGTACTGCTCCCTACACATCTATAAATATTTAGAGAGATAGATATATAATGCAACTAACAATAACAAATGCATCTAATGCTCTTTCTTTGTGTAAGTGTCCATAAACCTGCCCAAAGAAAGAGACAATATGTGTATACATGTAGCATTTTTTTCATTTTGTTTTAAAACAACTTTTTGAACAGTCCCTGGGAGTCTTTGTATTTCAGACAAGTAGACTGTGTGACAATAGCAAACATTAAACTACTGTTATTGAACAAAGTTAGTAAAAGTAATTCCAAAGCCATCATATTTCTAATTAAGTTTGAAAGTGATGCATAACAAAAGGACTCAGAGAAACTTTAATTTCATATTCCAAACTAGTTAGTCCTATTTGTTTGCTTTGAATCACTCATTTCAATAAGGTGAAAACTTGTGTTAATCCTCCATTCATCAGTTGCCTGGGTGCGTGTGAAATGAGTCATGTGGACAAAATAAACCACTGCTAGCTGCAATATTCTATTGTCCTTTAAGCTTCTTCAAGGGGCCTCTTCACAGGTACCAAAAAGCCACTTTAGACACTTCACATATTTTTGAAGATCCTCCCTTTTTTCACATCGCACATTACTCACTCATTGAAGAATAGCCGAAAACAGGCATAAAATGAAGGAAGCTGAAGTAGGCCAAACTCATTTTCTACACAGAGAGAGATAATTGGCACTGCAGTAATTTTGAGGAACTGAATTAAATGAATAAATTGTGACATGGGAAAAACTGAAAAGGACAACAGTTTCCTGGCTTGCACATAATAGTTACTTTGGACAGCATTTTTCTTGGAGACCAATTGATAAAACAGGACAAAAATGTTTTTCCCATTAATTGCTTTCAAACATTGTCCTGCTAAATGCCCAATTAAAAGGTAGAAGCGTGAGCTTCTTTTTTGCTTATAATGACCACATATTGGGGGAAAAAATCAGTAGCAACGTCTTAGCATTTTCTTTTGTAGATGTAGAATAAAAAGATCAATGGAAAAAGGTTCTTAGCTTACCTTAAACTAAAACAGCCTCAAAGTCTGGAGACCAGCATGGGGGTGAGGATGGGGTGGTGGGGAGTGGGACACATACAGTATCACTGCATCATGCCAAAACAGTCATTTACACTAAAAAACTTAATTTCCTAAGTCAGTAAAATGTATAAAGGTAAGTTCATAAATTGCCCACTATTACTTTGAATGGATTATAAATGGGGTTATTTCATGTCCAAGAAGGAAATAATTGTGTATATAAACCCTATACCAAAGTTTTCCCTCATTTGATTTTTTTAAAAAAATTTGTTGTAAAGACACAGTTCACTTACAATTAAAGAAAATTCTGATGACTCAAATGCACAAAAAGCAACGGAGTCTAAGTTATCTCTGAGATAACTTCACTGAATTAAAAGAGGTTAATTCATCACCTCCTTATTAATTATATTAGTTGAGCACTTAAAGAGTTGCCACTGCGAGTCAATACTGAAAACATTCATTAGTTTTTTACAGCAGATTTCTAGATGGGTCCAGCCTAAATCTAGCAAACACATTTTAAAAGTGACATCTTCATAACAAAGTAGCTTTTATCTGTTCATACATCTTACCTGTGCATCAGTAATGCCTATAGGTTTTACAGAGCTTAACCATTTCTTTCAGACCATCATGCACACTTATCACTATCCTTACATTGAAAATACTATAAAAATGAGATGGTTGCACTAGTTAGTTACAAAACAGCTAAGATGGCCTTGTACCACCTAGTAATACACAGTAATGTGCATAGTTCTCTTTGGCTGAATTTATTGATAAATTATCTTCTACTTCAGATGAAAACAATCTCCAATTTTCATGTTGTTGGGAACTCTCTAGAACAGAAGATGTATATGGTGCTGCAAAACAAAGCATCACTGCTAGGCAGAGACCTCATTTGCAGCCAGCTGTGTACAGACTCTACCTAGAGCTGTCTCTGGACCACACCTTGGATAAGTCATTGATAGTATGAATCTAAATCCACGTATGCTCTTGCAGAGAAGGTTCAAAGAGAGGTAAAGTGGAAGGCTAATCCCCTCCTGACCAAGGGAAGTGAGGGTTGAGAACTCAAATGATAAGAGCTCCACATTTTATAAACTGATTAAGTTTAAAATCTCAAAGTCCAGCTGAAGGGAAAGATGGCAGGAGATACATGTTATCCTGGATTCTGCAGGAAGCTGCTGTAACCCTAGAAGAGATCTCCTGTGCATGTGCTGCACCTGGGTGGAGAAGCCATGCAGTCCATCTCCAGCGTCACCATGTCAAACACCCACCTGTAACCCTTTCATAGTCATTTCTTGGTCAGAAGAAAGTTTCTGGAGACATCCTGACTATAATGATCCCTACATTTCAGGTTTTATGTTGGCTTTTTTTCTCAGCAGCCTTAGTGTAATTTTCTGCCTTTATCATAGAAAAGAGACTGGTCCCTCTGGGGTGGCAGATTTCTCTTCATCCTCATTGCCTGAGGCACTGATTAAGTGAAGTGCTTAAGCACCTTGGTGACTATAAGCACATGAGCCATTGAACTGAGTCAGTTAAAAGTGGTCAAGTGCAGAAAAAAACCTTGCTATGGGAAAGTTGCTATGCAGAGCTATCTATTAATGGGAGCACAACCCAAAAATTACAGTAGGGCACTTCTATACATTTTCTCACTATTTACAGGGATTTAAAGAGCTTTGTGAAGCAGCCCATGATCAAAATTTTAAACTATTAGATGAGCTTTACAGAATCATTCTCTTTTGTTTTAAGACATCACGATTTATATTCACCTCTACTTCCATAAAGCTGCATCTTTTAATTTGAAAAGTGAGACATCATTCCTGTGCACAAGGAGGAACACAAATTGTCAAATACTGTTAAAAAACAGGCCAAAAGAAAGCTGAGTGTAGAACTTTTTTAATTTGCTTACAATTTATGAGCTGCCTCACTGTAACATATCTTTTTTGGTAACAGAGTGAGGAAAGTATCACAACAAAATGCTACAGAAGCTCCATCCTGCAGCAGCCATCCTCACCTGCAAATGAAATGGTTATTTCATTGGAAAAAACCAACCTCTGAAAATATCTCTTTAAAGGATTATGTTACCTGAATCTTCAAGAGTTACTTAGGGGGCTGTTTGTGCTGGAGGTGAAACTCTGCTTTGCCTCCCCGCCTTTCTCCTGTGAATGAATGGCAAAGCCTCTCTTTGTTGCTGCAAGAGGATTTGGCACTGAAATTGTTATCCTAAATGATTAGAGCAGGGACAAACTGGAGCTGCAATGCTGTGCAGTGCTGTGTGTCTGAGTAGAGTCTTGTTTCCACACCCCTCTGCCTGCAGAGCAGATTTGGGCAGCATTGAGACTCGGACCACCTGAGGAAAAAGACCATCTCTTTCTATAATCTTGGAAACTGTCAAATCAGATTGTTTGAGTCCAAATCTGTGTTTATAATGAAAGAAATGGAAGAAAATTAGTATTTTCCACTAGAGTTACACTACTTTGCCATCATCTACAAAACCCTGTTCCTACATACACTGCTCATCACATGCATGTTACACCTCTGGATCCAAGTCTCTGCAATTTCATTCTACTCCAGTGGGACACTACCGCATTGGAGTGAATATACCGTAGAATCTCTGGGATTGCCTTCTTTTCTAAGATGTCCTGATCCAAGAGTTAAGCAGATTTGCTTCAGCCTGATTGGAATGGATGGCAGACAGTCCACACGACATCAAGGAATTCACTCAAGAACCCATTAAAGCAAAATTGTAAGTTTTATGAAAGCATTTACATACCCTGTGGTTCATGTGCTGGTTTGCCTTCCCATTGCCTCCTATCCCACACTGAACTGACAACTCAGAATATCTTTGGGGGGTTTCTGGAATAGACAAGGAAAATCCAACAGCTGTCTGCTAGAGCTGCTGACGGGCGGGCTGAGGGAGAGTCAAATCGTGAATCTCTTTGAAGGAACACCAAAAGAGGACAATGAGAGCCATGAGCATGACATTTCAAGCAGCCAGTCCCTGGGAGTGGTGCCTGGGAGGAACTTTCAGAAAGGTGCTGTGGATAGACCTTTCCCTGCCACATCTCATATGTATAGCTCCATTTCCCAAAGGTTTTTCTTTTCTATACCATGGCTTGAAATCACTGCTTGTGTCAGGTTTCGTGATTGTCACCTCTTTTAAGAATTAGTTGGTACATTTTGGATCAACAGGAGGGAACTCATACATTTTGTTAGCCTGTTTATATTCATCTAAATATCACAAGATTGTGTTACTTTAGTACAAGATGGTGCATTATGTCACACCATGAAGAGAGGTAAAAATTTATCTGCCTGTATTCTAACTTGATCTTCCACTGTTTCTATGTCTGGGACTGCACTCATGCTTTTCTTCCAGCATCTGCATGTCCATCATTTTCTGTTGATTGTCAACTATTCACTAACTAGTACTATTCATATTCTTCCACCACCTTTTTCATATTCTTCCACTTTTTTCTCCCTAGATTTTCACTCTTCCTAGGAAGTTCCTAAGCCCAAATATCATTTTCTTCATGTCACTCCTTGAACAGGTGACCCAGAAAAGCTGTGGATACCCCATCCCTGTGTTCAAGGCCAGGTTGAATGGGGTCTTGAGCAATCTGGTCTAGTGGGTGACATCCCTGTCCATATCAGGGGGATTGGAACCTTAAGGTCCCTTCCAACACAAACCATTCTATGACTCTATGATTCAAGTCCATATAAAATGTCATAGTGCTATAGACACCATTGGAGCTACTCTGAGAGGCATGTGCTAGAGGTTTGGTTCTAATATTCTTATTGGGAATATTGATATTTCTGCTGAAAAATCCAGGCTATTTTTACTGCTTGTGCCTTGCATGGGACGATCTACATTAAAAAGTAATGTGCATTTTCTATTTTTGAAACCCTGTAATGATACTAACTTTAAATTTTTTAATATTGAGTTTCCAAAAATGGTGCTTCACATGCTTTGCCCTCAACCACATGTGAACACATTTGGATAGCTGTAGATGAGTGGATATGTCTTTTAAGTAAAAATCTATTAAGCATAAAAGGAGTAAAAGTCCAGTTACAACTTATCATTAAGGTCTTCTGTTTCATCTGATCTATTACACATTAATGATTCCTCTGGTGGACAGAACTGAAGAAGTATGAATTTACATGTACATTGTATATCAATAATAATCATAGTAGATAATAAAGTTATTGCATGTCCTTCACAGTATTCTGTGGGATATTATAGCTTCTATGGGAATATAAACCAGATAATTTGTGTCCCCCAAGCAATTTAAACAATATGATTATTTTATGTCTCTGCTACTTTAAATGGAATTAGTGAAGACACTATGTTATCCTCAGTCACTATCCATCAGAATTTACATTAAAATTGATTAAGGTATTACTTATCCTAAGTACTGTTGACCTATTTTCTTTCAAACTTCTCACATATATATATAAGATTAAATATACAGTAGGAACCATGCAAGGATATGGGATGAAAAACTTGTAATTCAGAACAAAATATAGCAGCTGGTTGTTTCCAGAAGAGCAACTTTCTGTTCAGGAGCTACTTGCAGGATGTAATTTTTACATGAGCCTGCACATTGAAGGTTTTCTTAGGGATTTTATAGATATATATATGTATATGTCTATCACCCTAAAACCAATTATTGACTAAAGCCACTCAAACCACCTAAGAGGAAAGAAAAAAAAGCATAAAAGTGATTGGGCATGAACAGAAATTGGAAGACAAATGCCATCATCTCTGCAGAGGTAGTTGAAAGTGACTGTCCTGTCTCCTCCCACCTCTTCAGAAAATGTAAGCATGAGAAAACCATGTACTCTCTATACTTTATGTTTTATATCTTATACTTTACTCTCTGAAAACACTTACTACTTTATACGTTTTATCTTATATCTTATACTACGCCTATTATGTTATACAGTACCTTATATTCTCAAAATATGCTTTCACTTTTACCTCACAGCTATTTTGATGCTAATTTCTCTGGGATATATCTTTACTCTAAAGGGACTTTATATACTATCTGTATACTTTAATACTAATAATTATAACTTGCCTTATACTTTGTACCTTACTAGGTATATATCTTACTTTATATTGGTTGGTGTGTTCCTTTAAGGTGTGTAGGTTGTTTGTTGTTTTTTTTTAACATGTTTGTTATTGGGAAACAGTTATGTTTTTCCTTTTGCTTTGTTTTACAGAGAAGGTGGTGTGCAGGTAATTTTGTTGCTCTGTGCTACTGAAGGGGGTTCCAGATTTGTGTTTTAGGTTGTTGTGTTTCTGGTTAGTAGTTTTCTCTTAGTTAAGTCTGTCGTGGAGGGGAGTAAACTGCTGTATTGAAACTTAAGTTTGGTATGCTTGTCCCTTAGAATGTGTTTTTGTGCTGGTTCTTTTGGGGTTTTTAGTCATCAATTAAATACAATCATGCAGCTAAATGTTATCACCTGCAATGCAAAACCCACAGTAACAGTCGAATACTTGTATTAATAAAAGTTATTTCATGAGCTGCTATAAAGTTCTTTTCTTGCCGTTAAGTGTGGTTCTCACAGCAGAGTGTTGAAAATTCTTCCAGCCTGTGTGCTGTCCTGTGTTAGGCAGGCAGTGCTGAGTTCATAATACTTTGATGTTCTGGGATGCTTATAGCTAATATCTCCATTGGGAAAGTTCTCCCTGGCTATTAAGTATGGTCTTATTAAGAGAGGTCAAAAATTCTTCCAAGCCTGTGTGCTGCCTAGAGTTGGGCAGGCAGTGTTGGGTTCAGAAGACTTTGATATTCTGGAGATGCTTATAGCTAATAAGTTCTCCCTGGCTAAAGTGTGGTCCTGACAGGAAGGTCAAAAGCCTTTCCAGCCTGTATTCTGTCCATTGTCAAACAGGCAGTGCTGAGTTCATAAAACTTCGATTGTTCCGAGGATGCTTCTAGCTAATAATCTTATATTAATACAGGTGGGACAAGAAATCTTTGCATTTCTGCCCCTCGTCTTCATGTGACAGGATCCCCAAAACAGGAGGAGGCTGAGGCACTTGATAGACAAAAGAGAGACTGAAGCTGTTTTAGCCTGGAAAAGATAAAGCTAAGAAGGAAAATAATTGTTATCTTCAGTGACCTAATGAGAGGTTATGGAAAAGATGGAGCCAAACTCTTTTCAGAGCTATAGCTAGCAATCTTGAAACATACCCTGCAATATTCTACCAGGCACCAAAAAATGAAAATACTTTTAATTATTAATTTGCTTTAGTTCTATTTATATAAACTAATCAAGGTCAAAAACTAGAAATTAATCAAAACATTTAAACTAAACTTTTAAAATCAATATAAACTTTCCATTCTGCTTCAGAACTTATGAATATTTTTCTGTGACCATTTCAAATTTTTCAACACAGACTAGTCTATGTATGGTCAAGCCCTCATGCCAGCTTAGGGAGTCTATACTGAAACAACCTAACACCATCAAAGGTCAGCAGTCACAGAGGTCTGTGATGACTGTTCTTACACGTTTGGGGTGAAATACTTTGAAAAGATATATTGATCTGGATCTTGAAGTTTGTGTTTATATAAGAAATATTTTGTTGAAACATGGTGTGTTGTTCTCTCAATATCTCAATTACATTAAGGCAATTCTTAAAATATAGATGTAGATATTGGCAGTGTCTTCTAAACTGGGCTAAAAATTTCTAATACTGCCCACAAAATTCTTCCACATACAAGTGCTTCAGTTTCTGTCTTTTCTTGCCATAGCCCAATTCTGATGGCCTGCACATCCCACTATGTATATTTTACCTAAACACTCCATTAAAAAGAATCCAAATGACTAGAATATATTATTTCTCAGTGAGACAATAAGGTAAAATCAAATAAAATTTAGATAGATAGATAGATAGATAGATAGATAGATAGATAGATAGATAGATAGATAAATAGATAATTTCTTTTTCTCTCTTGCTGTCTTCAACTGTCAATTCAACAAGACTTTGTTGGTTTGACAGGCTACTGAAGCACTGCCAAAAATGCAAGAAAGTCTGCCTGGGTACCTGGCAGACATCATCATGTGTAGCTTTTTAAAGCAGGTTGGACAAACATCTGTCGGGAATGACGCAGGTAGACGTGATCCTGCCTTGGGGCAGGGAGCTGGACTAAATTACCTCTTGTGGTCCTTTTCAGCCGTTTATTTGATGATTTCACTGCCTTGAGCTAAGGTGACACATTGGGTCTGATCTTGGGCCTGGAATGTCCAAAAATTTTACATGGATTACATGTGGGTCCATAACAACATAGCTTTCTGGCAACCATTTCTTTATTCATCTGTCTTTCTTTTGTCTGAGGGCTATACACAAGCTCGCACACTTCTCAGACTTTTGATTAAACTATTATTAAACCATTCAAACTGAAAACATAATGAAAAATATGAACAGTAGGGACTGAAAACAACCTTTGGCTTTCCATCCATTTTGCAGTCTGTACTTTCCCTGCTGGGGTTTGCTGTTAGGAAGACAGCACTCTAGGATTTTTATACATTTTATACACTGCGGTGCTGTGTAGGTGTTCCAGTGCTTGTGAGGTTTCCCGGCTGGTCCTTACTGTTTGTTTTGCAGAGCCATAGGTTTGTATTCTGAGATACTGGGAGACAGAAAACTGCAGTTGGGTGAAGGGAACATATTTGTCAAGGGGACTCTGTAAATGCTGCTTCTGCCCTCTTTTGGAAGAATTCATTCATCTCTAATGTCAGAGTTCTTTAGGTGCTCTGCACCAGCAGTAGATCCCCAGGTTTGATGCTGTGGGAACGCCTCTCCCACCTCCTTATGGTCCCCAACACTGTTATTGCTGACTTTGGGGACTGCAGAAGGTTTCACTTACACTGGTTTCTTAGGGAGTTCAGCTACTGCTAACACAGAGTTGCCAAGAAATGTCACAACTTCCCACAGGGTGACACCACAAGCAGGCAAAAGATAAAGTTAAAATAAAATAAAATATTAAAATAAAGTTAAATAAAATAAAATAAAAACTTTTTTACAAAAAGCAAAATATATTCTGTTTATTTCAGTTTGTGAATTACCTGTTCATGGGCCTACCAGCAAGAAGGAACCTGCATCACAGTTTCTCTCTAACTCATTTACAGTCTGTTCAGCTTCAAGTACATGGTTATGAATATTCAATTCTCAAATATAATGCCTGGATTACAATACTGTAATCTGAGCTATCATTCTGGGACAGGATTATTCCATCATCTTGCTTTCCTTTAAAACTATGGTCCTAGGAGAAAAAAGAAATTTACCATTAAACTCATACAAATGTTGCACTACAATCAACTGCTTCAGATAAAAGTCATAAAAAGCCACCTTTACATCCTGTCCTGAAGGGAAATATAAATTTTCTTTTTAAGAAATAAATAAAGGTAGGTTCATTTGCACAAGTCTTGATCCAGCTCCTGATTAAGTATGTAACTGTCATTGAGTTCAGCTATCATTTGCTTCAGTATAGCCATTTTTAAATATGTGTACTTATTTCTATACTTGAGTCTTTAAATATGCCCAGTTCACTACTGGTAAGTGCTAAAAGAGAAATATAGTGGGACAAGAGGACCCTAAATGTTACATAGCTGCCAATAGCAATAGTTCAACTCCTGCCTGTGTTGAACAATTATTGTAAGTTTATCCCTTTTATTTTTTTTTCTGTTCACTGGAGAACTCACATCTATTTCTTGTTTGATAATGTTAAGTGTTTGAAAAGTGCTTTTATAGAATAATTTTAAGCCTACAAGTTCTCTCTTACTTGCTCCCTATAAGTATTCACCAGACATTCTCCAGGCTAAATTGGATGGGTAACTTAAGACACGTGGAATTATATCTGCTCTCTGGCAAGACAACTTCCATTATTTAAAAAGAAGTAATAGAAAATTATTATTAAGTGACACATTTTGCCATCACTTGTAAACATTCATTCCTGGCTTATATCCATGAATTCTACAGAATACACAGTGATTTCATGATCATGTGAGCAACCATCTGAAGATTCTCTAAATCCCTGAATCACAAGGAGCAGAGGAGTGATTATATTTATGTGCTTCCCCCCCCCCATTCATCAACAAGCTCTGCTTTTTAAAGTGTGATAAAAAGATACACAGATGCTTAATTTTTGTATTCCCTCACATTCTAAAGAGCTCACTGGAAAGGCACCTGCATAAAGCAATATCACAAAGAATGGTCAATAACGACTGAAAATGCTGTTAGTACAGGTGTTGTATGAACATCTTTGATCTTGAAAGCTCTGCTTCTTTTAAAAGCTTTAGGAAGAATGAATGTGTTTAAGTCAAAGAAAGAGTCTACAAGTTTTGTTTTCTAAAGTAGACAGGAAGAAAAATCACTGACTTTACTCAAATACCTGCTACACTACAGCAAGAATAAAGGCTGAAAAGAAGGTAAGGCTTTTATAAATATATAGAAATATGAGTGGATTAATTCAGCTAGAACTGGCTCTCCAACAGCAAAAAATGGCATACATTATTCATAATCCTCTGATGAGCTACTTCTAGGCAGCCTCAGATCTGCAATTTCTAACATAAACCTCAAATGGGTATCTTTCTCTGGGTTTGTATCTGTTAATTTTTTAACAGTTTGCATAGCGGGATATCAAGAGTGATTGAAATGCTGACTCTGTTCCTGAGGTTGTGGTGAGATCTGCTGAGGATCTGTATATTTGCAAAGATATTTGTGTTCATGTGCAGTTGTCACGGAGGCTGTGCCATAGCCAGGAACTACTTGTGTTCATCTCCTGGAAGTAGGAAGACAATACAGGTGTGAAATACCCTCCTGGGTTCCACCAAAAGTAACACAATGACTTAGAAACACATAATCTCAAAGTTTAGAAGGCTACTGGATGATCCAAGCTGTAGTTGTGTGTCCAGGAGGAGCCTCAATCAGGCAGCCAAGCACCCAGCTGCTTGTTTCCTCATTTTGAGGTAATAACATGGTGTTTAGTGCATTATTTTTCCTGGTAACTCATGCATAAGACCGTGGTGCAACCACTCAAGGCTCAATTACAGCGCAGCACTGTGGATTTATTCACTTGCATCTGGTTCCTTTCCAAACCCTCACAATTGCCTTGCTTCAATTAACTCACCCTTAGGAGCAGAATAGAGTATCAGAAGTTAAAAGATAGAAACAGTGTAGCCAGTTCAAGGTTAGACCCTAGGGGATCAACAATAACCTGTAGCTTCCCAGCACATCGTATCTGAAGGTTCATTTGAAGATGGAAGTTACTATCACCCTTGAAGAATGAACTCAGCTTAATTTTACATCTCTTGACAGCAGTCTTGGCCAGAGAATAAAGACAGAAGTCATCTCCTGAGATATTTGATCCTTGTTTTCGTAGCTGAGATCAGGGATCAAACCCAAACCTCAGACCAGTGAGCTTATTCACTTCAGTCAGACAAGAGCATAACCTACTTCCCAAAATGCAGAGGAGTTGAAAAGAGAAGGCAGATATAATGGCTGGCTTTCCTGAGATTTCCTTGTAGTCAAACACTAGCTAAGGACCTCATACTTTAAGTTACTGCTAAAAATATTTGTGGATATTTGTGCTTTCTTCAGAAAGCAAAAAATAAACAGGTAAATGACACTGGTTACAGTCCAGCCAAGTCAAGAATGATGTTTCACAAGAGAAGTGATGTTGTCAACCAGGAATAATCTTTATTAGAAAAAAAGAAATAAATAAACAGACTTGATTCACTGCTGCAATAGAGCAATGGAGTGTGCAGAATGCCCTGTGCTGAGAACTGCCAGTAAAGTATGGAGTGATATTAGTAGAAAATGTAACCAACCTTGCATTCTGCTTTTCAGCCGAATTCAGCCACTACTAAAGCAATTTGGATCCAAAAGGAAAGGGGAGAGGTGGATGTTGAGCTGACTACTAAGGATCCCCTTTTAACAAGCCAGCTGTAATGGTGACAATTGCATTTAAATGAATATATGTTATGATTAGGTCAGTATTTCTTCTAAAGGGTAAAGATACAGTTTCACTACCTCTTAGAACAAAGTTCTACATTTCCAACAGAGACCATAACACAGTAGAGGAAAATGTTGGACTTTCTATCCCTGACATTTGTTTCAGAAAGAAAGGCAGCTTGGAAAACAAGAAATCAATTAGTTAAGATTTAACATTAGCTAGAACTTTCATCTAATTGTTTTTGTTGTCTTCAGAGCTGACATTTCAGACATGCATTCCTTTCTGCAGTTCAAGGAACTATGCTGTGAGTTAGAACTGACACTGCTTTTTAGGATCCCAAGAGTAACTCTTCTCCATTGTCACACTAATTCCCAACAATGAGTTCCTCAGCTTCAATAGCAGGAGAAAGGTTTTACAATACCAAATTTTCACAAAACCAAAGTGGCTAAAAGCTACTGTAACTCCACATTCCCTGAGGTGCCTTGTGAAAACATTCAGAAGCTTAGCACCGTACTTAGCTGGGGGTTTTATAAGTTTTGTCTACTCAGCCCATGTCTGCATTAAAAAAAACATTCAGCATCTCGGGATTACGAGAGCAACAATTAAAGTAAAGCCTAAAAGCTGACCTCTCTTCAAAACCTTGAGCTATTGCTGTGCAGGAAAGTATTTTATACTTAGGTGCCAATCTTTGCATAAGCCTTAAGCTTCCCATAAGCAAACAAAGACTAAAGAAATGTTGGTCTCCACCAAACACCAGTGGCAAACATAAACATAGGGGGGTTTTGTGTATCTGGTGAAAAGACGGTTTGGGAATGGAACCATAATTCACTCTAATTGCCAGATCTGAATACTGCTCTTTCAGAACAAAAAGACAAATTTGAAGCTTCACAATCTCTTTGGCCAACTCACCTACACCAGACATCAGGCACTCTCATTTTCACATAGTCTTGTGATAAGTTTAACTTGAAAGTGCCCTTTAATGTCCTGGAACAGAAAAGCAAAGTGAAGAAATATCTCTGACACCTCAATGCTAAGCCTCCCAAACAAATGATATAATAACTAAAGTTGGAAATAAATCCTGACTGTCAGCATTTCAAATCACATATTCATGTGAGATAACTTGAATTTTATTTACCATAAAGCAATTGCCAAGTGCTTTAGTAAAATCACCTTTTACGAACAAGATGGAAAGCTTATAGAAAGATATTTTCATTGAAATATAAGGGATAGAGTTTTCTGAGCTGCTTATGTCAGATCTGGAGAGCTACAAACTGGTCAGGCCACTGGGGTAAATTCTTCACTGTGTGAAGATACTGGGAAGGGAGGAGGTAAACTGGAACATGCATTTCAGGTTAATAACAACAGTGACTATCTTCACAGTTTAAAGAGATCTGAAACCAACGGTAAAGTTGGGTTGAGTTTGACAAACCTGGATTCTTCTTTTGCCAACAAGAAATTAAGACCACTGTATTTCAACATCTTTAAATATGCCATTTTGCTTATTCATCTTACAACATTTTCTGGGTTTGACCACTGGAGAGATTCAGTCATTCACAGAGATTGAATTGAGCAGAGCTAACCCAGAGAAGGAAGCTCTTTTCACGGGGCACATTGTGTTCAGAAGGTGGATCCACAGCCCTTCTCATGTCCCATGGAAGAAGCCCTATGGAGTCAGCTCCCTGAAACCACTGATTGCTCCTTGTTGAGAGGCTGTATAATGCCATACACTGACATGCACTGCAAAAGGAAGGAGTTACAGAAACCACAGAGAGAAAATCAAAGTAAAATCCACAGCATCCCTATCTAGTTCTAACTTAACCTGACTGGAAAAGGAAGTTGCATAGATCAAATAAGACAGGTGGCCCAACTATGATATCTATCTTTCAGCTACTTCACAGAAAACAAAAAGGAGATTGAGAAGAATGAATTGGACTTAGACATTATTACTTTTTTTTTGTACTGTGAGTGGCCCAGGATTATAAGCAAGGCACGTTCACAGACAATATATAATCCCCAAAGGACTGTTTGAGGAAAGTCTGCTTTCCAATGTCAGGGAACAAAATAATTAGCATTTAGATAGCACTTTCAGTTAGTAAAGCACTTGTAGGAGCAGTACAACAACATTAGGTGAAAGAGGAAAACTGCTTTGAAGGATCACTTAAAAAGTGCAGATGTATCATGCAATATTCCCATCCTTGTGACCTGGATCCTGATCTGGTGGCTGGTGTCCCTGCCATGGACTGGAACTAGACGACTTTTAAGGTCCCATCCAAGCCAAGACATTCTATGATTCTATGATCACTTCATTTCGGAAAGTACTGCTCAAAAAGACTGTCAAAAAAACTTTTCTACAGCAAAACTGGCATGTAGGATATCTGGCAAAATATTTCTTTTTGTTTCAATTTTCTGACGCTTGATCCCTCAATTTTTGTTGCAGGTGGTTTCTAGTCATATCAATCACATTGTCAGTAAAGGAAGGAAAATATTATAAGAAAAAATTTACAGGAATGGAGTCACACTGATCAGAGTAGGAAAACAGTCCTTTAACATGCAGTTTATGTCATATATACTTAGTACATTTAGTCTGGACACATGGTGGTAATTCTTCTGCAGATCACTCACGTCAAATATCTGAGCTGGGGGATAAACAAGTGGGCAAAGGCCACACACAGGAATTTCCCTCAAGGCTACAGGTTATTATATAAAACAGCTCTTTAGACATCTTTTATAGGCAAGGAAAAGGAAACATTCTCAAAGGGCAATTAATCCTACTTACTTGAAGTAGCCAAAGATCCTGGAAGAGAAAGACACTGGGAGTACCTGTACCTCCCCACCATCCAGTAATGGAGCCAGATAATCCAACTGAGATGCCTAATTTGTGCACAGATATAGTCAAATTTAAGCATTTTAGTGAACATTATTGAAAACTAGTTTTTTTCCGAACAATGCTTCCATTCTGTCCTTAGCCTATAAGGATGTGTGAGAAAAATTACCACAAAATATATTTTTTCTTCTTTCTTTTAATTTTTATGCCCAATTAAAGAAAATAGAATTCTTTAATGATGAAAAACTCTGAGTTCTCATGAAAAAATATTAAAATAGAATTTGTCTCTTTCTTTCTGTATTTTGTTCTCTCCAGCTTATTCATAATAAATGCTTGTCATTATCAAAGTATCATTGACACTAAGTAAATGAATTCATAGCTTTCCTGGTACTTCTACTCTAGACCAGCTCATACTGCTGTTACAACACAGTTTGATGTAACCATTTGTTGCTTTCAAATTGATGGAGGATGAAGGAAGGGGCAAGGATGCAATGCCTGTGCTCACTCCAGAAAAATGACCAGTAGGAGATTTCTTGTTTCTTCCCAAAGATTTTGCCCTGCTCCCTCTGTTCTTCTTGCATAAAAAGGGAGATAGAGCAGAAGATAAAGGAAAAATGATCATCAACTTCCAGGGGTTTCACAGCACAGGTAATATTTGCTATTTATTAATTGAGTTACTTACAGTATTTCTGCTGCAAAAGCTTCAGTAGGAAAAATATAATACAAACACTTTTTTAAAAAATCAAAGAAAAGGTTATTTTTCCCAAACATGTTAAATCATATGGAAGTAGTCTGGCAAATCAAGCTAAAAGATAGCTAATGGGTCAACAGAATATCTGCATCTTTCTCTGACAAGGTACCAAGCGTAAAGGTAGGCAGTAAAAGTGAGAAAAGCAAGAGGAAGGAGAAGAAAACACTCAAATTAAAGAAACAACAAAGGATGCAAATAAGGATATTTCCTCCCTCCCACTCTCCCTTTTCAAAGAAGCAGCCTCCCATTTTTTTTAGTAGGAAGTTAGAAGAACTAGAAGCAATCTTTTGAAAGAAAAATAAGGTGTTCTTGAGCTGGTCTATTGCTCCCCACATATCTAAACTGAAAAAGGCTGTAGCACAAAAAATGTGAGTATTGACATTTTATAGATAGTTGACTGGAGCTTTTTAATGAACACATATGTATATAGACTGCAATTCCAGGCTTGCTAAATTTCATTCTGGGGCAGAATACCAAAAAAAGTTTGAAAACCATTTAAAGTTGGCAAGCAATGCTTTTGGTACATTCACAAAATTTTCACACCAAAATTAAATGTCCTATCAGGGTGGGATCCACTTACATATTAGCTCAGTGACTTACCCTCTAAGCATGTGCCCATGCTGCCCATAATGATGGAGTCTCCCAAGATGGCACTGGGAAGGTGGCTGTGTTGAGGTTGCAGAGCACTCCCATTTTGTAACCATGCACAGAGTCACGGCCCATGAGCCTGAGCACGATACTGAGCTCATACAACTTTGGTATGCCTGGGCAGTGAGCAAATATCTCTAGAGAGAGGTGTGAAATGTCATTCCACAGCCTCTGTGATGCTAATTTGAGGGTCTGTACATGTGTTCAATGCAAAGTGTAAGCATGACATATAGATTGAGACTGGATGGCACTCTTGAGCTGGCTAGCATGACCTGGTCATCACGTTTGGGACACATATGCAGGAAGACACCGTGTGTTCTGAGATTTCTCAGATGAAAACGTAGCTTCCCAAAACAAACAAGAAAGGCCTCCCACCTTGCCTTGCCACACCACATAAAAACACCAGACTTGAAGTTGTGGAAACATCACTGTAGAACTCCAGTCAAAGAACATGGGGCTTGGAGGAGATGCTCAGCTCTTTAGCAGTACAAGGTCTTGGCCACAGACCTCATCTGACCAAAGGATATGTCAGCAGAATATCCACAGACAAACATGTCTGGATATGTTAGAGAAACTAAAGTGTTCCTGAAACTGTCAGACTTTAGTCCTTAAAGATTCGCTTCAATGCCTTTGATGTATCCAGAAATCCAACAGTGATTATACTGCTATCAAAAGACATATTTAATGGATAACCTGTAATATTTTTGGCTCAAATCCATACATCTACTTCATTTGCATCCAAGTTTTAGAAACAAAATTATGTAATCAATCACCTTGTAGGCTGTTTCTCCTCTGTTGTATTCAGGACACATTCTGGACTATGAAACCACAAATAGGATGTAATATATATATGGCTGTTTACAAACACACCTTGTTTTAGGACAGCCACAGTTTCTGTGTGTCTGACATAGCGTCTTTGTGAATAAGGCCAGAAATCTTCCTACTCTCTTCTTCACTCTTCTGTTGATAGATAAAAAAAATACATTGACTCCAAAAGTGCCCCATATGGTACAGATTGCAGAGCTGCTTCAAGACTGGTCACTTTGGAGTGGAGACATAAGAATTGGTATCTGTCTAGAGCCACCTTTGCCAATGTACCCTTATGATGACAACCATCTCACATAACTTGAGGTATCTAAAAATTAAGCATCTAGTTTAAGCCAGGCTACTTCTATAGCAGTGAACAAACTCTTCCGATGTGAAGCTCTGACTGTGACTCATTCACTGACTATCAGCTTAAAATTAAGGAACATTTTCTTCCTGTCATCCTTTCTTTTTTGGTATTTAGATAGTGTTGTAATTATTTTGTGTAATGATCATGAACTGGTTATGGAAAACAGTGTCTTGAACCCATTTCGTCTTTAGGTACTGCAAAATTATAAATACTGGGTGTCACTGTTAAGGGAGCCCATCAGACAAAGAAGATGATAAGTCAGCTTACCAGCACTTAACTGAAATTTTAGGGTGGTTGTTCAATTCTCCTCAATATTTTTTTTACCAAACAAGTCTAGAAGTTGGAAACAAAACAAACAAATAAAGAAACAAACAAAAACAGTCAGAAGAAAGAGTATCAGCTTCAGCTGTGTTTTCTTGAGAATAAGACAAACATTGCTTGTGCCATCCATTTGGGTGTGCAGATGGCAAAAATCTCAGACATCTCTGTAAAATGAACAGTAAAAAACGTTCAGCGTGAAATGGTCACAAAACACTGTGACTCAGCTACATAAATATCTCAGGTCTGCAGGAATTCCAGAGGGTGGACTTTGGGAGTAGAGGACGAGGAGAATGTGGGGGTACATTCAGAAAACAGGGGCATGCTATGGACAATACTGCAGCTGTACAGTATGTGGAAGATTTCTTGCACAATGGCCACAGTATTATTTTTTTAATAAACAGTTAAAAGAGAATGAGTGTCTCTATAGAACAGGTAAGTAATTAAAATTCTTAACTGTGCAGTCAAACACATACAGCAGCACATTGCCAACTACAGACAAAAGTAGGGCTGTACAAGCCTGAACATGCACTTATTTATTAAATCTTATTTAAAACACTGAAATAAGTGCAGTGTCTGATGAAATATTTAGGGTGTTTAAATGTGCCACAGCTGACATAATGCTTTTTTTTGTTATTGTTCCTACTGGCACAAGATTATTTTGTTTTGCTTTTTTCTCTCTTTTCTTTCAGAAAAAGACACGGTAAATTATTTGAACAGCATCTAACTAAAAGGTGGGTTTTACATGCCTCTAATTTCAGCATGGGGCCTTCTAAAAGAAGTGCTGTTTATTAATTGAATAATTTTTTTCACTGGATTTTAGTCAATAGAATTTCCTTTGCATTTCTACAGACACAAGCATTTGCATATAATATGACATTATGCTACTTCATATCACCGCATAGCTGTGCAATTGGCCCCAAGTATAATTTAAGCCCAGACAAACTATTCTTTTGAAGTGGATGTCCTGGTGGTGATTCTGGCAAAATGCAATAAAAAAGGACATTGTATTATAAATTCTTTGATATATAGAGGTCTAACCATTCCCCATTCTTCCTTCAAGCAATAACAACTGTTAACTCTACTGCTAACAGTCCTGAATCTTCATGTCACCCAGCCTCAGCATAACAGCTTCACCAATATCATTTTGGTAAGTCTTCCACAACCTCCTTTGCAAAGCACACTATTCTCTTTCTATGGCACAATCTCCCAACAAAGGCTTCCAAATAGCCATCCATTCATTACTGACCTATTATGACTAAGAACTGAGCTGACCACCTTAGAAACTGCTTTTCACTACCTTCACCTCTCTACAGGCTTCTATTCCCTGGCTGGTCTTAACTTTGTGAGCTCCACACAGCACGTTACTTGTTTTGACGTTGTGTGAAGCTCCAAGAATCCAGAGGTCATTATCATATACCAGGTAATAGTCTTTTCTGCTTTCGTAGGTGTTTCTTTTACGTTGATCACTAGCTATTTCATGCTTCTATACTTACATAGAGCTTCCTGTCAGTGGTAATGGTTGTCTTGGTGCCTACTGGTATAAAATATATACCCCTGAGAACAATGAGAATTATTTGCTTGCATGTACACACACAACTCCTATTTGCTCTTTCTTGCTGACTTACAAATCTATTGCAAATTATTCTTTGTAAGGCTATTAATGCATTGCATTTGAATGTCATGGTTTCAGTGACTCCATAATAATCACTCAAGTGCCCTCTTCAGTCTTCCAGTTACTCTGCCCATTTTTCAGGCTATTAAGCATATGTATAGTGCAAATTATCCAAGAAAGCACAGAGCATCTCTTAGGTCACTTTGAGTCCTTTTCAATTTACTGAAATGTGAGTGGTCAGCTTTCTCACCCAAGCAAATCCTGAGCAGCAGGTCCCCTGAACAGGAAAGGTAGGGAGGGGAAAAAATCTCAACAAACTCTGTCAGGTCATGCCACAGCCACTGCTGTTGGGAGCTGGTCTTATTTTTAGGACACAAAAACAAAGATGAGGAGAAAGCAAGTCAAGGCGGAGCAGTAGGATGGGGGGCAGGAAAGAGACAGGATTTTAAGGAATGGTGGAAAGCAAGCCAAGGTAGAAAAAAAATGAGAAAAAAAATGAGAAAATTAATGAGAAATGAAGGTGGTAATTCCCATTCAAACAGAACTTCCAAGTACTGTAGAGCTTCTTCTCCCATGACTGGCTTGGCTGGATGCAGAGGTAGGCATCACAATACATATGGAAATCCTTGAAAGAAGATATGACTGAGCTAAATGACCATTACAAAACCTGTAACGGAGTGAATGTTTGAGGTAACGATTTCCACCACTAAAAGTAACTCATTTCTACTCTCAGTGCCATTCATGGGAACTGTAGGCTCCAACACAAATAATCTGAAAGATGTTGTGTTGAAGGCCCTAGCGGGTACCATGGGTGTCAGCAGCAGCACCTTGGCAGATCAGCCACTGAACTGACATCTAGAAAAGGTGTTCCTGTTTCACTCCTGACACTCAGAATCATCTGTGGACATTGCTAGTCCAGGATTCCCTGTCCATTGAATTTGCCTCCATCTTCTTTGTTAAGTCAATGCTTTTAAAGTCTCAATGAGCTTCCTAACAGTCTTGCTCCTATACCTTCTGGATTGAACAGGAGGATCTACTTCCACTGCAGAGAGTATTGGGGCAGATCTTTACAGAAATCTTCAAAGATTTTCTCAGTTACCCATGGACAGCCTAAAAGACCATAAAAGATGAGCTTTTCTATTTCTCTTCAGACACTCCGTGAATGTATCATCAATCTTACAAATGTCATCCTATGATGAGTAAGTAATTTATAAGTTATCCAGCTAATGATTTCATCCTGGTGTACTACAACTTTGCAGTTTTCTCATGATTGTTCATGCTTCAGATTAAAAACTCTGTTTATTCTTGGATTGTTCTGATGGTCTTGTTTGGTTAGTTTGCTCCTTTGTGGCTAGTCATAAAGTCACACGATCTGTGCAGTTTCAAATTCTAGACTGGATAAATGCAAAAGCACCCACATCTTCAATTTTATAACAGCTTTTATAGTTGGCTTTTCACAAAAATTGTGACAATTGTCCACTTTAGACAGCAAATTAATTAATTTCAAAATTTCTTGATTATAGCTAGTTGCTGTAACAGCTGTTGCCCAAAAAGTGCCAGATACATACTATATTTTGTGCTTCAATAGCCTAGCGAAAATTTCAGATTTTACAATGAAAATACAGAAGAGAGAAAACAAAAATGATATTTCACTCTTCTGGTATTTTTGAGCACAAGAGTACATTTAGTCATATAAAATATGAAATAGGCCAAAGATAACTCAATTTTAACAAATACATTAATAACATACTGCTTCTTGTATTTGCTGTCTCCTCTCAGAAATGGCAGCTTCAAACTCTCCTCTGAAAACAGATGGACAGAAAGTTCTTTTGTAAAATCCTGAAAACTGAGAGCCTCACATAATAATATAACACCATGACTAAGACATTTCTAAAACAAGTCCACATTGAAATGGTGACAACTGTAAAAAAAAATTCATTATTTTCTAATGTAGGTTGACAAGACTTGAAGAGGAATCAGGTCTGAATGCAGGTTGTACCTTGACACCTTGACAGGGAAGGAACTGCCCAGCCATGTCAGCTCCAGGGCAGGAGGTGCCAAATGAGAATGAAGCATTGCACAGAACATGTGCCTGGATGCTGCTTGAAGCTGAATTTGCCGTGGGCCTTTTGGCAAGAACATCAGGCTTTGTGTTGCAGAAGCCACTTCTGTGCTGCTCACCCACGTGCTGGGGACAGGAGAGGCTTCTTGTGCAGGGCACCAGCAGCTCCTGCCTTGCAGCAAGGGTGGAAATGCCTGGAGAGCTGGGAGCAGAGGGAGGGAGTAAGGCTGGTCACTAGGAAAGGGAAAAGGAGAAGGGATAGCAAAGGTGCCACTGATCCCAAATTTACAGCAGTTGTTGCTGTACTTCATCATATACAAAGAAGACATCCTGCTTCCCTCCCAAAGACTGATATTTTCTGCCTTCTTAGTTGCTTTGCAATGGGCAGAGCAGCTACTGATGCAAACTTAGCAGGATATTTGGAAGGAATATGGGATAAAACTGGTTAGGCAATATGTCTGTAATTATTCATATTGTGCTAGTAATGAGAGAACCTACTCAAAAAACCATGTCATGGCAGGTGATGTGTACTTATGAAAAATCCCAATAGTCTTTCCTCTAAAAATCTCACCATTTTAGCATGGGATGAAAACAACAGGTGGATATAGCGAAGAGGGAAATAAAGCAGTCGGCATAACAGCATATTTATCGTCTTCAGTAGAATAAGTAGCAGCACACCAGCTGCTGGGCTATTGTCAGATGTTTTCCAGCAACCATAGAAGAAGTGAGTTTTGAGGAGGGGTTTGAAGGAGAATAGATTAGCAGCCTTATGGCATTATTATGAGGAGTTATGCATATGCATAAGGAGTAGCTCTGAGAAAGTGAGGAGGCTCTTGGACTAACAAGCGACGAAGAGAGGCATCATGGGGCTGACACAATGTAGTGCATATTGAACCTGCTTTCATATGTAAACAGACAGCATGCTGCAGTCTCACAGGATCTCTGTTGCCTTTTATTCAGCATCCCAATGCTGCACATAGTGGTGGCTGCTATGCCAGTGATATGTTAGATACATTCAGTTAAATAAATAAAATTTTAATTGTCTCAGCATTTGAATACTAAACAGAGTTACAGTGTGATGAAGAAAATGAAAGAAAAGGGTAACCATGGTATTCTAGGACTGCTGGAATAATGACCAATTTGCTGCTAACACCAGTGGTAGATTTCAGTCTAAACATTTTGGAACCTTTAAGCTTCAGGGCACAAGTATGCCTGTAGAGTGACTTAGGAAAGGTTTTCTTTATTGGTATGTTATCTTATAGGTACCCTTGGAAGATTTCCACTTTTCTCTTGTGCAGGAACATACAAACCACAGTTCTGACTCCTTGCAGCGAGCCTCATTCTTCCAAATAATTTATTGACATAGCTGCCTCTTAGCTTAGTAACTTAGGAAGAGGATTTGGAATAAGCTACACAACAATTAAGAGAAACTTTCTTCATTTTCCAGATAAATCTCCTGTTGGTTTTTTTTCTGTTAGTCCTTTGAATCAATAATATTAGGAAAATAAGGTGCTTTTTTGATGACAACATTTACTTTAGGACAGTGAATGTGCTTCCACATGAAACACATGGGCCATGTCAGTACACGTCCATGTACTGCACATAACCTTTTCATTTGAATTGTACATGTGTTAGGAACACATTCATTGGGGCTACACTGCATGCTGAACACTAATATTTGCACAGGAGGTTCTGTTCCTGCATTTACTCCTCAGTGGGCAGGCTCCTGCCCTCCTTTGAAGGCATTTATAGGCCTATGGTTCAAACAAAATGTGCTGCAGACTGAAATCACCTAGTGCAAAATAATATATGGAGGTTATTTGCTCGACTGTGTAAGTCTGAGACTGGAGCGTATCGCTGCAGGAAGCCATGGGGACTGCGCTGTATTTTCATTAGGTACTTAGGATTTAAGTAGAGGGAAAATTTGCTGAATGGCCTCTTCACCCACCTTGGGAAATCTGTGAGCTTTCCAGTATTTCAGATATTTCCACAAGCAAATAGGCACTTCTAGAATATCTCTTATGATTTATCATCGGCAGGGCTCTGTATGGAAGGTCACTGGAGTGCCCTGGCATTCTGCAAACACCCTGAACAATTTAGAAATGTTATTTTGCCTTCTTATCAATAGATGGAATATATTACAAAGCCCAACCCTGATAGAGAGCTCCTGCTCCACAATAGTGGACCTAGCATGAAAAAGAGTAATATTTTTAACTCTTCCACCTCCCCTGTCACACAACACACCAAGTTACTTCAGAACTGCTACAGGCAGGTGAATAACTACAAGGAGACACCACCAGACTGGTGCAAACACCAATGGACCCCATGGAACATGTAGTGCTGAGCAGCCTGTCCAAGGGCTGCTTGTCCTGGTGGTGTCACCCAGAAAGGGGATGCACACCAGGGAGGGAGAGAGGGCAGAAGTCTTGCCCTTGCACCATCAAGTGCACAGGTGTGAAACCAGAACTGCAAACCCAGTAGGGATCATCCTGTGTCATCAGGGGAATATTTTCTGGGCTTCTGTATTGTTCCATCTGATCTGCCCCCTGCTGTGTTTCCTAGCAGTTAAGACACTTTGTCAAGCAGTTTGATTTAGTTTTGTGGGCATCTTTCACTTTACTTTTACTTCCAAAACAGTGTAGGCTGCATTTACCTGTCTGATATAACTTCCAGACTGATTGATATATTAAGCGGTCTGAGCTATGAAAGACTAGGAGATTAGGAATTTCACTTTATGTTTAGGAATGCTATTTAATTTCCCTCCAACACACTTAGAGTCAAAGTCCTATAGAAGACTTGAGAAGGAAAAGTGAATTTCAGTGTGGACAAATCAGTTTGTTTCAGTGCCTTGCACTGCTTTGTGGTTTTGGTTTTTTTCTCTTTAAGCACTGATAGTGCCATAGGCAGTATCAGTGGTGTAGCCTTATCAGTTTCTGTGTGTTAAAATGCAGGGTGGATTTTCAAAGGATGAGTAGGGAACCAGCTACTGTTGGCTTTCAGTGAACCTCTTGCCTCTCCAAATAACTTTATAAAATGTGCTCCCATGGGTGAAAAACCTGTCAGAGAGGCATGCACATTCTGCAGTCTCCTACACTCAGTTTTATGCTCCTTTTTTAGGCAATTCCAGTCTGGTGATGCCAGAGGCAGCACTGTGTAAATGCTGCAGAGCCGTGTGGCTATGGTTGCAGGCATGGACACCACATCCAGGTGACTGAAGGGCAAAACCCCTTTCATGAATTTCATACCAGCTACAGCAGGCCTCAGTTTGCACAAAAAAGTCCTTTTGTTTCTCCTCTGCCATGACCTTTGTTTATCTGCCTATCCATCCAGAGACTGAAAGCATCAACTCTTCCTGAAAGCCTGGAAAGTGCCTGTAACATTGTGGGCACTACCACAAACAAACATGAAGAAAGACTAAGTCCCATAAGATGTTAATAGGAATGTGAAGGTAAACAGTCTTGCAAAATGCAGGAGATCAGACTCAATTATTCAAAGAGTCTTTCCTGGACCTTGTTGTTTATCATTCCATGATAAGGGATATATTTATCTTTCAAATTCTTACTAGTCAAACAGAGGAGCTTTGCTTTCCCAGAGGAACAATTTCCCTCCATTCCAAGTTGAACACCTCTGCCTCCCTCCTGCCCTCCCTTCTTCCCGATACACACAGCTCCTGGTGCATGGAAACAGCAGAGGGACATGTCAAGTACATTTTTCTCCTTAAAGCACATGTACCTGGGAGGTCACAATCTTTACAAAGTCAAAGTTTTGTGTGTTTGAGAGCTTTGCCCTACCACCATGTAATTGAAATCAAGCTTTTAAAAGCTCATGACAATGTGTTTGTTCTTTAACCTCACCCAGAAAAAAGAGAGGGCTTTGCTGAGAGAACCCATTGTTAAGCTCCTGCACTTAACTGATAAGGCATTGATACAACCAGTAGCAAAAAAGAAACTAATAATAATAATAATAAAAAACAAAGATTCACTTGCCTTCCTTCCCCACTACATTAATGTCCTGCCCAGATTAATTTCCCAAGTTCTTAACAAATGAGGTGCATCATCTTTAATAATATTAAAATATTGGTACCAGACTTATTTAACAACAGGGAGATGTAATTAGTTTTCAGATCAGAAAATTGGGGGTTTCATGCCTTTGAAGGTCTGCTCATTATCCGTTCTTTTTAATGATAGATGTGTCGTATACTCAAAAAAGTAGAGTGTCTATTCAGAAATGTTTGAGACTGGAACAATACTTAAACCATCTGACATCATCACCGTGCATATGGGACATGTGTTGCTAAGTTAAAACCTCTGAGCACATGGGGATGCAGCACAAAGATTGAAATGCGACAGGGCTGAGGTGTAGTTCCTCTGACCCTGAGGAGATGACGTGTAGGTCTTGGGAGTGTATACAGCAATCAAAGCAATCACATCTTTTCCTGTCCAGGAACTAGGAACTCGTGAGTGAACTTTGCAGGTGTTTGGATTCCATTTTTTTTTCTTTTTATTCATGCCAAAGACTATTTACAAAAGCATTTGTTTCCTCAGTGGAAGGTTTGCAGAACCATGATCCAGCTTTAGCAAGTCACACCTCTTGCATGCTGTACAGTTTATAAACCCAGAGCTTTCCTTTGGTATGGAAACACTTTGCAAGGATTCAACCATTTCCACCCTGACTAGCTTGCTGATCTGCAAGTTTTCCTCTCCTTGTATCATGGTGTCTCTGTGAAAAAGAAGCAGAATTTCAATAAGTGCTTTCTATTGGCCTCGACCTTCGATAACACAAAAAGATGCCTGGGATCCAACAGTCAAAACCCTAGAATGATGGGATCTTTAAAGAAGTTTCCAAGGACACTAATTGAATTCAACCAGCAAACATTTCTAAATGGAAACTTGCTAGTAGCCAAAAGGTTTTCCCTGGGAAACCACCCTAAGGTAGAACTTTGAGCTGACTTCATCAAAGGAGATTCTCAACTGTGAAAAATGATAACACCCCCATGGCAAGTAGTGCATCAAAATCAAATAAACCTAGGAACACTAGTAACTATAAGGAGAGTTTGTTGTGGTACAGCAAATATCTATGTGCTGCATCTGCAAAGAAACACTCTGAGATAGCTTTTGAAAGGGAAAAATCCCACCACAGAGTTAAGTCCTTCCAAAGAAGCAGAGAACAGTACAGAGCAAGACATTTTTACTGAATGGAAAGCCATGTCACTTGGAATATGATTAAAATTTGTAAAAAAAATGCATTCCCATTCAACAGAGAAAAATTAATAAAAAAGAAAGAGAAAATCTGGAAAACAAAGCCATTCCCAGTAGCTTACCGATTTTTACAACTGAAATCCACCCATGTCCCTATGAAATAGCTAGTTATCCTATTGCAGTGTTATGTTTTTATCTTCTCAGCTAGTGGGTAAAGAAATTTCTACAGCCGAAGAGATATACAGGGAGGCCTTTTTAATTCACTACTTTATTTGCTGCTTTATCATAGTGGCTGTATAAAAGCAGCACAAAATTCCCTGGTTCCCACAAGGCTGCCATTGAACTCCCCAGCCCAGAAAACACGTGGGCACAAGGAGCATCAATGCAGTTTTGAGCTGCAATCACTTTTAAGCAGCAATCACTTCACATCACCTGTCTCAGTGTTATCAGGTATTTTAGTTGCATTGTGGCCTAATGGTAAATAATTCAGCAGAAACTGAGAATCACATACAAACACAAAGCCAGAAAAGTAAAATAAAAAAGGTCAGAGGGAAGATCCATGGCTAGATTTGAAAGGTCATCAGTAAAACCCTATTTATAGGCTTTTCTGACCAGCTGAAGCTCTGTCCCTGGAGGTAAAAGCTGTCTGAAATGTCCCCATGTGGGCAGAGCAAACAGAGCCATTCTAACGAGTGAGGAAAGGTTAGGCTCAGGGATGAGTATGAGTGAAAAATATTTGGCTAGACTCCTGGTACAAACTCCCACGCAACGCTTTGAAAATCTACCCCTCTGTGTCCTTAGCATTGGTTTTCAAAGTACAGCAGCCTAGAGACAGATGTGCCATTATTGTTTATGGTTCAAAGGCAGAGAACTCGTTGGCTGGGGAAATAAAATCCATACTAATAGAGCAAGTACCAAAAAATGTTCTAAGAGGGAATAAGCATGTTCTAAGGTGTTTTAACAATCTTCTGGCTCCTAGCCCAGAATTCAGTTGGAACAGTTGTATTCATCTCCAGGCCACCACTCTTTGAACTTATGGAAACCTATGGTTATATTTAGCTAGTTAAAAGATATATGACCAGCGCATTGTAACCCTTTTGTCAATGACTCCCCATTACAACTTTTAATTTTATTGCTTTTTAACCACAGTTGCTTAATTCATGGGTTCAGCTGAGAAGGACAGAATGCAGTTGATGGATGGTGTGACAATGGCACTACTGGCTGCTGTTAAGGCACTCATCATCTTAGGAGGAAAAGCCAGCTTACACCACTCTGCTCAATGGCTGATCTCAAAGTGACACATGCCCTGAACCAGCCCTCTCTGTGCTTATGGGACTATTAATAGATGTGCTGTTAACAAGAAAATTTGTAGGCAGAACATCTCCTTAGACAGACAGTGTACACAGGGCATTGTTGGTGGCAGATTTTAGAGCATAAGAGTGAAATTCAGTAGTCTTTAATACTGTACAGGTGCTTATTTGTACAGAGGAAAATATAAAATCACTAAAGAAACAACAGCAGCAAAAAAAGGAACTTGTTCAGCAGCCCCCACCTAAAATTTTTCAGTTATAATGAGTTTAATATTCTTCTGGTTATAAGGGGATCAATCAGGAGTATGTAAAATTTTAATGAAGAGAGAAAAAAACAGAGTATTCGGAATATTCATAGACCTGACGTTGTCTTCCTCTGTGATTGTAAAGATCAGTTCTGCAGATAATGTCCCGAAAGGTCAAGCAATTAAAACCACTGAAGCTCCAGTCTACTAATAGGTCTGGTAAAAAGAAAAGTTTGAGTAAGTGAGAAGCTGTAGAAGCATCATAGCTGCTCTGCTGGGTAGCCCAAGTTTCCAACAACCTTAAAATAGTGCTACAGATAACAGGTAACAG
This sequence comes from Pithys albifrons albifrons, assembly GCF_047495875.1. NCBI lineage: Eukaryota > Metazoa > Chordata > Aves > Passeriformes > Thamnophilidae > Pithys > Pithys albifrons. The sequence goes on from NC_092464.1 coordinate 9,283,701, forward strand.
TGAGGGCTTAGAGGGTAAGTGGCAACTTTTCTGTTTAGCCTCCCAGTTTCCAGTGCCAGTCCTGAACATGTGATTCCATGCAGACCACTTGGGCTCTGTAGCTACCAATGAGGACTAGAATGGCATCACAAAGGATGAAATGAAGATATGAGGTGGAACTCACCACAGAATCAAGTGGCCTGATTACTTCCACCCTCCCTATTTTGATCACTGTGCAGTATCAGAGTAAGCAAGTGAATGGGATCAAAGAATCATCTAGGAGCAGATGCCAAGTCCAGAGATCCCAACAAAATTGCTTTCCCAAGTCATACAACCAAGATCAGTTTTCCACTCAGCTCCTTAATGCTGTGTGTAAAAGCAAGCTAAGAACATCAAAAAACACACCTTAATTAGACCTACAGACCCGAGAGGTAGGATTATGGTGGAAAGGGTACTTGCACTGTAATTCTCTCTGGTGTCTTACTGCTACTGCTGAATGAGGACAAGCAACCTCTCCATCACCACAAATTGCCTGCCTTGATAGCTGAGCCTCTCAAAGCACTCACAGAAAAAGTTATAAGTAGGAGTTGGAAGCAGTCCTTCTGTTCAGTGCCTAAGTAACAAAGCAGTCAGACAAATGTGAGGACTGTGTCTGACTCCCAATATCATGTTAAACTTCACATTCCCTGTTTCACTCAAAACCAAGAGGGTAATCAGTTTTGGCCTCAGCAACTACAACTGCAACTGGCTACAAGGGTTCCTGAGCTATGACATCCTTGAGGAAGCTTGTAGGCATCTAGATTTCATTTTCCATGGGCTCTGGAGAAAGCTAGTGAGATGTGTGCACAACTTCTGCAATCAACTCAGGTGTGAATGTATATCAAAGAACATAGCAAGATATGAACATTTTGGAAGTGTATCAATACTTTTACTACTTTCTATTTTGATAAGTTTAATAAGTTAACCCAATGCATTGCTAGAACAACTTGGGAGCATTTTTGAAGATGTATTCAAAGCTTGCTCACTAGCAGCTGTCTGCTGCTCTTTCTAAAACCTCTCACCAGCAGGTGTTAACAGCTATAATAGGGATTTCACATGCAACAACCTTGAGATTTCACCCCATGCACAACTCACAGTTCAGGCTGTGCTTATCAGAAAGAAAATTTGAGTGCAGGACAGTGAGGGCATTGTATGTATTTCATCTCCCTCATACTCCTTGACTGTTGTGCATGCTTAATAAAAATTAGATTCCAAAACTCATGAGTACTAGTCAGTCTTTTCCTGCAATACAGCACAGTGTAGGGCAAATTTATTGACCTCTCCACATCTATCGCTGGTAAGCAGCTGAGACCTGTATTGTGACCCTTAAGTGTTTTTTTCTAATTCTTCTCCCATCCTTATTCCCTCCTTGATTCCCCAGTCCCAGCTCATCTTCCTGCCCTTCCTTCTTAATGATGAGACAAGGACCAAACATGGTATAACAGCCACCACCATGTAATAAGCTTCTCTTTAAGTTATCAATAAAGAAATCATCCCAGAAAGGGTAAAAAATCCCCAAACAATCTACATACATATTAATGTACTAGGCTAGGGAAACAGGCAAATATTTTAGTCTCTGTCTCACCCCTAAAACCTGTGTTTTCAAGACCTGTCAGCAGTGTGTAATCACATTGGCAGACAGCCAGAAACTCCACATTTGGAAGTATTCAATGAAAATATGTCCTTACTGGAAAACACCTTTTCTGGTGGATTCTTCAGAACATTTCCATTAAAATGTACCACATAATCCAAACAGGAGCAATTTTTCCCTTCTCACACATCAGGATAACACAAGTAATTCAGTCCCTCCTTCCTCTTTCCCTCTTGGAATGGTTTAAGCAGTAACCAAATCTCTTCCTCACCAAATAACCTGGAAAAATATAAAGGGATATTAAGATCTGTGCTGCTCAATTTAAACTAAGAATATTCCTATGAGCTCTAAGCTTCTATGTAACTGTCTGAGATAACAACTGCAGCAGGGATATGTTCTCCAATATAATTCAGAATAAATCTGGCTATTTGACAACATGCCTCTAATGGGGAGCTGTGACAGAATAGGTATTCAAAGGAGATGGGATTTAGAGTAATCTCATCAACATCTTGTGGTAAGGAAAAACCTTTGGTCTCACCTGGATTATGCATACAGCCTATAAAAGCAGAAACCACTTCATGATTTTATAGCCTAAAAGCAATTTTGAAAATACATAACAAAGGGCTGTAACAACTCTATCCAAGTTAAACCAATGAAATTTGCCACTACCCCACACTGTTGAGCCCTAGGGAAAGCACCTCAAGAACCTGGGATTTGAGTCCGAGACAATTAAAAAGAGGTTTATTCATCAGAAGTCTGGAAGCACAGGGTTTTATTCAGCTGCCTAAACATAAGTGTCTAGTGCCATTTTTGATGCCTTAGGGTATTGCATCTGGCCCCCAGCTGCTGTTCCAGAAGGGAGTAGGTCTTTCATAGATCATATGTCATATCTGCCAGTCCTGTGTGGATGTCTCAGGTGGCCTCAGGCATCGACAATGACGCTACATGCTTATGTTTTGGCACCTGAATTGCTTCTGTGCTGTCTATAAGCAATATCTGGTTCTCTATTTTAAGAGTTTATCCTTTTTGTTGTTGTAGTTTTTCCCAGTCTTTATTATATCATGGAGATTAATTGTCTCACTTCAAGCACCGTTTGTTCTGCACAGGCTGTCTTGGTGTGGAGGACTGGCAGAAGGGATGCTTCAGCCCTTCCTGAGCACGGGAGGACCCTCAGCTTCCATGCTTCTACAAGCTTTGGTGGGAGCTGAGGCAGCTTGGTGCATCACTGCACCCTCTGCCTGGATCTGGAGAGATGTAGAGAATTTCTACAGGAATTACACACAGGCACCACAACAATGCATCTTTCAATGCCATGGGGCTTTGACAAGGGAGAAAGTTTTATTTCTGGCTGTGCTATCTTCAGTTTGGGCATCCGATGATGACAGAACTCACTTTCCATTTGTAAGAGGTGCTCCTTTCTCACCTTGTTATACCCTCACTTCTTTGAAAGAAGAGTGATGATGACTAACCCTCTGTAGGCATTTGAGCCATCACCTTGATCTCCTGAAAACCTTAATTTCAAGTTACACACTGATGTGACACAGTCACTATTGCATCATGGGCACAGGGATGCCCCTTCTGCTCCCAGAAAGGTAAGTTACACCTTTTGCTACAATTAGGTAGGCTGTTTAACACACAGGACAATAAAATGATGGTATGGGGAAGGTCTTAATCACTTCATTCAGCCTATTTATGTAGCAGAAATTGTTTTCCAAGAAATACTTCATTAAATTAGAATACAGTAAGTTATTGTGTCTGCAAAGCAGATATAAGAATGGTGAAGGTACTTGTTATATAACAAGTATTACAAGGAGCAGCTGAGGGAGCTGGGAGCATTTAACCTAGAGAAAAGGAGGCTCAAGGGGAACCTTATAGCTCTCTAGAACTACCTGAAAGGAGGTTTTAGTGACGTGGGAATTGGGTTTTTGTTCCAAGTAACAAGGACAAGAGGAAATGGCCTCAAGTTGCCCGGGCCAGGTTTAGACTGGATATTAGGAGAAATTTTTCTTCTGAAAGGGTGGTCAGGCATTTTAACAAGTTTCCCTGGGAAGTGGTAAAGCCACCATCCCTGGAGGTATCTAAAAGATGTGTAGATGTGTACTGAGGGACATGGTTTAATGGTGGACGTGGAAGTGCTGGGTTAGCAGTTCGACTCGATGACCTTAGAGGTCTTTTCCAGGCTAAACGATTCCATTGTTCTATGATTCTATGACCCAGCGTAGCTTTTCACAGACTATTTCCATTACAAATAGTTATAGGATAGTGAGTGCCTACTCTGATCTGTTAGTTGATTACAGAAAAAATCCCATCAGTTTCTGCTATGAATAGCTCATCTTCAAAAGCAAAGCCTAACACAACAGTGATTAAGTCTTTGTAAGCTGTTTCAGTATAATGGTGCAAGAACAGCTTTGTAACACCATCTACAAGTGCCAGTGAAGGATCCTGATGCATTTATTTGCCAAGACTGAAACACAGCAGCGGCCACAGGTGCTTATTTTGCCTTTTTGTACTTCATCAGTGTCGTGCAACTGTTGGCTCAGTCAGCAAACGTGTCAGGTCTTGGAATAACAGCTACTTGTGTAGCTTAGGTACCCTGCCAAAATGTAAGTGTTTTAAAGACTAAAATCATAAAGTATTATGGACATAAAGCCTGTGATAGCAAAGGTGACTCCTCAGCATAATGCACCATAGCAACATATTTTACCAAGGCTAGAAAAAGTCAGCTTTATCATCACCACTGTCATTACTCCTAAATATTGCATCCCAGGCTATTTCGACAGGTGCTTTCCCAGGCTCTAATTTTTGCTCTTTTAATATCTAGTAAACACAGAATTCTCAATTATCAGTTATGAGTTGCTCTCACATGGCACAAACCTGTGCAAAAAGCACATACTTCCCAACTGTGCCCTGGTAAGCACTGTGTGCACAGTGGTATGGAAGCATGAGCACAGGAATGGCTCAGAAAAGAGGCGGAAAGCTTGGAAAAAGCCAAGCAGAGGGCTGACAACATGGTCAAGGGCCAAAAGAACGTGACTCAGAGGGAGAGGCTAAAGAAGTTGGGTTTGTTTAGTCTGGCAAAGAGGATAAGGGGCAATATAATAGCAGTTGACATCTACTTGACAAGGAGTTACAAAAATGACAGAGCCAAACTCCTCTCAGTGGTGCTAGACAACATAAGAATGGCCACGAGCTGAAGTTTGGCATGTTCAAGTCAGATCTTCTGGAAACAGTGCACTTGAATGGTGGTGCAGCACATGAACAGGTGCCTGGAGAGGTAATGAAAGCTATGTCCTCAGTGGTTTTTAAGACTCTATTAAAGTTATAGCTGAACGCATTCCCATCTGGCAACAGTCCTACATCTCATGGGAGGCTGGATGAGAAACCCCCAGAGTTTCCTCCTGACCACCATTTCTCTTTCCTGATTCATCTCTTCACCTTTAAGTCTGCAGGAACTTGTGTCTTAAAAGTGCAATTTGCAGCTTCATATTTTCTCATGCTCTATGTGAGCCTCTGAGCCCTTGAGATTTAGAATATGATCAGTGCTACTTTTCCCTTTAGATGGGGGTGTGCCTTGCATGACTCTCCATGAAGTGGCATATTCCTAGCATGTGTTCCAGGGGTGAGCTTTGCTGTGAGGGTGGACTTGTGATCATGTGAAAATAAGCTGTCTAGCTGGATGTCATTGTTAGCACTAGAATACTTCTGATATGCCCAGAAATGGAACTTTAGGTGTCTGCTGCTTTCAGTCATTGCATCCTAGGTAGCTGAAGTGCAGTGTTCCTGGGCTTCAGTTTTTGGATTTAGGCAACTAAGTGAACATAGTCTTTTTAGTTTTGTGTGACTGAGCAAATAAATTAATATGAGCCCCTAGAAGTGAATCAGTATGTGATAGTAGTTCAGCTGGTCCCTCCTTCTATGCCATACATGTAGTCTGGGAAATCTGCCTTGAAGATGGTATAACCTGACCTCTGATCTGAACTTCTATGCAGGTGGTTTGAAGCTGTCTGAAAGATCAGCCATTGGTTTGGACCTATATGTGCTCCATGGAGGTTGGTGCATGTTGGAGGCACATCTTGGAGCTTCCAGGTTCATCTTTGAAGGGAATCTCCAGACATTTACTCTGTTCATGGAAAGAGTGTTTTCAGAGAAAGGAGCACAAGAACAGAGTGTTACCTAAAGCATTTAAGTAATATGTAGTGTTTTGTAACATACCAAGCCTTATATTATGATTGGATAATATATTAGTAGTAGAAAGCACAAAAAGACACATTTCATTATTCAAACCAACAAACCTTCATGAGTTTTCTGTGGCATCAGACAGTGCATAAGTATAACCACAGAGTATTAAACCAGTCTAGCCCAGTATCCTCTGTCTGATGGTGGTCAGTGGGTAAATATTGTATGGATAAATCCAATATAGAGTTATTCCCTAGCATAATTCATCCTTCTAGTCATTCAAGTTATGATCTCCTTGAAATGGCTTAATGGTCACCAGAGTATATATTCTTCACAAATGTATTAAATTCTCTTATAATTTATACTTTTGACTTTCACTGTCAGGGTGCACCAAAATTTAATCATGTTTCCTGCACCAAACCCTTTCTTTTTGGCCGTCTTAAGCTTGCTGCTTCATGATTTCACTGCATTCCCCCTAATTCTTGCATTATGAGAAACTGTGAAGTAGTCACAGAGGAGTGCTGTGATGACTACACTGAAGTGCTCAAGATGAGTAATTTTGAGTATCATCTGTATGGCCAAACTTCGTGAACGAAGATTTGGGAAGGGCTCTCCCCAGGTGGGGGTGTGTGTAATCTGTCCTTTAATTACATGATATTAAAGCAGAAGGAAAACCAGACCCTGCAAATAATTTATATCATCTTGCTGGTAGGTTTGATTTTCCGAAGAAGATATTCTACAACTAGATACAGACTAACAATGAAATTTCTCTTTTTGTGCAAAGCAGCATGAGCTAACAAAGCACCTTTATGTGTAACATATGCACAGCAGTTGGTTAACCATTTCTGGATGTTACTTTGGCATTATGAGATGAAAGAGAGCAGAGCAAAGAGTAATGATGAGGATGTTGGTGCCTTATAAACAAATTTTGGTTTAATTTCTTGTCAGAGTTGACACTGTTAAATCATACTGTAAAATCCTCTGGTGACCTTTATTGTGCAGTTTTGTAAATACCACAAATCTCATTGACTCTCATCCTGTAATTATAAGGGGTATATATATATATGTATTTGTATATATATGTGCTCCTACTCTTTTTCATGAAGAGCAATACAAGTTCTCAAGCATCCCTTACAATTACACACCAGAATCTGACCCAAGAGAAGACGTGGCTCTCTTGAAGCAATATTAATAAGTAGCAAGGGTCATGGTGAAACCTCTCTTCTGAGGTATCACTCTATTTTCGCAATTTGTTTCCTGCACAAGCTGAAAGCAAAGTGCATCCACATGACAATTAAAGGCTAGAATGATTCATGGCTGGTCTTTAACAATAAATTACCAATGGACTTCTGAAGACCCCAATTCAATTCTCATTACAATGTCACAATAAGCACTGCCATCTATGCCCCTCAATGTTTGACATAAATTATTTGAGGCAGTATGTTTTTCATCTTCGCTGATACAAGGAATTACAAGTGGCCTAATGGTTAGTGACAGAAGTGGACATATCAAAGGATTCAGAGAAACATAAACAAAAAATAAATCACCATGCGACTGCCCCTCCCCAATACTAAATTCCTCATTTTACAAAGACCATATAATCCCTTCTTTTTCAAACAAATACCACTGTATCACTGTTATTCTAACATAGGCTAGCATAAAGCTTACAATAAGGACCTGTTTAATGTACTTTTTAATAGCCCTGTTTGAAGGACTTCTTACTGACATCATATCGCTGGGCGATCCGGAGGGGATTACATGTGTCAGCCCAATCAATTGCAGGTAATTGTAACACAAAAGGCCTATCTGAGAGCTCACACAGGCACAGTAAACCATGCTTCTATATTCACCTACCTTGTTAAAAAAATCCCAGCTATTAAATTAATTGGCACTAAAAGCATGTAATAGTTATCTAATCTATTAATTTTTAGTTTAATATTAACTAGGGTGTCTCCTATGACAAGTATTTGACCTGTAGAGAAAGAATGGAGTAAGATCACCCGTGCAGTCTTTCAAGTTAACAAAATAGTTTCTTGAAGGAAAGAGGTGAAGGCATTCTTTAGCCTCTGCCTCGTACTCTAAGATTTTATTTGTTTTCATACAAGTATTGACTTTATGTGGGGCCAGCCCAGTTGTGCCTGACGCAGCATGTTCCTCTGCAAACTCCAGGCCTTTCAGCCCATCCTGCAGGACAGCAGAGGCCACACTGCCATCAGAGAGCCAAGGGTGCATTCAGAGCTTACCCTGGCTGTTTAATTGCAGGGAGCATAAAGAGCTGGCCATTCTACTTGTCAAGATGCACCAAGTACTGTTGGCTCTAGAAGTGGACTCAGGAGCCCTCATCACCTCCAAGACAGTGGTCCACACATAGGGGCCAAGAGAACAGTCTGAGGGTCAGCATCCTCTTCCCATCTCCATCACTTTGTTTTGCTTCTCTAACCCAGGGTTCAGGAGGGGAAATCACCAGCTTGATGCTCCAAGTTGTTAAGAGCTCACACTCGCTGCAGTCTTGATGAGTTATAACTGTTTAACTCCTTCTAGCACCAGCTCACTATGGCTTAATCCTTTTTCCAGCTCAGTCTGCAGCACACCTATCACACAGGTTAGAGCCAGCTCTCAAAGCCAGCACACTGATTTATATTCATGTCACTGAGGTCAGGATCAGTCCCACTAATTCTGAGTAGTGCAAGATTAGACCTGACACAAGTCCAAAACCCCTTTAGCAGTCAATTAGTTCTAATTATGGCAAAAAATCATTTGCCACCTTCTATTCCCCTTCAAGGAGAGGTTTTAGGAAAGCATCAGGAATAGCAAGATAAATATCCAGAACACAAATCATGATTTCACCCTTTTGAAAAACTACATTTAGGAGGCTGACATGATTTATTGATCTGAGTAAAAGAGGCATTTCTGGCTGGAGTGCTGCAGCTCTGGGGGAGTGGCTGCCATAAGCACCTAAGGCATTATCTGGTGCATCCCCATCACCACTGTGATAACACACCCTGGGCACTTCTTGGGGTGCCATATATTTACAGAAAGATGCAGCTTAAATGCAGTAACACATAAGAGAAGAGTTTCAAGGAGATAAATTCATTCCCTGAGAATACTCAGTCAAAGAATAATCTCTCCTATTTCAAATAGTGGTAATAGAAGTCCATGTTTTATTTATATGCAGTCTACCTTGCCAAGACTTTTTAAATACCTCACAAAACAAATAAGAAGCATTAAAGGGAACTAAAGTGATCTCACACAGAAAAACTTCCTGAAAAGCCAACACTGCCCTAGCAGTGAAACTAACAGCCATTTTTCCTCTGACATTCTTGGACAGAGAAAGTCAACAAAGAGGGCCAGAAGTTATATCCTCTTTATAGGTCACGATAAACAACCTTCTCGAAAATTGCACACTTCTATATGTAGAAAAACATACACTCCTCTGAACTGACATTGACCAGGACTGAGCAGTGACTTCTGATGAGTGCAACAACCAACAATCTTTCACTGGTGATGCACAAGTAGAGTTATAGTAAACTTGTCTGTAGTGCTGAAGAGTGAAAACAGAAGTTAAGTGTACACATATGTCTTGTGAAAACAATCATCCAGTGTTATCCCAGTAAGGCAAGCAGTAAAAACAATACTGTAATTTTCAAAATACTAAGTTGGTTCATATCTCTGAAATTCCCCAAAATCAACCTGTGGCAGGGTAACATCACATGATTAATGATCTAAGGATCATTAATCTAACACAAAAATAAATGTTTTCTGTTGACCCCATCATCTACAAAAAAGACAATCTGATAACATTGTTTCAATGGAAAATGGAATTTAAAAAAGAATCCAAGTATGCGTGCAAATGTGCCAACCTTCCAAGTATTAAAGTAAACAAACTTCCGCGGAGAGAAAGGACTTCACCAACAAGCTTATGAAGTTTATAGTGAAGACTTTTTATTTCACACAGCACACGGTTTATATAGGGTTAGAGGTACATCTTATTGGCTAAAAAGGTCTCACCCCAACACCCTGGAACTTCTAATTGGTTAAAAGCCTATATATCACAAGTCCAGTGTTTGTATTATCCCGATGTATTGAGGTCCATGTCCGGAGACCAGGAAGGCAGTTGAGACGTTCTCATGAAAACACTTGCAAGGAGTGACCATCGCCTACCGAACAAACAGCAGGTGTGTGTCCTTGCAGGCTGAAGTATCAGCATGATTCTCACAGAGCTGAAGCAGTTTGGATTGCTCAGAAATTAACTTTTTGCAAGCAATCTCACAACAAAGTATCTTGAAGAAACACTGACTATTGGTATTGAGGGATACCACATCCTTATGAATTGAACATATACACCAGAGCCACTGAAAAGCATAGTACCTGAAACATATGAATATTGAATAAACTAGATAAACTTGTCAGATGAAAGGAAATGTAGCATATAGAATCAGTTTTGTTTGTTTCCTTTAGATAGATGATAAGCTATTACATTTCTTCCTACAGATCCCTTCAGGGTGAGGAGTGTGAGTGCATGGTGACACTGTTCAGTGTTCAGGATTTGAAGGTAATGTCTCTATCTGTTGCCAGGAAACAGGCGGTATGTTTGCAACAGTCCAAATTATTTTTTGTTTATCCCCTCTCCATTTAATTATTTTACAGAAATTGTCCTTTCTGAAGCTTAGCTGCTTTCTTTTTGTCAGATTTTCTTTCCTTACCTTCATCTCATGCAGTGTTTTCCAGACACCATGCCAAATAACTAAACAAGAAAAAATCATTGCATTTTAAGAAGACCAAAACTTTTTGTTCACCATCTGCATGACACCTACTCCACGCAGCTGGGCAGAGTACAGGGCCATGAAAGAGTGTGAAGCAAACACCTCTTTCACATCAAAGAACTAAGACCTGCACTGTGCCTGACAACTCCCTTCTCGCTTCTCTACACATCTGCAGGGTTGGGCAAATTACAGTCTGCACCATGATTTGGGACAAGGACCCTGAGAATGGACCCAACCTTGACTGAAGCTTCTGGATCTATTACAGTGTGTGAAATAAAATATGCAAATAAAAAATTAAAAAAAGAAATAAGCACAAAAAGAAAAAATAAAAGACTGTGGGTGAAATCCTTGTGGCATTTCAGCCTAAGATGTCAGGGAGCAGATTGGAAGACCAACTATTCACAACCGCAAGAGTTTAGTTCACCTGGAATTAGTAAAGATGCAAGACCTATATTCACACAGTGTAAAAGCCATGCTATTTTTCTTCAATGACTCATAAGGAACTGGATCCACAGCCCTGGAGATCAACTAATCTGGATTGTACATTCTCTGAGATTTGGCGCACTATGCCACCTTCAACCACCACAATGGGAAATTTAATGAAGGCCATGAGCTAAACTTTCCAGAATTGTGTTTGCAGGTCAGGAGTTCTTCATACCTTGTGGAAAAGTCTTCAATTTTTCCTCTCCACGTTGCTTGTGTGCTCATAGTTGTCAGCTGCAGAGCAGTGTGTTTTATTAAAGATAGATATACTAGGACAGACAAGATATAGATTTAATACTGCAAAATTCCGGCCATTTCCCACTAGTAATATTAGAACCCAATGGTCATAGCACTTAGGTGCAAAGGCAGAGTTATATCTCAAAAATCAATCAGAATCAACACATTCTTTAGATCTAAATGACAAACAAAATATATTTTCTTTACAAGCGCACATGGAGTGTTAAGCATCTCTGCTCTGCTTAGAATAGTTTCATTTTGACTTCCTATATGCAACAGGGCCAGTATCTCAGCAGTAGAGCTTTCTTACATTCTTCTCTGTTGATGTGTTAGTGCTCTTGAGTGATAAAAATCATGATTTTCATAATAAGTGGAGTTAGTGAAGTATGTTTGGAATTTGAAAGAAATGTTGAGCTCATGGTGTGCATCTCATTCCAGTTAGGCAGCCTTTTGCAAACCAACAAAAGGCTCAAATGCAAAGTACAAATTATTCCTTGTCCTTCATAAGTGCCTGACAGCATTGATGCCTTGGAGACTGTAGCACATTGGTTTCCTTGCAATACCAGTCCTGGTTGTGCAGTGGGCACCAAGGCATCTTGGTAAATTGACATTAGTAGTAAGATTAGCTAACATCACTAGAACTGCAAAAATATAGAAAAGAAGTTACTGTTTTAAACTTGGGAGGATACAAGGGCATGAGGACTTTGTTTTTCCTCTCCTTTAGATGTCTGAACATTTTTTTTTCTGTGTGGAAGTATTTCCACACAATATGATGGGGTCAGTGTGCTGTCTGTGTGGTCAGCAATGGAGCCATATTTTACACAGCACAGTAACAGCAGAGCAGGACAGGGAATACTGTGGTCTATCACAATACAGCTCAGGAGGTGCATGCACAACTCCTTGTGCTTCTGTAGATTGTCTTCTATGATTCTGAGCAATTCCTTTCTCTTTTCAAAGCCTGACTTCACACCATTGTGCTAGTTCTTTCTGCTTCTCTCTCCTAGTCTTTTGCATGCCTGCCAATTGTAGCTGAATCTGAAAGTGAACTTCAGATATGTATGTTTTTTTTCATGTACCTTATACAAGGCATCCCTTCCTCTAGGCACTGCTGTAGTACAAATTATCATTAATAATAATATGTACTTTGCAAAGAGACTTAATTCCATAATTATATGGCTAATTATATAAGAAAAAGCGAGTAGTCTGGATAGGTCTCATTGCATCCTGGCTAGAAAAGTATTTCTCAGACTGCAGAGCTTTCCTTTTCTGGCAGGAGGTGCTCAGATAGGAATGATCCATAACGAACACCATGAAGCAACATGTGACACTGTCCCTACACAAGATCCAGGTGCAGACAAACAGAAGCAAATAGCTCCCAAGGTAAAGAACGAGTAACAGGATGCTACCATCATTATAATGGCAATGCAGCTAGCCCACACTCCTTAAAAATTAACCATGAGCTGGACAATTTGGCTTTGTCTGAAAGTTGGAAATTATGTACAATTACACAGCATAAAAATGAACTTTGGGTACTTTCTCTTTTCCTACTGGACTCGCATAGACTCAGCTGTCTATTTTCCCACCAAGAGCTTGACTTTGAGAAAACTGGGAGAGGGCAGTGCTTGAACATTTTGGTTCCATGTCTGGGCCTCCACCTATCTCACTCACACTCAGAGTGGTTAGAGGAGAGTTTATTTTTAGTGATTACTATCATAGTACAGGTACCCAGCTGTGCTGACCAAGATTTCACAGCTTTTCATCACACAGAGAGCCTGAAATGAATAAGTTACTGAGCAACACTAGTCCTCAGCTGGTTCCCCAAAGCCATATTGTACTTGTTGAATATTTAGGAAGAAAGGATCAAAGAATTTGCCCACATGAGAGGGATGGAAGTGGAAGAACTGATGTGGATTTGGACTGAATCAGTTAGGAATGTTTGCATCACACCTCTGTCTCCTAGGCATAAACTGAAAGACTAAGAGCACCAAGAAGCATGGTGAGGTTCAATAAATTGAGCAGAGAAAAGATTTTCACCCACCAGTAAAGAAGTGAAAAAAAAAAAATGCAGACTAGGAAAGAGCACCAGCATCTCTCTGGGTTTATATTCTCAGCAGAGGGGTTATCAGACATCAGTAGATGGCAATTCAGAAGCTGAAACAGTCTCCAGAGTGGAGGGAACCTTAACTAATAATACTGCATTGAAACATAATTCTGTAGAAAAGTAGCCTCATGAAAAGATAAAATTAAAAAAAAATATGTTAAAATAGACTTCTCCCAGACTTCTTACTATCTCAAATAAATTTCGACTCTCCATTGTGATACTTATTGTCACAAGAAGACAGATGGTGTTGATACAGTATGTGATTACTGAGACAGATTTTCTTGGCCAAGACAAATATTTTAATTGAATATAAAATAAATATAATTTTCATTTCTGTTTGAGCTGGAGTTGTTTGAAATCCAGTGGGAAAAAAACAATTATCTCATTACTACTTCTTTTCCCAGTGGCAAAAATGCATTCAAAATCTGAAAAATCCAACCAGGGCTAATGTTCCCTCATGTTTCTTGTATTCCTGGATTACAGCAGTGATGACAGTCAGATACAGCATGAGGAGGGTGTGGAAAATGGAATCAGATCATACCCAACCCTGCCTTCGAACATAAGGAGCTTCACCTGTGCTCAAAGGGAAGCTCTAGGAAACCTGGCAGTGGAAGTTAAAACATCTGTAGTGTTTTTGGCTGTCATACAAAATTAGAAAAATGTATAGCCCTGTTACAAAACTTATGCATTGCAACAACCAAATTTCTTAAATTCTACTTTCCTAAATCCTGTTGGTTTCTGAAATTGTCTCTAGACTTCTATTAAATATATTTCTTGAGTTTTTCTAGGTGGTTAGTTTGTTGGTTTTTTATTGAATCCCCTAGGATTTTCTAGTCAAAGGAACATATACTTCTCAAAAAAGATGTGGACCTGCAGCTCATATCTCTTTGGCTGCTCTCCTGTGATGGCCAGAGAAAGCCTTTCAGAGTATACCAAAAAAGAGACTCAGGGATGGTTTCTTCACTCTCTGATGAAGATTCATATACATGCCCTTCATCAAGTCACATAGTCATATGCATGAATTTATAGATTTATAGTGCTATTATGAGGCTTCAAATGCAGAGTTATGCTCTCTCTGCCCTCTGAGGCTGTGCTGAGGTTGTCCCTGCAGCAGGGATTCCTTCTGCGGCAGCATCCCGCCACATCCCATCGAGCAGCACCTGACAGCATTCCAGTTGGAGCTTGCACTTTCAGTCAAAGGCTTTCAAGTTTGATCCCTTCAAATCTCTGAAGTTTACCCATACAATTACCTCTGCTGTTCAAAGCAACCCAGGGCTTAGATGGAAATAAAGAGCACGAAAAGATTTCCCAGGGTGCTCTTGGAAACTTGAAAAAAAAGCAAAAAAATGCCCAAACAAAACCAACACAGAGAAGAAAGAAAAGAAAAAGAAGCAACATTAAACCTTGAAGTTCTTGTAGTGGTGGCAGTTCATTTGACATTACAAGGCCAGATTCTGCTCTCAGAGACCTGCAGTCAGCTGGAGCTGTGCAGACCCACAAGTCCTGACTGTTCCACACACATGGCAAGGATCCCTGATTCTTCGGGATCCCAGAGAATCTGGAAAGTGAGTTTGTCCTAAAACGCCCTGAGGACCTTTGCTGACCAGCAGATACCCCTCTCCCAAAGTGTCTGTCGCATTTTCATCTGGAGACAACATCCCCATGGAATGCAAGCTCTGTCAGACTGATGCTTCAATCCAGTGTTTTATTACAGATGGATTGATACAAAAATAGCTATTTATAGGACTTACCATATATTAAGCAGTATGCTGTGTAATAAGGACACTTTCCTTTAAAATTGTTCACAATGAACTAGAGAACTGAAATATTGCCTACCCCTTATGCCTAGCTTTATCTGCCCTGTTTCCAGCTTTGACCTTACTTCCTGCATTTCTCTTTCTTCTCTTGCTAATTAGAGATATTTGTATTTCTTAGGAGGTCATCTGATCTTGCTGCTTATTTCCCACTTGGATCAAAACTCTTATAAAAAAAGTTAAAGCTTTTAAAACACATTTTACAAGATACCTATATATATAACTAACCTCTTAGGATCAGTCTTGACCTACATCCTTTTATTCCATCATAATAGGCTTATCTTTACCTGATGCTTAAAATATTCTTTTCACCTGAGTGATTCTGTCATTTACACTTTCTTTCTCTTTCTGTCTGTTAAAAAAACATTACAAGGAAAAGAAAAATCATCTATTGGATACAGTCTGTTTGCACTGGGCACACATGTTTATGAATCAGATAAGACCTTTGAGTGTCAGGTAGGTGGTGGCACTAAAAGCTTTATATATCACGACATCAAAGCAGCAAGGAGATGAAAGAGCATATTTTTGCATCATAAACAATATTTACATATTGTGATATTCCAAGAATCTTTCATTTAAACAGGTGGAAAAACAGGGAAGCAAGCACACATGTAAAGCAAAGTCTTACTTGTGGTTGATGATTAAATTTTATATGGCTTTGATATAACCACTGCAATTAAGTGCAGTGATGAGCAAGGACTTGTTTTGCTCTTTATAGGGTACACATTGTTTACTAATCCCTGGTTCATATGATAAATCCATCATCATCTGGGCACAGCTGCAAATAAAATTTTAAAAGGACAATTTTCACCCTATGGAACAAATTTCAGACTTTTTATCCCTGTACACTCCCTATGTCTCCTTCCCCTCCCTCCTTGAAATGTGTATATTCTTTTAAAAAAACAGCTTTCATATATTCAGACTTGCTGGATAGTGGTAGCTATTTTTTATGACAAATTCTACCATTTGTCAAGCTCCAGGTAGCACATATGCAATGTAAACAGAGGCTGGAGATTCATTTACCATTTCAGTTGAAGGTGGCTGCTAAAAACTGGAACATGCTCAATCACCACAAATCAACACACTGCAATTTTCACTTTTCCTGATTTTGAGCATTCATCACCACTTGCTCTTCACCCTTGAAAAGAAGGGCAAAAAGACAAATTACTTTAATTAGGAATTAGTTATGAGAGAATGAGGTGTTCTAATTATATCTAGAACCTCTTACATAGTTTCACTCAGGCTTATTTGATTTCTTAATTACTGCAAGAGAAAAGCTGCACTCAAATTGCACCAATTTTTAAGACAAAAATGCTGTCTTTCATCTGATATTATGTATTAGTCTACAATGAAGAGTGGTAAGGCAACAACACCTCCAAGACAGCACATGCATTAGCACAGGATAAATTTTTTTGTTGAAACATTAGATAATCACCTTCTTCCATATCTCAAAATACATAATTTTATACACAATGGTGTGAAACCATAGATGTGACAGGCTGTAATGATTTATTTATGAGACATTATTCTTTGATGCAAGAATACATTAGGATATAGATCCCATTTCCGCAAATATAACATGTCATGCACTGCATCTGAGCTCCAGTAAGATACTGTAGGCTGTGAGGTTCATTTTGTATATATAAAACTGTGTATAAACATATTTTATGACTATATCAACAGCCAAATTTGTGCAACAGTTTCCCTTTTATCAGATCCTTCAAAACATATTTTTCTCAGATCCATCTGAAAATATGTATCAAACTGGAGAAAGGGTCCAGCAGAATGTGGTAGGGACAGTATTTGATTATGAATGGTTTGAATACTGTTCTTTGTTATGGATGCTGAATGTATCTATTTTATCTATTTCAGGACTTTTTGATTATTTTGAAAATAACTATTGTGACTGTTAACTTCTCTTTTTTTTTCAACTATTCCCACCCTTTTCTTAATAACGTGCCCAACTATATCTGGATCATAGTGCTGCTCAAATATTAAACCTCTCTTAAAGTTGTTTTCATTTCTGATTGTTTCTTGTTCTTTGCATTTTTTTTGTCTTATTCTCTCCTCTTAATGATGGAAAAGTCCCCAAAAGTCTCAGTGTTGGTTGGACTCCTCTCCTAGTAAAACCACTGGGCAGCATTTACCACATCTGCAAACCTGTTCAGTCTGGATTAGGATTTGGTGGCCAGTGTCTCAGATTGAGGGTGAGAAGGGACTGCAAGGTTTCAGCATCTCCTCTCTCATGGAATATTTCTGTTTCAGCTGGGACTGCCTCTGGCAGATGGAAATCTCAGAGCAAAATGATTTGTGCGAAGGGAGGAAAAAGGTCTGAGAAAGGGTCAGGCATGTCATGCATCTTACAGAAATTCTTTAAAATCTTTTGAAAAATCTTTTAGAAGGTGAGATTAATTTGAAATTCAGGATCAAGCCCATATTTACTGAAAATTTATCCTCTTAAAAATTAGTTTTCTTTTTATGTATGCATTATGTGTCAGGGTCTTCTTGTGATAGAGCAGCACAATTCAAGGAATGTCAAGATCAGCTTCGTCCTTTATCATCGGTTGTCGTGATGAGCAATATGTGCAAATAGAAGCATGTTTGTTATCCAGTTTAACACTAAATCCTATTTATTCTTTTCATGTATCTAAGGTCTAATAATTGCAGTCATTGGTTCCCAATAGGCCAAGTTTGTTCAACATGTGTCTAGGCTTTAGAAAATCAGTTATCCATAATAACAGAGGGCAGAAGGTTCAGGTTTCCTAGTATTTTGGAGCTGCTTATGCAGTACAAAAAACCTGGTGAAACTGAAGTGTCCGGTTACATGGGAGAAGGCACTGCAAGGTGACATGGTAAGGAGAGGATGAGGGGCTTGTAGTAGCTCTGAGATGGAGACTGTCCCACAAATAAAAACCTGGAGTTGCCAATAAACAAGAGCCAGAGTGGCTGAAAGAGACAGGCAAATGTCAAGTGTCTGTGCTGGATCTGCATGTTGCTTTTTTTCTACTCCTTGGGAAAAAAATTTTTCTAAAACTGATTTTTTTCAGTAGAATTCTTTTTTTTTAATTAATGTTTTATTAACATAATTTATTCTTTTGCCTTCACAAGCACCTGATTTTTAAGTTATTATATGTGCAGGAAAATATCAGTAATAAATATCGGTACTAAAACTGCTCTGAAATATGTCATAGTTGTCAAATCAAATATTACATTTCTTCATTATTGACTCATAAACCTGTTGCAATTTCTGGTTTTAATGCATTCATACAGGAACATTTTCAAAATGTAAAATATTTTCCAGATACAGGAAAAATAATTCACCTCACAGCTTTAAAACCCAAGAATTGAACCAAGACCAGTTTATTGTCCCTGTTAAAAACTTCCTCTGACAAACACCCATCCAAATGACTCCTAGAAATGTGTGCTGACCCCAATCCCTGTGGATTTTATACTATCCATTAACTTACATTTGAGGTCATAGTCTCCCTGTTACTGTTTACCCAAAGACCTCATGCCTGAAGCTCGTCTGCTTTCCCAATACATCAATCAGGCTGATAAAATCTATTTCTTCCTCCTATATATATAACTTGCCCTACTCATATCTTTAGACTCTCATGACTTCTTTAACACCACTATGTTAAACATTACAAACATTCACAGTGCAGCTTAAATTAAAAACAATTGTAATAATTCCTTGAAAATTTTTTCTAAGCAACCTTTTGAGCTCCCAAGGAAATTTCTAACTTTTCCCTCTAAGTCCTTTGGTTGCTTCAAGAGTTATTTTTTATTCAATAGGATATGTAACCCTGCACATAAAGTGTTTCCTTAAAGGAGGGTCATCCTAACTTTCAAACACTGTTTTATACTTTGTAAAGTATACATTGAAAAGGAGAAAGCACAAACATGGGATACAGAAAAAAAAACCCAAACCAGTGCAGACCACTGCATGACCACCATGCACCATCTGATACTCCAGAGTCCTCACACAGTGAAGGAAATAGAATGGAGCTTTGGGGAAAGGAGGAAAAAGGGACCAACTAAGCATCTGAGTTTGATTTGGAGAGTGGGGAGATCAGGTTTACTGGGATTTGTAAAGAAGGGAAGGTGAGTGTGGGGGCGTAAGAGAAAGGGTTTAGGAGCCTCTGAGAGGGATAAGAGCTGGGAACAGGCAATGAGGCACAGATACACCGCACCTTTGAAGTAGGCATGGGTAGGATCTGCATCTGATTCTTCAGTGCACCCCCAACCAGGTCAAAGTATTACAGGATTATAGAATCACAGAAACATAGAATGGTTTGGGTTGGAAGCAATATTAAAGGTCATCTAGTTCCAGCCCTTCCACCATGGAAAGAGACACCTTCCACTAGAACTCAAAGCCCCATCGGGTCTGGCTCTGAACAATTCAAGGGATGGGGCATCCAAATCTTCTCCAGGTACCCTGTTTCAGTGTCTCACCACCTCCTTCAGTTCTTCTGGAGCCAGGGCACCTTACTGTGTCTCTAAACTACTTCTGGGCTCAGCTAACTCCTTCTCCCACAATACCCACTGCTCCCACCTACCTCAATAGCCCCTGATTTTACATTTGCATCTCCTGGGGGGGATGTAAAAAGGAAGAAGAAGGAAAAGCATGCAGGAGACCAGGGATCAGGCCATCTTTTAATCATGTGCAGCAGCTTTGGGATATAGTACTTCTGCTGCTCACATTCCATGGAGAAGCAGAGAGATGAGGAACAAGAAAACGTGGCTTCTGTAACTGATCCTTGTACATTTATATTTCATGCAAAAGGATCCTCATGTGAACAAAGATGCTTCTTCTACTTCATGGAAGGAGGGTGTTCCACTGCTTACTCCAGTCTTCTGCAGAAACTCACTAGTTCACCCATATTCAAAACCAGGTCTGTAACAGGCAGTGAGTGGTTCTCACCTAATGAAACAGAGGGACATAAATGCATATATTACACATAATATATAATATGTGTGTGTGTTTAAGCTAGCCACCCCAGGCTGATGGCATAGTCAGTGAGCACCTGAGCAGGCTGTGCATGTAGGAACCCTGGGTGTGATTCATGTCATGCTAAAGTAAATGTCTGTAACAAGCCAGGCAAATTGCACCCTAAAAATACTTATTGTTCTTCCTTGACTGTAAAGGGAGCCTAGAGTGATGAACACAGCCGTAGACATCTACTTTGTAGATGTTGAAAGATAAATTATGTGAATCCCACCCTTCTTCGGATGTACAAACATCCGAAGAATTCACTGTAATGATGGTGGTTTAGCTGTGGCCTGCAGAGCACATGACAGCACCATGAGGAGATGTTTCTGGCTGCTCTGTGATTGCTGCTCTGTATCAGCAGTTTGCAGAGGTGTCTCAGGGCACCTGTTGCTGCAGTCACAGTCTCGTGGTAGGAAGGGGCCCAAACCTCAAATATTTTAGAGATTCTTGAAAGAGATTCAATTCTTGGAACCATGCAGGACCAAATTAGGACATTTCATTTCCAGGGAGAGATCAGAAAACAAGTACTTTTCTTCTAGAGAAATCCAAGGTAATTTTTCAGGTGGAGGAACAAATTTCTAATACCTCCAGAAACTGCAGAGGCTGATGAGAACAGTCTCAATTTTATCCTTAGGAGTTACCTATGGGATCTGACAAGGAATGCATCATGTAGTTATGTCATCCCCACCCTAAGGAGCTGGGTCCTGTGTGGATTCAGTGAGTAAATCTCACCAAATAAACAGCAGAAAAGAGAAACCTTCTCCCTGAGTTCCCAGCTACTGCCTTTCAAGCATCATTAGGTACTTTACAATGATATTTCCTTTTTCTCTTTAAGCCTACAGTCACAAGAGGCTCTGGGATCTCTCTACCAACTCCTATTTTTCATCCATTTATTTTTAATTTCTCCAACAGTTTGTACCTTGACAATCTTCCCCCCAAACCAGAGTCCTGCCTTTGACTTGCCATTTAGATGGGGCACTTGACAAAGAGAGGAGTAAGGCACTCCTTTCTCCCTGGGAATGGCATGCATTGCCTCTGGAGCATAGCCCAGCTCTTGCCAGCACAGTGAGTGAGAGATTTCATCATAATAATTTTAATATCTTTCAAATGGCTGCATGGATGGATAGCAGTGCTGGAAGAATATACACTAGAGGGTAGTCAGGGAGCATGATTAGTATTGGGAACAAGTATTTTTCTTGGCAGAGGACGAGTGTGCCATTTGATAGATAGCGAAACAGAGCAAGAATGCTGCTCAGTAGCAGATGCCAAACGTTCTCTTGTGTGCATTGAAGAAAATTAGTTTTGGTTTGGTTTGGTTTGGTTTAAGCTAAGGGAAGGGAGGGGGGCTTCCCACTGTCTGCAAGAGCACACATGGCAGTACCTGCCTCTGCGCTGTGATCACAGCATCTGGGACCATTTTCCATCTGTGATGCTGTTTCTCCCAGCCTTGTTTATCAGGGTTATTAAACCATTTAAACACAGTGACTTGGCTCTGATGTTGTTCTACACCTCTTTGAAGGAGTGCAAACCTCTACCATTTTCATTTTCACATGTATACATGCAGAGTATCCTGTTTCCAGATAGACATATTTCAGCTGGAAAAATTTGCAAAGAAAAGGGGAGAGTATTTCTAAGCAGTTCATGTTCACCTACATTAAAACAAAGCTCTATATTGACAAGGTTTTGACTCAGCATATTTTAATCCATCACCATATGCTTTGGAATAAAGTCTCTTTAAAGAGAAAAACAAAAACAGTTAGTTAATTTTAAAATAGTGCCTAGTGGGCATCCAGAACAATGAGCTTTGGATAAATATTCCATAAGGATTTTTAGTGAATGTGTATCATCTGCTTTACACTACGGACACAGACAACTTCTTGTCCAAGGTGTTGATGACTTTTAACCTAAGGAACCTCAGAGCATAAGGTGACATTATGGCTTGCAAGTGCTCCTTTGAAGTAATTGAAGCTTATGCCAACAAGTGGATGGATTAACTTTAGCATTATAAAATATACTAGATCTGCAATAATGTATATATTAGAGTCACAGCTATGTATTTACCAGTAGTATCTAATAACTTCTATTAAACTAGTCCAGGCTATGGAGGATGGCTCCTTAAAATCACTGTGGAAAAACACTAACAAACTGTGGTATTTCCAAAGGCATTACTGGCACTTTGCCATCATATTAACTTGCTGACAGCATTGTATTTCTTAAGAAACAAAGTGCTGGGATGAAGACAACTAGTTCTTGGCCCAGGAGAGGCATTGCCTGAATGCCTACTCCAGGGCAACACTGCTGCTCTGAATCATCCAGGTGAAGCATTTCGCTCCTGTCCTGAGTTGGCTTTCTCAGCTGCGGCCTTCTCCTTGTGAGGGAACAGTGAGCTTTCCTCTAAAACAGAGGTAAGTGGACAAATCTGGAAAGCTAAACATATCCTTCCTTTTGAACTAAGCCCAAGAGAAACATTTGAGTGAAAGGAGAGACATCATCATAGAGCTTTTCCCCCAATTCAGACTCTTCTAAAGTTTGGAAACAACACTTCATTCTTCGTTCTTTTCTTCGGGGTTGTGAAAGTAGAAGTGTTTTCTCCTCCTCATGATTTTACACGTTCAATCATGCTACCTGCTATACTTGGAACACTCTTCCACATCCTTGCATGAAATCTCCTCCCACCTCTCTGTAAAAAGCCCTCTCACAGCAGTGCTCCCCCTTCTTTTCCTCCAAGGTCACTGTTCTCCCAAGAATTTGTATTACCTGTGACCTGCTCTGGCATTCTTTGTTTTCTCCATATAAGTCTGTGTAGTCCTCAAGGACACCTACCTTGCCACACATTTCATTACCAGAGAAATAAACCGAAGCCCAACTAAAATTAATGGCAAAATTCCCATCAACTTCAATAGAGCCAGGATTCTGCTCAAAGTATTCAAATGAGGCCTCAGTTGGATGTCTGTGATGTAGATATTTCTGTGTGCAAGGGCAAATCACATCTGCTGTCTGCTTTTAAAGCACATTGAACAGCTATTTTCAGTGCTGTATTTCTTTCTAAAATGACCTATTTCATCTGACAATAACATAGAATTTTTTCTAGCATGAAAAAACAAATTAAGAAACAAGTCCATTTATATAAAGGTTTTGGTTTTCTTTTATACTGGAAAATATATACATATATATTTGCAGATATCTTATCGACATGTTGCTGTTTCCTTGAGCACCTCAAACAATAAATCGAAACATGCCTCATGGTAACATTGTCAGGTATTTTTCTCTCACCCACGTACATACCTACAAAGGTTTAAAATACAACTCTTGAAAAGATTCAAGATTGAAGGGGGAAAATAATCTTATTATGCAACAATTTATTGTCCTGCCAAATGTGGGTGCCTTGGAAGCTTGAACAACCCGCCAACACACCTGTGTACATTGGCATTATGTTAAATCAATAACAAAAAACAGGCCTACAGCCAATTACCTGTCTCATGGAGATTCATTTTAAGTGGAGATTTTACAAGCATAACTTTAATCATATCTAAGCCATAAGATAGTCCACATACGAGATCTAAAAAGATGTTTGTATTTAGAGTAACGCTTACCAAAAAGCCATACATACGAATGTTATTAAAAAGCACTCACTGGCCATAATAACAATTGATTTTCCTTCACAGCAAAGCAATTTGCAATAATACAGAAATGAGGAAAAAAAACATTTTCTTTACATTATTGTATCTTGTGATCATCTTCTATCAGATAGGTCAGAAAAATGTCATTCTCTGCTTTCAGTGTTTCATTGTCTCAATGCATACACATCACACACTAAACATTTATTGCTTTGTCATGGTTTTTCAATTAGTTCTTTGAGTGGTCAAAAACAATTGAGAACCCTATTTTTTGTATTTGTTAGACTCTATATGTGTCAATTTCAATATATGCTGAAGGTGCAGAGTACAGAGTTTGATTCATCTATTGTCACTGAGTGTTCAGTGTCTGTAGGTTTTGAGCTGTTCTCTGCTATCCTGTGCACAAAATGCTAACTGCTTATGGGATATTCATTTATTAGTATGAATCATGGTGGATTTAAAAGCAGTGGTTTTCACGATAAAAATGTTACTCATAAAAGCTATAACTGGTATTTCATCGAGAACCCATTTTCCTGGAATCCTGAAGGCTGGTATTAAACATGATGAATCAACAGTTCTTTTTGAAAAACCGCTGCTTCTGCACCAAGGTCACTGGATGTCATCAGAGCAGAACTGGTTTGCAGTTTCAGGACATGCTGGGACTTGAAACTTAGAAGGGAGGACATTATATTCTTTCCCCTTAGAAACTCTCCCAGCTATCCTCACACTACGTTAAAGTTAGTTAATTTGATAAAAATTTAATTTAAGTCTTCTGGAAATTTTTAATGAAATCACTTTTTCACTAATATTATAGGAGCTTGGTGGTGATACACTGCTTGTTAGATGCTGGTATAGCTGGTTGCAAGGACAGGAAATCTTATTGTGCAACTGGTTTAGGTGCCATCTTACTATTGTGAGCTGGGAAAATTTTACATTGCTTCATCAGGAATCTGATCAAGTTAAATTTAGATTAGATAGAAGGAAGAAGTTCTTTACTGTGAGGGTGATGAGGCATTGGAACAGGTTGCTCAGGGAAGAGATGTCGATGCTCCATCCCTGGCCAATGTTCAAGGTCTGGTTGGATGAGGCTCTGAGCAACCTGGTCTAGTGGAAGGTGTCCCTGGCCACAGCGGGAGGGTTGGAAGCAGATGATCTTTAATGTCTCTTCCAATTCTGTGATTCACTAAGGAAACCAATGATAATGCAAGTGCTGTATCTACTGACCCAAAAAGTCTGTTTTACCTACTTCCATGCATCATTTGTCATTTCCATAGACATAAGGATGAAAGCACACAGAGAAAATGAAAATGTCAATCAGAAAGTCTCTGTATACCAGTGCTCTAACTTCTATTTTAAAAGTATAAAAAAAAAAGATGTTCTAAAGGTAGAGATGCTAAAAATAATAATTGATTTTTTTTTAGGAGGCAATAAGAATTTTCTCCCAAGAACTCAAATTATCATAGGAAAATAGATTTTATTCAGAAGAGTCAGGAAATAGAAGTATGCAAAAGAGAAATTACATTGTTTAAATCTGAGCTTAGGAAAATTTTACCACAATATTTCTGATGGATATAAAAATAAGAGTTTGCATTTCTGGATGGCAAGGGGAAGAGGAAAAAAAGGAAAAAATTTAAGAAAGAAATGACCAGCCAAGATATGCATGGTTAGGGAACATGGGACAAGTGGATGTGTTAAGAAAGAGAAGTTCTGGAAAGGTTAGATAAATATTCAAGCCTCTGGGATATGCAGTAGCTGCAATGAGAGAGTATGAACAAATTCCATACAGCTTGACCATTTTTACACTGGAAATATTGCTCAGGAGTTAAGCAAAGTGGGGATGGCAAAAGGGAATTCATGGCTGGGATGAACCAGAGCAGACACAAGACTGCATGGATGAGTGAGGACAGTGATGTTTTTAGATGAAGATTAGGGGAGAAGAATGAGAAGACACAATAGAAAGTGCAGAGGAATGAAAGTAGGAAAAATGGGGAAAGACAGCAAATAAACCATGAAGGTCCAGCACAATGGAGAGGAAGAGGATGAAAAATGTTTTATTATAAAATTTATTTTTGTTCCAATGAGCATACGCTACTTATTACAAGGCTCTCTTTTTTTTACTTTATTACATATTTTATCTTATTTTCCTTATTTTCTTGTAGATGGAGATATCCTCAGTGACTGTGGATTATCACAAAAATGACTCTCAAGAGAACATTTCTGACTGTTTGCAAACAACTCTTTTCCCAGCAAAACCTGACTTTGTACACTCTGATTTGTTTTTACTATGCAGTGTATATTTTGTAATACTGTTGTATATTTGGGAATTTTCTCCTGAAAATTTTGTTATTCTTTAAATATTAAGATGAAGGAAAAACACCTAGAGTAGTGTTATTATTGAGTATATCTATATATAATTTGCACCTTAAAGGCACTGTTAATGAGTAAATTGCTTTAATGTTCCTGTGCTAATGTACTCAAACCTTAACTCTAATAGAGCACTTACTTGAGTTACTTTTTTCTTTTTTAACTGTTTCAGATTTTAATTTCTTGCCCAACCATTATCCCAATAATGATACAATTTGCTCCAGAGTCGTGAAGTCTGCATTCACTTGTGCTTGGTCTTACACTGGACTTTATAGTATCTGCATCCTCTTTTTGAGCTAGAACTACATTCCTAAAGACCTGAAACAGTGCTAAATGATTTCATCAAGGGACCCTTGCAGTCACTGAAGGGCAGTATATTGTTGGCATTGCCTGCAAGTCCTTTCATCTCAAACTAACTGAACTATTTCTTGTTTGCCCTCTGTGTATACTGCCTTGGCTAAGAAGTGGCTCTGCTTTGCTGCCAGGCAAAATGCCTGTCTGCTCTCAGCCAAAGTATAAACCTAGGAGAATGCATAAGAAAACTTTTGCCCCAAAATTAAAGATGAAATAGATAAATCTTTTAAAACTGATCATTTTCCAAAAGGAAAGGAAGGGGGGGGAAATATAAGAAAACCCTTAGAGCTTTCTTTCACAGCTTTAACACTGGAAATAATTAAAAAGCCTACACCTCACTACCAGATAGCTTCTTTGAAGCCTCTATTTATTGAATGCAATAAATACTTAGTAGTTATCAGTATCTGTTGTAATCTGGCAGTATTCTCAGGTAGAGGATTACTAATTAATTAATGGAGAACTACTGAGTCAGAACTACTTCAGAGCACGTCCCTGTTACAGAGTTAATAATGGTGCAGGCCAAACAGAGGGCAGGAATTTATCCTTGAGATCCAGCTCAAAGATGGCACCGAAATGCCAACGGCTCCTTCTACCATGCTTCAAGTGAAATGGGTTGAGAGCTTCCGCCTTTGGAAAAAAAAGCCAATAGATAAAGATGCTTTAGTTCAAATACGCCAAGTGCATATGTAACCTCCCCCAAGCTACAAAGATTTCCTCATTGTTAAACCAGACCTTGACCTCAGATATACCATAATACACAGCAGTCAGGCACAAAATGGGTTTCAGCTCTTAACCTAGAGATGTCTCCTAGGCACTTGCACATAAGATTATGGCCGCCATAATGCTTGCAGACTGGTGGTCCAGAACCCAATTTGAAATAAAAATTTTCTAGTTGCTCTCTGGAAAACTGTTATCAAAATCATCTTCTTATCCTTTCTATTCATTCGATGCTCAAGAAGCAGGTAGGACTCGAAGCATGATGTCAGGTGCAACTAAAGATATTCATGAATAACAAATGCTTCATGTATGATTCCTCCCTAAGAAGCAGGATTTGAATTTTTGTAGCAGGTGGTATGGTACAATTTGTCAGTGCAAAAATTGTATGTTGACAAACACAACTGTGTAACATAAGAGAGGTTAAAATATACAGAATATTTACAGAATATTTACAATTACGTAAATATGTTTAAAAACTTGGAGCTGTTTTCCAAGACTTGCATCCTTTAAAGCATTATATTTTTAATTATAGGTATTCATGTGTGTATTTATATTTGTGTGTGTACATTTCATTGCAATAAAAAAATCAATTTTTAAAAATTAAACTTATTCTTATGCAGCTATGCTGGGGCACGCTGCAGTCTGAAAAAGGTATCACCAAGGCATGTATCATTAAGCAGTCAATGGTGAAACTACAGACACTTTCATATAAAATGCCATGCAGCAAAGTTATTACATTCTTCAATATTCTTGTTTGAGACCACTTCTGACTTTTATGATCACCCTAATTGAAACTTAAGTAATAGAGAATGTGTCAATACAACTTTCCCTTTAAGTATTGCTAAGGAGCATGCAGGAGCCCACATGTTTGCTTAACTGGCCCTGCAACCAACACTGCTAATAATAAAACCAGAAGTTCAAACTCAGTTCCTTGCTTTCAAGTATGCCCTTCAAACAGCAAATACCAGTTTATCATCCCCCTAAAATAGGGTGCATGTTAACCAGGAATAAATCCAAGGTATCTACATTGAGGTGCTTAGCACACAAGATACCAAATCATTTACCAAATATTTTAACACATACTTTCTACCAACAGTAATAGCTACTCATGGCATATATGTGTGTGCATGTGTGAATGTGTCTCAGAGACATACAACCTCCCCCACCTCGTCTTTTCAAGGACCATAATATACCGCCTGCTTCCTAGTCCTGCAAATACCCTTGAAGTGGAATAATGTTTAACAAAGGGCAATGCTGTGGGAAAACTGCCAACAAAATGAAGGGTGAGGGAAGTCAGTCAAAGCATTCTGATGAATATTTTTGTACGTCCAAAGACACAACTATTATACAAACATTGACCTATTTGTCAAGCAATCACAGTTTACTATAGCTTAAAGGTCACAGAAGTTTCCAATATTATTAAATAATGCATGGGGCCAAAGACCAAGGATATTATTTAAACAGTAGAGGTAACTTTTGTTAGTGAAGGACAATATGATGACAATGTCCCTTTAGTGTCCCTTGAAATTTTGTAGAGTTTGCAGTGTATTGTAGTAATGGCCCATTTCAGCTAAAAGAGGGAACTCTGATGCGGAAATGGGGCTCAACACTCCAAGAAAATATTACCTAGATTTTTCCCCCCTTTTGTGTATTTTATCAGTACATGATTTATATTTTTACAGGCATTTCAGTGGTGCTAAGTAGTAGCAGTCTATCCCATACATAAATGATCTATCCCTGTCTTTCTTTACAATGAGTCTTATATGCCAGTGCAAAAAGTGCTTTGCAACAATTTAGAGTATGTGCTCTGAACTGAGATCAGTAGAAGTTTGTAAAGCCCAGTATCTACTTAGGCTCCTGTTAAGATAGTCTTGTTCTAATAAATATTGCACCTACTGCTTCCTAATGGCTGCAGTTCCTTCAGCTCTCAGGAGGTCTTCCAGGTCACCTCTTCATTGACCTTCGGAGGTGTCCAGCTCCAGCTATTCCACAGACCCAGGGATTCAAGGCAAATTGTGGCTGCCCACATACAATCCAACATGGGTTTACACCCCTAACACAGAGTAAGTTTCTGCTAAGTGACACTCATTTTCCTGCTGTCATTGTCCTGGAACAGAGCCACGGCTCAGGGGTGAATGACTTAAGCAAAATGATGTCCTGAATAGCTCATCAAGTTATTGCTGTTCCCTGCTCAGAAATATCTCCCAGTTCATTGTCCCTGCAGATGTGCCATGTGGAAGGATTGTTAAACTGTGACACACCTCAACAGCCATCAAAACAGGTAATCATCCAACCTGCACCAGTACCTTTCAGTACTGTAAAACAAAAGTTAGCAAGGCTCCTCTTCACAGGATATTACACAGAAATCACTGTGGTCCCCAAAAGGCAGGGCATTTGGAGAACAATGCCTTTCCTAAATAATCCTCTGCCTTTCCTCATTACTGATATCCACGCTGCAGAAAACTACTTAATCAAGGTGATCATCAAGATGAAGACTAAGCAGAAACAGAGGTAGTCCCTCTCACAGGAGCAGTCCCATGTGATGCAGAGGATTGTGTTGCCTGGGCATCAAGCTCCAAGCAGCCACCTTTCTGACCAAGATCAAGAAGGGCATGTTTCCCCACCTCACTTAGCAGCTGCAAGGTTGTTCCGAGATCTGCAGTGGGCTGGACCTAGGAACTTCACCAGAAACCACAACCAAGAAAATTTAAAAGGTTTTGTTTCATCACTGAAATAATCAGTAGTTCTCTTTACAACTAAAATGTGCAGCCATGTATAAATTGTAATATTGCAGAAGTGAATAATTACTGACAGAATTTCTAATTTAAACTAAATACTAAGAAGAGCAGAGTCATGAATTGGGATGGATTCTAGCACCCAGTGCAATATTTCTGCTTGATGGTGCTTGGCTCCTGTTAGTTCATTTTCATGAACATTTGGTTTTGGAAGAGTCACCACTAATGGTCAGCTCAATCGCAAGAGTGAGTTCAGTGACAGATTGAGGTAGGGAAAGAAAAAGAGGAAACTTCAGGGGACTGGCAAGAACTAAAAAAATTCTAGCCTTATTGCTCTGCAAACCATGAATGGGAATATATTCTGTCATCAAAATGTCTACAGGGCACTTAAAATAAGATGAATAAAAATATTATCTCTTTTACATGAAAGACAGTTACCTGCCAAGAATTGTTTTGTCACATGATAGAGCAATTGAAGTTATTGTCAAAACTAAAAAATAATCTTTAAAAAAAATCACCAATAAAAGGGAATTGTCTTTGGAAAATAATTTCACATTACACATGTAACTACATCATAGTTATGACATTACAGAGACATCATTTCTTCTGGAAATCAAGTCATTAGCTCAAGTGATTTGTAGAGTGGATAGGTACCTAATGAATTGGGTAGTTTTGCCATCTGGCTTTCAGGCTGAAGCAAGATGCCTTCAGAGGCAAGAGAAGAAAGAATTCACTACTAATGGGGCTGACAGATACAGAATTATGCCTGTACCCAAAATACAGTTCTGAGAGCCACTTTACTGCTTAAAACTTAGTGGCATTTGAAAGGGCATGCAGTAACTTTATTCCTTATCCCAGTAAAACATGAGGTATATTCATTTGTATACCCTGCAGACTCCTCAAATAAGCCACTGCCCAGAGCACTGTCTGCCAGACCCCCCCCTTGCCTTCCCTATGATCTAGGGAAGAAAAGGATGAAATGAAGGCCAAGAAGTTCATCTATCTGGGTCCACCTGGTGGCACTGCAGTGGGCATGTCTGTTCTGGCAGCAGCAATTCCTGTACCAGTTCTGGTGCAGGGCAACGCCAGGAGAGAACACACCATAGCAAGTCACGAAGGCAGGAGATCCCAATTCAGAGGCTATAGCACCACAGCAACAAATCCTGTACCTCAACATCCAGCAGCAGCATGGGGCACAGACACAGTGCAGCACTATGCTCCAATGGGTCTTACAGCTGTGCATGGTACCTGAACCTCACTGCTAACAACTCTCCACAGTGATTCATCTCAGCAAAGACAGGGAAACATCTACGAAGGTAAAGTGATGCAGGGGAATTTAATAAACCTTGAACCTACATGAAAAATAAGACTAGGGTTCCCTTGTTCTTTGTTATCCTCAGTGTTCAATAAAAAATATTTTTTAAAAAATTAAAAACCAAGCAATCTGTAGTGTATAAATCATGACTTGATAAATGTAGGTCCTTAGAAGCCAGTTGTGTAAATACAGATACACCTGCAGGCCCTGATAATCAGATTAGCAGAAACAGCTGTCAGACCACGCATCAACAACCAAGAGATATTGTTGTGTCCTGGCCAAAGAAGTTTCCAGATTGACTCTCAGGTGCTTCCCGTTAGCAAGAACAATGCATCATGAAAGTAGATGATCTTCATTGATCTTGAAAACTTAACATTTTTCTCCTTGGATGTATACAATGAGGTTTGACACTAACATTAGTTCACAATACCTCAGCTGTACAAAGCGATTGGACTTTGCCTGCTGGCAGCTGGGAAGGATTTGTGTGGAAGAAAATAAAAAAAAAATAAAGGTGTCTGGATGTGGTATGACCTCATATTAAAAAGCATATCCTTATTGGACAAGAACCCAGATCAACTGATTCATATTTGTTCTGCCACACCTGTTCTTATTGATGATTATAAACTAAAATTAATGTTTCTTCTTGGCAAAACTCCACTTGAATCACACAACAAAATCTAATGAGCCTCAGAGCGACTAGTTCCACAAGCTAGATCTAAAAGTACAAAAAGGAGGCACAGACTTGGGAGGGTGTGGGGGAAAGATAGCTGTCTGTGTTTTGGGAAAGAAGGTTTGCATCCCTACAAAGCTTGAAAAACAAGTTTAATGTTACTGTCTGCACTTCAGCATTGTGCTTGCTATTCTTTCCAGAAATAGGGAAAGATGGTTAATAAAAAACACCATAAAATTAGAGTGCTTCTGCACTGTTGGTGCTGTGCAGCTGTGCAGTGCCTAACATGGTCCCATCTCTCCTGAGTGGTGTCAGTCCCAACAGAGCTGATGTGTTGGGCAGAGACCAGGTTGGTAACATTGTCCATTGGCTTCCCCCAAGATACCAAGGATCATCCAGGGATCATCCAAGGAGTGCAGCCAGAAGTAGAAAGAGACACAGACAGTGAAAGCATTGGAAACCTCACTCCTATGACTTTGCTGGGACTAGGTCTGACAGTCCCAGGTCAAGCTGAAATGGAGCTCCTGCACCATGGGCAGGGGTGGGTGGAGGCTGGGCTGGGCCAGAAAGTGCCCTCAGGGTATTAAAAGCTTCTTTTATAGGAAAATATCTGAAGAACTTTATAACCTGATACACCTGATACACGTGATAATTCTCCCCCAAAACACCCAGCCATGAAATAATCATCCATGAACTCATCTTCCATGATGGATGTGAGGACTTAAGATTAAAAAAATGTGTCTTAAATCAACTCTAGTGAACAAGATGACTCCCTTCTTGGCAAGATAATCTATTCAATATTAAACAAGGCTAAAATAACGCAAGTTAAAATGGTGGGAAAAGCAGAGTGGGCAGCTGTATAAAACAAAATAACTGAAAGTATTGCAGGATTATTGGATGTTGGATATCTACCGTCTTTGCCTAAGAGCTCTGGAATGGAGATGCATGAATTTGGGATCTCCTCTGCAAGTAAGTTGGTGTGAGGCTGATTCAGGCCTCGTATTCCCAGTCAAGTGTCACTGCACTGTGGATAAAGTTAAAGAATAACAATTAATATGCATCAGAGAAATTGCTTTATTATAAGTTGTATTATAACATGCTGTAAAGACATGTAAAAATAATTTTAAAATACTTAAAAGAAGATTCTAGCTTGTTGTGGCCTGTTGCAAAGCATTTATAAATTGGAATACTTACAATAGTTCATGCATGTCTCTGCATGTTGGAACAGTACATCAGAGAATTTATTTATCAGGAAAAAACCAAACCCTGCTAAGTCATTTTA
Organism: Pithys albifrons albifrons; assembly: GCF_047495875.1. Lineage (NCBI taxonomy): Eukaryota > Metazoa > Chordata > Aves > Passeriformes > Thamnophilidae > Pithys > Pithys albifrons. The sequence goes on from NC_092464.1 coordinate 9,316,931, forward strand.
GTGCTTACAAAAGTTACTGTCACTTACAATTTTGCCAGATTTTGTAAGGCACAATACCGGATTGTCACAAGGGAAAGGCTTGCAGATTCAAGTCCTTATTCTTCCCTCTAGCAAGTGCTGGAACCAGCACATTTGGGACACAGCCTTCCAACTCTTTGAAGGATAATTACCATACCTGCATAATCACATGGTCTACCTTCTATACATTCATGTTAAGGAGAGGACATTAATCTAACAAATACCTAGCGGCTGACAATTTATATATATATGTATATAAAAGCACATATACATATATATATGTATATACATATATATGTGTGTATATATATGTATGTGTGTGTGTGTATATATATACACACATGTATATACATATATATTATATATATATATAATAGTTCTCTATAAGACATAGCACTCCACCCTAACAGCTGCATAAAAGTCCTTGCCACACTCCCAATCCGTCCACAGAAAAGGCTGCATAATTCTTTTCTGACCTGTCATACTAGGTAGGAGTGTTCTGCTGAGGATGTGATGCTGTTAATTGTCACTTTCTGTTGTTTCAGTGGATAATCTAGACCACTAGTTCAGTATAGGTTAAATGAGAATTACAAAAGGTAGACAATAAATAATACCGTAATAGAATGATTTTGGTCAAAACATTTTGAAAGGACTTGTAAATATGTGTATAGGTCATCTAAAACAGATGTCTGGTTCATTAATCATCTTGCAAGACTCTCCCCAGGAACCAAACCACAAAAACAATATTGAATATAGGAATACATGTAGGCCTTGGTGTAGTAGACTTAGAGGAGCTATTTCTCTCTTCTCTGTCTGATTCAGTATCCAAAGAGATTATAATGCCTTGCATTGTCAAAGTTCCCCTCTTTGGTGTCTGTATAAAGGCAGGGAAATAATCCAATCAAATGGCATGTACCAACTGTCCCTCCTTTGTCAGTCTGAGTTTTCAAAACTGGAAACATATGGAAATGTCAGCAATACCTGGATGTCCCAACCAGCATGGTGAGCACTGTGGTCTCCTTCTATCCAATACACTAATGGCCAAGAGGACATGACCTCTGAGATGTGACCTCTGATATTTGTGCACTTGGCTCCTTCCAGCTGGATTACCAAAGTCAACTCTAATTAGGCTCTTAGCAGCCTGAACCTGCTTTCGTTCTTTTCTGCATATAATTCCAAATGTAAGCTTTTATCTCTAAACTTCTCACTCACCCTATGTATTAGATCTTTCACAGTGCTGTGCTGCCAGACTATTGAGCTGTGGACACTGAAACGACTCCCCAGGAAGACAGTGCTTGGGTACAACTCCAAGCACATCCGCATACCCCAGAAAGTGGTGGGATGAGGGAATGTTTTGATGGACAAAGAAGGGAAATTACAGTGTAGAAACAAATAAATACAAGATGCAATTCTTGGTCTGCAACCAAAATCAATGGCCATATATCCTGGACTGAGATCAGCGTATGTTCCCATGTTTCAGAGACCTGTTGGCAAAGCCTGTGTTATTGTAATGCAGTGCTTTTTCAACCTATGTCCAGAGAAGCCTATACTTCATTAAAAGCCATTGTCAAACAGATTCCATAAATGGATAATAGCCCTAATAATTTTTATTACTTACTGTAAAAACAGTAACATAAACAAAGCACATTAAGCAAGTCCTTCTACCTACAGAAAACATATCAACATCTAATTAGATTAAGATTTAATTTTCAAAACAGAAGAAAATAAGTCTTTAACCTAGGGGAGATCTGGCTATAAGTCAGGGACAGGTTTGTTGTGGGTTTTGTTTGGTAATTTCGTTTATTTGGGTTTTGTTGTATTAAATGGCAAATTTGCCCGGGTAATAAAGAAAAGGAGCACATTAGTGATAGTACCTAATTAAAAGTAAAAACTCAGCTATGCACTAAAACATCAAAAGATCGGTTGTTGCATTTTTAAAGCAATTTTATGGTTTTCTTTAATGTTTCATACTGCACAAATATTTTTGCAAACAGTAACATGCATATATACATGCAAACTTGTTAGTCTCTTCATTTCATATATTTATAAATATGATACTTAAATGAGTTTTAAACTTAGATCCAGCCTATGCAATCCTTGAAACAGCCTTGGATTAGTGCTGCAATGGAGGTACGAAGTCACACAAAGCTCTTTGAGATTCTATTTGATATCTATAAAATGGGAGATTAATTCCCTCCAACTGCTGAGCGTATTACTGATTTAAGAGACCACAAGTCCATTAAAACCAAGGAGAGTCCCCACTGTGTTTGGCAGGGCTTGAGCCCTCACTGTTTAAGCAGGACAAGAAATAGAATTTCCCTGGCAATTAATATACTGCCATGGCAGAAACAGACTGACATAAGTGAGAAGGATCTTGTTATGAGTCTGATCCAGATATGATATCTGGCTCCACTCTCTGGGCTACATGGTGAAAACAATGATTTACTTTGATTATGTTGGGTTTGTGAATCTTCCATCCATGACCCTAAGCAGTGAACTTGTAGCAACCTGTGTGTGCTGCTGATGGGGCAGTCTCTACCTGTCCCTGCATTTTGCTCTGAAAGGGGCTATAAGGCTAAACTCTCTAGTTGCCCGTTTTTATGAGTGGGCCAATTGCAACATGCATTACCTTTGCATGTTTGAGTGGCAGCTTTAACCTTCTCTGTGAAGAGTAAGACACCCAATCATCCTTAACATGACAAGGCAGCAATACGGACTGTAATGGATTTCTAGTTGCACCCATCTTTTGTGTCCAGATATCCAGGCTTCTATGTATATAGGAGCTTTGTAGCTCATCTCTGAGACTGCACTTATACAGCTTGTTGAGAGCCTTTATTAGGCAGAGTGCAGCTACTCCGTGCAGCTCCATCCCTTGCATCCCACTAACCTGGGTCATGGGAAGACCACAGACCATGGTGGAGCACCATCTGTCTAAATAGGCTTATAACATTCTTAGATGTGACAAATTCCTGTCCATGCCAACTCATTTTTACTGAGGTCCTCTAAGTGGTTTTACCAGATTCTTTTATTGTTACTGAAATAGGGGAAGAAATTTTTATCGAAGTCTGCTTAAAAGAAGTCTTTCTGCTCTCAGAGGAGAAAAGTGTCATCTTCACATCTGGGAACTGCTCCAATGCTGTCTACCTAGTCCAGATTTCCCCATTACTCCTGTGTTACCTTTAATATTCCAGATCTCCTCAAAGTCAAAACACCAGAACATCTTTGTTGTAGTGACAAAATCCAACAGCCTGCTGAGGGGAATTCACCATCTGGGGAGAAATCCAAACTTGAGGTGTTTGGCTGAAAGTACACTCTCCTTTGATTTTAATTTGCTCATCATGTAATCAGAGGGGAAAGCACTGTACTATCGGTGAGCAGTGAAAAAGTTAGAAAGGCAAATTCTGTACTCTGCTGACTGAAAGAGAGAATGATATGAAGCAGCAGAATTTCTCTACACTACAGCTGTTAAGGGAAAAAAAAGAGTTTCATAATAGATAATATCTAGGCGGGAAATTCTGTTTTAACTTTCAGAAATAAATAATGTTTTAAAGTGCATATACATAAAAATATTTGATTTTTGGTCTCAAAGTTTTTGACAAAGGCTGAAAAAAGGAGGAAGTGATGGAATGAGGGAGAGGGAAGAAATGCCTGTTAATACACCAGACCTCCCTAGAATAAAAGTGACAGAAAAACCTTGTTCTTATGATAAGTCTAACAGGTGACAGTAGAGGACATTTGAACGGAAAACAAATCAGCCAAACATAAGATAATATTGCCTGGGGATGAATTATCCCCTCAGGACACTCCATAGCAAAGAACTTAACATCATCTTTTATTCTTGCTGGAGGCATATTAAAGCAGTGGTCCAAATGTTATGAAAAAAGGAATAATGGTTTTGGACCAGGTCTCTGCTACTTCAGTTTTTCTCTTTATCTAACCAAAATCATAATCCAGGCTTTTCAAAATCAACTCTGATTTCAGAGTTCCAAACCAACTCCTCCGTCCATTCCTATGTCTCTCAGACTTAGGCATTTCTCTAAAACCATGTACTATACAGCCACTTGGCAGCCTCTGCTTTCCCCCTGTTCTGTACTTCAGGCTGTAAATAGCACCCATTATCCAGGTCTCACTGAGGAGACCTTTCAAGCCATATTGAGAATTGGTCTGTTGCTTTACTTAATAGCAAGGATAAAAGTAACATTTGGAAATTGTCTATGGTAAGAGTGCAGCTCCTGCTCTTGCCGTTCCTTTGTATCAGCCTCCTTCCAGGCCCACACTGGGGGTGCCCTCCCTTGCAATCAGCTTTCTGAAGGAGAGGAGACGGCATAACACAGCATGGCTGGAAGGAGCCCTGTGACATCACCTGTGCTGTCTTTCTTCCCCAAGGTATCAAAAGAACTATTTTAAGGGCATTCTGATAGATCAGAGATAGCCACCCTATTTGTTTGGAGAAAGTATATGAAGCTTTCCTACTTCAGAAGACCAAAGAAGCACGATAAACCTTTCAGAGTGATATTCTCCTGGCACTTCCTTTCTTGTTTCAAACTCTAAACTAAAAGAAGACTCATTTTCATGTTACTTTCTATCTCAGGATTATCAGGGAATTGTGGAAGAAGAGAGAGGCATTGAAACATTTTGAACTTACAGAAACTACCTGTATGAGACTGAATGTAAGCGAAGATGAAAAATCAAAAGTGGGCAATTGTGTTCTTGTTTATCCCAATCTCACCCACCCACATGGTAGCAAAATAGGCACCATGCCAAAACTTTGTGGCAAGAGGCTATTATGTGGGCTTAGAATAATTTAGGAATTGATTGTCAGCCTGTTTCTTGACTTCCAGCTACGAAATAATGCTCTAACTAGAGTGTGGTACACTGAAGGACTCATTACAGATTTTAAAGCTGTCTCATTTTCAATTATGAATATTAAAAAGAAATGCTTTGAGTGACTCCTATGTTATAATTAATACTCCAGGTTTTGGGTTTGTTTATTGTTTTTTTTGAGGTCTATTTTAAAGACACTTTCATAACTTACTCCTGAGTTAGTTCCCAAAACCAAACACTGTTCCTGTTTATATCAGTGGGGAAATTCCCAGAGAAAAAACTTATCAGACCCAAGTTAATGAAAACAACACCCCCATTTGAAACAAAGTCCTAGCCTTAAACAATCTTCTAGCACTGCCTACTTGTGTACATCCAAGACAAAATTTTATAGCCTGCATGTTCCAACCTTAAAAAAAAAAAACCTGATTATTTATTTATGCCCTTTTTTTTTAAGAAGTTAAATCCCCAGAGCATCTCAATTTAGATCAAAAGCAAGCTACCAAACTTCACCTGGCACACCTGTGCTGTGTGATTTCTTAATTACCTGCCTAACATTCCCAGAGCTACAAGGCAGTGATGCAGGACTCGTTTAACACACAGTCAGATCTCTGAAATGCACCTCATGTAGCAGAGCCTTTCCAGAATGCCCGAGGTGGTAACCAGCACTAAATGATCCCACATCCCTACAGACACTTGCCTTTCAGCAAATTGCTTTCTCACAGGTTTCAGAAAGCAGGGACCTATCATAGGGTAAGAAACCTGGGGAAAATGAGGGATTTATGAGCTTCTTGAGGAAAAGTTTTCCCCTATCTGGCAAAAGACATAGAGTAGCTATATGTCAGTAAAACTGAGACATGTTCCACTAAGACCAAAGATTAGGACTAGACCTGTTAGAGGTTGTTATTGCTTATACTTGCTATGCAACTGCCTAAGGACCAGGGAGAGTGTGGCCACCTATGCCAGACACCAGAGAATCCTTCAGCTGGAAGCCCTGGGTGTGCAGAGCATAAAAAACCAGAAGAGACTCACACAAAGCAGAAGAAAGCAGCATGACCAGGACAGGGCTGATTTGAGGAGGCACACATTGAGCTTTTACTGAGACAGCTCTTCTTGGCCACAGGATGCTTCTGCACAAAAAACCTCTCTTGTGTTAGATGTGACTGTCACTTTGCTTATATGTTGACTGGTTATTGACACATCCCTTGACTAGTGAAGGAACATGCACACTTTGTCGGAGATGGGCTCAAAACACCCATAATGTTCATTCCGAACATGCACTGATAATTACATACACTCAGAAGATCAGTCACATCTTCAACCTACCTAACACCAAGCACGTGCAGTGGTGTGTCCTCATGTGTGCACATTTTTATATTTTAATAGGAGATTCACTATAATTTCTCATTTATGGTGGCTTGAACAGTAATTAGGCATCAAACATTACAATTTCTTTGGCCATTTGTCAATAGTGTAATTTTATTAATTGGCCAAAGCACTGACTCTGTTACCCTGAATGTAATTTAAGCTGCAAAGAGGTGATGGCATCTCTGTTGATACAGTGAAAATATATGGCTCTGGAAGGAAGTCAAAGGCAAGAATTAGCATTAATAGTTTATGTGTCTCCATAACACACAGGAGCCCCAGTACCATCAGGATTCTTTACAGGTAAGATATGAGACAGAGGAACAATATGCAAGCTAAATACATGCAATAAATGTATTTAGCAGCCTTTCATCTACAGGCAGTCATTCAAGGTGACCCACCATTAATGGATACAGAAAATATTAAATTTTATTTTTAAATGTGTGGGGTTTTATGAAAGATTTCAGGTGAAAATATTTTTAGTTATTTCCTTTAAAATTCAATTTTGGATTAAGAAACATTTTCACTGCCAAGGAAAAAAATGCTAAGTCACAGCTGGGATTAGAGACAGAGAGAACACTCTGTGCAGGACTGTTTCAAGCAAAAACATCCTCCTGATATGGCTGCAGGAGCACATGAGCCAGTAAATTTTATTTTGCAAAGTCTTCGGTGCATTAAAATTTAAAAAAAAAATTTGCAAGGGAGGTCGTAGGACCTTAATAAAATCAAGGAGAGGTTCAGACACATGGAGATTTGGTTAATCAGGAAACTACTTAATATTCTACAGGTAATTTTAGAACTTCAGCATACTCTTGAAGACCCAACCAACAAGATTTATCATGATGTTTGGAAATTACAGTATTTTTCAGAAATTCTGTGAAAACTCCTGGGATATGGACATGTTTTTTAAAAGCAAGGCACTTCATAGCAAGACACTTCCCAGCTTTCTCCATGCAATAAAAAAATAATCAGAGTTATCAACAAAAAATCTATCTCCTAAAAGTTAATGAGGAACATCTGTTGGTCTACTGGGAGAGACACTGGAAAAATGGGTGGGAATTTCCAACTTTAACTATGCTGCCACTCCCACAATATTCAAGTCAACAGAAAAAAAAACTGTCAGCAAAAGGTCAAAGTCATTAGTAGACTTTTTTCATCTACAGAGAGATAGATGAGATACCCGTAATTTCAGAGATATTATTTAGGATTTTCCAAAGTTCTCACATTAAGTTAATTTATCATATAAAGCCTATCTTTTGGAGCAATGCTTTAAAGACTTGTAAGACTAACATCTACCCAGGACTATAAGTGAGCAACAGGCTCAGATTCATATAGTAACTCAGTTTAAAAACACTCTTATCATCAACCAAGTCAAAATAATTGACAATCCCCCATAAGTTCATGATCCCAAGGCAGTTGCAAGACACAATATCTCAGGTAACTCTTTCAGAGTGTGAGAAGTCTTCACATTTGCCACTTGCTAAGGCTATACATGAGCCATTATTGCGGCTTAACTGATGCACAGAATGTGTAAGATTACCATAATTTGACTGTGACCAGAAGTCCCAAGAAGTCATGATCTAAGGTAATTACATTTCGAGATAAATGGTAATGCAAAATGCTCCCAGCATGCAGTCAGTCAACAGGTGGGCTTATGTGAAGTTCTGAAAACATGTTCAGGAAATCTGTCCTGAAAGACACCTTCCAGAAAGTGTTTTTAATGAGTGAGCATAAGAAATGCTGATATGCCGTAACGCTCCATGATCTTAATAGCTTTGAGTAATTTAAAAGCTTTTTCTATCCACATTGGATACAATATTTAGCTCTCCCAAACTGTAAACCAGGTTTTCATCTCCATTTTAAGTACTATTGGCCAGAACATGATTGAGACTAAAACGGAGAAAAATCCATTATTAGCCTTATGGTTTTCTTTCTTACCAAACTACTTATTCAGGGAACAAATAACATCAGCAGATATTATTTAGAGGCATGGCAATAGATTTTCCTAGTTGTTTCCTAGACTGTTGAAGTTTACATCTGTAAAGGTAAGTCTAGATTTAAAATCCCTCTTGCAAATGTTTATGGGATTCAAATAAATAACTGCAGGGATTTTTTTAAGCACACAAACCATTCTTACTCATGAAAATAACATTTCTGCATAAATATCATCTGTCATTATTGGCTGATATCCCTGCCAGATACCTGCCAGATATAATGGCTATTCCACAGTTCTCATCATTCCATATTTCTGTGGATTTAGATCATTATAAAAGTGAATAAATGTGAAGCTGAATTATCATAGAATCAATAAAATATGCTGAGTTGGAAGGGACCCATCAGGATCATTGAGTCCAACTCCTGGCCCTGAGCAGGACACTCCAAGAATGATACCATGTGCCTGAAATTGTTGTCCAAACCCTTTTTGAACTCAGTCAGGCTTGATGATGTGACCACTTCCTTGAGTAGTGGAATTAGTCACAGTTCATAGGAATTTCACAGACATTTCTGGAAACTAACAATTATTGAGATTACTTGATTCATCCCATTTGACGGTTCCAGTGTTGTATGTAAAACCTCTGATGACTGGTCTGAACAGTGTCATGTCAGACATCTGTCTTAACTTGAAAAGTCTTCTTTGGAAAACTATAACCAAAACTACTGCCAAGAAGAAGACCATGATAAAAATACCTGCCTTGTCCATGTTAAAACCCTGTGGAAGCCCCCTTTCTTCAGAATTTTAATGCCTATATGCTTTAGAAAACATACTTGAATTTTGGCATTAAAATGAGGGTTAGCCTTGAAACATGACCTTTATAACTTCTGTACAAATCTACAAAATGTACACCAAGGAACTATTGCAACTGTTAGAAAACCACAGGTCATACATGAAAGGTGGGCACTACTGAAGCTATTTCCATAACATCAGTATTTCAGGTTGGAGATAAAGAGATTTGACACTGTCTTGCTCCTACAAGTACAAGCTATTTCCAGTCATTTTAGGGCACCCTAGAGGAGCGAGTTACCCGTGTTTCCAACTTCCTTGGGGAAGACTATGGAAATAGTTCTCTGAGTTGGAAGTAGGGGAGGAACAGAGAGAAGACAAGGCAAATGAAGAAAGTAAAATGAGGAACAGATCGGAAACAGCCTGGTGTTTGTTTCGGGAGACAGACAACATGGGGAGGCCAGAGCTAAACACCAGTTGTGTGGGAGGAAGCACAGCATGGGAGTCAGTGGAAAAGGGGACCTTGAATTAAGGCTGGGAAAGACTAAGGGTGAGAAAGGAGTAAAGAGGACAGAGCAAGAAGGCTGGGACTTCCCCAGCAATAGGAAAATCTGAAGGAAACAGTGTGTGGCTGGGTAAAGAGGTTAGGAGTTCTTAAGTGCTCCTGTCCCAGTCTCATTTGGCAGAGTAAAAGTGTATAAAAATATGACATCAAACCTCCCTCCTGAACCTGGAGTGGAAAATACAGTTTGGGGACTTTGCAGATCCCCTGCTGCCCTGAAATACCTGCAAGATCCACTAACTTGTCCGGCCTGCCTCATAGAAAACAAGCCTCTCAGTGCTTTCAGCAGGACACTGGTATCTTAGCTACTCTTTTAACTGAAGTAACATTGCTTTCAGTGGCCAACACAGACTCCAGCCCCTCTGGCTCTCCTGGGAGTCACTGGGACCCTGCGTAATGAAATGCGTTTTTTGGCAGCCTACCTTTTTTTTCCCCCTCTCAAATATGGGAAATTACACACCTCAAACTGTATGAAAAGAACCTTGCAGTTGCAATCAGATGTGAGGAAGTGCCAGAATCAAATTGCCTCTCCAGCCTTGATTCAACCCTTTTTTGCATAGGCATTATCTTTAATGGCATGATCATATACTTCTCCCTCCTGCCGGGCACAAAATGGACGGCGCTGATGATAGATGGAGGATATAACAAAGGGAGGCTGCTGCCCGTGGGATATAGACATCTTATAACAGCACAAAAAGAAAAGAGGATTCAGGCACAATAATAATGCAGTGCTGCATGGCCATTCCCCAGGTAGACATGGGGAAGTTAATAGAAGATGGTTACAGCTCACAGCTTCTCCTACTAAATCTGCTCCTAGAGCTTACCAGAAGAGCAAGGATGGTTTCACCATTGTCCTTGAGAGCTCGTTGTATTTCTGCTGTTCAGTTTCTATGCAAAGCTAGGCAAGCAATTTAAACCAGCTCCCTCTCTGACTGTTATAAATTGTACAGCTTCATTTTCTGGGTCCCTGACTAGATTTGGTGTCTCTGAGCTGCAGAAGTGCTGAGCACTCACAGTGAACTACCACATAAAATATGGCTCCATGCTGGCCAAAGTCAAACTCTAACTAGCAGAAACCGGGCACTCAAATCCAGCAAACATTTCTGACCTGCCACATGCCCCACATGTGGAGTCAGGTTAATGCCATATCTCATCCATTGGGCTGCTGCAAAAATGAATCCATTATTTTTTGTGAAACTCAAAGACAGCATAGAGTTGAAAGCTGTAGGAAAGTCTAGAGAAAAATAATAATGCTGAATTCTGTACAGGAACTGGCAGAGGGAAGGAAGAGAAGAGTCAAGGTCACATGATGAATACCAAAAAGATAATGAAATACTATTTACTCTTAATGGAACATGGGCCACTCTGTGTACTTAAAGAGGAAGAGAAGAAGCAGTGGAACCAACATGAAGTTCTATAATTAATACTTATGACCCTCTCATTAATCACAAAGTAACCAAATTGAGATTGCAAAACAAACCCTAATTCAGCTATTCTCTGACTTCCGTGGCTTGTCTTCACAGATTAGCTAATACACTTTTGATGAAGGCTAGTGTTTGGCTTTCCATTTATCTGCGTGTTTATCTACCATCATAATTGAAAGAATTTAAACTTTAAACATCACTGAAATTTATCATTTGAATTATGATAGGAAAAAACCCTTCAGATTAAGCCCTCAGCTAGCAAATGTAATTACCACTTTTTCCTTTATTATTCATCCTAATAGGAAAGCTCGCAATGTCACATAGAATTTAAGTGAAACAGAAATCAAATTTGGATAAGTTAACATCATCTGTACTTATTAAGAATGTGTAAAAATCAAAAAAAAAGTTTTGATTTGATGAAGAAAATCAGTGAGTCTAGTAATTAGAGATAATTAGAACCTCATATCCCAATCTAGGTTTTAAAAGTTGAGTAGATTTACAGATTTACTATTTTTCTTGTTTTCTATTTCTGCAGCAAAAATCTATACTATTATATTCCTTGCAGCTACTTTTGGAATCTAGCTTGTTGGTACATGACTTTAACTGTAGATCCTATTTAAAAAAGTATTTTTTCCAGATTTTTGTTGTCAAATCATTATCTTCATTCAAAAATCATACCTCTTTACTTCAAATTAACCATCCAACCATATAGTAGATAGCTTGTTGACCTCACTTACAACCAACCATTGACAGCTACTAAAAGACTGAATGATTGTGTAGCACCTGCCATAACCTTCAAGAGTATTTAGTTATATTTCATGTGGTATCAGTTATGGTGATAAGAGAGGTGCCTGAGGACTGGAAGAAAGTAAATGTCACCTGCTCTTCAAAAAGGGCAAGAAGGAGGACCCAGGGAACTACCAGATCATTAGCCCCACCTCAGTCTCAAAAAGGTGGTGGAGGCCACCTCTCTCCACATGGGTGACAAGAAGGTGATCAGGTGTAGTCAACATGGATTCAATAAGGGTAAATCATGCTTGACCAACCTGATTTTCTTCTATGAGGAAACAACTCTCTGGGTGGTTGAGGGGAAGCCTTCGATATTGTCTACATCAATTTCAGCAAGGTTTTCAAACTGTCTCTCACAACATCATTATAGGCAAACTCAGGAAGCATGGACTGGATGAGTTGACAGTGGGATGGATTGAGAACTGGCTGATCAGAAGATCCTAGATCACTGTAATCAGAGGCACAGGGTCTATTTGGAGGAGTGACACTAGTGGTGCTCCCCAAGGTTCAATACTGGGCCCAGTATTGCTTAATGTATCCATCAATGACTTGAATGAAGGGATAGATGCTCCTCAGCAAGTTTGCTGATGATACAAAACTGGCAGGAGCTGCAGGATGGGCAGAGACTGTCTGAAGATCACCAAACTCAAATACAGGGCCCTGCACTTTGGGAAGCATCTATCCCTTCATCCAAGTCATTGATGGATAGATTAAGCAATACTGGGATGCGACATCAAATAGGATGAACCTAATTGAGCAAGGTGGCTGAACCAGATGTGGTCCCTCCCAACCTCACCTGTTCTGTGACCCAGAACCAGACCCTGCAGCAGCCAGCAGTGACACCCTGCCTGTGTCATGGGGATGGGAATTGTCCCTCAGACCAGGCATTGCACAAACTCCCTTCTGCCCCACCACTCCCTCATACCACTCTGGGGTAACCCACCTTCTCCCTCAGGCCATGTTTTGGGGGCATCAGTTCTGGTTCAGAAGAGTGGGCCAACCTGGGCATCCTCTGCCTCACCATCAGTGTAGTTGCCCAACTCATCAGCTGTCACAGTAGTGGCTGTTGGTGTGACTGTCTCAGGTCAGGTAGCCTGAGGCCACCATGCTCAGCGGGTTCAGCAGGTCTAGACTGTCCTACAGTGAAACATCTGCCCACAGAGTGAGGGTGACAAGACAAAAACCAAAATAATTTTATCTTCTTTTCTATATGCAGTGTTAGTGCCCGAGCCCAGCTGTAATGTTTTTCTGAAGACCTGTTAGATGTCATCACCCTTCAGTACTCAGATTTGTTTTGGCTTTTAAGCATTTCTCTAATTCTTTTTACAAGGAAACAAAATCTGATCCTTCATAAAATGTCAGCTGTTAGGATGAAGCCGCATCTGCAGTAAGAGGAAATTAATAGCAAATGTTTATCCGGGCCACTGGTGAGTGTGTGGTGGTTTCTCTGCCTGCAGTCAGTCCAGGATTTCAGTTTTTATGGCCTGTGGCTGTTAAATCTTGGCTTTTCAGATGACATATACATAGTAAGAATGACTATTCCCTTAGCACACTACAGTTACTAGGATATGAGATGCATTTCAACCCTGTTTGACTGTGGCCAGACCTTCACCAAGAAATGGTGGTGACAGCTTATGCTGTTACCAGCTCTTCAGCTGCTTGTTCCTACATTGCTCACCATTAACAACTCCCAAACAACTCCTGCAAGACAAATTGTATGACTGGTTTGAAAGGAATGAGAGGCATCTTTCTTGACTTTAGACAGGTGTAAACCTCACACCAGGAGCACTTCGGGCTCCTCTGCAACACTTTAGAGCAAGAGTTAGTGTCAGTGAAGTCCGTTCATTTTGAGGTTCTGCATCCTTTGAGAAAAAGCCTCTCACAATAAAAGCAAGGGACACAAATCCACTCACTACTTTTTAAACCACAACTGTGGGTATATAAACCTGAATTAGAGGTTTACTCTTCTTAGGGAAGTCAGAATTCATTTGGGGTTAAAATTAAAACTATTTGCTAAAAAAAATTATAATTATACCCATTAGAGGGAGGGAATATATCATCTCTATATTTTAAAAGCACAAATCTTAATTTAGGACCTTATTTTGGATGCAGGTTATTGTATTGAAAGGTGGCGAACCTAAGAGAGAAATGATATTTTCTTCAGTTTGTGTGTGCGATATAAAACACTGATGCCTCCACATCCTCTTCTTGAGATCTTTGAGATACCTGAATCATTAGCTAGCATTCTTTTCTGCCACAATTTTTCACAACCATGAAAATGTCTAGCAACATAATACCTTAAAAAGATCAGCAGCAGAGCACAGATACTACCAGCAGGGTATTTGTATCCTTTGAATAAGGCAATCAAACTTCTACCCTCCTTTATCCTCTCTTACTTTGCTCAGTTGGCATGGTTGAAATATTATAGCCAATCTCATCAAAACAATCTGAAAGGAAAGTCAGGAACCTTTCAAAGCCCAGAAATATTACTGGAAGAACAGAAAGCTCATCTTTACAAAAATTATTAGATCTCAAGTTTGCTTCCTGCAAAAAGGTTAAAGGGCCTACATCCAATTAATAGCATGTATCTACTTCAGTCTAAGACATAATTTAGTTGTGACTATACTTTATTGTACCCCAGTCACTTCTACACTATAACTACTGTGGCTGTGTTTTTATTTTATGCTAAGTATATCTTTGGTCTAAGCATGATTATTTTAGGTTTATTTTGGAGCTTCTTAAACTATGCAAAAGCAGGGCTTGAATTGCTATGTACATGAATGTTTGTGGGTTTTATTGTTATGTGAGATATGTATTTAGAAACAGGAACAAATTAATTTCTTTTATTGATTTAAGAATAAATTTGAAAAGAGAGCTGTCTTAGCTAGAGAGTTTGTCTTCTTTTTTTAAAATTAATTTTCTCTTTTATAGTAAAAACAGTATCATGGTTTTAACTAAAACTTCCACCAGTCCTCAGCTGCTTCTAAATGCAGGTTGGAGCAAGTTCTACCATAACTTCATTAGGAGTAAGAAAAGACATGTATAATGAGCTGGGGTATAACACCTTGCCTTAAAAAAAAAGGAGCAGATACAGAGAAAATACAGCTTGATCTTCAGCAGGGTCAATCAACCACTAAACACCCTCAGGCTTGTATTTCCCGGTTCCATGTCACTCCACACCTGGGGGTGCCATGGCCCACACCAGCAGCAGAGACAACCCCTCTAAAGCCAGTCTGAGGGACAAATGGAACAGGATACAGGGAGCTCAGCTGCTCCCAGCCTTCACTCACCCCTTAACCCAGGTGGGGAGGAGTAAATGAACCAGATTCAAAATAGTTTGTGTGAAGAAAAAGAGGGTGTCTTGGTTTTGTCTCACCTTTTCATCCAAAGGAACTAGCACAAAGGGGGTTTATGTCCTTGAGCTTCAGTTTACACACTAAACAAGTCCCAGAGCTTTGCCCTGAGTCCTTTCCTTTCCAGAGGATCTTTTGCAGGCTGGAAACCACTTGACTGGACCTTGGAACATCCATCTTCAATGGATCCTCAATTTCAGCTACAAACCCAGTGACATTTGGCAAATCCTCAGAAAACAGTAGTGAAAGACATGTTCCCACTGGTAGCTACATTCCCACACAATAAGGTTATTGCTTATTCCGTGTCACCCCTGGACAGAGGGAGGCAAGGCACAGCCCTGCTCACCCCTGTAACCTTCAGAGCCAGCTTTCCAAGCTGCCAGACCAAAAGGAGAGAGGCCAAGTGAAAACACCTGGATGAATGCAAAAAGCTAAGGTATTTTTCCCTTCCTACAGCATAGTGATCACTTGAATCTAAATTACCATGCTCTTTCCCCGGCAACCAAGAGGAGAGGAAAAACAACAATCCCAGGAGCAAGCACTTTTCCACAGAGATATGTTTCATTCTTCCCATACAGAGTCACAGGCCACATTGGAGTTCAATGCAATGCCACAGCCCCATGGCTTGTGCATATCAATATTCTGGATCTTTTTATATATTCTCTGTGATGTCTCAAATAACAAAACCTACATGCACTGAAAAAAATACAATATATGCTCTTCATTTCTCAGCTCCAGCATTAAAAAGAGAGATATAAAAACAGGTGTTCGTAAGTCACAAAACTGAAAATACTGTGGAGAAAGGATACATGTTAATCTCTAAATAAAGGCCATAGAGAAGAATATTTTTATAACTCAAGAAAATGTTAAAGTAAGTTTAAACTTTATCACAAAGTCCACCTTGTCTATTTACTGTGGAAGGCCATATATCGCTTCAGTGTGAGCAATAAAGATAAATTGTGTTTTAAAGCAGGACTATTAAAATTACAATGTGGATACAACAGTCCCTTCCCCTTGAAGTATTCCATTTCTTCTTGTCATTTCACATATAATCTATAAATGGGACTACTGGAAGCAATATAGGCCTGTAAGAGCTTGAGGCTGAAAAAAGTATGATTCTGTTCTCTCCTGTGTTATACCTGTCTTGCTTGTATTTGAGCAAACTGTTTAACAGTTCACATTGTTCCCTGGAGACAATATGTAAATAATTATAAATCTTATTAATTAATACCTCTGTGGAAGTGCACTTTGATTATCCAGAATGAACTATGTCATTCCTGGGATTTATTATTAGGTCGATGTATATACATATCGTGCAGTTATGATTAAGAAAATATCAAGTCAAATTGAAATTTATGGCACAGTACTTCTCAGTGTCCATGGTCACAAATGGTGGTTGATGGTGCCTTTGTGGGTTTTGAAGACCTTCTGTCTTTTGAGGAAAGGAAGATGTGCTAAATATTTTTTTTAAAAAAGGTAAACATACTGTAAAACAGTTTTATGTTTTTCCTCATTTTTGTAACACAATTCTTGTGGGAATAGAAAATAGCTATCAGTTGTGCCTGTTACACAAACTACAAGGCGGCTGCGCCTGTGCCGTAGCTGGTCCTGCAGCGCAGCGCCATCTGGTGCGAACGCCGGGAATTGGCTCATACAGGGAAGCGCGTTCCCATTCTAAAAAATACGTGTTTCATTTCCACATCCAATTCTAGCAGTTGCATTAAGCACATCACTCTCTTTAATGAGATAAATCATCCCACAACAGCCTTTTCAGATAGACAGATATCATTATCTCGCTCTGCAAGTAGCTGTACAGAGGCAAGCAGGTGATCTGAGTTACAGCGGGAGTCATGTGGAAGTCAGGATCAGATTCAGGATCCTTGATTAATAACTCTGCCCAGTAGCCACTCAGTAAGAGACAGAAGCTCAGGTCTCGTGGTTTGGTGCTAATGCTTGAGCTGGGGAAATTTGTTCTTGCTGCCACGAATAGGGAGCGTTCAGTGAAATGAAGA
Source organism: Pithys albifrons albifrons (assembly GCF_047495875.1). NCBI lineage: Eukaryota > Metazoa > Chordata > Aves > Passeriformes > Thamnophilidae > Pithys > Pithys albifrons. The sequence goes on from NC_092464.1 coordinate 9,333,997, forward strand.
CATGGCAAAATCAAAACTAGTAAGAGGCAAAAGACTTTTTTACCTATTCTGCCTGCAGAACTCACTGCTAAAGGACACCTCCAAGGCCAAGAATTTAGCAAAATTCATTAAACTTTCAGGCAGTGCTGGGGTCAGAACTACATACAACAACGATTTTTGGAAAGTAGTAATCCCACGTTTTCAAGTTTAAATCATTCTCTGATTTTTAGAAAGTAAGGTGAGCTGAGGTGCTGGAAAAAGCAGATTATCCTATATTTGTAGGGAACCATCACTATCCTTTACATCACCTAACCTTGCCTGAATCAGTAGAAGGAAGAACCTGTGATTTTGGAGGTACAGCAATTTTCTTGGTTTTACAAGAAAAGGGTCAGCTTTCCATTCTGCCACAGATTTGCCAAGTGATCTTGGGCAAGACACACAAGGTGCAATTAGATGTACCTGCTGGCCTGATGTGGCATGTTGCCATCAAAAGGGACGTCCTCCTTCTTTTTCCACCAATGCATTGTGTTAGGAGTTCTCTCTTCCTGGTGAATGGTTTCATCTCACCAAACTAGAATAAATCTGCTAGGAATCCAGAGAACTCAGAAGTGGCCTTTTCAGCAGAAATGAACTCGTATATTTAAGCTACACATTAGTGACATAGGATATGCCACTCTGAGAGGTCATTGCCAACAAAATAGAGAAGTTTCTTCTCATCCTCAGTCAATTCTTCATCCTTTCTCATTCCTGGTATTCATTTGGATCCACTTCTGATATCACTGACCCCTCTCACAGCAGTAAAAAAAACTCCACAAAAAAAAGAAAACACACCCACCTTCTGACATCTTATTGAGCTTTAACTGATTTATAGTGAAATCCAACTGTACCAATACTGGAGTCAAAGCAGTGGGACTTCAGATCTGGGAAAGGGAAGGAGGGAAGAACAGGGGCAGCAGTGAAAGCATGAATAAAGGAGAAAGGTGTTGGGAAATTGCCTCTCCTTTTGGTCAATCATCAGCTCTGTTCAGTTGCTCATGAAACCAAGCCCAAGCTGTCATCTCACAGTTAATGATCATCAGCTGGCCACATCCTATGAACAGAGGAGCATAAAAATCCCTTATATAAGTTTCTTCACTGTTCTCTACCTTTGACTTTTCTCATTTGATTTCTAATTGTAGTACATTAGATTTAAATATATTGAAAAATTGTTCTGAAAAATGCAATTATTTTCGTCTCTATTGGGTTTTATTAGTACAAATAAGGTAAATGTAACCAAATTCATTTATAACTGAAGGATTTTAAGCCTTATTACAGGAATGAAACATAGCCAAATTCAAATCTATTCTAATAATCTGTTGATGGATCCTACATCTTCATCTTGATCAGAAAGACAAGCAGCTGAGATGAGGTTATGAAGTATATTATGATAAACAGTTAAAAATGAACATAAGTGAATACATGTTTTCTCATCCTTCCCTCTAGCAGAATTGAATAGCTAGTTTGTAGGAGAAAGGGACACGGGAAAGGATGTAAGAAGGCGTAAGAAAAAAGGTCTCTCTGTTGCTACTTTCCTATATTATTTAAGCTACCTAATATATATTCATCAGTGCCTTTTAACCCCAAATATAATTTATATCTTTATTTATACTGTGACTGTGTTAGTCCTACAGTTTCATCAAGATTATTGCCTGCTCTGGCAAGGGCATGGGGCAAACTCTGAGAAGATACAAGTGGCAAAGCTCCTACTGACTTCAGTGAAACTGAGATGTCATGGAACACTTGGATGCACAAGTTCCCATAATTCCTCTGGGGGTAAGAGGGATGCATTCTACTGACTAAATAATTGGCCATGAACAGGGAAGAAAAGTAATACGGTTTTACACAAACAACATGAATTCTCAGTCTCAAAATTTAGCTTCCTCTAGTCTGACTTAATCTTTATCTCTTTTAAAGCATCTCAATATTTTTCATGAAGAATGATGGATTTCTGCCTATAATAAAAAAAACGCAAACAAAACAGGTCCAAAATAAGGACAAGGGTGTAATATTATGAGTTATCTGCTATTGCAGCCAGTAGGTCCTACATGTGGGCTGCAATGGGCAAAGTCAGACACTACCACATGCTGTGACAGCTTTGAAGATAGGCAAAAAGGACTGACTGGAGAAGACTGGAAGGGATCAGAGTGCTAACCTGTACATCTCTGGAGGTCATGAGCACTTTGAAGTCTGTGAAATAACATCAGATGTCTCAAAGATTACTTTTTTGGTGATTTTCATCTACTTCCTCTTCCAGTTTGAAACAGCATCAGCAGCTATAGACCAAAGCTTGGAGTTTTGGTGAAAAACGTTAAGTTGGTTTTTATTATGAGTAATAATATTTACAGTACAATAGAGCCTGCAGGCCAACAAGATTGAGATCCATTGTAGTAAATGAAAACCAGTTGTCTCCAAGTAATTAAATAATTAAATAATTAAATCATGTTTAAAGCTTCTTAAAAATTCCTTATTTTAATCTACACATGAAACAACCAAAATCCCTCCAGTACTGGGGTAAATGAGAGGGAAACATCTTCTGCAGACAACTCCATGGCTGCCCTCAGGACCTTTGCTGCTATCACATGGCTCCCTTGTGGCAGCCTGCTCATCCTCTCAGTCCCTTAGAAAAACACTTTTCTGGCCAAGCCAGTCGTACTGATACAAAACTGGGGTGTAGACCAAACCAGAGATAGGGAAACTTTGCTAAACAGGTGTGGCTCATTATTAGCCACTTCATGCTTTCTATTTTTACCTTAATCTCTTTGCTCTTCCCTCAGGCCTTATGTAGTCTAGAAAAGATTTATTTTAAAACTTATTAGCTCAAGCATTTGAGCTAATATATTTAAAATCCCTGGTTTCTGATTCTCACTCAAAAGGTGGCTACTTTAATCTCCCCAGTCAAAGTGTGAGAGTCTCCTTTTCATCACTTGGTCCTTTCAGAGAACCAAGGTGTCCTAACTGTTCCCTTGACTCCTTCACCTAATGAAGCCACTTTTCTATCAGCTGATGATGAAAATACCTTGTGTTTCTTACTCCAGGTCTTAAACAGATGTTAATTAAAACATTTTAGCTAGCACATTTTAAAAATACACCTTTTATCCTAGGGCTCAGATATAGGAGCAAGTTCCTGCAAGGCACCTGAGCCCCGTAGCTGTGCAGACACCATCAGCTGCCTCCAACCTCTGCTTGCCTCTCCGGCCCTAATCTCTGCAATCTCCACACACACATAGTCCACAAACCAACATCCAGGCTACTTTTGCTAAGGAGAGCAATTATTTAAATGTCTCCCAAAAAATTCCTAATCCCATTTCAATTAACATATGCAAAATTCACTGTAATGTTCCCTGTGTAGCCCCTGTATCGCTTTAAAACTGTGTAGCTGCAGTTTGAAAAATTAGTTATTTGCCAGTAAGAGAATAACGGCACATCTGCCACCTTGATCACTGTGTTTGTATTATTATCAACTTCTGTCTGAGTGCCAAGTAATTTAATCAAACTTGAGAGAAGAAATAATAACGTTTCAGTTGAACAATGGCGTGGTGCTTTGAAAAGGCAGAGATTTGCTCTAGGGTACACTAAAAGGAGAGAAGGTCTATAAACAAAGGGTAACACTGTGAAAAATTTATCTGTCAAATCTAGCTACTTTTTTTTCCTACTCACAAATAATTCTCCAGCAGATTGCAACTACTATAAATGTATCACCCTTCAGCAGATACGCTATGTAACACATTGCTTATTTAGAGATTTTTGGCAGTTCAGTTGAGTATTTATGGTTTCCTTTTTATGCTGGTTCGCAGCACATTGCTTTGTTTCTCTGCTCCAACTGGACAGTCCAAAGGAAAATGCAAACTTTCCTTGGATAAAGAAAAAATTTTAAAAATAAAATAAAAAGAAAGAAACAGAGGGAAAGAAAAGTAAGCAAGCAAGCTGAGGACATGTTAAAATGTGTGAAATCTTTCCTTGTCATCGGCAGTGTCAGGAAGATCATTGTATCTGGTTTTGCCCCCAGATTGTTTAAACAATTGATGGAGGAAGAGAAGGCATAAGTCATATTTACTGACTGCCTGGAAAACTGTTCAGCCAGTGTAAATTCTTTGCATGTGAGTGCATGTCCATGTGCCGTGTTGTTTGCAAAGGGTGCAGTCCCTTATCCTTGGCCCTTTTGTTTGAGCAAATGCTTAAGTGCCAAGCCTTTGGCCAGAGACATCTGGAAACTGCTGCCTATCCTCCTTGCAGCACACACAGCACACAATTCTGTAACTAAAGGCAGTCATCTTTCTTTTATGTGATGCCATCAGTGGACAAGCATGGCTAAACCAGAGAGGCTTCTTTTATTACCTCCTTCTCTGATCCTGTAATTCTGCATTGCCAGCCATGTAAAACAGAACTCAAGCTTCTAGAAAATATTACCCCATGTTGTAGATCCACACAAGTAGGTAATGACAATGTATTGATAACAATGGAAAGAGCACAGGCTGCCAATCACCAAAGCATAGGCACTAACATCCAAGCAGGAGTCTGTCTGTCCACAGCAGAGATTCCTCTGAAAGAGGATGGAAACCCCAATAGCTTTGGACAATGAATTTGTAGAAGCAATGAGTGCAAAAAATTTCTGCTTCTGCAGGATGTTATGGGTGCCCTGAGCAAGTGACCAAGCAGTAATCAGCTTTTGCATCCCTATTTTTTCCCCCTGCCCCTCTAATGGTGTGAGTTATTAGGGTGGAATATGTTTTATGAGTATAAGAAAGCCAAAACCCATTGTGAAAATGCTTACAGATCATCTGAAGAGAGCAACATGAAGGTTGGAGTTTATATGACTGTTTACAAGAATGTTGTTATTACCATGCTATAAAACAGAAAGGAATGTGACCAGACTAGTACAGAACATCAAAAGAATTGTAGAGTCATTTTAATGAGTTACTAGAAACTAAGTCAAGTTCTGCTGTTCTGAAGCTATATGGTTCTGTTCTGTGCAATAGATTTAAGTCACATAACAACCTTAGTACAAGTTGCAGCATGTTGGGGCATGTTCCCCACTGGTGTTTAGTGCTCCCAGGTGGACAGCCTGTCCTATCCCTATTTTACTGTGTAGGAAAAGAAAATCAGAGCCCAGAAGTCTGATGCTCTGCTGCCTCTGACCTCATGCAGGCAGTGCCAGCTGAGTAAGAAAAGTGAAAAGTGGGATTTATGTCTGTCTGGTCAGACCAACAGTTTTCAAAATTCACTGTGTACATGTGAAAACAGCATCACAATCAAGGCAGAAGAATCATGCCTTTGTGGATTTCATAAGGACCACATAGCTACAAGGAATGGGAGGCTTAAGCAGGCCATATATGACCTATCCTTTGCAAGAAATTTAAAGACAGTTTCAAAGTTAATAGGAGTTCATCTAAAAGTTAGTTTTGCCTTCGAAAATGTCTATCATGCTTGCAGCATGTTATTTGACAGTATTTTCTGATTCATTTACTTTCCTAGCAGGAATTCTTTTTTATGACACCGAAATGTCACCCACACACCAAGTACACAGTGCACCCCAGAAAGTCCAGAGATCTTTCATTTACTGTAAAATATCCACAATGACATTTAAATCAAAATACACAAATCAGAATTACTCTGGGTTCTTAAGCTGAACGTATAACCTTGTTTCAGAGCAGTCTTGGACCAGATGCTGAGAAGGGCAGTAGAGTCTTTTTAAGTACAAACATTGATGTTTAAAGTTTCCCTTTCACCATGACAGAGGAACTGGAACTAGATCTTTAAGGTCCCTTCCAACCTAAACTTCTCTATGGTTCTATGACACTGAAATGTGGTATCTTGTGAGATACTCATTGGTACTGGTCACAATTTTTTTTCCTGAAGTTAATGCTTTGTTAAATTAATGCAGATTTTATGAGTCTAATGTTGCAAAATTTCTCTTTGGAAATTTAGGACTGGTCTATTCTTATGTAGTTATTATGTAGTTTTTAAACCTCCAAGCAGCATCCAGATTTATATCGATCACGTGTTGTTAAATTGTCTGGAGAGGTTGAGAGTACCTGTGTGGATGTTGAGGTTGATGGGCTTCTGAACAACATTATTACCTTTGCTGGGTTACAGAGCTTCATCTGTCTGTGAGGGGTCTCTTCTGGAAGCTGGAGAAGGATTTGTGTGATTTGTCAAGTATTTGCATAAGCTGTCACAGGGTCAGCTGCTGGGTCTTCTGTAAGGGACATGGAAAGCTCCTACCCCAAGGGTACCTGAGAGCTTACAAACAGAAGCTAACAAATCCTTCCACTTTGTCATGCCCTGAAGAAAATTTGTAGCAATTCAACTTGTACAAGTTGCTCCACTGTACATACAAAACATTAAAGAGGACAACAATTAGTGAAAAAAGGAGGTGATTGCATTACCACTGCTGCCTTTTGCCACTTTCTTCTATCAACAATTTAAATTCTCCAGTAAAATATCAAGAGTCACACTCCCATCTTTGGCCTTTTTAACAGGAAGAAAATAAGTGCTAGTCATTAAAAAATAAGCCATCTTTGTGAATGTGCTTTTTCCCCACCTCTTACTCCTTGCAGAGATAGGTGCTTACCCACCCTTCCCTTTGAAGGCAGCTGGCTGGGTTATTGCTCAGATAAGCACACATCTGCACTCCTGAGGTGCTCCGACAGGTCAGCAGAGAAAATACCAGTTAAGGTGTCTCTGAAACAAAATATGGAGAAAAAAAGACTCTGGTGCTACCTTAAACTTTCTATTCTGTACCGTGTCACCAGCTACTGTGTAGGTACTAATGTTGCAGATCTCTCTTGGGTGGGATGGGTGGTGATGGGGAGCTGGCGTACTCAGACACATCACTGGAGTGGAGACTAACTGGTACTGAAACTTCTCACTATGGCTCTTTTTTATAAATCTGTCAGATTTCTTTTAAGATTTCAAGTTATCAACCAACATTTTGTGGAGATTATCACTATTTTTTTGTTTAAAAACACCTGAAACAATTCAAAAGTCTCCTGTCGAGTCTCTGGGATAGACCATCCATGTACATCTCCAAGACACATAAATACATAAGCATCAGCTGATTAAGTAGTTTATTAAATGGATACAAGCTTGTGTGTGGTGTGCTGTGAAATATATGTGCCATGTTATTATACACCTGTACTACATGTTTTATTGACATTGTCATAGGGAAATATTTATGTAATTAATAGTCATATTTAGGACCATAGCACATTATCCCAAATGTCACACCGACATTTTAAATTTCCAGTCTACTGCTTTTAAATAAGTACGTGTTTGGTCAGTGCCTGCTTTGGGTGTTCTTTTTATTAACACACCAAATATAACTGAAATGAAAGTTTTCCCTGCAGCACCTTGCTTATATACCTCTGCCTTCATCCCCAAAATCAACTCAAACTGATACCCAGGTTTCTTTTATTATGGTTTTCTGACAGTACACAGAAATTAATGGTTCAGACTGAGAAAATCTGTCCTGGGAATCTGTTGGAAAAAACAATTCTCCCTGACATTTGCAGCTGCCACCACTGGGAAACGTTCCCACACTGATTTTGACCTTCTGAAGTCCAGAAGCAGAAATTTCACATCTCTGTGAGCTTGATGTTGTGCCATGCAAGTTTACACAGTCCTACTCTTGCCTTATTGCCTGAGAAATAACAGCTGACTGGTTTAAATATATATATATATATATATATATATATTAAAATAAATAAATTCTGTACACATCAAGTATATAATTGAAAAAAAAACCTATAGTAAAGTTTATCATAAAGGTAAGGATTTAAATAGTTCTAGCAAATGTTTCATGCCTTAGGCACATATGACTCTATACAGAATGGTCTTGACGCAAATCATCTCCTTATTTCAGATCCAAGACCCATTAGCAAGGGAAGTGCTCTTAGACTTGTCAAATCTCAGGCACTGAGCATCCAGCTCAACAGGAGATCTCCTGCCTTGTGCTCTGCCCCAAATTCCATGATACCACATGCTGGGGTCTGTCCTCTGCTCTTTGACCTTGTATACCAGATGTCCTGGGTTTTGGTCCAACAACAAAAGGTAAGGGGAGTAAACTGGTGCAGATGCCTTGCTCCCATGGAGAGGCTCCATGCTGTATGGACACAACCTGAAGCAAAACTTATCACTTGATTTGAAGAAAACCTCCTCATGCCACCTAGGCATGGGGTTTGAACACTGGAACAGAAGCAATATTGCCAGATCTGCCTGCTTGATACAGTGCCGGCAAACACAGATGGTCAAGGAAGAAAGAGGCTGTGCTGTTACAGGAATTAATCAGCTGCCTCTGTACCAAGGAGGACTTTCGGAACTGCATTGCCTCTACCTTGGCCAAGGAAGGCAGCCTAGCTGTGCACAGGCCTCTGACTAAAAGGAGAGATCCTCATAAGTTCAGTGAAGACAAATGTTCAGAAATCCTTGCTGTAACATGCTTAGATGAGATGGCACAGCAGCAGCTATTTCGGGTGGGATGCGGGATGTCAGAGTAGGCCCAGAAAGTGTTAACACAAAGCTCTAGAGAAAACAAAGTCCACTAAGGATGAATTTCAAACCCTACAAATTCTTTGACATGAACATCCAAATGGCTGAGTCCTGGAGCTTGTCATTAACAAAAAGTATATAAAATCTCTCCTGAGAAGTTTACTACAATAAAGCTGAATTAAATTCCTAGTGTCCTTAGCAGGCAATGTCAAATCCTAAACATTGTCTAATTTGAAGGTTTTATGTGCGGTCTGTTCCCCAGAGAGCTGTGAGTAATATCCAGTGGAATTTCTAGACGATTTAATTTTTTTTCAGCTGACAAATGTCCAGGTTCTACCTCTGACCCTGGAAGAAGAGCTCGAGATGCTTATTATGCAAAGAGCCTCACAACTGACATTTCTGGAGAGTATATCAGGTCGTGTAGACTTGCATCCATCTCACGTTTGAACACAAGTCCCAAAGTGCTAGTCTTGACCTGTTCCATGCAACAGTCTTGGGAGGAGTGGAAGAAAATGATATCTGGAGCCCAGAAGGAGAGAGAAGGAGTGGGACCCCTGGGCGATGCAGAAGGCAGCTGGAATTCCAGGACATGCTGGTCTGTGATGCACAACAAAAGTCCAAACCAGCTCCGGGTCGCTGGAAGCTGCAAATATTGGCAAAGGGCCACTCCATCCCTGAAACTACCTCTTCTGCTGGTTCCTTGGGGTTTGCAGCAGAGATTCCAGGCATACAAAGAAATCTCAGGGAAAGAAGTTTGCCCATCCTTTCTAATTTACTACAGATCTTTTGTTCAGCTCTGCGTGAAACCACCTGCCCCACACAACCACAAATATTGCAGCAGTAGAGCAATTTTTCTACCACCCACATAAGTTAAGGAATCAAGAGACACAAAGCCTCATTCTATCCAAACAAAAAACTTACAAGCAAAACCAAAAGTTTTAAGAGGAAGCTGAAAAAGTAGCTGAAGAAATTAGCTACTGTGCAATCAAATACAAATTGAATTCCGGAGTGTATTTTGTTATTTAACACATCTACTAAGTGAAATCCATGTTCAAGCTATATTTTGAAACTCATAAAATCACCATCACCCTCATAACTATCATCTCAGTTAAATTCTACCATAGTTACTTTAAAGCAGCTTCCCAGTAGAGACTTGTGAGGTGAGGGGTGGAGGTGCAAATGCACATGGCTCTACCCACTTTTCAAGGAGAAATTAGTCTGCCTTGAAAGCAAATCTCAGGGATGAATGTCCCACTGTGAACATGGAGATAGCACAGGTTTGCTCAGCCTGCAGGGTTGCAGGCCACAGTCTTTTCTTGGATGTTTTGCAACATTATTCAAATAACAAATTAAGTACTGCACTAACAAAGGGACAGAATCTACTGCTTATACTTTGAAGGATGACTGATACCTTCAAACTGGGATTCTCATTGAGGTGAAATGCTATGGGACCACTTCTGCACATCCCAGGGAAGCAGGTTTCTGGGAAAGGAAGGCTTGACACCAGTGAAGAGCTGAGAGTGGCAGTCTTTTGACACTTCACACTTTTCCTGTATTTGTCCTGTAACCATCTAAACTGCTGAGATTGCACTGAAATACTTTCCGACTTGGAGTGGTCAGAAGGTCAAATAACTACTTCTCTAGCTGAAAAATTTTACCAAAATATCCCAATGCCTTTTTCTTGAGAATAAACATGAACCTGAATGCCTATTCACTGCTTAGACCCCAGTGTCATCACTTGAGTATGTTGACAGTCAGCTCTCTTGCTCATCAAAAATGAAATTTGATCCATTCTTCAAATCCATCCCCTTTTTTTCTCAAATCAACAAAAACCCTTCTCCTTTTCACTTACTTTTATGAGAATCACAGAAAACAAGTCTAGCCACGACTTTTAAAACCATCTAATGCATACACCTCACCTGCTTTCCCAGGCAAAGCTGGAACCAAACACACTGAGCTGTCTCCTGAAAGCAGCAGCAGCTGGTAAAGCCAGTGGCGTACTCTGAAAAGTTTGCCTCGGAGAAACACGGGTTTTTTCTCTTGCCCGTTCTAATTTGTAGTTCACTCCCCTTTTGTTGTAAATGATGACCTAAAGTGCTGAGTCATGCGAAATGTCATCTGAAGGCACCATTTATTTTGAGCATGATCTCCGTAACAGTTTGACAGCGAAGTGCCACAGTACCATTTCCAGGATTAATAATGTGAGATGCTGAAACACAGAGGGCATTAAAGTGGGACTTCAACTCAGCAACTCTGCCTCTGGATAATCCTCTCCAGGGAGTCCTGAAAGTCAACAGAGAGCTCTGCATCATGCAGTGAGCTTGGGCCCATGATGAAAGGTGCTCTAAAGGAGTCAACTGCAAGGTCAATGTGTTTTACACTCATATGTTGAAAAATAAGTAAGCATCAGTGTCCAATTTAGTTGTCATCACAGAGTGGGACTCCAAGGCAAAGGAATGCTCTAAGCTTGTAAGGATCATACTTTTCTCCTTCCCTTTGATGTGAGCCAAGGTAATGGAGATTCTGCCAAGGTGTGACTAATTCCTTGTTACTATATTGCATAATTTTCATATACTTTTTAAAAAAAGAAGGTCTTTAAGAATTGGAGGGAAAGAGAAACTCACCTCTGACACATTCCACAGAACACAACCAGCAGTACAAAGCAAGTTATATTAACGGATGGTGAAAGCTCAATTTTAAAAGTACTGTGGGCATTAAAGGAGATTGTTTTATGTCTTTGACATGAATACTCAGGCTAGATGAACTATCAGGGGTTTGGTTTAAGCGAGATTAATGCTTAGTATTTGGAATCCATCCAAACTGATTAGATCTGATTAAGAGAGCACAACTTTCTATATCACTTTCAAAGTGCTATGATTAGGCTGTGTATGTAGTATCTGAAAATGTAAATATAAACAGAAGGGAAAAATACCCTTCCAAGTTTTAAATGCAAAAAAATAATAATGATCCAACTGTATATAAACACTTAAAATTTAGCTATTAGTGGAGTTAGATAAGAAAGAGAGTATTAATGACATATAGAAAGTGTTACAGGAATAACAAGCCTGTGTTCTGCCCTGCTGAGTGACTCATTTATCTCCTTTGAAGTCAGTTGAAGGGTATAAGTTTGGGAGAGAACTTGACTCCAGATCATTTTGTCAAGAAAGGTCAGGGAAACATGGATCTTTTCAGGTTGTTCATAGATTTGCAGCCACCAGTCCTAGGAACATTTTATATATATAAAATTACTAATTTTATATATACAGTCAACAGTTTCGCCAAACATACCTTTTCATATAGGCAGAGGGACTCAACTCCAAATTCAGATACCTATATGTTGGTACCTACCTGTAAACTTTGTGCCTCAGCTTAGTCAAAGGAGATCTGATAAAGGAAGCCTACAGACTTCCATCAGCTGTGCTTTCTGGGTGCCAGCTGGTCAGTCAAATTCATATATTGACACATCCACCTAATTGCTTATGTGTATATGAAGGATAAAGGACTATATCCTAGAAAATATGAACTCTGAAATAAAATGTAGACAATCTCTTGACCTTCCTCTTTCATGTGGGAGGTGCTAAGAAAAACAACTGCTGAAATGCTGAAAACACTTCTACAGTCCACACACAGAAACTGGAGAAGGTTCAGAGCAGGCCCATAAAAGTAATTTAAGGAATCAGTTAGAAAGCCCAAAGGACTTCACTTGGCAAAACAATAATAAAGAGATGAATCAGGGTCTACAAATCTGTAGTCTTCAGAAGAAGACCATTTCAGAAAACACTAGAATAAAATGAACACCTATCAATGTCTAATATAAAAAGCAATGTAATTCCAAATCTAGCCTAGTAGGAAACTCTTCTGAAGTTTGCACAGAGAGGAGCTCTACCCCAGTGACCATGTCTAGAATCAAACTGTGTCATGAAGCAGCAACCTGGTGGCCAGAATTTCTGTGGCAGCTGAAAGAGGGCCTTGTACCTTCCTCCATTAGTGTTCAATCTGGCCCCACACTGATGCCTACACGCTGCCTCTAAGACATAAGGGACTAATGGCAAAGCCAGAAAATGCCTCTACCTTTGTCACTGTCAGAGCTAACACATTGTCCTTTCTTGCACTCAGATCTTCACTGATTTACAGTTTATTCCCTGCTGATAATACTGGTTTTCATTTCTAAGCGCATATGTGGATAGAACACACAGTCCTGCCCTTACTGCTGGGGTGAATAGAAAGTTGTACCTGGGTTACTGAAGTTTTACAAGTTATCACCAATTAGCTAAGACACGATAACTGTAGAAGTTACATGGATATACAAATATATATGTATATATCTATGGTTTTAACCATTAAAGTGCTCTATTAATAGTATAAATAACATATATTCTTTTAAACTACCACCATGAAACCAAACATATATGGTAGTTTATCCTCTAAATTTATTTCACATTTGCTGTGGATGAAGAACAGGAATGCATTAAACTGCAATAACTTTTCTGTCCTACCATGTTTTACAAAAGCTTTCCTGGACCTTGATATCAAAGAATTGCATTTGAAGATATGGGAGAAAGTTTGGGATGGGCATGTCACCCACATTATACTATGCAAGACATCCAAAACTTTTGGGAATTGCCAAGGAAATTTTATCTCAAACCTCATCTAAGAAAATAAGTGAATTCCCCCATGCAACATATACAAAGGGTTGAGGAATGAGAAAAAGAAAAAAGTGTGAAAATTTTACCCAGCTTTTCATCTCAGTTACAACTTTGCAATTGTGCTGAAATTACTTCCAATAAAGCCACTATTCATTCCCTCTCACAGGGGACAGCAATTTCCTTCAAATGACCAGTCCTGCCACCAGGATTTTTTGGGATGAGGGGAATTATTTCCCAGCAGATGCAGCCAAGGTGCTGGGATCTCAGCCAGAAACCCAGGCAGATCAGCTTTCTAGAAGTGACAGCTTTCATCTTTAGCAGCACTCATTAAAACTCTTCACCAGGAGTCAAGGTCATGGCATTATCTTCCACTGGGCCTTTGGTCAAACAATTTCCTACAAAAAAAAAAAAAGTAAAGGAGTATTTGAGAACTATTTGGCTTCTGATATGGGACAGCTCTGAATTCCTAATTGCTGGTATCCATAACCATAAGACAGAGTAGGATTCCAAGTGCAGGTTCTGGGGAGAAGCTGATGTATCTCCTGGCTCTACAATCTACCAAGGATTTGCTATCCAGAAGGTATTTATTATCCAGTAGGCACAGCACAAACAAAACAGGGAGAGAACAGATACCCTGATGTGGTGCAGAGGCATTCCTGAATATCTCAGCTATAGCTGGTGAGAATTAAACGCAATACAATGAATCACAAGTTTTATTCAAGTCAAAGTGGTCTCCATTTGACAGTGTTCTTTAATAGGTAAGAGGCAGTTGAGGAATGCAGTATAGTCCTATGGTTTCTTAATGAAAAAAAAGAATAACAAATGCTGAAAAACTCTGCCAAACAACAAAGCTCACATTTTATACACGCTCATCAATTTAACCCTAAAACCTTAAAAGCCTCAGGGTGATCCCAACGCCTTTAATACCAAAGGCCCTAACTATGCCACAGATCAAGCACCAAGCCCAAGCCTGCTTTGTCTAGAAAGATGAAAGCACACTCAAACAGGTGAAGGCTTCTTTGGAATCATCACCTGCAATTAAGCAAAGGAAAACTAAGAGGAGAAGAGGTAAACTGAACTTGCTTTAAAAAGACACCACGGGAGCAGGTGGATGCTTGCTGAGGATAGCTGCGGTGTCTGCTGTCATTCTTTCACCAAATGATGTGCATTCATTGGGATTTCCTGCACATTAACAGATCACTTGGTGGGAAAGCTGGGTGGGTGCTGCAAAAGAAAAAAACCTTTTTTTCCCCTTCTATATCATTCTAGAAAGACTATTGTTGCCAAGCTTACCAGCAATACCTGGGCTTTCTCTGAGTAAAGCAGTGAAACACAACATTTCGTTTGGGATATGGATAATAACTTATTCTTCATTGTCTTAAAACAAAGAATTTGTAAATAACTAAACGTTTAGTCTGAAAAAGGGTGTCTGAAAATGTAATGTTTTACCTCAAAGTACAGCCCCTAATATCATACTATTTCAATTATTATTTTTGGAAGCCAGGAAGATTTTAGTCACTGCTGTCAAGACAAAAATCTTGCAAATGTAAGTAAAGAAATAAATATCAGAATGTAAATTTAAATGAGACTCTAGGTTTTTTACTACTTTTCATAAATATTTCAAATCACAATAAAATAAGAATTACATGTAAAAAGGGGAAAAGGAAAGAGAAAGCCCTACACACCAACATACAGATCTTTGTGGCTGTAATATTCTTCATGTTCTGCATTTAGAAGGCTCTTTACACAGTCCCCAAGGACAGATACTGGGTAAGCTGATAATAGTATTAATGCTATTAATAATACTATTAATTGGGTTAATAATGATCACCGTAAAATCCATGATAACATTTTTGGTATTGTTAATCATTTTGAAGCTTTGCCAAATTACATTATCCCTCTGACTTAATTCTATATATATATAAAATATAACACATAATATATAATTATATATGTAATTCCCATCTAAAACTCAAGCAACCACTGGCTCCCCTTTTAGAAGTGCCAAAAACTGCTATTCCCATCCACATCTTCCACATTTTTATGTGGGTTTGAGAAGGGTGGAAAGAGTAAAGAGGAAGAGATATGTTTAAATTACTGTCCATAAGGAACAAGACTGATCTGCACAGTGACAGCACAAAACAAACAACCTCAACAAAACTTTCAGGTGAAGATTATATAAAGAGAAAATTGGTATGGTCAAAATATATATTAATGGAGAGGGCTTTCATGAAGTGCTCAGCTGAAAACTCACAGGACTGGGAAAATATGCGAGGGTTTTATAATCTCTCTTTCTCCTTTGTATTTTTCAGGTCATCCTGGCTTACAAAAAACAAGTTGTATTTCTTCTGCTTTGTTTCTTGTAAAATCAATAACAACAATCAATTAAAACTTGTTTTGTGCCAGCAGGCTATTGTTTGTGATAATAATGCAGGGAGCTGAAAGAAGATTGCTTTATTTCCTTGACCTCCTTGGTACACAGATAAATACAATGTCTGTTCTATCTACAGCTTGAAACCACAACTCTGTTGGGTTTTAAATTATATAAAAGAAGATTAGATATTCTCACACACTGTAAATAGTTTGAAGTATCTGCTTTCAGTATCACTGTAACTGGCTGGGAGATAACATCTAATTTATGCCTAATTCAGCAAAAATTCCCAGTATCAGGCTTAGCCTAGGTTTTAATTTGATTTGAATCCTCTGTGATCGCACTGACTCTGGTCAGTTTTCATCAAATGAAAGATGGGAAGAGTCAAGGAAAAGATCTGGCAATGAGAAATCTCACAATTCATGTCAACAGCAAGCTATGTTCATCTAACAGCATCTGGGATCTCTGCTATGTCCTTCAGGTGCCATAGCCTGGCAATTCAGACTTATGCACACACAAACAGGTGTATATAGACATAGAGCTGTAGAGTTATATTGACAAGATGTATGAGACAGAGAGAGATCTCTGTGAATTTCTCCTGCGCCTTGAGTCAGCACAAAACTTAGTCCTCAATTTTTTCTTTCACTTTCCCAAAAGCCCTGAACACTGATCCAGCCACCCAAAATGCCAGGCACGGTATAAGTGCTGGAACAGCCCTTTCCTCAACAGCTGGTGTTTTAAATATACATGGAAAGCAGGCAGCAAACCGTGGGAGGAGCAAAAAAAGAGGACGAGGTTAACAGCAAGAAAGACTCTGGGCCAGCTATGCACACAGCTTGTCCGGGGGTGGAGTTGCATTAGATGTGAAAACAAAGTTAGAAGGGTTTGTCAACTGGAGATGGGCAAGTTATGCAACTATTTGAACATGAGCATGCCTGCCTGCTCAGAAAGGAGATTAGGGACTTGAATACACTTTATACCTGTTAAATAATTAGTATCAAATAACAACGTCCACTCTGCACTTTTCCTCTAAATAGCAAAATGCGAAGGAACTACTTGTTACGTTAGACACGAGGTCTGGTATTTTTGAAGGGCCCTGAACAGTGTTAGACATGCAGAGCCTAAAACCTTTACCCTGAGATTGGGCTACGTGTTACCAAAGTGAATCCCCATAGGCTTGTGCTGCTTTGAAGCACTCACCAGAAGCATTACACCTATTCTGCCCAAGGTGGCATCTCCAGCATTAGTCCTTGTAGCCTGGTGACAAACATATGGCCCAGCCCTTGCCAGCCTCACAGCTCTGGGGGCTGACAGACCCTGCCCCCAGGCCAGCCACTTTATTGCTACTCTTTGTAAAATGTCTTACTGTTTTTTCATTTGGTTTTGTGTTTTTTTTTCAAATAAAGTCACATCATATTTTATCAAATATATTAGGGTCAAGAACAAGCCCTGTGCTCTACCAAGGTCTGATGTACAAAACGGTTAAATCTAGGTCCGGAAAAATTGGAAGCAGACTTGAAGAGACATACACCCTCAAAATGCCTTGTCCATTTATTTTTACACTTCTAGGACCATTAGCAGCTACTATTTCTGGTTTCACTGCCATTGCATCCCAAATCTATTCAGTACTGAGGGCAGATCTGAGGACACATTGCACTGTCCAAACACAGATGTGATCCAAAACAATCTCAATGCCCTTTACCTGCATCACTCCCTCCCTCCTCCCACCACTTAGACAGCGTTACAGTTCAGCACAAGTGAATTTCCAAGCTCTGCTTCCCTTTTCTCACTTTCCTTACAAATTTGCCAGCAAGTGTTGTTTTGTTTGTTGTCCTGAGCACAGCAAAACTCTTCAGATCAGATTCACCCTCTCTGCTTTCCCACTGCAGGCTGCCTGTACTGGGAGGGCACCTGAAGCTCATGCAAGGAGAGAGACCTTTCTGGCACGTGATTGCATTTCTCTATTTATTGATTGCATGTTGCACAACGCCTTTAGCTTAACAAACTTTGAGAATGACCCAAGAAAAGAAATTAATTATCAACACCTGCATAACTCCACTGCATTCAGCTGACCTCCAGCAGTGGCTGAGAACTCACCACGATCCATGTATGTAACAAACCACAGAGAATGGACTGTTTATCACCATTTCCAGGCACACTCTTAAACAGCCTGATTTTATTATACTTCCAGTGTTCATATGGCGAATCAAAGTGCTTTCAAAGAAACAAGAGTTACCCAATTAACCAGAACAAGACAGCTGAAAAAAAACATAGTAGATAAGAAAACAGCCTTGCTCCCTGCTCCAGATCTATTAAAAAAGCCTGGGTGAATACTTGTATTTTTTCCTGCTGCTTTTAACCTCCAAACTTGGGCATGTTATATATTCTTGAAGTCAAAATTATCCTTTGATAATCCCTTGACATTATATTCAAGCATCAGCCTTGCCTTTCCACATGGCTACTTTACTTCATTGCTGAAGTAAAGTAGCCATGGGTGAGCCCTGGGTGAGCTTCCCACCAGCAGAGCAGAGACAGGAATATCCTGGAAGGAAAGTTTATGAACTGGAAGTGGCAAACTTTGGCAGAAAGTGGTGGGCAAAAACTCCTGTGGCTTCTGGATGGTGCACCCTTGAGCTCCAATTTAACCAGCTAAGATCAGGAGTGTGTGGACCAGACAGAATTCCACCTTTATGGAGTGCTTTTTATAAAGACCAAAAATATGCATATTCTCCAGTCTTTTCAGGCATTGCACACCTTGTCGAACTAGAAAATCAAAATTGCTATACTCAACATTCTTAAAAGCCCCTTAACTGTTTCATCTAGCCTATCTCCCTAATTCTTCCTTTTCTTTCAATTTTGCTTTCAGTTTGTGAAGTTCTGATAGAAACAGTTTCTGCACAGATGAGTAACAAATACCTTTGTCCCCACTTCACTCGTGTTCTCCTGGTAGAAGCCCCAGACTTGGGAATATTAAGCTGGAAAGCAGGTAACAGTATTTGGCTTTGGACTCAGGGTCTTTGCAAGAAATTGTGCTGGTTGTACTTGAAACATTAGCAGAAAAATTAGTGGGACACAACTTCTCAGATCACTCTCAAAAATCCTTCATAGCCGGGGACAAGACAGTAACATTGGATGATGAGGAATTTTTTCACTATGTTTGTTCTTTCATCTTTTTCAGGTCTTTAACTGGAATATGCAAATGCCTTGCAAAACTGTCTTTTGCTTTCAAGCTTTGATTGTATAAGTCTGTTTCATTGACTTTTATTAATGATAATCCTATTTCTAAATCATCCATATTATATTTTTTGAGCAAAGTTGCTCTGCTCACATTCTTTATTTGCACAGTGTTTCACCTACTTTTCAGTGTATTTAAAATATACTATAAATATTTGGAAACAGACTTTCACTTGCTACAACTACATTTCTGAGAACCAGTGTATGTTTATGTCTGTCAATATTAATTCCATAAAAATTTGCAAACAAATGCTTCTTCCCTGGAATGAAAAATAGAGCCCTACCACCCATAGCTTTTGCAATCCCATCTTCATTTGATCTCTCTTCATTTGATCTCAAAATAGGCATGGGGTGCTCTCAGTCTAACACTGTGTATGATAACAGCAAAGTTCTCAACACATGATTTGGGGTGCTTTGTATTTGGTTGCACAAGTTCATCTCCTGAAAACTGTGATATATAGACTCCAACACATATAACAACTATCTGTTATTTTAGGGCATTCATTGACATTTTTAGTCAGCACTTTTGTGGATATGCTTGTTTGCCTTCAAGAATTTTAAGGTGTAAGCACAGCATATGATGCATCTTTCTCCTGTCATTTCTTAAAGCTATTTCCATCACATTTTTTTTCAACTCAAAAATTTTTGTACCTGTGGTTTGGGTTTTCCTTTTTCTTTTCCTGTACTTCATTGTATGAAGGAAACAATGTTTATCCAGTTCTTCATGAGCACTAAAACTGCTGAAAATTTTTGGTCTTATCTGAAAGAAGAGCAGAACTTCAGTGGTGCAAAGTTCATAAATGCCTTCATGAAAACATGCAACCACCTTGAGGACAGGTACTTGAATGAATCTTTGGAGCTCATGTCAAGAAAGAATTCAGCACAGTTATACTAGTGAAAAAGCAAAAATGGGAGATATTTAAAATGCCCCAGTGAAGAGCGAGCTCCAGCTTTTCTTAGATGAGCTGAGAAATGGGATTATTCATTGTACAAGAAAAAACATTAATATAAATTAGACCTTGTAAATCCTGCTGTTGATGGAACAATTTCTTTCTTATCACTGACTCCTCATTAGCCCAATTACATGTTTTTATCACAGTCTTTTTCGGAATATTGTTGAGTCATGTTCTCCAAACATACCCAGACAACCAGAACTGAAATGCCTTTCTCTTGATCCACCCTACAGGTTTGATACATAAACTGTCTTGTTGCAGTAGAGCAGGATTTATAACTTTACCGATAGAAAAACTGTTTCTAACAAGTCAAAGTAATAGGCAGGATGCATTTATAAATTATAAAAGTCCAAACTAATAAATGTGCATGTCTTTTTGAGCTGAGATTTCTCTCTCTTTTTTTTCCCCCATATCATAGATATATCATATATATCATATAAAACTGACATTCTCGATACAGAAAGCCACAATTTATCATAAGTCTTGAAGAAATATGCAGTCCACACTTAGCATACTCACATACTGACAGTGGCATTAAACCTGATTTATTCATATTAAAATCTTAAACTAAATTTAAGGAAAACTTCCAGAGGTCTTCATATTCCCACTCTGAGTTCCCTTTTAGGGGAGAGCTCATTTGTTATTTACTTGTATCATACACTGCCCCAAATGTAAGTATAGGAAGATCTGCAATAGCTCTAGTTTTCTCCGTCATTTCAGCATATAAGACTGTTCACATTTGTAACTACATTTGTCTATGAATTGCACATTTCAGTGCTGCCCAGGAACCTGTGACATTAATCCTGGGTCAGAATTACCAATCCTCTGCTCTATGAGAAGGGTTAGCAACCACTGAATTAAAAACATTAAAGGCAGAATGCTGCATCATAGGACCAGTGGCTGGGCTCCACACTCAATTTTCACCACTGTCACACTTTCAACACAGGTATGGTGTTCCAAAAGTCTCGTGTTTAGGTTTTGTGAAATGAAATGGAATCACACCTCTGAGTTTAATATCGCCTCTTTATACATATTTCTTTATTATCACGTTTATATTTTGTGGTATTTTTTCCTGTCTTAACTATCATTATTTTTTGTATTATCTTTAGAATTTATTTTATTTGTTAACTTATTAGTCTCATTTCATCATTTCTTTATTACCTCTCACCATTTTCCTCCTTAGAAAAGGTTTGAAATTTCCATACCCACACAAACACACACGCACTTTAGTGAAGCAAAAGCAATGGCAGGCTTCTCCTTGATTACTTGCCTGAATGGTGTCAGCAAAGAAAAAACAGATGTCAGAGGCACAGCTTTTAAAGGCCAAACAGGCCAAATTAAAGGAAAATGAAAAGATGTTAGGTAAATTCACTCATTCTTCAAACAAACTCATATTCCCTACCTAGGTTTTTTAAAAAATTGCCATTCCTCCAACTAAAATATTCCAGAGTGTTTATGGTCTGCCAGATGATTGGAGCGTAATAAATGTAATTTTGCAAGCTTGTAAAATATCCTGACATTGCCTTAAAGAAACCACAATAAACTATCTGGTCGGAGTGCTTTATTTCCATTTCTATACCTTATTAAACCAGTCTGCAGAAGATGTAGCAGCAAAACAAGGGAAAGTTTACCTATTGCAACACTAGAAACAACTGAAAATAGCTTAAAAATAAATTCTGTTGTAGACGATGGTCCATTAAAACCCAGTGTCTACCCCTTTAAGCCTTGCTACAGGCCAGATCCTTATCTCAGATGCAGGCAGAGCGCCTATTTACTTCAATGGGAGCCGCACATGTATATTCTGAAAGCAGAATTTGGTCTGGTGTGTTCATTAAGGGCTTCTGAACTTAAGATGTTACTTTGACGTTCCAAAAAGGACCTGTAGTACAGATAAGCTTGTGTTGATTCTCGGGGAAGCTCCCTCTGTTGCTGTTTCGGGGCAAGTCCCAACACTGAGCCTGCTGCTGTTCCCCTCAAGCATGACATGCACCTACAGAATAATGAAGACATTGAACTCTTTGATTGACAGAGCCTTATAGAAAGGATGCACCGAAAAGAACTTTTATTGCAACATCGTGGCAAACCCCATCTTGGATTGAAATTCCCTTTTCATCTGCAGGCTGAGGAGCATGCCAGGATTATAAACGAATTATAAATGGCTATTGCAGGTACACAAACATGCACGATGTTCTGGGAAGTGAAGTGCTGCAACTTCAGGCTCAAGAGGCCCAGCAGTGTGCACACCCTCCTGGCAGCTGCCCAGATGTTCAGTCAGTGGCTGGAATTGTGGCAACAGCTGTCTGAGCCCCTCACCCACCTCCACCCACTCAAAGACTGCCTCTGTCATCGGGCAGATCGCAGATCTGACTGCCACCTCCTCTCCAGCTCTGGGCTAACCCACATCCGTGTTGTAGCTCATGGAAAAAGTTGGCCTCAGGAATCCCAGCAGTCACCTCTTCCCCTCCCAAGCCCGCCTCAGATGACCCTTCTGCAATGAGAAGGGTTTAATCCCTAAGAAAGCATTTCCATAGAAACTGAAATATTGTTAAGGTTCAGGAACAAATAAAAGGATCAAGAAATTTTCCATGTTTGTCAGCTTTGGCACAATTCACACTGTTCCAATCAGTGTTGCTCTTATTCTTTAAAAAGAAGTGTTTGGTTTTTTCCTAAGCAGAGGTAATAAATTTGTTCTAACGTGAAAATTTATAAAGGCTTTGCATTGTCTGTCTTATGGCTTCATCTGCATTATCACATCCCCTCTTTTCCTCTCCCCACCTTATTATCCTGGATAAAGGAGATTTTTTTATGTATAATTGGGAATTCTGCACAGATTAGTAATCACAGACACTGGCACAGTCTGAGCAGCCAAATGGACTCCTCTGCCACTGACAGACTACAGGGACTTTAGAAAAGAGAGTGTCACTCTTCCAGCCAGGCACAACAGCTTCAGCTACAATCCATGGTGTGCAACACCTGACCCATAGAAGCTGCTGAGGAACTGGTACATGGACATCTTCCCCAGCCTTTATCCAAGGAGGTGGACCTTCATTAAGAGGAAAAAGGTGGCAGCAGTAATTGAGGACTTTCTAGTTTTGGAGTATTCCTATGAACTTTCTGATGTAAATTATCTGTCTTTAGGGGAAGAGCTGAAGGCCTGGATCTCTCCTCCCACCCATGCCTCTGTTAGACCCTCAGGGAGGAGCAGAGCCAGTGGATGGAGGGTCCTACTTGTCCTTGCAGTCCAGGCCAGCAAAGTCAGTGCTTCCATGTAACATATTGCCTCCAATGCACAACTGCACATTTAAAAGGGAGAGCAAACACACTACAGCTAGTATGTAGAAGCAGAATGAGTAGATCACATCTTCCTATCCATCCTCTTCTGCTCACCATCTTTGAGGACATTGCAATGCAAATGACTGCTCATGCAGCACAAGAGCCCGCTTCAGCCCTTGACTGCCTGGGTGAACCAGCACAGCCCTCCAGGTTAAAACAACAGACATACATTCTAGCTATGGTGAGCCCTATCTCGGTGAGATTATACATCTCTCTAGGAATTTGTTTCATCCCTGTGCCAGAGAGTCAACCTCTCCAGAGAGCAAAACAGCAGCAGTAGAATTTTTCCAATGCTAGGTGCTGAATGACACAATAAAATAAAAATTATGTCTTTCATTTCCCATAGCACCTTCTCTTGGAGGGCCTGACACAAGGGGAATATACCTTATTACACCTCTGTGGTTTGTAATCCTGGGGATCAGTCTTCACTCATGTCTGGAAAAGGAGCTATAGAGAGTCCAAATGATTCCACTAAGACTAAACAAAAAGTTTACAATGCAGGCAAGAGGGAGACACGGTGCTCAGACTCCTCTTCTATCTTTTAGTCCTAAGGTTGCTTTTATTGTACAGTCCTGTGCTCCACGCATCCTGCTGCTGTTTGTCTGGAGGAAGGAAATAGAGATATACATTTTCACACCATAACCCAGGCAGAGTCAATGAAAAGTGACATCCGACTAATGTTTTAGCTGCCATTCAACAATGGATTCATAAAACAAAACAACCCTGCAGGACTGGATTATAAACAAAGCAATTAACAACGACAAATATTTGCAACCTATTAAAACTATTTTGGGAGCCAGGCCCTGAGTGGTATCTCAGAAGGTCATACCAGCTGCTATCAGCTCAGCCTGTGGCTCCTTGGTTCTGGTCAGTGTCAAATTCATCCTCCAGTGTACAGCTCAAAGCAGCCCTTGAGTCAATCTATGTATTTCCAGCTCCCAATTAATTAATTTGGCAGCTGGCTGACACTACACCCTCCTTCCCCGGCCACACTCATTATGACAGGCTCAGGGGAAAGTGGGAGTGCAGATGCTGTTGCACTCCTATTTCTGGCATACGCCTGGAGTGCTGCACTGGCTGACTCGTGCAGGGAATTGCTCCCATCCCAGGGCCAAGGCTATTTTAGCCAGCCCTGGGAAAGGTCAGGAGATGAAGCCCTGACACATGCAGACCTGGCAATCATCTCTGTCCTAGCCTCCAAAACCAGAATAGGGGGCAATTCACTGATTTTCTACATTTCTGTTGCCTCTTTGCACCTCACTCTTGGGTTTTGTGGGTTGCCACAATTTCCCCAGAGCCCTTCGGAGTGGGGTGGGAGCAGCACCTGACAGGTGACTCAGAAAAGCTGCGTTCACCCAGATGCACCCTGCTGGGAATGCTCTCATCAGGCAGTGATGGGTTCTGGCCAGTCCTTACCTATCACCTTCAGTTTTAAGAAACACCAGATCTGTTGCTGAGTGTCACAGGTGCATTACTTATTGTTGCTTATTGCTTTTTTTCCCCCTAAACCATTCCTTAAAATCTCATTCCTCTGCACGGGCTTTGGATGCTCTGGATGCTCCACATGTCGCTTCAACTATGAAGTTACAGGTTCTTGCAAAACTCTGCTATATACTCAGAAGTGCATATAATACACTCAAAAATATAACTTGTTATATCATTTGCTCCACCTCTATAATCTATGAAGCATTCTGTTGAAAACATTAACAGGCCAGAGACTTTCATTTCAGTGTATTTTCAAAGGATGATGGTAATAAGGCTGGAAATAATGATGGAATGGCTCCTTCCACAAAGGAAAGGCGAGTAAGTCAGGTCATAAAAACTGTGTACAGTAGTAGTTAGATAATAGAGATACTACAGTACATGGTTTTGTTTTAAGAAGTTTTGAATTTCTAGATAGCTCTGTAATGCCCAAAATTTTCTTATGTTTTAAACACAATACAAATTAACCTCTCTATTAACCTTAATTATTCATAGTGAGGTTTTCAAGGTTCTTTGTCTTTGTGTTCCCATCCTATGAACTCATCAAGCATCAAGCTTTGGAGGGTTTTTTTAGCTTGTGTTCTGAAAATATTACAGTTGGCATCACACCATAAAACACTTTGGCAGCCAAGCAAATATCTTTACATGAAACCCAACATAATTGTGGGTTACTGAAATAGGCTTCCTGTACCTGCCTGGAATTCCCCTAATTAGCAGAGTATTTTCTAATCTGTCCAACAAGTATCACGCCAAAACCATGATGCATTTTCCCACTTGTCCACTCAGGACCATTTCATTCCATCAGTTTTAGAAAGCCACTGGTAACATGAAGGGAAATGAATCTCTCACTGTCTCTGAATGTAGGATTTTTTGCCCCATTTACTTCAGATAGAGACTACTCTGCCAAAAGTCTTTCACAGGATAATGCAAGCAGTCACAGCTGACAAAACACTCTACATAACCACTCTGGGTTTTCATGGAGCTGCTTTGTCAGGCAGAACTACAACTCCCAGCAGGCCACTTTGTAGCTCATGCCAGGAGATATTTACTCTTTTTTATTTTAATTAATTGCCTTTTAAGAAATGTAGTTCTGACCACTACATACCTCCCACAGACAAGACTCTAAATGTGGAGCAGCTTTCCAACACAGTAATCCTCTGGCAAATATGTGACAAATAGCTTTATAAAAAAATTTCTAATAAAATGCACTTTTTCTTTCCAGGTATCACTGAACCTGCCTATCCTGGACACTTCTCCATTATTGATACTGCAGAAGACTTCAACTTTAGTATTATATTATTTATATATTCTTTTTCAACTTATTTAATAAAGACTATTCAGTACTTCATTATTCACTGTGCACCCAAGTTCCCAGACAGGAGTAGCTTCAGCTTAAAAGCTTTCTGTGGTTTTCAACACAGAAACTGCAGGGGAAAAAAACTAAACCACATGCCTTTGGAGGCCAATCATGCAGAATAAACAGCAGACACTGATAAACTCTGATTTCAAGGTAAGTGCAGTCCATGGGTTTGAATGTATTAAAATAAATCTTGCCATATAAGAAAGAAATGTTGAAGGTCAAAATTATATGCAGATAACTCACAGACAGCAAAAGAGACTGAACAGTACAATAAGGTGTTCATTACAAATAAACCACCTCCTTTGTTGATTAGATACAGATCTTTTAATAAAACACTTCATAAGTCTTCAAAAGAAGAGAAATAGTCTGTGAAAATGAAGAGTAGAAAAAACTTTGATTCTACTGTGGTAAATGCGACAAACATTTGAGAATATAATACAGTGTGTAAAACCAGACTTACCTTCCTACATTAATTTCCAGATTTTAAAATTGTGGACTAGTTTTTGAACATGTTGACCTAGAGTACTAACAGAGATGATGCATAATCCAGTTGATTTTAGCATTGATTTATGGCCTCAATTATGGAGTTCTACATCAATCTAGAAATTAATATTTCAGTCTAAACACTGTTTCACATTCTCTACGATATAACTTGTCACTGTTAATCTCCAGCCTTGATGTTAAACATCTCCTTGCTAGCAAACTGTAAGTAAAACATGGACTATATTTCTGTACTGCTGGAAAGAATGATTGAAGACTGAATTGATCGAAAGTCTTGATTTATCTTGTCTACAATTTTCAGTAGTGTGCAGTGATTTATATACCAGAGAAATTTCTTTGATTAGCTTGTCATAGTCTAGAAAGGCTAAACATTATGGGCATTAAAATTTCAACACAAATGTTATGTCTGCAGTAAGCACAATTGTGACGTTCTATGCCTATCAATTCCTGCATTAACTGAAGTTCTGACACTTCTCAGTAGAGATTTACCTTCAGAGCTTTAAGGTTTGAGCAATCAATATATAACCTACTTTGATGCATTCCACACATCAAACTACATTAAAATAACATTAGGGCTTGCTTTAAGCTGACAGCAGCCAGAAAATGCACAGTTAAAGGCAAAAACTCTATCTGACCCTTACATAATTTCAAATTGTGAGAGCAACCATGATTTTGTGCCACAGTAACCAACTAGAGCACAACTTCAATGCCCCAGTTTTCCAGACTTTAGCTATGTTACATACCCAGTCCAGTTGTGTTAAACTATCTTTAGCAACTCTTTTATAATGCATAAAGGAACAAGATCCGTAGTGTCTTCTTGAACCACAGAGGCCTTCAACAGCAAACACTGGCTTTACATTTGCCTCATTCCCTGACACAAGGCTCTGCAAAGAATCAGCTGGGACCCCTCACTTTCTTCCTGATATGGGTTCCTGAACAGTGCAGCTCAGTAAGGACTCTGGATACTTTTCCTCACAGCCACCCAAGTAAGACTGTCAGTCATCTGTGTCCTGCAAGGCTGTGTAGATTCATACACAGTGCATCCATTCCAGCCAGAGATTATTGAACTCTCCACATCATGTGAACAAATTGCCTGCTCTGTTGTGACTTTAGGTTTGTTCATAACCTTCCAGTTTCAGATACACAACCTGCTTAAATAGTAATGGCAAAACTTACTGTGAAGTAAGAAACACACCAATAGAATATTATTGACAGGGATAACACCTTCTCCCCCAGTGTTTTCCAAGCAGAACTCCATATTCAATCCGAAAGAACCTTTTGAGCAAAACTAAGAAACTGTGGAGCAAAACAGTTATATTTATAGCAGAGGAAAAGGAAGACAAATGTAGGAAAAAAGACCACAGGACACTGTAATGTCTAACATGTTTGGACACAATGATCTTAAAGGTCTTTTCCAACCCAAATGATTCTGTGTTTCTAATTAATGAAGCTAAATTCAGTCAGAAAACCTGGATTTGTCTGCTGTGAAAATGTCTGTTATGGTACTTGTGTTTTCAGCAGGTTATAATTGTCAGCTGGGGTCTGCTAGCACGCACCCAATGCCAACCTGAGACCATTTAAAAGCACTGGCTAAATTAAGATTAACTCAGAAGGAAAAAAGCAAAGATGATCATATCCTAAGGCCTTAAAACCAACAGAGAAACAGTATTGTTTCTACCAGCCTCATACAGACAATGAAGAAATGCAATTTACAAGGCCAGTAGACTCCATAAATGCTCCTACATTGCCCCATCAGTTTTAGATAAATAAAGTTTTATTTGTTATACTGTTAGTTTTACACTTCTTCTGCTTAGATATTGATGAGGCCAGATGAAGTCTATGTAATTTGGTGAGATTGCACCCCCTTCTTTTAAAGCTGCAAACCAATCATTACAGTGCATGTTCACACAGACAAAAATTTCAGTACTGCATGGAGTAAATATATGCATGCTCACCTAATAAAACTCCAGTTTATACAACAACAGAGAGGGATAACTTAGATAATGGACAAGTCTGCCATATAACAGTTATATGAACTGAAAAAAATATTAGGAACTTTTTTGAAGGCTACAAATTCACATTTATGTTCTTCTTACATTAACGTGTACTTTTTGCTTTTGTACTTCACCTGTACTAACATTTGAGGGAGATAAATGAGATGATGGGTGCTTTTGTCCTGGGACTCTTTTGATTGTGTAACTCAGACCTAATTGCAGGTCTGCACTGCAGTCCTTAAACACTTTTGTACAGAGCATGCATAATTAGCAGACTTGGATGACTCTGCTAACACCACAGTTAAATGCCTTGAGCAAACACACTATTATAATTTTGCACCAATTTGGAAATATCCATTTAAATGTTAAATGAAGGGGAACTAATCAATAAAAACATGCATAGAGTCTCTGGGGAAGTACACTGTAAAAGACAACAATAATCTGCCATTAACATGCAAATAAAGACACAGCAGGGAAACAATAAGATTATTGACTTCATTGCAATACTTTAGGAAGAATGTTTTACTAAAATCTGGGCCAAATTCAACTTTGATTTAAATCATTGTAAACAGACCAGCTCGATTTGGCATAGTGGGGAAAGGAGCCAAAGCTCCAAATCCTGGAGGCATTCAGGCAGCTACTGATGCTGCTGATTGGCCAGGCTGGCCTTGCATGGCATTTGGTGTGAGGGGAGGAACAAATATTTTGAATTATATTGCCTGAAGAGCTTAGCACCAGAGACTGCACACAACCTGAGTACAGAGTGAGGTAGTATCATCCTGCCTGGGCTTTGCGAGTGAAGATCTGCCCTTCCAACCTGCGCAGTGGATTTTTCAGGTGAGGCTCAGTGTGCGCAGAACTGGCCCCCACCATTTGACTGCTGAGTTTCATCTGCCACAGCCGAACGAGCTTGGACGGTGACAGTGAAATTCTCAGGACTAGAACCTACAGCCTCCCGATATTCCCAGGAGGTCTCCCATCCAAGTACGAACCAGGCCTGACCCTGCTTAGCTCCCAAGATCTGACAGGATTGGGCATCAGGGTGGCATTTAACTGCCTAGAGGAAGTAATATGATGCACAATGAAAGGCTTGAACTGGCAAGACTGGCCAGTCTGCCTAATTATTTTGTTACACTAATATAAACAATGCTACACATCTATAAGCTTCTATTTAAGGCTTGTGAGCTAGTTCCCTGTAATGTGCCCATCAGAAGTAGTAGGGATTAAATCACAAAGAATAGAGAGATATAGACCAGATTTCTCCATATCAGAGAAGAGAAAATAAAAATTGGGACATGTAGGAAAATGGACCTAACTGGATTCAAAGGACACTGAAGAAATTATAAACAAAAGTAGATAGACTGGCACTGACAGAGGTGTGATAAGGTTGAATGGAAAGCCTGAATTTTTTTGAAATAGGAAAGAATGAGCTTTTTGATGAATAAAAAATCTGGACAGTTATGCAAGGAAGGTTTTTACAGTGGTGGCAAAAAAGAAACAGAATACACAGGAAGAAAGCAAAAACCTCATAGTAAGTAGAAAAATAAAAAAAAACAAATAGAACAGCTCATAGTAATCAAGATATAAGAAGAAAGGGGATTTATTTAGAGAAGAAGATCGCTAGATGATTTGATAACAATTTATCCTCAAATCCACAATTCATGAACACATTGTGCCACAGGATAACACTTGGGTTCCCTCTTACATAACTCAGCTGCAACTAAGTTACTATCATGCTATTGCCATCAAAGTGAAACGAAAAAGTTCGTTCAGGACTCAGATCCAACACCTGGAAACTCACTGATAATCTGGACCAGTCAGATATTCCAGGAGAGCAAACATTTTTAATTCAAATCTATGAGTACTTTTTCTGCACTTTGCAGTGGATCATCTTAGCTATTGCTGGCAATGATACAGTATTCCCTTTGTAATTTGTGATGACATTGCAAAAGTGAAAAAACCCTGCAGTGTTCTTCTCTGTGTTATTCCAGCCATTGATCCTTGCAGATTGTCGTCTGTAGGCTGTAAAGATATTACTCCTTACTCTTCTTGCTATGCTCCTCATCTGCCTTAAGAGCCTTTGCACTCCACAGGAGGCAGCTACAGTTCAGTCCTTTATCACTGACTGTCCTTTCCCACAGTTTTTAAGAACTCACTCAGAGGAAGGTAAAATTTAAGTGAATACCTGAAAAGCAGGAGGAATGTCCTGCTGTCATGTTGGAACAGACCACGCAGCCCCAGAAGGAAGAGGCTCAATGCTCATTCAGCCCAGATGCTCCTCCACCAGGAGAGAACAAATATAGCAGAATGCAATAAGATGAACAAAAAGGGGCAAAAATTCAATCACGTCCCTGGCTTCTTTTCCCCACTTGCAAGAGGACACAAAGATGCAAGTTAAACGAGTGGCATTTTTTTTGCCAGAACTTCTTTGCCTTCACTGATTATGTGATTATGCTCCCAAATATAGTAAATAGTAATCTGAATAGTGTTAATGACAAAACCCAGAGGCTCCTAAATAATCTATTCAGGATAATTTTGCCTAAGTTTGGAACTATTTGGCTTTTCTCTCTGCACCTAGGTAACACTGCTGGCAGGTCTAGTTCACTAACAAACACGAGAGCAACCAGGTTGGCCCCTATATGAGAATGTAATGTAAGTGAAGCCGCCTTATTTCTTTACACATTTCTTTATAAAAGCTGGCACAGTCTTACTTATCAAGCCCTTTAACAAAATATCTCTAGCTGTACAGTATTTTAGCAACTGCCACTTAATTTATCTGCTTGAAGAATCTTACTTTAGATACTCAGCCCATCTTACAATCCTGATCTCAGTGAAACCTTTAAATTTAGCCTGAGAATGAAATATTGAATACTGTTCCTATTTATACACTTCTCTGACCAAAGTAAGAAGGAAAAAAAAGAAATCACCTGATGAATCAGAGGAAAGGAGCTCTGGCATTGGCCCACAGTCTGATCTCACTCAGCCAGGCTGCTGCCTGATTAATGAGCTGTGATGTCATACTCTGTGAAGAGGCATACATAAGTGGCTAGGAGAAGAATAGCACCAGACACCATCAAGCTGCTTCTTTCTAAATCTGAAAGGAAAAAAAAATTAAAATAGTATTATACAGGTTTCTGTAAAGGAAGAAGGCAATCCCTCATATATCAAGGGTTCTGGATTGGGGGAGATTTGTTTTTGAGGGATTCTTTCTCCATTAAATATATCTAAAACTTTCCCGTTTGCCAAAGTGCAGATGATTTTTATGGGAGTGATTTAAACCATTAGTAGTTACTGGAAAAACAAAGGGTATTTTTTAACCTGAAGAAGCCAATGTAGCTGACAGCTTTTAAAACAGCTTTGTGCTTTGCTTACAAACTAGCAAAAGGAATATCCATGGTTTCTCAGAGAAAGATGCTTTGCAGCTATAGAAAGCAAAAACTGATGTGTCAGGGGAGAAGGATATTTCAAGGTCAGAGCTGGTCAGAGGAGGCTCATTTCTGTCTTTTATGATGAATTTCTTAATAATTTTCAAATATGGCATCCAATATTTATTGCTAAAGTTTTGACCTAACCCTACTGGCCCTTGGAGTTTGGACGAGACTATGAAGAGAATACATAAATATGTTCCAGTTAAATTATTTGGACTGGGATTCAGGACTGCATTTATCCCTGAGTCTTCCCCAAATTTCCTAAAGTACTTCAGAGAATTATTTTTCCACCAATTGGAACTACAGGTTCAGGTATCAAAACATGGGAAATAACCAAAGACACATGAAAAGTATGTGGAGAACCTGTCTATGACATGCAAATGTCCCTAGATCTTACTACTCTCAGCCACTTGGGAATTTGAGCTATTGGACATTGATAATAGGGGTAAGGAAAGCACCAAATATCCAGATAAAGAGTGCTTGGAGGCTGGATTTGGGGAAGCAATGCCCTGGGCATGCCTCTCCTTCTCCTGTTCTCTCTCTCTCTCCCTCTCTCCTTAAACTAGAACTGGGGAATAGGCAGGCTGGTGGGATGACATCCATAAATCCCTGGTATCAGGCCCTGGGCAGTAGTCAGGAGGACTGAGGACTGGGCTGGCACAAAACAATCCCTTTCCAAAAACATACGCAAACACCTGACAACCCATGACTAAGAGGCTTCCTTCAGATGTGCTGCAGGCTTTTACCACAGTAATTTTGGTGATCTCTCATTAGAAAGGGACCAAAATCTACTACAACAGAAGAATTCAAGCCAGAGATAATCCCTTTGTGCTGCAGGGTAGAGCAATAGTGGCCTTACCTTAGGATGTACTTCCTAGGGTTTTCCTTTCAGTAAAAGGCAGTCACCTAGAATACATTATGGAGTCAGCGTGAATAGGAAAGGACTTCTTTGTTCCTTCTTGAAATCCTCTGCAGAAAAAGAAGTTTGTTAATTAATGTTGTGAGGACATCCTTAAAATCTTACAAACTGTATCCAGTTATGCCAGTGAAGAAGACACAGACTTCCACGGAAGTATGTGGAAACAAGAGAAAAAAATTAGTATGAGGGCTATAATTTTAATTCATATTATAAAAATTATGAACTTAAACTCCATATGCAAATTTAATACAAATATAATAAAACTATATATAAGTCTAACGGATAGGTAATGTCATTCCTTAAAATTAACCAGCTTCCAGGGATTGATTTTTGCCATAGAGATTCTAGTTTATAGCATCATTTTTCTAAGTGATTCTCTGCACTAGACTATAATTTAGATGATGGATCCCTCTCAATTACTGTCCATTAGAAGACAGGAAAACATTAAGTTCAAGTGAGTATTATGAGAATTATGGGTTACCCTTTAAGTTAAGAGTTTGTAAGTGAAAATTAATTTTTAACATGTTCATTTCTGATGTTGTGCAGCATGTTTTTTCATTGAAAGATTTTTTTTTCAAGTAAAAGCCTCTTTCATTACAGAAAAGCTACACAGTGCAGCATAGGAAAACCAACTGCAAACATCCTCAAAGAGCAAAACTGGCAAAGCATTTCACGTGATTCCCTAACCAGTTATAAAGGGACCCTGTAATGTAAGATAGAAGATGGCTGCTGGATGCTGCAGATGTTCTGAGCATGCTGATGTTAAAGGGCTGTCAGCACAAGTGATGTCCAGCACAAGGGAAGCACCTGGAAGAAAAACACTGATGTTGCATGTGCATATTTTTGTATAAGCCAAATTAGAAACTGAAGGCTTGCACCTCAACACATTGTACAAATAAAAAGTAAAACTATAAAACAACTCACTAAATTTGAAATTAACTCTTCCCTATGCAACCTGCATGTTTGTTCACATGGACATGCCTAGCATTTGCAGAGATTAATTTTACTTACTTATGTATCAAATTTACTTAGGAGGTTTGGAAAACCCATTTGAAAAATAGAGCTCCTTTCATGTAACCTTGACACTCAGACTAATTTAAAGACACAACATGACTGTCCTACTCTTAAAAGACATTTCTCTGATCTATTTTTTTCAAAATAAAGTTAAGCAAACTTGAAGGTTGTTTCAGACTCCTTTTTTTTTCCTTTTTCATTGACACTATAGCTAAATAGGAAACATCATGTGTTTACCCTTTGAAAATGACTGGAATAACTTACTCAATACTATTAGAGTAAAAAAATCTTTCCCCCTCTGTAGACACCCATGTGGAAACAAGAGAAGATGAACATTTTGCATGACACAAAGAACAATTGCTCTGCAGCTGCTGCCATGACCCTCAGGCTACACTAGAGTCATGGCACACTTTCTTTCTCCTTTAGAGATCTTTTGGTTAATGTATCCATTTAGTTTACAGCCCAAGTATAAATCCTATTTTATGCCAACTTACTGAGAATTTCATAACAGGTTGCTATCTATCTGTGTGGCCTGCACATTCCAATACAATAAAATATCTGCATTTAAGCCCTTTCTGACACTACATGAAATCCAAGGGATTTGTGTGGTGAAATCTTTGTCGTGCAATGTGATTGACAAAACTCCTAAGGCCAGGAAGCCACCACAGGTCTATTTCTTTGTTCAGTGTATCTTGAAGGAGTGACCTGGTCTGTCTATGGAACAACTTCATTAATATTTAATAGTTAACACTCAGCAGCTTTTAGTCTTAATACAGAATATTCCCAGAAATGCAATGTAAATATAAATTCCTTGACAAATGTCCATGCATACTCAGTCAGTCATCAATATTGTCTTTGATTTGCATTCTCATGGCACCTTCCATGTGAAGACCTTTACCAGGACTAGTTAAGCCTCTCCCAGCTCAGATGTGAAGATGGCAGGGCTCTCAGGGACTAGCACTGCATATAAAAGCATGTTACAGAAAAGGGAGAAGTCCTGATACAGGGTGAAATATTGGCCTTTTCAAGGTCAAAAGATGTTTTCATTTCAACTTAAATGGAAACAGGAATTGAGCTCATTAGTTGTCTTTTTTTCTTTTTTTTTTCTTTTAACCTATGAAACTAAGGGTCCTTTCTACTCCTCCTCTCCTTTTGGCTGTACTCCAACTCCTACACATGCAACAGGGATTGATAACAATAAAATATGCTGGTACTGAAAATCTGCCCATTATTAATAAGGCAGATGACTCATTACTCCTTCAATATGATGTTAACGTCAGTATAAAGCCAGCCTTTTATTGCTGTGGGGATTTTGTTTGTTTACTTCAGAGCTCCGTTGCTCTTGCCAATGGTTTAGATCCATAAGAAGTGAGATCACCGTAAGTGTTGCCGCAGCAACACCAATTTCACCCCTGTCCCTTCCAGACAGTGACAGTTTTTCCATTCTTCTGAACTGGAGTAGGATCAACCCCACTGTAAATCACTGGAAACTTCCACGCCCTCCTGTTGTTTCACAGCATCAGATTAGGATTCCTCCATAATGGTACAAAAGGTTTTAATATGCACTTGTGCTGGATGTACATTTCCTCCATGTCTTCACACAAAAGGTAGCAAATGCAAAGTCCATAATGTTGCCACAAGGCAACAGGCTGGACACTGAGTAGTTACAAAGCCTTGTCCTCCCCTCCTCCCTGAACTTCCATGTTTATTAAATGCATATTTAGAATTAATTAAAATAACAGAATATAAAGAGAGCAGAGACTGAAACAAAGAATACACTGGGATGGTGATGACAAAGCCCATAACACCCAAATATTCATCAGTAGTTGACCATGAAAAAATGATATTCTATCAAATTAAAACTGGAATATAAATTTCTTAGCTCTTGTGGTTTGAAGGAGTTTTTTAGGATGTTTTAGTTACAGTGACTTCTGTTTACCAAGTCCTTTTACCTACAAGTGAATTTGACTTTATGCTCTTTGACTTTAGGCATGCCCAAAACCAAAGACTAAGAAATTTTGAATATTAGAATTTATTTTCACTCTTCAACAGAAAGAAGGTCCAAACATATCAAGATTTCCATTTAAGAAATGAGAGGCACTAGATTCTAAAATAACCTATATCTGAGTAGAGCAGGTACTTCTCTGGAACAGAGGAAATCTGCCTTTCTGAATATAAACCTGGTGTGCAAACTGCAATCTTTCTCTGTTTTATGATAAAGTTTATATTTCTTGCTGTAGAAATGCTTTGTCATTAAGTTAAAACATGAGAGGAAACTTCCCAGGCTGTGTCTGAAATGAAGCAGCTGAGTATCTGGCAAAACCCATACATCATAAACTGTGCCCCTAAAACTGATATTCACTTCTCCTCCTTATATGCCAAAAACCTAAGAATTCCTTCCTTTTACTAAATTGCAGGAAACGTCTCATCTCATTAATGCCACTCTTTCCTAGAATCTTTTAAATATGTATTTTTCATTAAAATTCTAATTCTTGATAAACTGAAAGCAAGATCTGATGACAAAGAGGTTATAATTAATCTAGCAAGAAATCCATGTAATTGAAGGCGAATGTATGAATGAGGAGACTAATGCTACAGAACTTCCAAAGACTTTTCTGTGGAATTAATACTACAGAGACCTATAAAAGATTAATCAAGATAAGCAATCAATAACTTCTCAAGTGCTAATAAGCACTGCCATGTTCCATGATATGTTGAGCAGTTTATCATGTTTAACCATATGAAGATTTATAGAAAATCCATTGTTAAAACCAAAGGATGAGGTAATGCACCACTTAGTAAATGAAGTGCAATTAAAATTTATGCTGGATATTACACATTCAAAAGATCTGTAAAAATCATTTTGATTTCCTCTTTTTAAAGAAAAGAAATTAACGTACTAGTTGTACCTTTCAGTCAGGAGTCCTGGGAGAACAGTGAAGACAGCAATGGCATTCTTCAAGTTAATATCTGCTTTCAAGTGAAAGGTGATGAAATGGCCTTAAAAATTGTTAAGTTCTCTTCTCACTTCATTTTACTTAGGGATCAAACTTTACTTGAAAATTTTGAAAGTTAACTAGAATACCTATTAGGAACATAAAGGTCTCTGCTATCCATCAATCTGATAGATTTGCAGGTCAGATGAGTGAATTACTTAATGGCTAATTAATAGTCCATCAACTACAGGTCTTGACCTTGAGGTCACTATGACAGAACTCCACGCTACAGCATATTATTAATTAAAACCTTCAAATTATGTATTTAGTAAATCAATTATTTAACATTATTAAGATCTCTCAAACATATTGACATGATCTGTTATTTATTTATATGTCATTGGGCATCAACATATTCTGACAAGACCACCATAAGAATTCCTAGTAAACTTGACAGAGCTGCAGTAACAGAATGTATTCCTTTATACATCACAGTTGATTGTCCATTTTCAGTTTTATTTAGGGGAATATTTTGTAAGTGAGATTCTCCTCCAAAGCTCAGCAAAAATTTTAATTTAAAAATCTTTATGGTCATAGACATGTCATAGGGAAAAAAAACTTGAGATCCTGTCTGCTTCCTTGATAAACTGCTAACTCTTAAAAGCCTTATATTAAAACTAGTGACACTATGTACATCACTTTGCCTTTGCAGTGTCCTGGACCATATATTTAAGCTTATACCTTGCTGCCAACCACATACGTACATATATATGTTGATGTGTGTGTGTGTGTGTGTGTGTGTGTATATATATATAGGCATACATAGATAGATATAGATGATATAGATATAGGTACACAAACATATATACACACAAATATATACACACACATATATACATACCAAACTAGTGTTATGCTCTAGTTATGGTTATTCTGGAAGCATAAATTATTCCTGCTTTTCCATGGCATGCAGATAATGATACAGGAGAGAAAATAAGCAAACTAAACCTTGTCCTGAGGAGTATACAAAATGGCAATAAAATTTCAGCAATCAAGAATCAGATTTCAAGAGACAGGTGACTGTTACCTTGTAGGGCTGAGGGCTGGTCACTTTGCTAATAGAAGCTGGATGCAGAAAGAGAGAAGGAGATGAGGTGTCTCCATGGACACATAAAAAACTAGGATGGAGAGGAGTTTAATCTAAGGCTCTGGAAACTCATGAGATTACCTACTGATTAGTACTCATCCTGTCTTATAAGATAAACTCTTTAATTTCATTGCTACTGCTCACAAGGAGGAGAACATTCATGTGTCCAGAGGTGTTTGCTTTGAATTGCCCTTGGTGGTACCTGCTCCTCTCCCCTCACACATGGCACTGAAGTTCTTAACTTCTGGTGTGCTAAATCACAAGTAAATTAGATGCCTTAAATAAATAGCATGAGTTACCTCCCTCCATGGAAAATAAATTATCCAGACAAATGTATCACTATAAATTAAATCAGTATGATAGATACATACAATTGAGGGTGTGTAGCATCTAATTAATTAAGTGGAATATTCATCTGCAATTAGCAAATAAGCTTTCAAATGTTGTCATGGGTACTGTAAAAAGTGCAAGGCATGGCTATGTAATTGCAATGAAGCATGGCTCTTTCTCACGATAGTTTCTTCAGGAAAACATATTCGCTCTAACCTGTAATCCCAGATTACTCTGACTCACCCAAAATAACATTTTTCCAAAAAAAATATAGTTTAAAAGGCAATTCAAGGGTTATTAAGGCTTTATTAGAGACTTTGCTGGGAGATCACTTTTATTACTGACACTAGCTGGTTGTTTTAAACCAGCTTTGCTTCAGATGGATACAAATCATCTTGTACCTCCTATAATTAATATATATAACACTTGCTTCAGGAAAAAAGCGTTCCAGAAACATTTACGGACAATGCAAATTTGCTTGCAAAGTGGGATCTTCTTCCTTGATATAAGTAGCATGAGTAAAATATTCTATAATGCATTACTCTGCATGACACAAAAGTCCGTACCAGTAGACAGTGACAGAGTTGGCCTAGGGCCTCCTAACACCTGTGATCACACTGACTGGAGAAGAAAATAAAGACCAAAAATCCTACTAAATATTGTACAACTCTTCTATTGATGGGCATGGAGTTGGTTAAACTGTCTCTGAAGCAGTCTGCTCAAGTCAAATATGATATTTTTTGAAACAGTAACTTTTTAGCGTAACCTTCCTACCCTACCCATCTATGTATGTCTAAGCAAGAGCCATGTAAAGTTACAGTGCCCAAACATGATGACACTTTCACTGCAAGCTTCAGTTATTGCTCTTGATCTGCAAGTCACATGAGTATAGAAGTCCATGGCACATCACCTCGCTGAACCAAAGCAAAAATCACATTGCAGTACCATGCAATCCGTGATACTAAAAAGACAACCAGTGACATCAATATGTCATGCTGGATGCATGACCTGCAGAAGAAACACTGTGTTCCAGAGCAACAAGCATTACCTATGAAAACCACGTTCCTTCCTGGCATCTCTGGGGCATAGGTTCACTGCGTTTATGGTGATCATCTTAATGTATTATTATATTAAATGTTTCAGGCACTTTCACTTACCTTTCAGAATTAAAGATTAATCAATTCCATGACTGTGGACATCTAAACAAAACGTATTGATCCCATTCATTTTTAAAAGCAAGACACTAGGTTATATTTCAATACGTCATACTTTAAGACTTGCTTATTGATCACATTTTGAGAACTCTTGATATTCCATTGGAATTTAAGATACAGAGCAAGCGTAAGATTTTCATTATGATGATGTACCCACAGAAGCCACAATCTTTTGTATTGATGTACTTTTGTTTGCACTGAGATCCACCCACTGCTCTTATTATAAGCAGCAGCTCAACCTGAGAACCATTATTCATTTTAATGTTCCTGCTGTTTTCCCTGGGACCACACATATGCATTGAAAGTACTCCTACATGCAAGGAACAGGTCCCAAAAACTGGAACTAGACTTGCATGAGTCCCACATTACATATAGTCTTTCTTATACTGCAAGTCTGCAGAAACCAGATAGTTTTCTGAGAGTGATTTTGCTAAATTCAGTTGCTGACTTTCACCTTTACATCAGTTAAGTTGTTTAAACCAAGACCAGCCCCTTTGCTTTGCCTCCTTAGTACTTAATATTGGTCTAGCTGGCTGACAGAAGACAAATTTCATGGAGTACCAACAGCTTATGGATTTCAGACATGATACTGAGGATCTCATAACTCAGAAATATTAAGTAAGAAGGTGCACTGTTCCTCGCAACTACACAATCAAATCAGGGATCTGGAGGTATTAAGCAATGAATCGACAATCATTGGTACTATTTTCAAGATTTACAGCTCTATATTACTCAGCCTTGGAATGTTTATAAAGCAGCAAGCAGAACTTTCAAAAAGTGAGTCTGTTCTTCAATACTAAATATATTCCTAGAAGGCCCCATTTTGTTGGGTATGTGTTTCTGAGTGTATGCACAGAAATTGAGCTGGATAGTCCTACTGGTATCAATAGGAGTCCAAATGCTAAATATACACACAAAAAGCACACTGGAAGCATGCCATTTATGTAGTAGTTTACTGAAATAGGAATACATTGGATTAGAAGAAAGGAATGAATCATTTCCGGATATTGCTTGAAACTACCAGGATCTCAAAGAAAATGGCACATACCTTAAAAACACTCATCTATGCATGCATCCCATGTGTTCCTCTTCAGCATTACCACTGAAGTGTCTCCATAAGTAATAAATATGTTATGTAAATAAAAACACACACAAATAAATTCTAGAGCTCCAGGCAAAAAAAAGCTTCTATTACAATATCATAAATTATGAAGACGGCAATTCCTACAGCAAATAACTTTTTAAAACAGAACAGTGCTGATAAATATGTGTGATAAGACCGAGCAAGGCTTATTTAGTTTCAGAGCGGAGTAAATCATTTGATTTAAGTCAGTGTAATTATAGAAGGAAAGTAATAGAGTGAAGTCCTCAAAAAGTCATCAGCTTTCTCCCAAAGGTTTTTTTAATCCTGAGAAAGAGCAATGTAAATGAAATATGGGGAAAGGGTTAAAAATTTTATTCTGTGAGATAGAATCAGAATCATATAATATGCTGAGTTGGAAGGGACCCATCTGTGTCATTGAGTCCAGCTCCTGGCCTTGTGCAAAACACCCCAATAATCTCCAAGGATACCACTTGTACTTACTCTTTTAAGTACCTTTACTCTCTAGCTACTTTGAAGAAATCAATACATTCTTTTCACAAGAAATCACAGTCAGTGATTTCCTGTTTATAAAATGTAGAGGAGAATAGAAAGTATGGACTTTATGCTCGATAGCTTCCTGAAATGTGGCATTGAACATATCTACCACAAACAAACTGCCTGCCTAGATATGAGGTTTCTCAAAATGCATGCTGATTCTTCAAAATAGGGTTGAGGCAATATCAAATTTTTTCCCCAAAATCCATGAGCACTGATAAAATGAGATTAGGACTCAACTTGTTTTTACTTTAATGGAAAATCTGAATTGATTTAATCAATTTTTAAAAACAAAATCAAAAGTGCAGATTGTCAATTTATTTTCTCGAGAGGCAATTTCATTTGTTCTAAATGCCAGTCTTTCTGTTCCTGAATCTGTAGTCCACTAGCATAGTAGCAACTGGCTGGGTTCAAGAAAAAATATTTAGGAGAGGCAGAACTGATAAAAACAGTGACATTTCTCATGTTGCATTCTGGAGATTTTTATTTGATTTTCTCTCAGACAATTTCCTCCACACTAATTACCCTTCTCGGTCTCTTGGGTGACCTGCTCTGCCATACCCTGAAAGTTTGTCTCCCCAC
Organism: Pithys albifrons albifrons; assembly: GCF_047495875.1. NCBI lineage: Eukaryota > Metazoa > Chordata > Aves > Passeriformes > Thamnophilidae > Pithys > Pithys albifrons. The sequence continues at coordinate 9,375,585 of NC_092464.1, forward strand.
CTTCTGTACATCCTGTTACACCTAAGATGTCTATATTTTTGTGATATCTTTAATCCTCAAGATCACCTAGTAGTGCACCTAGTAGGTAAACTCTCTTTTGTGAAGGCCATTTACTACACAGAGAGTATTACCCAACATGAATAATATCACAATTCCTTATTACTTGCTTGATGACATAAGCCTTTCTATTGATTAAATCCCACTGATTCCTCTTGTGAAGCCCTCATACCCAGACCCTGAAGTTTCTCCACTTTCTACATCTCCAGATGTGTCTTCTGTGTCATCCTCACTGCTAAGACTCAACCTAATTTCCACTATTCCATAACATTCTCACTCTCAACCTTCCTGGCTCAACTACACTTGAAACACAGCTCTCTAGGGCTCCTCTCTCTCAGTGTATCTCCTAAAATCTCCCACATCCATGTTTCTTCTCTCTTTCAAAGCTTTCTTTGAAAGCCACATCTCTACTTTCATCTCCTCCTACACTCCTTAGCTCTGGCAAATCCATCCTCTTCACTACCTTTCCTTTCATGTATATCCCTCACTTTGTGCCACCCAATTTGCTTGGAACAAACTCAATTATTTATCAAATACTCTCCCTTTCCTTCTTCATCTATGGAATAGAAACTTCACCATTGCTAGACCTAAACTACTTGGGTTAGACTGAGTGCATAAAATCATGGGCATCTCTTGTCTTACTCATAACATGCTATGAATGTTTGGGAAGTGTCTATGGCTGATGTGGTCTTAAATAGGGTATGTCACAAAGTCCTGCTTCAAGAAATCTTGATCTTTAGAATAAAAGCATTTCTAAAAAATAATCAATCCTACCTCTAAGCACAGGTATGGGGTCCTTCCTATTCCCTGAAGCATTTAAAGCTAGCTACATTTAAAATTTCCTTCTTGTATAACCCTTTTCAGAACTGAGCATTGTACCAATTCATATTTATAAAAAGGAATGTCTAATTCTCCCCAGAAATTTACTCTTGGAGAATGAAAAAAAATGCTTTATGTATGCCAAACTCATTGAACACATGGTACTTGCTAGATTTCTTCAGCTTTCTGCAAGCATCATACTATGTGGTAATACCAAAAGTTGTCCTAAGGGTTTGACATTAGTTCAGATCTCAGGGCTTTGATTGCCATCCAGACTAAATGCATTTTGTAAGTATGCCAAATTAATAAAAATGCCTCCTTGATACAATTCACCTGGCCTTGCATTACCTGCCTATACCCATCTACACCAGGAGAACCATGTAATTTCCATTCTGAGATTCCAGAGAGAGTTCAAAAGACATTTCACTCCACTTGGGAGCGTTCATTTACTTCTAATATAGAAATCCCATAAAATTAGGGTAAGAAACAGCTTTTCTGCTGTAACCAAAGCCATGTTTTATTTTCTACTAATCCTAATTGTAATCACATTGTAGGTTCCATCTATCCAAAAAATATGGGTCTAAACTGGCTTTTCCTACTGTTATGCTTTAACATTTCATATTTTTTCAGCCTAAACTGAATTGTGGATTTTGCACAAGAAAACTTCTATTTATTTAAATCAAGAACGTATTTCAGAAGATATCTGAATTGCATTCTTTGTCTCTTAAGATATGTCACAGTATTTATTATAAGAAAGGAAAAATTTGAAAGCAGAAAGGTAAACATATCAAAACACATTAGAATTATTTAACTACAAAAGGAAACAAATGAGACTAAGTTAAGGAATAATAGGATAACACTGGACAATGCTAAAATGTATCTGCAGAGGAAATAAGTTTAAAACAAATGCATTTTGTTGTTTTATTTTCAAGTGGGGAAGAGGAGGGAAATTAAAGAGATTTCAAAGGCAGAGAAAATTCCACACAATAAAATGAGTCAAAATTAAAAGGTTGCCTGAATCTAGATGTGCCATGGAAAATCTAAAATATCTTTGGTTCAAGAGTGGATTAAATATATAGGTCACTAGCTCAGAACTTAACTAGCAGAGCCACAAACCCCAAAATTCTACAGTGGCCTCATCCTGAAACTCCACAGAATGCATTGAAGCAACAGTAAAATATTGCCAGAACTGACACAAAAATTTTTCCAAAACCAAAAGTTCTGATATTATAGGGTACCTCACCTGTATCTCATACACATTCCTGAAATATAAGTAGGCATCATCATGCCATTCAGTCAAATGCTTTCTCCTTTTCTAGGTATAGCTTACAACTGGAATACTTTAAGTTGTGGCTCTATAATTTCCACAGAAAATCTTATCTACTATCAAGCAAATTCCTTCTGTTCAACAAAAATCCCCTATAAAATACATAGCCAAAGATAATGCTATCAATTTTGTGTGCTCGTAGACTGGTATAAATCTTACTCCATATAATGAAGAAACAGTAGCATGTTGTCAGGACACTGCATGCTATTGTAGATACAAATCAACTTCCATCTCATTCCCAAAACTCATTAACGTATGAAATTGCAAATGCTATGTAGGCCCTCATGCACAGTGGATAATCTTCTAATAATATTATTAATGTGTTGATATTAATAATATTGGCATATGGTCAGAAACACCTGGTTGCAAAAGTCAAGTGCTTTCCTTCTGATGGCAAAAGATAAAAGTCTGTTTTTGAACAGGGAGCATGACAGCTTGAATGGAATGCTCATCTCCTTTCATAGAGTGCCAAACTTATCTACTATCAACTCCAGAGTTTCAGTAAATATCACCCCGTCCCACTTCTAAGAGCACCTCTATCTCTTCTTGGAGTATTTTCTCCAGTTATGTTGCAGTCAACAGACATCAATTAATGCTATTTTCATATGCATAGCTTTTTCTAAATCTCACCAAATCAATATAACATTCAATTAATTTTATTCATTCAGCAGACTTTGGAGTCATCCTGTCTTTTAATTTAAGAAAACACTCATTGGTTCCAAAGACCTAAAATGGGCTTGTACTGTAACGCTATTACAAATCACATGTAGTGGCATTTTAGGAAGCTGACATGCTTAAGTAAGATTGAAAACCTCACTGTTTACCCATTAATTTAAAATCTGAGAAAACACTGGTTACTGAAGAAAGAGTTGCAGAAGGCAAGGGGACAGTATAGAGTCCAGATAGTGATAAAAATGTTTGTGTTGTACAGAATCTCTGTTGGCTACTCCTGTGTAATCCTCTACAGCGTAGTTTAGTATTCAGAAGCAACAGGTACTTCTTTACATAGCTCACAATCTATACTTCATATAGTTTTAACTTCTTCATTTCTAATGAGTTCATACAAAAGCCCCTTAAACACATATTAATCAGCTGATGCAAGAGCACACTATATCAGCACCATGTGCTGACATTTCTCTACCCCTACAAACCAGAGATAAGCACAGGTGAGTTTAACTTTCCTAACTTCTCCTCTATTGACTTTCAGGGCTTGATTCAGCTGCCCAAACACAAGTATCTGATGCCATTTGAGATACTACAGAGACTGCACCATCCACCTGACACCCATCAGTGGTGACGCAGGAGTGGCACCCAAAGGAGGGTCATGATATCCTAAAGCATCTCAAAAGGCTCTAGGTATCTATAGCTAGGCAACCAAATCCCACTTCTTGTGATTTTTGCAAAATGTTTACTAGAAAAAGCTCTTGGGACACAGCATGAGCTGTCATAAACGACTGCATTATGCTGCATTAAACTCTTTTACAAACTGAGCACACTCCACTCTTATCTCTTCACAGTTTGTAATGGGAGGTGGCTCCAGAACCTTACCTGCTTTTTCTGATACTTACAAATGTTGTTCATATTGCCAGCATTATTCATGGATGATTAAACTCATTTGCTTTGATGCCAGCACCTTCCAGCTCCATTAGCGTTTTTCTCCCTTGCTAGGTGTACAGAGAAGCCTATACACTTATAGCACAGTGGGTTTTATGCTAAATTATGCTAGGCTTTAACAATGCTTTTTGGGATTATAATAATGTCCTTTATCATTACTGGAAGCACAGTGTTTGAGACTCAGTTTGCCTTTTCTGCCTTCACTTCAGTGAATCACAGCCATCCTGTTATTAACTAGCAGACTCCAGCCTTCCTACCCTCTCTGTCATTTTGTGTAGGTGAGCCTCCAGATTACAGCAATTTGCCTTTTTATTAAACCTAGTTCATATTATGATATTTTATTTAATTTATTTCTCTTCCTTCTTACGTACCCAGCTATGTTATCTATTTACCACCATTCAGTATATCCCTTCTTTGTTAAAATGTGAGCTCTCACCTTCAATCCTAATAATTGCAAGATATCCATTTTTTAGCATAACTGAGAAAGGTTTTTGTTAGTTCAGAATTTACATCTTGGGTAAAAAAGAAAACAGGATTGCTTTCTGCTGTGAGGGCTTGAGAAAGAGAGAAGCTGTTTTAATCAGAGATGAAAACAACTGATTATCTGCAGACAGACAACCTAATTCTAGTACTTGGGTGTTTAAATCTCATATCTAGAGAAAGACACTGTAAACCACATCTTGATTGGGCAGGAAAGAATGCTAAAAGCAAAGATGAACTCACAACAACGGCACTACCATGGCCTTGTATGTACTACAGTATATAAAGGTGTACGTGCAATAAACTGACCCTCCACTGTAAGAAGTTTGCATTTGTGTTACTATTCTCCAAGGAGCTGATGTATAATAAGGGCTTTTCCCTCAAAATGAGAAAATCTTCAAGACAGGCATCTTTATCAAGTGTGGGGAAGCAAACCCACAACAGGAGTAGTGTTTAATAGACCAAATGGTTGTGTTGTCATCTAGCAGGATCTCCAGATGCTAGAGAAATGGGCAAAGAGGATTGCCATGGAGATCAACAGCGGAAAAGACAAAGTCCTGTTCTTTGGGAGGAATAACTTCACTATAACCTGGATGAGCAGCTGGAAAGCAGCAGAAAAGGAGTATCCTGGTGGGCATTAAGTTGAACACGATCCAGCAATACACCCTGGCAGCAAGGGCCAACAGAATCCCAAGCTGCACAAGAAAGAGCACGGCTAGCAGGTTGAGGAGGGTGATTCTTCCCCTCTGCTCAACACTGATGAAAGCAGACCTGGAATGCCAGCTGTGGTGCTGGGCTCCCCACTATGAGACTTGGACACACTGGAGTGAGCTCAGCAAAGGGCCACAAAGATATTGGACCATCTCTCATACTGACAGAACTGAGATTGTTCAGTCTGGCAAAGAGAAGGTACAGGGTGATCTTATCAATGTGTATAAATACATGATGAGATGGTGTACTCAAGACAGACTTGAATGTTTCTCAGTAGTATCCAGGAAAATAATGAATAAAAACAGAGAATTCTATGTAAACAGAAGAAAAATGTTTTACATTTTAACGGTGACTGAAGACTGGAATAAGTTGCTGAAGAGACTGTGGAGTCTCCATACTTGGATAAATTCAAAACCTACCTTGACAGAGCCCTGAGTAACTTGTTCCAGCTGACCCTGCTTTGAACAGCAGGGTCTGGACTAGACAAACTCCAGAGATGCCCAGTGCAAAAGCCACTAGAGAAGAGTCCAGATAAATCAAATGGACCCTTGAGTCTCTCATTTGTTGAAATCAAGAAAAGAGACAATTAACACCCATAGGAAATAACAAACTTGGTTTTCACCTCCTCTAATTTCACATGAAGCATCTAGTCCAAGCTAGGTCTCCAGGCTCCATCTATAGTAAATGGCCTAGAGCAGCACTCTGGGAGAGGATGCAATTCATCTCTAAGACAGGAGGCACAAGTCACTGACTATCTGTAGAAGCCTCCCCTTCACTCTATTACACCTTAACAAGAATTTCAGGCAGCAAGAGAGGTGAGCTGAATCCCATGTCATTTCTTACACACTACCTTTGTCCATTTCCATGTTCATGTTGTTGCTCTTCCCCTTTCCTCAGTCAAATGCAAGTCCATTTGAATTTGCTTCCACTATGTCTCCAGACTCAGTAAATCAAATCCATTGTAAGGCACAAAAGCAAAGGCTTTCTTCAAATCCAAATAAATTATGTTCAATGTTTCAGGATTGCCTCCCAATCTGCTAGTGTATATAATGCATTTAAATGAAACGTATGCATATGAATGGTGATTGCTCCTTATTGAAACGCACATCTCTAAACACCCTGTAATCTTGTTTCTTACCAGTGTCTCCCACAAATTATTCCAGCATAAAAGGCTTTTTTATTCATCTTCAAACCAGTTTTAAAGCCATAAAACACAAACTGTTACTCAAGCTCTTATATTGTCATTCTATTTATTATTTATCCCCTTTGCTAACACACACAGTTATAAGTGTTTTCCAAATGTATGAGAGAAATGCTCGAGACTAAAATTTGAGCAAAGATTAGGAAAACAATCAATATATGAAAGACAGAAAAGAAATTCTCCTATTATTCTTGTCAAAAAATTGTAATTATTTAGAGACCTCGTCTGATGTTTATTGCCAAGAGTAAGAGACTTCATCTTTCTGCAATAATTTTTTTTCCAGCCTGAATTCCTTTCCCATCAGGCAGTCGCACATAACCATCTGATCTCCTAAATGAGAAAAGTAAATGAGTTGTCCTTTCTCTGCCTATGTCTCATGCATTCTGATTTCATATCTGTCGATTAAACCCCTGAATGACTCGAAGAAACATTAAAATCCAGACACATTCTCTCAAAAAAAATATACAAAGTTTGTAGCATACCTATATTTTTACTAAGTCTCAACCACTGTCAAACTCCAGTTCTTCCAATTTGCCCACTAAGAAACAAATTTCACAATCAAAATTACTTAAAAACCTAAACTTCATTTCCTCAGTTGACTGAGGTATTTCACACCCCAATCACACTGAAAACATTCTACCTGCTTAAATCCCTTTAGAAAACAGCCATTTCCCAAAGAAACCTTTACTCTTGCTTTTCTTACAGATCTATTTATTTTCTTTCAAGCAACAAAGTGACTTTTTTTCAGAAAACAGAGATTTCATCGCCACCAAAATAAAATAGTCTTCTAGAATGACGACATTTAAAATACGCTACTTGCTGTATGATTCTTGCATGGACAGGTGATGAAAGAAATGCATTTCTTCCTGCCAAAACTAACAGCTGTATTATTAAATATATTGATAGGATTGTGCAAAAATCCAGTCAGATTACTATTGTGAAAAAATACCTCATCTGCTGCTTCTTTTTAATACAGTAGCAAATATACTGCCTGGTTTGGCTTCATGCCAAGATTAATTTTAAATTGGACCTCATGAAATATTTATGAGGTCCAATTTAATGGGATTGCTTTCTCTGGCATTAAGCCTGTGTGGATAGCATCTTAAACACTAATGTTTTTAACAGAACCTCAAGACACACACACACAAAAATCCTTGGGTATTAATAGGCTTATTAATAAATTGTTTAACACTCTGACAGTCTATGTTGGAAGTATTTTGACAGGCCCTTTGTAGGGAATCTTTACCTGCTTTTCTTTGAGCCCATAGTGTGCACTCTGTCAAATGCTGCTTAGCATTTAGCTAAATGGTAAATCATCATTAGTTAGAAACAAGCTGAAGTAAGCCTGAGTAAAGAGCTAATCTCACTTAGGTAGGCTTTGTGGGGAGCTGACAGTGCTCAGAAAGCTACAGACACCACTCAACTCCTCTGTGGCTTTCTTAACTTGCTGAGACACCATTTACCTTTGGTTTCTAATTACATTTAATAGTTCAATAAAAACATTATATTGAGACAGGTATACTTAGAAAAAAACTCATGGTTTTGTACAAAGAAAACATACTGAATAATTGATAAATCATTTTCCTTCCCTTTTTCAATTAAGGGCATGGACTTAATCTCTAGAGCAAATTATTTCAACTGCATTTGAACCCATTTCTAAAATAGCTGCTTCAATGCTTCTTCTCCATCAGGGTTCACAGTGGACCTTCCGCAATCAAAAATCACTAGTGGAGTACAGTGATAAAGTCAGTACACACCATAGCCAAAATTGATCTCAGTCATGCTACTAGACAGCACCATTGATGTGTGACTCCTGTCAAACATGAAAACAATAGTAGGGGTACCAAATGCCACCTGACTTTATAGATCAGCTCTGCAAGCTGCAAAGTGGCTGCTCGAGTGCAGCACCACATACAGAACCAAGTACATAACGGAGTACAGAACCTTCTTCCTACAGGGAGCTTTGGGAGGCCTGACCAAACAGAGGTATGTCTGCAGTAGAAGGCAATCATATTCTGAACCATCAAACAGAAAATACATTCCTATATGTTTCCCAGCATGATCCCTTTAGGAGGGCCACACATAGCTCATTCACCTTTGGGAAAAGCAGCTGCTATGAGGCAATCAGAAAAAAGACATTGTCCATCAGATCTGCTTGGTTCAACAAACCTTTGCAAAAAAAGGGGTGTATTCCAGAAGGGTAGAAGGTATCAGGCAAGCAGGAGTGAGTAGCATACAGTTCAAAAATGAATAAGTGGGGGGACAAATCACATCAATTACATGTCCAGGTAATTGGAAGACAATAGCAAAAAGATACACTTTTCCACATGTGTGCCTTCTAATTCTAATTCTAGAATGCAAATGGACAGTCACAGAGTGTGGCATGACATTGTAAAACATGTCTCAGTTCCTTTGTACCAGAGTTAGATGTATTCCCACTTAAATCTCATATCTGTATCACCAGCACTGCATTCAAAGAGGCAGGAGGTTGGTTTCACGATTTGCCTTCCCAGGACCCAACCTGCTCAACAGTGAGAGTTCTTTTTACAAAAATAAAGCCATACTACTAAGACTTCGGAACTAAATATAAAAAGCTAATGATTCTAAATAATGAAACTACATGGGAGTTTTAGGAAGGCAGATTGTAATTAGCCAACTGGAATTTAGCCAGGACACCACAGCTAACACCTCTGTGACCTTCAATCAACACTCTTTTAATATGCATGAAGTTGGAGTTCTTTATCATTAATAAACTGAATGAAAATCCAATTGGAGCAAATACTCTGTTGGTTGATTTTCTTCATTACAGAGCTGCTGGAATGATGAAATTCATGAGGGAAAAATGAGTGAATAGTCAGTCTTAAATGCTTAGAAATCTGTCAGTCTGTCCGCTTTCCAATACTTCCGATGCTGACAGCTGTTAGATGTGCACAGAAAATGTTTCCACACTCATAGTTGGGGAGTATAAGCAACGTGTTCACTCTGGGTCTCTTCCTGGCAGAAACCCAACCACCCAATTCCCACTGTAGTCAGTCAGAATAAAGAATCTGCAGAATGATACCTCGAATTCATTCCACACTCCTATGAGGCCACCTTAGCCCTTAGTGTGTTTTCTGAATCACGCATTGCCTACACCCACTTTTATTAAGGCATGAAAGTGTAGGGCCAGAGCAGCACAAAGCCTGCTTATTTTGTTGCTCCCACACAGATCTACACCCCCAGCATTAAAAAAAAAGCTAATCACAGGAAAGCCATGATTCACAGGCAGCCATTTCAAATGAAGGAATCCCACCCCACACAAAGCAGCTCTATGGAATAAAAACTTTGAACCAGCTACCCCTGCTTAGGAGTGTTGATAGCAAGATTAATTATCCTTCTGTTGAGAGGCAGAAGCTGCCACAATGATGTGTCACCAGCACTTACCGAGCAAGGATGTATTCATCACAAGTGACAAGACTGTAGAGAAGTGAAATTCTTGCTTAATATTTGTCTGTATGCTAATGCAGTTTGAAAACAAAGTTCTCTAAAGCTGGATGAGAAGAAAATATATTAAAAAAAAAGAAGAAAAAAATGCTTTAGCCAAAGTAAACGACAGGAAGAAGTAAAGCAATTTAATTTTTTTACTCATTTTACAGACCTTTTGAGATTTAATCTGCACAGCCATTAGAGATTTAAAGAGGACTGATGTTTAACTTGTTTGCCCATTTGACTTAAGACAAATCCATCTGACAACAACAAAGCACTTTCTTTGTCTTCAGCACCACTTAATTTAAAGGGGACATGTTTACTAACAGCTTAATCTGTTTAACACAAATAGTCTTTTACATTCTTTAATCCTGTTCAAAAAAAAAAAAACAAACCAAAAAACCCCAAAACCAACAACAAACCAAACCTTCAGAAACCATTTGGTCCCTTCCAGAGCCCAAAGCCGGACTTTGGGGCAACCCGATATCAATAAAGTATCTTAGCTGTACAAACACATTGCTCTGAACAATTTCCATTTTCTTTATAAAAGCAGAAAAAAAATGTTATTTTTAAAGTGCCTGCTGAACACTACATACTTTTTTTGTTTTTGTGACAGAAGCTGTCGATCTTCTGGCATTCTATGGCAAATGTACATATTTTTTTCAAATGCACGCACAAAACTCTAGTTAGCATTAGTGAGGATTAATGTCAAAGAGCATAATAACCTCATCATCTCTCAATGCCACACTGTTTCTGAAAACTGCTGAGGAGAATTCAATGGTCTTTCTTCAATGCACATACAGCCTTGAATTGCAGATGGAATGTCCTTTTTTTCTAGTATATTCTTTTCATGATCACTGGTGTCGCTTAGTCGTTTAACGCTAATAAACATGGAAGATGCATTATTCTGTAAAAGTGTTACCCACCTGCCAATCAGGTTTATTCTTCTCTGATTGCATCTTCTCATCTTTGCTGTTGATGTTCACCTGCCCGGCAACAAAGTAGAGTAACAAGAATCAACATAGTCCAATGGTCTTAATGCTGGAACTGTCTGTTGTATGGCCTTAAATAAATGATTCAGCCCCAAGCAAGTGTAGCATGTGAGCATATGTTTAAATTAATGAACAATCATTCATAATAAAGATGTGCTTTATGGTCTCATTTCATTGAAGCCTCACTCTTCCTCTGCATTTCAATTTCTCCATCTGTAAAAGGAACTAAGCCATTCCAGCAAAAGGGTATTGTAAATGCAGAGTAAAATTCTTGTCACTTTGTCTGAGAACTTTGTTCAAGTAATGCTAAACTATCCTATAAGGTGTCCAAAGCTAAATTCTGTGCTTTGCCTTTAAAATTATTAGTCTACAGGCTTCAGACCCTTGTAAACACTGTAGTGCATCATGTTACCATCAGTTCTTCTTGTATTTCAAAAAGTCTAGTAGCATACATTTTCCCCCTTCTTTAAATATGAAGGAGAAAATATATGTCTGTAAAATACATTCAGGGCTCAGTATTTTTAATAGATGGCACTATAAAAATTGTGTCCTGTTTTACTTAATATGTCTGTGTTGCTTCAGGAATTAGAGAGTTATTAAAATAAAGCCTTTTATCTTCCCATTCAAAAAGGAATGGAACATAAAAACACCTCTGTCAAAATACTCCTAGTGACTGCATTCATGAGTAAATTCAGCCATACAAAAGCTAAGTGATTATTAGTCCCTGGTTAAACAAGGAGCTCGTGGAAGAAATGGGAACAAGCCAATAGTAAGCATTTACATTGGCCTTTTCACACAAGAATTTAAAACATTTTACAAAGAAAACAACAACAAAAAAAGCAGCACTTGATTCCTGAAACTCTGTCTTCTGCCATATTTACTACACATCAATCTTCTTTAGAAAATGTTGGTTCTAACATTTCTTTTCCTACACATATTTCCACTCTACCTCTATATCAAGTATACTGAGTAAACTGCAATTTTATACCATCATACATGTTTTTGAAATCAGATAAATATTTGAACTTCGCTATAGAAGCTCCTGTAAAATCAAATTGTACCCTGTCCTATAAAAATAAGCCAATCTTTGATAGCAATAGTAAGAATTGTATGAAAATCATCATATTTTCAAGTTAATGGCAAAATAAACAGCTGCTACAAGGGAGTCTTTATCAGCCTAACAAGCATACTACATTTTGAACAGACCATGGCTGCAGAACAGGTTAGATTTTCATAGGCTTATCTGAAAATTTCCCCTTAGAAGATTGTTTAAGATTCTAAAGTGCTTTTGGAGGGTGGCTGCCTGTTTATTTCATGTTTATAATAGTACTTGGAGGAAAGAAGACCTCAACCTATCTGTCAGCATTGTAGGAATGATAAAAAAATCCCTAGCAACATTTTCTTTAACATGGTGTTCATCAATTGATGAAAATATCTAGTTGTGTCTCAGAAATCTTACTGTTTTAATGAGAGATACATCTTTATGATTAAAAAAATAAAACAAAGCATGCTGCCTCAAGGCACTTGCAAGGGATCCACTTGACTGTATTTGTAAAATGTGCATTCCAGTTTTACAGACCTCTTTTGAAAGCCTCACTGGGCTATTTTCAAAAGCATGAAGATACTAACCGAGAGACTGTCTTCCCCTTCAGTTGAAAAGTATACACAGGAGAAAATTAAATTGCAATTAACTTCTGACCACCTTGTCTCTCAACAAAGTGATTCTCTCCTGTGGGAAAGGAGAAAGTAAACGGGATTTGGAGGTGTGGTGTACTTTCCTCCCTGCTTTCCCAGAGCTGACAAATGCCTACTCCAGCTGGAAAAATATAAACAGCTCCAATGAATCACAGAAGATTGGACATCTTGCTTGGTTACTTGATGCCAGATATCTGATAATGCAGCCACTCACTAATCCTCCTTATACCTGGTATTTTTGGAATAAGACCGAGTATGAATTGTTGGTTAATGAAGACAGGGGCTTTAAGTAACTCACTTTGTGGGAATTTACAATTTTAGACTATGCAAGTGATGGCATTTAAATTTTCTGTCTTATCTCTTTTCACATTTTTGTGCATATAAACTGTAAAAAAAGCCTTGAGTGTCCTCCTTTCTCAGAAGGCCAAAAAATTCCTTGGAGGCAAACTCAGTTAAGAAAAATAGACATAATAAAAATAAAGAAAGAAATAGGTTTAAATGTTGAGAATTCTACACGATCCCAAAGTGATGGGATCAACCAGACATTTTCCAAACATGATCAGCCCCAGTGGCAGTGAAGTGCTGGATGTTGTGCTAAGAAAAGGGACAATATGAAGAGAAGGTACCTGTTTTATTTGTTTTTAATGAAGAATGGTCAACTTGCACTGTGCAGGCAAAAGAATATGCCAGAAGCAAACACAGGTGAGAGAAAACAGCTTTGTACTATAAAGTTCTTAGTGGAAGAATCTTCTCTGTCTCTGTTGTCACTGTAATGTCTCACTGTTGCCAAAATCCAGTTGAAACCAGGCAGGCTTCTGAATGACAGGGGATGTCACCATAAGGAAAACCCAATTTACAGCCAAAGTGCCCCAGCCTGTGATGCATTTTGTTTTGTGCTGCTTCAGTTTCATCTGAAGTGATACACATGCAAGATGAGCAGTAAAGGTGTTGCAGTAATGAAAAATGTTGCTTATCTGGAAAGACTCCCAACTTCTCCAACTGTTAGAGTGCCTGGAAGTTTTATGGGTGTATTTTCAGTTGCCTTTGGGCTTTATATTATTTCTTCATTTAACATAGAGAGGGAATGTGGATAATTTATTATCAAAGACTTTAAGTTGCTCTCTAATGTGACCCTGTAAAAAAAATTATGACAGCCCAACTTTGTGACATAGTAGAGGATTGGACACTTGGTGGGCTTAGCTGGGTTGGAATTTTAGAGTTTCCACATTCAGTGTGCACCTTCTTGTGTCTAAATCCATTTCACATTCAAAGTATCCTCACAAAATGTGACTCACAAATTATTCCTATTTTTAAGAAGCTTTCCATTGCTTTCAAGACCATTGCTAGTGTAGTGAGAAACTTTCAGAATCAAGAGTACAATGATAAGTATTAGGGAAAAGATTATTTAATTTTTCATGCCCATGGCATCAAGAACCAGGTATCCCCTACAAGGTAATTGCTGTATGTTTAATTTACAACAGCCGACCTGAGAATTACCCTGCAACCAAGCAACGTAAGATACATTAGAACAGTTTCCTCTCTGAAAAACAGTGGAAGTCAACCATGTAGCTCATTATTACAGCAAATAAAAGATAAATTAATTAAGACTTTTTCTTGTACACTTCTTTTTTCTAAAGGAGTTTGTCAGGACAGAGGAGGGATATTTGCAAGTGCAGTGAACAAAGGCCATAAAAACGGATGACAAAGAAAATGAACTTTGAAGATATCAGGGCTCTCAATCAGGCACTCACTGCGAACTTGGGTGTGCAAACCCAGAACAGTCACAAAAGTACTGAGGCCTTTCAGCTCCTGATTTTGTCTTTAAAGGAATAGTTTGTAGAAGATCTTGTCTGCAGGAACACATTTTAGCTAACTGTGCTTGCTGTAGATATCTATTGATAACAAAGGAAAATTTCACTTTCACGTGCTTATTGAAGAATACTATGCCAAGGCATCCAGATTTAAAGTATGCAACCCCTTTGAAATCTTGTAAGTAATTAAGCACTGATTCCTTCAGTTGAAGGAAGAACTGAGAAGGTATTCCAGAAATGTAAATTATTCACGTCTTCCTGGTATTAATATAAAATTCAGAAGAGGATCTGTAGAATCTAGCTATGCAGCATTTTATTTTAGTATCTCATTATATTTTATTCATGGGAGGATCCAATCTGATTTTGATGCAACTCTGTAAATACGACACAGTAAAAATTTCAAGTTACAGCCTTGTTTGCCATTTGTTCCAGTCTACTCTATTTCACAGCTCAACTTCTCCAATCAGCCTTTACCTCTCATGATGCACCAATATGGTTCCATTTTTACCTCACTCTTAACAATTCACAGCTCAGGGGAGATAAAGAACAATTGAAGAGTTTGGCTCACTACGGAAACCGAGAGGAGAAAAGACAATCTCTAAAGCCCTCATAAGTAATTATTTACATTTTAAAATCATATTTCCTCATAGCAGAGAAGAAAATTTTTAATATGTTATAACAGAGACAAAATATGGGTATTTGATAAAGTGCAAAAGTGAAATATAAAGTGCTATAATCCAAAAGGCATTTCTTTCTCAGATGTATGCAGAATAAACACTGTCAGCCAATAGCATTAGTACCCAGCTGTACTGAACCATCTGATTAAGCCAGGTCATGTCACTCAAAATGTGGGGTCAAATAATACTGTAAAGTGTCAGAGGTGATGAAGAGATCAACACAGATTAAAAAAAGACACAAATGGTAGGATGCCACATATGAGATGAATGCTGAAAAGGCACAGGTATTAGGAATATGAAAATACATCATTGGCCTGATTCGCATTTCAGTTATGGAGTCTTAATTCCTATTTGTTTAAAGTGGCTTTAAATGAAGAAAAAAAAAAGAAAAAGAAAAAGCCATAACCCCACTGGACTTACTGTCATGATTTCATCTGGTTCAGTGCTGACAAGAATTTAAATCTGATTCTTCAATAAAATTAAGTCATTTGATACTAGAACTAGTTAAATGGGGGAGAGGGGGAAGAAAAAAGAAAGTATGTGCTACCAAAATGTGCTACCAATATAATCAACTTGTTGTTAGGGAGGTTTAGTTTGGATTTTAGTTTGAGCTGCTTGAATTTGGAGTATTACAATTTCTCAGAGACTTTCATGGGTTCTGGTACAGCAATAGATATATTTCAAAGTAGCTGTTAAAAAAACTAAACCCACATGGAAGAATAACTATGTCACTTAATTGAAAATATCAGATGCAAACAAATAAATGGTGTAAAAAGGATAGGTGGCCTCCCTTCTATGCTCATATCCTGCAGTGGTAAATCTGAATACTAGATGTGTTAATATACAAGTTAATGAGCAGAAATTCACTGCCCGTACTACCCTAACCAAACCTCTCTGATGAAGAAGAGAAATGGAAACCTGTTTCCATCCCAACTTCCTCATATGAATCTCACTGTCAACAGAGTATCAACTGCTAATGAAAGGTTCCTTCAGACTGCCTTGTACTTTACTCTGAATCAAAGTATCATGACTGCTTTCACCTGCTCCTGCCAGGATAATCATCTGAAAGTTGATCAAACATATCTGAACCTGTACAAGCGCAATAACTGATGGAGACGGATGCTGTCAGCCAGGAAGGTTCACGCGCTGTTTGTTCAGCACTTGTCACCTCTGGATCACAGTACCTCTGCGTGCACCTTTCTTTTTTATTATGACAACACTGCAGTCCAGCAGCTTTCATTCCTGAAAGCTTGATGAAAATATGTGATGATTTTTCGAAATGTGAGAAGAAGCTGCTTATCTTTGGAAAGATGTTTTCTTTGATGCTGGTGTAAAAATGTGTGGAATGCATCTAAACTCAATTAAGGAATATTTGTAGTATCACTTAACCTCTTACAAATGCTTCCTGGCCAACTGTAAAGAGAGCTGATATTTTCTTTGAACAGGAGAAAAAAAGGATCAGGGAGACACATATTAAAACTTACTTCTTGTGGGAATACGGTCTGGGAAATTTCCTCCCAGAAGAGAAAAGTTTTAGGCCTGCCAACAAAATGTAATATTATGTAACATCATGTAACATCATGTCAGTGCTTAAGGGTTGGATATAGGATACCACTCATTACCCAAGAAAAATCCATCTGAAGGTGCTGGACAGATTGCAAAGACATAAGAAAAATTACCGTATTTCTTTTAAGAGTGTTACTACCAAGAAACACTGTACTTTGTCTCTTCTACAGCACAGATTTTTCCCACTTCCCAATGAAAATATAAAGCTTTTTCCCACCCCTGGAGTCTGAGATTCGGATACTCAAAAAAAAATTGGTAGGTTCTTCAGAGGTGGTTTCCTACTCATTTAATTAATTTAATAATTTCATTACAGTAGATGAACAGGAACATATGGGCAACGATCTGAGAAAGAACAGATTGTGTTATTAGGACATACCTCTAAGATTCCCAAGTCAGGATGAGTACAGGCCTTGTCTTCTAAGCTGGCCATTCCAATCTAAAGTAAGTCACAAGGTGCTGCCAAGTGCTGTCACTTCTTACTATTCCAGTATTTTACATCTCTAAGGTTATTAATAAAAAACAGCTTCTTTACCCTCTGAATACTCCCATCAGTATCTCCAGGAAACCTGCTGGTGGTCACACTCCAGCTACTAATATCTCATGGCCCAGATTCTTACAGCCCAAACTCCATCTGAATCTGAACTCCTGCTGCTTGTTGCCTTGCTTTCAAGGGCCCTCAAGAAGCAGAAAGCATCAAGTAAGTGGAGATTAGACTGTGTGAATCAAGGATCTCCGTATCCAGACCCACATCTTGTCTCTCCGGGGCTGGTGGTTTCAATAACAAAACCTCGGAGGAAGAGGGAAGGGATAGTGCAGTGTAACACACAGTGTTTGCCTCCCTGACCTGCACCAGTGTTATTCATTCTGCTGAGATGGAACAGACCAGGAAAGTAATTCTGAAGAGCTCTCCAAGCACTAAATAAAAAGGTAACAGAAGCTGAACTGGTTTGGGCTTTTAGATGCAGTAGAATAGGCAGAGGTGAACATCAAAACACTTCATGGTTCTGGATTTCAAATTTCCTTGTATTCTTTCATTTACACGGACAACACAACTATGACATCAACAGGCTCGTTCAAGAATGATAGTGAGTAACTACAGACAGGAAAACTGAAAATAAGACAATTCTTTAACTGCTCTAAAAATGCTTCCAAAGGAAGGGTGTGTATTTATTCTGCCAGCATTAGGATAAGGTTGAAGGTGAGAGATGAGGAACTAAGCAGCAACCTGGTAACACCAACATTATGAAATACTATTCACTGTGACAAGGTGTCAGCTGTCCTTGATTACCACTCAAGAATAGTAATGTATTTTCTAGTGGCTGTGGACAATCTTCTCCACCACACTTTTACACATTAGAGAAACGTGGTCACTAATTATGCCGGCAAACATCTACTCAAATGAATGTGCATTGGCACAGCATCTATACCACTGTCACTGCCATGCACAGAGCCATCCACGTGACCAAAAAGAAGTTTGCTCAGATACTCGTGCTAAATACCTAAGTATTTGCCAGAGTTCCTTGGAAGGATTTATAACCCATACTTCCAGGACAATACCATTAGCACTGACCATTATCTACCTTTCCTACAAAGGGTACAAGCTGTTGACCAAAGGTTATTATGTCATGAGATAAATGACTTCCTGGAATTCCCTGGATAAAGGCTTTGAGAGATAATGCAATACATAATGACCTCAAGTGGCCTTTAGACTAAGTCTGTTTCCATACGCAGGAGAAATTGGGATTTCCTACACGGTTTCCTGAATAAGAACAAATTTTGGTAGTTCCCTATGCCTCTGCCTTTAGCATTCAAGAAACAGCAGATCACTGGGATCTGGAATTTTAAGTCCTGGTTCCTTACAAGGCTTTATTGCAAAATAAGGAACAATCACACTAGCATAGGCCTCCTGGTTCTTCCTCCCAGAAGCTGGCAAGGTAACTAGGGAACCCACCAAATTGTATGAGCAAACAATTAATGCATGTTTTTTCCACTTTGCTTTTCCAGATAGTTTTGTTTCATTTTCAACATGTTTCTTCACAAAGATTTATCAGAAGATGAGCACCCACTTTTACACTTTTATGACTGCAGTGACTGCATTTTACTGGTCTGTTCAGAAAGAATGATCCAAGGAGGTGAAAGAAATTTGCTGGGGTATCCTCTATGGTTCAGTTCTTTGACTTACCCTCCCTGAATCTGTTTTGTTCTAGTGCAAATCAGCACTTAAAATCCTCATTCAGTGTTTTAATATAATCAAATAAAAAACAAGCCAAATCTTTTCCTCTGATACTGGATTTAAGAACTGTTATATCACTTTCCTCAAATAGCTACCTAAATACAGACATGTCACAATAACAATATCCTTAACAATAATATCCTTAACAATAACATCCTTATCCTTTAGCAGCTACAAAGTAAGACCACCTTCTAGAAAACCTGTAAGGAAGAATGGCATTAATTTGAACTACAAGAAGATTCTACTGCTGGAAGCACCAAGAACACAACTGTGAAAATGAGCAAAATTTCAGCAAAACACATTTGGAAGTGAAGCACAACCATTAGCTACAGTGTCAAAAAAAAAAAAAAAAAAAGAAAAGAATCGATAGTCTTCAATTTAGAAATCAAACTTTTTAACATTACAAGCATTTTCAGGAATTCATCATCTTGCACCTCTTCTAGCAGTAGCCTCAAAAAATAAAGACATCACTTTTGGATTCTGAACTGCTATTAAAAAAACCAACAAAACATAAAAATGCTTTTGATGATGCCAAAGGAAACAGAATTTCGCACATGCAAGAACTGGTTAAATCAGAATGGGTATCTCTAAGGTGGTTAGGAGGGACTACAAAAGTAATGAACACGTTCACACCCCCAGGAGAATACGATTTACAGCAGAGAACACACTGCCTGCAGAGGACAGTGCTCTTAAACAAGGCTGTCTCAGAACTCCCACTAAATGACCAACTTTACATGAATTCACAGCTTCCTCAAACTGTAGTAATTTGGGCTGACAGTCTTGTAAATTTCTGTAAGGCTGAAGTGTTTGAGAAATATTGACCTAAAATAATTCTCTTCTTTCTCAGGGATGAGAGGATGAAAACATTGCTTCCCCTGTTCCCTCCTTCCCCACCTCCTTTCTATTTTAAATAAAAATACCTTTCACAGCTGTTTGGTGGAGATGCTACAGCTCCCTCCATGACTCAGATCAGGATTTGGAAACATGGCATAGCAGTTGCCATAGCATCAATATTCTGTTGTTCTTGTGAAAAAGTCCACAAATCAGGCCAAGTTATGAGCTTCTACAAGTCTGCCCACACAGGCTGAGAGGAAATTTTGACTGTATAACAGATAATAAGGAGCAAGCCCCATTGACTGAAACCTGTTGAAACCAAACTGAAACCTGCTGGGGCAGCTGGACTGTGCATGGCATGTCCTCCCAAATCACAGGTCCATCCCCTGCCAGAGCTTTGCCAGCCTTTCTGCCTGTGTGCACCCACCAGGATCACTGCCTGGGAATGAAAGCTGTAAATTTTCTCCCTCCTATCCTTTTGATTGCCTCTGTCTGTCATCTTTCCTCTCCTCATTCATGGTTAGAAAGGATATATTGCAAATTATCACAGTAGAATGAAAATCAGGAAAAGTTTGTGAATGATTGGCTAATGAAGGTAAATTACAAAGTTCGCAGCAGAAGCTTAACCATGTAACAAAGAATAGCCAATGACAGCAGACTGTCCAGTGCCTCCAAGGATTTTTGACCTTGCCAGTGTCTCAAGCAATCAGCATTTACAATCACCTTTCCAACAAATTTGAAATTTTATTTCCCACCACAGGATAGAATTATAAATATTAAGGAGGGGGGAGGGGGGAACAACAACACCCAAAACAACACTGGAATTTCTCCGCGATTTTGGTTCAACACCTCAGTAATTTTTAACTATTAGATGTTCATCTACATGAAGCTGTTTCATTCCATGTACCAAGAGGCCAATACCCTGGGAACTTATCACAGCTGTGCAGGAAATAAGACTGACATCTTTAAGATCCTCTCTCATTTACAGTAGGAGTTGAAAGACAGACAATGCATTAGCAAAGGAGAAAACATGGCCTTAAGATTATAAAGTATAATCCTCAAGTACTGGAGTCTGGTCAGGTTTGGCCACAGGCTATATGATGCTGAAAAGATCACCCTGGTCTTTTCACTGCTGAACTCTGACTGTCTGGCCCTTACTTCCCGAAGATCCAGATTATATGAGATCACAGAATGTGATTTATGAAAGGGCTGAGAATTCAGAACTGCAGGACTGAGCTACAGATCTGCTTTCACTACAAGAAGTGTAAAGTATTCTGAAATGTATGAGGTTTAAGGCATCTCAATCACATTGGTAAAATTAGCGATCACTTTTACCTCACATTTCACCATTTTTCCTACCCCTGTGTGCTAAATAGCAAAGACACATTAAACAGTCAATAACCAAGAGATTAATAAACTATCCTCTTATGGTAGCACTGTAGAAAGATACTTGAGGAAGTTGAGAATAATGCATTCAATGCTGGACAGAATGGAGTGCAGCAAATAACTCCGTGGCATACACTGAACAATTCAGATAAAAAGAAGCATTTCATAAAGCTCCTGTTTAGCCATGTCTATTGTATATGTTACAGGCACAGACATCTCATAGGAAGAAGTAGCTATGCAATAATGTAATTTAATATCCCCGTCAGGATGTGCATGAACAATTGGAAAAATTACCAGAATTAAGATTGCCTGTGTATTTTCTGCTTTCTCTACACTTGACTTGACAACCTTAGCACTCTTGTAACAAAGCATATGATTTACTGACTTCCTAAAAACCATTTTTCCACTTATGAGTATTCCCATGTCACAGAGTTGAAAACACTTTTTTTTTTAAATTTAAGTCCTACTAACATTTAGAAAAACCATGAACTTTAAAAAGACACTGAAGTTTATATTCAAACTATTAGTTTATTATACATTTCTACATTACTTGAATACTGAGTCTGCCTTTCAAAAAACATGCAAATGCTATAATTTATCATGTAAAGGTGTAAGACCATGGTCAGTGACCTATTTAGGAGGGTATGAGGGTAGAAGCCAGGAATCTGAAAATATCCACTTTAAAATGTCTCCCTTCTTTAACTTGGATCAATTAAGGAAATGGTTTGCCATTAAACTATGGCTCTCCCACACACCATTTAAATACACACTTGACTCCCATTGAAATGGTCAGTTCAACTTAAATTAGATTGAACTGTGCATAAACAAAAGGCTACTGGAGAGCACAAAACTCCCATAGCACCCTCTACTGATAAAGAGGGAATGGGATTAACATTCATACAGAGCAATTCCACAGAACAGGCAAAGCAACAGAGCAAAGTGAAAATGGGTTTTCATTGCAGTTCAGAATTTAAGCTGCTGCTTTATAAAGGGACCCTTTCAAGACATTACACTTAAAGGCCCAGTCCTGTAGTCCTCACTCTGGCAAAATTCCAGCTGAAGTCAATGGGAATATTGCCTCTGTAAGGACTATTCAAAATTAGTCAAACTGTCTGAATATCATTCAATCAGCTCTAATCACTGCATTGAGAATAAAGGCCGTAATTTTGGCAGTTTTTGTCACTTTAAATTCTTCAACAAATACTTGCATTATTCTCTGTAAATCATCTTGCCAAGCAGTATTTGTCAAATAATTGGACAATTTTTTTCCATCAACCATTGAATAAATTATGAATAACAAGCACTGATTTAACCATGTGACTCCCATCAGTCAATTCTTAAGTTTCCTGTGAAGGGCTTAACTGGGGGTTTTATTGGTGGCTTAAACATTACAGAAAATCTCATTCAACAAGAACTACTCAGCGACCTTTCCATCAGTATTGAAGATGTAAAGGCTAAACTAAATGGCGATTTGCTTTTTAATTGTATGCACTACCATAAATGTTATCATACTCTTGACAGAATGTCTGATTTTACTCATTCTTCCAAACCTGGAAAAAATATGCAAAACTGTACTTAGGAGAGATGATATATTTAAAGAGATTTAATAACATTTGTAAAATTAACAGATATACTTGGAATAAATATTTATTTTCTCTCAGGCACATAGGCTTTACACAGGCACACTAGGTACAACACTATCACAATATTAGTAACAGTATACGTGTCTCCTATTCAACAAATACTTTGCTGGATCTTTTACCTTTGAGACAAATTTTAATTAGAAATATGAGGATCATTAGGAAATTGCAAAGGGATTATGAAGATCCAGCTTTGCTACCTTTCAACTCTCTGTTAATAAGAAATTAAATTAGAAAATAAATACACATTTATATAGGCATTTCATAGACATTTAAAATAGAAATTTAAAATTTCTATTCAAAAAATAGGGATAAAAATTAGTTTAAAATTACAAATAATAGGGCATCAGAGTGCACCAATAACCAGTATCTAAAATGTTAAGCAACTTCTGGTTTAGAAGAAGAAACAATCTTTTTTAAAGATCTATTAATGCACAAGGGTGCTAAGAGAAAAATCTTGTGTTTATCTAAACTTCTATAGCAGCTATAGTTACTATTACTTGGAACAAATAATTTTGGATATTTATGATCTCATCTCAAATTGTTCTTCAGTAACACCTATCCCTCCAAATGGCACACACCCTGTCACGATGGATAAGCACACAAGGCAGTGAAGGCCAAGGGTATGCACAGCCAGGACCTAAGGTAGCCCTGTCCTTTCCTCTCCTCTCTGAGATGAGCACATGGACTTCTTGAATGACTTTACACTCCAGCCAAAACACAGAAAAACCAATTATAATGTGAGGAGGCAAGGGCAAATGAGAAGTTGAGCTAAAAAGATTGTCAGGAGAGTTTATAAACAATGGTGGTTGGTAAAACAAATTAAAATCTCACAGGGAAAAATGAATTATAGAAGGAATTATTACTCTATGCAGTGGCTTGCCCTATGGAAGCAAAGGGGATTCCCTCTCTTTCTCCCTCGTGTGGATGTAACTATATGCACATTTTCTTGTCTCTTATTAACTCTCATTAACTTTGGGTTTCCCTCTCATTAATTCACCTTTTACTTCAGGTAGTATCAGGAAGTGCAATTAGAGGCATCAAAAACATCTTCACTGCACAAATTATTTAGCTGGTAACTATGTTTATAATTAAGTGGTTTAACATCACTTTATTACATCTTCTCAGTTGCTTTCAACCTTGCCAGACTTCAGTTGTTTTCCATGCCAGGTTTCTGACTTGGGAGGAAACTTCTCTGGAAAATTTCTGTAAAAACATTCTATGTGACTGGAAAAACTGTTTTGTCTACAGTAAAAAAAAAAACTTATGCCTTTCTCTGATATTGTTAGTGTGATAATTGCAGAAAAAGAGATAAAATTTGGGCATGTTCTTCTACATATGCTCAAGGGAGCCTTGTCAGAGTTGGTGGATTTACAGCCTATGTCTGCTGCTAACATGTTCCATCTTCCCAGAGGTCTGAAAATGAAACCATGTTGACCATAATTTAACCCCAGCAGTTGATTGCTCTCTATTCTTGTCCTAACAGTCTACACAGGGCTTTTTCTGCAACCAGGGAACACCAGAGTAAGAGCACAGGGATAAAGATCAGAAAACCTGTGTCTTTTAGTCTTACACTGCAGCCTAAGACCTGTGGATATGCAGCTGGGCAGCATCACCATGGCAGTTTAACCACATAGAAAAGTCTGCCTTGAGCAGAGTGTGGGCCAACCAGCCAAGTGTTAACTCAGTTTTCCAGGAAGATTTTGTAGGTCCCACTAAGCTGTGTGTTGTAGAGATCTGGAGGCAGAAGGCAAGTTCCTACTAAAGAGCTAATTTGGGCAGGTGGCAGTCGAGCAGACACACCTCGACTGCTGCATGGACTTTTGGACTGCCTGCTGTGCTCTCACTGCTCCCCTTCCGCTGTGTGGGACCTGGGCACAATCCTGGCAAAAACCTTTCCTGATGACAATGGAGTACAGAGCTGGAACGGAGAAAAGCTAGGAGAAAGAGCTAGACTGGAATAAACTGGGATAAGACAGGGGAAATCTGCATCCTACAGCAAAAAAAAAAAAATAGAAAGCAACTGTGCAGTGCCTGTAAAAACTGATCCCAATTAACACTCAAAATCCCCCACATCTCTGAAGACATACTCTCCAGCCTTCACAGCCTTGTTTTGTAATTATGTTGGTCTTTTACTGTAGGTCTCTGCTATAATCGCCCTGGTTTTTCATATTAAAAACACACCGGGGTGGATTCTGTTGGTGTAAACTGGCACAGTGCCACTGATTCTAGTGGAACCGTGCCAATTTTCATCAGCTGCAAATCTGGACTATTCTTGCTAATTTACTTGTAAAGAAGCTCCCCACATGCCTCTAATCATTTCTATTTTCCCCCTTGACCCTTCCTGTGTTTGAGGTTGGGTTTTTATCTTAGAAACATAGTGAGAAAATGCTTTATTTTGTTCCATCAGCAAATTGGGATGTCATTAGTCACCACTTCTAGCCTCTCCTCCAAAATCAGATTCACAATAGGGTGCAGCACAAAAAGCTCTGTGGCACCTCCATGGTTTGTCAAGGTGCAGGAAGGGACACACACCATGCAGCCTCCACAGAGGCTCAGGTATTAAGACTTGCTCTGTCAGAAAAAGAGGTGGCACACGCTCTGTCTGTATGGTAGTTTAAACACACCTACAATGAACCTTGGACATTCCACTGACAGATTTATTTTTCTGATGAAATTTTTTGCTTTCTATTACCAACCTAATTTTTCCCCACATTGGCTTTAATTGTCTGACCTTAAGTAACGTGGAGGGGTTTTTATGATAAGCTGTGTTACTACCCTCTGTCAAAAAACCTTGTGTAATATTTTTTGTGGAACATGTCTTTTTGATAAAACTCTGTATGTGCTTGTATTGCCAAACTTCTCCATTAAATTGCTAATCTTTAAAACACATTATAAGGCTGGAGCAGCAAGATATAC
The DNA here is from genome assembly GCF_047495875.1 of Pithys albifrons albifrons. Lineage (NCBI taxonomy): Eukaryota > Metazoa > Chordata > Aves > Passeriformes > Thamnophilidae > Pithys > Pithys albifrons. The sequence goes on from NC_092464.1 coordinate 9,401,012, forward strand.
TGTTGCAACATTCAGAGTTATTTTTCCTTAGAATTATACTCCATCCAGGCTCTTTATAGTTTTGGGGGTTTTATCTTTAATGATTTTATCAATTAAGTTTCCTGACACCAAAAAAAAAGTTTACCGTTCTAATTCCTGGAATCCTTCTCAGAGTCATTTACCCCAACACAGTTTTGTAAAGCTGCCTGCCTTCAGTCTTCTCTATTGTATCACATTTTGCTGATTAATTACTTAAGTTTTAATAGGAATTCAGTTAGCAATTCTTTAGCTCCTTCAGATTCCTTGGATGAATGCCACATGTTCTGACTTTTGCTGTCATTTAGTTCCATGGGTTGTTGCAAGCCCTGTATATACATCACTGCTTTTGGCAACGCTTGCTCTTTGTAAATAGCAAATACTAAGGCAAGTAGTTCCTCATGATCTGCTCTGCTGAAGTTCTAAGCCTGCAGAATACTTTGTTTCTGCATAAGCTCTTTGTCTTCTCAGTTTATTTCCTTTGTGCCTTAGTGACTCCTCATGCATTTCCAGAACATTATCACTATAACTATACACATTCTTCAGATTTCCTCTAACATGTCTGAGATAAATTACACTTGTATTACAGCAAAATGGCTTTGAAATAATAATAAAACCCTATTATTTAAAATACACACCAACAATGTCATCTACCTCTACTCACACTTTCCTTAAAGTCCCATTGGAGAACAGCCTTTGCTTTGTGCTCTTTACTGTAATTTTTAATCTACTCAAGGTAATATTTAGCCCAGATATTCTCCTGTGGTCCTATAAACTCTTCCCTTTGCTTGTCTAAGAAAATACTATGGAATTTATAGAACATCCTCCCACCTTCACATCCCAACCTCTTTCCTACACAGTGTACAGAAATGAATTACTGTGCCTCATTGATTTTTTTCCTGAGAACCATATTTCACAAGTGATAAATTATACCTACATTATCTTAATGCTAGACATTAAGCCCTACTCAGAGTTTCCCTTAAGCTCCTTATATCAGTATTTGCAAGTTTTATTATTTTACTGAAATGTTCCTCTTTAGAGGTGTTTTTTCACCCTTGCTGCACCACAGTTGCAGTTGATTTCTGTATCTTCTCTCATGGATGTATTTTGCAAAGTTCAGAGGTCTGAACAGCACGTAAGAAATGGGACATTTTCATCTGCAAATACCAAGAAGAGAAGAGGAAAATTGTGGGAAAATGTTCTTTCTTTTAAAGAACGTTTTTTGCTGCATACATTTTTTTCTATTAGAAATATTTATTGCTAAGTAGAAACAAGAAATATTTTTGAGTTGTGTAAGTTGTTGATGAAGAAGAGAACAGAATACTATACTTTTAAGTACCTTAACATTTTTAAGTTGAAAATTTGTATAATGCACAGGATGCAGAAAAAGTCAGGAAAATATTCTAGGCCTAAGCAAATGTCTCAGGAGTGGTCTGACAAACCCAATCTATTCAGATTAGCAACCCAAATTGAGGAATGACTTGATGACATTGTTAATGTATCTTTTCAAGGAGAAAATACCAGTTAATAAAGAGCTCTTCAGCTTAGCTGAGAGAGGCACAAAAAGAGCAAATGGTTAGAAGCTGATGCCAGACAAATTCAAATGAGATATAATAAAGAGTAACAGTCACGATGATTAATGACTTGAACAACCAACCTCCCTCAAGTTATGAAATTTTTAGATGAAAACAGAATGGCTTTCAGAAATATATTATTTAAACATGGTTTAATTTCTAAAATTTGCTAACTGCATAAAATTCCTTGCATAATCTTAGAAGGTCAAACTGGGTGATCAAATTGTGCCTCAAACCTGAAAGTTTTAACATGTGACAATATATAACTTTCAGAATCACACAACCATTCCTAACTGCTGCTGGTTTGTTATAATTGTCTTTTTTGCTTTCTTTTAAAACGTTAAGCTTAAGAAACAGTTCTCTAACCCTCTTTCTTGTTACACAAAAGGTTAATTTCTCTTCAGAAATAGGTAAAAAGCAGGCAAAAGTTGCATTTAAAGAAATCCACTCCTGTTTCAAATAGCATTTAATGTAGAAAGAAGGGGAGAGAGGAAGAGAGAGACACAAACACTGGCACTGGAAGTATTAAAAGCATGCTCTGAAAACCTGTGTGATGACAGTTTGAAGAAAGCAGCTTTTATGTGCTACTGAGCCCATCTCTACAATGTCTTTTAAATGCAACTGTTTACCCAGAAAATATAAGCAAGGGCCAGAATCTGGACTAGATGAGGCACCTTTTGAGTGCAGACACTGAACTGAATCCTTAACTAATAAATTGTTCCGCACCTTTGTCTGAAACAAGAAAAGCAAAGGTCTGCATTTTCTCACAAGAATGCACAAGCCCCTCAAAAGCAATATGGTTTTCTACATCTAAGTCTCAGTATTTGTTGACTTAAAGAGTTTGTATGAATGACAATGCACATCACTGGTTTGTTACTTCTGTCATCTGTGCTACTGAGTGTACCTTGGCTCAGATCAAAGTTGAAAGCCTCTTAAAAGATACACAAACCACAATGTGACAAATAGCATGCTTTGTTTGACACAGCAAACACGAAATTACTTTCATCAACCCAGGAAAAGAATCCTGTGTTTTCAGTGCTAATTCTGAAGGCCGCAGTGATGGAACCCGAGCTTTACTTCATCCCCAAGGAATGAGGACCTCTCCAAAGACAAACAGAAGGGAAGGAACAATATCAGTGCATTAAATGCTGACAATGGTATGAATTCGAGGCTTGCACTCCATGGTACACATTTGTAAAAAATTCACCCTTTACACAATTAAAAGGATTTCCCACAAAGTGAAAAATGCCTCCATTAAGCAAATATTAATCTGACCGGAAATTACAAATTAGAGCACACACAGCCCTTCACAGACAGACCCAAAACTAAACATTCCTACATCTACCACATTACACAACCCAGCACCACACACAGTTAGAGCACAGCCATCAGAAATATTGCAAACAAGAGGTTTTGTTCTTCTTACAGTAACACTACCTAAGCAATTGCCAATACATTCTTACAAAACATTTGAAAGCTTTTACAAATGTAAAGCACTTCATATCTATAAATCCTGATTATATTTGCACTATTCGAGTAAAAGGAAAAATTTCACTATGACATATGCTAATAAAAAATCAGTGGTCATATATGAAATCACATTTGCTTTGGAGTTTAATTTAAACAGAAAATGTATATATACAGATTTCCCCTTAAATTAAATTTTTCCTTCCTGAGAAGAAAATAATATTTGCTCAGCAGAACAGATTTTTTAATTCAACTATGAACAAGTGAGAGCCTTCTCGCTGACTTGAAAGGGCTTTAAATGAGATCTAGTAACATCTCTACTATCCTTACAAATTAAAATTGTGCAGCTTTCCTACTGACTTGGAAGTACAAGCCTGGAAGTTAACAGAAGTTCACAGAAAATGTAAACAGTAAACAAAGAGTACAACAATGAAAAATACAGAGTATGCCTGTGCACACATGCATATAAATAAATATATATTTAGGGTGTGTGAATAAATAGTAAGCAAGGTGAAAATGTTTTCAAACTTCTGAGAAGAAAGAACAGACAGTGTATTTTTATAATTAAGGATGACTGACTCAGTTCTCTTAACCTTTTACAGGGCAACTACAAAGCTGCTTGACACTGTTCCTTGCTGAGTCAAAGGCAGGGCTCACATGAGCAGATTTGCCAAAACCTGCCCTCCTCAGCCAGCAGAAGTATTTCAAGTTGGAATTCCTCATTAATGCATTCAGACTCAGCTCTCATTCTTTATGACATCAATGCACTTGATTCTCAGAAGAAATATTGTCTTCTGTAATTTCAGTAGCACAAATGTCCTTATTCCCAGTGGTGAAAACAAATCTGTATGTTTACACATGCAGAGATTTGCCCATCCTATTTACTGCCCACACCCTGGAGCCTGGTTTGGACGCAACCACACAGCCCAGCATCAATGAAACAATCCTACATAACAATCCTTTCAGGGACGAGTTTAGGACAGGTACAGAGCTCACCAAGCTCACTTACCACACAGGCTTTACTTATTGTGTCAAGACACATTTTTATAATATATTCTTTTAAAAAACACCATTCAAAGGCTGATCAGTTTGAAGTAACTTACACAAAAGTACTGCATTCCTTTCAAATATATTAATATTTTTGATTACACTCCTCTAACGTGACCAAGTGTAAAAACATATTACAGACAGTGAGTTTCCTGATATAAAGACACACTATCAGTGAAGATCATTACAGTTGCTATACTAAAAAGTTCACTTCAAACCTTTGCCCTGGGATTGCTGTTTCTGTGTCAAATTTATTCAACCCACACAATTTAATAGTTCTTCCTGAGAAGTTACTCTCCTGCCATTGATGACAGCACAGCAGCTGCCTCTGCTAATTAGCAGTACCATGTCCTGTTGCAGCTCTATAACAAACTAGATTGGCTCTTTGACTGGTGCATTTTGTTCTAGGAGACCAGAAGCTGTTGAATCTGTGTCTTGCTCCTTCAAAAAGGCTTTAAAACTTACTACACCACATGGTACCTTGGCTGAGTGCTGCTAATCTGTGGCTAAAATTCTCATTTCTCCTAAGTCTTCTCAAAAAGGATTCTGTAAAAGTCAATCATTCTAGACAGATCCACGATTTCAGCACTATTTTAACACACAATTAACATTTTAAAACTATAGACATGGCTAAAACCAGGTATCATTAGTCACTTATTACTCACCTTCAAAACAGGCAGTGTGTTCATTATGATAATGTCCTTGGAGTGTTTGAAGCAACCTTTTGCATTTTAAGTGAAGGCTCTTGGTAAAAGGTGGCACTTAATAAGAAATGGCAATTACTGAGGCATGTTACTCTCCAGAAGACTGCAGTATGAATTTTAATTTCTTCCTGACCATGCATCAGCTAAGGCTAATATGGACATTTTAGTTTAGAAACAGTAGGAAGTACAGTAAAAATGAAAAGCAAAATAAAAGATGACACTAATCTTCTCTGAGTTTCAATTAAGGCCCAGCACCTCTGGATTAAAGGCTTATTTTAACAAAAAGCCTTAATTAAGCATACATGTGTATAGGATCACCTTAATGAGGCATGACAGAAACAGAAGAGATGGCAAACTTTATTTTAAAAGAAGCTTATTAGCAACTTTAAGAAATTCAATCAAAGATTCCTACAAAAAAAAGTAAAGTTATACTGAAAAGAATACTGAACCAAGTTCAATCCTAAAACAGTGAAACTAAAATAGGTAATATTTTTATATTTAAACTGACACATATTCATGATTTTTTCCACACATCAGTGTAGTGGTTTTATGAATATTACAGCATTTACACTTCCATTTAAATTTTAGACAGCAGAAAACCATTTTCTACTTTATTTGCTAGTTAAAATTTATTGCTAAAAATCTTTAGGAGTTTATGTTGTGAAATATCCCTTCATCACATTACTGAGTAAGGCTTGGTGTTAGACTAACTTGCAAGTTCACTTTAAAAACCATTATTTTATCTTTTTATTCCTGCCTTTGGAAACAATCAGTGATTTAATGTCATTTTAAAGATAGCCTCTTCAGTTGCTTTTTACATCTTCCCCTACAGTAAAGAGAGGTATTCTCATTTGCAGATTTGACTTTAAAGTAATTACTTATAATTACAGAGAAGTGCATCCAGTGGATTAATCACTGCATTTATATGCTGCTCAAAGGATTACTCTAAGGACAGCTTCAGTGGTTTTGCTCAGAAAATGTCAGTTCTACAAGAAAACAAATCTCTCAAGTCAGGAGCAGCTGAGAAGGACTTTGACAACTATTTAAAATTAAAGAAATGGCACACCTGGACTTGAGGCAGCATCTATACTTGTCCTCCTTGTGAGAAATAAAGGACCATCAAGTGAGAATAACCAGGAAAATGGCCAGGGGAAGCCTACACTCCTACTGGGTAACTGGGGGTACCTTCACATGGTTCTGGATCTGAAAGAAACACAGCAATGCTTATCAGAGACAAGGGAAGTGTTGCTGTCTCAGGAAGCCATTCTCTGAAGGCTGGGAGGTCCCTGAAGGAGCTGATGCCACACTAAAAACAGTCTTACCATCTCCCTGAACCATCTGCTTTCCTGCCATGGACAAAGATCAGGCGCTGGATGACAAAAGTCTTCGTGTGATCTATATGGAAACTATTCATCTGTTCTCTTTGTATAGACATTTTTTTTTGTTAATGATGATTCTGTTGTAGAATTTCCAAAAATACAGGTCACCCAAAATGGCAGGAAAGAAGCTGGTGAAGGGTTTGGAGCACAAATCTTATGAGCAGTGGCTGAGGGAGATGGGGGTGATTAGCATGGAGAAGAGGAGGCTCAAGGAGGACCTTATCCCTCTCTCAGTACCTGAAAGGAGGTTGTAGTGAGGTGGGTGTCAGTCTCTTCTACCAAGCAACAAGCAATAGGATGAGAAGGAACAACCTCAAGCTGAGTCAAGGGAGGCTTAGATTGGATATTAGGAGAAATTTCTTCACTGAAATGGTTGTCAAGCACTGGAACAGGCTGCCCAGGAAAATGCCATCATTGCCATCCCAGGAAGTGTTTAAAAAATTTGTAGATGTGGGACAGGGACAGAGTTTCGGGGTGCACTCAATGTTAGAAGTCTTTTCAAACCTGAATTATCAGTGGATGAAATTGCTCTGAGGATTTCTGCCCAGAGCTGGGAAAGGCTCCCTCTGCACCAAGCCCACCACGAGCCCCCAGTGTGCCACAGCTGTGAAGGAAGGACAGCCAGAGACCAGGAGGTTCAGTGGCAGAAGAAGCAAAGTTTGTCTGAACGCCTCATTTATATAACCTCAGGCAGGGAAGGTTCCAGAAGGGTGGGCAGTACAGGGCTTCCTATTGGTCAGGAATGATCAAGAATGGACCAATAGGGTCAAGGGGTGGAATGTTGCAACAACCAATGACAGAACATGGATAACAACCAATCAGAGAACAGGGATAAGAACCAATAAGGATACAGAACTTTGGTCAATAGGAAGAAATGGCGGGGAAAAAGTCCTAGAGGATTATGGGGAGAAAAAACTTGGATAGGGAATGACTAAGGGAAAATACAATAAGGAAGACATGTTTGTGACACACTTTTTATCACACCACTGAGGTATCGATATAAGGGGCATTAGAGTTGGTGTCCTTGTAGACCATGTTCAAAATATCAGTATTAGGAGCATTGGGGTTTGTGAAGTCCATCTCCTCTTTGACCCAGTGCTTGTAATAGTCTTGTCTTTTTACAAAACCTTGGTCTTCTCCCACACTAAGTGATTCTATAAATCTATGATAATTTCAGGGCCTACCTCCCATGTTACTACTGTGTCCCTGGCCATGGCAGGGGCGCTGGAATTAGATGATATCTAAGGCTCCTTCCAACCCAAACCATCCTAGAGTTCCATGAAACACAACGGCATTGTAAGCAGAGGCTCCTGTTTGCTACAGGCATTGTTAAAGGGTCTCCCTTCACCCTCTGCCAGACTCCACTGAGCCACGTTCTCCAGCTGTACTGCTGAGGGTGTTGAGATCACAGCAGAGCAACTTCAGCCCCAAAGGGTCTGTTAACACCATCCTTGCTCTGTGTATCGCAGGTTTCTTTGTCTGCAGCAAACTTATCTTGCTGAGCAGGTCAGTAGGATTTATTGCTACAACCATATTTGTTCCTAAGTTCATCTTGAAATCTGTGGTTCCTCCCAATGATTTTGAAGCCATTCTGTGTCCATTATGGGCAGTCCACTGCGGGTGAGAGGAGGTTGGCAGGAGAGGGACACAGTTAAATTCTATGACTGGAACAGATGTTAAGCTCTTTCCCAAGGGAGCCCGAGGAGAAAATGAGACAATTTGTAGGTTTCTCATCTGCTATTGATGTATGCTGGGAAATATTATTCAAGTTATTGTACATGTCTGTTTGTAAAGCCTTACTATTCTTGTAAAATCAGCTAAACACAACCAATACACCATGATTTTACACTGTACAATTTCACTTTTCTTAAAATAAAGCATAACCATAAGATATGGAAGAATAGATAAATAACCCCATTCCCTGTATAAAAATAATTCATTCTTATTTATATTCCGTGTTCTGGAAGGCAAAGTTAGCCTTTGGGATTGTTTTTAATTATATGAAGTTAAAGTGTGTTTGGGCATGCCAAACTTTTATAGTTCATAATGAGTTTATTGCATATAATAATTATGGGCTAAGTAATTAAAACTTAAAAATTACTGCTATTTTATTTAATATAAATGATAAATCAAAGATTTCATTTGACATTTTATAAGTTAAAACTAGGATGTGTCAGAAACATCAATCTTAAATTTCATATTATGGTAATTGTATGTTAGGCTTCACGTACCGGAGTTGTGTGTGTATAAAAGCCTTTGACAAGTCAAAAATATTGGCTAAGATCATATTTTCTTTTAATTTAGTATAATATGTATGGTTTTAAATAGTTTATAACAATAATTATTCAAGATTGGTTGGGATTTTTTGCTTTTTAGGGCTGTTCCTTCAAACAAGAGGTGACAGCAGTTTCTGCAGTTGCTCTGCAGGATCATATAAGACACAGTCATCAGCTCCAGGATCTTTCATTAGTAGAACCTTTTAAGTCAAGGATAAGGAATATCAAGAACATTCACAAACCTGAGAACAAAGAAATGGGCAGAATAATAGTAGCTACCAGACTAAGAAAATGAACACTCACTACAAAAACAGGAAGATGCAGAAAAGGAGTATGTTCTTGATCCCAGTCCTCCACACCTACTGTCAGGTAAACCACTCTGATTTGTAATTTTGGTGTTTATTTAAATTGAACTAAAATGAGGAAGCCAAGCTTTCTGTTCAGTAAGATAATGTTTAACAGCATAATATCTTTGTTTTAAAATATAACAAAATTCAGCAGCTTAAGTCATTAGGTAAACAATGGAATTGCCATCAGTGGCTTGAATGTCTTTTCATATTTGAAATTTATTTTAAAAAATTATTCTTGTGACAGTGAAGAGAAAAAAGAAGAAGCTAGTGCATCTTGGTGAAAACAAGATCTTCATTAAGAATCAAGATATATTTTTAATGTATATTGGCTGCCATAACCTTCTTTACCTTTTATTCGCAAGAAAACACCAGTGATTTGATAATGTATTTATTTGGAGGAATGTTTTAGCATTAATTTTTTAAGTCTATTTGAAATTGTTTTATTCCTTATTCTGTAAAAAGACATTTACTAGTGCTGCATGAAATGTATTCTTTGTTAATACCTCCCCACCTTTGCTCAAAGTTAAAAAGGTTTGTTTTACAATGGTCCTGGGGCTAAACCAGGGAAGAATTAACACCTGTAGTTAAATACTTTTCTCAATTTAGAAGCAAACATGCAACAAGATAAAAGTCACAGATGTGAGGGCTTGGAATGATGCCTGGTGAGAAAATTCACTTCTAAATAGTATTATAATAATACAGTTGTGGAGAAAACAACAGATGAAATTGCTTAGAAAAACAAAGCCAAGGAGCATCTTAACAGACCAGGAGACCAAATGTGCTTTCTGCCTCTCAGTTTCAGTCTTGCATTTCCCTTTTCTAAAGGTTTCAACAGAATTTTAACATCTTCTTGTCTTCCTCCTTTCCCTTGCCTTGATTAGGCATTATTTAAAGGACCTTCTGGCTCCACAATTTGCAATTTTAAACACAATAAACTTTCATCATCATTAACAGTTGTTTTAAATAAAAGAATTAATTTTTTTTCATAAAAACAGCCTTGGGTCTCTCTGAAGATCATGTTGCCTTTGCTATAGTAGCTGACACAGCTCTAAAGGGAACCACGTAAATCAGTGACACTCCATACGAGCTCAGGCATCTGCCTTTTGGAATCTGCTCAAGGTTGAGAGGAAGTGATGGGACAAAGGTAGTAAGACAAGGCGATTATTATTGTTTTTACATGGTTACAGTTCCAAAGATGGGTGGGTTTTTTCTCTGCTTCATTTTGAAGAGAGGATAGTGGGAGGAAAACAGCAAAGAAGGAACTGGGATTAACACAAATATCGAACTTGTTATGGAAGTTAAAGTCTGTGGTGAGAAAATGTGGCCCAAGTGTGAGCAGGTTCTCTGCAATCATAAGAAAGACAAAGTACTTTCTCTTCTAATCACAGCATTTACTGAAGTGTCTCATGTGAGGGTTTGCACAAGGGATTCAAATGAATGTGCTAAAATTTTTTTGAAATGGCAAATGTTTCTGGGTTTTGCTGTTTAGTATTTCACCTATAGTCACATTATTTTAAAATGTTTGTGTCAAGTTTTCTTGATAAGAATTGTGTGGCTTGAAATTTACAACTGTGAAACAACTTTGAAAATGTAATTCAGTATAACTTTATGTTCTTGAGTTTGTGGGTAATCAAAAAAAATCACATAGGCCTCTGTCATTCATTTTTTTCAATAGGGACCTGAGTCCAAAAATCAAATAATAATGGTTTCAATGTTAATTCATGCAATCACTTTGATAAGATTCATTTTAGGATAAATAACTTAGATGTGAATGGGTGTGTCAATAAATGGGTTGGGCTTGTAAACGGTGCATGATGACGAAAACTCTTGGATGTCTTGATAACTGTAGGTTTTCATTGCTTGTAATTTTTTTAATGTTGCTTTGAGAATATCTTCATAGAGCCTTTTGATTTGACCACACACTCCTTGTGTCCTGCTCCCAGTTTTCCTTCACCAACTATGTAGTATAAATGCTTTCCTTCTAAACACCTGTATAACCTGTCCCTCACAAATATCCCAGCTGGTTTTTATCATTTCGAAGTTAGGTTTTGCCACCAGTATCTTCCTATATGGCAGTTTTAATAATACATTTGTGAGAATTTTAGATAAGCATTTTTTCTTGCCCTGGGGATATACAGAAGGCTTTCCACAAAGCCATTTCATTTTCTTCCTTAAAACAAAAACAGCCTCTGACCACAGTGATTGGATGGACGTCAAGGGTAGGCATTTTTTCATGTTGTGATGCTGTTCTTCATGCTGTGACTGTTTTTCTTTCATGTCCATTCCCTCTGTAGCAAGATTTTCTCATCATAAAGGCCATCACTTGTATATATTGAACTATCAAAACAGGTTGTTGTTTCTCAATACCTTTACAAGAGTAACAAAAGTAACAAGGTGGGGTCTGTGCAAACCAAACCACATGTAGTGAAATCACTCTCCACATTGTTCCAAAGCATAAACTGACCCAGCTTGAAACCCCAAAGCCATTCTGTTGTTCTGAGACATGGATTCAAATTGATTTACGTTCGAAGGATGTCATGACCTCACAAGGAAGTAGGTTAGGCAGATAGTTCAACCAAAGTGAGGAAAGTATTTCCTATAATTCCTTTAGTACCTCACAAAAGTTTTTTAAAAAGATCAAAGGCAGTCTGCAAAGTTTAGATGATTAATGATATACATCTGTAGCTGGATGTCTCAGAAATTAGCAAATCCTGCCCTAGAATAATGAGATACTTGAGCAAGGGGATCACCAAAACCCCATCCTTTGGTTTGTTCCAATTCCTTTTCTTTTAATGACTAACCAATACAATAGGTTTGGATACACAAGCTGCCTAGTGGGGTTTTGAAAGCTTATATGGAATATATGCTACATAGTAATGTCAGATTTATGCAAAGATTCTGGTATGAATTGAAGAGTTTATCCTTTCCTTCTCATTTAGAACTGGAACTCTCATCTGGGTGTCATCAGTTTGCATTGTAATTACTCTATGTCCCTCTTCCTTTGTTGTTTTGTCAAAACCCATTGAGGGCTCATCATGGACTCAGGTTACTGGCTTAGTACACGTACCTTGGACACTCCACCGTGGACTTGGGTAAATCCACACAAGCTGCTTCTTCTGGTCTTCAAAGATGGCAAAGATCTTTGCTGTACCTACCAAATCATCTTACTTTCATTGCTGAGATACTGACACTGGATTTTATCTGCTGTTTGTGGGGGCAGGCAAGAACACAGTAAGAATTTTTACTGATTCCTTCTTTAAGAAAGCAGAGATTTCACAGGAACACACAGAAAGTCACCTCACAGTTACCTCTTGAGATTGAAAAGTTCAGCTGTCACAGAAACACTGTCACTGGTGTCCTGTGATTTTATTTTCTGTTGTTTATATTACATTTTCATCACAATTCAGTACTTTGCAGAAGCAGCAGTTTTGTATTATACCACTTTATTCATTTTTAAGAATACATAAATGCAATGCTGAAGAAAATTTCACTAATTAATTCTAAAATAGATTTTATTTTGCAATTATGCTATTGTGCATTATTACATTGTTTAGTTAAGAGTAAGAACTATGTTGCCTGACAGTGGTTTGTCTGATATTATTTTGAACTTGACATGGTAGAGGAAGGTTGGTAGTACCTGTTCACTTCTGAAGTTATGATAGTAGAGAAGGTAACCAGCCTTTTTATTTGTTCTTGTAAAGCAGGTACAGACTATTTCCTGCTTCATTTAAACTCCTGTTAGATATGTAATCCTGGCCTTCGTTCTTCAGAGTGGTAAACATTCACTATTTATACAATCTAAGACATATTTTGTTTTCTCACAAGTTTTGTTAATTGAAGTTTAGTGCAATAATTATTTCTATTTGGAATATGGAGTAGGTGTACACGTCATACCAGTCAGTCACTTCCTTAGGTTATCTGATGAAATTCTTGTGCCTTACCTTTCTGGCTTTGTTCAAGGCATATGTGTAGCATAAGCATAAATACATCATGCTTTATTACATTCTCTCATCTATCATCTTGAAAATCTTAAGCAAAAAGGACAAGTGACTGATTGAAGATTGTGCTGCTTCACAGAGGTGATGATGGCAATTAGAAGAATTATCCCAACTACTTGCAAGTTTCTTTCTGCAGTGCATTCTCAGGGTAGTTTTTTCTGCCTGCTCTCCCTTTCAGTTTTTCAAGAGGACTATTTACAGCCAAGGCTGTGATGTGAATCAAAAGTCTTTCAATAACCTTGGATACCGGGGCTTTGCTTCCTTCCACATCAACATTAGCTGAAGGTGTATGACTGTCCAAAGACAGGTAAAAGACCATTCTGCCAATTTTTGGCTACCCTGAAAGTCTAAAGAGTGACAAGAGAGAGCCAAACAGCACTCATTAAAAAGGTTACTTTAGATTTGGCACAGAAAAGGGAAATGCCTCTGGAATTCTTTTTGTCCTCAGTGTTTTATTAGCTTTCCTCCCTCAAGGGAAAAAGCCACTGTATCTGAAAGCTTTCCCTTCAGCTGGCTGCTGGCCATTAATCCTCTTGTGCTTTCCAGCTCCACAGTCCTCACTGCTTGTTCTGGTTTTCACTCTTTTCCCTGTTTTTCCTTCCTCTAAGAGCCAACTGGCTTTTTTGTCTAACTCTCTACCTTTTGTCAGGATGGAGATCATCAACATTTGGAGGGAATTTAGGTCAGATAAACATTCTGTATGTGTGAAATGCTGCATTTGATGTATTTCAGTTCTCAAAATTTAGCATCTGTTGGGAAAAGGGAAGAAAGTTAGTCAGCTTTCATTTTAAGTGCTTGTTTTATAATCTTTCCTCCACTCAGTAGCAGTTGGAATTTCTTGCTTTCTGCCACTCTATGCATTGTTAACACAGAATTCAGATATTCACAAACTAATTTTATTTTCCCTGAAAGATTGCAGTAGTGACAGGCACAAACGGATGACCTTTCAGGCATTCAGAATTTTTCTTGTCAGCATTTTTTACTTTTTAGCTTTTAGAATGCTTTAAAGTCAGGTTTGGTTCTTGGGGTAATTTTTTTCCTTTGAAAAAACAGGTGCTGCATTCATGTTCCCACGTAATCCATAAAGTGAGTACATTTTCATATAACTATTCAAGCACATAATAGATGAGTATTTTAATTAAACTACTTAAGTGAATATCTTAATGAATTAAATGTAATCATCTTGAAAAGTAATTTTGATTCCAGGGTTTTATGGAAAGAAATATAATTTAAGGCTATTTTATGATGAAGCACTTTATTCTTTTTTATTATCTTTTTAAAAACTGTATGGGAAAACATACTTGGTAACTGAGCTATACATGGATATACTAAGCTGGAATACTTTATTTCATGAAATTTTGTGTGAACATATGGAGATTTACAAAATTCCCTTAACACTTTAATTTTAAAAATATATACCTTGCAGAGTGTTCATGCATTGATGAACAAACTGTTTTTACATTCTGTAATCTTTCCTGTTTAATGTGTCCCAATGATATGAAATATAAGTAATTGTAATTATTTTTTCAGGTATGTCTAAAAACCTTTGAAAAATTTACAGATAAAAAGTTGTCTTATATATAGAAAGGAGCAGTGTCAGACCAGAATGATACATGATGTGTCATGTGTGGCTAAAATAAACTGTGCTTTAGGTAAGCCTTACTTCTGCTATAGATGTGTCACTGCACAGTATCTGTTTCTAAATAATATTCCAAACATGTTAAACATTTAATAATAGACAGAATTAATGCACTGTAAAAATTAAACTTTAAAAAATTCATAAAAATATAGTTTCACATAAATAATTATATAAATTTGAGTTTTCTATTCTTAGTAAAATTATGTCTTACAGAATTCAAGCTTTCTGGAGTGATGTATTGTCAGAAAATGGTGTAAAGAAAACAGTGTCTTCTAAGGACAGCAAATTAAGAAAGCAATTATTTGAGAAAAAGTTACATTGCATTCACTTCCTTGGCCTGTTTCTTTGGCGTGATTTACTTCTCTTAAACCAGAACTCCTGAATATCAGTTCTCCCCTTTTCATTTACTTCTTTTCATTCATAACAAACAGGCAGCTCTGGAGTCACTCCGTTGTTTTGTTCATCTGTTCATTCAATGTAGAAATAAAGAAAATAATTTAAATATTTAATGTTAAAGGCTGCCTGTTGCCAAGGCCAACATCGGGCTTTTTGTGAGGCTCTGTGTTTCCCTTCTCTTTTTGATAAATCACAGTGATATATTTTCCTACAGAATTATATGAAGGTGGTAGAGTAAAGCAAGATACAAGTAAATCCATAAACAATCATAATGTCTTTACATTGTCACTGTTCTCTCACTGAACACTGAACCAGGTAGTTCCATTGTATTGCTTTGCTCCTCTTTAACTTCTGCTTAGAGAGCAAAAAGAGGGGTTTGGAGGCACAGACTCCCTCTTGCAATACTCTGTGTTTCTGCACGACAGTGACATTGCACCCTCGAGGTGATCTGGTGTAACTAAATCGGTACAGGGGCAGGAGGGAGAGGAAATGCTGCTCTCAGCTGGAACACTGAGACACACTGCTGGGTGCTGGGCTGCCTCTGGAGTCAACACAAAGTCCTTTCTGCAGCAGAGCAAACTGATATAGAGGTGTTTGAAGGCAGCCGATGTTACACCCAAAAGTGCTCAAGCACTTAAGTTTGGAATCCAGCAGTGGGTTGTGACTGTCCTTGGGAAGCAGGATGAGGACAGGCAACATCAACACTTAGATTTTTCTATGTGTAAGACCAGGGGAGCCGTCACAGGCTTCCTTCCCAGTAAGGCTGTCAGTTTTCCATGGGCCCAACATACCATGCAAAGCTATGAACAGGGTCCCACTAACGGGAAGTTGAAGAAGACTCCTAAACATGCTGAAAATTGCAGCTAAATTGTCATTGGTTAAGTTCTCTCTCACTGAACTTCAGATGGCCACAACAGCAAGCTGCCTATGGTGGGCTAGATTGGGTCCTTGTCTTTTGCACCTGATTTAGGGAGAAAGAGCTTGATAGACTGCCCACATTCATCACCTGATTATAAAAGCCACAGGAAGGTCTTCATTGAATGTAGTTCCCATATATAGTCCACAGTCACAGGAAATCATTTTCATATGCAACACTTCAGGACTTTGCAGCAAACAAAACAGGCACCACTTTTTCACCTTCTATTAAGAATGCATTTATAGTCTTCTCATGACAATTGGCCAAGTGTAAATTAATTCAGTACTCATTGTGATTCAAGGATATGTACTAATTTTTCTTAGTGGCTTTCAAGTGGGAACAGGAGATGAATTTTCCTGTCATTCAGTCTCATACTTTTAAGTATCCGTTGATGAAAACACTAAAGTTTTCACAAGAAGTTATCCATTTCCAGATGCTAAAAAGCTTTTCTAAAATAAAATGTGCTTTCAAAATTGTGCCGTGCTTTTTAAATGTCACTCCCTAAACATTAGCATAACCAAATGGTATCACAGGTGGAAAAAAAATATTTTTTTAATAACCCTGCTGCCTCTGCAAGGTTCACAAAGGTTAAATGTCAAGTTTCATATGCTTAAATAAATATCACAAAATAAAAAACAAGGTCTGAAATATTAGTACTAGGAAGGACAGATATTACTTGTTTCAGGGTGCTACAGTAGCCCTTATTACACCTGTCATTAAAATTTTTAATAATCTAGATCAAAGGAGATAAGAAAGGTCACTGAAATCAAAGTAGGCTACTTTTTAGCACTACTACACACAGCGAGCAGGGTGTTGCTTCAGCATGTTAGGTAGTGAATTTCTTTGATCCTACCTATAAATGTCACTCTGTATGTCATTTAATTGTGGTATAGTCTTTTATTGGTGCAATTAAATCTTTTCAAATGCATTACACTATCTCCAGCTCTGCTAAAAATCTTGCCATTGTTTAGGAAGCGAGGTAAGTCATTGTGAAATGATGCAGTTGACTTTAGTTTCTTCCTCCCCCCTTCACATGATTTCTCCCAACGATTTTAATTTAAATCTCACCAAACAGTATAATGGTCCTGGAATTTGTTTAGTCGTTTGACTTCCTTTATCACACAGAGATGGTAAACATTCTGTTGCTAACTTGAAGTGGCTCCAAGCAGCAAAACTGGAGGATATTAAACCAGTAAAAGCTTATCAACTGATTCATTGATATGCTGTAAATTCCAACCTTTTCATTTTACTTTTGAGGGTTGCCATAAGTCAACACATTAGTAAGCAATTTGCTGACATTGGATCACTTAAAAAAGCTTCCCTGCGGACAAAGTTCACCTCGGCACTTTGTTTCATCGTTCCATTTTATCATAGTCTTGTGCTGCTGGACAGATGACTGATGCAGGTTTGCAACCAATGGGGCATTTCACAGAGTCTGTTTGGGTCACTCTAGCCAAGCTTTAAGAAGTCACAGACACAGAATGTAGAGGCATGGTGCTTCCAGAAATAAATTCAATTAACCAGTTTCAGTTGTTCTAGGGGGAAAAAAGGTTATTCAACACTATGCACTAAAACACAGCAGGATTTCATATTTAAATCCTAGGGTATGGTAACACTAACAAATTACACAAAATGCTGCTTTCCTTACTGTGCACATTGATAGTTTACACTGATTTCCCAGTTAGCAAAAGTTCCGAGTTAAATTTCAGTTATTTTTTTTCTTCCCAAACTTAGATTTTATTTGCTGATTGATGGATACGAGTTGGGTCAGGTCATACTACAGAAAATACAGGAGTAGCTCAAAGGAGATAGTATCTTAGCAGCAGAGGAACTTCATGGACCCCTGTCACGGGCACGAGAAGTGTTCCACTTTATTTTTACAGTTCCTGCTCAAGGAGGCTCAGGAAAGGATTTTCAGGACCACTTAGTGAAACAGGGAAGGGAAAAAAAAGTGGAAGCTCAGGAAAGAAATAGAGGGCTTCTTACTCCTGAGGGAAGAGGGAACAAGCAGCAGAGGCACAGAGAGGGGCACCACTTGCTCAGTGTGTCCCAGCCACACTCTGCCCCCGGCTCTCAGCATTCCTTGGGGCTCAGCTGTCCTCAGCAGGAAACTGGAACTGATCCTACAGCTGTCTGTGTTGTACTCCTATTCATGGAAATAGATGCTGGATAAAGACTGACTTAAAGCACAGTTCCTTTTCTTCAAATGTGGGGTCCCGAGAGGCTATTGGAAAGCACCATTATGTCTGCTCTTTGTTACATCCCTCCTCCCTTGCTTACCAAAACAGGCCAGGTCTGTTCAAGTTTCATACCAGTATAAATGAACATCAAGCGAAAATCAAGACCAAAAGCGTTTTTAAATGGATCAACTTTTACTTGCTGGTGAACAGAAACCATAAGTTATATAAGGGTTGGGTGTAACCTTACCTTGCACTTCCTTAACTTAGATTTTTCAAATCAAATCAGTAAGAGCAGTTAAAATTACAATGTGGAGTAGATTCAGCTCTAGAACCCAGGTAACAACAGCTCAGGTACAACAGGGTTGTTTTCTTAATTAAATATATTATCACTTTAGCATAACCTGACTGAAGTCTAGTGCACTAGTATTTAATGAGTCCTTCAGGGAGCACACAGTGTCATCATTCAGGATTGTTTGGAGACCACAAACTAAATATTGAAGGAGGCCTGTGGTGGGATCCTTATTTATTTGTTTTCTGTTTTACACATCCCACCGAAGGTCAGTGTGCACATCTGTGTGGGAGACACTTGGATCTGTTTCGCTCTTGTCAGTGAGCAGTTGTGAGGGGAAGTACAAGACTCCCCATCTGCTCTTTGCCACACACTGAACTCTCAGAGTACACAAAGGGCTGCTGCTCTTCCCATCACATACACTGCCAGGACTCAGGCTTGGAGCTTTGTGTCCACTTGAGCTCTGCATTTCTAGACACAAATGATCATCCCCACAGGCAGCAAAAAGGATGATGAGACACCTGCATAAAACAGTTGAGGGAACTGGGGATCATTTCTTATAAGGAAGATAAAGGGAAATGTAACCTTTCAGGTGCGGAAAAAGGTGGAAAGGCTTGTTTTACTATGGACATTTGAGAACCAAATTAAAGCTCAGTGCATGGCAAGGGCCCTTCACATTTGACATTTAGAAAATCTTGGACAATTAAACACTGAGACTGAGACTGCACAGCAATCCCACTGCAGAGAGCCCCTGCCAGGCTGGTTAAACACCAGGAATAACGCAGGTATGTTTGATCCCACACAGCTGGAAGCATCACACATCTCCAGGTCCCTTCCAGCCACATGATTCTCGAACTTTAAAAACAGTCTAAACTCTCCTGTGAAATGGAAATTAAAGTCTGAAGCTGTTTAAGTTTCAGTCAGTTTAGGAAACATGGTGGTCATGTTTTTAATGTATAAAAATTGCCCTTCAGTCAAACTATTAAGCTATTGAAAATGACTTACAAATTACATAATCAGCATACTTTCCTATAAACAATCCCCACTGGCCTAAAGCAGAGGGTTCAAGTTAATTGCACACCTGCCTTAAAACACAGGGCTGTGATGCCTCTGAATGTACAGGAATCTGCAACACATTCCCTTCATCAGCTGTTTTAGAAACACAGCCATTTGAGAATCTCAAAAGCAGGTTAAATTGGGAAGAGGAAGGAAGAGAAGAATGCAACTATTCACACCAATTGCTAGCAGGGTAATTTAGAATGCCACAGAGATTTTTATTTTTTCATTGTTTAAAATAAAAGGCAGCACAAAATTCTGCTATGAATCACACTTTACCTTTATTGAAAACACAGTTAAAAAAAAAACTTCCTACAAAACATTCAGTGTAACATTTCAAAGGAAAACAAACACATTACCACTGCTTTTCATAAAAAAAAAAAAGCCTACCTAAGGCAGCAAGTATTTTCATTTATTTTCGTAACACAACAAAGGATCCACAACAGAGAACATTATAAATCATATTTCTGGATGACCTAAAACGAACTGGAAAGGGCTTGGTGGGGAGAAGGTACTGTTTGGATTTAATACTAAAAGCACAATTTTTCAGCTGTATTATACCTTGGTGAGATCCACCCATGTGAGAGGAAAATCAGTTGCTCAAGACTGTGGAGTTTACAAAGCCTTAAGCACAAACTGAACCAATTCTGCTCAACATCTCCCAGTCTCACATGGTTTAGATTGTGCATAACTTGTAAGTTTTTTTGTAAACTGAGATCTTAACCAGAAACACGGCAGTGAAAAACCTGAAAGTGCATGAGAGAAGGTACCTGCTGCCATTGTTACAGCCCAGCCAGCAGCAGCAACAGCCACAGAGATGGTGGTTGAGAAGTGTATTTTTATGGTTGTGTCCCCCAAGCCCACATGAAGCTCCAGTTGATGGGGATCACAGTGACAGCAGCACTCTGAAAATGTTCTGTCTCCCCAGTGGGAATTTTAAAGATAAAGCTCCATGGAGACAAGAGCAACACAGGTTTTCTATTTAGTTGATGTAGGGTTGGGTCCCAAACCACACAGAAAAGGAGCAGAAGTAGAGCCTTTTTTTGGGTACGTGTGTTCCATACACACATTTTGCAATTTCAAATCCGTGACGCAAAAGTATCTACATTTTCTATCCATTTGTTTTTAATGCAATAGAAGTTACACCACATAAGGCAAAAATACTTTCAAACCTACCTTTAAAAATGGTAAGTGGCTCAATTTTTTTTTTTTAACATAAAGCCAGGGAGGAGAAAGTTACTCATCAGAGATTTCATGATTCTAAGAATTTTGCTCCAGACTGCAAAACCTTATGGTTAGGTGGAAAAGGGGAAGTCATGCACCAGTTAATTTTCTCCTTAAGTATTTCAACACATCACTGTATCCACAGCACAGGTACTGCCATCAAGCCACTTTTCTTAATGATCATTTTATACAAGGAGAGAAGGTCCAAAACATGCTCCTACTCATGAAATACAAAGGTACAAAACACATGAAAATCCTCACCTTGGCACCACACAAAGCCTGACCGATGAGAACACTCTGCCCACATGATGTGTGTCCATCTCTGAGGGAGGAAGGCAGAGGCACAGAGAGCTGTGGTCCCACTCCACAAATCACACAGCACATTAACTGCAGAGCAGTTCCACAGAACACCAGCTGTGCTGCAGTGCCTGCCATGGGGCTCAGAGCAGCTGTACCAGCACCTCACCCTTACTGAGAAATGGGCTGGTGGCCTCATAGTACTGGAAGTTAAAATCACAAATATATGCAATGACTAGACCACTTCCCTCTCACTCCTAATTCAAACTGACTTGAGCTCTTGGTAATGTGTTAGAGAATGATTTAGTGACAGGATTGTTTAAATAGAATTTAGTGGTAAAAAACAAATGGATGAATAAATGCTAACATTTTCATAATGGTAGAACAGATCTAAATAGGGAATGTCTCTGTGCAGGCTATCTGAGAAAAAAAAGTACATTAAAATCAAAGCAAGTGCCCCAATATTACAACAGCTGGTATCTAGGAAAGTACTGAATATGTGAGGAATGCAAAATAAAGCCCTGTTCAGGAAAGAAGCCTCATCCAGTGATGCTGACTATAGAATTGAATGTAAGGGGCAGTGGGGGAGCAGAAGCAACATCAACACTAAGGTTAGTGACCAACAAACATTTAGAAGTAGCATCCCAAAGTGCTCATGTAGGTACAAATGAACATTTAGATACATAAAAGCTTTGAAGAATTGGGATTACATAATTTCTATGTTTATATGAGGCCGTCATATGGATACATCTTTTAAATAGCTTGGAATTAAGTATGTCAGGAGTATCAGCATGTACAGGATATTTCTGACACCACTGGTTGTTTGGAGTCATCTTCTATATTTGTTACAACATTTAATGTTATGTATATTTAAAATAAACCCCACCTATGAGTAATAAATGAAACTTTAGAAGTTACTGAAAAAATGTGGTAATTAACACAGAGGTAGCAAGCAAGCATCCTCAGGTTTCCTGTTGCCAAGGGATATTTTCAGAAGTTCACTGGCTTCTATAAAGTCCAAGATACAGTTGCACTGTGAATCACAAAAAAGATTTTAAGATTTGTTGTTCTTTTCAGTGTCAGTGAATTACTGGCATATTTAGAAAACACAACTGATATTTGTGTACTAATGATATGTTTCTTCTCTCTCTGCGAAAGAAGAGTTTTAGGTGCTTGTGAAACATCTCAAAAACCTTCCATTTAAAGCTGCCTTCTGGTATGTTTTCTTACAGGGCATACATCAGATCTATGTAGATTCTCATTCTGCCATTTCACATTTTGTCTATGTCAAGAAGCGTATCTGTTCTTAACATGAATGCCATCAAGTAAGACAGTGAATTACTTGAAAAAAACAAGAAAGAGAAGCAAGGCAAAATATTTGATGTCTTCAGGAATTCAGTCAGATTTAGAAAAAAGTTTCATTAGCCCCTGAATTCCATGAACTTAAGGATTTTAAATATATTTTTAGTAATACAGAATTTTAAAGACTGACTAGAAAAATAATCAAAAATAGTCTGCAGAGGTGAGCTCCATGTCACTTCCCTCACCCACCATCCTTCCTCAGTTACTGGGCACAGCAGGGATTCTGGAAGTCCCCCTTAATGTTAATTCTCCACAAGATGTGTTCTCCTTCCTAAGATTTTGACTGACATTGTTAGGCTTTAATAGTTACAGTGCTGGCTGTGGTCTGGAGGGACACGGTTCCTGCCAGAACCATGCAGCACTCCTGGGACAGCAAGAAGCCATTCCAATAGAGAATGGCTGCACAGTAATGTACAGACACAAGATCCTGAACAACTTCTGAGCCCCCAACAAAACAGCTGAAAGTGATATGCTCCAGTTCAAGAACACCTCAGCTATCACTTGGAAACTCCAAGAGTCTGCAATCCTCATCAAGTCACCCAGTTCAGCTCCTAGAACACACCTTGATCACAGAAAGGACCATCAAAACTTCATACAGGGACTTTGCCTAACTTGCCCGAGGTAAGAGCAGGGGGAAGGTAGAAAAGGGGACAGAGGTTCTATCACCATCTGGGTGGTGGCTGTGGGCTTAGACTGCTCTCCCTGAATGGGATGAATTCAAAAGCAGCATTTTTGTAAAGTTCAAATACTGCTAATGTGCCTGAAATAACCTTCCAGCTTACCAATAGCAAATTCAGTGTTCATGGGCTGGGGAGGGAAGGTAGTGTAGGCAACACTGTCTCAAGTCAGCACTAAAATAACAGCAAAACTCCTAGTGCTAGCAGGTAGGGGATCTTGTTTCATTAAAGCAATTAAGGGTTCACAGTTCACATCAACACTTCTTTAAATGAAGCTAAACACATTTCTTTTTAAAGAGGTTACTTATGTGGCCTTAGTGTCCTGTCTCTGTTTAAATGATTTCACCTAGATTTAAAAAAATTGTTATTTTCAACATCAGAGAATATGATCTTGAGGTTTACCTGCTGTATGTACACCACCATCCTGCTTCTGGAAGAGGAAGGGGAAAAAGAGAAAGGAAAATAACCTAGATAACACTTCAAAAATTCAAGGAAAGCCACATGCAGGAAGAGGCCAATTGCTCTCTGTTTCTGGCTTATTCCTTTCTAATTCAGACTGTAATTTCTCTAGGAAAAGGGCCATCATATCTTCACTACACAGCACTGGGCACGTGAGCACCTCAAGTAGCATCAGCTGCTGCAGAGACACGCAGATGAGCAGCAGAGCCCTGGTGGGACAGGCCAGGGCTGCAGCCCCTCGGCACTCCTGGTGTCACACTGGAGGAAGTGCCACTGTCCATCCCACTGAGCACACGGACCAGGAGCTCCTGCCCTCCCTTTGTGCTGCTCGAGGTACTTGGGAACCAGACAAGGAAAACAACTTGTCAAATCCTTTAATTTCTATGACACTGAAACAGTCAACAGGGTCAACGGTATTGGAGGAACAACAGGGACAAAGATAAACAACATCACATTACAGACAGTAAACAAAACTCCCTATGAATTCAAAAACTGTTACTTATACAGTAACCAATACTATTATTTTTTAGCTTAAAAGTGGTAAGCATGTGTGCTTTACGCTTAGAAACTCCACAATATTACAGTTCTGCCACTGCATCTAATATTGTGCTACCAACATAGAATAAAGCCAGGAAATGGCTAACTTAAAACACTTAGTTTACATCTATTTTTTGGTCTTGTGTGGTATCTAGTTGAAGATGGAAGTATTGATGTGCTTTTTGCCTCCTAAGAAGTGAGGCAGATGTTAATGTTACTAAGATCAGCTGTATATACCTTGAAGGTATAGAACACCTGACTCTACATGAGTCAAAATACTAGGAATGTACTGTCAATATCCATTAATGAATTACCAGTTGCTTGTATTTAAGTGACCGTATGTTCTGTGAAAAGTACAGTGACCTGTACCTTACACGCAGTAACACAGCTTTGCATAAGCATGTCATTTTCAAGGCCAAAGGTGTATTTTAATGTGGACAGTGTCACAATATCAACAGCTCATTTAAATCAAAACACTGTCAGTAATTGCACAGGGTAGTTCTGAATTTGTCATCCACCTTTGAAACCACACAGCATCTCAACCATCCCACAGATTCCAGTGTAAAATCTTCCCTATCGCAGCCTTAACCAACACATCTGCCTGCAGGATCCAGCAGAGTGGGGGGGACAGTCAGTCTGTAACATTTGTTTTGAAGAAGTTTTAAAGTCTTGCCTGAAGCTTGGGTGCTTCTCAGTGGGAACTGCTTCTGCTTAGTTTAAGTAATTTCCCAACTCACTTTCTGAAACCACACACACATTATAATCCACCATTTCTGTGTTCCTGGGTCACTGGTGTCAGGACAAACACCTCTCCAAAGGCATGAAGAGCAAGACCTATGATCGTTCACACTCCCTACATTTATTCTTAACATTAACTTCTTCAGTTTCACAACGTGTATTTGAATAACTGTCTTAATGTTGTAATAGAAATATTTCTATAAAGTTAACTGGCCTCACACACCACAATAAATGAGCCCTGTTAAGACAGGAGGACAATTTTGGTCATACAATAACTTGCATGAAGAGGTCAACGTATTTCAGTTGTTTTTAACTATAATGCTAATATATAAGGCTACAACCTCTGAGAATACCTGAATGATTCCCCTAATAATATATCTCCCAATATTTTAAATGTAAATATATTTTAAAACAACTTTTAATTACAGCTCCCTGTTTTTGGTTGCAGAACTTTGACCCAGAAACAGATTTCCCTCTGAAGTGTAAGCATTAAACTCAAACAACAGAAAAGATGCTTATAAACCTTAGTGAAATCAAGCAATTTTACTTTCTCTTCCAAGACTTGGTACAACACATCAATAGTCAGTTCAATAAGCCTTGACTTTATACCAATCACACACCAAAAAAAAAGTAACTCTAGCATCACATTTACTACAGAAATATTTACATTATGCCCCAGTTCAAGTCAGAAAAGGCAGCTAAAAAAACAAAAAGAAAAAAGCCAACATAAACAAATAAGGAGAAATCCTCATGTGTACTGGAGCTTGATTTTTGAAGCACTTTAGTGAAAAAACCAAGCAAACATTCAGACACACAGCAATAAGGACTACAACCCAGAGCAGTCATCTCAGGAGAACAGAGTTTCTGACACAAGGTTTATCTTATTTCGGAACCACACTGGAGAGCAAGTTGTCTCCAACTGATCACATATAAAACCCCAAACTACAGACAGACTGACAAAGTTTTTTTATAGAAATGGGAAATAAACAGGAACATTTTGTGGCTCCCTACATGATGGGAACTCACTGAACGTGTCCTCATTGCAATCTGTTTGAAGATTACTTGTGGCCAAGCAGGACAAAAATGCAAGCAGATTTTGAATACTTACTTGGGGTTTTTCTTTACTGTAAACTGCTTAGAGGATCCCTAAGGCTGCAGTAATGCTACAAGAAAGGACTTTACCACCCATCGATGCCATCCTGAGTCTACCTGAGCAGTAAACTGCAACACTGCAGAAATTCAAACTACCAAGATTCAACACGCAAGTTTTACTTACCAAACCACCTATGTCATCTCTATAATCTTAATTTATGATATCTACACATATAATAGGCCTATATACATGTTCATGTGTACATTAAAAAACAGGCTTAGTGACAGACACTGCATTATATCACTGAACAGAAATCCTGGTAACTGGAGTACAAATTCAGAGAAATTTACTTCAAATTAAAGATTGTAGAAAACTGCAACTGCAGCCTCCTAGTTCTGTGCTCCTTGCATTGATTACAAGTACTGCTTACACACAGTAGTTCATCAAGAATTTTACAGGGGGGTACTGGGAAGGGTAAGGGTAGCTCACAGAACTGTAACAGCTGTGACAGGGGGTCTACACAGCTTTTTTACAAAGCATACTAGGCTCAGATTTAACACTGAAGGTAATCTTCATCTGGGCTTCACTAAGACATTGTTTGACTGCCAGTAGAGCAACCCGGCAGTTAGAGCTAAGGACAGAGCTGAAAACATTGGCCTTCCAAGAAAGCTTTGTGACACAGCCTACTGTATTCCAGCACAAAGGGAACTGGGATTTCCACCAGTTACTGCCATTATTAAGACACTCTTAGTAGAACTGTTTATCTCCTCTCAGGAAACCTATTCCAGGTACTTTACTTTTCCAGTAAGGGTCATATTGGGCTTCAAGTGTATTTTTTCTTCTTATTTTCTTTTTGATTTTTTAAGCCAAGTCCCAAAGTTATTCTTTATAGCTGTGTTTGTATAACACAGGAGGTACTGTGCATTCAAATGGTAGCAAGTTTAAAAATAAAGATGTGAGATTTTAATAAATAAAAAGGAATGCATTATTCTCTTCAGCTTCCAGTCTTCAAGGCACCTCCTGCATTAACTTACTGGGAAATGAACAAACAGACCAAAGTTTACTGGAAAGAGAAGAATCTGACACACCTAACTTCCTAAGAAGCACACAGCATCAAAAAGGAGACAAGACTGGACCTAAACTAACAACTAAAAGCAATATAAAAATGCTGATGAGATGACAGGAATGCCATGAGGTTGATGTTCTCAGCTCTGTTGATTGCAGGTGATTGTTATCACAGTGTTTTCTGATGGCCATTTGCAGACGGCTTTGTCTCTGAGTCTCTTGGATTGTTTGATAGATGAAGTTTATCTAATCCTGCAAAACATCAAGAATCATTAAAGTTTCAAAATTAGTCCTCTCCATATAAGCAAAAACTACTCTAGGGATCTAAAGAGATAGGAGACTTGTTAATTAGCAAAGATAAGATGTAGCAACAACAATAAATATGAACATTTTATCCTCCCAGTATCAAACATGTTTCAATCCTTTCTTCTAAGGTCAAGAAATACAACAAAGCAGTTAAGACCTCCACTATTTTTAGGGAACAAGTTACTTTAAACAAAAAGAGAAAATGGCCAACCCAAACACAAGCTGTATGTAAGTATCAGTAAGTATCACAGGCATATCACCAAAATCAACACCATACCTTAGCTCTGCACTTTTCAAAAACACAATGCTATGAATCCACACCTTAAAACTTACAGAAAATTCCAGCAAAAAAGAGTTTCCAGGACCTTACTGGTAGGCATGCACACCAAGGCATCAATGGTGGAGAAGGGAAATGTTGAAGCACAGACAGAATTTTCAGAGCTGTGTTACCTATAGCCTTCAGGAGCTCTTCTCGCACAGCAGAGGTGAACTTTCTGACCAGACACAACGTTGTCATGATAGCAAAGAGCAAGTTGTAAGATAATACAATATAGAAGTTCCCCAGCCAGTTGAACCTTCCAAAGTCTCCAAGCAGATCAAATCTGGTGATTCCTGTAGAATTGCATGTGAGATTTAGATCAAAATAGTTGTAACATTTTTTAAGAAAAGCACAAAAATTTCGTCCAATTTTACACTTGGATGCAAATTTTTTTCAGACAATGCACTAAAAGACACAAAGTTAAATGCACCATACAATGTTCTCATAGTCACGTTCTACTTTGTTGACTACTATAAAACTGTAAGATACCCTTACCAAAATATTTCCTGAATTTCCTAGTAAAATGCTTGAATAATATGAGTTGAAATGAATCATCTATTCTAGATAAGCGCTCTGCTTTTACAGTTTCAATAAATATAACTACGGGAAAACCATCAGCTTTAGTATGAAAACTGCTTGAAAAACCTCAACTTCTATGAACTCCTTCTTTATTCCAGGAAAGGATGAAATGCACCATGTGCTTTCTTATTAAAAAATACAGGTAGGAAACAGCCTTTCTACAAGAGCCACAACATCTTACTGTAAACAATTTGTAAGTGTTTTTCCAGAGTCACTGCTTTAGAAACCAAAGTTTAAAGACATCTTTCTAACTGCAGTTTTCCTCCTGGATCTGCCTATCACCACAGCCATGGAGCATTTGGCTGAAAGACAGTGCTGACAGGTCTCCTCACAGTGCACCTCAAACCCTGACACTTGGACTTTGTGCTGATCAAAGGCCTGTCAATCAATACAGTTAAATGAAGAAAATTTTTTCCAAAATGTGGAATGTCTAAAAGCTGTAGGGCCCATCCCAGGAAGCAGGAGAGGAAGAACCACAGGCTGTTCCTTTGCCGGGTCTTACCAAGTACTGCACTGAATAAATGACAGAACATTGAGAAGATACCCACAAAACCATTGTCTAGGATTGTTAAGCCATTACATTCCCAAAAAACTACTGGCGTAGATGATGTCACAGTGAAGGCTGTTCTTAACAGTGCAAAAGAAGGAGACTTTGTCCCAGAACTAAAATGGCTGCAGCAAATGAGGCAATCACAAAACAGCCCTGGCTCTGAATCTCCTGGAAACGAGTTTTCTATCATCTTATTTTGAGAGAGTTTGGGCGCTTTTAAGAACTGATTTCAACAGTGATAGCAAACAAAGAGAGACAGAATTAAGGGTCAGTTACCCTCTTGGCACTTAGCAATCTGATTGGACCTGGATAACCAAGACTTGCAGCCAGTTATCACAATGTTAAAAGATACACACAATTCTCTTAGCAGCAAAATATGGGAATCAAATCTGGTATCTAATGAAAACATTTCAGAATGAAGAAAATGAAAGGAAGCTTCAAAGGATGAAACAAAACAATCACCCACAGCATCAGGGAGAAATATTAAAAAAGCACAGAAGACCTTAGCACAAAAAGAAGAAACTGGCTGTCTGAATTAACTGGTAAAGAGATGAAGGACAATAAACGCAGAGCTGTTTTCCCACTTGAAGGTAAACAATGTCCTTAACATTTCCAAAGGAAGCAGTGTTTTAGTCAGACTGTGGAACTACAGAAAAATTGAAAGTCAGGTTTGAACGTACAGGCTTCCAGGAAAAGGAACAAAACAGGCAGAGCACTGGGTAAAGAGTTCTCTGGAAAAGGAATAACATTCCTCGACACAAAAAAGTCCAGAAGAACAGCAAGCCATGGAGCAGTACAACAAGGACAAACAGAAATGAACCCTGACAATTCTGTTAGAACAGGTGGGAAAATATTGCCCATAAATTATATTCAATTTCTTCTTACAAATAAAAAAGTCACTGCTCATGAGAAAAGATCTGACACAGTAACATTTTATAAACTTGTGGGGGAAAAGGGGTGAAAAGATTTGGATGACTTTCTTAAGATGACTCTCTTATCTACTGAGACCACAGAGAAAAAAGACCCAAGACTAATTTAAAAAACTATTCAGTAATTGAACAGAAACCTGCATCTCTAGTAGTTCAAATACATACACAAAAGCTGGTGACAATTTATAATATAAATATTAAAGACTTCTTCCAGCTGAAAAAAATAGTATGATTTAGACTGCACATACAAAGAAGTTTAAAATCCCTATTTACTTAAAACATAATACTCAAGATTAGAATTGTAGGAAAACTTTTGAATATTAGAAAATTCAAATTTGCGTGCAATTCTTTGTTTCTGTGCTCTTGACTATTAAGTGCCCTGTTCCCAATTTGTTTCTCAGTGGTTAACAAAATGGTGCTGGTGGGAAACAATTTTGAAGGGCTGCTGCTAAAAGGTTAAAAAGTTCTGGAAAAAAAAAGTTAACTTATTTAAGTAAAATAATTTATTTTAGTAAAAACTTTCCTGGAGTTCTAGAAGAATGACAGATTAGAAACATCCACCACCTGCATACCTAATAAGAATGCTATGAAATGTAAAAAATTCTATTTCCATTTTTAAAACTTGAAAAAGGTCAGTACATGCATTAGATAACTTCTGCTTTTTCACCTTTCCCATAAGGATAAAGTCCAGCCTTTTCTGTATAGTCTAGAAACTCCCTTTTTTAAGAAAGTGAAAAGACTATGAATCTGCTTAACATATTTATTTCTTTTCATCTCTTCAGTGCCACAGGGCAGTGGCATGTAGTGCAACACACACTGATATTTCTGCAAAGCACCACATGACTCACTGTACTCTAATACACTCTATTAATCCTGTTTGGACAGCTGTGACTGTGCATTTGTTAGCTGTGTGTTAATTGTTCCATCTTTTTTCTTCTTTTATTTATCTCTATGGCAAACTATTCAGGAATTTCATTTGTTAGTCTGTTTTTCAAGTGAGTTTTACCATTAATCTGTTTCCTATGAGACAACAATGGCCCCAGCGTGCACACTTACTGCCACAGAATACGGTTATTATCAACTCTTAATCTCATGGATCATTAACAATTAATTTCATTTTCTCCTAAACAATTCTTGAATGCAGTA
This sequence comes from Pithys albifrons albifrons, assembly GCF_047495875.1. Classification (NCBI taxonomy): domain Eukaryota; kingdom Metazoa; phylum Chordata; class Aves; order Passeriformes; family Thamnophilidae; genus Pithys; species Pithys albifrons. Next base: position 9,431,579 of record NC_092464.1, read on the forward strand.
GCTTACTGGAGACAAACTAACGTTATAATTCTATTCTAAAACACTGATTTTTCAACATAACATCTTGCTCTAGTTCTTAGATCTTTATCATACTGTCTATATTTAAAACTTTAAAATACTTGAATTATTCTTATACATTTTTGTGAAGTTTTACTACAGATTCTTTTCAAAATGAGCTCTAGAATGCGTATTTTAAGATTTAACAGTCCAAAATGCATTAGAGGGGTTTTTGTTTGTTACAGAAATGATCTACTAAATCTACTAAAACTCCTCATCCACACACACACCCAGTGTGACAATGCATAGCAGTTTCCTGGAGCACATTGACTGCTCTTGATTCAACAGCATTCTGGTCAAAAAGAAAATCAGCTACAGAACTATTGGGCACACATTGCTGGTCTGTGGGCCTGAGCTGAAACTTCTCATCTTGTACTTAAGACTCCGTATAGCCCAAGGTGAAGACTTTTGTTTAGTTCCACTTAACGTTGCCAATGAAATTCCCAACAGCTGCAAGAATTCTGAACTACTGAAACATGTCATAGCCTTGGAATCCAACTCCAAGAATTCAAGCTGAAGATTACCTTATTAAACAATGTGAAGATACAAAACATCTTGTCTTTCCAAGTGGTTAAAGCAGTTAACTACTTCAAATACTACTGACAGTTCTTAACATTAAAATCAGAAGTTCTTCAGATCTGCTATAGTGGACTACAAATTTTTAAGTTAAAAAAAAGAAATAACAAAAAATACAAGCAGATTATTTTAGGGAAAAGGAAAGCAGCCTGTTATCATTGCTGATTAAAAAAATCTTAATAAATGAAGGGTCATTAACTGTTTTTAAAAAGACACTTGCACTCAGTATTATCTCAAATGTATTACCTGAAAATCTCTGAGTGTGTTTTTTGACAGAAACTCAGCACTGTAATTGCACAGTGAACATGAAACTATTTTATTCTTCCCTGGAAAATCAGTTTCATAACTTTTCTTCTCATAATCTCCTGTTTTAAGTATCAAATCTGACCTACCTATTTGAGAGAATATATTCTCTAGAAAATGCTTAGCATCTCCTTCTTGGAAAGCATGTTCTGCAGATCATGTCCACAGAATGTATGCTCAACAGGTCACTTTGGTGCAGAAAAGAAGCCCACACATACATACTCTTTTCATTGAAAGTGATGGCAATTAAAATACAGCTACAGGTTGTTCTTTTTTGTTGTTGTTTATTTTTTAATTCAATTAAACAACCTTTATTACATTGTGTTATACTGCCATTTCACTTACCCAGTGTCCTTGACATCACTGGCAAAGCAGAGCTCAGCACCAAGATTGAGACACAGTTTCCAATGATCTGTTAGAAAATGACAAACAGTACTTAAATTATAAATGAGATGCTGAAGAGAACACAAAATAAAACGGTGGTCAAGATGAAAACCAAGATTTCTTAAAAGGTACATTCTTCAAATTTACAGAAATTAAAGAAATTTACAGTAACATATTGTTAGTCTTGCTGACTTCTCTCACACATTTTTCCATATGGTGTTACACAAGATGAAGATGATGCAAGAAAAAATCAAATATGTAATCCTGTGCTTTTTTAATCAAAGTGCTATGCATGCTTGGACTCAAAACAATTCAAAAGTACCACAATGCAAAGCATGAACTGTTTACTTACTTCCTGCAAACGTTTTATAAAAGAATCATTCCACAGGCTTAGAAGAGACGACTGATACATCAGCTTAAGCCTTGGATGTAACTGCTTGCAGGATTAGCATTATTTAAAAAATTACAACAAAGAGTTTCCTTTCAATTCAATGCCTGTTGTCTACTTTAAATAGTACGAAAAAATTCACAGCTGTTAGATTTTATTCTAGTTCTTGTGAAGCCTTTATAAAGAGTAATTGAAACTTTCTTTCACTAGGGATCATTTTCTTCAGCCCTATTTTTACCAGAATCCAAAAGAAAAAAAACAAACCTGAACACTTCTTTAAAATAGGTAGACATTTGCACATTCACTATTTATTTCTACACTATTCCCGCTGTACTGTAAACAATCAATAGGAAATATTAAGAACATTCCAACTCTCTACTACTTATCTACTATAACCATTCTGTGTGTTGACCAATGTTCTCATTTCCAACAATACATAGTAAAAATATGTTCATCCATTACTTAAGAAAACCCAAGACAACAGAAACAAACAATGAAGCACACTGAAAAAATAATTAAATTCAACATCTGATCCTTACTGATCACCTCCCCTTGTCAGCTGTGGGAATATTTTGCCACATGTTCCTCTGCATTAGGTAAGAGCAGTTTTTATTATCAAGCCATTGCTAAATTGTAGAAAGTCAAATTAGCTTCAGATTGCAAAATGTTGCTGAATAGCCCTCCTCAGTCTTAGTTTAATTATTCAAATTTGAATTACTTTGTCTGTATTACTTCTAGAAACCACGTTGTTCAGATCTCAAACAAGCTCCCTGAAGTACAGTTAGCACAATCAAAGTTACTCATTAGCAATAGGTTTCCTTTGAAAAAAGTTCTTTCACTTGCTTTTCTATAGCCAGTTAACAAGCTCTGCCATTCCCGGCTTTTTACAAGTGAATGGATGCCATCCAAACTAAACAGAGCACATCCTTTTTCCCACTCATTCAGCATTTTGAAAATCTTCCAGTTTGTGTTTACGCAGCTTACAAACAAATACTGATCACTGCAAATGAGCCATTCAGGGCAATTACTAAGAGAGTCAGTTTGTCTTGGGTGGCAAGAAAGAGAGGAAGGGGCCATCCCCATCCCAGACCGAACCTCACCTTTGTCATAGTTGTGTCATCCTTCCTGGGAGTGAAATTTTCAAAAAAGCGAAGACTGTAGAAGCCGACGACAGAGGATACCATGAGATAGCTGTGAGAATCAAGGAAAAAGGATCCTCCAAGGAATGCAAGCTTCACTCAAGTTCTCAGCAGTCTGCTAAAAGTCTTAAGAACTAAAGAAAAAAGAAACAAAAACACTTCAAGTGCTTGAGAAGGACTGACCTATCTCTTTCTTCTTTCCAGGAAAGTGTCTTAGTAAATTACCAGTGTCCCAGAAAACTAGACAGAATACTTGTTAACAGACAGAATTCTTACAGAAAGGATACAAAATCAAAATGATTTCAAGTGCTGCTCCCACAAAGCCAAAGGTGGATAGGGAGGCATTTCCTATTCCAGGCCCCTACAAGAAGAAAACATTTTGCATAATTTCATCAAATCAGAGAATTTAGTAAGAGACATGCGACTATACATGAAGTTAACTTCTACCAGAATCAAAAAAAGCTAACATCTTACATGCCTTCTCTCAATTCAGTGTTAAGGGATATTCTGATTCCTAACCTGCAAGTCCCTCTCCCATGCAATTGCATCAGCAACTTTCAAACTGCAGTGAAATGTATTGCTAAGACAGAGGAGGTAATAATTCACTTTGGGTGCACACTGCACTCACCCAACAGGCTGTTTTAAACATACTCCACTGCTTTGGAAACTAAAATAAGATGCCTCGAAGTTACATGTTTCTAGTTGTTCTCAACACCACAGGTGGAGTGGCCACCACCACTGAACACCCCCTACGGCTCTGCCAGCTCATACCCAGCTGTACACAGGGGAAAGCACTACCCAGTTAACAAAACAGCCCTCAGGATTAAAGACACTATGAGCCAATGTGCTGTTCTTTACTTTCTTCAAGTATTTTTATAATAAAGGCAGAAAAAAATTACATACTTTCTAAGAGGAACACAAACCCAGACATGCTTTTCATATCATTTTTAACACAGTTTCTTAAATTGAACATTTAAGTCTGTATAATAGTAGAAGGCATGAGTAAAGTGTAAACTCCCCATTAGTGATTTGCTTTACTCAATTACTGTATCTACATAAAGCTTCTGCAGCAGTTTTAATAAGAACTCACTATAACATGACACGTAATAAATGTTTGCATTTGCACAGGAACAAAATAGAAGCAAGGTCAAGGCTTATCAGTTTCCATGTTATTAAAGCAGAAGTTCTCACTTGCACTTCTGTAAGGGCTCCAAAGCTTTACTAAAGTTATAAAAATCAAAAGAGAAGTTTACTTTACCCCTGATCCCTTTGGCATTGCAGTCTCATCAACCAACAGGTAAAGAATGTTGAGAGCAACTAAGAGAACTGAGATGGACTATAAAGAAGTAGAAATAGTCTTGTTATTTAAAAGCATTCCACATTTTTTAAAAGTATAATTTATCCCCACTGGACTCCATAATGTCAAGTTCTTTTAAAATGGTCCAGAAAAGAATATCAAGACTGTTGCTTAAACACGTATCACCCCAAAATTTTAAAATTATTCCCCCATACGTACAAACAACTCTCCATAATTTTTGTAGGGGAAAAAAAGGGGAAAAAAAAGGGCAGGAATTCTTACTGTCTCAATCAGTAGCAATATCATGACCGCTGGATAGACTAAATTTCTTTCCCAAGCAGAAGCTTTTTTCCTCCGTTCTGTTCAGAAGAGAAAAAACAGAAGATTAATACCATATATCACCTCAGAATATAACAAGTAAGATTCATTCAGATACCTCTAAGCTCTTGTATTAACTACAGCTGACAACAGTAACATTATTTGGAACAAACACGAACCAGTTCATAAAAACATCCTCCCTGCAGCGCTGTACAAAACAATGCCAAAAACATGAAGCCTCTCTAGAGAAAGGCTGGGGAGACAGAGACAAGCAAATTTTTCTTTCTTGTTTACAGGCATGTTTTACCATAACTTTTTTCTTCATCTGGCACCCAGCAGTTCCACAAAGTTTAAATAGACTGAATTTAAAAACACATTGGTTTACATATATATTTTACAATAACGACATAAAAGAATGGCACAGAATTTCAGATATTGAAATGGTATTTTCTTCTTGTAGGGCAAGAAAGACAAGACTAATGTGTCTGGACATCACCAGCATGTGCAAAAGGAAAATACAAGTTGAGTTGCTGCCATTACCAGAAGTATCACCCTTCAGTTTTAAAAGACACAAACCTGCTAAGAATTATTTTACTGTTCTTTAACATAATTTGACTTCTCTACAAATAATTCAGAAAGAAAAAGAAAAGTAATGTCTTAAATTAACCCAAATAATCACAAACATATATGTGAAACGACCATGGTACTGAGCTCCATGCAAGGAAGTAAAGTGTTTCAAGTCTCTAAAATTATGTTAGCAATAAGATCCAAATCAGACTCACTACTTAAATTTGTTTGTTGGGAGCCACAAGGATTTCATGCAATGTATTTGTAGAAACTATGACAATTTGAAGGGCACAAATCTGATTAAGAACAAACTGCGAGCAACAGGGCCACTGCTACAAGCTCAACACAGCACCTTAAGGTCATTTATTAAAGTACAATCCACAAGAAACACTAGAAAGGAGATCATTACCTAGATTTGTTTTCTTGCTTTTCACTTTTGCAAGCTCTCGTTCCAACTCTACAGTCTGGTATTCAACTGTGGATGATATGCCTAAAAAAAAGAGTATTTTGGATGAGACTAAGTATAAGACACACTGTGACAATTCAGATTTAGGAAGCAGCACATTAACACTTGTGACTTCAAACTGCAGGTGTTTCTTTGAGACTCTTCAACTACTTTTCAAAAAACAGAGGTTTATCAAGAGCCTCTAACCAGGAGAGTTCAGCACATCACACACTTCAGTGTGATCTGTGATTCTGGCCTGCCCTGCTGAGAATAGCTATGGCTGAACTTCCACACAGGTCCAACGACCACAGTGTGACAGATGGGATGTGTCAAATGCCTCTTGCTTGTACCCCTGTATGATTCTTGTATCAAGATGTGAAGAATCCCCAGATGCCCTTCAAGGGCATTATTATTTAGCAACTTAAAGGGAAAGTGGACCTTTGCCTCCAAAGTGTCTAGAGCTCCACTTTGAGCTTCTGCCCCTCCCTCCCTTTCCTCAGCAAGTTCAGTTTCCATACCACTGACTTGCTTGTTGATACATCTTCTGCTCATACCAGTTTGCCTAATCGTCAGCCTCTTCGTGCAACAGAGCCCCCTCTGACACAACCCCACAAGACCATATTTTTTCCCTTTCCTTTTTCACAGGTTACTGCACATGTGTCACCATTCTCCAACTCCTCACACTCTCTCCTCTGCACCAGCTGAAAACTGACAATTGTAATAATAACTCCTTTCTCCCTGATAATTTTCTACCTAAAAGTTGTTCAGCAACTTTTCTTCCTATCTCTACACAGCCTCTAGGGAGCCCAGCCCATTTTCTCTCTCGCTTCTTCTTCTCTTCAAGAACAGAAACCTTCCATTCTTTTTCAACCACTCCTCTTTTCAGTGCAAGCACACTGGTTTCCCTTCTTGATGCCAGTTCCTCTAAAACACTGCACAGTGTTCAGGTACTGACACAGCTCTGCAATAATGACCAGAGATCTGCTGTTTCAGTTCCCACCTCATAATTCCTACTTTAGCTTTTACTCTCTGCAACCATAAATTGGAAATATTCCTCCTGGGATAAGTTAAAAACACTCTCCACTCACCTTTGCCCCACTTTCATCCCTTTTACGTCTGAATAATCTCACCTGAAAGTAAGTGCTCATATTTTGCCTGTCTATTCTAAGCCAATCTCTCTCCGCAAAAACACTCCTGTGGCAGTGACAGTTCAAGGTCTTAAACCCAAAGTCCCCTCTGTTATCCTCTATCTTGATTTACATTCACACCCTTCACCTGCTGGTCGTTCCCTTCCCTTGGCCTCACCTTTGGCTGTGGGTTAACTTGTAACAGCACTATGCTCCACATACCTTTTTAATATGAAATTAATATTCTTGTCCAGGCTTTTATCTCATGTCTTGATCATTTGTCTACAAAAACTAAACAGCACTTAGGCTGCTGGCACACTAGCACTACTTTGTAGTGCAGTCTCATTATTTCCTTATTTTCTGTTGTCTGCTCATCCACCCACCAATCTCAGTACACAAAAGTTACTCTTTTTATTGCAGAGTATTGATACTGATTTGTTCAATGCAGTCAAACCATCAATGAAACAGCTGTTTCAAACATCAACTTTCACATGTTTAATCAAACGTTCTTCACACACATTTTTGTATGTAACACATAACTCCTGGGCTGTGCCTAAACATCTTGCATATCAGTGACACCATGTGTACGGGGTGATATTTACAGAGGTTCAAATATATAAATATCTCCTGTCCTAGGATTGACCAGTAAGACCTGCAAGTGCTGTCCTGTAACAACTTCTATTCACTTGAAGTGTCTGAAATATGAATTCTAATTTTTCCATGTTTTTTACATAAACAATCATAACACGAGTTTTCAGAAAAAGTTTTGTCTAAAAAAAAACCACCTAATCTAAAGCTTTTGTGCATTCCTTATGAAAAAAAAGTCTAAAACATCTGTTTTATGGAATGACTAATTACTATGAGGTGGGAAGAAGAATAGATATAGAACTCATTGGGAAAAGGACTTTAATGGAAGCAGCTGAAGGAAAACTTAAGTCAGTATCTGACATTTTTTTCTTCTCCATAACTGATTTAGGGGTCTCTGAGGAAAAGCTCAATTCAATATATATGTTGTTTTCTCCCCTCAATACAAAAATCAAGAGCTCAAAACACTGATTTCATGGGATTCTTTCCAACAAAGTCAGCATGATCACATTAGGTCCCCAAGAGACACATCACTAGAAATTCTGAATCATATCTCAGTGCTGCTGTAGTTCCTCCTTAAAAATAGTTGCAAACAACAGGTTGCTATACAAAAGGATATTTTATGAGAGGGGAAGGCAAAGTTTCAGATCAGTCAAAAGAGTATTTGAAAAGGATGCAGCTAAATTCTTAAAAGCTCTCTAACATTAGCTTTATTTCAAACACGTACAAAGTTCAATGTCAGCGCTGTCTAGCCAATAAATCAAATTGGTAGACAAGACTTGTTTGGACTAGCAATGAAAAGTTAGAAGGGATTCTCCAAGAAAGCCACAAAGCAGCTCATTTAAGGTCAATTTAACGGTATTATTCTGTTTTTCTTCCAGCTCCGACATAAGATTTCAGTACCTCAAAGGAAATTGTAAGAGTATCTATTTGCATTCCCCCAAGGTGATTGGCAGTTCAACACCAATTAGTTCAAAATTACACTGTTACTAGTGTGCAATAAAAACAACACCTTTCATCTTTCTTACATAGGTAAGGATACCTTCAGAGCCAATAACTTTGATCAAGTAAGTATTTTTGATCCTACCCCACCCGTCTCTTTGGATTCAGGAAAACTAATAGCTAAAGGCAACTTTTTTCTTTTAATATAAAAAAGTCCCAGCTTTATTCTTCGACTGTAGGAGTGATGTGGGTACTGAAATATAATACACTGGAAACAAACATTTTCCCAAAACCCAGTATCTCTTCAATAGATAAAAATACTAGGGTAGATAACACAATCAAACTTTCCCTTCCCTCCTCCTCCGATTTTCAGTTAGACTCTTCAGACACCTGAGGAGGAAGAAAATTAGTTCTCACGAAGATCTACAGTTTGCAGTTAGATTTTATTCAAATATGAAGAGTTTCACAGTCATCAAGTATCACTTAAGCCTCTGCTCTGGTCCTACTCAGTTTTAATAAAAATTAAACTCTCTGGTTATACACATAAATGAAGTATGTATTTCAGAAGGCTTCACTGCAAACCTGCCCAGCAGGATTACTTTAGCACACATATTTCCACCACCAAGCCTGTGGAAGGGTTGCAACAGCCACGGCACTGGAATTGTGCAGCCAGATACATCTGCTGTGATACAGCAACAGAAGGAATTGCACAGTTTGTGTGTTAAGACACAGACTATGGCCTCTAACATCACAGCATTATTTATTGATGTAATTAGCACCACCTTCATTTGTATACATTTTTTTAAAAATGCAATTAACATGCTAAGCATGATCCTTCCCAGTTCTGGCAATAATGATCTCTGTTTTTCTGGCATAATTTTTAAGTGTTAGAAAAACTTCTATAAGAGAAGATGAAGCTTTCCATACTTGCCATATTAAGAGAGCGCCATACTCAAATATACTTAATTTATCTACTCACAAAAATCCTGCAGAGTATCTTCTTGCACGTATAACACTGCCCCAACCTATGTGCTATATGCAAGTTTAGATTTCATTTACTTTTCAGCAGAAGTCCATTTGTTTTCTCTGTACACCAGATGATTTTTCAAGCCTTCCTTCAACGTGGGTGCCAATGCCATTCCCTCAGCATGGAAAACAGGAATTCAGTTTCCTCTCCTGTCAGAGGACATTGAAGCCCCACACCTTTCACTGCTCAGGAGCAGGCTGGTGAGCGCTCCATGGAACATGGGTGGGTTGCAGTTCACTTTTCACTGAATACCAACCCATGTGCTGAAAGAGAATCCAGTCTTTCACTCGTGATTAGGGGAGCCACCTGCACACGTCCTAAATCCAGACCCAATTAGCAGATGCCTACAAAGAGACGAGGTCCACCTCACGAGGGATATTAAACTTCAATATAAACAACTGTTGCATAGACTTCTGCACAGAAAAACAGCAGACAAGTATCAGCTAAATAACCACATTCCCACCTGAACAGCAGAACCTGCTCTGTGCTTCTTCCAACAGATACCTGAATAACCATCAGGTCATTTTTCTGTGTCATACACAAGCACAATCACCATGACAACATAAAATATTCAGTAACAAATATTTTACAGTTCCCAGCTAACATCAAACACACAGAACAATTATAATTACCCCACCACAGCTTCAAAGACATTCACTGCATGCACCTTTTTGCATGCCTGTATGTGACTGCACATATATGCCTGTGTTAGTATAGAAACCTAAGCGCCCAAAACAGCAAAGGTGAACATTACTTTTAAACTGAAACAATGGCTGATTTTAGCACAGAGAAGTCATTAAATCCCCATAAATTTTAAACTTTGGAATAAACATGACCACTATAGTCTCTGCTATCAAAAGTACTTTCCCTGACCAAGCAACTTCGAAAGGAGACTTCATGAGACCTCAAAGAAGCAAAGACTGAAATTTATGACAGAACACTGAAAAACAGCAAAGAAAAGGCAAAAAATTAGGAAAATTAATACTAAAATAAGTCATAAGACAGCACAACAATCGATTTGTCATGACATGAATATTCTTTGGGTTTCCAGCCTGAAACAATTGTGGATGGATGGCTTATCCATGCAGTTATGAGCAAGTCAGAAGATTTGTACATGATTTCCAGGTTTATAGAACCAACACATTTTCCATAATTGGTGCCTGCCATGCTGCAATACTCTTTCTCTTAGAAGTCAAGCTTCATATTGTTTTTTTAAATACTTTCAAACAGAAACACCTTATCAGGAAATGCAAAATTGTAATATTAAATATAAGGCGTCTAAAACGTTTTTATAATTATTAATTTTAATTATTTGTTAATTTAATTATTCGAAGTATTAAATTCACCAAATAGCTCCTAGAATATAAAGGACTGCTCTGATTTTTAATGGATTATTGCCTTAGATTCTGAATAACAATGGACTGAAACACAAAAAATTCTCCAAATTAAAAACAAAACTTACATTGTAGAAAGTCAAGCCTCTTGCTAATATAAGCTAGTGGTTCTTCACATAAGGCTAAAATAAGAGCCATTTACCAAGTCAAGATATTTTGCAGTAATGGTGGTGGGCCTGGTCACTACTCAATTGCTTACTCAGTCTCAGAACATTCACACATTAGAGCTGATGAACATGTTAAAAACAAACTCAAAGCAAACCACACATATAAGAGCCAATCTTGACCAACCCAGTGAGCAATGAAACGTACAGCTATAACACTCTTTACATAAGATGTTGATATTTTCTATTTTGAAAGAAGAGGCTACTTAACAGTGAGACCAATGCTCCTGACCAGAAGCACTCTACTCTAAATACTGTACCTGGAGCAGTATCACAACAGACATACCACACATACCATTAAGCTTCCTCTGAATTGCTTCTTCCTCTAAAGTGATGATATACATCTGCTCATCTAGGTCTTCCAGGATCTGTATTTGGAAACAGAAACATGAACTGAGTATCAGAGGCACCTTTTTCCCTGATTGCACTAACATAATCAGGTTCACTTTGCTCCAGTAACCTATATTTTAAATATAGGGTCTACATTTTTATAATATTGACACGAGAATTTCATAAAAAGATTATTCCATTCTGTTACAGATCTATTTCTTTATTGTAAGAAAATTTCCTGGATTTAGTTATGTTCAGTTTCAACCTGAAGAGATGGAACAGTACATCTAACTACATTCAAATCTTATCAAAACTCACATTCAATTTAAACAAAAATAGCTGCAGATTTTTAAAAAGTACATTAAAAGCTTAACTTTTCACATAAGTCAGTATTTCAAGCAAATCTAAGTTGCTAAGGGAAGCGAAAGCCAAATAAATGAAGTCTACCTTACTATCAGGGGCTTTAAGATTAAAGTTTATGGATAGCAAAACAGCATGTTTTTTCTTTGCATTTCCATGATTGTACTGACTAATGAAAAGTAATGCAAGACTTAAGTGCACCCAAATTTTAGCAACCACAAACTAGGAAAGTGACAGCTAAACACTACGGGCATTTGCACATGGTACAAATTTCTCCCATCTCTCACTGCATTCAGTATGTAAACTGAAGAGTATCTGTGCATAGCAAGTTCTTACAGATGCCACCAACGCCGTGTTTCACCCATCTAAGTGCACCTGCAGGTACCTTTCTTGTTATCCAGCCTTCCTTTGCTTTTGTATCATCCTTTGTTCCTGAACTCAGAACAAGCCCACCTGAAGTCAGAATTCTGTACAAGTGCAAGCATTCTAAAAGGAAGTACCCAAATGCCATTCTACCTTCCCACAGGTAGCACAGGAGGACAGCACTGTGCAGCACTTACTGTTGGCTTCACCAGCAACTGACCCATTACTGTAAACATGCGAGACAGTCCCACTGGCGTGCACACTGTGGGGAAACAGAGTAGGCAAAACAGTCACTTGTAAGAGAAAAAAACAATTTTTCATTTGGATGTTCACTGTACTATTCAACATATAACCATTTTTTCTTTCTGAAGAACTGCAAGAGCTTCAAGTTCCAAATATGAACTTTTAATACATTGCAATCATATGATTTTTTTTAACAAGACAAGTATCTCTCCCCTCTAAGAGATTAACAGTGATTCTTTTTTTTTTTGTCAACAAGGAACACCATAAAATCAGGTATCTTAAAACTTGCTCAACTAATTATTTATTCAAAGCATGTGGCACCAGAGGCTATGTCTACACTAGTAAATTCAGGAGTGCCAGGATACGTTCCTGGGCTTTAAAACTGGATTGCCTACACCAGTATTTTGCTAGAACTATCCCTGGCATGATATGCCCTGGGCCAGTTAACATGTTCCCAAAGAATTTTCAGAGCAGTTCTGGAGTTTGTGCAGCCCAGGAACCATTATCAAGAGGCAATATGTACATAGATACCTTCTGCCAACTGCAATATCCTGGATGGAATGGCACTGGCTGGCTACAGCACTGGAGAACATCTCAGGCACATTTAATCTATTAGCACAGGTATACCTGCAAGGTCAAGAGATCCCAAAGCTGCTTTGCTCTGAAAGTCATCCTGCAAATTCAGTTGGTAATAGCTACCAGATTTTAAGCTATTTACTAAGAAATAACAATGGACCCTTTCTCATCCTAGCCTGTGACAGTTTCCAGCAATGCTGCATATGTGCTTCTTGGAAGAAAGGCTCAGCTGTGCTAGTGGAAAATAATTATTAAAAAATAACAGCTTAGGCAGAACAGTCTTCAAATACTGAAACATGTAGGAGATACAGGAATTTGTAAGACCATAGATGAGGATATACTTATAGTTTCATTATAATAGAAGTGTTGCCAAAAAAAGGAGAAGCACACACAATTTTATTATAGTGAGGATTACATTTGTTTTTATTAACTAGTGTTTCACTGTAACTACTATGTGTTACAGGAAAAATAAAGAGTATTCAAAAATCTAACCTAAGCCAGTCTTCCTCTACTGCAGAGGAAGTCTGCAGGAAAAGGAGAAAAGAAGTGATGCTCCAAATCGTCCCTGCAAAAGGCTTTACTCAAACTGCTTCAGCAATTGAACCAGTCGAAGACCTGAAGAAGCTCTACTCCAGCAGCTGCCCCACTGCTGTTATGCTGCCCCTTCAGCTACACAGATCTAACAGCTTGGAGGGCCTTAAATAACCCCAGTGATTTCCCTGCACAACTTACACATAACTCCTCCAAAAACTGGCAATTAATCGCAATGATTGTGGTGAATTTGTTTAAAACAGCCCCACAACACAGGCTGCGTTTTCAGCTCTGTTGAAACAAACTGCAGGGCAGAGGTAGAAGTTTTGTACACCAACTTCCCAACAAAATCATTCAGCACCTCTTGTGAATCATACCCTGGAATAGCCTGCACAAGACACTGAGAACCACAGTGTTTCACCTCTCCCTTCCTCCTCCAAAGTGGATTTGAAATCTGCACATACAGACAACTTAAGGAGACTCACCAAGGTGTGTCTCAGACAGATTTGCTTAGTTTTGGGGACACTTCAAATTAGCACTCCCCACGCTTTTTCCACAGTGACAGCCCTGTGTTAGCTGTGAATTTGTCAAGCTTGCAGAAAGGATGAAACCATGGTAGTCTAGAAAGGGAGATGTTCTGTCCCTCTCAGCAATTTTCTAGAAATTATTCAGCGAGAGGGCTGAGATTCTAAACGGGATTTGGAGTTTTCCACAATGGTTCTTATTCCCCTAAACATGGTTGACTGAACTCTGGCTAGGACCAGTTGGTATAAGGTTTGGGTTTCTACTGCATTTGTTTTAAATGCAATTGCATAACTGCCCTGCAGACTGGCCAGGTACCAGCTCTGTGATTATGAAAGCTGACTGCACTGTCTTCCAACTCCTGTCTACACAGCAACATTTTCAATTACAAAAGGAAAAAGGGTAGTTTACTGAATATAGGACAAAGTGTTCCAAAATAACTTTCTCACCATACCACCGACCTCCTGCAGATATTTCATTTAAAAATTGTGCTTTTCTTTGCAGAATGAAGTCCCTATTTTTCAACGACCTGCTTTAACAAGTTAATGTTGAAATTGTTTGGGGTGAGGTGTGAGGTTTCTCAAAACCTGAAAATGAAAGGTACTATTCGTTTAAACTTCAGAATCCAAACCTATCAAATTTACCTGTAAATTTAAACTTAATGGGAAAAAAATATCACACCCATGATTTTCCCTATCAAAAACTTTCCTTTAACTGTTAAAAAAATCATTAATCTTTTTGAATAATCAGGAAAATACTTACACAGAAGTAACAAGCATCCCATCAGTGATATACAGGAATATAAATACGGGAGGTAGAATTCCCAGAGGTCTGTAAAGAAAACATTGAGCACAGCCTTAGCTTATCACAGACAGGTTACTTATGTCACAGAAATGAACAGAAAAAATGGTGCTGACTGAATTAACACAGCTTCTTCACAACCTGTGCAATACTCACACGGCATTTACTAGAAATACATTTAACTGGAAACATCCATTTCTGTAATTGAAATAGAACTAGTGTGATGGTTGTTTTGCATTCCATACCATATAAAGACTCCATACTGGCAGCATCATTGTCTATGAGTGCTGAGGCCACCCATACGATTCCAAGGATAAGCAGTGCAAGAAGAATGAGCATTACAAGGGTTTCCAAAATGCGTGCTCTGATGCCCTGTGGACAGAAAAGGGGAGAAGGAGGAAAGAACACAGTCAAGAAGTTTGAATCGGGTCTTTTTAAACATGAGAAAATTACAAATAAATAGGAGATGCTTCTTCCTAAACACATACTCACATTTTATCATGTAGACAAAAGCACAACATGTAATGTACATTTAAAAGGCAGTGCATAAAAAAAGGAAGTACTTATGGCTTTATAGTGTCCAGACTACATTTTTCCCCTTAAACCCATAGAAAAAACGTTTTAAATTGCATATGCCTTACAGTTTTCATTAATCTCATTATTCCATAAAGTACTCTTTATACCATATGATTTTGCTCAAGCATTTTTAAAAGATGGATTACTTTCCTAATACTTTCAGCAAAGAAAGTGGATTAGCAAATTTTTATCTATGATCCCAATCAAGGGAATGGAAAGCCAATTATGGCAAATAGCCAAATGGCCCGGCAAGCATTAAACCCTGCGCAGGTACAATGCACCAATTTCCTTAAAATCCACCCTGCAGCTGCAGCAGTCAGTCTGCAGAGCCCTCCAGCGCACGGCCCGAGTACTGCTGGCTCCGGCTCCTGCTGCAGACGCCGCTCCCATCATCCCTGCGGGCCCCGGGAAACACACAAATCACTCCCCTGCAAGGCGACAAACCACAGCGTTTGCTCCAGTCTAAAAACGTAGCAACTCTAATAGCTGAGTGTTGGATTTGCAAATACAAATATACCAAATAACACAAAAAATCGTACTTTTTGCTGGTATTTCTGTCAACAATTTAACTAATTTTGAGCAATAGAGTCACTGGGACACTTTCTTCAGGCATCCAGGCCATGAAGAGACCATTAGATTGATGTTCAAATAATAATTTCATTTTTCTTTGTTTGGCACTACAGTGCTCCACAAGCAAACCCAACTCTTGTTTCTCACACAGGTTCACCCCAGCTTAGGAATATTTCAGTGCAAAGATTGCTTGGTAGTTAAAAGCAGAAAATTTGTTTTACTTTATTTTTGTCACATCTTCCCTCCCTGCTTAACTAACAGGGTAATTTTTACACGATATTTACCCTGAAAATTATGCTCCCTAGGTAATCACCACATCCAACCACAAAGCACTAATCTCTTATAGCACACCAATTCCTTTCCTCCACCAGTCCTCTGCAGAACAGCTAAGGTGGCACAAAAGAAAATAGAGACCTTCACAAAATTCCCCTTAAGGTAAAGTGTAAAAATCCATAAATAATCTCAAACAACCAAATTTCAAATTAAAGCAGCATAGAATGTGGTTTTACACCTGTAACATATTTTGAATGCAAGAAAAGCAGCTTTGAGTTTGTTAAAATTGTTAAAATGTTATTTTTGTAGTGCTCACAAACTAGCTCTCAGTCTTCCATGATTTTGAAGGTGAGCATCAAAGGCAAATCCATGTACACAAAGATTAAACAGCCACATGTTTCAAGTTTTGAACTTGAGCGCTAAATTACCAGGAAACCAACAGATTACAGTCCAGGTACTGAGCACTGATAGAGAGCCTTTACTTTACAGCAGAAGAAAGACACAGGGTTAAAGAGAATCCAAAACATTCATGGATGCATGCACCAAGATCTGCTTCAAGCTTTCCAAGAAACCTGAAGACTTCTTTGCTTTCCAAGCAGAGGGAAATATAAAGTTATTTCCTGGGCTTCTGAAGGTCTCCACCATAGCAAGTGGATTCCTTCCTTTCTTACTATGAGACACATGCACAAATCTCAACCTCTCTGACTCCAACTTTCACAGCAACAGATTCTTCAAAAAGCCCAGTGAGCCCTCCTCATTTTTTTGTTTCCATGATTTGATTTATCTTTAACTCTTGAAAAATTGGATCAATCTCCTTCTGCTCTCACCAGTTACACCTATCTTGACATGTGTGATACCCCAGCAATACTGCAGTCAGTCTCATGCTTACTGAAAAGCAGGACTGACAGCTCACCCCAAGGGCAGGACAATGTTCATAGTGCAGCACACACAAACATACACACAGAGATTCACACACTGATGATCATCTTAAAATAGTAAAATAATATTTCAAGAACTTCAGTGAAGCGACTAGAGATATTTTGTCACAGACACTAATGAAAACCTGGTAACAGTCCAGGATTTTAAAAAAGGAAAAAATCATTAAGACACTTAAGGCATACAGGTAAATACCTTTAATCTCAACTAGGCACCCATAAGACTGTGCCCCATGAAAACATTAATGTTCCAGGCACATTAGTTCATACTCCCATACATCAGTGTACCTGCCAAATAGCTGCTAGTAAGGAATAAAAGGTACAGAATTTCCCCCCCTGCACACACTGACACAGAGAAAACCTCTGGAGAATCACAGGGTGGCTGAGGTGGGCAAGGACTTCTGAAGGTCACCTGGTCCACCCCTGTGCTCAAACAGGGCCTCCTCCTGGAGCTGACTGCCCAGGACCGTGTCCAAGTGGGGTTTTTTTGAGTAGTTCCAAGCTCAGAGACTTCAAAACCTCTCTGGGCAACTGTGCTGGTGCTCAGGCACACTCAGGGTAAAAGAGTAGTGAGAAATGAGACTTAGACACCCTTACTACTCCTTACCTTTCCTGAGGGTAGTCTTGCCTGCTCAGGTGACAAATCTATAGCTCCAACACTGTCATTAGTAACATCACTAATTTAAGACCTGGGCAGAAACCTATACTTTTGTAGAAAGATACAAGTAAATACAAGCAATGTTGCATTTTATTTCAATAAAGAAAAGCTATCCAAATAAACCTATAAATTCAATTGTTTTTCTTTTTTTCCTGAGCAAAAATGTCTTCCCTGACATTTTGGTTTTGGCTTAACATTTCTTCTTTGAGTCATTGCACTTCTCTCATACAGCCCCATTATATTACGCAGATTTCTTAGACAAACCAAACGTTCTGGCAGATTTTCATGGCACAGAAAACACTGTCACTTCTATTTCACACAATACCTGTTGCACTTTTTGAATTCATTTACCCCTCACATATGTTGTATGTATGTGAAAAGGAGCACTAGAGTCTCCCATCTTCAAAATCAGCAAAAATCCCAGGTAAAACTGGACGACCCTGAGATTAGCTCAGTTGGTTAAAACTTGGTTTTAATAATGCCAAGGTCATGGGTTCATTCCCCTGTGTGGGCCATTGACTTAAGAGTTGGACTCGATGATCCTGTGGGTCCCTTCCAACTCAGAATAGTCTGTGATTCTGTGTCTGTGATTTCAAATCAGCTTGTAGAGCACATTTATTGCTCATGCCCAGTCCACTCCACTGGATCTGCCTTGAGCACAGAACTAATAAATTAGTTCAATATGAACAAACATGTACAGTAGGCACATAAAACTACTTCCAGTTAGCATTCCAACCAAGCAAGGACAGTCTATACAGCACTATGCAACCAACCAGACTGCATCAGGTTTTTCAGAAAGTAGTTCTATATCTCATCTTTCAGACACAAACACTTCTTCCTTCTTAAACATGGCCTCCAAACCAAGCATGGACAGCACAGTAAAGCACCAGGACACTTCCAGTGAGGAAAAAAGACTGTCTTGCAGATATTCTATGTTCTAGTACTTAAATAAGAATTTAAACACATGATGCAGACTGAAACAAACTATAAATATCTATACAGTTTATTAAGGGTGGGCATAAGAAAAACAAACTCAACTAAAATATCAAACTCAGGTTTCAGTCCAGCATTAACTACACAGCCTTAAATAACACTCCCATGCTGTAGACTTAGGAGATGAACACAACCACAGCATTTAGAAATATGTAAAAATGTTCCCCTTCTCCTCAGGCTAAACTGTGTTGTTCTAAACACAGTGTTAGGACAATTCTAACTGAGCAGAGCAAGCTCAGGCAGTACTGAGCTGACCCCTGCAGTACTTCTATTAATTTTAAGCAAGACAAATTCTCTACTTTTTCTTGGCCAATTACTGCTGAGATGCTGCTTAAGTTGGAGAGGTAACAAAGAAAACCCCTCACACCTTTTACAGTGCCACAAAAAAAGAAAATCCAAAATACACAAAACATAATTGAGCTTGAATTTTGAAATTAAAATACTTGTTAAGGTGGTGGGGTTTTCATACACTCACTGCTACACTAAGAATATTGCTGTGACTTCAGCTTAAATTTGTGTGGGAAAGAAATAAGGGAAGAAGGAAGACATAGAAAGAAATGTATTCCTTTCAAAAAAAAAAACTTGTCTGGAATAAAGCCTGGGATTAGAAAGATTATTTGCCACTCAATGATTAGAAAATCTGAATCTGTACCCAGGACACATTATCCTCAAAGAAACAGAAAGCAATATAAGCCATGATTAGTTCTTCAGATGCTCCCTGAAGATTACTCAAAAAAGCCAAGAATTGCAGGAACAAATTTTTTTTGCTGTAGAGAAGAGGCTCAGAAAGTTTCCTCACTTTTGTACATGCAGGTGTTGCTACTGCTTCTCAGGAATATACAGAGAGGCAGGAAGGCTATAAACACTAAGAAGGAGGAAGAAATGAACTGGAAGTGGAAATAAAGAGCAAAAGGGAACAGGACAGCACTAATGTGAACTAAAATGAAAGGTAGAAGTGTTGAAAAGGGTCTGATTTTTGGTCTTCAATTCATACAAAACTTCTCTGTACATCCAAAAATGGGAGGGATGTTGCTCCTGGGATGGACTTACTTAGGGCCATCATTTAGGAAGCATAAACCCTCTCCACAATTTGCAATGAGATGGCACTTCTCTCTGGAGAGTTTTTAGTTTTAGTAGCTTCACTTCAAAGCCTTTTCTGTGAAGGTATCTAGAACAAAACATCAACTGTCATTGCACTACAAGCACAGAACATCTTTGGTAATTGCTGAACAGGAAAACAAAACACTTCAGTAACTCGCAATTTCCTCAAGTGAGTTTCAGCTTATCCATAAGGCAACAGCCACTTCTGAAATTCAAAACCCTGTGTGGTTCCCTGCTGTCCCTAAGCAGAAGTCTGGCATCTCACAGGCCAACTTAACACATAAAATTAGCCTTTTGTGGAAGATGGGGGAAAAAACATATGGCCAACAAAAATTTTTGGAAGCAAATTACTGTAATCCAATAGAAATTGTAATTAAACTGGTTAGCAAGGAAATTGGGAAAAAGTACTGACAGATTATACTCTCAATCTCCCCCTCTTTTTTTATACTTCAAAGTTTCACAGCACATTTTCAAAATCCCCCTAGTTCTTTAATGTGAGCACTTAAGCAAGTGAAGTATTTTATTAAAGGAAAGATGTTTAACACATCAATCCCAGTAGACTGGAACTTGCCAAAAGCCCAGTAATGTCTGTCACCTTCTCTGCACACTAACTGGGGGGGTGGGGGGGCAGGGCAGGGGGGATGAGGAATGAAAAAAAAAAAAAAAGAGAAAAGAGCATTTGAAGCTCTCAATGCCTGACTACAAATAAAAGCTGCCCTACAAACACATTCTAAGGATCTTGTGGTTTACACAGCTTTAGAGATACCTGACTCTCACACTTCTAATTCTTTAAAATTAAATTGTCAAGACATTCAGAAGTTTTTTGTCTAATCCTGAGTTACTTATGCTGCCTGGAGCACCAGGCCTAGGGGTTCATGTTTCCAGAAAAGCCTAATTTTAACAAGAAAGGTTTTAATTATTCTAAAAGTGTTCTGACAAATTTTTAATTGCTACTCTGGAAGGCATCATCAAAATCTTACAATGTTTCTTTCCTATTATGATTAACACAGATAAGTCATCCTGGATGACAAAAAGCCAAAATATATTAAAAAACAGCACATGGCCAAAAAAGGGAATTCTTCAGCTGAAAAGCCCAATGAAGTACAAGTGGCAACAACAATCCTGAAGGGATAACAGATGTCATACAAAAAACTCAGAAAGCATAATTACAAAGGAAAGCATTTCTCCCTCCCCCAGTACATTTGTGCTGAGGGATGACTCTCATGCCACTTCCAAGACATTAAGACTTTTCACACACCTAGAGCCTGGTTTTACTGTGGAAGAGAACATGTGTAGTGGTAGTTTCTTACACCTTTTCAATAAGGAAAAAGGTTTCTTGATAATGAAGACTAAGTGTTGGGGGTGTTTTCTCCATTTGAAATTCTGTGACTACTTTGAATTATATACATGTAACAACACAAAATGCTTTGCCATTAACCTTGCACAGGTAACAACAACCTTGGTTTGGACATTGGTGTCCACAAAGTTTCAGACATCTCATATAACCAGCAATTGGCACAGGGGTCTTTCCTAACAAGAACATTGCATAGGCAAGAAACCTCTTGACTGCTCCTCTCTCCATGTAAACTCTGGAAAGTTTAAAAGGAAAACTCTGACAACTGCCATTCTACAAGGCTAAAGTAAAACATGCACCATATTCCGGGTAACTCCCTGTGGAGAGTAATACCATTATCTTCTGAGCAGTGACACAACCCTGTGCCAGAAACTCTCAATTTGTTATTTTTTGGGGAAACATAAATGAAAGTAATTGAGCCATTTTTTGCCCATTTTTTGCTCTTCCAGTTGAGATTAGAACCACAATTACTCTTCAGAAATTTAAGCCTAGTTTTTAATGCTTTCTAATGTTACATGGATTTTAACACACATGTACAGATATTTACCATGAGTTCTTTTGTTTTAACACTTATGAATGATTGAAAAAAAACCCAACAAACTTTCAACAACTTTCTGCAAGAGGCAAAATTCTTGGTAAAATCAAAGCTCCATCCTTAACTAAAGGAAAAGCATTTGTTTGCTGGAACATTACGTGGCTATAATGATTTTGATGAACATATTATTAGCTCGTATAAGATAGACATTTTTGGAGCTACATTGCCAATGTGGGATATGGAATAGCTTTTGTTAATTCCACATTTTAATTTGGTTGCAAATTATGCAGAAAAAAAGAATAAAAACCCCTATTATCAATTAAGTAAAAATTACATGTTACACACTAAACCAGAGAGTGCTAACTAGGTTTCTATGGTGCTGAATATTTGAACACAGATCTGCTTGGACATTCTGACCTCTTGCAAGGTAGGCAAACATCACTTTTTACACCATGCCCTGACCCATGGGGAAAGCCTGGGAAACATTTCTGCAATCATGGCACATTTAAAGTACACATGAGGCCCATTGTTCTCACGTGACAGAAAGGACTCTTGGTAACCTCAAGATTTGCTCAGTGCGAGGCTGACTGCAACAAACATGCACGCAAACATGCCAGGGAAAACGGGGCACTAAAACAGTGAGAACCACGGCGGGTGTGAGGCTGGGGATGTTATATATTAACACCAATCACAATTAGTGAAGAGATGAGCATCGAGCATTCCACCCATTTCTACGGTTGGACACCAGACTTGGAGCAATCTGTATTCCAATCTATTCAAGGCAGTGCAGAAACAAGTTTTTTAATAAGTAAAGGAGACCCATTTTGCATCAAGTAGCATGAAATACTACATTTAGCACACTGATATTTAGTCATGGGGTCATTACCTTATGAGACTGCACAAATTACTGAGTCAAACCCAGAAGCTGCAGTTGAGGGAAAACTCAGTTCATTTTAAAGACGGAGGTGCTAATGACTCAGAACCTTCATGGAGTGAGCTAAGGAAATTTTAATCAAGAAATAATATATTCAGGCATCAGATTCAAATCATCAGGAAAAAAAGTTCCCTTGACCATTCAAGAACCAAATACTTCAGACTGTAACCAGAACAGACTGTCTTTGCCCACACCACCTCTTCCCTCAAAGAATCTTCCCAGTCTGTGGGAATTTCAAGATGAAAATGAGCACTTTAAATTACAACACAAAAAGTATATTTTAAAGTTTATTTTCCACACAACACTAAAAATTCAGTCATAAAGCATGCCCAGAAACTTTCAGCTGGTTCTTGTTTAGTACCTTTTCTCAAATGGTTTCACAGTGGTTACCATCTGTCAGTGCAGCAAGAGGAGGCAGCTAAAATCATTTAATTGTATAGAAGTTAATAGTTACACAGTGTAAGTAACAAAATTCAGAAATTTCAAAGAGAAACTAAGAACTAGAGAGAGAAAAACAATGGGAAAAAACATAATGAATTCTTTGGGTACTGGCTAAAGAGATGGACCAATAAGCATTAGAGCTATGCCTGCCAAGTTGGAAATGAAGAAAATCCCTCCACTAAAGGTCAAGAAAAAGATGTCTTTATTTAGTAACCTGGTGAAGACAACATCTATCCAGGATGCAGTACACCCACTGGAGTGACTACTCTGCCAAAGAAAACTCAGGCTCTCTTCTTCAGTGTCTCAGAGGAGTATTCAGACCCCAATGTTATAGTATATTTTGGGGTCCATGTCCATCAACTTTCCTGTTGACCCCATTGCATACAAGTTACTCCGTGAAATAACCTAAGAAGCAAGATGGGCTCCTTGCAGACTTGCAACTGGGATAAAAAGCAGCTTTTTCTTCACTTTTTTCCCTAGTACTTATTTAATTATCCAATACAACATGGACTCCAGTGACAATGATAATCTGGGATTCATTGATTGCCTAGAACTTAAGGCACTATTTCAAATACATGGATACAAATTGTTTAAGGAGAGAGCAAACCCCTGGCTCTTCCACATCCAGGTATCACTCTTACAGATTTAACACTGAAATAGTATATCAGAAATATTATCCTTCCAAATTTTTTAACAGAATATATAAAAGTTTCTTAAAATGAGGAAAAGCTGGACAGAATAGTAAAGAAAATGCAAGCACACACTAGCTGGAATAAAACAAGTACAGCCTTCAGCTGTCAGATGTACACGACTACCCTGTGCAGCCCATCCCAAAAAGGACAGATGCAGATCTACTGACACACAACCCAAACCTCTGGAGGAGAAGGGATAACACAGTGAATGATGCCTGTCCCAGCGTTACCCTTTCCCCCACAAGTTTGCTCTGCTGTTCCATTCACTAGCCCAGCCCTCACTAATTAGCTCTTAGACCCTCCACTCCCTCCACCTACCAAGTTTCCCAGACTTTCCAAAGCCACCTGCAACAACAACATGGGAGCTGTGGGATTTCTGACACTATGAGTCTCCCTCTAATCATTTACTTTTGGATCAGAAAGAATCTTTCCTGCTAGACTGGCGTGATAGAAAGATAAATACATGTTTTCCAACATCTTTGCAGCTTGGCAGAGGTTTAAGAGAAGAACACAAGAGCATAAAGAAAAGACTTGGAATTTGTGATTATATTTCTGGCGGAAAGAAACCTGAAGACGGTAATCAAAAGCAAATGACATGTGGAAGCACACAGGTCACTTTTAAAGTTCTAATACAAAGAAAAATAATTTAAAAATAAAATAAAAAATAAAATTAAACTTAAAAAAAATCAAGATGAAAGCACAATTCTAGGAATTAATCAAAGCAACAGAATGCTGGAATTTTCTATTAATAAGCTGGGAAAACCTTTGAAAAGCTATACACAAAAAAAAAGAGAAAAAAAAAAGCCAGGAGGAACTCATAGGTTCTCCCTTCTCTGTTTTGTAAATGAAGTAGTTGTCTGCCTCACAAATACAACAGATGCATTAGCTCCTTCCTTGTGTTGTCAATTCAAAGTAAGCAATTCTTAATATAGAACAATCCTGAATGTGGAGAGTATTTCTAGTAATACTAAATAAATAATATAGACTAAAGGTCTAAGTATCGCATGGTTATCAGTATTAATAAAAACTCACTGCTTTTAGAAAGGGAGTCAAAAGTGGTGTTTGCCTAGTGAAGTCTAATTTAATAAAAAGAAATCTATTGGAAAAAAGTTTCTATGATTCACACACTTTTCATATAATTTTCCACTAGCAATACAAAATTATATGGAACTTTGCTTCTCCCTGAATTATATTAAATCTGTAAAGTATTTTTAAAGTTTTACATAAATTAACAAAAGTGCATAATTTTAAAACAGAGTCAAAGGTTTAGCTTGTCCTGAACTCCTTGACATTAATGAAGACAGACCAATGTAAAAATATTCAAATACTCAAATCTTAGTAAGATATTCCTCGTGCATAAACGAGACATTTTTATAAAACAAATTGAATCCTCCAATAAAACAGTAGATCCACTTAATGGTCCTTACCATTTAATAAAAGGAACTTAAACACTGAGATGAGAAGATGCTCACATTGCCTCTTGAAGCCTCTGACTCAGACATGCCAAATTCTTAGAAGCATCTGCCTTTTTCCATTGACAAAGAAAGGGGCCTTGTAGATCCCCTGAATTACAGCCATTTCAGGGATCCTACATGTGTGAATACTCCCCGAAGGATGGCAAATGTTTCTAGTTTAAATGAAACAGTTACACGAATTTTATTATAACCTAAAAATGAAAAAAAAAATAAAAAATACATCTTGGGCTTTTTAGATACACAGCTATCATCTACCATAAAGAGAAGGGCCATTTAGAATGCTCCATCTAAACAAAACTTAAGAACTACTTATTTCTGCCTAAAAAGAAGTGTCTTAGGAAAACTGTCTTTTAGAACACAATACTTCAGTTTACATCAATGATAAACAAAGATATTCAAGGTTAGCATTGGGATCTGTTCCATCTGCACACATTACAAGTAGCAGAAGGATTTAACATGTCTAGTTTGCTCATGCAGAATTCTAATAAACTATCCTAAAACCAAATAAAAACTGCAACATAAAAAAAACTCCACTCAACTGATTTACTAAGACAGCACCAGAAAAACATATTCACATCTCATTCCACTTGCAGGCTTCCAGCTACATATTAAGGCTTTCAGCAGAGAACTACGGAAATTCTACAAAGCACAAACACGCTACATACAGCACAAATGTGCAAGGTCAGGACGATGTAGGCGTGGGGAGAACACAAAAGTTCAGCAATGTCTGTCACTCCTGGCTCAGATGAGGTGGAATACTCCAGTGTTTGCTTCCAAAACTATGCAGTTTACAGACTACTCTACCTACACATAATGTGTCACCTCATCAAAGTGTGCTAGCGAAGTTGTGGTTAGAAAACCACATTTCAAAATAACGCATGATTTTCTCTCTGCAGTAATTTTACCCCAGTATTACTAACGCTTCTTGGTTCACCTTGTTAGTCTACAAATTTCCACAGCTCAAATACATGAAAATTTTCTGAGAACACAGACTAACCTGAGGAATTTTGATTTTCTATCTACATTACAGAGTTGGTCAAAAAAAGCAATTATAACCTAAGCCCCACACACTACAGCAGAAAGGCTGAGCAAGGCTCAGCTAACGACGTGGCAGCGAGGCAGGCAGTGCAGAAAAGCTATCCCAAATCAACTCCACCAGCTTATCTCCTGGTAGCCTTATTTTTTTGTAACTTACACTGAGGCCTCTTTAAATGAAGTACATTCTAATTTATGGAAGCAACCAACTGACATTTAACTACTTCAATGAAACGGAGCACAGATCACATCTCATCACATCTTGATCCAATGTGTGCAACAACCAACATCCACTTATTTCCCCCTCAACTTTCCCCAGGTACAGAACTGTTACATATGTTCAACAAACCACAGATCTCCTTATGCTAAAATAAAAAAGACAGATTTTTTCATATAATGCCCCCAACTGACTTAAGCAAGAAGTCTTATAAAACCTTATAAAATATTTTATAAATCTACAACAAGAAATTCCTATTAAGCCATTATTCGTCATCAGATACAAGTTTCTCTTTCCTGGCCACTGATTCTTGAATTTCTTTTTATCTCACTCTCATTGAAACATGATGTGACCTTCAGCTGAGGAATATATGGATGTTATTTACCTGTCCTGCACAGCCTGGAATCCTAAATGTCTAAATACATACAGGTCAGAAAGAAACTATGCATGCTGAAGTTGAGGTTTTGAAATATAAAAACTAATACAACCTCTTTTCACCTACCTGTAGTAACTTTCATGTTCTTACTGTCTGCAATGGAACTTCGTCTTACAGTCTTTGTCAAAGGACAGAAAAAAGACTTCAATACAATACTTTTACAGATAAAGTATTTGCATCTCACACTAATGTACAGTAGAGTTATATACTCCGGTCACAGGTTTGCAAAAGCAGGCCATACACTCACAAAATGCTTTTCAGACTAACTTGCTGATATATACCTGTAAAGGAAAAATCAGTGGTTTTTTCCTCTGCAGAACTGCAGATGAAGGACCTGGTAGTGTAAAGCTGTCATTTTAACCTATTTTCAGAGTTTAGTGCAGACACTTGTCAATGTGACATGCTAACAACCTTCTCATCTTCCCTTTCCTGCCATTTTAATGTATGCTCTTCTCTAATTTAATATTAGATGGGCCTGTCCTCTACATTACCAGTTACAAACCCATTCTACATTTAGCCATGTACATGGCATTTCTGAGACTTCAGTGGACGCAGGAAGCACATGAAGGTTCAGGATATGGACCATCCTTAATGTGAGATTTATCATTAAATACAGTCCTTAACTCTGCACCTTACATCTTACAGATTGTATTATGGGTTTGCACTAATGTCAGCTAAGCATGCTTTTATTTTAATATAGAGAGGAAAAAACCCTGAGCAAGCTACTTGCCAAATCAGAATCCCAGAATAATCAGGATCTGCTTCTAAACAGTAACAAACTCTAATAAATTTTAAGTGCTGTCATTTTAAAAGACTCCAGTTTAAGAACTGGATTCCATATCTGAAATAAGATGTTAGCTTATGTCAAAAACATAAACCCAGACAGCTGCCTTTGATGTGACTGATGAAACAACTTTTGACTCTGGTATCACTAATGGAATTAGTAAATGCGTTGTAATATAACGTATAATAATTCAGTTACATACTAGTAAACACTTCATAGAGATCAGAACACTAAAGTCTCAGTTCATGCTGAATGATTTTATAGACAAATAAATATGAGCTTAAATGCCAAATAAACATCCACTGTTAACAGGGTACTTCAAGATTATTTGGTACACACAGTGGCCCATGGGTATTGCAGCCAGAGGTACACAAGCATAAAGCAAAGTCAAATGGGGTCTGCAAACTGGGTTCAAGATTATTGCACTCTCCAAATCCCTTTTCCAGAAAAAACAAGGCAAAATTTTTAAAATTGACTGTTTTTAATCAGAGATATTCTTATATTGGAAAGGTTTCAGGCCACATATAGGAACATTTTCAAACTGTTTGAGATAAGCAAAACAAGGTTCTAAAAGTAAATACTGCAAAAATAACTTTAAATGTACTTCCTCCATTGGCTTCATCACATATTGACACTCTATTTTACAATGTTCTACACCTACAGTTGGACCAGAGTTCTACAAACAGCAAAGCTGCTGGAAAAACACAGAAATGAGATTTTCCATACACACCAAGAAAAAAAATTCAGCAGGTTCACTTTTCACTATATTTATTACTCTGTTTAGTTACTTAAGAGTTTGCAAATACAATGCATTGTAACACAGTACATCAGAAACTTAAGCTTAGTTCAGTCTTATTTAGAAATCACATGACTAGGAAAAGTCATTGCTATTGATAAATATAGAGTGGATCAAATAAACTACTGAGGAGATGGAAGACTGCACTCTGGGGTTGCTCAGCAAGCTGACAATACCTTGCCTTTACAGAAGAAAAAGCAGCTTCAAAGAATGTTAATAGTGTTTCTGCAAAGTTTAAACCTTTCACCCTCTCCCCAAGTAATTTTACTTATATTTTTAAAAGCCATGCTCCGATGAAAGAGGGGAAGGGAAGAACTCTGCCTTTAAGAGCAGAAGCCACTGCATTTCACCATTTGGAAAGGAACCTACACCCCACCTTTTTCTTGCACAGGCTGAGCTGCAGCTGCTGATTCAGGCAGGACTTTGCAGTCACCACAGCCAAATCTTTATACAGTAGCAAGCACTACGCAATATATACTCTGAACACTGGCCCAGCTCACCTGCCTGCAGCATAAGAATAAAACTGCTACATTTTTAAGTGGTGTTTTTATTAAAATAAACTCAATGAGAATTTGGGAAGAGCTATTAAGGAAAGGCAAGCAGATGAAGAGACTAGCTGACACATAACAATAGCTGGTGAAATATTACTCTTATTTTCTGTAATAAACACCAAGATCAAAACATTACGCAAGTTAAATTTCCTTGAAAGGTTCCCAGCAGGAGTTTTCCTTTTTGTTTGTGCAGTACGCGATTTCCTCTCACCCACAAAAAACATACCAAGAATGTGCATGTGCCACTAACACTAAGCAGCACTTCCTTAATCACTCATTTCCAACAATTTATGGATGATCAGTGGCAAAAACGAGCAAAAATAATGAAAGCATGCAATGAAAGCTCATTGAGACAAACCGGCTTGGACTTCCTACTCATTTCTGTGTCTCTTTAAGATGGGGGTCTGATACAAATTAGCCACTGGGAAAAAAGTCATCTGGTCATAAAATACAGTACAGGGTCACTTTTATGTAAGTTTGCCAAAAGGGACATAAACCAGGACAATTTCAAACTGTGACACAGGATAGAAGTATATTAAAAAAATCTTTGTTCCTCCTCCATTGTGCTGTCATGTTGCTCAGCTTTATAGACATTCTGAGCACCAGCTCTGGCCTCTTCGCTTCCACCTGGTCTACCTAATTAATTAAGCAAGGAAGTTACCTCAAATTTTTGTACTATTTGTTTTTATTATCATGCACTTCTTTTGATGTTCCAGGAGTTAACCTCTTAATCCACAGACTTTGTGTGTTGTGTTCTGAACATTTTGGGATGTCTGGATAATTTGGATAATTGGTCAGGATGTTGCTGTCGCTCATGTTAAACTTTATGCTATGACTTCAAGTTCAAAGATCAGCATTAAGGTAAAATACTTCATAAAGCCTTTTTAAAACTCTACACTTGCGGTTATGCAATACCGAGTTATTCTAGTTTCTCACAGTGGTAAATTGCACTATTTGTATTTTCTTGCATCTCTACTTTCATCAACTTCAAAAAAAATAAAAATTTCTGCTGAAGTTACATTAAGAGAAAGCATGTTTTAAAGGTGAAGAAAAGGTATAGCAATTATCTCCTAAAAAATGGTTGCCTCCTTCACACAGCAGCACACATGTAATTTTCTGTGCAGTCTGTTATCACACATGGACACATCAGCACTGTGACCTACAGAGGCTTAACTGCAAATATCACAATTTTCTTTTTTGGAGGGAATGATAAAGAACAAGTTTACTTCTGACACAAAGAAACAGAGCTGACCTCTTTGCTTCATAACTACTACAGAAGCTGAGTGTATCAGTGACAAAGAACTGGAAGATTATCTAAACAAGAACCATAACTTTATGCACAGACTCTGCAAAGGAAGACAAGGAGAACATAGAAAGATACAAAACAGTTTTTAATACCGATGCAGGAGATAAAAGTTACATCAGGTACTCCAACAGGTCTGTAATATATCGCTGTGTGAGTGTGTGTGTATATATATACTGTATACATATATATCATATATATATATAAAATATAGCTCTGTATATATCAGCTCTGTATATATATATAGAATAAATCACTGTGACCTTCAACTACTTTCAGTAGTCTTGAAAAACTTAATTCACATGCATGCACAAAAATGTCCATGGGCATAAATACACATGTGGCATACACACCTATAGGCACATACATGAGCATATATCATACAGCTCCAATACTGGTTTTATAATTATTGTCCCGATACCAGAAATCTGCAACTGCCATTAAACAGAAATAAACTGGAGCAAAGAGTAGCACTATGGCTCTTTAAAAGAGCACAGTCAACAGCCCTAGGCCCAAGTGCCCTTTTCAAATTAACACAGTGGGTTTTTATTAAAAACTAGGCAAGGAATCAGTCTGAATCTCAGTACAGCACTGCATCCATCCATGGCAAGTGTCTAATTTCCGTATTTCTCTCCGCTGCACAATATGCAAGTCCTTGGTTGTTTTAAACTGTTGCCCTGGGGAATCAAAGTGAGTCTATAAGGGGGGCCATGTGCCATTTAGAAAGTATACTAGCAGCCAAGAAAAAAAGCCATAGTAAATTGGAAAATGGTTAATCAAACCCATTCTGATTCAGGAAACTGGAACAGTTAAGGGAGCGATACCACCTTACAAGAACAGGCAAAGAGAAGTTATACAAACCTTGTAACAGTAACCTATGAGCAATCTGAAATACCAGAGTTTGTAAAAAGATCACATTAGAGTCAATGCATAAAATCAGCTTTTATCTCACAGTCTATGATAAACACTCAAACAGATGGCTAAAAACTTCAGGGGTTAGGCCCATATGTGATAATAACTAAAATTACTGTTGCTATTTAATTTGAACAAAGACATCCATTAAAAATAAAAAAATCTGTTCAATTTCAGAAATGAGCCTCTTTTAATTATTCATTTTCAGAACTTCTATTAAAATCCAACAAGTAATTCACATATGAACACATTCAAATAGACATCTTCACTGTGCACACCTAAATCTCAAGTGACCTATTTAGTCATTATAACGAAGGTAATTCAATGACAAATTCAAGATGACCTGCATAAAAGCTTCCTTTGCAGCAGCAATTTTATCCAAATTCTGAGCTGAGCTGGGTATCTGGAATAAACTGCTTTCACAACTCCCAACTGAAAGATTAAACATTACATATCTCTGCCAAACCTCTTTACTGAGTATCTTCACATTTACAGTAGCTCGCTCTTCTCTTAAACACTGCAAGTTTTGCCAAATGAATGAAATGTTCTTTTAAATTGAAATCACTGAAATCTGATTTTTCCATTGAACAGTAATAGCATTTGAACAATGTTTTACCTCTCTGGCACATTAGTTTGATGTGATGACTGACAAAATACGACTCTTTTTTAAATTTACACAAGCAAATTTGTTAAAGTACCAGAATTCTACACACTAATCATAGTCTCAAAATCTTCTCAGAAAAGAGGTATGAAATATAACAAAAATCTACAGAAAGTAAAAAAGGTTGAGAAATGCCCTTCCTTCACAGATTCTAGAACTGAAAAGCCTACATGTAATCACTTGATTATGAGATGCAATGCTTTAATATATATATAGTAATTATCACAAATAGAATCATTGATCTGCATCAGCATCTGAACAGAACAGCACATTCAATTTTAACTATCAGCTCAGTCCACAAGTGACATCTGCCACTTGTCTTCCACGAAAAGCACTCAAAGACAAGGTGTGCTCACATTAAAATGAACCACAATTCCTGCACCTTCACCAGCAGCTTTAAGGCTCCCTCAGAACTGGTGAAACAATTCAGTATGTCTACATCCATTCTGGATACTTCTAAATAGGGCAACCAGGTAGAACAGACATCGCACAAAGGCCTTGAGTACTTATACCAGGAATCACACTTGGCTTCTGGGATGTTCCAAAAACATACAGAAGTTTAAAAAAAAAAATCCAAAATTGAGTTTACTTCCCTTTCACTAGATGGGCTTTAATACTAAAATCTGATCTCAGCCACCCAATGAAAAAGAGAGACCACTCTAAAGCAGCAACAATAATCTTTTTCCTGACATCTGCAGATGATCATGGTTTATCTCATCTGGAGCTTCAAATGCTTCCGAGCTTAAACATGTAATGGTCATCTTACTTATCTTTCAATGGGATTTACTGATAGCCAGTATCACAGGAAAGTTACTCTGTAACTATCAAAGTTGCATGTAAAGAGCAAGTTCAATGTATCTGGTATACACAAAGTATCTCTTGCAGTCAAGAGAACTCTACCAGTCAAGGGGGCGCACCAGAGATACTATACCTGGTAAGCTAATGAGAGAATCCTTGGCTTTGTTGGATTGCAGGAGACACAAACTCCAGTGAAAGCAGTTAACTTGTTTTTTTGAAGAAAAGATATATATTAACAGTGGCAAGATACTTAAGTGTCAAAATGAAAATGGAGTGGCCTCCACACAAAAAATGGAAGGACAAATGGAGTTGCATAAAGCTCTCAGCCCTGCAGATACCTGAAGTGAAGGAGGAAGAGAGGAGAGTGTTTTCCAGCCAAGAGGGACAAAAAAAGTTAAACACCAAAATCCTTAGAAGCTGAATGCATTACTTTGGTCATCCAAACTCCTAATTGAAGTGACCTGGACACATCTGACTTTGGTCAATGCACAGCAGAGCTGCAGCAGCACCAACTCAGCGCAGGTGACACCACACAACATTTACCCACCACCCTGTCTGGGCCCTGCAGGAGTGTTTTCTGACACAGCTGTACTGCTTAATCTGTGCAACCTCCCGGTACCGTCAGCTGTGGAATAGTCTTTGCTTCTCCACATTATTCTCTCAAACTAAAATTTTACTGAGAAACTACTGTCTGAAGGACTATTTTTTTTCCTCCATCCTCTGCTTTCTCTCAAGTGAACCCTAAAATCCCAGCTTGAATACAGAACTTCAGCAGAGTGTTCCCTAATTCCATCAAGAGCAGAAATAGTAACTCTGCTGCCTCCATGCCAGTTCCCGTCAATAAAACCAGGAATTGCACTTTCCTTCTGAACACAATTACACCCTTGTGGCTTTACATTACATGCCATCCATCGATGATTCATAATCTTTTATATCCATCTTTAATTCATTTCAGTTTCCAGATTTCATAGCACTTTCCAAGACCTTTTGCTTTCTGTTAACTGTCATCCAAAGGGAGCAGAATTCCCTCATGTGTAGTATCATTAAAAACAAAACTGTAATCATTTGGATGATAAAGATTAATGGAAACGTGCTACAATTGGTCCCCAGACAGTCATTCCAGTTTAATCTATTTGATATTTATGATTTGAAATTCATTTTGATGTGCCTCCCATTATAATAATTTTTCACTGTAATTCTTTAGTTCACATATTAATAAAATTGTAATCAGCCTATTGTTCAAAAATTGCTTTGCCAAATTGCACGTTCACTGAAATACTCAGCCCTCTCAAATATATTCAACTAAGTTGAATATTTTAAGGTATTCTCTACCCATTTAAGATAGTTTTCTTAACATATCATAATTGTTAACACTGACTACAACTGAACCTTTTTTGGATGTTTGTAATCTTTAAAACTCACAAATCAAGCTTGTTTTCTCAGGGTCACCTGTTATTTAATTGCCTTTCCCATTAGCAGGAAGACTCTTTTTCCTTGTTATTTTATTTCTAGTGTACTTAAGAACCTTCTCCCCTTTTAGCATCCCAAAAAAGGTAATTTTCAAAAAAATAAAATCAAAAACAAAAACCACAACCCTAAACAGTTAAGTCATTTTCTTGACCTCAGTACATGTGCCTTTTAAGGATGGTTTTCCCACTGCATACATGGCTTGTGCAATAGTGTGCAGGTGTTCATAAACATCTTCGCGTAAGCAAACATCCCACCACCACATTGTCCAAAATCTGTAATTTCAGTTTCATCAGAAACAAGGGTTGAAAAGGGAAATATACACTGCAATTACTCCATGTTTACCAGTATTTTCCTACCTTTTTTAAACCAGCAAATCCTTCTGATTCCAGGAAGAAAAACGCAAAGGGCATCAACACAAACAAACACAGATTTGAAAAAAGAGAAGCAAGATTCCACAAACCTGCAACAAATAAGAAAAAGTTTACTTTATAAGTTTCTAAGCTTTAGTTAAAGGTATTAAATTTCCCCCTCATATATAAAACAATGTAGTACATGTACAAGTGCTAACAGAAGTTGGGTTTTTATGCATACAGTTATTTACATGTCATTGACAAAAACCATACATTTGTCTGTATAATAATCTTCAAACAAAAATTGGATACCAACTTACACAGCAGCAAATGTCTGAAATCACAGACTATTTTCACAGAAGTCCATTGAAGGCTCTTTAGGGACTGTCTTCAAAGTTTTTAACACTAAAGTATTTTACTACTATCAATAAATCTCACAAAAATAAGTTCTGTGTTATCCTTTCCTCTCATATTTTTTCCAGCTTCAACAAAACTATTTTAACATGAGCAATACACAAATGCCACTGTCACCTCCAAACCAGAAGGTACCATAACAGCAACAGTAGCCTTCCACAATGGGACAACTGGCTCAGTAGGCAAGAGGAGCAGTAAATGTTGTTTACCTCAACTTTAGTAAGGCTTTCAACATCATTTCCTACAAATCCTCTCATAGTCCAACTAAAGAAGTACAGCCTACGTAAGCAGACTCTGAACATTGGCTCAGCTCCTGGGCTCCCAGGGCTGTGACCAGCAGGACAAAGTCCGGCTGGAATCCAGTCACCAGTGATCTATAAACCCCCAGGGGTTGATGGTGGGTTTAACATCTTCATCAGTGACCTGGGCAATGGGAGAGATCACATCCCCAGCAAATCTGCTCAAGAGACAAGAGGGGAGGAGCAGTGTCCTGTCCTGCCACTCTGATGAACCTCAACAGGCTGGACAAAGAGATAGAGAGCAGAGAGAAGCAGACTCAGGTAGATTTTATCAATGTATAAAAATGTCTGATGAGGGAGGAGGAAATGAAAACAGAGTTGGATCTTCACATGGGTATCCAGTGAATGGAGAAGAGGCAACAAGCATGAACTGGAAAACTGGAAAAACTACTTAGTCATAAAGGGAAATAAGAAAAACAAACAAACAAAAATCCCAAATGTTTTCCACTGTAAGTGTACTCAAACAGCAACAGGCTTCCCACAGGCTTTGTAATCTCCATCCTTCAATATATTCAAAGCCGAACAAGCACTGCCCTGGGCAGCCCTGTCTGACTGATCCTGCTTGGAGCAGGTTATTTCCAGAGGTCTTTCCAACCTCAACCATTCTGTGATCTACATGAAAAATCAAGAACTGACTACAACTAGGACATCTGTAAGACACATGTGACATCTGCAGGAAGGGAATAGGTTTAGAAAACAGCCTGAAGTGGTAACTTATCTCCATTAGGGAATGTGCTCTATTATGATTTTCTAAGCTGAACACTTTCTGAACAGCCAGTTTTTGGTGCCTAAACATGAACACATCATCACTCGTCTTATCAGCAGTTGTACAGGTTGTGGTGTTTCTTCTTTATAAAAGCAGAAGCTTACCTGTAATTTAGTAGCTAAGAGGTCTAACTACTGTCACATGTTCTGCATCCTGAAAAAAACAGCTTTTACTTTATAAACAGCTTAGTCCCACATCTTCCCCAAAGCACCCGTTTCCACAAATCTGCAGGACTATATCACCTGAATATAACTCAAAAAATAATATCCTTTATGATACAAAAATGACAACTGACAGCTTTATTTTTTCCCTTTCTTCCCATGTAGAGGCTTCTTCCTTTTCTTCTCTGAAATTGTCCATTTTGCATAGAGTAGGGGAGGAAAGAGACATTTACTGGATGTGTGGGGAATTCATTATTGAGAGCATTTCTGTATTTAGTTCCAAATGTAAAATAGTTAGCAGTGACCTTCGCCTATACCCTCTTAAAAATGCTTTTATCGTGTACCTCCTTTCTCCTTAAATGAAATTATTTAAATTTGAAGGAGAAATAAAAACGAGGGGGGAAGAGGGAGGCAGGGGACCCAAAGAACTACTTCTTCAGCAATTGACAGCACCCGGAGACCAGGAACCAAACTTAGCCAAATACACCACAGAAAACAAAACAAGAAAATTCCCAAAGATGCGTGAAATATAACACTCAATTGCTAAAGAAAACAGACTGCCTAAAGATGGCTAAACTCCAGCTAACAAAGAAGGGGATTTTTCCTTTTGAATTTGCTTAGCCAGGAAGCTCCTGTTACCATTCGAGAAACATTCAGGCATAGCAACATCAGCAAGAATGTCATTAACAGCCTTTAGGAGGGGCCATTAACTCAGGCAGTCTGCTTTTTTTTTCTTCCTCCCCTAAAAAGTAAGACACCAGAGTTAGAGGTACTCCTAGATGGGGATAGGAGTCTTATTTCAGCAGTTTTCTCTCACTAAAGACAGACAGTGCATTCAGTCCCCTAATGCAAAGCTGAATACCTGCTTGTCCCAATTTCAGCACCTCTATCACACATGTATCTTACAATACAAAACAGTGCTTAGGAGCTGCATAGTACCTAGAGCATTTTAAGGGAGGGGACAGTGGTGCATATTCAGGGTGATTTTTAAGAAATTAAGCCCCGGAAATTTACACATTTGCAGCTGATAAGAAACACATTTACAGAATATTAAAGTACAGAGCTACAATATGCACCTAAAGTTATGAGAAGGAACAGCAGTGATGTTCTGCTGCTGACAGACATATGCACTTTCCTCCAATTAAGTAACATACAGAGCCCTCCATATTTCTTATCCTAATTTCATAGTTCAGGAATCAAATTAAAACAGACCCAGAAAAAGAATTATTTCCTACTACACTGACTGCATCATAAAATTGCATGAGACTTGCAGATATCAACACAGAGAAAAGGTTTAAGCAGTCTATCAGAGTATTTTAATTTTTTTTCCTTTGCATTTGTAGTGGCCTAAGAGTGCCCCCCATAAAACACGGTAATAAAACATAAAAATTAAAAGTCTCTCGGTCTTTGCCAAACAGATTAGACCCTATGCAATTTCTCATCCTTCTTACTCATGGCAGTTTCATTACATTTTAGCTCCACCTGGTGGTTGTATCCAACACAGCACAAGGGATAACCAGCTGCCAGGACTAGTTCTGGGTTTCATTCAGTATGTATTAATTAGGTAAGAGTGTTTACACTGGATCCAGGTTTTCCTGCCTTCTGTAGATTTTTTTTTCTGCCTTTCTGCCTAGTTACAAAAATTTGAGGCATATATTTTCTGCTTTTCTATATGCCACAAATAATGCAACAATCCATAGTATAAAATCCCTTAGTGTCAGGTTCAAGTGCCTCAGATTATAGTGGTCATTGATAAATCCAGAAAAAAAGTGAAATGTTTTAAAGCAATACAAATTTTCCCATTTGGTAACACTTGCCAAGCAGTACGAGGGCTAGATGGAGTAACATGGAAATACGACATTTCCTGGGCTTGACTGCTGGTGATGGCACTGCGAGCCCTCAAAGCTCGCCCAGGCATTTGTATTTCTCACTGACCTCGCCGAGGTCCTGCCGGACACGAACAGGTTTTAGAGCGGCTCGATGCGGGTGTGCAAACCCAGCGAGTGCCACAGGGAGGAGCCCTCCCGCCAGGGAACTGCTCCTGATCCAAAGTCAAGCCCAGATCCGAACTCGTCTGATGTTCCTGGAGATCACAGCAGCTGAACTCGCCCACAGTCACACGTACCCCCAGTGTAAGCTCTGCAATACCCACTTGCTCGTGGAAACGCCAAGATGTTGAATTTCTTCCCTGCCATTGGCTATTGGACTTACGGAATAGAAATCATTCTGTGTATCCATCAAGTGGTAGTTGTCACAGATTATCACATTAAAATCAGAACATGGGTCACTGGAAAATTCAAAAGCCTTCCTCTTTGACAGCTCCTTACTCCAGCAGTTTTCTTATTCACCCAAGTTTTCTGAGTACTACAGCAGTTCTGATAGACTGAAAATTTCTCAAGTGGTTATTATATAATTTTCAGACTGAAATATTTGTCCTTTTTCCAAAGACAATTCAGACACAGAAGGAAGGATTATTTTCCATTATTTTGTTATGTTTGGGCATAAAGCATATATATGTCTGAGCAGCTAAATTCAGGTGAAAAATGAGAATTAGCAGAGTTTTTTTCCACCCATGTAGAAGAAATACCAAATTAGCAATCCCCCATGATGTATGACAACACAGATCACAGAGTAATTCAACTAGAGCCTCTAAAGTCACATAGTCTAATCTGCCCTTAAAACAACTAAACTGCAGGTACAATCAGGTTGCTCAGGGTTTTACCCAGATGAGTTCTGGAAAACTTCCAAGATCTCTCAGTGTCTCTGGACAACCTTTTCCATCGTCCATCCATCCCCACTGTGCACAACTGTTCCTTTAAGTCCTGCAAACACTTCTTGCCTCTCACTTCACAACAAAATAAACAAAACAAAAAAACACACATCCCTTGTAAGAAGTTAGGGATCTAGAAACTCATTAATTTGCTATCTGTCTTATCAGAAATTCAGCAAAAGCACAGATTTTTTAAAGAAAAATCCTCTAGAGCCAAATTACTATCTCTTCATAAGGTCTAAAGGACACCACAGTTAACATGTAAATTATTTGTTTCATATCAAATAGTTTCACATAGTAAACCTACCTTCTCCAGCCAAATATACCAAAGAATATTCTGTTTTCACCAGCTATTATTTAAATACACATCTTTACTACAATTCACCTATATTCCATAATTTCCCTGTTTACAAGTAAATCACTAACAGATGAATTTAACTAAGTCTAATCCAAACTGCTCATAGCAAGTTTCTTAAAACATTTTTTTTATTTTGAGAACAAATTTAACAGGTATCATCTTAAAGAGAAAGGCATATGAATCTTGCATTAACATACAAGGAATAAGTCGGTATAGCATGTCTAAAGTTAGCTTCTAGTAGTTCTTATTTACATTAATATTCAAAGCAGTGAATTTGGTTTAATTTCATCAGTCTGCTTAATTCTTAAAAAAAACAAACAGAACAGTTAAGACAAATTTTGTGAAATATCACACAGCAGCAAAAAAAAACCCAAGCCAACAGCACATTAACAATTCAATTAGCATATTAAATGAAAATGGAGTTATCAGTTTGAAAATAAGAACTCATCTGTGCACATATAATGACGACATCCATTTTAATTATATTATGCCGAGTACTAACCATGAATTAGTGAGCCATTTAACCACTGAATATAGTAGTTTTGTGGAAAAGAAAGCAGGATCTCATTGCTGATTATTGAGAAAGGTAGAAGCAGGACTGCACCAGCTGAAACTGCAAGAGTGAAGGTGCTCAAGAACAGCCTGAAATTTAAAGAAATGTACCACTGTTACCAACAACATGCTCTGAACAGGAGAAAAAAAAGTAGTTAGCCTACAAACAATATCTGAAGGCAACACATTCTTACACTGTGAATGGGCAGAAAAAATTGGGATTTCCACAACATTCCACTTCCAAAAAGCAAATTTAAATTACCAAATAGTTTACAGAATCCAGTAAAAAGAATTCGATTTTACCAACTACTGTAATTACTCTCTTGGGACTTGCATGAATTCAATTCCAATGTAAACAAAGGTTAAATTACTGGAGTTCATGACATATTTTTTCATAAGTCTTTTTTTTTTTTTTAGTTTTTATATCACACAGACACAAGAACAAAACGGTTTCTATATTCTTAATACAATTTTTAAAAGCAGCCCAGCTTTCTAATGTCTAAAGAGTACAACTATACATAAACAAATATTTTAACAACAAATTGAAAAAAAATTGCTTTTCTTTCACAAAGCAGGTATTCAAGTTATCATCTCATAGCTGTAAAGTCAATGCCCAGAATTATTTAAAATATTTAAGCTTATTCTTTACAGATCCCAAATACAACTTATACCAAATGCCATCTTGTGGCACTAAAAAGAACTGTATTCTGAAAAAAAATGTACAGAATATAATGCTACAATGAAATTAAAAATAATTCTAAAAATAGCATGACAAAAAAGATTAACTTAAATAGATCATCCCTACAACAGCAGTATCAGTAAGTTGCTTACAGAAATCTCACTTTTCTTACAGTCTACAAATCCATGTTTCATTCACACAATACTTAACTTAGACAAGAAAGTGACTAATTTTATTTTTAAAAATATCTTTATGCCATTGTTGTTAGTTTCTGAGAATTTTTTTTTCATTTATATAAGGACGTTTAATTATTCTAAGCCAGAATTGTGGAACCTAACCCACTACAGCAAGGTGCTACAGCAGTTTCTCATGGTTTTCTCCACACACACCTCCCCTCCACCTTAAGTCCTGACAATTATGCCATGTGAAGAAAAATCTGTCTGCAGATATTTGAGAGTTATTGCCTTCTGGAAAATAACATGCACACTCTTAAGGAACAAGAAAGCTTTGGCTGAAAGAAAAAACAGCGTTTTGTATTTATGATGACACGTTCAGCAAAATGCAATTACTCTGATGGAAGTGCTGATCTTGTCTTAAATTGTTCTTCGTGCAAACACAGAGTATGTTTGTTGTATTTTAAAGCTCAATTAGAAAACAGATGCAGGGGAATAACAGTTAACAAGACAAATTTCACCCTTTGAAAAAGGTTTTCTTTGGAAAAACCCAGAACCATGGGTGCACCACAGGTGCTATGAAAAGAATTCAATCTAGAGGAGCCTTCACTGTAGTCTGAAAAGCACAGGAGGGATGTTCTTGTACTGAGAGGGAAGAGCAAAATAAATGCTTAATACATAGCATTTATATAAGTATGTGTTGTTCTCTAGATCCAAAGTAGACTTTGTGGCAAATAAGTGTTCTGAATTCACATGAAGTATCAGTATCAGACACTACTGGGAGAAGTGCACCCAAGATTTACATCACCTCTGTACATCTGTCAAGCTCGCCACCAATGCACACCTAAAAGTGAACAGCTTGCAATGTACTCGGCACCTTCCCAGGGTACAAGACAATAAAGTATTCAACGAGTTCTCCTTCCAGGAGGATGACAGTGCCACCAGGGAAGAGCTAAGAACATTGTCATGAGCAAGCAGTGAGTTCACACAGTTCAGCAACTCAAGTAATTGAGAGGGCAGCAACAGCTCACAGATATTCTGTAAATCCTGAGGCATATTTAAATAGGAGATATTAATATCTAGAGTCACAAAGGAGCAGGATGGGGAGAGTGTTGCTGGCAAACCAGCAGGTCTGGCAAGTGTTTGTCTTCCACTTGTTATTCTTTTCAAAGCTTTTCTACAATGACCACATACAGATGTCTACTTCAGAGGGAGCTAACTTTCTTCCCAGGATCCCCTGCCTCCCTTGACGGGGTTTCCATCAGCTCCAGGGGGAACTTAAACACCTTCCATCTAAACACCTACATTGTAGAGACCTCAACTTAGGAGCAGGTCTTGCACTGAGGGCTACCTCTTGCATTATGTTCTCACACAATATTCTGGCCAATGCAATATTCATGCCTACCAGAAAAACCGCAGCTGAAAAAAGCCCAAGACCAAACTTAGATAACACAAGGTGCCACATGACCATATCTTTTTCCTCTGTCCCCTGGCAATCTATTTATTACCACTTTTAAAATGGACTGTTATTTATTTGGAAGCACAAAACACTCCTATCATAACAATATAATCAGGAAAAAAAGTTCTGCAAAAAAGAGCTGTACATACGATATTCTGTTAACAATGGCATCTTCATCCTCTTGCTCATCTGAAAATTAAATTACAGCAGGTTATACTCAGTACTTACATGTCTTTCCTCAGGCTAAAATGTATATACATGGGGATAACTTTGATTTACAACCTAAAATATACACATACTGATCCAATTTATTAACATCAACATTTTAAGAAGGTTCATTCCAGAAATTAATACTTTTGCCTTTTTTTTAAAATATGCAGATCAAAATTTCTTGGAAACATCTAGAGGGCTCTATGACAAACACACTTTCAGACTACTACTACCACAGCTGCTGCTAGAGACTGTCCCTCTGGGCACCTCTGAAACACCTTGGAGAGCAGGAAAGCTACAGGAAAGTCTTAGGGTTCATGCTAACTACCACTGGAAATCCCTAAACAGATATTTCATTTTCAGTATTAATGTCTTCTTAAAACAAGAAAGCATACCCAGAACAGTAGTGATGACTACTCAGTTGCTCCCCTTACTTAGCCCTCCTCCCAGCTCCTGGGGATTTGGGACAACAAGGAGGGGCCTTGTTCTTGTTCTTTGTTTTGGATTTAAGATATCATGGTTTCCCTTCTGACATTTCACCTTTTAGACAATTTTTGTTTATTTATTCCTCACTTGATACTCCAACTTTTTGAAATAATATCAACATCTAACTCGGAGATCAATCATTAACACAGCCTTCATTTATTCTTTACACCCTTCTCTGCATCAGCACACAAATGTAAGCATTTCTAAATCTGAAATCATTTTTACACTCAACTTTATTGCTTTTGTCTTGTTTTCCACAAGAGGTAAAACAAATTTATTTTAAATATAATAAGAAACGACGTCAGGTGGTTCACATACTTAAGAGTCATGCACATACTTGAAATAAGTCACATCATGCTATTTTGAATTCTTCTGTGCAAGTACATGGGGTTCTTGGGGCTTTTTTATGAGAAGCTCATGGTGTTTGGAGAGACTAAGTCAAGGTCTCTTATGAATCATTTTGGCTAAAGAGCTTGTTGGAGAAACAGTGAACAATTTGTCCTCAAAGAGTTCCAGATGTGTTAATTCTTCAAAAATGTCTCATCAGGAAGATCCCAGCAGGCTATAAAGTTTGCCTCACTAATGCTCACAAAGCCGTCATAGACAGCTGCAGAGCAGTTCCTCTTCCTAGGTGAGGAGACCAAGTGCCAAGAAAAGGCAGTAAAAGTGTCTTCACATCCAACAGTATTTGCCAAACCAGTTTCCCCTTCCTGCTTTTCTCTA
The DNA here is from genome assembly GCF_047495875.1 of Pithys albifrons albifrons. Classification (NCBI taxonomy): domain Eukaryota; kingdom Metazoa; phylum Chordata; class Aves; order Passeriformes; family Thamnophilidae; genus Pithys; species Pithys albifrons. The sequence goes on from NC_092464.1 coordinate 9,474,918, forward strand.
TCTCCAAATGGTGGCAGCTTTGAAGCATCCAAAATAGATCAGGATCACCAGATAGTATCAGTCTTACTTCCAGTCTTTGAAGAGATGCGCTTTTTATTTAAGGTATTAAATTTCATGAAGGATTTACTTTTTAAAACAAGAATCCATCTATGAAAGCAGCTCTGTCATAACACAGGTCACTGTAGCTCAATAAATAGTTTCCATTAAAGTTCAAAGTGCCAAGATCATAATGCACGAGAAGGTTTCTAGAGCATGACTGACTTAACAAGCACCCAGGTCCCAGATAAACTGTCAAGAGTCAAAGGTCCTGACATCTTACACACATTTTTATGCTATTGTTTTTCGAAAAAGTACAGAAGAAAATGATGGGGTTTTCAGACAAACAATAGTTCTGAAGAAAACAAAAATTACAGCATTATCCCAAGGCATAATACTTCAGTGGTGAAGTCATAAGGAACAGGTCAAGAACACTCAAATAATTTACCTGAACAAAGCAGGACTTTTAGAAAAAATATCCTGCTTCCCTTCTGTATCACTGGTAACTTCTTACTTTACCAGCAAACTTGATTTTGGTGCTAAAACACAGCTGAAAATACTTATTCTGTAAAAGCTGATGTGAAAGGAGAGCAACAGGATCTAAAGGTAAGGGAGGAGGAAGCATCTAATTGACATTAACCCCTTTCAAAAAAGTTAAAATTTAGGCTTCCACAGAACTACAACAGAAGCAGTGACTGTGGCCCTCCACAGGCAGCCACTCCCACTCAGCCACAGAGTGACAACATCGGCACTGACTGACTGATCCTTTTCTGAGACACTTCAGTGCTCTCCCTGCCTTGTTCAGTGATCGCACAGGGCACAACGAAGGGCCTGAGAAGGGCCAGAGTAGGTACAAGGGAGGATCTGGGAACTCATGAACCAGGGACAACAGGGGCAGAGAGAGCAATACAGCAGCATTTACATTCAGGTCAGTCCAGGCCGCCACAGACCAGCAGCCTGGAAAGCATTTTTTGTCAGAGGTCTCGTTTTGCTGCTTTTCCTTGTGGAGAAAAAGAATCCTCTATTCACTTGAAAAACAAAATTATTTTGGGATATACCAAAAAATTCTATGCTTACCTGCTTTCCTTTTGTATCTTGTGATTATGAAGTAGGAAACTATGTAGAGAACAGCAAACAGGAGAAAACAGATCTGGGAAGAAAAAATCCAAAAGATTGCATTTATTAGATTGAAAAGAAATGCCTGGGAATAAACAGAAAATCCAGTCTCAAAAATCTAAAACTGAATTCAGATCAACAAGAGTGTATTCTCTATAAATTTCAAGACTATTACATTTTATACCATATTAATAGAAAGTAAAATGCATCAAAACAATTTAATTAAAGTAAGAGATACTGGATAATTATACAGCCTGCAAGTTTTACTCTAAAATTAAGAAAAAAGCCTTATTTACAGTGTGAGTTTTTGTTTTGGGGAGGGGTGAGTGGAGTGGGTTGGTTTTTGAAGTCTGAATCCGCTTGAGCTGTAAAAGTTATCAGACCTACATGTCCTTCACATGTAACCTAAGGGTAATTGTATCATACAATGGGCTCTTGAAGATCTATTTTGGAGTAAACTGTGTGAAAAGAAACAGACAAGTTTACTATCCCATCCCGCCTTGAATCAAACAAATTCCAAGTGACAGCACACACACCAGACTCCTGTGCCTACAGTGGACCTCACCAACATGATGTTTATTTCACAGTCAGAAGGCGGAGGCACAACCTCCCTCCTCATAAGGTCAGTGGCTTATTTAGGTCAGAGGTACCTTGAGCTCAGAGTGACTCAAATCAAGTTGTTTCTAAGATGTAGCACTGGAATTTCAATTAAAAAGGTAAAATCCAATCCCCTACAAATATGTCGGAAAACTTGGAGGAAAGGAATCAAACTGCAGGACAGAAACAAACAAACATTTTATTTGCTGCTGAATGAGGCATCAGTGGCTCAACACTGTTTCCTTCATCTTGGGTGTTGATACTATTAAAAACATGACTCAGTCAGAAATGAAGCAAAAAGGAAGCATCTTCTGTGCAGCAAAAATACTTCATTGGGCAACAGCTGATCTATTTATTTAATCAATCATTTGTAGATACACTGCCTTTAAGAACTCACCGTCTTAAAAACAAAAAAAACCCAACAGGATCAGAAAAGTTACCCTAAGAGAAAGGGAAAAGCAAATGAGAAGGTAATGATGATAGCCCTGGAAAATTTGCATCTAAATAGCATATTGCATACAAATCATCAGAATCAGAGCAGGAAAGAATGTCTCGTTTAGAAAAGACAGACTTTAAAAAATACTGAAAAAAAATAAACTGAGAAGGTTCTTTCTCTTGCGTAGTCAGACATTTCAGTTCTAAAAGAACAAAGTATAGCCCAGAATCTGAGCAAGGCATACAGGACCTCCCAGAAGTGTGAAGGTGCTGTAGGTCTGGCAGTGCCAACCAAGCTCCCTCTCCATGCACTCAACATGCAGCAACAGCCAATACAGATACTGAAAATTTGACTTCATAACCAGATCTCTGAATCCAAACATTTAACCTGAATAGAGCTCACACCACTCCAACTGTCCTGAAGATGCTTCAAAGAGGAAAATGTTTTGATAAAGAATTCAATTCTTCAAATAAATAATTCTAATTATAAAGAATGTTATTAAGATTTAATAAAAAAGTTGGCATGTTGTTGTATCAGGAAGAACAAAAGCTGAGAACAGCCTTGGGTTTTCAGAGCACTCTGACACAGCTCATCCTGTCAGTATCACAAAAGGCAATGCCAGTGCTGAAAGAAAATCCTTCTCTGTGCTTGCAGTTCCTCCAAAAACTAGACCAAGGCTACAGAGAGACATCTAATTTTAGGCACCCACTTTGTAAAATCAGGTATCACATATACAGGGTCAGTGAATTCCTTAAAAATCTGTCAGTTCCAAATAACACGGTACTAATGTATAAGAAAGATGTAGTTAAATTTTTACTTAATTTTATTTAAAAGAAGAATAAAAAGTACTACAATCTGGTTTTTACCATCAAATAAAACAGAGCACTTTATTCTATCTGTGATAGGAAGGTTAAAATGGAAGTGTCAGTCTGCACATAAAAGGTACCACTGAGATAACTGAGGTATTTTGAGGTCACAACAGATAAAAGCTGTCCAGTAACACAAACCATCAAATGCTGTATTTCTGGTTTTAGATAACAGCTACTTTGCAACCCAGCAGTAAAGGGTAACTTGGTGTAATTATCCTCCTACTTCTGTCAGAATTGAGAACAACTTTTTAAATATTTGATGAAGTTGTTCATTACTGAGAATTCACAGAATTTAAAAACGATAAGCAAAAAAACCACAAATTCTGGTAAGTAAAATGTTTAGGATCTTAACAAAAGAGAATTCATAAATTAAAAGTCCTTCATACTGACCAAAAAAAGTCAATCAGCAAATCCAGAAATATTACTGGAGTCTGAATTTATGCTCCATGAAAGTCTGATCCTGAACAGTTTCTAGCCTTGCATTCTGAATGGCTTTCTAAAGGGAATAACTACAGTCAGCATCCCAACTATTTTTAGAGTGGAACTCAGTTAAGCTGGGGACAAGGAATGTGTTGCCCAGGACAGCCAAAGAATGGGCTCCACTGCCACACTGCACTCCTGGGTTCTTATTCCTCACATGCTGTGTTTGTTTCAGGGTATTTTGATACTTGGGGAAATCCAGCCTTGTTTGTATCTGCTCCAGCTTCAGTTCATGCTCCTCCACTGTGAGTGGACTGGGTTTGAGTGCAGCACTCCAGGCACAATGTGACAGCTGCAGGGAACAGCACCAAGCCCTTCTTGCTGTGCTCAAAGTGCTTCACCATCCTCACCTGAGAATCAAACAGTAACTCAGCACTATCCACCAATCCCTGGATCCATCCACACTGTCCTGCCCAAATGCTTCCAGCAGAGCAGCTCTCAAGTTACAGCAGAAACTTGGGGATGGGGTTCATCACCATGTCTTTTCTTTTTTTGTTCTGTTTTAAAAACACTCCTTAATGTCATACTACACCTACTGCTTTTGGAGTAAGGGGTCCCTTCTAACCATGTTCTAAACCCTCCTTTATGTTCATTGACTGCACCTCCTAAAGAACTGGGTTTGTGCTAACAACAGAGTGATTTACTTCATTTTCATCTAAGCTGAGCAAGACTGCTTTTAACAGTGATATCTGAGGAAATTGAATAGTAGAGCTTTTTTTCTCCCCAAACACACCTTGTGTGATGTACACTACAGCCAGTTTCTTAGTCACTTTACAGCTCTTCCACCAATGCACACTGACCCAAGTTTAAAAAATACCTTTCAATGCATTTCCCTTGACATTTGCAAAAGGAACACAGCCATGTGGCTTCAGAAAAAACAGTTCTTTATAATTCCTGATTTGACCTTCCAAAAAAACCCTTGGAAAAGGGCAAATTCACATTATCTCTCAACTTTCATTTCTCCTCACTTATTAAAAAGCACAGGTAGTCATACTGAAACGGGGCACTACTCAAAGAAGAAAACCATATGCAAAACTACATTAATATCTTCAGTGAAAAATAAAATCCAAACAACTTTAGTCTTTAAATTCCATCTTTTCTTCAGAAAACTACTATATGTGACAGTATTGGAACCAACACTGGAATATAATTTAAATCCAAATAATTTTGCAAGCTGTTTCCAACCAAAAAGCAGTGGGTTATGCCATCATCCATCTCTACAGGAAGGGCTGACAAAAGTTAAGGATGCTGCAAATACAGCAAGTCTAGGACAAGGTATATTCCTCAGATCCCAAACGTCTCTGTAAGGAGTTTTTCAATGAAGGTTAAATGAAACTCTTTTAGGTTTGACTTGAAGAGATAGAGATAGTCAAGACACTGTGCAAAGAATGTACCCAACTGTGATGAATAAGGGTTTCTTATTCTGGCATCCCCCAACTGTGTTAACTTAAAAAGGAAGGGGAAAAAAATCCAAAACACACTTCACAAGAAATAATACCTTCCAATATTAAAATTTATTTCCTGAAATTCATTCTGACTTGGAAGGACAAAGTAGTTCTGGATCTGCTGTCATAGTTAGACTGAGAAGCTGCTTTAAAAGCCACTATGGTATGTTCTCACCTTTAGAGGGGAAATACAACTCAGTCCATGTTTGAACAGATGGATCAGAATATAAAGGAAATTAAGCAGAGTCCAAGAATTGCATATGGTTGTAGCCAAGCAATCAGGTAAAGCAGTTCTTAATAATTTTTAATGTATTTGTGTGTGTGTCCCCTCCACACCACTCAGAAACAAAACAAAACACATGAATTCTCTGCCTCATACAAGGGGCTCCCTTTTAACAGCGGGCACTTCAAACCTCATGCATGTGATTCCTCCACGTCTCTTCCCACAGAGCAAATACAATCTCTGGTAGGACAAGCAAAGACACCTGCCTTCCCCTGGAGCTCTTAAATTTCATTCAGGAAAGGAAGTGTTTTATGCTCCTGCTTACATTATACACAAGATACACTAAGAGAGGCTCCTTCTGGAGACACACATTCTTAGGTATCTGGTATCCAGCTCTTCCACAGTGTCATACTTTTGGATCTCTCATCCAAAGACATGCAAGTATGATCCAAGTCCTACTTTTGGATCTGTCCCACAGCTCTCAGCTCCTCTGAGAACAGTCGGAGACAGCCAGCATGCATTTCAGTTTGTAACCATGTATGTCTCACTGTTAAGGGTCTGGCATTAAACACAGCAGTAAAGTAATGGCCTGAACTACTCAAATTAGGTTGTACTTATCCCAGTGACAATTACTAAGGATCAGCTGACACTAATTTGTCCATGTGGATGATCTTTAAAACTCTGACACTGAAATTGATGCCTCGGATTAGTAAAGTGTGATTTTCTGTTGCAAGTGCTAGAGATACCCTTTCATGCTAAGGAAGATTATGCTGAAAATGTGTAAGATTCTTTTTTTTTCCTCTTACAAACAAGATTCAATCATCTTTTACAACTGTAATTTGTGTGTATGCATCAAAAGCTGCATTTTTATGTACAGGAAGATCAACAGATTCTATTTATATAGAATCATAGAATCAATTGGGTTGGAAAAGACCTCCAAGATCATCAAGTCCAACCCTTGGTCCAACTCCAGTCCCTTTACCAGATCATGGCACTCAGGGCCACGGCCAATCTCAGTTTAAAAACCTCCAGGGATGATGAATCCACCCCCTCTCTGGGCAGCCCATTCCAATGCCTGATTACTCTCTCTGCAAAGAATTTTTTTCTGATCTCCAACTTCAATTTCCCCTGGCAGAGCTTGAGCCCGTGTCCCCTTGTCCTATTGCTGAGTGACTGGGAGAAGAGATCAACCCCCACCTGGCCAGAACTTCCCTTCAGGTAGTTCTAGACAGTGATGAGGTCACCTCTGAGCCTCCTCTTCTCCAGGCTAAACACCCCCAAGCTCCCTCAGCCTCTCCCCACAGCACTTGTGCTCCAGTCCCTTCACCAGCCTTGTTGCTCTTCTCTGGACCCGCTCCAGCCCCTCAATATCTTTCCTGAACTGAGGGGCCCAGAACTGAACACAACACTCATGGAATTATTCCCCACTGTCGTGCAGGAAGCACAGGTCTAGTTTATACAAGGAAGAAACCATATAGATGCCTCATCCAGTGATTGTTCCACTGTGCCCTGGCAGCACACACTCCAGAGAGCATCCCAGGCTGGAACACCTGAAGCAAAGCTAATAATCATGGGAACTAATTATCCCTCTCTGGGCAGCATTCAGCCTGTCACATGTAGTCACTGAGTCTAGTTTTGAGCCTCCAGTATAGGGAAGATGTTGGTAATTGCAGCCAGGAAGATCCCCAAGATGGTCAGGAGAGTGGAACACTTGCCTGGTGCAGACAGGCTGAAGGACCTCAGCATGTTCAGCCTGAGAACAACAAGGCTCCTGACAGCAGCTTACCAGTACCTATGAGGAGGTCATTAAGAGGACAGAGCTGAGCTCTTGACCAACGGTGTCAGTGGGAGGATGAGACTGGAGGCAAGAAGAATTCTGCTCCATGAGGAGAGACAAGCAGTGAAACCAGTTGTCCAGCAAGGTTGTACAATCTCCATCCCCAGAGGTTTTTAAGCCCTAAGTAATCTAGTCTGACACCACAGCTGGCACTCCCCTGAGCAGAAGCCTGGAATCCAGTCAGCCTTCTTTTACTGTCCTGAATACCTAAGCACCATCACAAACTTAGTCACCTCCTAATTTATACCCATCTCCAGGTCATTTACGAATGTGCTGAAAAGTATTAGTGTAAGTACAGGTCTCTCTAGGACTGTGTCACTGTGAGAGAGCCAGGCAGTATAAGGAACCACCACAGAACTCATTCACAGAGAGAAGTCACACACCTTGGTGATGTTCTTTGACTTAATACACTTCCAAATGTGAAACACAGGTTCAGCACATGCTCATTTTCACTGAAAAAGCATCAAAGCAGGTAAGTGATTGTTTCCTCTCACTTGACTGCATACTAACATCTACAGTAGGAAGGGAAAATCTGGAGGAGCAAAACAGACAAGAAGTAAACAGCATTTTACTAAGCCATGTAGGAAATGAAAGATCAAGAAGCTCCAAAAAGCTAAGAAATAAGGCGAGAAAGGAAATAACTTTAAAATAAAGTGGCTGTGTCAGTATTAAAAACAGTTAGTGCTATTACATCCACCAGTATTTCTATGCAAATGAATACCCAAAAAAACCCTACAGATGTAACAAACAGCATTCCCACTTCTTGCTGTTACTTTATAGGATGTGTCCTATTTCCCTAAACAGAAAAAACATCACAGAAAACCTGAAGGCAGAAGTCACTCTGGGTCACATCCCCATCTAGAATATATTTATTTACATGTTTAAGTGTTGAAAATGGAACTGCCTGTCATCACTACATACAGAAAATAGTTGTGTTGCACTTTTCGGTTTTAATTTCTGTAATAGAAAACAACTAAACACAGCCCTACACACTCTTCTCTTATTGCTCTCATGCTGCTAAAGCATTTTAATGTGCATTAAAATGTCACACAGCAGCTGAAAAGCTTCTTCTTACTGTCCCACTTGGCAACTGCTTTGTTTACTTGTAGAAAGGATAGCAGGAACAAACTGGAAGAAAATACAGGTGGAGATAAGCAGTTCTGCTTTGTCTGTTTCTAATAACTCAGTTATCCCACTGACATCTCAAAAGCAAACAAGATGTTCCACCTGTTTTGAATGTGTCAACACTAAGTGACCTATAACAAACTAAGCACGCTAAAGAAAACAAACTTCCAACTATGCTCTCAGTTTGACCTTGGCATTCATTATATCATCTCCTTTGGACATCTTATTTTTCTTAAAATGAGATATTCATTATTTATTCTTAAAATCTCTGCACTCTGGGGTTAGATTAAGTTTACTCTAAACCAGCCAGCCCTATGCACTTGGCATGACACACTGAATTCAGCTCCAGGAGAAAATGTTAAATATGCCCTATGACTACAGATTAATTTTGCTCTTTAACACCACCCTCCACACCTCTGATTCCCCCACACAAATGGTCTCCTCTCAGAACTCTTCCCTGGCTTAAAACATGTGCAAGAGTTTGACAAACTTTTTTTTTTGTTGGTTCCTAAGTCATCAAGACATTGTAAGTGGTTCATAGACTGGGTGCCTAGGCTTGCTCATCTAGAAAGAGATTCCAGGGCCCAACAGACAGGACAAAACATCCAAAAATATATTCCATGTGCTAGAAATTCTGCTGAAGATAAACACCAGCACCTACAGCCCTTCAGAGAGTGGCTTCCATATGTCATTCACTTAAAACTACAGTGACATGAACTTCACCAACAGCGAAGCTCCACTTCAACCTAATGAAGGAATTCAAATCAATATATTAATTTGTTAGCTTTTACATTCCCTTTTAGGTACTCAATGGGAGTGTAATTATATTGCCAGGTAAAGGGAAAAGTTTTCTGGCATCTCCACAACCCTCAGTAATAAGCCCAAGATACCTTTGATCAGAGCTGTGTATTTCATACCCAGGAATACACTCAAACCCCCTCAGAAAATGACAGCAAGTCATTGTTGTTTGACCTGTACAGGCTACAGCAATGCCACTAAAATCAGAGTCAAGGATATTTTTCAGAATTAATGCAACATTTAAAAACACTCTCTAGAATTAACACCAACAGCACCAATCCAGACCATGGTAATGCCCCTGAATGCTCAACATTGTACAACCAGGCTCTAATAACCAGTTATATTAAAACTTAGGAGTTGTTCCATTAAAAATTCATTTCTGAAAAAATAACCTCAAAAGTCTCATTAATACATAGTAAACAATTTACTTAAGGCAGTTTCTTTGGTTAATACTAATTTCGAGGACAAAATATCTTAGAAGAGAGAGTTAATGAACTTTCTATCCTAACACATAAAAATACTCTTCCTTATCTTCTCACACATACACCCTGTAGCATTTTTAAGTGGCACCCCCAAAACATAAACATATTTAAACTGCAGTATCTGTATGTTTTCATAATTCTCACCAATTATGTAGACTGGACACAAGTTATCCCAGTCAAACTCAGCAAATATTTGAGACATGTTGCTATTGTCAAATTCAAATAAAACCCATCAGCATCAGTTCTTCCCATAAATACATTAAAAATGGACATTACAGTGAAATAGAGGAAAAAATGGGATAGTCAATGCAAACACAGGCTCTTAAAATCAACAGTAAAACTGTCGAGTACCACGTTTCAATGACAATCATGAAGCCTATGCTGGAAACCACACCACTACAAGACAAGAACATAGAAGGTTGGGGGTAAAGAAACAAATCACACACAGAGACTGCTTCTCGCCTTTATATATTACACTCAGCCATTTCCAGACTTCAATGCTATCAATGCACATACTACCTGCTGCAGAGCACACACACAATTTGGATACAGAGGAACCAAAACACAGATCTGTAGAATATTTTCCAGTTAATCAAAATTTTCTCTCTTGGAACCATGTTGCTGGTAGTTAGAAACGTCTTTTAGCATCCCCAATTAATCAAGAAATGAGAAGCCTCTGTGTGGGAAGCAGCTGAGCAACACCGCTATGCATATTCAACCCCAAGCTGATGAAACAGCAACACGAGTTTTGAAACCACCCTTATGACAGTCCATTGAGCCCCAAGGAGCAGAGATCAAAGCTGCTCAAAGTCTGGAGCAATTCCCCTTGTCATGAGAATGCCTGATCCTGGGGATAGAGCAGTAGCTTATTCCAGGTCATCTCTGCCTGGCTGTATCCTCACCTTCTGGACTAATGCAACAACCAAGGCTGTCAGTTATTACATGTATAAAAACAAACTAAGTCATGGCTTTCAAATTCTCTCCTCTTCCCATGTCATGAGTTATGTAAATTCTTGCACATGAATGTTCTCAAAAACTCATCTAGCAGCACATATTTACAGGAAAGCATCAATGGTTTTCAAAGTAAGAGGGTGGGCATTAAGGGAGCAGAGAGTGAGGCACAAGTTAAGACTTTCTCAGAGTTAACACTGCCCTCCCAAATGAGAACAAAAACCAAACTAAATAGGGAAGGGTGAAAGACAGGCAAGCAGAAAGCACTTCAGTTTAAAATAAAAAAATCATAACCTTCAAATAAAAGCAATAAGCTTATGTTGAATGGAATAGGTTTGTTAGATAGTCTTCCTTAACCCGAATTTCCATCTATGTCACCAGAATTGAATTCTGACTTTATCATAACTTCAGTGGCAACACCCTTCAGATTCTCTCTCCACTCTGACATTACCACCAACTCCACTGCTGCTCTGCCCTCCTCTTCGCCCATCCCTCAATCCTCCACAGTATTTCCGAAAACACTTTTTTCCAGAGGGTCTTAGAATCATAGAATCAGTTCAGTTGGAAAAGACCTCCAAGACCATCAAGTCCAATCCTTGACCCAACCCCGCTTTGATTACCAGATCATGGCACTCAGTGCCATGTCCAATCTCATCTTAAAAACCACCAGGGATGGTGAATCCACCACCTCTCTGGGCAGCCCATTCCAATGCCTGATTACTCTCTCTGTAAAGAATTTCTTTTTGATATCCAACCTAAACTTCCCCTGGCAGAGCTTAAGGCCGTGTCTCCTTGTCCTACTGTTGGTTGCCTGAGAGAAGAGATCAACCCCCACCTGGCCACAACCTCCTTTCAGGGAGTTGTAGAGAGTGGTAAGGTCTCCCCTGAGCCTCCTCCAGGCTGAACACCCCCAGCTCCCTCAGCCTCTCCCCACAGCACTTGTGCTCCAGTCCCTTCACCAGCCTTGTTGCTCTTCTCTGGCCCCGCTCCAGCCCCTCAAGATCTTTCCTGAACTGAGGGGCCCAGAACTGAACCCAACACTCAAGGTGTGGCCTCACCAGCACTGAGTACAGGGGAAGGGTCACTGCCCTGGGCCTGTGCAAATAAACTCAGTAACACTCAGCATTCCCCCATCATAGCAAAGACTGAGATGTCATTACAACCCCCAATCTCCCAGTTACATCCTGCATCTTATCCAGTCCCCCTACACCATGCCCAGCTACCCAAACAAAACCCAAGATGGATATCCTTGTTTGTGGTCCTTTAATTAATACCTGGTTTGGTTTGCTGACAGTTCTTTCACTTTTCATTAGAGTTTCTCAAATATAAAATTTTCTTAAACAGGAGTCTCTACCTTCCACAAAGTGGTCAACTGCTACCCCAAAGAAACACACCAGTAGCTCAAAGGGAATTACTTTGAACTGTAACTAATTGCAACTTTTTATACTTCAGCCTCTCATGCTTATTTTACGTAAACAGAGAAAGTGGAACTCTCCAAAAGCTGTTTCTGTTTTGGGAATAAGTGTCTCTCTTCACATGTCTATGCCAAGTATTTGAAGATGTCTATTGATTCCAGATGGATCCACAGTGCTGATCCCCAGGACCAGCAGCCAGAAGATGACTCATCACTTCTTAAAGTTCAGTACAGCACCCATGTTTACAAGTAAAGGTATATTTTTAAGACAACAGAATTATGCCAACATTTTATATATTTAATTATGTTACATGTGCACAAATCTTCCAGCTTTACATCTTGTGCCACTACCACAAATAACCTTTATTCAGTTAAAAATCTTTTCCAAAATATCTGAGAAATAATAAAAGTAAGTAATATTGAAAAACATAGGAAAATTTTGAGATACAAGAAGACTTTTAAGGCATAAACTAGTCCTCAGATTTTCAACATATGGATTAAAAAACTGAAAGACAACAATTTTACTGAATAAAAAATAAACTTGCATAAGCATTCAAACAAAAACATTTCAGTATTTGTAGTAAGTTTGTTCTTAAAAATCACCCACGCTTCTATGCTGATGCATTTTCTTCCTGGCACACTATCAGAATATTATCACTTCTGGCATGAAAAGGATCTGCGAAGATCACAATTTCTTAAGGAAGCAGAACTGGTCAGAACAAGAGCACAACACCAACAGGAGTACAATGGTTTCTCATTTTACAGCCCTACAAGGGACAAACGCCAGCACTAGCAACACTGCACTAGTTCATATAGAAGAATCATGAACTCCATCGACCCCAAAACAGGACAGGAGGTACAAAAAGAAATCAGAGAAGAAAACAAAGCCAGTGGTATTTGTGTGAAATTGGAAAAAAAAAGAATCAAACACAGGAGACAGTTGCAACTACCTAAAAAGGCCTTTCTAAACTGCTAGAAATTATTTTTAGATTCAGATTGACACACATAAAATAACAATCTTATGACCTAAAAATACAAACAAAAAAACCTCCCCACTTAATATTTAAAAGTTGTGTGGTTTAAAAAAGAAAGGCCTTCTGGTAGAGGAAATTGCATTAAGAAAGAGAGAATCTAACTTTCTCAGAATATTTAGCATCTGAAGCCTGAAAACAGTTCTTCAAATGCAAGCATCTCACATTTAACATAAAACTACACATTACACCAGTTTCCACACCTGCCTCAAACTGAGTGAAGCACTTGGAGTTATAACAGCACTTTTGTATTCAAACAATCCACCCGGACTGATTTTTTTCATGACGTATTTAATATAACAAACTCATTTCCAAATACATTATATTTGTTCTTAAGCTTTCTACTAATAATTCCATAGTCACAAAATGGTGTTCTCCCACAGTTCTCCCCATGCCTCAAATGAAAGCGCAGTGTATTTATTTTGCCAAGGAAACCTCATAACTAATGTACATGTATATTTTTACGCATTCAAAATCCTACATTTTGTAAATGGAAAACTAACAACAAAAAAGTAGATCTAAATTTTAAAAGTACAAACTAATACTGTAGAATAGAAGACTCAAACTGGAAAAACAGAATGTAAGAATATTCTAAAAAGTAAACCCAGGGGACTACAGAGACTGAACTTAATTTACATTTGAAATAAACAGTTCACAACAACACCAGCAGAAAATGGAACACTTTATAAACAGACATAATAACAGGACACAAGGGAAAAGCAGGTCCCTAAAAGCTCAAATATCTTCCATGGATATGCAAGATCTCAGCAAACTACAAACTAATCTGAAGGACCAACAGGGCAAACTAAGTGTATAAAGTAACAGATCGTATCAGACCAGCACAGAACACTGTCCAGCCTTGGCAACTCTTTCACACAAATGCTAATCAAGGACAGAACACAAATCTTCTGTATTCTGCCATCAACTACAGCTGCTTTTCAGAAAGATGCCTCTTTTAGCCAGAGCAGAGTATGACTCTGGCTTTGTTAAGTCAAGGCTCTCACTGACTTGCAGCAAACTCATGGCTGTGCCACTTCTCCTGCACTGGGTCATCGTTCACAATCTCTACGTTGACTTCACTGCATCTGAATTTGAAAGTTCAGACAAGTCTGAGAGTCTGGTGTTTTCAACAACTGTTTGAAAGAACAGATCCTCCACACAGCAGATTCACATTAAAGAGCTATGCTGAAACCAGACTAGGGAGTTAACCACCTCCTAGTAGTAAAGATCATCCTCATGGAGCAACAAAATACAAGGCAAATGATTTTATTGCAAACAGGCGCCTTCTTAAAAAAACAGGTACCACACAGACACTCCAAATGAGGTCAAGAACGAACAGGCCTGAGTTAAATTAAGCATTCAAGCACTGAGTCAACTCAAAAGCAGATGAAGGATTTATTTTTTAAAAAATAACCTTTCCCTACCCCTTGCTCAATCTATAAACATGTGTCAGAAATATTTGTCTTTTGAAGGTGGAATTAGCAGAACTTGGCACCTGCAGAAAGAGACAGACACCACCAGCAGAAGGATAACAAGCCCTGAAATTTTTTATGTTACACAACTTTATGGAAAACTTTGTAGCTTGCCAGTTCAGAGAACAGATGAAACATAAATGAAGCACTACACTGAAGATAAGTTTAGTGTGCCCTTAGGACTCCATCAGAAAGGACAATCTAGAAATTCTGCATGTAGCCAAGGAGAATTTCTAAGAGAAAAGCGAAAAGGATTTTCTTTTCAACTGCATCAGCTTACTTTGATTTCTCTTCTCTCATGAATGTATCATTTTAGCTTCCAGTAAAGGCTGTCCCACACAACTAGCCCTCCAAAGACACCACTGCCAGAGCACATAAATTTGTATTGCTCTTTACACAGAGGTTTCGTCCATTGTAACATTAAACAACAAACATAGAATCAAGGAATGGTTTGGGTTGGAAAGGACCTTAAAGACCATCTACTTCTGACCCCCTGCTATGCTCAGGAACACCTTCCCCTAGACCATGTTGCTCAAAGCCCCACACAACATGGCCTTGAACACTGCCAGGGATGGGACAACTACAACTTTTTCTCGTGTCTCACCACTCTGATAGTAAAGAATTTCTTCCTAAAACTAGTCTAAACCTACCCTATTCCAATTTAAAGCCACTAGCCCTTTTAACATAAAATCTATTAACTGCTGCACTGCCCCCAGCCCACCAGCAGCTGGAATCCAGGTTGTGTGCCTGTGTCAGAGTGGAGCATGTTCCCTCCTCCCACCAAGGGGCTGATGATTATACCCACTACCCACACAACAGCCGTCTATTTGCGTATTTACAGAAATTTTATTCACCACATAACTTCATGAGCAGCAAGGGCAGGAATGGTTAGGAGAGGATTCATCACATGTAAATGTGAGGAACATACTTGGTGTGCTCCATCATGTTCAGAATAACCCCAAGTGCTCTCCTTGCTCCTGCAGCTACGTGGGAGCCACCAGAGGCTGCACGCCCAGCTGGGGATGGCAGCACTTTGTACACTCATAAAATCCTGTGCTCTTCCAACATAAATTAAAGACTAGATTACAACTTACCAATGCCTGATTTAAAAGGCAAAATTGTTATTATTATTCCCACGGATTAAACAATAACAAAGGTGGCTTGTGATCAACATAAAGATCAAAGCACAATTTCAACAGCAAGAATATTCTGCCTCCGCTGTCCAAACAAAACAACACTGCACCTCAGAAATAGGAGTTACTGATGCCTTATGATTTCACACATGACTGCACCAATAGGAAGTTACCAGCTGCTCTACACGGGCTGAAAAAGCTTTAGAGAAGCAGATGCAGCACAGATGAGAGAGTTCTTCAAGAATTTAATAGGCATTCACTATTTGTAACAGTAGCCAGAGAGGCTGCACACAATTCTTTCAGACTCAAAATTTGTGCATCCTACTAGATAGAAAAGCACAATACACAGCATACAATTCATCAGAACAAGATTCTGGTGGGAAGAAGTAGGAAAGAATTAGCACATAAATGTAAAAACAGACATGAGGGAAGAGACAGATGATTTGCCAATACACCCATGTTTTCATACCACAAAGGGGATTAAGGTAATGCTTAAAGCCTTCCTCACAAAAAAGTATTTTACTTTTTATGCCCCTCCACTAGTCTCAGCTTCCAGGGCATACGCTACATCCACTCCCAGAAAGGAGAAAGTCCAAAACATCTCCTAAAGTAACAGTTCTCTTCATACAGGCTTGTTTTCCACTCTTAAGAAAAAAAAGTCTCAGAAAGAGAATACTCCACCAGAAGAAAGAAGGTCTCAACATCGATTTGTAAAATACAGAAAAGGAATTAACACTCTAGGGATCCAAGAAAGTCACTGTTATCTAATTACCTAGCCATAGGCCTACATAAATCAGTTAACAACGGTATTTTAGAGTCTCTCAATGTAGCTGAAAAATACTTCAAAGTAAATTTATGAAATCATATTTTAATTCAAGAAATACATTCTTTCTCAGACAACAGTGACCACAAAGAGAACGCAATTCCCCAGCTGAGCCAGGACAGCACGTGCACAGGAGACAACATAGCACGACTCTGCTGTGTGCAGCATGTACTTCCTTCCTTCAATTGAAGCAAGAGAGACATGAGCCCCATCAAAACACCTCCACCAGCTTTGAATAGTCCTGAAAACAATTACGAGGCAGTCAGAGAGGAAACCACAACTACTGTCTCCGTCCTGTGCAGGATGCAGTGTTGCACCTGTCTGCTCCATGTGGCTCCACTGGGAGAGCAATGGGCATGAGGGGCCAGGGAAAGCATGAAGGTTACACACAGCTGCTGAGAGCACAGCAAGGCAGGAGGATTCCAGCAGAACAAGTGATAACACCAAATCCCACGTGCACCTGACGGGAACAAGGCTGCACCCGAGGTGCTCACAGAATAGGACAGGTTGAAAGGACCCAATGGGTCATTTCATCCAACCTCCCTGCTTAAGTAGGGTCTTCCTAGGGCACACGGCACGGGATTATATTCACAGCTCTTGGGTATCTCCAGTGAGGGAGACTCCACACCCTCTCTGGTCAATCTGTTCCAGTGCGAGGTCACTGCACAGTAAAGAAGTTCTTCCTCGCGTTCAGGTGGAACTTCCTGTGCATCACTTTCTACCCGTGGCCTCTTGTCCTATTGCTCGCACGACCCAGGAGAGCCTGATCCATCTCCCTGGCACCCTCGCCTTTAGATGTTTATACAGATTAATTCAGTCTCCTCGCAGTCTTCCCTTCTCGAGGCTGAACGCTGCTCACGAGGTTGTTGCACTGTTACCTGCTCCGAGAGCACTCCCACAGAGCGCAGCGATGCCCTGGATGGATACACAGCATTTCCCCTTTCCGCTGAAAGCACAGGGAGAGGAAAACCCTGCAGGGCGTCAGCACTGGGACCGTCCAGCCAGCCCGGAGAGAGGTGCAGGAAGAAACTACAGCACTGGGACCCACCAGCCAGCCCGGGACTCAGCACTGGGACCCTCCAGGCAGTCCGGAGGGAGGTGCAGGAGGAAACTACAGCACTGGGACCCACCAGCCAGCTCGGGACTCAGCACCGGGACCCACCAGCCAGCCAGCAGGGAGGTGCAGGAGGAAACCACAGCATTAGGACCCAGCAGCCAGCCCGGGGGTCAGCACTGGGACCCTCCAAGCAGCCTGGAGGGAGGTGTAGGCACAGCACTGCCCACCCAGGACAGGTCCCCGCGTCCCTCCGGGCACCGGGGCGAGGGGCGGGCGAGGGCAGCGGGAGGGAGCGGGACAAGCCGCGGTGCCCGGGGCGGGGGTCCCGCAGTGACAGGGCAGGGAGGAGGCGGGCGGCGCCCGGCGGAGGGTCCTACCGTGTACTCCCGCACTTGGCTGTGGAAGTTCTGCTCCCGGATCGTCACCTCGTCCGCTTCCATCCTTCATAGTCCCGCGGCCTCCGCGCGCAATGGCGGCCGCGGCCGCCGCGCCTGATCCTGCCCCGCCGGCGGCGGGCGGGCCACCATGGCCAGCGGCAGCTCGGCTGCTCCCCCGGGCCCCGGCGGCGGCAGAGGGCTCCGGCTCCGCCGGTGCGTCCCCGTGCGGCGGGAGCGGAGGAGGAGGAGGAGGAGGAGGAGGAGGAGGAGGAGGAGGAGGAGGAGGAGGAGGAGGAAGGGCAGCGCCGCCTCGGCCCCTCCTGCTGCGTCACCGCGCAGCGACCCCGCGCACCGCGGCCCCGCCCGGAGGGGCGTGGTTAATAGAGGGGCGTGGGCGTGGTTTACCGGGCGGGGCAAGGGAGGGCGGGGCCGAGAAAGGGGCGGGTCTTGAGGAACGGGTTTGGGAGGGCGTTGTTGGTTTTACCGAAAAGGGCGGATTTCTCGGAATTCACTGGGTTGGAAAAGACCTCTGAGATCATCCAGCCCAAGCTGTGATCGAACAGCACCATCTCAACCAGACCATGGCACTGAGTGCCACGTTCAGCCTTTCCTTAAACGCCTCCGGGACGGTGACTCCACCACCTTCCTGGGCTGTTAGTTCCGATGTCGAATCACCCTTTCTCAGAAATTCCTCCTGACGTCCAACCTGAGCTTCCCCTGGCGCATCTTGAGGCTCTGTCCTCTCATGCTGTCGAGACAGGTCACCTGTTCCGTGTCCTCACCGCCACGGTCAGGCGGAGCCCGTGTGTCCCTGGGGCAGGGAGGGAGTGCGGGAGACGGAAGAGGGAAGCGCTGCCCCGAAAGCGGGGACAGGAGTTACAGCTTGTGCTCCACTTCCATTTCCCTGGAGCAGCTTCTTGCCATTGCGTGATTTCTGCCCTGCTGGATTTTGCCCGGGCACTGCGGTGCAAAGGCCCACTCTCCCTGTCGTTCCCTGTTCCCTCTCCAGGCACGGACAATCTTTGTTTCTGAGTTGGCAAGTCACATAATTATCCAAATATACACAAAAGACTAATAATCTAGGACACACTATAGAATATAGATTGTGGTTTAGCAAATCCAACACTTCTATCAATTCAAATGAGTATTATTATTCTAAAGAAGTTTCAGAAATAAAGATGATCATTATCTGCCTGTTTACATCTATTGATACATTATGTCGATGCCATCTGTAATTCTGATTATATTCACCCCCCCAGGCTCTAGCCCATTTTCTTGGTTAAAGGTAGATAGTGAAGTATTTCTTAAATTTTAGAGTTAGCAAAAGTAATCTTTGACTGATGTATTTCACATAGCTCTGAATGGATACAGAACTTCCTGCAGCTTGAGTATGGCCACGGTTCCACCTTGTGCTTTTGGTAGTTGTGAAGATACAGACAAGGTATTTGCAGGCAGAATCACACCTTGAGTGTGACGGACAGAAAGGTACCCACTCTCCTCCTGATGCCCACTGCTCAAGGTGGGTGACTTTAGGTATTCACTGAGGCTGCAGCAACAGGAAAACACCATCAAAAGCAGAGCTGAAGGAACAGGGAACAGTGTCTTTGAGCTGCTTCTTGGGAAAAGCTGTCCTATTTTATAGCTATTTCTTGCACAGCACTAGATTCTGTCTGATAGACACTATTATTCATCTATTATTATTCACCTATTCCCACTTGTCTTCAACCTCCTTTTCTTCTTCAGATGCTGAAAGTGAGGAAAGCTCCGTAGCTGCCAAGAGGAATTTGACACAAGACCTGGGTTTGTGAGAGCAGCTGGTGCTGTTCTCTGCTCAGGAGCTGCTCCAGATTGAACAGTGTAACTGCAGAGGAGGTTTATAGGTAGAGGTAGTACCCTCTATTTTAACACACAGCTGGCAGGAGCAGACAACTGCCTAGTATGTGAGAAGCTGACCCCAGGGAAACCAAATTCTCTCAGAGCAGCCGATAGAAATATTGGTATATACAGGTTCCCAGCTTTTATCATCTTGTATAAAAGACACACACAACAAATTACAATGGCATTACAACCGGGGTGTAAGCAGCCTAGTGTTAAGCCTTCACTGGATTTGTGATGAAGACAGAAGTGTTGTAGCCAGAACAAACCAGATCTAAGAACTAGGGAGACCAGAAGGTACAATCAAATAAGGAATATGTGAACAACCAGAGATTTGGCCAGCAATCATTATGTTAAGTCATACACAGCAATACCAAGACAAGGGAGAAGCATGGCTGGGATTCAGGCCACAGACAAGCAGGAAGTTGATCTGTGCACAAGGATGACCCACAAGAAGCAGATGGAAGACCAAAGCAGTCTGGGGAAGAAGAAACAAAAGCCATAGTTAGGAGTCAGGGAAAGAATTTAAGCGTAAGGCAAGGACCCTGTAAGCTCTTAGGGAAGCCCCTCCAGTACATACCATTGCCCACTGCCAGTTGGTTAGGGATCCAGGCCTGAGGTGAAGATCAGTTATTTCATTAAGGACATCTGAGAGTTGTATCTAGGCACCAAGAATTTCATGCATTTCTAACTTTATCTAAAGAGATGTTAAACACCAAAAGTATGTAAGTGAGCTGTATTTTTGTAGCTGTAATAGAAATTAAAACTAAGATTCAGAAGTATTGAACCCTCCACTTCCACTTGGGCTGTATGTTTTCTTTTAATCTATTGAATTTGAAATTAACCTAATTTGTCTCATTCTGTGGACTGGTAAGTTCTTTCTTCATTTCTAGCAGATGAATTATCAGACACATGATACACATTTATATTTACAGAAAAGGCAGGGACAGGATAGAAATAGCTTCAATGCTTTCTTGGGCAGAAGTTATTGCTCAGTTCTGAGGTGTCTACATCACTAAGGAAGGTCACAGCCACCACAGCAAAATCTATTTATATTAAACGAGATTCAGCCCAGAGCAGACAGCTCTTGCAAACTGGTGAGAAGGCTGACTGATGCATTCATTGATTTCTGATGGGAGTACAAAAGGAGCATTTTGAAGCATACCAGAAGAAAAACTCACAAATGAAGTCTGAGGTACCTTGCACCAGAGAGTGGTTAAAAGTCCTCTAGATGTTTTCCATCAATATGTCAGACAAAACAAGACAGTGCTCGAGGGACAGTCCTCATTCATTCCTATGGCCTCAGCAACCCTAAGGATCCTGGCCTAGGTGTGAGCTATACATGGTTTAGGTGTGCATAGAACACTTTATCACACTGGTAATGTGCACATATACACACACAAAAGCAATAATGAATATCAGACTACTATTAAATTCTACATTTAGTGGTGCCTAACACCTCAGCATCAAAGTTGAGAAGATTTATGAGATTTTGCTAGTTTATTCCTTTTCAGCCTTGTTTTAAAGTATTTTTCAGCTTTAGGATTACCCAGTAAATGTCTGGTACCCCTGTTCCCCAGGGAAGGTTTTATGTGCACAGTATGATCTTTGAAATTCCATAGAAAAAAATATTGGGATATTCAAGCTAATAAAATTCCATTGAATTGTCTAAAATGGAAGTTTCTAAAGTTGGACCTGCTTCACTAGGAAGGTTTCCTCAGAATTTGCCAATGGATTTTAAATCACTCTAACTGTAAATCTGAATTTGGCACCAAACTTTAAATCTAAATTTATTTTGAATCAATTGAATAGGTGATGCCTTCTCTTCAAGTTATCATTGAACCAAATGTAGCTTGAACTAAATAGAAAATGGGAAGTTATTTTCTCTCTTATATATTTACATTCTTATAGTCAAGATATTGACTAAGAATTGGCTGCATTTAGTATGTTGCCAAGACCATTGATTTTAAAGAGAACTTAGGTAAACACACACCACAGATGATACCCAGCTCTTCACATACTCAAACGCCAGTTACAGAAGTGTTATGGGTCTTGTGTTGTCAGGTAAAGGAAGAATAAATCACATCATGAAGGTAGAACAGCTTCAGTTCCATATCTGGGCAGCACGAAGTGACTGAAATCTCATTTTGCTTTCATTCACCTCTAAGTGTCTTTCATGCCCAACTGTGATTATTCAAAGCAGTCCTGAAATCAAAACAATAACAACAGAACACAGGGGGGAGAAGCACAAAAAACCCCACCACATTGCAGTTTAAGCTTCGTTAGGAACGAGATAAAAGGAAATATTCAGGATATCTGCTCCATGCTGTGAATCCATGGGTGATTTGGCTGATTCTTCAAGTAGGAATTTATTGGTAAAACTCCTAAACTATTGCCAGGGTCAATATTGTTACAGAGTTGAGGAATCAAAAAACAAACCAACAAGAAAAACAATACAAACATACACATGCAAGAGCCTCCCTTTCACCAGTCTATGTCTGTTTTGAGCCCAGAGATTAGTGTTAGATTCAGTCAGCCTCTAAAAGGTGTTCAACTAGAGTGGATGGATGAAAAGAGTGAAAACTCACTACTTCTCTTTATGGTGTGTTCAATATTTAATTCCTGCTAATCACAACTCACCTCAAAATCTCCTTTACAGTCAGTTAAAAAGATCTACTCTTTGTAAATTTACTCTTTAAAGATTTTTCTCAGCCATGAACTCAATTTTTTTTCTTTCATACCTGAGTTCTCTCCAAACTTTTAACATACATTAAAATGTGGTGAGAGAACTACTGTAGGCTCAGTTTCAGTAATTCAATGAACAGTTGTAAAATCACCTCCTTCTTTTATGCTATTGTAGATCATTTTACTTATTACAGAGGAAAACAGCATGCAGATTCATAGATGAAAAACATGATTACTTCCCAGAAGTAAATGGAATGTGCAACTGAAGACACTTGTGTCTAGTTATGTCCTCTTGCTATCAGAGGGCTTGCTGTAGGTAAAATGCTTCCTTGTGGTTTTGATTTTCATGTTCACTTATTTTGTTACACAAAGTAAAGCCAGTTTTAGGGACATTTTAATCCAAATGCTATAGCAGTCATTTCCTTGACACAGAAATTAGTGGCTGTCTCTGAACTTCACTCATATCAACCAGCACCAATCTGTAATTTCTATTCTGAATCACTGTCTTCCAGATACAGCTCTCGTTCTGTAGATAGGACTCATTGTTCCTGGTGCATGCACAGACATTTGACTAAATTAATGCCTCTTTTATTGCTTCCCAAATATTTCAGATTGCTCTGCATGATTAGCTCACCTTTGTAATTGACCACGCATTTCCAGTATTTGTCAATGTTTTTGTGTCATCTGCCAGTAGCATTAGCAGTGGTTTGTCAACCAGAATAAATACGTCCCTTAAAAAATGTAATTTCCATCTCTGTTTTTTTAATCAAAATCGGGTTTTCAAATATTTTTTCTCACCTTTGGAAATTCTTTATATACTAAATACATATAATAATTATTTTACTGGTTGCAAGGGTTATGTTAGCCCTTATGGAATGTGAGCTTGCCAATATCATGTGTTGGTTCCATGACAACACCATAATGGATCCAAAAGAGTTATCTGAGAGTGGAGTCAATACCATTTGTGTTAGAAAATAATCATTAGAAGCTTGAATGTTGTTTTACCACTCGCTGAATAATAACACCAGCATATGTGTCTGATAACAAAGTGCCACAAATTATTTTTCTGTTCTTCCAGAACAGGTGCTTTCTTCACTCCTGTGCTTTTTCTTCAGTCTCTGTTTAGCTTTCACTCTTGAAATGCCTACATGGTACCATTTTAAATGACTCCAGGCCCTGTTCCACTTTGGTTTGTTGAGTATGTGGCACTGTGTAATGTCTACACAACACATCACACAGGCTATAGAATCTCACCCATCACTACATCTGTGCTTTCACTCCAAACATTGCAGATCCTTTACCTTCCATTGTTTCTTTGTCCTTTTGGAAGATTCTCCTTTGATTTGTGGGCAACTCAACATCTTTCATTAGACATCTTAGTCTGCCAATCTCCTATTGATTCTAAAAGATGTGACCAGGCATTAGTAGTATTATAAATGATGAAACTGCAAATATCCACTCATATTATCAGTTCCTGACTACTTAGTATGGCTGTACTCACTGTCCTTTAAAAAACCCTAAATTATTAAGCTGCTGGACCATCTGTGCTCAGTCTAAACTATCCTCAAGCTACATTTTATTAGCTGTATATTTTCAAGAAATGGAATTCTGCAGTTTTTGGAGTTGAAAGGTTGCACTGCAAAATCCTTAAAAAATAAAACCACATAATTTCTGGTATAAGTTAAATAATTTTATTTTTTTCTCTCTTAAATTCAGTACCTGACTCATCATGACTAAGATAACTGTACTGTTAAATATCACACAGGAGGCGTTTCAAAAATCTATCCAGTATTAAAGTACAATCGTTTTTCAGTCTGGGTGACAAAATCGCATTGCATAAATTTAGTCTTTGAAAGTAAGCCATGCACCTTTTATGAAGGACTTTTATCCAAAATGCTAGAAATTTTAAAGGAAATTAATCATCTTAATTTCTAAAATTAATAGGTGCAAGATTTATTCTTAAATCATGGATACTCCTTTCTAATTAAATTCAAATGTGTTTAATGCATCTGAGGAGTGTTAAGATAATAAGTCGCCTTTTTCTGGAAGTTAACATCCTCGATCCCTGTCAATAATTATATTGGGTGACTAATAAAATATGATGCCAGGCATTTTTTAAATCTTTATCTTCCTCCTCTGTCTCATTAGCAAAATGAATAGGTTTGCACCACAGGCACCACCTAATCTGGAGAATTCAATGATGTTCAAGGACATAGCAAATAAATTTCAGCAGGTATTCTTTCCTGCAACAGTCAGATATGAAATGCACTTTTACAGCATCTGTCAGTGGCCACTCTAAAGTTTCTCATTGCTGTATAAGTCTGTTGCCATTGCAAAAGCCACAAAAGACTGCAAGACCAAAAAGGGCCACTACAACTGTCCAGTCTGATCTCCTGACTAGGAGAACTCTGTGCAGTTATCCCATCAAAGACTACACTCCTTGCAGAGCTCCAAAACTAGCATTTTATCCACAGAACATACGGCACTCATCCATTCTGCCAGTGGTTTACCAGAACACGCTGACACCACGAGACCAGGCAATTTTATAACTTAAGACAATGCTTATTTTCAGAAACTGTACTCGGCTCTAGAGAGCCTTTTAAAAAATCATGCCCACAATGCAAAATTACCTAATTTGTTCTTGAGAGTTTTGTTTCCTTTTTCAAGTAGATATTACATTACAGTAATTACATCTCCAAGTAACAAAAAAAAAAAAAAGACAGGCTCCTCAATCCCTGGGATGATATATAGTCCTCTGTCCCTCATATAAAAGCAAAATCCACCTCTAGTGATTTTAACCATTGGGGTAAATCTAAGTATTTGAATGGAGGACTCCAGAGATTTCAAACTATCTCAAAAGTGGGAGGATAGAACAAGGAATAGGTTGTGAGTCACCCAACTCTTTAAAATATTTTCTACTTCCTAATTTTAGGTCCTCTAAGCCATACATTTAACTCAAATTATACCCACTCTGCCAATGATTGCAACTGCAGAGACACCCCACGCTGAATACTCCATGTCTATGCTACAAGGCACACATGTGATATTTGCTCATATTTTACGTATGGTGTGTCACATAGAATCACACAATCTCTCGAGCTGGAAGGGACTCATAAGGATTGTCAAGTCCTGCTCCCTGCACCTTGAAGAACTACCTCATAAGAAAAGCAATAAAGCTTGTGCCCCAAATAAACTCTTTATTTTAGAAAGGAGAAAATATTTAAATAGCTGCTCAAATTAAATACAAGAACAAATAAAGTGTTGTAAACTGAAAAAATCATTACAGACAAATCTGAAATATACATAAACTATAGCATTATTTTAGTTACCTTACCTCTTAGATGCACCATTGCTTGCACAAAGTCATGTACTCCAAATCAATGTCTTCACTTATGTTACGCTCTAGGAAAAAAAATGGGAGTTTTGACTACATAGAAATATAATAAGAACTCCACAATGTGACCTATAGTTTTTACTGAAATAAATTAATGAATGGCATGCAGATGCCAAGATTAAACAGAGTAATAACAAAACATTAGTAAGCACTTTTAGTGTAATTAAATTTTTGATGTATTGCAATTTTTAGCACGTAATTATTTTTGAAGGAACTGGAGAGTAATACTGGATCACACCCTTATTCCACCTAGTTACTAAAGAATAAAGTGTGGTGATACTTTTAAATTCTATTGCAGAATAATGGTGTATTGTCCATCACTAATAATGATGGCAAGGTTTTCCTCATCTGATAATCACTCACAGTGATTACCTAATAAAAGGACAATCCTTGGTACTATAAGAACCTCTGGTCAGTCCAGAATGTAAGCAAGAATTAAGATGTGCTATATAAAGCATCTCATCTTGCAAGTGACCTTGAATCTGCTTCCTTATTGCTGGAGGTTGGGATTGTTCCATGGCTACATTCCCAGTCTGCATCAAGGGGTTGCTGGTAACATCAATCTTAAACTCAAGTCTTTAAAACTATTTTTGATGTTGGCCTTGAACAAGTCTAATAATTTCTCTTAATCACCTCTGTTTCTACACAAAAACTAGTATCTAGGCTGACTTCTAATTTTTCATTACTGTGAAATCCAGCCACAGGTTTTCTGCCTGACATCAAATATCTGGAATCACAATTAGATAAAATATGTGAGATGCCCTGTGACATCCAGCCATCTTTATTGTATAGCAGTTCACTCTCAGCTTAGAGGACAATAAATTTTGTTTGACTCAGAGGTCAGTCCTTGAGAAGAAAAACGAGAAGTGTGTTTATATGCATATTCAAACATGCAAATTGAATGCATCCAATTTGCGTTATTTGTCTCCTAATGAGAATGACCTTTTCTGCTGATGGGAAAAAGCAATTGAAATTGGGCATGTAAAACTTATGGAAGAATATCAAATTGCAAATCTGTAACAAAACAGGTCAACTGCTTGCTCCTGTGAGTTAAAAAATGTCAATGTCATATTGAACCTGAAATCCCAGTGCTCTTTCATCTTTAGGGACACCCAGGTTAGGTTTAGTATCTGAATTTTGTTACTTGGATTTATCTCTTGTAACACTTCTTGCCTGGCACAACTTCCTCTTCACCAGCATTTATCAAGAACATCTAAACAGTCCTGCCACCACTAACATGGCTTCAGTTAACACCACAACATCTTTATCATTATTTTGCATAACAAAATTTCAAGCTTTAAAATTCAAATACCAGGTGACTTGCCCAAGGCTACAAAGAGGATGTTCCTACAGCAGGGTTGCAACTCAGTTACATCTGGTCTTTGGTCCTGTGTAGATCAAGTTTCCTTCGATACTGAAATTGAAACAGAAACAAGCCACGATCAATTTACCAAAAAAGCAGCATTAGGATCACATAGCCTGTGGTTGTTCTACTTCTGTGAATGGCAGAGAAGGAAATGAGTCCTGCATATAAAGCAGCTCATCTGTAGACTGATATCATCACTATTGCCATGTATCACCACACATTAATTGCTCTCTATGCTAAGAAAAAATAATATTTATATGTGTGTGTGGTCAAATTGCCAGTATGTTCTTTCTTTCAAGCTTTCCCTTTTCAACAAGAGAGCTCAAAACCAAGGCAGCATTATCACCACATTGGTAATAGGTCTTGGAAATGGAACCACACACATGCAGGACTCAGGACTGATTAAAGGGCTTGGAATTTAAACCTGCATCTTGACATGACTTAGAAGCAAGGGCATAGTTGTTTATTCTTCTTGTTGTTTCCTTTTCATTGTGCTGCTGCAGGAGTACCCCATCAGGGATCAGGGTCCCACGTTGTGAGGATTTATTTAAACACTTAACGAAAATACGGCACCTGCAGTTAAGAATTTACTACTGCAATTATAAGATGGAGAATAAAACTGTCTCTTCAGTTGATTTCTGTAATCATAAAATTCTGGATGATACTTACATGTACCTCATTTTAAGTGCGTGTTTTCCATGAAAATTGTACAGGAATAGGATGCAGTAAGCTTAACACTGCCACTCGGGAAAAGCATCCAGGCAAATGTGGGTTGTCCTAAAAATAGACATCTTACCTTTGCCACCAGCAAATAAGGAGAAAATTTCTACTGAGAAAAAGAAAATTCACAAAATCAAGCTGTACAGAACCAGCCAGATCCCTAGGCACACACATACAGTTTTGTAGAGTTTTGTTCTTAATGTTAACTTACTTTGTTAGCATGTTTGTTTGGGTTTTTTTAAGAAAATTAATCAGGAGAGCAAAAAAGACAAACTATTTCACTACAAACAGTGTAATTACTCTAAAAGGGTTTAAGTAATTGCTCCTGTTTCCACCTGTGTTTCAAAACCTATTTCATACTGGGCACAGGTGCAAGTGCTTACACACTGGGCAATAGAAGGACCAGCTGTAGTTGTTCAATAATGAATTCTCCTTTAAAGCGGCATGGAAAATAACTGTCCTTCCAGCAGGCTACCTTAACACAGTAATTTCTGTAATCTGCTAATGGTGTGGTCTCACAGCTGACTTAGGGTGATCTTAGCTTGTGCTTCTACTAGAAGGAGCAGTTCTCTTCCCTTTCTATAACTAGCTGTCTCTTTTTGTAGCTGAATCACAAAATTAATCCAGTCCAATTCAAAAACTTCTTAGCTTCATTCTGATAAAATCTTTAATTTAGTGGATCATGCCATGAGTCCTCGAGACAATATGAAGAAGGCATGAGGAAATGCATTACCTGGACAAATGCATAGCAGATTGAGGTTAAGCTGCAAAGCTGCAGTTTGGGAAGATGGCAATTACTCAAAAAGTGTAGGAGTAGATTAGGGTGGGATCCCGTGTTAGATACATGCCAGGCAGAAGTTATGTAAACAGGGGGTTAGTTAAGGTCACGTGTACACGGTTTTGTTTTGCAGTCTTGTCCTTTGCATAGGAGTCATCTAACCAAGTATCTCCCAGGTGATTGCCTGCAGCTCAGCCAGCCAGGCAAGGCAGCCTTTTGGTCACTGGGTTATGGAGTTCAAGGCACTCACCTGGTGCAGAAGACTAAGATGCATTAGATGAGGGGTTTTTTTTTCTCTAAAAGTTGTTATTTCTCTCCATTAGACTATAAACAGAGAGCAAGGTGACTGGGTCTGCTGTAGATGTCTGTCTAAAATGATGGAGAAGAACTCTCTCTTGTCTGTCAGGCTCAAGTCAGTGTGGCTATTTCAAAGTATATAAGAGAATAGTCTATAATTAGAACAGCACAGGCACAGTCCACTGCTGCACTCTGCTTGTGGTCAGGTAAGTAGAACTCCTGAACAGGAACTGAATCTGAAATTAATATTATATTATACTTAATAACATAATGCATTAGAGGAACTGAGATTAAGATGCAGAATGGCAACTAACATGTATAAATCAATATCATTGTTTCAAAACAGGCCACAAGATCCAAAGTTTGCTGCCATCCCGGAAAGAGCTCCAAATACTTCACTGCATTTGCCTCAGACATATATGGTATTTTGCATGTTTAACAAAGCCTCAGGGAAAATGCAGTCAGACTTTTGTTAACAGATAGAAGCATGCCACTGAGCTGAAAAAGCTGCTGGAAATTCTCCCTGAACACAATCATCTCACACTGTGTGTAAAAAAGACAGTGTTAGCAGTGGGATAAACAGTAAAACTGCACACTAGCACTGATGTAACTGCTCCTGTGACAGTGGCACAGCACTTACCCTTGCTGGTGTTCTCACTTTTATGGGTAAATTAACAGGTAAAAGTGATTTTAACAAACAGTGACAGTTTACTTTAGGGAATTGGTTGAATTCAAGCATTCACAGGTATTTATTCTGGAGTGTCACTCCTACTTCCAAGTATTCTTTTCCCAAAGTTGCCTTGTCAGAATTAAAGAAATAGCCAATGACAAGTGATCTTCAGGGAATAGAATTACAATTGGTATCTGAAAGCAAAGCAATTAACAACAAAGGTGAAAGAACAGAGAGAAAAGGAAATGTGCTTTATTTAGAGTTTTTTGATGAAAACAAATGATAATAGAAGTGTTCGTTAGATAAGGTCAGTGCTTAGCACAGAGCTAAGTCTCCCACAGAGGCATTTCTTGGCAGAGAAGCTTTGATTACATAAATTTCACATAGGAAATGCAAAGTGCCATAATGTGAGACTTTGATCAATGGTGCTATTCTGATTTATAGTCGTGTTTTTTAAACTGTGATGTGCACAAAACACTAATTTAAAACCTCATTTTAGTTGCAACCTACCTCTTTCTTTTAATAACAAGAAAATAATCTGATTGCATTTTTCATTCTTGTGTCACGAATTAGATAATCTCCTTATAGTTTAAAACTAAAAATGTTAATGGATTGGGGAAATGAGTTTCTGCTTTCACTCAGCATATCTGTCTTTTTTATGCTTGTCTTTTGGATCATTTATCTAAATAATAACCTTTAGTACCCCCTTCCTCCTTCCAATGAACTAAAAGTTATTAATGATTAAAATCAGTGAATACACATCATCTCCCCACTCGAGTTTTGCCATCTGGGGTTTCTACTTTCAGCTGCTTCTTTTTTTGGGGGGAGAGGGGAATCTACAGGCATCCCCTGTGAGACATTCTTATAGTCACTTCCTATTTTGTCTCAATCAAACAGCCTAAATTAGCTAAAACTAATGGTAGATTTCTTTTAATGAGTGTCACTGGCGAGCACTGACTGAAAAGACTGAAAGGGAGCAATTACATGAAAAAACTCAGCAAACAGTTTTTGGGCAGCAAATCTGTAGGGGCAGCCCCCAAAAGAAGCAACAAGGGGAGATGATGTGGGTAGTAACTTTTTCACCATACAAACCTAGAGATACAGGTTCTTGCATCTCAGAATGGTGGAAGACAATTCATTTTGTTATCACACAAGCAGCCCAGTGTCAGGTACAAAGATGGTGGAAATTGTGGGAGAAAGTGCCACAACAGATATTTTTCTAGACTTTTTGTGTAATCAGTTTTCATGATGTCTGGCTTAAGCTGTTTAAAGACCAAGATTTCAGACCTTACTTAGCACATTCACCCTTGAAAAAAAGCAAAACCAGAGTCTGAGAAATAGGGATGCATCTGTAAAACACTAAGAAAATTGCTTTCCTCATCTACCAATACCTTCTGCAATAGATGGGGCTGAAGCTCATCTTAAGAGCCAACAACTTTGTACTGCTTTGAGATACTGGAAAATGTTTTCCAGGGGACAAGTATCCTTCCACAGGCAATCTCCCCCACAGACCAAATTTCAGTTCTGCTGAGCCCAGAGGTGACATTGTGACATTGAAAGAAGCACTACCTGAAGTAGATGCTTTGCTGGAGACTCACAGCAGTGTCTTCAAGTAATTTGCACTGCTCTGAAGCTCTCACTGCTTGGAATAAATTCATTCTGGCATGAAACTTTTAGTTCACAGAGTCAAAAAAGGCTTTGGATTTAAAGCCATATTCTTACATGAATCAGGCTATTTTTCTTATTGCAGAACAAAGAACGACCCTTATGAGCTCAGCTTAAAAGTCTTTCTGGTGATGCTTTGATATTTCCTGGTGTGATAAATATTCTCAATAACTGCAAATTACAAAAGAGCTAAATCTACCTATGTGTATTATGTAGTCACTAAATCACATTTTCATGGCATGTGGGAGGCGACCAGGAGGCAATAGCAGGCAGCTGAAGGAACTGTATTCCACTCATTCTGTTGAGGGGTGGAAAATAATAACCTATGAATATAATTTAATAGGAAAGGAAATCTGTTAAAAAAGATTATCTCAGCAGGAAGCAACAATTCTATATGAACTCTCATTTCCAGTGAATTGTGCCATTATGCTCAATTTCACTGTGAATGTGAAACATGCCCTTGTGGCTCTTTCTGTGCTGTGGGATTACTGGCAAAACAAAGAACAAATACAAAATGTTCCCTCGGTCCTGAAGTCCTGTTTGGTAAGTGAAGCCCATATGATGCAGAGATCTAAATGTGAAATTTGTAAAATGGAAACTGTATTTCCTCCCTTTTCTGGTATTTAGACATCACAGGAAAGTTGGAAGAGTCATTAGCAGGTGTTTCTAAGCTATTTACATTTTAGAGCTTAAGAAGATTGTATTTACCAGGTACTTGAAGATGAATTGGTAACCAAAATAATAAACCATCATATTCTAGCATAGTATCTGAAATATTTGTCGTATTTCTTTTGATATGGCATCACTAGATTTGAATGCTGGGTTAGTCTATTAGCAGGTAGTAATAATTCTATTTGTGTATTTTTTTGTGAAAGTGGAATGCCCATTTTCACTCAAATTTGAGATTATGGGGTTCAGCAAAATACATGCTTGTCATAATTTGCTTTGTGACATGAAGCACTGAAGAAAGCAAATATTGGTATTTTCTCTCTTCCAAGATACGTGAAATTGCCCATTATTGGAAAGCTCTGTTGCCCTGAATGACAAATTACATGATGAGACAGAAGATGCAAATCTCAGAGTTTTAAAAGCACATAATATTTTCTCAAATTATATTCAGCTGTGTCTATCTTGCATTCTAGCATGCTGCTGGATTACTGCTATCAATAAATCTTTGAACAGGATGCAAAATGCATGTGAGCCATCTGTGCATGAATAAAGAGTGGCCCCACAATAAATTACAGCATAATATATAGTTTAAAATGTAGCAAAAGGAATGCCTTGACAAATCAATGCAACGTTTCTTGTCACTGAAGGTGACAGATTCATTATGCATCAGCCTTGAGAAAGCTGGATTTCTGAGGCATGGGTCATCTAGGACACATGATGTAATGAGAGATTATGGAAAAATGCATAGAAAGACAAAAATAATCTTCTGACTAATAAAGCTACATTAAATTTTCAGGTAAAATATAAGTCCCATGCAGTACTTTGTTGTCCAGGATAGGTCAGGAGAGCAATGACAACAAACACAATGAAGCCTGACTTCCTATGGATTTGGTCCCCACAGCAGATTCAAGACTGACCCTTTTCCTGAAACTGGGTAGTGTGCTGGCTTTCATTTGTGTTTTTCTGATGTCTGCTGAGATCTAAGCTCCTCTTCTGGGACTTTGAAATTCTTTCCTCTGGCCAGTTTTTGTTGAAACTGGGGAAAATTCAGTGTTTTGGGAAACTCCAGGCATCTGCCAGACATGACAGGAACCAGCACCTGCCCAGCAGGCTGCATAACCCTGGAGCACAGCAGAGACTAAAAATAAGACCAACCAATTGGTTTTCCTGCTGACAGCAGCAAATTGCCACGGGACAGTTAATTCCCCTGATCATACAGACAACAGACAAGTTGTCACCCGCTGTGCAGAGTGGGGAGGACACATCCCTGGGGCAGGGACGCTGGTGGTGAGGACATCCAAGAGCAGTTGGCACTTCCACAGAGACTATGGATGTGGAGGTTGTCTCTGGCACGTCCAGGAAGAGGCACCTGAGTCTGGCAGGATTGGAAGAGGCTTAAAATGTGGGTGTGGGCAGGTGGAGGTCAGGCCGGGATTCTGGTGCGTCCAGAACCTCCAGCAGCGTCAGCGAGGGCCTTGGGACCACAGCCAGGGCTGAGAGACAGGTTGTTCCAGTCGCTGGAGTGAGAAGAGAGACAAGCCTTGTATTTTCTTCCTGGAGTGTGTCCAGAGAAGGGCAACAGAGCTGGGGAAGGGTCTGGAGCACAAATCCTGTGAGGAGCGGCTGAGAGAGCTGGGGGTTTAACCTGGAGAAGAGGAGGCTGGAGGAGACATTATCGCTCTCCACAACTCCCTGAAAGGATGTTGTGGCCAGCTGGGGGTCGGGCTCTTCTATGGGCAACCAGCAACAGGACAAGAGGACACAATCTCCAGCTATGCTACGGGAGGTTTAGGTTGAACAATAGGAAGAATTTCTTCACAGAAGAGATGACTAAACACTGGAGTGGGCTGCCCAGGGAGGTGGTGGACCGACCATCCCTGGAGGTGTTTAAGGAAAGCCTGGACGTGGCACTCAGCGCCAATCTAGTTGACATAGTGATGTTCGGTCTCAGGTTGGACTGGATGATCTCAGAGGTCTTTTCCAACGTAATATTTTTAAATACATATACATAAAAGGGATGATCTCTACTGGCGGAGCCTCCCCAGGGTCCGACCCCTCAGAGCCGGACCCGCCTGAGGCGCCGCCCGGCAGGGGGCGCTGTGCCAGCCGGAAGCGGCCGCGCGGCCCTTCCCCAAGATGGCGGCGCCCAAGCGCGGCGTGGCCGCGGGCGGGCGGCGGCGGCCGCGGGGTGTCCGGGCCGGCAAACTCGCCCGGCTGAGCCAGGCCGTGCAGGACTTCGTGCAGGCGGCCGGCGACCAGCCGCCGCTGGCCCTGCTCAGGGACTCGGAGAGGCAGAGCCGCAGGAGTCGCCGGGACGCCAGGAAGGAGAAGCGCAGGCTCAAGCGGAGCCGACGGCGACGACTCCAACGTGGGGAGCTTGTGGAGGCTCCCGCCGCCCCGGACAAGCCTGCTCTGGACAAGCCGACTCCGGCTAAACCTGCTGCGGCCAAGCCGGCTTCGGCTAAACCTGGTCCGACCAAGTCCGGTCCGGCTAAACCTGCTCCGGCCAAGTCCGGTCCGGCCAGGCCGGCTCCCGCTGCCCGCCCCTCAGCCCCTGTCTCGCCCGGCGCCGGGAAGCAGCGGCCAGGCGCGGTGTCGGCACCGACATCGCCAGACCTTGCGGGCCCCTCGGCCGCCGCCGCCTCGGCGCGGAAACGAGCCCTGCTGGAGGCCAACGAGGAGGAGGAGAAGGAGATCCGACGGCTGGAGCGGCAGCTGGGGCTCGGGAAGCGGCGCAGGAAGCAGGACGGGCCCGCAACGGAGCGGGTGCCGCAGAGTTTCCTGCGGGACGGGCTGGGATACGTGCTGGGAGCGCTGGGAACACGGGCCGGGCTCAGCAGCCTGTGCGAAAGCAGCGACGAGGAGGAGGAGGACAAGGAGAAGGAGACCAAGCCGAGGCCGCGGGAGCGCCCGCCGGGACCAGAGGAGGACGAGGAGGACGAGGAGGATCAGGATGACGCCTCGGAGCCCTCCGAGGGGGATGACGAGGAAGAACAGTGGGAGAGCGAGAGCTCGTCCTCATCCCCCGAGGACGGCGGGGAGCCAGAGGCCAGTGAGCCCCCGGACCAGGAGGAGGAAGAGGATGAGGAGGAGGTAAGAGAGGTAGGATGTTCGCCTCCGATAGCACACACCGTCTGCTCAAAGGACATGCCACAGCCAGCACACAGAGCAGTTACATCGCCTCGGTAAAGCACAGGTGCTTGCTATCCAGTCGGGACATGTCCTGGTCCAAAACAGTGCTGGGCCCAGCGACAGTGTTGACTTGAGAGGCGTGCCAGGTCCTGGGGACAGCTGATAGACACCACCCGAGTCGGATGGTGGCAGGGAATTCCCTACAGCACAAGGCATGTGGGATCTTTACGCATGGGAGATCAGCAAGTAAAAGGAACTGCCCTGGCTTTAAAGTGTAAGAACATGCTTAAGTGCTTCTGCTAACAGCAAAGACAGCTTGTGTTAAAATGAGGATCTGTTACACACTGAACTGTTGCTTCTGAATGGTCCCAGACGTTTTGCTTGTGTTCCTTTAGAATAGGTGGACGGGAGGAGGTCACACAGGTCGTTTAGCGCTTGTGACACTAACTTAAGCTAGCACTGATAAAACCTGGGTAAAATCAAGACCTAGGATGTCAGGTTTTAATAAGCATAGCTTAAAAAAGATTTCATGTATAGGAAAGAGAAGCTTTGCTGCTGTCAAGTTCGTCGTAAAGGGTAACTTCTTGCCTGTATCTTTTCTGTATGTTTTTCCTTAGAAAATTTCCTTTGCTATTAGATTAAGATATATCCTTAACTAAGTTTGGTATATTAATCTTAAATAGAAATGCATGTTGGTGTTTAAGATACTGATTGGTCTCAACTGGCATCTTATTTTCTTCTTTTCTTGGGAAGACTCACAGTGCTGCAAAGTATGTTCCCCCTCAAGTAAGGAGAGCTCAGGAGATACTGGATGACAAGAAAAGAGAAGAATTGGGAAGACTGAAGAAAATGGTGAATGGCCTCATTAATAGGTAATGTAATAAGGAAAGTTGTTAATCTTTCTGGTTCATTGTGACAGTGTTCATCATTCAAAGCCAAGTGACAAGGATGTGACTTTTCTCTCCAAAAGCTGATTTTAAGTTGGCAATCATGTCTGCTATTGTTAAGAATAATTATCTTTGTTGATATAAATTCTTCAAAGTTAGTCATTATGGACGTTGAAAAATCTAGAAAATAAATTTAAGATTGGGCTGGATTCCACACAGCAGTTGCCTGCAAGTGCTGGGTATAATTCACTGTCAGTTGGAGTATGCATATAAAAAATCCTCAGTGTGAACTTTAACCACCCCCAAAAAGAACCCCACTGCTTTCTTTTTTTTAAATTAAATTAAATTTCTCCAGCACTACAACTGGAAAGGAGCAACACTTCCTAACTTAAAGTACTTTAGAGCAGAAAAAATAATATTAATTTAATTTTTAAAGTATTTTTAAAATAAGAGTCTATTGTAATTTTTTATCTGTTGTCTGTAAAATGCAAACTAGAATTTATTCAGTCATTTGAAATTTGATATGCCTTATATGTCAAAGTAGGAATTATTTGCATAATTGATTTCATCAAAGACTGATGTGGCATAGTTAAAACAGCTAAGCACAGTTTGCTTTCTTGCTCAATCTGTTCAGTGTGACAGCAAGCACATTGACAGTGCTTTATAAATACTGCTGATAATGTGTTTTTATATGTAAATTTTTTTTCAAACTACACCAGAATTAAATATATTACACTTTCCTGGTTTAGTGAACACAGAAGAACTCAAAAGGTCCCTTCAAATCATCTATTCAATCTTCAATCTTTTCTTAAGCCACACTAGTTTCTCTAAAAATAATATGTTTTTGTTGTGTAAACTGAAAATTGTGAGACTATGTGAAGAGAAGAAAAAGTGAACATTGGCTTTTGTTTCTCCGTAGGTTGAGTGAGCCAAATTTGTCCTCCATTAGTGGACAGATGGAAGAGCTCTACATGGCCAACAGCAGGAAGGACATGAATGACACTCTGACAGACACGCTCCTGAACGCCTGTGTCACTGCAGTGGCCATGCCTGCAAGGCTGGTGATGGAGCACGTCCTTCTGGTTAGCATTCTTCATCACAATGTAGGAATTGAGGTAATTCTTGTGTCTGGGACTCATTTTGTTTCATCATACATATTGTAGTGTGTTTTCCTTGGTGTTTTGTTTTAACTGCCATGTGATTTTTAGTTGTGTGTCACTAAAAAGCCTATTTAGTTGAGTTTCATCGATAATTGTATCTTATTTTCAAGGTGTCCACAAACAGAAGGGGCCAAGTCTGTTGCTTTATCTGATTTTATTTCCTCCATGAGTTACCATTAGTCAGTTATAAAAACATCATTTTTTCATCAAAATTTTTCTGCATCCAGGATCCAAAAATTTTTAGCCTTTGAGTTCTCTCCCCTTTAATTACACTAATCCCTTTCTCTTCTCTTGGATACATGAAGGTATTGATTTTGAACGATGTGTATCCAGATCAGAAAAGTGTTACAGTTACAGAAATCCTTTTACATTGGTGGAAAAAAGTTCTTTTCTATCCCAAATCATCAGTGGAATTAAGTAGGTATAACAATGATTCTGAAATGCAAAAAACTTCCAAAAGCTGGCAGTTTGGGGGAAGATTTTCTTCTGTGTTTTTAAACCTGATGAATGATGAAGGTAAAATCTCTCAATTTCTCTCGCATACTGTTAGGAAGGTACTGATGTCAAAGGAAACTTTTTAGCTAATTTCAGTGAAATGTTTATCAGAAAACCAAAGTATTTCAGCACCATATTCCCATCAAATTACACTTTTTTTTCTACATTTCAGTGCAAAATATGTATTGATGCAAGTTCTTCAGTTTGTCATATTAAGGCCTAAATGCTGACTCTGAAACTACATTAAATATCAGATGGATGCAATTACAGCAGCTTTCTCCATGCAGCCTTGACATTAAACTTTGTTGTTGTCCCTCTTTTCTGCTTGAAAGGCAGTTGTGACTCCAAATATATTACTACAATACTGTTTTAAGACAAAAATTAAAATCTTTTTAGAAGTTGAAACTTTGCAAAATACCTAGTAATTGGGTTTAGATACTGATAGACTAATAGGTGTCAGAAATAGGTAGATAATACCCAGACTGTGGTCTGTACTAGACTGTTACACATCCAAGACTGTAGTATTTAAGTTTACTGTAAAGCCCCATTGTTTTTTCTATAGACTAAGTGTAGAATATGCCTTACATGAAAGTGTGGTAGTACAGCTGCAGTGAAGATTCGGTTGAGCAATGCAGAAGCTGAGATTCCAGTAGCTGTGTTTATGCAGTCATTGGATAGTTAAAACCTAAACTAGTCAAGGCTTGTAGTGCAAGTCAGTACTGCTGCTGGGACTTCTGGTTTTTGTAAGAACGGTCAGCAGATTTTGGAACCATAGCAATGGGGGGGAGTCTTGTTTAGCAGTAGTGTTTTGGAATGCTTTCTAATTCCAGTCTTTAGCATCAACCCTCTTCAGAAACAGAGATTCCAAAATGTCTTTTCTAAACTGTACCACTGACAAAGGACTAAGAATTACCTTGGCTTCAAAATCAGCCTAAGCTCATGCTCAGCAGCTGTGAAAACTTGGTATTTTGGGAGTTGTTTTCTAATACTACTTTTTATTCTCCTGTTAAGGATTTTGTTCTGGAATGCTGAACTCAGTGGTGCGTTTGGTTTTTGACATGCAACTTTTACTGGATGAATGACAGGCAGTAGCAGCATCCTAGCCTGACAGCTGGAAAGTTGCTAATATGTGTCCATGAAAATTATGTAAACAAATGCTGATGTACGTGTACTGTAAGTTCATAACATGTTTTTCTTGCACAGGCTTTAAAAGGCAACTGGATGTCATATATGAGGTGTCAATAACATAAACTTTTATGGAAACATCACACCACTTAGATGTTTGTACATGTAAATGTAGAACACTCATATTGGTTGATAAGAGCAACAATTTTTCTTTAAAATTAACATTGGCAGTGACTCAAAAATTAATGTTTTACAGATGTCTGTAAATCTACTTAGAGCTAACTGCTGGATGTTTTTTCCCCCTTAATGGAATTGCTGCCAGGTCGGTGCT
Organism: Pithys albifrons albifrons; assembly: GCF_047495875.1. Classification (NCBI taxonomy): domain Eukaryota; kingdom Metazoa; phylum Chordata; class Aves; order Passeriformes; family Thamnophilidae; genus Pithys; species Pithys albifrons. The sequence goes on from NC_092464.1 coordinate 9,513,869, forward strand.
CACTTTTTGGAAGCTGTGGTGAAGAAATTTGATGAACTCTGTAAAAGTGATGCTGAAGGGAAAGAATGTGAAAATCTGCTTGCCTTGATTGCTCATCTGTATAACTTCCATGTAGTTCATTGCCTGCTGATCTTTGATATTCTGAAGAAGCTTGTTAGTGCTTTCACTGAAAAAGAGATTGAGCTGATTTTGTTTCTTCTGAAAAATGTGGGCTTTTCCTTAAGAAAAGATGATGCGTTGGCTTTGAAGGAGCTGATTGCCGAAGCCCAGAAGAAAGCAAGCACAGCAGAGAAGAAATTCCAGGATCAGACTAGGGTATGTGTGTGTTTTTAAGGATTTTATATTCTCAATAGACTTTAATAAGTACTTGGATACGTTATGTAATTTAAAAAATGTTTTCTGCTATATTCTACTTATGTTCTAAATTACCATTAGCGTTCTGTTGTTGCATTCAGTTATTTGCATTCTTCTTATCTGTCTTGCTCCATTAGTACCTGGGACACAGACACCGAAATGCTTGTGATGGTGAGACAGGATTTCTGTGTGTCATGCAATGGACAGAGCTTCTTTTTCATGATAATTTTACATTTCAAAAAATGGTCACTGAGGCATGGTGTTTAGCAGATCAAGCTTTGAAGTCAAGCTTGTACACTAATTAATATAGTAGAGGTTAAAATAAAGATTTATTTGTAGTCACGTGATCTAAAATCTATATTACCAGCTGAGCTGCTTATTCTCACAAACTAGTAATTTCACAGTACACTCTCTGCTATATTTAACACACCTACAGCACATAACCCACAGAAGTATCTCCTCCCAATAGGTTCGTTTTATGCTGGAGACGATGTTGGCACTGAGGAATAATGACATGCGAAAGATTCCTGGTTATGATCCTGAACCCGTTGAAAGACTCCGCAAATTGCAAAGAACGCTGGTGAGAACTTTCTTGGCATATGGACCCCAGTTATCCTTAAATCAGAAGTAATTCTATGTATTGTATGTTGACTTGATTAACTATAATATTTTTAATTCATTTAACAGTCTGAAACTGGGGGATAGAAATCAATTCTTACATCATTAAGTGTTATCGCCTTGTCCAGCCTTCTGCAGAACAGTTTAAGAAAGGACATAATATTTAGCCAAAGACTTTGCCTCAAAATCCTATGTAAAATATATGAGAAAGATTGTGAGGTGTTTAATGACTGTGCCGAAGAAACAAGTCAGTATGACAAGTTCTTTTTTTGGATGTGCACACCTGTTCCTGACTTCATCAGAATTATTTTGGAAGTCTAACACTTCTGAAAATCTGGATGTTCTTTCTTGGGTTTTTTGGATGGTTTGGGGGTTAGTTATTTTTTTTTGTTTGTTGGATTTTTTGGGGGGATTTTTTGGTTTTTGACAGAGAGAGGGCAGTTTGTCTAGAGCAACCCAAAATAAAAGGGGTGAAAGTAATTTATAAGTGCAGGATGTGCCTATTAGGATAATAGACCAGGCAAAACCAAGCTAGGTAACATAGTTCTGTAGAATTTCCTCTCTTATATTTTCACAGTCCTCCTGATACACTTCTAGACTCTTTGTTGAAAATTGTTATCAAAGAGCTTAAAATGTTTGTTGGTTGAACTGTGCAAAACTTAAGGCAGTTTGTTGTATTATTTTATTTAGTCAAGTGTTCTAAAGGAAAATCATGACCAGATTTTAAGGTGCTGCAACTGATTTTCAGTGTCAGCATTGTCTGAATTCTATCCAAATTTTGTGATTGGAAGATGGCTACTTTTAAATTTATTATCTCTTTTTTTAAAATTAGAAATACATCAAGAGCTTCTAAATATACATTTATTTAGATACTTTTTGTATCTAAAAATTACAGCACATGGGAAACTTTTAATTTCTTTTCAGGTTACTGACTGAAACAAAGGTTTGGCAGTAAGCATGGGAAGACCTTTATCGACATTAACTTACTTGCTTAAAATATTTGTTTAGAAGTAATTTTAAGTAATTAAAGTATTTGTAGTTTTCTTTAAAAAAAGCTTCAGGTGAAAGCTCTTGTGTTGTTTTTTATTTGTATTTTGCTATTCAAGGTTCACAGCAGTGGTTCAGGAAAAGACACACAGCTCCGTGTCTCCCTGGAGTCTCTGCTCAGCGCGGATCAGGTTGGTCGGTGGTGGATTGTAGGGTCATCCTGGAGTGGAGCACCAATGATCAGTGATACGAGCAGCAAGACTCAGCAAAAACTGCATGTGGGAAAGGTAAATCCAAGCAGTGCTAGTTGCAAGTCTAAGTGTTTGTGATCTCTTGCTGATTCTTCACACAGGTGAATAAATTCAGTTCAGAGCCCCCCAAAAAACCTTCACGGACACTCCTAAGGCTGAGCTTTTGGACTGTAAATTCTGCTGTTAGGTTTTTTAAAATGTACTGATGCACTTCATAAGAGCTACTACAAATATTAAGGTATAGCTTGTTGTTTGTTATCCTGTGGAATTGCAAAAGTGAAAGAAGAGACCTGATTTAAAAGTGGATTTGCTAGTAGTGTTGTCTGTCTGTGGCATATATCCAAGCTGATTCTAAAAGTAATGTGCTGAGATGGTTGTGGTGACTTACATCAGAGAAGCACATCTTAAAAATGATTAGCACAATTAAAGTAGATTAAAATGTATTTCCATATTTGAAAAAGCTCCTGATGATGCCTGTGCCTCTGGACAAAAGCTCAAGACCTCTGGATTGCTGATTCATAGTTAACTGGAAATCTTCATTAGTGGTATTATTCAGGGCTACACAGAAATAACTTTTAATCAAGCATAACTAAAACAGCATATAACTTTATTTTCAGGTAAGTTCAAAGATAATGGAGCTTGCTCGTAAGCAGAGAATGAACACCGATATCAGGAGAAGTATTTTTTGTGTCTTGATGACAAGTGAAGACTTCATGGATGCCTTTGAAAAGCTGCTCAAGTAAGTACAGACTAGCACAGGAGACAGCCCATAACTAAAAAGAGCATTAAATGGGTTGAAAAAATAGCATAAAATAGGCCTAAGAGTATTTAAATTATTAAATTATTATGCAATTGAAGGAACTAGGGATCCATGCAGGGTAAAAGTGTAGGAGAAGGGACCAAAACCCTGGTGTAAGGATTTATGGGTGCAGGCAGAACTGACTGGCAATCAGAGGAAAAGTGTAACCCCTGTTCTTGTCAATCATCCATAACTGACTTACAGCATCTTTTGACATAAGGAGCCTGTCTCTATTGGCATTGAAGCTGCGTATCCAAGTCCAGGGGATGGAAGACTGTTGCAGGCTTGTTTCCTTAGAGAGGCAGACCAGAAGAAGCTGCAGAACATCTCTTGGTTTTGTTGCAGGGTTTGTGGGATTGCTGTACTACTGCCACTCCTTAACTTCTTGCTAAGCCATCTTGTGGGTCTCTGACCATACCTGCATGACCTGGTAGTGTTCTAGCACCTCCACTTCCCTCTTACAGAATTTATTAGCTTTGGATTTGCTCCAGGGTCTCATTTCATTTTAAGACCAGTTTTCTTACCACTTGGCAAACAGCTTTTTAGAACAAGATGTGATCAGGCAAAATCTCAAACTAACCTATTCTTTGTGTTTGTCAGAATATTAATTTTAAGTCTGTAGTAAGTGGGAGAGAAGAGATCAGGTCTGAACTTTCCTGTCACAGCCTTGTAATTCAAGGGAATTGTTTTACCAGGGTGGCATGCAATTATTTAATTTGCTTACCAAACCAAAACAGACTTTGTAATAAAGTCAACTAATATTTGATTAAATGCCACTTCTGCAAAACACAGCTTGAATTTAAGACCATGATGGAGTCATTCCAATATCTTAATATGGCCTGTTCAATTAAAAGAAATTAGCTGCTGCTGCAACTCTTGCCAAGACCTGGTAGCTCAATTTGCAAATTGGGCTTGACTCTCCTCTGGACGATTTAAACTAGTACACAAATCTCAATACATACAGGCTTGGCAGAAGAACCCTCTGCAGGTTGCCTGGTGTGTGTTGGTATGGATTTTGTACAGCAGACTTGGGGAGAGGAACTCTCAAATCTGCCCACATCTGGCAGAGTGTAAGGGAAAGTATACAGCATTGTCAGTGAAGGAATTAATTTCAATGTGAACATTAATTTCAGTGTGTTCCAGAGTGTGTGGGAATTTATATTTGTGTGTTTGATGTCAGTCTCACAACATTGTTGATTCACCTTCTGCTAGCTCTGTGGCAGAGTTGAGGTGTGGCTAAAAGATGATTTAAACTATTTAAAATCCAGGCTTCTTTAGTTTTGCTAGACCTTCTCTTCCTTACTGGAAATGAAAGTAATTAGTTTGAAGCCAGAACAGCTCCCTGAAGTGGCTCAAGCTTGTGTTTGCAGAGGTGTCAGTGTAAAGGGAGGGTTGGCAAATCACTGGAGACAAGGAGGAGAGAGTGAGACTTGATCCACTTCATCAGCTTGAGGGGCCACACCTCCTTCACAAAACACAGTTTCACTCGGGAGAGGGAATGAATGCTGCTCCAGTTTGGTGGAGAGGCTAATTTAAAAGTTACTTTGAAGAGATAAAGAATGTGAGAAACTTTACATCTCAGAAAATACTGACACTTTTGAAGAGGCTCACATACCCTGGTGTAGTGGGATGTGTAATTCAGGATAGCATGAATCTACTGAAGTCATTGTATCTACTAAAATAATTTCAACTGACTTTTGAAAGGTGAGTTTCAGAGTTGCTGTTTTTGATCTAAAGGCTGTGATAGTCTTGGGCTTAGCTGATGACAGCTAACCTACTTAGAGACAGGCTTCTGCTGGTGATAAATAACCTACTTCAGAGGCAGCCTGTTTAACAGCGGGAAATTCTTCAAGTGGTCAACACATACAAGTCCATGGGAATACTGTAACTCGTGAATGATTTAATTGATGAGGTGGTTGCACATTCTTTATCAAGGATTATCAGGTTTATGAAATCTGTGCAGGTTTATGGTGAAGCTCAGCAGTGACAGTCAGTCCAGACTGTTACTAAATGCTTAGGAATGCTAGGTCTGGAAAGATTGGATACTGCTAGTTCTGTGAAGAAGTCATGGTAAGAACAAAATTGCATATCTGAGTGTTGTTATTTGGTTACTGTCTGGCAGCATGAGTATTTCCTAAATAAGCAAATCATGATAGATGTGATGATAAAAAAGGAAAAGGAGAGTGTGCCAAATTAGTGATTACAGTGTAACTTCTTGTGTCGTCTATTAAATGCATGTCCAGTGACTGAAAACCTGTATGTTTGTGAAAAACCACCTAGTTGCTCTGCACTAAAATCAGACAGAACTTGGCTGATAAGGGAGCAGATGAATTATATCACAGGCACAGGACTTACAGTGGTGGCCTCTCTCGGAGAAGCAGACTTGTAAGTTTTCCCTGCTCATTGGCAATCAGCCTAGAAATCATCCCAGATTTTCCTGTTGTAAAACCTTAAATTTTGGGGAGTTTTGGCTGAACAGCAGTATTTTTCTCTGTTAATCTGGTGTGTCTGTGATCAAATGCAATGCAGATGTCTGGAGGTGTGTACAAACGAGGGACAGTGGCATCAAGCAATGACAAACTCCTCTACAGACAGCAGGGCAAGTTCCAGTGAAGTCAAACTTGGTTAGAAAGTATGCTTGAGTTGTACTAATGCCATGTGAAACTTGAGCTTGAAGCAATGAGAAGAATTTTGTTTGATATTTTTCAGATTATAATATGAAGCATTTTTCATTTTAATTGGTTTTAATGCTGCCAAGCATTTGGCAGCCCTGGAAGTTAAATCATATTATTCACAGACCAGGTGCAGTGCAAGTTAGTTACCAATCCCTGCCAAAGGGCCTCAGCCCTCTTTTAGGCTGGAAGGCTGCTCAGTGCTTGGCCTTCATACTGGGACAGCCAACATAAATACTCATGGATACTGTTTTCTTCAGGCTTGTTTTTTTAAGGTGCTTTGAAATCACTGACTGAATTTCAAGTATCATATAGAATGTAGTTGACCTGCAGATTAAAAAATTCATGTCACAAAGTAAGTAGGAAAAACATGTTAGAATATTTTCTTATTCCTGGAGGTGAAGGGCCATGAATATGTTTCTCCACATAGGCTTATACTGATCCCAAGGCTGTTCTTCCTCCCATGACCATAGGTACAAGTGTGAGCTAAGAGCAACAGGGCCCTACAGTTCTTGTTTCACTGTTGAGCCTTTGTGGTGGTGTCTGTGCAGCAGCATTTGCTGCAGTGCTACTGCTGTGTTCACAGGCACAACCATGATAAGTCTTCCCTCTCCTCTGTTCTAGTTCAGGAAGAGCTACAAACATGGAGTGGACTACCTTTCCTTCCCTGGGGACTGATTATACTTGTATCGTTCCGCTTCTGTCTGTTGAGGTCTTGCTTTTGCAGCCACTCCTTTAACACCCATAATATTGCATCATTTCCACATTGCCATACCAGGATATTTGTGTAGCCCACAGTACTGAGGGTTTGAGTCCATCCAATGTTTTAAAGACTTCGTAATGTCATAGTCATAGCAGACAAACAGCACAGGGCCACAGGTGTCACACACAAAACTGATTTTATTAATCTACAGGTAACACTCAAAAACAAAAAGGAGAAGAGTACTTCAATCTACAAGTTACTCTCTATATATTCTAAATCCCCTCCCATGTTCACTTTTCATAGGTCCATGACAGTGTCCATATACTCTGCCACAACTTCTAATTGGATATTACACACTCTTCAGATGTAAATTTAGTTTCATGAGAAATTGTCAGCACACATTCCATTCTCACAGCTTGCTCCTTCTCGGCTTCCTTCTTATCTCAGGTTGTTATAGCTATTCCACCTGTTTTGTCACAGTCTTTATCATCTCTTGCTGTTCTCAGTCGTTCAGGGAAGCCACACTTCATCTAGGTCAAAACTGCTTACAGTTTCAATCTCCATATCACAAGAACTTTCTAACAAGTAAAATTTAATGTGATGTTTGGAGGTTTTTTAGAGTATTGCTCTCAGATGTTGACTAGCTCTTATTTTGTGTCAGTAATTTTTTGCTTACTAAATGGTTCTCATTCTCTTGCTAAATTTTAGGCTTGGACTGAAAGATCAGCAGGAAAGAGAAATAGTTCATGTCATCCTTTACTGCTGCTTACAGGAGAAGACATTTAACCCCTTCTATGCATTTCTGGCTAACAAGTTTTGTGAATGTGAAAGACGATTTCAGGTAAAGAAAAATCTGCTTCTTCTTTAGTTTAATTTCATAATTGTGGTTGGGAAAACAGTTATGAAATACCTGAGGATGGATGCATGCCTGTTAAGATACTGATCCTGGAGGAAAATTCTGGTGGTATGGGCATGCATTCAGTAAGGCTTATTTGTGGTCAGATCTGAATAGGAAATAAAATAATTAGTGCAGGAGGTTTGCATTTTAAAAGAATTGGAACAGTCTGATCAAGCATTTCTGTTAATTAACAGAAGGCTTATAAAGAATAGAAGGTCAAAAGGTTTGTTATGTTGTTACTCATTTAAACAGCTGCTTGATTTGTAGGATTATTTTTTTTTACCTTTGACCTCTAGGTGACATTTCAGTTCAGTATTTGGGATAAAGTCAGAGACTTAGAAAACCTGTCAGCTGCTGCCCTCTCCAACTTGATTTCACTGTTGGCTCACTTAATAAGGACAAAGTCACTGCCACTTTCAGTTCTCAAGGTTGGTGTGTCTCTTTCCAAATCCTTCTGTTTTCCTTGCATTTGCTAGTTCTATGGAAGATGTATTTTCCCTGTTGCCTAGCTGGTACTTTTGCTGATTATGCTAGGACAGAACTTGTTCTAAAGTTACCAGATTATTCCATTTGATTACAGTAACAGTGTCATCTGGGGGAAGGAGAACCTGTGGTGACCCAGGCACACAGAAAGCCTGCAGTTGTAAGATTGTTCCCTTTGTAGAGTATCTAGAGTTGGAACTGAGGCCCCTTCGTTAACAGGCTTTGCCAGTGGATTTTGTGCTATGGTTTTTTAGCTGATAATGATTTTTATTAGATGAGAAAGAAATCTACTGAGCATTTGGATTTCAGAATGGGAAGTCCATAGAATTTTATTAAAAGAATAGTTGAAATGGATGAAACAGGTAATTAAATGGATTGTCCCAGATATTTATGAATTATTTATCTAGTTGAGAAATTACATCTTGTGTTCTGGTACTAGTAGACTTCTATTCCTTACAAGGTTCTCTGCTTTCCTTATTGATTGGCTTTTGGAGACAGCATTCTCAGTTAATTCTTCTATGCCAAACTCAAGACTCAGTACATTCAGAGGCCAGTTGGTGTGCTAAAAGCTGTTCATTTAGAAGAGCAGACATCTCTTTGAAATACTTGAATTAATCTAATTCTCTCTGCCTGCCAGGTAATTGAATTCAGTGAACTAGATAAACCCAAAGTCCGTTTCTTGCGACAAGTATTAAGCACACTGTTAATGAAAGCAGATGCTGAAGAACTTAGTGACATTTTTGTGAGGTAAGTGATCAGAGACATCTCCAGGGAACCCTTGTTGTGGAGATTAATTAGGAAGATAAGAAGTTTGCTTATTTTGTTTGGAATTACGTGGTGTGTTTTCCACACATCAGCCTTAAAAGGTGAGCTCTCCTGGGAAGCATTTCATTTGTGTGTTAGCACAGGCTCTGACAGAGATGCAGCTGTGACAAGTGTTACACAAAATAAGGCTTTCAGATATTCAGTGTGTCATTTTGATCATAGGATCCTTATGAGCAGAGCTCTGTAATTACCTGTCACTGCTGTACCACCTGTGTGCAGTGGGACTCACTCTGCCAGCAGTCATTGCTAGGAGGTATCTTAAGGATTTCTTTCTGGGGTTTTTATCAACATTGAAAAATCTTATTTTTGATATGGGACTGGGTTGCCTGGAGAGGCTGGGAAATCTCTGTCCTTGGAGATACTTAGGGCTGGAGTGGGTAAGGCTTGCAATGTCACATAAGTTAGAAGAAATTGGGTGGTGATGTTCCAGCTGTTACACAGCAACACAAGGCAGCTTGAACACAGTGTTTGCCTTGTTTTTTTGCTGTAATATAATTGTTTACATAAAGCACGTCTGAGGCAGAAATATTCTGTTTTATTGTTGAGGGCCAGTTGTGTGTTGAGTGTTTGGGCTGTTTGCCAAACCAGACTTGGTAATTTTAAAGCCTCTATAATAAAACTCCTTTTATAGGTTGGGTTTTTTATTATGTTTCTATTTGAAGACGATAAAGAAAATTAAGAAACTTCTGAAACAGTAGAAGAGTAAATAATATTATTGATCTCTATCTTTACAGGGTATCTGACAACCCCAAACTGGGAATGCTACGAGAGGGCTTGAAACTCTTCCTTACCCACTTCTTACTGAAACATGCACAGGCCCATAAGAGTGCTGAAGAAGCTAACTTGTTAAAAGAAAAAGTTGAACTAGCAACCAAGGCTTTGGAGGCAAAGGAACCCAAACTGAAGCTATAGTTCTGTTTTTCTAATAAAACATACAGAAAAAAAGTATTTTCTGATAAAACATACACAAAAATATTTCAGACACAAATACTTGAGAATGAGGAGAGCCCTTTTACTGTAAAGGATCCTTTTTTATGTAAGCAGTTACTTTGCTCTATACACTAACTAGAGATTTAATTGAAGGGGATACAAGGCCTGTTTGAAGAAAGGGGAAATGTTGTTTTTGTCATGTCCCTTTTTAGTACTAGTGGTTCGTGTTAATGGTTGGTGTCTGGAGAAGAGGGTGAATTTCTCTTCTGTGATGCTCCCCGTCAGCAGCAGTGTTCTGCATTGCATATTCTAATCTTTTAAAATTGTAGAATAATAAAGAAGCAGCCTTAACTAAAAGGCTTTTAATAACAAATCATGGCACTTGCCTGAAGAAAGGGGCCACTAGATGGCACAAGTACTGGTGGGTTGGTTTGGGAAGAAATCAACTTTTTTCTCAAAGTGTTTGAAGTTATTTGCTAATTCTGTGAATTGTTTCCCTGACTGTGGGTCAGGAAAAGATCTTCAGTTGGATTCAAAGCTGTAGTAAAGCAACTTGAAGATCTGACTTTGCCCAATTATATTGGGTTGAGAGATCACAGCATAGTAATTGCTTTTCTAGCCTGTTTTTCACAGCTTTAGATTAGGAGTTGCCTAATCACTTTTGGTAATCAGAAAAAGAGTGTCATCAGTATGAATATTTAATAAGAGAACACCTTCTTTAAGAATTTATTTACATCTTCCACTCAGATTTTTAAAATAAATGGTGTGCATTTCTTTCTGTAACACTCTTAATGATTTGTTTCTTTTGTCACCACTACACATTAAACTGCCATTTTTCTAAATGCTTTGCTTTTTGTATTAGCTTCACTCGAGCTGGCCTGACAGGAGGGGAATAACCTTAAATTGGGTGGAGAGGGGAAAGTACTTTCTCATCTGCAATGTGCATCTGTATGATCTACCCAATTTGGAGCTGCTGGCCCTACTTCTGTAGCCACAGTGGCCTGTGATGTTCAACAGGCCACTTACAGAGCCTCCTAATTGTATTTGATACCCATTGATTTGTCCCTGTTGAGTAAAATTATTTTTAATCAAATTGTTGAATGTAGAATCCTCTGCTTGCCCAGGTGTGTGAGTAATGTTTTCAGGCAGAAAAGTGCTTCCCCCAGCAGCCAAGGAGCTGGTTTTAGTCACCTTTCCTGTGTTGGAGAGAGAAAGTTAAAAGGAGCAAGGTGTCCTGGGAGCAGAGACCAACTTTCAAAATCTCAGGTTACCCTGGCAAGGTAGCAACAAACAGAAGAGAATGACTATCAAAAGAACAAAGCAAGGTGCTTTTTTCCTCCTGTTTCATACCATTGGCAGCTTTTAAAGAGTACAGAACTGCCCATTTCCCTTCAGTTGCATCATAGATCTAACAGACAGAAGAAGAAAAAAAATTCAGTTACAATACTTATGAAATCCAGACCAATTAACAGAAGTGTGGGCAGCAGCAGAATTGGCACTATTTTGATGTCCTACAAAAGTCACAACTTCAGGCAGTGTCTGTAAACAGCTGCCTTACAACAAACCACACCAAACCTGGTATTTAGGTTTTGGAGTACAGGCTCAGGAGAAAAACTGCAAACCCCTAGAAACTGGCTGCTGTGGAACCCATGGGACTCAGTGAGTAAAAATAGCTCCCCATAGACTGCAGCAGCCACCTAATTAATCACCTTTTTGTAGGAGTTTACATAGACCCAGTGTGTCAACATATTTGGGGTTTAATGCCAGAAATGGAAACACATTGTTCGAGCAGGGAGGTGGAGGCGACTGTGCTTCTTAAGATAAAATTCAAATCATCTTCCTTAGATGAAAGGTGCCAGGCTGCCTGTCTCTGGTGTGAGTGCTTTGCTTGGTGATCAGAGCTGACCATGCTTTGCTGCCAAGAGTTTTATGGGTCTGATTCTATTCACTTGCTGCAGCTGCCTGAGGCAGTGGGATGCAGGTGTTGCTGTGCAATTAGAAGGGATGGCTTTAACCTTACAGTCAAAAATTGCAATTGCCTTTTTTTTATGCTGAGACTTGGGTTAGTTATTATTTATCCCAAAGGCTAGTATGTTTTGTTCAGACTTTATGTTATCAGAGCCATTCCTTTATTTCTGAAAAAAAAAAACCCACAACACTTTTTACCTGCCTGTGGCTTTTATATTTGTCATATTTATGTAGGAACATAATTTTCTTTTTTAAAAAATGACTTTGCAAGGAAAGCAGCTGAAAATATACTGCCAATCAGAGTCATGGTGCTGGGACAGTTTTTGTGGGTAAATCTCCAAAAGTCCTGTTCTACTGCTGTGCTTCAGTGAGGGAATAACTGTCCAACAGAAATCTGACAATTCCAAGATAAATGTGAATTCCTGGGTCTTGAATCTCGCCATATTTAACAATTTTTTCCATGATTCTATTGACCAGATTGCCACAGCTTGCCAGAGGTGGAAGGTCTGACAGAGTCTGCTGTTGATGAACACGTGCATTTGCAAGCTGTTGCTTCTGTCGACATTGCATCCCAAGGATATAAAGGATATAAAGCTTGTGTGAAAAAGACAGCTGAGATTATTTTGTATTAACTTATATTTTATAGGTATTATGTATGTATACATGTGTGTCTAAATGTAATACTAACATATATATTATATATGTATAATTTTATATATACTTTAACCCTGCAGGAAAGACTTGTCCCAGCAAAGCTGGCCCTGCCAGAGTGTCTCCTCCTTGTAGCAGGGCTGACAGAGCTATAAGGTCTCTCTGGAACAGCAGCAAGACTGAATGCTGGCAGGCAGCTTCCTGCAGGACTGCACACTCAGCACTGCCTGCCAGCAGAGGCTGCTGGGGAAGTTACACCCAGCTGGGACACATTTTGCTTTGTCTGCCATGGAATAAATGCTCAATAGCACACATACACCAAATACAGCACATCGAGATTTCTTCCTAGTGAGTATTATCTGTTAGCCAACATCAATCCTCTGTGAGAAACATTCCCTGATCACTCCAGTAACAGAGATGCCACTTAAAATGTACAAACTTCTTCCATAAAGGAGGTTTAGGGAAGTTGCTACTTGATGAGAAGAAAAGGGCTTTGGATTGGTAAAAATAGACTATACTGGAAAACTGAACAGCTACGGTTGCAACACTAATCCTTGCTCCCGACGAGCCAGTGGAAAACACGGAGTCATTGGCTTTAGATGCACTTAACTAAAAGCCGGATGTTTGACTCTTTAGTTATATAGCAGAAAACTTGAATTCCCCCTTTGAACAGCACGATCCACTCATCATAGCAGTTTGGATTTTTGTTTTAAGCTGGACAGGGATGTCTTAAACTTTCTCTGTTTTCTGTATCAAAATTAACAGGGCAGTGAAGTCTGGTTTTTAGCTTTGGCCAGTGTTACGCTGATAAATCATACACAAGTCCTTCTGGCAGGGTTTTAACACCGCACCTGAATGGGCCAAGTATTTGCAGGGCTTCCTTAACTTGCCATTTTTCCATTGTCCTGCGCTCCGGGGATGACGGGTTGATGTCAGTCGCGCTCCGAAGGCGCAGACGCGGCGGGTCTGCCCTGCCTGGCGCTGGGGAAGGTGTGCAACCCAATCCTGTGCTCAGAGCACATCTGGGATCGTTTCATTCCCATTGTTCTGCGGGTGAACTCTGGACGTGAGAAGTTACAGCCCGGGAGCAGCACGGTGCCAATTGTGCGTGACAGTGATTTCAGCCTAATAAATATGCAAGTGGCAACTCCAATACTCGAATTTTGGTTGAATTGAGTGCAATTGCAGCTTAGTGCCTGGCTGTGTGTGTGACAGAGCCCGTGTGTGATTTTTTTCCTGCAGTGGATGGAGCACTTTTGTTTTCAGGAAACAATTTGATCCATAGGGTCACTTATAAAAGGCTGAGTGCATGCTTAACCCAAGACTTTTTGGGCTGGACTGATTTCAGGAATTGTAGGTAGAGGTATGACTCTTTTACCATATGCCACTTTCTGTGATTTCATCCTGTAGGAACTTTCCTTCACCCTCCAGTAAAGCTTAGTTTACCAGGAGCCCCACGGGCATGGACGTCACAGCTGCCCATATAAAACAGCTGTGCTATCCCCAAATTCTGGTGCAAACTGCAGCCTGCCTTTAAAACTAATTGCAATAAGCCTCCAGCTAATTTAGACGCATGCACAATTCCAAATCGGATACCATGTGGTTTTCCTAATAACACTTTAAGGAAATGAATGATCATCTATCAAGAATAAGCTTAGGAAGAGCCAGCTGGCACCAAAAATTCCTTAAAACTTAGGTCCTAGGACAAAACAGTTCACACCCCAAAATCAACCCACCTCATGTGAATTAAAAATGACAAAGTAATGAAACTAGAATGAGAGGTACAGAGTAAAATTAAAAGAGACTGGTTTTGAATAGTTCTTTAAAGTCTTCTGTCAGTTACAGTGAGGTGGTTGTTTCATTTTAATAAGTGAGAGTTTTCCAAGTGTGATACATTTTTCATTAAAAACTCCATTATGGACCTTTTACCATTCAGATAGTAAGAGCACCCTCAGGTCTCTCTTGGGTGCACAGGCCCACACAGCTCTGCTGGAAAATAGCAGGGAATATTGTTGGAGGCAGTGAAGCCACGAGGGAGCAGCCATTGGTTACAGCAAGGGGATGGAACAATGTGTTTTTCTAATACAGAGACAATAAGCTGAGACATGTTTGGTGTCACCTTGGGGAAAAATAAGTTACCTTGACAGCATTTTCTATGCTTGCATCTTCTTCACAAAATTATTTTTCCTCCTCAACCAAAGTCTTAGACTCTGAATAGAATTTTTTTTCCTTACTCTGTAGTTCAGTTCATTCTTAAAATGTTTGGTAGATGATGTTTATTTTCACAATTTCCCTACGTAAATGGTTTAGAACTAAGTTTGTTGGTCTCTTTGAGATTTTTTATTACACCAGGGATTATGCAGGTACTGTGTGGTGGGGATGAGGAAGCACTGCAGAAAGGCAGAGACAACACCTGAGAATCCTAAACAGTTCCTAGGGTAATAAAAGCTGTTGAGGGAGTCTCTGGAGCTCTTCACCAGAACTTCAGATCTTGAGCAGCAGGCACTACGTTATCTTGAAAGCTGTGGGGTTTGAATCAGTTCACCTTTCTTGCCTGTGCTCTGAAATCAAGGTGAGAATCAGAGACACTGGACCCATCCATGCTTCTGGGCTGCCCTATTCTTGTAAGACCTCACACCGAATTTGTGAGTTTAAGGAACCTTCACACTGCTCAGGTCTTTATTCCTGGCCAGGTTTTTGACACCCTCATGGATGCTGAGTAACACTTTCCCTGAAATGGCCCCCTCCAGGAAGGAGTCAGGGCTCCCCAAGGCTGACATGGAGCTGTCAGAGGCACACGAAAAGCACATTTAAGCCTTTTCAACATTATCTCACTTTCCTGTTACTAAAATTGACCCTCAAATCTAACCTATAAATGTGTTTATTATTCCTGAAGGTGAAGATTTGGAGGAATAAAAGAGTGGGGGTTTCAGATATCTTGCCATCCTAAGACAATGAAAGAGATTTCTTCCTTCTACCCCCAAAGCAAAGGGCACCCATAAATTCTGGGTTACTGCAAGAGTGGTGTGCTCTCATGGCAAGTTCAGAGCCAACACAACAGATCTTTTCTGTGGTACAGGCTGCTGAGAGCTCCTGCTCCCCAAGGGGGATCCAATTTGAGACACCTTGAGTTGGCCTTCCCATTCTCTGTTTTAGTCTGTCCAGCACACAGACAGTTCCACTTATTTACCTGGGAAATCTGCAAGAGAGAACGGAGTGAACTCACCCCCCAACCTGCCCACAGTGGAACAGACCAGTTATCTCTCCTCTACTAAATCCTCCATCATGGCCTTTCCATCACCTGAAACCTGTGTTACATTGAACAGCATCTGATCACGGGGCTGAAGGGTGAAAATGTGGATAAAATTTATAACTTTTAGTACAACAAATCACATACTTTCCCAGCTGTTATTCCATCTCCTCCATAGTCATTTATACTGGCCATGATCCATTAATCACATTTCCAAGACACACAAAAAGGAAAAAAAGGTGGGAAGAGCAGCTGTTTCATGAAGAGGCTGAAGAAACGTGGAATAATTTGCAGACATTTTCTAAGCAAGTTACCTGCAGAACAGAGCTGAGTGCTATGATGCTCTGAGCAGGAGCATAGAGGCAGCAAATCACTGCCTCATATCACTCAGATCTGCTTCTCCCAGCACCCTCAGCTCACCCTCTCAAGACAGTGTGAAATGCTCATTAACAGCTTAAAAATCCTCAGTCCATGGTCAGTCAGGGCCTTCAGAAAAGCTGGGAGCTAAGAGCTTGAGAGGGAAAAAGGGAGTCAAGAGATCCCTGAATGAGGGTGAGAGCTATGGCAGGAGCTGGGAGGGGAGAAGGAGACAGCACAGGCAGCAGGAACCACTGGCTGATGCTGCTGAAGTGTCATCTTAATTATCCCTGGCAAAAGAACAGTGATTAACATCGATGACTGTGGACAACCTTTATGTAATTACTCATTAACATTTCTAAAATTGCACCTAGCTGCTACAGCAATACATGCTTTATAGATTCATCATGTTGAAGTCCAGAAAGAATCATTAGATCGTCTGTGCAGACCTCTGTGCTTTGCCAGCTGCTATTACACTGCAGAAATTAGCACTGGAGGCAGCTTCTGTTTGGCTTCCACGTACTTTCCAGAAAGGGCATCCAGGGATACCAAGCGATGGACAATATACCCCATTCCTTGAGATGTTGTTCTAAATTGAGATCACTCTCCTGCCCTAGTCTCACATTAAATTCTATGCTGGATGTATTTTATTTTTTTAATTTTATTTTTTTATTTATGGAAATGGTATCCATAGCCAAGAATTGCTGGATGGGAACAGGAATTCTCCGTCCCCATCTTCTCTGTCCGGGAAAAGAGGAGGCAGCTGAATTAAAGGCTTCCTCGTTGTCCATCTGTGCTCCCTTCTCAGACATGAGTACCACCTGCCAAAAGCTACCATTGGCCAAGAACATTAACAGAAGTTCTATGAATAATAATTTAAAATAATGGATTAATTAGAGGAAATTGTGATCCTCTTGCAAATGTCCTTCCTGCCAGCAGCAAAATGAAGTTAAGCCTTGCAGCTACACAATTCATTGCAAGCCACTGGCTCTGCTGGGTTTTACTAGATGAAAAAGGCACTTTTATTCTCACCTACTCATTTTAGAGACCAGTCCCAGTTAGACCAACTCAGCAAAACCTGATTTTTTTCCAAAAGGAAGTTGAAAACCAGATTTTTATAGTAGCTCATGATCAGAGAAAGACAACTCTGGACTCCTATATGCTGCAGGTGATCCCATCTCCATACAGGTGCTTCCATTTCCACACAGAACTTCAGTTAAATTAAAGTACTTCAGTCCTTGGAGTAGGGACAAGACATTAAGTATGTTGTGGGTCCACTGGCCTTGCAGAAGACTGTTTGGATGAGACATTATGCAACCTGTAAGGCAAGAAAAATGAAGCAAAAAGTCCCAGAAAAGACAAACCCACATCTTCTAATGTGGGACAACCTCAATACACCATTGGTATGATTCTGGTTGCATGAGTGTTGGTGAGAAATGAAAAATCTGTGTCACAGTTGCTGAGTAATTCCCAGAGTAATGTGCAATTGGTATTTAAATCTGGCCAGACCTGAAACCACCATTCTGGGGACAGAAAGACTGTAATTTGAGCACTACGCTTTATCCCTTCCACTTTTTTGTCCTGTGATGCTGTTCACGGAATTCAAACAGACAGCCAAGAAGCACTCTGCTCATGACAAGAACGATGCATGGCTGAGGAATTAAAAAAAATATTTCTGCTTTCATAGCTGAAGCCTGGTGTGGTTATCCCAGCACACACAGCACACAAGGGGAA
This sequence comes from Pithys albifrons albifrons, assembly GCF_047495875.1. Taxonomy (NCBI): domain Eukaryota; kingdom Metazoa; phylum Chordata; class Aves; order Passeriformes; family Thamnophilidae; genus Pithys; species Pithys albifrons. Next base: position 9,531,349 of record NC_092464.1, read on the forward strand.
AGATGGAAAAGAAAGAAGGGAATCTATGCTAAGATTCACTGTCCTGAGGCATACCTGGTGGAACCAAACCTGAGTGTAGCTCCCTGGCAGAGGAATCAGAGCTGTCACAGAAATAGGAGGCAGGAAGAATCCATGGGAGTGACGCAGCCACCAGCACACCCAGGGAACAGCAGGGATGCAGAGTACAGCACTCCCACGCATGGCCTCTCTGTGTCCAGCCCTGCAGGCGTAAAGGGAAGGGGTCTAAGAGGAGGAGGAAGAAATGTCAGACGGGTCGTATTGAGAACTAGAGAAATAGCTGAGAAATAGAGAAATAAAATATTAATCTTTTAGTTTTGGATGAGCATAACAGTTTAGACTTCAGAAATAATCAACAGTCTTTCTGCTAGTCGTGTATTTCATTCTCAGCAGTTTCACGGAGGGTTTGAGGGAGATTATATATTTATGGTTTCCCATTTGAAAGACTTTTAGCAGGTTTACCTCGAACATATGGATCCTATTTTGGTTCTTTTGTTTTAGCACTTAATGCTTATGAAATTGCCAGTTAATGACATCCATGCCCAAACCGTGTTGCTTTTTAAAGTAAAATGTCTACCAAAGGTCCATGTTCATACTTACCACTTCTCAAGTACAGCAATGAAAGTTTTAAGAGGCTTGTTACCTACTGTGTCTGGGGGAGGGAACCGACAGAATAATGAAACTACAAACAAGGGTTTAGATTAAAGCCTTGCTGGTCCTGCCTGCACCGTGGCTTGAGGCAACACAACCCCACCAGCACCAATGGGGCACCCCATGTCCCGGTGAGGGGGCACCCTGGGCATGGGTGCAGGGAGGCCCCACAGTTGTTGCAAGGGAACTTGAGGTGAGGCGAGGTAGGTTGGAATTATGAGGCCCCTGGGGCAGGGTGAGGAACATCGGAGGTGGGAGGAGGTGGACGAGGCTGGATGGAGGGACACCCCGGAGCTGGGTATGGGGGAATACTCCGGACGATGTTTATCCAAGAGAGAGTATCCACTTCGTCTCCAGTCCCTGGTTGAGCTGGGATGCGAGTGATAACGGGGCCCTTTTGATGCTGACCGGACGGGCAAAACCTGGGGCACACCCCGCCAGAGACCCCTCCGGCCCGGGGTGCTGCGGGGGCAGGCGCGGAGCTTCCCCGGGCCGGGTGGGGAGCGGAGCGGGGCGAGGGATGCAGAGCGTGTCGCACACGTTACCGGCTCCGCTAATCAGCCTGAGCCTTTGATTACCCTGCACGTGGGGACGAGCCTCCGCACTTCAAAAGAGCGTGGGAAATACTGATTAAAAGGCTTTTCTCTCCCGTTGGGATCGACACCTTCTTTGAAGCCCTTCCAAGCGACAATGCAAACGCACCCACCGCCAAAGGACCGTATCTATATTTTAAGTGACTTTAATTTCTCTTTCCCCCTCTCGCTCTCTTCCCCCCTCCTCTCCTTTCAGTTTTGGAAACACCTGGTAAGTTGTAAAATGATTTACGAAGTGAAAGTGTTAAATGAGGCCACCAGCTGTAAGACTGACAGAGCTTTATGAGTTTTATTAGGTGCCCTATTATGGAAAATAAACTTTAATCCGTCCATAAAAACAGAATCTGAAAAACATATTTGCCCTTGTAGTCTGGAACACTGAAGCTATTCTTGTGAGACGCTGGGCTTTAAAGAGATTAATTTTATTGAGACAGACACAATACACCGGTAGGACTTTGATACCGAGTCCGTGAATAGCTGCCTGTACCCGCAAGACTGGTTTTCATGGGAGTAAGACACGTTTGGACACACACCTCCTGGGCATACAGAATATTTCTGGCCCGGTGGGACACTTCTGCCAGTTTAATTAGTGAGTATTTAATTGGAAATCAATGACTGAGGGACGACCTTTTTTTTGGAGGGGTGATCCCAGGTAGCACTTCAATAGTATTGCTGTTATCATTATCATAATTATTTACGCTATACATTTTATTTCATTTAATGGTAATTTTTATAATATAATAGCGTGTCCTCCAGACTGATACAGTTTAGACATACTAAAGTATAAGCAAGAGGTAAATTCTGGCGACAGTAACTTGGACGTGTCACCGGGATTAGGGTGGAGGAGCCACCGCGGCCCTGCGCGGGTGTTGTGCGCTCCTGTGCCGCCGTTCACCCTCGAAGATGCAGCCGCAGCAAGTGGCGTGGAAAACCGCAGAGATACTGATGCCTTTATTTTTCTATCGCCTTAAAGTCTGCACAGAGTGTGGCCGAAAGAAAATCGTTTACAAATTTAAATCAGAGCGTCCTATGTAATCGTTTCCGTGTAAGGACGTACGTGTCAATCAAGACCAAGTTGAGTTTATCCCGAGCAAGTATTTAGAAATATGGGATCCATCCAAATTTTTTATTTATATCGTGATTTTCGGCGTGTCGCCGCAGGGCGCTTGGTGTGCGGGACCGGTGAGCTGGTAACTAACCGTGTTATGCCCGAATGCACCTTCAGCCGCCGCACCTGAAGCTCTCTGTGAGGGACAACAGTTCTCCTTCGTGAATCCCATCCCATAGTCTCATGCATCCATCAGCCTGTGTTTCATGGACCGGGTTTTTATAGAAGCCTTCTAGAGAGGCCACGCTGTCCCCATTTAAAAGGTTAACACGTGTTCGGAGAAAAGTTTTTTTTCCCCTATTATCATTATTGTTATTGTTAAAATGCACGGGAGTGGAAACGGTCCTTGTTTCGGAGCTCCTCATTCTCGGCCTCCGGGGTCTGCCAGGGAGCGGTGACCTCCGAGGCGGTGGCACCGAGATGCGGAGGCCGGATCCCTCCTCTCCCCTGTGCGGGAGCGGAGCCGCCCCGTAATTCATTAGCGGGGATGAATTGCCAGACGTGGCCCCGAGCTGGCGGGGATGAGCCAGTGATTATATTTAAATTCGCTATAATTGATTTGGGGAAGAGCTGCGGTGACAGGGATTAATTGATCCGCAAATTTATTGGCGAGATAAATCCCGCAGTTATCGAAAACCCCGCACTCCGCCGCCGGGAAGAGTGGGGGGGGGGGGGTCCCACCCTCGGTCCGGGGGAAGGCACGGGAACCCCTCGCCCCCCTCCCATCCGCCGGAGCCCCTAGCTGGTGTGAGAGTCAAGTCGCCCCTGAAAACCAGCGCTGCTCCGTCCTGGGGGAGATGGTTCCGCAGCACGTCGGGTTCCCCAAAGCATTGCACGACGGGGACGCCGCCAGTCCCTCGGTACCCGCCTGGGACACGCAGCTCCAGTGCGCTCCTCTCAAGAAGACCCCACGCCACTGCCAGACACTACACAACAGCTGTGGCACGAGATTAAATTCGAGTTAGAAAGCGGTTCCCTGCTCCTTCCAGAGGGCTTCAACACCTCCCAGAGCACCGAAATCCCCTGGCTATGGAGCGTTGAGCATGCCCCTCTCACACAGCGCTCATACACCTCTAGTAGAAAACGCCATTTATTTTCCACCCCCTTGCAAGGGTGGGAGGGCCTAGGGAATAATTTAGCATGCATAAGTAGAGGTAATTTTTTTATAAATACCATATACAAAAATAAAGACAGTATTGAGATTTCCAGCAGTTTTAACGTTCATGACATAAACAGTTTTCCCGATATATAGCAAGAACAAAAAATTTCCAATACTCAGCGAAAGGAACGCGCTTCCAAGGGGAAGGGATAGGGGGTTTGGGAGCTCAAGTTTTGTCTGTTTTTCAGTCAGTAATAACACTATTTTCATCATAAATCTTCTTCCCCGCGCAGCATGCCCAGGATCCTCTTCTCCATCTTTCTCCGAGCAGGGAGAAATCGGAACAAGGGAGGGAGCGGGACCAGTGCCAACCAGGAGCGGCAGGACTCCCCTCAAGCAGGACGGCTGGAGAGAGAGGGATGTGCGGGGGAGCTCACTGAGACTGCGACGGGGCTCCGTGCCGGCCCCGGGGCTGCGTGTCCTCCTCGTCCCCCTCGGAGCAGTCGGAGGAGTGGTACGGGCAGCATCTCCCGGCCGCCGCAGCTGCCACCTCCTCTTCCTCCTCCTCCTCTTCCTCGTCCTCAGGTTCGCTGTCGGGCAGTTCCCGCATTCTCCTCCCCCCACTCTTCTCAGGGGCGGGCAGCAGCAGTTCCTCATCCCCCTTGTCCTCCCCTCCACCTGCCTTCTGCTTCTCGGCCTCCTGTGCCGCCTGCTCCTTCGCTTTCTTGCTGCGCTTCCACTTCATGCGCCGGTTCTGGAACCAGATCTTCACCTGGGAGAGACGGGACACACACACACATCACCTCATCCGCCACCCTCCGAGGGCAGCATCCCCCACCCGCCGCTCGCCGCGGGAGCTCACCTGCGTCTCGGTCAGCATGAGTGACGTGGCCACCTCGAAACGCTTGGGCCGAGAGAGATACTTGTTGAGCTTGAACTGGTGCTCCAGCTCCAGCAGCTGCTGGCTGGTGAAGGCCGTGCGAGGCCGGCGGCACTTCCCCAGCAGGTTGGACTGCGCCTGGGCTGGGAAAGAATAGGAAGGAGCGCGGAGGTGAGCGCGGAGGATAGGGGTGGGAAGCGGAGAGGCAGGAAAGACTATGCATGTGTGACTGAAGCAAGGACGGACAGTTATCCACCGGAGCACGGACCTAGGCAGGGATTTCCTCCGGCTCCGAGGTTTCCTGGCTTTCACAGCGTCAGGGGATCCCCCACCGGGACAAAAAAAAAAAAAACCAAACAAAAAACCAACAAAACCCCAAAACCTAAATGGAATCTTTTAAATAAAGCAAAATATGTCTCTTGATTTCCCAAGAGCCTAACAAATCCGAGACAATAAACCGAAGCCAGGGATGGCGGCGAAGGGGCACCGGGCTCTCCGGGGAGCGGCAATTTGCTCCATTTAATGTTTTAGTTAAACCTGCCGCACTCCCAGCCCGCCCATATCCGTTTAATTAGCGGGATTGCAGGCGGTCACCCCTCCGGCGGGCCGGGACCCGGACCGAGACTGGGGCCCGCTCCGCACCGCCCTGGGAGTGCCGAGCACCGGCCGCCCCTCGGGGCATAAATCAGCAGCGATGTCTGGAAAACTGCCTTTGAAAGAGGAGGGGGAAAAAACCCCAAAAAACAACAACATCCCCCCCAACGTAATTTGCGTGTTCAAAAATAATAAGGAAAATTAAGGATTTATAAAAGAGAGGAGGGGAAAAAAGACTCAGCGACGGATTGAGTCCCTTCGTTGGGCCCTGACATTCCCAAGGCAGAGCTACGACCCATTTCTCGGAATATTTTGATACTTTGGCTTATTTAGTTTAGAAAAATCAAAAACCTGGAAAGGGGCGGCTCCTCCTCGCCGGCCGCGGTTGGTGGCAGCTCTCTAGAGCGGCAGAAAAAAGGGACAGTGTCCGCTCCCGGCCCCAGCGCCCGGGAGATTTTCTCACTGCGGTGCGATTTTCCGAGGCTCCATTCTCGTTTCTTTCGGTTATTTATTCCCCTCTACCCCTTGTTTGAGAGGCAGGGCTCTGACAGATCTCTTAATTATTTTTTTCTTCCTGAATGTTCCAGTCTAAACAACCCCAATTCGACTGAAAACAATGGACTTTTTTGTCTGCGAATGTGTGTGCAGAGTAGGAGAAGGAGGGGGGGAAAATAGCAATTCTTTTTCTGGCATGATTTTCGTAAAACTACACCTCCGGTATTGTTAAACCGGCCATTCCCACCGAGAGCTCACACCTCTGAAAATGATCTTTGCTTAAACCAGATGCACGCAAGGTCCCCATCGCCGCGAGGCCTAGAGCTCAGCACCGCGTTTTGCTGGAACTCCGGGATTGCCTGGCTCCATTCAGCACTCCCAGCCTTCCCTGGGCCCAAACCTAAACCCTTCTTTCTGCCTGTACTTCTTGTCTGTTCGTTATTCCCAGACAACGCAGAACCCCAGATCCTCCCTACGACCCTTTGCCCAGAAGGCCAGACATCATTACTAAAAGCTCGTTTCCGACAAAGGAAAATTAAAATTAGGAACGGTGGGTGAATAATGCGACTTACCACCCCGCTTTTGGGGGGGCTACACTGAAACTGGGATTTTGAGGGACACTACAGGGACTCCTGCCCTTGCCCTGTCCCCACCACTCACACCTCTCCTCCCCGGCGACTTTTGCCCTCCGGGAACGGACGTTTTGCAAAGGCAGGGAGCGACTTGCCACCTTCCCATTTAACCTGCCGTGACAGGCCGAGCTGCCCGGGCTCCGCAAGGGCCGGGAATGGCGAGATGACCGCACATCCCCGTTTCTCATTGAGGATCTCTGTTTCTTTCTTCTAACAAATATTTTTCGAAAAATAAAAATGTCGGCCCCGATTTAACTCTGCAGCTTATTTAAGCGGGGGCAGTTCTTCCCCCTTGAAAGGAGTCAGCTCCCGGTAGGCCCTGCAGCGGGACAGGGGACGGGGAGGGACGCGGCTGCCCTGCGGAGAGAGGCGGATACTCACAGTTGAAGTCGGGCATCTTGGGCAGGATCATGCCGGCGGTGGAGGCCCGCAGCCACTGGTCCAGCTGGAAGGTGCCGGCGCTGAGCTTGATGGGGTCGGCAGCGGGGTGGGAGGGGTGCGCTCCCTGCACCTGCGAGTAGGGGTAGGAGAGCGCCGGGTGCTGCCCGGCCAGCGCCGAGTACCCGTACACCGGGTGCCCGTAGAGAGTCGCCTGTGCCGGCATGCCCGGCCCGCCGGGCGCCGCGGGGTGCAGTCCCAGGGCCATGCCGGCCGCCGAGGCGTGGTGGTGCGGGTGGGCGCCCGCGCCCGCCCCGGGCAGGAACCCAGGTTTGGGGACCAGGGCGCAGTGCGCGGCCAGGAGCCGCGGCGGAGAGGGGCTGTCGGTGCGCAGGCAGTCGGCGGGGCCGCCGGCGGGATGCTCGGAGGAGGACGAAGAGGACGAGGAAGAGGAGGAGGACGAGGATGGGGGGCTACCGCTCCCGCTGCTGCTGCTCCCGCTGCCGCCCAGCGAGGTGACCAGGGCGAGCGGCGCGCTCTGCCCCGAAGCCGCAGCCGCCGCCGCCTTGGGGGGGTCGACAGCCAGCAGCGCGTCGATGCGGAAATTTTTGGATTTTTCCATGAGAGCGCCGGCGGGAGGGAGGCGGCTGTGGGCGGGGGACCGTGGGGCTGCCCCGGGCCGGCCGCGTCTCCGGCGGCGGCGGGCGGCAGTGCGGCCGCGCTCCGCGGCGCGCCCCTTCAAGGCCCGCAGGCGGCTCCCATTGGCCCCGCACCGCTGCGGGCTCGCCCGCCATTGGCTCCACCGCCCACCTGTCACTGCGCAGTGCCCGCCCCCTCCCGCGCACCCCCCGCGCCCGCCCGGGGGCTCCGGGATGGGAACACCGAGATAGGGTGGTCCCGCCAACCGGTTGCTCTCCGCGGGGACAGCCCTCTTGACGGCCGCGGCTCCACCAAGTGTCCAGTGAGTTTTCTACCATTCCCGCACACACGGCAAATATTTGCCGTAAACGCGCCGCCGGCAGCTTTTTAACGAGTCGGAAAGAATAAACACCTGCGGGTCAGGGAGTCACCCCGCCACCAAATCCTGGGTCTGTCAACAGCGTTATTACACCTGCTTATCTAAAGCAAACAGCCCCGGACAGAAAAGGGGAAGAGCGGGGCGAGGGGTCGCTCCTTACCCAGAGTCCCGTTTCGCCCGGGGGGGCCGCGGGACCCCCGCACCGGCGGTGTGAGAGAAAGGTCAGGCTGCGGCACGAAGCGCTGCCAAGGTAAACACACTCTCTCTTCAGAAAGCCATTGCCAGTCCAGCGGAGAAACCGCTCTGCAGCGGGAAATGCCCTGTTGAGACTCCGCCGCCGTGAGCCCCCCCCAGGAGGGGCCGCTCTGCACCTGGGAGGAGGAGACCGTGCCCCAAGGGCTGCCGGGGTCACCACAACAAGGGTGCTCTGGCCCCCTGACCCATGCCTCTGGAGTGGAAAAAGTAAAAGCAATGAAAAGAGGAAAGATAAAGAGGAAAAGAAGAGGAGAAGGGGGAAAAAATGAGAAGCAAAGTCCCACACAACCAACAAAATACCCGACAACTTTGCCCTAGTCTCCTTCTCGCCACTGATCCGTGGGCAGAAGGCACTGAGCACCCCTGCGGGGTGTGCGCACACACACGCACAGGCACTGACACAGGTACAGACCCACACTCTTTGCTCTGTGCCCTCGTAATCCTCTTTTCTCCCTCACTTTTTTTCCGACTTGACCTCACTGGAGCCTTAGGACGCGCTCTCAGAGCAGACACACAGACACAAGTGGGACAGACGTGTGGACACAATTCCAGCAGGCACACAGACGAACTCGTACGTAGGCCTGGCACGACCACATACAGCAAATGCACACGCGTGGCACAGCAGAGCCACACGCACACAGACAACAGGTCCTGGAGAGCAGATGCACCCAGACCCAAGAAACAGACGCTCTCCCCCCCGCCCCGGGGAACCCCGACACGCACCGGACACAGCCCGCACAGGACCCGGGGGCCGGCCCCGAGCCCCGCAGCCGCACGAAGCCCCCGTGCACCCCATACACCCGGGAGGAAGAGTCGCAGGATGGTTTTCATGAGCCGCTTCAGTTTTGTCGGGCCTCCGAAGGGCCAGGGAGGCCCCAGGGAAAGGGCCCAGCAGTGCGGCGGCCGCGCCGGGCATCGCAGCCTTCTGTCGGGGCTCCACAGCCGGCCTCACGTTCCCCTTTGACAGTCGCTTTGTGACCCACGCGTGGGGCAGCCCCACGGCTGTGAGAGAGTGTCCACAGCAGGGGCTCGTCCCTGTGGCCGACTCCGGAGGAGGGGACAGTAGTGGACTTGCACCGTACTCCTTTTCCCCTCGTCCCGGCGCCGGCAGGGCTGAGGGTCACCCCCTTCAGTGTATGGCGGGCAGGCGGGATGTCCAGCCCGCTGGACACGGGGACACGGCTGTCACCGGCCGTGCGCCTCGGGCAGAGCCTGTGCCAGCTCCCCATGCCCGGACCGCGTGGCCGCTACGCGGCCGCATCCCAGCTGCGGATTGTCCCGCTTTGCGGGACGGGGGCGCGGCCCCTTCTGGGTGCAGTTTTGGGGAGGAGAGACGGAGGTGCAGGGGAAACCATCCATGTCAGCGGAGAGCCATGAGGACAGGGCTGGAGTCGGGACACTGGTGGACGCGTGTCCGTCGGCGGAAGGATGCATAGCTCGCGGTCCGGAGATCGAAGGTGGCCGGTGCCGTGAACGATTCTCCAGGCGGCGACGGGGCAGAATGCGAGGCCGTCTGGTGGGGGAGAAGGACCGGGGCTGCATGGCCCCCGTCCCGGTCCATCACTGCCCCCGGGGAGGGTTCATGCCGAACACCCCGCGCCTCCAGCCCGGTGCCGCACGCAGGCATCGTTCGGTTGATGGATATTTAGTGCTTACAACAGAATTTCGATTTTCAGAACTTTTTTCTTTTTTTTAACGAGTATACATTTTTTGCTTGTTTTCATTTTGTATTTTCAATTTTTTTCCCCTTTATTGTTGGTTCCTCCCTCCATTGCTCCGTTCCGTATGTTTGTCCCCACAGGTGCCGCAGGGCATCCGGGCCTGCTGAACTCCCCGCGGCTCCCGCACCTGTGTTGATCCAATATATTGCCCGGGAGCCAACAATGCGCGGTTATCTCGGCGGAGATAGCGCAAGGAGCGCGCTCCCCCGACACCTCCGGGTGGTCCCTTTCAGCAGAGCCCCCGCTTCTCCGGCCGTGGACAAACAGATGCCTATCTCGGCTTTTGAAAAGCCGGGGCGGTGCACGGCACGGGCGCAAACCCCGGTGGGACCAGCGAAGCGCCCGGAGCCCTGCGTTGGGGGGGTCTTTCACCTCTCCGAATTAACCGCCCCCCACGCCGACCGGTGTCCCCAAAGCCGTTACAAACCGCAGGCGCGGGGCCAACGTTATTGCCAAAAAAACATATTACACTGCGACATTCTGTAAATGAGATAATGATACATAAACCTCCCTGATAAATGTGACATCCTTGGGGTGTCTCCTCTAAATTAGCCGCTTGCATTGACTGCTAATAATGGTGAGTTTATGAAAGCAATTTCAGTGCAAAAAGCACAGGGTCTCCTCGGTCTAATCAGCTGCCTCTCCTAATGGATGAGGGGGTCAGGCGGAGAATTATTGACACTCTGCTGCCCTTAACCTGTTTCCCAATAAAGCTGATTAGTTTTTGTCAATTCATCAGCTAACCACTCTCGCCGGGACTGCATCAAAGCCTTATTTGCTCAGGGGAAATCAACAAGTCACAGATCAGATCCATTATGGAGCGGCCCCGGCGCGGGAGCCGCCGGCAGCCGGGGCCGCTCCTGGGCTGGGGGCTGCCCCAGACATCGGGGGTGGCGGCTATTCTGGGGGGAAGACGAGCCCCTCCGGGTACTCGGGCTGCCATAAACGTCCTCAGGCAGGTGGAAAATGCTTGTGCGTTATCAAACTTTTTTCCTTTCGCCCGAGAAAGGAGTTGGGGATCCCAGGAGGGCTGCGGGCAGGTCCCAGAGGCGGCTGGGTCTCCACCAGCACCTTGCCCGTGCTGGAGTCTCGGGGGCGATCGCCTCCGCACATCCCTCCCGGGAAAAGGGCATTTCATGCATATCCGTCCTGGAGAGAAGGGTCAGTCTGCCAAATCCTTTCCTTCATCTCAGACCCCCACACCTGGGAAAAAAGTTGGCTCTGCATTAGGAGGCCGGGATAGTTTTTCCTAGATGTTTTTGGTTTCGTTGTGGGTTTTGTTTTAGTTTGGGTTTTGGTTCGTTTTCCCCATCACCCCCACCAACCCCCCAAGCCATTTTCCAAAGTTTTGCCTGGCTTGCTTTGGACTTCCTCTTCAGATAATGTTGAACAAAAAAATTAAATTTTTTCATACTACTGCTGTTGCAATTCCCTCATCGCGGCAATTTATCTGGAATAACGGAGGCTGGACAGTTTTTGCTCATTTTAAAGAAAACAACAAAAAGCCCACCCAATGTGCGCTGTCACTTTAAGCCCCGACCGACAGTCTCTCAGTCCACCCCCCTTCAATTTAATTTCATTAAAACAGAGCATGAATATTTCTATTAAACCTAAAATGAAATATGAAGCCATTTAGACTCTGCCTGCACCAATCACCCAGATTTATGACTTTTATTCATCACATCAAGAGCTGGGAAAAATGAATTTTCTTCACCCAGGAAGGAAATAAAAACCCTGCCTTGGTCATTTCCAGAAAGCTGTTAATTTGCCCATGTGGTAATTACTTTCACAATTAACTAAAATACAAATCAACCTGACAAATTGGGTTAGTTTATATATTAATTAGCCAGTTTAAATTTATTCATTATGAAAAGACAATTTAAGAGGACCTCGGGTGTCTGTTTTATCGCAATAAATTACTGTTAGGAAATGGGGGCTAATAAAATATCACCGTATTTGAGGGCACTGAGCGGGGCTTCCGCGGGTGCGGGCTGGAGTGAAGGCTGGAGCGCGGCTTTCCGCGGGGGCGGCGGTGGGAACGGCGGCCCGGAGGAGAGGGAGAGGGGCCGTGGCCGTGCCCCGCCTCCAGCTGCGCTGATTTAACACTCCGTCGATAGGATCATTCGATGCCTTTTAGCTTGTGATCTTTATAAATGTCCCGCTATTAAATTAGAAAATGATTCTCTCCTCGTTTAATTGTATTCTTTCGTTTCTTATTTCCAATTAATTAGTCCTATCGACGTTGCAATATTTTAAGTGACTGGAGTCCGTTTACAGTTTAAAATATATGGGTCAGCGCATGCAATTTTAGACTAGGCAGAACTATATAATGTGGGTTTTAACTACTCTTCTCTCATACGTCTTAAACATCTGGCTAAATGCATCACTGGGAAACACCGCTCGTGTTTTACGCGCTCGGGACCCGCCGCCCCGCGGCCCCTCCGCGCTCGAACGCGGCCGCGGTGGCTGCGCAGCGCAAGCCTCTGAAAATCGCCTGCGCTACACCTTCTGCCACCGCTGCGGGGAACCAGGCGGCTAAGGACAAATCTGGACACTTAAGGGAAAAGCTGAGGGTGTGGAGGTGCTGGTTTGTTGTTGGTTTGTGGGGTTTTTTTTTCAGTACAGCTCCGGGAGGTGCGAAATGCCTTTGGGACTCCCCTCGTAAACCCTCCCCTGGCAGCCCCCCAATGCTGGCAAAGCAGGGGAAAGGGGCGAGGGGTTGTGCAGGGACATACCAAACACTTCCCCACCCTCATCCCCCACTGCTGTCCTGGACAGGAGCCTGCGCTGGGCACGAGCTTGTGCTGGGCACTAGAGAGGAAATAACGGGGTATTAAGTATATATTAACTGTAAGTAACGGGGAATGAAATAACAAGTCCTCTTCTGGCTGGGGCGGTCTCCAGGGCCCCCCAAAACACTGCCCAAGGCATGTGCTGGGGATGGAGAAAGATGTGTGTGTTCCTCCTGTATCAGAAGCTCTTCCACCTTCACAGCTCTCTCCTCCTGCATGGGAAAGACCTCCGAGAGCTGCCCTGAAAGACATGTTGGATGGTGTAGATCATCTTGCTTAGCTCCCTCCTCCAGGGTTATCCTACCCCGGTCCAGCTCCACCCTCCCTGAGCAGCCACAGACTCTATGAAGTCCCACCTTCTCCAGCAGCTGGACTGGTTCTGTCTCCATGCTCTGAACCTTGGGCAAATCCCACAAGCCTATGGGGAGCTCCTCAACACAGAGAAGCCTGAAGGAGCAGTCCCCCAGGAGCAGGATGGCTCCACGGAGGGGGATGCCAGAAGCACTGAGGGGCAAGTGCGCATGGCTGGGCTGTGGCAGTGTGGGACTGTCAGGAATATGCTCTGGTCTGTGCTCCCCTGTCCCCCTGGGGCTCCCCCCTCAGAAAGATGGACATGAACACCCCCATTCTTCTGGTTCTTCATTCCTGTTGATGCCTCCTTCCTGGTCCAGCCCAACCCATCCTACCCTCCAGCACACACAGTGGGCCACTGTGGGGGCTGCGTGTCTCAGACACTGTCCCCAACTCACCTCATGTACCTGGGAGTGCATCAGGAGGACCTTGGGTCCATAGATATTGGAGGCTGCCTTGAACTTCTTATCCCTGTGGTTCCAGCCTCCATCTCCAGCCCTGCCTCCATGGGACCTTCTCTTCAACCAGGGAAAGCATCTTGCAGTTATTTTAGAGGAATTATTTGGCGAAATAACAGATCCATATTGATGGAGAATGGGATACCTGCCACCTCACCAGGATACACGTGAAGTCTGTCCACCTTCATGCTGTTCAGCTCTAGAACTATTTGGGCTTCAGTGTGCACGTCAGAGGAACTACACAAATGCCAGAAAGGATAAAAGACAAATCATAAGGGCAGATTAATAATATGGCAAATACTATTGTTTCCTGGCCTGGGCTACAAAGGTCTCTCCCATCCTTGGAGGGCTCAGAAAAAACACCTAAGGTGGTAAAACCTAAATGTGAACTGCACTCACTATTGATTGTATCAAATGTCGTGGTAGGAACATTAATCACGGCAAGTTCCTTCTGCGATTTAGGAGATTGTAATACGTGATTCCATAAGACTCTGTGATTCAACATTGATTAATGTCTGTTCATAAAATGATATAAAACTTACTTCTCTTCCATTGTAGAGCCCCAAACCACATTCCAGACAATATTTCAAAACCTTGTTAATGTAACTGCTAATTTCAGAGGGTGATGGGGATGGTTATGGTGTACATGGGCTTGTGTGGAAGGGTCTGCAGTGGGGGCAGGAAGAGGTTAGAGAAATTATTTCCAAAGCAGAAAATTGCTGTCCAGTTTAAATTATTCGAGGTGCTCCATGGTCATTCTGCTGCGCCTTCAGACTCACATCAGCGCTCCTGAGGATTTAATTAGTTGAAGTGCCTGACTCTACATACTCAAAGAATCAAATTATTTTTGTGATAAACCCCACAGTATTTGTACCTGTGTCTTCTTCATTCCTGCATAGCACTTGGCCACCTTCCACTCCCAGTGAACTGGCAGCTCTGAAGATATTCATAGACACAGTTTGTTTTCACTGTATTTTCAGGAGGCAGGAGGCTCTATGTGGCATAAGGCCCAGTACAAAACAGCTCATGGTTTTTAATTCCTTTTTTCCCTTCTATTTTTAAGACACATACCAGGGATTGTGTTGTGCATGCATAATGGTTTGTGACCCACAAAACATGCTCTTGCAAAAAAAAAAAATCAAATGAATAAAGTGGGGAGGAGACTGAATGACTAGCAAAATGTTTAGAGAATTAAAAAAAAAAAGGCTGAAAAGTTGACACCAGGATGAAAAACAATATATAAGAGGAAGTTAAACATTTGGTGCCTTGGTATATATAATTTAGTTATAGGTAATAGATAATAGAGAGTTCACAGGATCACTTGATGGGAAATATATTGATAATACAATTTTTCTCTGCAAAATGTATGGGATGATTTCAGTTTTGGTTTAATAATAAATTTAACTTTGAGGAATCATTTGATTCAAACCCCTGCTTTTTCTAATGGCATTCAGAATTAATAATATCTGTCTAGCCAGCTAAAGAGGTTTTTAAAAGAGTATGCTGGGTGTTCTGCAACTACAGTAGCCATCTGCCCTTTATTAAAACTCCATTAACCTTTACATTAAAATACATTTAAAATGCAGACACACTGGAAATATCAAACACAAATAAAATAGGTAAATCTAAGTTATTTCTTTGCTTTACTGGCTTATTTGTGCAGCACATGGCAACTTGTTGTGGCATCTATAATTTTCTGGGGACAGATAACACTTTGTAACATCAATTTCATGATGCTACAAATTATATCCCATGTTAAGGATGGGAAATAATTTTAAGAAGGTAATGGAATTCATAATATCCCTGATAAAAATTTCTACAACAGGATGTTGTTTATAGAACGCTAGGAAATCATTTGAAGGTCATATTATTAACTTCAGAATAAAATGCCTAATTTTAAGAGCAGAAGTAAATTGCTTTGCTCGTGCAGCTCTGCTGATTACAGTGGAGTCATTTCTGTGGTAAAATGAATCATGCAGGTAAAAGAATTGAAAATTTTCTGAAAATGTTCAAATATATTGTCAATATAAAATCCAGCACAGTTCCTGCAGATGCTGCTGCATTGTCCCCTTGAACCTCATATTGATACCTCTCTAAGGAATGAAAGCAATACTCTGTTTTCCCTGTCTGAATTATTGTTACCATTGGCAGACCTGCTGATCTTGTCTGTAAATAAATACGCCTAAAACACCCCTTCTAAGACCTAGTTTAACTTGCTTCTGATTTCACACATTTGACCAATGTGGGCTGAAATTCCTGAATATCTGAAATACCTCTGCCAGCTTTTTAATTGTTGTTGTTTTCTTTTTTAAGTGAATGAAAATGGTTTAGGCATTTCCAAGACGCAGGTTAAGAAATAATGTCATTGTTTCACCCTGCTGAAAGTCTTCCCAGTGAGGATGTTTGCACCGAGCCACGATTTACAGCCGCGGCTGGCAGAGATCAGGTTCCTCTGGCACAGGGCACACCTCCTGTCATTGATCCCACAAACCCAGCCTTTGGCCAAATCATAAAACTTTGCAAAGTGGCTCCTCCGTGAGCCACGCACTCCTCAGCTGCATTTCCCAGGGGCTGCCTTTGCTCCGGAGACAGCCCTGGTCAGGATCTGAGCAGGATTTTCCTCCCTGCCGTTGCTTTTTGTGCCTCCCATGGGCTGCAACAGCCGGTGCCAGAGCAGTGAGGTGTCAGACCCAAGTAGGACGAGAGGAAAGAGCCGGTGACAGCAGAGCCGGGGTTTGATGCTCACAGAGCACCGTGGGTCCCGCACCTGCAGCGAGGGCGGGCAGGGAAATTCAGAGCTGGGTGTGATGGAAGCAAGGGGGGGAGGGGAACCCAGAGATGCTAAAACTGGGGGAGTAGAGAGGTGGGAGGTGAGGAGGCATGGGCAAAGGGGCCAGGTCTGCCATGCGGGGATGGGGAGGGGCAGTGCGGCAGCGAGAGGCAGAGTCGGGAGGGAGAGGTCAGCAGTGGTCACTGCCCTGCATGTTGGGCTGCCCCTGCACTCAGCAGTTGCCCACGGAGGAATTCCTGACACTCCTAGGATTAAATAACCTCATTTCCATCGCAGAACTGACTGTAAAAATTTAACATGGTTAACACGTTTCAATCCATGCCTCAAGAAAATGCTTTTACTTGACCTGACAGTGTGTTTTCAAAACCATATTTTTTCAGAAAGTTTTACAACATTTTGCAGTTTATTTTTACTCAAAACAAACACAAATGTCAAAACCGTAGGATTTCCCAAGGACCAGAAACCTTGCTTCCTTTAAGGCTCTGGTCTCAGAGGTCCCTGCATATCAGATGGTACAACTTAAGTTCGTATCCCAGTAATACCCTGCTGATCAGGAAAGAGTGTGGGGAATTAAATTATTTATTTCCATGGTCTATCAGGCTATTTTCTTAGTGGCATTTTCAACAGCAGAACCCACATCTCCCTAGATGGTGGATTCACCATCCCTGGAGGTTTTTAAACTGAGATGGGACGTGGCACTGAGTGCCATGATCTAGTAAATGGACTGGAGTTGGACCAAGGGTTGGACTTGATGATCTCGGAGGTCTTTTCCAACCCAATCGATTCTATGATTCTATGATTCTATGATTGAAGGGTCATCTTGAGAAAAAACACTTAGGTTTCAAACAACTTTGTAGTTTTCTTAGCTGGGTTTACATATGGTCCTTATATTGACAGTACTTTTTGATTAATATTGTGTATAACATTCCTTAATGCATCAGTTGAATTAATTATGCAGAAACATTCAGCCACCTGGACGTACTATTGATGAAATGACATTTTATTGACAAAATGACAGTTTAATACTGAGCTCTTCTAAAGCTCTCTGCTGAGTAGGTTGGTTCAGCAAGTAGGAGAGAGGTTGGGGAAAACTCAGGAAATCCTTTTGTTTTCCCAAAAATTTCTTAGTTGGTTAATGAGTATGTCAGGTTTGCTACTGGAAGTTGGTACTGGGCTACTTTGTGTCTTCAAGTCCAGACTGGATGAGGCCCTGGGCAACTTAATCCAGTGTGTAGAATCCTTGTCCATAGCAGAGGGATTGGAACCAGATGACCTTTAAGGTCCCTTCCAACCTAAATGACTCTGTGATTCTGTGATTTCATGATTCTGCCAATGGACAAGAAACAAAGGAGTGGTTTCATCCACAGCTTCTCCTGGCTGAGCTCAGTGTAGTTTGCTAAAATGTGGGTAATGGCCCTGACATCTCCTTTTGGCAGGAGCCCTACCTTTGGACAGTTCCAGTTATTTTGGTGGCCAGGTGACATACATGGCTGTGAAGGGGAAAAAAGAGCTGCCTCCACCAGCATGGCTTGCAAAGAGCCTGGGTTTGCTGCCTCACCCACACTTGGACAGAAGAGTGTTCAAAACTTCCTCAGTGTGGACAGTGTGATCTTGCTGTGTGGTCGCAAATAAGCTTTTGTTTAGCTGTAGCCATATCTTCAAACCTCTGACTTTAAAAATCAAGCAGACTTCAGAATGATGGATTTGAGGTGTGATTTTCAAAAGCTTGTAAGTGACTTTGGAACAGGCATCCTATGAAATTGCTGAGGTCTTCCATCACTTGGGCACTTCTGAAAAAAACCCAAACCAGATCCTTTACTGGGACCTTAGTTTCACTTTCTTAAAAAATTGGAGTGTAGAGGTGGTCCTGATGATGGAGAATAATATTGACTTTCTGGAGCTGATAGCAGAGATGTGAGTGAGCTGGGACTTTTCCAACCAGATGTTTTTTTTTTTCCTTGGAAAATGCTGATTTATTAAAACTGAAACTTTTCATGGGAACATATCAGTACTGATTAAATTTTGTCAAGAGAGATTGCTGGGGTTTGAGCCAGAATCTCTGAATCTAAGAAAAAATGGGGTCCTTGGATGGGGAATGGCCAACAGGTCAGGGCAGCCATCTGGAGCCTGTCTGTGTCAGGTGGAGAAGCGGACGGGCTGTGAGTCTCCCACATAACTGACATAGCCCTTGGGCTATTACTTACTCCAAGGATTATCTACTTTTTTTCATAAACCAAACTCTTCATCTTATCGTTATGTGGAATGGGAAGTGTATTTCTTGCCTACGTTGTTGTGAGAATTAAATATTTTCCTGAAAATATCTTTGAAAATCAAGTTTATCAAATTACTGGTATTGCAGTTATTAATACTAATTCAGAGAGGAAGATACATTGCAGATTACAATCACCAGGACCACTTTGAAGAGGATGTGTGAACGTCAAGTCCAAAGACTTAATCCTCTGAAAGCAAATTACTGGTAACTGCGTTATGGTGAGTTATTATCAGTAAATGTTATTAGCATGAGGATTTGTTCCCATGTCAAAATGATGTTAATACAATATTAGTGATGCAGGTCTTTGGTGTCAACATAAGAATATCAAATGCAAGTGGAGGAAAATTGTATTGGATTGTGGAGATGATGGCAAATCAATGACACAGAAAATCTATGGAGAGCAGTTCACAGTGACACAAGAAAGCAGTGTCTGCATAAATCAGTGCAGACCAATGGACACTGAATGGAAATTTCCATGCAAGATTAAGTGGACATTGTGATCATGCCAGGACTACATGAAGTAAGTGCTGCAAAATGAGGAAGATACTGTGATACCAACATTAGGACCAAACAACATCGACAGAAATTGCTATCATGAAAACAACAAACAGGCTCCTCCAGGACAAACTCCATCAGCAGCAGGAGTAGCTACTGAGATCCATCAGGTCTGAGAGCTCCTGAGATCAATCCCAGCAGCATTTGGTGCTGAGCTAACACAGATGGGGAACAGCAGATGTCTGTAAAGGGGATGTGGCAGAGCATGAGGACTCCAAAGGACAACATGGACAGCGTGGGGGCAGTGGCCTCTGCTTTGCTGAACTTTCTACATGCAAAGGAGAGAGATAAAGATTGAGGAGAAGATACTCTGGGGACTCACGGGGGTCATGGAGAAGAAGAGGAGTGTGGCTGGAGAACTGGAGTGGGAGCTGACAAGGTGATGCTGATGGGAAGAAAAAGAGTGTAAACAGGCTTTTCTGAGTTGGAAGGGACCCACGAGGATCATCAAGTCCAACTCTTAAGTCAACAGCCCACATAGGGGATTAGAACCCATGACCTTGGCATTATTACAACCAACTTTTAACAAACTGAGCTAATCTCAGGGTTGTAAACATCTTTTCTAACTAGACCTGTGTTTAGGAAGATAATCAGTATGTTTTAGAGGCATTATGTCCCATTGTCTTACCTCTTTGCAGGGTGAGGTTTAGGCAATGTTCTTGCCTGTACCCTGATCCACCTGTCTATCCAGTGCTGTAGCCCAGCTGAGTAGCTCTGTCACAAGCCCATTTAGTCCAGTCTTAAGCCCAGATGGGCATCACAATATGTGTAACCGGATGACAGAACCTACAGTTATCTACAAGGCAGCTTGCACATAGTACCAGTACTGCAGGTGCCTACCCTGAGAACAGGGAAGGAATAAACCCTTTTTCAAATGCTGCCATTCTGTAAACACCTCCTCAATGTCACAGACTCTCAGTCCAGCCCAGGCTCTCTGCGGTGGGTGGAAGTGGTTCTGCATTTTCTACATTTATTGCACTTTTACTGTACATTTATAGCACATTTATAGCACATTTGTTTAGTTCAGGCACAGTGAGCTGGGTCTCAGGGAAGTCAGTGGGAATTTTGCCACCCATTTGACAGCAAATAGGACCAGGCCCTGTGTCTGCAGAGCAGTGTAAGTGTCCTAATGTGTCTAAAGTGTTTATAAAATTACTTAAGTCAGACACATTTTTCAGTCCAGCCCATTAGCCTTTCACATGTGTTTGTGTGGAGCGCAGTGCCCAGGCAGACTGGCGGCTTGTAAATGTTAAATCAGCATAAATATTACAGTCTCCATGAAGCCTGTTCATGTGGCAACTTGCAGAATGATTAACATATTGCAGGGAAAGAAAATATTGACATTTTATAAATCCGTATCTCTGTAATGCTGCATGAAAAGTGTTATCTGCAATATTAATGGACACCTAATTAATGTTATTACAATACTTACAGCTCACTGAGAAGCTGATGAGAGAGCCTGCAAAAGAGATAAGATTAAAACAGAGATCAGTAGTAGTAATTTCTGCCACATTTCTGGCAGCAAGTTCTAGTGCGGCATTTGCTTTAACTCCTGCTACGTTCACTGCTGGTATTTATGGCTTTGCAGCTTCAGAGGCTGCCCCTGTGAGGATGTTGGGTGCTGGGCAGTAAAGAGGAGCAGAGGGTGCTGAGCAAGAAAATCACAGAGCATGCCAAGTTGGAAAGGACACACAAGGATCATTAAATCCAACTCCTGGCCCTGCACAGAACCATCCCCAAGAGTCACACCATGTGCCTGAGAGTCCAAACTCTTCTTTAACTCTGTCCAGCTGGTGCTGTGACCACTTCTCTGTGGAGGTTGTTCCAGTGTCCAACCACCATCTGGGGGAAGAACTTTTTCTAATGTCCAAACTAAACCTCCCCTGACAGAACTTCAGGCCATTCCCTCAGGTCCTGTCACTGGTCACCACAGAGCAGAGATCAGTGCCTGCCCCTTCTCTTCCCCTCACGAGGAAGTTGTAACTGCAATAAGGTCTCCCCTGTCTCCTCTTCACACTGAACAGAGCAAGTTCCCTCAGTCACTCCTCACACGGCTTCCTCTCAAGGCCCTTCACCATTCTCATTGCCCTCCATGGACAGTCTCTAATGGCTTAATATCTTTCTTATGTTACAATGACCAAAACTGCACACAATATTCAAGGTGAGGCCACCTCAGTGCAGAAAAGTCAGATTTGGGAATGAATTAGAGAGATTTTGCCACCTGCAACTTTAGTGGCTGCTGCTCAGAGCCGTCTTGACAAAGCAGAGGGATGGAGAGGAACTCAATGACAGCGACTGCAATAACAGTGATACATTGAGATGCTCAAGCAGGAAAAGGAAAAGCCCCTTCCTGGCATGGTCTGTGGCTGGTGTGATGCTCACAAGGCTTTGTGGGGAGTTTTCTAAGTTAAGTTTCAGAGCTGGCCTCCCAGATTTTGTCTCACAACTGGCAAGTTTGGTTTATTCACAGTTAAGACAAACCTCATGCTCATCAGGGCAAGGAACTGAGTAGGATTTGAAGAAGCACTCCTGTAAGGTGGAAATGTGTCACATGGAAACCTGCCATGCTGAAGGGCTGAGCAGGGGCATCTTGGCAGGCTAAGAAGGGCCCAGCTGTGTGAACTCGGGCTCCAGGTAGGCAGGAGGGAGGTGGGACTCACACTGGCACACCCCATCCACAGCAGGGATGCTGGGGACCCACCAGCATCACAGAGCACTGCACTGTGGTGAACAGGAAACTCCAGAAAAACAGTATTAAAAGTCATTATTGGGCCAAACCTCTGGCAGTGAGGAGAAAATGAAAGCTTTTCTCTAACCAGGTTGCAGGATTTGTAGTGACATTGACTTGTTTCTGGGATATATAAACTTGCTTTATTTTCCTCTGCTATTTGAAGGATGTAAATATTTTCTGGAAGAATAGCAGGTACATAGATATAGACTTTATTCCAAAGAGCTACCTCCTCCCATTCCCTGGGGCACTGGTTGAAATCCTGACCTTGCTGGAGAGCTCTCCTCCTGTAGCAAGGATTTCATGCTGTTGCTTTTCTGCCTGCACATACCAACCATTGTATCACTGTTCAGAACGACTCTGCCAGGCTATTGCATGTGAATACAAATAACACACAGCAATGCTAGAACTGCATCATGTCATTAAAGCAAAGTTACCTTGAGTGGACCAGGAATTCTTAAGACTTAAGGACCAATATGCTTGTGGACACTGTGACCCCTCACTGCTCGCTTGTCTCCAGCTCCAGTGGTGTTGATTTTGCTTCCACCACATCTGAGCAGTCAGTTTTAGTGGCTAGGACACCATTTGTATGTTGAGTAACCCAAACTCTTTAATCCAAGGCTATTTGCCCCCAGAGGGGTTTAGAATTTTCCTAAAAGATGGCAAAGAGCCACTATGTTATCTTGAATCACAGTCTAGTTCCAGAACAATCAACTCTAAGTTGTTTAAGAAGACTGGGTACATTAAAGTGGCTGTAAATCAGCGTAATGAAAACAACAGTACATACAGAAATTCATTACGTATCTGGTAGGCTGGGGTGTTGTTTTTTTATTTGGTGCATTTATGCTTTATGATTGTTTTGTAGCATAAAATTCAGCTGATGGATGTGAAATTGCAAATTGCTGCCACCTCTCTCACAGTAAACAGAAAGCATTTCAATAAGTAAATAAATAAATAAGTAGAATAAACACCTCAATGTTTTATTATAATAAAGTTACTTGAGGCCAAGAGTTCAATAAGGAGAATTTATAAACATATCATTTCAGATCTTGGAAGGATTTCAACATAATTTGCTTGTGGTATGGTAAGTGAGGTGAAATCCATCTACAGGTCTCTCTGGAATAATAAATATATGAAAGTGTCTCTTTATATTTGCTATGAATTTACTGTAGCACAAAAATGCTCTCAACTATCCAAAGCAAATATGCATGACTTTTGGGCAAGGAAGGAATTCTTGATGCACTCTATTCTTAAATAAGATCCATTTTATTTGTGCAAAACACAAAACTTATTCTCTCTTAACTCTCTTGACTCAAACAGTGACACTTGAAGGGTGAGGGTTTGAAGAATCAGGCCCCAGGGCTCCAGCCTTCAGCAATATTTTTGAATATACTTTCATCCAAGTTGACAGTGTAAATAAATTATAATAATTGAGACTTCATTTTATGTCCATTTGCAAATGAACATAGATTTTCCAATTTATCTAAGTAATTAACCTTTATCAGCACTGCTGGCTGTAATGCAATGACAATTTTATAGCCAAATAGACACAGGTGTTTATCTGCAGGTATTTTGGACCTGGTAACCAAGTCTACTCTAGAGCAGATTCTCTGTTGTAGAGGTGAATATGGCTGAAGGGTCACGTACTACAAAATTTCCCATTGTGTTGTCAGCAGCTGCCTCTGCAGGACAGTGAGAGATGGGGTTGCTGAAGGGAACAACTTTGCTAGAACAGGACAGTTTTTCATTTAGTGGCACTGCTGAGATTTTCACCTTTGCTGCCATTCACCACTGGAATTGAATTAACCTATTTAAGTAAACACAGTACTTTGAAACCTTGCACAAGGAGTAGAAAAAAGAGGATGGCCATCCAAAGTTTCTGATGAAGTTTTATTTAGGGGAGGTGTTAGTCAGGAGATGTTACAGATCGTTTGCCCCACTCCAACAGAAATACTGCCTGCCTTCCAAATATCTGGGTTTAGGCTCACTTCCTAGGGCTACATTGTTCACTCCCAATAAATTTCCTCTCTTGGGACTGATAGCCAGTGCCTCCCCAGTCTCTGGTATGTCACCTCTTCCTAGTCCACCCATATGAAAAAAGGGTCAAGAAAGGTAAGAATTACCAAGGCCAGCTCTTTTCTGAGATTTGTTGTCATAACTTTTGTAGTTACCCCTGGGAAGTGGATCTGCTCACAGGCATGCTCAGAATGGGAGCAAAACAAGCTCCACTTTCAATCTGCAGTTTTCCAGTGACCTGGAGTCTTGTCAAGGAGTTCAGAAATCTTGCCTTAGAAAAGTTTATTGATTTGTTACCTGTGTAGTGTTTCATATTCTGCAAAATCTTCTGTTCTGATTTAAAAAAAAGAGTTTAAAAGAAGTTTAATAATATTTAAGATTATCTCTAGTTTTTATATCCCCAGAACACCCCCCCCAGTACCAAAACAGATCCACAGGGGAAACACAATTACATAGCATCAAATACAGGTATTTTTTTGGATTTTCACTTTTTGTCCTAGTTACAGATGCTGGGAATAGTTTATCTCTATGTGGGTGTAACCAAAACTGTGTATTCTACACCCTCTAGATAATTTCTGATGAACTGTTAATAATGGATCATTTGCAGCAGCTGCCCAGGGCACACGTGACCCCTCAGGCTACAAGCTGGGTGTAAGAGAACCTTGGGAGGCAGGGGAGTGTTTCTTTGTCTTCACACCAATCACTCAGCTGGGGAGGCATCAGCACCTTCACACCTACCTGAGGGGTGATATCTGCTAATGGCCCATTAGGGACTGGCACAATAGGCAGTTGAAACACATAGACCATCAAAGATTCCAAAAATATCCCATGACTTACAGAGTTAGATCACCCATTGTGAAACAGCTGGCCTTGGGGGAGGTACTGGGTGTTCCCACCTGAACCTGAGCATGTACAATCTTGGGGTTTTGGGACTGGGGGTACCACTTATCGGATCCAGAGGAGGACCAGAACTCAACAGGACTGTGACTGCCACTCTCACCCAGACTGTGACCATCATCCTCACCAACACTTTCTTTGCCTTTTACTTTGTACTCAGGGGGATCACGTGGTGCTCAGCAAAGGGGCTAAAAAGCACCATTGTATTTGTGCCCCAGGATGCCGAGTTATACCTCTGTCTTTTGTGTGCTAAACCCAGTTTTTCTCTGTATTATTGTATTTATTGTAATCTTTTTAGCAAATTGTTACTCTGACGTGTAATCTCTCTTGAGTTTGGTTTATTTCTTCTGCCAGTTTACCTTTAAACCAGCATACATTTATTAAAAAAACAGTCTTAAGAATAAACCTCCTGCTCCAGGCAAGCAGTAAGGTTGGAACTGAAGGTGATGGACAGATTCAAACTCTGCTTGTGGATTGAGATATATCAGGGAAATCAGTTCTCCTGCACAAGCAGTCTGTAAAGCATGAAGGGATATATTCAGAAGGAGGAGCTTGAAGTCCAATGCAGAAAAATAATTTTTAGTAGATTCAGGGAGAAAAAGATAAGTCAGAGTTTATTTAGATATCTTTGATCACACCCTGGGTCTGGATCAAGGGCTCCTCAAGGTCTTTGACAATGGTATTTTTTAAGATCTGACAGCAGCTCCAGGCTGAACTGCTGAAAGCCTGCTATGTAATATAATTGATTTTTAAAAGTACTGTGAGTTATTCTGGCCAATCCAAGAGAGAGAAAATGTCCCTTCTGTTCTCCTGGCTTACAAATTGTAAGCTAGATAATAAAACACAGATCATGACAGAGTTGCTTTCCCCTCTCTTTTGCAAATGAATGACTTTAAAACATTGGCAATCTCCTCTTGCCTAGGTTTTGAACTCTCAAACCCATGTGTAAGCAGACAAGGTTCTTTCCATTGTGAGAGGCAAGGTAAGCATTTAAATATTTGGGGGTTTGGCAAGCAGGGGAAAAAATCATCAAAGCCTGCAAATATTAAACTCTCGAGAAAGCAAGTAACATGCCTGCAAAAGAGGAATGCAGTGAAAAGGAGCCTCCCCTCAAGAGGAGAAGCCATGGCAGAAAAGAGTCACTGAATTTACTCTGAGACCACAGAGATCAGGATGGTAACCCTGTGCCAACCTCTCAAAAAGACAGAAGCTGAAGAAGGTCTGATGTCCCACCAGATCTGGAAATGGGAAATATGGAAAGAAAAAGTTGGCAATGACTGAAAGTATGCACAAAATAAAAACTGCAAGAGCTTTGAAATCAAACCCCTGGAGAAGGGATTTACTCTGTTTACCAAGTCTAAAGAATGAAGTGGAAAACCTCAGTTTAGTCTGATTAACAGTGGAAGTTGCTGCTGCCAATGAGGAAGAGGAACAAGAATACATATCTCTGGAACCCTGATCTCAGTTTAAAGAAACTTTTAATTTGCTCTTCAGGGACAGAACAGTGTATGGCTTGTGTCTGTGGAGGAAGTGTGTTTTCTGTCCTGGTTCCGAGTCACCACATGATAATCAAATTTTGCCAGTGAGAAACCTCATTTTCTTTACCAAGAGCAGCCTGTCTTGTGAATCATCACATTTCTAATGCTCAAAGTTTTTACCCTGTCAATCTATCACCTGTGTGACACATGTCAGAGACAGCAAATACTCCATGAAAACTGAGTTTTTAATTTGTAAACATGTGCTGGAACTGCTGACCCAACTATGCAATGACAGCTCCCAGGTAATTTCTGAATGACTTGCAAAAGAGAAGAGTTAATTTTTTTCCAGCAAGAAACTGCCTTCAAGTTCTTATTTCCCTTGAGCAGAATTATCCTCTGTAAGCACAGTGGGTGTTATCTGTGACTGGGACTGTGACAGGCAAAACTCATGGCTATCTCACTTTTCCTATCTGTGGATCAACAGTAACTTCATGATGTGAAAGTTACTTTGATTAATGAGACTTGCTTATGTTTCAATAGCTCTGGATGGGATCCCATGAACATAACATGCCTGGTGGTCCTAATGCTACCTCAGGTGACACTGACTTAGCAATTATTTATGAGCAACAGTTGCCTCTGATAAAAGCACCAAGACTCCTCCACAGACCTTGTCAACCAAACCTGGTGGTCACCAGCACTTCCTTGTGAATGAGACCTGGCCCCCTTCCCCTTGGGGCAGGTGAGTTCTGAAATCAATTGGGTTTTGTTCCTCTTTATGACCAGAAACTCCAACCAGGAGCAGGGAAATATTTTCTCCTGAATTGATGTGCTTCTGTCAAAGACTTTGTTAATTGGAATGAAAGGTTTCTGCTCAATTCTGGTGCATCCTGACACCAAACTCTCAGCAGACATGGGGGATGCACGGACCCAAACCTGAAGGTTACAAACTGGCACGGTCCCAATGAATATAGTCAAGACTTCCACATGTTTCCCTTATAGATCAGTTTAAGTAGATATAGCCAAATCTAGTTAACTAAATATAGCTTGACTAGAATCATCAAACAAAAGCAGCAACACAACCTGTGCAAGAGGCAGGGGTTGTTCTTTTGTTCTGTGCACACTGCCTGGGGTGAAGCAGCCCTTTATGCTTCTTGACAGTGTTAAAAATTAATATAAAGTGAAGACATATGGATTCATTCTCCTCCCAACCATTGTCAAGCAACCTGGGAGCAATTTCACTAAAATCAGTTGTTATGGTCTAAAGGTCAAAAGCTCAGGATTTTTATAAAACTTGGTCTGACAAAGGAAATATTTCTTTGTTCTTGGCTGATTCTGATTTGCTGGGTTGTCTCTGTGGTGACTACTCCAGTATCAGTGAATGGGTTTCTCTCCAGACATTTTCTCCATAAATTTCAGAATATTCTTGCTGTTTTATGTTTTTAATGTGAGCTGAATGTTTGGTAGTTGGAAAAAAGGTCTCTGCTACAGAAGAGCAGTGAACAATTGCAATGGGAACATGAAATGGCTACCTTGTGATTAAGGAAGTCTTCATGTTTAAGTCTGGGCAATATCTCACTCTCACTGAGGTTTAATAAAAATCAGCCAGTCAAAAATGGTGACATCTGCATGTGATCAGTGACCTCCACATTCCTGATGTAGTCGAGTTCATTCTTTCTCTAGTGAGGAAGATGGGGGGAATCATTGGATTTGGGGGTGTATTTGTGGGTCCTACAAGTCATGAAGAGGAGATGGGGGATTTTCAAGCAGGTGGTAGAATGGTGGGTAGTGGTGGTCACTGCTGCTTCTGAAGAGAAGTTATTCAAACCCTCCTGCATGCAGCATTTGAGTCCAAGCCCACTGAGGTGGACCTGGAATGTTTGTGTGGACATCACTGTACTTAGCCCAGAGTTTAGAGCAGGCAGGATGTTCCCTTTCTCTGACTCCATTTCTGAAATGCTCACACATGGAAACTTCATGGCACAGAACTGAAATTGGCCTTTCCAAATATTACCTGACCCTCTGTCTTCCTCCCCAGTGTCAGGCCCTGTACTCACTATGGGCATTCCTACACAGCAGCCTTTTGCTGCTGAGGTGAGCGAGCAGGAGAGGCAGAGGAGTGACCCTGATGAACTCACCCTCTTGTGGGCACCAGCCTTTGCTCCCTGCTGTTCCACCTGGAGATCCATTTACCTGTTATATAAAGCTGTCTGTGCACAGGGACATTGCTTCTGTGCTGCTCCTCCTGTCCTGGTAAAGGGCTCATAGGAGAAGCTATTTGACCTTCTAAAGCCAGTTCCAAGGGGAAATGTTTGCACTGGCCAAGACTCATTCTTGTTTTTTTGAAATTGGTCCCAAGACTCTCTGGAGGGGAGAATCCAAACTTGCTGAGCATTGGGCTGGCCATTTGGCTGGGAAGGGTACAAAATATTACAACCTCACTGGCCAACATATGTCCCAGGCTTGATTCTGTCTGAATTCAGTAGAGACAGTTAAAGCCCAAGCCCAGGTGAGGTGACAGCTGGTGAGGTGGATGAAGCTGGCCCTTAATGCCCTCAGACCTGTGTTTTACTCCAGAATACAGACATAGCTCATGGGGACACTGTTCTGTGGGGTGTGGTTCAGTCCCGACATTAGAATACCAAAATCTTCAGCCTTCCACTGTGATTTAGAGAAGTCAGATGAACCTTATTTCAACCTTGTTCTTGCGTTCTAAGTGGTTGTTTCATTTAGGACATTTGACTAAAAGCCCTTTTCATGGAACCAGCTCCTGCAGGAAATATGCCAGCAATTAATGAAAGATGATAAAATAATAAAAGGAGTAATACATTAACTATATTATCCTTTCACATTTGGGCAGTCCTTTTCATTATATCCTCTTTATGGACATCCTCCAGCAACAGTTGAAGAGCTTCTTTATTGCTCTTCTGGTGACTGTTTTGGTTTCTAGACATTAACAAGTTATTTTAAATGCAAAAGTTTTCTCTTACTCTTCCATTTCCGACTGGTAGATTTGATTCCAATAACAAAAAACAAAACAAAACAACAAAGCCCCCACCACACCAAACAAACAAATAAAACCCAAACCAAAACTGTGTCATGTTGCTTTTATAAAATTTCTCTGTGTAAGAATACTCATATCAAAAGGAATTTTGATTTTTGACTTTCTTCTTTTTCTTTCTCCTTCCTGCAATTTCTTCTTTTTCTCTCTCCTTCCTGCAAGTACGCAGAAGTATTCCCTATGAATACAGGTGTGTACTCTTCTGCTTGAGTAGCACAGCACTATGTAGCCATAGTAGCCACATTGTTTGTGCTGAGACAGTATTTTCTGAGTAGAGAAAGCAGACTGAGTCCACCAGCCCACAGCACAATGATTTCTCAGCACCTTGGAAACAATATCTCTATCCCCCCTGGGCTAGAGGGGAATCACACTGGCAGTTCAGGGCAGATCCCTCTCACACAAACTTCATGGCCCTGTAACTTCTTTGTGCTATTTCTTCTAGAACCAACAAAAACACTGCTCTGGAGGCTCCATTCAAAGGTCGACTCTGCTTTTGTACA
Organism: Pithys albifrons albifrons; assembly: GCF_047495875.1. Taxonomy (NCBI): domain Eukaryota; kingdom Metazoa; phylum Chordata; class Aves; order Passeriformes; family Thamnophilidae; genus Pithys; species Pithys albifrons. Next base: position 9,560,687 of record NC_092464.1, read on the forward strand.
GATCAGAAATAGCTCTCCATGCAATTCTGAGTGCTGGCATCAAAACAGGGCAGCAGGTGGTGGATTTGAAGGCTGGGTTTAATATGCAGGCTGGATTATTTAGAGACAAGAAATGTAGGTAAGGTCCAGTGCAATGAGAAAGCTAAATGCCTGATATGTCACTCATTCATTCCACTCTCACCAAATGCCTTCTGACAACTCCTTAGGAAAGGCAACAGCCAAACTAGGTCTGGGAGGAGGTGGTTCCTACGCTGCCTATGAGCAGCAGCCCGGGATGCTTTGCTGCTGGGTATGTTTATATATTACACAGAAATCAAATGCTGCACCTGAGTTGTCATTCTGCAATAACCCTGTGGCTACAGAGGATGATGAAAACTGCCACAGGTTCTCACTGTTACTTTTATTTCACCCTTTTTTTGCCATCTGCATTTCTTCTGAAGGAGTTGTTGTTTTAGCTCCATATATATATGTTTTTAAATCCTCAACTATTAAACAGTAGTTTGCCAGCCTGGAAGAAGAATGTCAATGAATTGTCAATTCTTTAAGCTGAATAATTGATTAATTTGCACATTAATCTCTAAATCAGCAGCAATAAATTCTATCACTTTTAATCTTGACCTAAAAGTACTAAACCACTTCTAATTGCCACTGTTGCTGCCGTAAAATGACTGATTAAACTGCATTCATATCATAATCTTTGTTGCTCCTGAAATGTCTAATTGAAATCACATCAGTGACTTGGTGCCAAGAAAGGAAAGGGCCCTTGCTTTTGCTTTCTCTCAGGAATTACTTCAATGGGAAAACCTGACATTTTCTCCTGTCAGTACTGGACACTGGTCTCTAATTTTAATTATTGCTGCAATGCTATTTACTGCCTGTGTTGAGTCCCAATGTGCTGGATGTTTTACAAACCTGAGAGTTCTAAGCCTGAGAGTTGAAGAAGAACAGAGAGGAGTGGGAAAGGACAAAATGATAATGAAGGACCATAAAAGACACCAGTTCCAGATTATGAGAACTTTTGACAAGTTTTCATCAGGCATCAAAGCAAATGAAAGTTGTGAGGAGAGGAGGCATTTAATTTTATTTTACAATTTATGTAATTATTTTTAGCAATCCAACATTGCAAAGACCCTGGAAGTCAGCTTTAGCCTGACCTTTGTATGCATTCCTAGGAAAAGGGATATAGCCAAAATCCCACCATTATGGTGAACCATAAATCCTGGGGGCCACAGGCAGCTGGAATTAATGAAGAACAGCCTAGTGGTCCAAGGATTAGGATGACCATGTCCAGGTTTCCTTTGTGCTTATGTCTTCCTTAGGTTGATCACAGCTCAGCCTGACTGGCTAATCCAGCCCTCTTGTACCATCATCATGTACAAACAGGATTTGTGAAGTAGTACTTTAACCTCGTGAAAAACAGGTTTCTGACAAAGAACTAAAGCAGACCATCAGGATCCAGGCAGGCCTTCTTTGAAGTCAGGGGAATTGGGGATGTTTTCTGGCAGACCAAATACCTCACCCTTCCTGTGTGAGTTGTCCAAACTGCTGAGAAACTTGAGTGGCAGCTTCAAGTTGTAAAAAATGAGGGGGGGGGGGGGAAACGAGTAAAAATAATAAAAGACACAAATCCTGCTGGATTAAGCTGAGGCCCAACTTCTAAATTTTTGGAAACGAAGTCAGAATAAAAGCCATCTAACAAAGTCACAATGCTTTCCATCCCAAATCCTTGGATTCTGTTCTGGTTTATTCATTATCAGCCCAAGTTCTGTAGATGCAGCTTTATTATCATTCTCATTCCACATACTGTTTTCAGTGAAAAAGTTTTGAAACTGTACCAGATGTGATCTGAAAGAAAGAGAAAAAAAGGAATCCAGACCACCATAACACTGCAACCCTGATTTTAGGTATTGCAAACCTTATCCTGCTTATTGCATTTGTCAGCATTACATTTAAGTGGCTCTATTGCCTTAAACAGGGAGTCTCCAAAGCTGAAAACCTGTATTTTAGCACAAACTTAAATGAATGCAAAACAACCAGAAAACCATCAGAAGGATCAAAAACTGGCATGAGCAACATCATATCTTTTGCCTCTTTCTAATTTCCCACGATCCCAAGGATAACACTGGGAGCAGCTGAGTTCTGTAGGATTTTGGAGAGAAGTACTGGCAAGGCAGAATGAAATAAAGGAGTGGAAGGCCACAGCTCTTAGCAGAGGTTTCTCTCATTAAATACAGGGCAAATACCCGTGGGTGCAGATTAGCTGGATGTGTTTTTAATTACATAGGAGCAAGAATACAGGTGATGGGGACAGACATGGGCACTGGAGGACAGAGTAGTTCTCATCTTGTGGACTTCTGAGGGGCTGGAAGGACAGGACACCTCCTCCTCATGCTGGGAAAACCCCCACATTTTGCTGCTTCATGGTGTCCAGGTGTAGCGGTATTGACAGGAACACATGGGCATTGGTGCAGTGTAAATCTGCTCCTGCAGGTCAGCACCAGAGGGCTGTGGGTGGACACTGGTACTTACGGTTGGTTTTCCATGTTTTCAAATCAGGGAAGAATACACTTAACACTTTTAGAAAGTATTTTAGTAGTTTGTTTTTTAGGAAAGGGTTTTGGGGGGGTTTCTCATATGTCATTTCTGCTTGAATTTGTGAGGAATTTCCCAGCTATAACGTTAGCAAATGGTGGGCAGTGACCAAGGGAATGGAGCAATGAACTTAAGAGGAAATAGGGCTGTGAAGCCAGCCAATTTAATCTCCTCCATGTAAAATCTTGCAGATGAGAAGGAAACTCCAGATGATGGCCATCTTTCATCAGACATTTCTGTCATTTGGAGTTTCCTCTATGAGGATTAGAAAGGATAAAAGTATAGAGTATCAATCACAACTGATTTGATTGTTAAAATGACCTCTATAATTTCTTCAGGGTTTTTTCTTCTTTCAGAACACCCTATTACTCCATCTTGTGCTTTAAAAGCAACATTAAAATTACTCTTAAGACCAGCTCAAGAATATGGAAGAAATTTGTCTTGTTTCTTAAATAAAAGGTTTCTTCTACTTCATTACTGCTTTAAAAGCAGCAGAGATTTTGTACCTTGATCATTTCTGTCTTTCCAAGGTGGGGTTGAGTAATTTGGAAGGTGCATGCTGTGGTTTCTCTGATCACAGGTGCCAGGGTGGGAGTTGTCTGTCTCCAAAACAGAGAACTGATGTCTTACCTACCAAATGGCAGCAACTGAAATGAAACAACTGTTAAACCCAAACCCTCTTGGAAGCCCTTTGACAGACCATCAGCACAGCTGCCAGCCTCTTGTCTCTTGTGATGTCCTGACTCACCAGCTGCAAGGCACCACAGATTGCTGGTACAGCCACGAGCTGGCTGAAGTAGTCTTAAAACCCCCAAATAATAGCATACCCTAAATAAATTTCACATGAAGCCCAGGCTGCATAAATGCAATGGATTTCCTACCCTGAATGTCATGAAAAAAAATCAAACAAAGGACACAAGCCCAGTTTAAAAGAGAAGATTTCAGGAAATCTTGGTCCAGTAAAGGAGTAATTTGTGGCCTTTAGACTGCTTCATTCCATTTCCTCCTTTTCTTCTCTATATGTGCATGGTAATGTGTGTTGTAGATGGTAACACATGACATAATGCTCACATCCACAGAAGGATTGGTACAACAGTCTGAGGTCATATACACCTAAAATAGCTTAACTGGGAGAAGCCACTATGGGACTATGCAAACTTTTGGCACCACCTCCCTTCACTGTAGAGCATGTGATCATTCATGGGAAGGTGTGGGATTGATGGTGGATTTCCTTAGGTTTATATATGGTGTCAGATCTATTTCTCATGGTGCTCTGGGATTGAAACCTCTGGCTGAACATCTTCACCATGGCCCTGGAGCTGCTGTATGATGGTGCATTGAAACAGTAACGATGGGTTCAAATCGCTGTGGGAGAATCCCTCCCTCCTTCCTCCTCCATAGGAATGAAGGAGGTGTTACTCTGGGTCACTCTGAAAGCTCTCTTGCATGACTTAAAAATTATAGCAAAATCCATAAGTATTTGAGTGCTTTTCACTACTGGCTTGGGATCACTCTTGGTTGATTTGCATTTCAAGCTTTCCTCTAGAGCCATGGACGCTGTAACTTTGCAGCTTTGGAATCCCACAGAGCCACTGGCCCTAGGAGCTGAAACAATGGCAGGAGGACAGAAGAAGGGCAAATTTTGGGCTCAGACTGTGGCAATGGGGTGTAGTGAGGGGCTTTTTGGCCATGAAGCTCTCACCTTGTAGGAGATGAGTTTATAACTCAGTGAAGTGCTGAACCACTCAACTGGCAAAGCTGAAGTTACTCCTCTGATAAAATCTGTTATCTCTGCCACTCTCTGTGTGACTTGTGCTGGAGGAATACAGTGCACAGCTTATCTTTCACAAGTGATGAATACAAAACCAATTGTGTGATGCAGTATTTGCCACAACAAAAACCCCCAAAACTTGATGACAAACTAATTTGAAAAGTAATTTACAGCAGATACATTTTGGGAAGAGGATTCTATGCCAAGCTCTGGAATGTAAAACTGTGGTGACTCTATAAAAGCCAACAATTACACATTAGTAAACCTTAAAATATTCCATGTCCCAGATTTTAGAATAATCTACAAAAGGGTAATTTTTCAACCTACACACTTCAAAAATAACCGTTAGACAGCTCCAAAGAAGAATTTATTTGCCAATAAAATTTTCCAAAGGAACTGCTTTAAAAATGGTTAGAACATAATGTAATGGATTTATCTAACATTTTCAACTAATGGTTTTGGTTTCCTATGACTAAGACTTTGGGACAGAGACATCTTATTATTCATATATTAGAAAACAATTTCATTCCTATTTTGAAAACAAATGTCCATGCAAACCCAAGTTCTGTGCTGCCTTTTCAGTATTTATCATCAAATCCATTAATCCTCCAAACTTTAAGTCCATTTGTGATTAGATTAATTTGTCATATTAGACAGTGTTCCTTCTAAAACAGTAATCAGTGGAACATTAAGTGAGAACACCCACACGATGACCTACAGATTGCAGAGACAAGGCACAAAAAGATATAACTAAACCAATTTTTAATCCTTCTCCAAATTTATAAGATTTTTAAACTGCCAAAATTTAAAAATAGTATACTGCTCCTGCCATGGACATAATTAAAAAGGAACAATAAATCCAAGGAATAAGAGATGCTACATTAGCAGATTCACACAACTGGAATGTACCTTCTGTCTTTGTTTTGCTGCAGTCCAGTACCCAGATTTCACAGCAGTAAATCTCTGAAATGTATTTTTTTACCTTTAACACTGCTTTTCATATGAAGGCATCAGTACAGGGGAAAGATGACCAAAGCTTCGTATTTTTAAAATATTTTTAATAGACATTTTTATAGATAAAACCATCTACTAATAAATTGAAAAACAATGAAACACCCAAAAGAAAACATTGATTTTCTTATATAAACTCTTAGTCAAATGCATTTGTGAATTTTCAGAAAACTTACTGTAGTCAGCTGCAGCACTCTGTAACACACAAAAAAGATCTAAATTCTTGCTTTAAGGACATATCTCAATGCAACCTTCAATGGAGAGGCACTTTGGTGGTTTCACATTAAATTGTGCCTCCAAAACTGCATTTGTCATCTTGTCAGAGAAATTATTTGTACAAGACAAATAACATGATAAGTCTTTGATTCTTTCTCAGCACAAGATTGCTACTAACCTTAAAGAAATTATGCAACGTTGGAGTAGCTAAATTAGCTCATCCCGTTTTAACTCTCAGATTTTGAAGATGAACATTATAGTTCTTTTGGATGATGGAAAACTGCACCATTTGCTAACCATTGGCCTGATACTTGGAGGGGTCAGTGAATTAATTTAGTCTTGGTAGTGTCATTGCTACAGAGGTAACAGAGTTTATACTCCTCTAAGTTTTTTGAGGTAGATTCACTTGAGTTATACTGTAAACTAACTTCCAAATTGTGTCCATATTGTTCTGCATTTATTCATTTGTCTGACAAAGACAAGTTTTACAACTAATGGCAGTGGTAGAAGTCAACCTGCTCGGTAATTTCATTAAGCACCAAGTGTGGACCGGGCTATTTCAGCACCTTTCCCCCAGTGGCTTTAATCAACTCGAGTTCAAGGCATTATCTCACTAGATTAAAAGTTTCTGAGTGGGGATTTGACTATGACTAGAAACTACATTTCAATCATGACATCAGCTAGCTCTGGTGTAAATACCAGCCATGTCTATTTTCTTTTAATTTCAAAAGTATCTGTCACTTGATTGCCTGAACACCAGTAAACAGAACTTTTTTGAAGCATCGTGGATTAACAGTGAAAAATAAAATGTTGAAAAATGGAACCATTATGGGATTCAATAACTTTGACACGTTTGAACATGAACAACAGATGACCTCACTGCAGAACTACAACAGCATTTTCTGCTTTTTAGGTTAGACTTCCATGCTGGAGTAACCTTGCAGCACAGCCTGTTTACAGGAACAGGACACAGAGATCCACCCTGAATTCTGCTGATCTCTCCTAGTGCTTTCCTACCTGATCTTGGGAACCTGTGCAGTCCCTGCATTGTCTCTTCGGGGTAATAAATACTTTCAGCCTTCTCTCACTCTCTATTAGACTTAAACTCTTAAAAGTAATGGCTGCTTTTTAGTACTTTTTCAAAAACACCAATTTCAGGAAGTCTCTAGATGATCTACCATGACCAAAATACTTTGAATTCTTGGCATTTCTCCCTCTTGCCTGTCACGTTGTATGTTTTTTGCAGCTATACTTCTTGTTTTCATCTTGCAGCATTTGATCCTGCACACCTCAGCACTGCTGGTCATCAGTGAGTGTTTCCTGATCACCTTTTGCACTTTGCCACAGTGATTTTTTTATCATATTAAGTTATCAAATTCAGGGTAAATACATTATATATGTATTGTAGGCAGGAGACTTCCAAAGTTAATGCAAATAGAGCAATAATTGCTCTTTGAATATGATTATACTTTCTTTGTATTCACTCAGCTACATTTTTTTCCCTGGATACCACAGTCATGCTGTGGAAAATGCTACTTTCCATCAGGCCTTGTTATTGGACTTCTTGAGATTAATGTTCTTAAAATCAAAATACAATCCACAGAAGATGTTACATGTTGGAAAATTGTTATCAGAGACACTTTATTTAGTACATTAGCAATCAGCAGTGACATTCTGCTATGGCACATCAAGTGGAGCATGAGACTGCTCTGCAAAACTGTCACTCGAGCAGCAACACTCTGAAACTAAGCAAACATGTTTTCTTGAGTTCAGAAGTTAAACATACCTGTAAGATTTGGTTCCCTTTCCGGTTTTAATTACTAGATACATAGCGGACAGTGCAGTGCCAAAAAATACATATCAAAAGCTATATATTTTTTTGCATCCCATGGTATTTTGTTTGCTTGTGTGGCTTCTGAAGACAGGAGCTTTACCTGGGAACTATGTCAGTTTGATGCAGTCAGGAAAAAAATGAAACTTTATGATGACAATTTCTAAAAATAACTTAATTACAGCTAACAACTAGCTAATATTCAGGATCTTGTTGCTCTATCTCTATAGTCAGTTAAGTAAGTATCTGAAGGTTATCTGTGGTAATTACCTGGTGACTCCCAACCACGTTAAACACACCATGTCTTTGTAATTTTAAAATAATTGGAGTCAGAGGATTTAGTTAGCTGCTAAATAAGTAACAACAAATAGCATAGTCACCTGAAAATTATTAACAACTAGTGTAAGCAACAAGGAGATCAGATAGATGGGCCAGTCTTCTTTTGAAACAAATCCATGACCTGCTGTTGTTAAAGGTTCAAACACAGGAAGGTGGTGTTTGGGAGGAGCCCCCTCAGAGAATTTTTCTCACCATACCAACACAAAAGGTTGGGCTTGGAGTCCCAGGAGCGAGAACAAAAGACAGCTAACGATTTTCAGATTCAAGCTTAATGGTGGGGTGGGGGTGAGGAAAACAGAACCCCAGCACCCGGGGGTGGGGAGATTTTTTGTTTCTTTCTTTGTTCCATGTGTGCTGGTTTGACTTTTTGGTTTGTTTTTTTTTTTTTTCCTTTCGGCAGCTGCAGAAAAAGAGCCACATCTTGCTGGTGAGCTCTCTTTTTCTGGCTCTGCTCTTTGCTTTTCCCCCTCCATCTCTGGGCACCCTGAGCTTCAGAGAGAGAGAGAGAAGAGAGGAGAGAGACAGCTGATTCAGGACACTGCAGACTTTTCCCCCCTCTTCCTGGGGACCGATTTGGACTGCAAGGAGATTCCTGGAACTATCACCATTTCCTCCACTCCCAGCTTTCCTTCTGTGTTTGGGACAAAGGACAAGGAGAGAGAGAGAATTCATCTGAGTGCTCACCGGTCATCTCTGCCTCGCTGGGAAAAAACTGAGAACTCACCCTGCAGCCAGCCAAGGTGTGACACTGACTGTCCATAAATATAACTGCCCCTGGAGGAACCTACCATTTTGGGGTTGTTCTCTTTTGTTTTTACTTGTGGTGTTGGGGGAGTAGTTCGCTCTGGTCTGTTTACAGTTATATCTATATCCACATCTATCGATCTGTCTGTCTATCTATCTATCTTAGTTAAGAACAGTTATTCTTAATATCCTTTTTCTAATTAAAGTTCCTTTTCTTAAATTTAATAAAGAGTGACGTGATTATTGTGGAGGAATCCTCTCCTCTGCTTTTTGGTAAACATTTTGGGGTTTTTCCCTCAAACCAAAGCTGTTCACTTGAAGTTAATTTTAAAACATACTTTTCCCACAAAGCCTTCTAACTTAGCATTGAGCAATTGGCATTTTGCCAGCTCAAACCAAGACACCTTCCAAAGATAGTCTATCCCGGAAACAAAATTAAAAAAAACTTTATACAAACAAAATTAACAGGAGGAGTACAGTAGCTGATTGCATTGAACCTGTATATTTTTTACTCTTTTTTTTCCTTTTATTTATGGTTTAGGCTTTATGGTACTTTGATGGGAAGGAAAAAAATCAAGGTGAAGTTGTCTGATATAATCCGTCTGCTTTACAACATTACATTTTCCTTAAAATTACTTTACTCCCAGTTTGTGGAAGAAAAAATTCAGTTGAGTAGGAGTTGTCAAATCCGAGAGGTCACCAGAGATGGTTTCTCACTCCTCCCCAGCCTCGGGCTGGTCTTGTACAAAGTTTCTATCAATGACTGTGCCACACATATGACTAATTTGACAAAAATTAAAAGTTGAGAGGCATTGTTGACAATAAAAGGAATCTGAATATCTATGAGAAAGTACTGAGAAACCGAAATTACTGGAATTCAAAACTGAGCCCAAATTTCTTTGTGCAAAGTGTCCTGCCTTAGGAGAGCCATCAGAGGGGCTCCTGCTGCAAACTGAACTCATCATGAGAGAATGTCTGAGGAAAAGGAGGATCAGGATGTACCAGTGAATATCACGATATTAGGAGACAACAGTGTCATGCAGAGATAAGAAAAGCCAAAGGAAACACGTTCACAGAAGTACTTCAAAGAGTGCTCTGCAGCAGAGCACTCAGCTTTACAAAAAGTGTAAAGAAGGTCTGTCTAATGAGTGGAGTGGGGACCTGATCTTAAAAGTTCCTGGAGGTGGCCTGAACAAGCCCAGTTTAAACACCCTCCAAACTGATTAAGCTCCCCAAACCAGAGGAAAACTCCTTGTTTTCTGCTGCATTATTTCTCTGTTGATTTAATCAGCTAAACTGAAAGGTCAGACAAGAGCCAGAACCAGTTGCACTGGTAATATACACATGGACAAGAGAGGGAGGAGGAGAACAAAATCATCTCTCTAAAAAGCAAGAGGTTGACAGGTTGACTCAGCCTGTTTCTGGCAACCTCACCTAAGGCAGCAGAGCGAGGCTTCCTCAACCTGGCAGAACTCGATGGGGCAGAAAAACATTTTGCCTATCAACACTTAAACTAGATAAGACAGAGACCAGTGCTGTAGTATGAATAAAGGGATATAAACTGGCCATGAACAGAGCTGGGCTGTGAGTTAGAAGAATGGTTTTAGGCTCTGTATCAGCCACATTCTACAACAGCTTCTGATGGGATTAGTCAAGAAAATGGGAAAGACATAAACAAACATTGGGGGATACCTAATAAATACTCAAGTGAAAATTTGGAACAGAGGGTGTCACTTGTTCATCCACAGAGCATTTATAGGCATGCAGCAACAGGATTCTGCTGCTGGAGGATGTTACAGAGGTGACAAGGATAAATGGACTCAAACAGGGATTGGCCAATCTGCTGAAGGGAAAACAAATCAGTTTTCCCTTCAAACAGCCAAAGTGCTCCTATGATGGAACTCCATAAATTTGTGCAAAGGATTATATGTATGGAGCCTATGGTAGCAGGGCACCAGGGTGCAGAATGCATTTTTAAGTCCTAAATCCAAAGTGTTTGGATCACTCCAAAGACAAATAGACCAAATTCCATGTCATGTATTCCACAAGAGACCAAACAAGCATTTTTACTTGGCAAAAATATTTATTTGATTATTTATTTATTTGACATGGGTACCAGATAACACAAATCAAGCACAGCTTGTAGGCAAGCTTCCATTTCTCAGTTAAAAGTACTTTGTTTTTATTCTCCACCATCCATTACTGTTATTGATTCCACTTGCTGTAGGGACTAATTGGTAAGCATAGAAAATGGAACTGATGAAAGTGAGTCTATAATTATTACAAAATACAGTTTTGTAGATGTTGTATCCATTATTTGATTCACATAATTTAATTTTTATATTACAGGTTTGTGTTCCAGAGATGCATAATACACAAAATTTAGCAAATGGTCATATTTGTGTTACAGAGTTCCATAAAAATATCCAAAAATTATGAATGAGACCCCAATAATCATGATATAGCCTTAAAAATATTTTTGAAGGAATCAAGAAAATTCAGACTGCATTAAAGTCAATGACAAACCCCTTGTAAAGTCAATGATGAAATCCATATAGGATTACTTTTAATTGCCTCTTGTTTTTTATGAGCCTTCAGGACTCACTTACTTACCATTTCCAGGCTCTGTAATCAGAAAATTAATTTTCCTCTTTAACTGACTGCTGGAGTCTTCCTATAGTCTAATAGGAGTTGACGCAATAAGAGAAGGACAAGTTATCATTAGGTTTGTGCTGTCAAATGGAGAACAAATAACTCTTTGAAACTCATCCTGCAGGAAAAGGGTAGTGTCTCACAGTGAGATCTGGTGAACTGGACAGGAATGCTCTCAGAATGAAGGGCTGGGAGTGTGGTTCAGTCAACTCTAAAAAGGTGGAAGGACCAAGCAGAGACGAAGTCTGGGATGTAGATCTTGGCTGAGCTCACTTTACCATTGCTCCTCAGGGAGAGACAGGTCTGCTTTTGGGACTATCTACCTCCATCCTCGTTGCTGCCACTTTTTATGCCCTGTGTCCTCCTGCAGAGGCAGGAGCTGCTGTTCTTGTTCTCCACGTGAGAGCAGAGCTGCTGTCCTGCCCTGGGCAGTTATTGTTTCATCTGTGCTCGCTGTCACTCCTGATTGCTGAGCTTCATGTGGGATGGAGGGAAGCAGAAGACAATCCTTGGAAAGTATTTAATTATCAAGCCACTTTTGTTCAGTTTAAACTTCACACTTCACACAACGGCACTGGACTTGATGTCATTTTACAGAAGGTGGATTTATCTTCTGCTGTTATTAACTGACTTTATCTTTTAGACCTGATGTTCATTGCTGGTTGAGCCTCCTGGGAGCTGCTTCATTCAGGAACAGTCATAGTGGAGCAGTGAAGAGTTCTCCTGAGGCTGGAAAAAAACCACGGAGGATAGCTGGAAATATCTGATTGGAAGATAAGAGCTCAGCCTAACAAGGGAAAAAAAGAGAGAAATCTGCGAGAAAAAGGGATGGCAGGAGGAGACCAAGAGGGACAGAGATGTTTTAAACTAAAAATAAAACTCAATTCTGAAACTTAAATATATAAAGCTGTCTATTAAAAATAGTACTAGATTACATCTCTACAGTGCCAAATAATTAATAACTTTTAATAACCCTAATAAATTTGGATTTCATCAAAACCTTGTTGCATATCATTGACTATTTCAAGCAAGGACTATGAGTTCTTAAGGCAGACTAACACCTGTGTTAAAATGTACACTGCTGACATCTTTCCCAGGTACATAAATTATCATTAAAGAGTAATAAGAATGCCAGGATGGACTTCTCAGGCATTTTCATGTAGGAGCCCTAGCATTTAAAATTAAATTCATTAATTGTAACTACTGTACATTTGTGATCCCTCAGCATACAAACTAATTCATTGCTTTTGCAATCATGCCAGTTTTTGTTAATTACGGTTCATGATTTATTTAATTTGATCAGGGATGTATCAGAGTGCCCTAAACTGGACTGATAAAAGGTCGTTAGTTCATACTCTCCAAGACAATTTGGAATCTGATAATGAAAAATGTTTCTAGGCGCCTGACAAAAATTGATTAGCAAAATGGTCTCTAATTGTTTAAAGGAAAGCTCCATATTTTCTTCAACCCAGCCATGTGAAAGTTCATATGTTAAGAAGTTCTTCTCACTCTGAAGTGGCTCTCAAATACATTTGAAGATAAAAGGCTGATTTAAAATTATTGTTGGCATTGCTCAGGGGAGGAGGGAGCCACAGTGCTGTCGTCATCTGGAAGGCTTTATTTCTTTTTTCTCTTTCTGTACACAGCAGCCAACATCACAGTCTCTGAGTGAGACTCAAATATTACCAAAAGTGTTCCTCAAAAAAATATTTAGGTAGGAATATCTCTGCTTTAGAATTGTGAAAGAGAGCTAAAGATTGTGAGGCTGATCTGACTAAGTCACTGTGGCTTAGAGGAGACTTCCCTTTGCCATCAGAAAGATGTCAGCAATTGAGCAATAATACTGACTATGGCCTGGTGCATCTCCTTGTAAAGTCAGCATTGGATGAGTCACAACTGTGATGTCAAAGGGAATCCAGAGCAACCAGGTCAGATGTAAACAACCACACTGTTATGGTTAGGGGAACTGAATCACAGAGTCAGAGAAGAGTTGAAGTTGGAAGGGACCTGCAGACTTAGTTCAAGTCCTCTGTGCAAAGCAGGGTGACAGACTACTCAGCACACTGTGTAGGTTTGAACGTCCCCAAGGATGGAGGTTTCACAAGGTGTCTATCTGGGTGTCATGCCAGTGTTTGAGCACTACCAGCATGAAAAGTTTCTTCTTAATATCTAGTTGGAAATAATCTAATTTTCCTCATTGCAACTTGTGTCCATTGCCCCAAGAGGAGTCTGGTTCCAGCTTCTCTATACAATCCCCCTACATGGTTATAAACTGCATTAAGGTCTTTCCTTCAGCTTCTGGTCTCAAGGATGAACAAACACAACTATTTTAGCCTCTCTTTGTATCATACAGTCTAGCCCCTCATCATCTTGTTGGTCCTCTGATGGATTTGCTCCAGTATTTCAAAGTCTCTCTTATCCCAAGGAGCCCCAAATTGCATGGAACTCTCTAAGTCAGCCTCATAAGTGCCAAAGGGAAGATTCACTACCACCAAGCTGCTGGCTGCACTCCAATTAATACAACTTGCCACACAGTTGTTTTTTATTGCTGCAAGGGTGCACTGGCGACTCATGTTCAACTTCTTGCCAAGGTGGACCCCAGGTCCTTCCGTGCACAGATGTTTTCCAGCCACCTTACTTCATCACAACTGTATGGAATCCCAGTGGAAGTGTTGGGCATGTAAACTGTTGTTGTAGTTTGGGATTATTATGTAAATTCTCTCCCCTGCCACTTAACTGCCCAGGCCAGCGGTTAACAAAAGAAGTAGTTAACTGTGATCGCTGGGGTGGGGGCAGGTTTGTCTCTTTTGGTTTTTTTTGGATATTCTCCTCAGTCTTGGCTCGGCGGAACGGGGGAGTGGGGGCTCCAAGGAGGCAGGCTGCCCTGCTGGTTACTGCTGGGGTTTTCCCTGGCTGTCTTGCCGCTGCCTACTTCGGATTACTTTTTCCTGCCGTGCTGCTACCTGCCTTGGATTTGCTGCTGGTTGCTCGTACCTGTCTGCTTCTTGGACGGGGAACACAGGGGAAAGAGACTGAGTCCATCTGAAAGCCCACTGCTCGTCTGTTTCGCTGGAGAGGGACTGAAACTCACTCTGCAGCCAGCGGGCTGTGACAAGGACACTTAAGTATAACCTTTTCTCCCGGAGGAAAACCTGCTGGGTTTTGTTGTTGTTGTTTTTTTTTTTTTTTTCCTCTTATGGTGTTGGGGAAGTGGGTTGCACTAGTCTGTTTACATATATATATATATATATATAGCAGTTATCCTTCTTGTATTAAAATTCCTTTTCTTAAATTTGATAAAGAGTGGTGTGATTATTGAGGAGGAGGCCCCTCCCCTGCTTGTGGGTAAAACATTTTGGTTTTTCCCCTCAAACCGAGACAACTGTATTTCCTGAATCCTGGCTGTGGCATCTTCACCCCTTCTAATGGTATTCTGAAAATCTGAATTTACTGGCAGAGATCAAAAGACAAAGGTAGTTTCTGTGTCTTTTTATACAGTAGATGTTGACTACAGTCTTCAGAATGGGTAAAATGGGAATTACTCAAGTCTCTAGTACTTTTTTCAACAACCTTCTGTGACACTAACAGTAAATCTGAGTAATTTTACTGCTCATTTGTCATTTAGGTGTTAAAGTCTGTTTAGAAGTGTCTAGGCAATAATGCTCCTTCTTGAAGGATGAAGGATAGATTTCTTCTTTATTGTGTGTCTTGTCTTCAGTCACATGGAGGGTGAACTCACTCCAACCAACTTCAGCCTCGCACATGGCAAGTGTCTACACTCTCATCATGAACTTTCAATCAACACATCCAGTGACCTGAACCTGTTACAAGAGAGGAGTTTAGAAGAGGAAGAAAGTGACTCTCTGTGTTGAGAGGTCTAGATGAAGAGGTTAGACCAGATGCCTAATATTTAGACAGCTAAAATTAGATTACACTGAAATATATGAGTAGGTAGGAGTAAAATTCAGGAACTTTATTCTAAGGCAGCATAAGCTGTCTTTACTCAATTCAGTGTAACCATGTCCATTTTTATCAATGGCTAAGCTAAATGGATGGATCTGAGCCATGGAAAATCTAAGCCTAGAGGTGGAGCTATACAGTTCATATAGGACTAAGCTAAAAACTCCATGCAGAAAATTAATTTGAATAACTTTAGTGATGCACAGATGTAAATCAGAACAATTTTCTAGGATTCCATGGCTAGCTGTAGTAAATTCCCCAGAATAATTTTAAATATCAGAATACTATTGTTTCCTCTTAGTTATATAAACTGGTTTCTGTGGTTTTTTCTTTCTTCCTCTAATCACTTTCCACAAGATCATAATTTTTGGCCCTCAAATACATTCTGAATGAGTCTTCACAATATGAACTTACCATCTGCTTTTAATTTCCATCTGTTTCCAGATGAAGGCCACTCCCATCTCAAAAGAGATGGTCAGTGAAAACTGATCTGCTTAGTGGGCATGGTCTTGGCATTTGTTTTCATTTATTTTTTTCACTGTCACAAGAGCCAAGTCCTTGTACAATGAACAACCCGTCTGAGTGTTCATCCTTAACAAAGGTTGGAGTGTACTGGGATCTTTTTGAGACATTCAAGACTGTTAGCATTTGTAATTATGAGTGGTTTGTCCTGAAGGACTTCTTTAAACTCTTTTGAGAATTCTTGCACAAAAACACTTCTGTATATTCTTGTATCAATACACACACATGTAAGTATGCATGTCTGTATGTGCTTTTCTGGATCACAAGGAAGTTCAGGGGACCTAATTCAAAAAAAGAATCTGGTCTGGTTTTCCTGAAACCACATGAAAGATTTGAGTTTGATAAAGTTCTTGTTTATGTGGGCACCAAGAGAGGGTGAAAATACTCCAACCAATTTAAATAGGAAATGAAATGGAACACGTTTTAACAACAGCTGGATGTGTACTGGCCCATAGCACACACGTTTCTGTCAGGATAAAATCAACTTGTTGGAATTTGCTTGGAATAGCAATTTTTATAGTGCTTATGTATAGGGAAAGCTTCCAGGTGTATTAAAGGTGAGCCAAAGATAACAAGGTAAATATGAAGTTATATTTGTGCTCACTTGAGGGCAATTCTTTACAATTGGATCTTGAATGCTTCATTCCTATTAAATAGATACTTCACTTTTGAGGTAGACTTGAAAAATTGCATCCTAATCCTTTCATTGCTACTTAGCTGAATATCTGGAATTATATATGTTTATATTTTTAAACCCTAGAAAATAAAATAGGATTTATGGTTAACTAACGCTTGCCAAACAACATAATAATGTCTTGCAATTATAGCTATAAAACTATAATAAGCCCTCGCCCCCAATGCTTCTCAGAAGACTGGATGCTGAAAATAAATATCTTGCTGAATTAGAAGCTGTGAATGAAATATGGGCATCTCAGGGGGGAATTTTACCATGTAGATATTATAAGGGATCTGACACCCCAGGGTAGCAGCAGTCTGATCCTAGAAACTATGGGTACAAGGTTCCTTAGTCTCTTCACCTCAACATTCCTTTAGAGGAATACAGTGTCAATATTGAGGAAGGTACAACTTCTTTGACTGTTTTACAGCCTTAAGAACATGAACAATATGCAACCAACAGATATTTGAAAATTTTTAATGGAACCCCAAAAATCTCATTGCACCAAGCCAACAAAACAAGGAATGATAGCCCCAGACTGGAATCCAAATGCTTTTCTGGAGTTTGCTGATCTGATTGGCTCTGTAGCACAGGATGGAGCCCATCCATTTTTCAGAACTGGGCTAAAGCCTTGAACAGTTGTTTTGGTAATGTAGATGAGGGTTTAGGTCTTAATAGTTCCTACAATTACTGCTGAATGTGGCCTTGGCTCAGGAATAAACTCCTTGTATTGAAAAGATTTACTACCCTAACTATATCTGTATCTCAATTTAATGAAAATGTTAAGGATAATTTGATGGTCTTTTGCCAGTGTAATTTTAAATAAAATGTCTTCATTCCTTGGCAGTGTCTGTTGGCACTCAGATTTAACTAAAGGAAGTGCTTAAGTGAAGTGCTTTTTACATTGCAGTCTTGCCAGTATCTCCTCTGATAGAATACATTTAATTTTCAGTGTTTTACCCAGAGTAAATAAATTAAAAAAAAAAAATTACCTCCCACCATCAGTCCATATGATAGCAAACCATACTAAAATCATTACTAGAAATCAGATATTGGCCTATCACAGCATTTGGACTAATCTCAAGCCTCATCTCCTGTAAATTAAAGTATTGCTAACTTATTTACTGTTCATTTATTATGCACTTTTCTAAAAAATCTTTCTGTATCTTGGGAAATAATGTAGCACATAATAAAGTGCTGTCAGGGCATCTTAGATTTTCGTCTGAGTTCAGCAAGTCAGCAAGAAAGTTTAGGACACTTTATTATAATTGCCCAGGGAATGGAAAGTAATGGTAAGATGGTGACAATTTGGCCATCATACTTTACAGAATGAGGCAATTGCCAAATATATTCTTGATTGCTTACCCTGTCTAAATCAGGACTGTGTGTACAGAATGAGGCCAGAAGGACAATGCATCAGAAGTTAAATTGTTTGGGAATTAGTTTGAGAACAAAAAAAGGTTGTCAATATAAAATAGTGCTCACTCAAAGGGTATTTGTAATAGTATGAGTAAGTAACAGTATGAGTAATATTTATTTTCTTTTTAAATATTCTTTTATTTTTAAAATTTAAGTGTGATTGATATGTTTTAATATGTAGAAGGAATATTTACAAAAACTATAAAATCTCCCTGGCAGAGGCAGAGTGTGCTACTACTTACATTAAGGTACCAGAAGCTCCAGAGTTTAAAAGTTCATAAGTCATCTCAGTTATGTTTTCCTTAGTACCCAGCACAGCTCAAGATCTTCATAACTGCTAGGAAGGAATTATTTTTTCTTGTTGTTATTGCTGCTCACCAAATCTTCATTCCTCTTTTTCTTCTGCTCCACAACAGACATTTAGAAGCGTCAACAAGAGACTTTTAGAAGATGGCTTTCCTCCAAGTGAAAAAGGAAGATCTTACAACAGCCACACAGGCACCCCAAATTTTCTTTGGTGCCTAGAGGTAGGCCCTGGAGAGACCCTACCGATAAATTTCTCTGTAATGTGGATTGAATCACACTTCACCCATATTTTTGACAACTGTGACTATCTTTATGCTGCTGTTTCAATTTCTATGGGTTGTATTTAAAAGAAAAAGATGGTACTTGCACACACTGGAAAAACTTGATTTCAGGGAGTGAAGAAAATGTTGAGTAAAAGCATCTTTTTAAGAAACTGCATCTAATAAACAATTGGACTTCTGCAGGCCATCTGGGAGCAGTGTGTACATACATCTGCAGAGGCAGAAAGGTGTAATCACAGGGCAGAGAACTGTGCATAGAACAACACAAAAAATCTTGTGAAATGTGCAAATATGGGAAACAGCATATGAAGCTTCATTGCAGCAGGTGAGGGAGTCGGTTGCTAACACAGCATTCATACCATTATTCCTAGATCCTTGAGTATATGTATGTCAGGCCCTGGGTCACACTTGGCACCCTCTTGTCTTCCTTCAGGGAACAACCTTGTTCTTCCTGCTCCCTGGGGATATTAAACCATTCTCTGCTCTGACTTTTTGACAAAGTGACACTGAGTTTTCTGACTTTTATCCTAAACATAAGTATATATATATATATATATATGTAAAATAAAACACATTTACAATTTCTTATTGCTTCCAAAAATTCACTATATTCAAGATGTAATACTAATTTTATTCTCTTATATAAATTTTTATTTAATAAAACTTCACCTCCAGAGACACATGCAAATCATAGAATCATAGAATGACTTGGACTGAAGGAGACCTTAAAGACCATTTATTTCCGCCCCCTGCCATGGGCAGGGACACCTTCCACTAGACCAGGTTGCTCAGAGCTCCATCCAACCTGGCCTTGAACATTCCCAGGGATGGAATATCCACAACTTCTCTAGGCAACCTGTGCCAGTATCTCACCACACTCACTGTTTCTTCCTAATATCTAATCTAAACCTGCTTTCTGTCAGTGTGAAGCCATTCTCCCTCGTCCTGTCACTACATGCCCTTGCAAAAACTTTGTTTCCATCTTTCTCATAGGCTTCCTTCAGGTAGTAGGAAGCCACAATTAGGTCACCTTGAAGCCTTCTCTTCTCTAGGCTGAACCATCCTCCTCTCAGGTTTTCCTCATAGGAGAGGTCCTCCATCCCTCTAATCATCTTGGCAGCCTCCTCTCAACTTGCTCCTTCAGGTCGATCTCCTTCCTGTGCTGGGGACCTCAGAAATCACCAAGACTTCTCAGACATTCATTAGTTGGGCCCATGTAATTTAGCAACTACTTCTTCGGAAGGTAAAAGGCAGGGTCAGCAGAGAATCTTGTGTTCTGCTGAAATTAGAGCTGAAACATATCAAATGTGGATCAGTCAAAAATCTGTTTCATAGAAACCCCACTCTCTGCAGTTCCATGTTTCTTTGGCTTCTTACAGGAGGAGGGACTGCATCCCTAAGCTGGCTTAGCTACTGATAAAAGTTGGCAAACATGATCTAACAGGTTGCTTGTGTGCTAATGAAAATGGATTAATTAAATGCTAGGGACAGCTAGACTAGTCCTTTTCTGTATGAGACTTACGAAGTTTATCAAGCTTTAAGTCCAACTGAAAAGTGTGCTGTCATGTTTGGAATTAAACTTGCTATCACTGCCATACAGAGTGGTGGGATATTTCATCAGCAATGCAATATGTTGAAACCATGAACAAACATTTGATGTGGTATTTCACAATACTCTACACACCATCTGCATTCGTAAACAGTATTTAGGGAGGCCTGGCTTGCTTATACTGAGACTGTGTTATCTGGGGAAATGCTGGGCTAATGTTTACTCTTGCCAAGCACTCGCTCCCTTATGAAAAGTCTGAAATTTTAAAATTTAGACTCTTCTGAGTCATCTAAATCCAAAGAAATCTCAAGAAATATTTTTTTGTCAGTCAGTTTGGCAGTAGTTGAACAGCTTTGTGCTCATGGTATGAACAGCTGCGAAGCACACACATCCTCTCCTGACATGGATCCTTGCCATTTGTTTGTTGTGATACACCAATGTGAGAATTCACGAGTTAGGTCTCAGTCGAATTTCCGCTGAAGGAAATGAAAGCTGGATTTGGGCACCATGAGCTGCAGATGGAATAACTACTTTTTATTACTGCTGTTGTCTGTATCACCTCTGGATTTGGGAGGATTCAGTCACTGCATTGAAGAACGGAGAACAGGCCAAGAAGTGTAAAGGAGCCCGAGGTGTGGCTTCACTGATTGGTTTTGCTGCTTTCACATTGCAGCCTTTTTCTCTTTCCACTCATCAAAAATAGTGTGGCCAGCATGACCAGGGCAGTGACCCTTCCCCTGTACTCTGCATTGGTGAGGCCACACCTTGAGTGTTGTGTTCAGTTCTGGGCCCCTCAGTTCAGGAAAGCTATTGAGGTCCTGGAGCGGGTCCAGAGAAGAGCAACAAGGCTGGTGAAGGGACTGCAGCACAAGTGCTGTGAGGAGAGGCTGAGGGAGCTGGGGGTGTTTAACCTGGAGAAGAAGAGGCTCAGAGGTGACCTCATCACTGTCTAGAACTACCTGAAGGGAAGTTCTGGCCAGGTGGGGGTTGGTCTCTTCTCCCAAGCACTCAGCAATAGGACAAGGGGGCACAGGCTCAAGGTCTGCCAGGGGAAATTGAAGTTGGAGATCAGAAAAAAATTCTTTCCAGAGAGAGTAATCAGGCATTGGAATGGGCTGCCCAGAGAGGGGGTGGTTTCACTATCCCTGGAGGTTTTTAAACTGAGATTGGCCGTGGCACTGAGTGCCATGATCTGGTAAAGGGGCTGGAGTTGGACCAAGGGTTGGACTTGATGATCTTGAAGGTCTTTTCCAACCCAATCCATTCTACAATTGCAGCTTTTTGCTCTTTCCACTCATCAGCTGCTGAGACCCCAATGCCGTGCACAGTCCACTTGCACTTTCTCAAGTGTATTTTCACGTCTGTATAAGCACAAAAGCCTGTACCGGTGTGTTCAGTGTTCAGGCTTCACACTGGTCTGGAAACCCTTGCAATAGGGCAATGTCCATCGTGTGTCCATCGTGTGTCCATCGTATGTCCATCTCCTCCCAGAGAGCAGGAGGCTCAGGCAGACCTTGTCGCTCTCCACAACTCCCTGACCTGAGGGCATAGCTGGGTGGGGGTCAGGCTCTTCTGTTCAGGCTGGACATGAGGAGGAACTTCTGCACAGAGAGGGTGATTGGACTCTGGCATGGGCTGCCCAGGGAGGTGGTGGAGTTGCTGTCCTGGAGGTGCTTAAGGAAAGCAGGACATGGCACTCAGGGCCATGGGGTCTGTTTGAGACTGTGGTGTTGGGTCACAGGTTGGGCTTGGTCATCTCAGAGGTCTTTTCCAACCTAATTCTGTGAGTCTGCGACATGCTTATCCTACATAAAGTATAAATTATATATAAATACATGTGTGTGTGTGTGTGTAAGTGTGCTACCCCAGCCCAGTGGCGCTGAGCAAGGCCGTGCTGTGCCAAGGCCGGGCTGCACCCTCAGCTCAGCGTCTGGGAGGACGCGGCACGGCAGCCCGTGCTTAACCCACACGCGCAGAGCTCCTGCGGGCGGCGAGATCGCGGGAGCTCCCGGGCCACCGGGATCGCAGGAATTCCGCACGGATACCCCGCACCGGGAGGCGCTGAGGGCCGGGCTGGGGCGGGATCGGGGCGGGGCGAGGGCCCGGCCGGGGGCGTGGCCGTGGTCGGGGGCGCGGCCACACGTCGGGAGCGCGCCCGGCGGGAGCGGGCGGCCGCCATCTTGTCTGCGCGGCCGGCGGGAGCGCTCCCGCTGCCCCCTCCTCCGCTCCCTCCTCCTCCGTCTCCCTCCTCCCACCACGCTCAGCCGGTCAGGAAGGGGGCGACCGGGATAACGAAGGCCGCGGGGAAGGGGGGAAGGCGGGGGACGGCGGGGAACAGCTCCGCGGGGGCGGGCGGGCCGCGGGGCGCCAGCCCGGGGGGTGCGTGCGGCCCCTCCACTCCGCCCTGCCGGCCGGCCGGGCCCCGCTCCCCATGGGATAAGCTGTAAACATGTTCAGCTTTGAAGGGGATTTCAAAACAAGGCCCAAGGTGTCCCTCGGAGGAGCGAGTAGGAAGGTAAGGAGCGGCGCCCGCCCGTCCCTGTGTCTGTCGGTCCCCTCGGCCGGTGGTGTCGGTGCTTTCGCCGTCAGGGCCTTCAGAGACGGGAGCGGCAATGACTAAGGTTTAATACAGGGGGAAACCGTCCCCTCCTGGTGATGTGTTTATCTCCGAGCTCCCCATCTCGGTGTTAAAATTTTTAGTTTTTTTGGTGTACAATCAGGCCACACACACACCATCCCAGGCTTGTAGTGTGGTAAGAATTGTGGGAAGCGAGGAAATGTCTCCTTGGCTCGTCCACCCCCGCGGGGCGATCGATCCAGAGTGTCGCGGCCGGTGGCACCTCCCGAGCAATCCGTGTCCAGGTGTTCCCAGGAGGGAGACCTCCTGTCATTGCCCTCCGGAGGGAATGTCTGGCGTGCACCCGCCTCGCCGGAGGGATGTGGGACACACACAGAGGGATGTGGGACACGCACAACCTCGGGATCCGCTGGAATTGCAGGGGAAGGGCCACCCACGTGAGCTCTGTCAAGTTCACGTTCAGTAAATATCGTGTGCAGGGTGAGTAGCAGTTAATTGTCAGCTGTACCAGACTATTGGATCTCCTTGGATTTGTGGATGGAAAGGAAGCGGGATGGCTTATTTAGGTCTTGCTGATTGGACAGGGTAGTCAGATGGTTAGTCAAGCGCTGAAGGGCGCAGGACCGAAGAACGAGAGAAAGGACAAAGTGTTTTTAGAAGTGGCTTGATCTGTAGGGGTCACTTTAATTCAGTGTGAAAATGAAGATCCCCGTGTTGTCATTGGAGATGACTGTGTGGGAAGTAAATCAGTGTTTTCACTAGTAGTTTTGAATTTTAATGGAATAAAATTAAGTCTTAAATTTTTGTTATTGTGCACTGTGAGTTAGGTTCTTGGAAACTTTTCAGGTTTGACACTACAGTTAGGAAATGGGCCAAAATTCTGCACTATGTGATACTAAAGTCACAATGCAGTTTGCATTTTGGTGTATTGTCTTAACATAAGGGCAATGTGTAGCAAAATTGTATCTGAATTGTGCAGTTTTTTTCTGATTGACTTTCTGTTTATCTTGTGACATTTTGGTTCATTATGCTTCATACAGTGGCACTACATGAGTCAAAATGCCGTAAATATTCCCCAGCTGAAGAACATTGGCAGGACATGCCCTGGTCCTCAGCCATTCACTTTAGGTACTTTGTGACTTTTGACACTGAATTGCTCATAGTGTTTCCTGCTGAACATTCTGCCTTCTACAGAAGTAAACAACTGCCATAACATCTTCTTTTACACTTATCGATTCATGAAAATTCATCAGAATTGCGCCTATTTAATTATATGGAACAAATTTATTAGCTGTTATAAATTTTCAAGGGCAAATATTAAAGGGTAAAGGATTGGAAACTGTAACTGATGCATAACCTTCACTCGGTGCAATACAGAGGTTGTGTTTTTTGATCAGATTGATGCTGACTGGCCCCCAGATTTCATGATATTCCATTGGTTCATTGAAGTGCTTGTGCTGAATCAACACAAAACAGTCAGAGCTTTGGGCATCGTGGTTATAAGGACACTGTGCCCTTGAAATAGCTGCTTATTTTCAGAAACTATATACAGTACCACTGAAAGAATTTATTTTAACAATACTAAAAGCTACTTCTACAATGAACTTTACTTGAACTTCTATGAAAACATTTTATAGCAGAGATCGATGTGGCAGCTGCTTGTGTGGGTTTCATGGGTTTCTTGTTATTTTCCAGCATGGGCTCCTTGTGATCATGTTTGTCGTACCCATAGGCTTTTATTTTTATAGAAGGCCAAATTATAAAATGCTTCCTTGCAGCTTCTTGTCCCCATGCTAAAACCCTCCAATCTGTGACCAATGCCCTTGCTCTCCCAAAAGGTGTATAATTTTCGAATGATACAGTTTCAAGTTCCAGCCCTGCGCTTCTGAGGTGCTTTTGGTGGTTAGTTGGTTACTGAGGCTGCCTCCTGTGATTCTTTGGGTGGAATAAAGCACAACTCCCAATAGTGTGTGGAGTCTGCTTAATGGTAAGAAACACTCCCCATTTTGGGGAAATTTTGCATCTGTTGTTGCACCGGTGTAGCTACACTGGCAAACCCCTCCTAGCAGGGACACCCCTTTCAGGAGCCAGTCTGTGTTAAAGATGCTGGTGGAGTCTGATACAACTGCACTAAAATAATGATCAGAAATAATCTAAATAATGGTCAGCAAAACTGACTATTAAAAATGTGGCTTTGCTGATGTAAGAGCAGCTGCAAAGAGTAACTGTGTTGGTCACAGCTGAAACCTGTCTGACACCACCACTGATGTCTGTAGCATTTCCTCAGGCCTCACAAAGGACTTCAGTAAGTTCTGCTGGTACAGGCACAATGATGTAAATGTAATTGGAGACATATGGGAGTTAGGTACTGAATCATAGAATCGATTGGGTTGGAAAAGACCTCAGAGATCATCAAGTCCAACCCTTGGTCCAACTCCAGCCCCTTTACCAGATCATGGCACTCAGTGCCACGGCCAATCTCAGTTTAAAAACCTCCAGGGATAGTGAAACCACCCCCTCTCTGGGCAGCCCATTCCAATGCCTGATTACTCTCTCTGGAAAGAATTTTTTTCTGATCTCCAACTTCAATTTCCCCTGGCAGACCTTGAGCCTGTGCCCCCTTGTCCTATTGCTGAGTGCCTGGGAGAAGAGACCAACCCCCACCTGGCCAGAACTTCCCTTCAGGTAGTTTTAGACAGTGCTGAGGTCACCTCTGAGCCTCCTCTTCTCCAGGCTAAACACCCCCAGCTCCCTCAGCCTCTCCCCATAGGGCTTGTACTCCAGTCCCTTCACCAGCCTTGTTGCTCTTCTCTGGACCCGCTCCAGAATCTAGTGTGCCTTCTCATCACTAATTTTTATGACATTTTTGAATTATAAAAACAGAGCTTCAGGTCTGTTTTTGCATTATTTGCATCTTATGTCCATGTGTGTTATGATAGTCTGAATTGTGGATCAGTCCACCCAAATACTTTGCCAAAAGAAGTAGGTTATGAGTATCACTTGTTTTTGTTCTAGTCATTGGTTTCAAATTAATGGTCTCAAAATGACTCTACCTGTGACTGATACTTTAAGAAAATTATTGTAGTGTTATAATATTGCATTGTACATAAGTGTAAAAATATAAGTGATACTGTCAGCATTTGGGCTTTTTCCTCCGTATTTTTTTTCAAGAATCTGCTGGTTCATTTGGACTGTTTGAACTGTTATGTATGTATTTGGGGGTGTAGATACAGTGTTTTATTTACAGTGTGGTAAGTTAATTGTAGTGGGAATTTTTTAATTTATTTACTTTTATTTTCAAGGTGCCTTATTATCACCTTTAAAACATGTTTGCCTGCTTTATGAGGCTCTTCAAAAGGTATTTTTCAGATTTAGTTTCATTGTAACTGGCAAAACATACTGTTTTGCTTCTCAAGTAAAATAATTCCCAGTAGTGAATACGATTATTGGAGTTCAGTATGGGAATGTCTTGAGTGACTCATGGAGCTCAGTTGGTTAAAACTTGGTTGTAGTGATGCCAAGGTCATGGGTTCAATCCCCTATGTGGGCCATTGACTTAAGAGTTGGACTCGATGCTCCTTGTGGGTCCCTTCCAGCTCAGAATAGTCTGTGATTCTGTGACATGGACTTTTTATGCCAGACAGTAATTGTTGCCTGACACATTGTGGCTGCAGGATATCTGTGGTGTGTTAGGCTGGAATAGAGAGCTGTGCTTGAAGAGCTGGCTTGGGGTGCAGTTCAGGTTGGACTCACCCAACCCAGCTGGGCAGGGGACTGAGGCAGATGGTCCTTCACCTGAGTGTTTCCAGCCCGTCCTTTGTGTCCGGAATAGTGACCACATTCCTGCTGGGTGCAGTTTGGCTGGGCCTGCTGGTGGCAGCGGGCAGGTCCCACTGGTTTGAGCATGAATTGGAGTCTTGGTGTCACAGTGCAGGGTTGGTTTAACCAGGTCTCCTTGACTTGGTCCAGTCAGGCCCAGTGTTCTGTATTAATTCTGTCAGTATTAAGAATACAAGTCAGCAGTCCTTTAGTACCTCCGTGGAAGGGGATAATCAAGGGATATACCAGGGGCTCTGTAGTTTCCACACCATTTGGTTACGTGTAAAACGTATTAATGACATCTTGTAAGTCTTTACCAGGAAAAATAGTTAAAAGAATATTCCTGAGGCAAATTTATGTATCACTTGAGATATCTAAACCGTGCTTTTTGTGAATCTAAAGGCTGTTTAAAATACAGTGTTTTTAAATTGTAATACATTATGAGATGATTTTAGAAACCCCTCTTGTTGTGATACGTATGAGTTATCAGTGTCATGAAAGTGAAAGCGAAACCAACTTCATTGAGTTTGGTTTTTTTTTTCTTTTTCCTTTTTTTTACTGGAACACATGGAACCTTACTAATGAGCAAATAGTGATGGCTCCATCTGTATTTTAAGAAGTCTCTGCAGTTTCTTCTGATATGAACATTTTTATCAGTCAAACATCTTGAATTTACAAAGTTTGTTTTTATTTTACTCTCATAGTTACTGATGCACTTTCTTAACTAGTAGCATAATATTAAGCATTACATTCCTGTGTATTTTTCCCCCTGCTCTCAGCTGAAGATGTAGAACTCCAGAAGCACCTTGTTCTTTATTCTCCACATGAAGTAACTTCTAAAAGAAAATCTAATGTTTTAAAACCAGTGGGCTGTATTAGGCTGCCAGTGTATGGAGAGATCTGCCCAGGTTGGGATTGCTTATTGTGAGAGATCTGTATAGAATATAAGCAATGATGGGACAGAGTTAAAAAATAGTTTTGTTTCTCTCTTACTGACCGAGGAAAATTGTTAATAATTTCAGGAAGGAAGAATTACTATTTTATAATAACTTATTTGAACCTACACCACGTCACAATGGAAATAAAATGATGATACTGATTTCTAGTGCAAGAATTCCAGATTACAGTTACAAATTCACTGTTTGGTTTGAATGCTGGAAAAGACCTGCACTACTTTGCTCCCTACAACCTTTGCCCTGTAAAGCACGTGATGTATATCCTTATGCAGGTACATCCCTCCTTCTGAGTCAGAGCTGTGTTTTGTCCAGAACATGGAAATGTCAAAGCCTAAGTCTTGAAATACTCTTTGAATTTCCTATCTGTGGTGTGGAAGTATGGGGAAGTATCTGTCTGTCAGTAGGAAACTGTACAGTTAATGTGTATTAGATTTTGGGGGATTTTTTTTTCTCTCTAACGTTTAAAATTCTCTTCACTTGAAAGGAGGCTACTGAAGATGCAGTAGTGGTTCGCTGACAGCAGTGATTGCACTGCTACTCTCAGTTTTGTGTTATTTTTTTCATGTCCAACACAAAAATTGTTGCTTTTTTAAATATATTTTTTCTCCTTCTTGTTGCTGAGAAAATGAAAAGTCATGGAGTGGTTTGGGTTGGAAGGGACCTGAAGTACCCGGTTCCAACCCTCTTGTCGTGGGCAGGGACACCTTCCACTAGAAGTTCCTCAACTTGTAGTGTACAATATACACCTTAAAAACCAACAGAGGTAAACTGAGTGTAATGTTAAAAGCAACTTGTTTGCATTCCATTTGGCTTCTGGAGCCGCCAGTCAAGTCCTGGTTCCATTGTGTGTGGTTTTTTAGGTACCACAATGAAGTAGTTCCAGATCCTCCTGACATCCTACAGTAAAATTTCAGCCAAAATGCTGTTAGAACAAGCCCTGTGGTGTTTATTCTGGTTAGGCCAGAGCAAAGTCCTCCTTCTATGGGCACAGTTCAAAATACCTTCTTCTGGAAGATGGTCTTCTCTGCATATAAACATGTCTCTGGTCATTTGCATCATGATTGAGGAGAGTCACAAACTGGTCTAAAGGAGAATATTTCAAGCTGCTGAGCATGTTTTACTCAGGCGTGTTCAATGGGGTTTAAATTGTTGAAATCCAGTTTAAGACCACCGCAGGATCGAGGCAAGGAAGTTGGGGGTAGGAGGGAGCCAGGTGTGATCTTTGGGACTTATGTCAGACCATCTCCTGCCGTGAATGGCTGTGCCGTCAGCAGGCAGGAGGAGGCTGTGGAGCAGTGACTGTGGCTGGATGGATGGGAGTTGTCAAACGCTCTTGTGCTGTTGTAGTTCACAACAGAAACAGAGCAACAGCTGCTGAGTTTGGCTCTTTTTCAGGGTGCTGGTTGACAGGGTGCAGTTGGGGGAGGATTTCAGAGATGAGTGTGCATTTCGCTGTCAAGAGAAGTAATTTTGTTACAATGCCCCTTCTTACAGGTGAAGAAGATTATTTCATGGTTCTCATCTCCTTCCCACAGCAGGTTTATTTCTATTGCACGTGTACTGTTGCTTTTTAATTTCTGAAGAGACAGTGTGTTCCAGTTTGGTTTAATAACTCTGAAGGAGATACATTTATCTAGGATTAAATTTATATAATCTTTAGCCGTAGTTATGATCTGTGTTTTTTGTGAACAAGGACAACAGTATTATCTGACTCATAATAATTCTGTAAAGGTGGATTTACTTACCTGAATATTTTATTGTCTTAGGACAGTTCCTCAGTTGTTTTTAATTTATACTTTAACAAGTTGTTTTTCTTCACAAGTACTCCAAGTAACTGACTGAAAACTTCACTTAGTTTTTGAGGAGTGGGTTGGATTAGGGCATGCTTGCTTCAGAGAGACCAAATTCCTGATCAATGCAAAGCTAGGGATACATTAAGTGAGGGTGTCCTGCCCTGATGTAGTTCCCTCCTTCTTCAAATGCTTTAAAATTATTTGTTTCTCATAAACCCTCTGGACACTTATTTTAATTTACTAATCACTTGCATTTACTGGATTTGATTGGGGTGTTTTGTACCATTCTTTTCTTCACTTAAACATGGAAGTTTGTCTTCCTTTTTTTGTGTGTTCTGCCTTTTCTTCCAATTCTCACTTTATATGATCCTGTTGCAGAACAATCCCTTCTAAATAGGGACATTTTAGTAACTCCTATAATGCTGTGGGTCTCAACTGTTGAAAAGTCCTGAAACTCTTTCTTAGTTTGGTCAATTATTTTGTCTCTGTGTGTGTGAGTGTGTGTGTGTGTGTGTGTGTGTGTCAGTGTGTGTGTGTGAGTGTCTGTGTGTGTGTGTGAGTGTCTGCGTGTGTCCCTGTCTATGTGTGTGTGTGTCTGCGTGTGTCTGTGTCTGCGTCTGTGCGTGTGTGTCTGCCTGTGTGTGTCTCTGTGTGTGTGTCTCTGTGTGTCTCTGTGTGTGTGTGTGTGTCTCTGTCTCTGTGTGACTCTTCCCTGATGTTACGAGGCAGACTTGGTGCTTTTCCTGATGCTTGAGTGGAGATACATCATCTTATGTATTGATTTTGTATTTTGTTTATAGTGGGTTTAACACATGGAAAACCCTGTCTTTAGAGAGCAGTAGCTGTAGTTAGTGGTGTCTTTGGCCATAAATACCATCTTTAGAGGAACAGATGGTTAACCTTCTTGTGGGATTTTTTTCTTTAGGCTTGCTCCAGTAAATGATCTGAAATACAAACCCAAATGCAAATTGCTTTTTTTACAACTGTGTTAGTGGTTTGTGCTATGAGTGTTTTCTATCCTAAAGAAAGTAAGAGAATCATGACTTTGCTTCCTCTGGATCAGCTGAAAAGAAATGCAGAGGAGTTTTGCCCTCATGTATTTCAGCACAGTTGTTTCAGATACAGTTGAGTATTTTATAAACATTTGTTTGTCAACTTCAAATTGATTTTTATATATTCAAATATAGTACAATTTTCAGCTTGATAGTGTTTTATTTAACTTCTCTAGGCTAATAAGGGCATAGGGAGAAAAAGGATGTCATTATATGTGTCCAAGTGGCAAAAAAGGAAAATAGTTTCAATAAATCTATTGTGTATTTTAGTTGGGGTTTGGGGAGGTGCCATGGTACTTTCAGCTCTTGTTGTCTGCAGTGAGAGCTGAATATTCTCCGTCAAAATTGAATTATTTTGTATATTTTCTTGGAAATGACACAGAACCATCCAGTAAAAGATTCTTGCAAGCAAAGCCTTGTTTATATGTGTAATGTGTGTGCACTGATTTAAAGATTTTGGTTTAAAAGCTAGTGCACAGATTTTCTATTTCAATGGTATTGTCTTTCAGGCCTCATGAATGTTTAAATGCTCTTTTTTTTCTTTTTTGGTATTGGAGAGATCACTGTCCTGAAAGTTTCAATTTGTATCCTTAACTTGGCTGAAGAGTTCATAATTTTAAAAGAAAAAATTCCTGTCATTTGTGCTGTGTGTCTCTCTTGACATCTTTCCTGGACAAGTTCCAAGGAAAAGGATAAGTAAATATAAGAGCTTCATGCTTTCTTACATGTCAGACCAAAGCTGGGGCCTTGGAACAGGATGTGATTGCTCTGAACATGCCACAGCTTGCTGTGGGCAGGTGGGTCTGCTCCAGGCAAGGAAAACTCTCAGATGTTTGGTCCTGTCTGGTGGGATTGGGACCTTGGTGCGCTTCAGCCTTGCCATCTGTACATGGGTGTTGCTTGGCGAGGTTCTTGGGATGCTTAGAACACAACCCTGGGCAGGGATCAGTACAGTTTGCCTGTCCCTTCTCACAAGGACACAGCTTCCCTCCATCACTGTTTCATGTATTTATTAGCAAGGAAAATGATTAATACCTACTTTTCTCCAATCACAGAATCACGGACTATGCTGAGGATCGTGGAGTCCAACTCTTAAGTCAATGGCCCATACAGGGGATTGAACCCATGACCTTGGCATTATAACAACCATGTTTTAACCTGAGCTAACTTCATCTATTATGAACAATCCCTGGAGTGAAGTCTAGCTTAAATATTGTGAATGAAGCTGAGTTGTGTTTAACTGAAAACACAGTAGTATTTTATTTGTGTCTTACAGGAGGAAAAGGCTTCTCTCCTGCATCGTACTCAGGAAGAAAGGAGGAAACGAGAGGTAAAGTAGCCTATAAGTGTTTGCATGCCCAGTGAATTTTGATTTAATGTAACATTTGCAGTGCAAAGTACTCTTACTGCAGTTCATGCTTAGTTCAGGAATGTTCTGATTCAGTTGCAAGTTCCAGTCCAATTGGTAAAACAGTTTGACTGCTTTTAGGGTGTTTCTTGGGAGTGATTTTCATCTTAAAAGAAGGTGGTTAAGAATGCACGAGTTGGAAAGGGAATTTCCCCCTTTATTTTGATGTTTATTGGAACTAGTCCTTGTTGAGAAAACGTAGATATTTGGCTTTGCAGTTTTTACCTTGTTGGTATCTGTTAAAATGTATTGGTCTCAGTAATCCTTGGATGACCTTCAGTAGTTCACTTCCCCAGTGTGTACCTCGGTTCTATGAAGGAAAAATCAGAGCAGTGATTCCTGAATGCATCCTAAAGTGCTTTGAAATCACTTGATAATTAACAGCAGCAAAAGCTGATATGTGAAGTTTTAGGCAACTTTAATACTGGTTTCTGATGGAAACTGACTGCTATGGATAATTCAGTCTGGAATAATGCATAGGAGGAATAGACATGGAAAGCCAAACCCAAAAATTAGTAGTATGGAATTTAAGCTCATGTGTTAATTTTGTCATTCTCCCCTCCTCCCTCATATGAGTTGAAAAACATTTGGTGTTAAAAATTATTTTAAAAGTATAACTATGCTGGTTTCATGCTCATAAAGAAAACAGATGTTTGGCCCTTAAAAGTCTGTTTGATCCTTGCTAGATTAAACACAAGTTCTGCAGTGACTCCTCAGTTTCTGAGCACAATGAACTGCTTTTATCTCTTCCTAACATGGGTGTATAATTGTGGACCAAGTTTAAGTAAACTTGTAGGATTTCACCAGCTAGTTCAGAGTTACGTGAATGAAATTTATGGACAAGGAGTCCTTACCAACATGTGTAAAATGTGGTTCACAAACTTTTATCCATACACTGAAATATCCCTTTCAGTTGCTCAATTCTGTCTTCTGCAAAGCCAGTGCAGAGTCAGTTTGCTCACATCTCTGTTTGTACACATGTATGCAATGATTTTCTGTGGCACATTCCCACAAAATGAATGACCCCTCTGAGAACAAAATCAGTTATGGCTCTTTAAAAACTGCCTGCAGCAGAATCTTAGCAGTGACCTCAGATTTAGAACCTTTGCAATTACAGGTCACTAATTGACAATTATGTATTCTGAGATAAAACCCATAGGTAGAGAAAAGGAGAACATGTCCCTGTTTTAGTTGAACCTTTACACTGTGGTTATGAAGAGATGCTGCCTCTCTGTAACTGCAGCTCACTGCTAATTGCACTTTTACTGTAGATGCTTTGGAGAGAAAAACACCCTTTGGCCTATCAAAATTTTGGTTTTGGTTCATGCTTCAGATGTGATTGAAATCTTCAAGGATATGCTTGTGCAGAGAAGTTGCTTTAGGAACAAGAGTTTCCAGGAAAAATAAAACAGGCCTTGAATAGCAATTTTGTCTGGTGTTTCTCTGGTCAGTTCAGGTTCTGTTCTTAAGTTGGATGTGTCTTTATGGGACAATAAATTAGAAATCAAAGGTTTTGTGAGTTAAAGGTTTACGTGAACTCTCCTAAGTGTATTTTAATGAAATTTAGGAAAACATTTTTGTGTTTTATTTTGCTTGGTGTCCCTCAGAATTACAGGCATATTATAGTTCAAGGATAGATGATTAGGTTAAAATGTCACTTTTTAAAGCAGACTTCGCAGTCCTGATACCTTTCCTTCCTCAACCACTGCTTTATAGCTCTAGGCTCTTGAGCAACCATTTACTTCCCTGTTGTCCCCTAAGAAACTATATGGGCATTGTTAGAAACATAATTACAGCAGCCACTTCCTGTGGATGTTTATTGTGACGGGATGTGCTGAGGGTGCTCTCAGGGAACCCTCAGAGTGCTCCTTCTGCAGCGCCTCAAGCAAGTTGGCTTTCAGTTCCTCAGAAAGTGAGACTAAAGGAGTGATTTTAACTGCTCTTTTCAGCTGCTGAGGAAGACACATCATAAAAGGGCTCACTTGATATGTCTGGTTTAAAGAGGAGAGGAAGAATTCTTATTAATTTCCATATTGTGCTCCTGAGCTCAGAGCTTTAAGCCTCATTTTCCTTTTGGCAGAGATACTGTCTCCAAGTAACTAATTTTTTGTTTGTTTTCCCTGTGTCTAAACTTCACCAGCATCACAATACTTGTGTATTATTGGAATGAAAACACATGAGTGGGTCTTCAGGATTAGTTGATTTATGAAGAAAGAGGAGTGCTATCATAGAATTTGATGAATTTTTCAACATTTTTCAACACAGTATTAAGACTTTAATAAAATACATTAACAATAAAGTGATGAAAATAATACAATGTTTATTTTGATTTCTGTAGTAGTACATACTTATTATAAAAAATTCGTTTGCAATATCTCAATGGTAAATTTGCACTTAAAAAGCATCTCTGGTTTATCCGTATTGGATACAAGCATTAAAGTATTTAACTAATGATTACTGCTTAATTTTAATTTAAAAAATCCTTTTGAATACAAATATATTTGATAAAATGGTAGAAATTAGAGTCAGTCCCACAATGTTGATTTCAGTTTTCTTGCTTTGTTTTACAGGAAGAAAGACGGAGGCTGAAAAATGCAATAATAATCCAGTCATTTGTGAGAGGGTACAGAGACAGAAAACATCAAGTCAGTACTTATTTATTTGTTTGTTTGTTTGTTTTGCTGAAAATGAGACTTTCTAGTAATAAATAATTTCATTGAAAAATATTTTTGAGTGTAAAGAATTCATTGAAAAATCTTTTTGAGTATTTGCATATTCCACAAAGTGGAAATTCTTTTTTCCCTGCTTGACATTTTCACTTGAAACTCAGAATTTTAGTAGACAGATGTGTATTCTGCAAATCATGAACATAACAGGACCTCAGTGGGATCGTGCAGTAATTTTTTTAGCTGATAAAACTGATGGAAACCATTAGATATAAAGAGCTTTCACACACCAGTGAAGCTTTTAGTTTTTTCCCAATATAGATGAGGTGGTAGTTGGAGTCAAAAAGTTCTTTCTAAGCTGCCATTGGGTCGATTCTTCTAAGAAAGACCTTTATCTGTTTAAATTTTTTAATTTGAGTAAACTAGATCAAAATGTTTGATGTGATGTTTTTGATAAGCTGCAAATTTGTTGCATGTGTATGTTCTGAGCTGCAGAGTGGAACTGTGATACCGTGTGTATGTTTTGATCTCTTATCAAATATGTGTTGCATCTGTTTTACTACTTTGCAACCTCTTTGGATGGGAAACTAAAATGAAGTTGTAAAAATGTTGCATCTTTCTTTTAAATCACAGCCATTATTGATATATTGATGCATGTTTTATTTTTAAGTACTCTATCCAAAGAAGTGAATTTGATCGCTGTGCTAATTTGGCCCAATCGGGAGGAACCTTTTCCACTGCTAATGGAGCCAATTTGACTCTCTTAGTTCGGCAGTTACTCTTTTTCTATAGACAGAATGAGGATTCCAAGCGTTTGGTGAGTACTGTTCATACCTTGATTCATACTTGTGTTTCATGCACTCTCAAAGTAGACTTCTACTTAGAAGATTTTGAAGAGATGTAAAAAAAGCTTTGCCCACTTTAGTAAATTCATGTAAGAATTCTGCCTTTTGCTGGCCTGCAGTCTTCTGTTTTTCATTTCAGCACTATAACTTAAAATCAGATTTTACAGGTGCACACACACACACACACACATACAAAATATGTGAATGAAACCTTGAAAAATCCTGTGCTTATTATTCATAGTAATTTTTCTAAAATAATATACTATTAGAATTTTAATTTTTTAACAATATTTTCCACTTAGCCCCCTAATCATCTCAAGGTATTTGAGTGATTTTTTTTTTCTTTTCCTTGCTCAATAATGTTGGCATATCAGTTATAAAGTCACTGCCAACTTCCCAAATGTTGGATGAGTGAATGTGACTCAGTGTCTATTAATAATGGACATTAAAGAATTATGGCCATTTAAAATCAAAAAAACCAGATAATTTTGTTGCAAGATAAAGTTACTTGTAAGTGTAATTCAGTCTTTGAAAGTTCAGTACTAGCAGTCGTATAGATGGTGTTGCATAACATTTTTTTTTTAACTGAACATGATTCAGTCTGTTTTCTTTAAGTCCTCCAAAAGTACCCACAACAGCACTGAAGTATTACTGTCCAAGTTGCAGTACACAAAACACTAAACTTCTGCATATCTTGTTGCAGGTATGGTTGTGTCAGAATTTAATTAAACAGAGTTCTCAGTTTGTTAAGCAATTGGATGGTCCAGACAGACTTACTTGCTTATTCCAAATAAAAAGACTGTTGGGGCTGTGTTGCAGGTAAATTCTTTTTTTTATTTTTTACTACTATATAAAAAGTGTTCAGAAATTATGTTGGTCACTTGTTTGTTTCTTTTTGCAGCAAGTGAAGCATTAAATGTAAGTTTATTTTATGGAGAGGACTGTTTCTGTTAAATCTTTGTGTGGGCCATGGTGGAGGATACATATTCCTGTGCTGAACAATGCAATATTCTCAAGCTCTGTTGACTTTCAGGGTCAACATGTGCTTAAGGGATGCTCCCCTAGGAAAGGCTTAAGGATGTTCTTACCTGCTTTTATATTGTGTATCGTTAGGAATATTTGTGGAAATCAAGTTTTGTTGAGAACTGATAAGGGTTTAGAAGTTATTATCTAAGGTAGACTGATGTTTCAAGGATATTCTTTGGATACATGTTTCAAAACTAAGATTATTAAAGATGCCTTCCCTCACACTTTATTTTGAATTTGAAGCATATTAAACAGTTACATTACTGGCTTCAGCATTGCATTTATTTTTTTGTAGTGGAAGGACTGCAGGAAGGTAAATCTGTTAAGGTGACTTGAACACCTGGGAGCTAAAGCCTAGAAAACCTAGAAAACCAATATATATTTTCTTATCAATAATAATCTTCATAATTTCTCTGGTTACTGGTAGTTGTTATATAAGCAACTTGTTAAAAGGATGGGATTTTTAATATTTCAGTCTGTAATCAAAGATATTATCATATGGTGTTAGTTATGCATGTGATGTTCCCTGGCATTTGTTCCCAGCCCACATTGCTCTGGGGCTTTCATGGCTTCAGTTTTAATATGTACAGTAATATATGTTGGAAAAACATGTATTATCCTTTGCTTCTCTTCCTGTTCGTGCAGTAGACCTCCAAACTTTTCAAATAATTGGGAGCAAGAATTTAGTAGGATTTAAAGGCAGAGTGCCATATTCATAGAAACCCTAAAATCAGGAGTCACTATTGTAAAGTTGCCAACAAAAAGGTGTAGCTAAACTACTGATAACACCTGGAAACCAGGTAGAAATAAATTAATTAAAGGTGACTGTGAAAGGTTTTTTGTAATCGTGAAATAAGATAAATATCTTGTTAAATAATTGTAATTTAATTTCATTTCTAGGCTATTGCAGAATTGCAATGATGACAGTCTGAATGTTGCACTTCCTATGAGAATGCTTGAGGTATTTTCATCTGAGAATACGTATTTGCCTGTTTTACAAGATGTCAGCTATGTGACATCGTTAATTGAACAAATTTTGCACTACATGGTTCAAAAAGGTGAGTGGCGAGGAACTTGAACTTCTGGGAAATACTCAAAAATTAAACAGAAGGTGTAATAACCGAAGCCCATGTTTTTTAATCACATTTTTCCTTTACCACAGGGAGGATGAATAAAGTGCTGCATACGCTGACCTATACATTAGATGGATACTGTGCTTTTAATGAGATCACTGGTTGAGAAATTACTGCTTGCTTTCCTTGGAAATTCTGTCTGTAAATTGAATATTGTACCAAGTTACAAATACAGACTTTTACCACAGATTTTGAGAGTAGATGGATGTTCCCTGACAAAAGTTTATTCCAGTAGCTGTTTACGCGCACCCGCAGACGCGCACCCGCAGACGCGCACCCGCAGACGCGCACCCACAGACGCGCACCCGCAGACGCGCAGACGGACACACACGCGCAGATGCGTGCGTAGACACGCGCAGACACGCGCGCAGACGGACACACACACAGACGCGCGCGCAGACACGCGCAGAGACGGACACACGTGCAGACGGACACACACGTGCAGACGGACAGACACGCGCAGAGACGCGCGCAGACGGACAGACACGCGCAGACACACGCAGAGACGGACAGACGCGCAGACGCGCGCGCAGACACGCAGAGACGGACACACACACGCAGACGGACAGACGCGCAGACGCGCGCGCAGACACGCAGAGACGGACACACACGCGCAGACGCGCGCGCAGACACGCAGAGACGGACACACGCAGACGGACAGACGCGCAGACGCGCGCGCAGGCACGCAGAGACGGACAGACGCGCAGACGGACAGACGCGCAGACGCGCGCGCAGACACGCAGAGACGGACACACACGCGCAGACGCGCGCGCAGGCACGCAGAGACGGACACACGCAGACGGACAGACGCGCAGACGCGCGCGCAGGCACGCAGAGACGGACAGACGCGCAGACGGACAGACGCGCAGACGCGCGCGCAGACACGCAGAGACGGACACACGCGCAGACGGACAGACGCGCAGACGCGCGCGCAGACACGCAGAGACGGACACACGCGCAGACGGACAGACGCGCAGACGCGCGCGCAGACACGCAGAGACGGACACACGCGCAGACGGACAGACGCGCAGACGCGCGCGCAGACACGCAGAGACGGACACACGCGCAGACGGACAGACGCGCAGACGCGCGCGCAGACACGCAGAGACGGACACACGCGCAGACGGACAGATGCGCACACACGCGCAGACGGGCACACACGCGCAGACGGACACGCGCAGACGGACACACGCGCAGACGGACACACACGCGCAGACAGGCACACACAGAGACAGACACACACACTCTCTCATGGGCACACAGACACACAGTGGCAGATCTAACCTTCAGTTGTGTAAAAGTTGGTCATTGTGTTGCAATACTGTTCTCTGGAAATGTTACCATTCGTTATTACTCTAAATCTAAATCACATTTTCATCCTTTGGACACCAGAGACACCTTACAAAGAGATGGTGACCTGGCTTTTATTGCACTTGTACTGTCATCAGCAAAACTGTTTGCTAAACTGCAGTGAGTTACACCTGTGCAAACATGCCAAAAGTTAATGAGTTTTGTAGTTACCACTCAAATTATGTTTTGTCTCAAAGAAACTTTATTATTCTGGGAATGCCCTAAAAATTAATTTGCCTTTCTGATATCGTCGCTTGAACTGGCAAATACATTTTGAAATAGACGTCTCAGATGCAGCCTGATTGGTATAAAATTAGTATAAATTGGTATAAAATGCAGAAAGAGCACCTTCCAATGTGTTAGCTAGTTGTTGGAATGATTCTCTGTAAGTCTTAAAGTACATTCAGTAGACTAGATTATCTTATCCTGTTACTAAGGATTTGGTTTTAACTACCATATGTTGAAGTCACTGTGAGAAAAAGAACTAATTTTATTGTAGCACATTTATTTTACTTGCCGTGATATAGCAGAAACTATAGAAATACTTGGGTTTGTCTAATTAACTTCTTACATAATAAATGTCTTCCAAAATGCATATATTTTTAATATAATACTCATCCCTCACAACTGATATATGAAAGTTTATCAAGATCATAGAATCATTAATTTTTTACTAAAATGTAGTTTTCTGATGACCTATACTGAAAACAAAAAGAAGCAGTTTTGTACAACTACAAATGTTTTGTCTCTAGTCATTTATGATGCCTAATTTGTAAAGAATCTGTTACCAGCTTTTGTTAGTGTATGGTTTAGCATGTAATTTGTCTTTCTCATGCACCTTGTCAGCATTGCTAAGTTATTCCTTTATGGGGACTTCCTGCATGTTACTTTGTATGCCAAATTAGGTGATCCCCAGCAAAGCATCTTTGACTGGACTCTTGATGATGTGACACTTATTTGTGCCTTTACAGTGTTCCTGTAGTTGTGAGACTTGTGTCTTAGTTTAGGAGTTCACTGAGCAAGGGGAAGTTGGTTTAAAAAGAATGAATCATGTGATTCCATTTGTACTTCTGTGAGAGAAGTACAAACGACCCTCTACACGTGTCTTTATGGCTTGAGGGGTAATGCATTTTATTACTGTCTGAGAGCCCTGTTTTGGAAACAGTGATTGTGTTCTTCAACCTGCCATGGTGAGGTGCTCATAGAATTGAGACATTCTGCCAGCAGGACTCTTACCTGTGTGGTGCAGCCATGCTTTGATCCTCATTTCTGGAGTGGAAGGACAAAATGGACTACAGGCACTTAAAGGAGAAGAGAGAACATCTTCTTCATAGGTCATTATTTATAAAAATCAAATTATTCATTTCATCAGAAAGAATTGATTGGTCTCTGAAAATCAAACTGACTCTGAATACTGACACTTGTGAATGATTTTATAATGTGATATTTCCAGAGAGGTTGCTGATAGAGCCCATTAGTTGTGTGAATATGACTTGGACTGTTGTAAAATCTCTCCTTAAGTCAAGCTTCGTGCAACAAATTGTAAAGTACTTTTCAAGTTAAGTATATGTTTTTTTATAAGGAAAAATAGAAAACTAATTTGTATTTAAAAAGTGATTTTCTTTTCTTGCAGGCTACTACAAGTCGCTTTATTTGTTAATTAACAATAAGCTTCCCTCAAGTATTGAGTATTCTGATGTTTCTCGTGTCCCTATTGCAAAAATTCTTCTGGAGAATGTTCTGAAGCCATTGCACTTTACATATAGCTCCTGTCCAGAACGTGCAAGGTAAGAAAATATCATATTAGATATTTGTGTACTCATTTGCCATAGTCAGAGGTGTGGGGGGTTTATTGATGTTGTGTGTCTAGCCATTCTTCCAGTGCAGTTTGTTGATTTATTTGCAATAGTATGGATTTTTTGGTAACCCTGTATATCAGTAAAACAATGTAGTTTCAGGTGTGTTTAAGAAAAAGGCAATAAAATGCTAAATGCTACAATAAACAGCATAGAGAATAGCAGGGATTGTGGTACATAGGAACATGGAAAAGCTTAGATGAGAGCTGAGGGCAGATGAAAAGAATTTTAGAGTTAAAAAGAACTTTGTGACAGTTGAGCTGAGATTTATGAAGAGAAATAACTAAGCTTACAAGCAGAAAGAGTCAGGTATGTAGACAGAGGGAACAGAAATCAAGCTGATTCTATCACATGTGGAAGTGTGTTGTGTTAAAGTAGGAATTTGTGTAAAGAAGACTAATTGTGCTATTTAGATTTTTTCATAGATTATAAGCAATGTGTTTAACTTCAGAATAGGTTTTCATGAGTTCATGAAAAATTTAAAGGAAAAAATGACATGTAAGATCATCAGGAAAAGGAGTTAATTTTTTACAAATCTGAGAAATTTGGTGTGCTAGGACAGGATTAACGGCATTCATCTTTGCAGTCCTCTTGATTGATATGTGCAAACTTACAAGTTGATCTGTTATCCCATAGGATAATTGTGGGAAATTTTGCCTATATTTTCCATAACAACAGTTTTTCTTCTTTTCAGGCAGCAGATTTTTGCAGCCTTCACAGAGGAGTTTCTGGCAGCACCTTTTACAGATCAAATACTGCATTTCATCATTCCAGCGCTTGCTGATGTGCAGACCATTTTCCCCTATGAACTCTTTCTGAATGCACTATTATTAACAGAAAGTGGATATTCAAGAAGAAGTGATCAAGCCCCTTGGCTTTTCTACTTTGTGTTAACAGTTGGAGAAACATATTTAGGTGAGCGAGCCGAGTGGCCAATTAATTGTTTTTTTCATATTGAAGTTAATACTTTATGTATTTCCGCAAGATTAGCAAGTATAAAGGGCAGCTTGGGGAGAAAAGTATTGGAGAGATCTTTTACTGCCTGATCAGAACCTTTCCAGTAGAAAATGCACTAATTTGATAAGATTTGGTGTAACTTGTTTTGGTGAGGTATTTCTGGTAGAACACGTTTCATGGTACGGTGTGATCTGGCTGACCATCTTTTGTTTCCATGTACATGCTGTAGGATCCCTCTCAGAGGAAGGACTTCTTGTCTATTTGAGAGTACTCCAGACTTTCCTCTCTCAACTGCCTGTGTCTGCTGCTGGTACAAACTGCCAAGATGCAAACAGTGATTCTGAAGATGAGGATGAAGAGATCAGTAAAATGACAACTGCACCGGTGAGCAGTATAGGATTTCTGTGAAGGAATTGGTATTGTAGCAGCAGCACAGATAGGCAAGAACATGATCACTCCAAGTCCTGCATTTTTCTGGCTGTGTGTGGAAGGGGGCATGACTGTTTGTGGTTAGCAAGTGAAACTTGTTGCTTACATTAAAAACAAACCCTTTATTATAATAACAGATCTTAAACTACAGATAGTGTGTCTGCAGAGCTTTTACTTAAAAAAATTTAAGCTTATCTTCTTTAAATTTGTATTTTGCAGAGACTTTTTACTCTCTATATTCTGTAAGTCTGAGATGATGCTAAGATACCACAAAACATACAAACCTGATGTTCCAACCTAGTGTTTTCTTCCTTTTTTTTTTTTCTCATGGAAATACTATAAAAGCCTGGGGATTTAGGATGACTCTTGGGTCTGATACTTCTAGGAATGGGATATACATACGTGCTTCCATTCTATGTATTGTACAAGAAAACTTTATGTTCTAGTGATGTTTGGAAGTATTATTTGATATTGAAAATGGGATACTGGATAATTAAAAAGAATTAAAAGCAAACTTTTCTTTATGTGTTTAAAGGGTGATGGGAGAATATCAGTTCAGTACATAACTGAGGAGTGTCTAAAGAAATTGGATACAAAGCAGCAGACAAACACTCTGCTGAATATGGTTTGGAGAGACTCAGCTAGTGAAGAGATCTTTACCCTGATGGCATCAATCTGCCACACGCTGATGGTGCAACACCGAATGATGGTGCCAAAAGTCAGGCAAGTATAAATAATAGTGATCTTGAACTTTAACACATCTGAAATTGGGTTTATTAGATAGACCTTTTTAAATACGTTGGGGCTTTTTCTTTGTTTTCTTTTATGATCAGATGAAATAAAAAAGAATTTCTGAATTTAAATCATAATTGCACACAAACCAAAGAGTGAATTCCTTGCTTCTTATTTTTCTTCTTATTCATTGTGCCCTCAAGATTCTTGGAAGGATGTTATCCATTCCCTTGCTCACAGGCAGTGTTGAGT
The DNA here is from genome assembly GCF_047495875.1 of Pithys albifrons albifrons. NCBI lineage: Eukaryota > Metazoa > Chordata > Aves > Passeriformes > Thamnophilidae > Pithys > Pithys albifrons. The sequence continues at coordinate 9,603,408 of NC_092464.1, forward strand.
ATCATTCCAGTGGAAATCGGTCCAGCTTGTTTTTAAAACATTGTGCTATGGATTCCACAGTCTCTGTCCAGCTGAGCATTGAAATCAACTTGTTCTCTCTACTCTCTAGTATATAACCAAAACATCTTGCTACAAATTAAACCAATTCCTAATTATTGAAAAACATCATTGTTTGGGAAGGGCTTTGGCACCTGAGATGGAGATAAAGGACATGTTCATTTGCACAGTATTCTTTTACAGAGATGGCAAACCACAAATGTCAGAACAGTGGGGAGATGATTTTTCACCTTGTTATTATCAGACTGAGGCCCATAAGTATTAACACTGTTCTGGTGCAAGTAGTTTTGAGTAAGTATTTAGTTGCTGGTGGTAAAGTAAGTATTTAGGGAATGCTGTAACCATAATTCAAACTGCATTGTAAACAGTGATACAGAAAACTAATTAGGTGCTATCTTAGCCCAGTGGTGTTTATAGCTGTTAGAGGAAGTAAGATGTCAGTGAAACTGTTGATTGCTCGATTAGGGTAATTAGTTCTTTGTAGACTAATTGCATTAGAGCAGGATGTGAGACCTGAAGATCATAGCAGCACTTGAATTAGTGTTCCTGCTTTATTGTTGCATTGCCTTGGATAGTAATTACTGAGCTGAAATGCATCAGTGCTTTGACTTGAGGTTTGCTGGTGAACTGTGTGGAAAAGGGTGTTTAATGAATAAAGAAGTCACAGAACTTTAATTGTATGAGTATGGCATCTGTTTCCTCTGAGAAGCCGTAGCAGGTCTTTGCAATTATTTGTGATAACAAGCTATTTACACATTGGATACTTCCAGGAGTTACGAAAGGTCTACTCAACATCTTCTGTTGGAAAGTAATTTACAAATTTTAACTTTTGAATAGCTCCAAAACAGCTGAATTTTAGAAATAGGTAGTAGAGATACTAAGATCTGTGTCAGTGATACCGTGGAATTATTCCATGGTCAAAATTATGTTAATTCACACAGATATTTGGTAAATTAAAGTAGGCATTAATTACTAGTTCTGATTTCCAAGTCAGCCCCAAGTGGTGGGATCCAGAGGTGGATAACTGGAAAAACACATTTCTTTGGATTAGTTCTTAGGAATTTTAATAAATTCTGAGTAAGTTCTGGAAATACTTAATAAAGCCCAATTAAAGAAAAAGATCATTTGGAAAATTAGGTCATTATGGAAAAAACAAACTGTAGCTTGTGTTCAATAAATCAGATGAGAGATGTAGAATAAAATCCTGATTGTAAAGAAGTCATTGGGAATTGTGCTTGGTTTCAGAGGGACAGACAGGGCTTTCATCTTTTCACTGTGAAGTTGATAGACATTACCGAATACAGTTATTACAGGCTTGGAGTGTAGTTCTCATTATAGAGAGACAACACTTTTTTTCATCAAAACTGTGCTTTCAGTAAATAGTAAATTCTGTTTCAAAATATTTAGGGATGTAACTTAATACTTTAGACTTCAGGTCATCACAGCTGAATATTAGATAGTGATGGAAACCGTACTGGACCATCAGTTGCTGTCAGTCCGATTGGTGCCGCTGAGCGATCGCTAATCTGGGTTTAACTGTTTCATACTGACCGTATGTCACTACTATTTAATTAATATAACATTGCTAATCTCAGCCTGTGGTTCAAAATTGTTTGGAAAATGACATTGTGGTGTAATCTGAGCAGCCTGTCTTCATTCGTGTGCTGAGATTTAGGCTTTACGTGAGGCCCTTGGAGCAATTCTTTAGGGAATGGTCTGACACTGTTGTGTTTTTCTTAAAACCAGAATCATTGCATATGAAGTATTCACAGGGTTTTTTTAAGCTTTGCTTTACATTTCTTGGTCCAATACATGAAGCAGCCTAAAGAGCAGGACAGTTGGTTTGGTGATGACTTTGCTGCTGCCTCGTGTTTGCAGCTCTGGAGTGACAAAATCAGCTGCCCCGGCACCGGTGACCTGTCACAGGCTGTGAGAGCTCCTCTCGTTCTGGGGTATTCTCTTCATTAACTTAAATGGTCTCAGTGGGAAACTGCGCCCAGTTTATGACCTAGACTGAAAATCTTGCCTTTAACTAATTAACTTGTAGTGGTGCCTCAGCTAAATTAAGCTTAATGGGTCATTTAATCTGTCCCATTGCACAGGAGGAATTTGACACTTTTTTTAAACCAGAGGTGCCCAAAATACCGTTCTGGCAAGTACCCATAAATCATGTGGCCTTTGTGGACAATTAGATACCCAGAGAGAGAAACAAGGTTATAAATAAATGATTGTTATGTTCTTACTTTTGGGAGCAGATAATTTAATTTGGTATGATTAAAATTGATACAGGAATCACTGGGTTGAATTTAACTATCATAGCCTGTGGCTGAGTCCATGTGCATTTATCCTTTTGAAAGGAGTTTGTCCTTCCTGGTAGCAGAAAAATGGTTCTTCTCCCAAATGACAGTGCTAAATCTTAATATTGGGCTTTACAGAAAATCTATTAATGAATCCATTATACAAAACATGCGTAATGATCTCATAATAAAAGGCATTCAGTGAGATTTTCAATAAAATGCAAAGCCCCCAGATGGGAAGGGTTTAAACTGCAGCTGCTTGGTTTGTTTTTAGGATAGTACAAATATTGAATATTAAACCCCTGATCTTTTTTTTTCCCTTTTTTCTTTTCTGAGGGTGTTTTTTTTCTTTAAAGGAAAAAGTGGTGAAGCCTTTATGGGCACTCAGACTTTCTATTAACTGATCTCTAAACTTTGTGGATTGATAAGGAATTGTCCTCAGGATATATAAGCCATCCCTGTGAGGTTCTGCCATTTATCAGGAATTCTTGCACTGCGTTATTTTGATGTAGTTCTGCCTGGAAAGGCTGTTTTTAAGCAGATGTACATCTCTTCTCTGCCAAAGAAAAAGACCAAAGAAGGCAGATTTTTATCTATTTTAATTATACATTTTTGTAATTTTTACTTTTTGATTTTTTAAAAATTTGTTTTTTGGTTTTTTTTTTCCAGTGTGAAGCTAAAATTTTTGAACTTTAGCACAGGCAACTTCTTAAGCTTTTGCAGAGATAGGACTTTTCAAAGCTGTGCTTGCATTTTGTGGTGGATTTGTTGATTTTTTTTCCTTTGTTGCACTTCTTATCTTGAGCTTTGAAAGCCAATTTCTGTACTTATAGTGGGAAGGTAGCAGGTTTTTTTTAATTCCATCTTTCCTTTTGCAATGTGTTATATTTCAGGTGAATCTGGTGATGCAAAACATTTGTAACACAAGGCAAATTCACCAGTTCTGTGTTTAGTTTTCAGTTTCATGTTTATTTCCTGGTCACAGTATGGAAAGTTTAGAATTGATGAATTCATCTGCTCCATATTTGTAGGTATTTCACCTTAACAAAATGGTTGCATTATACCATTCTCTACCAATTTTGCTTTTTTGTATTTAATGAGATTTTCAGGAAAGGGAAGTGTGAAAGTTGAATACATTCAGCATTTCTGGAATTGGGCCATGAGATAGAGCAGTTGCTACAACTGACTGCCTGGATCACAGATATGGAATAAAAACAGCTAAAACTTAGACAAAGGTTATTATTATAAGCTCTTAAGGTTTGTCCTTTTTTCCCCTTCATTAGTGCTGAATATTGCTAGAATGAAAATGTGAATTACGTTATGATGGGTTCAGTGTCCATAATGTTTGTTCAGATCTGCTAAAACTATTACATAATTTCCAGGGGCGATTGTAAAATTAAGCAGTTTTCTCTTGGAAGCCACTGAGACCTGACGGCGCTGGGCCAAATCACTCTTCATTTCAAAAGCTGAAGGTCACTGAGGAAATTTCTCATTTCAGAAACCAAGACATCTGAGCTGTCATTCACATACTTAAAACATTAAAATGCAAATCCTTATTTTAAATTAGCTAGGTATGATAAGCCTTCTTTATGTGAAAAGGGAAAATTTTCACCCAAATGTCAAAATATTGAGACTTCAGAAGGAAGTAGAATTCCCATGTGTCTGGTTGAATTTTTTCAAAAATTCCACATAATTAAAATATAACTTAATTTTACAGTGAAAGTGATCTTAAAATGTAATTTTTTGAGAAAAGTTCTTACAGAAGCATTGTGTTTTGTGAATGCAGTATTTTGGAAGACACAATTTATTTGAACTTCCTCTTGCAGGCTTCTTTATAGTTTAGCCTTTAATGCCAGATTCCTGAGGCATCTTTGGTATTTGATATCTTCAATGACTACACGAATGATTACGGGGTATGTATTGCACCATTTCTGAACTGAGTCTTGGTTAAAATAGAGCTTATCTATTGAAAAGGGAGTGGGACAGTCAGAGGTGTGGTTACCTCCTATGATTTCATAAAACTGAACAAAATCTTCGAAACTGGACAGTAGTAAATCTAGAAAATACTTATTTAAAATAAGTTGAATATTTTGTAGTTTTTGGAGTGCTTACCAGCATCAATGTAACAAACACCAGACTGCAAAGTCCTTCATCCTGAGTCTGTGAGTTTTATTTTACATACTTGGACTTGTGCCGAAATTGATGGTGGCAGAAACATGTTCCGGGAGCTTGAGGCAGATGAGTTTCTCTCTTTGCTTTGTGTCTCGAAAGTATCTGCAGTCTGTAACAGTTAATGCCAAAGTTTATCCATCACCAGACAGTGAAATACCAGTGACAAGAACTTGCAAAGAGTAACCTCATTTTGCAAGAATTGGAAATAGTTAAACTGAAAGCACCTTCGTTATTTTTGCTGTGTGAGCCACTACCATATTTTGTTTTTTACTAGAATGCTTAAGGTAATACTTTTTTAGAGTATTTAAGTAACCATCTCTTTTATATTACATTTTATATTTTAAGGTCTATGGTGCCACTCCTTCAAGTGATTTCAAGGGGCTCTCCAATGTCTTTAGAAGACTCCAGCCGAATTATCCCTCTCTTCTACCTTTTCAGTTCTTTGTTTAGTCATTCACTTATTTCTATTCATGATAATGAGTTCTTTGGTGATCCAATAGAAGGTGAGTTTCAAGCATACTAAATAGCAGTGCTTTGCAAAGTGTTCTTGTGTAAGGCTGGAGTTCCCTGGGCGATGATTTGCTGACATCCCTGAGGAAGGCTCTGGGCTGGCTTCCTGATGGTCCCTGAGCACTCAGCTGTCAGCTGGCTCTTTCATGTGATTGCATTTAGAAAAAAGAGAGAAAAATTGATGGGCTGAACATTGGGAACAGGGTCTGATATGGAAGTTATTAATCACTGTAATTTTTAATGAGTTAGTGAAGAGAATGAACTTCTTCAGGGCTGAACCTGTAGTCTAATGTATAAATTTAACATAGCAGGAATCACAAAAGAAAATAAGAGGATATTGTAATTAAAATAATTGTGACTGGAAACACTTCCAAGACTTGATCTCCTTTATAAACGTTTACTGATTCTGGTTCTGGGTGATGTTTCTTTTCTCTGCCTTTAGATTTGGTATGTGAATATTACAGTTTCACTGAGATAAGTATATTTTTTAAGTAATAAAATAATTATGAGAAAGTCATTTAAGGAAACTTAAACTTATGTTTTATGTAGCTGTAGGTCAAAGACAATCATCAATGATGCCTTTTACACTAGAAGAGCTTGTAATATTGTCACGCTGCCTTCGAGATGCATGTCTAGGAATCATAAAATTGGCTTACCCAGAAACAAAACCAGAGGTGCGTGAGGAATACATTGCAGCATTCAGAAGTGTGGGAGTAACAAAGAATACGGAAATGCAGCAATGTATCCAGACGGAGCAGAAACGGTGGATTCAGTTATTCAAGGTAAATTGTGCCAATTTTCAGAACATACTTAAATACAATTTTCAGGTTTCTGCTGAAAATAGGAGATCTGTTTTGTTTTTTCCCCTCTGATTTTAATGTCTTGTAACAAGGAATATGGATTTGGGAAGGTTGTTATTTGGCATATATGAACTTCAGTAACTTAATTCACAGACTTTCACAGAATCTCAGACTCTTCTGAGTTGGAAGGGACCCACAAGGATCATCGAGTCCAACTCTTAAGTCAATGGCCCATACAGGGGATTGAACCCATGACCTTGGCATTATTACAACCAAGTTTTAATTCTCATAACTGACGCATTTTCATTTGCTTCTGGCAACTCTTAATTTTCTTGCTGATCCTGTTTACAAAAAAGTTGCTGTATAAATTGTGGGGTATAACTTGGACTCCCATTCAGCAAAGTACTTAAATGTGTCATCACAACCTTATGCAGGTGTGAAATTCTAACAGAATCTTATGATTACTGAGGTATTTCTGCATTAGAGACTTCACTATATTGGGACCATCTGTATTGGTTTGGTTGGTGTTCTACTAAAATCTGACGGTACTACTCCTTTTGGATTTGCTGAAATACTAAAGGGAAGGTGAATCTGGCTTAGCAAATGTGAACTTAATGTATGTTTTTCTGGATACCTACCAATATATTTCTGCTAGTTTTATCCATGGCATCCTACCTAAGACATGAGTTAAGAGAAGCTGAAAACGTTGGCAGAAAAAACCCCTAATATAACTGTTGCTGAAAAAAAGGGAGTGCTTGACTTGTCATGAAAATTCTGCAGCAAACACATCCAGTCAGCTAAAATTGCTCATTAAAGAAGTGGGAGCAGAAGAAATGCATTTTCCAAATTGAATGCTAGATTTACAGTCTGTTTAATACTGGCGACCTCTCGCACACTAATGTTCAGTTCGAGTCATCAGCTGTCCCTTCAGGTCTTTTATCACTGCTTTTGTCAAGCTATCTATTTAATTGAAAGAAGTTAATTGAATGAAAATGATCAACTAAGCTTGTATTAATATTGCTAATGGAACTTTCTTCTTGGCCATGTTTGGAGAAAGATGTCATGCTAGACTTCAGGAAAGGCCCATTAAGGCTTGCACTTAACCTGATGTGCTAATTAAGGAATGCTTATTCATTCTACAAGTCTGAGATAGCCTCTATCCAGCCTATTGTGCCTGATTTTACAACACATTTCACTTATGAGCATAAGCATTAATAGCAGTGAGAGTAACTGATAATGTTTTGATTGCATCGAATACAGTCCTAATGCACCACTGAATTTGTAATTTGCACAGATTGATCTAATATATGTTTGCACAATTTAATTTAATTACTTGTCTTTAAATTGCAAATAAACTTTCGATTTAAAGGTCACAAGTGAAAACCTCAATATGTCTATTTTTCTAAGAAAGATGGATGTCAGGGGTATTTTTGTGTGTGCAGTTCGTGTCACAATATCTTCCAGCTGTGCACTTTAGTTTGCTACTCAGTCTTTGTGTAGGCTGGGTAGATTTCAGGTAAATTTGATCATATTTTACTCAGGAATTAAATTTGCAGTGAAACTGTCTAAGCTCAGAGTACTCTCATTGTTTTCAGGAGCCAGGGTTGCCTTCCATAAGCTGAATTATTTGAGAGTATCTCAAAGGCTCTGGTGCTACCCAAAAAAGAAGCTGATAGATAGCAAAGCTTTCCTCGTGTGCTTCTTCAGAAACATGTTGTTACAGATGAAAATGGAATGTGGCTAAAGTTCATCTCATCAAAGAGACTGCTGTGCATAGCACAGTCTTTCCTGAGGGCAGCCTCCAAACAGCTTCTTGCCAGAAATCAGGCAGCCATTAAAACAAAGCTAAAGTACTTCATTATGAATTTAAATAGAAAACACTTTTCTTTCTTTTGCATTATGTTAAATACATACATATAACTACCTGAAGGGAAGTTCTGGCCAGGTGGGGGTTGGTCTCTTCTCCCAGGCACTCAGCAATAGGACAAGGGGGCACGGGCTCAAGCTCTGCCAGGGGAAATTTAACTTGGAAATCAGAAAGAAATTCTTTGCAGAGAGAGTAATCAGGCATTGGAATGGGCTGCCCAGAGAGGAAGTGGATTCCCCATCCCTGGAGGTTTTTAAACTGAGATTGGCTGTGGCACTGAGTGCCATGATCTGGTAAAGGGACTGGAGTTGGACCAAGGGTTGGACTTGATGATCTCGGAGGTCTTTTCCAACCCAATCCATTCTATGATTCTATGATATATCTCAAATGTATTAAATTTATCTTTGCTAAAGCTTTTGCAAGCTGCCTGCAGACAAAAAGACACATTCTTTCTTCACCTGTGCTTTTAATTCTCTTTTTCCTTTTTTTTCTTTTGATTCCCCACACTTGTTTTGTGTATTTTCCATGCCTGTGCTGTCTAATGAAATACATTTGTGTATAAATGAAACAAATGAAGAAAAAATATTTACACACATGAACACACACAAATAGAGGCTTTGCTTCTGCGGGGTAATGGTAAATCTGTTAACAATGAGGCTGCTGACAGTGAGGTGCATATTTGCTAACAGATTGGAGGTCATTGGTAAGACTGACATGTACAAATGTCTTCGTTGAACAGAATCTCCTCTTTTTGGCTTGGTACAATAATGAATAGCTTAGTCAACTGGTACAGATTCCATAGAAAAGCTTAAGTTATGAGTACATGAAAATTGATTTTTGTCAAATAAAATAATTATTTCACTATCTTGAGTTAATCCTATGAAATTAAGTTGCTAATTTTACTGAATTTTAGTTTAAATGTTACTTATACTTTACACTATTGGAAAGGACTCCCCATTTTAATATTATTTATTGTACTACATCTTCCCTTTCAATAGAATACATACTTAGGAAACTTTTTACAAAAGTGTCCTGAATTGATGTGGCAGGTGTTGTCAGGGCCCATGCTTTCTGCAGGAGGAGCTCCAATCTCACCTGATCTGATTCAGCTTCCTTGAGCTGCTTGTAAAATACCTTATTCTCATGCCTTTCATGTGGATAGTCTTCTCTGATTTTATTTTCCTTTTAAAAAATGTTTATCTTACTTACAGTGGGACCACAGAGTTTCAGTGACTCATCTCACCTGCACTGAGTTTTATAAGGGCAAGGTGATGGAAATTCTTGTGTAATCAGACAGTTCCCCTAACAGCATTCTTTGTTGTGTCTTTGTTCAAGATGTTACTTTAAAAACTGGATGTTAAAAGGTCTATTTTGTAGCATTGAGACACAGAATCCTTTACAAGGCCCATTAAACTCTTTGCGACTCTTGACACCTGTCCACTAACACAGTCTTTTTGCAAGATTATTTCAGAAAAGCTTTGTGTACGGGTTTTTTTTCTATTAGTTTTTTAAGTGTTGTACTTACAAGTTGCAAAACAGAAGGCTGCCCGTTGTAGCAGTGATAATGTCTTCTTAGGCTGGTAATTTAATATTCTATTGATTCCACTTAGTTATGTTTTATGTAGTGCTGGTCTAACGTGATTCAGCTTTGGACAGAAGGTATGAAACCAAGTATGGCAGTTGTGCTTGAGACGAAGTACTTGTTAGCTTGGTATCTCTACCGAATTTTATTTTTTTCCTGGATTGGAGGAAGCCGCCAAAAAAAACCCTAAAATTGCAAGGACACTCTAGTGACCATCTTAACTATTTTTCTCAGCCTCCCAATTTTCTTTGGAAGATGTGAATAAACTAGTTATCTATTCCGTTTTCTCATTTCCTGACTGTATGGTTATAATAATAACAGAACTAAATTTCATAGTTCAAATTCGTTATGAGTAAAAATGAGTTAAACTTGATGGTTTAAGCTGATGTGCTTGTGGTTTAGAAAAGTGCAGGTGTGTGCATCATCACCCCCTGTGGTTCAGCTGATCGTCAAAATTTGTTAAACCCCTGGTACTGGGTGCTCTCCAGGTGAATGCTGGTACCTTCTTTGGGAAAAGGCCTTACTAACACACTAAAGGCCTTACTAACACACTAAAGGCCTTACTAACACAGTTTTCTTTGGAAATAGCATTATGAGAACACACTATATGTGCATATTCAAATTACAACAAGCCACCCCACACGTATTTTGGGGGCTGGAGGTGCTTTTTCTGCTTTGTATTGTAATCACCCAGGGGCGGTCCCGTGGTGTAATGGAGAGCACTCTGGACTCTGAATCCCAAGGACCTGAGTTCGAGTCTCAGGGGGACCGTCCCCTGGCAGTTCAAGCCTCCCTGCCATCTGATCCTGTCAGATCTCAGGGACTCAGCAGGGTCAGCCCCGGTTAGTACCGGGTGCTGTGACAGTCCTGAGGACTTCACTGTCACTGTCCAAGCTCGCTCGGCCGTGGCAGATGGACCTCAGGACTTAAACGGTGGGGCCAGTTCTGCACACGCTGTGCCTCACCTAAAACATCCACTGTGCAGGCTGGAAGGGCACGTGGGGAGAGCCCTGCCCAAATCTTTGTTCACCAAGTCTGGCCATACATACATGCTAATCACCTCTGAAGAACATTTGGTAACCATCCTTTTTGTGGAAATGGTCATCTTGCAATCTGCTCTCAGGCCTGTGTGGGCTGGGCCCTTCTCAGAAGTGGTTTTACTTTCTGAATGTGGTGTGTTGGGCACTTTAACAATCCTATGGTGGGGTTTGCTGTGCAGTGTAAAGAGCTGAGCTGGTCACACCAGGGTCTGTTTCAACGGAGACAAGAACTTGGAGGGTACAGTTTATTGGATAAATTTTTAGCTGCTTCTGGATGAGATGATACGTATTTCTGCAGCCAGCTTTGAAAACACTAAAACGATTCATTGACAAGAAGAGAAACTGTAGTGCATTTTCAGATATAGACCTTTACCCTGCAGATTTTCTTTAGATCATATGATTTTATTCAAAGTGTTAAATGTATATTGAATGGGTGTGTTTCTGACACTTAGGTCATCACAAACTTAGTGAAAATGTTGAAATCTAGAGATACAAGGAGAAATTTCTGCCCACCAAATCATTGGCTCTCAGAACAAGAGAACATTAAAGCAGATAAGGTAAGAGTCATGTCCTTTTCCACAAGGCCTTACAGGTGCCAAAATTTCAGTGGTAGAGTGTTTGATTCCCAACAGTATAATTGATGTTGCACAGATTGTGTTGTGTAAAACCTGGAGTAATGTTGCTTTTTTCTAATACACAAGTCTTGTATCTGTTAAGAAAATTTTATGTTAAATCACATTTTCAATCCACGAAGGAAAACTTGCTGTGCAGTGCAACAGTGTAAGTCATTTGCATTTGTAGCAGAGAATCGAACATTTGGATGTGACTGCTATATATATTTACTATGTAATAGTAAGTTATAATGTGTAATTAGGTCATGTTTAACTGTAAAATACCATTAATTTATTAGGTTACACAGCTGTATGTGCCATCCGCCAGACACGTCTGGAGAGTCAGGAGAATGGGCAGAATAGGACCACTGCAGTCCACTTTGGATGGTAAGATACTGCCTAAGCCATCTTTACTTTGCTAGGTCAAAATAGCAGTTTGCCTTTTGCAAAGAAAATCTACCTCTTCTAGAGCTCTGTTGAGTATTTTGTATTAAAGTCTTGGTAGCCAAAAGCAAGGCAATCTTTCATAATTTTGTTTCAGATATTTAAAAATGTGTATTTGTATACATTTGTGTATGTCTAGAATATTTAATGTTATTTAATAACAGTTTTACCCAAGCCTCTGCTGCCCTTGATGAGGGGATGTGATGAGGTGGACAAACATGTATTAATATGTATAAAAGGCAGTTGCATAAGATAGAAAAATTAGTACAGTTGTGGAAGATGTAAAGAATTGAGGTTTTGCTTTTACTGTTTGCTATAAAGAAGGATCCTTATTATATATTAAACTGTAACAAACAAGCTTTACATGGTAAATTTTGATTGCTGTTTATAAATATTGTCTCTAGTTAGACAAGAAACTTAACCCCTTGAATTACTCAAAATATCTGGATTTTATGGAACTTCCAGAGAAAGATGAGAGAATTGAACAAACAGCAATCAGGGTAAATCTAGTTGTTCTGAGATGCTTTCTCATGCAGACAGTCTGTTCCTTTCAGCTTTTCATACCTTTTTAGGTTCACTATTGTAGAATTTTACCTCAGATAAAATAATGATTAAATCAGTAATGCTTGTGCAGATTTAATAATGAATTAAAAATGGGGCCTTTAAGCAGCAAAATGATTAATCTGCAAGAACCCATACTTTCTCTCAAGGTACTGTAATCTGCTTGAGTTAGCTCAGCCTTATACAGTAGATCATGTAGAGGAGAATATGGCCTTTGAATGCTGCTGTAGAGTTGTACTGAATTAAGAGCTTTGTCCAAGGTTGAAACCTAAGGACTTCTTATAATGATATATTTCAGCAGCTATGATGGCGAAAGTTTATTTTGATTACCTTATTAGTGTAGTTTCCAGATAACAACTGCTTTAATCCAATGTAATTATTCCTCAGAATTTTGAGTAGTGTAATTTATCAGTTTAGTTTCTTTCTTTGGAAAACACCTATTTTAAGTGGTTGATAATATGAAGTCTTAAAAGCAGGTGTTTTTAGCCAAAATTGCCAGGCTTCAGCTGGCCTGTGTCCTGTGACCCTTCCAGACTCCACAGCAGCAATCCGTGTTCTTCCATTGCCCTACATGGCTCTTGACAGCTGTGTGTACTGTATCCAGTGTCAGACCTGTTCCACATTTATTACTTACACATTCTCCTACTGCTTTTCTTCCCCTCACACATACGGTATCTCGAGCTCTGCCTTGTTTTCCTTCCCACAATAGCACCATTCCCTCTGGTTGGTTGGTTGCCTTGCTCTGGGCAGTCTGTGGATAAGGAATGCATGTGCTGTGGTTGGTTTGGAGCACCTGCATGCCCTCCTGTCCTGGCTGCCTGTCAGACACCTGACACACTGAATAGAGTTCTCCTTGCTGTTCCTGTGTTGAGGTTCACTGAAGGAATTTCTCTGCTCTGTCCAATTGAACATTTTCACAGTACTTATTATTCTGGGATCTCCTCTGTCAAAGTTGAAGTTCAGCTGATCAGCTCAAAAGGTGTATTTGGAAAGAAGATGAAATGTGTTCATGTAAGCCTCGTTTTCATATGAAATCAGGCTAAAAAAAAAGTGCAATGAACATGAATGTGTGAAAACAAGCAGGTAACAATGTGCACATGACTTGTTTAATCTCTCTTGACTCCATATGGGTTAAAGCCAATTAGCATGAAAGTACTGCTGAATCACATATGGCCATGTTTATTTGTGCTTTTTCATTTACTTAAATGGCAGACTCGTGGGCTCTGAATGCCCTCTGTATTGATGGCTCCATCCCATATTTCTCTCTAAAGAAAGAAGCTGTGATGGAGAAATGCAGATAAAATTGACTAATTGACTGAAATAATTGAACTGTCAAAGTCATGTAGTAGTTTACCTTTGCTGTACATGCACTTTTTTATTTAAAGTGCTTTTAACTGTTAGCTTAATAGTCTGCATACATTGACTTTAATTAAAAATGTTTACTAAGTAAACTAAAGGTAATCACAGATAAGCATTTTGTCAGAAATTCCAATGGCTTGCAATGTTGAAATCTGCCCCAAATGAATATACCTAAAGTATAGTGGTGTTTTGAGTCACATCCTATTAAACTGGTGCTTAAAATTGCCTTCTTAAAGTGCTTTGAGGAGTTAAAAACCCCAAAAAACATAAAAAACATAAAGCATTTACTTATTTTGTAATATGGTCTATGAGTAGTCTAGACTCTGGAGTCTTTTTTCAAAAAGATGATTGTTAAAGGTGAAAATGAAACAACAAAGGAACTGTGGGTGTTGTTTCCTCTGTAGACTGAAGCCTGGGTGGACCTTTAACCACAGTGTCTGAGTCAGTGAGCAGTGCTGATTACAGTTAATTAATTTATGGTCAGACATGTGCTCAGCAGCTGAGTTTCCTCCCATGATGTTAAAACAGGATTATAATTTCTACATTTGCATCTCTCAGCATTTAGTTGTTTCCTATAAACACCCTCTGTGGGTGTAAGAAGGTTCAAGAGAGCTGCACAGGGGCTTGGGAACTGCACCTGAGTGAGTCTCTCTGCTGTGGCTCCCTGAATTCTTCTCTAACATTTTTTTTACTTAAAGTACATTGCACAGTTTCTTGAAGATGTTTTCACTGCTTCTGCAGTGACGGGGATTTAATGTGATCACCATGACCTTGCTGGTGGGAGAGAAATAAATGCTATCTTTCTGTTTGTTTCATTAGATTTGGTTTAATTCTTAGATTTTTCACCTAAAATGACTGGATCGAAAGTAGATGGTGGAATTAAAAGCACAAGCTTTAAACTGTTTTGATCATTGGGATGGGAATATTGTGTATTCCTCTGATGAAAGTTCTAAATCATTGCAACTTACAAATTGTCTTCTATCACATATTTTTTCTTAATTCAAAAGCTAAAATGTCAGGAATAAGAAGATATTCTTCTCTGGATAAACTAAAGAGATGCAGAAGTCCTTATTTTTATATGCATTTTGGTTTTAGTGTGTTTTCACTACTTATATTTCAGTTTGCCTGTAGCAACTAATGTATAAAAAACGGTAAGGCTTTGTGTGACTAAGTAGTAAATAAACTATTTTAATGTATGTATTTTTATACAAAGTAGATGGAGTCACTTCACTTGATACAAAATAAACTGTTTAAAAAAAATGTTCTTTCCAAAATTTTTAAAATTATTATTTCTGTTTTAAGTGGGTTTGGAACCAGCACCTCTTTCTGTATCTGAAGAACGACAACTTGCAATTCTGACAGAGCTACCTTTTGTAGTTCCTTTTGAAGAAAGAGTAAAGGTACCTAATTTCTAATTTAATATGCTATTTGTTTTTTAGCTTTTATTGTAAGTAAGTGTACAAAGATCACTTAGTGAAGTAGAAACTGGATCAGTTCCCTGCAGAGGGATGGGCAGTCTGTACTGGTTTTCTTCAGTATTCATCTCACACCTGAACATTTAATTACTTTTATTTAACAAGCTATGCTGCCCTTTATAATGCTTCCATTAGAATTAGAAACATGTATTGGGGGATACACAGGAGCAGTTTGCAGTCTCAGGTCAGTGACTGATCCACGTGATTGCACTCCCTGGTGTGAGCAGAGCGCTCACCAGTGGTGTCTATAACGAACAGACTGCAAGGTCACCACTGGAGGCTTTTGGGCAGTGGGTGGGTTAGCTCAGAATGTCCATCTGGGGAAAATAAAGCCTAGAAATTAAGTTCCTGCATTCATAGCTGAGTTGCTGAACTTCAGGAGAGTGTGTGTGTGTGGTTCGGCTTCGCGAAGGAAGATTTGGGCAGGGCTGTCCCCACGTGGTTGTGCCCTTCCAGCCTGCGCAGTGGATTTTTTAGGTGAGGCTCAGCGTGCACAGAACTGGCCCCACCGTTTAAGTCCTGAGGTTCATCTGCCACAGCCGAGCGAGCTTGGACAGTGACAGTGAAGTCCTCAGGACTAGAAACTACAGCACCGGGAATTTCCCAGAAGGTCTCCCATCCAAGTACTAATCTGGGCCTGACCCTGCTTAGCTTCCGAGATCTGACGGGATCGGATGTCAGGGAGGCATTGAACTGCCGTACATACATACATACATCAGGAGAGTATGGAACTTGAAACATGCAATATTCTTATACTGGGCTGATTGGATTTGCTTTTGAATGGTTTTTAGGTTGTATATATGTGATTGTTAGTTCTATGACATATTTCATTTTACATCATAAATATTTTTAGAGCTTTTATTCTGTTATATACATTTTTAACTGGTTTTGTTGTCAGCAATGTCAATTATCTGAAAATTGCTCCCTGAAGTGTCTTGGAAACGTTAAGTTTCGGGACACCATCAAGGAAATGAAGAATAATTCCAAAGGGAATGCCAGTCTGTACCTGTCAAAAAGACAGTGACAGCTTTGGTAGAAAATGAGTGGTTTTTCCCAGGCTTCTATGAAACTGTTGTTCCAACAAACATCTTAATACTGTCTGGCCATATTGCACTAGAATTACAGGGAAACATTCATTGTTTCTCTTTCTGGAGCTTAGTACTATTTTTCTTGTCTTCCTCCTGTGTACCTTAGGGAAGCATCTGGCTTTGCCTATACTATAATATTCCTGGTTGGAGAGCATCTTCTCCACCAACAGCAGTTGCCCATAGAAACAGTAGATTTGAGACCTTACTCCAGCTTTGTCTGCTGTGGTGAGATTTCCTCTTTCATGGTAAATGTGTTGTTTTTAAGCATCCCTGCAGACTCTTTCTTCATCTTTTTAGTTAAAAAGTAGTCTGAGATGTTATTGGGACATTACATCCCTTGGTAAATGTACTAGACTATTTACTGAATATGGGAATGGTGCCAAGAGGGAATAAAGTAAATATATACTCACTGAATTGAGGGAATATTTTTATACATTAGACAACTCCCTCCTGTGCTACATCTTGACATAGGAACACAGTTAGCTACAGGTACTCTTCAGGTGAACAGGTTCCTGTTGTGAAGACTTAAGAAGGGACAATGTAAAATTCAGTTTGTACTTCATCTGGCATAATTTTTTAATCGGTCTGATGTTCTAGTTCTTATTTTAATATAGCAGTGCTATCCGTGATTTTGCTTTGAATTACTTGTTCATTGCTTGTGAGAGGGGAACTGATACCTAATTTCTTATTACTAAGCATTGCAAACAGCAACAAAAAATTATTTACTAGCATTGAGGATTATCTCTGTGTGTGCAAAATACCAATGTGACTTTTTCTTTGTTTTTGAATACTTTGTGTTTCAGAACTTTGAAAATTAGGGAGAGAAAAAGGTAATCACTGGCACAATGTCTGTAGATGTGCCTCTTTATGTAGGAAGTACTGAGGATGATATCTTGGCACAAAAAGGTTTTTTGCATATCTGTCCCCCCTTGTTCCCTCCCCTGGGTCATGCTCTGTATTAGGTTTCTGCAGTTCAATGAGAGAGAAGACAAATCACTTGAAAGTGAGTGCCAGGAGCAACTCAAAGGAAAGTAACAGTAGTGAATAATCATCTCTCACTGAATATTTGCAATGACATGACTGCTCTTTTCACTCATTTCAACAGATTTTTCAAAGACTGATCTATGCTGATAAACAAGAAGTTCAAGGAGATGGGCCATTTTTGGATGGAATTAATGTCACTATCAGAAGAAATTATATTTATGAAGATGCTTATGATAAACTTTCTCCTGAGAATGGTAGGTTTACAATTAAGTTATCAGCTTGTTTACAATACATAACTGTGCTTAACATGTAGTTACATATTTCTTACTTAGTAAGCTGCATGTATATCAGCTCTGAGTTGTGAAAATTCCTAAAAAGTTAAATCTCCTCATTTTTACATTTCTCATGCACATGCTTCCTGATTATTGCAGTCTGATTTTCTTTCCAACCTACTTTTATGGGGCTTTTCTTCCCATTTACCTGTCCAAAAACTGTACTTTGTATATTTGTCAGTGTAGTTCATTAGACATTATCAGCTTGGTGATCTCTGCCAGCAAATACACATGGACTGGGCAGGATTTGGCAGGTACAATAGAGCTGGTGAAGGGTCTGGAGCAAAAGGCTGGGGAGGAGTGGCTGAGGGAGCTGGGAGTGTTTAGTCTGGAGAAAAGGAGGCTCAGGTGGAACCTCATCACTCTCTACAACTCCCTGAGAGGAGGTTGTAGCCAGGTGGGAGTTGGTCTCTTCTCCCAAGGAAGAAGTGATGGGACAAGAGGAAATGACTCAAGTTACACCAGGGGATGTTTAGATTGGATATCAGGAAAAATCTTCACAGAAGGGGTTGTAAAGCATTGGAACAGGCTGCTCAGGGAAATTCTGGATTCACCGTCTCTGGAGCTGTTCAAAAATGGGTGGATGTGGCACTTAAGGAAATGGTTTAATGGCAGTTGTGGTGAGGGTGTTGGTGGGTTGATGGTTGCACTTGATGATCTTAAAGGCCTTTTCCAACCTCAGTGATTCCTTGATTCTGTATATACAGTGCTGTCCAGTGCTGCACTCACACAGAGTTCAGAATCAGTGGGAATACAGCACTTATCAATGGCTCTTCAGGCAGGAGAAAGCTGAATCTTGCATCAAAAATATTTTATATGAATAGAATTTTCAAATTCTTCTTGGGTCTCTCAAATATTTTACAGGATTTTTTTTCTTCCCCTAACTGCTGTCTTTCCACTCCTCCTTGTGATGGCTCTTAAAGCAAGACAATGAGAGTCAGTGCAAATGAGACAATGAGAGTTTCAGAAACTGAATATTCCAAAACTCAAGCCAGTGCTGGACTTTTGCTAGTCAAGTTACTAGTTCAGTTTTGAATATAACATTAGATGTGCTTGTATGTGTAGTTAGATGTTTTTTTACCCAAACAAGATTGAAACAGGGAGCTGCATTTGAGTTTGTCTCTCACTTCTTCCTCTGCAGAACCTGACCTGAAAAAGCGCATTCGTGTTCACTTACTTAATGCACATGGTCTTGACGAAGCTGGGATTGATGGTGGTGGAATTTTCAGAGAATTTCTGAACGAGCTACTCAAATCAGGATTTAATCCTAACCAGGGATTTTTTAAGACCACCAATGAGGGACTTCTTTACCCTAATCCTGCTGCACAGATGCTCGTGGGAGACTCGTACGCCCGACATTACTATTTCCTTGGAAGAATGCTGGGAAAGGTAAAAGCAGTGGTGTGTAATATAAAACTACAGCAGTACTGAAATTATTCTGTAATATTTTTTTTTATTTAGATGGCATGGATGGGAAAAAAATGATTTTTCTACACTTGAGGGAAAATAACTTTCTGATGTTGAGTCTGAACATTATTTCTAGATATCACCTACATTTCTTTTCCTTTTAACAATCTATATTTGAATAATACAGAGGGTTTGCAATAACATGACTGCCAGTTGAGCAAAGTGGGAATATGTTTGCTTTTGTGTATGTCCTCTTGCTTCAAGTTGATTGAAGCCACTGGATGTACTCTGCTTATAGTGCTTTTTGAACTGGACCCTTTTGCAATATGATTGCTGTTACATTTTCATCATTTGGAATATATGAAATTAATATTTTACTGTTTCTAGTTGTACAGGGTGTAGAATTCTTGCTAGCATTTAAAATTTGCCAGGAGCATTTACCATGCTTGAGAGCCACATGGAAATTAATTTTTCAGATACCGTGTTAGGGTGTTTGTACATTTTGCATATTTCTTGAGTTTCAGTGCTTGATATTTTGGTGATGTGAATGTTCAAAGGCTGACAGACACTTGTTGGGCTACATGAAAAATGAGGGGGGAAGCAAAGAAGAGAGGAACCATTACAAACATTAATTCTATTCAATTTTCTTTTATGGTCAGGTTTAGTCCTGAGGCTGTTTCATTCTAAGCCCTTGAAATAAATTTTGTGATGTGAAACAAAGTATGGATTACAAATTCTATTTTATAAAAAACAAAGTGCATTGATTGCTACTTAGCCATCTAAAACTGAAGGTACTAATAATGTAAAGTCCCATTCAACTGCCTGAGTTATTTTGGAGGCTAAAACGCTGCTCACCGGCAGTGAGATTTAACCTGCAGTTGGGTGTGTTTGTAGTGTAGCTGAAAGCGGTTAAGTGGATATTGTTGGCAAACTTGAGCTGTTGAAATGATCTGAGGGTGTCCAATGAACTGATTTTAATTAAACTGCCACTTTGTAAGCAAATTCTCTGCTAATGCATCCGACCTACTGCCATATCCAAACTCCTTAAAGAATGGAAATTTCAAATTGGCCATTTCAATAAAATGGTCTTTGAATGGTGTTCCCGCTCTTAATGGCAGATGGATTCAGTAGTAATACAACAGTTTGTAATTGTGACCAATATTACTCACTCAAGGCTTTATTTTTTTTCTGCATGTATAGATTTTTGGAGTGGGGAAGCTCATACTGTGGCATTGTAAGGAAGTTTCTTCACCACAAATATGTTTTGTTTCTATCCAGGAACAGAGCAGGGCTCGACTGGTAGGGGAAGTTTGAAATACTATTTAAAAAAAAAATTAATTTCAAGTCTTTAATTTCCTCTGTCAAAACAACACATTGCCTTCTGTAATTGAATTTCAAATATTAGAATAGAGGCAGAAGTTGCAAAATGTGTTTTATCTCACAAAGTGCTACAAATACAGTTTTACTTCTGTCTTTTTAAAATCCGAGGATCTATTATTTAACATTTTGAAAGCATAAATTGTTTTTGTATTTGCAGCATGTTTAGATAAGGTAAGAACTGGCAGTGTTACTTAATAATTACCCCTACCCAGGTGCACAGACACCTTTTTAGGAGTGTATTTAGAGACTTGATGAATTAAACAGAAAGATAAGGCACGACCACACTATTCCAAACCTGCCAGTATTGTGCTCTTGGTTAAGTTATTGAATATTCACTCATCCGTTTTCAAAAATGTGTCCATTTTATGCTTTGCACAGGGTTGTTTGAGAGCAGTAGTGGATTATTAAAAGCCCCTTTGTAAACAAAACAGATATAATGCAAAGGAAGCAATCAGGCATCCACAGCAATTTCTTATTTGTGGAAACCAGTATGTAAAGAGTTCTGCCACCCGAAACTCGCACCTAAGAAGCTTCAATGTTATCAGAAAACAAATACATTAAAATATAATAATTTATAGAATTTATCTGTCTCTTGGTAACCATCTAATACGAATACCCAAATGCATTTAACTTTCAGTACCACCGAGTTACACCCAGTTCAGTATTTCTTCTCATCAGGAAGTTTTCTAACAGCCTGGCATCTTCTCTTTTAATTGGCCAGTTCGGAAATGGAAACATCTGAAAATTTAAAACTTAGCTTTAAAGATGGTGTATCTAAAAATGTAAATTATTTAACCCTAGATCAATTATTGACTATTTGAGGTGTATTTTTTTAGTTAGTGAAGAAGTTCCAATTTATGTGCAAACTGCATGGCTTGTTCATGGAACTTTTATAGTCACTGAATGAGCACAAGGTCTTGTAGAAGTAATACCATGTGATCATGTAATTGCACATGTTGTCTGAAATCTTTCTTTAAAAAAAAAAGCAGGAATGAGTTTACTTAAACAACAGCTAATCAAACACTTCCAGAGTTTACCTTTCTCAACTTTCAGTGACTTTACTCTGAAATGTAAATATTATGTTAGCATTGGTGCCTTTTAAGCATTTTCCTTGCTCTTCCTTAAAAGTAAAAGCTCAGCTCACCATGCACCCTCCAGTGACAGTTTCCCACCACTGGAGGGGTTGGAAACTTGGACCTCTCATTTAGCCCACTGGAAGCACAGCAATGACTCCCTGAGTCCCAGGCTTTGCCTGAGAGCTGGAGGTCCCTGGGCTGCCAGGAGCACTCAGGCAGAGGAGTTCCAGCCCCACATTCTCATCCTCTGTGGGAAGTAAAGTCTTCCTGGCCCATGTGGTGTCCCAGAAGAGTGGATGATCTGGACATTCTAAGCCTTTTCCTCTCTCACTGGGTAGTTTTGGGCTATGGGGAGACACCTGGTGTGGTTTAACTTCCTTTGCACATGCAGTAGTTGTTCTGGCAGCTCTAAACATCGTGCAGACTTTGCTGCTGCAGGTTTGGCAGTGAAGTGGACTTGGCTCAGGACAACACAAAAGTTGCTGTTTGGACAGGCTGCCAAAATTTCAAGCAACGTAGCCAGAGCAAGGGAATTTGGAAGCAGCACCTGAGAATATTAAATGAGGATTTTCTCCACTCTGACTCTTGAGTGGTCTGCTGCAAATGTGGGAAGAGGAAAGCACTGGTTATCCATTTCAACAGAAACAGTGGTTGGTAGAACAGTGACAGAGAATTAAAATCTGAACTTCACCATGTTTCGACCTAAACCCAGTGTTGTGTTTACCGTGTTATCTTTCTCCATTTCAGTTCACATTTGCATTTATTCAGTGATGCTACTGTGGCAGATGTTGAGGAAAAGAACAGTCTGCATTTGGAATTCTTTGACATCAAGCAGCTAATTCTTAGGATAATTTACCTAAATTTCTTGAAGTATCAGCATTAGTTTAAGAATACGGCAGGAAATCCATAGATGAATATGATAATTTTTATGGTTTCCTCTTCTTCCTTTTTGACATAAACCTGCTAGTCCTTGCATTTATTTTGTTTTGCAGTGACTGTCTTTGCATCTTAAACAAGGCGATTTTTTCTGACACTTGAGATTTTTGTTTAATACACTCAGCATCTTTGGTTATACTGAGTTTTACCATCTCCACCTCCCTTATTCCAGCATATTGAGGAGCACTTGTGAGGGATGAACTCAGGCTGCTGAATAACATCAATTTTTTGAAGTATTAATTCCCCTTGTCTAAGCAATAAGACCTGCAGTCCTGGGAAGACACTAAAGTTTTCTGAAAAGATCTAAAATTGTTTTTGCCGAAGTCCTGCTTTTGTCTTAAATGGTTGGGAAAACAGTATGGAGGACAAAATGTCTTTTGAGAGTCTTCCTTAATGGACCCAAATTAAGAACTTTCATAGAAGAGGCAGCAAGGACTGAGAAAAAGCAATGTGTTAATTTTGAATTTTAGCATTATTTTAATGATGGATAGATGAGACAGTCTGGGTTTAGTCTTTAATTATTAATGGCACATAGGAGGTCAGGTCAGTAATTTCCATGGCCTGGTGGATATTATATTGGTGAAGGTCTAACTTGTTTATTTTCATATGACTTTTTATAGGTTACTATACTGATTTAAGATATAACAGACTGTTCTGTGCACATATCTAAGTGTTGTTAAAGATTGTAATTGAGGAAAACAGTTTTAAAATAGATCCCTTGGTAAAATTAAACTTTAGGAGAGTAATAGTAGATCAAATACAGTTTTCATTACCCTAGAAGTAAATGTGGGACCTAATTATTTATTAGATTATTTTTCTGTGTCTCAGAGAGTGTGCCTTATGCTTACTGTTTGTAACTCTGAATAGAGCTGTGATAGCTTCTTTGTGGTGTGAGATATTATTATGTCTGTCTGGGAGGTACAATTCTGAGGTTAGCAGTGTCTGTAGAACCCATTCTGCTGAAGAACAAAAGTAGTTCTTGAGCATTCTTGATCCTTATTTAAGATGGACTGAATCAGTGGGAGTCTTCTCACAGCAGAATCTGGATCAGATCCTAAACCCTTCACTTATAAATAGGCTGCACATATGGATTTAAAACGTTCAAGGAAATGTGTCTATCAACATATTTGAGTGCCCTTTCTGCACCAAAAGCTCACAGAGAGAAAACAAAGCAAGAAAAGTGAACAATGAGAACTGGGTTTTGCATCCTTGAATGTTTGACAGGATGGTGCATCAAGCATTGCACTGCTGCTTTCTCTGACTGTTGAAGGGTGAGGGAGTTTTTCCTTATGATTTTTAGACTGCTTGTTCCCTTTTCTTGCTGTCCACTTAATTAGATCCACTCTGGCTTGTCTTAATTCAGTACACTCTTAATGGATTTATGCTGCAGCCACAATTAATACAAGTACCTAGAAAGGTGGGTATGAAATTAGTGATACTGATACAAAGAGGAGGTAATTTGTGTAAACTCTTTGTTTTATTAATTTCAGTTACCCTGCATGTGATTTTATAGACTCAGCATTTTGCTTAAAAGCAAGTTAGCTGATAATCATTTGTCTCAGGAAATCCTGAATCATCTGAAATGGAATCAAAGCAGGAATTTACCATGTAAGGTGTCATGGTCCTTTAGTTACATGCCATGTGCAGACACACAGTCATAAGAGAGCAAAACTGATCCCTTACGGAAGTTATTCCATGATTTATGAATGCACATGTAAACTAATCTGAATCTGTTTCTGACACAGTTACTCAGTTTGGCAATTCCTTTGTGTACTGGTGCATTTAACACACCCAATTATCTTTTGATTACAGATAGCTGTGTTAGTACTAACCTTGTAAATATATGTCTAGTCCTAAAAGACTGCTGAAATGTGGTATTTTAACTCTAAATCTTTAGGAAGGAAAAGTGTGTATTGATGGATTGTGATATTTATTGGGGCATAATGTATTTAAATTTTCTTTAATGCATATGTTAGTGATTGTTTACCGTGATAAAGTGCATAGGGGTCTCTGCAAGGAGTTCTGCATGGAAAGAATTACCTCATGTCAGTGGTCACTCCTCAATTAAAAGTTCCATTAGCAGATGATTCCTGCTTCTGGTTTGTGTACTGATTGCATTTTATTGCCTCTAAATCAGGTTCCTAGACAGGGAATAAATAAACAGTTAGAGTGTGTGGTAATGGTATCCTGATCTCTTTTCACACTTGGGAACACCTACATCCATTTCAATCAATTAGGTTTGGAATATTTACTGAAATTCTTAATTCTATTTGAACTGTCTTTAAAAATTACTTGTTTCACTGCTGTTAAAATACAGATTTATCTTAGAGGTTAGTTATATAGCAGTAAGTGTTTCAGTATTTCAGAAAATTAAATGAGGAGATGTCTTCCTTTTATCTTCTGATCTTCCTAAATTATGTTTAAATTTGAGGCAAGAAAAATCTATTAAGCTTTTACTGGAACTTCAGTAATGAATGATAACTATCAGTTATCCAGTGCTCCCACAGGTATCTACAGCCCTTCCCTCTCCCATCCCTCAAAACCCCCCAGATGACATTGTTTTATATAATTTATATGGCTTAAGTTACAGAGATCACTGTTGTTATTAAACAGAAAGTATCAAGCTGATGAATTGGTGATTTGCTGCAATTGCTGGCATTTCTGAAGTATTCTTTTGGTACTACACATTATAGTAATTAAATGTCCTAAATTTTTAGAATAAAAATACTAGCATGACTTTCCACTTTAAATGCAAAATTAACTCAAGGTCCTTACACTTGATATGCTTCAGTGGAGTCTTTGGAAATGGCTCCTTACATTTTCCTGCTATTGTGTTCAAGAGTCATTTAGGAGTTTGTTCTGTGCTTGTCACTCACCTGCCATCCATTCCAGGGATTTACACCCACTGCAGCACATCTGACAGCAGGTCCTTCACACCTGAGTCTCACTTGAACTTGTCTCTCTATGAACTTGTACTTGCTGACCTTCAAATTCCCAGTGAGTGGGAAATCTGAAATAAAACCAATTTAAAAAAGGCTTTATTTTTTTTCTAAAAAAAATATTCTGAAATCTTATTAGCACTGCCGCAAGTGCTATTAAAAAAGCTCTCAGAAGTCAAATTACAGACATCTACCCATAGAATTCTGGACTCCTACTTTTTTAAAAGACAGAAAGGGCATCCAGTATTTGAACAAAAGAGTGAGCTATGAATTTGCGCAGTCTCATAGGGAAGATAATATACCAGATTTTCTGTTACTCTGGTGATACGAATTTATCTCAATGTCTGCTACTGGAGAGCTCAGAGAACTGGAAACAGTGACTTAAAGCTCCCAAGTAACAGACACAAACTGGAGAGAATTAGTTTTATTTTACCACATTGGCATTAGGAACAATATCATTTTGGTTTTGGCCACATTAAAGCACAGTATTAGGCATATTGGTAAGAAGTTATTTCATCTATAAATTTCTAAATGTTAGCTTTTAAAATGCTTCAAAAACATGAGTAAATGTTAATTTTAATGTAACTTAAATTTTTAGGTTTGTCTTTTTCATTAGGGTTGAAAAGTCTTTGCTACCCCCAAAGGCTTTGAGAGTGTGATATTTCTAGGATATAAATAATAAGATAGAAGGAAGTTTCTAATGGTTTTGCTATTTTTCGATCATTTTTATTAATGGTTCTGTACAGCTTTGAAGATCTATTGCACTCTGTAAGTGCTAAGTATTATTTAATAGTAAGTGTTTAAAATTACTGAAATAGAAGAGGTTGTGGCCTCGGGGGCTGATTATGGAATTTAAGCCCAGTCATTTTCTGCCTCAGCCCAAAAGTCGTGTGTCTTTCTGGGGATATGACTTAAGCATTGTTTGTGTTTTACAATGCAGTTCTGGTTTGTAAAGGATTAATGCAAAGTAGGAGCAATGGCTGATTATTTTTCTTAAAAAGTATTTTAATTAGAATAATAATGGAGAGAATTAATTGGAGACCTGAAAGTGTAAGTAGCAGCACTAAAGCTGCCTCACAGGGAGAGAGGAGGGTCTGGCTAATTCATCTGTGAATTTGTTTGTGCAATTTGAGCCTTATTCAGGATGTTGTAATGCTCATGTAACCTCTCCTATGTACAGCTAATCTGGCTGAAATGACCAGAGTAGCTTAAATTTTGTTCAAATTTAAAACATGGCATGAAATCTTTTCTTTCTGAAAGAGCCATTTCCTAAGTCTTGGGGTCACACATGATTGTGTGAGTATGTGGTACTTCAGTGTCACCATGATAGTTCCCATGTATAGTCCTGATCAGGTGTTATTACTGTGTTGAACTAGGAAGTTCTCCTTGGCCAGAGAACTGTCATTGCTCTCCTTTTCTCACTACAGACTGAATACAACTGTCCTTCCAGCACAGATTTTTCTTCCTTAATTTATTACAGCTAATTGCATGCCTGTATTCTGAAAGGTGCTTGCCTTGAAAAACTATTCCTTGTTCTCCACATCACAGATGTTTAACGTCTGCAATTCAGTATGTTCATAAATATCTGAACATCATATTTTCTATCACTTTAGATGCCCACATTGTGTTCTGTGTCCCTGAACTGAGTAAAGGCTTTTGTAGCCAGTCCATGCTGCAATCAGTTAGTCCAACTATACTGTAATCCCAGGTAGCTAAGATAATTTAGAGGAGAATCAATAGACTTCAGACTGCATGTGAAGTGAAAACCTGTTAACTGTGATAGGCTTTCTGTTATTGTGCTTGTTTTCAGTATTCTGGGATGTCCTGCAGACATTGGCACACAAAGGGGGAGAGAGGTGTGTGAAGTTCCTTTTACTGAATCCTACTTTTTCAGTAGTGAAATAATTGCTCTTGGCCTTCTAACCAGAAAAAACCTTATTTTAAATGTATCTTAAGAAAATAAAAAAGGGTTGACATAACCAGGAGAAGACAGGGGTGGGGAGTACTAAAAATAATTTGTTACTGAAAGCAGACTTTTTTGTTGTTTTGGAAGCTTTTAAGTTATTTTATTTGGTATCTAGAGATGTCATAACTTTGCCTAAGGAGCATCTCTAACCTACGTGAGTTTGAAATAGTGCTGGAGAATATAGGTTGGCCCTTTCAGCAGACATAACCTTTTAGCAGCTGGGAGTGTGGCACTTCTGCCCAGCTGGAATGCCAATATCCCAGCCTTTCACAGAGGCAGAATTAAATGTAGGCTCTGTTAAGGTGTTTGTGTTGACCCCATGTCTAAACATTAGAGACAAGGAGTCTAATGCCACATTTGACCACCAGTTGCTCCTTTCATGACTTCCTACTTGGATTTTTTTGCATTATGTAAGTCAGTTGCCGTTTATGGGACTTGGGACAATGAGATCAAGTCCGGAACTCACTAGAGACGACAGCTGGGAGCATGAACTCTCAGAAAATATTGTAGAAATGCATCAGTTAAAGGAAACTTGCCAAAGGATAAGAATACTTGAGTTTGAGAAGAGATTAATTTTAAAATATATATTGGTTAAATGTGCTGGCTTTGATCACTCAAAGTGGTGTATGAACAGTTTGGGTTAGGCAAACAGAGGAAGAGCAACACAGTTTCTTCCATCACTGTTGTTGCTTATTGGTTTGTGGAGGAAAAAAGAGGACAACTTCTGTGGGGAGAGCATGGCCTTATATTGTATGAAAGTACAAACACAGGTGTGTTGTTACAGTGCAGCTTCATATTGCAGCTAATTGGTCATACGTCTGGTTACCTCTGTGAGAGCTGGTTACCACCCCCTTGCCTGTCACTGCTCCTGAGCTCCCGCTTCCTTCATGGTGATGCTGCAGAAAGCCAGTTCAGGGAGTTCAACAGGCAAAAACCCCTAAGCTTAAAAGCTCCCTGAGCCAGTTCACTAAGGAAACAGAAGGAAGGAGTGGAGTCCCCCTTTAGACCATTAGATTGGCTTCAGTAAGAAAAATACCCATCAGGGTGGACTTTAATGAGCCGCTGGCTGCTCTGAGATGGTGCTCATGACTTTGCTGTTCCTGCACAGTTTCAGCTGTGGCTGGAAGTTGGATCTGACTGGGATTTGAAAGAAAGCTCAACTTCAAATGGTGGCCATATGTGTCCATCAACCCAAAACCCAACAGCCCAACCTAAGCACAACAAAATAATCTGCAGATTTCAAACTGTTCCAGTGTGTTGTAATGGTCCTGTAGCCTCTATTGTACAACTGCTCTTCTTGCAAACAAGCCCAGGTGAATCAGCGAGCCGATTGTTTTCATTGCCCTGGCGGGAATGGGTGCAATCACATCGTTCAGCAACAACAGGTAGTTTGATCAATTTATGCTGACTAAGAAACAGAAAAGGGAGATGGAATCTGAAAAATAAAGTTCCAGTTTATTTAGTCATATTGTACACAACATCTCTCAGCGTTGTGCTCAGTGATGGAGCTGGCATGGTGGAATTTACCTCTCTGAAGGAAAACCAAAGTTTATCATCACTTTATGTACCAGAGTTTTAGTGCATTTTTTATTAAACTTTATTAGGACAGCTTAACTTTGAAACTAATTAAAACACTACTGTTGTTCTTCTTTCCAAAAATACTTTGTTTTGAATATTGCAATCACTTAGCTAAGAGAAGGAGTAATTAAAGTTATTCTCAAGTTGCACAATTTAGTTTATTTAAAAATGTTTTATATAGTTTTTAGATGAAGTTATAAATGTTCACTTTGGAACTACCTGAAGATTAATAGTGATGCATTTGAAATGCATTATTTTTTTATTGATTCTTAATGTAGTAAATTACTGAAGTTATTTGGCAGCAAACAGAAATAGCCAGTGATGTTGTTCACATTTATTTTCCTGATACCGTCACAATTTGCATTAATTGCATTGCAGCTGCACTCACTTATATTAAAAAGCTTCTACCATAATTAATCCTTTTTATTTCAAATCATTTTGGCACAATTTCTAGCAATAAACACTCATAAAAGACAGACACTTGAAAAATAACATACAAGTTTCTTCAATATACCTATTGCTGCTTTTCCTGACAGGGAATTATTGATAGGCTTCTAGGATCAAGTGTTGCAAGTGGCGAAGACTTAAGACCAGTTTGAAAAATGCTAAGTGGATTATTTTGCATAAAAAATAGACAGGTTTTGAATTTGTGTAATTAACCTGTGTTTAGAAAATACCTTGATTTATGTCTACATTTGTATTTCAGTTGCATACATTATGGAAATTTAATTTATAATCCATTTAGCTGATGTGATCATAGTTTTTAGTGCTATCATTTATTAGTCCTTGTATATTAAATGCTCTAAAGGCTTAAACCTGCCTTGTGTAAAAAATTACACCTCTGCATTTACATTTTATGAGTCATAGATGGAATTCCATTTTAAATTCGGGTAGCTTTGATATATTTAAGGAATTACAATAGCTTTATTGTTACTAATGCAGGAACAGCAAACACTGACCTTATACATTGCAAATTAATGATTTATCCCTCTAGTTTGCTTTTAAAGTCAACTATACAAATGAGGATTTCGACTTCTACACCTTGAATAAATCATATGGCTCTAAATATAATGCACCCTTTGGCTTTGAACTCGTTATTCTCAATTCTTTTGCAAGGTCTAACTCACCTCATAGAAATGTTCTTTCAAAAGTTAAGGAATTGTGTGTATTTTTCTTACCATCTTTGTTGGAATACCATTGAGTGATTAAACC
This sequence comes from Pithys albifrons albifrons, assembly GCF_047495875.1. Classification (NCBI taxonomy): domain Eukaryota; kingdom Metazoa; phylum Chordata; class Aves; order Passeriformes; family Thamnophilidae; genus Pithys; species Pithys albifrons. Next base: position 9,633,081 of record NC_092464.1, read on the forward strand.
CACATTTATTCTTCTTTTTTCCTTTTTTTTTTAAGTCTGATTGTGCTTCCTTTTCTAAGTTTGCAGCAGATTATGGAGGAATTAAGTAATGCCAAAGTGCTGCTCTTGGAGTGTTAAAAGGGAATGATCAGTGATGTTGTGTTGGGGATGCCTTTTGTGATCAGCCTGGCAGGGATAGCAAAGATCTGTAAAGATTTGGTTGTCATTGGCAGAGCTGCTGATGTGGCAAACACACTGGGCAATGGGAATGGCTGTAGACAGAGGGCATGTGCCAGGAATTTTTTTAAAGCCTTGGTCCTTTATTCAGAATAGATCTGAAGTTTCCATCTCTCCTGCTTTTGAGAGCTACAATGAGTACTTTTTTCGCCCAGTCCAGAAGTTGTTACAGACGTCATGGAACGTCTGCAGAGTTGCTTTGCCTTACATCAAAGTGTACTCATACAGTAGTTTAGCTGAGAGTGGTATTGCTGGAGTTTTGTGCATTTTTGAAAATTCCTGAGGATACTTTCAGTTTACAGTAAAAATACATTTTTCATGAGTGGTGCGTGTTTGGATCAGGTGCATTTTTAGTTCAGTAAACTCCTGACAGGAGTAGCAGTGTCAGGCATAGAAAGGATTAGAAGGATGACACAGTTGTAGCTGGTAAACTCTTGGCTGGGAAATGAGGATGGTTTGATTATGCCATGAAAGTAGCAGAATTCATGAAAAATGTGCAGCAGTGAATCTCGATAACGTCCAAGAGACATAGTTTGGAGTAGTTTAAAAAATGTACTGGGTTTACAGAGTTACTTTTAAGGGGATGACTGTTCTACAGGCAGCAATTGATATGAATGGAAGAGCATTGCTTGTGATGATGCCAATGGAAGTAGAGAGGTCAGCTTTCTTTGTTAGACATTCTAGATGCAGTTGCATTGTCCTGTAGCAAACTTTGCTTTTCTTGCCAATCTGTGTGATTTGGACAAGAAGATTAATGACAGATAAGCAGTGAACTTACATTTTAAATCCTCACATAATTAATTAGTGAGATTTGAGACCTTGGTATTTCACAAGAATACACACATTTCGAACTTCGAACGAATATTCTTAAATTCATGCAATATCTGGGCTATTTCCACACCAGAAGAACCTACTTAGGCTCCACATTAAGAAGGAATTATGGAAGAGTTAAGAAATAGACAATGACCTTCAGAATTCCTGCATGTACAACAATAAAATCTAATGTGCTTTTCATTGCTTTCTTTTTCAGGCTCTTTATGAAAATATGCTGGTGGAGCTGCCATTTGCTAGTTTTTTCCTCTCAAAATTACTTGGGACAAGTGCTGATGTTGATATCCATCATTTAGCTTCATTAGATCCGGAAATGTACAAAAATTTGCTTTTTCTCAAGAGCTATGAGGGAGATGTGGAAGAACTTGGACTAAACTTCACTGTGGTAAATAATGACCTTGGGGAGGCACAGGTAAGAAGGGCTTTCAATTCTTTTTTCTTTCATGTATGACTGATGAATCATTGCTACCTCTATTAATTCAGTTTTTAATTTAAATGTGATAGGAAACGACTGTTAAGGGTGCTGTGAGGTATCAGTAGGGATTCTGACTCAATATTTGGAGTAGACAGTAACTGTTCTTAAAAAATAACTGATGATGATTTAAAAGGTCTGGTCTTTTAAGTAGTAGACTGTGGTGAGTATAACAGTCTTACATGTAGAGTTGTATTGTCTGAGATAATTTCTTGAGCAGAATATTTTATGTTGGTTCTTCAATTGCACTTGAAATAATTGCAGAAGTTAGATGTAGATGTACTGCCTGGTTTTGAACTGGAATTAGCTGTTATAATGGATTTAAATAATAATGATAGTAATGACTGTTGTGAGATAAGCATTGTCTCTTTGGTCTGTTATTTTCAAAACAGAGAGCCTGAATTTTGACCAGTGTTGACTTTTCTTTGTATACCCCCACTCCCTGACCCATTTTTTTGGTAAAGGTTGGTGTTCAGTGCTTCTAAAAACCAGCTGGTTAGGAGCTTAAGTGTGACTTCTTAATGCAATTGTACTGAAAATTTGATTATGGCTTTTATTTGCTGTGTTCTGTGTACTAAGGATCACTTACAATAGTAAATAAATGTCAACAGAGGTTTAAAAGCATGTCTCTGTGTGCTAATGCAGTTAACCTCCTTAGGTAAAGTGGTTTGTCATGCTTCCTCTTTCACTTTTGAGGATTTAAAATGGTGTACTCAAAAGGTCTGCTTATTCTTAGTAATGGTATGTAATTGGATCAAAAAAGTAAACCTGACCACACTGTGATGTGCAGCAGCATCCAAATTCAGCCTCCTGTCCTGAGGGGAGGCAGAGACTCTGGAAGGGATAAGCAGTTCTCTGGGATGTGCCTGATGGTCAGGGAAGCAGGAGAGGGGACTTCCCTGATGCAGCAGCATCACTGAGATGCAGGAACTAGTCCTGGAAATTGTTAGGTTGAATTCTCTGCTGCTGGTGAAGTCATAGCAAGTTTGATGGCCAAGACTTCTGCCTGAACAGCATCAGGCTTGCACTTTATTTTATTCTTGTCATCTATTTCCCATCATTTTGGAAGATGCTAAAACCTGGTTTTAATTTTACAATAGAATTCTCAGATTTGGGATTCCTAAAGCATACTGAAGGAGAGAGTTGAGAGTTGCCCGATACAAGCAATGTTTAACATTAAACATATGCCATATGTCATCTTCTCCCCTGGATTACACTCCCTCCATGAAAGCATCTTAGCTGCTCTGTCTTTAGAGAAACACTCAGAAATTGGATATAAAGACGTGCTACAGATACACCAAAAAGCACCTTCTTACAGTGCCTGCTCTGTTGTACCCTGTGCTGTGAGTGACTGGTGCTGAGCTGAGCTCTGCAGTGCCCAGGTTTGGGTTACCAGGGTGCAGAGCAGACAAGGTGGCATTGCCCAGGAAAACCTGAGATTTTAAAGGAGCAGGGGAAGTCTAAATTCTAGAGCCATTTGTTTAACTGCACTTAGAGTAATAGCTTTGTTGGTCACAGCTAATAAAAATCTGGTTTAGGCTCTAATTAAAAATGAAAAGTAGCAGATATTTTCTGGAGAGGTTTTGGTTTCCATACTTTATGAATCTACTCAGTGTGTCCTCAAAAATTAGCCACACACGTTAGAACTGACCTCAGCAGAAGGACATAGAGAGGGGAAATAGCTCAGAAATAATGTAAAAGGAAATCCAAGTTAAAAGATCTTGTCAGATCTAACTATTGCAACAAAAAGCTGTAAAAAGTGCATTCTTGCCAAGAAGCCTAATCTGCTTGTTAAAATTCTCTGAGGGCTATGGCACATTTTCAAGATTTTTGATTTGTAATTGTTTAGCATAATCTTAAAAGGAAGATTAAATATAATAGAGAGTTTCTATGTAACTGAATGAAATGTAACTAAATGATTCTATGATTCTAAATGTACACTAAAATAAATATTCTGGTGCTTGTTTGCTGTGTTTATACTTTTGAGAGAGAACAATATACTCATGAAGTATAACCATCTTTTTATGGGACTGACTGCATGTTATTATTGTTCAGCAGAACCCATTGGTTCTTGTCAGTGTCTTCTGTCTTTCAATGCAACAAGTTGCATTTTATACTTCCCTTCATTACCTTAATAAACCTCAATGGATAAATACATTTTGTGTGCTATTTGACTTGTAAGCACTGCATTCTGATGGATTGTGCCAAGGTAAGGCTAATTCACTTTAGGAAAAGAGCTTAATTTGCACTCCTTATTTTGAATGTACATTATCTCTAGTTTTCAGCTAAACAACCACTTTAGTGTTTAATAAATTAGTGCCCAATGAATGCATCATAAATCTATCATTGTAAATAGCTGTCCCTATGGCAGTGTCCATCCACCAGTTGTGGCACAAAAGCATTATCTGCAATGAAAGACACATTCAAAAGGGGCTCTATTGCCTCTGTCAGTAGTAGAAGGTAGAAATTCTATTATCAGTGTATTGATTCCAATCCTGTAATGTGCTTTTAGATCCCATTAAACTATTGTCAAAGTGCATTCACCAGAAGTTGAAAAAGGTACTTAATAATTTGCACATTAGACCTGCTAATTAGGGGAGCTATGCCATCAGCCTTATCTTCCAACCCCAAATAGCTTTAGCTTTTGATAAAGAACTATCTAATGCAGTGATACCAGCCTGCATTTCAACTATTGGGTCTCCTGCATAAAATGGTGGCCAGGGAAAAAGTCTTAAAAGGGTGTCAGGTGCCTTCAAGTAGCTGTGCATATTGATTTACTTTTTCCTTTTATCTTGTAGATTCGATGGTGATAAAATGGTTATGAAAGGTCTATAATAAGAAAAAGGTTAACAAATTCAAGAAAATACCTTGTCTTTTCAGATCTCTCTCCCACCCCTTTTCTCAGTGAGGAGGGTGAGTTTTGTGGCTGTCCAGGGGAAGAGGGGAAGATGCAAATATGCATTTCCCTGCCTTCAAAAATGTTTGATACTGCACTCCAGCAAGTCTTTGCCAACACTGATTCATGAGATTACATGGATCTTAACTTGAGTGTGATCAGAAGATTCTATAAAGAGTAAAAGTACTAATCCACAGAAAAGCACATGATACACATGGCAGCAGTTTCTATGAAATCCATGTTATGGAAGTTGGTGTTGGGAGACCTTGGGCTGTTTAAACAGGTGTGAATGCCATTGCTCTCACTGAAAATATGCTGACTCATTAAAAGGGAGTTCTTTGCCTTTAAATTTCCTTGAGAGGAAATTTTGAAGGCTTAAAGGTAGTTCTGAAAATTTCTGTCTTGGCAAACTCTTTCATAGGGTACAGCAACTTGGATGAATCATCTTGGGGGTTTTGCAGAGGCAAAGTATTTAAGCTGAGGCTGATCCTTCTCAGGCAGGTTCATAACACGGCAAATGCATTCTTAGGCATTCATGTGCAACTCCTGCCTGAACATCTGCAAAGCAGATGACAGGGAGAGAAAGGGAAAAAAACCCACTTCATTGACTTATTTTCAGAATGGGGAAAAAACTTTAGGGGTTATATAAACAAAAAGTGATCAGAGCTCAAGAAAAAGATAAGTATTTTCATCTATCCAAAACACAAGTTTTATAGGAGTTTTTGACTAAGAGAGCTTTGCAAAACTGCACTGAAGGTTCTGTGATTCTGTCTTATGCCTTCATGCACATGAAAAGAACATCTAGATGACAGGTCCCTTTTCCTAAAGTATTACCATTTTAGCCTCCAAGTATTCCCCTTTTCTCTGTTGGATTGGGAAGGAGCTGTCACTGGCAGATCTGTGTGAGCAACCTCAGCACTGAGTGTGTCTGCCAACAGAGACTTGCCTTTTTCTGCCCATGATCACATTGCAATTCAGCTTTTTGTGACAGATTAGCCAGAGGATAAATGCCCTGAATTCTGCTTGAAAAACATTATGGTATTCACTGTTTTGCTGGTTTTGGTGTGTATTTAATTCATTATTATGATAATGTTCAAAATAGTAGATACAATAACTGAAAATGGTTATCTGAACTGTTTGCTTGAACTGCAGCCATATATAAAGTAGAGATATATTTTGTTTTACATAAACTGTGGTGGGTTTTCCAAGTAAGAATATAAGTCGATTATATTTTTAGTATGTAGCTGCAGAAACATGAAATTCATAGCCAAGAAAAATGTGAAGTGCAGGGCACTGTGGTTCCAAGTGTATGCAACCTTCAGTTAGAGGCCTGATGCTGCAATAGTTCTGTCTGCGGTACTAAAAAATGCAAAGCATCTTTGCGTTCAGATTTTTGAAGATATGGGACTTTCCCATCACATTTTTTAATACCCCGTTATTTTGAAAACACACTTTGTGTGCAGGGAATCAAATTCAGTTCTCTCTTGTATTGTCTGAATGATCTGAATACTTACCCAAATATGTATATGGTTAATTTCCTTTAATATGTATAGTTTTGATCATGAACCAAGTTAAAATGCTTTTGTTTGTTTGTTTGTTTAATCTGAGCTCTACGAAATAGAAACAAAGGTGATGACACAAGCCTGTAGTTTCCTACCTAGCCTGGCCCATCCCGTGCCGCTGTGTTATTGCCTTGCACCATCTAGTGGCCAAAATGGGATGGAGAAACGTGCAAATGCAAGCTGATACAGCTTTTAAGATGTGCTGTGGCTTTTTGAAAAGGAACTCTTCAGCAATCAGCCCTGACTTTTAGAACTAAGTGGGAGTCGTGCAATAGTTCCTTTAAAACGCCATGAAAACTTTGAATGGCTGAAAAGTGAACTGCATCGACATTCACCGTACCTTTACTCCTACCAAGTGTTATGGTTTTCTGTCTTCTGTTTTACATCCTTCTTAGCCTTTATGGCATAATATATTTATTATTCATGCTACATTATTCCTTTTGTTTCAGTCTTGGATGATCCTTTGACAAAACAGTGATAAAATCAACCTCATGTTGACAAACTCTGATAATGGATAGTCAGATCACTGGAAAACCCCAGGGGATACAGTTACCCGACTGCTGTGCTCTTGTGGCAGTGCAGGGCTGTGGGGAGGAAGGAGAGCTACAGAAATGTTGGATCAGAAATCAAAGTTTGCTAATTAAAAATATAAAAATAAAGGAATGATAGAATTTGTTAAAAAACCCCTTTGTTCTGTTTTCTAAAACTAGTGGTCAGAGAGTACAATACTTTTCTTCTCTGTTTTGGAGGAAGAACATTATAGGGAGAGAATAGCTTTTGTTATAGAATGGACACAGCTTTCCTGACATTCTTAGAACACTGTGGAGCCAATGTTATTACAATACAAATGTAAATTAATCTGTGTCTCATTTGTGTTTGCTGACCTGCAGGGAAGGTCAGACATTTGACTTCACTTAGTGCTGGAATGAAAGTTAAAATACAGCAGTTTTCTAAATCATCTTGCCAGTAGTTCCCTTTTGCTATTTAGGAAAGAGGTCAATTCAAGCTTTTTTTTGTCTAAATATTGAACTCACAGAAATAATTATATACAAATGGAGTAATATCTATTAGTCAGTGTGTTGTTGGTGTCCCTATTCTTAAGAGAAGCTTGATGAGTTAGGTGATACAAGTATGTTTAATGTGGCCCAAATCCGTGTGTCCACACCTCAGAGAGAGGGATTGTATTGGATGAAGCAGTGTCAGAAGAACAAGGAGTTCTGCAGTTCTGCAAAACAAGTAGAGAAAGTTTGTAAGTGGGCAGAGAGCACAGTGTTGGTAGCACTGAGGTCTCCACACTGATCTGTTCATGTGGAACATCGTTGATAGCTCTGATCCTGTAAAGCTAAAGAGGACAAGAATTTAATAAGTAAGAGAAAGCTTTCTGATCTTGTTAGGCTTTGTAAAAGGGTATTTTATGGGAGGAAAATAAAGAAACCTGACTTACTTTAGTTCAGTAAAAAAGTCTCTGGGCAGATTAATGATGCTGCCCATAAGCAATACATCATGGATATAATTAAGGAGGAAGGAAAGACCTGGATAAGCTGTAGAAAAATATTGAAATAAGGACAATGGGTATGGACAAACTTTTCCTGTTAAATTTGCAGACATGTTTCTAGTCAATAATTGGATTCATCTGATAATTAACTTTCCTGTGATAGTAAAATTACTGCAGTGGGATGAGACAGTGCATTTCCAGACTGTATTGTTGCCTGCAGTAGCAGAGGAGAGAGCAGTGCAGGGGCCCCCTCTCATCAGGTGTATCCACTGTTTCATGGAACAAGTCCCATACACATTAATACTCCTTGTGGACTCTACCAGTAAAAATACCTCACCCTCAGGCCAGTCAGTGGCCCCAGACACCGGCCCATACTCCTGCAGTGGACAAGTTTATGCCTGCAGGGTATGAAACTGTGTCAGGAATGGGGTTTAAGCAAAGTCAGTACTACCTGCACGCAGAGATGATGGAGTATTGATGAGGTTTTTTTACTCTAGACATTAACAAAAGCAAGAAGCTTGCAGTGGAAGCAATAAAGTGGGAAGTAAGATATATTTTTAACACCTATTGTAATTCAGTTTGTGGTAGCTTACCAAAGAAAATGGTAGATATTCCATCACAGGATTGCCTGTCTAAAAAATGTGCTCTAAGTCATCTATGGATTTATGGAGTTAAATACAGGAATCTCTAGACAGAATCCTCTGGCCTGTGTTATCTGGGAGGTCAGAATTCACAGGTCTTAATGGTCTATTTCACCTCAAAAAGCTATGAATCAAACAAAAATCTGAATACTCAAAAGCACTGTGAATTTTTAATCTTACCATTTTGCACATTTCACGTAGCATCAGAACAGCTCACATTGTTAGGTAGCAAGTTACAAAAGGAGTTATTCATGTGTTTCATTCTCTGTGCTCTAAAGATGTGGTCATTATCACACACTGAAATGCACAGTTTTAAAAAAAATTACTCCAGAGTGTAGAAAAGCAAACGGTTTCTGGAAGAGTTCACAAGGTGACAGTATGTCAGCTTTTCAGGTTTTTTAATTCTCCTCTTAGTACTCAAACAATCTCTTCCATTTGGACTGCTTCACAAAATTGACCCTGTGCAGTAAAGAGCAGAATATGCAAAGGCCTTGAAGTATTTTAATAGCAACTACCTTTGATCCTTTGATCTTAATGCAGTTACAGTATCTTTTGTTTGGGGGGTTTTCATTAAAAATTCTACCATACTGAGATACCTTGGTGTACTTGAAGGACACAAGTTAAGCTTCTTCACAGAAAAAAAGGTTAAGTCTTGGTCTGTTTCTTTTTTACTTTTGTTGAATGTGCTGAGCATGTGTAGTATGGATTTTCAGCAGTAGGAATTGTGAATGTTGAGCATTCTGTACATCAGAATCAGTTTTAACTCAGCAGATGTTGCTTTTACCATAATGTGACCCTGCAGAACTCATCAGTACCAAACAGGTAGAGAAGAGCCCAGCCAGTCCCACACAGTTTCCCTAATCCAGCTGGAAGGAGAGTGCTCTATGTGAGCTCTGTGCTTGTACAGGCTGCTCTTTCTTCATCAGTGGAGCTGGGGTGGGCTTGCCATAGGGCATGTTGTCACCTGAGTTTCTGTCTGACTTGCACTGGTGAATTTAGTATTACACACTGCTCCCATTAAAGAGCTCTGACTGTGCTCAGAATGCTTTCTGGTGTTAAACTACAGGGCCATGTGACCATCTGCATTGGCACTTGGAGGTCTCGGTCTAAAAACTGGATGCCACAGAACGTGCTTTTACAAGTAAACAGATAAAAAGGCCTTACCTTTATAACTCATCATCTTTATCTTACTTTGAAGTGAATATTCCTGAGTATATTCTGGTCAATCTCAAATACATACGTCGCATACTAGAATGTGTTCTGTTCAGTTTTATGGTTCCAGCACACAGAATTGAAGGTTCTCAGGGTGATGAAAATTGCTGTTTATTTACAGGTGGTTGAGCTGAAGCCAGGTGGGAAGGACATCCCAGTTACCAGCGCCAACCGCATCGCCTACATCCACCTGGTGGCAGACTACAGGCTAAACAAACAGATCCGGCAGCACTGCCTGGCGTTCCGGCAGGGACTGGCCAACGTGGTGAATCTGGAGTGGCTTCGCATGTTTGACCAACAGGAAATACAGGTACTTCTGCTTAACACTGCAGAAAACAATTGCTTTAGACAGAATTAAATCCGAGGTTTTGCCTGTAACAATCTGATTTCCTTCGCTATTAGGTTCTGACTTCTGGTGCCCAAGTTCCTATTAGTTTGGATGATCTTAAATCTTTCACAAATTATTCAGGTAAGCATATTTTGCTTAAATAAAAAACCGTATTATTACTGGCTTGGGAATAAATAAGCTTCCTTTTTAACCTAGCTTTTAAAAAAAAGTTACAGGGTCATTCTTGTTACATTTGGCCAAACTCTGTGGACAGGCCTGAATTTCAGAAGATTGGCTAAAATTACAGCCCAGTTTTATCAATGTTGGGAAAAAGGGATATGCAGTTGATTATATTTACACACTTACATGCAACTTTATAGCTGGATAATTAGAGGACATTCCTTTTCTAAATTAAAGTTAGTCAATGCTTGTGTCTGATTACCCCAAAAATAAGTTTACAAGTGACTTTGGGATAGTTGTTTCTATCAGCACATTCAGATACTTACCCTTTCTGCGACAGTCTGAGGAGACAACTCATCTTTTTGCCTTGTGAGAAGTGCAAGGTGTCTTATGTCTTACTTCATTTTTTCCCCTGCTTTTATCATGAATGTAGTCAAAAAGTAGCTACTAAATCATCAGTTCATATCTGGGCTTACTTCAAGGTAAGTTGATTCATTCAGTAACATCCTGGGTCATGCAGATTTTGCACACTCCTGGAGTAAAAAGCAGTAATCTGGAGTTACTAGCTAAACTAAATAAAATTAATTTAAAGTAGGATTCAATGAAGAAAACTTCAGTTAAGAAGCTGAGGGATATAGTAGCCATAGGTAAGCAATGAAGCTGAAAATGCAGTGATGAGAGATCTGTAGATACTGGAAATTAGCACCAATAATACTGTAACTGCTGGTTACAGTATTTTCCCCAAACTTCTGAAGATTGATGCTAGGTTTTCTGAAGAATTTATTCCTTACATAAAACTACTGTACCTCTAAAACATTTAAATCTCATTGTAGGTGGCTACACAGCAGACCATCCTGTAATTAAAATATTCTGGAGAGTTGTTGAAAGCTTCACTGATGAAGAGAAACGCAAACTACTCAAATTCGTTACAAGCTGCTCTCGACCACCTCTTCTGGGGTTTAAGGTACGTGTCCTCTCACTCCCAGACAAGTTTTTGTAAATGCTGAGATGCTGATCCAAGCTTTTCTTGTCCAGGAATCTGCAATTCGAGAAGAATATTCCTCTGTCACTATAAAAACAGCTTCAATGTTTGCATTTGCATGTGTAATAAGTATAGTTTTCAAATACTAAATGAAGTGTTACTCTGTTGTTTTCTATTTTAACTGTGAAACCTGCAGTCCCATTGGTCAGAGCATTTGCTGTGTGTCATGGAGGGTCCTTGCTGCCATCTCATGTTCCTGTGCAGAAGCAGAATTGCTGCCAGTTTCAAGGAACTGGTTGAGTTAAGAATAGTGTCTTTCAAGTCAGGCAAAAGACAAATGAGGATATAAAAACAGCTGTTAAATATGAACCTCTTAAATTAACCATTTGAAGTAGGATATGTATTTTCTTTTAATTTGCATTTACCTGCTTTTAGGTCACAGCTTATTACCCTTTGTAGATAAATATTTTGCTGCTGTCTTCAGATTTCTATTTATAAGGAAGTTTAAGTATGAAGAAAGCTTTTGTCTACTGCTCATAAAACTAAGGAGAGGCCAAGGCAAGTTGAACACATTTTGAAGCTAAATTCTGAGAATGTTTGACCTGTGAGTTTCACCGAGATGCAAAATTTTGGTTAAGAGCTGCCTGTGGACTTCATTTCCTCTAAAATGTGGGAACATTCAGTGCTGTGTGGTGGTGTTACCCTGGGGAGGAACTGGCACTTTCAGATGGTAATTTGTCTGACTACTCCATGTGTCAACTTCAAGATGAAACGAAATGTCTTAGACTCCACAAAACATACTAACTAGATCACCTTTAACAGTAAAGGGTGTCCATAGATTTGGATATGGAGACAATAGAGATGGCTGCTAAAGTACATGAATCCTGTCTAGAGTATTCGTTGATTGATTTATGTGACTGATTATTTAAAAGCCTGCAAGCATTTTTCCTAAACTCCTCAAGTCCACATGAGTGTCACTGTACGGTTCTCTAGGAACGAACAGGACAGCAGGAAGGACAGTTAGAAAACTGTGGGATGAGGCCAAGATAGAACAGTGCACATCAGTCGTGTGAGGGAGGCAGAAATGGGAAACAACTGTGTGGAAATCAGTTAAACAGAAGTCTCCATTTGTTGTCATCCTCTTTATTTACAAGGGCAGAGGAGGAAATGCAGGTGTAGGTACCCAGCTTTGAGGCAGCCAGTGTGGCATTTGAAGAGATGGAGGAAATGAATCCAAAGTCTAAAAATATTAAGACTGACGGTGATACAGCCAAATGTGGGAAGCTGAAGTTTGTGTGTGCACCTGGGAGATGGGCCCCAAACTGACTTTAAACATACATGGCTAGGCAAAACCAGAAGTGCCTGCAGTAATATCTTGTTGGTAGGGATTTACCATCAACCCAGGGGCTTGCCAGGAAGTGTTTGCCAGAAAAGGAAGTGGGTAACTGGTGTTTCCATCAGCAGTGTCTTGCTAGCCCATGACAGTGTGTTGAGCTTCGCAAGTGAAGAGTGTGAACCCACAGGAGCGCTGAGTATTACCGGCCAAATAACAATGTATTCCTGTTGATGTTATAAATTAACACAAAGGATCTTCAAAATTTGTTTGCACTGTTGTATTGTACTTATACTGTGTTTTTCTGAGAGAAACACAATTTCTGGTTCTCACTCAAATCTTCTGTGTGCTTTGTATTCTGGCACGTTTTCTTCAAGTTAGTACATGTTAATTTAAGATAAGGAAATGTCTTGACATTCGTAGCTTATAGATAGCACAGTCTAGCTTTGCATCATTTAAAAATTTTAAACTTTCACTGCCAGAGTCAGGCTCAGAATAACATTTACTAAAGCTAATTAAAGTTTAATAAGTTTAATAAATGTCATTGTTGCAGACCAAAAAAAAAATCATTAAAGTGTGGTTGAAAATTGTTAAGTTCCAATCAGGTCACATAATAAATTGATGATACTTTGCACTTCCAAACTATTGCAGTTTCCCGCTGTACAGTATTTAATTATGCAACAAATGGTGCCCTTGGCATGACATTTCAATTTAGAACTCCATTTTTCCATTTTTAAAGCTAAAGTGGGGGAATTAAATTAGCATTTTGAAAGGAACACTAAAAATGCAGCATTTTAGCTGTGAAATACTTTTAAGGCCTCCATTTGAACAATAATTTAGCTTAGAATCTCATTGACCTTTTGCCTTTGGAGCTGGAGTTTTTCTCCTGTTTCTAAAATCAGAACTTTTTTACCTCAGGCAAGCATTTAATAAAATGAATACTATCTTGCCAGCAAAAGCAGTGCTTTAGAGTTAACAAATAAATACATTTTTCACTATACTCTTTCTCAGAAGAGAAAAAATGGATTATATTAAAACAATTAAATATTACATACAAAATATCTTTAAAATGGGTTCTTCAGATCAATAGTTATCACATCAGGAGAATAATCAGGGTTTGACAAGGTTATATCATTACTCTATACACATGAATGTTACATTATTGTAGCATTGTAAATTTGTATGATAGACTGTACAAACAGTAACAAATCATTATATTTTCCTTAGACCCCAATAAATTGCTTTATGTTTTGCAAATTATTGGATTTTGGTGGGGACAAGGTAGAGGGAGGCACTATGCAATTCATGGGTGGGTTTGGTGCTATCAGGAATGAAAGAAAATGCCATTTTGTCATTGTGACAGGTGTTAATCTGGTAATTTACTTCCTAGAAATGTGTGCCAGCTGCTACAGGGTAGGTTTTGACTTGTAGGTCTTGTTTTGATATGTTTGTTGTTGTTGTATTTTCCAGGAGTTATATCCTGCATTTTGCATTCACAATGGAGGATCTGATTTGGACAGGCTACCTACTGCCAGTACCTGCATGAACTTGCTGAAGCTTCCTGAGTTTTATGACGAGAATCTGATGAGGAGCAAACTTCTCTATGCCATTGAATGTGCTGCTGGATTTGAATTAAGCTGAGTCGAACCGATGCTTTTTTGGATGATCTGCAGAGGAACTAACCAGTGCCTACTCTATAAGCAGCACCCATACCCAAGCAGTTTTAAGGGAATTCTGTCTAGATTTTTGCAGCTCTTGTGTCTTATCAAATGCCCTCAAATAAGTTTCATTTCTAAACACGATTTCTTAGTTAGCTTTCATTACTGAGTATTATGTTGACACTGCTTTATAATTTAGAACCATGAATGCTGTGTGCAGTGTGGCTGATTTCTGTGTTTATGTGAAGAAGGAGCACATTTAAAGAACAGTGACATCTCAGTGAAATTAACCAAAGAAAAAGCTTTGGCTTTGTGCTGTTCAAACATAAATAATTTTACAAACTGGCAATAAAGTTGTGTACCGTGTAGTGCATTGGGATGAGACAGGGCTAACATCCTGCAATTAGTCTTTGAGATGGAAGGGAAGCAGATGTTTGCAGATATCCCAGAACTGAGGATGAAAATGCTCATTACTGGTAACCTAACATCTTTATTTATGTTGTAGAATTGTTTACAAGTCATGGAGACTTGGGCAGTCACCAACTGTGTGAATTTTAACAAGGGCAAATGCCAGATTCTGCACCTGGGACAGGGCAACTCTTGTTGTGTGTGTGGACTGGGGAATGAAGGGCTGGAGACCAGCTGCCTAAAGGGCCCTGGGGGTCCTGGTCGATGGCAAATTGGACATGAGTCAGCAGTGCCCTGGCAGCCAGGAGGGCCAGCCTGTCCTGGGGGCATCAGGCACAGCATCGAATTCCCAAGGGATCCAAGCTGGAATTATCAGGGATCTGAGCCAGAATTCCGAGCCAGAATTCCCAGGGGGCTGAGCCGGAATTCGCCAGCTGGGTGAGGGAGAGGATTGTCCTGCTTTGCTCTGCACTGGGGCAGCCTCACCTTGAGTATTGTGTGCAGTTGCGGGCACCACAATGTAAGAAAGACATTGAACTATTAGAGAATGTCCAAAGGAGGGCAATGAAATCAAGGGTCTTGAGGGGAAGCTGCATGAGGAGTGGCTGAGATCACTTGTCTGTTCAGTGCGGAAAAGAGGAGGCTGAGGGGAGACCCCAGTGCAGTTACAACTTCCTCGTGAGGGGCTGAGGAGGGGCAGGCACCGATCTCTTCTCTATGGTGACCAGTGACACACCCAACAGAATGGCCTGAAATTGTGTTAGGGCAGGTTTAGTTTGGGTATCAGGAAAAGGTTCTTCACCCCAGAGGAAGGCTGGGCACTGAGCAGGCTCCCCAGGGTCACAGCACCGAGCCTGACAGTTCAAGAAGCATTTGAACAATTCTCTTGGTCACATGGTGTGGATCTTGGGGAGGGTCCTGTGCAGGGCCAGGAGTTTTACTTTATGATCTTCGTGGGTCCTTTCTAACTCAGCATATTCTGTGACAGTTGTTGCAGAACCAATTTTGTTTTATACTACCTTCCCTCAAGATGGTAGGCACTGAGATAAAATGGGTGTAATATTATATTTGTGCTTTCTGAAACACCTTGAAGAAATAGGATTCACATTATTTTAAGCTGAACATTTGGTTGCATCATTATCACTTGGACACTGTTCTGAATGGATGTGAGTATACAGGATTTCTCTGTGGTTTTCTCTGCTCAGTTTTTGTCTTTTGTGCCCGTACAGGTATTTTTGGTTGGTTGGTTTGTTTTAAGTGAATCAGATTCCTATTGCATACACAGTACATACAGGAATCATCACTTTGGAAGAATATACATGTAACAATTATTAAAATTATTTGAACCAAAGTTACCAGGCTTTATCTTTTATGTTTGAAGCCTGTAGTGTTCACATTCCTTTTCCCTATCATTTATTTCCATTTTAAATGCCATATCTGTACCATAGACACTAATCACTTTTTTTTTTAATTAAACAGCTTTTATATCCTTTTCCCTGCAGTATTTCTGCTGAGGAAAGTAAGTGAAATATGCTGCTTAATACAACTCGATAACTGGGGTAAAAATTTCTTTCATATGGAAGGAGCTGATCCTTCAGTAGTAGGCACATCTTAGGGTTTCGTATGCAAACTGCAGTCAGTGTAAAAAGAGTTGTAGTTCAGACTGTAAGATTCATCAGTGCATCCCTCTGAACTTTAGTTTTATATTATAAATCATCAAAAATTACAATCAAATTTGTATTCATCTCTTATGCAAAAAAATATTTTGCTGTTACTGGAAACTCCTCTGGATTTCCTATTTAATAAGCAGTAACCAGCAATATCCTTTTAAATGTGGGAAAAATGAGTGATTTTATGATGTTTACTAGTAACCATATAAAAATGTATAATTTCTTAATTTGGGTAATAAATGAAGTGTTAACTATTCGTAGTCTTGATGTACAGAAATAAAACAATTGGTTTTCTTTTTGGTTTTGCTTTAGGCTTTTTATTTATGTTAAGTGTTACGTACCCAACCTATTCTTTATCCCAAATTCTTTTCTTGTATATTTTTCTACATAAATTATGGAACTTGTAAAGAAGTTGAAAAAGAGATCAGTAATAGTGGAACTGCCTCCTCCTAATTGCAAAACCTGAACACTTATTTTAGATAGCATTATTTATTTTAGGACCTAATGCTTTAAATATTTTGAAATTATTTTTCAATTCCATTATTTTGCTACATTGGGTAGTGTTGTATCTGTATTTTGTAAAATTAAATTAAATTTTTCTATTAAATAATTGTATTTTGAAGATTGTGTTGGAGTCATGCCAAGTACTGGTGACTGGTAACCTTTGCTTTCTGCTTTTGAAAAGGAGACAGTGCACACTATTCCTGTCTGTGACCAGGGAAGCAGCGAGTTCATCAGGGGGAAGCTGCAGAGAAGTGTCATTGCAGGAAACTTCCACAGAGAGCTTGAGTTTGCTGAAAATGCTCTGACATTTTATTTCTTCGGTACATAGCACTCAGTGACCTTCTTTGTGTATTCTGTACATTAAGTGTGAAATTCTGGCAGTGGCAGTCACTGGGAGCAGTTGCAGCCGAGATCTCTTTCTGCAGGTGTTCAGCTGGAGGTCTGTGCTGCTGCTGCAGCTTCACCTCCCTCAGTGTCCAGACTGCAGTGGGAGGAGCAGGGGCTGTCCTTTGGCAACCAGTGTTTACGGTTCTGCCTGCTGTTTTCAGAGGGTCAGGATGAATCATGAGTTCCTGATTTTCCATGGTCTCTTGCTGGATATTTTAAGGAGCAGGAGATAAAGGTATGAGGAGAAAGACAGGCACATAGTTAGTCATGTTCTGAGGAGCTGGGGGGTCAAAATGATCTCTCATAGCACTTATGTAGCAAGAATTGTTTCTATATGAAAGTGGATTTTCTGGTTTTTAACAGAAGAGCAAACTGCCTCCTAGCTGAGATGCTCCCAGAGTTTAGGTAGGCAGAGGCAGTAAGCACTCTGCATGCAACTAACCTGAAATATTCTTGTAGATTTGGCAGTCAGAATTAGAGCAGTTACCATTATGGGTTTGGGGTTGGTTTCTGTACAAAACAACACTTAAAGTAAATTTCTGTACTAGAGTGTTTCATCCTCCTAGTTCAGAATGACAGCATTTTATAGTTGGTTTTTGTTTTCAAATAAATTTTGGTTTATAATTTTGTAACCTGGTCTAAAAACATTTTTATCAAGGTCTATATGATGGAAGAGGTTGCAAATTTTTCATCTCTACAAAATTAAAAGGCATTGAAAATGGAATAAAGAAATAAAACTAGCATTTGGTCTGTTTATGTGAATAAGAATTTTGCCAGGTGGGGGTTTAGTCCTGTTAGCTGGATTAAAAAAAGTAAACAAACCACAACAAACCAAAACAGAAATGATAGGCCTTGTTCCTTAATGCTGGTTGTCTTCCATCATGGTCCTGAAAACTAGACTGGCATAAATGTCACAAAACTCCCTCATGATTTCTAGGGGGCATTTGTATATCTGTGAAAGAGGAAAGATTTTCCTCTGGTTTCATGCATAAACATTGAGCTGACAAAGTTTGATTTAAACAGTTATTTCTGTGTGGGCTGCTCCATAATTTTAAAAAAAGAAAAAGAGCTTCCTGATGCTATTAGTAGCAATGTGGGCAGTTTTTTGGCACCACTGGAGTAATATAGCACAAACATCCTAATTGGATCCGATAAAGGGGTTTGGAATTCACAGAAGACATTTTGAGTGCACTGAGCTCATATATTTCAGTTTATACCAAAAAACTGTTAAATGCCAGTGAGACAGCACATGCTCTTTTCACCACTGAAAAATAGTACAGCACAGGAAAAAAAAAAGGAAAAAAAACAACAGAAGAATATTTTGTTGGACCTGTAATTTTTTTTGTATTTATAATTATATGCAAAAACTTTACAACATTTGCTGGTATACATGAATCTGTGTTAATAATGGTTTGTGATGTAAATGCTTGTTACCTTTTTTTTCATGATGCTTTGCCTGTCAGTGAAGGAGAGAAGAAATGAACATGGTCTGTGAAACTGATCAGGATATCTATATTTTTATTGACTTCTGCTTTTGTGAATAAAATAATTTGAGTTTTCTTGAAACTATGCTGAAACACTCCTTTCATTTTTTGCAGTAAATTGGGCGTTCTCTTTTTAAAGATTGATAGTGCTGAATAGGTTCTAAAAGAAGCTCATATTAACTGCTCATTGGTCTTGAAGTTATTACTGTTGGAACTAGTTGGGTGCCCAGGTGGAGTCTCTGTCCCTGGGGGGATTTAAAGGGTGTGCGGCTGTGGCAGTCAGGGACATGGTTTAGTGATGGACTTTGCAGTGCTGGGTCAGGGTTGGGGCTCAATCATTGTAGAGATCTTTCACAGCCTGCTCTGTCCTGTGATTCTGCTGCTTCAGGATGATTTGTACCTTCAGTTTTCAAGCTGTGAAGTTCCCAATTTGTCAGCCAAGGTGCAGGTCAGAGGTTTAGCTTTGTTTCAGTGTGTCTCTCAAACAATATAGCTAATATCATGTTTGTGCTTTGGAAAAACTTCTTCAGTCTGGGAAGAACAGAACTCCCTGGATAAAACCTGAGAAGCTGTAATTCATAGTGAAGAATGCTGCTCTGTCAGCAAACATACAGAAACACCTCTCTCAGCTTCTCCTGGAATTTTAGCAGATATGTGGGCTCACTCCTCTGAAGGTGCAGTTTAATTTTTATCTCCTTTGATAATTAAAATTTTATAAATATCTGCTTCCCTTTGCGTATTTCTTTTCATTGCTAAATACATTTTTAGTTCCACTGTAGTATTTATAAAATTAGTATTGTGCATTTTCATTTTTGAATACTTAAAAATAGCAGCATATTTGCTTCACCTGACCTGCCACTAAAAATGGGGTAAACATAAAAAGACAGAAAACACATATTTTAGGGCATTTCATAATTTGTAGCATTAACAGAAGCAAATGCCCAGGTGTCTTGCGTGTTTTTCAGTATGTATCTCCTAGTCTGGAAAGCTCTTTAAGTTTCTCAAGTGTGTAGAGAGACAACACAAGGCAACAAGTGATTATGAAGTTCTGTCAGTTGAATCCATTGGAAAGAACAGAATGGTTGAAGTCAGCAGGAATGTCTGGGTGTCACGCAGTCCAACCCCTCTGCACAAAGCAGGGTCACCTACAGCAGGTTGCTCAAGACCTGATCCACTCTATGGTGACCAGTGACAGGACCTGAGGGAATGGCCTGAAGTTGTGTCAGGGCAGGTTTAGGGTGGATATTAGAAAAAGGTCCTTCCCCCAGAGCGTGGCTGGGCACTGGAATGGGGTTCCCAGGGAAGTGGTCACAGCACCAAGTGACAGAGGTCACGAAGCATGTGGATGATACTCTCAGGTACATGGTGTGACTCTTAGGGATGGTTCTGTGCAGGAGTTGGACTCTGATCCTCATGGGTCTCTTCTAACTCAGCATATTCTGTGACCTTGCCTCTTGGAGTTGTGAATGTCTCCATGGATGAAGAATCCACAATTTCTCTGGACAACCTGCTTTCAGTGTTCAATTAACTTTGCAATAAAGCATTTTTAACCAATTTTAAACAGATTTCTTGTATTCCAGTTTTTACCATTGCCTCTTGTCCTGTCACTGGGTAGTACTAAGGAATCTGAGCCTTCTCCAGCCTGAACAGCCCCAGCTATCTCAGCCTCCCCTCATATGACATGTACTGCAAAACATTAATCATCTTTCTTGATGAACACAGCAGCATCTTCAAAATACTTCTCTGGACTTTGATGTGACTGGGGACCGACAACACTAACTCTCTTCCTTGTCAGGTGCTTGTAGTTGTTAATCAGTGGTACTTACCAGGTAGGGTTTGATTTAAGATTTTATAGATTTACTTTTTTGATTTCTAGTGCTGCTCTGACTTTTCAAGGATTTTTCAAATCTGTTACAAGCATGAAACAACAGACTCCATAAAAACTGAGCTCTGAATTATTTTCACATTTATTTTTTTATAGATACAATGCTAAACATTGGTGCAAAAAACCTGGGACTAGTGCTAAATGTTAAATCACCTAAACGTGTATCTAATTCTTCTGCCACCAACAGGATCAAATATCTAGAAGAGCAACTTCTTGGACAAACTGCTGTGATTTGGCTGTTTTCTAGAGTGTGGGTAGCCCAGAATCCAGCAAAGCACATCACAGTCACACAGGAGAAACGGGAATTCTGACTGGCACCAGTAGGACGTAAAGGCAGGCACAGATGTCCTGCAGATTGATTTCATGCCATCAAGGGATGAGCTTTCTTACATGATGGATAAATTGTTGTGACATTTATTGTCAGAATAGTTGCTCTCCAGTCTGGGACTAAGTTTCCCTGTCCACAGCTCCGCAGAAAATACACATTCTCTTTGCAGAGTTTGTTAATGTATTTATAGAAGCAGCTTTCTCAGATGTCCTACTATATTTAACATCATTCTTTTCTGCATTCCCAGAGCAGCTGTTTGTTCGTTCTGTGTAACATTTAACTAAAAAGTAGTTTTGCATTATTTCTATTTTATTCTTTGTTTATAGTTACACATAGTTCTTGATTGCTGAAGAAGGAAACAGGCATTCACCAGATGGTGTTATTTCAGGATCATCTTGCTACTGCTGCTTGCCCAAATGTTAGACCTGGGAAAAGCGTCTCTCCCCAGTTGCTATGTAGTTTTGCTGTATGTTGTCAAACAAACCTTCTGCAGAATTGTTTTCTTCTAGCCCTTGTGTCTTTAATTAAGAATAATTCTTTTCATTACATGAAGAATGATTCTTTTCATTACTCTGCTTGCTGTTTTCCCCTTCTGCACTTTCAGGCAAACAGCAGCAGAGCTCAGAGTTCTGCAGAGATATTTTAAGTCTAATTATCTAGTAGATCTATCTGGCTATTGATGAAAAATTACACAGAATTAACTAATATTTGGCATTGGTACACAGATAAGAAAGCATATCCCTGATGAAGTCAATGAACATAAATGCTGATCAAGCTGTCCTTGCAAGGAATAAGCACTTGGCACAAGCTGTGAAATCTTTTGACTGCCCACAACAGCTCCTGGGTTGTTGTCTGCAGACCCCACATAATCAGCAGAAAACATCTGATGCTTCAGGAGGAATTGGCAAAACCACCAGCTAGGCTGAAATACTCTAACCACTTTCCAAAGCATCCACTTGGCTCAGGCTTTTGCTTACAAAGAGGAGTCCAGATAAACTCGCAGCCTCTAGATTACCCAAGATGCAGAGTACCAATAAAAATTGAGGTTGTGCTCGGCAGAAAAACACTGGAGAAAGCTAATGAAAATTGGTTATTTTGTGCTCTTAATGCTTCTACTGAAAGTTTTAAATGCTAGGTGTATTGCCCATATTTCAAGTCTAATTGTTTCTGATAAGCTATCAGCAAAAAGTTAATGCTTGTATTTAATTAAGCGGCACTTTCCAGAATTACTTTGCCAGCAATACTGTAATTAAATGACATGAGAACAGTCTTTGATACATATGCTCATATTCTTTGTTAATACCAAAGATAAAATCTGTAAATCTGTAAATAGAAAAACTGGATGCATTAAGCAGCAGGGCAGAGCAGCAGGCTGGGAAGGCTACAGCCATTACCACCTCAACAGGACTAATATTAATGTCTCTCTAATGCAGCATTTTTAAGCATTTCTTGTGTTCTGATGTGCTTTTCATAATTGACCTCCATAAATCATAAGAGATGATTTAAAAAAAGAATCTGGGAACTATGTGAATTGCTAATACCTCCTGGAATGCTGCCATGTTATTTCCATCATTAGGTTATAGCTACCAGTTAGGCCTGAATTCGTCTCACTTAACTTCAGCCATCTGTAAGGTGGCTGTTGAGGCACTTCTGATGAAGAAAGGCAGCCCAGGGATGGAGCTGAGCAGTTCCTTCTTTACTAAAATACGTCTCCAAAGTGGGTGAAATGAATTGTGCCTTCTCCTCCTCTCCCTCTCCCTAGTCAGTGGCCTTAAACCAGATGCTTGAATTTGAGACTGCTGAAGTCAGAAGTCAACCCAACCACAGCTTTGCCTCATGTTCCCAGGTCAGAGTTGCAAGTTCTTGCATAATGAAGATCCTTCCATAACAGAATTTATTCTGACTCATGACTCAGCACCTGGATACCAGCCTAGATCTGCCTGGATCTTTGATACCAGCTTTGACAGACCCACCAGACCTTATCAGCTTTGTTATTGGAATGTTGATGCACTGCCAGCAACATCAGATTTAATGCTCCTTATCTTCTGCTGCAAGCAGTTAGCCATAAAAACATAGAACGCTTTGACTTTATACTTTCACAAATACCTTAGAAGGTTTCCTAATCTAAAAGCTTTTCAGTTTTAGTCCTATAAATAAATCTAATTAAACATATTAATGAAGCCAGTTATGTGATTGCTTTGGATTGGTATTGCCTCTCACAGTATCCTTTCTGGACAAACTGCCCAGCACACAGCTGGATGAACACATCATCTGGTGGGTGAGCAGTTGGCTCTGGGGTCAGGCACAGAGGGTGACAGTGACTGGGGTGACATCAGACTGGTGACCTGTCACTAGTGGAGTTCCACAGGGCTCCATCTTGGGCCCTGTGCTCTTCAACACCTTCATAAATGATGCAGGACTGGAAGGGGTACTAAGGAAGTTGGGAAGCACTGCTGACTCCCTTGATGCCTAAGATCACATTATCCTGAAAGAATCCTAAAGGCTGAGCTGACCCCACTGAAGGTCTGGAGGGGTAGAGACATGTGTGCTGCCATTTGGGGCTAAGGCCAGGAGTGCAGTGGCACAGCAGCCTTTCCTTCACTGCTCACCTACAAGCAATGTTGTTTTCATCACAAAACAAACAGAAGCCAGGAAGACAAGATTGTGTTCTGAAATTGTTGAAATGTTTTTCTGTTAAATTCTACAGGAAGTTGATCCAAGGGGGTAAAAATATGTTAATGTATTTACAGATTCTTCCTGTTAGTCTTGCACTCCCCAAATTACTGATAACTTGTAATCCATGGTAAAGTGTTTCTGTGCATGAAAAAATGCATAGGGTTAACTTTTGTTGAGATGACTTCAGGTGGAATGCATCGTCATTGACCAAGATTATCTACCCCCAACAAGGTGGGGCTGGAACCACAGGTGGGAGGCAGAAACTTCTCCCTGTGGTAGGAGCAGTCTGGTGCATGCTGGGTTAGAGGCAACCTCAGCCTGGAGTCTCTGGAATTACTTACTCTCCATACCTGAGGCTTTGAGATATTAGTAGAAATCCCTTAGCTGCTGCCTCTGTCCCGCTGTTCCGCAGTGTCACCAAGCTGATGGAACTCCTGTCTGCTTCCTGCAGAGACGCTGGGAGCGGCTTCTGTCTGTCTGCAGTTCCAGAGCTCACCAGACCAGATGCTCACAAGTGTCAGGTGGTAAATCTCAGAACTGGGGCACTGGGGAGGTTCCTGTAAGCGGTTCTGCAGAATCCGACTCAGGTCAGCTGGGGACGAGCTGGGGTCACACTGTTTTCTCTACAGGAGTTTTGGGGGTGCTGACTTGGCACCTGAATCTCTGCAGTGTGTGCTTCAGTCTCCCTGCAGAACCTCTCCATGGGCTGTGTCTGTTGCAATCACCTGCCTTTCCTTGTGACACAGAGAACAAAAAATTAAACACCATGCACAATATTAACAAACCTTTAAAAATTAATCAGTTATTGTTCGGTGTTAGACATAATCTGAGCTATCAAAGATCATAAGTTAAAAAAGAGGTGCCCTAATAAATGATATTTGTAATTGGTGGCTCTGCAAATTACCTGCCCCGTAAAGTCTGAGGAAATGTCTTTGTATCCCACTTCAAAAACAAGCATAAATGAAACAAAACATATTTTGGATTTTTTTTATTATTACATAAGGGATTATATATATATATATATATATATATATTATTCCTATATCAGAAGGGTTCTAGTGGAGAGCTGCCCTGTCTAGAGTCAGAACAGAGCTAGAAAGTGTATGGGCAAATTAATGTGATGATAACAATTGAGTTAAAGCAGCCACAGTCCTGGTTGCACTGATGTAGACAGTGTTTTGATTTCAACCCTGTAATTCCCCATGGAATCATTCTTCTTTGCCATGTCGTGCTTGTGTGGGTAAATAGAAAATTTTATGATTGGCATCCATCATACCTTAAATTTAATATAAAATCTGCTCTATAAACAAAGCAAAGTAACTGCCTCATGCACTACTCTTGTTTACTGCAAGTCACATTTTTAGGACTCTTCATACTTTGTTCTCCCCTGTCATTGGTTATGAAAGATTGTGGAGAAACCTCTTTATTTCCACATCAAGAAATGTTTAAAGCATTACATCAAAATTTTGTATGACCTTCTTCTGCACCTGCTGCTTGCCTTTGCACTTGCCAGGCTGGGAATCCTCCGAGGTTTGAGCTTTGCCTGTTAGGAAGAGCCTGTCTAACCTACCAGCCATTTGGGTTTGTTTTTTTTTTCTTTCCAAATGGATCAACAACTTGGACTTCACAGCTACCTGCTGATGAGAAACTAATAATGGAGCAAGGTGTCTCCTCCATCTAATTTTGAAGACTTGTTTCCATGACCATAATTTATCATCAAGTCTCACGGAACAGTATTTATTTTGAAGTTTGTATTTCCCAAAAGCACCAAGCCTATACTTAGGGTTGTCCTACTACTTGCCTTGTTGATTTGTTTTAGGTTTTCCTCTGCCTGGCTTTTGTGTTTTTGATGTGACCACACTCCCACACAAACACCTCCTAAGTAATGAGTAGCTTTTTCATTGACTATATTTAAGAAGCACATGTTTTATGTGTGGAAACTCCCTAACTTCACTTTGGTGATCTATAAATTAATGCCTCCTCCGCTTCTTAAATAAAGGGCAAGAATTATAATTTTACAGCAATTTTAAGCATGGACAAAATCCACATTTTAAAAATAGAATAATAACTTGGCTACTTATACTTTGCTCTCAGTCAAGACACTCAGAAAACCACGTGCTTGAATATAACCCAAAGGATGCTCCAATACATTCACCCAACACAGGACTCTGTCCAGGTGCCAGCTGGAGAGGGAAGAATCCACCCTCAGAGGAATTCTGTGCCACAGTCACAATTTTTGAGACTACAATTGCCACACACATATGGGGGAAGAAATTTAGCTGTTTAGACTATTTTCAAGGCCAAAGATTGAAGAATATCAAAAAGAGACATAAACACAGGGCAGAGTGACACAGAAGTCAGAACATTAGAAGAACTCCAGAAGTCTGAGGAAGAGGAGAATGATGAAGAGGAGGTCCCACTGACCCCTGACTCAAATCCTGAGGGAGTGGGACTGGGGTGGGACAAGGGCAGGATAAGGTTGAACTGGAAGATGTGCAAAGTAATGATTGAATGGATTATATTATAAAAGCCACGGAAATTAGAGTTTGCCCACACGCACCCCGATGTATTCCTGGTCGAGCACAGCTCATTAAAGTCACCACCTGCTTATCTGATCTCCTACAAAATTGGCTTGAAGTTTTTTCACAGACTTTTCAGCCAACAGAAGGGACCACAGTGGGTCATCTGTTCCAACCTTCCTGCTCGAGCAGGGTCATCCCAGAGCACGTTGCACAGGATTGTGTCCAGACAGGTTTGGAATATCCCCAGTGAGGGTGACTCCACACCCTCTCTGGGCAATCTGTTCCAGTGCTCAGTCACTGCACCATTTAGAATTTTCTTCCTCATGTTCATGTGGAACTTGCTGTGCATCAGTTTCTCCCCATTCCTCTTGTCCCAGTGGATGGCATGACTGAGAAGAGCCTGATCCATCGCTTGACACCCCCAGTTTTTAAGACAAAAGTAAGATGCACAAGGGGGAAGAAATTTTGTCATCTTACTTCCAGCATCCAAACTCACCCAGTCACAGAGTTTCTTAAAATTATCAGTTGTTTCTTCTCCCTTTCCCTCAGCAGCACACCTGGGCATTGCTTTTGTGTTTCCCCTCTGAGGAGGAGCCCAGTGGGATTTCACCTGGGGGCAGAGGTGCTGCTGTGAGGGGGGAGCAGTGTCCAGGGAGCTCCTCCCTAGCCCGGGGGAGCTCCTCCCTAGCCCAGGGGAGCCCCTGCCAATTTGGGGGTAAGGAGTGTTCTGACAGTTCAATTTCTGTGGTATTTCAACAGCTCAAGCCAATAGTGCAGATCATGTTTATTTGGGTGTTAAGGTCATTTACCATATACCAAACACCTGAAAAAAGGGAAGTTTTGTGTTTTCTCAGTGCTCAGTTCCAATCTTCCCTGCAGTTGGCACTGGGATGGGCACTTTGTGGGGCAGCATCTCATCACTTTTACAAAGAACTGAAATTTTATTACTGCTCCAGCATTTGCATGTTGTATTTCAGAAGCTCAGCCACTTGTTCCCTCTGTAATAAGCACAACTACTTTGAGAGGCACCTGCATCTGCAATGGTCAGAAGGAATCCCAATATTAAAAAGATATTAAGCTATTAGGAAGCATCCAAAGGGAGGCCATGAGGATGGAGAAGGGTCTGGAGGGGAAGCTTTATGGGCAGTGGCTGAGGGCACTTGGTCTGTTCAGCCTGGAGAAGAGGAGACAGGGGAGACCTCATTGTGGTTACAACTTCCTTGTGAGGGGCAGGGGATGGGCAGGCACCGATCTCTGCTCGGTGGGCACGAGGGACAGGACCCAAGGGAACAGCCTGAAGTTGAGTCAGGGCAGGTTTAGGGTGGATATCAGACGAAGTTTCTTCCCCCAGAGGGTGGCTGGGCACTGAACAGGCTCCCCAGGGCAGTGGGCACAGCACCAAGAGTTCAAAGCACGTTTGTATGACACGCTCAGGCACACGGTGTGACTGTTGGGGATGGTCCAGTGCAGGGCCAGGAGCTGGACTTGACAATCCTTGTGGGTCCTTCCAACTCGGCATGTCCCACTCCTAGGATTTTATGGAGCAGGGAGCAGATGCTGCTCTTTGGGATACACAGATCGCCCCATGGACAACCGGGAGCCAAGCCCCGCCCCCCGGGCCAAGCCCCGCCCCTCCACAGACAACCCCCGCCTCCATATCTAAGCCCCGCCCCTCCAGGGCCAAGCCCCGCCCCCGTGCCCAAGCCAGGTTCGGTCCCGGCCCACGCCGCCGGCAGGGGGCGCTGCGCACCCGCCCGGCACTCTCTGCGGGGCCGTTCGAGAAACTTCCGGAAGCGGCGGGGCGGAAGTGACGGCGCGCGCTGTCGGCGCATCCTGTTCGCGGCCGGTGCCGGCGGGAGCGGGGCCGGGCTGAGCGGCCCGCGGGTGAGCGGGGGGGACACGGGACGGGGGGGGACACGGGGGGACGGCGGGATGGCGGGGGACACGGGGCCGGGACACGGAGGGGACAGGGGACGGGGGGGGACAGGTACGGGGGGGGGCACGGGGCCGGGACACGGGGGCCGGGACACGGGGCCGGGGTGGCGACAGCCCTTGGGAGCGGCGGGAGAGCCCCAGCCGTCGGCGCAGGCCCGGGGGGGCCGCGGCGCTGGACCGGCCCTGGAGGCTCTGCCCGGCCCTGGGGATCGCGGGGTTCGGAGAGGAGGCGGCCCCGGGGGCCCCCTCCAGCCCTGGTGGTCGCGGGGGTGCGAGGAAGGAGCAGTCTCGGGGCTTCCCTCGGCCCTGGGGATCGCGGAGTACGGGGAAGGGGCTGCCCCGGGGTTCCCCCCGTCCCTGGAGGGGATCGCGGGGTACGGGGAGGGAGTGGCCCCGGGGATCGCGGTGTACGGGGATGAAGCAGTCCTGGGGCTCCCCCGGCCCTGGAGGGGAGCGGGGATCGCGGGGTGCGGGGATGGAGCAGTCCTGGGGCTCCCCCGGCCCTGGAGGGGAGCGGGGATCGCGGGGTGCGGGGATGGAGCAGTCCCGGGGCTCCCCCGGCCCTGGAGGGGAGCGGGGATCGCGGGGTGAGGGGATGAAGCAGTGCTGGGGCTCCCCTGGCGCTCGGCGGGGCAGCTCCAGCTGCGGGTCCCGGCATGGCCAGTCCCAGCTCGCGTTGCCGCGAGGGGAAAACATCCCGCGTTCCCCTGCGCGGTGGTTTCAGCGTCCAGAAGGTGCGGGCGAGCCCCGGTTCGTTGAACAGCCCTTGAAGCTGCCGGGCGGCCCTGCCGTGCCCTCCTTCCCGCAGGCAGGGAGGGAGGGACGCGGTGCTGCGGCGAGGCCGCCTCTGCCGGGGATTCAGGTTAGATACCAGAACCGTTCTCCCACTGCTGGGGTGGTTGGGCCCTGGAATGGAGTGCCCAGGGTGTTGGAGTCACCCTGGAGGTTTTTAGGCTGTCTGGACCTGGCGCTGCGGGAAGGGCTTTAGTGGCTTAAGGGACACAGTGGGGGACGGCTGGCCTGGGTGTTCTCTTCCAGCCGTGATGATTCCGAGCTAAAGGCAGTGTTTTCCCCTGTGGTGGAGGCAGTTCAGTGAAGTTGTGCTCAGTGTTTATTACTCAGGGCAGGGTCACTGGCGAGGTTTGTTGAGGGTGAGGTCGGCAGCGGGTCGGGTGTTTGGGACTCGCTGTTGCCAAGTTCTGAGCCAGTTGAAAACTGACACGGGCAGGTAAGGAACACGGTTTGCCGTGAGTATTTGCTGGATTCAGAGTGGGCAGAGGGCTGGGAAGTGATTTATGGACAGTGTTCATGTTTGCAGCAGCACTTACAGACTGTGTCACTGTCTGAGCTCTCCGTGGCTGCTGAAAACCTGTGCTGTGTAGGGATGAGCCACGCTAACAAAGGTGTTAGAGAAGGTGGCTCAAAATACTGAGCAAATGTGGTTTAAATTCTGATAATAGTAAACTCTTACTTAGACAGATCATAATATCATAAAAGCTGAGTTTATAGCAGTGTGGATGTGCACGTGGCCAGGCTTGTGACATTGCATAGTCAATCAGTGATCAAAGACAGAGGTTTTAGGGTCTAAAGTGTCAAGAAGTGTTAAGGACAAGGTGTTGACACAAAGGGAACAGCTGGAATGAAGCAAGGCTCTGCCTCTCTGGTTCTGCAGCAGAGGGTGCAGTCACTGCTGCCTGATGACCTTAATTTTTGTTTACCCTTTGAGATCCTTGTACTCTGGTTAGGGATTTTATGTTCAGCTGATGATCAAGAGCCTGGTAGTTAAAGAACCATTTAGTTTGATGGATTAGGTTGTCAAAGAAGATTTGTTTGGACCAGTGAGTAAATGTGTTTACAGATCTTGTCTCTGATTTCTTTTTTTTTTAAACATTTTTTATTTTTTTTTCTAACTTTAAGCAACCAGACTTAACTGTAGCACAACACTGGTCTAACCTTGTTTCATCCTCTTGGCTTCAATGCTGCTTTCTCAGTGGACAATAAGAGAGTGTTGGAAATGGAAGTTAAATCAGTACTAAATTTTCTTAAATGATCTCAGATAGTGGAGGAGTCTAAATTGCCACTTTTACTGGCAGCTCTGTTTGAACTGCAGTACTAATAATTTCTCTGTGAACTTCAAGGTTAGCCTTGTTCTCCATCAGACTTGTGTTTTTAGCATTTGTGCTCTCAGGCTACAGCATGTTCTTATCCAAACAGCTTCTCTCTCCGGTATTTTCTCCAGTCTTTCCTCGATTGATGCAGTTTGCTGGTTTGTTGTGGCTGGAATTGGGCTGAAAGCTTCCAAGGCATCTCCTCTGGGTAACACTGAAGTTTTAGTTAGAAGGCTAATGTGCTTTGCTACTGATTTTTTAAAATAGATATACATGTATCTTTACTAGTTTATTCTTTCTGTCATCCACTAGAAGTTTTGAAATGGATATGGAGAGAGGGAACACCTTCCTTATGTTCCATCATTATAATGCCAAGGATGTGTGAATTCCTAACAGTACATGGACTGTCCCGAGAAAAGAAACACCTGGTTTTTGGTTTGCTTTGCATCTGTGCTTACCACCCTGGTGCAGTGAGGTCTGCGAGGGGTGAGGGCCGTGATTGTGCCGTTCCCGAGTCCGGAGATGTCCCAGTTGTGGCCCGGGATCGACTGAAATGTCCCAGCGGGTCGGGCACCGAGCGCAGCCACCCGTGAGCGCCGGGGCGGCTCCGGGGCCGGGCCCTGCGCTCCAGCCTGAGCTCCTCCTGCTTCCCACCGTGCCAGCGGGGCTGCTACAAAGGGAATGCGCTGCCTGAATTCGCAGCTTAGTTGTGGGAAGTTTTATATTCCAGCATTGTGCTCCCTAAGTAGGAAGTGCTCCATTTCTGTAATAGCATTTGTGAAGAACCTCGTCAGCTGCGTCCTGAAAGCGTTTTCTGTCAACAGCTTTTCCTTTGTCTTATTCAAGGAATGGAAGGATTAGTGAGAAATTACTGAGCTTTGTCAAAACTTGTTGGATCTTGCATATGATGATTGTTTATTTCAAGATAGATTTATAATAAAACTGTAGTTGGGGGTATAAGTAGGTTTAAACTGCATTTTTCTTTTGAATGAAATACATTTGAATGGATGTTAGTTTTTTTTTACATTTAGACTTAATGAAAACGTTATTGTTCTTCTGTTTATTTAAGTGCTATGGAATAAATAATCCATGCATATGATTTCACTCCTACAGTTATGAGTTGTAGATTCCATTTCTGTTTTGTATTTGTTCTGAATAAATACTGAAATCCCACTGATACTGGTGAGCACTCAGTACCTAACAAGGATCTTAAAGCTCATTTAATGAGAAGTAATTCCTACCTACATTGCAATAGTTTTTATTAAAACTTTAACTCTTTTGATTAGAAATTTTTTTCTATCTTAAAAAGTAGTTTGAATCCATGACAGGCTGTCAGTCCTCTGAAAAAGAACTTGCTTTCTGCTTTAATGAAGCTTTTTTTTTATTTTGTTTGTCTTAAATAAAATTATGACCCAAAAATACTCCAGGGGATGTATAGAAACTTTTAACTGTTTTCTTTTCCCTAAAGGATCACCTGATTGCATGTGATTATTTGTCTGAGGCTTTCTGGGCCTGATCTTTTGGTTGAGTCTTTCACTGTTTTTAATTGCTTATTCAAACCCAGATCATACATTTTTGAAAACAAGGTAGGAATATTTTGACTTTGTATAAAGTAGCCTTTTATGGTGAGCTTTAGGAGGCTGCCAGTGCTGCAGATATTTGTGACCCAACTCCAAATTTGGACACCTGAGTTGTTGTGTTTTGGAAAAATGCTCCTTTGCTTTAAGGAAAGCTCCCTCATGAGTCCCCCTTGGTTTAGAGCCGGCTCCGAGATGAGATGGATAAGCAGGAGAGTGTCAGCCAAGGGAGCGAGGGGGGCCTATTCAACTTCCTTGCTGTGTTTTTGTTAGCCAGTTTACATTTCTTTCACAGATGAAGATTTTGGAGTGCTTCTGTTTTCCATTTTTGTTGGTTCACTGTTTTTAATGGTTTCTGACTTGTTGCCCTCTACAGGCTTTCCATGTGCCAGGCAGCGAAACAGACCCAGTCCTGTGGCTCTTGTCAGAGTTCTCTTGCTGCCCCTGGGGAGGAGTGAGGAGGGTTCTTTGTAGCTTCTTGTCTTAAGGGATGAGAGAGCCTTGTACGGGTGTCTCCTTTTTGGTTCTGGTGGGGTTTTGCTGTTGGCTTTTTTAAATGGAACATGAACTGCAAGGTAAAAAAAGCAGCCTGGCTGCCTTCTCCCTGTATGAATGGCATCCTCTCGTGTAATAATAACTGTATCCAAATCCCCTCTGCTTTCTGACATAGAAGCAGGATGTTTGTTCTGAGCATGAGATTAAACTAAGCTTTTTGGAATGTTCATTTTATTAGATTCATCTCCTGGGGATGCTGGCGTAGTATTAAAATGATGAGTATAAACATGGCTATTTAAGTTCATTTTACTAATTTTAATTGTATGGTAAATTTACATTTTTCCATGAAACAATAAATTTCAGGAACCTGTGAAGTTAAACCGTGACAGCTTTTCTAAGCTCAGGTAAGTGCAAGTTAAAAATACTGAGGGTTTTAATATGGTGTGTTGCTTTGTGCACGGGTCAGTAGGAGAGAAAATTTAATGTTTGTGCCTTGTTTGAATGTCTTTGTCAGATTAATTAATCAATCACAAACTTATACAGGTTTTCTTGCTCTGTTATTGCACTCATAAGAATTAAAGTAACTTTCTCTTTGTTCCTTACCATTCTTAAACTTCTTAGAAAGATTTTCTGGTGAAGAGTGTGGGCATTTCTGTGTTAGCCCTGGTACAGCATTGGCAGAACGGGTCTGTGAGAGTTCAGTCAAGAGACTGCTCATGGTCTCAGTTACATGTGGCACATCCCAGACACTGTAGCTAGAACTGACATGGATATTTTGATTTTATTTGGGATTTGGCCAAGGTTTTGGGACTTATGTGGCTTCCTGTTTTAGTGAGTTGTGCTGGGGAACATCTTTGTTGCCTGAGTGGTGTTGTGCTCTGAGGAGTCACGGTGAGAGATTTGTCTTTGGTGACACCAGGGGTCAGATTCTATAACCAGTGTCTGTTTGTTGAAGGGAGTGACCTCTTCAAGCCAGTGAGAGCTCCTTGGGCCACTGGTACAAACGTGTCTTGGACACCTTGGCAAATAGTATTATCTACCCTCTTTGAGATGGGTAACTTGGAAAGATAAGGCAAGTGATTAAAATTCATGCATTGCATTTGATATCTGTTGCTTGTGAGCAAGTGAAGTGACTTCATTTCATCTAAAGTTTATTGCTTTAAGATTGAGAATATTTATATATGTCTCTGAAGTTACTGTTATTAATAAAAAGATTAGGAAAGATGTCTTAACTGTGTAAAAATCAAATGAAGAAATACTAGAAAACTTTGAAAGTGTGTGTTGTTGGAATTCATTGTATGGCCCTGGATCCACAACAGCACTAACATGAGTAGTGTTCATACCTGAAGGAGTGTGAAATTTCATCAGATCCAGCTCAGGTACTGCTTTCTAATGCAAGGCTTGGAATGTGAAAAATCATACAGATTACAATTCCCAAAGATCCTGGGTGTGTGCGTCATTTGTTAACCTCCCAGAGACATCTCTAAGATGCTCTGTTGCTGTCAAGTAGGTCAGACTCAAGTTCAAGCTGAACGGGCAGTCAGGACAGGGTATTTATTCCTCCTGTGTTCCCAGTGGGATGCAATCCTTTACGTGTGTGCATGGAATCCTTCACATGTGTTCATGGCAAGCAGGCAGGTACAGCAGTTGGGTGGATGGCTGTGGACTTGCACAGGATGTTGATCACTGGCTGCATCTGTGAACTGCGTGAATCAGGAGTGTGGAACTCCCATCTGGCTCCCCAGGTGACTGTGCTGGTCACAAAGCTTGGGCTATTCTGGCATCTTTCAAGACTCTGTGCTGCCCATGGCCAGGAATAGATAACTTTTCCTGACTAAGCTGACTGCAAAGGTTGCACACCCCTTGCTGTCTGAATTCCCTCCTGGCTGCTCCAAGAATTTCTTGTTGGGATACTTTCCTCCCTTCCGTATTTAGTGAGGGGTGCTGCTTCATCATCCCGTCTGGTTGTGCATCTGATTACTTGGTTTTCTTTGTCGTCTGATCTTACAAAAGTTCATGGCTCTCTTCATATCTGTCTCTGCAATGCCTCTTGTGCCTCTGTGTAGCAGAGGGTTTATGGGGTGGTTTCAGGGTAACTCTGATGATGGAGCTCTGGGCAAGGCTTGGCTGTGCGAGTAGCTCCTGTCTCATCATGTGCCTCTATCAGTGGCCTTGAGTCAGTACGAGTGTTCAGGGCCACTGCTTGGTAAGCAGAGCAGAGCTGACTCTCCTGTGGGGGCTGAGAAATCTGTAAACTATGGAAGCTTTTGGTTCACATAAACACTTGTTTGATTTTCATGCTCCAGAGGAGGAGTTGGAGTAGCTGATAGCAGAACATAGTGCAGTCACCAACACAGGAACCACAGATTTTTGCAAGCAAACAAGAAGGCCACAAAACAACTTCTTTCAGCTTAAGACTTTTTGCTCGTCTTTTCTTCTGAGACTTTGAAGATTTTCTGGAGATGGAGGCGGGAAATCAGCGAATGTGGGCTGGCTTCCTCCTGGCTTTGGAAAAAACTCTCGAGTGCCTAATTAATGAGCCTTGCTTGCATATTTGCAGACAAATTCTTTGACAGATTTGGTGTTGGAAGATTTTTGTCATGTCATTTTGGTTAGGGTAGTTCAGTGTGTTTTTGCAGAGAGGTATATGGTTTGCATCCTTGACTAGCCTTAAAAATACTGATTTTTTTTGTGTGTGTGTTAATTGGCTGTCTTTGTTGTCTAAGTTGATGGTCATCCCTATTCTGTTTTCTTACAAGCTGATGGTGGCTTTCATCAAGTAAATATTTTAAATAAATTTGTCCTGAAAAGATTGTGGGCAGAGGTCTTTTCTAGTTTGTGAATATTGTTGGTTTTTTGAGGGGCAGAGTGGGGTTTGTTGGTGTGGTTGGTTTGGTGTTTTTGTTCGTTTGATTTTTTCAGTCTTACTGGCTGTTGAGCAAAAATCCAAGTTTTTTTTCAGGGGGCTAAATATTAGCTGACTTTTTTTTTAATTAAGCTGAGCAGAAAAAGCTGCAGTTGAATTTTCTTTGTGAAAATATTGCTAAAACCTTTTTACATACAAGAAAAGAGTTCCTGTGATAACTGAAATTTCAGCAGTGGAGTTTCTAGCAGATAGAAATAACAGTAAATCAGAGATGAGCTCCTTCTGTCACCTGACTGATTAGGAGAAGGAGAATATTAGTGATTTGTTTTAGAGAGCTGCTGCTTGTTTTAATTCCAGACTCTGTATTAGTGGCAAGTAAAAACTGAACAATAACCTCCTTACTAAAGACAGAATATGCAAGCCCCAAGCATACCTTTGGAACACACAATTCCTCTGTTCTTGAAGGGGTTGCTTTTTAGGGCCAGAGTCATCTGTTGAGGGTTGGTCGTGTTGCTTCAGCACTGATTTTTTGTTCCAACTTCAGGCTCCTGTTGTTTATATTGGTGTCTGTATTGAGTCTGAACTTAACAACACTGCAGCATTGTTTGTAAACAAACAGCAAAGTGTTTAGAGACATACACGTTGAAATCAGCATGACTAGCAGTGTGCACAGAGTTCTCTAGGAAAAATGTGATTTATTTTTTGCATCCAAGTTGATTTTTCTATGTGCCTATTCAGCTAGAAGCTTGAGTTTTAAATTGTCCCTCTACTAGAGGTGCCTGAATTGAGAGGAGAGCTAATGAAGTCATATTTAAGACAGGGAGAATATGGAAAAAACAGTGGGTGGTATGGTCTGTACTCCTGTCCTGTGGCTTCCTGCTGTTGGCTTGCTGGTTTTAGGCTGATGTCTCCTGTTAGGAGGGGCTCTCACCTTTAGCCTGAAGGTTGCCTCGTACTGAATTCCCCCCTCTGATTTCTCTCTGTACCTGTGTGTTCCATACGTGCTGTTGCTCATAAGGATTGGCTGTGGGATTTGATAACAGACTTAACCCGTGCTGACCCTGCTCCTCCCCTCCGTGTCACAAGCTGTTCTAATCCTCCTGTGGGAAACAGCAAAACTAGCGAGGCCTGCTGATAGCAAATATTATGGGATATTTTTGGTAATCTGTATGTTTACATACTGAACCCTGCCATTAGTATATTATGATTGGCATTCTTAATGTTCATTTCAATGCATGTCTCCCAACTTCCTTTGGTGCTGGTCACAATATTAACTATACCCTTACTGTTTTTTGTGGTGTGGGGATTTTTTCAAAGGGCAGAGTCAATTAGAGGTCTGTTTGCCTACTACACTTTAATTTTATGTTTGTGGGACTGTATGGTTAAGTAGATGGCTAAAAACACCCAAGTTTTAAGCATGCATAGCTCCTACAGTGCATTTGCCTCTGTGAGTAGTTTGGAGTGGGGAGGCAGCATGGCAGGGTAGCTCTTAGACTGGTGTTTGAGGAAATGTGTGTGGAACCACATCCCTAATTAAAGTCAATTAGGCTCTAACCTACAGCAGCAACATATTTTGAAGATGTACCAATTTATTTTAAAAGGAAGTCTCTCAGTAATGATATCCCAGGATGCTGAAAGATATGTGTAAAACTAGTACAGTACATTAATTTCAGAATATTTCACTGGGCTACATCATGCTTGGTTCTTTAGCATTTATGTGGAAAAACAGGAAAATGAGACTTTGCCTGGGCTAAAATGAAAATCACTGAATGACTTGGGTGGGGGGGGGGAAGTTATTTCATTGAATTTTTGTTCTTGATGCATGAGATAAGAAAATGTGACTAATACCTTGCTGTATTGTTGTGTTCTGAGTGTATTTGGGTGACTTTCCCTGCAACAGGTTGATAACTCATGGAAAATGTCAGTGTTTCCTTGTTCACAAAACTTGGAGCAAACCAGCAGCAGTGGTAGGATGGAAAGGTACTTGAAGTGTTGCTGGAATGGACACTTGTTACACTGTGGGAGAGAAGAAGCCTTTGCGGGAAGAGATGAAACATTCTTGAAACTTTTAGAAAGATTCCTTCATCTTAGTGGTCATTTAATTGGAGTGCTCCTTGTAATTATTCTCTAATACTCTTTAATGATGAAACTGTCAGTATTTAAATAGCTTTTTTCTTTTAACTTGTAAGTTTATTAGGACTCTTGTGAAGACTTTATTCTTTTATACTAAGAAACACAAGGTGGCTTTGTACTTGAGTTGGTTGGTTAACCAACTTGCAGTTGGGGCAGTCTGGCCTGGCTTGTGCTTCTGTTAGTGAACATAAAGGAAGTAAAGTTTGTTTGGTAGCTTTGGCAACGTGCAAATTTTTGTCAAGGTCTGAGTCCAAGAAAGGCTTATTGTAATCAATAGGTGGAGCTTTAGATTTCCAAGAGCTGCACATACATTGCTTTTCTGAAGGGAGCATCTCAATGGAGGTGTAATGTCCTGTAGAGGGGTCCTTTGTTTCTGCTCATATGTGCTTAAGACATGACATGGGTGTCATGATGGCATGCGGTGAACACGATATGTGGTTTCTTTTGCATTCAGAGTTATTAATATATGCATCAAACCCATGATTCACATACTCTTACTAATATACTGATTAAATCTGGCTTTTCGGTTTAATTTGTTCCAGGAACTGCTGTTTACCTTTGTGTCTGTGTACTGTGCTTCAGTGAGATTAAAGAACATAAAAATCAGAGTTAAAGTTTGGTACTAGGAGATACCACACCCTCCCTGACTTCTGTGAAGCAGCTGTGCTGAACAAGTTTCATTTATAAGCTTCTGTTGTTACAGGACTTGGAGGGCTGAGCCGTTGTTACCGAGACACCCCCTGAGAGATGGTGGATTACTACGAGGTGCTGGGGGTGCAGAAGCACGCCTCGGCAGAGGATATCAAAAAAGCGTGAGTGTCTCTGGCACCTGTGCTACCTGTTTTAAGGAACAAATAGAATTACATAGTTTCTGGACTTGCACTTTGTTGTCCTCCCTTGTTCTTTTGCAAATTCCTGCACATGCTGCTTTGTCAGCTCAAACGTTTGACCAGTGATCTTGTGTGACTCTGTAACACACACCAACCTAAGTGCAAGCTTAGCTTTGCCCATCTAAGTAGTTGCAAACTCTTGGCCTAAAATGTTTCCTTTGAGGTTAGGAATTGTGTGCAGGTGTAGCAGTCAAAGCAGGCATTGCTGTTTGGATGCTGCTGTGTATGGTGTTCTTGGAGCTTTATCAGCTTGGACTGTACCAGGGGCTTCAGATGTCCTGGATCCCTCTCGATGCTGCCCATGGTTGGCTGTAGTATTGAATAATTGCAGAGCTCTAAGGGAGGCCCATAGCAGAGATGCTTTGGAATGTCTTGCTTAGATCTGCCAAATGTTGATCATCAGAAATGCACAGGAATAATTTCAAAATAACTAAAGAACCCCAGACCACTTTTTTCTTAAAAGCCTATCTGAGTCGATGGTTCTTTGTGTGCCTGCAGAATCTGATGATACCAGTCTTGATGCAAGATACAGAGCACCAGGAAATTTCCAAATCCTTTAATCCCTGACAACTTGTTTGAAACATTTTCTGTTAATCTGTGCAACGTATTCCATCATTTCAGAGTAAAATGGGCTTTGTTTTCCTTCCCCTCAGGTACCGTAAGTTGGCACTAAAATGGCACCCTGATAAAAATCCAGACAATAAAGATGAGGCGGAGCAGCAATTCAAACAAGTAGCTGAGGCCTATGAAGTTTTATCAGATGGTGGGTATTTTAAAAGGGCTCTTGAATTGCCTTTCTCTTTTCTGGGTATCAGACTGAAAATGCTGATGTATGAAACTTTGAAAGGATATTGTAACTTTGGTTTACCATCCGACTTGGCTACTTGTTTTCAAAAGAAAGGAGAAAGAAAGAAGCTTGGA
The DNA here is from genome assembly GCF_047495875.1 of Pithys albifrons albifrons. Lineage (NCBI taxonomy): Eukaryota > Metazoa > Chordata > Aves > Passeriformes > Thamnophilidae > Pithys > Pithys albifrons. Next base: position 9,671,676 of record NC_092464.1, read on the forward strand.
GATACAACAGAACAAGCAGAAATTTTGAAAAAAAAGTTTCAGGATCTCCCTAGATGAGCAGCCAAGCTAGTTTTATTCTAGAAATTGAAATTCTGTGTCTGCCAGGTCCTCCTCAGAAATTTCTGAAAAGACATCTGTGAATACCAAGATAAAATTAATCCTAGCAGGGAAGGCAATGTTACCATCAGTGCAGGGGTATTATTGTGTTTATCCAGTAAGTCAGGCTAGGCCAGCTCTGAAGTGTGTAGCTGGGCCTTCTGCATCTACTGCTTGTAACTACTAAGCTAGTCTTGACAAAGCCCAAACATACTGTAAACCTTGCTGGAAATTGGGATTGTGTTTGTGTGAGTTCCATAAATTCAGTCAGCTGTGATAGAGATAGTGATAGTGCTTATTTTGAATTGTTCTGAGAGAGGTGCTTACCCTGACCCGTGTAGGGCAGGAATGCAGTTTACAGTTCACCCATGTCTGTGCTCAGAGTATCATTAACTTTTGCCAGTGTTCTGGCAGAGCAGTCTGAATCATAACAAAGTGATTTAAGCTGCTTTGATTATTTTCCTCTGTAATTGACTGCAGCTGTCTATATGCTATTTCTGAAGTGTCCTTGATTTCACCTGAGACACTGAGCATGGGAAAGCTATATTTAAAGCACTGGTGGCTTCTAGATTACCTCAGCCTGATTTATGGAGCTGCAGTCTAGTACACATTATTTCTTTGCTTATTTTTGATACTTAATTGACATGGGAGAAACAGAACTTAATTTATCATTAGTTCATTGTAGACTTGTCTTCTAGAGTACTTTAATCTGATTAAGCTGATTTTTTTGAGCAAGATAAAAATAGGATACAGGTCTGGTTGTTACACAGATCTTTAAGTTCTTTGGAAACAGTACACTGCTAGGATTTTAGAACATCTAAAAGTGCTGCCAGTTTTTGGATCTAGACCAAATCCCAACTTGCTGGTTTCAATTGTTTGTGCAGCAGGAATACCGTAATCCTGAGCCCAGTGGCTGAGAGACGGTGAACCCTTTGCAGACCTAATGAAATTTTCTGACACCATTACAGGCTTGAATGAAGACAGATTTTTGGCAGGAGAATAGTTTTGTAAGAGTTACATAAGCAAAGAATACTGAAATTGGGTGATCATTGAACACACTTCCCTTGTGGTTTCAAAAATGTAATGTTTTTCAAGATGAACGTGGCCTCTGTGAGCCCTCAGGTTGCTGTTTCCTGCTGCTGTCAGTTTATCCACCTTACTGCTTTGGTCTTTTAACACTGATGGGTAGGTTAACCTCATTTGTTTAAAAATTGCTTTCTAGGAAGCCAGTATGGGCAGTGTAGCAACCTTTGGGGATTTGTGTGCTGGGAACCTATTGAAAATTTGTGTTATCTGGAGATGATGACCGTTATATAAAATTTTAATTCCTGTTAGTCAGAAGTGTTTTACTTTGCAGCATCTGTTTGAGGTAACTGCATGTTCTTTCAGTGATGCTGTTTAAATTTTAAAACATTTTTCACTGAAGAGATTCCAGTGGGAAAAGCATGGTAAAATTGAGCATCTAAAATCAGATGCCCTGACTGGTTTTTGGCTGATACTTCCACACCAGTGAAAGCAAAGTAAGCCAACTGTCTGCCTCTTTAAGCTCTTCAGGTTCCCTTCCAGTACCAACAGTGCCATCTGATCCTGTGCAGAAATGCAGAGCTAATTTTTCTCCCTTTTCTCATGAATACTGTAAGGCTGGTCTGCACTGAAATTAATAGTCATTTCATGCCTTCTAAAATAAAAGAGAGCAAACAGTTTGAGTCACATCCTTCCATGGGATTTCGTAACATCACTTCATGCTCCATTATTAAGCTAGAAGAAGAGATTATAATTAATTTTAGGGGGTTTGCAGTCACTCATATAAACACTGTTCCTCCCTTCTCATAACCTCTCTCACAGGGGGCTTGTTCTTGAGCAATAAAAGGAAAACAGGCAATGGTCAAGGTTTGAAAGTTGGGTAGAAGGAAAAGAATGCTTGCAATGGGATGGAGCACTGGAACTGTTTTCCATAGAGGCTGCAGAATCTTCTTGGAGACTGATGAGATCAGGGCTTTATTCAGGCAAGGTCTGACCAACAAAGTAGGCTTGTGTGGAGGAGGAGATTGAATTCCAGAGGTCCTTTACAGCCTCAAAGCTTTGTACCTGTGTGAAGAAGGTGACTGCAGTGTTCTTGTTAGAGGTGAACTTCCTTGTGAAGTTGGTCCTTATCCAAACCTTCTCTGATACAACAGGACTCAGAGCTTGTAGACCTAAATGATAGCAAGTCTGAAGTTTAGTACCTGTTCCTTCTGAACCTAACTTGCTTTGGCAACCTTCAGTTAAAACATTCAGCAGTTACATGCCAGAACCAGCTTTGAGAAGACATTTACCTGAGAATACCAGCTAAGTCCTTTTTTCTTTTTCTGCAAAATCAATGTACCTGTTTACTGACATGATGTACAACTTCTCCTTGTAGCTAAAAAACGTGACATCTATGACAGATATGGAAAAGAAGGCCTAATAAATGGAGGTGGAGGTAGGTGGACAATCAGCAATTCTTTGCTTTCTCTATTTTGGTGGAATCTTAACGAAAATTGAGATTACAACTGTTTTACATTTTTTTTAGTTGTTTTAAAAGGTATTACTGTTAGCTAAAACTAGAGAAACAGTCATAAAAAGTACTGTGTGTACTTGACTTGAATGATATCTGGAAGGGAAGTTTTAGAGATTGTATATATTTTTAAATGATTCAAATACCATAGAGGTCTGGACTTTCTTCTCAGTAAGAATGTGTGAAGGTAATTGAAATTTAATCTTTTTTTTGTTTTCAGGTGGAAATCATCATGATAATGCATTTGATTTTGGATTTACATTCCGTAACCCAGATGATGTCTTCAGGGAGTTTTTTGGTGGAAGGGACCCCTTTTCATTTGACTTCTTTGGTAAGTAATGCACTGGGTTTAGTTATGTGTATCTACAGCATGGCTAAATGTTACTGTTACAATACAAACTAATGCAGTTTTATTAGAAATAGCTCTGAAAATTAGGTAAACAACTGGTATTTCGTATTGTATTTGAAGTTTTGTTTCATACCTGTTTCTTGGTTGATTTTATAGTACAGAACTTACAGGGCTTCTCAATTCATGTTTTGTTGGAAGGCCTGGGTTACAAAACCATAAAATCATGGTTGCTGTGTCTCTGTAGGTTGGAAGGAGCTAATATATACTGGAATTGCCTCTTCAGAATTTGAGCAGACAAACTTAGTCTGTTGTATTTAATCTCCTTTGATCTCTAAATAAATAAAAAATAAAGCTTTGAGAACTTGTGAACTGGACAGGTTGCCTCTAACTGTTACAGCACAGCTCTCAGTGTGCACTTGTGTCAGAGCAGGAACGATTTTCTTGTGTCAGAATAACAACAGCTATACACATAATGTAGGTACTCTCTCAAATTCATGTCACTTTTTTGCTTGGGCTGTAGGGCCCCTAAAGACTCAGATTAAATAGTTCTTGAGCCCTGCATGCTTCATTTAGGGAGCATTCATTGAAGGAAGCAATATGTGATAACATTGCTAGAGTAATGTTTTAACCCTGGTGCTGAGGGTCTCGTGATTTTGCTTGCTCTGGTGAAGGTCTTTTCAGAGGTGCTGGAGTTCTTACACAGCCTCTGTGTGTGTGTGTTCTACTCAGCAAAATGCTGATCTTTATATAAAGCAGAACAGATCCTGTGTTCAGTATTTACTGTGAGAAAGTTCCCTACTGAAAACTGCAAGAAGTGTACTTGAAAAATGAAGCTTTCTTTCTGGTATTGATTAATCTCTATAATAATGTATGCAAATGTTGTAATATTTTTAAAAGTAATTTTTTATTTTTGGCAGCATTAAGGGACTAGTTCGGCTCAGATTTTAATTACCTTTCTCTTGTTCGCTATTTAGGGATCATCAGCTGTTGAGTGACTCTAATGAAGGATTAGAAAAGGAGTTGAATTCAGTGGAATGTTAGCTGATGGATTAGATGAGTGGCTAGAGGAAGAATCTAGTAGAGGATAAGCAGCAGAACGTGAGCAGTTGGATCCAGTGGGAAATCAGCAGAAGCACAAACAGGCATAGTGGGGAAAGCACCTGGGAAAATCCCAGTGAGTGGAATGGACTCTGAACTAGGAAGGTGCAGTTCCTTTACTGTCTGCAGTAGAATAAGAATTATAATAAGTACTAAATAAGGATTTCAGTTTGGATGAGATGGTTGATCTCAGCACTGTTCAGGCCCACCAGTACTGAGTCCAGTTTGGGTTCCCCAGTAAAAGAAACAGAGTTACTGGATAGAGTTCAGTGAAGGGCCACTGAGGTCATTATATGGCTGGAGCTTCTCTCACATGAGGAAAAGGTTGAGGGAATTGCTGGAATTGTTCAGTACAGAGAAAGCCCAGGGAGAGTCTCATCAGTGCATTGGGAAGGGAGGGTGTAAGGAAGGTGTAGCTGGGCTGTTGTCAGTGTTGCCCAGTGGCAAGATATGGTGCAACAACCACAAATGGGAGCACAGGAGGTTCTGCCTGAACTTCAGGTAATCTGATGGTACTGTGAGGGTGACTGAGCACTGGGCAGGTTGTCTGGAGAGGTGGTGGAATCTCCATGTTTGGAGATACTCAGAAGGTGCCTGGATGTGGTCATGGGCAACCCACTCCAGGCAGGTGTCCCTGTTTGGGCAGGGGATCGGACCAGATGAACTGCAGAGGTCCCTGGAAACCTCATCCTTTCTGTGATGGGAGTGGTAGAAAATGCAGAAAAATCTGAGCAACATGGTTGAGCAGGAAGCTGGTGGGGAGGAGCTGGGAGAGAGTGTTTTGCTTTTTTGTTTATTTTTTGATTTAAGATCTCTTAAGTAAAATAGTTGGTTCTCAATCAAATATGATTGTAGTAAATTGTGTAGGTGAGGCATGTTCCAACTACTTCCTTAGCACTTGGAGATTTAACTTGCTGTCTCTGAACATGTTAAGTGTTCATGATCAACCTTAAAGCTGTGAAGTTCTGCTGTTAAATAGTGAGGGGCGTAAAAATCCCTAAGGATTTACCCTTTGGGTTCCTCCAAAGGAAGGCTGTGCAGCATCGCGCATGGAGCTGTCCCTCCTGTCAGAGGGAGGTCCTGCTGCTGCCAGAGTTTTCCTGGGATGTTGCAGCTGCCGTTGCCTCTCCTGCAGAGGAACAGTCATTGCGGCAACATAAACCCCTGCTTAACACCCAAATTTATTTATTCAGAAGCTGATTACTGCTTCATGTATTGGTCACTGTCATTGTCAGCACAGGCTCTGCCTCTTGCAGAGTGAGGTTCTGGCACTGTCAGCAGTGTTATGTGCACTCCAGTTAATGAAAACTAATTGTTTCTGAGCTGTCTCTACTTCATGTGGATGGTTGCAGTGTCTGAGCCTGTGCTGAGCTTTGGATTTTGAGCTTAAGCTTTTGAAATCTTTCTAGTCAGAGGGCTTCAAAGTGGGCATTTTTTAATTTTATTTTCTTTTTCTTTCCTTTTTGCCTTTCTTTCCTTTTTGCCTTTCTTTCCTTTTTGCCTTTCTTTCCTTTTTGCCTTTCTTTCCTTTTTGCCTTTCTTTCCTTTTTGCCTTTCTTTCCTTTTTGCCTTTCTTTCCTTTTTGCCTTTCTTTCCTTTTTGCCTTTCTTTCCTTTTTGCCTTTCTTTCCTTTTTGCCTTTCTTTCCTTTTTGCCTTTCTTTCCTTTTTGCCTTTCTTTCCTTTTTGCCTTTCTTTCCTTTTTGCCTTTCTTTCCTTTTTGCCTTTCTTTCCTTTTTGCCTTTCTTTCCTTTTTGCCTTTCTTTCCTTTTTGCCTTTCTTTCCTTTTTGCCTTTCTTTCCTTTTTGCCTTTCTTTCCTTTTTGCCTTTCTTTCCTTTTTGCCTTTCTTTCCTTTTTGCCTTTCTTTCCTTTTTGCCTTTCTTTCCTTTTTGCCTTTCTTTCCTTTTTGCCTTTCTTTCCTTTTTGCCTTTCTTTCCTTTTTGCCTTTCTTTCCTTTTTGCCTTTCTTTCCTTTTTGCCTTTCTTTCCTTTTTGCCTTTCTTTCCTTTTTGCCTTTCTTTCCTTTTTGCCTTTCTTTCCTTTTTGCCTTTCTTTCCTTTTTGCCTTTCTTTCCTTTTTGCCTTTCTTTCCTTTTTGCCTTTCTTTCCTTTTTGCCTTTCTTTCCTTTTTGCCTTTCTTTCCTTTTTGCCTTTCTTTCCTTTTTGCCTTTCTTTCCTTTTTGCCTTTCTTTCCTTTTTGCCTTTCTTTCCTTTTTGCCTTTCTTTCCTTTTTGCCTTTCTTTCCTTTTTGCCTTTCTTTCCTATTTTCAATTTCCTTTGCACATACACGACTGTTTAAGGTAGTACAACATGAAAATACAGGTGCTTTCAGCTCAGTGAGTGCATTTTATAATGCTTAAGCAGGAGAGTTGTGTGTATTGCATGAATATTTACATTGGTGAACTGGGGCCCTTGTAGATTCTACTGTGCTGAATCAACACTGGTGGGACAGTTCTGTCCTGAAGAAAAAGGGAATTTGGCTTCTAAAACTAGAAGTTTTCAACTTGCTGATCAGCTTTCTGTGGAAGTAGCGACTTCTTCAGGAGCTACTCAGGTTATAATTGATATTCTAAGCAACTGAATAAGGATTGGGGTCATGTTTTCTGAAAATAAACACTGGTGGAATCAAAGATGAAATTGAATAAATACTTTGAAACATTTGTACTTTTTATGCATTTGAAGTGGCACATAGTGAAGCCCACAGAATGCAGGTGGGACTCTCTACATCCTGATTGCCACTGAGTATGTAAAGAGGAGCATTTCATATGCATAATTCCTGTAAATTTATGGATGTGAAGAATTTCTAAAATTGTGCAATGATTTGAGACTGTTAAACTCCAGTGAGCTGTATTGCACTGATATTGCAGTTACAGAGAGTTTTCTTTATAAACAGAGACATCTTATTCATCTGTAGAGAAGAGGAGGATGTGTAAAGACTTGGGTGGTGATTTTTAATTGATGAGTTCCTTCAGACTCTTCAAATGAAAATTCATAATACTGTTAAAGACAGCCCTGAACACTTCTAAACAGAGCAGTTAATGTTACATGATTTGTGTTGCACTGGAGACAGTTACAGTTTCTGTTCACTCTTTTTTTCAGGCAAATTCTTTGTAACAATAAGGGTGCATGAGGGCAGGTATTTTTTTCAACTTGATCTGAATACCCTGACAGATGGTTAACTCCCAGCCTTTGAGACATTGTGGGCTCGTTTTTGTTACTCCTGGTTACGGTGGAGTCTATTCCTGGTGAGCTCCTCTGGTGATAGTTTTCACTCTCTTCGACATGGGGATGGATGGTGGGTGATCCTTAAGACAGGAAGAAAAGTTGATGCTCCAAATGCTGTGCTAGTTTTGTATTGCAAAGCACTGCCCTGGTGTCCCCATGTCTGTGAGCTGGAATTCAGCACTCTGTCCATGCACCTCCTGTGCTCTCACTGCTCTGTGACTTTACAGCTGTCTTTTTGCTCTTAAGTAGGAATTGATTTGTCATTTCAGGAAGTTTGCTTTATACTTAAACTGTATCCTACTCCATTTATAGATGGTGTTTGCCTGCTTTGATTTATTTTATGTTCTGTTTAGTGTTTTGTTTGTATTGTAAACTTAAGGATGTTCTTCTGCTGTGCTTTAACAGTTCATAGGAGGGAAGGATCCCAATGTCTGCACTGGTAATGGAGGTGTGTTGATTAAAGACTGCTGCCTCAGAGATTGTGAGGAACAGAAGTTGGTGTGATTTGGGGTAGGCTGTGCCTGACTGATACAGAATTGACTTGGTTTTGGTTTAGAGACTTTGAGAGTCTCGCTCCAAGAATGGGTTCTATGTTGGAAGATAGTGAGGAATTATATTGAAAGATGGAGTTGGTGTAACAGGATCATAACAGTACCCAACAGGCCATTTAGTACTTTAAACAACTTCTTAAGGAGTCGATTCATCTTTTCTAGACTTTTAAGCTTCACATACTCCCTAAACCATCTCAGCTGTAACCAGATGTATCTGTGATGCCCAAATAACTTCTGTATGGGGTACAAAATACAACTCAGGACCTACAGCTGACCACTGTCTCCAGCAGCAGGATCCAGAAGCCCAACAGGATGTTTCAGGGCATTTCAGGCTGCTTTAGGTGCCTGTATGTCTAGTTAAATAAATCCCACAAGGAACCATGTTTTTCTCCCTAGTAGAACATGTTACTCATGTGATGTGATAAATTGCTCCCAATGGATTCCCTCTCTAGACTTTGATGGCCAAGAGGAGTCTCTTTCAACACTGGTTGTAGTCTTGACGCTTTGCTGTGGTTCCTAAATGTTTTATTATTCTCAATCTACATTTGGAGATAGTAATTTATAAATGTCTTAAATGTTTTTCTTAGATTGTGAAGTAGAACTCATTATGTATTTTCATCTAAATTTAATACCAGGAAATACATATAAACCCCTATGCATTCGGTGGAGTTTTCCCGTGAGAATTCTGGTTACCAGGTTTATGTGGTATTTAAAAATCTGGTCTTGGAAACAAAAGGTAAATTAAACTTAACACCTTTATACAGCTATCTAGATATGAATGTTTGTCACAAAGAATGTCAGCCAGCCAGTTATCTGGTGTGTAGTTTGGTTCCATCAGAGGACAGGATTACTGCAGATTGACTGCTGTAATATTGATTGCGTAAAAAGAAGCAGGAGCATTCTGGAAAAGTACAGAGAGTTACTCTGAGTATCCAGGCTACAGAATCTTCATGTGCCAGGAAAGAGGGAATTCTGTGTGCACTAATCATTGCAACCTCTTCACGATCTGTGTTCTAGGATGTTTTTCAGGAATGGGATACCTTCATCAACCTATTTGTCACATGGACAGAAAGTTTTCTTGCTGTGGCAACACATTTGCATAAGACTCAGACCATGATTTTAATTCACGTGTAATCCTTGTTCTGATAATTGGTTGTTTAGGTGTACTCATGCAAAATGTATTTGTTATTAAAAATGAAAATGGAGGTGCCTTTCAGTTAAAGCTGTCTTGTATGGCAGTGTCTCCTTGGTAATTAATCTTTTTGTTGACATAGATTTGCAGTTTTTGGTGTAATTTATGAAGTGCTCAGAGATTTGCATGGGCATTCATTGCCTTGGTATGAATGTAGAGTTTCATTTCATAACCACCAGTCTTAGATCATAATTACCCCCTGAATGGTCCAAATCTCAGTACTCTGAATTTTTCAGAAATAACTTGATAGGATCAAGGAGGGGTTTTGGAACACAGGCTTTGTCTCAGACAGCATTATCAAACAGGAGCAAGGAATGCTGTGGCTCCATGGCCAAACTAACACAGTTTCTCCTGCGGAGAGGGAGGAGGCCTTGCTCCAAATTTTCATGTTTGTCTTAAAACTTTAATCTTTGTCTAGTGTTCCATTAGATAGATTGAAAAGCTGTTTGATTGCACACTGGCCAGAGTTTGTCTTGGGCATCCCAAGCTAGTTCAGGGTGTTAGTCCCCAAGAAAATGGTTTGATTTGGTTTCCTTGGACAGCAGCTGGCTGATAAAAGTGGTCAGAGGACAAATGCTGAACAGAGCACAAGGAGAGCAGGTCATACAGTGGTGGTGGAAGATTCCAACATTTGAGCATTCATTTGAAATGCTGATTACTGCACTCCTGCATCTTTGTAATTACTGTATCAATGGCATTCAAAGGTACTGTTTTAAGTCTTCTTTTTCTAGAAAATAACTAATCCCAAGATCTCTGATATGTATCATTAGAAAGATTTTCAAATGCTTCTGCTGGTAATTTATTTAATAAGTGGGGCAAACATCTGTTTGACATCTAATTTATGAGAATGAGCAATTACAAAGACCCTGCTGAAACATTAGGCTGGTGAATCAACAGTGCTTAGAGCAGCATCTTGGTGTCTCCTGAGTAAGCGGCATCAACAATGTGCTTATTTTGTAGTTAAGGAAGAAAACATTTCCATGAAAAGTGCTTCCAGGTTTCTGTGGCACATCCAGTTCTGATGGTGTGTTTTTACTGCCTAGGTGCACTCCAGAGCTGTAGCTTGAGGTTCTGTGTGTATTTACTGCAAATCTGCATCTTTGAAACTTTCCAAATAGGAGACAGGATGGAAAGCACCTACTCCAAGAATTCTGTTTTATTGTAGGTATCATATCTGTAACCTTTTGCATGGACATGTTGCTCAGACCTGCATTTCAGACTCTATTCAGCAGGATCTTTACAGTCATTACAGTCTGCCTTGGATAGGAAGGAAGGATGCTGGGCAGGCAGCCTTTGCTCACTGGAACACGGCGGCGCCGCTCGGTGCTGTTGGGTTTGACTGTGCCCTGATGTAGTGGCTGAACAGCCCTTTGAGTTACTCTGTGCTGCAGAAGTGCCACCCTCCTGCACCTGCAGTGGGGGCACAGCTCATGTGCTGTGTTCTGGCAGGGCAGTGGCGTGGCTCTGGTGGCAAAGAACACAGGGAAGAACATTCACTGGCTGGGGAGGGGGTGCAGTGAGAGGTTCCTGAGCCTGTTTTTTCAGGCTAAAATTCTTCTACAAACTGTCCCTGTAAGATTATCGACATCTCCTGCTGCAGCAGTATGTGCATGTGAGAACATTTGCTGACAGCACACAGTTCATCTCAACACTTTCCGTTTTCTGGAGGTGAATGATGGCATTGCAGTGGAATGTGCTGCACTCTGGTCAGGGATAACATTGTTCTGTAACTGAAAGCATCTTCTTGTGCTGCTTTTGATCCTTGGGCACTTCTGCTTCTCCCTACCTTGTAACCAGCACAGTTGCTTTTACAGCCACACTGTCCTAGCAACGAACTGATGTGGCTGAACTTCTTTCATCTGGGGATGTTCTTTTCAGAGTATCAACTCCTGATTGAGTTGCCCAAGCCACGGCCACGATATCAGTGTCACGATAGAAGTGACTGCCATAGGAAATGTGACACTTGTAGTTTATCATGTAGTGTGATTTCAACTAATGCCTTAGATTGCTATAATGAATTTTATGAGTTCTAACAGTCATATGGACTACTTCAAATGTAGGTATTTTGGGGTTTGCCTCCTTTCTTCTCTCCCCAATTGTGTGGTGCCTTCCTGCCCATTCCCTTTGAGATACAGCTCCTGCCAGCACTGAATCAGATCAGCTCATGGAGGCAACAGAACGTAACAACTCAGTGGTTTTTTTTGGTTCAGTGAGTTAATGCAACTTGTTATTTGGTTCAGTGATCACAAGGCAGGAAAGGAGAGTAATCACATCTTTTAAGTGGTATTCTGCAATTAGCTGTGAGGGAGAAAATCCTGTTTCTGTGTTAGAGCTGAGAACTCCGGAGAGTGGGGAGATCATGACCTGCCTTATTTTGAACTGCAGTGAGATATTTATTACAGTAGTAGTTGTTGTTATTTGACCTGTTTAGAGGTGAAATTCTTTTCCTCTGACTACAGAAAACAATGTAAGTTTCCATGGTTTGCAGGGAGCAGGTTTAAAGAGGAACAACACAGTTGTTGCATTTGAATCAGCAAACATTTTTCTTAGAAAGTAAATTCCTTTGGAAACGTTACCACTAGTGCAGTTATTTTCTGCTGGATTTGTTAGTGTACAGTCTTTCATCTTGATATTAACTTTCTGGCTTCTGTAACTAATCTTCCTACCTACTAATAAACAGCAAGAGTTCTGAAGTCCTTAATTTTGCCTGGCCTTTTGGTAACAGGCTACCATGAGTTCTTTGCTTAAGGATTTGCCTCTTTCCCAAAATGTTTCATGTCATCTGCTGTTGATAGATGGGAAGTCTGTCTCATTGGCTTTCTTGAAATTTCACCTTTTATTCTCTTGCAATCTTTGCTGTTTTGACAGCACCACAAATTTTGCATCAGAAATACAGTCCAGCATTTTTATTGAAACTGAATCCAACAGTCTATCCTCCCATAAACTTCTGATAATATCTGAGTTACAATAAACTGAATTTAGTATTTAGTAATACTCTGAAGTGACAGTAGTTTAACATTTTGGTTTTCTGAAGCTTTTAAATAGTATTTATGTAGTATTTTCACTTTTTAGAAAGGCCCTGATGTTTTTTATGTATGTGTGGGTTTTTTCTTTTTAGTGCTTAGTTTTGTTAATCTGATATGCTTCTAATATTCAATAAAAATTGGATTTAAGCACCAAAGTGACTATAATAAGACTTGTCTTCAAAAACCCCAAACCCCTGCGTTTAAACTGTTTGTAAAAAACCTTCCTTGTGAAAAGGTTATCAGGGATGGAAAGGTTCTGCTAAATCACAGCAATAGATCTACAAAGCTGAAATGTTATTATTTTCCTGAGTGGTGCAATTAATCACCCTGATTTAGGGACTAAATGCATGAACAGGGTCTGAGTAGCTGAGAGGTTGCCCTGTTAATGTGTGTGGTGGTAGATACAACAGATGATAGTGCAGCAGCCTCTTCCTGCCTTATCTCAATGTTTTTGGCTTGTTTTTTTCTACTGCCTGCTGTACCTGTCTGGCTGTCAAAATAATAAAGAAATACTTTCTCTGAAAGGTCCTACCCCTTTTCCTGTCTGCCTAATCCGTCCTGCTGAGCATTCCACAGTCCACCAGAGAATCATAGAATCATAGAATGGATTGGGTTGGAAAAGACCTCAGAGATCATCAAGTCCAACCCTTGGTCCAACTCCAGTCCGTTTACCAGATCATGGCACTCAGCGCCACAGCCAATCTCAGTTTAAAAACCTCCAGAGATGGTGAATCCACCACCTCTCTGGGCAGCCCATTCCAATGCCTGATTACTCTCTCTGGAAAGAATTTTTTTCTGATCTCCAACTTCAATTTCCCCTGGCAGAGCTTGAGCCCGTGCCCCCTTGTCCTATTGCTGAGTGCCTGGGAGAAGAGACCAACCCCCACCTGGCCAGAACTTCCCTTCAGGTAGTTCTAGACAGTGCTGAGGTCACCTCTGAGCCTCCTCCAGGCTAAACACTCCCAGGTGTGCAGGCTTGCCAGGGGCTAGTAAGGCATGTCCAGGTTTCAGTTAGGTTTTGGTGTGGCAAACTGGGTTGACATCAGGGATCTCTGTGGTCCTCCCTTAAATAACTTTGTGTTTCTGCAGCTGTTGTGCTGAGGAGGAGAGAGTCACTTGCAGAACAGGCTGATATGCTTGGGGGAGATTAAAAACTTGAAGCCTGTGTGATGAGTTGCTTTGTTTTTATTCAAACTCCAGGTAACAGGAAAATTTGGATTATAAATAGAAAGCTTAACAGTGGGAGTAATATAATATGGATGATTTGCACACGTGAGTGAATGACCTTCATAGTGAACCTGTGAGTCATTCCAGTGAGGATAAGCTGGACTACAAAACAATTACTGCAGTGGTCTTACTTGCTGGTTGATATGCCAGACTGACAAACCAGCCTTTTTTTAAAACTGGCACAGTGGTTGTTTTGGAAATTATAATAATCCCTATCCTTCCATGCCCACCTGCTGGTTTGATTTCTATAAAGGTACTAACAGGTCATTTTAATATTGAGGAAAACTGGTTTTACATGGGGAAAAAACGAAATTGCAAAACAAAAAGCGTCTGAGGTAGAAAAAATCTTGCAGTATCCTAGTGCAGTGTATGGAAGATAGAAGTTCTGTCCTGTGTTGATTCATTAAGTGTGGAAGCAAGGGAAGGAGTGGAGTTATTTTCTGGTTGATTTTGTCATTTTATGCCTTTGCTGATGGGAGTGTCAGACCCTCAGAGGCTGCCCCTGTTCAGCATAAATACACTGTGACATTTCACATTCAAGTAATTGCACATAAACCAGATGGTAACTTACATATTCTTATTATCATACTGATTACTTAATGATGCATGATGCATATTGCATTAACTTGATGATTTGTCATAAGTCAGCTTGGATTTTTGTGGGGATACCAGAGGTGGAATAAACACTCTATTTCTGATGTTCCCTTTGTCATTTGTAGTCCTGAGCAGTCCTGCAGTTACAAGTCTGTCCTTGCTTTCATACTTCTGTTGCTATCACCAATTCTTGCATGTTTCACCAAGAGCTTATTCTCAGCAGTGTTTCAGACTGTTACTTTTTTAATATTGAATCCCTACTTGGAAAACTCAGTAAAATCATGAGTGCTGTACACGTGGGAGAGCTGTCGTTGGTGAAAAGAGTGGCTGTAGTTCCTAAACTTTTCTGGTTTTAATGAAAGTATTATGTTTACTGAGTATCTGTTTTATGTTCTCTGCCACAAGAGAAATAGAAAAAAACAATTTTTAGGAAAACGTGATAAAGTAAATAAAAATTGCTCATATAGGTGTCTGGTGTTCTGTCCTGTAGCACAACACCCTCCTTTGTTTTTTCTTTTTTTTCAAAGTGACTATTGTCTTCCTGATTGAGATGGAACAACAGCTGTTCTGAATGATGTAACAGTGGAACTTGAATTTGAAATAGCATTTTATCCGTGATCTCTTTTCTCTGTTTCCCCCCTCCTTCCTCCTGCTCGGCATGGACTAAATGCCTCTTTGGGACACCTTGTGTAAAGTTGGGTACTTTGCTGCCTAAATGTGCATGAGAAGATGTGTTTGAAGCATCTAATGTGGCAAGTGCTAAAATTAACACTTGGAACACTTCAGGATTATGAGTCATCAATCCCTGGCTGCTGTTTTTGTATTGCAATAATTAGTATAACCTATCTGGAAGTTACTTTTCAGAGACGTATCATGGTGATCCACAATAAATCTTGAATAGAAATAAGTGAGAAAGTTGAGGGACCTGTGTGCAATATTTTACATTAGGTTTAATGGTTTTTAATGCTAAACAGCTAAAATAAGGAAATCAACTACTTTTTATATACGAATAATTATTTTTAGGTCCATAAGTGAAGCAGAATTTAGTCCTGAAGGATCATAGGCATTACCTTTGGGGGACTGTTAGTTCAGTGGCATCAAATATTTCAAAGGAAGAATTTTATGTCTAACAAGAAATGTCTTCTTTCTTCACAAAGAATCCCTAATGATTAAATACAGAATCACTCAGTAATATTGACCTCTTAAATGTTGTCTTCTGTTTTGTAGAAGACCCTTTTGAGGACTTTTTCGGGGGCAGACGGGGTCCAAGGGGAAGCAGAAGCAGAGGTGGTGGATCATTTTTCTCTGCCTTTGGTGGATTCCCTGCTTTTGGAAGTGGTTTTACTCCATTTGACACAGGTAAACATCACAACATTTAAGAAGGAATGTGGTTTTGGTGCTCAAAGGATCATGGTATAATAAGCTGCCTTCTCCATTCAGGAAATTCTGGGGCTGTCTGTTTAAATTAAGCTCTCTTTGTAAGGTGTGAATGTAAATAAAACTACAGTTACAGTATTTGAGCTACCTGAAAGTTCATGAAAGTGAAGACAACTCTGAGAAGTAGAACTTAACTGTGTTCTTGATTTTAGTACTGCAGTATCTACAGCTTTAGGACTGTTTTTGTTCTGTTTGCTTTTTAGGTGTTGGGAGTGTGATGGCTTTTAGGTCCTGAAAATATCCTGGAAAAAATGTGTGCCTAAACCCCATGGTACTGCTTAGACTGGGGTGGTCACTTTGGCTGCTGACCTGTCTGTGTGTCTGGAGGTTGCTGAGAGCTGCTGCCAGGCAGCATCCCTTAGAGTGTCAGGATTCTGGGAATTGGGTGGGATGTTACTGACACAGGACTTGTGTTTGCCAGCCCAGGGAGCCCCAACAGCTGCACCAAAGCAGGTGGTCAAACTCAGTAGGGTTGGTGGTTTACCCTGAGTGGAGGGAAGGGGCAGTGGTTGTGTTCAGCAGACAAGCCTGAGAGCCTTTCAGGGGAGGAGCTGACAGGGGGTTTGGACAGTGCTGTGCGTTTGGAACTGGAACTGTGGGTCCATGTGAGAGAAACAGATGGGGCTGGAGTTGGGTTTTATTCTCTCTGGTGTTTAATAACATCTAATTGCTGATCCTGTGTGGAGGCAACCAAGGGCATCCTGAAACTGGATGTAGTCTGGGGGGATGATAAATTTGGATCCCACAATGGAAAAAAAAACATTTTTAGTCCAATTCCTTCTTTTCCAATAGGTTTTACTTCGTTTGGTTCTCTGGGACATGGAGGCCTCACTTCGTCGTTCTCCTCTACGTCTTTTGGTGGCAGTGGGATGGGCAACTTCAAATCAGTATCAACCTCAACTAAAATAATTAATGGCAGAAAAATTACTACAAAGAGGTAAGTGGTAAATATATTTCTGTGAAATTGTGTGTAGAGACTTACAAGCTATAATTACATGCATATAAATCTACTATATCTTTGCACATGAACATACAGCAACACATCTATGTATGTTTTTTTTACTTTTGTTGTTCTGTTCATTATATTAGTTGGATTTCTCTAAATGCTTAAAAACATTTTGAAAGGTTTTTTTGGGTTCTCTGACTCTTCTTGGTGTTACTGAGTTGCTTAATGCTGGAGCTGGAGCTCTGCAGGCCTTCAGAACATCTTGTTTAGTGCTGCTTCTTTTGTTATGATCCTTGACTACTGTCTGCCCAGTCAACTTGAATTTATGTAAAGGAAACACATGCTTGGTTTCTACTGATTGTGAAGCTTTTAACTGGGGTTTGGGAAGACTTTTCATTTTGCAGACATTATGAAAAAGTTTTCCCTGTGACTTCCTCTAGTTTGCTTTCCTAGGCAGTGTTTGAGTGAAGTCTTTGTAGTAATTTTCTTCTGCCTGTTAAGTAAAATAAGCAACTGAAGTGTGCTTCAGAGAAAAATGTTCTGTTTGTTAGAAAGTGAATTTTCAAGTGCTATAACACACCTTCTTGCCATTTTGTGCTTGTGATGGGGAAATCACTGCATGTGACAAATAGAAATCTTAGTTAGCTGGAGAATAACCTACATGGAACATCATGATCAGTAAATTACAGGAGTACTGAAAAGCAGTTAAATGTAATTTCAGTACTTAGTAAAACTTACGGAAAAGCAAGGGAGGACAAATTTATTTTGTCTAGTAACTTGTGTCCCACACTTCCAAGTGCAAGGCTCTTCTGTGTCTTGTTGTATTGGAGAGTTCCTGTCATCTTGACCACTTGAAAGCAGCCTCTGTCACGTGCTGGTGTGGTCATGATATTTTTCTGTGAGTGTATTCCAGAAAAATCTGAGAAGTGCCTCAAAAGTTTTGAGGGAATTATGCCAGATGGGAGAGACCAAAAAGTGTTTGTGCAAAAGTTTATTTTAATATTAAGAAAAAGGCTATATCAGGTATGCTGCTGTCATATCTTTGTTACCATATCTAGGAAGTGAGGGGAGAAACAAGAAACGTGGTTAGCCACATCTAAGAAGACACATTCACTGTCTCTGAGAAGTCCTGTTGCTTTGTAGAGTATCTGCCCACAAAGCAGCTGAGCCTGAAGAAGATTCATATCCCAGCATACCCAATGAAAATCTTCTCTGAGTAATATTTTGCTTTGGGCAAGAAGCTGTTCCCTCTCTTTTTAATATGGGTGTGTTTTCTTCAACAAGTCTGATCGCCTGAAAATTTTGTATTCATCCATGTGGTTTCCAGATTTGAATCATGAAGGGAGAATTCCCACGTGGCTAAAATTTAGGCATAAATTAAGTGTGCTAAAACTAATTATACATTCCTTATCTTTCCATTTCTAAAAGAAACAAGCATAAAAAGCCCAAACCCACAAAGCTCTTTAATAATCCCTCTTTCCAGTCAGGGATACTTGAATTTTGTGCTATATGTGATGGTCATAAACTTGGTATATAGTAGGTCTATAAATTCCTTGCTCTGATCCAATTAGAAGTGGGCTGAAGGCTGTCTGGCGTGCCTTGTGTCATGCAAAATTGTGATTATATCTAGAGTATTGTGCATTTAACAAATGGATAGGAACTAAGTGTAACATCAAGATACTGAGTTCCAGATAACCGAGTCTCGTGTCAGCACAATTGTGGCAGGGTGTGAGGTGGCAGCAGTGACTGTGAACTCTACAAACTGGAGGATTCCAATTTCCATAAAGAATTTCCTGCTATAAATAAGCAATATTGGTGGGGAGATGAAGATGGTTACTGGTTGCAGCTCCTGCACTGGTAAATACAAAAGCCTGACAACTGCAGCTGCGTTGAGCAGGCCATGCTGTGTTACAGTTCCTCATCTAAAACCAAGGTCTGGGGTGTGTTTGAAACTGCTTACAGTGCTTTAAAATGGCTCATGATGTTTTTGTCCTGCAGGATTGTTGAGAATGGACAAGAGAGAGTAGAAGTTGAAGAAGATGGCCAGTTAAGGTCGCTAACAATAAATGGTAAGGAGCAGCTGCTACGCTTGGATAACAAGTAATTCAACGCACGCATTTAACAGAAATTTTAAGCTATAACAGCCACCCTTTGAGGATTGACAGGAACATTTTTTGAAGATTTCAAATGAATTCAACTTTCTGTATATCCGTACTCAATCTTAAGTAGTATAAGTAGCTCACGGAAGCTCGTATTTGTCATAGACTTTTGAGTTAATTGTTGGGACCACATCAATTGGACCATTTTTTGTCCTTAAAATTGTTGTAAACTTCTGTATGCACTTTTCTTTTCTTATCTGTGATCAAGGTGAACCATGATCCTTCAGTAGTGCTAGGGCGAGATGTACACTAACACTAGCATGAATCTTGCTTTTTCCAACTTGAAATGTGAGCCAATTAGTAGTTTTAAGTCTGCTGTGAAGTTAAAAGTTCCAGGATAACCTTTTTAATGATTTCAACTTTTTTTTTTTTAATGTTTAGTAGTGAACAATGTTAATACATTTCTGGTAATGCATTTCTGGTTTAAATAAATTAAGGATGTTTTCTAGTTGTGCATGACTGCAGACAACTTAGTAAGTTTTGACAAATGTTTAAATGTGTAATGTAAGCAAAAGGTAAACAAAAGTGAAGCCAGTGAGCTGAGTCTTTTGTCATTTGCTAAAAAAAATTCAAAATGAATAAATGCTGATGTTTGTGGTGCATTCTTTCATGAATGGCATTTGTAACCTTCTTGTGTCTGTGTGTGATTTGGGCAACTTGGGAAAATGGTGCTTTTTTTTTTCCTTACCATCTTTTTCTTCAGTCTTAAGGATGAGGGCCTTTTTTCTTTGCAGATGTTTTCTTCAGTGTGACTGAAAACATGATTTTTAATTTCTTTTCTAAACCTGTATTTGAAGCACCTATTTTTAAGAAGCATTCAGAAGCTGACTCTCTAACTCCATCTTTTACCCTAGTGAGGCTTAACAATGTTTTAGAAACTTTAGAAAGTTTTCTAAACTTTCAAGTTCTGAGATGGCTTCAAAAAAATGATCTACAGTGAACATAAATACACAATTGCAGGAAAACATTTAATAATTTTAAAAAGGCTTTCTGAGTGATAAAATTTTTAGCCATTTAGTGATCAAATAATAATCACTTTGAACATTTGTACTAAATTATTAGCACTCTCTTATTTTTCGTCCTCAACCCAAAATCAAAAGGTGGATTAATGCCCTTTGTTCAATTAATGGAGTGAGAGAAGTGTTCATTTGTAGCTAAGACCAGATTTTCAAAGTTCAGTGAGAGATGACTTGGTGTGTCACCGACAAAGCATGCGAGTAACTAATGGCACTTGTTCACAGCTGCAGGCTCTGGGTAGTTCCATGCACAAATCACAGATGGGCAGTTCTCATCTGTGCCCCAGCTTTGAACATCTGGCTCTCACAAAACTCTTCAGGGTGGCTTAGTGTTAAAAAAAAAAAAAGCATGGTGTTTTCAAATGATCACCCAATGCCTTCATGCTGAACACCATCTGCTTTGTACTAACAAGTGTGTGTTGAGTATTAAACATGCTGAAAAGATGTGCTCTTGTTTATTATGAAGGAAAACCATCTCAACTTAAGCCAAACCAACAACAAAAGAAAGAAATTTGCAGCAGTTATTATATTGTGCTTCTGTCCCTCTACCATTAATGCTAATTTGATAGAGCCAAACAAAGTAACCTGTAGAAGAAGAAACAAATATGTGATTTTGTTTTGGGACTAAAGAAGTTACGTACCTTCTCGAGTTCTTTGCAGAATTCCTGTTACTTCAGTGTTGGGTTTCTGGTGTAGAAGCACAAACTCAGTTTAGAACTAAACAGTTCTTTCTTGTTAATGCTGTTTTTGATTTCCCCATGTATGTTACTTCTTGATCCAGATAACTAAACAGGCAATTTATTTCAAAATCTGGCTTTGTTGTGATGTCTTGAGTTATTAGAAATGTTAATTTATAGGACACAGTGAACTCCTTTAAATTATGTAAACTGTAAAAAAGTGCTTCAAAATTGATTAACCACGTCAAATAAAATTAGGACAATCTGGAGTTGAGTTTGAATGCCTTCTTGTGGACACCCATAGGTTTTACATTAAACTGCCAAACTTCACCTTCTGGTTTAATCCCAGGCCATCTTTAACATGTAAATTCCCTCACTCACATTAAGAACACAATTTGGGTGGCACAGCTGCCAGTCTTAAATCTGTACCCATGTGCTTGTCTTAATCTTCTTGCCTAGAAAAGTGTGGTCCTTCTCGCAGTGTTACACATAAACAGGTCACTCCAGGGGTCCAGAATGAAATCTTTTAGCACTGTCAACATGCTCAGCATCCAGTGTTTTGGACAGTCTCTGTTCTGCCTTCAAATCCCGAGGCTGGTTGTCAGACAAAGCTGGACAGAATGCAGCAGTAAAGTGGCAGTGCTGCACTTTCTTGGTAGAGACAGAAACTGTCAAAACACAAGGAATGAGTCAGCAGAAGGCAGAATTAGGCAGTAGAAATTCCTGCAGTGGTGAGATACCCACACACCAGCCTTTGCACAGGCTGGGGGTTGCACTGGGTAGATGGTCTTGGTCCAAGTACGTCATTGGACTGGCACTTCAGTTACAGATGTAAAAGACTTACACTTGATCTAAACCAAACAGTCTCCATCTCTTCTAGCATTTAGAAGACAGGTTGGTAACACCACATCCAGCTTTTTTTAAATGCTTCTTGCATCCAGCTTCATTTTTTAAACACAAAATAAATCCACATTCTGTGTTTCCTGTGAAGTCATTTAAAATTATTCCTGTTACATATTAGGAATTTCTTCTCCTGAATTTAATTATTTTCTGTTGAACTCACTTACTAGGTTGCTTTGAAAAAAATTTTGTTGTTCCTTTCGAATATGCAATTTGCATGGACATACAAGACCTATTTAGTAGAAGTGGTGGCTCACTGAGGGCAGAAAATTTCCTTACACTTCAATTTTGGCCAAAATAGTACAAAATAGTAAAAACAAAGGTTCTTAATTCTACTAAATGCTAAACATTGAATGTATGGTGGGATGAGGCAGCTTTCAAAACCAGGTGCTGTTGGATTAAAAGTGCCATTTCTTCATACATGAGGGATTAATTTTGAATGTTTAGGGACACCATGCCATTTAAATTCAGATTCTTCCAGTGGTTTGGAAAAACTTAAGATGGAGTTTCTGAACCCGCTAAGCCATTTACTCTTTCATACTCTGCTTCAAAGTTCATTGGTGGATACAATAACTTTGTAATGCTTCCTCCTGGCCCCTCTTTGGTCCCTTGTGCATGGCAGCAATTTCAGTGCACTGCACTAACTCGAGTTCCTCTCTAGATTGCATGGCACCCACACATTCCACTTGGCTTTACTGAGCAAGTCTGGGATTTTGCTTCACATTTTACAATGGTTGCAGCTCTCGATGTTCTCAGTTCTCACAATACCTTCTCTGTTGGGAATCTGAGGTGTTGTTCTGTGGTACAGTGGACAAAGCTGCTCTGCAGAGCGTGTGCATTGCATTTGTAAGGTGGATGTTGCATCAACTTGTGATTAATTGATGAACTCACTTGTCATTGGTTGTGTTTGGCTATCTTGTTTCCTTGCCTCCAGTGTTTTGGTGTCAGGTGGAACTGGAGGTTTGTCTTTTGTATCTAACTGTGCTGTGTTCCAGATCATCTCTAGGGTGGTCCAGTGATGAAGTTTTATTTTGTATTTTTGGAAATGGGAGTTCTGTTCCTGAATCTGTTTCTGTTCTGTCTGAGAAGTGAGCTTATTGCCTGTTTTACCTGAGTTTAATCTGTGGTTGTAACAGGGTAGTGTTTCTAAAGGTGGTTGTGTTGCAAAGTGAATGCGGCAGCTGTTTGGTGCTCGTGGTCAGAGAACCTTGGAGAAGTGCTCAATGTTAGTGCGGTGCTTTAACTTAGAATACTTGTTAACCTTTTTGTGGAAGCGTTTCTTAGTTCTTTTGGAAAACTTATCTCTTTGGTTGTGATTTTTGGATGTCTCTTGGTATTAAGTCTTATTTTTAAGTTGCGGTGTTCTTACAGGGTAGTGGCAATACGGACATCAGTAATCTGCCAGCCAGCAGTAACCAAACTTTGAGACTTTGGTTTTTTTAACATAAGAAAAGAAAGCTTGTTTGCACTGTCTGCTGCTCCCTCTGGTCTTGTTTACTTTGGGATTGAATTGTGACCACAGCCTTGCTTTACACAGTACTCAACATAAACAGTTTGGGGTTTGTTGTTATTGCTTGTTTTCAAGTGGTTGTCTTGGGTACAAAACTTACCTTCCACCCCAAATGCCAAAATAGTCCCTTTGTTGCAATAGTGTTGGCAAGAAGCATGTTTACTTCGTGAGCGTTGCAAACCATACCTTTTGAATTTATAGTTTTCTAGTGGATTTACTGCTTGGTCTGCTTTGGATTTGGAAAAAACACCTTGGCTAGAGTTGGTTGTTGAGTGACGTGCACTCCTAAAGGTTAGAGATGAAGGTGGTTGGTACGTGCCCTGCTACATAGGTCATACATTCAAAAAACAGTAAACCTCACGTTTGAGATGAAAAAAATGGAAATAAAGTCCTGTGATGATCAGAGCTATAACCCTGAACCTAGACAAGCTGCTGCTGATTCACACTCACTGAAACTTCTCTGAAAACTGTTCTGGCAGACTCAGCACTGTGTTAGGTGTTATCTTACTTAAAACAGCTGGTAGAAAGTTAATCAAAAACGCACACGAGTACCCTGTGCCCTGCCATGCTTACCATGGCCAGGAGATATGCAGGGTGTGATAGTGCCCAGGTCTGAGAGCTGGGATGTCATGGTGAGAGGGAGATTGCACTGATGGCCTCGGTGCTAATTACCTTCTAAATAAAGGGAGCGGAACACTTCTGCCTGAGAAGACGCCAGCTTCGAAATGTCATTGTGGGGATTAAAGTGTATTTAATTGAGAAGTAAAACATTTTATTAGAAGGATGCTATTAAGCAGAATTGTGTCTTTAGTTATCTGGGTTTTACAATAATGTCAGCTTTTGCAGCATATTGAGTTCATTTTAAACTCACTAAAAATAGATCATTTTTGAGCTTGACTTAAAATTGACAATCAAGAAAATAGATTTTTAGAAGCTTCCAGTAATAACTCTTAAAACTTTGCTTTGTCCTATAATTTATCCTTACTGCGGAATCACAGATGAGGTCTCTTTCATCTGTTGTTTTTGATGAAGCCAGCTTTAAAGGAATTTTATAAAAATAAGAAAAAAATGAAACCCAAAAGTTTACCAGCAGCGAAAATAAACCTGCATCCTTTCATGAATTCTGAGAGAGATTAAATACACCTGGTTTGTAAAAATTCAAATAAGGATGCCAGTCTGGTATGAGATGTGACAAATGACAGTTCACTGGGAAAGCTTCAGTTCCTCCTTTTCTTGACTGTTAAAAGTCAACTGTGGAATCTTCTGCATTGTTCTTACTTGTGAAATAATTTGAGTTACTAGTATGGGAGAGGAATCCAGCCAGGGTGACTGGTCATAGAATTCATTTTGTGGAACACACTTTCCTGATGGCCAGAAGAGAGAATTATTTTGCCTGTGTCTGTAATGGAGTTGGTTGAAGGTATTACTAAACCAACTGAAGATGCAGAGCAGTAGCTCTGGAATCTCCTGTCTTGGTTGCAGTCACAAGCTTGATTGAATTGTGGTCCAGGAGGGGAGTTTACCTCCTGGTAAAAAACAGAAGTCATAAGGCTGTGGAGGCTTTGTGATACCTGGTAGAGAAGCTGGGCAGCCCCATCAGTCTTCCAATTCCCCTCTAGAAATACATGTCATGTCTGTGTTAATCTTTGTAACTGATATATGGAGTAAGATTAACTTGCTAATTTATGACACATTTGAGTAACTGTCACCACAGCCACCTCTGGCAAACTTTGTTACTTGACATGTAGTTGGAGGCTGCCTTTTACTTCTTACAGAAACTAAATCTGTCATCCTGGTGTGATATTTGTCATACTCAGCAACAGAGCACTGTGCCTTCCTTTTGTGAAAGAGCATATCCTTTAGTATCAGTCTCTCTCATTCTTCCAGGAGGAGCTAGACTAAAATTGCTTTGGACTTCTCTAGGAAGGTATTTCTGGAGGAAAATGGAGAAAACTTACATAGCCAAGGCTCAGCCTGTCCCGCAGCCTGTCTGAGCCAGAGGCAGAGGACTAAGCCTTTTGTCTTCAGAGGACTTTGGCCACACTCTCTCTAGTAACACTGCCTCTCCTCAGAAGTCACTTAGATGCTTTGAGTTATTTGGACATGCCCTGCTAAGTACTCACTCAGACATCCCCAGAATTAGTCTGCTAATCTCAGTGTATACTTTTCTTATGCTGGAGTTTACGGGAAATGCAGTCAGGTCCTTACCACCAAATATACTGCACTTCAGTGATGAAAGGGTGTTATCTCTTCCACACAAACCGGGAGCTGGCAATTCAGGAGAGCAGCAGAGGGCTAAATTCACTTAAAGCTGGTTTGGCTGTAACTGATATTGCCTCCAAGCATGAGTAGGGTTAACAAACCTCCTGCCCTCAGTTTTTGACTGAGCTCCTGGGTGAGTGCAAAGAGAAGGAAGGTTTTTCTCTAGGGGAGATTCACCTTCAGAGTTAGAACCAGCACCAAAATGTTTCTTTCATTAAGCACCTCTAGTGCTACTTCCATCTTTTCTGGGATTGGATGTTTTAGCCCTGAGAAGAACAGCAAATCTTAAGATCCTTGAAACCAGTCAGGGAAAAGCAGGAAAACAATGCAGTCTGTTTTGTGCTGTTGAGATAAATTTCAAGGGCTTTTTTTCCTCGTCTGGCCTTTGCCTTTCTCATCAGGAAAACACAGTCACGAGTTACCCCAGTGAATGCAGAAGCGGGGGCCGTTTGCCTCTTCTCCTCTTCACCCTGCCTGTTCTCTGCTGGCCCAGCCTCTGGGCTGCTCTGGAGGCTTCTTTGCCCACCAGCACAGGCAAGGGAGGTGCTTCTGCAGCCTGAGGATGCTGTGCCAAATTCCACTCTGATTCTAAAAAAATGTGTACACCAGTAAGAAAAAACTGTGCGTATTAAAGGTCTCCTTGTTTGGAAGAAGAGTATAAATATTTGTCTCAGGCTAGACAAATTCAAATGAGAAGATAAACATACATTTTTAGCACATGGGTGATTAACTGTTGGAAGAACCTGCCAAGAGCAGTAGTTTCTCTGGCTTTCAGTGTCTTAAAAGACCAGCTTTTTGAAAAATATCCTTTAGTGAGGAGGGAGTGTTTGGGCTCTACAGAGAAGTAGTGGAAGCTCAGGAGCCTGGGGCACAGACTGAGATGCAACAGAGCACAGTGTCCCTTCAGGCCTGCCTTTGTGGTCTGTGTCTCCCCTTTCCCTCCTGATGTGTTTCTGTTAATGCACCATCATATTCTCTCACCGTGGTGTTGTGACTGGGGGACACTTTGGTGATGCTGAGGCCACCTCTCTCTGGGGAGGTGCCGAGGGGAGCTGGGAACAGAGGAGACACCAGCACGTGCACCCCCAGGGCAGCCTGGTGACTATTGCCCTAAAGCATCCCGGGTGGGATGTGTGGGTGCCAAGAGTGGACTTCACGTGGGAGGAGACATTCTGGATCTGTTCAGGTAAGTTGCTTTCTTGTAGTGAACAAATCATGTGTTAAGTGATGAGGAGGAACCAGGAGGGCAGGGTCCATCCATGATGATTGTCCCAGGGAATTAGATTTGGAATTTGCATTACAGTGAGCCCTTGTGTATCTCCTGTCTTCTTACCAATAACAGACTGCAGAGTTTGAGGCAGCCTAATATCAACTCCTGAGATGAGGATTGGGAAGTCACTTGTTAATCAATTAAATGATACATTGAAGATGCAGATGACAGAATGAACTATTCACTTTCTTAAATCTGGGCAATGTTTTAATGATACAAAGTTTTTATTTTTAGTGTATGTTCAATCTTACATGGGGAGCACTATGTGCACTTTGAATTTTGAGTGACTATGATGAAAAAACCTGGATTTTTGTTAATCAAATCACTTTTGTTAGTGTGCTAAATGCCTAAGACTGTAATATGTCAGAAAAATAGTTCTACAGGAAATAGCCAGAGAAGTCACAGGGCTATGTGTGTGAAAAAACTGTGGATGGTTTTTGGGTTTTGTATATACACAAACCTGCATTTGTTAATTTTATTTCAAAGAGAAACTAGAGAAAAGGCAAATTCCTAGAATTGGGTCATACAAGCATCAAACATAGTTTGGAACAAAACTGAAATGTAAGCTATTGCATGGTAAAGTCCTTGGTATCTCTTAAGGTCCTTCCGGATTTTCTGGGGAAGGTGTCCTGCTTGAAGAATGCTGGAACTCTAGAACAGTGCTAGTTCTTCAATGGTCAAATTAACCATATTTTGAGATCTAAGTATTCAGATCTTAAAATAGCCTTTGTGCAATCTCCTTTCTGTGCAAGTAATAAAAACTGTACGGCTTTTGCCAGTCACCACTGTGGACACAGCCAGCTGTAGTGACACGAGGAATCTTGTTAATGGAAAAGCAAACAAGTGGACGTGCTGTGCTGCTCTGCCCTTTTCTGGCTTAAAAGAAGGCTCGGACAGAAACACCTCTGCAGTTCCAAAGTGTGTATGCAATGTACACCTCGGAGGTATTGCCTGCTCTTCAGCAGTAAACTGCTGCAAAACTAGTTGTTTTTGAAATGTACCAGAGCTGTAACTTGTAATAGCAAAACAATCTATCAATTTTATCCATATTTTCCAAGGACCTTCAAAGATTTGAGTTGCACTCTGTGTGGAACAAACTTCAGTTAGAAAAAGCAGTTTTGTTTCCTGTCCCCTGTTAAATCGCTGGAAGAGACATCACCAGGTGTTCTCAGGCTACATACAGTGATTTCTTTTGAGAAGCAGGTGGAAAATGACAAGTAGATGCTTGTTTTTACCACGGTTAAGTAAAAAGAAAATTACTTGTACTTTATTATACATATTCATATTTTTGAGGTGTTACATCAATGTCAGCTACTACTATATGGTATTGCTCTGTTGTGAGGGGAGAAGTGTCTAAATTTCCAAAATATTTTTGAAACATTGCTATTGCCCTACTTTGATCCATCTTGAAAGTATTTGCCTGAAGAATTGGAACAAAGTCCCTTTGAAAGGTTAAAGTCATGTAATTTGTCCTGAAGCCTACTGATAGCAGTTTCATGGCCATTAATAATTTATTATATATAACTCTGCCTTGAAAAGTGTCATAGAACAAAGAGTGCATTTTAAGTGCCTTCTAATGCAGTGAGTAATCGAGAAGGTGCTTCTTATAATCACTCCTTAAACCAAGAAGCTCAGCTCAGGGAAATAAAGCATTTTTCTGAGAAGATGCAGGTGTTTAAAACTCCTTGCTTTTCTTGATGAACAAAATTGAGGACGTAGGATTAACTGATTACTCTTACGTGGTTTCCACCCTTCCCTCTTCTCCAGCACTTGCTCTGAGATCATGTGTGTGCTTTGCTCCCGAAATGTTTATGGAAGATGATGACTACATCCCTGGTAACCCTTTTCGTAGAATAAATCACAAAGCCCAGTGCATGCCCGTGCTGGGTGCTCTGTTGCAGGGGAGGTGCTTGTTGCCCTGGACAGAATAGTTTCCAATAGTGGAAACTTCTTTTATAAGCGCAGTTTGCAGGGGGGAGGGTGGATTTTGCCTTGTGCCTCCCAGCTTCTCCTGAAACCAAGAGCCAACCTTTGCTCATGCTGGGCTCTACATTCAGCTCACTGTTGTGTTTTCTGGGTGTGGTGGCAAAACTTCCCAAATTGCTGGTGTCTCTGGTGTTGAGTATGGACCTGTAAGTGGCACAGGGCCAAGCTGTCGGCTTGAAGTGCAGCTTTAATGTAGGTTAGATGATAGATTGTTAACAGAGGTCAAAGCCTCTTGGGTTTTCTATTTTTGTGACAGTTCTGGTTAATCTTCCCTTAAAATGTAGGCCTTCCATATTTTCAGCTGACTTTGGGGTAGAGGTGGGCACACTGAACTATCATCAATGTCCATATATTGGTGTTACAACAGTGTGGTTTGACTTCCACTTATTGTCTCAGTTGAAATTCAGTGCTTTGAAGGCTTTTGAAAACAGATTCCAGCTCCTGGAAGGTGATGTCACTGTAATTCTGTTTCCAGTCCACTCTTCATTCTTGACTAAGCAACTTTTCCCTTTAGAAAAACAGTTGATGATTCTTTTATTTAGTATTTTTAAATATTACTGAAAAAGGAGATTGTTTCTGTAGAGATAGCTGTGTCCAATACCAACAGTTCAGGCAAGGTCAGGATTTTAATTGGAATGTGATGAAATGTTCTCAAATGTGCAAAATCTGGGACTGTTCATGTCAATCACTGGCTTGCATGATAACAAATGTAGGTGAACATCAGCCTTACCTGTTGTGTGTCTGTTTAGGCTTCCTTTTGCTGTCACAACACTGACTGCAGGACATTTTCAACCCTACAAGGGGAGCAATAATGAATCACAAGGCCAAGGAGAAACACTGTAGTGTAAATGAAGTTTGACATCTTCAAACTTAGTAAAACTCTTGGCAGGTGTTTCTGAGAAGATTCCGAGTTTGCTGGCGTTTGAGCAGGAGGTGGAGCAGCTCTGCTGGATGCTGCACTTTGGGCTGCCAGTAGTACAAAATTGTCTTTGTATTTAAACAGCTCAAACCTGCCGTTTGATGATTTGGTTTTAAAGCTTTTCAAATATTTATATCGTGGTATAATAAACCCACTGACAAGTAGTCACTTAAATATTTGGAAAGGTTTCACTGCCATTACAGAATTACAGGAGATGTGGGTACATCATTACACTGGGTGATTTTAAGCTAAAGCTCGTTAAGGCAACTTCAGGAGTTGAGTTGTTGTTCTGTTGTGCAGTTCTGGTAGGAGCACCCCTTCCAGGGCCTAGTGCACATTCTGGTGTGCTTTGCACTCTTCTGGAATGCAGAGCCCTCCAGTTTCTCTGCCTTCATGGTGGCTCTTAAATACTGGTCCCCTCTTTTTTGGCTCCAGAGATTGTGGTTGGCAACGGTGTTATTGTCCTTCA
The DNA here is from genome assembly GCF_047495875.1 of Pithys albifrons albifrons. NCBI lineage: Eukaryota > Metazoa > Chordata > Aves > Passeriformes > Thamnophilidae > Pithys > Pithys albifrons. Next base: position 9,701,118 of record NC_092464.1, read on the forward strand.
TCCCACTGATCTCAGAGGTGTGTTAAAGGAGGAGAAGGTGGGATGCCATTGCAACATCATAGAATGGAGGCAGTCATTGCTCTGGGCATGGGCAACTCTGGGGTGTCCTTCCTGGGAGACACACGGGTGCACCAGGCAGGTATTAATGTCACTATTCAAACTCTCCTTCTGTTTCCAAAACTTACAAAGCTCTCTTGGTAAAATGTTCCCTGCTCCCAATGGATCTCTGCAGAAGGAGCATATAAACTGACTGACTGATGATACTGTTCCCAGGCACAAAGGAGAATTGTAAGTATTGTCAGTGTTGGATGGTAGTTGTGTTCCTGGTTTGCTGTTCAGTGTTTTTTTTTAATTGAGAAAATATTCATTTTTGTACTCTTGTTACTGGCTGTTTTGGTCAGAACTTCAGTTTGAGCAGCATACACAGAACAATTTCTTTTTCTATGTTTAAATATATGTATTTATATGTGTGCATGCATTTGCATGTATAAACATTCGGTTATTGATAGGACTTGAAAAATTAGTTATTTCTAAACTATGGTGGGTTTTAAGGCACAGGCTGAAGATCTTGACTGTGGGTGGGAAAGAGTGTTTGGAAACTTTAAGAGCTCCCTGATGGTACAGAGATGCCAAACAACAAAAAGTGGTGCATCTTGGGAGTTATGTCCCTTTAAGGCCACTGTACAAGTTCATAATTATATACAGTATTTAATCAGTATTGAATGTCAACTTGAAACATATTTTTAAAAATCAGACTTCTCATTAGCATGTCAAAAACTGAACAGCAACTAATGACTTAGTGCTCCTGTCATGGGAAAGATGTCAGAAACAGGATCAGGTTCTGTGGTAAAGGTTCACGAAACACTTTGAAACTCATTGAGCCTTTAGGAGAGACAGCCTGTTACTACGAGCATGTGTTGTTTTCAGGATCATGTAAAAGATGGTGGTCTCTGGAGTTCTAACTCTGAATCAGGGATGTGTGCAGGCACTGGCAGATGGGATTTGCCTGCCCTAGTCCTAGTAAGGCAGGGCTGGGTGGATGAGGAATAAATTGCACATTGAAGGGTATAATTGGAGAGGGCAGATATTTATTTTATTTTTTCTTTTAGTAATTAATATATGAAACCCTGTGTCAGAGCCTGAAGGCTCAGGGTAGAGGGGAGAATATTTTTCAAATGATTAACCTGAAAAGATGAGAGCTGGCAAACTGAGCATGGACAGTGGAATATAAAAGGCGGAGCTTGCTCTTACTGTCTTGTGTCTGTGAGATTTCAACGGCACTAATGGCCTTTTGATGAAAATACAAACTGGTGATTTTGTGCTTTTGCCAAATTACTATGGAAGTGTTGACAAAACAGCTGGGGAAGTAATTCATCACATTTTTCTGAAGTCACTCATGAGATTCTTTTCTTTTTAAATTTAACTGCCTGTCTTTTTCTTTTTGTATCTTTCTTTTACGGTAATCTGGGTTTGCTGTGCATTAAGGGTTTGAAAACTGGTTTAAAGCTGGTAATCAATGGAATAATATGTTACACAACTGTATAATTTGGAAATTAGGGCTTGCTCAGAGCTGTTCTGAAGATGCTCCTTTAGTGAGGGTCACTAATGGGAATATAAGATGACGTCTTGATACCTGAACTCATTAGTTTTTATGAGTTATGAAGGTAAAGAATTTTTATGAAAGTAGAAGAGCACTTTTCCTCTGCTTTTGCTGTCTGAAGAGCTTTCTAATTAGAAGCCATTTCTGATTGACCTGATGGTATTTCCTAGGAGGGCTGAAGGCAAGAAGCAAAGTTTTCTCTTTGGGGGCAGTGAAGGAGCTGTTTTGTCTGGCACTGCAGAACAAGTGTCCCCAGGGCTCTGCTCAGGCACAAGGAGAGAGGAAACACTGCTGGAAGGCACCTTGTGTCTGACAGGGCTGCAGGTAGTTGGGCTGTGAAATTTTTGGTTTTTTCCCTCTAGTAGCAAGTATTAAGTTTCATTATAAGGGCTGACTTGGGCTGGGTTTTTTTTCTCTCAGTAGGATTTTGGTTTGCACTTCAAATGCCATTTCAAAGTGAAACTTGTTCTGCATGGGTTCCTCATGGTAGAGATGAAACCCATGGAGTTTCTATCTCAGGTTGAAATATAATTAAGATGAAAAATCCCCTCTGTTTCATGGAATCATAGGATGGTATGGGTTGGAAGGGACCTTAAAGGTTATCCAGTTCCAACTCACTGATATGGGCAGGGACACCGTCCACTAGACCAGGTTGCTCAAAGCCCCACCCAGCCTTGAACACTCCCAGGGATGAGACATTTCCATCTTTTCTGGGAAACCTGTGCCAGTGCCTCACCACCCTCACAGTAAAGGATTTCTTCCTAATACTTGATCTAAACCTGCCCTCTTTCAGTTTGAAGCCATTCCTCCTTGTCCCATCACTGTCTGCCTTTGTAAATACCAAGCCAAATCAAGAATTTTCATGTCAGTGATACCAGTTCTGCAGGAAGAGGGGCCATGTAAGAGACAGAGACAGGTACAGTGGTCTGAGCTCCATCTCAGCTACATGTTGTAAAAGGCGTGTGTTGGGGAGAGGAGCCCCGGTGCAGGTTTTTAAGGGGGCCTGGCAGCACTGCAGTGTAGTGGTGTACAATGAGACCTGCAGGAAACTGTGACAGACCCCTGACATGACCCTGAAAAGTGTGGAAAGCATCATCTTTTAAGTAATATCAATTGCTGTTAAAAAATCAGGTCCATTCGCTCAAACTCTGAGCCTGAAATCTTGCCAATTTGTATTTAGATGTGTCAAGCTGCGAAGTTCATTCCTTGTTCTTTGCTTCCTTGCAAAATTCATGCAGAAACTAATAAAGTGCCCCTGTGTGATAAAGTCTTTTAAAATTAATAAAATTCACTTTGAGCAGCAGCATGCAAATGGGGTCATCTCTCTGCTGGCTGGAAACAGGGATTGGTATTACCTCCTGCCATTTGCATTTCCTGCATCCCAGATCTTTTAAGATGAGAGCAGTTGGTATAATCTATATGGATGCCCTGATGTGCTTCCAATGGAAGCAAAATAGCTGCAAAAGTCTGGGTGTGCTCAGCCTGTCCTTTTCTCTGGCCTCAGATATAATGTAGGACATTCACTGGGCTTTAAAAGATCTTATGGTCCGCGAGTTTGGGCAGTGAGGAGGTAGCTCCAGTCTGTCCCAGCAGCTCCCCTCTCTGTGCCAGGCTTCAGAGCTCAGTGCCACCTGATCCGGTCAGAGAGGAGTGGCTGCTGCCATCGATCCCCAAGAGCCACTCCAGGGAACAGCACGATCACATTTCCTGTCAAGGTACCCCTTTGCAGCACCGTTGTAGTCAGCATGTGCTGAAAACTCGTTTAATTTTCCCAATTTGTTGCAGTTTGGGGCATCTTTGTGGTGAAATGTTGTCTTGAGGGAGGTTGTGACATGCTGGGAATGCAGGATTCGTGTTGGTACATGCTGGGCTAAATACAGGATACAGTTGAGTTCTTGTCTGTGTGTGGGGGTGGTAGGTAAAATCCAGATGACTAAAAAAACAAAAAGAAACTCAAAAGGTTGAGCTTTCTAAAGAGCTGCTGCGGGGCAGGGAGGGTGAAGGAACCCTGTGCGGGGCTTTCCCTGCCCTGGGTGTGTGCCACATGGGTATGGTTGGGCTGGCACTGAGCAGCTGAATATGAGGGCAAAAATAAAAGGAGCAGGTCCACTGCCAGTTTTTGAAGCCAGAAGGGCAGAGGTTTGCTGTGGGAGCCCTGCCCTTTCCCGACACTGGACGTGCTGCAGCCATGCCTCTCCCAGGACAGATATAGCACTGCGGGAGGCGCTCCATCAGTCTGTCCTGTTTCCCAGATCCCACACCCATGTTTTTTCCATCACTTTCCAGGACTTTGCCATCATCTCCCCTACTCTATCCTGCCTCTTCTGAATGTCTTTTTTTCCCCCTCCTCGGAGGAAATGCCCTGCTCCCATGGCAGGGCGGGTAATAGTGCTGGTCTTGGCCTGGGAAAGTGCAGCCCAAATCCCCACTTATAAACTGAATACAAGTTTTGGGGTTTGAGCAGGGACAGATAATGCATGTCCCAGTGCAGTGCTTTAGGTGCTGGCAGAGCTGAGCTGTTGATGCCAGTACAGGATGGGAGATGGGGAGAGGAGGAGGTGAGACATGGCAGGAGGTTTCTGCAGAGGGTACAGATTGAGAGCAGCCAGCATTTCTAACCAGTTGAGCTCTCTGGGTGCACCACTTCAGTTAAATATTTCCTTGAATTTTGCAGGAAGGACATGTCAGACAGACACCAAGAAACCCTGAATCTCCTTGTGCTCTCCGAATCATTGAGAAATGTGCAGTTGCTCTGGAAGGAAACTGATTGCCAGTAATTGGTGGAAGCCACTGATTTGTGTGAGCCAACTCAAAACCTCTTCCTTCGTCCTGTCCTTCAGCTGATAAACGGTTGAAATAAACTCCCTTCACAGTTTACAAGCGCTTTGCCCCAGAACTGATGGTGCAGATGGGGCAGCTGCTCTGGCATTCCCTGGATAGTTTTTGAGTCATTTCAGGCTCTTTCAGCTTTCAAAACTATGCATTTTTTTTAATAAGAGAATTTTAAAAAAGGCTGTTCTTTCTTATGAGCATCACATCGAATAACAAGAGAGAGATTTTTAAAGGCTGTCACTGTAAAACTCAGAGACATGTTCCAAAGAGGACTTGGTGCAAATTTTGGCTTCTGTCGAGCCTGCCAACCCCCAGAGAGCACAGGCTGAAAGAGGGTTTTATAACTCCTGCTGTTAAGCGTCACAGTATTTGTGTTTCCTGGCATTTAGGAACAAGTTTAAGAACAATTAATCAGAAGAACTTGCTCAACATAGCCTGCAGTAATGGTGAGGGAGTATTTTCTTGGCTGAGCACATTGTCTACAATTTCAGGACGGATTAGGGGGGTTTGCATCCACATGTGGTTTTAGAAAATACCCTGGGCTTGGTGTTTCATAATGAGCATCCCACATTTCCAGTAGAAATTAAAAGAAACTGGTGATTTGGCAACTTTCTGAAGGCAACTTTTGAGTGTGGTCCTCCAAGTTAGACCGCTAGTGCTGTGTCTTCAGTAGAGTTACTTGGTCTCCTGTTGCTTTTTCTGTGCTGTAATACTTTAGATATGAAGCTTTTAAGAGAAGAAACAAAAGATCCAGTTAATCTTCAGGATTTTTTCAGCCCACGGGTAATCTGGGCATGTGGACAGGGCAGTTAAGATGATTCTCGGATGCAACGGGTTCCTGGAAAACACGAGCTTTCCCAGCCATTGCTGGACTTTAGTCTCAGAAGAGCCCTGGTAGCTTCTGCTAAGGTAGATATTAACACCAGAGCTGTTGTAACAGTGGAAAAGTTTATCAGTAGAAAAACCTCATCAACAGGTTACAAAGATCGTAGTGCGATTGACTTCAGACGTATTTAAATGGGGATTTTTTTCTTTCACTTTTGGTTGCTCCTTGCATCGCGGCTCAGCCTCCCACGGCAGCGGCAGATGTAGCTGAATCGTCATCAGAAACTCCAGTGCGCTCCATGGGCACGGGGGAAATTCCAAGCCCCTGTAATAGCAAGGGGAGACAAAAAATCAAGAAAAGAACAAAAAGTCAGGTTTTGTTTTCCTTCTGCACTCTGCACGTTGTCAGTGCACATCGGGAACAGCTCAGACTAACCCCGGCCATCCAGCAGAGCCTTCTCTGGAAGCAGCAGTGCCGTGCCCTGCTCTGAGCTTACACTGCCCCTTAACTTTGTAGTTTTGAAGTATTAGAAAGACACTTTGCTGGCCATCATTCAAGCAAGATTTGGATGGGGTTAGTTTCCTGCAAGCCGCCTTTGCACAGGTGGGTGGCAGGAGCTCAGCAGGTAAATCGAATGCCCCTCACCACCTGCATCTCCCGATGCTGGTTACAGGGCAGGCTGTGGTGTCCGTGACCTCAGGGAAGTCTTCCTTCGGATGAGCAAAGTGGTGCGCCTCCTTTTTCTTTCCTAACACAGGGGAAACCCAGATTCTACATACATTTCCTTGGTAAGGTGTGTAAGAACAGCGCGTGTGAGTAACAGGGCCACGTTCGGGAACCACGAGGGCTCCGCTCCCTCCTGCAGGGAAGTGACCCGACATATGCAAATCAGCGCTGCGACATCCTCGGGATGTTTACCCCGCCGTGTCCGGCATCCTTCTGCCATTACTGGCTTGTCATTAATTACTGCTGATTCCTGATAGGCTCTCGGTTCAATTCCAGGACATGCATGGATGTTACTAAGATGTAACACAAAATAATAACGGCTGGCCCGTGCCGGGCTGCTTTGTGCGCAGTGCTCTGTGACTTACCCGTCCCACCTCACCTGGAATATCTGGTTTTGTTCTGTGTGTTACCTCCGTCTCCCACGGAGGGGTCTGAGCACGCGCAGACCCCTCGGTGCATCTGGCGGCTCCCCAAAGCGCCCACCTCGCCCAAGAGTTGCACTCTCAGTTCGCGTTAGACACGTAAAATCGCTGTATTTTCAATACCAAAACAGAAGCTTGGCAGCGGCTGTTCTGATAACGATACCCTCGCGACAGGCAATATTGCCCTCTACCGGTTACCTACAACTAGAAGGGTCTCTGTTTTCCCCTTTCCTGCAACACCTTTGCTATGAGGAATTATTTTCCAGCCCTTCTTGCTTGGAGCAGAAGAAGCGTTTATTCCTAACACAGCTTTTTAGGATGCTACAGCTCATGTTTCGTTTCTTTTCACCAGAAGCTGCTGTTCATTTTGGAAAACTTGGTGCACCAGAAAACCAAACTTTAATTACTGTTTTCATATGTAATGCTGAATCCTTCATTTGCAGAATTAACCCTTAGAAATGTAACTTCTCGCAGCTGTTTTGCAAGTGAAATAACTCCAAGGTTTTTAATTACTATTTGCCTTAAAAAATAGGATCTTTAGTTTAATGCCGGGATGCTGCTTCCAGCTGTTCCTGATAATTGCCCCCTTCCCTGCCCCAGCTGGGGTGGCTGCAGAATGAGCTGGCCTCAGGCACTGAGCTGGGTTAAAAATAAGCTTGCAAAAAGAGTGTTATTTTTAACCTGGGTCAGTCCCTGCTTGGGGTCATGGCGTGGCTGCCCAGGCTCTCACGTGGTTGTGCTGGCTTGGAGGCGCAGGAAATGGCAAAAGGAGGTGTTGGGGAACTGGGGGATGTTTAAAGCACCACTGAAAGGTGCTTCTTGAGTAGATATTTCAGCTCTGAACTCAGGCATGCCCCCCACCCTCCCTCCATACCAGCTGTCTGCCTGAAACCCATTTCTAGGGCAACTATCACCTCTGACAAAGCTCTAGCAATGTTTAAGCACTTTTTGGTGGTGTTGCTGTGTGGCTGAACTCTTCTGAAGTAAACTGTTCAGGTTTCTCATTTCCAGTGGCACAACTGGCTCTGTTCAGTCTGGCTTGAATGTTTCAAATGTGTTTAACTACATAGAACAAGGGAGAAGATCTGATGCAAATGACACTTTAGTGTTGCTGTGCCAGGTGTGCTAAAGGTAGATGATGAGTGGAAGATCTGATGGCTCATGCCATGCATAGCACTGGAGTCGATTCAGTATTTGAACTGTATCTGACGTGCTGTTACACCATTAATTTGTGGTACCATCCTGCACTCCTGCAACTCGTAAACAGGAAAAATCTTGGACAATTTTTTGGGGTCTACTTGTAACTAAAACTTGCCTTTGCTTTGGGGAGATGGAAAACCGAATGACTGTTGGGTGATCCAGGTGGATCTAATCCTTTGATACTTGTAAGAAAGATGGAGACAGACCTTGTAGTAGGGCCTGTAGTGACAGGACAAGGGGTAATGGTTTTAAACTGAAGGAGGGTCGGTTTAGATACAAGGAAGAATTGTTTTACAATGAGGGTGGTGAAACACTGGCCCAGGTTGCCCAGGGAGTTGGTAGATGCCTCATCCCTGGTAACATTCAAGGTCAGGTTGCTCAGGCTCTGAGCAACCCCATCTAGTTGAAGTCCCAGCTCATTGCAGGGAGGCTGGACTAGAGGAGCTTAAGTCCCTTCCAACTGAAATAAGTCTGTGATTTCAAAGGCATGCTGGTTCCCTGAATCTGAGACTTAGTGTGTCTGATTGGGTTGTCTGTGTGATGCACACACAGATTCAAGAATGGCCTCAGCACATTTCCCATTCCCTCATCTGTTTGCCAGTCACAATTTTAAACATACATTGAGCAAGACTTTGCATATCAAAAGGAGAGCCATGCAGTTTGTGTTTCCATGGGAGGGGATGGAGCTCCTAACTTTGGTGCACTATAATTTGTTATGAAGTGAATACTTCTGACTGGTTTTTGTGTGTTCAACTGATGTACTTGAGTTTCCTGTGCTTCTTTCCTTACTCTTGGTATTTTATAGGCTTATCTTCATACACCTGGTATCATCAGCCTAATCTGTGCTTTAGTGCTGTTTGAATAGTGTGTAAAATCCTGTGGCCTCTTATGGGAAATAATGGCCGTTGTGCATCTGGAGTTCTCTGAGCTTTCCTTGCTCTGCACCTTGTGTAGCTGAAGTGCTGTGCCCCATGTGAGGGGAAAAGCACCATCCTGCCCGCCTTCTCCTACTGCAAGGACAACCACGCACCAGGGCTTTACACTGGCATGATGCAGGCAGTCTAAATGCAGAAATCCTTGTTCTATCACTTGTGTTTTTGTTGTGTCTGCTTTGGAAATGTGGGAGACTCCAGGGTACAAAAGCATGAGCTTGGAGGTGGGGATGGGCATTTAATCACCAGGAAGAAGCATCCTCTGCTAAATACCAAGCACATCAGGTGCTCAGACACACAGCTGGCCAATGTGAGGCAAGTCCTGGAGTCCCCTTCTCCTGCAAGGCCTCGAGTGCCTCACTGCACTGTGACATGACTTTTTAAACATACCTTGCCTCCTTCTCCTTATGCCCTCAGAAGCATCTCCCCATGTACGATTACCAGGTAAAGACAATGCAGCCTGTTGTGTTTGGCAGTGTCGGTGGTTTGGTGCACACACGAAGTGGGTACTCCTGCTCTGTCCTGTATTGCGTACGTGGTGCTTTTTCCATCTTCAAAGCATTTTCCAGCCATGAACTAAGAGCACACACATTAGCTGAGAGCACACACCCCTCCCTAAGCAGCTGATGCTGGGCACATCCCAGGAAAAACTTCCAGAATGTGACACACCACTTTTGATGCAAATAAAATGATGCCATATTTCATCAGCTCTATTAAAAGTATTTAAGTAATTTAACTCATGATACTTTAAAAAGCCTTTAAGAAACAAATGTGGTACATGCCTTGTTCTCACTTTTTTCCTCCCCTTTTTTATTATTTTTCTCCCCCTCCTTTTCCCCCACCCCTTATTTTCCAGGTTGAATTGGCTTTTTGGTATCTTACTGCTTGCTTTTCAATGTGTGGTTTTGCAGAGTTTTTTGTGTTATGGTAGCTAATTTCTCTACTTTCCAGCTCTGGTACTGTTACAGTTTCTGCAACAAAGGAAAGTGTCATCTGCAAAACAGCATGAGTATGACTGGAGTACCTCATCTTTCATATCGATTTTGCAAACATTGTGTTTTATTTCCATTGTGTTCATTGGGCTGTGCTGTGTGTACCCGCCTTGCCTCTGGACTGTGTTTACCTCTCACAGCTTTAACATGATTTCTCATCTTCATGTGGTCCTTCACATGTTTCCACCATCCTTCCAGCTGTCCAGCATCTGGCCCCTCTGAACCCACAATGGCTTTGTATCCCACCACCCCTGTAGTCAGCTTGGGTTTTATCCCTCCTTTCCCTTTAACTTTTCCTTGAGCAGGGCCAACCCTTCCCAGCCAGACAGTCCAGGTGAGTTGGGATGAGATGACATGCCCTGCACAGGACAGAAATATTGTCCAGAGCCATGTGCTCAGCTCCCTCATGCTGTCATTTTGGGGAAAATGGAACAGTGTCCACTGAGTTGTCATATGTAGTGCATTTTTTGGGTGGCTTCAGTGTAGTGAGTGGCCATTGGTGGTGGTTTCTGCTCCAGACCTTCCCTGATCCGCAGATACACAGGGCTGTCTATGACTAACCACAGCCAAGACACTAGTTTTGTGACCCCTAATGTCCAGCCCATTTCTGAGAGGATTTTTTTTTTCAGGCCAAACTTAGGTATTTTGGGTGCAGCTCACTTCTTCTTGCACTTTCTGCTTTTTCAGGGGAGGCAGATGAAGAAGCCTTTGCCGAGGAGTGCCGCCGGAGAGGACAACACGCGCTGCCTTCCCAGCCAGCCAACCTGCGCCTGCAGAAGTCTCACAGGCCTGGCAGCTCCCCCCGATATGCCTTTCATTATAACAGTGATGAGGTGGAAGAACAAGATAGAGGCCGGGTCACAAGCAGCTTCGAGGCCCCTTTTCATTTATCAGGTGTGCACAAGCATGATGGGGAGAAACACGCAAAGGAGGATCTGCCAGCTAGTCAAAAGCCAGAACCAAAAAGCCAAGCAAGGTGTTGGTGCTGTGTGTTGAGTTAATGTCAGCTCCCTGGTAGATAATAGACAGCAGCTTGTGCCTTCATCCTGCTTTAGCTCTGCCCTCCCATGTAGCCTACATTCACTAATGCCCTGGGATATTTAAGGATCCAGGGCAAATATTGTTGTGCTGCTGAAGTGCCTCTGCTCTTCATTGTTAAAAGTGAAGGCCTTTTAGAGGTTAACTCATCACAATACTTTGCACATTCATTTACTTAAACTGTGCTTGGCTTCCTTGTCCAAGGAGAAGTTCAGCAACTTGATACTATTTCTGGAAGCTGCAATTTTAGGCCTGCTAAGTCCTAATAGAGAAGGCTGATACCATTCAGGCAAACGTGGCAACGTGGCAATTTTCTGGGTTATTTTTGGAAGTAATTAGTCCTTTGATATATTTCCAGTCTGTAATGTTTTGGCAATGTAGTCTAGAGGCTATCTTGGACAACAGAGTCCTCATAACTACTTGATTTAATTGGAACCTGTGGTCAGAGATCATCCAGGACTGCCAGGACAGGTTTTCCTGATACATGAAGATGCCTTTCAACTGGGATACCCAAACCAAGGGCCCTTCTCAGCAGTGTGGAATTAGGTGAAGTGCTGGGAAGTGTGACCATATGAGGCCCCTTGGGGTAAACACAGCACATAAAAAATGTGCACTGTGTCCCAAAACAGCTGCTCAGGTACTCCCAGTGCTGTACCAGCTTCTGCTGCATTTATGAGCCTTTAAATCTAACACTGCCTTCTGTATGGAAGACCTAAAGATACCATGTGGGATAACAGATTGAAGAAATAGAAATATTTAGATATATGTCTTCCTGATCAGTGGCATGGAAGTTGTGTCTTTAAGGATGGCAAAGTTGAATATTTTCCTTAAAGAAAAAAAAAGAGAGAAAAAAAGGAAAAAAGCTACAGAGGCCTGAATGTAACCTCTGGGCTGATGTCCTTAAGTCTCCCATCCATGGGTTACGTTTGTAGCTGGCAAAACAAAACCTTGGCAGTGCCTTTGGAGACATGAGGGTCTCTGCAATCATAATACTTTGCAAGGTTTCCAAAGAGTGGCTGAGTTTGACAGGCACTGTGCAATTTTTGGAGCAATTTTTAAGATTGCTTAGGACTTTCTGCTGTGAAATTATTTATGCTCCAAGACGCACAAGTTTGCAATTAAAATTAATTTCCAAAAGTATTAGTGCAATCACAAAATCCCCTCTTCTGCCAGTAGACTGTGAGTTGCTATAAAAGACTCAGGGTGAAAACTTGATTGAAGTAAGACTAAGATTTTACTGTTGCTTTAAATATTTTGCCTGCTGTTCCTCTGATGGGCAGGGCTGCTGAAGGACTGGCCGAGTCAGTCATAAAAACCTACGTGAGTGTCTTAATCCCTCCCTGGGAAGTTTGTGCACGAGCCCTGGCCAGTACTGCCATTCTCCTTCATGTTCCTCTCTGCTGACTGCCTTGGCCAGAAAAGAGGCTTCACCAGCACAGCTCTGTCATTACAGAGCCCACTGACTTGCTCCCGCTTGGCTTTCATCGCTCACTGCGAAGGCTGCTGTGCTGACATGGGCCACCGTTGGGAGAGAACAGCATCTTTTTCTGCCTTGGTCCAAAGACCTCTCAATTCAGTGCAAAATTTTTAAGTTCAGTGGCCTCAAACCAGGTGTTTTCCACCTCAAATCAGTTTTGCCTCTCCTGGTGTGGCAGCAGAACCACACAGCCATTTTAGATGTTGTCCCAGTTGGAGCATCTCAAGCAAACCGTCAGTCTTTAATGATTTACCTGCAGTGAAGTGGTTTTATTTTCCCAGCTCTAGGAATGAGACTGTTTGAGTTTTGATTTGTATGTCTGTAGGAAATTTAAATGAAAGAGAAGGGGATAGGTTTCATCTTAATCACAGGGTGGGAATCCCTCTGCAAGGGGCATCTCTAGTGCCCATGAGGGAAGGCTGGCCAACTCGTTTAGACTGGCACCCAATATCCAGAGGTGAGAAGAATCCTCTCCTTAATCAGGATTCCAGTCATGACAGTTGGGTATTTAACAAAAAAATTAGAGTTTAATTTGGTTCTCCATCCAACACTTCACATTTAAGTGGAAATTTTCTGGAAGCTGTTCCAGGTTTCATAATGGTCTTTTAGAATAAAATTTCACCTCTTGTGCTCTGAAGTCGCTGCATATCTCAGTTTTCTAGCTCCAAACAAGGAATTTTTAAAATAATAAGCGATGTGCTCCCTGACTGTGTGATACATGTGTGACTGGTGGGATCTGAGCTGGGTCCAAGTGATACTAATGCCAGCAGAGACCTGGGTGGGGGTGGCAGCTATTAATGGCAGAGGTAGTGGTAACTATCCGTAAAAAGCTACCCTGGATTTGGGAGTTTCGACCTTTATCCAGCAAGAATGGTTGAAATGTTTAATAGTTGAAATACTGAAAAATACATGATATGGAATCTCATTATTTGGAAGATAATATTGCAAGGTTTGCTCTTCCTTTTGATTGAAATAGCTTCCATTAACCTACGACTTACATCATTAATTATTTGGTTTTGCTGCATTTTTATCGGCTGGCATCTGTGGAGAGGAAACCTCTCTAAAAGAACTAACTTGACTAATCTTGATCCTTTCCTGGCATGGATTCCTCTTCTGGAAAGTTGAGCTATTTGTACTTTATTTCATCTTTAACTCAGTCTCTGTTCTTTTTACCAACATGCAGTTCCCTGAATTACACTTTACTAACTAGTAGCAGCAATATGCTTGGTTATCCAAACTAATTACTTTATAATTCCATCACATACTTAGTCTTGGGCATGTAATGGAAAGAGAAAGGAAAGCAAAGCCACTGTTTTCTATGGAAACCTAATACGTGAGGAATGATGGAGTTCCCCCTCCCTTTGCTCCCCTGGCTGTAACTGTGTGCCAGTGGGAACAGCTGTACTCTTTTGGGGCAGGGATTGGGAATTCTGGCTGGTGGATTTGGAGGCTGGCTGGTTGCTCCCTGGCTTAGCCCAGAGCTGCCTTCATGCATGGTGTTTTGGCTGCTGGTACGAAATGATCCTGTTACCCATTTGCTTCCCATCGAAGATAGCTGGGTTGCACATGGGAGGGCTTCCATGGCTGCAGAGCCTTGCAAGCTTTTGATTGCCCTTTGGGAGTAAAACCTTGGAAATGTGTTCAGTAATAGCATTGCCTAAATTAACAGCAGGCAAGGGGATTGTATCTGGCTTGGTATGTTCTTGTGGCAGTTCTAGGCAAATTGGTAATGAAAACAATGGTGAGCAAGCACCAAGGAAGGCCCCTGCAAGTTGCTAAAGCTTCTCAGTCCCCTAAAACATCAAAGTTGGGATTACATCATTGGGTTGGCCAGTGAAACTGGAGAACTCGCCCCTTGGATTTAACAGTGCAGGTAATTAAACGGTGGAGCAGCATACCTGGACAGGGTGGGATGTTGTGTCACCTCTGTCTTTACGTAAAGACAGGCTCGCTGTCCACAGTGCTCCACGGCAGGGCAGGAGCTGGGGATGCAGGGAGGGAATTAGTAGGTCAGGCTGTGGTGTGTGCTGGGCAGTGGCTCAGGCTGAAAGGAGGGGATGTGAAAGTGTAGTCCAAAGCTGTAATTGCAAAGTGAGTCACGTGCATGAAATTATATTGAAGCTGTGATCTGGGATGAATTTCTATAATGGCACATGTGAGTGCGGTCAGTCTGAAATAACAGAGGGTGGCTGCAGCTCAGAAGTGAACCAGCTGCCTTTGAAATAGCAATTTATTGTTTGACAAGAGAGACATTTCTAAGAGCAGAAAATTAGAAAGAGCATTACAGAACTCAGCTTGAAAGTGCCTCATTGCCCTGTTAAAGCCCTGTGTGAGTGCTGGGGCCATGACTGCTTCCATGGTTTGAAGGAGGGCAAAAGACTGGCTGCAATCTTAGCAAAAAGTTACTGGATCTTGGAAAACATTTCCTCTAGGATCTGAGAAGAAAGCGTGAATCCCTCCCACCCCAACCTCAGTGTTTCTCTCTCAAAGTGGAAGGAGGTTCATCCAAAGCCTTCAGCTTTGCAGATCTATAAAAATCAGGCCTTGGCATTTGTTGCTGACTGGTGTGGGTCAAGAAGCAGCAATGCTGCATGTTTATTGTCAGCTGTGACTGAGCACTTTGCTTCCTTCTGCTGATTCCTGCATTCCTCTGTGCCGGCAGAAGGTGGAGCAGACCCGTGGCTGCTCCCTGCATCCTGGCAGAGCAGGCAGATGTCAGGCAGGGTAGGAAGAAGTAGGATACCAGAAATGTGTTGGGTAGGAGTGTTTTCCCCAGGACACTTGTGCCTTTGGATCGGCTGCCCGATGTACACGCCTCCCTCGCAGTTGCCACCCAAGAATGTGATGAGTTTCATAGTCAGTGACTGAACAATCTCATGACTTTGGGAGGTGCATTTGGCAGGGAAGTAGAAAGCCACAAGGAAAGTCAATCTGGGACACAGCAGAGAGGCTTCCCAATTTGTTTTGGTCCTCCAAAGTGAGGGTTGAGGGAGTTGCACCTCGGTGTTGTTGGAAGTTGTTTTCAGCTTTCAGCAGCGTTATGAAAGCTGGAGTACCTTCTGTGCTCCTTATGGTTCTTCTGGAAGTAGAACAGAAGGGGATGAAATGAAAGAGTGGGTTAGCTGTTGCTGTTTGTTTTAGGCAGGAATTATCCAGGTAGTAAACCAGGTGTAATTCCAAGTTGTGTGTATTCTTGCTTCATCCATCTCTGCTCCTGGCAGCTGACAAAAGCAAGAAATACCAAGTTAGGGTGATATCTATCTGCTTTTGAGTGAATCTGTTTTCCAAACGTCACAGCTTGCGGAAGCTCTCAGCAACCTGTTCTCCCTCCATGCTGTGCTGCATTTCTAGAGTTTGGATGGCTAACGATTGCTTCTGAGGGTGGAAATTTGAACAGCCCTTCTTCAAGGCCAGCACTGTTTGGCTGAAGCCAGTTCAGCCTGGCACTTACTATGGGAAGTTTCTATGGACACTTTGTGGTGCTGGCAACTTGCCAGGACACAGGCTCAGTGCAAAGTGATCAAATAGTCATGGGGCTGCTGCTTTCTAATTCAGATTTTGTTGTTCCATGACTTTGGGGCTAGTCTTGTAACCAAGGCAGCTAAATGTGCTTTTAATTAGTGCTAGTTGAAGTATTTGAGTGAAATACACACTGAAGGGCTACATCTTTAGTGTGAAATTCTTATTTATGTTAGGAGCTGCTTCACTTGTTTGGATCAGGGTTTTGGCTGTTATCACCCAGCAGAGCATCACTGGAGCTAACAGACTGGCAAAGTTTGACCTATCCTTTCTTCTTGGGTGGGGGTAGAAAAGGAAATGGTAGAGAGTGAAATTATTTATCACAGCAGCCTCAAAACAGAAAAGACCTGGCAGTTTTCTCCTGAGAAATACTCTGTATTTGTCCGTTATCTCCTACTTTAGCCAATCTGTTTCTGTGTGTCAGTGATAAAAGAAAGCTTGAAAGATTTCCACTTTTCACTCTTATCATTCTGAAGCTGGTAGGAGACCATGTTGTCAAATGCCTAAATATCTTCATACCACATTATTTTAAGTTTTGAGTTGTTTCATTTATAAGACAATGAATTATGTGGTATTCACTTCAAGTCATAATTTACATTGACTCACAGTATTTTTAAGGAAGAGTTGCTAGAATTGCTTTCAAAACCTCAAACATTTGAAGAAAATGGACTGTCGCAAAAAAAAAAAGTATTTTGATATAAAAATTGCAGCATCAAATGCAATCATGCTTGGATGTGAAAGCCTTTTAGAAATACTGACAGTGTTTTGAGAATGAAAAATACAAAAATTAGGAGCTAATAAACTGCTAGGGTTTAATGACCCTTTCCCAAAAATCTGTGCTAATATTTCATAGTTATTACATGAACTGGTTCTGATCAGCTGATATGATGCTGTTTTCCCTCCAGTAAAGGGAAGAATCCTTTGAATAACACCCCTGGATTGCGAGGAGTCAGCGTGTCTCTTCTGCCTCCATTGACCTCTGTGGGGACGCAGAGAGATGCTTGAGCCCTTCTGGGATGGGTGCCTTACTTAGTAAACTGAATGCCAAGGGATCCTGGTTTTGGTGATGTATAGGTGACTGAGGGCCTGACATGGAAGGAAACTTCCTGGGTAGAGTTGTTAGTGAGTGGATGTTCACACAGTGTCCTCAGGGACAGGACTGCAGCTCAGGGGGTGGCAGGTGCAGGGAAAACCCAGCGTCATCTGCAATTCTGCAAAGCACTGCCAGTTCTTCTCTTCCTTAAACAAGAAAACTGGTTTCCACTCTAGCTGATCGCTCATGGCAGAATTTCTTAGTAAATACCCTGCCTCTTGACTCAGATGATTGCAAAAGATGAAGTCATGCAGTTGATACAGCACAGGAACTAGAGCGATAACCTAGAACAGTTTCCCTTTGCTACAAGGGAGTGTATTTCCTCTAATGCACAAGCCTTTGATAATGTCTCAGATAGTTTTAGCTGAAAAACTTACCTTGTGGTTCTCCCCAAGTGTTAAACTGAAGAACTGCAGATCTGCCGTGGGCACATCTCTACTTGCACTTGGGAGGAACTCTGGTGAGGAGCAAACTGCAGCCACAGCTGGCTCTGTGCTCCTCCAGCCTCCCTCCACTTCCTTTTCCCATCTGATACTAAACTGATGGAGAACCAGGTGCAATGGTGACACGGCTTCCTCAGGGCCATCTCTGCCTGCCTGCTGACAAAAAGGGAGCAAACAAAGAGATTTCCACACAGGCAGAGCTGTGCCCTTGCAGGGTCATTCCACTCCCAGCGCTGCCTCTCGCTGGCTCATCCTCTGTGCTGGCCCCAGTCACTGGACTGTGCTGATTCCCAGTGGCAGAGCACCACTGAGCTAAAAGAGCCCTCCAGCTATCTGAAAGCATCAGAGGGATTGTCTGAGGGAAATGTTGGCTGGCTTTCAGTTTAGATTTATGAGTGCACCTGGTGGATGTGGTGGTTCACACAGTTCACTGCCGTGCCAGCAAGTTGGATTTGACTGAGGAAAAGGTGTGAGCTAAAGCTAGAACTGTTTTTCACACATCTTTCTGGGGGCAATAAACCATTGGAATGATGATCACATGGCTGGAAGCTTGTGCCTACTGAACCTGTAGCAAATAATTGTTGCTTGAACTCAATACTTTCATGCACCATTGGAGCTGCAGTAGAATATAACCTGTGGTGCATAGTTAAGCATGAGCAGACTGATGACCAGCATATAATATATATATTGGTAAACACTGGGCACCTTCTTATTTACTCAGGATTCTTGCCATTCCTTAGTCTTAAAATGGAAATGCAAATATCGTGGTAACTGACTACTGTGAGCAGGAAATGCCAGTACTTAAATAGCTCCTGCTGTACAAGTCTTATTTATTGCTTCCGTTTTGAAAATTGTTCTGGGTTTGCATGTGCTCTAATTTTGAAGCTTTTCCTGAATGGCTTTGAAGTATTTTGAAAGGTCTCCAGATCCTTTCAAACTTCAAAGATTGGTAGTGTTTTCTTTTCCATCCTATGTAAGGGATATAGTGGAAATGATAATTTAAAAAAACCCAAAACAAAGCAACACATTAGGAAGCCAGACCTCTTCTTTAGTATTCCTTAAACCATTCAGAGAATGTGTGCCTTTGCTAGAGGGATAAGTCCATGAATGCTGTGAAAAGTGTTTTACAAGCCATGTTTCCTCAGGATACAGAGAAGTCAGCAAGAGGAGGAAGCAGAAGCAGAGAGAGGAACAGAAGAAGAAGAAGTCAACCAAAGGGAGTTACTAAAATGGACTTCTCTGCTATGCGAATACCTTTATAATAACGACAACTTCATGTTACCTTTGAGCACACCTCTTTTGTGTATATTTTTTGATTGTTCACACTGCTAGCAAGGAAGTGACTCATGTTTCAAACTGTACTAAAATTGCACTATGTTATTCCTTTTACTTTCACGGAGTGGCTTTCTTGCCAGTCAGGTTAGGGAATTTGGACAAGGCTGGCCGTGGTTAGAAGTGCTGTAGGTTTGAAGATGGGAAAGTGTTACCGAATTTCTTACCTCTTCCTTCCCTGGGACTAAAATGACTTTAGTCTAGTGTTTATTTGTCTTGTAGGACATAAAGGGTTGTGCAAGTGCCTGTTTGTTTGGTCACTGGCATCAACATCAGGCCCGTGGAAAGAGGAGTCCTGTTCAATCATGTCATTGGGAATGGGACTGAGACATGAGCTCTTATAGGGTAATTTATGCAAGCTTATTAAGTGACTTTTATGATTGGGGTTTTGGTTTTGTTTTGGTTTTTTTTCCCCCAGGCTGGGCAGTTTTGTCCCTGCTATGAAAATATTCCTTTATTTTAAACCGTATCATGAAGTTTTGTCCTCTGATTTTAAGGAATGTAGTGTAACAATGGCCTCCTGTAAGTACTCCTGCTGATTTCTTTAAGCTTAGTTGACTCTTGATGAATTATTTAGTGAAACCATTCCTTATTTTAAAAGTTTATTTTCAGAACCTAGAGACAAATTATCCAAGTGCTACTTTAAAACTGCTCTTTGTTTCTGCTGGGTAGGTTTTAGATAATAAACATTTTTTCAGCATCTTTGTAAGATTTTATCAAGTTGTTTCTGCAAGGAACTTACACCTTTATGTATGAAAACATTTTTACATCGGTTTTATTGCAGAACTAATTTTTTTAGCTTGAAAAGATGTCCTAGATTTTTTTCCTGGCAAGATGACTTCCTTGCTTCCCATACTCGTCTCATGTGCATGACACATTGCTTCTCTTAACCTGTTAGTGTGTACAGAGCCCTTCTGTCGCCTGAAGCATTTACCTGCATGTTTCTTGCTGGTGTGTTGTCTCCTCTTCTTAACCTCCAGGTAAGAGTTAGTAGCTTATGGTTTTGTTTTGTTTCTTTTGTCTTCCCCCTGCCAATACGTTGTTGATGTAACAGCCTTAAACCTGGCAATATTGAGAGTCCACAGTTCCTGGAGAAACTCACTCATCCTAACGTTTAAAAGATGTAGGAATGAACATAACGGTGTAAAAGAGAAGCTAAACAGAAAAGTTAAGTCTGCATTCTAGCATGGTTTGATGTAACAAGTTCTGGTGTCTCTGGTATCTGAATGGTTTAGCTTTAATTGCCCAGTGTAATCCTCTGAAAGCAAATAACCCTCTGTGAACTCTGTGAGGGATGTAAATGACGGTTCCTATCCAATGCAACTGAGTACCGGTTTTCTGTCACCTGAGTACCACTTTTTTTTTTTGTGCAGTGTTACTAATATTTAAAAATAAAGAAAATCTGCCTTTATACTTTGTCCTCTTGCACTGTGCTGTAGATTGCAGCTGGCATCAGTTGCCTGTGTTTAATTTCCATTAAAGTTTAGGCTGGAAGCACACAGGGGAGAGTCCACATTCACACAACGCGCATAAGCATTCCAGGTAATTCCTTTTGTTAAATCCATGAGCAACTCAATACACGTTCCTGTGTTAAATGGTTGGTACTGGAAAATGAGGGTTCTTTCTGGCTGGAAACATCGCTATGAGGAGCATGTATTTCAAGCAGAGCCTGCACATTTGCTGTACAAGGAATATTCATCCTGCATAATACACAACATTGAACTGCATCCTAGTTAGGTCAATTCCCTCCACACATGTTCCAGTTTTAAGCTGTTACTGCTCCTTCTTTGTTTGGAACATGGTAGTTTTTTGGAAAAGCAGGAGAGGTGACAGCAGCGTAGGGCTGTTCTCCCCAGAGCTGTCCCTGTGCTGTGAGCAGCCTCACGCAATAGGACAGAGTGGCTCCAGTTCAGGAATGTGCCTTGAAGAGTTAGAGCAGGCTGGGATTTGATGCATAAATATCTTCTTGACTCAGTCCCTGTGTTAGGCTTGATGGAGGAGGATAGAGCATTAATTAGGAGACCTGCAGGCAGGCTCTAAATTAGTTAGGAAGCCTGTCTCAACAATGGCACCCTTATCCCACAGGAAGGGTGCTGGCATGCTTGCAGGTGGCCTCCTACACCCTGTGCCTTCCATTGGGAGAAACTCCTGGGAAACAGAGTCCCCACAGGAAGGAACCATAGGTATAATCTTTCCTGTAACTACCTAGAATCTGCCCAAGCTTGCCCAGAAATTGAGATGTGGGCCTATGGCCATTAAGTCTAATTCATTTCTTCTTGGCCTAATTATTTCTGGAGTTTGGCTGAAGGGTAACTGCTTAACTGCAGCCCATGGAGCGTGGCTGTAGCACTGTGCTCACGTGGCTGTGCTCCTTCCAGGACAGCTGGACGTGGTGCCACCTCTGTGTGAGCAAGCACATATGTGAGGCCTTGTATCCCAGTGCATCCACCTGCCAAGGGTGAAGGCTGCATGATGAGGTGGTTACTTAAATATGTATTGGGGTAGGAAAAAATGCAGGTGGGTGTGAGACACCACAGCTGATAACAGATGATGCTGGCCCAAGAGTGGCTGTGAATAAACCTATTGTGAAAGTTGGGAAAAGATTTTTCCCATCCCACAGCGCTGCTATGGAAGAGCTGAGAACAGAAACAAGAGCTAGTTTAAATACAGACCTGATGTGATTTGTAAAATGTGTTGCAAATTGGTTCTTTATGGAGAAGATACCTGGGCTCAAACCCCCAAAATGTATCCTATGAGAAAATTTATTTACTCTGTTAGGAACAGTTGAGTAACAGCATCATTAAAAGGATACACTGAAAACAAACCAGTTTGATCTTAAGATAGAAGGGACAAAATCACAAACAAACAAAATGCTGACAGATAAATGTTCCTGCTCCTCACTTGGAAGCTGCCACTCTGAAAGCTGTTTAAATTCAGTTGTTTTTCTACACCTTCTAGAGATGTGCACAGTCTGCTCTTTGAACTAAGGTTTGGCAAGACTTTGACCTGAAATAAATGATCTCAGAGTGCGTAGGTGTCAAAATGATAAAAAAGTAGTTTTCAAAAGTTTTTGCCCAGTCTCTGCTCCGTGCTGGTGTCACATTTGTGGGCAGCCTGCAGACCTGTACTAAAGTAAACTAAAAATAAATGGCGGAGGAACTGGACTTCACACAATCTATGAGATTTATAGTGAAGACATTTTATTACACATAGCACACAGTTTATATAGGGGTTAGGACTACAGCTTATTGGTTAAAAGAGTTACACACCACCACGCTAGATACTTCAATTGGTTAAAACCCATATCTCACAAGTCCCATGTTTATATTATTTCATCCTGGCTGTTTTCGTGCACCTGCACAGTCTTGTGAATTCTTACTATGTGAATTCTTGGGGAGTAAATCTCCTCCCTATCAGCCAGCAGTAGCTGAGCTCTTTGCTGCTCCTGGCTGATAGCTGAGTCTCACAGGGCTTTCTATAGATCTGAATTGCTCACTTTTGATTTTACTGTAACAACACTGTACATCCTACTAGAGGTAACACAAACTCTGTTTTCCTCTGCCAGCTTGGCTTTCTTTACTGAGACTTGGTTTTCCCACAAATTTCAAACCATCTCATGAGCCTTTGTATGTGTTTCTTGAAATAACACACTGAAAAGATGCCTTTTTCGAAAAGTCAGATACCCATAAAATGTGCAATGATCATTAGCAAAACACTAAGCTGCCTGTTTTTCCAAGCACATCTGAAATGTGACTCATACCCACTTGTTCTTCAGGAATGTTCCTAGGCATGTGCCACCAAACTGGTGTCTATCAAGTGGTGGGATTAGCTTGTTACTATATCAAATGTCATTGTTTTATTCTGCCCATACAGAAATTTATTAATTTCGATTTTACCTTGCTTTTGTGCTAGCTGCACAGGAATTTGTATTCCTGGGATGCACAGGTTAGTCCTTCCTGCATTTCAGATCTCAGTTATCCTCCTTTTGTGCAGCCCCACTCCTTTATGTCCAAATTGAGCTCCCATTTTTTAGTGCTCCCTCACATTACCTTGCCAGGGGAGCAGCTTGCTGCCCTGTAACTCACATATTGATGGGAGGGTGGTGGTGGTACAATTGCCAAAAATTAGGTATATTTAATTCTGCTCTTCCCAATGAGCAAGTTGGAATCCAGTCTTAAGAGACTTACTTGCAAAACTTTCCTCATTGCTCTCTGTTGCACTTAAAACTTTAGGCAAGGCAATTTTCCTCTCCACTGATGAGAAAGAACAGAGGGAATGTAGAGCCAGATCTCATTAAATGTTCATATTTGGAACTATGATCAATTCACCTGCCCTGTCCCAGGGCTCTTTGTCTTCCCACAAGCTTTTCTAGCCAAAAAGGATTAGGTAGGGTGTTGGGGAGTTTCAGGTTTGTTATGTTTGTTGGTGCCCTCTTAGCCACCAGCTGTTCACAACTGACAGCAGGAGAAGCACTTCCCAAGTGGCTGATTGGACATGAGATGACATTTCCAAGCAGGTTACTTTGCCGCTCTCATCATGACAAGCAGAGACTGATCACGTCATTTGGCACATCTTGAACTTCAGTGTCAAGTATCCCAGACTTTCCTCCTGCCTCTTCCTGAAGGTCTCATGTTGTCACTGCAAAACCAGCCCAAAAAGCAAGAAGTGTTAGAGGGAGTTCAGAACACATGGGCTCATAATGACTCTGAATGCTTTGATTTCAGGGAAACACCTCCCTATCTGCCTGGAAGTGATCACAGATTTTCTAAGATGTTTTCAAGGAAGCAACAGTACTTCACTGCACTGGCTGGATGTCCAATTGCATCTGTTCAGTCTGTTTCCATTGGCATGCACATATACCTTTCTACTGAAGTAGCAGACGTCATTTTTTTCCATCCCTTGTTTGGGAAGTGCTCATCCTTTGGCCAATGCAGAGCTGTTTGCTTGTTCTTTAGGCTGCCAGTGGTTGCAATTCAATGAAGTCTTATATGGCAGGTGTTACTTTTACATTATTTCTATATTAGAGAGTTGCAGTTGGGGAAATTTAACCTAATAAACAAAACTTACTTTCAAATTTTTAAGGTGAAAGCCAACATGGTAAAATGGTAGCTCATGGCAAAGCCAGTATGCACATACACCCCTTAAATGTAATGGGGTAAAACATACACAATATGTGTTTCTGCCTGATTTTTTTTGAGTCCCAATGTGTGACTTTTTTGATGGTTTAATATGTTAAGCCGAGCAGTGCTGGTTGCATTGAGACCAAGAGATAATGTGAAGCCTCTTTAACAGACTTCATGCTCAGAGCTGAGGAAGGGAAGGAGCTCTAAGGAGAGGCTGAGGAGCACAAAGCAAATGCTTCCCACAGCACCTGGAAGGAACATTTACCAAAGGGGACTGACTTGATCCTGGCAGCAGACACAAGATACAACCTGCCCTACTGGTAGTCTGGTGACAACACGGGTTTTACTGCTTCAGGATTTCAGGTGAGGAGGTACCGGCAGTGGAGCCTGCTGTGAGTCAGGCTTTGTACTCATGGAAATGATTTGTCAGCTGCCTGGCCACTGTCCTGTCTTTGATAGTGACTAATGGTAGATGCCTAGGGGAAAGCACAGCAACAGGCTAAGCATGTAACAGCTCACCAGTGTTTTCCCAGCTGTGGCACTCTGGGGGTCAGAGGCTCCTGGATCCAGAAATGGTCTTTCTGTTGCCCAATATTTTTTTTATCATTGACTTGTTAACCTGGAAAGCTCCTCAATGCCCACTGTCCTATGACAAGGGCATTCCTCATGTGACTCCACTGGGTAATGAAATAGCCCCTCCCTGTGTTTTAAAAGTCTCTCCTACAGCTTCCTTTGGTTTCCTCCGCTCCTCCATCCCAGCATTGGAAGAGACACTGCACACCACATCTTCATTCACCTTTTCCATGGCACTCAAGATTTTACACATTTCACTCATGGCAAACTTTGGTTATTAACTCTTTTATGCCTCAAGAGGTTCAGCACATCGAAGCATTCCTTGCAGATAAGCCTTTTCCTACCTGTGATCACACTCTCAGGTTGGGAAACCTTGTTAAACAGTGGCTCAGCTCCATAAATAGTGATGACCATCCAGACAAGCATGACTAGCATGTTATCAACCTGCTAATACGCTGTTGCCAGGAAGAGAACCAGGCCATGCACATCCCAGGATGCAGGAAGAGCAAACCAACACCTGGGACCGGGCTCTGATGCCTTTGGTCTCACCAGGCTCTCACAGGCTCTGAAATGCGAATCCATGAGCTCATGGCAGTGATGATATCTCAACTCCAGAGCGTGGTCCCACACACCTCCCCACCCCCTCAGCCGAAATTGCGTCACGGGGCATTCCTTGGCAGCAGGTGGGATGTGCACCTCCTGACTCAGGCACAGCTCCTGCTGCCACTCATTGCTCCCCCAAGGATGAGCTGTGTGTGCCTCTGCCTGGCTGGCAGCACCCAGGCTGTGGGGTGTGCTGGCTCTGCCAATGTGGCTGCTCCCACAGAAACCCTGCAGTGGCTGAAGGATCCCTGCCAACCACGGACACAGGTAACCTTGGGAAGGCATCGTTCTCCTGGTGTGGCACATCCCCGATTTCTGCAGCACTGCCCGTAGCAGTGCAGCAGCTTTTCCACTTCCAACCCCTTCTTGTCCAAAATGAAGATTATTTTTCCCATCTGTGACTTTCCCTGTTCCCCTCAGCATCTTTTGTGCAGGGACAGCTGCATGCAAGTGTTCACTTACTGGGTTTTTGGGTCATCCATGTCATTTGGGAAATTTTAAATGCCTGGGGAGTTAATTATGAGGAAACAGCAGTGATGGGAGGATCCAAAGAAATGGGAGGGTGCAGGACATCAAACAGTGATTCTTAAAGTGCAAAGGCAAAACAAGCCCATTGATCTGAGCCCCCAGAAGTTTGTGTCACGACCTGCCCAAGCTCAGAGTGTGTTTGGCTCTTGTGTTCTGGTTCAGATCCAGCTCCACTTTAAATATGATTTTGCCCAGTATGTTTTTGTCCTCAGTACAGACACAGGTTTGGGTGATGGGTAACCCCTGCCTGCTGTGCCCTGCTCCAGCAGACAGCCCTGCTGCAGTGTGTGGGGAGGAGATCTTTGGGTTCACCTGAGCCACTTTTTTTCTCAGCAGGATTCAGGTTTGGTGGTGGCTCTTTTTCCTTTCCTTGGAACCACAGATTTTTCTACCATGAATTCTTGGGAAAATATTATTCACCCCATGTAATGCAAGTCTGAGGTTGTATTATGAGATGGATGTGAGAGAACACGATGGTAATGAGTCACCTCATATCATGTTTTATTGTGATGTGTCCGCTGAGAAAGCTACTGAGCTATAGGTGTTTCTACCAGCCCAATTATGAAACAACCTCTGGTTCATGCAGGGATTACTAAGTTTTTCCTAGGCTGGTTAGCTGATAGGTTTAGATCTGTCATTTAGCAATGGGTTTGTTTTTTTTTTTTAAGAGTCTAACAATAACCTGCCTCAGAATCTATTTTCTACCCAGAAAAGTCATTGGTCTCTTCTTAGCAAGGTTTAAGCTTGCTCGGAAATTCCAGTCATCAAGATGGGACTGTCTCTCTTGGCAGAGGGGAAAGTTTGTGAGATGGCCTTTATTTTAGGACTACCTTCTGCTGGCATTGACTACAAGTGGGTGATGATGCCATTGCCCATTGCTGCTGAGAACTGAGAATATGAAGGTATGATTTGCAAAGTCAGGAGGTTAAAGACTCCCCCTATTCTTCTCAGTTTAAGCCAGAGAGTGACAGATGCCCTGACACAGACTGAAGTTTTCAAGGTCAGCTCTTTATTTCCATCCCTGCTGGCTGTGTTGCTGGTGCTCATTCAAAAGTACACAGGACCCTTCAAGACATTGCAGCAGCGCTGGGTATGAAATCATGTCTGTGGGATGTGGATGATGGAATCAGTGGAGACCAATGGGTCTTGGTCCCTCTCCACCATTGGTCTGGTGAGACCTTCAGGCAGCTGCTTTGCTTCCTGCTGAAATGCCCATGAATTTGCCAAGGCTGCACAAGCAAACAGCCTCTCAGCTGGGCAGTCTGGAAGTACCTCCTGTGCATGATCTGCTACTGTGGTGGAGGATGAGGTTTCCTTTCTTTTTAAAAGTTTGGGTAAATGTTGAGGATAAGGATGTATATGGTCAACTTTTTTGTTGTGCCATTTATTTTGACTCCTACTGGACTCAGTGAGGCAGGGCTGTAGTTTCTAGCCCCTCACACAGGGGACAGATTTGGGGCAGGCATAGATGGCTCCTCTCCCACAACCCTGTGCCTTCTCCTGGCTGCAGCTCTTGGGCAGTCCCTGTCCCTTTAGCCCTGTGTCTTTTCTGCAGCAGAAACTCAATTCAGTGAAATGCTCTGGGGCTTTCACTGTGTCAATAAAGAGGCCAGGGCAGGACCTTTCCCGTCATTTCTGTACAATGGTTTGCACTGCCCTTCTCAAAGTGTCGGTCTCACATCATTACTTCCCTGCAACCCCAGTCTGAGAAGATTTTCTAGTGGGGTTGTAAAGGCTTCAGAGGAGGCATCCGCGGAGGGAAGCTGAAAGATGGAAATGTTAACAGAGCTTTCATTACACACCCGATACATCATTACTTAATTTCTTTGCTTTTGCCTTCTGTTTCTCTTTTTTTTCCCCCTGATCAATAGCATTCATCCTACTCAGTGAACAGGCTTGATACTGTTTTTATGGTGTGAAAATTACTGTTGCTTTGACTGGCTCCTATTACCAGGTGACACTGCTTGGCAGAAAACAATGAATCTTCCCATTATTTGGAAAATAAATGTGATTTATGGGAGCAACAATTGATAGTGGTCTGTGTCTTGCCATCAGCGTGCTTGCCTTCTTGAAATAAGGCTTTTACCTTTGGAGCGTGAAGGCTGTTTGTCTAGTGCTGCAAAGCAATTTATGATACACATTTTTTAATCTCAGGTTTTATTAAGGATTTTTTAAAAGATGATGATAAAGAAAACATCTGTTGTCATTTTAAGGGTTTGATGGTTATGCTGAAAGCAGTTGTGTAGGTGTGAAGTTAAGTCCAGTGGCAGGGAAGAACATGTTGTGGATGCTGGGGATGATGGAGGGAGGAGGAGAAAGGGGAAAGCTGACCTGAGCACCTGCTATTGCTTCTCTTCACTCACTGTAGAGATGATGGTCAGCACTGAGGATTTATTATTAAAGTCCCACAGTACTGATAGCAAAAAATGGACCAATTTAACTGCAGACAAGTAGAATCACTTCCCCTGAGAGCTGTGCAAGACTTTACCCAAAGATGTCTGGGGGGGGGGGGGGGGGGGGGTTGTTCCCGTTTTATCTGTTCCTTTGTGCTGTTTTGCAGCAACCTCTGCTGCCCACTAGTTGGCCTTGGCTGTGGTGGGCCAGCTCTGTCCCCAGCTGTTGCCCATGCAGAAAATGTCTTGTGCTTGTTGAAGAACATAAAGATCTTAACTATTTCAGGGCACTTTTTGTACCTCTCTTAGGGCAAAGGAACTAAGGGAGTTCCTCCATTGCTTTGGATTTTTTTTTAAGTTAAAAATAGGTGTGGTGAGTTGACCCTGGCTGCACACCAGGCACCCACCAAAGCCACTCTATCCTTTCCCTCCACAACTGGACAGGAGAGAGAAAATACAAGGAGAGGTTCATGAATTGAGATTAGCACAGGGAGAGAACACACCCCAATTACTGTCACAGACAAAACTTGACTTGGGGATATTAGTTGAATTTACTACCAATCAGAATCAGAGCAGTATTATGAGAAGTGAAACAAATCTTAAAAGCATCTTCTCCCAACCCTCTCTCCTACTCAGGCTCTGCTTCCTCCTCCCCAGTTGTGCAGGGAGATGAGAATAGGGGTTACAGTGAGTTCATCACAGGTTGTTTCTGCTGCTATTTAGGGAGAGGACTCGGAGTCCTTCCCCTGCTCCAGCATGGAGTCCCTGCCATGAGAGACCTCCACAAACCTCTCCAGTGTGAGTCCTTCCCATGGGCTACAGTTCTTCATGAACTGCTTCAGTGTTTGTCCCTTTCTATGCAGTGCAGTCCTTCAGGCACAGGTGGCTCCAGTATGGGTCCTCCATGGGGTCACAAGTCCCACCAGGAAAACCTGCTCCAGTGTGAACTCTTGCCTCCATGAGTCCACAGGTCTCTGCCAGGACCCTGCTCATGCACAGGCTTCCCACAGCTTCAGAGGTTTCTTTTCAAGCATCTACCTGCTCCTGGATGGGTCTCCTCCATAGGCTGCAGGTGGATCTCTGCTCCCCCACAGTCCTCCATGGGCTGCAGGGGCCCAGCTGCCTCACCATGGCCTTCACCATGAGTGGCACCTAGAGCATCTCCTCCCCCTCCTTCTCGACTGACCTTGGTGTCCCTCCACATATTTTCACTCCTCTCTTCTGAATGCAGTTACCTCTGTGCAATATTTTTTTCTTCTTAAGTATGTTGTCACAGAGGTGTTACTATCATTCCTGATGGACTGGGCCTTGGCCAGAGGTGGGTCCATCTTGGAGCCAGCTGGCATTGACTCTGTTGGACACAGGGGAAGCTTCCTGCACCTTCTCACAGGCCTCCAAGTTCCCCTCAACTCTTTGGCTTTCTGCTTAACAACAATTTAAACTACAGTTCTGGTGTATTTACTTAGAGAGGGGCTGTTGTCTGGCTGAGTGCACACACC
Organism: Pithys albifrons albifrons; assembly: GCF_047495875.1. NCBI lineage: Eukaryota > Metazoa > Chordata > Aves > Passeriformes > Thamnophilidae > Pithys > Pithys albifrons. Next base: position 9,730,269 of record NC_092464.1, read on the forward strand.
AAGACCTCTGCAAGTGGCTGAAGTCAAACCCTGAGCTCTTCCTCACAGTTGTGTCTCCCATGCCAAGGTCAGGCAGACACAGCCCTCAGGGAGCAGAGTGACAGGTCACCTCAGCAGGGCACAGGGACCCCACAGCTCCAAGGGTGGATGCTTTGGGAGGGCTGCAATGCCCCAAACCCCCAGGTGTTGAGGAGCCACCCAACTAATTCCAGTCCAGGGTGGAAATTTTCACCTCTTAGGAATCAACTAATCAGCCAATGGTTCTCTCCTACAACACACTGTATAAAGGGCTACGTGTTTTTTGGCAAAATTACTTGTAAAAAAGCTCCATGTCCAAAAAGGTACTTCTGTGTATTTGCACAGGAAAGGATGAACACTGAACATGCACAAAGGGCCAATGACACAGAGACCAAATTATTTTCCTGTACAGAACTGGGCTTCTCAGAAAAATAGTTAACCAAGAGATTTTCATTAAGTTATTTTGACAAAGATGAATGTTCCCTGACGAAGCAGGTATATCAGGCTGGAAGAGTTTGACCATTAATTTTAAAAGTCAATTTTCTGTCTTGTATTTTGGAGCTGTTTTACTATTCCTTCCTGGCAGCCTTCTTGTTCTGCTTTTGGGCTGATTTCTGGTCAAGCAGAAGTGAATACCTGAAAGTTGTTTTTTTTCTCCACAGAAATAATCTTCATGCATATACATCCACACGTACATGGATTTTAAGCATCTTTCTGGATGTTTTTGCTTACTTTTCTTAGGCCAAGAGGATGGATCCTGTCATAGCAGTTAGGATGCTGACGCAATTGCCTTTATTACCCTTAAAGCAGTGCAATCAGCAGTTTTCTGAATGTCTTTGTGCAGAGCCTTTCTTTTTCAGGCCTCTGAGTTTATGTTCAAGTAGTGCCAAACACGGGGATGTTCCAAGCCTAATTTGGGTCTCTCCAGTGGAACCTCTTTGTTTTGCAGTCAAGAGGATAATATTATGAAAATCTGATCTGTTACATTACATGGAGCCATGTAATTTTTCTTAATGACGCCTCCAATGAGGTTATGATCTCATGGCAAGCCCAGAGTGTATTTCACAGAGAAACACCCACCCATAACTGGAGTACTTACCTCTTTTAAGCATCATCCCATACAGAAGGTACTTCACTTTACTTACTTCCTCAAACAGCGGCTTCTTCCACACAACTGCCTGTCTGGCTGCAGAGTCTGTATCCAGGTAGGGCTGTCTCTGGCCAGGACTAAACACAGGGCTTGTGCTGAGTTTGCTACAAGGAATGGGTTTCAGTGGGTGAAATGACACAAATACAGCTGCCAAGGTGCTATAATTATACACACTTTGATAAATATAATTACACTGTTGTTAAAGGGATTTTGGCACAGTTTATTTCTTCCACTTGCAAGAGCTGGATAAGAGATAGAGAGCTGTCAAAGCAAGTGCACAGTTTTGTTTCCTTATCTGAAATTAGAGCCCCAGTACACAGCTGTATTCTTATACTTTGAAGATTAATTTAAAATAAATACCATGCCTTTTATATCAGCCTCTTGCCTTCTGTCTGGGATTTCTGTCACATGGATGCACTTACTGCAGGTGCAGCTTTTCCTGCTGCCCCACTTTGGAGAGGATGTATTTGTGTGTGCTCAGCTCGCTCTTGGTGCAGGACTCAGCATTGCGTGTTTTAGAACCATATTTCTAGTGATAAGTATCTTTACTGGGATAATGACACAGGAAGAGTTGTTATGCATTAATTACACCAGCAGAGATTCTGGAATTATTTAAGGCTTCATGTGTGTAACATTAAGTATTGCTATGTGTATTGTTACACTAACTCTCACTCTTAAAGGGTATTTTATTTAGATCAGGGAACAGAAAAGCTAAGTAACAGAAGTACCACATTGCTACTCCAGAACTCAGTCATAATTTGATGATATTATCACAATATGTCCTCCATAAAAGATCCCCAAAAGATCTTATTTAAATTAAACCTTGTGGAGTATACAATGTTTTTCTGAATGGACTTACCCATTCCTTAATTTAGCCCCGGCAGTTGCTGAGCTATTTGCACTAATATATAGTGATATGTAATGAATTAAATCTTGATGCATCCTTCCAAGGGCAGTGGTGAAGAAACCTCATCAACACACATTACCTCAAAGCAGCCTTCACCAACTGATTTGTATCACTCCAAATGTGGAGCACTTTACTGTGATGAGTTAACTCCCAATACCTACACAGTAACCCCCCAAATCCTGCCATCATTTATGAGCCTGTAAGGAGCTTTGCTCCGCAAAGCTTAATGTACTCCCATCAGGTTCCTGACTTCATAAATAAAGCAGAGCCCTGCCTTCCGCCTGCGAAGAGGCTGCTGTGTTCCTGACTCTCTTGTCAAATGGAAATCATTACTAAAAAAATGTTTTGCATTAGCCAAGAGCTTTCTGCTTTGTAAGCTACCTCATCCTCATTTTTGATACAGCTTAATTACCCAGCCCATCAGCCTGATTTATCAGCTTTGTAAAAAAAAAATAGTTACTATTTCTTTAGAGTCTTTCTCATTTTCTGCAAATCCTGAGCATTTGGCATTGCTCATCTGGAAGCACCACTTCTTCTGGAGGAATCTGCCCTCATAGACATGAAAATCAAAGTTGGAAATTTGCTGGAATGAGGGTGGGCTGGAGGCAGAAACTGGTTTGATTTATGATGCATAGCCACATTACAAACAGAACTCTGTCCTTGAGAAGGTGAGTTTCATGGTGAAGAGTGGCCTGGGACTTAGGGGATTTGCATGCAGTTCTGGACTTCATCCTGCCTTCTTGAGCCAGTCTTAAAATGATTACCAGTCAGTCTATCTCTCTGTTCCCCATGTATAGAAAAAAGGTAATTTAATCCCTTTCTCTTGCACTTCATTTACATTGTTAATTCTTCAGACCAGGAACTCAATCACGCTGTTTCACAAGGCAAGCACAGAGAGAAACAATATGGAGCAATACAGATTAAACAGCCTTGTGGCTTATAAAGATGATATTCAACCCTCCAGAGTATTTCCCCTCACTGCCAACAATGACACAACATATTTCTCCCTGTCCCTGAAATCTAGACACACCAGAGGTGGAGTTGGGTGAGGTGTGCTGAGTGCCCTGCTCCACCCTTTGCCAGTGGCTCCCCTCTCATTCTGCGTAATTTTATTTGCAGTGCAAGTATTTGTACAGCCACAACCACATCCGAGGGCTTTCCCAGAGATAAAGGCTTCTATTTAATTTCCATCCACAGCTATCTGCAATATAATGTAATTAGTTTATCCCATGTTTGTCAAGAGGAAACAAAACTGAACAGCTGAAATGGTATTTGGAGGAACAATGGACTCCTGCCCTTTGGCATGAGTCAGCCTGTAACTCTTTATCCAGCTGTTCCCGTGCTATGTCCACCACTCTGGGATGTGACACCAAGCAGGACTATAGGAAGATACTGTCTTGATTTGAAGGAAAATTTCAGCACATCCATTACAGGAAGTTATTTAACTTCTTCAGTTATTTATTTTCTGTATTTGTAACCTGCTCTTTTGCAGGCACACACATCCTGGGGGCAAGGCTTAGTGGAGAGGCAATGGAACCTATTCCCTTCTGGCTCTCCTTCAGCTCTGCCCCAGCACACTGGACATGAATCCCACTGGAGTGGAACAGACCCTGTAACTGTTCTCTGTGAGGGGTTTAAATATATTTTCCTGCTTGTTAGGCAAACATAACAAAATCCTAACTATCCAAACCAACTAGTGTGATAAAAAGATGCTGTAAAATCTCAAGAATCCAGAGCAAAAGGAGGAATGTTTAAAAAGACCCTCAAAGCAGCTATCTTTAATGGAATTAGATAGCTTAGCTAAATAAATAAGAAGCTATTGCTTGTAAAAAAAATCTCAGTGATTTCCCCTGAGGTAAAATCAGTAGAGCAAAAGAAGGAAAAAAAAGGACTAAAGAAAAAACCCCTCACCATAAACCCAAAGGGACTTGTCAGCTCTACAGCAGAAATTGGAGAGACCACTCAAGCAAGAAGAGGATTAGGCTATCTCCTATCAAAGCACACACAGACTGGATTTTTACAGCAACTTAAACAGAAAGTGGTGGAGTTTCAGGGTTTGGGGTTTTTTCCATTTTCAGTTTTGGCAAAGATTGGAAGAAAAAATATACACAATACTGTCCCTAAGGTGATGTCTTTCCAACAGGACCAATGCCTGTATCCCCCTTCCAGGCCCATCAACTTTTAACAGCTTTAAAAGTGCTTTGCTTTGCACAGTGAAAGGCAGTGTGTATACCTTTGGATAGACCTGTGAAGGCCATTGTCCCACAGTGCTGAACATGGGAGTGAGCTGGCCTGACTGTGAGAAGGAAAGGACATGGTGGTGAAGGGTCGTGGATGCTGCAGAACTGGAAGCAGCTACACTACCACACATCCTGCCTCCTAATCCTCTCTGACCTGGGCTCCTGATCCCAGTCACATCAGCGCTCAGCTATTTGAATCTGCTCAGGCTTCCAAAAATCCCAGACATGCCCCGAGCACACTCCCATTAGCACAGCCTCTGCCGTGAGAACAGTGCAAGCTTGTTTGCTTCGTGGGAGCCCCGCTCTCGCCCGCTGCCTCCCTGTCCCCACAGACAGTGTGGCTTCCACAAGTAGCAGAAATCGGTCGAATTCTCACTGAAGAGTGAAGAAACGATTCCTTATTAAAACCCAAATTTTTTCATTGAGCCCACAACTTTTGAGACTGTGCCTTTGCTCACACACGTACTTGAGTCCAGGCGTGGAGGGGAGGGCAGTGATTACATTGCTGCTGTAGAGTCTCAGCTCTGGCACAAGTCACCTTGTTGCTCTAGTCCCTCTTCTTTATGAGGTTACTTCCAGGTACCATCTACTCTAGGCTCAGTCCATCTCCAGCTCTCTTCTCCATTCCTGCAGCTACTCGGGTTTGGCTGGTGGCAGCTTCCAGGAAAACAGAGAGACTCACCTCTATTTGGTTCATCCCTTGCCTTTCTTATTGTATGGCTTCTGCAGTCATTTTATAGTAAACTATGCCAGGGCTTCATCTGGGCATCTTCACCTGCCTGTTTTTAGACCTGTGTCTGGTGACTGGTCCTTCACAGTGTCTCTGGTTCAGTCCTGCTCCCACCACCTGCCTTGGGCCTTTAACCAGGCTTCCCCCAAAGGAAGAATAGATATGGTTTCCATTTGGAGTCTACTTCTGGGCTTTCAACTCAGTCTAGAAGTTATTAATTCCAGGATAAACACAATTTTCTCTCTCCTTTTCAGCCTCAGATTCTGGTGCTGTTGAGGTAATGTGTCTCTGTCTAGCTGTATATAGCTGTTTCTCCTTCCCTTTTTTCTTTTTTCTTTTTTTTTTTTTTCATTTTTTAATTTTCCTTGGGCCTTTATCGTCAGCTGAAGAAAAACTGTTATCTCTTTCCTACGGGCAGGGCATGAAGAGATAAAAAAGCAATTCCAAAGCCAAAGCTCAAATTCTACCTGCCCAGCCTTCAGCCACCATCGTTCCTTGGCTAAATCTGACAGTGTTCTAAGCCTGGAGTCAGGGTCTCCTTGGAGATTTCCCTAAATATCCCTACATGCTCTGTATTCAGAGACACACCACCAAGTCCATGCAGCAACCTGTGTTCCTGTGGTCACCAGTGGGGTGATCTGAGCCCATTGTCACCTTTAGAGTCTACCCTGGAAAGGCCACGCGCCTAATGGTGGTCTCAATTTATGCTCCACAGATGAAACCACCTGCTGGGATGGAAGAGTTGCAAGTTCATGTCCCTCAGCTGCCTGAAGGTTTCACAGCATTATCTGCTCTTCTTTTTGAGGGAGGAGAATAACTGGGCATACTTCAAACAGTTATCCCAGGATTTTGTAAGCATGGGAAAGCTTCAGCACAGGAATGTACCCAGCTCCAGACCTGGTGAGGAGACTCGTACAGCCCATGAGCACTGTGGGCACCATGGAATGAGCCACTTGAGTTTGCAGCAGTAACGTTGTCCCTGAGATGTCACATTCTGCAAAATCTGGTAGACTTGACCTTAATGTCTGTCATCAATAGAGTCCTTTCCACAGGAGAGCTTCATACAGAAGTGGGGGATTTTTAACCCCTTCCCCTATAACACTTTCTGAGGTCATTTTACCTTAAGGTATCTGACTTGCAACAGTGCTCTTTTTAGGTATTAGAGTGCCCAGGTTCTGCTTATAAATCTAAGTGACTCATCTAAGTTAAAATAGGTAATCTATTCTGAAGCTATCAATCCAGTTTGAATTTACATCACCTCTTTTTAACCTCAAGACTTCTAAAACAATTGCCTCAGTATATGACTATAATTTTCAAGGATGCTAATGGTGCATATGGCTCTATCAAGGCAAACTCTATCAAATAATCCATTGCTAATTGTTCAATATGTGATCACAATGGACTCCATATCTTTACAAGTTTAGGTTTTTACCTTTTATTATGGCTGCCCCTAATGATAACCTCACAAAATAAACATATGTGTATTGTTCTATATTGCCACTATAGTGGTCATAATCTCTATTCTGCCTGGCTTTCCTGTTTTAAGAATTCTTCTAATTAGGGTTTTGCAGACCAGTACTGCCTTCCTTGAATTATGTCAGACTAATAATTCTTAAGAGAGGGAAATATTTTAATGGTAAGTCCCTCACTCCCCAGAAAATCCATTCATATTTTAAAAACTTAGGAGAAAGCCAGGAATTTGCCAGTTCCCAACTGTCATTTGCTCCTCATAGCCTCCTTTTGGAGCTCTGCCAGAAGCCCTCAGCAGTCTGCTCGTGATGTATACACGGCTCTTTCAGCACAACGTATGGCTGGGGACAATAAATAGGCACATGGAAATAACGGCTGCTGATTTCACTATCAATATGCTCTTTGACCTTGACCCCTGGCTGGAAACCACTCTATTATTAATTCAAGTCTCATGTTGTCTCTTCTCTTTACTTGTAATCTGTATAGGCTTTAATACTAAGTAGGATTTACAGATTTCACAAACTGGGAATAAAATCACACTGTTAGCAGGACAGCCCCAATACCAGTCTGTCTGCCAGGGTTCTCATGGGAGCTAGTTACTCTTTGTGTGACCTCAGAACCTTCCTACTGACCCAGCACAGGAGCAGAACTAATATTAGGAAGCCCTAAACTCACTGTTAGTGGAATAATTGTATTTAAAATCCCTAGCCTAAATCCCAATTGAATTAATTTGCCAAAACATGAGCCCTTGGTGTAGCACAGATACTATTTTTTTTTTGGTGTGGAAGCAGAGTTTCTTCCTTACAAAGATTTATCTGATATAATGACATAGCTGCATTTAGATTGTGTGAATCAGTATGTGTCATAAACTGCTTGAACACTCGTTAAACTTGATGAATGAAATAACCCTCCTGGGCTGGAGAGAGATGTTGCTGTTATAGATTATGATATCTCATATTTCACATCTGGTTGTTTTTGTTCTACCCATGTTATTTTATGTATAAAAGGGACAGTGCCAGCAGGAATTAAGTCCTGCTTATTTTGGAAGAAGTAGATGGTCCACAAATGGGAGACAGTGCAAAAAGCCTGGACTTTGGAAAATGTTCTGACAGTCTGGGAAAGCTGGAGGACTTGACTATATGGAGAAAGAATCTGAAGAATATTACTATGGAGCAGTTATTATACTGTGAGTTCATTTTTTTATGTACAGTAAACTTACTTGTATACTAGTTTTAATTCCTTTTGAGTGTTCTCCCTTTGGAAGTGTTGCTACAGGGGCTGCTTATCCATGGTGTGGGTCTCTTAGGTTGAAGTCTAGTACTCGGTGATACTGATACATGTCTCCTCTTTTGTTCCTAGGGCACACTGGACTGGGGCCCAGATCTGTGTTTCAATGGTTCTCTAAACCCTTTAAGGTTTGGGCACAGATAAATCCTCCTACAATTGCAGGCCAAGCATTTGTTCACTTTGTGTTATCTACATAAGCCCATGTTTTTTTATTAACAGGTAGCACAATTCCTCCAGTTCTCAGGTTTACACTTTTGGTCAGTCATGTATCTGTTGGCAGGCAGACAGCAGCTTCCATCAGCCACAGCCAATTCCCAATGGAGTGAATGGGTTCTGAGCCAGGGCAGCTGCCCTTGGCTGTGAACTGTAAAATAAATATTTCTCTTAAACACGGAGCATCTTGACTATTCCAAGAATGTCTCAAAAGCCAGTCTAGGCTATGTCAGCTCTTCTTCATATGCAAAGGGGAAAAATCCTTTCAGAACTGAGGCATGGGAGGCATGTGATGCTGAGATGTGTCATTGTCTAAACTTTGGGCAGGGTGGGATGTTAGGGAAGGTTTCCAGGGAACCAGAAAAACTTTTGCAAACTTATTGGCTGAGATCCATGGCAAATGTCATTCCAGATATGGCAGAGAATTAAGCAGCTCTAGAGCAAAGTAAAAGCACATCCAAAAATAAAGATCGTAACAATTATATTTTAATGTTAAATGCTAAAAAATCAAGTGCTATAAAAGTCAGTGAGTGTGGGAAAGAGACTTACAATTCCCTAGCACTATTTAAATGAGTAATTTTCTGTGATTATGGTCAAAACCAAGTTAAGTCTTTCATTGCATTGTGAATTCTTTTCTGGGTTTAGGAGGGACCAGTCTTTAAGCTGCATATAACATGGTTTGCTAAACTGTGGTTGAAATTTCTCTCACTAATCCAGTGCTGGGTCATGCTGTGATGAGAAAAACAGTGTCTCTGGTTTAAAGTGCCTGTCTTAAAACTAATACACAGATAAACAAAATGAACAAGCAAACAAACAAAAGCTCCCTTTCAAAGAAGTCCACCTGGGACTCAAAAAATTCTCACTCAGGCTACATAAAATTTTAAAACTAAACATTGTTCCTTATTGATTTTAAGTCCATTTGTTTCTTTCTCTTCTCTCTTTCTAACCCTCTCTGGGTCATCACCGGTCTTTGTCCCAATATTCTGTCAATGCTGACATGGTCTGGATTCCTGACTTCCTTTGGTGGCAAGCACTGGTAGGGACCTGTCTCCATGGAGCTTCTGTCTAAACCCCAGCAGCAGACAGAGGAGCTCTGGTCATCAAAAATACTGACCCACCTTTGGCCACTGACTGTAACAGGGCCCCACACAAAGTCACCCTGGCAGACTTCTGAAATTCCATATCCTAAGGAGGAGTTGGATCCTACCTTTGCTGTCCTGACCAAAATCCTGGCATATCTTTGGGATCAGTCAGTTGTTTTTTTGGTCAGTTTTTAATCTTTTCTCGTGATGTTTCCTCCTTTGTACATCCTTTCCTAATCATGGCAGGTGATAACGCTGTCCTGCCTGTCCCTCAGGCTCCCAGCCTGACCACTAAAATCTGGGATTTGGCAGAGCTGTCACTGCTGAAATTTCAATAGTTCTTGCTTTATAACAGCCAAACCTTCTCAGCAATGCCACAGGTAAACCTCTCTTGCAGACACGCAGTATTTCACAGATCCTTGCAGGTGTCTTTCTGTTACCCTTGAGAAATTAAATCCTACCCTGCTCCTACCCAAGGGCTATAAAAGGTCATTCTCCAGCCTGGATTGCCTCTCACCTTTGTTTTCCCATGCTGGCACCTTTCACTCAGACACACTGAACATCAGCTTCTTGCTGTGGCTCTCTGGGCACAGCTTGGCCAGCTCTCCACCTTCTGCCTCAGCTTTTATTACCTGTCAAGGCAGTTACTCCCTGCCAGGGTGCCATCATTCCTTGTTAACTTTTCCAACAAGAACTTGTATACATTCTTCCATAGGCCCTGGGGCTTGGGAGAGACATCTTGGAAACAGCCACAAAGCTACATCATTATCTGCCTTCAAAGCTTGTATTTTAATTCTTCTTTGCCATAAGGCTTAAGAAAAAAACAAAACCTTTGACATAATACATTATACAAATATAGAGTATATTATACAGTATAATATACTTGTCCACAATTTCCCTTATTTCTGTATATTTTTTATTTTGGCTATAAGCTCTTTGGGGTAAGAATTGCATTCAGGGTCTTGTTATTAGAGAAAACATAAGTACACTATTAGCCTAAATAAAGGAGGGTAATAACTTTTTCTTTCAAGAGAGGGACATCCCTGAATTTCCTGTTGGATGTTGTGAACCCTCTTCGGAGCCATGAGTGTTGACATCAGCCTAATTCCTTGCCTTTTTTTTCCTAGGGTAATGGGGCATGGTGTTAGCTTCGGGAGATTGGAGAGCAGTAATTTCAGTCAGCAGTATAAAACCCCTGATGCTTCTTGAACGCTGCACTTTTTAGAGAAGCCACTGGAGGGAAACCTCCACTACAAAACCAAACTCAGCTGCAACCTGCTCCCACACTTCCAGCTCGTCCCTCTTGCTCCCTCTCGGATGGAAGACTCCAAACATGGGTGTTATTTTTCTGGTTGTGATATCTGGTCTAAAATCAAAGAACTAACATGACCTAAAGATATTAGTTCTATGAACACATGGGGAAAAGAAAGAAAGGAAAATGCTCATGTCACTTTGGACCAGTGTTAAAGCTTGAAACTTCATGGGCAAACAGGATATTGGAAGGCCCGCTCTGGCAAAACTCAGCTGCAGGGCACCTGTGCTGACACAGGGAAAGACTCCAAGGCTGGGCCAGGAACAGCCACCACACGAGTCTGCAGCCTCCAGATGCATTTGGGCAACCAAATCACCTCTGGTGGCCAGGCTGTTCCCCTTGCTGCTGAGGAATGATGGCCATAACAAAGGTGAAAACTGAGTCCTGGAAGCTGCAGAATTTCTCTTTACCACATCAAGTTTACTCCTTTTATTGCAATCACATTTTTTTCTGAGCTAAATAAACTAGTATTTATGGTTATCCACTACTTTTCCAGAAAAAAAAAATAGCCACTGGGGAGGTGGCAATTTGACGAAGACACACAAAATGTGCCTTAAAAATATCTCTGTGAAAATATGATTCTGTTTTTGTCTGAAACAGAAGGCAGGAAACATTTGTGCTCCTGAGTAGCTAAATTTAACTTGAAAAGAATATTTATTAAAGTCACCATAGAAACTGAAATTTAGAAGTATTAGACTTATTCTAGTTGTTGCAATTATTATTTCCTCCACAGCAGGATCTGTTGTATAGCCAATAATGAACAGCTCAATGTCTGTTATAATCATAGTCTTGGGATTTTTGCTTTTTAATGGAAAACCACCAATTTTTGTGACATGGAAACTGCCCTCTCACATCCCTGTTTCAATTCACTGAATTAAAAAAACCCAAAACAACAAAAAGAAAAGAAACTTGAAACATGTACTCAGAAGGAAAGGGGCAAGGAAGAAGTTTGCATTTGCAGTGCACAATTTCAGGGCAGTATCCAAGAGTGTTTGTCAGATTTACAAATGCTTTTTTATTTGCTGATTGCTAAGCAAGGTCCATGGCTGACTGTACACAGATAACTAAGAGTCTGCTCTGCCTGTTGGTTCAGTTGTCGCTCTAAGTCGTGTCTACAGTTGTCACAGCTGCTGCTTGCAAAGCCATTTTAAAATGACTCCTCACTGGTTTGCAGAAAACCATTTTTGTGGCATGACTTCTTTACCCCCAGCATCCCCCCGTTGCCCCAGTGAGGAGCTGCAGCCCACGCTCCGTCCGTGCCTGGGAATTTCCCTCTTGTTTACCCACGGGATTACACACTCCACGTTCCTGCCGGATTGCCTCACATTGCCGTGCCAATGTGCTCCATACCAGGACTATTCTGCTTAGCAAACTTCTTATAAACAAAACATCCTCCAAAGCCAAACTCTGAAACAGCTGGTTTTGTGTGCTAAAAAGCAACTTATACTGTGAAAAATGTTCTGTAAAGTATGAATCAACCTATGCTCCCATCCCTACCCTGTGCAGCCTTTCACAGCAGCTATTCAGTGCAGTGGCTACTTCAGATTAACAGTGAGAGTTTTATCATTTCCAGTATGGATGATGTAAATGTCCTATCATGGAAGCTTCACCTTTTCTTATTGGATGTATTTTCTAAAAGTGACAATGTAATCCTGTATGCACAGGTTATATTTATCACAGCTGGCTTAGGCAGCGACAGAATTAATTAGGAAGTGTCTCAAATGTCAGATCATTAAATGAAATTGTAAAAAGGTAAATTGTAGTCTTCAGCAAGCAGAGATCTCACAAAATGATCCTTGAAACAAATTGCAATAGCTGTAAAATGTTCATTTCTTCTTTACAATTGCCTATGGAGACAATGTATATTGTTCCACATAAACACTATAACTTTTTAATTTGATGTGAAGGTCACAGCATAGAGGTTGTGATGAAGAATTTCTTTTAGTCTCTGAGGAGTGACTAAACACTGAACAAATATTTAGTTTGCATTTTATATTACTGCTGAACAGACTTTTCTTAAAAAACTCCATCTAGAGTTTAATTCAGTTCTTGTCAAAAATTTGCAGGATTAAAATTAAAAACATCAAAACATACATAACAGCTAAGAGTTAATAAATTCTTCCCTTTTTACTATTTTAATACCAAAAAAGGCACTGTAATAGTAAAAAAATGGAAAATGCAGCATATTTCCCTCTTTCCATCCTAAAGTACAAAATTTTCTAGCCTGAAATCAATATTTAAACTCAGTTGCAGAAATGCATTTTAAATAGAAAAACTCTTGTAATATAGTTTTAAAATCATGAATGTGAGGTATGTTGTTTAATGCATTTCTGGATTCCAGGGCCTCACAGGAGACTTCTGTATCAGCATGCCAGCTCTCACCCATATTACCAGAGGTAACAAGACAAAAACCAGCATGTTTTCTGGGGCGTAACATATTATTTTCCTCCCTTCTCCCTCTTTTCTTCCTGAATCAATCTGTTTGGACTGTGTCAGCTGTGGCATCAAAGCAGTATGCTACGAAAAGGGTTGTATTGAAGAAGCTTCCATCCAATTACAAGAGTATTTTGTAGGATATTTTGGGCATGGACAAACCCTATTCCTTCCTGACTTTGCAGGACTGCCATGATGCAGAACATGCCAGTGTACACGTGCAGGCACAGGCAGGGGAGCAAGCCCTTCTCTGCACGAGCTCCTGTCACTGAGCTGCACTGAGGAGGAAAGTCACACCAAAACCAAGGACACCCTTCCTCCCACTGGTTCCAGCATACTGAGGATGTATCAGCTCCAGGGGCAAAGAACATGAGTGGATAGCAGCAGTTGGTATGCCAGCACATAGTTGGGATTGTTTTATATTAAAGTTAAACACAGCTTCTATAAAGCAGTGATCCAAAATATACCAGAATTTATTCAAGGGACTTGTTTTTCCTTAAGATTACCCCCATATCCACAGCTTTTGTGTGGACACCTCTCTGCCTGGCCTCACTGAGTTAAGGTTTGTGGCTTTTATGCTGCCCACACTGATAACTGATGGAGGGTCCGGGGATTGGCCACCTTTTCAGGAACCCTTCCCTGGTGTTTCCTCCCAGTTGTAGGGTTGCAGAGATGGTCTCCACCCCCTCTCCTCTGCAAAATAGGTTGTAGAACTTATTCTTGAACTTACTGAATGCTTGGAAAGTGAAGCCACCCTTGGGGAAGGCCTCCAAGATTTTTTCCCTATAAAACATTTTTGACAGCAGCATTGCTGATCCCTTTTACAGTCCCAGCAGACTTTGGAAGAAGGGAATTCTCAGCAGAAAAGTGAACCCAGATAACCTGTGTTGCTGTCTCCTTTGCACAGTGCTGGAAAGGGGACTAGGCTTGTCCCATCTGTTTCCCCCCTAAATTCACTGAGCGAGAGACAACTGTGCCTTGGAGCACACATGTGCCTTTCTGTGTCAGTCCTTGGGACTGTGTTGGAGATGGGAAGGAACAAAAGCAGGCAGTGTACTGCAGGTGGCACTTGTAGATATTAAGCTGGATAACTTTGAAATGAAGCTGGATAACTTTGAAATTCAGGTTTCAATGCTGCCCTTGTGACTCATCTTTGTTAAACTGTGTCAGCATGTGGACCTGCTGGAGCAAGTCCAGCGGAGTGTGACGAAGATGATCAGAGGAATGGAGCACTTCTTCCATGTAGACAGGCTGAGACAGTTGGGATTGTTCAGTCTGGAGAAAAGAAGGCTCTGAGGAGACCTTAGAGTGCTTTCCAGGATCTAAAGGGGCTATCCAAGAAAGCTGGAGAGGGACTTTTATATGGGCATGGACTGATGGGGCAAAGGGGAATGGCTTCAAACTGAGAGTAGGTTTAGATTAGATATTAGGAAGAAATTCTTTACTATGAAGATGGTGAAGCACTGGAACAGGTTGCCCAGAAAAGCTGTGGCTGTCTCAATCCTGGAAGTGTTTAAGGCCACACTGGGTCAAGCTTTGAACAACTTGATCTAGTGAAAGGTGCTCATTCCCATGGCAGGGGGTGATTGGAACCAGATGATCTTTAAGGCCCCTGCCTACCCACCCACACTATGATCCTGTGATACTTGTACCCACAGACATGTGTGTGGTAGTTTCACCTAAGATATGAGATGATACTGTGTTCACAACAGAGAAAGTGTTCCCACCCAGAACTTGGCAATTCTTCATTATCCCACCAGACTCTTGGCACTCAGTGAGACCAGCAATGTATGCTGGTCAAAATGTCTGTGTGCTTAAAGGAACCCAAAAGTGACTGATCATCAGTCTCTAACCCTACACCAATCTTGCTGAATTACTTTCATTCAATCTTCATTTGTGTTCTTGCCTGATATCACACTTACTCTCCTTTATGCACCTTCCTCCTACTGCAAAAGCAAGGCCTTAGTCATCTGTTAGGAGAGTACAGGGAATGTTAAACAAGAGTATTCTTGTTTGTTTGTTTGTTTGTTCTTTGTTAAAATTGCTTCTGGAGGACATGAATGCCTTTTCTAGCTGTCTCCACTCCTCCACCTTGATCTTTGATGCTGGGAATATTTGAGAAGTACAGGTCATGTCACATGGGGTGTAGGAAGCTTAATGCACAAATCACAGGCGTTCTGATCTATTCGTAAAGAAGTAATTGGAGATTTTGTTTTCTCTTAAATGAATCTTTTGATTAACAGACTTATGGGCATTTTTTTAAAAAGAGACAGCAATAATAATAAAAAGGTCAGTCTGCTTTTTGTTTCATATTATACAATGATTAGCCTGAAAGAGATAGCAATTATATTTGTATAAGAACATTTTTCCTTGCTGTTTTTAGCCCTGTATGTTGCACTGATTAAGGGGAATTGATCTTTGCTGCCATACGGAAATGGGAAAACAAACATGAGCTCAGTGTTTGTATAAGATGTGCTTGAGGGCCACAATCTGAGCCAAGAGGAACAGTTTGTGGCTTAGCCAGACCATGCAGACAAGTCTATCGAATGTACAATGTGTCATATACAGATTTCTGTTCAGTGGACCTTTCTGTCCCAGCCTCTACATTTATCACTGTCTTCCTGACAGGAGCTCTGCCCCGTTATCCTGACTTGTATGTCATTTATCAGTGTTAAGTACAACAAAAGAGTATCTCTTTAAAGCCCCTTTACCCTTTCACATGCTTCTGCCCTTGAATAATGATATCTGTCTCTGCAGCTGCAAATATTCCATTTCATCATCTCTTTTGTATTATGTTAGTTGCTCATAAAATGATTAAAATAGCATTAGTGCACTTTAAAATGAAAATTATTATATGATTGTTGAAGTCATGTGTAAGAGAAAAGTTAAAAGCATTTGGGGGCTTTTGCTCCCTTTTTAGACCTGTCAAGTTAAAGGAATTTTGTATATAAATAAAACCCCATCCACAAAGTCAAAATATGGCAATGCGACCTCAGCCCAAATCACACAGCCCCAAGCCCAAAGCTGAATTTTCAGTTGTGGGTATAATTCATTGTCTCCAAAGGAAAAAGTGGGAATTATGACATAAACAACACAGACATTCAAATAACATTAATGGTCTTTGAACATACTTTCACATATGACTACTGCATTTATTTTACTCAAGAACAAAGGGGAAGGTGGGGAAAATGGGCCCCAAAAACTTTACAGATGTTCGGCAAAAAGTGTATGAACACTGAAAAGAGCTGCTAGACAAGATGTTTCCCAGCAGCAGATGGTGGCCATGCCTGCTACCATGTTCTGTAAGGGACTGGCTTTATAGGAAGTTGGTAACACGCTGGGAATCATAAGCTTCACAGAGTTTATGTCCAGCTACTGCCCTGTAAGGCATTTTATAGAGATGTGTTAGCAGCTCTGTAGAGCATGTACAGTCCAGGCTCAGGGTATCATTTATAGCTTGGAGATTCGATTTATAATCAATAAAAAACCCAAACCAATTGCCAGTTTGAAACTTTGCTTCTCATTTTCTCACGTGTACATATGTATAAATCACCCAGTTCTCACACCTCCTGCTCTATTTTCCCTGTTCTCTTTCTGAAAGGCAGAAAACACCTAATCTTTCATGTTTTTCCCAGCTTCCTCGTGCTCCTGTTCTCCCAGCTGCATGGATTGGACGAGGTCCCTGGCACTCCTTGGCACTGTGCTGTGTCCCTTCAGACACACTTAACAGGATGCTGAGACCTGCAGGTCTGGGCATGGCACTGATGGACCATCTGCAGGGGGAGGGACTACTGCGTGGCATGGCTGCTGTGAAGTAATGACACAGGAAAGGATTAAAGGATTCCTCTCCCTACTCCAGATTGGGGTCCTGAGACAGTCATCATCTGTGTAATGTGTGACAGAGATTGGTAAGTTGCTGTATGGTCAAAGTTCCTGATGCTGATGGGATGCCCAGGAAAGGATTATTAGTTGCAAACAGGTCACCAGCTCCTGAAGATGATACAACCTCAGGAACACAAGTATATGTGGACACAGGGCAGTAATTTGGAAAGCAGGGTGTCTCCAGGAGTTCTCAATTCCCATGTCTGGCAGCTCCTGGGGAGGGTAGGTGCTGGAGGCTGGTTGCTACCCGAGTAGATTTGTCTTCTGTATTTGTATGCTTGTGACCATTTGTTTTCAATGTGGTAATTAAGAGCCTGGCCATATATCCTGCTAATTGCCTCCTCTCTTGTTTTGCCATTGAGTTTACTTGATCCCCTGCGTATGCTGGTCTTAAATACTCTTAGCTGAAAATCATTAGATTTCTACTGAGTAGAGAAGTCAGGTTCTGGACCAGGTTTTCACCAGAGGGCAAAAAACTCTAATAGGTTTACAAAGAGGACCGTATAATGGTGTTTGCAGCACTTATGCTGGCATGCCAGACTCTGTGGTGTCTGCTTCTTGTTGACAAGTTGCTATCTCAGACTAGAGATCTGGGAGCCCTCTCAAAGAGGCTGCCAACTTGCAGTAGATATTTTTCAACTGGTAAGCAAATCCCAACCCCTGACTGTCCCAGGAGCATCTCTGGAGAGCAGTGAGGCAGTCTGAACACCCCTTCTCTGGCTGCTCTGCAAAAATACCACCAAAAGACCCATTCCTGTGTGAACATCACATTGTGCACACAATGCTTCAGACGGGCTTCTCTCAGACAAAGACTTACTCAGAGACACTATGGCAGCAGATTTTCCAAAATGGGAACTGACCTAACAGACACTTCCCAGCAGAAGTAGTACCTATTCCTTTCCCTTTCTCCCATTTCTGCGCCCTGCCACACACTCTTGTGATTTACCATGTGATAGTTCCGTGTCTCTCTGCAAATGGATGTAGCTCACTAACTCAGCAAGAACCCATTTTTTTTCCTTGGTTACCAAAAATTACAGGAGGCTGGACTGAAAGGCAGAAAATGACCATGAGAAGAGTTTGAGGAAACTAGAGGTGGTGCACAGAAGATACAGGGAACATATATCTGAGTGCAGGAAAAGGGCACAAGACTCATGTCAACATTTTTAAGGCATTAGTGAGCCATTAGATCAGCACAGCAGATGCTGATATTTAGCTTAATACATCCTTAGCTGTCCTAGAGATATTACTCCTGGTATAACTGAAAACATTCTTCTCACTAGTGCCTTGGGCTGGTGGCTCACAGCTGCCGTACGACCAGCTCATGACCTTTCAGTCATTTCCAGTGATGAGCTCCAATCTTAGGAGTGGTGTTTTTGGTGTTAGTTCCAGATGTACCCTGAATGAATTTCACCCTGTTTCCATTATTTCAGTCCAAAGTGCCATGCAATTTCTCCTGTACAACATCCCAGTTTTTCTCTGTTGGGAACACCTCCCAGCTTTGTGCCATCAACACACACCATCAACACACTCCTGACATTTGTGCTAATTTAGTATGTGCATTTAGGCCACATTTTCAACCAAACACATGCTATTTCACATACCCTGTGAAAGCTACAGCATCACTTAGTGCAGCATTTGATGCTAAACACCCTCCTGGCAAGACTATTGTAACTCCCACTGAAATCCAAAGGGGTCTTCGCAGGAATGATAGTGTGCCAGGACACCCTGCTGAATAGGCTGCAAAGTTTAAGACCAATAAATGTAAGTTGTGAAGAAAATGGTTTGAATATGCCACTGTTTTTAGGGGAAATTTTGTAGCTTTGTGTTGATCAATACAAAGGAAAAAACCCCACCCTGTGTTTAAACAAAATTACAGTGAATTGCTCAAAGGCAAAACAAAATTCTCTGCTCAGCTGTTTGGCTCACATTCATCTCCCTTTACTCCTATAGAAGTGACATTTTAATTAACTGTGTCAGGTGGATGTGTAACATCTCTGCTGAAGAGCCTGTATCTGCTCAGCTGTGTGTCATAGTTTCTATACTGCTAACATCTACCAGAGGTCACGCTTTTGTGGCAGGAGGATCCAAATCCTAAACATATACTTTCTAACATATAACCTGTCTAAGTTTTTCTTCTACTTGCACAAATGTACGAAAAGTAGTTATTTCCATATACAATTTTTTCTACAAGCAAGCAAAAAAATTTCTACAGCAGGATCAAAAATCAGTTCTTTGTGGGTAATAAACAGTTTTGCATGGGACTGGCTGGCTAAATGGTAGTGATTTTGCTCCTCGAGTGAGTGCTTTTAGCTATGAATACGTAAGTGTGCAAATGTAAACCGCTGCTTCTGCAAATCTATGTGCAGCTCTGAGGTTCACTTTCTGTGAATGTTAATGGACACAGAATTCAATCACATGAATATTCAAAGAAAGTGAACACAAAAGCAGCACAAGAGCGGCTGAAGCAAACAAATGTAAAAATGTAAGCCTGGAATCATGGCTCCCTCTGCCCCGCCAGTGCAAGTGCCTTCAACTTTGAGAGCTTTACAGTATTGACCGGACTCTCAGTTTTTCAGGTAAATATAATGTGATACAAGCCATGAGACTCCAGAGTCTTATGAGGAACATATCGGTTGTGTCAAGAAGTCTGATTTGGATCTGAAGTCTTCCTAGTCAACTGTCAGCTTAGACCTACATGGGAAAGCTGTGGTGCAGGAAATACTTTTGCTGGTGTGACAAGAAGAGGATCAGTAGCTTTATGAGAGTCCCTTGTCAACCAGGAGTGAGGGAAATAATGCTTGTGAAATTCTGTAAAAGGAAATGGATGGAGGTGACCAATATTTTATTATTAATTATAAATAAATTATTTTATTTATTTATTAATAAAGTATGTTTGGTTTTACATCGCAAGTGTGTGATTTTAGCATCAGCGAACAGAAGGAAGAAACAAAGGAGGAATAGAAATCTGTATACACACTTATATATATACTTGAACACATATTCTCAATCTGTCACCTTTAGACGTGCCCACTTAGCTGCAGCTGTGAGCAGGAACCTCTGAAAAGAGTCACTGAAAGCAGGAGTGGGCATATAAATAGAGTTAAACTCCAGGAGGCTTGGAGTGCTGCATTTTGTTATTCAGGAACTTTCCTGACGCATTTTAATTTTACACATAAAGAAATCACACACAGACACAATCTGCAGGGAAAGAACATTGGAGGTTATGAATGACACCAGCTAAAATTAATGAGAGGCAATTCAGACTTATGGAAAAGCTAATGGCATTTTCCCAAGCACATCATGGTCATACACTCAGCAGGAGCTCACCACACAGCAGTAATGTGTGTAACTGGCAACTCCCACAGTGAATCTGGAGGGAAACTGAGGCACGTAGGTGTCTGGGACTCTGGTTCTGCAAAGTACTTAAATATATGCTTCAAACAGGGGCCATTCTCACTGATGGCAAACACTTTTCCTGAACTCAGTACTTGTTTGTCTCAAATCCCTTCTCCTTAAAACAAGGCTGGGGAAAGGCTGATCTCCCCTCATTCACTTTGTAAGATGGGCAAAATGTGGCAGGGCAGAAATGAGCCCATTTCTTTTCAGTATATTCCTTTCTAATCCTCTTATTAAAAACTAAGACAAACCTGCAGTGATTAGTTCAAGCTCTATGCTCAGAATCTTCACTTCTTCATGCCACCTTCATTTCTGCTACACAGCAACTTGCTTCTTCAATAGCTACAGTGGGATATGGGATTTATTTATTTATTTATTTAGCTAATAGGGAGGGTTTGGGTAATGTAGTCAATCTAGTAGGTCATGAAGCCTGTTCTAGCAGCTTAACAGCTGATGACAGACCCTCAATAATCAGATCTAAATGCATTTTCAAGGAAATTAAATACTACCTTTCATTATGCAACTTTATAGGCAGTGTGTCAACTGCTGTTTCACTGATACTCCTCCAGAAAAGTGAGATCTGATAAAAATTTGCATTTCACTTTACATTATTTATCATAATTTTAATTTAGGCTCCATAAATGTCTCATAGTGATAATAAGTGCAACTCTATGCACAGTTGCATCAAGACCTACCAAAACTGTAGCACAGTGTCACTTGCTCTCTGGTTGGTTCCAACACAGAATAACTCTCTCTCTATTCCACCCAGTCTCAGTACCTCCTGTCTCTTCTGGAAATGCCATCAAATGACTTGGAGATGTTATAAAGACATGAGTTAAATTAATTTACTTTGAAGGATTGTTAGCATTGATATATGGGGAAATTTGCTTTGATAACTTATGGAAAATTGTTGGAAAAGCTGGTACTGCCTGCCTGCTTTTCCATTTTTCTTCAATGAGAGGATCTGGTGAAAAAGCAGAATTGGAGTAGGTTTCAGCTCCTGTAACTTCAGTCATTTAGGAAGCAGGCACATAGTCTACACCAGCCACGTGGGGTCCCTCTACATTCAGTGAAGAGCAGAGACACCTCCATCCCTCTTATTGTGGCCTCTCAGAGCTTATGCTGAGGGGCCACTGATTTTAGACAGTCCTTCCTCAGGAAGACTTGCTGTTCTTGGCTGTGGTCTGCCAAAAATTTTGCCTGAAAAAAGAATCTCTTTAAGTGTATTTTTCACAAAACCCCGTGTTCCTTGAAAATTTTCTAATCCTTCACTTTGAACAGTATCCAAACTGAAATAAAACCTAAACATCTTGTTGCTACTTTTCTTTTTCCATATTTCAATGCTCTCTCCCTTCTCTCCATTTTTCTCCTTATTTTTCTTTGGTTTTCCAAAGGAGGGAAAACAGAGCAGAAACACAGAGAGAGGGTGATTAAGCCCATTTAAGTATCCTGTTAAAGGCTCTCTAAACACAGAGCCAGGGATCTGCTCAGGTCTCTCAGGACAAGTATGGCTTCACCATAGGATATTTTCTGCAGAGTTCTACGGGATTAGGTGAGCAGGGTTACCTCTTCACTTTTTACTCAGCCATTAACCCCCAGCAATCTGCTCTCCACACTTTCAGGCTTCACAGAGTTTAAGGGACACAGGAGAATTTACAGTAATGGCTCGTTTCTGCTGGGTATGGGCCCTGGCAGCAAATAGTCTGCTCCTTTCATCAACCTGGTGACTCAAAGCAGGCAGGATGCTGCAAGTCAAACAGAGCAGCCCAGCTGATTATTCTGCAAATATTTTGCTTTTTCAAATTTGCTTACATATCAAAATATGGGTTTAGCTGATAAAAGCCAACAGCTCCATCAGAGTCCATTACAATCTATCAGGCAAACACTCAGTAATTTCCAAATTAGTCCAGAGTACAATACATTCAAGTCATCTTTATAATCTGTCTTGTAAAAAAGCCCCACTGTTATGAGAATTGCCTAAACATGGATTTACCAGGCAGATAGCTTGCAATGTAAATGACTTGTGTTTGGATAGGTAGAATGCATATCAAAATGCAAGCTCAAATGAGAGACCATATTGACTCTTTCCGAGCTGTTATGGTCTATTAGATAAATATTATCTTGGTTCAGGATTGTGGTAGTTTTCTATATGCACAGTTTCCTGATAAGCCATATGGACTCTCAGATAAAATTGTGTCTTCAGATTTCAAAAGTGATATGGCTGAATAGCTGTAATGAGTATGAGGAAGCTCCTGTTAACCAATTAATCAGAATGTGTCACTGAGTGCCCCCTCCCTGTTTTGTGTTAGTGTGGGCTACAATCATTCAGCAAACATGCATTGCTCAGTGGCATTCTGACAAAAACACATGCCAAGGGCACAGCAACGAACCCCTGTGTGAGAGTGATGAGTGTATTAGTATCCCTACACCACTGTGATCCCAGTCATCTTTCTGATTATTTTCCACCCTGTTCACACAAATGCACACATACTTACAACTCACCAACATTAACAGAAAGAAGTTTACTGGTGTCAAAGACATGGATTTGGGTTGCACATTGCTTTTTCTTGCTTAATAATAAGGTACCAAACACATTTTCAATCATCAATTGCAAAAACTCAGTGGATTTGCATTTCATCTACATGGAATGATAGCTCCGGGGATCCCTGTGTAACTTGTAAAGTGTTCACATGAACTAAAAACACTGGGACACAAACCAAGAGAAAAACCATCCACTGAACCAAGTCCTAGCTCTTTGGGTCACACACCAAGCAACCTCTCCATCCTTAACTGCCATGGGAATTTGCCCAGTGCACTTGTACGTCACACTGGTGTGGAAAATTATGTGGTGAATTCCAGTTTATTTAAAATGACTGTGTGTCTGGCTTTTTATCTTCACTGTGCACCTTTCAAAAGAGGTCTCTTGCTACCACATAAAAAACTGCAACCTGAAGGAGACAAAAAATACATTATTTCTGGATAAATCAAATTTTGTCCAGCTTCTCATCATTTAAGGAGTAGATTTTCTCCTGAAGAGCAACACAAAGATGTACCTACACAGCATGGCTCAGGATTATGCAGAGACAACCAAGGCACCTTAGGGCACCACAGGCCTTATAAATGACCTCTGGGGTTCTTTTCCATAACTGTCACTCAGAATAGGCAGCATATCAATGCATAAGTACCTTGTAGAAAGTTTTTGAAAGGTTGTAAAATTGTCTCCCAGCAGAAAAAGTGCGAATTGGCTCCTGCACAGGATGTTCCCAGATAGCTGTGAAGGGCGAGTCTCACTTTGGGAAAAGGATGGTCCAGATACAGGCAATGCCACGGGTTCCATTACATTATTCCTCACAAATGGGTTAAGCAGCTCTGTTTTAGACCATTGCTTATTTCACCTGCAGACCTTAGAAGTTAAGGCAGCAGATGACGTATCAGGAAAGCATTTTTAGCGGGTGAGGAATGTAACTTCCTTTGGTCCTCTATTCCATGACTTCCTTGTTATCTTAATATTATTTAAAACAGCTCTCCTTTGAATGGCTAAATTCATTCTCTGAAGCACGCTGCTGAAATGTAAACATCATACAACTTTGATTTCCTGTGAATAGAGAACACATGCTGTTACTGAAAAGAACATACAAGATTGCCACGCTTTTAGAAATCAAATGTTAATTATGAGTGGGGATTGAAGGACACAATAAGCTTTTGCCCATTCAATGTGGCCAAAGATAATTTCCAAACCTCTATAATGATTGTATTTTGCAGGTCTGTTTGGATTCTTGTATTTTATTAGGATAGCAGTACTTCCAGCTCCTACTGCTTGCAGAGCAAGCTGTGGCTGCAGACACTGCTTAATGCTCTTGCCTAACGCTCTTGCCTAACTTTGCAAAGAGGACACCAGCATTTTGCCTGTGTTCTTGTTCACAGCCATCCTCCCTCCATCAATCAGTGCTAAGATGTTTGGCTTTAAGCAGCTCTGCCATGTTGTAAATAAGCTGTTGATTTTTTATAGGCCAAATTACAGTGGTGTTTTTTGGTTTTTTTCCCCAGAAAACATACCTCTTTCTGTGTATCTCAGTCTGTGTGTCAAACTTCAGAAGTGAAACACAATCATGAGCCTCAAGCATCAAGAGGTGCCAAAAAACCCCCGATCACAATCAGTTGCTTTATGTTCCCAAATATTGGACCAGAGGAAAGTGAAGATCAGGCCAGAGTTTCCACTGAAACATGTGACTTACCCAACCAAAACTGCATACTTAATAGAAGTTTTGGATTCCCTTTGCTTTCCCAGGCTCTAATAATTTATGCAGCTAATTTTAAACAAAGGGGAAAAAAGTGGGAAAGAGCTAAGCATTGATAACAATGTTTTGAAGTTCTCCTAAAAACTACTGTTGACTAAAACCACTGACCTGCAAAACCCTAGGTAAGGGCACAGCACCCCCCACTTCCAACATGTAAGTCACGTGGGAGGAACAGGAGTGCTGGGCAGGAAATAATGCACACTTTATTCTTGCTGCCACAATGCAGGTTGTTAAAAGAACTCCACTCGCTTTATTCAAATGACTGTTTTGGAAATGGACGACGTTTCTGCACCTTGTATTTCAGTGCACCTTTGGCACTGCCAGACTCCAAAGCCAGCAGAGCACTCGGGCTGTTCTGAAGGCAGCTATCCCTTCCATTCTCTAAGAAATGCTGTTCTCAGGAGATTTCCAGCACAGCTCATGCTCTGTTCAAAAGGCTTGGATAGGCTTCAATAAACATCTGACCTTCTTGAGGAAGAAAATGTAAACCTCCCTCCCCTCCCACCCCAGCTGGGATTCTTTTGAGGTCCTTTTCTACTATTTGTCTTTATCTATCAAGCAAAGACAGTATGTTTGACCCTATATAAGAATAGAAGACTTTCACACTTAAAGAAGTTCTCAGCTATATTGGAAACAAGTGAAGAAGTTAAAAATTGTGAATAAATATAAAGTTTTTAGGAAGAATGTTTTAAAGTTTTTTATACTGTGAAGAATACATAGAATAACTAAAACTCCTCATGTTTCCAGGTACACAGCATATGATGAGCCCCATCCCCAACTCAGGGTGACAACTGTGCCTGTAATTATATTGCAGATTTTGTGGAAAAAGTGTAGAACTGTGTAGCTTGATCAGCCAGGATTTGGAAGGTCTCTCATGTTTTTATTTTACGAGAGCATTGCTATATTCAGTGAATTTTAATGTGTGCCATCAAAACCCCAAAGTAACTTAAACAGATGTGGGTTTTCCTTTTTATTAAATGCAAGCCTTTTCACTTGCCTTTTTTCACAGAACATTTTATGTCCTACTCCAAATTGTTCCAGGTTCAGCCTCCAAGAGAATAGCGAGGGAAAATCAGGCCATTTAAAAATACAATAGATTACCTCTGCACAGCTTTCTTTAATCAAAACCATTATAACTGATGGCTCAGAGCCTTGATTACACCTCTTCAGAGGGCACCCCTTGATTTTGTGCGACATCTCTGATTATTTTATTTACTTATTTATTTATTTATCAGCTTTTACTTTTGGCATTGATTTCTAGGTCACTGAGTTGAGGCTTTTTCTTGCTTTAAATGGACTTGCTTATTTCTCAGTGGCAGGTTATTTTTCTCACGTGAAGTAAACATGCTTCTTTTTCAGAAGATGACAAAAATTCCTGTGATCACATATTCCTGGAGTTCTTTCTCTTTTTCCTCTCCCTAGCCCCTGTGGTGAACAAGATTGGACCCAGAGTCATTTCTCCCGACCTCTCCCGAGCCCTGACAGAGCTAAGGGCCAAAAGGTCATTTTCTCAGGTTCCCTCTGGTGGGAGAATCCAAAGGTCATTCCCTCCCTCCCCAACTCACCCCAAGTGCATCTGAGAGACATTTAAAACTCCTTTAAAGAGGGAGGGGAGAGACTGAGCCCATGTACTTTACCTACTGCCCCCCGACAACCGGGAGATATGAACTAGGGCTGTGCATGAAATGTTTATCACAGAACCACATAACGGTTTAGGCTGGAAAAGACCTTTAACATCATCAAGTCCATCCAGCACTGCCAAGGACACCACTAAACCATGTCACTCAGTGCCACATCCACATGACTCATAACTACCTCCAAAATGGTGACTCCACCACTTCCCTGGGCAGTCTGCTACAACGCTTGATAACACTTTCAATGAAGAAATTTTTCTTAATATCCAACCTAAGCCTCCCTTGGCACAACTTGAGGCCATTTGTTCTTGTTCTACCACTTGTTAATTGGGAGGAAGTGACTGACCCCCACCTGGCTACAACCTCCTTTCATGTAGTTGAAGAGAGCAAAAAGGTCGCCCCTGAGCATTCTTTTCTCCAGACTAAACACCCCCAGCTCCCTCAGATGCTCCTCATAGGACCTTGATGCTCAAAACCTACTCAGGCCTGGCCTCATGTTCAAGATTTGGCACTGTGAACTTCAGCATGGGTGGGGAGAGATTGCTCACACAGCTGTGACATGGGACTAACCACTTCTGCTTCCTTTTCTATTCCCCAAAGCCTTTTCCTTCCCACAGTCCCCGGGATCCTCCTTTTCCTCCCAGATCTGGGTTTCACTAGGAATTAACCAGATGCCATTGGGGAGTTGTGTTAAACAGCTCTGAACCTCCTGATGTTCCTGGTTCTTGGGAATGGAGCCTCAGGGATCATTTAAGAGTCCTTAGAAAACAACCCCGACAACTCATGGAGCCTCACCCAGAGCTCCTGCTGCTGCTGTTGCCTTGCTGCCCTGTCATCCACGAACCCTGTGAACAGGTTTTGGAACCACTCTGCATTTCACAAGACAGAAGTAAATACTTAAGGGTAGCACCTCTACACTTCCTCCTCATCCTTTTCAAGGAAACAGCCTCCTCATTTCTTACTCTTCGAATGACGAAGTAAAAACAAGTGATTTCTCACCATTAATTTCTTTGACCTGCCTGAGGAAGGAAGGAAGAGAAAGAGCAACAGTTATTTCACAAGGTCCCCCACAGAAGCAGGGCACCAAGGGTCACTTCCTCTCAATCTGTCCCCTCGGAAGGAGAGCAGTTAGGCTGTGTCAATGCCACGGTCCCTTTGTGGTGGATAGGCAGCTGGGGGTCATCCCCTGCCCCAGCCCTGCTCGCTGGGACGCACACACGCTGCTGAGCCCGCGCTTTCTCTCACACATGGGGGGCAGGGGAGATTAGTTCTTTTTTTCCTCTCCCTGCTTTGTGTAGAGGGAACTCACAAGTTACTATCCGGGCCCCTTTTGGAAAGAGACAACAACAAAGGGCAGTTCCTAGGTTGGGGTTTTTTCCCTGAGCCTGATTTTCCAGGCTGCTGGGGCACAGTAGAATTAGCTGACCAAAGCTTTAAAATCCAAATAAAAGTGGAATGCTGAAGTACAGTTTTTGAGCCACTTGGAGGTTTTGGTGACACTGTCCAGTGCAGTTGCAAATCCACAGCAAATCCACTGACCTCTCCCTACACACAAGCTCTAAATTTGGGGAAAACACTAAGCTCCTGTGAAGCCCTTTAGGAAAGCAAGGATCATGTGAAATACACTGGAAAAATTCAGGTTCTGTGTTATCCAAGAGGAAACAATAAACAAAAATACCTACACTGCTTGTTATTTGGGGTTTGAATTGTTGCAGGTCACTCCTTCAGGGTCTGATCTGAATCTTTTGAAATAACACAAATGTTCTGGCTGAATTTCATGTGCAATGGGTCAGGCCATGACTGGGCTTCTGTCCTTACATTAGTCTCTGGGAAGATATTTAAGGAGCTAATGTGGAATTAAAAGTACCTGTCAAGAGCTATCTTTTTACAGATATTTTCTGGTTTTCAAGTCTTTGGGCCAAATTTTGTTCACAGGTAGGGGCTTGCCATTCTCACTGAACTCAACAAGCAGGACACCCCCAAAGCAGAGCCCAAGAAATAAGCATTGTGTAGCTACTTACTTTGGAACAAGAATTTGGTCCCGAGATTAAAGTAGAAAACATTTTTACATTTTTAAGGTGTCTTACAATTTCAGCCTTCACTATTTTAAATGACATGAACAGCAAACTGCTCAAAAAAGATGTGCAGAATCTCTATGTACTCATAAGAGTTGAGTAGAGAAACTAATTCTCTACTGTCTGAGTAGAGAAACTAGTTCAGTAGCATAAATTAACATGTACCCAGAACCTCCACATGAACTCCTTGGCAAGATTCAAGGTCCTTTTGACATTTTTCCTTTTGACATTCCAAGATCCTTTAACGGAGAACAAATTGTAGTCAGGACTTCTTTCTTTTTCTTTCTTTCTTTTCTCCTCCTCCCCACTTCCCCTCCAAAGTGAGACTGACTTCTCTTAAGGCAGATGTTGACCCTTGGCACTGTGACTGCAGTTTGCACATCAGAGCACTGAAATAATTCAGGGCTTTCCCTTCCAGCTCTAGAGATTACACACAGTTTCTATAGAAGTGGTAGCACTTAAATGTGGAACAACACAGTTTTTATGGCTTAGGTAAAATATAGTGCCTGTGGTGCTGTGAGGCTTGGGTGGTAAATGGCTACAAAATGCTCTGAGACCCTCATCTAAGTGTGTAATATTGTTAATCTAGAGCACCTCACCACTGTGGAGCTTCAGAGTGATGCCATTCATCAGTGCTTGAGATGGCCCCCCTTATAAATGAAGGATTTAGCCTTTGCATGTGGAAGTGACAGATTATTCCACACCCTGTGTTGCAGTAACACAGGTGGGGATGTTGGTCTTCTGCCCGGCACTGCCTCTTTCTCCCCACATCCGCAGTCAGTCAAGGGTGTGAGGGGGAACAGGATCCTCCCTCCTGGACAGACTCACTTGACTCATTCAAGTGTGAGCTCCTATTTCCACCCATGCCCTTGTATCCCTGTCTTTGCCTTGTAGCATTCCACACTTCAAACGGAGCATGCCAGGATTCTTTATTAATTGTGATGATTTCGTTATTGCCACACAGTGCTGCTTGTTAAGAAAAATACAATGAATTTCAGTCATTACAGTATCCTTTCCTCTCCTCCCTCCCCAAATGCAAAGTACAAATCCACTTAAAAAGCAGAGATCTTTCGACTCATAACAGTAACTTTTATCCACATAAGAGGATAAGAAATTCATTAGCTTAAGTTGTGTGATTGTACCAGCTCATTAGAGAGCACTGTGCCTTTCAGAGAGATCATGCCAGTCCTACATGGAATCTGTCAAAGTTAAGGATAAAGGTATGGGACAACTTAACCATCTTGGAAGGCAATTTCTAATTTAACTATGCAGACTACAGGGTTCATTAAATTATTTTAATGAACAGTCACAGGCCTGATGTTCAAATCTTCATTTGTGTCTAATTGCAAGCAAAATATGAAATTGCTAAATTGATCTTTCTTGACAAGAAAAAAAATTACGGTCATTAATTATGTTTTCAGACTAATTGTTGTTTGTTGGGTTTTTTTAAAGGTAATATACACATTTTGATTTCAGGTTTAACTGCTGCAAAATACAGTTGTGAAAATCCTAACACGGTTTCTCTTCAAACAAGGGGGAAACTGCCACTTCTAAGCAGAAAACATAGTAATTAGTCGTCGTAATTTGTTGAAAGAAAGGAATGATGAAGTGGAGTTCTCAGCCATTTGTCTGATCAAAAAAGGTAGTGATACAGTAGTTTTTCATCTGTGAAATCTCAGAAGGCATGGCCTTGACAAAGCAGGTAGTTTGCAACATTTTATAAAATATATGAGAGGAGATTGAAATGTATTTTTCAATCTTCCCCTGGCAGCCTTCATGGCTTTAGTCAATTTATGCATCATCTCTTGAAGTTCAATACGGGGCACTGGGTCCCAAAATGTACTTTGAAGCATCCATAGCAAATCTTCTAATCTCTGCTTTCACTATCTGAGCAACATAGGCATTAGAGTGGAATTTGGGATCGGCTTTTAGGTTGAGGGGTGAAGTACTTAGTTAGATAACCTACTGTATCTTGGCTTCAAGTGCAGTGTTCAGGTTCGGATAAATGATTACTTTTCATTTTCCGCAAAGATAAAAGATACAGTTTTATACTAGGATTTATAGACCTCTGTACCTGCATGGACAACAAGTATTGCTTTTAAATTGTATGTTAAATACATATATTGCAAAAGCATTTCCTTATGATATTCTGAGAGAAATGATACTATTTTACAGAACACGATGGTTGCAATAAGTTACTACCATGTGCCTTTAGTGAATGATGAGCTTCTCTGCCTTCACTGTTCGTATTTGATCCAAGCAAAGTCCAATCCCTTTCCTCCCCCTCAAAGAAGGGAAATTACACATTTTTGTGTGTGTGGCAGTACAAGAGTTAGCAGAACTTCTCAAAAGAATTGCATGTGGGCGAGGCCCAATGCTTCCAGCACTTTTTGTTTCCATGTACGGCTTCTACTACAGCATTTTTGGGTTGTTTCTGCCACTATTCTGCTTCCACACTTCCCGTGTTTGGCTTTGTTCTGCTGTGTCACCCGAGAGCAGTGACTGTGACAGGCCATGGGCATGGCAGGGCAAAGCTACAGCACAGTGATTATTGCTGGAGGCTGCAGCAAGGTGGGGAAATAATCTGATTTTTAAGCTGATGCTTTAAAGTCATCCCTCGTTTGTAGAGTATTACGGCGAAGATGTTGAGGAGCATTTCTGCTTCGTTAAGACCAGATATAAAATCCTGTGGGTTTTTCTTTAATGATGCAGCTATTTGCAATTAATAATCTTTACTACGGAAAAAAAAAAAGAGAGAGAAATAAAGAGATATTTACAGAGGTTTGTGCCAGGTGAGTACATGACACTTTCCCTCAGGGAACTCCTCAAGGAGAAGGTGCTATCAAACCACACGCTTGTGAGCCACGAAAACAAACAAATAAATAAATAACCCCCCAATATTCTATTTCCTATTGATTAAACTCCTTCGTTTCTGCTAGTTTTACACCCCGCCCGGGCTGGGACGGACACACTTCCAAACGTCCACAGCCCGCTCAGACCCCGCCCCGCCGCCGCCCGCCCTCCGCCTGTGTCGCCGCTCCGGATTGGCCGAGCGGCTGATGAAAGACGCCCGTGGATTGGCCGGCGCCGGGCGCTGTTGCCATGGCGCTGTTGCCAGGGTGGCTCTGCCGTCTCCAGGCCCTGCAGGAAACATGCGATGAATTATGGATGCTTGGGTTGCTCAAAGAGGGGCTGATCTGTAATGCAGATGAGCTACCAGGCCTCTCCCCCCCAACACCCTTTTCTTCTGGGTTCTTAAAAAAATATATTAAAAAAAAAAAGGGAAATCTGAGTTTTAAATCAGATTCTGCTATTTGCGTGTCCCCCGCTGCAGCAGCAGCTCCGAATGCTGATGGCAATTCTCATGCAAAGGCAGGGCCAGAGGTCACTATCTGTTATTTGTTCAGGAAAAGCTTGTAGGATTTTCACTGAACTCTGTGACCCACTGGGGTATTATTTTTCCCCCTCCTCTTTGGTTTGAAGACAAAATAGGATACAAACACCAGAAGTGGTATTTTCTAACAGCTGGAGAGGAAACTATCCCTGT
Source organism: Pithys albifrons albifrons (assembly GCF_047495875.1). Lineage (NCBI taxonomy): Eukaryota > Metazoa > Chordata > Aves > Passeriformes > Thamnophilidae > Pithys > Pithys albifrons. The sequence goes on from NC_092464.1 coordinate 9,761,943, forward strand.
GGAGCTTGAGGGACCGTGAGCCATCCAGGAGCAGGGCTGGCTTTTCTTGCCTCCTAAAAGATGTCTCTGCCCGAACATGACCAAGGCCTTCCATCTGTGTGGATGGCGGGGCCCAGGCTCCGGTTAATGGTGTCCAGAGCCTTTGGCTGAAGGATGTTCCCTGCGAGTGCCTCGGCTATAACATGTTTGCTCCCCTTCTCTGTGGGACTGGATGTTGTTCCCCACGGGTCACTGCCCAGCTGGAACTCCCACACGGGCAAAGCCTCTGTTGCTTCATACCTGACTGAGCACCTGCTGCCATTCATTTAATTCCCCTAATCTTCTATTAAGAAGTATAGTGGATGTTATCACACAGAAATTATAATATTTTCCTATACCCAGTGAATACTAATGTCAGAAGAGGCAACTCTCTTGTGCCCATGCAGAGTTTAGGTTTGGGCTTTTCTTTTTTTGTGCTGGTGGAAAATTATTTCAATCCTTTCTGTGTCAAGACTCCATGGACAAATGTGAATTAGAAAATTTTTAATTTTAGAGAAAATAATGAACCTAGTCCTTATCTTTAATCAGATTGTGTAATTGTGGCCGCATTCAGCTGAGACTGGGCATCCTCAGCTGTCCAAATCCTTGGTGGAGGTGTCTTGGTACCTTGAAGGTTCACAACTGGTCTAAGGGATGAGAGAGCCTCAGTCCTCCTCAAAGCTTTTCAGACAACTACACACTAAATGATTTACCCGTCAAGGAAATGACTGAGCAATTAGATGAATTTCTACATATATTGTTTTGTGGAATTCATGCCTTTTACACCTCAAATCCTGAATGGTTCATGGTTCTTCCTGAGGCAGAAGTAAATACTTAACTAAGAGCTCTAAGATGAAGATGAGATATATCTGACCCTACTGCGATTCAGAGTAGAATAGTACCTTTTTTCCCTAGGATTATTAAACAAGATGGTCTGCTGCGTAAAAACCAGTGGGCACTGAAAAAAATAATTAAGAAAGTCTGCAAAACACTGCATACAGGAGTAGAAAATGTGCTCAGCTCTGGCCATTAGACAGTCCCTAAGAGCTTCAGTTGCAATGGCCCTTATGTTTTATTATTTTCTATTATAAAAATGTTTTCTATTGAAGAAAATGGTTAAGGCAAAAGTGTATTGCCTATCCCACCCATTCTTGACAGAGTTTTCATCAAACTCCATTAACAAAAAAAGTCTACAGATATGTCATTAGTGACTCAATGATGCTTACAGCTGAGAAATGTCTGAGATGTGGTTTGCTGAAAACACAGTATTAAAATATATATGGATGTGTTAAATTTGTTGAATTTTTTTTTGATGACAGTGGCTCTGTGCAACCTACATTAAAACAAAAATTATTTTAACAATTTGTACTCACAGGAAATGTAGGTCATGTTTTTGTGAACCAAATAATTGTGGTTTACACTTTTCATGAGTGATCTTTATTTTTGTATGTAATACTTTATGCCAAACAAACTGGACGATGAGTATTTCCACACTCTGTTAATACATGCTGCCTGCACCGTGAGATTTGGGATAACTTAAATAGTCAGCAAAGAGGGAGCAAAAGACTTCTTAAGCACACATGCATTTTAAACAAATACATATTTCCAGTGTTAATAAATGACCTTACCATCTCTCCCATGCTTTCTACTGAGGAATCACAAGAAATTCAACCAGCAGCAACCAAGCTCTTTCTCTAACTATGCTATCAGGTTCTGGAAAACTCTTAGTAGAGCTGGGCATTGTAATGGTGTCTGGAGCACAGCTTTTGCCTTGTCTTTGTCCTAAAGTCACTAAAAGAGAGCTTGAACCTGCAAGGCAGAGAGACCTAAACTCCAGCAAGCCTTGCATCTCCCCCACGATATTTTGTAGGCAACTCCTCAGGAAGAATCTTGCTGAGTTCTCCTGATTAAGATTTTATAATTCCTTTTGTTGTGTTTGTGCCCTGAGGGGCGAAGGAGGGACTGGAGGCCTTTGTGGTATGGACCTAACAACTGACTCAAATGGATACAATACATACTGGACAATGGTTCAAGTGTGAGAAGGTCTGGAGTCACCAACACGGAGAAAAATGATGCAGGAAGCTTTCATAAAAGAAGCAGCTCTTAAGGGAAGTGTGGAATGAGGAAAGGGAATTTTTTGATTCATGATGTGCAGGAGGTGGGTGTGTGGCCAGAGTGGAACAGGAGATAATCCTCAGAAAGCAAGAACAGTTCTGAGAAACAAAGGAAAAATAGAAAATTGTGTTTTGTTTTCTTCATATCTGTGACATCTGATTGAAAAAAAAAATCAAATCTATTTCTTTGGAAAATATCAAAGTTGCATTTTTCCTCAAATTTTCAGTGTTACTGTTTCAGTAGAAGTTTTTTTAGAAACAAAGGACTTCTTTCAATTTACTTCTAAAGAATGCAAACTTTCTAAGACTCCCTTTCTATTAAGGACTGTATAAGCAGAAAAGCTTTGCATTTTTAACAATAATAGTTTTAAAATAGTGCTTCAGCACAAACATATTGTTCACAAAGGTCCTTCTATAATTTAAAACATTTTCTGCTGAAGTAATTTCGACCAGTTTCTGGCATCAGTAATCTTCATAGAGTTTACATTAATCCCCAAACATTGTATAGTGTGATGAAGCTGATGAGAATCAACAAAGGATAAAGCAGAGTATTGCAGCCCAGATAAAGAAACCTTCTGTTTAATGCCAGCTGCTCAGGAAATGTCAGAAGTAAAGTGAGTTTCAGGTCAAGGGCACTGGGAACAGTCTGTTAGCAAACCCTAAGACAGGCAGCTCTTGTTATTAGTATGAACAGGGATACGGTGAGTTCTTTCTAATCTATCCCTGGGCCTCCTTCTAGTTTCCCAGACATGAATTCATCCCATTTGGGCTCACCTCTGTGGGATTGCTGGGAGTTTTTCAAATCATACTGTCTTTGCTCTTTCTAATGCTCCCCATCAGGTTCACTAAAGACCAGGATTTCAGGGAAAATCTCCTCCTAAGAGACATGTGGGCTCAGTGCCAGGCCTTGAAAGTGCAGAAAATAGTGGACAACTACTCTTTTTCACTTTCCATGACTCGCCCCTTGTTTTTACCATGACATTTAATAGTACCTTCATCAAGTCCATTTTCATCTTGCAATCCTTTGCTTATGAGCGTTTCTAGAGTTTTTAGATAGTGATTGTACCTTGTTTATCCCCAGTTAAGGGAGTTGGTCCTCTTGATACAGCATTAAGTTGACAGGTGAAATGTCTTAAGAAATAGGACCAGTGTGAGGACAGGATAATAACTGGATGAAATTCTCTACAGGTAGCCCTTTCACAGAGGATGGGTTGCTATTTCATGTGACTAGGATGCAGAGGATCTAGTTTGGGAGAATGAACATGATATGTGCTGATACTGCTTGCAAAAGTGTTCCCAGCAAGGTGTTGCAAAATGAGAAGAGTGTTGACATCCACTTCGGAATGAACTGCAAAGCAGCTTGGCCCTGTAACTTCAGAGAACTTTACTGTAAATATCCCATGGGTATGCACTAAGTCTGCTGGGAAATATAAGGAATTTTGCAATGATTGTTCAGAATTTTGCTGGTTAACAGCCCCTTGCCGATATTTTTAATCTCCGAATTTTCAGGGTTCCTTTAAATTCACTTTTAGTTCTTGACTGCTGTGTTTTGTACAAGAAAAAACCCTAATACAACACTGTGCAATGTATTCTGTAACATTCAAGTTGTCAACGTGCTGCAGGGTATGGCTTACACATCTTTATGATACAGTACTAGGCAAAAAACTTCTTTAGTACAAAGTTTGTAAGTCTGTAAGTTCAGCCAGGGCATTGGTCAAACTGATGAGGCCTACTCATTTAGAAGTTGTTATAATATTCAAATATGTTCTCACATTTTATTGTTTGAATAGTGCATGTTGGGAGATATAGATTGGGAAGAAGGAGATGATGACTCAGAGGGTGCTGGTGCCCCAAAACTTTGTGGTTATTAGAGCAAGGCAGTATTTCAGATTTGGTTGTTTGCAGAGTAATTTTGCTGTGAGAAAGAACAGCCAATGTGATGCAATCTGCTATGGATCCAAACCTTCCTCTTCACAGCGATGGCATTTATCTCATCATATGTTTAGATATTTACAGAGTAGACATTTATAGCAGATCAAGTGAGGCCAGGCATTGGACATAAATACTATTTAGCATACAGTTTGCTTGATCCATTTCATTCTAAGCCCATGTCCTAGAAGTGTGTGTGTTGGGATCACAAGGCCAAAACCAATACACTGCCACAATGAGCTGTGGTGATTCTGACTCTTCAGGAAACTCACTTTTGATCTCCTTCAAAAGATCTTTGTACAGGACAACCAGGAGATCAGGCCTACCCAGCAAGCATTTGTGAAATTCAGGTCTTGACCAACGTGATCTCCTTCTATGACAAGTCTCTTTCTTAGTAAATGAGAGAAAGGCTGTGGATATTGCTTACCTAGACTCTACTTAAAGTCTTTGTCGTTTGTTCCCACAGCAGTCTCCTGCAGAAACTGGGTGCTTCTGGGTTGGATACTGCTTACCAAGCAAAAGCTGGATGGATGGCTGTGCCCAAAGAGTGGTGGTGAGTGTAGTTACATCCAGCCGGTCATGAGTGTGTTCCCTGGCACTCAGTACTGGGGACATTCCAGTTTAGTATCTTTATCAATGATCTGGATGAAGGGATTGGGTGCATCCTCAGTCAGTTTACAGATAACACCAAGCTGAGTGGATGTGTTGATCTGCCAGAAGAGGGGAAGGATCTACAGAGGGATCTGGACAGGCTGGATCAGTGGACTAAGGCCAATGGTTTGAGGTTCAACAAAGTGAAGTGCTGGGTCCTGCATTTGGGTCACAATAACCACATGCTGAGGGCAGAGTGGCTGGAAAGCTGCCCAGTGGAAAAGGACCTGAAGGTGATGGTCAACAGCAGCATAACATGAACCAGGGTATGCCCAGCTGGCCAAGAATACCAATGACATTCTGGTCTGTATCAGAAATAGTGTGGCCATCAGGATCAGAGTAGTGATTGTCCCTCTCTGTACCTGGCACTGGTGAGGCTGCACCTTGAATCCTGTGTTCATTTCTGTGGCCCTCACGGCAAGAAAGACATTGAAGGGCTGGAGTCTCTACAACTACATGAAAGAAGGTTGTAGCCAAGTGGGGGTCAGTCTCTCCTCTCAAGAAACAAGTGATAGAACAAGAAGACATAGCCTCAAGTTGTACTTCGGGAGGTTTTGGTTGGATATTAAGAAAAATATCATCACTGCAAGATTTGTCAAGCACTGGAACAGTCTGCCCAGGGAAGCGGTGGAGTCACCATCCCTGGAGGTATTTGCAAGACGTGTAGATGTGTCACTTGGGGACATGGTTTAGTGGTGAACTTGGCAGTGGTGGGTTAATGGTTGGACTTATCTTACAGGTCTTTTTCAGCTTAAAAGATGTTATTATTCTGTGAAACATCTCAGCCCTGATGATCTTTGCTGTCTGCCACACAATCCTCTTCCACACAAAACTTGTTTGTGAACCTCCAGGAACAGTTACTCCAAAGCAACTGGTCCCTCGCCTTCCCTTCCCAGTCTTCATGCAGCAGCTGTTGGTAGGATCACTGCAAGTGTAGCCACAGAATCTGCTTTAAAAACAGCTTGGTAGCTGCTTCAGCTTTCCAAGTCAGCTGGCAGCTGGGTTGTGAAATCGAAGCCAGCCAGCAGTGAGGTGTCTAAAACATATCCAGAAACCACTGTGTATTTGCAATGATTACCATAGTGACACACCCCGCTGTTTTGTCCATGTTCTGTGATCAAACAGAATTGGTAAAGATGTTGCTATTTATCCAAAGCTGAGATAAAACAGTGACATAAGAGGAATATCAGGACTGTGAATGTGTATCTCACATGCCATAAATGTACTAGATTACAAATAGCTTCTATTATGTATGACCTGGGAAGAAAAGGTGCCAGCCCTTCTGGAGAAAGGACTATGATACCAGAATTATGGATGTTTCATAAGGAATAAGTGCCTGTGTTACAGTAATGTTAATATGGTTGCAGGTTGTGTGAGTAAAAGCAGCATAAATAATTGGTGTGCAATAGTTAAAACACTACTCAGCTTATTTGCAAGCAAAACTCCATTCTCCCTTCAACAGTCCCTCTGTAATGCAATGGGCTGCTGTGTTGTGCATTTTTTAAGCTTTTCAAGAAGTCTTGAACTCATAACTTAGCAAAGATGGCATGTTTGAATCTGCCTTTGCTAGCTCTGAATTTATAGGAATTTTGCTGACGTTGGTATCAAAACTCATATTGTAAAAAAGGAAAACAACATTGATCCTTGATTTCTTAAGAGGAACTTCCTCTGAGGTAGGAAACTACCATGACATCATCTAGTTTGATCATTTTTTTTATAATATGGTCAGTTCAGTTTTACATGATTCACAAATATTTTCAGAATGATGGTTTTAGTTAGACTAAAGAATTTAAGTCTTTAGGGGTAACAGTTGCATGCCACAGACATAACACAGAAAGAACAAGCTGTAGTGCCAAGTATGTGTCAGGCCCCAGTGATGATGGTGAGTTTATTAAATGGGACATGCCTAATTGATCGCAATTAAGTGAAAGTAGTACTTTCTCCCATCTTTTAACTAATTTATTTTCAATTTGACCTGAGAAATTCTTTCCAACCTTTAATCAATATGATTCTGTGCATGCAAGCCAGAAATACAAATGTAGTATCTAGGAACATTTGTCTCTGTCTGGTTAGAAGACAGATCTAGTTTGTTTGGTGCCTTCTTGTCAGTTATGGCAAGTCTGTAATTTTGAAAAAAAACTCGAACCCTCAATCAAATAAATAAAACATCCCAGTATACAACACCTCAGTCAGCTTCATCTGGCCATTTGGGAATGAGAGGGAATCCTTCCTGCCCTGCCTTGCTCTGAGGTTGTATTGAAACCACATCTTTTAGGAAGTTAGGTGGTATCGCCTTGAAAGCTCCAACCAGCAGTGAGACCCTCACCTTCACTTATAATCTTTCAATGTTTAATTACCTTGTCTGCAAGGAAATTACATTTTGTTCCAAAGTTGAATTTGCCTAACTTCAAGCCATTCAATCTTGTTCAAGCTTTTGTCAACAAGATTGAAGGCTCTTTATTAGGTATCTTTTCCATGAGGAAATGCCTATATAAACTGATAGAGTCATTCTATAACTTATCCGATGTTCTGTGTCTGAAAAACACTTCTCAACTCTTGCTTTCCACCTATCCCACTGACAGACATTTCTTTATTCTGTGTGCTGGATAGTGAGAAACCAACACTGTCTTCTAACAAGACATGAGGGAAGAGAAAGAAAGAAAGAAAAGAAAGAAAGAAAAGGAAGAAAGAAAGAAAAAGAAAGAAAGAAAGAAAGAAAGAAAGAAAGAAAGAAAGAAAGAAAGAAAGAAAGAAAGAAAGAAAGAAAGAAAGAAAGAAAGAAAGAAAGAAAGAAAGAAAGAAAGAAAGAAAGAAAGAAAGAAAGAAAGAAAGAAAGAAAGAAAGAAAGAGGAATAGTTTTGAAAGGAATTGCTTGATGAGTGATCACTGACTGTATGTTTGAAAAAGGCATTTTCTCTTGAAAAACAAATCTCTGCTAAACACTCAGAGCCTACCCCTGAACAGGCTACCAGCTCATTTCTGCAATACTGATAAGCTGTGTCCTGTCCAGGACCACACCTGACATAAACCAGCCAGCCCCCAGTGAGGTCAGCTCCTGCCAGTGGAGCTGTTGCTCTTTATAGCCTCTGAGGATGTAGAAAGTGCTTCACAAAGAGGCATATGGATGTTAAAGAACACTGGCTAAGGCAGTGATAACCTGTAGCATCCTGTATGGTGCTCTGCAGAGCCACAGTGAAATAATAGAAAACCTCAACCCCTTAACTTAGCAAGTCCATGTTAAACACAAAGTTTGAACAGTAACAATTTAACTTCCAAATTGCTGTCAAGAAGTCATTTGTCACCCTACTCCCCAGTTATTAATTTATATAATCAGCACTAAACTTTTACAATATGAATGCATTAAGATAGACCTGCCAGTGAAGAACATCACTAGATGAAGACAAAAATGTAATACAGTCACCATCCCAGCAAGCTGTGGTTCTGTAATATTACCTATTTATAGCTGACCAGTGTAGAAGGGGAGAGGAATCCAAAATAAGAAGATGAGTACAGCTCCTCCCCAAGGAGGAACCATGATCAGAATTCAGCATTTGCTGGTGGTCTAGTTTCTGTGTGTACCCTACAGAGGTAAGTTCTGGAGCAGTGGTTTATTTCAAAATCTTCCTTTTTCCTCTGAGAATGAAGAAAAAGTTTTAAATTACAGCTATAGCATGGAAGAGAGAATTCAACTGAAGCACAAATATGAGTCATGCAAGTGTTTGTGCCTTATTTTCAGGATAATAGCTAAACACCTGCTAAATTACATTTTAAAAAATTAGCCGGTATTTCACAGTGGGTTTTATCCTCTTGTTTGTTATTTTCTCTCTTAAGCCCCACTCTTGATCCTTGATATGCGTGGGAAGATTGTCTTATCCATGTAGAGCTCCCAAAACTCAGCAGAGTTCTGTCTGTACCGATGCTCTGCCCATGCAGGGCTGATTAAAGGACAAGGACTGAGGGGCCTCCAGGCAGAGACCTGGCATAGTGCTGGGTGCACCAACTCAGCATGAGAGAGGAAATCATTACCTCAAAAAAAACATGGACTTTTTTTGAAAGCTTGTGCAGCAGAAATAAAAAATTAAAAGTGACTCATCCACATTTATTCTGTCTAACCTTTACTTTCCCACATGTTGCTGTTTTCTTCAGCTAGCAACTTTAGTTTTCTAAAGGTGCCTTGCTGAGTAGGAAAATGCTGTAGATGGGCACTATCTCCCCTGAGATATGAAGTGTATATTTGGTTACTGAGCCCCTTGGGAACATGGTGGAGGGCTCAGTTTTCTGTTTTGTTTTTTATGTTTTCTTTAATTGTTTTTCATCCTGGCACTGAGTGGGCAGACAAGACTCTTGAACAATCTGTAATTACATAGTGTCACAGTTGATGAGGTTACAAAGGAGTAAATATGTACTTGGTATTAGAGAGGATATTTTTAACAATACATACTCTACATCTAATAGAGTGCATCTGTGTCCTCTGTGGGCACTTTGCCTTAGATAATATAAAAGGAGAGCAATGGGGAAGAGAGCAGCATAATTATATCTGCATAGTCTTCAGCAGAATCAGTTTCTGCAAATACACACTTGACATTTCAACTCTTTCATACCAGTGCTGCTTCTACTGATGCCAGTGGCATCTTTGCCCTTGAATAGGAATGGGATTGAATTCTGACTGTTGAATCTCTTTTGACAAGAGAGGTGGAAGTTTCCCAGCATGACCTGATCGCCATAGCCAAAGAGAAGAGTTTTATTAGACCATCATGTCAGTAATTCTTGACCTGGGGTCATGACTTTGTGTCAGGGAGGCACAACAGGTCTCCTTTCTTTTTGGCTCATAAGGAGAGACCAACAATCCAATATATTTTTCTGTTGTGACATGGATCACAGCACAGAACAGAATAAAATAGTTTCATCAGCCTACCTCTGCTGGGTTGTTACCTGCTGTGTTTCCACTTCTGCCAAATTGGGCATCTCAGTGATACAGGACAACCTGCTCTGGACAGTATCGCATGTCTGAAGTCATGAAATCATATTGTGTTTATACCACTCAGAGCTGAGGGAAATAACGTTTTTTTTAAAGAGTCAAGAGCCAATGTCACTATGTGAGGGCAGTGTGGAAAGCTTTGCTTAAGAAGCCATTGAATACAGATGCTTAATGTTCCTTGGCTGAAACAGTTGCAGGACACACTCTTTGTCCTATTTATTAATTATTTGCGCTCCAACAGCATCTACTAATGCACTTATGTGGTCCAAACAGACAGAATGACATTGCTTGAAAGTCCCATCATTTCCAGGTTTCAGGGCAGGTGTGGGAACGACAAGGCTGACTTCCATGAAACAACACCAGTTCACCTCAGGTGTTTCTCTACCTGTGCAACCTGAAGATGTGGCTCACATTGTTGGGAATATTCCCCACTTCTCAGCTTCAATATTCAAGGTTTTTGCAAGCATACTGATCTTGAGCAACAACATACTTCCCCATGCACATTATGATGAAAAGGCAGAACTCCCCTGTGTATGGGAATGTTATTCCCTGGTTTATGGCAGAGAAAAAAATCATTGCTAAAAAATACCTTTAGGAAAACCAGACAAAATTGAGAAAAGGCAGTAGTACACTTAATTTGCCAAAATCTGGATATAAGCACAGACCTGCACTACTTTCTAGAGTCACTCGCTGAATTCTTGAAGAAATTACTAATAATTTGGTTTCGTTTCTCTTGCCTTGCTTTGTCTCTTTCTTCCTCAAGTGCAGATATCTTTCAGCATCTGATTATAGCACCATCTATGCAATACAGCAGAAATGACCAAGAAATCAGGGGAGTGGTGAGGTGGTCTGCCTCCTAAGAACCATCTTCTGTATGAAAGAGAAAAGTCAGAGGCAGTGTAGGAGAAATCTGTCACAGCTTGCTCGTTTTTTGCCCCCTCTTTCCTCTAGCCACAGGAATGGACCAAAGCAATTTCAATCCCCTGGGCCTGTTGTGCTGTGGAGGGATAATACTTTCCTCCAGCATGAAGGGTTTGTGACTTCTTTTCATCTACCATTTACTCTATTTTCCCTGTCTTGAGGGTTTTCCCTCTCTCATTGAAACAGTGTTGCTCTGTTTTTGGCAGCAAGGTGTGTAGGACACAGCAGAGCCAGGCTTGCCTGCATCTAAAAGGCAGAAAGAAAATAGTCCTTTTCCTTTTGGCTGTAGCATATTTTGTGAGATCTCTGCCTAACCCTCGTCATTCTCTTTCTCTGCCTCTGCCCCTCCTTTGGTATCCCATTCAAACACTCTGTCTGGCTACTCTTCCCCCTCCTTGTCATGTAAAACCTCCACATCCAGGTAACGAATGCCATCTCACCTCTCTCTCTTTACTCATGTGTCTGCGAGGTGAATGGATGCCCTCACAATGGAAGGAGGAGATAAGAAATTCCCCATGGAAGTATCACAGATGCTTAAAATAATTTGGAGCAAAAATCCCTGCAGGTTTATTGAAAACACCCTCCTTGACACACACAGATTTATTTATCTGCTTTACTGCATTTTGCTTACGTCAAGAGCTGGATTGCTCCTGTACAGCCCCCTCGCCAGGCAGATAATTGCTACATATTCTTTTGTACTGCTGCCACCACCTCCACCATCGGGCGTCTTCCCAAACAATCGCCTGAGCAGCGTTGGAGCAATCCGTCTCTCTGCCGACACTAGGATAACAGTGCTTTGGTATTAGGGGTCTCAGGAGCAGGTGAGAGTCTTGCCTCTTTTCTTGGAAATCAAACGAAGTAAATACAGTGCACTTCTCCTTCCTTTTCCAGATCATTAGCAGAGATGTTAAATAAAGCCGGGCTCTCTCCCTGAGGCTCCAGCCTCTTCTCGATGGTATCTGGTTGGCCGTCACTTCCATGCAGACACCCTGACCCGATGCAGTTTCGTATATCATTACCTTTTGTTTACAGCCACTCAGCCAGTTGTCAGTCTCTGTGACAGTGCCTGTATCCAAGCCAATATGAATTTATTTTTCAAGAAAGGCTTTCTGAGATTAAGCTTGTGCCTCACTAAGGATTCAAGTAAACAGCATTGCTGGCAAGACCTTTTCCTTCACCATCATCCATTATATTTCTGATCAAACAAATCATAGCATAACCTGGCTTTTTGTTATTTCCTTTTTGTCATTTCCTCCTCAGGGTTTCTTCCACATGCTGATGCTTATCTTTTCAGCTGAGTAGTAATTGAATTCTATTGCTATGCATTTAGGCAATAACAATTTTTAGGCTTTCTTTGATTTCCTTCACCTGTCTCTAGCTCCTCAAGACTGGTTTCCTTCTCAGATCCCTTGACATGGGACAATCAGACTTCATCACCTGCGGGCAGCTAGAGACCCCAACAGTGCCAGAACTAACCATGGACCTGTTTTTTGTCCTAGGAGAAGGATATCTCTGACAAATGTGACACCACTATGTGTGAGGCAGGAGATAAACGGCTTTTTGTAGGTCACTGTAGCCATAGCAGTGGATCTCAGTTTTGAGCTTCTTCCTTTTCTTCTGTAACACTCCAGCCCAGGAGCTGTGGGCTCACGGCTCAGCCAGGAGTTTTATTTAAAATGTATATATAAGGTTCTTCAATACCTTGAGAGAGCATCAAGACAATAAGCCACAGACTTGTTCCCAAGATGTTTCTTTATTAATTTAAGGGAGACAATAAGGGAACTTGGCAAAGCTTTGAAAAAGGCACTACACAAGCTAGACAAAATGTTCCACCACAATATCAACCCGGCACATATTAATTTACAACACTTAAGTCAAAATCCAATCCCTCCAGCTCCAAGCCACACAAAGCATCAAGAACAGACCAAGGAAAGAGAAGCAGAGGGAGCAAAACAGAGATGGAGAAAGAAGGAGAGATAGCTACTATTGAAGCTTTGTGGCAGACCGGCTCTCACACATCCAGGGTCATGAATTGTGGTACCCCTCTGCCTTTGGTTTTATCTGCTCTCCTCTCTATGGCCAAACCACCCAGGCGGGGTCTCTTACCCACCAGCCACTCTGGGGTTCCAGGCCAGGGTGAGGGGCAGTGTTCTCACTGTCCCTGCCAATCCCAGCTGGGTCAAGGGCTCCAGGAGGTATAGGATGTTATAGCTTTCCCAGACTGTTTGTGACTGGCAGCTGCTCCAGGGCTGCCAGAGGCTGCCATGAGGGACATAATGCCATCCCACCTCCGTGAGGCTCAACCCATCCCTTCCCCCTCCTCACACACATATGCACCCCCACAAGGTGGTTCTGACCCCATAATAACTGATGTGGTGTCTAATATCTTCCCTTCCCTTTTCCCTAGCTGCCCAGTGAAGGTGTAAGGAGAAGAGCCAGATACAAGGGCAGCATCATGGCGAAAGCTGAGCCACATCTGTTTGTCCTTCCTCTTCCTGCACGGGTGCAGGAGCAGCCTCTTTGCCATAGCTATGGTCAGAGGCAGGAGCTGACCCACTGGCTTTGCTGAGTTGTCTTCTGAACAAAGGCAAAGCTGGATGGAGATAACCTGCAGGGCCTTGTTGGCCATGGTGCACATCAAAATAGTTTGCTACACTGCGGGCAAGCAATAACTCTCCTTTCACTTTTTTCCTGTTGTTAATATATTCATTTCCTATGAATGCAGCACAAGTACCATTTGCTACATATGTATTCACTCCCCTAATGTCTCCTACCCCAATAGCACAAAATATATAACTACACAAAGAAGACTGGGGGATTAGGGACATACCTTAAACAGCTTCCAAGCTGTCTACTAACTTAAAAATTGCCACAGGAACCAGATGCTGGGCCCAAAAGACAGAACTGGATGATCTTTTTTACGGATAACTTCTGACGAATGAAGAGGATTCCATGATAGCAAATATTTATATGGAAACAAATTTTATCTCACTGTGAATTATTTCTTTCTAATTTCTAATTTCTTTGTAATACTATCAGGATGGTATATTTGATTTTTTTATTTGAAAGTACATTTCAACTAGAAATGACATGAAAATTTATTTCAAAAACATTTTAAATTCTTAATATCAAATGGAAAAGAAATTGTTTTGATACATAAAGCATTTTGTTTCACCTGATACAATGATTTAAAAATATTTATCTCTTTACTGATAACTAACAAACTGATCTGGAAAGAGACAGTTATTTCAGTGGCATTTTTTCCAGAGCCAATAGTGAGATAAAAATCCATTATCTATAAAGGTCAGAGTAGATGGTTTAAGTCATGAAAGTTCTGTTGAGAGCATCTTATGATCTTTAGTTTGTAGATGCTGTGCACACGCATGTGTATGTGCACATATATATATACACATATATGTATATTTTTATATATCTATATACCTATATGAATGTGTGAGTGTACATTTGTACACAAAAAGGACATTTTGCCATTGCAGTTTTGCCCTCAAGTGTAGTAGCTCAATATAGCTTATGGAGAGGCATGCAGTCTGCATTATTATGGATATTATTTCTTTACAGCTTTGCACCTAGTCCAAAACTTAAGAACATACTTATGTTTGAGAATATCAGTACTTGCCCTGAGCTTTTCTTGAAAGTTTTCCTTAAGTCCTTCCCAAAAACCTTCCATGAATACACAGTGTGGGATTTTGTTACTAACCCTTCTAATAGTCTCCAACATCCCTCATTTTCTTCTAGTCTGGAAAACACCAGATGCGTTCATATGCAGCTGAGGCTTGTGTGCTGCATGTACCATGTGTTTGGATCTCTGCTTTCCTTTGGTTCCTTGTTAGAAGTCTGCCCTTATAAGAGCAGAAAAAACAAACAGGGCTGCAGTTTGCTGTATAAGAGTCATGGCCCTGATGCCTTGAAGAGCACATCTGATGCTGCTAGGAGGGGCTATAAGATGCTGAGGGCTGTGGATACACAGGTCTTGGTGAAGGTGTGCTTGCTGCCATCCCTGGCAACATCAGGATAGATAAATACCATTCCAAGCCTTCTATAGTGGTCACGGATCCAGCAACCTGGCCTTGATGCTTCATCCTCAAGCTCAAATCTCAGTTTTGGCTGCCTCCCGAGTCAGATTGAGCCACTCTTGCCTTTATATATGGATAATGTGTGTTGAGCAAGAGGTGCAGCAAGACCAGCATAACCTGCTCAGTGACGCTTAACGTTTGTGCTGTCAGGGACAGGTGCCTCCTCATGCTGCAGGTGAAAGGAAAGCCAGTGAAAACAAGCAGATCAGCCTTTGGCTGCACAGAGCTGCCGATCAGGTCCCCAGTGGCCAGCTCCCTGCTGATGGACAGCAGTGTGTTGTGCAGGCAGTGTAGCATAGCTTGTTTAATGCTGCATTATGTTAATGCATACCGGGGAACCATTAACATGGGAATCTCAGATTTAAAATAAAACAAACCTCGCAGCGCAATGTTTTGTAGCAGTGTGTGCATTGGAGTCATAAGCACATGATTTTTTGATCAACTTTCAGCCGAAAGCCAATTTTCACAGCTAAGTGCCCCTTTAATCAATCTATCCACAAATATATATATTTGTTTTTAATAAAATTTGTTAATATTTACCAGAAGTATAATGTCACTATTATTTTTACCCAGGGCACACGCTTTACCTATTAGATGTTATACAACCTTTCTAAAACCAAATTAAGCGAAAACATTAGCATAAATTCATTGAATGCAGATGCTAAAAAATAGGTAGATGCTTTCAAACACTACAGTGAATGAAAGATATTGTTACCTTGACTGTCAGGTTGCATTTCTTTCCTATTGAAGCTAAGTGGGTTAAATTAAGTAATTAATTAACTATGCATCTGCACAATGAACTGGGCATTTTATTTTGTTTAACTTATATATTTATTTCTGACTTGGGAAGGAAGGAACCATAACAAGAGAAGGGGAACAACATCTTCCAGAATTAGACATTCCCCATAGCACTATTGTAGTATGGGTTTTATTATCATTTCGCTTGTAGTGTTGTTAATTCCTTGGGTTTATACCTCAGGCATAACAGTTTGCTCCAGAGTGAGACTTCTCAGAGAAAATTTTACTAGGTTTTATTTACTGTTGTTTTTATACTAGAAAAGCTGTAATATCTTTGTTGCAGGTGTTCTGAGATTCTTCCTGTCATGAACTGATTTTCCCTGGTCTGGCATTGAGGTGCCATTATCAAAACCATCTCTGGAGCTGTTGGTAACCTTTGCCTCTGGTGTGCATGAGGGTGAGTGAAGGCAGGTGCTGTTTGCAGCTGAGGAACTGCCCAGATGCCCAAGCCAGTCTGGAGCAAAAGCAGCAATCACAATTTCAGTTTCCTCAATTCCCCTTCCAAAGGAAATGTGAGTGTCCATAAATCTGCTGCAAACATTCAGTGGAAAAAGGGCACCCCTGACTTCTGCACTCAGAGTGAAGCTCCCCCTTTCCATGCCTTACGCTACTCCCCCAAAGCTGCAGCTGGGTGCAGCCTTGTGCCGGATTTCTCACCGCATTTCCCCCTGCAAAGCAAAAGCAGAAGTGCTTTACGACGCTGCCACTCTTCAAATCTCCTTTCCAAGATGGATTTTGTGTTGGTCCTTGCCAGAATCCCAGCCACTGGAAGGTACAAATGATGTAAATGGACTAATGTGGGCCCAGCAAGCACTGGGAATGCTGCTTTGACCTGCGCCTTTGAAATAATGAGCTGGATTGTCAGAGCCCTTGGTCAGCAAGGCGAGAGAATGAGAACCCTGCTGCTCCCCTGCTCAGTTTGCAACTCCAGCTTCTGGCAGTGGCAACTATTCAGCTGAAATTCCCTCCAGCGAGAAAGGTCTTTGGCAAGATGGAAACGTTGGGATTTTTTTTTCACCCCCTCCCCTGTAACTTTTGTGGTTTTTTGGCATCAGATGCCTTGTGTCTTCATACAAAGGTTCTTTTTCTTTTTTCCCCTTTTATTTTTTCTTTTTTGTAAGCTGACATTTTGATTCCACTTTAATTAAACCACTTTTGAAGCAGCATGACTCTGTTTTGGAGGGAGTTGCAGCGGTACAAGTTTTGTGCGGAGGCATTTCTATTTCAGAGTGACTACATCCCTCCTGACAGTCCTCCCACAGTAGCCCACCTTGCCTTGCTTCAGGCCTCCAACAGCCTGGGCTGTTTGACCTGCATGAATCCTTCTGCTCCACAAGCATCCTGACCAGATGTCACCATGCCGAGAGACAACCACTTTTACTCCTTTGCTGTCCTGATTGCCTGACAGCCCTCTTGTTCCTTTCCCCCTGCTTCCACTCAATTACTGACCCGTGTGGATGCCACACCCCAGGATTTCTCAGAGCTTTTTTCTCTTCCAGGAGAAGAGCATGTCCAGTTCTCACTGAATTAATGCTCTGATGTGACCTACCAGGGCAGGGCATGCAGGAGGAAAGTGCTTGTGGGGATAAGGGCCAGCACCCTACTAGATCCAAGAAACATGTATGGCATTACTTCTGTACAAAGGAGCTTTTACTGCTCCCTCCACCTAAAGTTCTGCACATAATTTTTCGAAGTTTTAAATAGGTATAAATAGTGCTTGTTCAAAGATCAGTGATTCTTTTTTTTTGCTGTTGTCCTTCAAACCCACCCCCCTCCTGCCCTGCTCATATGGTGCTCCTACAGCTTCATACTTTTAGCAGCTTTGTTTTGTTCACTGTCTAGTTTTGATAGAATTGGCCAAATATCCCACCTTTTCCATATGCCCATGTGCTTTAACTTTCTGTCTTGTCTCTTCAACCACTCTTCTTTTACCCTCTTCACAGAGCACAGTATCAGTATTTTGCATGACATGTTTACTGCAGTTGAAAAAACCTGGTTCAAGAAAACTAAGAGTGTCTCTTGGGTTATTTAACTGCATTTATAGTAGAGGAGGTAAATTGCCCAAATTAAACCATGACAACATGACAAAAATATGTGGAGATGATAAGGCTGAAATTCCCAGGCATCCTCTAGCAACTCCACTTCCAAGCCCATGAGCTCATCTCCACCAGCCTTCCTTGACTGGGATGTGTGCCCCAGCGTGGAAATCACCTTTGTAAGGAATTATTGGTTATTTTTAGTACAATCCTTGGAAATTTTAACAGTTCAGATTCACATCTATTATTATAAAGTCTAGTTATTTGGAAGTGCACTTTTATTGTCAAAAACCATATGGGAGAGGATTTAAAGAAAGAAAATTAGCGCTCAGTTTCAATGCTGGACTACAGAATAATGGACAGGCTCCTCACAGGGCTGTGTTGTTTCAGTGTTTCCTTCCCACCCTGGCAAGGCCTTTCCAACCACTAGTCTAGTACGTGAGCGTAGCTCTATTTTCCAGGTATTAACATCCTTTTCTGTTTTGCAGGCCAAAATTTCAACAAAACCTCCACTTACAGTAAAGAAATCCATGGAGGTCAAGAAATAATTACAAACCAACTATTAGAATTACAAATATTTTTACCCTCTGCTGTTGCTTAGTGGATTGAAAATTGAGCCCACTCAGATGAATTAAATGAAATGTGAGAAGATGACTATTGGGAAGTGATTATGTGGTCCCTGAGTCCTGGAAGTTCTGTAGCGCACTACTAAGACATTCATAGCATCCCTACAGCCAAATGACTCATTGCTGGATTCACAAGATATATTCCTAGGGCCTGACAATTACTTTGAAAAAATCCAATCCTACAATAAACATGAAAATGCTCTTAATCTGAATGTGTTGTCACTGAATGCATTCAATAAAGTTCATCTCTCAAAAACATTTTCTTAGGGATGGGACTGAACTGGATAAGGAGGTGGCAGGCAAAATTCGATAATTTGTGGAGTTCTGGCTCTGGGATCCCTCTCTTATATGAGAGAGAGGACAGAAGCAGCTTCATTCCAGGAAAAGCAGCAGAGCAAATGTTTCTTCTTTGAGCAAGCAAGGAGAGGAGGGAAACTGCAGTCATTCCCTGTCCTGCCTGGGCTGTAGGGCATGTACCAGCTGCCTCCTGTGCTGGGCAGACAGTGGAATTACAACCAGCAAGGTCGAGGGGGCTGCTCACTGCTGTACCATCTATGTTTAGTGGTGGGTATTTTCAGCATCAGGATTTTGTCTTGTAATCCTTGTCACACAGCACCTGACTGGCAGATGTTTGGATACACAGTGAGACTCTAGGAGGAATCAGTGGCTTGGAAGTGCTGGAGTTTTTGTGGACATGATTATTTTGATCATTTTCTTTTTATTTCAAAAGTGAATTGCTATCTACACCCACAGTTCTGGGTCAGAAAAAAGCTAGACCTCATATAAAAACAATCTAATTTTTAAAGTTGTTGAAATGGCAAATCTTTAACAATATGTCAGTTCATTAATATATAATAATGCTATGCTAACTTGCCCTGAAATAATTTAGTAGATAAGATCTCATTTTGCTGATAACTAAATGAGTTTTAGAACTCAAGGTATTTTTTTAAATCTTGTTTTCATTTACAATGGCTTGTAGCTGTTTATATCCATTTAATGACTAAAAAAGCATGTCCACAATCTGTCCCTGGCTGAATTCCTCTGAGCAGTTCACTCGTTCAGAGTGGTATTGGCTTAGTGTGTTGGTTCAGTGACCAGCATGATTTTTGAATCAATGTAACACAGGAGAGGGTTTACATTAGTGCTGCCACAAAATGTAATCAACTGCCTAGCATACTTGTCTGAAGAATTATTAAAGCATAGAATGCAAAGTGGCAGAAATAGAAGTATAATTCTGGTAAAATCATCAAAGGATGCAATAACCGAGTTAGAAAATGCAGTGACAGATCTAATTAACGAACTAAATTACAATTCAGTCCAAAAATAATTGTCATTAGAAGTAAAATCACATTTCTGTCTGAAGCATCTCAGCATGTTTGCCATAGTGATTGGTAAAACTAAAAAGAAATCCACTCTCATTATTTTTTAAATGCAATTATTACACACAAAAATCAGACATGAAATCGAATATGCCAGTTTAGCAAATGATTCTCAGCTAAGAGGCTTCCTTCTCACACCGCAAGGTAGAGATTTAGTCTGGAGCTGCTGGCTTACAGCTCTCTCCTTTTGTGCTCATCTTGGAGTCAATAATATTTTTGAACTGACTCCTTCCTCCCAAAACCCTCTTCATATTCCGAATTAAAACAACACACCGTTTAATTTTAATATTGACCTAATTGCACATCTGAATCAGTTGGAAGCTGTCTAACAAAACGAAAATACTAATAGGACATGTGCCAACTGCAGTTTAAGTTGGGCTGCTTTTAATATAAGCTGAAGAGCTTTTGTATTAAGCTCTAACAATGGGTAATACAGCGGCTGAGCTGATTACTTAAGCAACTTCTGGATATATTCACACATCAAATTTGAATTCCAAGTATTTTGCATACTGTTTCCACCTATATAATTGTCTGCTGGCCCTTACCATTATTTATTATGCAAAACTGATTTTTTTTTGAAGCGTGAAGAATGAAGTAATTTAGTATGCAAACAGTTAAAACTCTCATGTGGATTCCGATTTCGTATGTGTTGATAAATTCACTTACGATGACTGACAGTGTGAGATTTTTTGGGGTCATATCGGTCACTCTTTCCATGACACTGATGAAAATGATAAACCAAATGCCAGAAGTGTCCCTGGCGCATCATAGGATGAAATGTGCAAAATGTCAGTGTCTGGCCTGTGTCTATTAATAACTAAATATGATTGTGTGTAATGAGCAGAGATTTTCGTGTTGATTGAAGTATGATTTCTTTTGATCTTCCAGATGTTGCTGCTTAGAAATTCATATTGCTCTTTTGCTGCTAAATGCATAATGACCTCTTAAAACCTTTTAACTGTTAAAACCCCTATTATTTTCCACAAAGTAGTCAAGTTTCCATCTTTTTTTATGTTGACTGGAAGTGTCTCTCTCTTCCCATCCTCACTTTCCCTTTTTGCTTTCTTTGGTCTCCTCTTCCTCTCTTTTTTACACCCTTCTTTTCCTCTAACATATTTCTTTGCAAAGTTCCTGACGACCTATGGACTCCTCTCAAGGGGCAGATGGCATAAGATGGCTGGACCCTCTTGCCACTTGTGTCACTGCTACTCCCTAAAAGCCCCAGGCTGCTCCCTGGCATTGCTGGAAAATTTGTCCTGAGCAACCATTTCATGCAAATACCCAGGTCACCTCATTTCTGAGGTAGAAAAGGAACAAAGGCAGGTGTCAGGAATGAAGAATCGTGTAGCTGACGCTGATAGCAGAGTGATCTGCTCTGAAGAAAGGAATCGTGGAGCATTGTAGGCTTTCCGCATGAATAATGCATTCGTGTCGCTCATTTTTGGGCTTAGTCACACCCTGCCTTCCACATTTGGCCCCTTTATGGTTGCACCTGTGCATGAATGGTGACTGCCTGAGAGCCTGCAAGAATAAAATGAGTCCCGGAGTAAAAGCAGCAGCAGCAGCAGCAGCCACAGCAGCGTAAACATCTCTTCATTATTCAGCTTTTGTGCCAATCCCATGTTGGCGGGAGCTGTCTCTGGCCTGTATGACTCAGCCATGTGAATGCAGGGAGCTGCTTCTGCACCCTGAAGGTGTTTCAAGCTCTTAACTGGTTCAATCAGCAGCTTCAGGGTAGAGACAGCAAAGAAGGGGGTCTCTACTTCTCGCACTTTTGGCAATAAGAGTTTAGGATGCTTCAAGAGCTCTGAATGGGCTTCAGGGTGCCCAGGTTTCTTCCTGCACTACTCCAGCACTGTTCACATTGAAAGGGCCTTGGGAGACCACCTGGTCCAAACTCCCATTTCAAGCTGGGCCAGAACTAGCTTGAGATCTATTTTGCCCATCCCATTTAAATGGTCTGGAGGGAGAACTGCACTTGTCCCGTGATGTTTGGAATGATGTATACTCGATAGATCAAGGGCCAAATCCTCTCTATAGTCTGACTCTGAGCAAATGCAATGTCTTCAAGCAGGACTTCTCTAAATTATCATGTGGACAAATTACTTGAAACAGTTTGACCAATTCACTGTAAAAGGCTTGTTCTATCTAGTTGCTTCCAAATCCTCCTTTGGAACTGCCATCCAGCCTAGGAGTTGATTCAGCTCTTCTCATTACCTGGATGCTGGCACAGAACCACCCTCAGGTATTTTTTGCCCTCTGGAATGGGGATGTAGCTCATGGATCTATTTTAGCTGTTGTGTAATGACAGGAAAATGTGCCACTTCTGCATGGGCAGCACATAGGAGGAAAAGACAATAAAGATAATAAAAAATAAATCAAGCATCTAGCAAAAGAAATCTCATATTACTAAGTTTTTACTCCTAGCTCTGTTCCTGGAAATGTTCAAAATAAACAAGTTATTCTGTTTCTAATCACAGATTCCATGGAAAATATGACACACAAAGCCAAACTCAAGAAGATCCTAGACCCTTGGAGGGCCAGACCAGGTCTAGCATGGCACAGGTAAAGCGTGGCTGTTGCAGATTATTTTTTGTGTTTGCAGGTAAAAAATGCTGTCCATCATATGACAACGTACTTGTGAATTAGCTGCATCTTTTACTGCATCTCTATGGTCCCATTTGTCCCTAATGCAGTAGTGACAGTCCTGGGGCCCTATTACTCTCAGCTACCTCTGGTTCCTGTGCAATGTACTGTGTCATTCATTATATATGCTGGTCCCATCTGCTCTGACAAGCCTTCTTCATCCTCAGAAGCAATTACAAATAATAATGATGACAAAACCCAGAGAATTTTTGCTTTATTTTGAAAATTATTGTTTTGTGTTACAAGGCAGCACCTCCTACCTGTCTCCAGGGTCACCTGGCAACCATTTGCTAGCTTCCTGCCATCAGATCCATATCCAGTAAGGACATCTGGAAGCTTGTTTGGGAAGGGAACTGCTCTCTTTCACCATCCCTGCAGAGGTGAGGCTACTGTGCATGCAGTGGATTCATGGCCATTACTCTGATAGAGGCTATTTAAACAGTTTCATTTATGTGTTGTGTTGCTGTGAATGACCCTTCCCCCCAAAAACAGGACTTTGAGCCACGTTAGTGTAAGGTAAGATAAAAAGTAAAGGTCCTTTAATAACACAGGGCCTACAGCCCACAGGAATACAGGATGACATGCATGTGTCTCAGTTCTTGTTTCCATGGCTTTTATAATAAGATCCCTCCAATCATTGCTTTACACATTTCTCAGTCCAGCCCCAGTCCCACCCCTGGTCCAACCCCCTGGAATTGGGTCTGGGGTCGTCAAGACACTCTGTCTTGATCAACTCTTCTTCCTCGGGCACACAAAGGTCTCTTGGAGTTCATTCAGTCTTGGCTTTTGGGTCACTCTGACCTGTGTTTATGTTTCATTCTGTAGGTCTTCTGATATCCTTCAGCTCTTTACCTTGGAAAGGAGTCTAAACAAGATTAATTAACTAAAGGAATTTGAGCTCCCTGTTCTGGGACAGGGGTAGTGATAGAAAGGCATTAAACTTAAACTGTTAGAAATATTAACCCTCTAAAAATCTACAACTACTGTGTTCCTAAAATCTACAAAATGTGAAAATCAGAACAAAAACCCCTTTGGCATCAGTTGCCAAAATATTAAAAGAAAAGCTGGTACTAATACAGTATCAACCACCAACGCTGCATAATTAAGCAAGCATTATTTGCAGTTGATGTTTGTCTGTTTAATAGAATTAAGGATAATTAAGAGAAAACAGTGAGAAGATATGTCTGTACAATATAAGAATCTACCAAAGCAAGAGAAACAGGGAAAGCAATGTCTCTGACTAGGACTAATCACTCTGTATGGTGTTTGATCCTTTGTTTCTTTAATGAGTCACTTAATATTAAAAATTATATGTTTGTATATGTACATACATACATATATGGATTAAGTGAAAAAGTGACAGAGCAAGGCTGGGGCACGTTAAGATTTTAAAAGATCCATTTAAAGAGCACACTCAAATTTTGAGAAACTAGAATTATTTGCCCAACTGTCATCCGACGTTCATCCGGATGAATGAATTATTTGCCCAACTTTCATCCGGCATTGTTTACATTGAAATGCCCTGTGACTATCCCTGTCTGATCACATTCCCCACTCTCCTCACCCTGCAGCTCACATCTCTGAATTGTCTGGAGTATGTCCAAAGGATGTTAAACACTGGTTTGGCCAAAGGGTTTTGCTACAGGAGTAAAAGTGGATGAATGCCTTGTGCCAAACCATATCTTGGTAGAAGCACATTCTTCTGACATCCCACCTTTGTGCTAAGCCTCCTCCCTGGCTGTGGTGTTACAGATATAAATCACCTTTCTGTAGGTGAATAACCCTTTGCTTTAAGGGTCTGTTCCTTTAATCAAAATCAGTAGGGACAGCAGAGGGAGTGTGGCTGAGGATGTATTTACTTGAAATATCCAGAGCTCTGAATACATCACCAAGGCAGGCCAGAATGGCCTGGGGAACATCTGTGCTTCAGCTTTGCTCAACAAAGACAAATATGCCTCACCCTGGGCTTTGTTCTTATATAAGTTTCCATATCGGTAAAAATAATTCAAGGTATCTTGGTAATTCTGTTAAGGCAGCTTGACCGGTTCCCCTAGTTCAGATTCAATTGTAATTGGGTTGATATTACCTGCAGCTATCTTTGTACGATAATGCTGTTAATGTCACTGCTCCAGAAGCTTTATCAATACGTTAATTGGTGCTGGAAAGTTGATGGCCTGCCCTTAAGTGTGTCTGGCTTTGAACAACTCTGAATTGAAATTATTATTTGAAATTATTTTCATTCTTGAAGATGGTGCTTTAGAGAGGGACAATAAGAAGCGGCACCCTTACCTGGCACCCCAGTTTGATGAATGGATACCTAATGCAATCACTATTTTTATTTGTTCCTGTAGTGAAGGCACACCCAGGGGCTTTGGTGAGGATTAAGGCCTCTGTGCTCAGTACCACGTACAAACAGCTTGCAATCAAATGTGGATTCATATATAAGAAAATGAAACGAGCCATTCCCTTTCAGAAAAATTGAATTCCCTTCCCAACAGGTCGATAAGTGAGCTCAGATGGTGGTGGTTGAAAAGGAGAGATAGCAGCTACAGTATGCATCAGAGCTTCCTTACAAGGGTGCCGTATTTCTCTAAGACTCCAGCAGGATGAATCCCTGCGCTAACACAAAGCTTTTGGGAAAAACTGTGTCCCAAGATAGAAGCTCATCCCTCTGTTTTCATACTTCCAGTGTCAGCTTTACAGAAAGGCACAGCTGGTGGTTCCCTGCAGCAGCAGTGGCTGGCAGACTGCCTTGCTTGGGCAAGAGCTGTGGCAAAGCACTGCCCCAGTCCCCAGCCTGGCCAGTCCCTGTCTGCACAGCTGCTGGCAGAGACTGTAGGAGACAATAATTACTAATCTGGGTGTCAGCTCCTGCCTTTCCCTCTCCTCAACATCAATTAAAGAAATCCAGCTTTCCTTTCCAGTCTTGTCCCTTCCTTCTCTCACCTAATCCAGCATCTCTGGTTCCCCACTTACAAAATGTTCAGGTAGATGGTCCAGTCACCCAGAGAGAAATTAGAATAGCAATCTTCCCCCCCAAACTGATGTCTCTGAGCTTTTCCGCACTCTTCCTTTAAAGATTTTCTTTGCTTTTGCAGAATTGAATTTTACCTGTAGTAAGAATCAGCCTTGAGCTGGTTTTGCACTCTAAGCTCTGCTGGGACCTGATCCCAAATTGCAGCTTTTGCCCAGATTTTGCAGAGCTCTCTGAGCTCTAGTCCTCCTGGCACTGCACAAAAAGATCTGCTGAGGTACCACCAAGGGGTAATGAACACTACTGCCCAGAAGGGCGATGGATGCCCCATCCCTGGTAACATTCAAGGTCAGGTTGGAGGGGTCTTTGAGCAATCTGATCTAGTTAAAGATGTCCTTGCTCATTGCAAGGGGTAGGACTAGATGAACTTTAAAGGTCCCTTCCAACTCAAACTATTCTATGATTCTGTGAATCTATAAAAGTGGCCTGAATCCAAACATTCTAGTTTGCATGCAAGGCTGGAATTTTAGGGGCCTAGGCAGAAGGAAAAAGAGGTGGATGCAGCTGCCTAAATCTCTTTACCAGTCAATGCAAAGGCAAAAGCCACTATAAAGACTTGCAGAGGTTGCTCCTGTCTCTCTCATTTGTGAGGTATAAGGAAAGAAGAGGTCAACTACTGGAAATGTTAGTTTAGTTAGTCTTCATGACTTTGAAATCTGCTCGCTCACCCTTTTCTAAAGGCAGGATGCTGGTACTGGATGTGCCATTTATATTGTGAACTATGTGGCAGCAGTTAGAACATTGATGTAGGATGGGGAATATCTAGCTCTCAGCTTTCCTCTGATGGAGGTAGAAATGTCCTCTCCCAGATCTCCAGAGTGCCCTGATTTGCTGTATCCTGGATGAGATCAGTCACCAGTTCTTCTTTTCAAGCCAATCCATGATACAGCCTACCTGTCAAGAGTCACATGGAAGAGACAGCAAGCAGAAGGGAACCATGCAACAGCCAGGAGCCAGGCACTCATCAGGGACACATGAGTTTTGCCATGGCTTTCTCCTGGTTTTCACCCAGTGATGCTGAACTATACCAGCATCTGCAGCTATAAGCAATAGAGAAATGACTGTGCCACCTTGGTGCTGTCAAAGTCCTGACTCACCTGGAAACTGAGGAAGGGTGTAGGTGCCTATTGCTCTGTGCTTGGGTTTTTGTAGGATCAGTAGCCCCAACCACTCTGCCTGTACCAGCAACTGCATCAGAGAGCCTGGGCAAGATTCAGGCTAAACCTGTGTGGATTTAGCTGTCAGCATCCAAATACGTGACTGTTGCAAAGGAGCAGTTTTGACAAACTGGACCAATGCCTGGTATTTGTAAACCAGCGTGTGACTGTGTTCATATTTATTCACAGCATTCTTCAACGTTCAAGTTCCTAGATTGGTGTGAGGATAGTTCCTTGGAAATTAATAACTGTTAGAGCTTTGTGGCTCAGTGAATTGTTTACTTCCTTACATCATTAATACTATCCTTGTAGGGAGGAGGAGTGTTGAAAATAATAAACACTCTTTCCTTCATTAATATGCTGAAGGCTATGGGAGCAAAGGCAAGACGTGACTGCTGGATCCTGCGGGGCCTTGAAATACTCAGCTTACAGCTGGTGCTTCACTCCGTGTTCAGGTCTTTTCTCCTCACTGTAATAAAAAAGTAGTATAATTACACAAGCCCAAGTTTCCACCTTTTCTGGCATACTGAATATTCTACTCTCTGTCTGTCTGTCTTCCTTTGCATATTTATTTTATATACAACGCTCAACAAACATGCTGGATTTTACATGCTGGGTGTGAGTATCACTGGTTGCTGGGAAATCACCCTGAGCTCTGGTCCTTGGTGGGGTGTTGGTTCAGTAGGTGGCACTATTTCCTCTTGATTTAGGACCAAACCCGAGTCCCAGCACCATGTGTGGGGAGCCGTAAGGCCAAAGTGCCCACTTTGAGTCTATTATCAGGGTTGGTCTCTTCTATTCAAGACATGAAGCTGCATTTCTGGCCATGGGGGAGGTGGGGGACTTATTAACTTTTAGCCAAATTTTTTTCTGGAATTTCATTCTGATTCTATAAATCTCTTTTGAACATGCAGCTGGGTATTGTATTGGGTTTTTTACCTTACAACCTAAAAACTGCTGTCTGTTATTCAATATGTTGTGGTAACTCTCTTAAACCAATTACAATGAAGCCCAGAGATGGCTGCATTCCTACAGTGGAAATGTGTCCCTACATCTTCCTCCCTTCATAATGTTGAATCTTAATTAATTGCTGCTTATAAAGTGCTTTCAGATCCCCAGAGGAAAAAGAAATTGTATGGAAGTGCAAAGTATTGTTAATTGTTATTTTAGCACTTTAAAAGCATGAACCTGGCCCTGAAAACCAGCCACAAAAAAAAAGCACTAATTCCAAATTCTGCATGAGAAAACTTGAGACCACAAGGGAATTTGAAAGGTTCCTAATTAGGCAGAACTCACAAGGCAGACAAAAACTGGAAGACAAAGGTTAAACAAAAGAGGCAAGGATATATTTTCATAGGAATCCAAAACACAAGTAGAGAAATGCAATGACAGACAGATACTTGGTCAGGACCACAGGCCAGGTGCAGATACTCCCAGGGAGATGCCTGCACATTAGCATACATCACACTGGCAAATGTACTGGGCAAACCCATGCCTGAGGTAGCTCAAACAACTTCCTTGGAGTGACACCAGGGCTTTGCTTGTCCCCTTTTGTTTAGTTGATATCACAAGAGTGGAGATGGGAAATTAGACTGACATTGATAACTGCCTGCCATGCAGTCAGGGGAGAGAGTGATCATTTGTGTGCTGTTGGCTCTGCCCCGTAGGGTCTTTGGATCTTGTGTTTTTCCCCCTGTATTATTATGCTTACTATTTTTAGAAAATCTTGGAGAGAAGAAGCAAGTGGTTAAAAAAATAGGTAAAAAATGGAGCAACAGCTTTGGGGCTGGATTTACAAGGACAGCTCAGGATACTAACAGCCATTTTATTCTCTAAATCCAAATGCAATGTTTTAACTCTCTCCTCCCCCCTTACAGGAGATATTTAATTGCCTAAATACCAAAGTTTGCACTGGTCAAGTTTGCCTGGTGCCATGGCACTGAGCTTGCACAGACAGACCTTCACGTGCAATTTGATAACTCTGAGTTGCTTGACATCTCTTTCACTGACAAATTTTCTCTCTTTCCCAGAGGAGCAGGTCCTGCAGCCATCCTTGGAGTCTGCTTTCCCTCAAGCTCCCTGCATCTTTTCACAACATGCAGCCAAACACTCTGACCCGCTACACACCCTTTTACCAGTCCTTCTGGGAATCCCTGAGACAAAATCCCTGCTTTGTCTGTTTTGGGAATGAAACACAGCCAGATCTTCCCTCTTTCTGGAAACTTTTTTACCAGCAGGGTACTGAGTAAGGTAGGATGTAGCTGCCTCAGTGAATTCCATAAATTATTCCCAGTTTAACAGGAGCAATTCCTTTGCATGTGCAATTCAGCATTCACAGACTAAGGGAGCCAGCCCTGCCTCTCCTCCAGTGTAGGTAAGGATCCAGTCCTCAAGGCTGCAGAATCAACTCTTTACAGCTTCTTGTTCCCTGTGACTTAATGAATATTTATGTTTTTATTGCAGCATGGAATAGCTCAGGTCCCATGAGCACAGCAAGCAGGGAAATGTTTGATTTGTGAGCCAAAGAGAGGGAGCAGCAGTAGTTGAAATTCAGGTGCCACAGGGATTTCTGTACAGGAGGAGAGCTGTGGTATCTATGTAATTTAGGTACCAAGGAGGTCTGGAAGATGCCTGGTTTGGAAGTTAGAACAAATTGCAGCAGTTGGGCACCTCCAACGCTCCAGTGAATCAAGTTCCAAAGATTCCAGCACAGCATGCAATCCATATTCACATATTTTGATTATTCAAAAAGGTTTTTACCTTTCCTGAAAATTAAGCACAAAAGGCGTAATTCTAGATGCTGCATGGATATAACTCTTGGTAAGTCTCACTGAAGTTGATCAGTAAAACAGCATTTTACATTTGCCTCTTTGAGAATGGGATTTGTTTCATACCTAACTAGATGTCATCAGACTAATCCATACACCTGCATAACAAGCGTCTCTCTTGTTTTACCATAGCACTAAGATTTCCTCTTTGGATAGTCACTGCATATCTAAAGGTTTCACAGAGACCTCCTCTTTACTTGCTAGTCTTTTACTGATGTTACCTGTGCTCAGGATGAAGTAGTCAGTGTTCATTTCCCATCCCTGGAAGTGTTTGAGGACAGGTTGGATGGGGCTCTGAGCAACCTCATCCAGTGGAAGGTGTCCCTGCCCATGGCAGGGGGTTTGGAACTAGGTTGTCTTTAAGGTGCTTTCCAATCCAGACCATCCCATGATTCTTTGATGATTTTGTGATTTTCTTGATGTAACATTTTGCAGATAAATGTAACAGCCTTAACAGTACACCACAAATACTGTATGGAAGGGTACAACATCTCTCTTTTGGGTTGATCTTTGCTTAGTACATGTAGGGTTTTAATATTAAATGTTCCCAGGAAGAGGTTAAGACCAGAGTATGTTTTCCTTTGTTATCCCCCAATGAGTCATAACCCAGGTACTTCTTAGGATAAGGTTTTGTGAGACAGCTTAGCCTTCAGCTCACAGTCTGCTAAAACATAATGTCCTCACTACACATCCTGTGGTCTGACTGCTTCCCTTGCATTCACTCTGATCTTTGGACCTCATAGCAATCAGTCTGTATCATTGAAGAGAAAGAAAATTAATGTGGGGGGAGAGAAGAAGCAATGAAAGTTTAGTGTCCTAGCTAAGCCAATGTAAGGACATGATGGGGCAGCACTGCCTGCTGTGAGGGGATGCACAGGGGTGGGGACTTCCCCCCAGAGCAGTGAGCTGTGAGCTTGCCCTCTCTGCCTGTGAAACTTCCCTCTGAGAGGTGAGCAGACATCATCCTTCTGGGAGATCCACCCTACAAACCTTCCAGCAGAGCTTCCCATCTAGCAGGCAGGCAACAAACTAGACCCAAACACCTTAATTGTAGCATGCTACCATTGCATGTACTGCACAGCAATCTGGGATGGGAGACAGCACATAAGAACTGATGTTAGCTGTGACAGGAGAAAATGGATTGCTTTTCTTCTGTGTTTCATCCTAATTACTGTACTGAGACTCTGTCTTCACTGGTGTCTTGGAGCTTTAGGGCTCTGTGCTGAAAGCAGGATAAATGCCAGCAGCCAAGGAATGGGGTACTCAGTACCAGAACAACAAAAACTTCTTCATGAAGGCAGTGACCTGCAAGACTCTAATTAGCTCTGGTAGCAGCAGGACCCAGCTGTGATGTTGAAAACATATCTGAAGCTGGAAGAGACTCTGGCCAGCCACAAGCAGGCTCCTTAGCTGTGCCAGAAGAGAAGGGAACAGAGGAAACTTCTGCCACAGTGACATGAAAGAATGCTCAGAAGGTGTCTCAGGCTCCTGTGCCAGCTGGATGAGTGGCTGCAGAGCCTATGTATAAAGACCACTTTCTGGGAAATGGAAAGACATCTATGTTTAATAATAGAGCTTGTGACTCATTTTTTCTATTTGCTACCTCAACTGCATAACCAAACAGAGTCTCCAATCTTCCTTCCTCTAACTTTCACTCATCTGTTGGAAAGTCACGTCACTAGGATGAAATTGAGAGGATTTATTTCAGAATTTTCACTAACAAGGAGGAAGCAACTTCCATGCTGCATTTGCCCATCTTTTCTTAAAGACCAAAGACAAGATGGGTCACCCAAAAGGCAGATTATTCCATCACTATGACCTCACAGTGCATTCTCCATATTTTGTTGAATGCAGGACACTGATAACCTTACCCTTGTCCTGTTTTCACAGATCTGTGCCTCTTTTCATCATACTCCTCTAGGCAATTCTTTGTCTATTTCTTACTTAACCTCATAGTTTTGATTTCCATAGCAGGTTGCTTATTCCTTTGCTTTTGCACATTTCTTTTGTATAAGAAACAATCCCATCCTAATCCCTTGAATTTGCCCATGATTCTGCCTTTAATCCCTCAAAAGTAAAAAAAAAGAGAAAAAAGAGGTGCACAATATGCAAACTCTCCCAGAACCCAGAGTACCATAAAGAACATCCATGCTAAATACTGTTGTTTACCCATGCAATCCAAATGCATTAATAGGTTAGGAAAATGGAGATGAGTTTAGGTTAAACAGGCAGCTTTGTCACTTTGCAGATGACAGGCCTTTAGACTCACAAGATAAATAGGACAATTCAAGCATGGCTTTACCACTCAACATACTTCTCCTTATGTTCTTACAAAAGCTTATGCAATTGTGTATTGATGTAAAAGGCACTTTCCTGCCTGTGATTATTTATGCAATCAGTAGGGAAAAATTCATGATGAAGTAGACTCTGCAGGTCAGCCTCTGATCACTCTAATTTGAATGCTGGATGAAGAAATAATGTCACAGGCAGCCAATATCCTGAAAAAGAGAAGATCTGCAGGGACACTGACAGGAGGCAGGCAGTGAGTTGTCACAGTAGACTTTGCCAGTTATTTGCAGTCTTTCTGTGTATCATCTGGTCTTTTGCTCCTGAATCACAGGCTTAGACTGCCCTGCATGCAAGACAGATGCCTAATTTGTGGCTACCACTAGGGGTCATGTCCAAGATGAATGTTGAACTGCTCAGACCTATTAAAACTGAGAAACTTCTGGGCACATCTGAAAATGCAACCTGAATTCCTCAGGAGCATTGGTGCTCGAGGCCATGATGCCTGCATATTTTTGGGTGCCACTTCATTTCACAAAGGAATGCAGAGAAATCAGTGCCTTGATGTCTCGTTGATAGCTAGCAATGAGCAGAGTGCTGGGCTCTCATGAAATCCCATCTGCACTTTTGTGTCTGGTTTGGGCCCCAGCTGAAGAAGGACAGGAAAAAAACTGCAGCAGGTCTGATGGAAGGCTACCAAAATGGCATGAGGTTGGGAGCTCAGGGCTCACAAGGAGAGGCTGAGGAAGTTAGACCTGTTATCCTTGGTAGTGCCAGGCACTATAAGAAGGGCAAAGACCACAAAATGAGATTGGAATTTCAGTTTTAACATAAGAAAACATATTTCAGCAGGAGACCACAGCACTGGAAGAGCTCAGCAGAAGTGTCATGCAACCTCCGTGTTTTAGCGTTTGCAAGTCTACACAAAGCCACAGACCTGGCCCCCTGTGGGTGATTGTCCAGCTGAGTAGGATGATGGAGACGAGAGATCTCCAGATGTCCCTTCCAACCAGCATTTCTGTGATTCTGTAATTTAGACAATTCTGGGTGTATTTTGCAGCTGAAATGCAGTTCCAAGCATCTCAAATGAGACTCAGACAAGTAGACTAGAACAAAAAACTGAGAGCAAAAGTTCTGCTCTAAAAATCAATGAACCAGAAGAATTTTATCCATATGCTGTAAGATCAAGAGCTATGTGTTGGCCATTACATTGAACGGGCTGACTGTGAGTGTCCTATCATGGTATGAAGATCTAGGAATAACTTCAGAGGGAACCTGCTGGAAGGAAACTCTGAATGCTGGAGTGGTGAAAAGCTGACAGCAGAACAAAGTCTTTTTTATGCTCTAAAATGATTCTCATAGAGACTGAGCAGCTAGTGTGTGTGCTCAGGACTCCATCCAGCTCTGGATTAAAATGTTGGGAAGAGAGAGGGAAATACTTAGGGAAAGAAGTCAGCATTAATTTTACTGTTACTGTGTTTGGGAGAGAGGAATACTGAAATCTCAGGCGTGCAGTCATCCATGTAGCAATAGCCACCAGTTTAGTCTGAAACAAAGGAGTCTGCTGTAAGCACACACATCTAAACTATCTTTTAAAAGCCTTCTAGCACCACTCACCAGTTACTTCCTATGTAATTAACACATTCCTGATGAGTGGGCAAAAGTAGCATTTCCAGTTTTCTCTGTACTATGAGTGGACTGGATGGGCTGGTGGCTGCATGGAGAGCACACAGTGCCCTGCCATTTCACTAATCCCACATGTCAAACCAAAGGGGCAAGCTGCAGCTGTGGCAGGCACACAGCAGTGTGTATGGGTATGAAATCTAAAAACGAAATAAACTCGTAGATCTCCATGGATCTATTTAAATACTATATTTTATTCCATTCCATGTAGCTTTTTACACAGTTCTCATCACCATAGCAACAGAGGTCCAGCTCTTCAAAGGGTATTTAGGTATCCTTCAGCACCCAAATCTATCCACTAGGTGCTATTTCAGTCACAGAAATATTATTAGGCTTCCACACACTCTTATGTTTATCCAAGGTGCCTGCATAACTGAGAAGATGCTAAGGGCTCCAGCTCAAGTCAAAACAGGATGTGAAGATCCTCAAATGGAGAATTTCCCCACTTGACCCCAGTGCCTTGGAAACATCCAGGAAAAATGTTTAAGTGAGCTGTGGTTTACCCAGTGGACAACCTAGGAACAAATATGGATATATATCTGTATATATCTATCTATATATCATATCTATCTATCTATCTATCTATCTATCTATCTATCTATCATCTATCTATCTATCTATCTTTTCATTTTTACATCTGCCAGTCTTGCCACCCTGGCAGCCCCATACAGCTTGATGGTTAAAGCACTGATGTGTGACAGGCAGGTTCAAATTTTACTCTGAATCATTTGAAGCAGAGAAGTACAACTCCTTTCCCACATCCTTCCATAACCCCACTGCCAGTTCTCCCTGTTTGAATGAACACACTGAAGCAAAAAGGTTTTCTCTGCAGAACACCTTCCCCTCAGGGGAATGGTTCGAATTTTGCCTCAAATGAAGCAAAACCAGGGAACTGAGCTAGAGTTTCCTGCAGTGCAAGATTAACAATCATCTGTCATGGTTTGGTTCCATTATCTTTTTGTAAAGGGAGAAATGTGCACAGGGGGATTTTTAAAATATACATATTTCTGTGCATATAAATTGTGTACTTTCTTTGCATGCTTCCACTTAGATGAATAGTGTGTGTATATTTAGCAGCATTGTACAGATTTGGCATAAATAAAGGTTGTTTTGTACATTTTTCATTCCCCCCTCTCTAAACACCTCAATATATGTTGTGTACAGTGATGTTTATGCTCAGACAGTGTGCAAGGCTGTGTGTGCCTGTGCCTGGTTTGATGGGGGAAGGGGATCTCCTTGACACAATACTTATTAGTATCATCAATCATTGGGGGTGTCATTTCCAAATTCCCTTTCCCTTACCTAATTTGCTAAACCTAATTCTTTATCACACTACAAAACCCAGCATGAGAGATGGAAGTGCTAATAAGAGATGGCTTGCTCTACTGTACAGAGGCAATGTCAGCCTGGCTTCTTTTGCAGGGATTTCCCATTTTCTCTCTCTTTCCATGTAGGGTGCTCTATGTCTGTTCAACTCAGAGCAATTAGCAGCCCATTGCATCCCTGTTTCACTGTGGCTTTATTTACTTCTGGCTCCTCAGTGTTCTTCTCAGCTGCTGGAGTTCCTAAGTGAAGCATCTTGCTGGGTTTCTCTGCTGGTACTTGGTTTATTTGCCAATGCGTCCAGTTCTGGACACCTCCAAAATGCACTTCATTAAACTCAGCAACCTACGGCTATATATTTTTTTCCAAGTCTGGTACTAAATTAGCAGAAGACCTTTATCAAAATCTTGCCTTATTGAGTTTGCCAGTCCTGTCCTACTTGTGCAAATAATTGTATGTCTGTAAAACTTGGAGGAAGCAAAACAACAAACCATGTGTGGAATCTAAACTACTCACTCCAACTCCCATCCCAGACATGGATAGGGCCAGGATTTCATCCTGTATGTGCTGTCCCTTCCATTCCATATGCAACTCTTGTTCTTGTCAATGAATTTAACTCACCAGAAATCATTGATTTCCTGGGTTTATTCATAGGTTTGTCCTACACACGGACTCCTAATGGAATTAATGGATCTGCATCCTGCCCACATAGATTACAGCACTGAATTTGGACTCAATTATTCATGGATGTGACTTTGTTTCACCAGCAGACCTTTAAAATACACAGCTTCTTCTCTCAGTTGTTATAAAGAGGATGCTATAAAAGGAAAACAGAAACATATGAAAACAGTCATAATAAGGCAGGTCAGGAGTCCTAGCAAGAAGTGACCTTCAAAATTTCATGCATGTTAAAGGAAAAAAGCAAACAAGCTCTGTTTTTCATAAAACAGGGAAGGTACTTCCAGTGCGTAAAGCTTTTAACACCACATAAAGAGTCAGTGAAGCCTGACTCCTGCAGTTGATGAGAAGTGAGTAAGACTCAGAATACAAAGATGTCACCAATTAGCGGTATCTCTGCTAGAAATGTGAATATTTTTAGAAAACTGAAAGAATGGGAGACTTATTTTTAAACAAAGAAGAGCTTTTAATCAGATAAAGAAATGGATATTATAGGGAATGCTTTACGAAAATCATTTGGGAATTTGGTTGCTTAGTACCAGGAGGAATGGTACTTAACTCTATTTTTTGAATTTTCTTTTTTCATTTTGAACATCTGTAATTCCCCCAGTGACAACACAGTCCCTCGAGACAGACCATTGGGACTCCCTGTTCAGATGCTGTCATGATGACTTCAGTCTTCATAGGAGCACAGGAAATAACACTGGATCAAGGCACACCATACTGAAGTTCCAGTAAAACCAGAGTATTTATATGAGTCCAGTAAAACTGACCACATAGGGAAGAGGCCTCCTCCAAAGGTGAAAAATCACATCATTAACTCAGGCCTAGAGCAGTGAGGATTTACTGGAAAATTGGGAGAGAATGTTTCTGAGACAGAAGTTGTGATAACGGGAGATGTACAATGAAGGGTCTACTTTGATAACTGGATTCATGGTGCTGCTCCCTGCTCGACCTGCATGTCCCCTCAGGCAGGCAGGCAGCTAAAGTCATGTTACTTGAATGCCCCTTGTGCAGCAGCAAGAATTCCAACCATGAACTCAGCTATTTGCTCAGAGGCTCTGAGTCACCCAGAACTGCTTTTCCTTTACAGAGAAGGTACCTGTTTGCTCAGCTTCCTGACTGAAAGCTGTGTTCAAACAGCAACAGCTGAAAAAAAAAAGGTTTAAACAAGGGTATTCAAGATTGCAAAAGCTCTTCTGAGTAGGGATTGACTTACCCAGTGTTCCTTGCTCCTTTTTCGGTTGGCTTTTAGGCAGCTCTGTAAAATTTATTCTCCAAGGAAAATGTAAAATCTTTAAAGGCTAGATAATTTCAGTATTTCTACATGAGAAGTATCGAACATAAGAAGAAAATGTGCTTGCTAAAACCTTTATGGTAAATTGCGCTCTGATCTGGTCATTTCACACTGAAATGCCAAATGTCCAGGCAAAGGTACCATCAGACTGTGTCTCATTGCATGCCCCATAAATGAATTTACCTGATTAAGTCTTCTTTTCTCAGACTTTTAACTACTTGTAGCAATGGCTTTTAGTGTAGGGAGACTACAAGGAATGAAGCAAGACTTTGGCTCTGAAACTTCAAGTTACTGGTTAATGGCTATTTACCTGCCTAGAGCCAGAACTACAACTCTACAGCAAATGCTCCAATATTCAGATTATCTGTGGAGTATGTTTTTAGCCTTTTGTAGCAGAACTATAGAGAAAATAAATAAATGAATAAATAAATAAATGTGATTTGACACATATAGTAAACCTCAGTTCCCGAATATTCTGTGCAGGTTGGGAGAAGTCTTTTTTCTCCCTTACACCCTAAGCTGTCCCATTGTCCAGCTGTGTCCAGCTGTGCACTTCACTGACATGTGTAAAGCTACTCCCTGGAGGAGCTGAGGGATTTGCAGCTTGAACTAACATGGTTTGTCAGCTCAGCTTGTCTACACGTGTGTGTCACATTGTAGCATCCTCCACACAAGAACAAGGTAGTAATTTCTCTGATGCAAAGTCAGCGGGTTGCTATGACAGAAGGGGTTTTTTTGAATACTATGTTGAGGCTAACATATACATCTTGCACTAACATTTAAGGAAGCATCTGTTGAGATTTGGTTTAGGCTCCATATCTGAAAGGACCTGCCCTAACAAGTTGCCCACCCCACTGTATCTCATATTTCCAAGAATCCTAACAGTATGGCATGAGAGTTAGTTGTCCTGAAGTTATCCTTCTCACTAGCAACACCAGGAATATCCATGCGTAATGTCAGCTGTGAGAAAATATTTAAGAACATTTTACTGAGTAACGTGGCCATTTGCTCTCACATGTCCATCAGGGGAAAAGGAGCAGCCAGTTTGAGATCTACTTAACTTATCTAGACCATAACAACCAACTGCAAAGACAGACAAAGCTCTTACCCCTGGTGGCTGGGTGTCCACTCTAACAGGGCAGGCAGAAGTTGGCCAGATTTTATTTTTTTTCAGTCTGTAGAATATTAAAGAAGTTACCAAATTATTGCTAAGACACATCTTTCTTGCATAGTTTGAAACTGGAAAACATTATGCTCCCTGGCAGGGAATTTTTTTGACAGGTAAGCGTCTTATGATTCACATTTGACTTTCATCAATCACAGCAGAAGTCAGGTAAGGCAGTTAATATTGTGCCTGGGAAATTTCCTCACCAAGTTTTGGAGGCTTGTTGTATTTTGATAACTGTCACAGCCATTTGGTTGGCCTGAACTAAGAAAAATAATATTTTTTCAAATCCACCAGATTATGCACTGAGGTGCCATTCAAGCTAGGAAGGTTATGAAGGCAGTTGTCCCAGTCCTCCTGTTGCTCAAAGGGCTGTGCAATAATTTTGGCCCAGGAGCCAGCTGTAGGCTCAGTTAAAGTATCAGCAATTTTCACCTTGGGGTAAGGTTTAGTGAAACTCATTGTTTTTAATTTGCAGCTTTGAGAAGTGTAACCATCTATGTTTTATAGATTTTTCTTTTCCTATGAGGGAACACATCAACTTTGATGTCTGTAACTATTGATTCTCTGTATTAAGGGATTGGTAAAACAGATTAACCACAATAGCATGTTAATTAAGACCATGTTTCAGCTTTCCAAAATTACTCTCTTTTTTGCAGGAAGTGGATGAATTGACTGGCATTAGAGACCCTCCAATTCAAGAAGCCAGAAGTTAAGAATCACAGGGGGAATAATCCACACACCCAAGAGAAGGTTTGGAGACAATGCAATCCCATTTTCACAATGTCCTGTGTGGGTCTGTTGTATCCAAATCTTCAGTGGTGCTAACAGGATACTTCACATATACTGAGCCATGTCAGATCTTCAGCCAGGCTGAGACAGGATTTTCCATGCATGAAAAGTCCAGGATGAGGAGTCAAGACTAGGAACTGGACCTTGTCCCACCTTGTTCTGTCATACAAGCCCAGCCTATCACACTGGGAACCTCTTCAGGTTTTCTACATTATCTTCAGCTAAAATATAATTTGCCTCCCTCCCTCCTTAGCTTTCATCTCTCTTGTGCAGTTAGGCTTTAACCTTTGGAGCACACTTTCTGGTGGATTTGTGCCTGGTACAGAGAGTGCTAACCTGAGCCAGAGACATTAGGGCTGTCCTTGGGAAAAAACCACTTTTCAACTGAAAGGAAAATGCAACTGTCTTCTGTGTTGTGTTCTCCCAGCCTGGTGCTCCCAGACCCCTGCTCTGCAGATTGAATCCTCTGCCTGCCTTTCACTCCAGCTTTGCTCTGCCTTTCCCAGGCCCCACTTCTGACTGCACTCTCACCAATTATTTTTTTTCAGAAGCTGTAAACCTCAGTGTCAGCTCAGCTTGCATTAGTGTCAGAGAAGTATCTCTTGGCAGTTTACAAAAGGAAAAATGGAAAGTTGAGCATCATTTAATGCAAAATGTGCAGAGTGCCTATGCTGAGCTTCTCTGAGAGGCCTGAGGCTGCAGCTACCTGAAAAGCTGATAAAAACTGCTGTCATCCAGTGATTCAGCTCCCCTCTCTACCATGGTTCTGGCCCTGCCATGTGTGAACAACTCACAACACACAGGAGCTTTCGGCTGTTTTTTGTTTTGTTTTTTTTTTCTCCTTAGTCTTCACTGGAAGTCTCTTTCCAAATCTCTCAAGTGGACCACAAGGCAGGAATTGGTGGAGCAACGTCCCTCCCACTGTACTAGGAGATCAAGTGTGTGATCTCAGGAACTTGAATATACATAAGTCCATAGAACCCGATGAGATGGTTCCCAGAGTGTTTTGCAGCAGCCAAGACACTCTCCATGATATTTGAAAAGTCATGGCACTCAGGCAAAGACCTAGGTCACTGGAAAAATGAGAACATTGAACCTGCCTTGAAAAAGGGTAAAAAGAGGGACCCTGGGAACTACCAACCTGTCGGCCTCACCTCTGTGCCTGGGCAGATCATGGGGCAGATCCTCCTGGAAGCTGTGCTGAGGCACAGGGAGCACAGGGAGGTGATTCAGTACAACCAGCACAGTTTCACCAAGGGCAAGTCCTGCCTGACCAACCAAGTGGCCTTCTCTGATGGGGTGACTC
This sequence comes from Pithys albifrons albifrons, assembly GCF_047495875.1. Lineage (NCBI taxonomy): Eukaryota > Metazoa > Chordata > Aves > Passeriformes > Thamnophilidae > Pithys > Pithys albifrons. The sequence goes on from NC_092464.1 coordinate 9,801,682, forward strand.
CATCAGTGGACAAGGGAAGGGCTACAGGTGTCGTTTATCTGGATTCCTGTAAAGTCTTTGACAGGGTCCCCCAAAACATCCTTCTCTCTAAAGTGGAGAGATATGGGTTGAAAGGGTGGACTGTTCGGTGTATGTTCACATCCAGAGGGGAGTGGTCAATGGATAAATGTCCAAAGAGTTGGGTAACAAGTGGTGTCCTCAGGGGTCATTCATACTGGAGCCACTGCTGTTTGATGTCTTCATCAGTGGCTCAGACAGTGAGGCAGTGTGACCTCAGCAAGTTCACAGATGACACCAAACTGTGACATGCTTGAAGTATGGGATACCACCCAGAGGGACCTGGAAAAGCTCAGGAAGTGGCCCATGAAAACTCTTTGATGTTGAACAAGGCCAAGCGCAATGTGCTTTACACCTGGGTCAGGGCAGCTTCCAGTGTCAATACAGGCTGGGGGTGAAGGGTCTGAGATCAGCCCTGCAGAGAGGGGTTTAGGATTACTGGTGGATGAAAAGCTGGACATGAGACAGCAATGTGAGCTTGCAGCCCAGATGGCCATCTGTATGCTGAGCTGCATCAAAAGCGGTGTGGCCAGCAGGTCCCAAAAGTGATACAGCTCCTAATTCTGCTCTTGTGACACCCCACCTGGGGTACTGTGTCCAGTTTGGGGTCCCCAGAACAGGAAGGACCTGTTACAGCAGGTTCAGAGGAGGCCACAAAAATGATCAGAGGGTTGGATCTCCTCTCCTATAAAGACAGGTTGAGACAGTGGCACTTGGTCAGCCTGGAAAAAGGGATTCAGGGAGATCTTAAAGCACCTTCTAGTACCTAAAGGAGGATTATAAGAAAGATGAGGATAGACCTGCAGTGATAGGACAAGAGGTAGTGGTTTTAAATCAAAAGAGGGCAGATCCAGACAAGATATAAGAAAGAAATTTTTAATGACAAGTTTCATTAAAACACTGGAACAGGCTACCCAGAAGGGTGGGCAGATGTGCTCTAACCCTGGAAACATTAAAGATCAGGTTGGAGAGGACTCTTAGCAACCTGATCTAGTTGGAGTTGTCACTGCTTATTGCAGGGGCATGGACTTTTAAATATCCTTTCCAATCCAAAATGTTCCATGATTCAGTGATTCTTATGCAGAATAGTAGCTAGTGGTGCTATTCATCCAAATTTCACTTCTATTGAAGTGCTGGCTCTTCAACTGCCCAATGCTCTTCTAAAAGTGTATTTAGTGAGGAAAAAAATGGTGAGAGTTTGCTTTTCGTGTGATTATGTGGATTGTTTTCTTAGCGCTTGCACCTGGGAGTGAGAAAAATAGGATCAATTTCCAAGGGGTGTCTTTGGTGGCAGATTGGGCTGGTCTGATCCACTCTCAGAAAGAGACAGTATCATGTGGGCTGGGAGTTACCTCCAGCAGGTAAAACCCCCTCTCCATTTCTCCACCATCCCTGTTATCTCTTGCAAGGGTATCCAGCAGATTCTTATGCTTCTTCGCATCATGCAAGATGAAATGTTTTTTTTTTCCCAAAAAGAAATATTGTCAGAGCGGCTTTTCAAGGTCATATACATGGCTGTAATCAGTTAATTTCATTTTGAGTGTTAAAAAATCAAGGAACATGAGCTGTACAGCTTTGAAATATTGTTCAAAAATACGTCTTGTCTGGGTAGATGGGGCTATACTAAATGTGTATATCTTTTAGAAGAAGTCTCAGTTTTATTACTGCTATGATTTCCCACTTTCACCATTTTCTAGAAGAAGAGGGTTATTTCATTCAGAGATTATTTTATCTGGTTTTATCCATTTTGCTGAACTGAATTCCTTCCCCCTCCCCAAAAGGCTTTCTTTTAATAACAGCTGTTATTTCTTTTCAAGTTCTGGGAAGAGGAGTCCACTAAACCCCTCCTTGGGTTTCTTCCAGAAATAAGAAAGCATTTGTGCTGTCATTCAGGCCTGCCTTTCATTAATTCTATTTCAATGTATTTTATATGACTGTGTGCCTGCCTTTGCAACAGCAAGGAATCTCAGTGGGATGGAGCAGCTTAATCGATCCACAATCCTGGTCACCCAGAAAGAGTGTTAATTGGCCTCAGTACTTGAAGCATGTGACACTGCCTGACCTAATCATCTGAACTGGAGAAGTCAATAAATTAGAGGAGAGATGCAGATGGATAAAATAAGGACTGAGTTCTATACAGCATGCTGTGAACATTGTTCCTGAAACCAGTAGAGCTATATGGAAAAGCCAAGTCAAGCATTTGCTGGATAAGGCCGGGGGAGCTAAGAACAAGAATAATTTTATGTTTTCAGAGTTTCGCCTTTTAGTCTTCCATCACATGCATTTGATATGTCTCAGCAATTTGTCTTAAGGCTTCTAACTGTATCTGTGACAATTATTCATTCTCCCACTCTAATAACCAGTGGTGCAGCCTGCCTTACCCCTGTGCTCCTGGGGATGAACTGGGGCTGACCAAGCCAATGGGACCTGGTCAGGGAACTGGCAGGGATGTGCTCAGGCTTACCTTGCTCTGAGAGAGGACTGAAGTTCACACAAAATTTGGCACCTGGGTTAAACACTGCAGGTGGGATCTCAGCTCCCTCTGCTGCAATGGGAGTGGGTTTGCTTAGTCACAGGTGCCAAGATTTACCGCCAGCTACTGATGAGTTAATACCTTCAGGCTGCTGGTTTAGACCTGTAATTTAGACCCATGAAGAAAGTGGTGTGAACACCTCCCACCGTGTTCCCACTGCAATGGCTGGTGAAGGAGAGTGGATTGCCCTTGGAGGCAGGGCAGTGTCCTGTCAGCCTTACTAGAGTGTTCCCATCCCTGTACTGCACATGAAGGACTTCAGGCCCTGGAACTGGCAGGGCTGATTTTCTAAGCACTGCCTGCAGAGGAATTAGCATGTGCAAGCTCAGGCTATCCTGGTGAGCATGGGAAGGACAGCCATAGTAGCTAGAACATGGGAGATGTAGGCCAGCAGCTGGGTCAGGGAGTAGAGTCCAGTATCCCTCTTGTGCGGTATGGCTGGGGAGGGATAGAACTAATGCCTCTTCTGTGAGACTGGGAGGTGTCAGAATTGGATCTGGAATAATAAATCTCTTCATCCTGCCTGCTTCAAAGGCAGTGAGTATTGTAGAGAGTCCTAATCCTTCTCTTAAACACTCAGTAAATAAACAATAAATGCATCTGACAGGCAACGAATTACAGGGAGAATGTTGTAAAGTATATCCCTTTGCTGGTTTTGTCCAGGGTAGCGTTAATTTTCTTTACAGTAGCATATATGGGGTTGTGTTTTGGATTTGTGCTGAAAGCAGTGTTGATGATGCAGAGATGTTTCTGTTATTGCTGAGCAGTGCTTGTACAGCTTTCAGGCTTTTTGTCCTGCCCTGACAACAAGGGGGCTGGAGGTGTACAAGGTGCTGTGAGGAAACACAGCCGGGACAGTGGAGCCCAGGTGACCTAAGGGGTATCCCACACCATATGGCACCATGCTCAGTATGCAAAGTGGGGAGAAGAAGGAGGGAGTGGGGGACTGGAGGGGTGATGTTTGTCTTCCCAAGTCACTGTTCCATGTGATGGAACTCTGCTCTCCTGGAGGTAGCTGAACACCTGCCTGCCCATGGGAAGGGTTGAATCAATCCCTTGCTTTGTTTGCTTGTGTGTGTGGGTTTGCTTTACCTGTTAAACTGTCTTTGCCCCAACCCAGAAGTTTTCTCACTTTTACTCTCCTGGTTCTCTCCCCTTCTCACTGGTGGGGACATGAGCAGCACTGAGATGCACAAGCCCTTTCAGAGGAAGAGCCAACCTCAGTTAGTGCCATGATCTAGACGCACATCGCTGTTTATATGTGGTGTAATGAAAGTATTTGTTTATCCTTTAAGTTCCACTAGGAAACCAAATTAACAGACTTCATCTTCAGAGCTTTGTCTTTAACCATGTCCCTTTACTTAATTTAAACACATCAAATCACATCTGCAGTGAGAACTTAGCCTACTGGGAGGCTATCAGGTTTGAAGTTGCCTACCATTTAGAACCAGCTTGTGTTGGTGGAGTCCCTGGAGGGGACTGGTGGGAGAGGCACTGCTGCCAACCAGGTGCAGGGACACCAGCACATGCAAAATGACTCCCAGCTCTCAGAAGAGCCAATATGGTAGTGAAGGGGTGGACGTCTCCTACACCAAAATTTATAGATGTCCAACCATGAGTAAGGGAACATGTGCCTGGTAGGAGTGCTCTGATGCTATTTTATTCAGCACAAATGTCTGGAGGTACATTTATCCATCTGTTGGCTGTTCACGTAGCTATGCTCTTAATTATTATTTTTTTTCCCTCGCTGTTGTTTATTTATATATGGATTTATAGTTTATATATATATATAACAGCTCCAGAAATAGTTGCACAGATAAACATCTGTAGGCAAGGTATGGTCCACAGTGGGGAAAAAACTCGGTGTGTTAGCAGAGAAACTAGCATAAATTTGCAGTCAAAAGTCACAGGCACAGTCCTATTAGTAGTTCAACAAAAGGCATTTTCAAAAAACCCCAAACTTTAGGAAAAAAAGTATCAGGAAGAAAGTTATCATCAGGGCATTAGAAACTAATTTTGTTGTCCTTTAAGTGCCAGAAGGTGTTCAGAGGCAGTGGAGCTACTGATGTTAAGTCCAATAGGAAAGGAAAGTAGACCAGATTATAGTAGCCTGGCAGATAGGAAGGAGAAAAGACATAAGGAATGGGAGCAATAAAGTCTCCAGACCAGGCAGGTGAAAAACACAAACCTGTCCCCTCCTGCCCGTAGCTCACTTTTTCCCAGAGCCAACAAAAGTGATCTGTGCCCCATCCTTTATCTGTGGGGAAGACAGGGTTTTTAAGTCACAATAATCAAGTTTTCCATTTGTATTTTAATAAGGAAACATTTCTTTTTATCAGATTACCAGGCTTGTCATGATTCACCTCTGAGCCCTTCACTTGGCTAATGAGTTTATGCCCCCCTCTCTGGGGGAAGAAGATCTTGTCATTCACAAAATAATGCCATTATCAGCATACCTCATGCTGAGGTGAGGCAGGGAAAGAAATCCCTGCTCAGCTTCCTTGGTGCTGGTCTCTCCTTCCTCCAGTGCTTGGTGCTGTAAGAGAGCAGGTCATTGCTTACCTTTGACTCTGCTCAGCTCAAAGGCTGCTGTGTGGTCTCGGAGCCTTTGAGGTCGGGAGAGATCATGGTGTACTATGGAAAATCCCACACCTTTTTGCCTTCTCAGATCAAGAGCTGCTTACCCTGTTACAATGCAAAAGCTCCTTGATTTGATTCAACTTGGGCACAAAGCAAGTGGAATAGGCTCCCCTATCCTTCACCAAAAGGTTGAAAAAGGGTGAAATTTTGGCCAAAATATGGTGAAAAGAAGGCTGGACTGTGGGCCAGGGATGATTCTGCATCCCTGATGTGGATCCATATAGTCACAACATCCCTCAGGTGGCTTCAAACTTTGTAAAGTCAGGTTGCCTTTCATCCCCATCTGTTCCTGAGACATTTCACACCATGCCAGGGCAGCTCCTCAGCTCTGGTTCAGGATCCCAGAAGTATTTTCCACCACCTGCACCCTCATCATGAGTGTCTGGCAAATTTAAGTTTGAAGATGGCAGAAGAGCAAACCTCTGCCACAGCACATGGGACAGCCCTAAGAGCTGGAACACCATCTGGTATTGGTTTATAGTCTCTAGCTAAACAAGAAAAACAAATGCCTATTTTCTGTGTATGTGTAACTTCAAAATGCCAATTATTCATAATCCTCACACAAACCTGGCCTCTACAGGGCCAATCCTCAATCTCAGCTGTGTGTTGCAGTCCCCCTGGCACAACAGGGAGAGTTTGCGGTAGCTGGGTCTAGAGGTTGCCTGTTGTCAGTGCAATGTTCCATAAGAGATGCAGTTTCCCTCATCAGAGCCCTGGACATGCTGGATAATGGCAACTTCCAGGGGAAAGCCCATGGCCAGTGGGAGTCCTTCCACATCTCATGATTCTTTCCTTCTGCAAAGGAGGCTATTTCAGTAGTGTCCTGCCTACCTACCACCCAGCCTGAGTGTTCCACTGGGAACAGTACTTTTCCGCTTTCAGCCCACAAACAATTCTGGGCTAAGTAACTTACCACTGTTTATCTCTCTCTGCTGATTTGGGAGGGAGCTGAAAGGATTAACTGGAACTACCACTAAATTTTTAGCTGTTTTGATTAGTAGAAGCAAATCCCACCTTCGATGCCTACATTACTGACTGAAGGGTAGAGGAACAGATGGGATGGGGAGAAGAAAGCGTGTGTGTTAATGAATACTTATTAGAGAGTTTTAAAATATCTATTAGTGGTACTGCTGTGCTCTCACCTCTTGTTTTCTGGAAGGTCTAACCTGGCAGTGCATTCCCTGGTACTGGGTGCAGGGAGGAGGAATTTATGATGCTTTCTTTCCCACTTGCCCAACCCTCCATATCTCACTGTACATTAAAGAGAAACTCAGACAAGTAATTAAATTACTTTTCCCTGACTTAATATACTTAACAATATTAAATGAGCTATCACAGAAGCCAAAAGTAAAAGCTATAATGGCATTTTCAGCCAGCATTAAATTGTTAATTAATTGACATACATTAGAAACAGAATAACTCATGCAGCATCAGCCATCTCTTCTGAAAAAAACATTTAAAATGTCATGGTCTCAATGACTCATACTGGTCAGATGCAGCTAGACTCATATATATAACTGCAGGAGTCTGCTTTAGAAGGGGGAAACAGCATTGGTTATGTATGGCAGGGCTGTTTGTGTCTGCCATTTACATAAGTCTTGCTTTAACAGGACTGGAATTCACAAGGAAAATTACAAAAGCTTTTACAAGCCAGCATTCTGCTAAAAAAAAGAACTTTTGCGGACATTTATGTGGCTTTGTGCACATTAGATGTTGTGTTGGCAACTTACAGAAAAACAAGTTAGATGCAAAAATGATCTGTGAAGGTCTCCCAGGATAAATATCTACACCACCAACAAAAACTATATTCTTTTTCTTACAGAGAAGAACAAGATTATTAGAGACTGGAACTTGCTTGGTAATAAGATGACAACGCTGACAGATCACCACAAAGTGTCTGTCCATTGCACTCCTTGATGAGTGTGATGGTTTGGGAACCTCTGCTGTATCCTCTCTGCTGAGGAGTAAGCGCCCATATCTTTCCTGCAAGATTTCTATTCTTATGCCTCACATCCTCATGTCAGAGGGGCACCAGCCTAAACTGCATGTCCATCTTCATTTGGCATTTTGGCCAAGGAGGATAAAGGAGGTGGAAGTGGAGCAGGGCAGGAATTTGGCACAACTGAGAATCCAAGCAAGACATGGTATCTGGTCTGGTTCAGCAAACACAGCTGTAACAAAATCTTTCAGAACAAAATACTGGAAAGTGTATGAAATGGCAGTGCATCCAAAAATGTTTTATTTCCCAAGTCATCTCATTTCTCATCATATTGTTACAGCATCATTACTCGAGCTGCAGAGAAATACAAAGAAGGTAGTTTAACATAACAAACATAATCTAAGTGTTTCTTCAAAAAGTTCAGCATTTAGTGCTATAATTTTAAGGAAGGACAAATCCTGCCTGACTCCTTAGGAACAGAGTTTGGCTTGGTTGCCTGTCTTGAGAGTCTTTTCAAGGGAAATACATGGGATGGGCAGAAATGTAATTCAGTTCAGATTAATTGGAGTAGATCCTAGCTTCTGTATTACCTTATTTAAATAAAGTAAAATAAAAATGCAGGCTTTACTTAGAATGAACAGTAGAACAGATATGCTAAAGACCTTCTGTTCCATAAGGAGCACCTCACTGTGTCAGTTCTCTTATCCAGCTTCTTCAACCATGCACAGATAGACACGCCAGATGTTAAATTAATCTCCCTTTTCAAAAAGCAGTATGTATTCCTGCTCATGGAAAGAAATGTACAAATAATCAAAAAGTAATTCTGGAAAAAGTGGTGGGTTTTTTTTCCCCTTCAGCCACCTACAAAAGCACTGGCTTCATTTCAACCTTGGCAATGCTGTGGCAAAGCTGTGGGTCCTCTTTGGCTTCTGCCCAACAGATTAGGTGAAGCATCAATAACACCACAAGAACTGGTCTTGCTCATGCTAACTCTCTATTGAAGTATCCACATGCAGCAACAAACATTTCTAACTTGGAAAACCCAAATGAAACCTGCTGGAAAACAGAGCAGACTTCCTGGGGGAAGGAAATGGGTACCATGTTTAGAAACAAGTACTACTAGAACCCTGCTGTTCATTAGCTTCTTTTTTTCATGGACTCAAGTTTTTGGCTAGTTTTACCTTTTTTCCCATCTCGTGCTGGAAAGTGTCAGTGCCTATGATCCCACACAGCGCTGTCACCAGCTGTGCGACACACAAAGCCATTAAGTGCTCCCCAGCATAAGGGCTGCTCTCCAGTTGTGCCCCACTGTGGGCATTGCAGCAACTCATGACCAGGCTTGGCATATACTCAGTCAGTGCTGTCTGCTGTTGAACTCCAGCCCTGCCCTGAGTCCAGTGCTGACAGAAAAATGAGGGTTTTCAGAAGCTGCTGGCACTTTTGGAGTGGTGGGTTATCTGGGAAACTACTGTCCTGTGAAATTGCCTCCCACACCTTGAATTATGGTAGAAGCTACGGAATCCAACTGGTAGACACGACTTGGGATTCAGATCCCTGAATGGAGGCATCCAACATCATCCTGGAGGACAGTCAGGAGGAGGATCTATCTACAAGATCTTCTGGTTACCCCCAGCCTACCGGACGGGTTACGACTACAGGTAAGAGAAAAAAGAGAAGGGTTGTTGTAATAGGTGACTCCCTTCTGAGAGGAACTGAGGGCCCTATATGTCGGCCAGACCCGTCCCACAGGGAAGTTTGCTGCCTTCCTGGGGCCAGGGTGAGGGATATTACCAAAAAACTTCCTAAACTTATCCAACCCTCAGACTATTACCCACTGTTGGTTGTCCAGGTTGGAAGTGATGACATTAATAAAAGGAGTACCAGAGTAATTAAAAAAGATTTCAAGGCACTGACCCGATCTCTTCAGGGGACAGGAGCACAGGTAGTAATTGCCTCAGTTCCTGTGCTAGCTGGGATGAATGAGGAGAGGTTTAGGAAAGCCCAGCTTACCAACAGGTGGCTTAGGGGATGGTGCTATCGTCAAAATTTTGGGTTTTTTGATCATGGCGCAAACTCCGTGTTGCCCAGTCTCATCAAAGCAGATGGGCTTCATTTATCTAGGGAGGGCAAAAGAACTGTAGCCCATAAGTTGGCAGGGTTAGTTAGGAGGGCTTTAAACTAGGTTTGAAGGGGGAAGGGACGGCAACTGGGCTCTCCAGAAACAGGCCTAAGAGCATAGAGCCTGAGTTGAGAATGAAATCAATGGCCCAGCTGAAGTGCATGTACACCAATGCACGCAGTATGGGAAACAAACAAGAGGACCTGGAAGCCATAGTGCAGCAGGAAAACTATGACATAGTTGCTGTCACAGAAACGTGGTGGGATGAATCACATGACTGGAGTGCTGCTATGGGGGCTACAAGCTCTTCAGAAAGGACAGGCAGGGAAGGAGAGGTGGAGGGGTGGCTTTATATGTTAGAGAGTCTCTTGACTCTGTTGAAGTTGAGGTCAGCAGTGACAAGGTTGAGTGCCTGTGGGCCAGAATCAGGGGCAAGGCCAACAAGGCTGACACCCTTGTGGGAGTCTGTTACAGACCACCCAACCAGGATGATGAAGGGGATGAATTATTCTACAAGCAGCTGGCAGATGTCTCAAAATCTCCAGCCCTTGTTCTTGTGGGTGACTTTAACCTGCCAGATATCTGCTGGGAGCTTCATACTGCAGAGAAGAGGCAGTCAAGGAGGTTCCTGGAGTGTATAGAGGACAATTTCCTTCATCAACTGGTAAATGAGCCTACCAGGGGGAAGGCCCTGCTAGACCTACTATTTACAAACAGAGAGGGGCTGGTAGATGATGTAGTGGTTGGAGGCCGCCTGGGGCATAGTGACCATGAAATAATAGAATTTTCAGTCCTCAGGGATGTAAGGAGAGCCACCATTAAAACCTCTACCTTGGACTTTCGGAGAGCAGATTTTGGCCTATTCAAAGAACTGATTCAGAGCATACCCTGGGAAACAACCCTTAAAGGTAAGGGGGTCCAGGAGGGATGGACATGTTTTAAGAGGGAGATTTTGAATGCACAGCAACAGGCTGTCCCAGTGTGCCGAAAGGCCAGCCGGAGGGGAAGACAGCCAGCTTGGTTAAATAGGGAGATTCTGCAAGAAATCAGGGATAAAAAGAAAGTTTACAGACTATGGAAAAAAGGGCTGGCTACTTATGAAGAAATTACAGATAGAGCTAGGTCATGCAGGAAAAAAATTAGGGAAAGAAAAGTGGAATTTGAAGTAAATTTGGCTATTTCAGTTAGGGATAACAAAAAGTCCTTTTATAAATACATTAATAACAAAAAGAGGGGCAAGGAAAACCTCCATTCTCTGTTGGACTTGGAGGGAAATATAGTTAAGGAAGATGAGGAGAAGGCTGAGGTACTTAACACCTACTTTGCCTCAGTTTTCACCAGTAAGACAGGTGGCCCTCAAGACAACTGGCCTCTGGAGCTGGTAGACAGGGAGAGGGAGCTGAATACCCCTCCTGTATTCCAGGAGGAAATAGTGACCGACTTACTGAGCCAGCTGGATCCTAACAAGTCTATGGGACCAGATGGGATCCATCCCAGGGTGATGAAGGAGCTGGCAGAAGAGCTTGCCAAACCGCTCTCCATCATCTTCCAACAGTCCTGGCTCTCTGGGGAGGTCCCAGATGATTGGAGGTTGGCGAATGTCACCCCAATCCACAAAAAGGGCTGCAAGCAGGACCCTGGCAACTACAGGCCTGTCAGCCTGACCTCTGTGCCTGGCAGGGTTATGGAGCAGTTCATCCTGAGCGCAATCACACAGCACCTTCAGGGTGGACAAGGGATTAGACCCAGCCAGCATGGGTTTAGGAGGGGCAGGTCCTGTCTGACCAACCTGATCTCTTTCTACGATCAGGTGACCCACCTGGTGGATGAGGGGAAGGCTGTGGATGTGGTCTATCTGGACTTCAGCAAGGCCTTTGATACTGTCTCCCATAATATACTCCTGAAAAAGCTGGTAGCCCATGGCTTAGACAAGTGTAGCCTCTCCTGGATTAAGAGCTGGCTGGAGGGTCGGGCCCAGAGAGTGCTGGTGAACGGAGCTGCATCCAGCTGGCGGCCAGTCACCAGTGGTGTTCCCCAGGGGTCTGTGTTGGGTCCAGTCCTGTTTAACATCTTTATTGATGATTTAGATGAGGGGATTGAGTCCATCATCAGCAAATTTGCTGATGACACCAAGTTGGGAGGGAGTGTCGACCTGCTGGAAGGCAGGAGGGCTCTGCAGAGGGATCTGGATAGACTTGAGAGATGGGCTGATTCCAATGGGATGAAGTTCAACAAGGCCAAGTGCCGGGTCCTGCACTTTGGCCACAACAACCCCCTGCAGCGCTACAGGCTGGGCACAGAGTGGCTGGAGAGCAGCCAGGCAGAAAAGGACCTTGGAGTACTAATTGACAGGAAGCTCAACATGAGTCAACAGTGTGCCCAGGTGGCCAAGAAGGCCAATGGGATCCTGTCCTGTATCAAAAATAGCGTGGCCAGCAGGACCAGGGAAGTGATCCTTCCCCTGTACTCTGCATTGGTGAGGCCACACCTTGAGTACTGTGTTCAGTTCTGGGCCCCTCAGTTCAGAAAGGATATTGAGATGCTGGAGCGGGTCCAGAGAAGAGCAACAAGGCTGGTGAAGGGACTGGAGCACAAGTCCTATGGGGAGAGGCTGAGGGAGCTGGGGTTGTTTAGCCTGGAGAAGAGGAGGCTCAGAGGTGACCTCATCACTGTCTATAACTACCTGAAGGGAAGTTATAGCCAGGTGGGGGCTGGTCTCTTCTCCCAGGCACTCAGCAATAGAACAAGGGGGCATGGGCTTAAGCTCTGCCAGGGGAAATTTAAGTTGGATATCAGAAAAAAATTTTTTACAGAGAGAGTAATCAGGCATTGGAATGGGCTGCCCGGAGAGGTGGTGGATTCACCATCCCTAGAGATCTTTAAATGCAGATTGGACGTGGCGCTGGGTGCCATGATCTAGTAAATGAGCTAGAGTTGGACCAAGGGTTGGACTCGATGATCTTGGAGGTCTTTTCCAACCCAATCGATTCTATGATTCTATGATTCTATGATCTGAGGCACATCAGGGGATTTAAGCCACCGGCACAAGGCTGGTAAACAAAACACAAGTCCTCAGACTCTCAGCTATACAGCATGAGTACCAGAGGCCAGGCAGGGGACCCACAGCATCTGCAGTGACTCTGAGCTCTTACCAACAAGCACTGAATCCTGCCTAGAGGGTGGGATTCAGCTTATGGACTAAGACACTCAAATATAAATGCTTCCACATGTGCTGCATGTCCTCTAAAGTAAATGACAACCTTGGTGGTGGAGCCTAGAGAGGGATTTGTCTGTACAAGGGTAGGCATCTCCTTTTGGGAAGCTGATTGGCAATCAATCTGCATCAAGGGAAATTTCAGCTAAGTCTTTGAAAGATGTTTTTCACAAAGAGGACCCAGAGGAGTCTGCATCTCTGGAGATATTCAAAACTTGTCTAGAAATGACCCTGAGCTGTGTGTTCCAAGTGCTGTGTTGAGTGGGGAGTTGCACTGGCTGAGCTCCATAGCTCCATTTTAAAGGCTATTCAGCAGTTCTTCACTGACTCCAAAAGGATATCAAAGCAAATTCAGTAGGTGTCTCCCTCTATAAGCTGCATCCACCCCCTTGTGTCTAGATCCTACATAACTGATGGTGTAAAGAGGGGGGAAGGAACATGGCTTTTGCAGGGGGGAAGTCATGTCTCAGAAGCTTACTAAGAGGATGTGAAGGCTGTGCTGTGTGTGCTGTGGGTGATGTTGTGTATTTGGCTCTCCTAAAATCATTTGGCAAAGGTCGTCTCATGGAAGGTTCTTACAGAAACTGAGTTGCCATTGAATTAAGGGGAAGTTTATTTGTGGGTTCATGAGTGATTAAAACATAAGAAATATGTAGTAAAGAAAGGGACAGTTTTTGTAGTGACCACCCAACACAAACAGTGTTAAAAAGGAGGAGGTGATAGTGAGGTGGCATATTATCTAGGGTTATAAAAATGAAAGTAGCTGTGAAGTGTCATGGAGAGACCTCGTGATAATTTAGGACTGTGAAGATGCATATGAGATCATGGGAGATAAACATAAACTAGTGTACAGCATGAAATACATATCCTTAACAATAAAGACACAATGACCACCTGAAGAAAAGGATTTGATATTGCAGCAAATGAAGGTCATCTGTGAGCAGTGCAGCAGTGGAGAAGGGCAAAAAAATATTAGTCATTCCAAAGAAAAGGAAAAAATATAAAAGCATCACTGTGTGACAGTGGACCACAGCCTGGGCCCTGTGTACCTTGGAGTGTAGGAGAAACAGAATTGGACAAGTTAAGGAGAAATGAGTCTTCTGTGTGGAACAGGAAAAACTGAGAAGGAATGGGGTAAGGATGTCTGTAAATTCAATGTCTATAAAATCAGAAATCACTTCCCTTCTTCTCATAAGTGATCCAACACAGTTATGAGGGGATAGGTTTACAATACAAAAAGGAAATGCTTTTCTACCTATCCCATGGTTAAATTTTGGTGCTCCCTGTTTCAGGGTATGAAGTGAATAGGATGAATCATCTCATGGTGAAGTGGATAGCCAAACCAGATAATTCACAACCTAAAAATGCTTTTTTTCCTTCATTAACTCCAAAATAAGTTTATGATGAATTGTACATCTGTAGAAGTCCATGCATAAGCTGCACAGAGGCTGGTTAAGATAACTCACCTATAATATATTCTGGGAATGATGGAGTAAGATATTCTTGTATCTTGGAGAACTGTGGCCAAAGCTCCTGCAGGAAAAGTCTGTAGGGCGGTACATCAACCATATAGCCCAAACTGCACCCAAATCTGAATCTCCCAGGCTGGTCATCCACGCTGAGTCTTTTACCTGCATTGCTGATTTACCTGCAGGTGGGAGGATAACTGGTGCACTCTCAAGGGAAGAAATTAATTTTTGACTTAACTTCACTGCAGTAAGAAGAATTTCCAGAAGGACTTAGTTGTTTCAAGCACACCGTCCTTGAGAGGTCTCATGCATACACCAAGACTAAACCCAGCCTACCAGCCTACCTAAGAGTGTGCAGTCTTTGCTCAGCATGCAAAACAGAAATACCAATCCCATCAGCACTAAGTTTTACAAGTTCTAGAAATAAAATCCTGAGGAATTTTGGGCAACTGGAAAACTTCAGGGCTTTTATACTATACATGGGGCTGCAGTAGTTCATCTGGGAGCAGAAGCAGGACTCTTCCTTTTGTGCTGGCAGGCACCAAGCAGGGCAGCAGATGGACAGCTCTTTCCTTCTGACCCTGTTTGCTGAGTGCTGTGTCCTCCTGCTTCCCCAAAAGCATGAACAGCTCAGGCTCAGAGGAGGGAGGAGTGTTGTCCCCCCATGGGCTGTGCAGCAGGTACGTTCCAGCGTGCTCCAGGCTGATGCTCAAAGCCAGGTCTTTCCTGGGCCTTACCAGAAGCCAATACCCAGTCTGCCTTACTAACAATGAGCTAGAACCATGAATATAAACCCAAGAGTAACGGTGATGCAGGGGTGTCTCTTGGCAGCAGCTGAGATGCTGTCCTGCAACTGGAGCACTGGGGAGCTGCGTGTACCTGTGTAGCATAAAAACAAAGCAAGTTCTGGCTGCCTGAGTCAATGTATGCACAACTGATGGCTTCTGTGTTTGCCTAGAAGATTCATAATGGTCCAGTAGTTATACAGTTAAATGCATTTCTCTTTTTGTCCTTCATCTGATGTTACCAGAGGTTTCAGAAAGCTATCTTGGAGATGAAAGACCTCCTAAATTACACCAACAGGAAAATAGCTATAATGGTGCATAAATTTTGCTTCCAAGATGAAAGTCACCTTCTTACACTGAGAAAGGCATGGATATTAAAACATACAACTACATAAACAAGGTTAAAGAATGTACAATGTGATTCTTCTGATGGAAAGGAAGAGAGCTGGACCAGGACAGTTTTACCTTTCTGTTTACATTTTCCTTGTTATTTCCAGGTAAGTGGCAAACTATTTTAAGTCTTCTTCAAAACACAGGTGAAATTTTAACACATAATACAGGACCATGAAAACTGACATACCAGGTCTGTCTAATCCAAAAGACTGCTCTGGTGACAGCTAACCATAGATATTTCATGGGAAGGTACAAACCTTTGTATAATGGACAGTGCTTATGGGAAAATTACTTCCTAACCCCCAGGGAAAAGAATGTTTATTTTATGCTGTCCCTGTGTAGGAACCTTAGACTTTATTCCTCTTAAACTTATTTAATGTAACAGTGAGTATTTTCCATTACCTCTTCAAGTCCTTCTATGAATCCTGCTACTATAAATCCTTGGCCATTTTGTGATGCTCTGATTCACCAGCCTTCCCTTCCCAAAAATATTTTCCTGCCTTAAATTTTCCTGGAAGTGGGTACCATTTAGTCTGTTTGTTGACTTGTACACATGCAGCATGACAATTTTTTTTACTTGCTGGTTGGTGGTACAAGGAGGATGCCTGTAACTTAGTCATTCTTTTGTCTGCCTCACCTTCTGGCCTGAACAGAGTCTGCCTTGATCAAAACCCTGGAATGTGCAGTATTACAGGCCACACATTCTAAGCCAGAGGTGACTGAAATCTCTTCTCAGAGCAGATTAAATGTGTGTCTCTAAGCTGCCATCAGGGAATTTGTGCCCCTCTCTGTCAGACCCACATTTCCACCTTGGATAGTCAAAATCCAACTCTCCAGCAACATCAGTCAGCACTGCTCCCACCCCCCAAAGAAAAGCAAAGCACCAGCTGTTAATGCTGTATTCACAATACCATAATCCACAGACAATGTGACTTTATTCACAAATATGATTTTTACAGAGGTAGAACAAAATACTTTGTATAATCTTTTTTTTTAACTATATACATATAAAGAATATAATAGAATGACAAGAAAGAAAAGATTGTAAACAAAACAATATTATGCCATCAAATACAGTACAAACAGCATGCATGAACAGCTTCAAATGAAATCTTGCTGGTGTAACTTTATTTTTTTCTCATGTGGTAAATGAAGAGTAGTAAAGAGTCATGCTCTAATTGGATTGAGTATGCCACAGCTCTGCAATTTCGTTTTAATTATTTTTTTTCTTTTACAATAAACCAACAGGATTACTTTCTTTTCACTGTGGTGGGGAATGCTTTTGTAATGCCCAATGTAATCTTAACAGAAAAATATAATAATCAAATCTACAAAGTGTACTCTCATTTAAAAAGCAAAACCATAGAAACTGTACAGTTTTAAAAAGCGAATTATCTCAAATGGTTCTTAAGAGAATTTTCTAAAGAAAGAATAAAATATGCAGAATAAAAATTAGGAGAGCTATTGTTCTGTAACAAAACTAATCAAATACTTGTTTTCTATTCCAATAAACAGCTTTTTTAATTAATGACTATTCTGGAAATTATGAAGTGAGCCAGGTTTTATTAATGTTCCACTTGACTAATAAAGCATGAACTCCTTACAGGTACTATAGCTGTCATTCCCGTGGGGATGGATGGGGATTGGTTCTGCATGCATGCTAGAGACAGGGACATGGTTTAGTCATAGGTGTAGATTTAAAAAAAATGTTTTAAATGTTTAGTAGCTTCTATAAAAATAATCTTGCTTGTTTTGGTGCTGGATTGAGATTTGGATATGTGATTTTCTGCTGAAATTCATTCTTGGCCCTCGCAATTGCTGAGGACTTCCACTGGATATTACTTGGGCTGCACCGGGTCCCACCAATGATGGCCAACAACAGTGATTAAAGCTCACACCTGAAACATGGGAAGCCAACAGCAAACCTCACACTGTTTTCCCTGTGGCTAGGACTGAACCTCAAGGATCTGGGATTTGGGGAATAGTGCTGCTTTGCCCCTCCATCCCTGTAAGTCCAGGCCCATATCATGGGAAGGGCAAAGGCTGGAGAGAGGAACGGTGCTGTTACTCTTGTGAACTATCAATGGTGAACCACCTCTCCAACCCTCATATCTGGACACGCTGTGACTATGTAAGCGTGGGGTCTGGTCAGGTCACTGCCCTGCTTGGGGCAGCAGTTGTGTGTGCTGCCTGTGGGACCAGTGAGGAAGGAAACTGTGAGCAGTGGGGTTAAATCACCCTCCTGCAGCTCACCCCCTTAAATGCCATTTAAAGATTCAACCACAAAAACAGAACCTGTACATTCAATTTGTCTTTATCAAGAACGGGAGGACGGTCAATTTTAAACACATGCTGTTTATGGCCATGTGTCAGGCAACAGCCCAAGCTTCAATTGCAATGAGTTTACTAAAGATTAAGCAGAATATTGAACAGGGAAGGATGGTGGGTCTTATTTGACTCCAAGCCCTCAGGGGATTCTGGTTTTCAGGCAGAAGCGCAACTCAACCTGACAGTGGGTCCCACGTCCGGCACAAGTGACCAGGAGCTGGTCTGAACAACATCCTTTGCCAATTCACAAGGATTAAGTTAACTGCAGTGAAAAGAAATACCTGCCCTGCATGGCAAATCCTCCTCTGTGGCTTCATCCGTGGCTTTGGCATCTTTCTGGGAAATGGATTGTCAAACTCTCCTGGATTGCCCTAGTTTGACTGAAACCTGGGTTTCACTAATCAACCCTGCAGCAGATTCTCCCCCCCAGGAGCACGGCAGTTACTGAGAGGTGTGAACAGTGTGCTATGCACAGACAAAAAACTCTGTGTGATCGTTTACAGTCAACAGAATAAGCCTGGCACCTCTTTGTGGAAGAACTGTACAAAACATGGCTGAAGTAACAGGATTGTCAGTGATGGTCAGTGAGAGATACTCCAACCCTCTGAGTAAGACTGCATCTTTCTGTTGTGTTAACTGGTCTACAAGTATGAATAAAACAAAACATTCCTGCCCCATTAGCCTTGGGGAAGATTAATGCCCTCTAATCTATGCTAAATAAACTCTGAAGCATGAAGAGAAATGTTTAAGTCCCATACTCAGCTGCTTGTGAATTAATAGGGATCACCCTGAAACTGCTATTATGAAATGCAAATATTTGCAAAAGAACAATTAAAAAATATTCCTGAAGTGCAAACGAAAGGCTCGTCAGGCATGTTTGTGGTATGCACAGGGACAGTCAGGAGGCAAACACTAATGAATCCCAGGGCAGAAGTCTGTGCTAAAAACCCATTAGCCCATTGGCAGTAGGTAATGGCACATCATCTCGCACTGGGAAACAATTCTACCAGATAATCAGGGGCCTTGCCCTAATTTTGATTCTTTGGACAGTTTGTTTGCATACAACTACCTGTATTTTCAGAAAGCTGCAGTACATGACTCACAGTAAATCTACTTCAAATACTTGCTGATATGGCTCAGACTGATCTCATCTGCCCTGATCTGCAATTTTGTGTTAGCTAAAGTAATAAAAGAATCCTGTTAAACCTAAATTATCAAATGAAAAAGGCAATTTTCTCATTTATACTCCATTAGTTTTTTTAGTTATTGCTAGGAAAGCTCTAAAATGCTTAGGCCATAAAATAAACATGTGGCTTAATGTACAGTATGTGTACTTAAGAGGATGATGGCATCTGCGGTAACTGCTCTGCATTGCTATAGTAATGGGATGCACAAATTAAGCAACAGCACATATCAAGTAAAGCATACAAAAATGTATGGCAAAAAGTAACAAGCCTTCTGCTTTTTTTTTTTTTAGCAACTCTTTAATTGGTAAAAAGAAGAAATCACCGATATCCACACCTATAACACAAAATTTCAACATGGTTGATTTCGATAGATGCCCATTCCCTCTGTGCCAGCAAAACTCGGTGATACTGTTATAATTTACATTTCACTGATTAGAAGTTTATAAAAGTGTCCCCTTCCCAAATTAAGTTCAATGATATACTTTCCAGTGCTGAAGTTAAATGATTAGCCTAATATGGTTTCAAGCACACAACACTTAAGATTTTGGAAAAAAGCATCCCAGGTTCTCAAGTCACAGCGATGTAGGATAACATATGCAAAAGCATCCAAGTATTCACTTTTGGAAATGAAATTAAGAGCCTAGATCACTTAGGTAACTTCAATAACTTTACTCTCAGGCCCTTCATTCAAACATATCGGTATACTTTCTATCAATAATTTAAATTCCTTCAGAAGAGTGCCACAACTAATCCTGTAAACTCACAGAAGCAAGATCGCATAAACCAAACCATTTACAGCATATTTTAGCATCCCTTTGCAACAGTAGGCATCAAGATTTGAGAACACAAGAATCTCCGAAATTCAACCTGTGTGTTGCTTTACCCCTTCATGCTTAGTTAAAATAGGTATCATTCAGAACAAGGAGCAAGCAGGGTCTCTGCAGAAAGCTGCAATGAACTTCTGGATCAGACAAACTCGATGAGAATTATAAAATGCAGACTGGAGATTTCTCCTTCAACCATGGTTTTACAGAAATATATTTTCCCAGCTAAAAAGGATGGCACAGCAGAGCTTTACAGAGGGAAATGCAAAAATATAGAGAGTCCCATTTTCTTCCTCAGTTATCCCATAAACAATCTCTTTCTATAAGAGCTCCAGACAGTTACCTGATTGCTGACAGGGCCTCTCTCATCACCTGAGATGAGTCTACACTCTCCTTTTCTGTGCTGTCAGTGGCAGGTACATGGTCAGAGCTGCTGTGCTTGTTTTCCCCCAGCTTCCCATTAATGTGACCAACATGACCTCACCAGTTGCAACTACTGTGCAAGACTGTTTTACTTATAGTTCAGATTTTCTTTCTCTCATGGCACAAAGCTGAAAAGTAAACAACAGTTAAGAAAACATTTGCTTGCCAAAGCCTGGCATGAGAAGGTGCAAGCTTTCCTTGCCAGAGCCTGGACCTGTGTTTACTCACACCCTCAGCACTGTTTCATGCTCTGGTTTGGCATTGTATGGGAACAATCACCATCCTCTTCAGACTCTTCCTCTTATTCAGCCTTTAAGAAGTTACAAAACATAACAGAACACTGTTTTCTGAGACTATATTGACTGCACTAATTACCCACAATATTGTATATTTGCTATCAAGAACATGAATGTGTGCTTTCAAAGTGTGACATTCAGGGCTTTGAAGAAGTGAAGAGAATTAGATGGATTGTTCTGTCACTTAATCCGAGGCTTCGATATACTTTAAAAAAATTGTTTAAAACCCCAAAAAACAGAATACACATTTTTAACTGTTGAACTTTACCAGCTAAAGGACTTTGTAAGGACCCTATCACTATGTGGTTACAACAGAAGATACACAGTTAAGGTCAGGTCACGGTTTCCAAGAACATTCACGGGGACTGAGGATGAGGAAATGAGGGACGGATCGTGTGGGAACCTTCAGGAGACTGAGCTGCTCACTGGGGAAGGGCCTTGAGTATTGCATTCACTTCCTCTGCAACCGCTGTCAAGGCAAACTCGAACTGCTCCTGCAGAGAGAACAAGCACAAACTCTGATTAATAAAACAAAACCCTTTCTAAAAGCCTGGTGCACTACTCCACAGCTGAACATCCTCAAGACATTGTTAAAAATATGAATATGCAGGAAGAACTGTACACTGCAATGGAAAAGAACAAAATGTTCTGGGATTATTGATGTCATATAACATGTTTGACAGCATCTTGAAGCCAGAGTCGTTTTAATGGAGAAAAATGTTAGTAGCAGAACATAAGCTATTGGGACACAATGATGTATTGCCATTGCATGGTCAGAATGGTTTGGAGTAGCTGATCACCAGCCATTTCCTTCTGATACAGAGACAGAAGCTCATTAATATAATTGAGATATGAAATAAGTGAGATGCTGCAAAGAAGAGACTTTGGCTTTTCTCAGGACTTTTTCTCATTGAAACAATCTAGAATAATTATCCCCTCATCTTATGTCTATTGCGTAGAACAATATCTGCTTTTTTGCTTACCTGATGTTGAGTTTTTAAGCCTCTCTTTTTAATGACATCTTTTCACATCCACAGATTACTCAATGATGATTAGACAACTCCTATATAAGAAATACTTGGGAGATATTTTCTCTCATTAATTTAATGTAACCACAACACCAAAATCATTAACAAGCTTCTGTGTTGTATTGACAAAGGTTTGAAGGACAGAGCCATGAATGGCTACTTCTAAGTGCAAACCTAAGACAATCCTGAACTGTGTAGTCCTACAGAAGGACAGAGGAGTTTTAAATCCTCAAGGTTAACAGGTGTTGTGTTTCTTAAGCAAGAAATTTTTCTCAGTATTTTAGCTTACTGAACTATCTGACAGGATGATTTGGAGTCTGCGACTTTTCAGTGGACAGTTTACTCAAAATATAGGCAAAGCAAAGAAACCAGGTAAGGACTGTGGAGAAATTTCTCATTTTCTAGAAGTACTCCAGGGGTTTAAGCCAAATGGAATCAAGTGCTGCTGAAGAATCGATTTTGAGAATGGAGGTCTGAGATGCACCCTACAAAACATCCCAAGACTGCTGGGATGCTATATGTGTCTCCCATTAGAAAATTGGTGGTCTGGTACTTCCAGCCCCTCAGTTTGTACTGCCAGGGGCTGTGTAGGATGGCTGCAGAACACAGCCAAGTCCCAAAAAGTGAATACTGGACCAACAGCATTCATTTTCCACTGTGTTTCACTTTCCTGCAGAAACCTGCAGGAAGGATGAAATAACATATTACAGATGTGCAACTCATAGTTCAAAAAGGCAGGTGAATTCTAATTCCTGCAATTGAGTGCCAGCCTTCTCTGCCTTGTCTTACCTCTATGCAGAATCATCTCCCATGTGGAGATGCTTCAGAGAAGCAATGATGGGCACAGTGCCAGAGAAGAACAAAACTCAGAGTAATTTCTCAGTGACACTGACATTCAAGAATTTTGCTTTCTGCTTGATGCTGTCAAAGTGGAATCCATGTACATTTGCTGGACTGCAGCCAATAGTTTTTATTCAGACATCAATTCACCCTAAAGAGTAGGACTCATCCTGAGTAGGCACTGAAAATGGTGTTTATGGTGCCTTTGGCTCCCTGCATGGCTCAAGGTCTCTGCAATTAAACAAAACACTGGGAATGCTGGTGGCCATCCAGGAGCATCAGCTGTATTTTAACCAGAGCACAATGAATGTGTGAGGAGCTGGAGGGCAGCAGGGGCAGAGAGGGTATATTACTGCTCGTGCTGTGCCAGAACCAAACCAGGAGCTTGTACCATCTCAAAAAGCTTCAGAACTTTTGGGCTGATGCATGAGAAATCGATCAGGGAGAGAGAGGTTTGGCAGGAAGTGATGTGAGCCACTGGTCCCCATTGTTGCAGTCCTGTGAGATGAGAGACCTGTGGAGCAACCTGGGAAAGGTAGGAGACCTTCGTGGTGGGGCTGGCAGGAAAGGGACAAAGCAGGTGGTCCTGGAATGCTGGCACTCAGATCTGAGTGGGACAGCTGGCTTCCATCATGATAGTCCTTGGAATGTGCAGAGGATGACAACAGAGGAGGCTGATCTGAACACAACGGGGTTGACATGGTGATGCAGCGAAGCTCCAGAGATGTGCAGAGGCCTCTTTCAAGATGTAAGCATCAGTTTAGAAGGAGAGCAGGTGCCCATGGTAATAAGGCTACCTAAGGTGCTCTTCATCTGAGTATATCACAGTATATCACAGCCAGGAAGACCTTGTAAGATCAAGGACTGTACGACTTTATTATTAGTCCCACTGTTGAGAATAACTTGTATTACTCTAAAATTATTCACTAAGTAAATCTGCACTTTAACCTTGTTGGTCCAAAGATGTGTTCTCCTTACTATGATGCTCTGTCTGGAGAGCACCCGAGCGCTCATGGAGAGGCACCCCTGATGGGAGCACAGGGCACCACCTGAGGCAGAGCGTCTGTCTTGCCCAGGGACTGTGAACTGACTGAGCAACAGAAAATCACTATGGATTTGGGAGACAAGTTCAGTGGAGACTACCAGCTGACTTCAGGTGTGACCTTAGTGACTGAGGCAAAGCAACTTAAAAAGCGTAAGATTTAGAGTCAGAGCTCAAAACTGACTGTGAAAGACTGCAGTGACAGGGACAGTAGAGCAGCCATAGGATGAGTGGGGATGTGGCCTTTCTGGGGTGGTTCTGCTGAGCTCTTCCCCCTCCATCCTTTTGCATAATACACAGAGGCAAAATGCAGAGAGTGCAATTTCCATTGATGTGTATCACCACTCTCCAAAGAAAAGCCTTTACACACCTGCCAAGCTTTTCCATGAGGACAAACACAGAGCAAATTACTGTCAGTAATTTTTAAAGGAGCTCAGTTTGTTTTGTATTGCTACACTGCCATTCAAATATGCTATTTGCATATACAAGATTGTCTGGAGAGGAATTTTAACATCTAGCTTTGCCTAGAAAACTAAGCTGGACAGGCATTCTGTGGTGTCAGCCCACCTATAATGCAGAGGTTACAAAAGTCACCTTGAAAAGCAATAATAATCAATGTTTCCTTAAGTCTAAAAATAAAAATTCCCAGCAAAACAAACTGAGTACATGTAGCATATACAACACAACAAAGAATCCAGCTGATGTTACAGATTGTGAGAGGAAGGATATAGAAGGAGAGGGAAAAAAGAAAATATATATTTTTCCCACTGCAGAGAATACACTTCCTCCTTCATTACTTTTTCCTCTCATGTGGCATATCAATTCTATTTTATGATTCCTCTGCAAAAAAAAAATTCAACAAACCCACAAACCCTCTATTATGCTTCCCAGAAATGCAGAATGTCGTTATGATGATTTCATTACAATTTATTATATACAGTGCATTTGAATTAAAGATCTGTTCCAGAAGACAAAATGCTGCAAACAAATCTTTCCCATGCCTATTGGAAATGTGGAGCGCTGCCTGCTGGAAACACAATAACATTGCTGAAGGAAGTTGGTGTTTATTTTGCCTGGGGATATTCTGTAATTGGCATTTCTAACCTGACTTTTAATCCATCGTTTTAAATTACTCCAAGAGTCTAATATTCCTCATTTGGATTCAGTTGGGAAAGCACAGGGGTTTGTTTAAATCCATCAGAAAAATTCTCTGGGGATCGTGCATTGCTAGCATGTAACCAGATATTTATAATTTGCAAGACATTAGCTTGAATAAGTGATTTGGGTGGTTTTGAGCAAATGACAATGATGGAAGAAGGAGCAAGAGGAGAGATAAGCAATATCCTGAGAAAATTTTTCATCCTGGATGAAAACACAAGGTACATTTCTTTTCTGGAGCTCTTCCAGACAAATGTTTGGAGGGGAAAAACATGTCTTAAGAGACATTTTCATGGAACTCGGGGAACTATTGCTGAGCTGAGTAAGAGAAGTTGTTCGCATAACCTCATTCTTTGGTTCTGGAGCGAGGCTTTTTCTCCTGTTGAAGGCAATAAGCCATAATTTCTCGGCCCTCAAAGGAAACTGGAATGTGTGCACTTGCTACAGAGCTGCTGTATATTTTAGATGCATTTACAGAGTAGTCCAGGACTTGCACCTTCCCTCAGAATAAATATATATGTGAATGGATACTGTGTGCTCTCTGCATTTTTTTCCCATCTGAATAACTAAAGCACAAGAACAATTTGTGCAATTTTATGTCTTACTTACAGGTAAAGATTAGTTAGCTTTGACTGGCTTGTCTATTTTTCATGCACTTACTTAACTGGTAAATAATAATTAACATTCCTCCAGCTGTTATTCAGCACTATTTTTGCTAGTATTAGTGGGAAGATAAAATAATTGGGAAGAGATTCAGGAAAAGTTATGAACCAAAGATTCCTGCAAGACACATTTATTTCACCTTTGCCCCTAAGCAATTTCAGCTCCCTAAACACTGAAGAATTTCCTGTAAGTTCCAGCCTGGCAAAGAGAGTGCTGTCACATTGCCCTTGTTACTCAGTTTGGGACTATAATTATTATTTGATATTTTATAATGTCATAAACAGATTTATTTGGTCCCCATGCCAGGAACAAGTTTCTTTATTGTCATATTTGCAGCTCTTAACTTGTAGCAAATACTGAAAAATATCATTCCATGCATCACTGGAATTGTTAATAATAGAAAGTTTCACTTCTAATTTAAGGGACTACCAACACACCATCAGCTATCTTTAAAAGTTTTACATTGTGGAAAAATGTCAAAACTATTACAACTGACAGGAATTACAGAATAAGGCACTGACTTCATCAGAGGGTACAAATATAGTTACCATGTTACATCCATAAAAGACAAGCTGTTGGTGTAATGCAAGCTCCTCTGTACAAAGACACAAAAAATTACTTAATTTCCTACAAAACTTTATTTCCTTTAACTCAAAACATTTGGGTTTTTTTCAGTAAAAAAATCAAATGCAGAAGTTACAGTCTCTTTAATGAGTAGAAGCTGTAAAAAAATATTAAAAGCACAGTTAAGCACAGATAGTCTAAGAAAATAATCCATAGTTCAGGATAAAAGCAAGAACATTCTTTCAAATGCACATTTTCTTTAGTAGGCTATAGATTGTTGTCTTGACTGCCCTTCATATATGGTAATCAAGATAGATGTTGGAGATGTTACAAGAAAGAACAGTAAACACCAAAGAAAGTAACCTAGATAAATCTTCAGCATAAATAAACCTCCGTTGGTAGGGAGCCAAACAGAGTAATCAGCAAGCGACCTGCATTAAATTAGGTCATACCCTCTCTCTTCTGTCATGAAAACAACTACTGTGAAAGACCTTTAATGTATTTAAAATCCCAGTGGATTTATTGACAGTACCTTTGTCTGGACCATGCCTGGTCTCTGGTCCCTCAAGTGCTCCAGGGTAGCAGCAATATCAATCTCTTTAGCACCTGCAACAAACCACAAATTGGGCTGAGTTCAGAGCACAAGATAATCCATGCTGCATCTGTCAATCTCTTGCTATCAGGTTCCCTTTGGGCTAACAGTCCAATTGAAAATTATTACATCCATCTCTCAGCAGATTTGGCAGGCAGCTGCAATTTTTGTGTTCATATAGAAAAATAAGAGGTTGGGGCTCCTTTTACTAACATTAATTCAAGAGAAGCCAGAGAAAAACAAATTCTTAAAAATGTCTCTGCCCCTAGAGCAGAATATATTTTGCAGAACCTGAGGGTCTGTCATGCCAATGCTACTGAGTGTCCCTTTGTCACTTCTAAGAGTATGCACTGAATTAAAGGCCTGAACCACACAAAGACTTATGTTGTAAAAACAAGGTTTAGATGACTTTTTGTTACTTGCAGTTGAGATCCAGAACACCTATATGTGGCTCTGTGGTTCAGGACCTGCCAGACTATCTTTCAGTGTGATCATTGTTTCTGTGATTGATCTACGGCCTTTTTCTTAGGTTGTACTCCAGGAGGCTGGACACGGCTGCTGTGCAATGACTGGCAGCACCAGGACATAGAAAACAGGCACGGACAACCCAACTGCTGTGGGACTGGCTCTCCTCCTAAGCATGGAGGTGCTTTCTTTTAGGACATGATCTATGGAGATCAAAGCAAGTCCTTGTGCCTTTCTTATAACATGCAAGGCTTAGAGAACTGGAGGGGGCAGGGAGATGCTGATTTTCTCCTCAGCTTCCTCCAGTGTAAGATATTTCAACACCACCCTCCTCAGTTTCCTTAAGTGCCTAATCTGATAATGTTTTTAGAAGGGATTGAGGGGAAATAAGGATATTGGCTCTTCCTATACCAGCTCCAAGAGTAGAAGCCTGGCTGGAAATCCATCGAGCTGAAAATTTCAGCTACAGAATTTGGCTCTCTTGCATCTGTTCCCTTCTGCATCTTGCAAGAACATCTCACAGTGCTAAAGCACTAGGCAGATGGGCAGAGGGTCATCCTAGTCCAAATGTAACTACCCCATCTCCACTCCACTATCCCCTGCTGCCCTGGTAGGCTGTTCATTCTCCTAGTGCAGATGTGGGTTACAGCTTCAGAAACTTAGAAAGGTGCTGACCTCAAGTCTCTCCTGTTTTGTACATTCACTTTCCTCATGAGATGTTTTACCAAGGGCAAGAATTGGCTACAATTCTGAAATCTGCTTTATTTTAAAAGATACTCAGAAGCATACTCTGAAAAAGACTGTGGTCTTTCCATGTGCAATTTGACAACCATTTCCCTTTGCCTGGCCCTCAGAATCTCCTGGCCCAGTCTGTGCCAATTTGAGACTTCCTTCTCAAGGCATTTAAAGATCCCCAACTATTCATAAGGGTTTCAGTGGCCAATGTGTGGGCCCTGCACCTCAAGCATTGCTGCTGAAGTAGCTAAGTTGTACATGTCTAGAAATATACTTGTTTAGTCCCCAGAACTGGATTTTTTAAAATGCTTGTCAATCTTCCTACAACTCTGGCAATTCAAGGGCTTGTCTAACTGTAATTGTGTTCATGTCAATGTAAACATCATGCACCATCTCATTTACCCAAGTCAACTTTACAGCTCAACACTACCTTTTAAAAAATTCAGAAAAGCAACTAATAGTGAATGATTTCATTTGCTTTCCTTGATAAAAGATATAAAAATATGTTTAAAAACATCAGCTCTACAAGAATAATTGACTTGCAATATGTTCTTCATATCAATGGAATTATGTTCTTCAGCTGTATCAGAAATAAAAATTCATTCCGTAAATATAACAGTGACAACTTAGAAATGTTTTCTGACAGACAGTTTTGCTAATTACCACGTATTTTGGCATTGTATGACTTTTGCTCACCCCACCACTGCCCCCACTCCCCAGGCATTTACAGGGATGGACTTTGAAAAAAAAAGTTAAATTTTAAAGTTACCCCATCCCCCCACTTTGCTCCCCCAAATCTTCTCACAATAGAGCAAAGCAGTATATACTTATATATGCTGTAAAATCTGATAACAGTGATGGCAATTATACCTTAAATATGCTGCAGGATTTGCAGTAGCAATTCATCTGGAAAGCATCATTAAAAGTACACTCTTTGCAAACCCTAACACTAGTGTAACAGTAGATCATTTCTGTGTTTACTCTCACACATACGTGTGCAGTTAGGTGGGATTTTCCTGTTTCACCACAGATGTCCATGTAAGCAGAGCTGAGTAAGTACTGCACATGCTTTACAGCCTTACTTGTAGCCTCATTTGATTACCAAGAAATAAAATGTCCCAGTAGAATTTTGGCTCAACGTAAGAGGAAATCTCTCCTTCAGAAATTAAGATATGAGAAAGACTTAAGACACTGTCATCAATGGAAGAGGTTAACCACAGTCCTGAGCTGTCCTCTGAGGTGTGTGCTGCAAGGATGAACCCAGAGATCTTCCCACTGGAGCCAACAGGCTTGAGTGCCATGTGGACTTACTCATGGCTGTGGACACATATGCCCACCAACCAGTGAGGGATGATCTTTATTTGAAAATACTCTAGCCTCAGGACAAAAGGGGAAAAGGTTCATGACAAGACCTAATAACACTCCTCAATGGCCAGACAGTCTTCTGGGCTTACCTTTGAAAGAGTTAATTTGTCCATTTCTGTGACACAGATTGCAGGCAGTTACTTGTGAACTGATGCTTGCTTTTTTATCATCATTAAGGGAATGACATGACTAATAGTATGAATAGCACTTGATTAAAAATCCTGATTTAGCCAAACACTAAAGCATATGCTTGCACTGGAACATAAGAACAGTCCTAGTGGGCTGATGCACTTAATGGGAAGCTTGTTCTGAAAGGTTTTGTCAGGGAAGTCCCTGAAACATCAATTTTTACTGACTAGTGACCCCCATCCCATGGGTTGTGATCAGCAGATTACCCAAAAGCACTTTTGACATCCTTGGCCACAGGTAATTAAAAGGAAAAGGAGAGCAAATTATGATTTTGCCCAAGTCAAGTGTCTTGTTGAGATGCCAGGAGGTTAGAGACAATCCAAAGCAGAGGTCTGGGGTGGTTGGCTATCCCTGTTTTCCCACCTCTGAATGCCCTGGATACCATGGGAATGGGAACTACCTAAGTACTTAGAGGGACTGATCAACAAAACTTAGGGCTGCAAAGACAGGATGCTGTTTTGGAATTAAAATATCTTGGAACAAGAAAGCTCATAGGAAATAAAATCCATGGCAAAGGATAAAGCCAGCATGACTTGTTTTCTCTTTACATGAGTAAACCCCTCTTCCTCCTCTGCATCTACATGTTCTGCATCTATTCCGTTATTGTGGCTAAACCAAATGTGTTTAAATATATATTGTTAGTCCCCTATTAAATCTCATTTTGTGGTGAAGGCTGTTTTTCTATTCAAGGTAGACTGCTGTTGCATTATGTAAATTCTGCTCACTTCCACTGACGGGTGCAATAGTCTGTAGGAAGTTTTCAGGTGACAGAGACAGACAAAGGAAGAGATTTTCAAGGCACAAAGGGAAATCTGAACTCCACCTGCCTTCACAGGTGAGAGGAGCTCAATGTTTAAGTGTAGCATGAGCTTTCAACTCTCTTTGGAATTATTTTGCTGAAATCTGACAAAATTTCAGCACCTTTTTTGACACACTGAGGCTTTCTCTTTAATCTAAGAGTACAGCAGTATGGCATAACATTCTACAGTACCCAACAGCACTTTATTTATACTTTTGAGCCATTTCAGGTGACAAAAAATACAGCATATGCTACATGACATGAGGAGAGAGAGATATTGCATCTAAGGACATTGGGGTCAAGTCATGTTCTTACTGAGGTGTCTGCAAAACATCCACACACTGCTAAGGTATTTTAAATATTACTTATCCGAAAAGCTCACATACCAACTACATTTAATGCAATGGTTTAGAGTAAAAACTGGAAGAATTTGATCCACTGATTCCAAGGATATCCCATGATTAGAAGTGTTTTTCTCAGGCTACTAAATTATGAAATCCACTAATAGATGTAGATGTAAATTTCTTGTCATACAACAAATAATCTAGAGAAAGGGTTAATAATACTAGGCTGGACAGCACTGAAATTTGGAAAAGAGGACACAAAATATGTAAAAAAGGCAATATTTTCTATATTTTCTCCCACCAATACATGTACGTGTGCTTAACAGTGCTACTGATTTCAGAAACTAAAGAGAGGGATAAAAGAAGAACCATTTAAACAATAAAGAACTGCCTTTTCACTTTTTGACTGTATTTTACTCTTCAGGAATAAATCTGGTTTGTGCTTGTGACAGGTTTTTTCACAATGGATTTCATTGCTTGTTTTAAATGATTGTATGAATGTGACTTAGTGTGAGACTGATCTAATACTGTACCAGCAGTATCATGAAAAATGACTTGCAATGTGCTGGTTTTTGCAGTAATTCATTGTGAGCCAGCTACTACCAGCATTCCCCTGCCCTTAGCAGCTCAGTGAGCTGGCTGAGTAAATACCTCTGAAAGCACTTCCACACCAGTGCAAGCCAGATTTTAACTTCAGTAATTAACTATCATCTTCCTAAAGGCTTGGAGCATTCACAGTGAGTGCACAACAACCCACATCAGGAACATTAACTGGATAAACTAAAAGAAAACAAGAGAAGATGCAAGCTGAATGATATTTTGCCCCCAAGGAGAGAAGCGGTTTCTGAAGTTTAGGGTCATATCCATCGCAACCCTCTCTCTCCCCCTGAGCATGAGTGCAGGATGCACGCTAGCACTTAACAGCTGGTGCTCCTGATTAGCAGATCTCAAGGGGTTAAAGTGTTTGCCCTTAGATAGTTGCCTGAGTGGAGTATCCAGATGTCATAAAAACATGGGTAAAAGTTAAGTTGTGTTTTCTCCTGCAATAAATAACGACCTGGCCTAATTCTGCTGCAATGGGCTCCATGAACTGACGGGCAGCTTGCAGTATTCAAAATCACAGTGAATTACCTCACGTTAGTTTTATGGCCTAAACAGGGCCGGGAACCTGGTCTGCAAAGCACAAGACACACAAGAAACACTCTGTGGAGACTCAACCCTACCACATGGTAGCGGTATTGCTGTCACTGTGATGGCACAAGAATATGACAAAGTTTGTTGAGAGGGCTAACACCGCTAAAGGTCTCAGCTGAGAAGGAAAAATTAAGGCATATCATCAAAGAGTGTCTTTCAGATTCAGCATATTACAGAGCTTGTGCAACTGAAAATGTGTTGGGTTGTTGTTTTTTGGGGGGGGGTTGGTTTGTTGGGTTTTTTTCAGTGAGAAGAACAATCAGCATTTGTTATATAAATGCATGAAAATTTTGGCTGAATTAAGGTAATCTTTGAGATTTTTATGTAATAGACTTGAACATACACTGAAAGCAAAGTCAGAAGTCCTATTTTACTAATGAAAACTGCAGTGTGGATTCTGTGAAACTGATAGAATTTTATATTAAAGCTCTGTCTTAAAAGGAATATTTTAGATTCTAGATGCTCTGAATTTTCTGTGTATTTATAAAAATAAAATGATGCTTAAATACTTCATCAAAGCAGTTATTTGTGGGGGGTTTCTTTTCAAATAACCCAAACTGAAAGGTTTTCTTTGTGAATGTTTCACAAATACATTTCACTCATAAATATTAAATTAAAAAGGATTTTTCTAGTTGGGAACAACTTTCAGATCCACCGGCATATATCCTCAGAAAGATATGATTATAACTCTGCAGAATGGCTACAAATTTGTTACTGTGAGTCCTAAAGGATGGCTTGATCATTAGGGGGCTATGTTTAGATAGATTTCAGTTCTCTTCCAGACTGAGACTGACTTCCTGCACCACTCTGGCCAAATCATTAACTTCACCCTATGTTTCACACCATCATTTATAAAATGAACCATTTTTTTCCTACCTAATGAGTTGTTATGAAAGCAAGTCCATTAATGATTACAAGGTACTTGGACACTAGAGAGCTGAGGACCTAGATAGACAGTGTAGTTTTTTTCAATACCCTTTGCACATTTCTCAGCCCTCTTTTTGTTCCCCTTGATCATAAAGTGATCACAAAGTTGAATACACGATGTAGAAGTCATGCTGAGCAGCTGTAAAGGGGGTGTTATTAGCACTTTTACCATTTCTCCTTATGAAAATGATGATGATCTGTCTGGCAATAAGCATTAATCCCAACAGAAAAAAAATGGAGTACTAAGGAGAATACAGAAATGATCTGTCAAGTGCCTTTCTTTTTGTAGCAGTGAGTATTCAGCTGCATTCTAATCAGATACTACCTGGTTAATGCATCTTTTTATATTTATTACATTATACAGATTTTGAATCAGGCCTTGAAGGGCAAAGGGATTTGTTAGGTCAGATTAAAAACTGGCTTGTTAGAATCTTGAAGGAAGAGTCACTAATACAATCCTTTACACTTCTGTTACTAGAAGTTGGAAAAGATCCAATTAATATTTTCAGGATGCTGCTGTTCAGCAGCCTTTAGCCTCAGAACACACACAGCTCAGTACTCGCAGGCAGTCGGGAGCACCATGGAATATTCTCGTGTAATATTGTGAAACAGCAAAGATACACTTGAGAAAGAAACTAAGGGGGGAAATACAGTGCTAGTGAGGACACTGAGCTGTCTCATCACAGTGTGTCTGTATTTAGAAAGAATACAAGTGCTTTTTATGTTTGGGTGAGGACTGCATGACTCATGCCTAAAAGTGATGTGTCATGGTCAAAGCACACTTGTGCACAGCAGATTTATGCTGTCTTTCTTCCCTCCCTGTGTGAAGATTCTTACAAAAAGGTTTTCTTGGGTTTAGCACCGGATTTTCCGTTGCTTTTCTGCATTCTGCTTTGCCACAGGAAGGAGGCAGACAGTGAACTATGGAGACCCAAGGACAGACAGTAACTGGATCCATGTCTGTCAGGCGCCTGATGCACAAACATACCCATCTATACTTCTGTCTGCAATAGTGTATAGGAACAGAAGTGAGCTCTCTGGGGAGTTAGGAGGGTAAACCAGCACTTGTGGACTATTACACTGCCACGGTATGCTGTTTCCAATGTCTAATGTGGCTGGGTGTAGCACAGATATGCCATAGATTTGCAGTGCTCCTAAAGCCCTGGATGCCTCCGGCTTCCCACTGACAACTTCTGAAGGATGGCTTGCATAGCTGCTCCAGCAAGTGTTTGCCCCATTGAGTACTTAATGCTGCAGCAAAACATTTAATCACACCATATGAGGGGCAAACTCAATCTGATTAAAGAGAAAAGGGTCATAACTAGGGGGAGTGTAACACCACTTCTTCACTGACCATTAGTTTTAATGGCAAATCGGTAATATTTACTAACTAGCTTAGTCTCAAAGGCCCAACCTCATCTCATCTACTCCAGCCATCCTTGAAGTTCGAATTGGAGTTAGTCATCTCCTCTCCCAACAGCTAAGAGGGAGAGGGTAAACTCTGATGGCAATTCATTTGCCTGAGAATTATCCTCCAGAGATGTATATCCTTCTCATTGATGGCTGAGGAGATCCAGACAACTAGGTTAGGTGAGAGGCTTAACACGAGCTGTTTTATATGGCTAAAGTTAGCTGGAATGAACCTGGGTCAAAAAGAGCAGTTTCTTTTCTGCACTTTTGGGTTCACAAATACTAGAATCTGCCAAATCTAATGGTGTTTGAAGTCTGTGGTTTGTGTCTGCAGCCTTCATTTCCCTCACCTCCTCATCTGGTAATTTTGAGAGAAATGACAGAAGAAAAGCAACATGGAACCACAAAGGAAAGATTTTCAGTTTCAGTATAGTGTAAAATGTGTCGTGTGAGTGACTGCTGTTTGCATAGTGCTCTGCTGCAAAGAAACAAGCATATTTTGTTCCTTCAACTTGCATTAGATAAGTGCCCATTAAATAAAAACATTTGTAAATATTACAGATAAAATAGGGAGCTGACCACCAGCTAGAAACTATAAAAATGAAAGCAATTTTCATCTGTAGTTATTCAGATGTCTGTTGTTGTAACTACTATTGGCCAGAAGGATCATTTGATGCTTTTCACGGGAAGAGAAAAGCGTCAGCAAAAATCTAGTGAGGGACACAATTTAAAGTTCACAAAAAAGATAAATGTATTCAGGCTGGCATTTTCATAAAAAGCTTATTCTCTCTCTGAAATGAACAAAATCCGTGTGCACGTGTGTATGTAATTAGGGATGGACCCATCACATACCTGAACCAGTGAACTGTCTGTAATTTTCGACAAAATACAGAAGTACTTATACACATCTAACAACAAACTAAATGAAAATTTCACTAGCTTAATTAAAAAAAAAAAGAAAAGCCAAAACAACTTCAACAAAAGAACCTAATGGATAAAGCGTGTGTAAGTGGAGAAGGGAGTACATACAGTAATAAAAGTGAAATAAAATTATTGTGGCAGTCATACACACACAGAGCATACATTACACAATGTGTTATTGTTTACACATTTTATATTAATACTTAAAGACTGCATTTTATAAATGCACAATCGTGATATGGCTTTGTCAGTACACAATCGAAAGGAAGGTGACACTGAAAATGGAACACTCTAAAATTTTAAAAAATGCTTCAGGAAAATAATGCTTCTAAGCTTCACACTGACTGTAACAGTCTTGCAAGGATAGAATTCACTGCTGACATGTCAGCTTTTAAGCTAATATCCTTTGTCAATGCAGAAAAAACATGCAGAAACCACTCACTGTAACTGAATGCAAATAGATGCTAATTTGAGGACCAATCCTTCCTCGCTTCAGCTGCGCATGAGAATTGTCACATCACATTCTGTACCATATAGGCATTGTTCCTTTTTTACACCCAGATTTTCTCCCCCCACCCCAGAAGTTAAAAGTAAAATGAATATGCCTAAATTACTACATGCAAGAAAGGAACTTTATGAGTTATATTTCATATGGGGTAAGATAATCACCTAAGGTCACACTAGAAAATACCAGTGCACTGCCCGTGCAGGCACACATACAAAGTACATTGCAGCAAGAATTGTGAGTGTGCTGCTACTGCTTGCTTGTAGGTGTGCCCTGGGATCAGCTCCCACAGAGTTTTACACCATTTCCTTCATATAGTATCTCTTCTAGAAGCTGTTGGCAAGTTACCTGACAGGCAGTCGATCTCCACGTGCTGAATCAAACACGAACAAAATTTAGACACTTATTGCAAAAATGACATTTCTGAAAACATGCCTCAGTTGGCGTTAAAAAATCTTACGAGTTCCCCCTTTGGAAAATATGAATTTTCTTTTGAGGAGACACAGAAGTAGCTCGCCCACACAAAACTATTAAATTGTAAGAACTACGTTTTACATTACTTTCATTTCACGTTGCATGTAGGTGGCAATGGTTTTGCAAGACAGTGCATGGAGTGACCTGAATAAAAGATGTAACTATTATGGATTCATTCTTTAACAGAGTTTATCCTTAAAAGTGACAAAACTGGTCCAGCCACAGAAGTTGTGGAATAGCTACACTTTAGTTAGGCAATATACACTGTACCTTTTACAGCCAGAATTCTACCTTCCAGTCAATTGAACACTTCTCTGCTGCGTAAGATTAGCTACTGAAAAAGAAACAGTCCTTCACTCTGTATATAAACCTCCTTTTCCAAACATTTGTTCAGCTGCTTCTAAACCAGTAGCACAGTACTTCTATGACCAGCTTTTTCACTTTTCCGTATTATAACCTATCCATTGTGTGATAAAATGCCATCCAAATTCCTTATCTGCTTGTCTCCTCCTTAGTTTCAGTCAATGACCTCTTGTTTTCAAATTAGTCACTATCTCAAGCTGCTTACTGACATCAATACATTTCTTTCAGGGTCTTCTGACACTCTATGGGGACCCCCCTTCGTGCTCTCTTTCCCAAGGAATAGCCCATGTCTGGTCAGTCTTTCTTCACAATTCATTTGCCCCAGACCCTGGATAATTAGTATTGCTTTTTACCATGCTTTTTACCATGCTTTTTTCCTACCCCTAATTCTTTTCCAATAAAGTCCTCAGAACAGCAAATAACTCAAGAAATATGTCTGTTTAAGGGGAATCCCTGACCACCAAACCACACAAAAAAAGAAAAATCCAAAGAAATCTCACCAATAACTTGTTCACTTTTTACTTGAAGTCTGTATATACCATGAAGGAAATGATCTAAAAATGCAGACCATACAGCATACATTAGAAAATATCAATGAACAACCCCTTCCCCACGGTCATTAATTCGTTTCACAACAGAAGGTTGTAGAAGAGGCTACATTTTTATCTTCCTTTTATGAACTATTTATCAATTACTTTTTACAGTCAATAACATGCCAAAAGCTTTAAAATGTTACATGTCAGAATGTATTTTTTAAAGGAAATAAACATTGTTTTAAATAGGTTTTTCTAAATAGTGATAGTTTGCTGAGCATCTCAGGCTGGACTGTTAAAAGCTCTCCTATACATTCCCTACCTACACTCCTGTGTGTAGCTGGGGGCCCAGTGCTCATTGTGATTAATTATCTTCTGGGAAAGGCTGCAAGAATGAGCACTATTTGCCTAATTGTGTTTCCAGGGTAACTCATTACATAAAAGTTACAATACATAAATGCAGTTCATTTGAAAAAAACCCAGCCTTACAACATATGATATGTTTACACGGACACTGGGAACTTCCTTAGGAAACTGGAATAGGAACATTTCAGATTTGCATGGTTGGAATTATTGTTGCACAGAAAACTGAGGCAGTCTTGTGGATAGCACAATAGTACACAAAACCAGCCTCAGGTTTTTGGCTCTATTGGCCTGCATTTTTATTCTGTGTTCCTAGAGAAAATAATCTATCTCATCCAAGTCTCAAAGACTAGCAATGTGATTAATTGAAACTTAGAAATGAAAACAATTAGCCTGAATTTTTCTGTTGTGAATTTTTCTCCTGAATACCACCTACTTCTAATTCCAATTTTTTCCTCTAAGCATTTTAGAATCTTAAAGAAACATAATCTCTCTTTTACAGCATATATTCTCTTAGCCTCTATATGACATGCAGTATGCTAAATTTTATTTTCACTGGAGAAGCTGGAAAAATATTGTTGAAAAATATTCCCTCATTCACCCAAAGCGTGTCAGAAATAGTCAGCTCTAGACTTGTATCAGCACAACTGAACAATAGAATTTTCTCAGACTTTGCATAAGGACTCAAAAATAAGCAGATTGAATCCATTTTAACACGAGTATGGGCAAGCATTTCCTTTCATAAAATCCTTTCAGAGAGGAGCTAACCCCACAACTTCATTATGATTGTTAAATCCACACAGCAGATAAGCAAAACCTCAGCAAGGGTTCAGATTAGCCCAAATCATTTGATCACGATGAGTCAGAAGGCGAATTAAGGAATCCTTTGTTTTGCCTTAAAATGTCACGGTATAAACTGCATCTGCTCAGGAGCTGACTCACAAGACCCTCAGACAATAGGGTAGCAGGGGCAAGGAAAGGACTTGGGGAGATAACCTCCACAGTTAGCCCAGGCCAGAGTGTCTGTGCTCATCAATGATAATCCAAGCTTTTGAATGTAAGAGAATAAACCGTTGGTTCGGCTTTGCTAAATCGAATCTTTTTGCTGGGTTTTAGAATTTGGAAATCAATACTTTAAAAGGATTTTAAAATTCATATTCGCCTTTCCTTTGACTCATCTAATTCCAGCTAGTTCAAACACAAGAAAATGGATGGTCAGCAAACCCTAAGCAGCTGCTGGCTGGATTAATATC
This sequence comes from Pithys albifrons albifrons, assembly GCF_047495875.1. Taxonomy (NCBI): domain Eukaryota; kingdom Metazoa; phylum Chordata; class Aves; order Passeriformes; family Thamnophilidae; genus Pithys; species Pithys albifrons. The sequence goes on from NC_092464.1 coordinate 9,839,616, forward strand.
TAAAAATCAAACTATTATCTACACTATCCAACACTCTCAGTTCAGAAAAATGAAAGTGGGAAGACTCATAATCTCATTTTTTTCTTTTTCTTTTCTTTTTTTTTTTTTTTTTGGGTGCCAGAAACACTCAATAAAAATGTCTTGCAATATATCACACTTTTAGTCACTACAATAAGCCTGCGGGAAAGACATGAAATGAGAAAATTCTCAACTTCTCTTTAGATCACACAAAAAGAAAAAAACAACTGATCAGCTCAGAGTTACTGTGAGTTTGGGGTGAGGAAGGAATATCAAGCAGACTAAATCTAAATCAGCTTATCTTCCCTAGTAACAAAGGATAAAACTTGTAAATACATCAAGAACGTTGAAATTCTCAGCAGAAATCAGCCTCTGAAAAACAGACTTTATAAAAAATCCAGCAAGCATTCTTATCTACAGAAACAATCCATTATCATTTTCTGTATTTATTTAAATCATGAAAGCACACATGGGTTGAACTAAATCACTTCTCAGCTTCTAACTCAAAACTAAAGCTTGTGGTAAACTGTCATGGAAATGAGAGGTGACTTGATAACTGTCTAAAAATTGCAACCTAGTAAAAGTAGTTATAATAGTTAAATAGATATCATAGTTAAAATGTATTAAATAGTATTTAAATATGTTACTGTAAGGTCAGATTCATCATTATTTAGTTTTTGTTATTAGTTTGATGGGTATAGGATCAGTCTTGTAACCACTCTGTGTATCACAGGATCATAGAATCACAGAACACAAGGTTGGAATGGGACCTCAGGGATCAACTGGTCCAAACATTTTAGGCAACAGTGTAAGAATCTAGAAAGAATAAAATTATAGTAACAAACAAGAGAAATATCAACATTATTTATTGGCACAACTAAACAGAAGGATACACTTTGCATTTAAAACTTTCTGCTGACATGACACAGAAATGATCACACTGGACAGACATCACTGCTCCCTGACTGTCTAGTATCCCAGAACATTATTTTGTGTGGCTGTTTGGAGTCAGTGCACAGATGCAGCCATTGCATTTACTGCATTGAGGAAAGTGAAATTCATTAAGAACCTGCCCCCACAGGAAATTCATCTCTGTGCTCCTGCATGTCCTCCCACCAGCACAATCCCTCCCAAATACACCATGGGAGCATTTCTGCCCTTGGTACCAACTTTTACTGCCCTGCAAGTGCCCTAACCAACATGCTTTGCTGTTTTAAAATTTAATTCCTTAAAATTCCCTTCCTCAAAGGGGTTGGGGCTGTCAAGTTGATGTGGCAGATGTCCAGCACAAAATCCTCTCCAACTTGGTTTCTTTCCCCCTGCTTTAAGCTTTAGGAACTGGTCCCTTGCTGGTGGTTTTCTGCATCAAAAATAATATGAGGGATGGCAAAAAGCAAGGTAGTAGAAGATATGAATTTATGTGTTTAACAGAGTAAGTATTAGCACTAATTCAAGGAGCAGTAGAAGAAATTGTAAATGACAAAGGCATTTACAGTGAACTGTCTAAGAGAATGCAGGGAAGTAAATCATTACATGAAAAAGGAGCTCCTTTTCCCAACCTACCCTATTAAAGACCCCACTAAAGAGCCAAGGCATTTATTGATTGCTTTCTACTTTCCCACTGAAACTAAGTACTCCTCTATTTACTTTGATTTAAAAATGCATTATTGTCTACTTTCTAATAAACCAGCCAGTGGAACAAGAAACTCAAATTATTCTAAATTTATTCTTAAAAGTCCATGCACTTTTTTGGTTGGCGGTTTGTTGTTTTTCTTTTTTTTTTTTTTTTTTTGAAAGACTGAAGGCCTTAATCCTTAAAAGCCTTTTTGAAAGAAGGTTCCTTGGTGCTGGCCCTGCAGCTGGGCCCAGATTGAAAGTGCACTTACATTTTTATGTTCAGCACTGAAGGACTCTGAAGTTACCCCTCGCACTGCACATAAAAGCTTTGGAAAGGGCATTCTTTGCCACTCGTGCAATTCATTCTCTAAGAAAAGGAAATGGAAAGAAAGATTTCATGTCCAGGGCTTCAGGCCTTTGATCATTTGATGAACATTGGATCCTCAACCTGGGCCTCCAGCTTCTCAGGGCAGACAAAGAGCGCCCCGGCCGCACAGGCTGGGCTGGGCTCCCGCCCCAGCAGCCCCTTTGGCGGCCGCACAGTGTGACAGCCTGGGAAAGGCCCACCTCGGCAGGGCCGCGCTGCCCGCTCTGCCCTTTGATCCTTCAGTTCCACCCCAGCCAAAGCGCCAGGTCAGGGGATTTCGCGCCGCACACCCCCACGGGCAGAGGGGAGCAGGTCAAGAACAAAATGGGGTGAGCGATCTCCGCAGAGCCCTGTGACGCCTTTCTCTGGCCAGTTTCACATGGCTTGTCTGGCATTGTCAGGAGCTAAGCCCACACTTAAAATGGAATTTGACATTACATGGTACAATGGAGTCAATAAATGGCATTCTTCAGTGCTTTTACAACAAAGTCAACCCTCCCTTAAGTGGCTGAAAGACCCAAGCTAGAAAATACTTCTCATTTACTTCTTTATGCCAATAAATTGCATATACTTTAAGTCTAGTTTTCACTATGGCTTCTCACTGCTGATGACCGAAATGAGCTGAACAAACACTTAACAAATGTCTACATTAATTTTTCGATGGACCATTGCTTCTACTTTTAAAGTCTGGGTTGCCGCATGGCAGGTAACAAGCATTGGAAATATCTCCATATTCCTTCACAGACCAAAAACCTATTTTCCAACGAGCATGAAAAACTAATCCCATCCCACTGAAAAATTTATTTTCAGTCCAGTGCAAAGGAGAAGAGAAACATACAACTTCTTTTAGCATCAGCGGCAAGTTCCATGATGCTCACAGGCAGAAAATTCAGTCCATGTTTGATAAGACACGTTAACAGAATCTGGAGAAAAAAAAAAGCTAAAATCTTCCTTCTAAAGGGACAGGATGCCACCATGTCCCAGAGGACTGGAATATTCAGGATGCAACAGGAAATGACTGCAAAACCTGCAGTGTATTTTTAAACTATATATAAAAATATGTCTGCATTAGAAGACTTTAAACAACAACTGTAAAGTGATTAGAATCCAAAGAACTAAATATTATTGTTTCTCTTTAAAAATTAATATGCTTTTACAACTAATCCTTTTTCATTAAATACACAGATGTGCATAATGCCAGATCAAGGTGGCTTAAGAACTCAGGTTAAGAATGAAAAAAGGCAAATTACTATTTTTTGTTTATTTTGTCAGGTTTACATGCCTGCTTTCATCCTCCTTCCTTCTGAAGACAGTATCAGTATTAAATTTTCTCTAGTTCAATCAAAAATCATTTAAGGTTACCGCAAATACTTCCCACCACGAACCATTTACCAATCAAGAAAAAATAAAGGAATGGTCCCAAACCTCTAGAGATCTATAGACATCAGTATAAACAAACAACAGTTTACGTTTATGTTGACAGATGATTTTCCACATTATAAAACTACATATCACAGGTTAGGCCACAAAGAAACAGATAAGTTAAATACATTGTTCAATATTAAACAGATAGTGCCAGAACTGGGAATGGAGCACTGACTGATTTATTTTCAGTCCTCTGTCCTGTTCACGGCAGTATTTTTCTTTCTAATTTGTGCAGCACATGACACCCTGCCTGGTACCAGCACTTCTATGCTCTTCGGTGGGAATGGGCAGCTACAAAAAGCAAAGTAATCACATCTGACCGTCATGGCTGGGCAAGTGACAGGGAACTGGGCAACAATCGTGACCAGCCCAGGACCTAACTCAGCCAACCACTAAACCAGGACAGTACAGTCCCGAGACTTCTGCTTCTAAAACAGTAATATTGTTTTAAATGATAAATTTGAAGATTCAAATACTTCTCAACACTACAAACACACCTGCTCATTCACAAAGCATTTGCGTTGCGTTAGGGTTTGCTGTTTGAAATTGTTATGAAAATAAGACTATGGAACATTCACGAAAGAGTACAATTTGCCTCTAATTTATTCTCAGATTTTTCTGTGAGTATTGCTCCCCCACTGTTGTCATGGCAACACAAGCACATTTTTCAGTACCAAGGAAGTAACAAGCCTTTCGATTCTCACCTTTGGCCATTTTATTGAGAACCATGTCAATTAGAATGTAGGTTCCACTTCTTCCCGCACCATCGCTGCCAACGGAAAAGGAAAAAGAAAAAATAAAGCCTGTCAATGTGCATCTAGACTCAACATGAAGGTACCTGCCCTTAACGTTATACTGTTACACATGGGGAGAGAGGAGAGAATGAGGGCTTAAGGCAGGGTTTACTGAGAGAGGAGAGAAAGCACGAACTGAATGAACACAAGCTGGTCATGGAAGATTAACCACTAGCCTACATGGAGAACAGGCCTTTGCTTTGATTTTTTAAGCCAAGTTGTGTTTAAGCAAGTAAAGCATGTTAAACAATGGTGGAAAAGCCACTAACCCTAAACCATGATACCACTTCTGTTCAAAAAGTGTACATATAATGACCTTATAGTCAGTTATATATGTCATCAAGATTCACAGAATAAATTACACCAGAACATTATCCAGAACAGTCAAAAATGCTTCAGATTGCATCTGAACACACAGCTCAAAGCGAATGCTTAGACCTGTTCAAGAATCAAAATATTTGATTACTGAGGGACTGCAATCTTTCTTTACTATACATTGTTAGTGGTTTGTTTTGTCTTTTACCTTTCCCCTTAGTTCTTCCTTAGGTGCAACAACCAGAAAAAATATTATCATGTAATTAATAAGAAATAGCTTTACCTTTTGTGTATCAATAGCCCTTCCTCAGAGATGTGAGACCAAGCCCTGGGAGGGGGAAGCTCCCTAATCTGAATGCAGCTTGTGTCCCTTTCAGAGAGCAACGTGTAATTGCCAGCATGATGCTCTTTTAGAGCTGCTGTTAGCAAACACAATTAAGACTTTAAGAAAAAGCTTTTTTCTTTCCCTCCCCAAATTTTTACAAAGGTGCATGTGTGACCAATTAGACTGGTATGTAGTTTTATTAATGAAGCCATCATTTTTATTGATAACTCAATTTGTGTACAAGAATTAACAAAAGGAAAAATAATAGAACAGCACGAAGTGCGTTATTGCATTCTGTTTACAAGCAGCCTATGAAGCAATTTTTGTTAAGTCTCTGTAGACAGAGATTGTGGTTTTTTTTCAGTTACTAGATCACTGTTTAGAGAAAAGAAGGTAATAAGAGGTTTTTTTCTCTGTCTACGATGGGAACAAAGACACAATCTTATTACTTAAGCTGAATAATGAGAGTCAAGACAGCGATCAGGCCCAATAAAAACTGATGAGCTGATGGTAGATATTTCCATCCATCATAGTAAGGAAAGATCTAGAAACTTGAAGGCTCCTCATTCTGCATCAGATATTTATTATCTCAGGTTTCCTAAAGGCAATGCAAACAAGCCTCCTCTGGAGCATCCACCTCTGCTGAGGCATCTTTGCATCCAGTGGAAGGTGACTCAGCTGAGGCAGGTGAGAAACACTTCCCCTACCTCCTCATTCACATCCAAAGTGGAGTGCCACATGGCAAACAGCCTGCCTCTTAGCAGGGCTGCTTTTCTATCTTCATTACCTACAAAAATATTTTCAATAAATAAGTGCATCATCCTCCTGTAACTCAGAACCTTCAATGGCAAACCCCAAAATTAATGTTATTATGGTAAAGTTTTCCATTGACCTGCCTGACAGAGTTTGTGTGCATCTATCAGATCGTCAGGCCCTAAAATAACCTGTGCTTAAAGGATTACCCAGGCAGGTTTCCACTCCCTGACATTGCCCTCTTACCATGATCTCTGAAAGCAAGCAAAGAAGAAATAAAACATAAATGAATGTTAATAAAACAAGACTAAATTGGGAGGGAAAGCAAAAAACTTCTATATTTTTGAAGATGTATGAAATTGGAGTGCTGCTTATACTGGAAAGTGTGCCCAATACATTGTTAAGTCATGACTCAACATCTACAAAATCATATGAAAGGATAATTTTATTATGAAAACAGATCCTAAGTATTAATTAACATTAAAATCTAGTTAAATTATACTTAATACCTTTAGCCTACCTCACTTTCTGTTTAGTGACCAATCTAAAGTTTTAACTTGTCCACGTCATTTATATCTATATTAAATTCTTACACATACAGATCTCTCTAAAGCTATTTTAGAAATTGTACTTGCCTGCAATGAACAACTACTGGACAAGAGCGACCCCTGTAGCACTTGTTTACTTTTCTGAAATAAAACAGACACAAAAAATTAATTAAGCATATTATAACTGTTTCTTTAGCCAACTGTCAAAAACAAACAATAAGAAAATGCAAATATTGCTGTCTTCAAAGAAATATTCGGGTTGATAATTTCCTAATATAACAAAATATTGTTAGGTACATAATCTTGTTTAAAGTTTGTTTCTGCTTTGCTGCTGTAGAAAACCCAGAAAATATCCCACTATTACTGTTGTCTGAGCAAAATAAATGAGCTGTTTTCTCCAATGGTTCATGTCGGCTCCAAAACTAAGGTCTTGAGATGCTTTAATTTTTATAGCAAAATTCAAGTTCATGAGCTTGCTCAAAGACATATCAAGGGATATCAAAATGAATCCACAATTAAAAAGGGCTATTCCAGTACTCTTTGTACAATGTGTGCTGATTTTTAACACCAGTTCTTTCCAGAAAGGCAAATACCAAATCTCCTGAAATGCTTCTTAAAAATTCTAAAATGCAATCTACTCTGGTAAAAATAACCAAACCCATCAGTAAGCTTTACTGCTTTGGTTCTACTGCAAAAGTCTTATGAATTTAATATTTAAATATTGTTGTCTTCAACAGCTTCCTGGTTAAACAGTCTAACTGGCAAGAGGATATATGTGAAATCAATCAATAAAAGTACAGCCACAGAACAGGACTGCTGATATGGAAACTCAGTGATGGAATTAACTAGTGCTGAGGCAAACCAAGATACATAGTCTAAGAATAGAGTCCACAAAAATGGTTTATGTCTGTTTAAATTGCCTTACAAAACCCAAGATCCCAAGCCCTCTCTTTTGCTCTAGGATATATTTTGCATGTCAAGTATATTACAGGCCCAAAACCCCATAAAATATGCACACATATGTTAACAAGGCAAGCTGAATAAAGGCTAAAATGGGAAACCATTGCTTGAAGATATCAAAACCTTTCATTCAAATTATTTGATGAGGTGTTTGGGTTTCCTGGAGCTAGAAGATCTCCAATGAAACTATTTCACAGGGCAGCTTCCCAGGAGTGCCCAGACCCTCCAACAGTCCCCAGCTCAGTGCAAGTGTTACACAGGATCCTGATGACTAAGCTGAAGTGAGCTGCTGAAATTTGGCAACAGTGGTATGATGTTATTATGAATTTTAAAGCATAACTAACCTACTGAATCATTTAGTTCTTGGCTGTTCATCTATTCAGCAACATCTGTGCTGTGAAAACATGCATATATCTTTAAACATTGCTTACAGTATAGCCTGAGGATGCCTAAACTTCTGACAGGGTGTTTGGATACCTGGAATTCAACCCAAGCAGGCTATGAAGGTGTTGGTGATATCCGAGGAAACCATGTTTTCAAATCCTGCTTTTTGTTATTTATGATTCTAATCAGACTTCAGAACAATATTAAGTTCTTGTAATGATTCCCTTTAAACATTTGAATTCAGGAACTTTTCCCAATCCTTACTCTCTTTCTTACTTATGTAAATCATACTTCCAGAGACATTCTGTCTCTTTATATTCTCTGTATGTAAGTAATTAATGCAGCAGAACAATATTTTATGAAATGAGTGGTAAGTCATTGAGGACCACTTGACTTCAGAAGTTAAATGGACCATTTATAGGTCCATAAATACATACACACACAGGCAGCACCAAGCAAAACTTCAATGACTTAAACTGCAGCAGAGCTTTTACATGAATGAACCATTGAATTCTTGATGGTCATATCTGAGGAACAGCTCCTTCTGTGTAATATAAAGCCTGATATTTCTTTTTTCTATTGGACAGTAAATTATATGTGAATTGTCTGTGGCAATATCTGATACCGTCTGCCTGCATTCCCTGATGTGCAGCTGGTCATCCTCCCCCCATCTCCATAATGTGCATTAGCAAAGAGTTGTTTTTGCATTTAAAGTATTAAATAAAAGCTGATCACTACAGAGGGATATTTACATTTCTCTTTCTGCTTGTGTGGTTCCTTTGTTCCTTGCATGGCACCACTAATATGATATTTGCATGTTGTGACTAGCCATCTACCAAAGTCCTAGTATAATTTCAATGACAAACTTGATCTAAATCTATCAGACCTCTCAGTAAATCAGACAGCCAGAGACACATGTTAGGGAAAGACACCTTATGTTTGTCAGTTTTATTGAAGGCGTTTCAAACATTTTCATTATCACACATTTCAGAAAACACATTAAAACAAAGGGTTTCATTCCAGCTGGTTCATAGCTTTGTCTATATATAGTTTATGAAAATATTTAGAAATGCAGCAACATCTCATTTCGTTCTTAAATCTGGCTAATGAGAGTGAGCTGAAAATTCATCAGTAAGCAAAGTTCTTGAATGTTGAAGAAAATATATATTATAAATATATATACATATACAGGAAGAATTAACTTAGAAAGAATGATTAGTAATACAAACCAACCCTTGGCTCATTGAGTGAAAAAGAAATCATCATGCAAACCATCAGCAAGCAAAGGTCAGAGGTCGTTAGAGGCTCAGAAAAGGGGTTTCCCACATTGTCCCTGCAGCAGAGTCACAGTTTCCAATGATCACTTTTGTGACTATGCAACTGGGCTCATATTACTAGCTGCAACATCACAAAAATGACACTGGCAACCGCTAATTAGCTGGCAAAATAAGAATTTGTCCATTTTTAAAGTGAGCAGTGTTAGTAAATGCCATTGCACACAGCGAGAAGTGATAGCATAATAGATATATATTTTAAGCAAAGCCCTCACATGTGATGCTAATTATCTTTTAGCTTAGCAGTCCCTCTTTATAGTGTAAATGTGCTCCCTCTGGGCTCAAGAAATATTTAATGACACATATCAGTGCATGACTAACAAGCTAGTCCAGAGCAATAATGATTGGTCTATTGTTCAAAATGAAATTAGGACTCCAAAAGCATTTAAAACTGACCAGTGTCTTCCATAGCAGCCTCACCTCTCAGGGACTGTCTTTTGTACAGATTTGTAAAATATATAGAATAATCTCTTTTTGGCAATTTATACCTACATTATGACAGTATGATAGATTATGCAGCAAGGTTTAATGTATCTGCTAGATGCAAAATCACCTAAATCGCTGTCTGATACATAGAAAGAGAAATGTAAGCTTTCAGTTTTCAAAGAGACTTGCAAACTTTAATTCAATAAAAATTTTAAGGTCCATATTTCCACAGACAGACTCTGGGCAAGGTAATTTTGGGAATCCAATTTTTCTTGGTGATGAATTATAAAAAATAGAGGGTTGGTTATGTATATGCTTAATTTCATATATGTATGTGAATATATAAATATACACACATATCCATATATATGTACAAACACACTGAATGCACATAAAAACGTAGGTAAGATCAAAGGAAATGAGTGCAGCCCCTTCCTAGCACTACCTTACTGTGAGTATGGTAGCACTGTCAGACATTTGTTCTGGGGGCTTTATGAGTCAGCTGTTGTAATCCAGCAGAGTTTGTACTTTAAACAGAAATTTTCAGGTGCAAAACATGTATTGTACAAATGAATTCCAAATACATTATTTTAGCAATAGTGCATTAGGTTTTTTGTCATTGAAAAAACTAAAAAGAATTCAAAATAAAGAAGAAAGATCAGATGACCAAGAAAACTGAGATTCATAGACCAGCTATTGTGCATGCCAAAATTCCTTTTCAGGCAGAATTTTACTATGCATTCAGTACTATGAGGTCATTGTACAAAATCTGCACATAGCAAATGATTACAGTACCCTACACTGGACTGTGAATACATTTGAAATGAACACTCAGAATTCAATTAAATCTTAACAGGTTCATTCCCATACTGGCTTTATATACAAAGAATGACAGCTCCACTACTTTTCTCATCTACATATAATTTTTCTATTACAAGCTATTGCACAACACTTCTTCAACACGGCTATTTAACCCTTACACAATGTCACTGTAAGAAGTGCTTTCTTGGCGATGTGAACTGTGACTTACTGTAGACCTAATCCTGCAGTTCATGCAGAGACCTCAATCCTTACTGAAGGAAGTCAGGGTCGAGGTACTCCAAACTTCAGATATCCTGGCTGTGCAGCCTCATTTATACTTTAATTAGAATTGCTGGCAGATTTCCTACTAACTTTAGGAAGAGTGAAGTTGGACACTGCATTGGCTCTGTGCTGCACCTCACACAGCTTAATGGAACCCATTCAGAATCTGCACTACAGGCAACTTCCTCCGCCCCACAAGCAAAGCCAAATCAACCTATACAAATCACATTAAAGTTGAACCCAGAGAAGAAACACCTTGAAAATTCAATTACAGTTTCAACTCCGTCCTATGCTTCCTTCCTCCACTATTACTTTTGTTCTGTGACTGCAGTATATCCCTTACATTCTCACCTAGCCATAGCCCCAGGTGCGTCAGAGCAGCTGTACTGTTATCCAACCTGCACTGTGTGAGATGACTCTCTGCTTTGAAAAGCCTTGCAAGACCAACAAGAATACCAAATGGATGAAGGGTGGCATTTAGTCCTAAATTTTTAAGGGTAAAATTTTGCCAACGGACAACTGTTCAAACAGCTCCTGTTGGACACACGCCAGCCTCTCCCCTTGGGTGCAGATGCACAACTTCGACTGGCATCACTCAGAGCTTCCAGCACTTATTGAAAGAAACAAGTTTAGACCTTTTGAGCACTGAGCCCCTCATAATCACTTCGGGGGTTGTAGATAATATTGTAGCACAGAGAGAACAACACGCGATCCCACAGGCCACTTGTGGATTGAGAAGCAGCTCCCCAAACCTCTCAGAGATTCTTTTCATTAGTCATAAGCACATCGCTGTGGATTAGCTGAGACTCGCTAACACCTACACATGATGCACTGGGCACGGTTTGCAATCAAATGAAGATTATTTTGCTCCCATATTTATCATGCACGGCTTTAATTTTCAAATTAAAATTTAGATAGACACAGCAAACATTAGAGAAAGTGGCGAGGACTTTCACAGGTTTTGCCTTTGTGTATTTGTATTTTAAAGCCACATTGACTTTCTTTAAAATTCCAGAGGGTATGCTTTGTCAACATTTTCATCAAATTTTCACCTTCCTGCAGCCAAAGGTCTACAGACTTTGCTGTTGGATCCTCAGGAGCAAATGCTCCCATGGGAATGATGTTATCGCTGTATGACTCCACTGTGATTCCTTTTTTCTAGTGTGCTCATACTTCCTAATTTATTTGTGAAAGTCCTGAAATAAGGATCTTAGGGGAGCCACACAAAAAGCCTGGAAGTTTCACAATGGATAAATTCTAGAAAAACAAAGAAATACAGAAGCACTGAAGGGCTGTATGAAAGGAGGAAAGGTATCAATCTCTAAGGGGAAATGAGTATGTCTTAAAACCAGGCAACATCTCTGTGTAAGACAACACTAAGCATCAACTTACTGCAGATATTTGTGTTAGTTTAGCATTGTGGCATCACAGGCTGAGGAACTCCCTTCCAAACCAAAAATCTTTAAAGGACAAATCAAAGCACTAGTCTAGTTCCTCAGATCGGTATGGTCTAAAATGAACTGTCATACTTTGTGCTTTACCTGCGGAAATCCAGAAGTGATCTCGTAGAAGCAGGAACCCTCTGGTCATTCCAGCTAAGGAAGTGGAACTGTGTCACTGTGCGGGTCTCATTTGTCTGCAGGTTCTTCAGGTAGAAGCTTCTCACAAGGAAATCCTCGCACCAGATGTGCTCAGAGACAAGATTTACCTACACGTGCAGGAGGGAACAAACAGAGATCAGCAATTTTCATCACAAGTCATGCCTTCAGCATTGCGGATGTAGGACATCTAGGATGAAGGAATTGCATGAAAATTTTATTTTTGTTAGCAAATTGGCCAGTACTGGGGAAAAAAATTAAAACTGATTTAGCGATCAGTGAAGTTGTCAGGAAGGGTTTAGCTGCCTCTGCTGTTGTGTTGGAAACTAAGAAAAATCTTGACAATTTTAATGCAAGAGGAAAATTCACTAAATATAATCTTTATAACATTATGGGAATACGAAAGATAGTTTGTATTGAAAATGTCCTAGACAGGCAGTCACTTTCTATTCAGAAATGCCCTCAAATGCGTTGCCCAGGCCACTCTCAGAGGTCTTAAAAATCTGAGTTGAACTCACATGAGAAGTAAAAATTTGGTTTCTTCTGCTATGAGGAAAAATAAGCATTAAAAATGCAACTTATTTGCAGAGCTCATCTTTTCAGACAATGAGTTGGTTCACATGTTAGCTTAAATAATAATATTTCTTCACAATATCTTCCCATTTCTTCGTATTTGGCATCGTGGCATTATTTTCTACCTCTACACAGCTGGACATCTGGAAAAATGTGACAGTTGCTGTCTATGTTGCATTGCAACAAAACTGGTGATATGATATTTTGGGCTAGACATGCAAAGCAGAAAATAAAAATATACATTTGTTGTTGTGACTGAGGCAAGAGGTAAAAATAGATAGGATTAATTACTACAGAAATATAGAGGTTTTTCTTCAAAGATATACATATAGCTTTCCTAAGGCAAAATTCACTAGCTCTAAAAATACTATTTTTCTATAAAATATAAATCCATACTTTTATATATCAACAACTTGCAAAACCATTTGAAAAGCAAAATTCCTATCCTTATTAAAATTATAATATTTGACTCATTATTTACTATATTTTATCCAGTGGGAACTACCTTGTCCTTAAAGCTGCACTCCATTTTTTTGCAAATCTAGAACTACTCGAAGGCACACCAAGTGTGTTTAAGAGCCCTCAGCTCGACCTGCAGGTTGGATTGGCTTCAACCACCACTTTGCCCTGTATGAAACCAACCCACACACTCACAGTCATGTTTGTTACCAGATATTTTGTGTAGGTACCTCATAGATGTGGTAGAGGTTTGACCCTTCGTCGGGCCAGTAGTGGTAGCACTGTTTGACTCCGTTTTCCACGAGGGGTGTCAGCATGACAATAACGACACAGCCGTTCTCCCAGACCATCTGCAGACAAAGAAAGACACCGTGGCCACATTGTGACTGCCTAATTACTGCGTGACATGTATAATTACTGCACTCAGACACACAATCAAAATTTATTCCATTCACAGGAAATTTATTTCATTTTCATTAGACACTTTTACTCTGCAGCTGCTTTCAAATCCCTGAATAAACTGGCACCATATTTTGCAGGCGTCCATGAAATATTAAAGAATTTTCTGAGACTTCAATTCGGGTCATCCACAAAACCTCTCCTTGCTCCTGGTACCGTGTTCAGCTGCTTTTCTGTCGAGCTTTTAGATTCACTAAAGAAACACTGAATGATGCTAGCAGAACACCCAGCTATTTAAGATTTGATACTCAACACTAAAGCAGCACAGACCTACTAAAGTCACATGTACTGAAACTTGTTTCTGTTCTCAGCCCTGTGTCTTTTTTCAGTTTGCCAAGTAGCAAAAGCCATTAAAGTGCTGCATTACTGAAACAATCATAAAAGTTGCATCTGAACAATAGTAATGAAGGAAAGGCAGGACAAGCCAAAATCAAATCTATTCTTTCAGAAACATTTCAGGTGGAGAAATCATCCCTCCAAATCCACATTTATAAAAGATTTGTTGCTAATGTGCATTATTTTCTCTTCCCTTCTGTCTTTTTCTATCCTTCAATTTTTCCTTTATTTTCTTTCTTCCTTTTTCTATTCTTTTCCTTTCGCTTTCCCCTTTTCCATTTTCTCTGTATTTTCTCTTCTTGTTTGTATTTTATTTTTATTTTTATTTCCTTATTTTTTTATTTTTTTCTCTCCTCTCTCCCTTTCTCTTTTCTTGTTCTCTTTTCTCCTTTTACTTTTTTTTTTATTGGAGGTAGAAGGAAAGTCCAACTCCTGCTGCAGACAGTGCATTCACGGAGCACAAGTACAGCAGGAACAGAAGAAAATAGAGTATCTTCACTACCAGTGTGATCACTTAATAATTTAGACCAGCCACAGAGTAGAATAGAGGAATCCAGCCCATCCTCAACTAAAGGATTTGTGGATGTCTTCCACAAATAGCAAACAAGCAGAGATGTTCTGGTCTGGCATATCTCTGTTCCAAACACAGCCCATGGCTGAACAAAAAGGCTCCTATGAATTAATACCAAGCAGTATAATTACTAAAAACTGTTATTATTATGCTGTACATTGATGTTATATTTGCATACAACTTTCATTGTCTTTTTGCTAGCATATAAAATTACTAAATGTAGAGTAAACTGCTCTTTTTGTGAAGGGTTATGTTTATTTCACAGAAATATTTATAAGCAACTGTATTGACATGTAAATTTTGTTAACAAAAAAGGCCTTTGTCTAAACTGTGCAAAGATGAGATGATACATTCAATTCAAGGATTATTTTTTTTAATTATATATCAAATAAAAGGTTTCCCATTCATGGATAATGATGTTGTCTTCTCTTTTAAGAATAGCTTGCATATAAAGAAACAAATAACATTTTTCTTCCTTTTTTTTTCATTTTGCAATATAATTAAAAGAACTTTTAAAACCAGCTTAGAATTATTTAGAGAAATGAATCTAGCATTTGCACAGAATAGTTATTTATCATTTTGAAAAGAAGTGGGGGGAAGAACTACAGTGGAGCTTAAGAATAAAAATAATCTTATCTTTTTCCTTTGTTCCCCTTAAAATGTTTTAAAGTAAAAATATCTATAATTCCTCATCATCACATTAAAAATCTTATAATGCCCCAAACCCATTTAAAAATACTTTAAAATTATAGATGTTTTACAGACAGATGCAGATTTATCATTTGTATCTTTTTCGTGCTGCCTTTCAGGACACAGCTGGGAACCTTCTTTATATGTAAGGAAGATGATACAGATTTCATTCATTCTAACGTAGTTTCACTTTTTCAGTCAGCAATCAGGCTAAGATAAGAATTCAAAACATGCATCTTACTTTAAAACTAGCCCCACTAAATCAGTACTTCCATCACATAACGATTTAATGTGCCTCTAGAAGGTATAGAAGCTCATTGAAGCCATTACGAAAATGAGGAGAAACACAGTTTTTATGAGTGTAATAAAAATACAATGATCAAGACCATAAACTAATCATCGAGCACTCTGCTTGTGCCACCCAAGTGTAACATTATAAAAGCCCACTCATTTAGAGAGGAATTCTTACAGTTTGGCAACCCTGTTCATTGGTTCAAAGACAGAACATTTCATTAGAGAGGGGCTGTCTGCATCTCTGAAGATTTCATTAAGCATAAATCCAAATGAAAGTTAATTTAAACAAACAATTTCAAAGTTACTCTGGGGTATAATATTTCTTTTAGGTCATTGTGTGAAAAGTAGGAGTCAAATCTACTAAATCAAGAGTGCAATACAATCTAGTGCCATCATCCCTGTTACAACAACTGTCCCTGCATCTCCAGTGCTTACCATTGAGATGGGATTTTCACTAAGGCTCACAGCCTGTGACTGAAGGACTACAGCATTTTCTTTGTTTCCTTGCTAATTTAAATATTAGAACATCAGAGTGGTGTCTGGATTTCTTCCCACACAATGTGGAAGTAGGACGAATCAAAGGCAGTTCATGGAGTTTTATGCTTTCATTGGTTCACCTTGTCATCTTTAGCTCTTAGATGAGTTTTTCAGAAGCTCCATCTCCCAGCATTAACACTTTGCTCTGCTCAGTGGGCAGACACATTCACAAACTGGAAAGTGGCCCCAAAGAGTCTGTCTTGGTAATGAAAGAACTGGTGGCACAGACCAGGTCTGCGCAACCCCTGTGCAGCCTCTGGAGAAGAGCCTCTGGTTACCAGAGACTTTTCAGCTGGGCTTGGAGAATAAAGGAGGGGGTTCTGTGGCAAATTCCCGGTAATTCACATACTTCTGAATTTTGTATGCTTGCACAATAGAAAGTCAATGAATGTGTTAGAAGAATAAAGAGAACATCAGGTCCTTAGGGCAGAGGATTTTTTATTTATGTACAGCCCAGTAAAACGAAGCCTTAGACTCTGGGTATCTATAAAAATTAAATGTTTTTATATGTATCACATAATATACACATATATTTGTAATACATAAAACTAAACTGGTTTAAATCACTTAGCCCAGGCAGTTTCATGTTTGTAATTTACAGTAATACTTTCAGGAGAAGAAATTTTGAAAGGAATCTTCTGAATGGAAAAGATAAAGTCTGAGCTGAGCTATGTACAGGAGCTGACTCCAGAGCTCCCAAAATATGCTCTGCTGGAAAGGTAGGACAGTGTTGAATTCTATGTAACTTCTACCCTCAGCCTCTATGCCTAGAGAGTAACGTGTTAATGACCTTTAATGAGGTTCTGCTGTATGCATCATTCTCAAAACACCTCTTAGACAAGAATAACACCATCCTGTTCCATTTATTGCAAATGAAAGGCTGAATCCTGCAAGCCATAGATGAGCAGTGTGTTTGAGACCTGCAGGATTCCCTGTTGATGAAAACCACCAAGTGCAGAGGCCTCATGCTGTGGTTATCCAGTGTGCCAGTCCCATACAAAGGACTTCCACATTGGCAGGAATTATATTTAGTAGGAATGACTTGAAAAGGAGCACAAAATTGGTTTTTCAAGTAAGGAGAAAAAAAAAGTCACAAATAGTAGAATCAGTGTTAGAACACTACCATAAATGTGATAAAACATAATTTTTGATAGCTTAAACTTTAAAATGGCCTTGTTTGCTTCCTTATAAAGAAGATGGTTAATATGAAACCCTTTTTTTTCACAGACACTCCATCCCTTTTAAGCTTCTTTTTATAATGAATGATCCTCCCCAAACTTCTTTTTCAGTAATTTTCTTCATTTTAGTGATAGGGAAATGACAAGATATGAGCTCTGTCCAGGCACTCTTCTTTCAATGGAGACTAGTAGAAAAGTTTCTAGAATGGGATGATTTAAAAGTAGAAAATAGAGGTGGTAATCAGTTACATCCAGCGAGTTCACTAAATATAACAGGCTAATCACACCAGCTGCTTTCTGAGAGAGGTCTCCAGCAAATTACAGAATTTGTCTTTTCAGTCTTTTAGGATTCCCATATAGTTGGTAAATGCAAAGATTTGGAAAGGCAGGAAAACCAGAAAACAGAACCCAAATAATTTCCATTGATAATCAAAAGTCAACAGGAATAACCACAACTCCTAAAAAAACCAACAAAGCAAGGTACTAATTCTTTCAGGGTCAGACAATATTCATCCTACTACATATTTTGAAAATAATTAACTCAACTGTGTCTTCCTTCAAGCTTAAAAAAAAGGGGGGGGATCTTTGAACTCAAGAAAACAAATGGTGGGGAATTTCGATTTCTGTTATCAACTAGAACTTCCCAATTTATGCCAGTCAAAAAGTCATACAAGCTTTTTTTGCAAACTATTTTATTCAAAAGTGACATCATTTTGATAAGAAATGGGTTAAATCTGGCAAGGTCAGAATTACCAGTTGCAAAATAATGGCTGTGCCTGACAACTAAGCAAACCTGTAGACTGAAAAATCAACAATCAACAATCAGTATTTAATTTAAAAAGTATCTGACTGCAGCTGAAACAAATGGCTTCAGAGAGGACGATATATATATATGAGGTCATCAGTCTGGCTCCATCTATCCTGTCCCCTGCTGTTGCAGCAACACTTGTTTGGAAGTCAAGGGAAAGGCAAACTCAAGATGATTGCATGTGTTACAATAATTTATGCTTTCTCAGAGAGACATAAACTGCTCTTATTCTTCTCAGTAGACTCCTAACTCAAGCTTATTATTAAATAATTTAAATATGATCTCTGCTTGGAATTGCAGTGCTGACAAAACCACATGAAGGAGCAAAAGTCCACCAAAATTTTAAGTAATTAGCTCTTCACTTTAGTATTGAAAAGGTGTAAACTAAACAATAAAGGGATACAAATTTTAAAAGGACCACTTCTAAATACCTTCTCCACACAGAGCCATAATTAAAAGGGAGCAGGGTAAATGCACACTCCTTTACCAAACGCCTATGGAATTTCTAATGCTATATTTATTTCTCATAGCTTGACAAGTTACTAGAGCTCTAGGGGCTACTGTTCTGTGCCTACGTCTCCCTTGCTGTTTTTCTTTTATTAAATTAAAATATGCATATTTTACACATTGAATTGCTTTCTGTTGGTTTTCATCTGTTCTTCTTTCTGAAGGTGAGAACTGATTAGACATGCAGGAAGTCCCATCCCAGGGAAGGAAAATAAAACTTGGGAATCAAAACTGCTTGAAAGCACTGTGTTCTGCACAGAACAAAATGCAGAAGAATAATTTAGTCTGTAAATTAATTTCAGCACTCACAAAACCTGCTGAACTGGGAGTACAGAAATCAGCAATTAGAGCAGAGGAGGGTTTGGTACAGTTGTTTTTACTCAACCCATGGGCTTGGAACATTGATTTTGGAGGAAGACTCATTCAGCTACAGGAACATGGTCTCCTGTCACTGGGATTTGCCCTTGGAGATCACTGATGAGTAATCCTTTTTACAGAGGAAACAATCAACTGACAGTATTTTGTATTTCTTTTGCTGAATTCCAAAACTGGAAGAGAGGAGCAAGTATTGCCAATCAGACATGAAAAGATTTATCATGTCCTTAAGGCTGAGGCTCAGGAATCAGTTCTTAACTTGTCAATGGGATCTGGGAGGAAACCAGTAGTCAGTTTTTGAATGGATGCTGATAATTTACTCCTGAATATGGGTAGAGGAAATTAAAAATAGTTTTAGAATAAGAAATGCAAGATTGGGACAATGAAAAGCAAATGGCAATTAAACTCCCTGGCTCTCATTAGGGCTGTGGACTTTACTCTTGGGGCTTTTTTTACTTCTTCTGCACTTTACAGTTAATATTCTTGCAATAAAAGTAAAAAGTAATCACAGGAGGAAAGATGAGGTACCCCCACTCACTATACCCACAGCAGTGCAGCCTCCACTCCAGTGAGCTCTCTATTTTTTTGTTGTTGTTGTTAGGAAATGTCCAGCTTCAACAAGAAGGGTGAGGAACATTTCCAAGACTACTTTGTGTACTGGCAAACAGTGAAGGAAAGATGGGGTAATGAAAATCATGGGGTTGATTCAGAACATGGAGGATGAAGCTTTTCCTTGCTCCCTGGAGGAGCATCCTAACCACACAGGGGCAGCACCTCAAGGCTGACCTGTGTCTGACCCAGTGCTGTTCATGAGTGGTATCTGCTGTCCCCCTTACCAGACTGGAGCCCTTCAGGGACTCAGGCATTTGGAGAGCTATCCAGCCTGAGCTACAGATCTATTTAGACCAAACCAATTGGACCAGATTGTCTGGTCTAAACTACAAATATTGACAGTATTTAATCTCATGGTTTGCTGTTGTAGGTACTTTGATCCTTACTGAACATTTCCAAAATGAGGAAAACTGTATTTCTCTACTGCATCTGTAGAAGTTATGTAACACTCAGAGAATGATTAATTATGTTTGTCATGGAGGGAGGACATCACAGAAAAACAATGGCTTACAAATATTGCATATCACATACGATTTCTTTTTCTAAGGCAACATGGCAAAAAGTGCTTGTTCCCTCCCTCTATTTCCCTTAATATAGTAAAGTAAAAAAACGTGAAAATGCTCTTCCCTTCAAAAAGGAGGAGGCAAAGAAGGGCAAATGTGGGCAGATTTATGAAAGCAAGACATAACGTGGGGTATTTTCCAGAGGGAAAATTTATGGCCTCCTACAGAATTCTCCATTTGGAGATGACGAACCTTAGCAGACACACAATTTATAAAACCAGCATAATTAAGAACAATTTTTCAGAGCAAGGACAGTTAGTTCTAAATATCCTAACTCTTAGGAATAGTTTCTTGCATATTATCATCCCTTGCTTCTTAGGCTACTTTGCAAGTTAAGACATGCACTTCATGTCAAATACTTCATGGAATTATAACCCAACACATACGGAAAATAATAAAATTTTATGCCTCCAGAATTACTCACAACATGGAACTCCTGCTGCGAAAACTTGTTATAGATCTGAAATGTTCCACATCTTCTTTCTTTTGAATTATGTTCAAAGAGATGTTGAATTTTAATAGCACGATGTGAAAGAGCTGAGTGAAACCTCACTGAAGCTGCTGGACAAAATCATCACCTTTCATTCAAGATAAATGTAAGAAACAAGCCAACTCTTTTATGAAGTCTGATAATTGAAATTACAGAAGTTATCATCAAAAACAAGAGAAACGCGAAGCGTATGGACCCATGAGTTTCTCTAGAAACTGATATGCTTAATGCAGAGAGAAAGCATTAATCAAGGGAAGATGATTAATCCCGATAAGCAGCATAAATGTATAAAAGGAATAAAGAAACCACCAGAACAGCTCAACAAACTAGCATTGTGATCCTGGTAGAAGAAAAGCTGAAAGAGAGGTTGGGGGTAAAACTCTGGGTGAATGAGGTTTGGAAAAAAGAAGTTATTGCCTGTTATTTGATTCTGTCTTTGTTCAAGAAAATAAAACTCTGTACTTTCTTTGTAAATAAAAATGGAACTCTATCAAAGCAAAACCCTGTCCTGAGGATGAATTTTCTTTCCAGCTGAGAGGAAAACAACCCACGGGTCTGACAAATTGTTTAACCGTTCAGGTAAAAATGGATTAATACCATATGAGGAGAGTCATCCAGTTCTCAAGAAAGGAAATCATGAGGTGGAATTCCCACCAAAGCAAAATAGAATCAATGAAGGATGTATCTCTCAGAAATAGTAATTGGTAAAAAGAGATGAAGACAAGACCGGATAAAATTAAATGAAGACTTAAATCAGTTGGAGGTTTTTAAAAATTAAAGTAGTGGCTGGAAAACTTCCAGAGTGGTCCAAGAAATGACAAGCAGGCAGAGATGAAATCTCTTCTTGAGCCACAAACACAGAATATTCAAACAGATTAAGAAGCCCTATGGCAAAACAGATCAATGAGATGACTGACAACACAACAGCTGCAGGCTAGAAAGTTTTCAAAGAAATAGGTAAGCCAGCAAAGTTGGAACTTACTTGGCACTTGCTGACTTAGAGGAGCTATGCCAAGAATCTAGGGAGCTGGAGAAGCAAACTGGAGGGACAGAGGCAACTGGAAGTCTGATGCCCAGAAGTAGTCCTATGCAATTAGAAATGTCAGTATAAGATGATCACCTTTTTAATCATTATTATTTTTTATAATATATACAAATTTGAACACCATTGGAAAATTATCAATATCCAGGAGTTTGGACTATCTCCAGCTCAAACACTGCGTCTTTGAAAGAAAAACTTCCATCAAGCTAGATCTCTCAGGTCAGTGTGAAAAGGCAAATGAATAGAAAGTTGTGCAGAAAATTCTGAGTCTAATAGCCAGCTCTAGTGGCTCAAGTTAGATGGTACTGAAGAATGACACTCCCTCTTCCCCACCCTACAAAAAAAGACATAATGGTCCAAGAGAAGTGATATCAATGACACTTGTCCCTATGTTTGGATCTGCTCTACTGCAGGAAGAATGCTAAACCTGGACCAAGTGTCACAAGTGTTGTATGAAAAAGCTTTGCCTAGTCTGGGAAAGAGAAGACACTGATCTAACTATAATTCTTCTTCAGATCTGGGCAACTTGAAAACAGTAAATGGGAATTTGATTGCTAAGTGTCTAATAGCACTTGCACTAAAATATTGGGCATGTGGATCAACATAAGAGGTTTTAGAGGGGCCTGCCAATAAAACTAGAAGATTACCCAAAACTAAGCTATCTGTTTGATCTTAAAAACAGATAATGGATATGATCATGTGATCATGTAATTGACAGATGAAGAGCAGCAGACACAGCAGAGCAGTGTCAGAGCTCAGGAACTGAGTTCCTTTTGGAAGGAGCTTCGTCCTGATGCACCTGTAGCCTTCTCCCCTGCCAGTAGGGATTCGGTTCATTGGACTACTGGACAGTTTGTCTAAAGCAAAACCTATGAAGTAATGTGACATTCTGTAAATCCATCCATAGCAGGACACACTGCTTGCTACTGTAGACATGGTTGCAGATTGGTGGAAAAATCTAATGCCAGCTTAAGGGAAACTACGTTTAGAAACTATGTCAGAAATTTGAGCTTGAATTTTAGATAGCACAAATCAGAAGCAGTTCAGATTTCATTAGGGTAATCAGCTGTGCAGCAAATGTCGAGAAAGTCGCCTTACATTTTCAAGTAAAACAAATGCTCTGTAGACAAGTGTTTTCCAGAAATCAGCTTGAAATGCCTCCAGAGGGGAATTACAACAGGTTCTCGCTGGGGCAGCCTTTCAGCCAAGGCAAAACGAAGTGGCTGATGACCACCATGCAGTTGGGCTCTCAGTAATCTTACCAGCTGAATCTCTGCAACAATTAGAAGCAATACATCTAGTAAATATTGCTATAGAAGGTGATGCCAAGCTCCAAGTGTTTCTGTTGGACTTGTTGAAGCATGACAATGTGCATTTAGACAAGGAACAGCAGAACAGTCTCAGATCAGTCAGTCCCTTCTCACTATCAGTCAGAAAACTGCCTCCCTGAGCACAAAAAGGGGAAAACAGCAACATAGCTCAGCTACAGCTGCCATTAAGTGGAGGAGGGAGAGGGAGGAGAACCACTGAAATGATGTATCAGGAATGAATAATTGAATCTTTAAACAGTCCCTGGCGGCAGTACCATGGAAGCACCATAAACTACAGGAAACTGTATTAAGTAGATATCAAAGGATTGTGCCCTGACAGGAGTTAAGACTCAATTTTCCACAGCAAGTTCAGGTTTCCCCGGCCCTACCTTAAAACAGGTACTATTAAGTGAGAAATAGAAATTAACTTCTCTCCTGCACTGGACATAAACTGCAACATCTTCAAGCCATGGCTTTTGACTCATACACTGGATCTACTACATTTCAGAGGTTGTGGATGTGCTGTTCTGTAAGCAGTTCATCTCCTTGGCCTGTTTATTATGCCCAGTTGGTACCCTGGGGCATGTAAAAGGCTTGGAACAGGAATTGGCACATTGAGATGTGTTCAGTAGGAAGTTTAAGAAAAGCGGGTGATGGACCAATCTGACAGGCATATTGTTATGTTGAAGTGACAGAAATCATCAAAATAAATGTCAGAAATCAACTTTTCCATGTAATCCAGTGGAAAAAACAATAAAAGAACATCACATCAAAAATGGACACACAGCTGCACTTGAATCACAGGTGAACCATGGCTGCCAAATAATTTGTGTGGAGATGTTTACAGCAAATCTGGTGGGGAGATGGATAACTGATGGGGATAACTGGGAGGAGAAATAGTAAAAAGAGCAGAAAGAAAGTGAAGACTCCTCCACTCCAAATGGCATGAGAAAAGAAAGTAAAGAAAGAGATTTTGGGGTATAGAGTTAGAATGAAGATTGGATGACAAATAGAGAAATAACATTTCAGTTCTAGTCTCTGAGACCATCCAAACAGGTTGACTAATTGTTCAGACTGGTGTGGAAGAAGAACAAAAGATATCCTTCATACAGTGATTGTATGATTAATTCTGATCTCTGCAATACTTATACAAAGTGGGCTCTTTAAACACCTGATTTAAAAATGAAAACATACATTTTTTCAACATGCAAAGGGCCAGTTGTAGGCCAAAATACACAAAATTTAAATTATATGTGTATATACACTTATAAATGTGTAATTAAAAACCCAGGCCTTAGGTCTCATAACATATCATTAAAGAATAGCTGACACAGTAATTGATTTTTCATGTTTAACTTTACAAATACAGTTTCAAGTACCATGCCTGTCATAAGCAACCCACATGCCAAGGGGGAAAAAATCATTTTTCTCAATTGTGTCTAATTAGTAAACAGTGAAGACAAAAAATCCCAAGCCACTTGAAAATTTAAGCCAGACCAAAAGTTCAACTGACTTCAAGCAGAAAATATTTCTTCTGCCCTTCTGAAAATCAGTCCTAAAATATCTCAGACTGAGCACTTAAATACCCAGGCACTCAAAATTCAACAATTTTTTTGAAAATGTCCTGATTCCTCATCAGACAAACTAGGAAATTGTGACATGAAAAGAATCTTCAATAGGGATCAGTCAAGGCTTTCTAATCATAGGTCAAGTGATGTAGATGAAGAGATGATTTCAACTGATGCAAGCTCCTAAAATACAATGACACTTCTGAAATTGTCACAGAAATATTCTCCATCTTCAAAACAAAGGCTTCTAAATTCATAATAGAAAACAACAAAAAAAAGCATATGTTTCTGCTGATAATAAGCCCCAGTTGGCCTCCTCCCTAAAGAGCTTCCAAAAGGTTTCAGGTGCAGTTCCCCATTTCCAAAGGAATGCTTAATGCAGTGTATCCATCACACAATCACTCACATCCAGCCTAGCAATGTGTGTATGTCCAAATCTGAGAGCTTCACCAGCATGTGAAACATCTGCATGCAAAGTAAACTCCTATCTGTGCATCAGTAACTATTGCATTTTGTCCCAGTCCTGCAAAAAATTCTGCCCCTACTTAAATTTATGAACCCAAATTTTAACTCAACTGCACCTGGTAAAGAAAATACACCAGAATTTTAAGCATATTGGGGAACTGGGACATGGGAGAAGTAGGTTTCAATGGGAAAAATTATGGCACACAGTGTTAGGTCCTTTCTAATCCGGAGAGTGACAATGAATTCTGGCCAAATTCTTTAGAAGGTCAAGCCCTCTGAAAATCACCCAGTCCTTGACAGTAATTTAATTACAGAGACCTGGCCCTAAAATATGAATATTTTAGCCTGAGGTTTTCAATATAATTTTCAAATCAATTATTCCTTAGCAGGGCTAACACATAAATGGCTTGAATATCTGTGTACTAGATTTTAGAAAGACATTTGAATGAAGGTTATTCCACCTATGGTGACTCAAGCACAACACACTTTTATGCAACTTACATTTCAAGAATCATAGGAAAACACGCGACAAATTCAGTTCTCAAAGAGGTGTTTAACTTACCTGCCAGAAGTCAGCAACAGTAGCAGGGAGAGGGCCCTGGGTGGCAATATATGCAGGATTTCGGGGGTCATGGTCCATCTGGAATAAGGAAAAAGAACACAGACTGGATTTATTTAAAAGAAAATCCCTTGCTGTGTTAGAATGTGAGGGCAGAACAAGGGATTTCCTAATGTCAGGTCCCTCCATCCTTTATTGGCAAGCAGAGAATTTTATTTCTATTTATAAACTCAGAGAAGCTTTTCCCCCAAAGACTGATGGTACCAGATGAATACCAGCACCCATGATAAACCATATTCTGTGTCCTCAATATGCAGAGCAAGATCATTTTTGGTGGCTGACAAAGGCATTTATCTGAGATCAGTACTTGTGGTTTCATAGCAACCTAGGAGTCATTTGAAACATTTTTCTACACTGAGTGTTAAGAATGCTCCACACATCTAAATACGTTCTCCATTTCCACTGTGCCAGTCAAGGGCACATGTAACTGAAAAAACAGGAAAAATGGGGAACAAATTCAGTTTCTGGCTTTTTCTGGTTAGTTGATTTATCTAAATGCATAGATTTGGCCTCAATGGAGGAAGTTCTGCTTAAAGACCTTAATTATTATGTTTAATTCAAGGAGCAGAAAATTCAGTGAGCAGAAAAAATAAAGAATCTAAGAAACAAAGCCATCAAGAGTAAATAGGATTAGTGTGTTACAATGAATGTTTTCAAACTGATGGGTGGTTTTCTTGGTTCTAAATCTTAGGACCCATTCTGCTGAAAAAGAAGATCTGCTGATAGGATTAAAAAACAAACAAACTCATTCTAACCCTGAACTGGCAAGACAAAACTCTGAACATAAAGAAAAGAGATCCAGTTCAGCTCTCAAACGCGTGTGTGTGACTCAGTGACACTGAAGTCGGCGAGAGTAAACTTCCATGTAGCTGAAGGCAGAATTTGTCTCAATACATGATTCTGTTCTATAAGTAAAGATCTGAATAAGAATGAATGTGAGTCATATTTACATTAACAGGCATCTCCTGAATTTATTCATAGCCTATCAAAATTTTCAGTGATGCTTCATGTCAGTACAAAAGAAGGCACCTCATAATTATGTGCAACATAAAAGAGGGAAGAGCCATAAAAGAATAGATGTAAGTTATTCTAAGAGAACAACAATATAATGAATGTTGCAAAAAGGAAGAGAACACTTTTATGTTTTTAATTTTCTGACATTCAATTAAGCTGGACTTAACATTAAAATTCTCCTTGACAACACAACACAGGTAAAATGAAGTCACTGAATCCATTTAGACTAAAAGCTTACTTCTGATTCACCACCCATAGTTATAAAAAACCTTGACCAGGATGTCTGTAATACCATCATTTGATTCTGAGTTTCATTGAGATGCTTCTCTTATCAGCAAATAAATCTTCACAACAAGCAGTTGCTCACAACAAATTTCAACCTTGCTTTCTTTGCCTTTTGACAAAAGCAATTCTGATAGCAGAACGTTTACTACTGTGGGTATTTTCAGACCAGGTGAAAACCAGCCTTCTTCAGAAAGCAGTATTAACAAAAAAACTTTGGGAACCATTTCAAAAAGGGGCAACTATTTTGTTTTGCTTTGTAAGAATTGAGACACTGAACTAAACACAGCTGAAAACAACAGAAAATGTGTTAAAGCAAAGCCATGCTTAAAAGTGGTTTGTTTGGTTTTTTATTCTCATTTTAGTTGAGATAGTTTCTGTAGTTTTATTTTGAATCCCAAAGATCTACTGGATTTAAACTTGTGCAGAAATGATTTCCTATGCTAGAACTAAAAATCTTAGAAAAATCAACCCACCCTGTGAAAGACTTGCTACTTTCCGTGGAAACCATTGCAGGATGCAACCATTTGAAAATGATGTCAATGCTATGACAGGCGAGAGCCTGTCTCAGAATTGTAACCAACAGTGAATGCACCAAACTTTAGAAAAATAGTGATTTACTTTGAATTTGTTCTTAAAACAAATTCTTTTTGTATGCCAGAAAACAAAGGCAGAAGAAATCAAGGATGATGCAAATAGCGCTGTCACAGAGGAAACACTCAACATTCAGCTGATAAATCAGGAATAGGCCAATCTTGGCATTTCAGCATTAATCAACCTCTGTCACAAAGGTGCTGTTGGCACATGGCAAACATTACAATAAGCACAGAGTAGTGAAGGATATCAGCAGTTTAACAATAATTCAAAAGAAAATTGAAATTATTATATTCCAAGCACATTGTGTTGCACAAAAACCAATTACAAGCAGAAACTCTTCTTGCTTGGAACAAACAGGAGATGGCAGAAAGCCCTATCACACTATTAAAGGATCTTTAACTGAACAAAAGTAAGAGCAAAGATTAAACTAATTAAATGAAATTCCTGGTTTCATCAATTTTCTATTACATGTACTGTTTTAAAGGCCACGTATTTCAAGAAAAGTGTGAAAAATCCCTACTCTGGTCACATTCAATTTAACTTGAGTAGGTGATGACAAGGGACGGTTCTTGAATGTTTTTGCTATGTTCTTTTTCATTCCCTCAAGGTCACCAAGAACACCAAGGGCAACTTAATCTATCAAAGTTAGCAGAAGTTTGAATAAAGAAATAAAGTCAGTAATGAGTTTTAAACTAACTAATCAAGGATCAACTAAAAGGATTTTTTTTTCATGTCAGTTGTCATTATCTTCTTTCAAGGATCCCTCAGATTTCTCACTTCATGAAAATAAAATAGAAACTCTATTCTCCAGAGAAGAATGGAAAACTGCAGAGTTCATACAATCAAGTATTAAACTAAAAATTGACTGTTTGCTAACATTTTACATCAGAACAACCTTCAAAAATCACCCTAATAGTAATTGTTCAAAAAGAACAGGATTCTTCCCTCTATCTCCCCATCAAAGCATCAAGTTCACAAGGCTTACATCAGAACTGGATCGAACACCATTGTTAGAAAGAAAAGGCTGCAAATATTACAACTGTGCTACTGTGATGGGATTCTCACTTTTTACAGCAGGACAACAAAGGCAAATCTGGTAATAATGTTTTCATCTATTTCCCCATGATTTTATATTGGGGATCAAGGATTACTCTAACTGACCATGCGATTGACTGCAGTGATTTCCTCACTACCACTATCAAAAGCAAATGGAAACAAAAAAGGAGAAGCACAGTGACTTCTTCATGGAAAAGAAAAACTAGACAAAGCTGTAGTGTCACAACTTGTATTTTTCTATAGGGCTTTTTAATATTAGTTACAGTACCTTAAAGAAAGAAAATATATAAAGAACAGTATCACATTTGGTTGCACCTTTTTTAATATCAGACCACAATTCCACTTTTGCTTAACTAGAGAATAAAAGCTATGCCTTTTGTTTTTCCTTCAAGTGTTCTATTACCCAGCTGCCTTATCCCAGAACTTTGCAAGGATTCCCTGAAGAATGCTGAAATCTGTTGAGTTTTTAGATAAAGATTGTGCTGCTGCATGATTTCACTGATAATGCTGATGGAATACAGCAAAATCAATACATTCTGGGAGTAAATCCTCAAATGTATTCTATTTGGACTTTAGAGTGGGACATGTAAGGTTCTTGTTAAGTAGCCTTGTAAAACTGAGAACTGAAGTAAAAGTGTCAATAGGCATCAATGACCATTTTGAGATCTCATGTAAATGATAACACATCCATTCCTGCCCTTTACCTTCCCTTCAGCTTGTCAGATCCTTACTGTCCACAGGGAGAGATGTTGGGTGAGATGTGGTCTCAGTTACACCACATTTACCTTCATCTAAATCCTCTGAATCCAGCTGAAATATTCCTAAATCATATGAGATCAGAATGAGATCCAGTGTACACCAAATATGACAGAAAAGAAGCTGAAATCTGATGAACACCTCAAAAACTCGTATGGATTCAACCTGCTGTGTTGTTTCCAGTCTTCATGTGTTTGTAGCACTAACAAAATCTACTTTCATGCATGTATTTATTACATAGAGTATAGACAGCCTCTAAAAGTAGTAAAAGTGTATTTGTTTGTGCAAAAGAAAGCATATCAAGAAAATGCAGATGAACTTTGCAATCATATTTATCTCAGCATTAAAATTACAAAGGTAGACTAGGCTACATGTTCATGTTTCAATTAAAATTTGAAACAACTTTTTAAATCCTTCCTTTAAAACTCCTAATGGAATGAAAGAGGTAAATCTGGTTGTGAATGACATTATGAATTTCAGAGACTATTCTTGGTGATGTAATTTGTATGCTGTATTTGAACAAACTGTCATGCTAATGACATTCCTCAGTCTGGTGTCTTCAATAATAAGCAAACTGAGTTTTTAAATGTAGTTGATGGGATTTTTTCTCTCTCAGACACCCTATGAGGAAAAACAGAATTTCCCATTTACTTTCATGACCTCTGATTTAAAAGCAAAGATTGCACATTATTTACTAGTGGATGATTTTCCTGAAATTTAATGAGGACTAAGTACAAATATGACAGAAGTAATTATCACAGTTTTATTCTGCACAGTCAGGGTCTCCTTGTGCTGTAATTGCAAGCCTTTCATTCAGCTGCCGATAGCAGAGTTATTATCATAGTATTTTATGTTATTTCAGAGAGGAGAGAAACAGATTTCTACCTCACTTTTACCCAGCAAATTTATCCTAAGGACTCATTTTGCCTTGCCTTACACTGCAGTGAAATTAAAGAACCTATGGGAAGAATTTGGACTAAACCTTTTCTTTATTCTTCTCAGCCATTCCCAGCTGCGGTGAGGCCATCAATCTAACCCCAGTTTTCACATCATATTGGAGGGACAGGAGCTATTGAGGAGGGGCAGCATTTTTTGAAAGGAAGAAACATGTGGGCAGGTGGCCAGCTCATTGTCTAGCACGGGGATTTTTTTCCGGTGTGCTGCTGCACTCATTTAGATTTCAGTTAAGGTTGAGTGAGCCCCAGCTGGAGACTGGACCACTGACCCAGAAGCTTGAGATACCCAGTGACATGTACCCGACTGGCTGCCTCCCTTGCTGAAACTCAAGTATAATTACTTTATTTTACACTTTCCCTCTACCAGACAGGTCACACACGTGGGGAGGAAAAAGCCTCTTGCAGTCAGTTCAGCCCATACTGATCCTGTGCTATTAATGCCCATCTTGCAGCTCACGATGGTGCTCCCTCCTCACCCAAGCACTGCAAGGCCAAATGCACCAGGAGCATCCCTGTATTGATATGATAATCACTGAGGTTATTTCAATGGAAAGACAGCAGTTTGAAAGAAAGAAATTGTAGGATTTTTGCAAGAGTGAGTGAAAGCAAATGCACTGGTACTCCATATCCACTGCACCCTTACAAAGACACTGACTAGATGTGTTCCTGCTAACACAGATCTAAAATATTGCAGAATCAAGTGCCCAACATAATATTCCAGTGGGCATTTGAGGTGGAGAGAACAGAGACTGAGCATCTCTGCCACTCCTACAATCTACCTCATTGTACAAAAACTCTACTAGACTAACAAATACATTTACACTAACCTGAACATTTTTTTTTCCTGAAATTCAACAGTTTGCAGGGAATCTTTCCAAACCATGGGTTTGCAAGCAGTGATTTCTTCTTGTCAACCTCCCACTACATAACCTTCAGGAAACACACGTTTTGATCTACTGCTTTCAAAATAGAAAAATGGCTACTGACTTAGTGAAATGAACTCACATAACTACCTGGAGCATCTCTTTCCCTGGAATAGCAAGTCTACACAATTGTCAGCTGTGGCACTTCTGCCCACACTGTAGGGTTTCTATCCTACCATGAAGAAGACGAACTCAAGAACTTCTCTTGGCAGTATTTCATGGCTATTCAGGTTACTGGGTACTTGTCCCAGTCTCATAAAACACTTGCAAACCCGCTTTTCTCTAGGTATAGAAATATTTCTGCAAGAGCTATAAAGACAATCATATGAATTTTTACTTCATCAGTGTAACTTGTTTTATTGAATAAATCTCTTGAGTCA
The DNA here is from genome assembly GCF_047495875.1 of Pithys albifrons albifrons. Taxonomy (NCBI): domain Eukaryota; kingdom Metazoa; phylum Chordata; class Aves; order Passeriformes; family Thamnophilidae; genus Pithys; species Pithys albifrons. Next base: position 9,870,983 of record NC_092464.1, read on the forward strand.
GGGAAAGCTACAAAAAAGAACTATCTTCTAACCCTGCAGAAGAAAATACCCTTATTAAAAGCCATGTAGAAAGGCAACTTTTGTGTTAAAACACAAGAGTTCATGCTATAGAAGCAGAGACCCTCTGCTTGCATTAGCTTTGGACATCCTGACAAAGCAAACCTCTTCCCACTTGTGCCATTGGAATATCTTGGTCCTGTTTCTTCACCTCCAACACTACTTAATCTAATAGTTTTCTCTTCAGTCTAATTAAAGAAATAGTTACACTATAATCCAGAATTACAATTGCAACAAGCCATATAGACACATGCAGAATTTACCCCTTCTGCAACCAAATTTGTGTACTAAAACCAGTTAAGCTGTGTCTATACAGATACTTGGGTAGGTAGCAGTAGCCCATATGGGTTTTTCTGTAAAAACCCAGCATTTGTACTGCTGCCATCACTGAATCCAGTTTAGCACTGCCTACTGATGCTGTAATTCCACTTTGACACCATGTTGTGATCATGAGAATTACAACCAAGCTCTTACAAGAATACAATATCTCACTTCCAGTTATCATCTCACACTCCTATGCTTTCCACAAAAACTCTCAGTTTCTACTATCAAATTAAGAGCTGACCAAACATAACTCACCAAATGTGTCCTGAAGACTCCAAAACAGAGCACTGAAGCCCTGGAGCTGGACCTCTGTGCATGACTTTGCAAACAGGATACAAATTCCTTGGAGCACCAACTTACTGTGATCTGCTGATCCTGGTGCCAGATACAGCTTGATCTAGTCAGAGAAATACCTAAAAGTAGTCCAACAACTCTAATCTCTGAGTATCTATCCTTGTCCTCTAAAATGGAAACTGGCAATCCCTGATTATGCAGGTACTTTGGTTCCTCCTCTCCGATAAGCCAAAGACAAAAATATCCCAAAGATGCTTGTTGACTTCTCTGTATTTCCTAACTCTTTAAATATGGCATTTTTACATATTGATGGAAATTAAGCTTTTGAACTCTGCTGAAAGTAAAAAAACAAAGACCAGGGAACAGTTTCTATGCAATTGTGGGGGGTTTTAAGAAAAAAAGTATTGCCAACAACATTGGAAGGAAGCAGCCTGTAATTTCATGCTGTTGCAAATTGTCAGCTGCCTTGCCCACACGAAGTCATTTAACTGGGGGAGTGATACTCTGCAGGAAAATGAGCCAGTAATGGCATATACAGCCCACTGCAGTGAGAGCTAATTCTCCATCCCAAGTTCTTTCTCATAGTTTCCCAATAATAACTTTTTAATGCCTAATTAATGTGAATAAAAACCATGAGAAAAAGTGACTCCAATACTAGCACTCTCATGGTCAAGGACACAGTGCCTTTTCCCCCTTCACATGGATATCATGGCAAGTCCATTGAGATGCTATGACAGGGCAATGCTGCTGGTACTATCATACCTAGTTTTTGTCTACAAATAGAGATCTTTTCTCCTTATCACCTTTCACAGACAAGAAAGGATTTACATTTGGCTTACATAGGGTGGGAAAGGACAGCTGGGCCACACTGGGGTGTCTGGATGCAAAAATTGGATTGATCTACTTTGCAGTTGGAATGAATGCACAAGGGGTAAGGGATCTTATTCTTGCTTTGAAAACAGCAAGCTCAAAGAAGCAGGAGAGCTACAGAAAGACCAAGTTGCACATCAGTATGTAGAGAAAGAAAGGTAAGAGGAAATGTCACTTCCTGATGCAGAAGAGGCTCAGAAGTCTGTGGAGATCAGCTCTTCATACCTACAAAAACCATTCCTCCTATGCCTGTAGCTAGTAGAACAAAGCAAAAAAGAAAAAGCTATTTTGACCTCCTCAGAGGTGGAAAAGTTCCACCAAGGGTATAACATTGAATTTGATATTCTGAAACTTAATAATATCAAGTACCGAAAATCTGACAGTATTACAAGGTAGACCGAGGACTATCGAGTGACTTCATTTTCTTAGTACATAAACTTCAAAGGTATTGCATTTATTTATTTATTTCTCTTCAATTTGTAGGACAGCCCAAAACATCAGAGTAGTGAGATGCTCACAACCTGTGGTTGCACAATCTGAGCAATGAGGTGCCTCAATGGGGCATATTTTGGCAACAAGGTGACACAGGGACCAACTATTTGGAGTACTTCTCATATGTTACCATACTTACAATTGGACTAGCGTTGATGTAGTCTGAGTTGTTGTGGTTGCCTTCACCTTTCAGACATATCCTGGAATGATCATCTGCAAAGGAGAAAATAAGAGAAGATGGTTTCTATACCAGTATTCTACCCATTTTAAGTTAGACAATTCAAAGTCAGATTAATGTGCATTTCAAGACAGGCAAATGGTAGATATCGGAAAGGACATTGCCTTTTGACTCTCAGCCTAGTCATAGCATTGATACAACCACAGCATCACAGCCTGACTCAGGAATGAACACTGGGATATTCCAGAGGGTCAGTAGCAGAAAGCCTGTCTTCATGAGATGCACTGTGATGTGCTACAACCTCTTATAAGAAGAAAGAGAATCTCTACTGTTCAGGGAGTTTAAGATCTACACTAAGCAAATCACTAAAAACCCCCAGTATTATAGGAAACACTCCTGTGTTTCCACATTCAGAAAAGAAGGAAGCTGATGGGACTTTGTCCACCTGACTTCTCTGTAAAATGAACAGTAGGAACACTGAAGTACAGTTGAGAGCTGGACAGTAAGTTACTCTGTCCTGATCAAAGACCAGTGCAGTGTGGTGCTCCACTAGTGATGTGGGGAGACAACATGACTTGGAGATGAAATGGTGACAACAATTGCACTTAAAGTACAAGTGGAGCATCCATAAACATCTTACACTGCTGCTACTGCAGCTAGTTCAGACACCACTAGGAAAATATCAGCTCTGGACGTAGGAGACTTCTGTTGTTTATCCATCATTGAGATTATTTTTTCACTTTTTAACTTTCAGTTTTTCTGATGTGAGCTCCAGTAAAGCTGATACACCCCAAACTGTAGTCCTTTTTCTTCTTATTATTTTTTATTTCAGGACACATATAATGGATGGATTTCATTTGTCTATACTTAGTGACAGTGCAGATGTCTGCATCTCTTCCGATCATCTAGACTCACTTTCTGCTAAGAGAAAAGAAATATTTCTAGGCGATGAATCATTTCATCCTGATTTAGCTGTCTCAAACAAGCCAAATTTTACTCAAGAAATGCTGTTTCTTTCCTTTGACTAAAGAAAGACCAGACCACACTTAGATAATTTATGCAAGAGATGTCTAAGTCTTTACATAAGAATCTCAAACAAATTGTACCTGATACATAACAAACATGATTTATACTTCTCAGCAAACTTATCCTGTAAAGTATATTGAGGGAAGAGGTTGTGTGCCCTTTCTGTAATCCTCTACAGCTGAACAGGGATACTGATGTTTTGAGAGGATCTTTCCCCTGATGGTTCAAATAGACGAACTAGGAGTATAGAATTATAGCCTGTCCCCTTTTGTACCTTCTCTAGTGACCTGTGACACCACTCAATTCCAGGATTCCAAGTTGCTTTTTAAACTATTAAGTACCAATCATTATTTTAATAATGATGAATAACAAATAAGTTATCACACATTCTAAGCAGCACAGAGGAAGGTAGAGAGAGCGAGTTTGTGCTCTGTTTAGGTTTATACAACAGTAATGCCATAGCAGTTCAAGAAACGAGCAGGACAAAGGGATGCTTATATGAGTGGTATTTATAGTCACTCAATGTCACCCAACAATCTCAAAAACCTTCTGCTGGAATAAGGTTAGTGATGAACAAGTCATGTCAAAGGAATGAAGAGCCAGTCTTTATCACTCACATAAAATTATTTTCCCTAGTAAGGTTTCACTATGAAGATGAGAAAGGGAACATGTTCATGCACATTATTCACTTTCACCTCACACTGGTACCACTGCATCAGAAATTCCAAAATGTAAAAATGAACTTTCTACACCTGAGATCTTTGGCTACCCAATACTTTTTATAGGAAGGTTTACATTGAGCATTGTCACAGAGTGCCTGAAGAATTACAGGTCTGAAACCTTTTGGTTTGGCAGGACACACTCAAGTTACATGCAGCAAATGTGGTCTCTCACATACCTTACGCTAAGTAAGCACTCAGGATAAGCCCTGTTCATTGGACAGCAAAACTGTTTGAACTAATCATGAAAGAAAACATGTGAAATGTTTTCAAATGGATGAAGGAGAATGAGTAGACAGTGCTTCATCAGTTTTTAGCAAACAGATGTCAGGGTGACTCTCCGATAAAAGTCAGGTGTCAAATGAGTAATTTCAGGATCTTTCTTTTTAAAACATACTGTTTTATCCAGACCCTCTGATTTAATGTGCCATATCATTATCCTGCTGTCTTGGAGGGTTTATAAGAGGGTGAGACATGTTAAGGCTCTGGTAGTGAAAAGGTGGTGAGACTGTATTTGCACTTAGGAAAAAAAGTGTGCAAAAAAGGTTGTACGTGTGTTTTCTGCATATATCAAGAGTTTGCACCCATGTGTGCTTCAGTTGCAGCATCAAGCATTCATATTGACAATGAACAGATTGTGCTTGTCTATGCCTGTTATCACCTCAAAGCTTCTAGGAACTTGCATAATAGCTCTTCAGAAACAGGCAGGGAAAAAAAAACAACAGAATACCACCGACACCAGATCATTATGTTAACAATGAGCGACTACAGGGAAAATCACAAATGTATCAACATTTGTTTTTTTTTTTCTTTTTGGTAAACTGCATATTGATTATGTCAGAAGCAAGGAAAGAGAAGCAGAATAAGCAAGAAATAAAAGTAAGAATGGGCATGTCAAAAAAGGAATATTTATAAGATCAATCTACAAAGTGAGAAAGATGAATGAAGAACTAGGAGAGGAGAGGAATGGTAATATGGAAGTGAGAGAAAAGACAAATGCTGTTACCAGCTACTGCAATCTGGCCTAGCTACAACTCGTCATCATTTTGAGTCTCTACAATAGCTGCTGCTGAATGCTGAACTACTTTGCATTTCCTATTGCTCCAGCCAAGCCACAGATGAAAGAAAAGCAAAATATGTAGATGGATATATGTGGCAGAGAGAAGCTTCCTAAATAAGGAGGCAAGACTAACCTGCAGCTGAGGAGAAACACAGCACAATGTATTGTATATACATGTAAAATATAAACGATAAAATATAAAGGATAGAAGATAAAGGACATAATATAATCAAACACATGACTTTGCAGTATATAAAAACTCAATTTATAGACTGAGAAAACTAAATTTTGGTGTCTACATACAGATATCTTAATGTGAAGTGGTTACACTCATTGGAGCTCAGTTTAGTTGGCTAAACATGAACATGAACTCTTCGAGAAACTGTAGAGCAGATGAGACACTGCACAAGGATAACAGATACAACACAACACCTAAAAACTTGAACCCTGTTGGGCCACCATCTGAAGCTCACACAGGATACACAGTGGCATTCTAGAGCTATTAATTTCACTGTGAACTAATCACCAACTTTTGGCCATTGCACAGCTCTCTTGATGTCATAGCACTGAAGAGCTCTTCACTGGCTGTACCAGGTGCTTTGACACCTGGCTCACGTGGAGGCAGCTACATGGAGACACTTAAATTTAGGCATCCTAATTTACAATTTCACTGACTCATACCCAGAGAACTTGATTTCAATGCCTCAGTGTGGGTTTCTAGTGATATCTGAGGTGTCCTAAGGACACTCAGGCTGGCAGCTAGGAGAGGCACAAGTCTCCCACAGAGCTTGTGTTTTACCTACTAGTTCTGCCTGGCTACCTTGAATACTTTCAAATGGCAATGGATTTCTGTGCTTAAACAACTGAGTTGTTCATAGAACATCGTTACTATCTGGATTATTTACACAGTGACCCATACTTCAGTAGTATGCCATCTCATGGTCTTCTCCTTCTCTAACAATGGCCCTGGGACTTAATGAAGATCTATTATTTTTGTTGCTGAAGTAAGAAAGGTAAGAACTACTGAGGAGCTACAGTGGAGCAGTTTGAAGACTGAAGAATCATAATCTGTTGATTATCATTGTTTTTCCTGCACAAAATGGAACTTTTCTTAGCTGTAAACTAAAATCATTTATTTCGGAGCACCATTTGTACATCCACTCTCAATATGAATAATGAACAAACTCAGAGCAAGTACCCTCTGCCCAGGTGTTCCCATCTTTGGTGCACAACCCCTGACTGTGGTCTAAAGGCACACAAGCCTCAGAGCTCAGTGCATGTTCTGCCCCCGAATGCTTTGCTTTCCTTTGTAGGAAAGCCAAAGTACAGAGGTAAGTAGGTTGCTTTAACATACTCCATGACCCATGGACACAGCCATGGTGGGCAGCTTTTGATAGTTGTTCAGTGCAAAAAGTCGTTTGCCAAATGTCTAAAATACCTGTATAAATCTATGGTATACATAAATAAAAGCATACAGCATTGATCCTATTGAGGTGGGTTTATTTTGGAGATGCAAAAAGGGAAAAGAAATTCTAGAAAGCTTTTTTAAAGCTGCTTATGCATTCATACAGCAAAAAAGAGTATCACTTAATTATAGCACTAAATATGAGCACTGGCTGCTCTAAATTATATCAATCTGCTTGTTGATTGCATAAAAGGATATAGTTTTGATAATCTCGAAGGTACAGGTTACTTGAATTATTAGACATTTTTCTAGTAATTAATTAAGTGCAGCTTCAAGGTGTTCTGTTATCAAGTATTTTAAAAGCTGTTTGCAAATAGAGAAGACAGGTATAAGAGTAAACTATAATAAAATTGTGATAATGTTAATTTAGACATTAAATCAGTTATATAATCAGTAAAAAATAACTCTGTATTATTTTAAGAATGGTTAAGAAAGGAAAATGCAAAGCAAATACAACATGATATTAAAGCTTCTTTGAGGAATTCCTGAGATGAAATCTTCTACATGAATTGACAGTCTTGTTCTACCTTGTCAAGGTGGTTATTAATATGAAAGGGGCAAGGAAACACTAACAAGACATTACTCTGTGAGAATACATTGAATATAGCATAAAAACTCTATAGTATATCAAAAGCATATCAGGTTTGCTTCTTCATCTATTATGAAGCAAATCTATGACTTTTTTTGCTATAGTTTTAATGTCTAACACAGTGAAAAAAAAATGAGCATACTGAGCCTTCTCATCTCAATCTAATCTTAGAGTCTAAAGTAACCACCAGCTTATCAAAATTTAATATTGTTTAAACTCTATGCCACGCTTTCTACCCATCAACAAAATCGTTTTAGGGATATAATATGACAGCTGTTTACCAGTGCACAACAACTTCAGAAAGTGAAGACAGGTATTTTCTGCAATTCAGTCAAAAAGGAAAACTCCCAGCGCACTAATAGTTGTAATAGAAGTTTCCATGTTGTAGAAACAAAGCAAAAATAGTATTTTTCTCTTTTATATGTGCTAAAATACTTTAAATTAAAACTTCAGGTAAATTGCAGTTCCCCTATCCATGCCCCAAATCCTCCTCAGGTTGTATTGATTCAGTCTAGATACAGCAATGGGAAAACCAGGCATAAAAATATGCCATGGAAGAAGCAATGGCAGAGAACTGAAGGCTGAGCAGTGAGGCTGATACATCCACATGGTACAAGGTGATGAAAAGACACAGACTATCTTAGCTCTGCAAACAGTGCAGCTCTCTGGTGTGGCATGACATTCAGGTGCTGGAGCACACCCAAAGTGCAAGAAGGCTGGAGAATAGGCTGGAGCACAAGTCTGGTGAGGAGTAGTGAGGGAGCTGGGATTCTTTACCCTGGAGAAAAGAAGGCTCAGAGGAGACCTGATCACTCTCTACAACTACCTGAAAGGAGGTTGTGGCAAGGTGGAGGTTGGTTTCTCCTCTCAAGGAACAAGTGACAGGACAAGAGGAAATGAACTGAGTGCCAGGGGAGGTTTAGATTGCTATTTCTTCACCAAAAGTGTTGTCAAGCATCGGAATAGGCTTGAGTCACCATCCCTGGAGGTATTTAAAAGGTGTGTGGCACTCAGGGACATGGTTTAGTGGTGGATTAGCAGTGCTGGGGTAACAGCTGAACTCACTGATCGTAGAGGTCTTTTCCAACCTAAAAGATTCTACGACACACAATTAAAAATGTCTGCTCTTTAGCACTGTTACAGTCATGTTAATTCTGGATTCAGAGGTAGGCAAGTGTAGTCTGAAGGTGTTTAACTAATAGCTCATTGTATCATGCGGACACAGTTTCTACATCAGTCAAATAAACAGCACCAATTTCTGGCAACACATGTAGCTCCCATGCTGTCTCCAAGGCAGTAACCAAAACCAAGTTGACTTAATTTATGAGCAGGGCCTTGAAATAGCTTAAGATGGTCTTACTGTAAGTCCATATTGAATAGAACACTTTAAGTAGGAAGATTAACTTGGATCAATACCAATTTTCATGGAGCAACTTTCACTTCCTGTCATGTCATTTAAATGCTATTTTTTCAGGATGGAAAAGAGCACAGAAGTCCTGTACTCCTTTAACTAATTTAACTTTCATGGTGACTTCTTTAGAACTTCTCAACAGACCTTATCCCAAAACACATGGAAGTCAGAAAAACTGATGCTGTTGTCCCAAAAGGCTTCCAACCATCACCATATTTACACAGAAGAATTAGCCAAACTACTGTACTCCTCTCCTGGGCAGCAAAGTATTGCAGAAGGAGCCACTACATAAACAAAAGAGCCAAATCTTGCTGAAGCAAATGTTCAAGGACTTATGGGCTCAAATTAGCATTTACTTCCAACAAAGCTTCACTCTAAATGTGGCTATGACATTTACTTAATGTGTTACCTGTCATTTCCCCATTTCTAAAGGAGGAATAGTACTTACTCAAGGTTCTCTTAGTGACAATTAATGTTTTCAGGGCACTTTAAAATTTAAAATATATAGGAGTTTGCCAAGCTATCCAGCTGGATTGTGGGCACACTGATTGAGAGCATTTTAGTTGCTGAGGACTGTGCATATATTCTCGGTTTCATTTTTGTTTCATTGGTTGCTTAATAAAATGTGTGGCCATAGATTGCTAATGTAATCTATGATATAGATATATATTTGCATAGGGAAAATCTACTACTTTTATTTCAAGCTCAGAAGGTGGTTGCTTACAGGAAAGAACAGATTCTAGGAATATAAACATGGGTCCCTTTTCTTCCCCTGCTTTTTCTCTTTCTATCCTAAGCCTTGCAGGGAGAAGTCAGTTTGCAAGCTTATCCACTGAAGCCTAAAGGGGCTCATTCAGTACAGCTGTGCGTGTGACAAACAGATGATCTAGCTCTGAGTATGGACTGCTGGTATTACTGTTGGATGGACACAATACCAACTTGTCTAAACACATGCCAAACTTCTTTCTGTTGAATGGCTACAGTGCCACTCTTGTACAGAATGTATATTTCAGCACTGAAAAGCACTTTGGCTATGGGACTTCATGAGACAGCCCAGCTGCAGCAGCAGTGCTGTGTGGCAGAGCTGTGAGTTTTTGTAACAAATATGCAACTTGTAAGGAGGTAAACAGGGTTTGGGATAACAACAGGACACACACCCAGCCCACGGCTGTAGCCACATCTTTCTAGTACACATAGAAGCTATTCTGCCTCCTGTTTGCTTGTCATCTCTAGTTTTCAAACCATTATGCAAAGAATATTGGGAAAAGTATCAAGAGCTTAAAATGCTTCAACCAGATGAAGGTGTACATACACGGGACTACAGCCTGCGAGCGGTTCCTCTGGGTATTTTCTTCCTGCAGTGCAACAGTGGCGTCGTTGGGCTCAGCCTGATAAGCACACAGAGCTTCCCACTCCTTCTCCAGACGATTCTTGTTTTTCAGGTGATCTTCCATGTAGGACTGGAATTAAAAGAATATTGTATTAAGCATTTACTTATCTAGACTCAAAGCTAAGCTAAAAGGATGTTTCTCAAGATGGAAAGCAAGGGAATCCTGAGAAAAAAATACTAAGTTTTATGGCTTATTCACTTAAGAGAGTTCTTCAAGCTTATTTGTGCTATGCAAAATTAGAATGCTAAAATGTACCAGTGCTAACAGAGAGGAAATGAGTGAAACATCCAGTTACTGAGCTTCAGAAGACAACTATTTCTTCTTCAGCACCTAGAAAACAAAAGCCCCACCATCTCTTTCAACAGGCAGTGGAAAAGAAAAAAACTCCATTGATAAAAATTACTACAAACAACAACTCCCATCAAACCAAAGCCTTTTAAAACTAAAATTCAAGCACATATGCAAGTCACCACAATGACAGAGCTGTGAAAGAGAACTAAAAAATCACCAGGTAGAAGTGTCATGGCTCAAGCACTGGGTCATCAGAAACTCATTCTGCAGATGGACTGGCACAGAGAGAGCCTTGAAATAAGGTGCTGTTAATACTAATAAGTGTTGTTAAAGATTGTACACTGCATTCCGTTAACAGTGTTAGGAGAAGAATCATCAAAGAAAGCTGTCTGTCTGTGGCAGAAATGATGGCCCATCAAAGTATATCAGTGCAGGCCTTAAGCTTTTGCAAATCTCCCAAGGCTAGTGATTCAGTCCAGCAGCAGTTTGGGAATTCAGTTCCAAAGATTTGCAAAAAGTGAACTGAAACCCTGTTCCTTCACTCCGTGGACCTGAAAACCACCCAAGCAGGTGAAGAGAAGGGAGTAGAAAGGAGAAAAGGTGGAGGAAAATACAAATATTTCTCTCCCTTTAACATGAAAATCAAGAAAGTGATCACCTGGCACTGTAAGCCTATTATACAGCCAGGTTACCTTGCACAGCCTGTCATCTTCTCCTACAGCAAGCACCAGAACATCTCATATTACATCCAGTTCATATTGGTAAATTAAACTCCACACTACCTTTACAAGGCAGTCTGACATTGACATCCTTAAACAGATTAAAATAGGGACAGACTGTTTTAGGAGACAGGCTCAGGGTCTGGACAGGGGTGGAGGGGTCAAGAGCAAAGCTGTGGGTGCTTCTGACCGAAACATTGGTCACAGTGACTCCTGCCGAAGTCCTCAATGATACAGCCCAATCTGTAGCAAACCCTGTGTAGAAAAACCTCCCGGAAAGAATTCACTGTGAAGTATAGAAAGCAGTTTAATTGTTTAGAAAACCTTTTCCATGGACAATCTCTGTTATGTCAAATTGTTCTTCCCACATGTGCTTTAGAGAGGAAGGCTCTCATGCCCTCTCAACATGTTTAACAGAAGGTGCAGAAAGCTTACAGCTTGTCCTCTGCCAAACATGAGCCCTGCAAAGCTGTTGTGCCACTGTGCCTCCCACCTGGTCAGAAGGCAGGATACTGCTCTCTCTTACAGCTTGAACAGTTTTTTGATTACAAAAGAGCCCCTGACACACAGCTTTGTTTTGTACAGAGTTTGTCAGGGACCTGCATCTTTACACAAGACTTGTAAATCAAACCAGGTACTGAAAAGCAATTCAAGAACCAATTCTTCCAGAAGGGATATCCTTAAGGACACAGAAAGATATTGCATTAGAAGAAAAGCTTCTAAAGGAGGTAAAAAATAGTGATGGCCTAGATACAATCAAAACACCTACCGTGTGATTGCTTCTGTTCTATAATGAAGGAAAAAGCATTTCAGTGGACAGAGCTGCGGCCTGACAAATGGTGAGCTGTGAGAGCTGTGTGGCCTTGCCATGTGTTAGGGTTGTGGGTCAGTTCATATGTTACCAGCTTTAACTTGCAAGTTAACAGGAGGAAACCATACTCTGATAATTTGCTTCTCCTTGCCACAAGGCTGTTTCTTCTGGGGAAAAGATCCTGCTCTTTTCTCCTAGTAAATCTGTGCCTGGACATGCATACTGAACATGAAAAAATTATATATATTATATACATAAATATATATATATAATCCATCCTGAACAGAGACATGCTGGTATATAAGAATTTTTATGAGGCAAAGGGAAAAAAATAGCAAAATCTTACAATAGCACAGGGCCAAGACTCCTGGCTTCAGAGCAGCTGTTCAGCATGCAGCAGAGATCAGTCAGTCAAGGACCAGCCTGTAGCATCTTCCCATTTTAGACCACAGTTTTATAATCTGATTCATTTTGACATGCCCATCACCACTGTCCCATAGACTTCAGGGACATTTTATCCAGATATACAGATCTGCCAACACTGAATCTCTCCAAAATACTGCAAGATCCACGAAGCTGTAGGAAAAGAATCCTAAACATTTGGTTCCTAAGGCAGGGCTGTATGTAGCAAGGAGCTTCCTGTTGACTCCAATTTGTCTCTTTGATGATGTCAAGAATTGTATTTTAAAAAGAAATTTTATTTTTCTTTTTAAATAATCAAATGTGACACAGTTAAGGTAATTTGACTGCCTTTAGTGCACATGAGCTTTTAAATAACCACTTCTCTTTTAAAGTTTTTACTTTTACCTTCATTTTTCATGTAATTCTGAGTGTAAAGAGAAATGAGTCTTCAAAAGAAAACACACTGAAATCTTTACTTTAACCAGACAACCATTTTTCCTGTAGTTTCAATATCTACATCACATGAATCAGATTCACAGGCCACTTCCTGACAGATCTTGAAAAGGTGTTTGACTATTTAAATGGACTTGTGGAAGGTTCTGCACAATATGAACATCTGTTTTACACATCTTTTTAAAAGCTACTGAGAAAGAAGCTTGTTTGAAAACATTGAGGAGCCAGGCAATTCCCTCAGAGTTAAGTAATCTTCCATTTACAGTCCTTCAGAGCCCCTACACTCATCCCCATTTTGCTAAACAGAAGTTAGTGATTTTGAAACACTCTCTTGGGAGTGCTGGATGTACATTAAATTGAGTGGAACTTCTGATATTTTAGAGATTGTATGTCTGCTCAAATCCACTCCTTAATTAGGATGTTTTGATGAGACATTCTGCAGTGTTTGCCTGGTACAAAAGAAATTCATTACCAACATGTCAAACACGCACATGACTGTCCTTGTCCCAGAGTAGCAGGTAAAATAAATAGAAGTTGTCACCACTGTTATTGTAATGCTCCTCAAGCCTGCTGAAAACGTAGAGATCTAGTCTCATCAGTATGTCCACATCAAGGTAAGTCCTGTAATCCCAAGTATATTATTTAAACACTGTCTGCTTGGACAGTTCTAGTGCACCTTAAATTCCATTAAGTCCTAATTTTCCTTCCACAGGGCCTCACCTGCAAGGACAATTGGTAGCCAAGTTCATACTTTCTCTTGTATAAACAGATGAGAGATTCTTGCTACCAAACATGCTATGGGGATAAGGAGGACATGTCAACACTGTGGAGAGAATGTAAGTGTTATAAAGTCTATTATTATTGTGTGAGACACACCAGTTGTAAGACAAAAGATGAGCTTTCAGCCAGAGGATGAAAAGCTGTGCCAGGGACGATGAATCTTTGGCCAAGAGAGACACTACCAGTGGCAAATATGAACACAGATCCCATGTGCCTGAACACAGACACAAAAAACAGAGCACAGAGTCCTGGGGTGGCTTTGGTAGAACTTCCTGTTTGCTTGGTTGATGTTGTAGTATGGTGTCAAACCATTTTGTTTTTCTTTATTTTTTATTTTATTCTTTTTTCAAGGAGGGTCATCCAATGCATGCTCTGTGACTCAATGAGGTTAAAAATATAACCATTAAATTATAATTATCTGGTCAATCTCTACATCATAGAATCACAGAATCATTTAGGTTGGGAAAGTCTCTAAGATCATTGAGTCCAACTCTTAACTGAACACTGCTAAGTTCACCACTTAACCCTGTCCCTAACTGCCACATATTCACAAGTATCTTTTAAATACCTCCCGGCATGGTGACTCGACCACTGCCCTGGGCAGCCTGCTACAGCGCTTGACAACCCTTCCAGTGAAGAAATTTTCCCTAATATCAAAAAATCATAGAATATGCCAAGTTGGAAGGGACCCATAAGGATCAAGTCCAGCTCCTGGCCCTGCACAGGACCATCCCCAAGAGTCACACTGAGAGCATGTCCAAACCCTTCTTTAACTGTGGCAGGCTTGGTGCTCTGTCCACTGCCCTGGGAACCCCGTTCCAGTGCCCAATCACCCTCTGGGGAAAGAATCTTTTCCTAATATCCAACCTAAACCTCCCTTGACACAACTTCAGGCCACTCCCTCAGATTCTGTCACTGGTCACCACAGAGCAGAGATCCCCTGGACAACTTGAAGCTATTTCCTGTTGCTTTTTACTCGGGACAAGAGACCGAAAACCGTCTGCAGAGGTAGTATGGTTTGTGTCTATCAAGGTATTTATTGTTAAAAAATGCCTATTTCATGTTCAGTTATTACAATTATTTCTGACAATATAATTCCAATATGGTACTTGATTAGACAACCTTTTCATGCCTGAGGATGTGAGATGTGCAACTCTTAAGTTGACAGACTTTGACAGGTCTAACCAAATTTCAAATGTCAGCTGAAGAAATGGATGCAAAATTGTTGTAATCCTTGGGATCAGTGACCCCTCAAATCCACACCGTTCACCTGACAGTGTGAGAGTCCCTGCCTTCAGATTGCTGCTGCTTTTTCCAGAGATGCAGAGGGCCAGGCAGTGCTGTGGTGCTTCACTGGGTTCCTCAGGGGGAATTTGGAGAAGAGAGAACTTGCTTTAGCTATTATATAGCAAATTGTGCACTGAAAGACCATATTTTAAAAATTTGTTTTGTATACTTTTCAATTGACTTAAGTAATGGCTTTCTTTGCCCTTTGTTCCTTGCTAACTTGTAGTTGCATTGTTCTGTCCCACAACACCCCAGAATTCTTGCTCTTCTGCTTAAACTTCTGGGTCTTCTTCAGTGCATATTGCCTTGACTATATACAAGAAATACTCTTCTGCATAAATCCAATCTACTTTCAACACTGCATGTGGTTTTCTTCATCCTCTTTCTGGCTTAATACCTTATTACTGGCATCACAGGAAATTTCTCTCTTTCCATTCATACCCACACAGTGCTGTAGAATTTGGAGACAGAAGAAGCCTGTGTCCAGATTACCTGTTTCCAGGCCTTCAAATAACATCGTTTGTTGTACTAAGAAACTTTCTAACATTTGCCTGCCCTGTATCTAAAGCAGAACCCTAAAACACAGTTCATTACTATTTCTTGGGACTCTGTTCTGTACCATTCATTGTATTCCTGGAAATACACAGATATTTTCAATGAGAAATACTAGTCCTCATTTGAAATGGCTTTTCCATAGGGATGTCAACAATTGCTTTTCTATTGCAAACTTCATTTGCTGCTCATTTTCACCTATCCATTTATTTCAACCTCTGTCTGCTTGCTCAGAATATTGCTGTTCTGTATAAATTTTGTGTGTATATATTTTAGTGTCTTCACAGATCATGGATTAATGGATCTCTGCAAATTACAGACATCTCTTCTTATGACTTTTCTTCAAAGATAATTTATTTGTTGCATGCGTTTTCAGGTCTAATGTTTTCAAACTTTTGAATTACTCCTCTGTCACTACTTCTGTGCAGAACTTTTAGACTGTGATATCACTTGCAAAAGCCATTGTCACGTCCATTCACTTCCACATCATTATTTAAAAATTTAAATATAACTGGAGCTCACAACAATTCCTGTACTCTGCCAGACACTCTCATACATAGCTTTTGATCATTAATTTTTGTATATCACCCATTAGCCCCATTTCAATCCACATAATTTTCCTCTAAAAAGTTGACATTAATTTTTCAATTAAGTATTCATGAGACATCATTAGATATATTAAAATCTGTATGTATTACATCAGTTGTTTTCACTTCATCTACTGGTTTTGTAGTTTTAGTTAAAAAAAGGCAATCAAGTTTGTCCAGGCAAGATTTATACTTTATAAAATTATGCATATTCTTACTCATTGTTCAGCTATTCAATGGAAAGGATGAAGGAGATTAGCAAACGTACAAAGGAAAGACTCCAGCTTTCCCCATCCTCTTAAATGATACCCTTACACTTCCTTTTATACCCTTGAAAAATCTCTTGCTAGATAGCAATTCCTTTTTTAATATGTGCTCCATTATTTTCTAGGGCTGTAGTTTGGAGTCAGGGAACAGCAATAGAAAGATTCATTTTTTGTCTCCTCTTTCCTTCTCTCCAATCCTCTTCTGTAAAATTATGACTTTATTCTCCTATTTTGGTGCCCCCACACATGTCCAGATACGATCAAATAAAGCTCCCTGAGATCTGTGTCACTATTAGAACTCTGAGCCATATTCAGATCATGCAGAGCACCACAATGTTTTTTCACACTTTTAAAGCATTTCTCATCTCCCATCAGGGTTTCACAGGAATACTGAAGTTACTTCGGACTTGTGTTTGCAGGTGGTCAGCCTTTCTCTCTGAGCTGCCGTGGCGTTCTGGCAGAGGCCAAAGCTGGGAGCTCATCACCCACGTTTCCATGAGGAATACTGAAACACAGGAGCAGAGCCAAACCATGCTCACACTTTCCTACCTTTCTTCCTAAAAAAGACCTCAAATAAATAGAGGATGCACTATCTCACCCAATTTCAGTCTTTTGACCAACTAACTTGTTGAGAAAATCAGTTTTCTCCAGCAGTTAATTGTTCTATTGAAGTGCCATAGCTGTTTCTGCTGCTCTGATCCAAGCTACCTGCAATGATGCAGAGCCTGTAGCTGTCAGTAAGACCAGCCCCATCACCTCTGAAGCCTCTCTCCCTAGCTGGTGTTAGAAACACTAACTTTAGTCCTAACACGGCAAATCAAGTTTTCAATACTGACTGCAGACAAATGTGACTTTATTGGGCTAGTTATATTGAGCTTATATAGACAGATAAAATTATTGGGCTAGTTATACTGAGTTTATATAGACATATAAAATTATTGTCAGTATCTTACAGAACTCGTATCTGGAAGAAATCTCAGTAAATTAACATTTGGCTGTAAAGTCTCACATGCTTTCAGTCATGGGGAGTGTTCTGCATCCACTACTTTACTGCAACCAGGATTTCATCATCTGATTGGCTGAAGGCTCCTTTATCTTTTCTAATTTGTCCTGTGCCATCCCAGATCTCCTGTTTACAGTAACCACTAATGGAAAAATATATGAAATAAAAAGTTGGGAATTCAGATTTTCTCTTTATACAATACATCCAGAAATTATTTTTCCTTCTTTGTGTTTGTAGCTGTATTTCTACCATGATGTGTTTTGAACTATTTTTTCTTGTATTTCTCACTACCTGATTACACTGGAAAAAAGAACAGTTTTGAAGCCTTTTCAGTTATGTGCTGGAAAATACAATGGACCTCGACGAGTAATTTGGCATAAAACACCACTAATATCATACATACTACTGCAGGTGAAGAAGGAAAACTGAAAAAAAACCCCAAAACAGAGGGAGAGAATTCACTCACAAAGAAACTATTCAGCCTGATTGAGAATAATATCCCTAGATTGCTTCAAATATGTTGTATTACTTGGAATTCAATTAATTTCCATGATGATATCAGCCAACAACAAAAAATGACATTCCATGGTTTCAGTTTCATGTTTTTAGACATATAGTTTATTGTAAACAACTCAGCATGCACACAGAGAGCAGTCGTGCTTTAAGTTTGCCATCTAAAATAATTTTAAATTATTGTCCTTGGGTTGCTACAGCAGTATCATCTTTGCAAGAGCAGTGTAAGGCTTTATCTACCACACTGGATTAGTGTGCAACTTTTTCAAGAATGGCTGTAATTCACAAGTACATTAGATGGCAACCTATGTTCTGTTTACCTAAATTAATATACCCTTGATGCAGGGTCTGTCACCGTCTCCCCCTCTCTTAATGCTCTGATAATGGAGTTTTGTAACTTGTAAAAGGATTACTTCAATCCAATCAGCAGGTGCTGGGATCAGAGTGTGTCACACAAACACTTGCTAATCCCTTTTCTTACAGCTCCCAGCTGCCAAAGGTGCTCAATGAAATCCCAGCGAAATGGCTGGGTACAACCTGGTGTGAACTGATGCAGGTTTTCATCTCTGGAGGAAATCTTGGGAAGTACATGTGATGCTTTTGCATTCATTGCTTCAATTTTTGCAACTTTTTGCTTCAGTTGGAATGATGGAGGCAGGTATGCTTTTGAATGGAAACGTAGCTAAGAAATTAAACATTAAAAAATAGAATGCTTAATTATGAAATATTTACTTTACCTGGATTTCTAAATATAGCAGAAGATAAAGAAATTCATTGTACAAAGAATCCCTTCTCAAGGATTATCAGCTACTTACTGGTGTCTTCTAGGTCTTAAAATACAACCACCTCCAACTCCTCCTCCTTACCCCCTTTCTTGAAATCTAAATTATGCCTATGAAGTTTCACTCCTGCAATTACTTTGCTTTAAATAAAATTCAACAAAAAAGAGAAGATGATTACCATAAAAGGAATATCATTTGCCCCCTTATATTTCTATAGCTCCTTCTGTCCAACTATCTGAAAGTACTCACATTACTTCTGCAGGGGAGGCAAGTATCATTGCTGCTTCACAGATGGGAAATGAAAGGGTAGAAACATCAAAATTATTTTCCCTGGGTCACAGGATATGATCCTAAAACACTCACTTTTCAGGAATATTCTTGACTGCTGTTTTTTCCCTATCACATGGTCATGTTTAGAGACATGGCTGAAGGTCAGGCAACCTTAATGAATCCATATCTTGTAACTTTCTTGAAATTAGAGTATATCAAATATTCTGCCTGTGATGGAATAGAACAGGTTTCAGTTTGGGGGTTTTGTTCAGAACTACAGGGTTTAAGCGGCTGGGTTTTGCACATGTTGAACTTGTCTATACAAAGACGAGCCAAATTAAATAATAAAATTTAAAAGGTTAATTATCCAGAATCAGTTTATAAAGTTTCTGTACTTCTTCACAATAAAAATCTGGGATAATGCATAGCCTTCAAATAAAGGAAGAATATTACTTCAAAAAATGGAGGGCTAAAAGTCTTAGCCAAATACTGCTGTTTCACAGCATGGAATATGTTGTGACATTTCTTAAAAGCAAAAATAAATCCAAAACAAAAAAAAAACAAACAACAGTCCAAACCTCCCCATTAAAGACAGCTCTGCAGTGTAGGAACTGGCGCCAAGGAGAGTGTCAGCTGAATTTGTCAACTGAGACATTTTGGGAAGCACTTTCTGGTAGCTTTGCTAAAATGTAAAAGCACAAGATACGTAGTTGAATAAAACCCAGCAGGAAAACTGCACAAAAGTGTACAAATCAAAAGCATTGACTCTAAATGATAAATATTGACACCACATTCCATTCTCTCAGGAAACTACTCTTTACTTTTTACATATTAAATCTATTTCTCAGATGATCCTTTTTTCTCACTTCACTTTTTTACTAATGTTTTCAAGATCGTACCACAATCCAAGACTATTTGTGATGTCTGAAGTGAAAACTTTAAAAATATATTACTACACACTAATTACCTATCTGAAAACACAAAATTAAACTCCCTGGCTTCTTCCTCTCCTAGCCTTGCTAACTCAATTAAACATCTAAATTTGGGTTCCCTGTTGGATTCTGTACTTTCAAATTTAGATTTTAATGAATTAAAGTCTGTGAGGTTTTTCAGAGCACTTGTATAGTCTTCTTTTACTATATATATAAGAATTACTGAGAGATAAACACAGAATTCTGAAAATGTCATGTTTAAAAATAATCTTCTCTTCAATCGTGGTCAGGTTCTCCAGAGATAATGAGAACAGTAAAACCCCGGCAACCATGACCAAGTACATCCAAGTGATACAGCACATGACGTGATTTATAGATAGTCCAGCAAATTATGCCTCCATTAGACACTGGCCATCTTGGGGGGAGAAAGGAAAACATTTTTACAAACAAAATATCCCTGCCAGAGCAAAGGGATAAAGCAATACTCTTACTACTATGCTTAAACTTGTGAATAAAAGTGAAAAGGTGCTTCTTCAGGATCAAATAATGACTCATAAAGGAAAACCCATCTACTGTTCAGTGTGTTTTTTCTTTTGGGAGTGGGAGCGTGGGGGGTAGGTATCAAATTGATAGAGCTTGTACAGACACACACAGAGGTGTGTGGAAAATTAAGAACATGTAATACTGGATAATCAGCCTTTTCCTTAGAAACTCCTGTAACAGTTAGAGACAGGAAACCTCAAACTCCACAAACATGTTCAATGATAAAATCCTTGTACTCAGGATAATTTTGGAACTGCGCCCCCTACTTAGGAAGTTCCATGTTTGCACACCACAAACCACAGAGAAGAAACTCAGTTAGTGTGAGTGCCAGTTACATGGCTGCAGAGCAAACTCAGTGCAATTGTAAAAACAACGAACTTGACTTAAAAGATAGCTCAGAAAGCAGCCTGGGTAAAGTGTTTAGTTTTTTAATGGTTGGACTTGGTATTGGTGGGCTCTTCCAAACTAAATGATTTTATGACAGTAAGCCATGAAGAAACTCTTTTTTCATAGAAGCATTTTCAGTACTTAATGGAGATGACTGTGGGAGAAGACATGCCTGACTTCCATGCCACACTCACAGCCTCGTTGAACCAACATGCTGTAGCAGAATAAGCAATGCTGGCCATGAGAAAGATGCAGCTGGCAACTACCCAGCTCCCAAATCTAGAAGAGCTGTCCCATTTTTCGATAACCTTTTATCTATGCACCATGGGATTTGCAAGTGATGTTGGCCTAGCTCAGTGATTCTCAAATTCTCGAGTATTTTTCTCATGAAAGCATTCAAAAGGGATTGTGAAGTGATGGTAGAAAAGCTTTAGAAATGCATAAGCTGAAGACATCCTGCCTACTCCTGGGACTCTTGGGTTTCCATGGAAGCCAGTAAAGGATAACACTTAAAAGAAGTTTGAGGAACACTGGTCTAATCCATAGATGAAAATATTTGAAGTGACAGAGAGCAAAATAAGAACAAGGAAAAAAACAATGTGAAAGAGGACAGAAAGAGAAGCCAAGAAGAGACTATAGAGGTCAATAAAGAAGTGAAATGATGAAAGAAGACACTATACTGCATGGGAAGAAAGTCAGAAAAACAAAACCCAGAACACAGCAAATTAAGAAAATGCCATGGAAAGAAGCAAATTTTGGTCATAGCTGACAACTCTCAACATTTCCTCGCATACTGTTTCTTTTCCTTGGAACACTTCCCTTCAAGTACTGAATAAGGAGAATACAGTGAAAGTGTGACAGTAGTAGTTTTGAGCAGACACTAAAAGTACAGCTTACTGTTAAACAGAAAGAAAAAGAAAAATAAAGAACCTAAAATTCAGTGCATGTGCACAATTGCCAAGAATCTAGCAGAATGGACATACATTCTTGAAGAAAACTGTTACCAATTCAGAAGAGACCTAAAGAATATGTGGATGGCATCCCTTTCTGTCATAGAGGTTTTTTACTATAGACTGCACATCCTCAGTTTGGTTTTCACAAGCTTTTCCAGTGTTTATTTAATGTCTTTCAGTCATCTCTCCAAATATGGAATACTTTGCTCTTAGAGGAGGCCAAAACTAAACTCACAGAATGGAATCTGGCAAACCAGGTGCAGAATTCCTTTATACTATCATGTCTTAAAAAAGATTAAGTGACAAAAAAGGGGCACAAATATTACCCTTCAATACAATCCTTTTTCTATTAAAACCAATTAATGATTTATTGTGAGAGCACAGCACTGGGACACCAGGGAATGGGGGTCTGCTCCTGGCTCTACTTCCTTGACCTAAGGTTAATCTTGGTCAAGATGCTTCCATCTGTGCCTGAGTTCCCTGGACTAAAAAGACAGGATAATGATATCGACCTTTAAAAGGAGCTTTGAACCTACTGATCAAAAGTGCTGTATAAAAGTTGGCTTATTATTATTTTGGTTACTGATGTGAGTTGAAAGGCTCCTGGTGACTTTAATCAAAATTCCTTGTATCAGGCCCCAGAATCCCACCTGAGGGACAAATTTTCTGAATATTCAGTTGTGAGGATGGTAAGTTGAAGGCTGGTGCATACCCTCAGGTACTGCAAAGTTTTCCTGACTACAATAAAACTTCAAATGATACAAAAGAAACTTCTGGACTTCTAGAGAAATAATATATTTGGCACCACTGGTATATTCACTACATTAACAGTAATTAAACACTATTATGATGCTTTTGGTCAAACCGGTCTAATGCAAACAAAGACACCAAAAGGTGGAAGGAGGCAATGAGGAAAGGAGAAAGCACTTTTCTCAGGCAGGTATTACACCTGCCCATCTGAGCAGCAGCAGGACATCCCTCCTGCTGTGAGCCAGCACTGCCCTGGCATCT
This sequence comes from Pithys albifrons albifrons, assembly GCF_047495875.1. Taxonomy (NCBI): domain Eukaryota; kingdom Metazoa; phylum Chordata; class Aves; order Passeriformes; family Thamnophilidae; genus Pithys; species Pithys albifrons. Next base: position 9,893,401 of record NC_092464.1, read on the forward strand.
TATGTTGCTGCTTCTGTCTGGTGTCTTGGTTAATAAAACCAACCCTTCTGAGTGTCTTCCAAATAAAGCAGCAGATAAATAGCTGCATCAGAAATACTCCTGCATTTAGGAAAGCTTGAGTTTGGATTCTGCATTAGCTTTGCCCTTGACAAATTCCATCTCTCAAGTCTACCCCAGCCTACCCCACTGGTATGCCTGTCTCTTGCTGTCATGGTTTGGCATGAGTCTTACAGATTAAGAGGAACTCTTGATGTTTTTGAACTAAACGTTGTTTATAATACATGAAAAACTTGAGTTTATAATGGAAGTGCTTCTCTGGGTATTGTTACTGCCTATTTAAGCTAAAAACCCTTTGATTTTGTCTGATGAATGATGTAAACACACACTATGACACTTTATGCTACAATAGCACTCTGTCTGCAAGGCTATTCCAAAGGAACATTGTAGGATTACAGATAAAAAGTTAGTTTTCTACCAATGAAGTTCCACGTGGTTCACATGGAGATAAAGCTCAGAGCAATCTCATGGTAGGGCAGATACATGAGGGTTTATTGTGTTAATGGTACTTCTAAATCCAGTCCATTTACTCATGCAAATAATCTTAAAGCATTTAAATTATTTCTATCTATTCCACCAGCAAAATTTGTCACTGGCAAAGACATGTGACATCTTTTCCATTGGCTTTTTTCTGTAGTGGGACACAGAAAAATTAAAACGGTTCTTTAACATACATCTCCTCCAGTATCAATGTGGCTGAGACCACCAAAAGTTAAAATTTGTAAATTATCACTGCTGTGCTTTTCACCATTTATGTCACCATATATTCACAATTTCCTCATCCCAAGGAGTGAAAATAGCCTTGTCAGCTTCACTTGAATGCTCCTGCAAGAGATGAAAATTGCAAATATTGCAAGGAAAATTTTAAAATTTAAAATGCCAAAGACTTTTTCATTAACACTGAAAAGTTGTGTATATTAAATCTCTGCTCCCAAATATCACCCACCATTGAATAATCATCTAAAGGCAGATGATACTAATAAAAATATACAAAGCCTGAAAATATACCAGCATTTAAAAGAATATGAAGACCTAAATAAACATGAAGTAATATTTTTACCAAATGTAATTATAACCTTTTTCTGTGTCATAAAAATATCACCAAGATCTAGGCCTGATTCTTCCTGGGCTCCCACCCACTAATCAGTCGTCTGCAGATGCAGCTGTGGGTGCAATTTCAGTGCTCAGATTTTTCTGCTGTAGCTTTTTTCCCTTGTTATCTCAGTAGACATCTTCACTTTGGTGAGATGGATATTGAACTACCATCCTGCCTCACATTCCAGGAATAAGCACACAGCAAGCAGCTCAGCATCAGCTCACACATGAACAGCCTTAGCTCCCATAAAATATTCATTCATTTAAAAAATATTTGCACCCTGCTGTCAAACTTAGACAAATTCATACTGAGCTTCAGAAAATAGCTGTTTTAATGGTAAATGATGTTCCAGAAACCTCTTTCAGGCTAAACACTCTCGTCAAAATTATTTTAATAAGAAAGATTAACAATTTCAACATTAGCTGCTAATCCCCTTTCATTTGAAACTGTGCTGATAAAATTCTTTGCTTGTCATTCAAATAGTAAGTAATAATTATAGATTTGGGGCCTCCATCTCTTGCTTCATTAATAGTAAATTGCATGGAAGTCTGAAGCACAAAGTCAGCTTTGATACATCTCAAAATGCAATTTCCATAGCTTTCCTTAGCTATGTACAATTAATTACAGAGTTAATAAGGGGAATATGTTAATGAAAAGGAAATTATTCACTCAGACCACCTGGTCTTATCGAATTTCTTTAATATGTTTCCTTCTTTCTGTGAATTTGCATGACAGCAAGAACACAAATCATGGTGTGTGTTGCCAGTCCTTTAGTATTTTTATTTGCAACCAATTTAAATCCACTTAAATATGAAAAGAATTAAAGAAGTAGCCAGTACTAAGTAACTGACTGCACTTGTTTTCTCAAGTTCAGTACCTTCTAAATCTTAAAATAAAAATGCTTGAACAACTTTATAGTTACCAGTCTCTCTTCAATGCCCAAGAATAAATATAATGCATCCAAAGAGAAGACACCGCAATTTCTTATTTTATTTAAAGAAATGTGTTGCATGTGCACACATTTAATAAAAGATATACAGAAATGTGCTTCAATTCACTGCACTCTGACAGCTACTAGAACTTAGTTGCTACATGCAGTAGGGTTTTTGGATGTTCCTGGGAGTATTTTAGTTGGTACAAACAGCCTAGTCAGAAGGAGGCCATTCTTCTATCACAGTTGTGATACATAGGGAAATATTTTTTAACGATGGGTCAAATCCACAAAACAGCCATCTTCAACAAGACATTAATGGATTTCCTACTAACCAGACTGAGGACAGAAGCATTTTAGGACCTGGCTGCCAGCCCTCTTAGTCCAGAAAGAAAAGGGCAGAGAATAATTCCCAGAGCAACAGCAGGTCATGCTTGGAGGAGGTGATGCTTGTGAGCAGTTTGTCACCCCTCTCCTCTATTCCTGGTTTCGTGCAAAGATCCAACAAGAAGCCAGTAACAAGAGACAACTCATAATTCTCCCTTGCTATGAATAGGGTTTTCACGGCCAGCTTGGCAACCTAAAGCAACATTAGCACATGAGTTTAGGAGAGGAGGATAAGGGAGACATGACAGCATTGAGGGAGAGCTGCCAACTAGAAAAAATAAGATATTACTCTAGTCTGAAACAAAGGGATAGTTGGAGAAAGGAGGCAAATTCGTAGGAAAATTATGTCTTTTATAAAGATGTAGCAGGGTTGGGATGTAATATTTGAGGATAGAAGACTTTATCTGGTTTTGACCAAAAAGTAACACAAACCAGTTCTCCTTTATGGAACAGCAAATACTATGTCATCCACAAGAGAACTTCACAGATTATTTTAATATTTGTCTCCTTATTTAAAAATGTTTCTACAGCTGCACTGTGGGTGCATATGCAAAATCTGATCATCACAGGAGCACTTTGTCTGTGTCCTACACATCAAATTTTCCAAATACCACCCAAATTGTGTAACCTTACTCAGAAAAGACTGCCAAATTATGGCCTAATCCCAGAAGGAGTTGCAGAAAGCCAAGTCTAATTTTTTTATATTGCCCTGAAGATAACACATAACCAGACTTTGTTGAATCAGTGGAGAGATTAAACTGTTTTCATTACAAAGAACATCTTAACCAGACCACTTCCAATAACTTCTGCTGGCATAGCTCACATGAACAGAGAGAGAGTTCTGCAAAATGCTGCTGGAGTTCTCCTGGGTATCTTAAACTTTAAACACCGCAAAAAACACAGTGCCAGTATGATGACCCTTCTTTGGAAGTACCATGAAGCACATTCCAGAGTTTCACTCTGAACTCTTACATATTTTGAAAAGCTCTGAAGTTGTAGTCCAATTAACCCAATGGTATTTGATCTTAGCAGTGCACCATGTCTTGTAACCTGGGTGAGCCATTTCTTTACCCCACAGTGAGCCAAAACTTGTCACATCTCAACTCCACCACCAGATGAGAAATACTCTGTGACACGTATTATCATCCTGAGTCACCTGCCTGAGAAGTCATCCTGAACCATCCTCCTTCTAGTATCCTTCTCCTTCTAAACAGGCGTTTCTACCTGTTAGACTCAAAATACAATGAACTGTGACATCTGCTACAAAGAGGCCTCAAGGATTTAATGTGTGCTGTGAGCATGCACAATAGGACAGATAGAGCAAAGAGCACTCCATTACTGAGGATGTATTTGGAGCCAAAAGACAAGCTCTTCTGGATGAATGTTCATCTCTGGTTTCTGCCACTCCAAGAGACTCCATGTTCCATGAGACTTCCAGAAGAAGCTGAGCATCCAGTAACATCCCTTGTCTTCAATCTGAAGTCTCAAAACCCAGATATTTTTCATTAAATGACCTCTGAGCATCTCTTGCTGCTTCCTACAACAGATACTTAGCTTCCCTTTACTTGGATGTTCTCTAGAAATGGAACAAAGCTGGGAGAAACAGCAAAAAACTCCACACAGCCACCAAGTTTTGTGTCAGGCATGGCAATGATTCTTTTTTTTTACTTGGTGCATAACCTAGTTTTGTGTCACATTTCTCCCAATGTAACACTTTTAAAATTAGTACTCTGGAATATTATTAGAAATGTTTTCTTCATCTTTCTACTAAAAGCCTTAGGGAACTATATAAGTTGGCTAAAAGTGTTCAACCAAAGCAGCTTAAACAAAGCTGGAATAAACACTTTACAGTCAAATGACAGACCAAGGTGTAGTCACAAAAATTTGTCGAGTTGTTTCTAATCATGAGCATATTTGGGGAAAACACTTGACAGGGGAGAATTTAGGAAAAAAAGATTTTGAAATCAATTTCATACCATGTTCAAGAAGAATCTTTTTCTTGATTTAAAACTGACTTTGAAATCGTCATTATTTCATAGGGTCCATTCAACAAAATTAATATAGAAAAACGGAGGCACCTTATTATGATACAAATGAAAATGTAAGAATCAAAGGACAACCTGTTCATGAAGATTTTTTTCTGAGTTTTATTGATGAACTCTATGTAGTACATACATCCATTTATTAGATTTATGGCTCTATTACTAAGCTGTTTTCATATGCCATTAGATTTTCTTTCACTTGTCTTTGCAGCTTTTCTTTGTTCCCGTATCTTAAGTCTTGGCTTTAGACAAACACAGTCAAATACTTCAAAATAACTTAAACACTTAGGGAGGGGGAAAAAAGCATCTAAAATGAAGGGATAAACCTATTTCATCAGCAGAAGATCTTTCAAGAGGCACCAGCTCCACTTGTCCCTAAAACCATGACAACTCAGGGAGAGATGGGTAAAGATTTTCCCATCCACAGTATTTATGTCTTTTTTGGATATTGGCTATCTTGTCACTGAGTAATGTGATACACAACAGCCTTTTCCCTTGTGACTCCTCTTGTCCAACTGTTCATGATGAAATGGCCTTTAGGGCCAAAGCCTTCTTGGGACTTAATTTGGTAAGACTTCTACAACTATTTATACTGGCACAGCTGAAAGGTAAGTTGGGATTTGGATCCACTTAGCACATGTATAAGGAGTTTATGCCTTTGGCTAAATGTTGCCACTGACTTGTCTTCCTTCCCATGTGAGGGAGGATTTTTTTTTCTTCACTTTCTCAGTTGTAAGCTTTTTTTAAACAGGGTATTTATAGTCTTAAAATGCATAAACAGAAATTAATGTTGGTAGAATGTAACAGTGGAAAAAACCAAAAAAAATATTAAAACCTACTAATTAATCAAGCAAATTCTTGTGACAAAGACCTTGTTCTCCATACCTGCACTCCTCACTTTAGGCTCTGCCAGGATTAATCACCTTTGCAACACATGTCCCCAGGCAGTGCACTGCACTCACGCCCTTCATCATGCTCAGGAAATGTTTTGTGTGTATATGGATTAAGGTCAAGGTGGAAAGTACACCTGCATCTAGCACAGTGCTATTTGTCCTCAAATGCTGGAGCTTCTCCCTTTATTTAGAGAAGTGTGCTTAGATGTCTTTTGCTCCCCATTTTATTCCAGCTTTAAGAATAAAATCAAGGCATTCCAGCAAGATGTGGTACAGGATTTAACAAATACTTTTTCTTGTTGGAATGTGTCTTCAGTTATTCAGTTCTACACTCTTCCATATTGAATTAAAAGAAAATCTATATCTGCTACCCCATAGAGTTAATTTAAAACAGAGTTCATTTTACAGACTGAGAGTGAGGGAAAATTGCTTGCAAACCATCAAAAAGTTACTAGTCAGAGATGACAGGATACCAATGTTACAAACCCCTCCAGGTTTAGCCTTGGAAACTATTCCCTCCTTGTTACCCTTCCCACTCCTACAGCAATCTTGCCATTGATTCAGCATTCACACTAAAATGGATGCAAAATTAAGGATCTGGGGTGTGACTGCTTTTGCAGCAGCAGGTCTCCACCCCATGTCCCCAGCTCAGGTTGTGTCACCTTTTGGGACAGAGCCTGTCCCAGAACTTTGACTCCAGGTTCTCGTATGAGGCCATCCTTCACTTCTCTGTGGGGAACACCCTTCTGGTTTTGCAGGCATATTGTCAAACACAAGGGGATCAAGATTCCATTTGTCCCCACTGTCTCATTCAGCCCAGGTATGAAACTTTCTTCTCCTTCTGAAAAGCACCACAAACTATCACAGATTATTATTTCCAATACATACAGCAGTTTAACACCCCTCAGGGAGAAGACTTCTCAGACTACAGCTTAAGCAAGTTCTGGAACAGACCATCTGTAAACTCACACTTTCCAAAATTCTAATTTATGTATAATGCTCCAAATTTTGCACATCTGTCTTCAAAAGGAAAAAAAAAAACAAACCACAAAACACAGAAAATCACTTCTGCTTCTGCAAATTCCCTCTCATATACACTATTCAGATGACAACCTCATCATGTTATCATCAAAAGCATATGCTTCCTTCTTGCAGTACTGTTCTTCATTTAAAACCTCATAAAAGATTATAATTATTTTAACCAAACAAGCATGGTAATACCTGAAGCAGATGCAGGATCCAATCCACCTGCTTAGGTGCTGAACTTGTGCTACAGCACAAAGAAAAGAGGCTCCTTCACCTAAGCTGCAGACATCAACTGGACGCTGCAGGCACAATGGAGGCATCTCAAAAGAAATCCACTCTCTGTCTAATTCTCTGGAGACCTTCATGGCCACCCACTCATCTCACCAACTAGAGGGAGAATTTATGGACTCAAGTCAAAACAGCAACACTCCATTAAGTGCCTAAAATACAGGAACAAGTTAGGACCTCAAGTTAGGGAGACTAAATCTCTCCTAGACAGTTTTAAACCCTCTCTGATTTTCTTGCTGGATTGCAAACAGAAGCGTTGCCCTTTATTAGAAGTTCTCCTGTCACCTGAAATATAGATGTACACACGAGAATAAAGTGGGTGGAAATCTAATTCAAAGTTCTTATTCTTTCCCTTGTTATGACCTTCTGAAAAACATTTTCTTTCAAAACCAATGGTGGCTGAAATAAGGGCCCGAATTCTGTGTCATTGCTCATGCTGAAACCAGCCAGTCAGTGTCACAAACACGATAGCATAAAACATGCTCCTCTAATTACACTTTCTAAAATGCTTGGATTTTTCAGAAAGGCAGAATCAAAATGTGCCATATGCGCCACCCTCCTGTTATAAATGTGATGAAAAAGACAGTGAAAAGGAAGAAAAAAAGAGCTCCGAATGTTGTTATCGCTGTCCTTCTGGGCCTCATGAGCCCTCCCTGCTTCCTCCTGCCAACAGCTCAGATACCTCCCGGTGCTGTCAGCAGTGCTTAGACATCGCCTTTGCTGCACAGGGAAGCAGCAGAAACACAGGGTTTTTCTCTTTGAGGGCTGGTTTCAGTCTGAGTGAGGAGACTGCCCCACAGCCACAGTGTTGGAAAGATTCCTGGTTTCTCCAGACCTCAAGCACTATTAACAATGGGCTAACCACAAGTGGCAAACCCTCCAAGCAAACAGTACCTGTGGCCAACCACAAGTTCCTACAATCCCAAAGCTGAGGTGACTTGGATACCACTTCAGGTATGACTGATAGCATTTTCCGGCAAATTAAACAGCTCTACAGAAATATTTCTGACCAACACTACCTCTGAGCAAGATTATAAGGAGTCATTCAGCAGTCACAGACAAACTTCTTCTAGGCTATTTTCATTAAAGTTTTATTCTGCTTATAAATCAAAATAAAATATTTCCTGCTGCCACTTTATACAGTATTCCATTGTTTTATTGTCTCTAGGGTGGTCCTGGCACCTATGGACAATAAAGACTGAGAAGCTTTAGCTCAGCTAACTGCTTCTTCACTGCACACTGTGGAGCTGAAAAACACATTTACAGACCTGTAAGTGCATTAACCCTAAAAACCAGAGGGCATTAGCCATTCTTACTGGGCCCCTTGCTAATATTTCTGATTGCTTTTAGACATAGAGATTTTTCATGAAAATATCTAGGAAATTTAAAAGGTAAGAGGATTGTGGCAGCAGGAAATGAGAAAAACCGAGAAAAGTCTTGTATTGAATGGTATAAAAGTTGCAAAGTGGCCCCTCACTTCCCTCCACTTGTACCTGCTAGGCCAGGGGAGGAAGAGCTCACCTTGGTTAAGCTGCTTCGATTGTGAGGTCCAACAAGCCATAGGATCTCCAGAGGGAGATAAATGCAGGTAAATAAGGTAATATAGATGTGTGCACTTATTTTTGAGCAAAACATAAATTGGGTCAGCTCTCTGGTTTCAGTGTGACCCACAGTGAAACAAAAACATGAGCATTTCTGATCAAGTCCAATCATCTGCTTCTGTGCAGTAGCTGAGATGCTGATCTTCCAGGTAAACCTAACCCAGCTTTGCCTTCAGCAAATCTTGTATTTATGGTTTAACTACTTTCTTAAGTAAATATCCCACTGTCTCCTATTAGACTTGCCCTGATAGCAAAGCTAAATGCATCTTTTTGATGCTAACACGTATTTTATTCCTAACTGTATCATCTGCATCCATTAAGAATAATTTTTCCCCATCCTGAATGTCTAAGCATATAGGCAGACTCCCCTGAATCACTGATTTTTGTTTGTTTGGGTTAGACTGAAAAAACCGAATGTTTTTACTCTCTGTGTGTTTGTACTCTCAAGACACTACATCATTTCTTTACTCTTCTTTGAACCCTCATCATCTAAGATATAACATATGCCATTACAGCTGAGTTCATCCAGGGTTAAACTGGATTGACTGAATTATGGACACTGAACACCATAATAGTGATCTTGACCATTCTGACTATTTTTTAAAGTTTATTTATTGTCATATGAAGATAATACTTTCTTGCAATTTTGCATAAATTCCAAGAGTCAGAATAATTGGTTCCAATATGCATATTTCTCTTGTTTAAGCATGGTTTTGTGATGATTTTTTTATGTTTCCCAGTAATATCACTTAAAAAATTTTGCTCAATTTAAAGTAGTTGAAACATTTTGCAAATGTTAAATGTGTATTTGCATCTGCATAGGAAATTTTATTTCCATACAAATACGTTGTCTCAGAACCTTTTGAACCTTGCCTCAGAATTTGTACTTATTTTGAAGCTGGGCAACTGGAGACTTTTTTTGGCCCCCCAAGCATTTTAGTTACCTGTGAAAGGAAATCAAGCGAATTTGAATTCTGGTTAGGCAAAAGTGGGACAGTAAAAACCATAACAAATGATTTTCTGTCATGGGAGCAACTCTTCCAAATTGCACTTGTCTATCAGATATTAATATAATAGTTAATAACTCCTTTTGGAGGGGGACAAGCAGAGAAGTATTTACTCAGGATGACATACTCAAAGGAAGTATCTGGTTTACAATCCTGCCCTGTTTTTGCTCAGTTTTATAGCCGGCCTGGTAAAGCCTGAAGGAGGTCATAACTTGGCGGAGGTCAAATCAGCTCTTTGGGTTTGGCCTGCCTCAATTCCTTTCTGCATTATCTGAAGTTGGCTTGTAAGAATTTGAAAAATACCTGAGAAGATAGTACTTAAAAACACAAGTCCCAAAAAAGAAACAAGTTGAAAAATCACGACCCAAAAGTATGACATGATGGAGAGAAGTTCCCAAAAGCATGAAACAAGTGCTTACTTCAGGTAAACTGTGATAGCTGACATCAAATACAAATAACATCTGACTTCAGGTCAGGTTCTTCACCATCACCTAATTTCTAGTCAGCTAATTTCAATGCACTCTAGAAAGACAGTAAATATTTAAAGAGGGATGAAAATAAGGCATAATAAATGGAAGATTACTCTGCAGCTCTGCCAGCAGGACAGAAACAAGCTCCACCAGTCCCAACCGCTGGACTCTGACTCTTACATGCAAAAAACTATTCATATGTCCATCTTCTACACTGATACTGGTCTCTGGTTGAGTTTGGAAATAACTCAAGTTTTTCATCATAGACTCCATCAATAGAATATATTTGCATTATTTCAAACATAGGAGAAATCCAACCTGGAATAAATTCAGCCAAGGACAAAAATATCGGCTAAAATTCAAATCCCTCTTCTAAGGGTAACAGAAACAAATTGCTCCATATCACTAATCTTCTGTTCCCTTCTCAGCTCAGATACCTCCAAAGACTGAAGATACATGAGAAAAAGCAGTAAATTGATGAGAAGTTTGTCAGTTTTCTTCAGTTGTCCGAGCTGAGGTAAACGTCAATTAATAGGACTAAAGGACACTTCAGAGCTTATCTTTTTTAAAGCAAGCATACAATCAATTTGTATATCCAAGAAAAAAAAGAATATTCCTCAGAGACAAAAAAAATATATATATGCTGAAAAAGAAATGGAAATAAAAATGCCTTTAGGTTTCAATTATACAAAGCTGAGATTACCAGTGAAGCTCAGGAATATTTTCTACCAGTGAAAAGATATCTTCCCTATCTTTCAAAGCTATCCCTTTCCAAAAACTGAGCAGGTACCTAAAATTCTGACAAAATTGCTCATGCCATGATGACAAAATTGCCTTACCAGGATCATGTGACCGGTGGAGATGTCCATGTTGGACTGGACGGGCTCCTCACACCAGGATGATGTGCTGCTGCGGGCAGAGGGGCTGGGGATGGGCCCATCGCTGAACTGGGAGGAAACGCTGTTTATTCGGGAGGAGTGGAGTGGCTCGGGGCGATCAGAGGCTTTCACTGCCATGCGCTGGCGGCATAGCTCCTAAAGAGAGACAGAGGGGGGGAAACAACCTACGGTTAGGAGTAATTACAGGATAGAGTCTGCTAAAGACATATGATTTACAATATGTTGTCCTAGTTCAGCTGGAGGGACCAGCTAACCCTGTGTGGTGGTGATCAAACCTGTGTATTCCACCCCCTCTATTCATTCCCCGAGGACAATGGGCCATTAGCAGCAGCTGCCCAGGGAGCCATTATCACTTCACACCCAGCCTGAGGGGGGCGGAGCTGCTAATGGGCCATCAACAGCTCAACAACCCCTGGCTCCCAGAGTTAATCACCCATTGTGTGAGTCCCCGCCCAGGGGGAGGGACTGAGTGCTCCCTGAGGGTACATAAGTGGTGGGTAAGAAGACCTCAGGACCTTCTCGTCGGATCCAGAGCAGCAGCAGGACCTCGACAGCAGGAGATCACCGCTCTCGCCCAGACCACAGCCCTCGCCTGCACCAACAGGTTTTTCTTTTCCTTTTGCTCTGGACTTGGGGGAGCCACAGGGGTCTCAGCACAAGGGCAAACAAACCCCCTTGGGTTTGTGCCCCAGGACACTGGGTTATACTGCTGGGGTATTGTGAGTTGAAAGCAATTTCCCTTGTGTATCAGTGTTGTTATTGTAATATTATTATTAAATTTTAGCTCTGACTTATAATCTCTCTCGTGGTGAGTTCATTTCCCCTGCTGGTTCACCTTCAAACCAGCACATCCTTTGGCGCCCAACGTGGGGCACGAGAGAGAAGTCAGAACTACAATTTCATTTTGTGTATTTGGATACAGAAACTCCCTGACTACCATGTTGCTTGATGTATTCATGTGGATGGTGTATCTGGGCCTGTTCATATTTCGACACATGGGGAACCATGTGCCTGTTTTGATGCTCTCTTTAATACCAGGGAGAAGGATCAAAATTGCTTTATTAATATACTATGTTTATGTTGTCATAACATCAGAAGCAATGAATTTCATTGTGAATGTATATTCAGTCTGGTCTGCCTGTCCTGGTTTGGGTTGTTACCTCTGGGGTCTCATTAAAAATAGCACCCAGACTGTGGGGAAAACAGGCGGAGATGGTTACTTCCACCTTTTCACCTCTGCTACAACAATCATTGAAAATATTGAGCTTCCTTTTGATGTTAGGGACAGCATAATCCTGCTGTTAGTGTTGCTTTGTCTCCTCTGTACTGTATACACCATGTTTAGGGTCAGAACTGGGCTCTCTAAGGAGACTTGCTGGAGGCCTGCCCTGGGAGCGGATGATGTTGAGTGGCACGGGAAGTGGGAAGATATGGGCCAGTATTTGGAGACCTTCTCTCCTCAAATGATCTGGAAATTCACCCCGGAACAACTGCAGGACCCTGCCAAAATGCTAAGCTATGTGAAAGGAAGATGCTCTGGTAGTCCCAGAGATGTGCAGCTCACAGCAACCTGCTGGGCCCTGGCCACTGCCTACCGCACACTGCTTGGTGTGGTACAGCATCATCAGGAGGAGGAGAAAAGGAGCAAACCCACCAGCACCATGTCCACCCAGACCATGACTGAGCCAGAGAGGAAGAGAGATACATCAACTAGCGCCATGTCCACCCAGACCATGACTGAGCCAGAGAGGAAGAGAGATACATCAACTAGCGCCATGTCCACCCAGACCATGACTGAGCCAGAGAGGAAGAGAGATACATCAACCAGCACCATGTCCACGCAAACCATGGAGGAGCCAGAAGGACAACAGAAACCGATAGCAGTTGCCCCTGTCCAGAAAAGAAAATCAAAGACCAAATCAGTTCGTATAGTGCATGACGAGGAAGAGTCAGGACCTTCATCTCAAGCAGAAGAAATGGAGCCAGAAATAATCACCCGGTCCCTATCCCTGGGAGAGCTGCGTGAGCTCCGGAGAGAGTTCACACGACAGGCAAATGAGTCCATCTTGACCTGGCTACTTCGAATCTGGGATGCTGCAGCCAATGATACAATTCTAGATGGGAGTGAGGCAAGGCAGCTGGGATCCCTGTCTCGAGATGTTGTCATTGATCAGGGCATTGGAAAGAGACAGGAAACTCTCAGCCTCTGGCGGCGACTGTTGTCAAGCGTGAGGGAGAGATATCTTTGTAAGGAGGACCTCCACGTACAGCAAGGACAGTGGAACACGATGGAACAAGGTATCCGGTGCTTAAGGGAATTAGCCGTACTGGAGATAATCTTTTCAGAGGATGAGAGATTCCCTAAAAGTCCAGATGGTGTCCAGTGCACATCCCAGATGTGGTTAAAATTTGCACGACTTGGGCCAGAAATGTATTCTCGCTACCTTGCAACATTGCAGTGGAGAGAGGGAGAAGACAAGGTGGGTGCACTGGTCAGCAAACTCAGGATTTATGAAGACACTGTCACTGCTCCATTACGAGCCCATGTCTCAGCTGTGGAAACAAAACTGGCTGAACTGGAAGAGAAGATTAAGGAAGGACTCTTCCATATCTCTCCAGAACAAACAAGAGTCTCCGCCATCAGAAGCAGGCGTCTCCCAGCTAAGGAGAAAGGGTACACTCCACGCGGCAATCTGTGGTTTTACCTCCATGAGCATGGAGAAGATATGAGGAAGTGGGATGGGAAACCCACCTCTTCCTTAGCAGCTCGGGTACGTGAATTGCAAAGAGGCACAACTAACACAGGCAATTCTTCAAGGTTGAAGGCTGCTCCGGTCTCTCGTGGGCAAGGCTCCAGACAGTATAGGAATGATGATGTTATGCCCGATCCTCTTGAAGGAACCTCCCGGTCATATTCACAGGGAGAGCGCAGTGAATACCATGACCAGAACTAGGGGGGCCCTGCCTCTAGCCAGGTAGAGGAGAGGGACAATCGGGTTTATTGGACTGTGTGGATTCGGTGGCCTGGCTCATCAGACCCACAGAAATACAAAGCTTTAGTGGACACTGGCGCACAATGCACGTTGATGCCATCAGGATACGTCGGGGCAGAATCCATCTCTATTTCTGGGGTAACAGGGGGATCCCAACAGCTGACTGTACTGGAAGCTGAAGTCAGCTTGACTGGCAAGGAATGGCATAGACACCCCATTGTGACTGGTCCAGAAGCCCCATGTATCCTTGGCATAGACTACCTGAGGAATGGATATTTCAAAGACCCAAAGGGACTGCGTTGGGCCTTTGGCATAGCTGCTGTGGAGACAGAGGAAATCAGACGGCTGAGCACCTTGCCTGGCCTCTCAGAGGACCCTTCTGCTGTAGGACTGCTGAAAGTTGAAGAACAATTGGTACCGCTGGCCACAGCCACAGTGCACCGTCGGCAATACCGCACTGACCGAGACTCTGTGACCCCCATACACAAGATGATTCGTGAGCTGGAGAGCCAAGGGGTGGTCAGCAAGACTCACTCACCCTTTAATAGCCCCATATGGCCAGTACGAAAGTCCAGTGGAGAGTGGAGGCTGACGGTGGATTACCGTGGTCTCAATGAGGTCACACCCCCCCTGAGTGCCGCTGTGCCGGACATGCTGGAGCTTCAGTATGAGCTGGAGTCCAAGGCAGCCAAGTGGTATGCCACCATCGACATCGCCAATGCCTTTTTCTCCATTCCGTTGGCAGCAGAGTGCAGGCCGCAGTTCGCTTTCACCTGGAAGGGGCTGCAGTACACCTGGAATCGACTGCCCCAGGGGTGGAAACACAGTCCCACCATTTGCCATGGACTGATCCAGACTGCATTGGAAAAGGGTGAGGCTCCAGAACATCTACAGTACATCGATGACATCATTGTATGGGGGAACACAGCAGGGGAGGTTTATGAGAAAGGAAAGAAGATAATCCAGATTCTCCTAAGAGCTGGTTTTGCCATTAAACGAAGTAAGGTCAAGGGACCTGCTCAGGAAATTCAGTTCCTAGGAGTGAAGTGGCAAGACGGGCGTCGTCAGATTCCAACAGAGGTGATCAACAAAATAGCAGCTATGTCCCCACCGACCAGCAAGAAGGAAACTCAGGCTTTCCTAGGCGCCGTGGGCTTTTGGAGGATGCATATCCCTGAGTACAGTCAGATTGTAAGCCCTCTCTACCTTGTGACACGGAAGAAAAATGATTTCCAGTGGGGCCCTGAACAACAACAAGCCTTTGAGCAGATTAAACAGGAGATTACCCATGCAGTAGCCCTTGGGCCAGTCAGGACAGGACAGGATGTGAAGAATGTGCTCTACACTGCAGCCGGGGAGAATGGCCCATCCTGGAGCCTCTGGCAGAAAGTACCTGGGGAGACTCGAGGACGACCGCTGGGATTCTGGAGCCGGGGATACAAAGGATCTGAGGCCAGCTACACCCCAACTGAGAAAGAGATCCTGGCAGCGTATGAAGGAGTTCGAGCTGCCTCAGAAGTGATTGGCACTGAGGCACAGCTCATCCTGGCACCCCGACTACCAGTGTTGGGCTGGATGTTCAAAGGAAAAGCTCCTTCTACCCATCACGCCACTGATGCCACATGGAGTAAGTGGATCGCTCTGATCACACAGCGAACCCGGATAGGGAATCCTAATCGCCCTGGGATTTTGGAAATCATCACCAACTGGCCGGAAGGTGAGAGTTTCGGATTGTCCTCTGAAGAAGAAGAGGAGCAGGTGACACGAGCTGAGGAGGCCCCACCATATAACCAGCTACCAGAAGAGGAGAAGCGATATGCTCTCTTCACAGATGGCTCCTGCCGCATTGTAGGGACAAGCCGGAAATGGAAAGCAGCTGTATGGAGTCCTACACGTCGAGTTGCAGAAGCGACTGAAGGACAAGGTGGATCAAGTCAGGTCGCAGAGCTGAAAGCTGTTCAGCTGGCTTTGGATATCGCTGAACGAGAGAAGTGGCCAAGACTCTACCTTTACACTGACTCGTGGATGGTGGCCAATGCTCTGTGGGGATGGCTGGAGCGTTGGAGAAAGGCCGGCTGGCAGCGCAAAGGGAAACCCATCTGGGCGGCTGAGATATGGCAGGACATCGCTGCCCGGGTAGAGAAGCTGAGTGTGAAGGTCCGTCACGTAGATGCTCATGTACCCAAGAGCCGGGCTAATGAGGAGCATCGTAACAACAAGCAGGTGGATCGAGCTGCCAGGATTGAAGTCTCTCAGGTGGATCTGGATTGGCAGCATAAAGGTGAATTGTTTCTAGCCCGATGGGCCCATGATGCTTCTGGTCATCAAGGCAGAGATGCGACATACAGATGGGCTCGTGACCGAGGGGTGGATCTAACTATGGACAGTGTCTCACAGGTTATCCATGACTGTGACACATGTGCTGCCATCAAGCAGGCCAAGCGGGTGAAGCCTCTATGGTATGGTGGACGGTGGTCGAAATACAGGTATGGGGAAGCCTGGCAAGTTGACTACATCACACTTCCCCAAACACGCCAAGGCAAGCGCTACGTGCTGACCATGGTAGAGGCAACCACTGGATGGCTGGAGACATACCCCGTATCTCACGCCACTGCCCGGAATACCATCCTGGGCCTTGAGAAACAAGTCCTGTGGAGACACGGCACACCAGAAAGAATAGAGTCTGACAACGGCACCCACTTCAAGAACAGCCTCATAGACACCTGGGCCAGAGAGCACGGCATTGAGTGGGTGTATCATATCCCCTACCATGCTCCAGCTGCCGGGAAAGTTGAGCGATGTAATGGACTGCTGAAAACAACCTTGAAGGCGTTGGGTGGGGGAACTTTCAAACACTGGGAGCTGCATTTGGCAAAGGCCACCTGGTTGGTCAACACCCGGGGCTCCATCAATCGAGCTGGCCCTGCCCAATCAGAACTCTTGAATACTGTAGATGGAGATAAAGTCCCTGTGGTCCATATGAGAGGTATGTTAGGAAAGACTGTTTGGGTTAGTCCCACCTCAAACAAAGGCAAACCCACCCGAGGGATTGTCTTTGCTCAAGGACCTGGTTGCACTTGGTGGGTAATGCGAAAAGATGGAGAAACACGTTGTGTACCACAAGGGGACCTAATTTTGAGCGAGAAGAGTTTGTAATGTTTCATTGTATACATGTGTATATATATATATAGGTAAAAAGGGGGTTAATTTGGGAATGACTAGATGGAGTGGAATAAGGGGTGGATAATGTCCTAGTTCAGCTGGAGGGACCAGCTAACCCTGTGTGGTGGTGATCAAACCTGTGTATTCCACCCCCTCTATTCATTCCCCGAGGACAATGGGCCATTAGCAGCAGCTGCCCAGGGAGCCATTATCACTTCACACCCAGCCTGAGGGGGGCGGAGCTGCTAATGGGCCATCAACAGCTCAACAACCCCTGGCTCCCAGAGTTAATCACCCATTGTGTGAGTCCCCGCCCAGGGGGAGGGACTGAGTGCTCCCTGAGGGTACATAAGTGGTGGGTAAGAAGACCTCAGGACCTTCTCGTCGGATCCAGAGCAGCAGCAGGACCTCGACAGCAGGAGATCACCGCTCTCGCCCAGACCACAGCCCTCGCCTGCACCAACAGGTTTTTCTTTTCCTTTTGCTCTGGACTTGGGGGAGCCACAGGGGTCTCAGCACAAGGGCAAACAAACCCCCTTGGGTTTGTGCCCCAGGACACTGGGTTATACTGCTGGGGTATTGTGAGTTGAAAGCAATTTCCCTTGTGTATCAGTGTTGTTATTGTAATATTATTATTAAATTTTAGCTCTGACTTATAATCTCTCTCGTGGTGAGTTCATTTCCCCTGCTGGTTCACCTTCAAACCAGCACATATGTTTCCAGGGCTGGAAGTGTTTCCCCCTCACTGCAGTAATTTTTGGGAGGCTCTCTGTTCTCTTAGGCACAGCTACAAAGAGATGCTCAATGAAATTACCAGACAATGACTACCCTAACCTTTCAAAAGTGCAATTATGACTGCACACACATCTCCTTAATAGATAACCAAAACTCATATTTTGGAGCTTGACTTCTCTAACAGATAGCTTTCTTTTCCCCCTTAAAATTACCCCGTGTTCTGCAAAGCCACTTTTGCAATGTGCAACCTCCTGAAGTTAATGGGGTTGCACAGGAGTAATTGAGAGCACTGCTTGGCCCTGGATATGCAAACTCAGCAAGCTCAAGGCAACTGAATTGATGTGCTCTCCAGTGTAAATCCTAGCTGATAGATGCCTCATTTCTCTTCATTAAAATAGCAAACTCGCAACACTTCCTCCCTGATGTGGGGCAGAGAGGATGAAGAATGACATTAACGAAGAATAAAAGCAGAAATCTGTCACTGTATTGTTTAAGCAGCTTTGGCGAAGAAAGAAAATTCAAACTATCACATACACTAATGCAAGTCATGTTAAAACACCGAAATAGATAGCACTGGGAATAAGCATTTTCAGTTGCTCTCATGCATAGAATTCGTGCAAAAATACAGAATTCTGGTTAGGTAACTGAAAATCCTGCTGGTAAAACCAACTGCTTACAGTATCAAATTCTGATTATAACTAGATAAACAGATACACTGTCATGTTGTAATGCTTTTAGTGGTGAAATCACAGACATTATAATGAAATTATCAATTTTAACATATGACTATTGTCCATGAGAGATACCTGGCTGCCTGTGGCACACAGCGAGACCAGATAGTCTGTAGTGTGTGGACATATTGCACACACAGTATGGTTACACATTTGTCTCAGATTACTCATTCTGCACAGACGAGTACCAGGAGCACAGTCTCTTGCCTCAGGCTAACAAAATAATACAGTCTGAAGAATTCATACTGTTGTAATACCAGGGCTTTTTTTTTCTTATTCATTGATAATGTAGTTGCAGCCCAGTGCCATCAGTAGGGTGATTGGAAAACCGTTATTATCAAATAAAATAAAATCTTTTCAGACAAGAGTTAGAAATATAACTTAAGACTATGTTTGACAGGGTTTTTTTAACCTTGCAAACTTCAGGACTTCAAAGAGGGATCCTAATCCATGCAGCAGCAAGCATTCAAACAAACTCTGTGAAATTATCACATTGAGTGTCGTCTTGTCACCATATGACAATGATTAAAGACCCCTCCAAACACTGTTTCTACCGGAGCTTTGGTTTGACTTGCCATTAGAGATGCTCATGTGGAATTTTACTATTTGATGGTGTGCAATACATGATATATATCTATATATATATAGATATAGATATATGTGCATGCAAAAATTAAAATACACTGAGACAAAATTTGTGTTATATATAAACAGGATATATTTCATTGTCTGTTACAAAAATGCAGTCAACAGAAGCTTGGGAAGCACAGATTATTACTTGCATGTTGTATCCGTTGTTGGAATAACTGTATAGATTCTTCCAAGTGAAACAGCCAGCTGACTTTATCACTGCATTTTTTATATCTATTGATTTGGTCTATGCCATGTAAGAATTCTAATTTTCATAGAAAGTAAGGGATTTCCACGCTTGAATAGCATGTATTCTGGTGTTTGGTACCTTCATTCCTTCCTTCTAAACTTAACACAAGAAATACTAGGGAAAAACATGTAAACTTCAAAAATAGGTTGAATTGAGTCACACATACTGGTGTTAGGTCAGTTAAACCATCAGAATTAAAACCAAGACTTTTTAATGAAGGAAAAAAGGTTGAGGTACTTCTTGTTTTTAAATACAGGAAAAAAAGAAGAAAACCTCTCTCCTTTTCTCTGAAGGATCACACACAACAGAAGAAAAGACAGCAATAGTCACACTGACTGTTACTAACCTCAGAATGACCTTGCAGTAGTGTAATTTCTAATCCCTGCTTTTAGCAGATTTTGGGAAAAGTATAACAGAGAGGAAACTTTTTAGACAGAGAAATAAATCTACAGAAAACCAAAAAGCTGTTCAGATGTTTAGATATCAACCATTCTAAGAGGGAATGGTTTACTGGACTAAGCAAACGTATAATAAGTAAAGGTATAACAATATGAGGTCTACCACAGAACCACTAAAACATTGTGTCTTCTGGCTGGCATGCCATGTGGTGCTGATACAAATTTATTACATTCTAATAGACATCCTGCCACTTGACTCACCACAGCTCTGCGCTAACAATAGCATTTGTACTCAAACAGGATCTTTGTTTTTAAGTTGATCTGTTCCTGCTGTTCATATCCTGCCTCAAGTCATAATCCTCTGCTTTTACAAGTGGTTACTGTGGAAAGGATTATAGATCTCTGCCAACAAAAAAGAATCAAGATCAAGTGAACTCTAAGAAATTAATACACCATTTTTACACTAATTATAATGACAAAAGAAACAATATTATGGCCAACTGATTCTAGAGCAGATTAACCTCCAAGTAAAAAGAATGTTTTGGACATGCTACTAAAAAATGTTGGTTTAAAATTATCATTCTCATGGTCCTTAAGGAAGAAGATAAAGAAAGACAGCAAATAAAATAAGTTATTTTAAAAAAAGAAAGCAACCTGTTCTCAAATATGAACATATTTATTTCCTGTCATATATAGAACCAAAACAATTATTCCCAGAACTGCTGTAACTGTCAAATATCTCAAACAAAGCAACCACGTCACTGTGCTCTGCCATAAAAAAATCTTCAATGTAAACAGGAAGGTCAAATCAAAGCTGAAGCAAAAACACCACTGAATTTCTTGATTGGTGTTTTAAATCTCCATGACAATGGGTTTTCCCCTGACTGTAAACAGAAATTTTTTGTTTGAATTTATTTCCAGATCGGTCTAACAGACTTTGACAGCTCTTCCTTCCCCCATTCCCAGCCAGACCAGCCCTGGCTGAGGAACCTGCCCCATCCCCACATACACACCAGCAGTCTCAGGGCAGCTACAGCTTCTGCTTCTCCAAAGTCACCTCTCTGTTAATCCAACCATTCCAGCTCCCAGGTGGGTTTATAGGCTGGCACTGTAGGGGGAACAGTGTTAAGCCCACCACGTATAAAAGCTTTGGTGCATGGGGTGTTTTGGGGAGCCATACGGGTTCCTCCAGCACATATGGACTGACTAGGGATGTCCAGATCAAAGCAGGGAAATGTCTAAATGTGGGATTTGGGTTTGCTTCATCCTTGAGATGGTCCTCAATGTTCCCTTTCTTTCTAGGGCACTGGGAATAGTGGGGTCTCAGCATGGGAGATGTTTCACACTGGGTGCTCTCAGGGACACATCATCCCTGGGTACTGACTGAGGTGGGAACTCTTCCCAAATGCACAAAGCCCTGGATGGCTCAGACCCTCATTAACATGATACCTGTTACCTTTACACTTCTCTGCCCTGCTCTCCAAAATCTTTACTCCCATAAGCATTTTGCAAATCGGCCATTTACCAAACCACAACTAGAACTCAAACTTGACTAAAATGTCAAAGCTTCAAACTGTGAGAATGACACGATCTGTATTTCTGTATCATCTCAGCATTTACACCATTAAAAATATTTTCTAAGAATGAATTCAATTTACTGCTGCACTTCTATATTTAGCAACGTGGCTGAAGCTATTTCTGCCATACTGCGAGTCAGTAATGTCTAGCTGTTGTTTGTGTATAGTTTGAGTGCCATTCTTCATTTAAAAACATCATTTACACCTAAAAAAGCAACCATAATGCATATAGTGAAAGATGAAGAAATGATCCTCCTGACCCTTCAGGCTATGATCTAATGGATGGGTTGGACATAAACATTTATTTAAAAGGTAATTTGAAGTTTATGACATTATTTCCTGCCACATGGGAATTGCTATCATACTGAGGCACTTACTCTGTGTTTTATTTCCCAACATTTATTATCAAACTTATGTGGTGGTCACATGCACTATATAATGGAAAAGTAATATCACTGTATGACAAAAACTGCCATAACCAAGACAAATATTCTGTAAACAATGTCGAGTTAAATGAGTTCAAAGTAGAGCACAATGATCATCTGTAGTGAGATTTTTATTTGAGACATAATTGATAACCTGAAACAAACCATAAACAGCATTGCTACAAAACCTCTGGCCCCCTTCCAATGAGGTTCTAACTGTTCTCGTACTTGGCTGTCCACTCAGAGACAGGGAGAAGCACAAAGCACAATTATTTCCCCAGGTACAACAAATACATTTTCAAATCCACACAATCCAGTTGTGAATCAAACACACTGCAGCACAAATGTAGTTTATCCACAGTTAAAGAAGGGCATCAAGAGACCTCTTGAGCCTCCCAGGCAAGAACACACACACAGAGCCAGTCTTGGCACTGTGTTTGGTTAGATGGGTCTCTCAACTTGAAGAGGTAAGAAACTCTTCTCTCAACCAAGGAGGCATTAAGGCTGTTCAGAAATGAAGCCCACAGACACTTGCCCAAGTCTGGTTTAGAAATGAAGCGTTAGGCCACCTCTCCTGGATGTCCCCAGCCAGTGTCAGAGACTGCACTTGTTACCACTTGGCTCTGTGATGCCTGGCAGCCATTGGGGTTACAGAAGGACAAGACAGCAAAGGATAATCTAGAGAAAGTTTTATCTTTTATAATGTTCAGATAACACATGGGGTGTCTGGAAAATCCATTAAGTCCACACAGTTTACTAAAATGTTTGGTATTAGAGAGAAAAGTATGTATATGACCTTGCAAGCACTAAGAGTATAGAAAACCATAAAAGTAAAGCAGAGGGCATTAAGGCTTGAATGATTAATATTGAATCTTTTCCTTTGCTTTATTCACAAAAATGGAATTTGAAAACCTCAAATGACATGGTATAGGCAGGAGACCTGACTGGAGCATCCCAGTTAATGAATGGCCAATGTTCCCCTTGGCTTTCCAGTCATTAAAAATGAGCCACTCCACCTCAAAGATGCCTCTAGAGAGGGTGTTGCTCTTTATTAAAATACACCTACTTAATGCAAATGCTGTATGCAATATCTTCAGGTAGTCCAGGTTCAGCCAGTGACCACAGCACATGAATCATTCTCATCTAGCTGGTACCAGGCACCTGATAAATGAAGTTGTTCAGTGCACAGCAAACAAAAATAGCTTTGTATCTAAAACACTGCTCTTCTTCCCCAGTCACTGTCACCTCAGAGCTGCCTAACAGGAACCTGTAATCTGATTCCCAAATTTACATAATTCCAAAAAATTAAGTCCAGGAAAGAGGATAAACATTTCCACACTTTAAAAAAAATACTTTGTTTAACAATTTAAAATGGAAATCATCTGAGTTAGTCCAGAAACTCTTGTAGCACATTCATTTTCAGAATTAACAAAAGAGAGAATAAACCTTTCCATGGATTACTAGTAAGAAAATACAGAGCCAATAGATAAAGAAATTACTGTTTATTAAAAGTGATAGCTCAGTGTACACCAAGCCCTCCCAACCTGACCTGCCTAACAGTCTATCAATCAGAAGCAAATTTGCTTAAGCAGGCATGATCACAAGAACACTGTGTTCATTTTACCTGTGAAACAAATTTATTTTTTAGAAACTTTAATTTTAAAGTGCTGGTAATTTATTCAAAATGATTCAAGGCTATATCTTTTAACAAAATATATAATGAAAACTAAAAATACTGTAACCGATATGATAGGTATGGAGGAATAAGACCTTTAAAATGCTTGCTTTTTTTTTTCTTTTCCTCTGCTTTAATACATTTAATTAAACAGTACTCTCCCTTTTCTTTTCAGGCAGCATTATTCACAGGATGAGCTGAGGTCTGCACGTACAGCCGGGATTTCACTGTTCTGCAATGGATGCAGTCATAACACAGAGAGATTTAAAAAATGAAAAAATAAGGTAAGCTCTCTTTTTTTAACAAATGAATCTAGGACTATAAACATCATTATTCTCTAACTAAATTTGCTTAGTGTTACTACAGGGTAAAGCTAAAGTCATTTGGCTGCCTTTGTTTTGCTTTTGCATACTTAATATGCTTGTAGGTGTTATAAATTTAACTTTAACTTATTTACTGTATTTGTAGCTTTGGGGATAATTACAGCTTTATTACCATTTATTTTTGAGTTATTGAAATGTACTTTCAAGCTTTAGTTTCATTTTAGCATACTTTTTGTCCAGGAATAAAAGAACTGTTTACTTACATGAAATATTTGTATGAATATTTTCTATCCTTGTCAAAAAAAGCAACTACTGAGACCAGTGTGCCTTTAGAAAAGGGATGAAGGGAGATATTGGGAAAATTTTTGGGAGCAATATTTTGAGAGACATGGCATCAAATGTATCATTACACATCCATACTCTCTACAATTCATATCTATCTGGACTTGTATGTGAGAGATCTTGGGAGGAAAACAAAGACAAAGAAGAAAGTAAAATATATTTATTAGATTATCAATACAGCCTTTGTCTGCCCAGTTCAATTCATTATCTGCCCCCTTGTACATCACCACTGTGTATTTCTGAATTGAACTCTGAATCTCAGGGTGTGGGCGGGTTTGCTTTGTTTGGTTTTTAAATGATCTGAAAAGCAGAGGTGCTGTTTCTCTTTGAGAGCACTGCAGGATTGAGACTCGTTCTCCTAACAAAACCTCAGTTTTGATTATGGTCTGGGAAATTAAAAATTTCAATTATTTTAGCATTGTGTGTGTTTCCTGGTGATGACTCATGTAATTACGATTCCCCTTTCTTCATGTGCACAAAGAAAGCAGAAGCCAAGAAAAAGAGGAAAGGCAAAGAAAACATGGCTAATTTTATATGGAAAATGACTTCTCCTTTATTTGTATTTATTTGGTTTATTGCCTCTCTTTAAATTCAAGTATTTGCACAGTCTTATCCTACCAAATCAAACAAACAAAAAGCCATCACAGTCTTGTACACATCTCCAGACTTCCAGTAGACATGAAAATTTCTGGCTTGCACAGAACCAAAGATGCTGTCTATACAACATGGCTTAATATAATACTTTTACTACCATTCTTTCAGTAACCTCTCATCAATGAGGTAGAGATCTATATAGTCCAGAAGCTCCTGAAGGAGGGAGACATCTTTTACGTGGCTCACACCACCAAGGAAGGCAGGACAACATAGGTGTAACAATATTTGCCTGAAATATTAATAGTGTGTTTGCATTGCAATCCATGACAGGAAAGCACAGGTATCTTTAGGGATACTTCTTTCCAGAGGGTCAGTGAAATTTGAAGACCATGTTTAGGTTACTCAGCTGGTGAAGGCTTTCCTATACAAAAATACAAAAGACCATTCTAACTGGAGCTCTGAAACCAAGTACAACAGTTCAGAGCCTTGATTTCTACAAGAGGAGTTTTGTGAAACAGATGCCTGGCTCAACATGACTGCAGCACACTGGGCTTCACAGACAGAAGATATACAAAGAAAGGTCATGTGTCTTTAAACTGGTTTGAAAGAGTATTTTCCCTGCATGATGACATCATGGTGGCTTCTCTGATGATTTAAAGAGACTACCTGGATGCCTCCAAGGAAACCACAGACTGTTTCTAATAGAAAATATCTGCAAATTGTGGACCTGAAGTCACCTGAGATCTGAGAAAAGCAGGCAATTTTTTTCTCAGAGTGCCCCTGACAGTGTCTGAGCATTATTGGCCTTGCAGCTCAAGCAACTGTAATTCTGGAAGCAGTGGTACATGAGATTGACTCACTTGCCACACACCCAAGAAAAAACCCAAAACAACAACAATAACAACAACAAAAACATCCAAAACTGTATATATTTTATATAAAATGTGGTTTCAACCAATGCTGGTTTCTAAATTCAATTTCCCACATTCCAGCTGTGGCTGCATGCAATGTTTTCCAAGTATGTAAGTAAAAAGTTAGGAGAGAAAAGATTTCTTAAGGAGTAATTAGACAAAGAGAAAACAACATGTAAAACAAACTTCATCTTTCCTATATTTTGTTCATCTTAACTAACTCAAATACATGCTCATGAGGGCACAGCTGCTTCTTAATATGTATTTTCACAGAAAATTCACCACTAGCACAGTGAGGGCCATGCAGCATGGTATGAGTTACAAATAAACCATAGTAACAATTGAATTAACCTGAAAGGCCACGCAGAACCCTGTGCAAATCCATCATGTATTTTGACTTTGTCTAACCCACCCGACCAGCAGATGCCAGTGCTCTTAAAGATAACTGCCACAAATGTTTCCCTTTTCACTCCCAGCGTTTATAGTTGCCTGGGGCCCAAAGCAGGCCAAAAATGCAGTCCCAAGACAGCTGTAGCTTCTCAGGAAAGCTACACATTAAGGCTGTGTAGTCCACTATTTTATTGCCCTGCAAGACTGAAAATGGGAGATCATTTCTGCTAGAAATAAGAATTCCCAGCAGCCAGCAGGACTCAGCATGCACTTCCATCCTGGAAAGAAACAAAATAGCCACTAGTTTATGGCTAAAAATATTATTTTACCCCACATTGCAAAGATTAGTACTGTTGTCCTTAAGTCTATGTAACTGCATTCATAGTAATAGTGTTACTACAAGGAGTCAGAGAAACACAGAAAGTTCTAAAAACTTCTAAAAGCCCCAAGTGCTTTTTTCCCCCCCAAGAAGGTGGCTATACACGAGAGGTGATGCAGGAATGAGGAAGTATTTATCAAGAATAGCCATCAGTGACAAACTTTTTTTCATAACATCTATCATGACAGTTGAAAGTGCCAGCCATTACCTACTCCTGATTTCAAAATTTAAGTCACTGCTTTTCAACCATTCTCCACTGAAAATAAAAATGAAATCACTTTTCAGCTCTGCTAGAAAGAACAATTGCAAATTTAGTGAACAACGAAACAGTGTTGAAAAAGGATCTATAAAGCACAAAATTGCTAGTAAGTCAGAGTAGCTTATTATGAGCCAAATCTTCGATAATATAGAGAAAAAAATGGTATGTATGAGGCCCCTCATGTCTCTTAGTACAGACATTCTTTCTATCACACACCACAAAAATCTTCAAGGATTAAAAACTGTTGGTCAATACTTCTACATTTTCACTTTGTTAGTGTCACAGGAGATACTGGAAAAACTAACAGGGATTTAGTACTCAGTACTGATGGTCAGAGATAAAGAGACCTCATATTTTGGAGCAAACAGCAGCAACAAAACCACACAATTTCTCCTGGGCTCTCCCCTGCCTCTCCATACAACCATGCTCTCAGCTGGATCAGGAATGTGCCCTGGCACTGCCTGCCCAGAGCAGAGCTGCAGCCCATCCCTCCATCCCTGACCTGCCCCATGGCACTGCTTCCAATAAATACTCTGCAGCAGCAGCAAGGAGTTAAAGTGTGTGTTTGAATTCAAAGAGAATAACTTCCCTGGGCATTATTAAGGCTCCTGGATTTCCCTCTGCCAACTCATCCAACCACAGGGGTCATTACTCCAACTTGGACCTCTGCACCAGGCACCAGTTTGTCTGCAAGAAGCACCACTGGAGCAGCACAGGAGAATACATATGAAGTGGACACATTCCTGAAATGGTCACATCCAATATTTGGATTATTTTAAGACCTGGGGTATGACGTTACAGACATCTTCTAAAATATCGTTACCTATTTTATCACTTAGAATATTTTTCTCATGTGCTCCTTCAGTTTTTAAGATTCCTGCTAACAACTTGTGCATCAACAACATTCTGCAGAAAGTGTTATGTGTTGCAGTTGTATTCTGCTGACAGCTTTTCTTCTGTTACTTTTATATTTTATGTATTTAATATGACTGAAAATCTTTGCCCTGGTGCTTGGCAAAAAACAGAATAAGAATTTCCCTTTCTCTTTTTTTTTTCCTTTTCTATACTGCTCCTTGCTACTGTTTTAGAAGAAATAATCTGTCT
The DNA here is from genome assembly GCF_047495875.1 of Pithys albifrons albifrons. Taxonomy (NCBI): domain Eukaryota; kingdom Metazoa; phylum Chordata; class Aves; order Passeriformes; family Thamnophilidae; genus Pithys; species Pithys albifrons. The sequence goes on from NC_092464.1 coordinate 9,920,976, forward strand.
TTTCAATCTCTCTTCATATGAGTTTTCCATGCCCTTAATCATTCTTGTCACCTTTTCCTTGCTCCCTCCATTTCTGCAATGTTCCTTCGGCGATGGAATGACCAGCACTCACAGAAGCCTCAAGCATTGATTTATACTTAATTAACTTCTAAAGCCCTCAAAGAAGCAAACAGAAGACTTAGTTAACAATGCCTGCAGAGCCATTGGGTTGACCCAGGCCTTCAGAAAGAAGCTGAAATTTGGAACAGCTTGCAAGGTAACCCTTCTGTATGTTTTAACTTCACACCCAAGAGCTTTCCAGTGAGGTTAATTAGGAATTGCAGCTCTTCATTTCGTTCTTCTGGGTAACAGTATATGGAATTTACATGCTCACATTCCCACATATTGTTACCACAGAGTACAGAGGGAGATGTTGTATACATAATTTCACCATATAAAACAAATTTACATGTGTACATTGGTTTTGCTCCCAGAAATAAGTTCAACTCCATCACATTTCTCCTCCTATCTGATGTGGATATCCAGCCACTGGCATCCTTTACTGTGATCCACTGCAGCAAAACCTATTCCAGCAAATCACACCATTTCATTCCACTCAAGGCATTTTTCTTTCCCAGGAAGCCAGAATGAACTCCAGTTGAGAAGCTGAAAAAAGGTAAAATCCAAGTTTCTTTTTCCCATGCTGTCAGAAAGGCATCACCATACTGAATTTTACCTTTTCACCTTTCCCTTGTTCTTATCTTAATAATAGTTAATGACAAAGATCAGTATGTCTCCAACAAGTGAATATTCCACCCAATACACTTCTGAAGATCGGGGCATGTTCAGAACAGCAGTACCAGAAGATTGGTAGGTTTGTTAGTGAGGGCTCTACTGCAGCCCACTCCAAACCATGTATGTCTACTGTTGTCAGACAACAGGACCAAGGACAAGCCTTCTGACCTGCATGAATTACACCTATCTCCAAGTGAGGTAACATTTGGTGGGAGATCTGAGATGCTGCCAGAACATGGTTCTGCAAAACACCAGCAGCCTTGTACAGAGGAAAAAGCTGAAATCATCAAGAAGCCTGCAACTATGCTAGCCAGAGAGGAAAACAGAACAATAAAAAATTCTATTCAGTTTTGATGCAGGTTATCAGTCTAAAATATTAAAAATTAAAAAAACTATTTCCCTGATCAAAATCTATGCTTGTTCAGAATGCAGTCATGCCAAGCAACCATCAATAAAACATCTCTCATTTGTCTTTAGCAAAAAGTTCAGAAACTGGTCAGCAAAGATTAGAGAAAACCTCATGCATTCTCTCCTCTGAATAAGCCACCTACACTAAATTTTACTTTCTCCTATTCATAAGCTATTCTCTCCCACCCTCCTCCAAATTAATTTTGGTTCTTTGAAGGATTTAAGTTCTAGGATCATCCTTTTACAGTCTCCCTTCTTCAGTCTTGAATTGGTTGTTTGGTAAGAATACAAGTGATGAAAACAGTATCTGCATGCTGAAAGCTGAGAACCTGAGCTGGAATGTGAAGAGCTGCAGGAATACCCCACTGACTTACACAGCAGTGACAGACACTGATGCTACAAGAACCTGTTACAGCAAAAGCCACAGCACAAACTAGGTGAGTTGTCTCAGTCCTTTACCATACCTTGCTGGTGGGCATTAAATCATTCTGATTGTCTTTTACAGTTCTTTAAACTGCTAGAAAGCATTTAGATCTCTGTTGCACCTGCAAATACATGAGAACGAAAATATTTTGGACAGGAGGTCCCCAGCCCTGGAGTTGGAGCTTTTTATATATTGAGAGAAATAAAATGGAGCCTCTTGTCCAGCCAACACAAATCACATCCTCAACATGCAACTTGTTGCAGCTCTGGACACAGGCCACCCACGGGTGTCCCTGTCTACGTGTCATACACAGTCCTGAGGCTGTTCAAGATGTCACCTCTCACTGGTGCCTTTAGGAAGACTGGAGAAGTTGAGCAGCATGAACCAAGGAGAACTCCAGTCTGTGCTACCCAAACTTGTCTTAGAGGTTATGTCACAATAAAACAAGCAAAAACATCACAGTCCACTCTGAATATTCCACTTGGCAAAATCCCTACAAGAGTCCCTACAGGGCTACAGGCAGAGGAAAGCTGAGGATCTGAAACCTACTTTTGTTCATGTGTCCCAGAAAACAGCCAAGCCTGTATGAGCTTTCCACAGTAAACCCTCAGGTGGCTGTTTTCATCCTCAAATCCTTCCCTAAGGTGAAGCACAAACACACTGTGCAGAAAGGACAAAGATCCTTGAAGGTAAGATCTTGCTGGTTTGGGCAGAACACAGACTTGTTCCACCAGCACACTGCCAATCACAGCGCATCTTCCCTGCACACACGGAGAAGGAGAAAGGAAGCAACACAGCTTTCCCCAGTCCTCTTTCCTTTGCCTGCTCACAATGTGAGACTGGTGTGCAGGAGGAACAGATGTACCCAGAAGAAAGCAGTAGGAAGAATGCTTTTATATACCTTACAGACTTCAGAGAATAAACTGCAACCTGTTCCTACTTGCAGGCAACATGGTCTTACAAGAACTGACAAACATCATCTACCACAGTTCTTTATGTACACAAAATTAACTTCCACTCTCTTCCAGAGACTGTGGTATAAGATTCATCCTGCAAGTAAAAAACCTCAAAAACTTCCCAGTTAAAAACTTTACAAAATATATTTTTTCTTCTAGTGCATCACTCTGGAGGACTATGAAAGGCTCAGCAAGGCAGATCGCAGTGTTAGCTGCTGAGCATTCAGAGAATATACAATAGAAGAATGTGTCAAATCTGAAACATGATAACAGAGCTGCTGCAAAAGAAAAAAGGAAAGTCCTAAAACAGAAAAAAAGGCAGAAGTGTGTAGGAAAGACAGGCCTGATTATCCTCTACATTACATCAGAAAAAAAAACGCCACTGAAGACAGTATAGTTATTCCAGAAAGAAATCGGGACACTTGAGATGATGTACAGCCTGGGACTGCAAATCAAATACTCTCCAGCCCATTAGGCAAGGCTGTGGTTATCTTTGGCTTCTTTATAACGTACAGGCACTGGGACATAATCAATTTACCAGGGGGAGACAATCCATTGTACTTATCCAGAACCAGCCCCCGCACAGCTGGCAAACAGCCTGTGGCACTGCAGGCATGGGTGGAAGGGGCTTTGAAGCAGGAGCAGGATGCTCAGGAGTGGGATGCAGGACAGGGAGTCAGGGCAGATAAAGCATGAGCAATTCTCACCCTCTAAAACCAGATGGGTACAGCCAAATTATTAATAAAACTGCCTGATGAATGAAATTATTATTATGAATTTATTAGCCTGTGCTAACTGTGCTAAGAAACTGTTTGGTAAAAGGTTGGGTGGCTTGACCAGAGGTGGTGCCAGGGCCATTCAAACTACTTACTGGTTTAATTTACCAGGCAAGATGCAGCCTGCAAGTCCACAGCACTTCCAGCACATTTTCTAAGAAATGCCTGTTTGGGTAAGGACTCTGGATTTCCCAGTAATTAAAAATGAGTCACTAACTTGATTTCCCCTCCTACTATTTTTACTTAGCATTTTCCCTAAATACACAGAAATCATACTGAAAGATGCCTGGAGCATGTTTGTCCCTGTTTCATAAACGCTAAGCTCAAACACCATGTTCTTTAGACAGAGAAAAAAAAAGGTGGCTAATAGTAGAAGGTCAACATCACCTTCTATCTGCCACTTTGCTCTAGTCCCACACACTTTAATAGACTTGAAAAAATGGTTTCTTTATGGAAATGTAAACCCATATGGCACCTTCTCATCCAAGCAGGAGTTGCACGTATACTCATTTTCCTTCTGCAGCTGCACAAGCCTCTCTCTCCACCTGCCCATTCTAATGTAGAGTTTTACTCCTGAGTGTTTCTGCACTGCCACTGCTTCAGCAGCCAAGGACCCGGTGAGGACTGGTCCATTTCTCCAACACTGAGTAATTTACAGAAGTTATCCACCCCAACAGAGGAGAGCCATCTGTAGCACAGCCAATAAACCCTCTCAGGCAGCCCAGGCAGCTCCCTCAGGGCTGCCCCTGCCAGGGGGGTAAGTGCCAGAGCAGCGGCTGAGCAGGGGTGGAGGGGAGGGCAGAGCTCCTCGCAGGCACAACATGCTCAAATACCAACTTCCCAAAGTGCTCTCTGAAATCTGTGCTATTGAGCTTCGGCTCTTAAGGTGGGCATTTCTTATTAAGCAGTATTTTGAAGCTGGTTTTAAATGCTAGGGGTATGTCAGCACATACAACCTTATTTATTTCTTTACATCCTGATTTATCAAACAGGTAAGTTTGATAAATTTCTGCTGATTTATAAATTCATACAGTATTTGGGAATGCTATTTTTAGCATTACTAACATTTAACTCAATTTTATGGCTACCACAGGAAGCAAGGTTAGGGAATTACAGAGTCCACTGCACCACAGGAATTGCAGATTGCTCTGAACACTAATCAGATAAAAAAACAAGACTAAAAGTAAAATCCAGATTTGTACATATCCTGTTTTGCCTCATTCTGCTTTGGCCATCTACTGTCTGACTACAATGAAGTGTTTAAACATAAGGTAAACTCTTCTTATAATCACCTTGAAACACTCCCCACTTCTTTTCATCCACCAGTATTTCTACTACTGCTGTGTAAGTCACAGTACACTGTGGAAACCATCTCACCTTAAAGTACCATGGTTTATGTAACCACATTACATCAATGCATTTGCAGGTACCTGAGAATTTATTTTAAGACAAAATGCTAATCAAAGATAGAGAAAATTGTTCACATACTAAACAACAAGCAGGCCTAAGTGGACAAGAACAACTCTTCTAAGGCATATACCTTCCTCAATATGCTTTATCATAAACAATTACAGTTTGTCCTATTGTTTTACAGAGTCATGAGATGACCTTTTTTCCCCCCTTTAAATAAGGACACAAGAAAAGAAAGGATTAAAGATGTGTTATGCCCTTTGTTTTCCCAGAAGAAAACAGAAGCAAGCCCTTCACAGCATTTCACCTTAAGGCAAAATTTTCATCTATCCAAAATCCTTACTAAATCTATTCCTTCTGAAATGTTTACTAAATACTCATGCACTGAATACACTTCAACTTCAGTGATATCTTTTGTGCTTATGTGTAGAAGTGTCCCTGAAGACTAAGTTTTATAAAGATATGAGGTAATACTTCATGGTATTGATTATATCCAGTTTACCAGCTTTATTTGGTCCCCAAGCTGATGTTAATTGGGATATTACTATGACCTTGATAAATAAGTACAGTAAAATTTTTCTTTCCCTCCCACCCCCATTTCATTTATTCCACAAACTTCCATTTTTTAAGGAGCTGATATACAGTATTACTATAATATTAAAGGTCTAATACTGTAATAACAAGTTTGCTTATGAAATTCAGTCCACAGTGTAAAATATTAAGCCACATTAGAGGGAATGAATTATCTGTATTTAAACACACAAACCGTGCAATATGGTTAAATAGAGGGTTTGTTTCCAGTGGATTCTTTCACTTGGAGACTTTGAAAGTATTTGCTGCAAAATATTTATTGTAATTTTTATAAATACTGTGCTCTTAACATCTCTAATACAAAACACCAGCAGGATCAAATCTGTAAAAGCACAGAGAAGTTCTTAGGGGCTTTGAATCCAGCAGCATCATGTAATTAATAAGACTGTATTTGACAAAGGAGTATATTATTTATATGTAATAAAATATATGTAATAATGTAGAATTTAACATATAATTTACAATTATATGCCTGCCAAATCAAGTTATTTGGACAAGTTTTTAAAACAGCTGATGATGTAATCCATCTGCACTGACAGTGCACGGCTCATGTAACCTTGAATACTTCAGGCAATTTAAGAAGGAACTTCATTGTAAACTGTTTTGTCTTTTCCCCCTTGCTTTTCAGAGGAAGTTCTTTTGGCTGAGATGAAGGAAAATTAAAAAGAACATCAAATATTAACATAAAATATTAAAAGACAAGCTTGCTGAAGCTAGTTTCAGAGCATTTCAACTTTTGCCTTTAAATTCCATTATGGGCAGTGTTCTGGTGAGCATTATCAGTGATGCAGAAGACCATGCTCATAGCAAAGTTCTGCAGTGCAAAGTATAAAATATGCTGATGATTTAACATCTCACACAGCCCAGCAATCCTCACACAGGGGTCAAAAGCCAGGGTTCAGCTGGACTCACAAATACATCACCCTGAATCAAATAGAGCATCCCTAAATAGTAGCAGTCACTAACACACACTCATTACATTAATAAATTGCTCGCTAATGGGAGCAGTGACAAGTAAGATGTGCACTTAGCGGCCCTGTTCGCGGCCCGCTCCCGATGCCTCAGTGCCCGTTTTTCTCTGGGTTATGTTCTAAAGTCTTCAAAGTGCATGAAGAAAATCTGCTCAGTGTTGTGAAATAAATCAAAGAGTGTCTGCTGAAAATTCCTAAAACGCTTCTGCTCTAATCTCCTGGACCAGAGAGTAGGCTTGCAGAATGCTAAACTTGCTTTTCAAAGAAGATCAAAGCAACAGCAACAACAATTAAAAACAGGGGTGCAGGTGGGCGCATGCGCAGGGGCTCCACGGAGGCACTAAGAACCTCCTTTTAGTCATCCCTGAATGCTAACGCTCACTTATCTAATCATTACACGTGTGGTTTGAAAGGACAGAAGATGTGTCTGTAAAGCACACAAAAATTGCCCGCCTTTATGTATAAAATGCGTTTTGTGCACAGGCAACATTTTACAAGATACACTATTTCCATTGATTTTGAAAAACTCCTCCGCTTCTGCTAATTAAACCAGACTACAATTTTGTTGTTTAGTGATTCAAAGATAAGTGAAGTTGTAATTGTGTATCTATCCTTCCTTCTGTTACTTAGTCTTTCAATGGGATTTTCCAGACCCCACTTTAACACTTTGAGGGCCAGCTGCTTGCTGCTTTCCCAACACCTGAAAACCAGAGATTTTGGGCTGTTTGACAGCTTATCAAAGGCACTGCAGAGATTTCATTTGCCTGCTTCAACTTTTACATGGTACTGGCTGTCCTGCCTAAGTCAGGTTGTTCTTACATGCATTTACACAAGAAATACTTGTGATAGTAGCTATGAGTAAGGACAGCTCGTGTTAGCAGGTGAGTGCCTGAGGGAGGGTGATGTTGCATGGCAGGTGCTATGCTGCCAGTATGGGGGCGAGACTTAGCATCCAACCTGCTATTTCCCTAAAAATATGGTTTGTCTGTTTTCCCCTTTGCAGACTGGCATTTCACTGCACAAACCAGAAAGCAAAAAACCCCACCCAAACAGCTAAGGGAAACAACGCTTCAAAGTTCACAGGGTGAGTAAGGAAGGAGTAAAACCCCATGTGAACTCTCCTGGCTGAATTGGGTTAGGATGAAAAATGCTTCTGCTAAATGCTGAAAATTTAGGTCAGTCTTGTTTATGTGAAGATATAAACCACTGACAATTTGAGAAGCATGTGAATCGAAGTGATATTTCAGTGTTGTCTCTGAATCACATTGGGCCACTAGGCCCTTTTATACCAACCAATTTCTCCCCCTTCAAATTAAAAAAAATAAATCTGAATTGTCACTTTAGCTGTAAGCAGCAACCCATTGGAGTACTGTGTTTCAAAGCCTAGTGGCAGCAGCCCCTAAAATTTCCTATTTTTAAAATATATCAAATAAACCGAGTAGCTACTTGGGAAACATTTAACAGAAGAGAACCAAGTAGGTACAATTTCAAAAACTATCTGCTATTTTTCTTCCCTCATATTAATACAGGTTACATACTCCCCTATGAGCATCAAAGAAGATGAGGAAAAAGATAGTGGATGGTTTTCTGAGACCTAATTGATGTTATCCAAAACATGCATGACACCAGATATCCATTACATTTAACACAGCTCAACATAAGGCACTTCTGACAATGCGAACAGGGCTCAATCCTATTTCTCTTCAAACCCATGTGAATAGTTTATTATATGCAGATCCAGGCTCAGTGATTCATTTTGATAATATACTACTTAGCAGCATCAAAACTGCCTGAGCATTTTGTCTGCCTATACTAGGGCTTCCTACTGCTGCCATTGAAAAAAAATGGCAAAAATTCAATCTACTTCCATGGGAGGAGAGCTAAGCACTTAGAAACCTTTGTATTTAAGGAAAAACAGTTTTCCTCCCACTCATGACTACAGTTCCCCTGAAAAACCAATGGAAATGTTTAAGAAGTCAGGTGATTAGGACTGGGCCCAGAGGTCAGGAACAAAGAATATTAATACAGTCTTGCTCTGAAAAACTGAGCAGCATCCTCAAAGCATTGTTGTTGTTTTCAAACAGAAAATGTCACTCTTGTTTCTAAATATAAAGATTTTAAAATATATATAAATCTGTGAAGAAAAAATGATGCACATATTTCATTTAGTGTCTGGAATACAGATTCTTATTAAACAAACCAGAGCTCATTATAAAATCAATATCAACCACTACACTCCCAGGAGAAATGGCAAAAAAGGTCACTCCAAGAAATTCAAACAATTTTCCTGCTGGAAGGGCACGATTTTAATTACAGATACTATTAATTAGAGCTGTCAGTAGGAAGATTGTCCTGTTAATTATCACAAATTCAGTTTCAAGTGTGGTTTTGGAACCTGGAGGGCTTTTTTAAAAAAAATAAAAATTCTTGTATTCACATTTGACAGAGGAAAAGACTACCTACTGCTTCTGTGCTTTAAATAAGCCAACAGCAAGTTCCCTATTAAAACCAAATAAAAATATTCATGGCCACAGTCTCACTGGCCAACAGAACTGATAAACTGCTTTTTTGCTCACACTCTATTCCAGAGAACACTCCTTTTTTTTGTGCTGGAAGTGATCTTGCTTCTGCTCTGTCTTGCTTTGGAAGGTGTTAAATTGAAAGATATAAAGTAATTTAATGTTTTCTTTTTTTAAAAAAACAAGTATTTCATTTGAACTGAAAACCAAAACCATTGCTGAAGATACTAATTGTTACAGAAACATTCATATTTGTAATTCTGTACTAAATTGTCCCTAGACTCAGCCTGTGGAGATATACTTAATACATTACATCTTTAACATATGAGAGATACAGATAGACCCAAACTTTGTGAAGAAATATGAGTTTATTCCCAAATGACTCTCAGCTGCCAATTTGAATCTACCTCAGATCCAGGATACAGAAAGGCCATAATGCCTGATTCTAAGCAGAACAAGAAAGTAGAATAAAACTTGACAGAAGAGTGCCGTTAGAGAGGCCCTATGGGTGCACAGCAGACACGAGTACTACAGAAACAATGTTTACATATTCTCAGACTCTTTTTCCTGGTCACACTCCAAATATTTTCGGATAGCAGACCAGAGCTGTGTGGTATATGACCATAACACATGCATTACTACACCAATAGCACATCAAGAAATAAACTTCATGAACTAAAACAAACTTCAGGAAGATGCAGAGTATCTCTCCACCCAATACTTTTGAAACAGAAAGAGAAAGCTTGAAATTTCTGATTTATTTCAGGAAAGCTCAGTGCAGTCCTCCAGTATTACTGGCTACACATCTGCTATCATTGTTCTCCCAGAACCAGTCCTGGTTTACCTCCCCATCTATCAGCATTAGATTTCATTTTATCTGAATAATGGCAGAAGGTGGCAACAGATCGGGTCAAAGGCTCTTTTCATATCAGACCCTGAAGAAGTCGATTACTCAAAAAGAGAGACATCTTCAGATAACCGTGCAATCCATTCCTCATAAATGTTAAAGATTTTTCGTTATTAATAGTGGCAGGGGTGACAGATTATGGATGTTAATGTTATTTTTCTGAGAATTTCAATGGCAAGGGCTTCTTTTATCTCTCTTTTTTTTTCTCCTTCTTTTCAATGTTTCTAATTAGGCACGAATTTACAGCAACTACTAAAATAGCCAAGATTAATACCCAGTAGTAAAAAGCTACTACAGCGAATCCTCGGGACTATGAATGGAGCGGGAAGGGGGGCGGAGGGGGCAGAGTCAGAAACAAATCCACCTCCGCGACTCCCAACGCGAGAAGGGCCCCCACGGGGTTCTGCCGGGCACCGGGACGCAGGGCCGGAGGAGAAGAGCTCGGTTCTTACCTGGTAAGCAGCGGGCGCGTCGGTGCCGGCGTCAGCCCCCAGGGCCGAGAGCTTCTCCTTCAGGCGGTGGTGGGCACGGTGGCGGAGGCAGTAAGCGACCCCCGATGCTGCCAGGACCCCGGCGATGCAGGCGAGAGAGAGGAGGGTGAGGAGGAGGAATTTGGCGGACTCTGCCTCTTCCCCGCGCTGCGCGAGCGGTGGGACGTTGCTTTTCTGCAGAGGAGGAGAGAGAGGCAGCGCCTGAGATGCACGGTCACGGAGCAACGCGGAGAGGGGACCCCGTCGAGTGGGGGGACACCCGGGCAGCGCTAACCTTCGGCCGGGGAGGGGGCAAACGGAAGGCGGGGACAGGACTGTTGCCATGCCCCTCTCCGTCCTCTTCCCTCCGGTGGCTCCCACTTAACTACCGAGAGGCGGAGGCGCTGGATGCGCGCGAGCACCGCGGCGCGCCCCGCCGCTCCGCGCCCCCCCTGCACCCCATCGAGGGCCAGGGGTTGCGAGGGACGCAGCATGGGAAAATCCGGTATTGTACTTTTCTTAGTGAAAAATAAAACACAGAACAACAGGAGGGGGAAAGAAAAAAAAAAGAAAAGTAGGTGGCGATCCTTCCTTTTGTCTGTTGTAGAGGGAAACGGCTAAAAAAGAAAAGCCCGATAGTTCCAAACTCCTCCAGATTACTATTATTTTTGCAGCAATAGGAGAGTATCCTTCTAGTGCATTTCACTTGTCTCCATGTGCTAAAAAGTTGTACAATAATTTCCCCTCATTAGCTTCATTATAAGCTATATTAGCAACAATTAAAAACGCAACATGAAAATGAAAAGACCAGGCGCGCAAATTGCAGCAAGACTCATTTGGCCTGCATTCCCCCTTTCACAATTACCAGGGAAATGAATTGAAAAGCACGCCCCTGCCTCAGTCCTGGTTGCTACAAGATGAGAACAATTAGCAAACTCCTTTCCACCACCTAATTTCGCGTGGTAACAAAATGGATTTTTCCCCATGAATGCCTAGCCGGCCTATTCATTATCTCTCCTCTATTAGTAATTTTCTGCTCCGTATTCAGCTAGCCAGCTCTTAATTTCCTCCTGTCTTGCAGTGTACACAGTGGCTCTTATGTCAGGCTCGGTCCATTTTTATCTTGTAATCATAAAGGCCACCAAAGCAATTATCGCTGGTCTTGACTGTAAAAGCTTGTCATTAATTAGCCTCCTTGCCTTCAGTGCTGCGGATTAGCCGGGGCTGAGGCTGAGTTAATGGAAATGCAGGTTCGGTCAGTCTCCCGGATTTTGTTGCCTGGATGCCCGGCGCGGAGGAGGAGGATCACCGGGTCCGTGCGCCGCGGCGGGGGGCGGGCGCGGGACTCGCCGCGACCACCGGCCATGTGCCGCCCGCCGCCGCCTCCGCGCCCGCGCAGCCACCGTCGCGCCGCCGCCTCCCCTCCCCTGCTCGGCAGCCGGCCCCTCCTCCAAATCCCAACAGCCACCAGGGGGAGGGGGCTGCACCGCACCCCCCACCCCCACCGCGGCCGCGGCGAGCTCTGGGGCCGCCTCCCCGCGACCCTTTCCCCCGCGGCCCCAGCCGGGCACCTGCCCCGGCTGCCCCGGAGGGAGCGCGGCCTCGGCCCTCACCGCCCTCCCCGCGCTGGGCGGGGGAAGGGGGGGCTTGCAAAGGAGACCCGCGAGGGGCAACACCGACGGTAGCTGCCGCGATCTCGCTGCTCCCGCCGCCTCGGCTCCCGAGGGGGTAAAGGGCTACCGCGCTCTGCCATTAGCATCTCCCTGAAAGGCCCCGTCCCCTCGGGGCCAGGGGTCGCAATCTGCATCTCAATAGGCGGCTCCAGCCGAAGTGCCGGCGCCCCCTCCACGAGCGCTGCTCCCCGGGACGTTAATCCGCCTCGCCGCGGTGTTTTGGCCTCCCATCAGCCAGGCAGGGACATCCCCCCCAGTGCCCCGGACTCCCCGGACTCGCTCATCGGGCGGCTTGGGCCCCGGAGGGGCGCGGAGGGACATTCGGGGAAGGAAGAGGCTGGCGGGCACTGTCCTTGAGTATCTCCTTTCTCAACTAATATTTAAACGATTTTCCTTCTCCGGATGGCGTGTGACAGCCGCAGAAGCACCCGGGGAAAGGGCTTTGGCAGAGAAACGATGACAATGATGGGAGCAAAGTGCTGTCAAATGCCCCGAATTCACGCGGGGAAGAGAAAGAGCCTGCCGCCCTTGTCCCCTGTGGAGTTACAGTGATTATAGATGTTGCTTACAACTTCGCCAGGCAGTTTTCCCCGCAGAGCCAGGGCTGCCGTCCCCGGGCTGGCTGCCCGTGACAAAAGAAGTGCTCGCTGAGTCCCCCAGTACGTCCCCAGCTCACGGCTGCACACGGGAGCTTGGATCGCGGGGAAGAGTTAGAAACCTTCCGTGGGGCGTTCGGCATTGCTTACACCTCGGTAAACGTTGCCCTGAGGGAGTCAGTGTAGCCGCGTCCCTAGTGACGGGTTTCAGGAAGGCTTGCAAAACCCCTACACGTCGAAGGGGAGCGGCGCCCACAACTGCCCCGACCCTCCGTACCCTGGAAGGGGACGGAGTCCCCGCATCGGGAGGACAGGGGGCGAAGGGGCACGGCCGCTTCCCGCCGCTCCCCCCTCGTCGTAGTAGCTTAGAGAGAAACGAGAGGAGCTCTGCCGCGCGGCCGCCGGCCCTTCTCCCGCTCATTCCCTTCCTCCCGCCGCAGGGGGAGCACCTCCAGAGCCGCTGCCGTCGGGGCACGGAAAATTTCGTTCTCCCCTCCCTGCCTCTGGGGGTGAGGGGGTTGGTGCTTCTGGTCACCGCGGGCAGTCCCCACGCCACCCCCAAGAAATATCGTGGCCCCGACAGCTGATGCCCTTTCGGCCACGCCGTTCCGCACGGACCGCCGAGTGCGGCCGACGGCAAAGCTCCATAGCCCAACTCCGGCTTCAGCTTCGGGCCGCGCACTGGCGGCAGCCCCGGGACCCGGCCTAGGGATACCCGGCGCCTCAGAGTGCAGCGGGTCCCGGTCCCATCCGGAGACTTTCAGAAAACAGCTCCCACCGCGCCCAACGCAGTTGGAGAAAGCCAGTGCCCTTTCATCCTGCTAGATGCCTGACCAAACATAACATTACTAAACGGGTAAAAATGAATCCGACGTGTTAGTTACAAGCTCCCTCCTTCCACTCACCTCCCCGCCCCCGCTCCCTCTAGCCAGGAGCACAGATTTGCCCACCTCGCCTAACCCCTTGATTCTTTCCTGCAATAAGGCCCCAGCCTGAAATGGAGCCCAGGGTTAATTAGAGGCGTCCTGTCAGCCTTGACTTGAAATTGAAAGAAAAGTGTTTAAATATTTATGAATTTGACATTTACAGTCGGATGTCTTTTAAAGCAGAACACCTCTCTGTGCCGGTTGGGGCTGCCATGGTGCATGTGCCATGGTGCGTGTGCCTGGGGTGGAAGTGGAACAATAGCTGTTGCATAACAAGAAAAACAAATTACCTCCCCACCCAAGGCTTAACAAATAAATAGACCACATAAATTACACGCAATTAAATATTAAACTCAGCTACACGCAACTACGCATTTTTAAAACTTAATGTAACAGAATATATTGACATTCCCCTAAATGATTTTCTCTTTCGAAAATTATGAAGCATCACAGGGTCCCAATGAAGGAAAAACAACTAATTCCTAAATTTATGTCTTAGAGTCATTCTGAATGAAAAAACCTTTGTAGGTGTTCATCCAGTCCTTACTTGCTTTAAAAAAACCCCGACCTTAGTTTAAATGCTAGAAAGCAAAGAACAACATTGCACCTAACACACTCGACAGTGTTTACTTGAATACACTGTTTCAGTGAGGGTCTGTGGGTTTTTTAAGAGGGAAGAAGAAATGCTTAGGGTCTGATCTCATGTAGGCTTTCCTGGTCCCTCGACAGAACACATTTTATATACACCCAAAAGTGAGTCATTAACTGGAGCAGCCATAACACTGGAGTCACAAATCACTGCTCTAATCAAAGAGCAGCGTCCTGTTCCGCAGTGTCATCCCATGATGCAGCAGAACAGTCGACATTTCAAACGAATTTCAAGCAAATGTCAGTAAATATTTAATGCACGCTTTCATGTAAATAAGTTCTCACACCTATGCTGGAAGTGTGGGAGAAAGTCTTTGTAAGAGCAGAGAGGAGCTCCCCAAGCAGTGATGTGGAAGCTCACCTTTCACATGCCTCAGCAGAATTACACTTCATTATTTACTTTAGGACACAGGGAATGTTTCTGGTCCTTGCAAAACTCAATTGAAGTTGAGGTTTTGTTTTACTTCATAAATATAAAAAGATATTTCTGAATTAAAACCTAGTTTGCCAGTTACTACACCTGATCAGTCTTCCAGTTTGCAAAGGAAAAATCACTACAATTCATTTTAAAATAACTCGACATTATAATTCTTTGCATTTTTTGCATGTTTTGATTTGTATTTATACATTAGAGAGTTTTGCTTCTGAGCAATAATAAAAAAATGCAGATTTTTTAGTAAACATGGGCAAAAAGAGGAACTTCAGGGTATGATTTGTTTCAAAATATTAGAACGTTAAGAAACTCAAGAGGTGCTATTTTTAATTTGGAATTCACTATAGAATCTAATAAATGAGAGAAGTGAGGCGGAAATAATCATGTATTAATTCTGTGCATTACAAAATCTTTTCAGAAGCTATTATCAGAGCAAGAGGCATTGTGGTTTGGATTCAGGGTGGGAGAAATCCTTTGTGCAACTGAAAGCTATTGTTCCTCTGTGCAGATGAAATTGTAATTGCAAATATGCCATTCAAGAAGGGAAAAAAGTACCTAGGCAGAAGAAAAGAATTCTGCAAGAAAATCACTATTCTTAAAAATAAACTTCACCAAAGTAAGTTTTAGTTCATTGTTTGTTTGTTTGTTTTCTAAAGAAGATCCTGTGTTAACAGTCACGGTCACTGACATTAAAACAAAACATAAAGGATATGCATATTATTTCCTTAATATACAAAGCATGAAGAAAGGGATGTATGTGGGTGTGTATGGAGATAGATATATATATTTCTACATATATATGTGTTCGTACATATGTATAAATACATATATACACATCAGTGCATGTCTGCTAGTTTATATAAATCTAAACTTAAATTCACTTCTAGTCATTTTTCTATTACAGAGGTTATCTGAGACATAGGTTGAGAAACACTCTGCTGATTAAGTTTTGATAGGTTACAAGAAAACCAAGAGAAAAACACTTCACATCAGGATGAGGCTGACTACCCTAATCTGTCCCGAGGAAAGGTACAGAGATTTTTTATCTTTCATAAAGTAAGAAAGCAAATAGAAAGGAAAGTGGTATCTCCCTCAATTTTGGTTCCTGTGTCTCCTCCCCTACCTTGTGCTCCCAGTCAGGTTAGGCTGGGGCAGCAGGGCCTGGGGATGTTCACCTTTCGTGCATATAACATTCCTTGGGTTCATCACTACACTTCCAAGCTGCTTGATCCAAGATACTTGGTGTTTTAAGGTATTGCCTTTTAGAGTTATGAAGAGATTTCTGGGGCTGCCATCCTCTGTCTCCCTCTTCGCACACTCTCCTCCTCTCCCCGGGAAAGCTCGCCTGATGCCAGGATCACTTTCAGTAAATGTCAGTTCATCACCTGAAACGAGGTCAATTTAATGCTTTTACTCGGGAGGATGAAATCGGATGGGAAGGTACTTTTTGCTTCTTTTAGGGGTCGGAAAGATTAGACAAATCGAGAAACACAAAAGGCAGATGGATTTCTGGGAACTGCAGCTTATTCAAATCACTGAGAAAGGTCACTGCAAGAGCCACAGATCTATTCATCTGTAGGGGTACAATGATCTTTCCGCAACCTTCAACACCACAAAGCACTCTGGAGCGTCTCTACAACTTTTAGTAGGATTAATACCATGAACAATGACTGAATACAATCAAGAATTCAGTGAGTTCAAAGATCCTTTGATCAATGGTAGATATTTTCTTCTGGCTTCCTAAAGGCAAATAGAAGTGAAGTTTCTGGTTAGAGTTACAAGAAATTATAGCTATTATCCTGAGTCCCACTACAAGGTGATGCTGAAATGCCAAAATGTCCAAGTACCCTGAAGAAGTTTGTGGCATGGAAGGAAAAAGGTTGTGAGAGAGGAAATTCAATGAGTTTCAAGATTTTCCTGAGGATCTGGGTATTTTTTAATTCAGCAGTTAGATAAAGAGTAAAGCACAAAAGCCTACAGCATCACTGAGACACTGTAGGAATAACACACGACTCAGGAAACCGGACAGCCACATCCATGCTTGTGGAGGAGGTAGGTGAGTCGGAGGAGCACGGCCCATCCTGCCCGAAGCCGAACAGTGCATTCTGGAGTGGCAGCAAGAAGAGAAGGGTGCAGAGACACCACGGTGAAGAACTTCGATTCTGGTCTCTAAGGACTCGGGAGCAGTTAAGGGAAAGCAGCAGATTGGAAGTACCAGGAAGCAGGTTTCCTCAGCAGCCCAGGCTTTGTTAGCCAGAGTGAAAACGAGAAACAGAGGGATTCGGTAGGTCTAAGTCACAGTGTCAGAGCCAGAGCCAAGAGGACCGTCAGCGATAGCCGAGCTTAATCAAATATCTTCAGCAAGCAAGAGAAACACGAGCCGCAGCGCCAGCGCTGATCTAATGCTGATGCTGAAGGCACATAATTTAGGGATTAGATAAGGCGCCCTTACAGCCGAGTGCCAGCAAGCGATCCGGCTCTTGGTAACGCTGGCAAGCGCCGGCGGACCCGTCAGCGGAGCAGCCGCCCCGTCTCGCAGGGAGCTGGGCAATCCCTTCCTGGGGATGGGGCTCCGCGGCCGTCCCCGCCCGGGGATGGGGTTCCACGGCCGCCTGTGCTCACCCTCCGTGGGTTCCGGTCCTCGGAGCCCCGAGCCGTGAGTGGCCCGAGGGGCGCAGGCCGGGCACGTCCTTGCCCCGCCGGGCCCGCTGCCCCTTTCCGCCCCGCGCCTGTTCGACGGCCCTGCGTCCAGGGGTATCACTGGGGCTCCGCTCGGTCGGGGGCTACCGGGGCTTTGGCTGCCGTGCGGAGGCGAAGTGGCTCCCGCACCCGTCGCCCGCGCTGCTCCGCGGAGACCCGGCCCGGCCCAATACGGCGGCAGCGGCTGCCCCCGTCTCGCCCGCTCCCGCACCCCACGCCGTGCACAGGGCGCTCCCGAGCCCCGGCCGAGCAGCCTCGAGAGACACGGACGCTCCCCGCGCCCCGCTGCATGTACCTGATGCCGCGGCCGGCGTGCCGGGACGGGCCGCTCTCTGGAAGGGCTCGGCGCACCTCGGCGGGCTCCAGCAATCCTCCTCTGGTGCCAAAACTTCCCCCTCTCCTTCCCCCCGCCCCTCCTCAGCGCAGACAAAGGCGGCGGCCAGCACAGCCGCCCCTCGCAGCCCGCAGCCGCCTCCCGGCGCGGTGCGGAGGGGGCAGCGGCGGCCCCGGGCGGCCCGGCGGTCCCCGCGGGGCGCGGGCGGAGGATGCCGGCGCGCCCCGCCGCTGCCCTCCTTATATCGGGCCGCTCGCAGCCCCTGCCGGCTGCCGCACATGGCCCATCCACCGGTTGCTATAGCGATGCCTCCCCTCCACATGTTGCTGGCAGCAATTGGCTAAGGAGGTCTGGGCTGTGCAGAAACCCTTCGCCGGAGTGCGGCGATGAATGGACACGGACTGTGTCACTCATTTGGAAACGCTGTTTGGGGTTTCTGTTGTGGATGTGCGGGTTTTTTTTCTTTTGGTTGATTTTTTTACGCGCACCCTCCCCCACCTTTTTCTTTTCCTTTTTTTTTTTTTTGGTGTCTCTTACAAGATGGAAGTGGAGGGTAGAACAATGACGGAAAGCTAAAAATAAAATCAAACAAGGACAGCAAGGAAAACCTACATATCATTTGCATGACAATAACAGCAAAAGAGTCCTCAATGCTTCTTCCTGAAAAGACTTTCCTCCGTAAAAAAAAAATATCCTCATACTGCCAAGCAAAGGAGAGCCAAACTTTCTCCCCTCTCGTCGTTGTTCTCCAAACGACACACGAAATTAGGAAAGAGGAGTGCACTGCGACCAGCTCTGGGACAGTGGCGAAGTCCAGTTCAATACATCGCTGCAGGCACTGCTGAAAGCCGGTGCGGGCGAGCGGGGCCGTGCTGTGCCCGGCCCTGCACACCCCTAACTCCCAGTTAAAGCCACGTTTCCGGACAGGTGCTCAAGGCGGCACCAACTCCTAAAACGATACGGATCTCGCAGTCTTCCCCATCTCCCCCTAATTACCACATGCCGCCGACAAACACCCTGTGGGGCACACCCAGAGCATCCGCCCACGGATTGCCCCGGCTACGGGAGCAGGACAAGAGCGAGGGGGGAGTGGCAGAGGGGCTGCCGGCTGCTGGTGACAGGTCCCTTCAGCTCTCCTCCCCAGTGAAGTGCCCGCCGGCTTCCCTCTCCCCATTATTTCCCGTTGCCACTGCGTCTGGGGGTGTCAGGCAGGGCAGGGCCGGCTCTCCTCTGTTCGTGGAGGCGGACAGTCCTTTCCCTTTCCCTCCCCAGCCGGCCCGACCCCCGCTCTGTGCCCCGGCCTCCCGGCGGATCCCCGCACAGAATTGTCCTGAGCCGGGGGAGCTGCAGATTCCCTTACCCTCCGTCTCCAAGGGCACCCCCCAGCTCTCCCGCCCGCTCCACAGCCGCGGAGCGGCCCCGGGGGGGCAGGATGGTGCGGAGGGGGTGGTGTGCGGGAGTGCGATGGGATGGGATGGGATGGGATGGGATGGGATGGGATGGGATGGGATGGGATAGACAGGTCCGCCCGCCCCCTGCCCACAACCCCTCTGACCCGGCAGCCGCCGGCATCTGCGGGGCCCCGGCGAGCTTTTCCTTCCCGGCGGGAGCGGGCGGCCCGGGGACACTGCAGGAGCACCGTGTAGCAATTTCTCTTCCCCCTTTACCCCGGACAGTATTCATCTTTCCAGTGGCTCTCGGCAGGCGCCACCTGGGTAAGGCACATGCGCCTGTCCGGGCAGCCAAGGAAGGGCAAGGGTCGCCTGAGGAATCCCCCACCCCGCCCCAAAGCGACACTTCACTTAAACCAGTAGGACAGCACCGAAGTGTCATCACCATCTCCTGAACAGGGTCGTTCTGCAGGGGTGGCTGTGCCATGGGCTCACCCGCACTAACCTCACACCCTCAACCCAGCCTTTCCACCCCTGGGTGAGGAAGATGCTCTACATCACCACCGTTTATCACAAGAAGGTTTCCAGGCAGAAGAGGTACTCCCCACTCTCCTACCTCCTGCCTGGCTTCTGCTCATGGAAAATCCTTCACGTTCCCAGAGATTAACAAAAACTTGGCTTCTCCAAACATTTGATCAGCCACGTTAGTAGTGCACGGTATCAGTGTAGTCCTTTGTCACTCTGTCGGCCTGAGAGCACCCCTCTGAAATCCTCCGGCCCCCATAAGAGCCATAACACACATAATTTGCTCACTAACCTGTATTACTTAAGTTGAAAGATAAATGAACCCGCCAAGAGATTTCATTAAAAAGGACATGTGTGTTTGCATATTGATCCTTCTAATGAACTGTCTGAAACTGATAAATACTTCCATTAGCTTTGCAGTTAGTGTTTCTTATTTACAAACATATTCATTACCATTTCCTGGGCAAATATTGCATCTTTTCTGAACTGTCAGACGCTGAATGGCTTGAACATGAATTTGATGGGCCAAATATTGGGAGATAGAAAAATACTACTTAAAATATGTACTTTTTAACAGTAACATTTTGATAAATTTGTAGTGAAATTTAAAATACTTTTCATTTTCATGTAATTTTCATTACTTTCATCATGTGATGAAATATGATCTTTGAAGTGATGGCAAATATCTGTGAGACTTACATCATAGGGAGAAATTATTTACACATAGATTGTTTAATATGTTATTAATTAAAATGTGGGAGATGTTGCCAGATAGAAGAAATATTTTCCAATAATTTACTAATTTTAAATTTAAAAATGGTTTTTAAAGTACTCATAGCACTGTTGCTCACAGTTCTTATTGTTGAATTGACTTACCAATACTTGATAAATTTTTATATGGCTTAATTAATTCACAAATTAAAACAAAAAAAAGCTTGGTATGAGCAGCATTTAATTATAAAATTTCTAGAAAGTTTCATGTCTTTTTCTTGGAAAAGAGTTGACATTGAAAAGTATAAATGACTTTGAGACAGTTTCTTTGGGTTTAGCACATCTAAAAATACCAGTATTTTGAAGATTCACATTAACATTCATCCAAATTCAAGAGCTGTATTTGAACTATGCCTAAACTCAAAATATTCTAAATCTTGCAATTTCAATGAGAATAGTGCTGAAACATATTTCCAGTTTGCTCAGAACAAAAGCTCTTGCCTCAGAACCAGCAATGTTTGCCAGGACACCCTAAAAATCTTCATAACTGGATGCTGAAAACCACACTGACCCTTTTGTCCTGGTTTCAGACTACAGATCTCTCTGCACTTCTAAGTTTAGTCTTTCTGCAAATGCATGTGCAATGTATGGCACGAAATAGATTTTAATTCTATTAAGCATGTATGATAAAGCTAAAACATCATTTAATTTCATTTGTTGTTTTGTGTAAGAGTTATATCTAACATCCTTTGGAGCCTTGCTCCTTAAATACAGATCCAAATATGTTGTAGAGGATTTCCCACAGATTTTCTATCCACATGAATCTTAAAATCAAAGTTGAATTTATTTCCCTTCCATGAAAAAAAAAATAATTTCTAAATATTAACTTCCTATAGCACATTTTTGAAATTACCTTACCTTCAAGAATACATTAAGGGGGTATTAAAAAAACCCACCAACACCAAATCAATCGTGTCTTCAAAACACCACAGCTTATAAATAAAATCAACGCCTTGGACCATAATTTGAATTAGACTCAGTAGGATTTTAACCACTGGACTTCACTGAGTTTTATGTCTTATCTTCTGATGCTCATCTGTAAAGATCAACACCAGACCCATTCTACTTCCAAGTAAATTCTAGAGCTCTTAGCTTTATTAAGAAAATTATTTCATTCTGGCTAAGATTTGAATCTGATTAATCTGTCTTGCAGTTTAAAAATGATAACTAAATGCAAGCTGCATACTATTCTTCAGAGACAGCTTAAAATATTAATTAAGTAAAGAGTGCATTTCCCATTTATTTTAATTAATACAGTTTCAATAAATAAAATAGTTCTATGCTTCATCAAATCAAACGAACTCAAGATGTAAATTTTTCTATTGATTAGTTCTCTGTTCACATTGGCCCTTTTGACTGTTTATTTTTAAATAAGAAAGAGATGCAGAAATGTTTGGGGTTCCCATTAGTGAAATGAGGTCCAACGGTCTGAAAAGGTCCGCCTTCTAGGAGGCTGATGCAGCCCCGTAAAAGTGGCACTCCAATAATGTACTGCTTATAAAGGCAATCAGTGAGATAAAACTGGATGCATTCATAGACATTTTCGAACAAAAGAAGGTTTTACTTTATTACATTTTTCCAGGTAAGTTAAAAAAATTCTATTAGATCTCTCTGATCCACTTGCCTGTGATGCTTACCGATCCACAGACAAAATATTACGACAAGTGGATGAATTGCATTTTTAATATCCAATTTAATTAAAGCTGACATGTTCTAGATTTGTAGGTGCACCTCTTTCTTGAGATAAAGCACAGAACAAGACAGTGGCACTGATGTCAAAAAAGTGTCACTCCACTTAATTCAGTAATAATTCTATCATTCAAATATTTGAGCAGCAGCAGAAGGAAAGCAAAATACTGGAGACAGTTCCAAAATACTTCAGGTGTCACAGCAGGTGTTTTGAAAATTGTCCTTTATACAGAATATGTGGAGTCACTTTGATTTGAGCCCAATCCAGCCCACTGCATTCTAAGAAATTAAATGCAAATCAAGAGAACTAATCAGAATAGCAACTGGGATACAGTAGTAAATGTTTTCAGGGTTGGGCTTTATGTAAATTGGTATTTCACAACAAAATAATTGCAATATTAAAACTTTAATTCCACTGTGATTAGGTTTATGTTCACAGAATATAGATAAAAATATTAAGTTTTAATATGAGACTAAATAGTGTTATTATGAAAGCCTGATTAAGAAGCTTCTATAAAAATGCCAACTCAAAACCTGTTTAATGTTAAACATTATGAGAAATGCATGATTTTACACTGTGATCTTATTATAACGAAATGTGGCTATCATTGAAATGCTGGACTTCTTTTAACCATCAGTACTGTCCATGCCAAAAACTCAGAGAACTGTTAGGTATCAGTTTTCTCTACTGTAACATCAGCAGGTTAATTTGTTAAAGTGCTATTTTAATATTGTAATCAAAAGGTTGTTTGCTGCTTCTTTCCTGAGGTGAAAACAAACTTGTACAGTTTACAAGGGAAAAAGTATTTTCAGAATAGTAGCCACTGCTGCAAATCTGTAGGAGATCTGAAATCAAGATGTGTTTTCTCTGCCTTTGACACAGATATTGCTCTTTCTATCTTATCTTCTAATAGTGGTAGCCTCAGGACAAACATAGATTACGTTAGAAAATTGTCCTTCATTATATTGATCGAAATTCACTTCCAGCCTACCTCAATCTGATGTTAGAACATTTTTATTAGCTTTAAATTGTTTTCATTATAAATTTAAAATAATAAAATGCTTTTATAAATAGTTTAAAGTTCTGAAGCAGATGGCTTACAAAGTTCTTTTGTGCTTCACACAGTCCCACTGAGTTTTTCCTTCCATTTCTGACTGCAGAGAAAGACCATCTCTGTGGGGAATAGATGCCTCCTATGAAAGCATGTGAAGACAGTATTTAAACTGGTACACAAAGTTTTAAGGAAAGTCAGTATTGTAGAGCACTACCTGACCTGTAGTGCTCCTCTTTATTTAAGATTTCCAGTTGCTGCTATGATTGCTTTAGTGTCCTTGATAAGGGTCTTGCTTTTATGTTGATACACACAGAAACAGTGGAAGTCTGAGCAGCATCAGCGATACCCCCAGTAAAACTGGTACTGGAGCTGGGCTTTAATGGGTGATTTGGTAAAGATGGCAGACACCCAGTAAAATCCTGCTGTCACTGTGTCTAATAAAGACACCACCCCCACTCCCACCCCAATTCTCTATTTTAGAAGGCAGTTTACCAGGGTTTTCCTCTTTTTCTCCTCCTGCTGAAGAAATGACAAAATGCCCCGTCACTGGGAGCAGGCCCTGGCCAGCAAAGCAAGTGGGCACTATGTCTATGGCATTTGTAAGATAACTAGGATCCTGAAAGTATTAGCACTTACCAAAAAGAGAAAGAAGACTCTTACACTTAGAGGAAGGAGGATAGAGACTAGATAACTTTCAGAGGGTCCCTTTCTTCTGAGTCATACAAGCATTTGAGAATACTGAAAAATTTTGCCTTTTCTGGCTATAGAAACAGGAGGGTGACTGCGTTGGTTTACACAACCAGGGGCAGTAAAACCTAGATAAATAATCTTGTGTGATGGCATGCTAAAATGAATATATCACACAGTCATTTTAAAAATACCTGCTTTAAATTCATATCTTCACATTACATATAAAATCAGAAAGGTTGTTGAAAAAGCACTTATCCTATGTTTTCCATGTAGTGCGTCATGCACACATACACCCAGTGGGTTTTTTCAATTAATTTAAAAACAGAGTTCCATAGATTTAAAATTCCATTTAAACCAGTAAGACTTCAGAGTCACTGCTATTTCAGGTTACAGTAAATGTAGGTATGGTCCCTGAGCTTTTTCCTGTTCTCAGACACTTGGTGCTTGAATAAATATCACTGAAGGCTCATTTTTTTAAATGGAGGAAGAAGAGGAATAGTCCTGATTTATAAGGACAGAAGTTTTTACCTTTAACAGTGGTCTTACAGGTGACACCAAGAGCTGCATCTGCATGTCAACCGCTGCATTCCCTTAACTTTGTCAGGGTTTTAGAAGGGCAAAGAGTGGAGAGGTCATGCCAGAGCTTGATAAAACACACACTGACAAGCCTCTCATGCAAAGCTAATTGCAGAAGGAAAGTCAGAACTTCTGAAAAGATCTGAAAAGATCTTCTGTTTACTACTTTTTTTTTTTTGTGTGATTTGCTCAGTCTTTTGAAAGAAAGACCTTCTTACCTCTTTTCTCCTTTTAATCACTGTGTATAACTTAGTAGAAAAGGTTTTCCAGTAAATATCCAAGATTTCTCTTAATTCAAGACCAAATTTTAAATTGTCAGTAATACTAATGATGCAGGCCTTTCAAACAGAGCTCAAGGAAATTCAGAGGTTTACCATGCAAAACTACATATGGAATTTACTTTTACACAAAAAATTATATAATGTCCAGCATAGCTGTTCCTAAGTTTTATATGTTACATTTCCTTTTGAATTCTACAGTACTTATGGAAAATCTTCCTCTGAAAGTCCTTCTAGCCTCCCTCTGGTCCTGGCCTCAGAGCTTCTGAAGGTGCTGTGGAGTTCTCAGGATGGATTTTTAACATACCAGGGAAGAGCTACAGGTTTAGTGCCTGGATCAATTGTTTTGTGCATGAAAGTGTAACTCCCCCACAAGAACCTCAGAGGCCAGGAAATGTGTGCCACGATCAAAGCTTACATCTTTTCTTACTACCCAGCCTTGCTCATACGAAAAAAGTACACTAGGGCCTGACTTCACAGGTAAAAGGATACTATGCCTGAAAGTATTGCATTGTTTTAAAACATATATGTACCACAAGTTTTTAGAGTTATAGCTATGACTAATAGAAACATTTTGCTGTTCAGCTCTTCAAGGAAGGTGAGAAGTTGCTGTTGAGAAAAGGATGTGTGAAGACATTCTTTAAGGTTTTCCTTTTCCTACGTTATTATCTATGATTCACTATTTTTAATAGTTTTGTTTCTTCAGCTAAGTAAAGTTTTGGGGTTGATTATCACATCTTCTGCTTCACTAAGCCAAACATTTGAGCTGGTACTACTGGGGACTACTTTGCTGTAACTCCACTGTGTGTGTTCCCTGATCCATGCTTGTGCCTTTCACCCGGCTTCCTTCCTTCCAAAACCCCAAGTCAAGTCCATGACCCACAGAAAGTCCTTTGGGCACCCAGTTAAGGGCTTAAGTGAGGTCCCATCAGTACCTTGATCTCCTGATGGTTTGATAGAACTCATAACATGAAATTTCTTTCCTTTTACATTCCGTATTTTAGTTACTCTACTGTTGATCACAATTAAAAATCAACTGAAAAAATATCATCCCTTTAGAAAAGTTACCATAGAAACACCACCAGAGAATTCCCTTTAAAAATGTCAAGATTTCCCTCACATTTAAATACAGACTCCCAGGCATTACTCATGCACCATTAAAAATTGCAACACATCCAGTGAGTCATTAGGATAAAAATATATCTATAAACATACACTCTTTTAGGACAAAGATGTTTTTGTACCAATAAACGTGTATATAATGACATGACCAACTTTGGATTTTATCTTGTTCTACCTTACATCCCCAGAGAAAGCTTGAACACTGTTGTCTCTTGTTCAAACACTTGATTGAGGAAGGAGAGAACAAAAATGAAGAGTGACAAAACACACAGAATGTGAGAGATGCCAGCAAAAGCTACCCAGAAAGGAAGAATAACTTTGAAAATATTTACATGCTAGTAGACAAGATGAATGGAAAGAAAAATGTATGAAATGAGACAGTGAAGACATTCTCCACACACAGAGAGAATTTCAATGTTTTATCTTAAGTAAGAAAATTTTAAATTGAGAAATTTCCTAATATAAACTAATTGAGGCTATGGTACTCTGCCATATCAGTTAATTTTAATTTCTTTGTACCAATTTGTAGCATTACATTAGTCTCACATACTATTCTACTTCAACCTCCTTCTGGGGCATAGCTAGAAAACTCTGACAGGTTTTGGCAGAGTAGAAGAAGGTCCTTCTGCATTAGACACTTTGATCATATGGGAGTAGAAGAAAATATGCTGGAGTCAAAGTGGAAGGTTCTGTGCAAGAAATAATAATGTAAATTTAAAGAAAATTCAGAACTGGTCATAAAGAAAGCTGATAAATAGTTTATTCATAAACTTGCATATTTAGAGGAGATAATAATATAAAGGCATTGTGCCTTCCCTTACTGGCTCTGCTGTAGATAAACAGCATGGCTGAATGGAACCAGATTAATGATAATAATGACAGTTTTCTCATTTTCTTTGTAGTAGAGCCAACCTGAAAATGAGGAAAACCAACAAAATTGAACTATTTTTTTTGTTCTTCAGGCTCTTATAAAAATCTTTCATTTCTTCTTTTCATTTTCTTAATGCAGGGAATCAGAAATTCAGTTCTGATTTTTTAGTGGTAGAAATCATCCTATTTTTGCTTAGTCCTATTTCCTCCTTTATTTTAACTTGATTTTCCATTTTTCTCTCCCTTACTCAGAGACAGAAAAAAATAATTGAAGGACAGATAGAAGGAAAAAATAAATACAGTTAATAAAAAGAAGCAAACAAAATTATTTTTCTTTCTTCCAAGATTTAGTTTCTGCTGAGCATTTATATTTGTCAAAAATGCTTCAAACATTTTTTTTAAAATTACTTCTTACTTACTTATTTATTTAACACGGAATTACAAGATGGGTAAAGTTGGAAGGGACCAAGGGAGTGAGGCAGGTTATACTACAGAATATTACTCAGGATTGTGTCCACACAGCTTTTAAATATCTCCATAGGAGACTCCACAATTTCTCTGGGCAACCAGTTCCAGTGCTCAGTCACCTACACAGTAAAGTTCTTCCTCATGTTCAGGTGGAACTTGCCACTACCCACTTATTAATTTATATAATCATCATGGTCTGATAATTAAAATATATTTTAGGGGTTTTTTTGTTAGAATTGTGTTTTCTGTTCTCACTTCAACTGCATGATGGAGAAAAAGAGAATAAATGCAAGGAATGAACTGAGATTATGTGAGAGTGAGGAGCAGTACAGTATCAGAACAGATGTATGTACAATACACCATTAGAGAAACATTCTAGAAGTGATCCCACATTTTAAATCAACTTAGAGATGTTGATTATAAGTTTCCTGCCAGTCAGAAAGGAAAGCACTAGTAGTATTTTCATCCTAAAACCAGGAAAAGCATTGCATAACTCAGCTGTAACTGAGGTATCTTAGATATTTTGCTTCTGGTTTAATTTATCCCTACTTCTAAAATGAAAGAATGGGGTATGGAAATATTTAGATATCTTTTATATTTACATACTATTTTTCAGCAGCATCCACCTCATAAGGAGTCATCTTCTCACATTTACCCCAAGTTGTACCCAGCCACATTGGTAACAGACAGAGCATCTCTATAGGCATTTAGCAAGAGGCAGAAGCACAGCATTGCCAGCATGGACTGCAGGGAAAGGTTTAGTTATGAAACACAAGCATATTGTGTTTTCAGCTGGAAGTTGATTTTAAATCTTTGGTAATTATGTTTCTATTCAGTGCCACAGAAGGAGTTTCAAATAGCAATAGATCTATTTCTTTCAAAACGAAGTTGTTCAACATTGTCTGGATCAGTGAAACACAGTTATTGGTTTATAGTGTCAGTGCCATAATACTCTGGGGTGCCCATGAGGGTTGGACTTTGCATCTGGATATCAGAGGTAGGTGAATAATGTGCTGAAGCTGCCCTGGCAGAGAGCTCCCCACGGACCACACATCTGAGCATGGGCTGTTTTTGTGTGAAGTGAGAAACTTGCTAAAAGGAGGTGCTAGTTTCTTCAGTAGCCCTCCTCACCTTGTTAATTCAGCAGGATGGATTTACTTCTTCTATTTTGAGAATTTCTCTGTTCCCCTCATCATTCCTCTGCCTTTAGATAGGAACAAATATGAAGTGGGACCAACACAAAGGCCTGAGGGACAGTCCTGAAGCCCCTTCTGCATGGCCCTGTAGTTTTGCCACATATGCATAACGTGCCTCACCCTAAAATCTGTATGCCACTTCTCTGGTCCTCTCTCTGAAACACAAGTTGTTGGAGCTGTAACACTTTACACTGGGGAAGGTCTGTCCTAATCTATTTTTATTCACATGTATGAATCACACTTTCATGCACCACTGCTGGAAATAAAACAGTAGTCCACCTCAAAGCTTTAAATTACTTAGGGCTTAATTAAGAGTATGATAGAACAGATATGAAATTTAACATGCAGTCAGTGGGCAAATTAATGTAGACATAAGCTCATGTGTCTGCTGTATACCTCAATCTGGCAGTTTCATGTAGAACAAATTTCCTACTCCTTTTTCCCCCTAGACATAACATAAAATAGTGTAACAACCACAATTACCATTATATGACAATTAAGCAATTTTGAAATTACAGGGTTTGGAAACATGACTATCCTATGTATGACAAAGAAAAATGGTATCTTTCTGCATCAGTTTATGTCACACATGAACCAGTGTTGGAGCTTGGCCCACTCCAGTTGCTTGTGACACTGTAGTTTTCAGTCAGCCTCAGGGCTGGGGTAGGCAGGTCCTTGAGCATTCTCCTGCATCAGAGGCAGAACAGTGGCTGTGTATTGATTCCTCCCAGACTCTATAGAATGACCACTCCTTCAGGATAGGGATACCACATGAGTGCATTAAAATAAGAACATCAAGCTTCTTTGCAGAGATCTCTCTTCTACTTTTAATTAGGGTGATGCTGAGTGAGTGGTCCCTCAAAATGAGAAATGTGTCAGGAAGAAGACCAAAGCTCTCCTGTTTTATCCATGTGGGACAATGTATGAATCCTGTACACTCTTTATGAGTTGGAATGTTCATCTGCATGGAACCAAGAGATGGAATAAGGTTGCAAATGCCTTCTCATCTCAGCCATTTGATCTGGTACTTTTTTCAATAGGACTCCTGGTTACAATTGGGCTCTTGTACAAGAAATTTCGTGGTTTCACTTGGTGACTTGCAATAACTGCAGAGCTGAGCTGAAATATGGTATATTATCTAGTTTCCTTGGTAGCACTTTGGTTCTGTCAAATTGTTTACTCTTAAGACCAGGTTTCTTCAGCTGATCGAGCAGTAGAGGGGAGATGCTTAGGAACAAGCTCTGTCTCTTTTCCCACACACAGTTTCTAATAGAATATCAGACCAGTTTATAATTTCTCTTTGCAGTCCCCATTCTGTCTCACCACTTACATCTTTGAAACAACCTCTCCATACCACTTTAGATTTTAAAAGGCAATTCATCTGCCTGAAGGATAATAAGCAGAAAACCAAACAAACAGATCATCAAGATCATTATTTATTTTTAAGCTGCTATCTTTCTGTGAGTTTCCTACAGAGCCCCGACTTTTGCTTTCTGGTTCTGTGCAAAACAGAGTTTAAGGAGAATTCTATGGATCTGAGACTATGAAGGCTCTGTTGCTTTACACCCTACTACAACACTAACAAAGAGATGCAAAAGTTAGGCTTTAGTCCTGTTTGTGTGTTACTGATGACTTGTGCTAAGGAGGGGAAGAGAATTTCTGAAGACACTATTAACAAAATACAGTTTTGATTGCAATCTGTCAACACAGTTATCAAAATGGATGTTAAACAAAATAAGCTCTACATTTGACCAGAGCACTGGACCTCATTGTAATCAAGATCTAGAAAACCAGAATGTTATAAATTGCTTTCCAGTGGCTAAGAAAGGGAATAAATCCAAAGTGCTTCCTATGGGAGAAAAATCAGCCGACTGTACTATTTCACAGGTCCAGTGCATGGTTTAGGGCTACAAATCAAAAATTTCGAAGATGAACTCCTTGTTTGGAGAAAACAGGCTGACTGCGCCCCTCAGGTGCGTGCTAAGGAAACGTGCCCGGCCAGACGGCGTCGGTACCGCGGCTGCCGTGGCTGCCCGGCATCAGCGGGTCACTGCTAATCGCAGGGCTGCAGAGCGACACCGCAGCTCCCCCCCCTGCACGCTCAGAGCTGAGGGGCATTCCTTCCCGCTCCCTGATGATGTTTGGTTGGGGGAGGGCTCCCTAGATACTGGAGCTGTGCCTTTTTTCAGGAGCGAGAGAAGGTTGCTGTAAGCAGACGTGATGCTGCTCGAAGGGAGGGGAGTCACGACTTCCAGGAACTCGCACATCCAAGATTAACACAGCGCTGAACACGGGAGACAGCAGGGCTGAAGGCAGAGCTTGCAGCCTCCAGCCCGCTCCTTCTCGCTGCACATCAGGGCGCTTAGAGCAGAGAAGCAAAAGGATCACCTCGGCGCCGTACTCTGTGCCCCTAAAAGCAGCTCTCAGCCCGTGCTCACCCCTGAGTCGACTTTTTGTGACATACTGAGACTAATCCACTGCAAAACTGTGTAAGAGTGGAGTGGGGAGAGCTTGCGCCTTAGCACATCTGTAAGCTCCCCCCCACAGAGCTGGCCGTGTCCGAGCGCCCGAGCCCATCAGCACCTCCTTGCAGAAACCTTGCATGACCATCACAGGCCAAACTGGCCAGCCACGCTCACTTGCAGGGATGGCACAAATAACTGCAGCTCGTGGAGTGATAAAAGTTGATCTTTTCTTACAAATGCCCAGGTTCAGAGTGCGTGCTGTGCTCTCGACTGCCGCAGACAAGCTTTCCCAAAGCTCAGGGCAAAGCCCAGGGCTCCGGCGCTGGCTGGAACCAGGCGCTGGGCTGCCCTCACCAGGCACGGGCTGCGTGTGATCACTGAAGAAACCAAAAACAAAGGCTACAAGACCTTCGTGATCATATAGAGATGTGTGTAATGACAGGCAGTAACGAGGAGAGAGAAGTGAGGGCAGCCGGACTGCAGTTTTGGATATAGAAAATTCTCACTGCAGGCTCCTAAATCCTGCACTGACTTCAGCCCCAGGTTTCAGGGGCAGCACCTGCATTATGCATTTTCCTCAGAGTGTCAACTCTCAAGCTTCTAAGAGCAGGGACATTCTTCATGTAGAGAACTGCTGGATTATTTATCACTGAGAAAAATCAAGCACTCATATATTAATTTAAAATATTAATATCAATCTATTTGTCAGCAAAACTCTAAATGGTTATGGAATATGTGTGGTGCAGCAGATTTTACTTACAGGAACACCAAACCATACTTTAACATCTCTTTTGTTGGAATTCAGCTGTAAACCCTGTGACTAAGATATGCTTTGACTTTAACACCTCTCCAGTGGCTTGCTGCTTTCACTTATTAAAAAGGATCCCAGCAGAGTATTTTTTCCTTGTATAGATTATTTTTTTGCCCCTCACAGCATAAAATGTGTGCTCACACTAATTTCTATATAGCAGATTATTATTTTTATTATTATTATTGTGATGATCAGATCTGAACAACTTGTCCTGGTAGAATTATTTATGCATCTCATTTCAATAAGAATAGGCCTCCATTTGATTTTTTTCTTTTTAAACAACTGAAGTTAAGAAGGATTACAGAGACCTCTGGCAAAAATAAAAGATGCAAATATTTTATTTACATTTCCCTAATAATATCATCAGCAAAACAACCACAGGCTTATTTTAAAGCCTAGAGGATTTTAACATAGTTGTCTTCATGGGCTTTTGATGGCAGGTGTAGGCTAGAGCTGCTAGCTGGGCGGATTTCAGCTGGTGGGAGGGGAACTGTGGATTTTATGGGCTGGTTGGGACACTAAAAGGGGAAATCAAGATGCCTGTCTGAGGTCAGGTCAAGACATCCTCTTGTGGCCTGGCCACACAAGAAAAATCACATTGGCATAAAACTATTTCTCAAGTTGGAATAATAAAAGCATGAATGGGGTTGGTACCAGTGCACCTTCTCTAGGAGAGGGTAACAACCCATACCTCACTTAACTGCAGAGTTTATTAGCTCTGTCTGAATCCTGCAAGGTGTTCATCCCCAAATTAAAATATTTATTTCTATACATTATCATCTCCTTTTCAAACTAAAATATTTTGTTGGCACACAGCAGGTTAGATGGAGATGAAAGGATGAATGGGAAGAGGACAGTATGATTTCCATCTTCAGATTCAAGCCAGATCTCATCAGAGCAGCATAAAAATCCCTCCAGAGCTGACAATGACAGCCAAGCATTTTGTTCTACAGATTTCCACGTGTTTTTGGACCTTTGCAAGATGAAGTGAGAAGTGGGCACAGAGGTTTTTTCCCATGTCTGCCCATGACACTTTCTATAATCTTTCTCAAGTTATTACATTTATCAGATCCTGAGTTCTCCTATTTGTAAAATGGACATAGCAGATCTTCAATCCCTCACAAGGCTGTTGTAGAGCTCAATTCATTAAAATTTATAAGATGCATTCAAGTTTTTAGCCAAAAGGTGCTGTATAAATTGCAAAGATTGTAACAGCTGTTTCCCTACACAGATGAATACAAACCAGAAGAAAAAAAAATCACATATACAGGTTTCATTATACTGCCATAGCCATTTTCTATATTTTTGTTTATGACCCAAGTTGAAAAGTTATAGGTGGTATTCACAAGTGGCACATGCTTTTTGAGGAAAGTGTGGCCCCCCCTTTGGGACCATCAAAAGGGACCTGCCTCCACACTCTGGATTTCTAGCTACCAGTAACATGAACTCACTGACTTTGGGGTCCGATCTCCAAGCCGCACTGCAAGACTTTGATACAATACTGCTAAAAAGAATTTGAAAATTAGATCAGACATGAGAAAAATAAAAGTAAATTAAACAAGATGTCCAAGTATTTTCCAAGTATTTTTACCCTGGATGAACAGTAAGCAAGAGGGACACAATGCAGCTAATTTAAATATCACAGCTGATAGACAGATGTTCAGACAGATTCCTGTAACATGTGCCATAAAGCAGGAATAAACAAAGGTGGCTTTGTGAAATATGCCAAAACCAGAATGATAAGAGACATTAAGGGTGTTTTGTATGTGAAGATTCTAACTGGTCTTTAGGCTGTCCCAAAAATTACTTATGTCATTGTAGTGCAAACACTACAATTTCATGGTCTTCCTAGGATCTTATAATAATATGCCATGGATATGCAAAGTCAGCCAATTTGTCTCAACTCCACCCATAAGATGAAAAATCTAGAGTTTAATGAGATGGCTGCTAAGGATTGGTTAGCTTCATTAAAAAGTGACAACAAAAACAACCTCCTGTTTCAATGTGGTCTTAGGGAGAAAGAGGAGGAATTAAGAGTTAATAATTGATTGGAAAACCCCAAATAGATGAACAGCTGAACAATGAACTTTTTACTTGCAGGCTGGTCAGGGGGATGAACTGCTTGGTCTAGTTAAAAAGGCCTGGTATCTAATGAGTTACATTCCAGTATTGTGAAAAAACCCAGCCCCAAAACAGAGGAGATATTGCATATAACCAGTAGCAAATTTAAGTATGACCAGAACTCTCGGGCTCTATTACAGCTCTTGACTTCTCCTGGGCATTCAATTTAACCTCCCTATGGAAGATTTTTCATAAGCACCTAAGGGATTAAAAAGTGCAACTATCATTAATTTTTATTAGACTTGTGGAACCCTCACCCCTTGAGTCCTTTGAAAATCTCCCTCCCTGTGTTTTATAGTTGACTCCCCTGTTAAATAGGGATAATAATTACAACTGATCAACCTGTTTAAATAATACAGTTATAATATCACTATTATTTTCATAGATTATATTCAGCACTGAAATAAATGCATCATAATAAATAATGCAGAACTTTAACATCTGTTCTGGTTAGTAAATAATTCACAAGTCAATAATTAATTTTCTAGCTGTTCATTTATAATTCATAAATATTTGCCAAATATTCAGAATCAGAAAATTTTTATCTGAACTACTATGTGAACTTTTCCTTTTAATTATTACATACTTGCTACTTGTATCATTTCATTGGGCATGTAATTAACACAGTATTGTGGTCCCTAACCTGACCAAATAAGTGAAATTTTTCAAATATTAGAAAGAAAGTCACTGTCAACCCTGAATCATGAATATTCACTTAGTGTGACTTTTCAGTGCCCACAAAAACTCACAATGCTTTGAGGACTCA
The DNA here is from genome assembly GCF_047495875.1 of Pithys albifrons albifrons. Taxonomy (NCBI): domain Eukaryota; kingdom Metazoa; phylum Chordata; class Aves; order Passeriformes; family Thamnophilidae; genus Pithys; species Pithys albifrons. The sequence continues at coordinate 9,955,286 of NC_092464.1, forward strand.
CCAGCACCTTCATGAACAGGATGATTTATGGAGTCAATCTCAGTGAAGTTACTCACATTACATATACTCGTACTATCAGACTTCATCTGTCAACTTGCCTACTTCCCAGTTGCTCCATTAGCCAGTTCTATATTTTATTCCCAGTGCTTACCTACTTTAGCTAATTAGTATCTACATGATAATTTGGAGTTTGATAATTGGGTGGGAATATTTTTTAAACACTGTTTCTACAGAAAAAATATACCTTTAAAATATTCATTCAATAATTTCCCTAAAACTTAAATGCCTTTTATACCCCCTGTCACATTAGAAAATGTGACAAAAGCATCTTTAGCACATCAGACTGTGACTGTTTAAAAAAAAATCCAATGCTGAATCACTGCTTTTTATTCTGCAAAACATGCAGTGCTAAATATTGCAAATAATCATTACCATCAGTGTGTATCTGTAATGGAGCTTAGCAGCAAAAGACATGAAAGATTGAGATTATCCAACCTGAGGCACTTTCCCTGGCTGGTTAAATTGGGTGATTAGTTTCTGGAGGCTATTTGGGCTACAGGAAGTAACGAGTCTGTCCTGGCTCTGGGCTGAACTGTTTGGAGAAGACATATCTTGTTCTTACTGCAGTGATTCCACACAGGGCCGGAGCAGCTTGGCTCTTTAATCACTTCATGGAGAAACTGAGCCCTTAGCTGCTGACTGAAGATGTTCTTGTTCTTTGAGAAGCAGGACAAATAAATATTCACTTGCTACCTTCACCTTGAAAGGGATCTCTGCATTCACCAAATGCTTCTGATTAGGCCTCTGAAATAGTCCAGAATCAAAATGGATAGTTTTAGTCTGATTCTCCAGAGGCTGCAAACTATGAAACTATTTTACATCTGGATTTAAATGCTTATTCAGAATAGCATTCTGCATGAAGATCCTACCTGTGTGAGCACATGGGGAAAGGAACAGGGTTTAAAAATGTGTCTGGCAGACAGGCTCAGGGCATAGCCTTCTGTCTGCAGCACCAAGGGCTGAACTTCTTGCACTAATTAGACTTTGATCAGATTAATCATGTATGCAGTCCTACTGAATGCAATGGGACTACTGCTGGGGACAAAAGTAAAAAGCAAGTTTAAGTGCTGCAGGTGGTTAGATCATCAATAACTGGAGCCAGAACCTTTCATACAGCAACTCAAGTAGGGAGAAGCTATCTTCTGCCCAGCATTTCCATACCTATTACTTCCCCAGAACCATTAGGATTGTTACACAATGAATATCTCTGACAGCAAAGTATCATTATAATGGATTTTTTGTTAAGAGTTCATAGCATCCATAAGCCTATTCACACAGCAATGCACAGCCACAAAGCTTTGAAGAGTGGGGTTTAGAGAGTGGAAAAGTAGCACAAAGGTAATTCAATAAGATGCTGGTCTCACAAACACTATCAAAAGACTAACTTTAACATAGATCGTGACATTTACTTTTAAAGCTAAGAAGATTCTTTTTCTTGTTCCTATTATTTTCATTAGGAAGCTACACTTGTTATGGATTTTTTCCCACTCCAGCACAGATGAATGAGAAAAAAGTCCACATATTTAAAACATTAATACAACGGCCTGATAGCTTGTAAATAAAGCTTTGTTGATTATCCATTTGCTTCAAGTGTTTCTTTTGTTAAGCCATCAGTTTTTAGGTCAGTTTAATCCAAAGTAGCTGTAACAGGTACTGGCCCTTGAACACAAGCACCACCTACAGATGCAGGAAGCAGATGGCAGGTGCATTCATTGTACTCTGACAGGAGGCTCTTCGCAACTTTCGCAAGGGATTTGGTGTAGCCTAGGACGCGATCTACATTGTCAGCAGTGCTACAATAAATTAAAGCTGCTTTGAAACAACAAAAATACTCAGGGCGTTGCTACTATAAAAGCTGTCAAAGACACTGCTACAGTTTCCTTCTACCTTCTATATATGTGATCACCTGTACACTTGTTTGGGCTCTCTCCTATGAAGAAGGGCTGAGAGAGTTGGTTTTGCTTTTTTTTAACCTGTAGAATAGAAACCTTTGGGGAGATATTATTAAACTATTTGGTTATTAAACTAGTTAACAGTACTCATTTTAAATAATGAGTAGAAGAAAGTTATTTTCAGAAATAGAGCTTACGAGTCACGTCCCCATTATTCTAACCCCATCGGTGAGTTAAGGTTAAAGCAAGATACACCTCATTAAATATGTGTTGTATCTAAAGGAATAGTCTAATTTACAAAGAGGTAACTTACTCCACCAGCTAAAGTATTAGGATTTTTGAAAGCAATTCATGATAGACTGAGAAAGTATGCACAGAAGCCTATTTCAGGTGACAGTATAGTCAGGCTGTTTGGGAGTGAAGGAATTCATGACATTTGCCCAACCGTTTCCTTTTATTTCTTAAATAATGCATGATTTGAAATAAGAACAAGTCAACATCTCATTATCTGATGGACCCTCCTCTCAAAAGACACGTCAGCATGGCAGATTCCCAAAGTGCCAATTCCCAAGGATGCACAGACTTCTCCAATCTGTTATGAGTATCAAGAAGCATTTCACACAACATGATATTGGAAATGACTTTACACACAATGTCAAGTTTATCCTAAGCATATTTGGTGGCAAGAGTTCCTAATAAATTACGAGACTAGGGAAGCCTAAGGAAAAGGAAATGTTGTAAGTCTTTTGCTGCAAAGGGACTAGCTTTTTAAAACTATTTTTTCTGAAGTTATGACATTTTGCCTTTGGATGATTTTCTTGGCATATACTGTAGACCAGTGTCAGAAGGGAAAGAGTAGACCAATTGTACAAAACTTTCTATTATATGCATCACACAGTGGCTTTTGGTTCAGTAGATATATACCGTTTTGAATTTCAAGGCTAATTCAAATTGGATTTTAGAAACATAAAGTCTTAAAACATTTGCACCAAATTAAGGGATTACACTCTTATCCTTAGAAAAGGTTTTGAGAAAAATATGGTATCTCAGATTTTAAATTGTGTCTTCAAAACCCACTTGTCTGTGCCTGTGTCATCTGCTTGGTTGCCTATTGTCAAAAGGTAAAATGTTGTGTAGAGAAAAGGATTTGCATAAATTGTTATCACCTGCTGGCCATCCAGGTTAATGAAAATGGGGGAAAAAATAAAGGCAAGAAGCCTTTGAGCCTTATCTTTCTTGACTGTTTCTGTGCCAAAATAGATGAGTAAAATATTACTGTGGTTGTCTTCTTAACTTCTTAACATTTACCACCTGGGCCTGACCTTGCCCATTGCTATCACTGAAATCTTTATCTCCACCTACTGAAATCAGTCATCAGAGGGTTGAAGAACCTTTGGATTACACAGATGTTTTTAGCCTTCTGTTCCCTACATGCACCAGAAAAGATGTAGTACAGGAAACTTTGGGAACAAACTGTACCAAAAGAAAATCTCCCTTTAGTGGTTTGAGCAGAGCATACACAGCAATTGAACAGTCAGGCTAGAAACAACACCTGAACAAAAATTGTTTTATTCTCTTATGATAATTGAATGTTTGGTGAAAAGAGGTTGAAATGGCAAACTATAGCAGCCTTTATTTACCTATGGGGTAATTAAAAAGGTGGCAGAGCCAAACTTCTTGCAGCAGTGGTAGGTGACGTATGAGGATGGTGGTCATCAGCTGTTGCCTGGGAGATTAAGAGAGCCCAAAAGAGGCCAAGAAACCTCTACCCTTGGTGGTTTCCAGGACTTGGGTGGACCACACCATGGCTGATCTGAGAATGTGGTGGTGGTAGCTGCAGCTTGAGCTGGAGTTTGGCCTAGACCTGCACATATCCCTGCATTCACCATTTCTGTGATCCTAAGTAATGTTAAGTGAAAGGTAACATGGTGAATATAACTATTTACACTAAAGATAATAAAAAGTATAGCAATTGTGAAAGGAGTAATTTTGTTTGGAGGGATAAGGAATGGCTCCAATAAATTACTACAGCATAAGGAATTTTACCAGTCCTATCAAACCAATTGTTTTTTATAGTGCCTCTTCTTTCCTGTTTAGACAATTCACAGGACCCTCCCATTAATATTCATAGGATTTTATATTTATAACAGAAGAGCAGATCACAAAATAATAGACAACACTCACTCACAGGTGAGTCTTACTTCAAAAGGAGTCGCCACAGTGCACTCTATTGTCTAACATGGTTTGCCAAGTATGACTTTTCAAAGTTTACTCTTTTTTTTGGGGTGGGGGTTGGGGGGTGGGGGTACAGCAGAAGAAAAGGAAATTTGGCTTGTTGATGAGGATTTTTAAGCAGCTGGTGAGATTGACCAAAGCATTGCCTAGAAATTTAAGAGAACAAGTCACTTCATGTGTGCCAGGATATTCTGTTTTATGTGCTATAACAAATATATTACCCCATATATTAAAACACATTGAAATATGAATTATTATAACAGTGAAGCCCTGGATTATGGCCTGTATAGTTGATCTATACATGAGAAAGGTATTTGAGGCCCATCTGCATTCTTGCACGTGGGCAGATCCACCATGCTGTGGGTCCACTGCTGCCTGGTTTATCTCAGATGCACCCAGTCCACTGCACATGCAGTGCAATGCAATACAGGTATTTCTTTCAGGGAAATCTCTGACTGATATGCAGGAGATATACCTGACTATTTGAACAAGTATAAAAAGCAGTCTTGTTATACATGCAGTGCAAGGGGGGCGGGGGGGGGAGCACAGAAGGTTAATCCATTCTTAGAAGTTGCTAAGTAACAGTACCTGGAGCTCAGGATCACTAATTACTTGACAGGTTCATCTCCAAAGACTTTGACTTGTGTTTTATTGGCTGAAACCCACTATTCCTTGGTAGTCTATTTGGGCAATATGTGTTGAGGAGGCAAGAGAAAGCCCTGAGTTGTTTTAAATCAGTGGAGAATCTTATTTGTCTCACAGTCGAGAAGTTTGAATTAACATCTCAGTAAAAACTCCCTAGTCAGGAGAAAACTCATTGACTTCTGGACCAGCATATACTAATATACCAAACATAATTCACTCCAGCTACAATCTCTTTAGAGTGCTAAAAGTTCACTAGAAGGCAGGTGAAACGAATTTGATTTTGTCTAGCTATCAGTTGATTGCAGTATTACACAAAGAATGAAGCATACTTATGTTCTGCATATCCTGGGTACAGCATTTATGTTTGCCAGAGGTAATTTTCTGTTTGTTGGGGATTTCCCCACTGCTTTTTTAAAGAAATAATCACTTGAGTCCCCTTCCAGCATACAGGTAAATAAATACGTACCACCAATGGGATTAAGGTCAAAAATAAAACCAATGTTCTTCTGTAAATATCCAAGATTAAAACAAATGCAATTTCTGTTAGAAATGTCTCCAACATTAGAATGTTGCAACATTCAAACAATAATAATCTTTTGGGCTCTCACTGAGATGTGCATTTTTGTCAGCAAAGACTGTAATACATGGCTTTCAGATTCAAAATACAGTCTGAGCAAACCTTTACATAAATAGGGAACAAGACCAAAGGACCTGCATTTGGTTCACAGATGCCATTCCAATATTAGTGAGTAATGATGTACAAAAGAGAATCTTAGCTAAGGCTTACTTGGTGTAAATATAATAGCTATTTCAAAAGCATTTAAAAACAATATAAAAGATACCAGTTCATGTATAACATAATGAACATGCAATTCCTTGTAGTGAAAAATGTATTTTACAGGACTTTGGCAGAGAGGGTGTCTGTAACTGAAATAAAAAACAATATAATTTGTTGTATAATTTTGACATAGCTTTATCCTCTTCTACTCAAATTAATATATGGGTTAGCAATTCATATGCCAAGTCTCAGTTCTCAGGGATTAGAAAGAGCTGAGATATACAGCAACATTGAGGTTTATGAAGTGAATATGCTGACAGACTCAAATAAAAGTGTAGCACTGCTGCTACATCAGGTTGGAAGCTTGATCCATGAACTATTGCTGGTGGGGTGGAAATGCCTGAATGCACAGCTTCAGTCTAAAGGGTTCAAGTTTGCCCAGGGGAGGTTGCCTAGCCTACATCTCTTTGTTTACAATACTCTCCAAAGCAATATTAGGCTGTAAGTGAGCTTCAAATCAGCTACTTGTAGAAATACTACGCTGTAGTGGATCACCATCACAAGGCTTGCATGACAGCTGAGCCTGCTTAACACCTTAAAGAAGGGATTAACAGATGTATTTTCTCAAGCCCTGTGTGTGAGCCTCCTTCCTCCTCCCCTTCTGTCTCCATGTTTGCAGCACTGTGGTCCCTGCCCTGCTCTGATCCCCCTGTGCCCAGCACACCTGGTTATTGCAACCAGCTCTCCAATTCAAAGGTATCCCAATGAAAAAGGACATTCTTCCTAACTACAGGTTTTTACTGTGTCCTTACCCTGCAGCTGAAATGCCTAGATTATGCAGAAGCTCACAGCCAGACCTCAGGCTAATCCCTCTGGATAAGGGTGTTGTGGTTTTCACCCCGTAAAGCTTGTCAAAGTCATTTTACAGTGCAGGATGTTCCTCTCACTGAGGAGCCTGTTCCGTGAGTTCTGGCCATCCTGGGCAGTTATAAAGGAAAAACCCAGCTGCAGTCACTGCATTTGATCCCCACAGAGATCATTACGTTTTACACTTTTCTCAGGCCATGGCTAAATAGGGCTCATGGTGCCTTGGGAGTGTAAGGATGATTTTTTTCTTTCAAGACACATCTCTGCTTTCTACAAGACTTCTCCAAAGTACAAAAAAAAAAGTAGGAAAATAACACAAACTATCAGGAAGTAGACTGTGAATGCTGTACTAAGCATGGAATTCCCTGAGGTGTGAGGTAATTGCAGCACCTAGCTGTCATGGTAACAGGCACAACTGCAATTAATAAAATTTAAAAGTGTGCTCACTGTATGTAGATGATATTAAGTAGAACCTCCACGAGGCTGTTTGTTTAAAGCCACTCTGGCCCTCCCTCTTGTCCCATCTGAGTGCATCTTGGCCAGGCATCAGATTTCCTTCAGGGATTTCAAACCTTTGTGCAAAGCCACTGTCAGTCATTTATAAACAGAATGAGACTAAATTTCTCTGCCCCAAGGAATAATACCAAACACTTATAACTTGGAGAACAGAGCCTTTGGTTTTCCATAATGTGTGCTCTTGAATACCAGGAACTAATCTAGCCTTGCTCAGCTCTGCAGCCATCCCATCAGCAGGGTTCTCTAGCCAGTGTCATTCTGCCCTGGAACCGCAAAAATCAATGCAGGTTAAAATCACACACACAAAGGTATTGTGTTGATCTGCACTGCCATTAATTTAAACCATTTGGGGAGGCTAAAAAGCAACCTAATTATTTTCTATTTGCAATTCTAGTGTAGGGCTAATACACAGAGCAATACCTAGTATATAAGGAAATGTAAACCTGTCAGTTTGCTGCTAAGTGACCCAGCTTATACAGATGTAATTAGAAAGTTATTAAACCATAGTCCCTTTAGCCATGGCTTCAGCTGAACAGCTCTGCTACTAATACTATCCATTAAATTGCATCCATTTATAGCTGGAGCACTATCACTTTTTAATAGCATTACTCCTAACAATCAACCAAGATATACTGCTTTGAGTACTAATCCTTGCCTGCCATTGACTACTTATAAACACAATACACATTAAAATACAAAGAACTGTAGTAACATTATCTAACATTATCTTTGAAGGTTGTGATAAGGAGGCACACCCTCTCTTTGAGGTGTGCAGGTGCCAAGGACCAGACCTGATCTCTCCTGGTCAGAGCACAGGAGGCCAGAGGGACTACATCATGTCCCTGGCATAGTAGCTCACCCAGGGTGATGTTCTACCTGGGCAAAGGACTGTGCTGTGTCACCTGCAAGTGAGTTGGAGAGCACCTTGCCAGCTTTGTAGTAACAGTGATGTTTTCCTTTCATGCCTTCACACCTGCTTTTAAGAGTCTGTGACTAAGAGAGGGGAAAGTTTAGCAGAATTCAGTCAGGTAGCCCTTACATCAAAGTGCAGCTTATTTTTTTTTCTGGCAGAGTTTTTGCCCCATACCCATCCTTTCTGAGAACAGCCAGAGATCATAGAGGGAACCTGATTCAAAATGCAAGGTAGACATGGGGATTTGTGTCATGTAATGAGAAACCAGGTCTCCTCTGTCTAATCCTTGAGAAAGGTTGAATCCTGTCCCTGGGAAAGATATTCTCATTCCACTGACCTCTATGGACATGTTTGAAATTCACACCTCTACACAGGTCTGTACAAGAGTTCATTAGATACACACAAAACCCCCTTCAAAATAAGTTCAACAGGAATGCAAATGAAGACCTGTGGCAAGAAGACAAATTCCCTCTTTTTGAGCTGACCTTTTTCTGTTTCCATCCACTTTGATCTATATTAGCAAGAGAAACAGTATAATTTCAGCTATGGCACTGTTTAAAATCAGGTGTTTTCCAAACTCCCTGCTCTGTCTGTGGGAAGGTACATTTACTAGAGATTAAATCTAGAAGCATCCAAGCTTCTGAGGTTGTACTGCATAAAATAGTTCAATTAGGTAATGGTACATCAGTATTTTTAGGAGAACTTTCATTTATTACATGGAAGTGATCATAAAAGTTGAATGAGTTCTGGAAATAACTTGTTCTTTTCTGAGACTATTCACAACCTCATCCTTATTTTTAGATTCAAAAATCTGTCTTAATTTTGAACTGTATAGATACAGTGTACTTAGAACAAATATAATTAGAAAGCAGAAGTCTAGATTGCTCTAGATCAGAAATGGTAAATTTTCCTTAAGCCCGATAGTGGCATTGAGTGTGGTTTATCATTGGAGACAAAATATTTCTTTATAATAAAAGTATTTGCTTCTTAGATTCTTTCAGGTGCAATAATTCATCAGCTGGGTCTGCTGAATTGAACCTCAATTCTACAGATATAGAGACAAAGAGAAATGGAGGAATTCTCCTCTTTTAATACACTCTCTCTAGTCTTTTCTCTATACCTTTCCCCCTGCATAGGATGTGGTATTGGACTCTAAGCCCAAAGGTTACATGAAGTGCCTGTGACTGCACCCATAGGTCTGATGCACTTCCCGTCCATCATTGGCATTTTATTTGCTTCCCTACATACTGGAAACTGTGTTTCTGGTCATATAGTTTTATATTGATTCTATCTGAAAGCTTGCTCATTTTGAACTAGGCATTTTTAAAATGAAAGTGTTCAGCTCCGTATTCCAAAAGTATGAAACACTAAGGCACAAAGAGAGAGCCTGAGTTTCTTAAAGCATTCCCAAGACTGAGCATTCCTAAGGAAAGACTGCCCATTCCAGCAGGTGAGGCTCCCTGGCATTATGTAGTGGAAGATCTTAGAATCAAAGAAGGTATGCAGTGCTAAAATACTAATAACTGCACCAGAACCATGGGTTGTGAAGCACTAATAAGTATATGTGCACTCCATCAGAAAAATGTACTGATGTACTGATGGCACAATGAAACATGTACTGAAAATATTAATGTGGAAAAAATGAATTCAGGCAAAATCAGTGTATGGATGACCTTACTGGAGTGCACTGCCTTTAACAGTGGAGAGAAACAATCTTTAAACACAGGTAAGCAATGTCAATTGTCCTGATCTTTAAAATAACAGAAAACTCTAGCATAGAGCACAATATGGCATAATTTTATATAAGCTGCATAAAATTCTTGCCCTGTTGGCTCACCAGTAGGTGCTCTAGACGACACATGGATCAGAAAAGAAAATTCTTGTAGGAGAAAGTCCCTTTTCCAATTTCTATTTGTTGAATAGTGATTGTATCAGCACTGAGGATGCTAAGTTTCCTGCTGAATTAGATGTTTTATGGTTCAACATTACAGCAGTCGACTATATAAATCTAAATGTTTTATAAGTAAAGGACACAAAGGGTCCTATCCAAAGGGAACTCCTGAGCCTGCATATTACCCCATTATAATCCATATAACCAGGTCTGACCCAGCGTGGCATCTTGGTGATAAATTGCTGTAACAACTACGTATACACATTGTAATACAGTTCAGGCTATTACCAATAAAAATCAGTTATTTGGCCTCTGACATTTATACAAGCCATAAATATCTAGAAATAAGAAAGCTAGATTCTGCTTTTCTATTTCTTGTCTTCCTAATGATGCATTTTTTTTTCAAACTTGTTAACAACCCTGTGTCCAAGAGCTGTCCAGCTCTCTGCAGTCATTGTGCACATTTCCATTTCCCTAAATAAATGCCAACTTTTCACTGAAGCTCTTTAACAACAATTTTTCCCTCTGTGCTTTTGACACCTCAGTTATATTCTCTCTGGGTTGTAAAATGAAAATTCTTAGATGCTTTGGCTTAAATAGTCCAGTTTTGATGTTTTTATTGCAATGTGCCTCCCTCCCAGGAATCATTTATAGCATAAAGCTGAAGCTGGTAGAACAGACCAAATTACTTTTTTCTATATATATTGCAGCTAAAAAATTCAAAAATAAAAAATAAATTTACAATAAAAATACATATTATTAAATTTTACAAAGCAGAAATGCAAGACTTTTTGTTAAAAACCCAGATGTCCTCCATATTGGGCACACTTTGACACGTTCTCTTTTACATCAGCTTCAGCCACTGCAACTGTCTCCTACCAGGCATCCATGAAAACTTAATTTTTTTTTTTTTATAAAATTAAGTACTTCCATTCAGCCTTGGCACAGCAGCTCCTAGATGCCCTTGGATGGTTTAATAAATTTACTAAAACATTTAAGTCTCTTGGTTCAGGTAAAACCTGTGTAAACAGAGACATGCCTTGTGTCATACACTGTCCAACTCAGCAGTCTGATCTCAGCACCAAAACTTGCTCAGATGTGCCTGACTACCCTGATTTAAAGAGATGGTGGAACTCATCTAACCTGACACATGAGGTAATGAGCACCTGGAGAATTATACCTATTGTAACACTTTAGTACAAACTTTGGTGCCTAAGCTGATTGCCACAGTTACAAATGTGGGCTTGTAGCTGTAAAACCCCCTGACCAGATCTGACAAAGGCACAGCCCTAAAGACAAGAACTCTGCTCCAGAGCAATGAGGGCTTTAACTTAAGCATAAATGCTGTATGTAGTGATGGTGAGCAACAACCTACAGCCCAGCAGGCGTTGACCCATCTGTCCAAGAGGTCAGGCACTCTTTACCAAGTTAGGCAGAATGGAAGTAACCCAAGCACAATTCTAAGCTAGTAGACAAACACAAAACAATTATCCCTGTGAAGGTCACTGTAGGAATTTCTGTCCTGCTTTGAAATGGATAAGGCCTTGACTGCCAGCTTCAAACCCTAACATGTTTTTCCTTAACTGCTAGCATTTGTTCCCAGGCCCCCTTCTATTTTGCTGGTATCTGAACTCCTTACATCATATCAGACTCTTTCTTTGCCCCAGTTTGACTCTTTCATGACTTGGTCTTGTTTGTCAAGATTTGTCTTGACTTCTTTCACTCTGATTCAACTGAGTTTAACCAACAGGAAGGACCAACTGTGTTCCAGTCGAGACAAACTGAATCAGACTACAGCCCAATTTCCACCGAGTCTGAGAGTCCTGACTACTGTAAACACGTAATAAAAGAAACTTGTTGAAACTGGGAGACTCTACACTGTGCTCGGTGGCATTTTTTTGGAAATTGAACATAACATGATGAATTTTGGGAATGGCACATCTGCTCTCCTACACAGTTTCTTGGGGAATGTTGAAGGTGAGTTGAAGGAAGAAAAATGTATCAAAGGCTATTAAACACAAAGATACCATCTGTGGTCTGGGAAGTCCCTGGACTGCAAATCACTGCAAGAGGGGGAAATACATCAGCAAAGCATCACTGGCCCCACTCCATCCTGCTGTTGTCTGCAGTTGGACACAGACTTCCATGGTTCAAGAAAGATATTTTATGTTCTCAGGTAGCCGGGGGAAACCATCATCAAAATTTATAATCAACTGCATTTTTTGTTTAAGGTAGTGCCTTTCCTGCTTCCCAGTCAGAGCAGTGGGAAGAGGGAGTAAGCCCAGGCACACTATGAGAGGGTGGACAACAGACCTGCAGAGTTCACTAGATTAAATGAAGAGGGGGGAAAAGGGGACAAAGGGAAACAAGCCCCCCACCCCCCACCACCAGAATACGTATCTTTGGTATGGATTAGAGGCCTCACAAGCAGTGTCCCTGGCACAGAGGGAAAGGTGAACTTTTAAGGCCTCTACTAGCAGAGAAGACCTGAAAGAACAATCCCTGAGCTGGGCCATGAGCTTGGATGGCAGATGACCAACAGAGATGAGCCTCCTGACAGAGGATATATCCAGGGTATGCATCCCTAGTGTCAGGGGATGTCACTCTTTCTAGCATCCCCTAACAGGAGGTGCAGAATTAAATAACATGTTGTGGAAACTTGCTAAAATGCGAAAGAAGATCTCTCCATTTCTGAACAAACTGCAAAATACAGGGCTGGGCTGTGCATTTAGGAAGTGTTGGAGCCTCTTTCAGCTTGTCACAAAGACAGATGAGATCAGTCAGCATTTGATCTGGGATAGCACAAATCCTGAGCCCCCAGTACCGTTGTTTCTGTAACAGATGTGTTTTGTTTCTGTCCTGAATGTGCTTGCTCCTCAGTTCAGACCTCAAGTATGGAGGAAGGGAGGGTGCCCCCAGACCCACACATGTGGGCAGGAGGAGCCTGGCGGCAGGTGCAGACACACCACAGCATGGGTGGTGACACGTACCCGAGCCCAGAGCTGTCTGGGGATAACCTGAGCATCTGGCAAGTCTATCTGCTGCAATGCTCTACACCATTTGTCCAAGATATTCTCCCCTCTCCCTCTGTGAGGCTCTGTGCAGTGACCTGATGCACCCCTAGGAAGAGTCCAGCTTCAATGCAATTAGCACAAACATCAGAAAGCGTCTCCCTGTCTCACAACTCCATACAGCCAGGGCACAGCTTGAACATGTTTATTCTGTGCAAAGCTTATGAAGAATTTGCATTAGAAAACAGAGACAAATGGAAATTTTGGCTTTCACTGCTGTTTTTAAAGCAAATGACACCCAAAGTGCTATTTACCTATTATCCAAATTCTGTTGTTGAAAGCACTAGCTTTGCAATATGAATTTTTAAATTTATTTTAAAGCAATATTAGGAAATGCATTTTATACCATGTAATTATATTAATAAAGAAATTTATTTGATGTTCAATATTTATTCTTCTCTCCCTGTAATCACACTTTTGATGCAGCATACATTTACAATGAAAAAATGCATTTTCAAATGTCTTCAACCTGGTTTTATGATTATTTGTTTAATCACAATCCGTTAAAACCTTCAGGTTTTGCGTGCAGGGTTTGTGTTTTGGTGTTTTTGTTTCTTGATGCCTTTGCGGGTTTTTTTTATTTATTTTTTTTTTAATGGTCTGTTTTCCTTTGGTTGGCACAGGGAAAAAAGGAATTTGGGTTTAGCATGTAGAATTTAACTAAGCTTTATTTATTTTATTGTCAAAAGTAATAATAGGAAGTAATTTAAGTACTTTGAAGATGTGCATTTAGTGGTCTTTGAAGCATAATCCCATTAAGATTAATAATGAATTACATCTGAGAAAGACTATGTCCCTTAATACTAATGTCTTTTGCAAGGTGGATAAATCACTCAAGTTAACAGCAAAGACAAATGTGCAGAGGAGCTGTGTTGCACTGGTTTATTTGATGTTGGGAGGTTCTAATTTTGGTTTTTGTTTGTTTGTTTTGTTTTGTTTCTGTCTAGAAGACTCAAAAACTCATGGTCATTGAAAACAATGTGGTGCATCAGGCAAAGTGCTGAGGGAGGGGATTTTCCTGTGCTGTTCTGCACTGAAGTGGCCTCACCTAGAATGTTGTGTGCAGTTTTGGGTACCATAATACAAGACAGATATAAAGGTATTAGAGACCACCCAAAGGAGAGCTATGTAGATGCTGAAGGGTCTAAAGGGGAAGGAGGAGTGGCTGAGATCACTTGGTCTGTTCAGCCTGGAGAGAAGGAGACTGAAGGGAGACCTCATTGCAGTTACAACTTCTTTGTGAGGGGAAGAAGAGGGGAAGGCACTGATCTCTGCTCTGTGGTGACCAGTGACAGTGACAGGACCCAAGAGAATGGCCTGGAGTTACATCAGGGAGGCTTAGGGTGGATATTAGAAAAAGGGGTTTCACCCAGAGAGTGGCTGGGCACTGGAACAGGTTCCCCAGGGCGGTGGTCACAGCCCCAAGCCTGGCAGAGTTCAAGAAGCATTTGGAAAATACTCTTGGGCACATGGTGGGATTCTTGGTATTGTTCTGTGCAAGGCCAGGAGCTGGACTTAGTCATGGTGTGCACAGAAAGCCAAGATGGGTTGAAGAACTAAACAGTGAAGAAAATGTATCTGCCCTAGTTCTAATTTGGCTCAACAACCTGCGCTTCTGAGCATCCCATGTGGTCTTGCACAGATACCAACCTCCAGCTTCACTCAGAGGTGCTGCAGTGTCCCTGAGTGGAGAGATTCTGCTTCTTTGCCAGGAACGGCAACGATTTTTGTGACATGCATAGCTATGAAGTAAAAGATAGACAGATGTAAAGCATGGTTTGTCTCTTTTAAGAGCAAGAAGAATGCAACCAAGAACTGAAACAGAGTCTGCAAGGGAAAGCCTTAAGTTATGGCTCATCCTAGCCTGACCATTCTGAGGAAGAAGCCATTTCCCTTGAGCATCCTTTCAGGTCCTTGTAGCAGAGACCTGGTGGGGCAGCTCTCAGTCTCCACTCTGGTAGGATAAGCATCACTGGCAGGACACAAAGCAGAATCTCCTCCTGTCCTCTGCTATTACATGTGTGTCAACCAGCTAAATCTTCATCCTGCTTAATTTATAAGAGCTAAAGAGGTCATACTACACACTGGTAGAACCACAAAATCAGCGCTGCTTTGCCCAGCAAATAATGGATGTCACTTCTGATGACAATTGGTTCAAGGTGCAACAAACCTCGCAGCATGTGCAACCTTCAAAGCACCTATTAAAAATATATTTTTATGTTGTAATAGCTTACTAAGAAAGATGCATTGATTTCTTTCCCTCACATCTGAGAAGCAATTGCACAGACATATTCAGAAGAATGCACATAATATACTTGAAAAACTAAGCGTGAAAAATCAGTTTAGATTTCACTGAGTGTGAATTTGGGGAGAAAAATTATCCCTCCACCTTCTCACTACTAATGCAGTAGGGTTTATTTTTGAATGAAGGCAATATGAGCTTAAATTAAATGTCAAATATAATTTAACATTAAAGCATGAAGTGGCTGAGCGTGTGCATGTCAAAGCTAGCAGCTCTTCTGAGTGGTTAATTGCTATCTACAAAATAATAACCTATAAAAAGATCTCTCATTTTCAGAAGTGAAGCTTAAATTTACTGTACTGGAATAATTTTAACAAAATAGAGCTTTAGAAGCCTTTTTAGTCACCCATGCCACATGAAGATACACAATGCCAAATAAAAACATCTGCAATCTGGCTGCCTCCTTCTCTGGGAGATGTCTAGACTCCTTTTATAATCAGCAAAGAGAAACAGACACTTCTAGGCTGTAGTTCATCTTGTCCTAAACTAGATATCTTAAATAGGCCAGAAGAATCACATCTGAAAAATGCCCATTTCCACTGACTGTAAAGGGAGCCAGCAGTGATTAATTCAGAGGCAAAAAACTACCAGCAATGTGTGGTTTTGATCATTTTCTGCCAGCAAGATCAATTGACCAGTACTGCAATTATATATATTTTTTTTCCACTGACACTGTTAGGTAACTATTATTAGTGTTAGCAAGTGGCTATTTTATGCAACTTTCTGCCCATGTCAGAAAGTAGTGAAATCCTTGTCAAAAGAAACTCCAAGTCTGGGACTTTAGCTCTGGGGTTGAACTCTAGAAAGACTTTACAACAGATCAAATAGCTAAAACTGAGCAAAAGAGCCCCAAGGCACCCAACCTTCCATACACTGGCTTAATTCTAGCCACAAAAATAGTCCCATAGGGCAGATATAGACAACTTTTAAAATAGTTTGCTGGTTACGAGTGGGCAGAGGTCTGTCTGCTGTAGTGCAAAGAACTGGCTGGAAACCACCACTAAATCAGCTGAGCTCTACTTGAATGAAGTAAGGGAAAACAAAACAGAGAAGACAACACATGCTTTTTATATTGGTAGACTCCCTTCTTAAGATTATGACTTAATTTTGCCCCCCCCCCCCACTTTGTTTTTATGGTATTCCTAAATATGTAACAGCATAAATAATCCAGAAAAGCTGACTCCAATGCATTAGGAACAGCTAGACAAAATCCTGAGAGGTATGAAGTCAACAGCAAAGCTATAACTGACTTAAACTGATTCACAACTTCAATCCTTCAGCATTTAGAACACCTAAATATCAAAGAAGGTTTCCAGAATACGCAATAACAATATGTTATTGTAATGTTTCTATACAACTATTTTTGAGAGAACAAGGAGGAAGAAGTTTGAGATAAGAGAAAACAAGAAATGAGTTTTGTAAAGGCATTACCATTGGGTCCAATGAATCTAAAACCAATAAACTATAATTTTCATCATGATTTCTTGTTTGTTTTCAAAGTGACATATCCACTGACACAGAAGCTTTGATATATGAGTTGACAAGGGTCATGCAAGTTACATGATGGAGATTGTTGGAAAGTTAAACAGAGTAATCTGAACACTAAATATACCTTATATAATCATAAAAACATCGAGTTAGATTTCTAAATGCTAGATATAATATTGAGTGAGTGATATGGATGAAAGAAATAGAGGGCAATCACAGGAGAAGAAGTAAACAATTCCTGTCCAAACCTTTCTACCAAAACAGATGCCTCTAAGCCCTACAGAGCTGACTCTTTACGGTTAAAAACTTTGAAACATAAGCAAGGCTTTCATTGCGAATTGCTCTCCAGTGTCCAAATCAGCACAGACAGTGGGCAAGCAGCCCAACACGGGACAGGGCCAGCGCCAGCTCGTGGCTCTGGTGCTGCAGCCACACTGCACAGTCACTGCCAAACGTGCAGATCTGCAGGAGACTTTACACAGCGGCATGAGCCCTGGGCACAGGGCTGCCATCCTCAGCTGCTGCCAGTTTGGCCACTGCTCACCCTCTCTGTGGGTGGTGGGGTGCCAGCCATGAGCTGTTCTGAGCAGCTCCCAACACCTCCTGCCCACTGTGTCTGAACTGAGGGGCTGCCCTGTTGGCAGCAGAACCTTGGCACTGTCAGGGCAGCCCTGGACTACCTCAGCTGCAGCAGTGGGAGCACAGGGCTGCCTTTGTCAAAGGAGGGAAGGTTACAGCAACCTGGGAGTGGTTCCTCACCCCTGTCATCTCTGACTGAGAAAGACAGTGAGGACCAGAGTGTTATTTCAAGCCCCAGCACAGTGAGTATAGAACATAGCTCCTTTGCTGCCATCCTTCCCCTTGGTGTGCTGTGAGCAAGCACAGAGCAGCTCAGGGTTATCTCATGCTCTCAGATAAGGTCTAGGTTGGTGTATTCATGATTCCCATTTTGGCAGTGGGTAGGAGCTTCTTGATGTGGCTCCTCCTCCGTACTTTTACCTGGTGTGAGGCTGTTTATAACCTCAGTGCCTTTCCTGCACTGTGGCTTCTGCCAACCCTCCACTGTGTGGGCTCGTGAAAGGACACAGGGACTAACTGTCCTGGTAATAGGCCCATTTCCACACAACAGAAAGGAGAAGCAGAAGGCCATGACAATCATAAGTTATTCCTTTCAGAGATATCCCACATGCTGATACCTCTTTCCAGCTTGAGGCAGAAAAATGCAAAGAAAGACTGGTGTTTTGCTGGACTGGGTGGAAAAACACTTACAAAGATTACTGGAAAAGTGAAACATCTAGGGGATGCTGTAGCATTATGTTATGGAGTGACTTGCATGGAACTTGCATTCCAAGAGAGGCAAGAACATCCCTGTGCAGTGACTGCAGTGATTCCATGGTAAGAACAGAAAGTGACTCAGAAGAAGAAAACAAGGGCAGTAAAACTGGCACTGCAAATGTTACTTAATCTGGCATAAGGTCTGCTGACATCAGACCAGCCAGGAATGTTATATATTTAATTGCTAGTGATCCTGAACTGGAGAAATCACTTATTTGTGTCATCTGGTTGCTCCTTTGTCAGCAAAGCTTTGGTTCTTAGGCTACTGTTGAAACCTAGAGAGGTCTAGACCTGCTACCTGAAGTCTGATAAACTGCTCCCATCAGTGGTCTGATGCTTCATTAGCATGATCCATTCACCAGTGTCTCTGCCTTCTGTATATTTGAAGTCATAATGAATGTTTTACAATACAAGAGAATTGCTTTGCCCCCAAAGAGAGGATCTGAATATCTTGTAATACTGGTCATCATAATAAAAATCTACCTGCAGTACTTGTTGTGTGGTCAGTCCCCTAATTTTCTGCAAGTTAAACTCTATCACAAATAATTAAGAACTTTGAAACCTCAAAATTTACTGATTTAACAGAAAAGATGGGTTGTAACAGATGAACTCCAGCAAATTTTGCTGAGTTGGTTCAGATGTTACTGCTCTCAGTTATTTTTGCCACCCTTCTGCCAAAGTTACTGCCCCTGGACAGAATGGCAAGCTAAAATCTGAGCCTGTATCTCACACAGGCCCTTCAAACTGCTGAGATAAAAGTCTGCAAAAGGACACCCTTGAAGTACAGGTGCCCAGTCTTTTTTTGTTGACCCTGATTCAGGGTAGAGTTGAAATAAATATCTCCATCAAAAGCCTTAAAAATAAAATATAGGAAAACAAGAATGCATCAAAACTACCTGAATTTTCTCTCCCACTTGTTCCCTCAATGAATTCAAGTCACAGCCTTGCATCTCTACAACTGTCCTGTCTCTGCTACCTGCCAATTTTAGCCAGGGCCCTCCATTATAGGGCTAGATGAAAAGGAAGTTATGAAAGGATGTGAGCCATAGCTTTCCTAAACCTTTTATATTTTCTAAGATCCTCAGTCAGCTCCCAAACACATTTTCTGGTTCTCTCACAATTCCAGCATACAGAATGGAAACACAAATTGCCAAACAGATGCAGCTATTTGTAAGAAAGAACCAAAACCTTCTGTCCTCTCTCAATGATCTCTGACTTTCTGAATCTTGCCTGAACATTCATCAAATATTCTCTTTGTCTGTTATCATCCCTCTTAAATACATAAAGAACTCATTCATGAATGTATAAACTTTTCTTAGTCTCTAAAGTAAGTGGAATTTTTTTTTAAAATGCTTTAAATCAAATTCACTCAGTGCATGTTCCTCTGTTCTGCTATGCTCCTTGCTTCAGAGACTGTCTCTTTTTGATCCTTTATTCCTGACTTCTCTCCAGCACTGATTTCTCTGTCAGTTTGGGAGCTGTGACTTGTGTAAATGTTTAGACAGAGTATTTTGATGTTTTTCCTGTTTCACTTTTTAAAAAATTCTCTCTCAAAATTGGTGCTGATGAAGGTTAAAGATGCTCAAGGGTAATGTAATTGAGGCTTTTGCTCTCCTCACTCTACACCCCATTATATGAAGAAATAGTCAGGTAACTGTTGATAAATCAGAAATTCCATCTGAGTTGCATCAAGCTCTGCACCTGCACAAGTAACAAACTTTGGTTCATCCTACTACATTATACAGGCCCAAACTCACCTAGGACCAAAGACCATAACCCAGGAAAAAGTTCCTCTTCAGGAAGCAGTACCCCATTGTGTATTTCCTACCTGTACATATTGAATTCTGAGGGAAAAATGATTGTGCTATTTCTGTCACGCTGTGCCAGGAGACCAACACTTCGGTTTCAGAAGTCATGCCATCTTTTCCCCAAAAAACATTAAATATTCTTTGGACACCGCTTTATGTAACACTTGTCTCCAATGGTTAAATCCCCTTTTTTCTTCCAGTGAGAAGACTGGCAACAAAGCAGCAGAGACTGAGTCAACGCTAAGATAGAATGTAGCTGAAAGAGCAAAGAAACCTTTCTTTGGTGTGTGTGTATATATATACAAACAAATGCATATATATATATATATATTTATAAACTTTTGCATTACACTCACTTCCAGAGATAGAGAAGTGTCTGTTAAGAAGCAACAGAGAGCTCTGAGATAGAGTAATTGGAAATGTGTCCTTCTGCAACTCCTATTCACTGCTGGTGTTCAGCAATAAAAAGAGAATTGCAACCATGAATCACAAACACTACTGTGCTATCTTGATACTGCCTTTCAAGAACTGAAAAGACAAACACCACTTAGTCAAGGAGAAACCCTCATATATCTGATACACCTCCAAATGCTCTGTGATTAATCTTTTTTCTTAAAAACAAACATACCTAAACAAACAGTGGTTGAACAAAAAAATCTTACATCCAAGAATCCAGATTTCTAAAGCTTTGATGGAATGAGGCCATTGGTGAGCAACAGTGGAACTTTACATAGAAAAAACCCCAAACACTTTACTAAAGCTATCAAAAGAGCTATTCTTTCAGGTAGTTTTGGAGTAAATAAAACAACACTTAGTCCTTTAAGTGATTTGTTTGCATTAAATGATTCATTTGCATTTATGTGTCTAATCCCAGAGAGGTTATTGTGCTGCAGCATACTCACACATTCAATCAGGCTATTCTTTAAAGCCAAGTGTTGTGGCTTCTAAAGTGGGAGTGTGGATGCTGGATAGCAGCAGAGTTGGAATCCACTACATAAACTGAAAGAATTTCCTATTCTGTATTGTCCACATCACGCTTTCTTGTTGAAACAACATCAACCTTTCAGCAGTGGGAAGCGGGTGGCCTGGGGAGCAGGAGGGATTCCTGACATGCTGAGTGGCCCTTTGGGAATCACTGTGAGATGTGTTTGCAAAAGCTCTGGTGGCTGCCACAGTTCTTCTTGTTAGCACTTTTTGAACAGCTTCCATAAGCCTCTTCAGGATTACTGTCTCAAAGTGGCAGTGGAAGGCAGTGAGAATTTCAAGTTTCAGATCCCTCTTCTAAGTCATGCACACCCCTTGTGCTTCAGGGTGGGACCTGGAGGTTTTTGGTTAGGCTGGGCATCACTGCCTTTGTGTTCTTGCTGCTTCTCTTGCCCCATTACTGACCCTCATCTGGACTGAGACTGTGGTAAGAGACTGTAAAGAATATAAAGTCAACAGATTTTTGTCCATTTAGCATCCTGAACTGATGGATCTTGGGCTTAGTGAAAGAAAGAATATGGACACAGCTGAGGTAGGTCAGCTGAGGTTTTTACATTGGTTTAACCATGTGATTAATCCACACCCTCAGTATCTATCTATCTATCTATCTATCTATCTATCTATCTATCTATCTATCTATCTATCTATCTATCTATCTATCCATCCATCCATCCATCCTTCTCTCTTTGCCAAGATTTAGGAGCTCTGGTTGAAAAAGACACTTACGTAAGTGCTAATGCAATCTGAATAAATGGTGGCATTTAGGCAGGGGCAACGAGGGGTTGAGACAACCATTACATAACGTAATTGGAGATTTATCCACGAAAGCTTTATACTTGGAGGGGGACAAACTAAATGTCCCAGAAACCAGCAGTTAAACAAACACTGAATTTGTAAACCCATTCAGAATTTGTAAAAAGTATTGTTGTTTTATTACTGTTATTTATCTTGATCGCATTTGTTCTGCTTAGAAGACATAAAACACAGGGACTCTTTGCCTTAATTGCTGGGTCTATTCTTTAGTAAACAATGAAAAGTGATTAGAGATGTTTTTTGGCATGCACAGTCCAAAACCACCTAGTGAGAGTTCAAAGAACAAAGCAAATGCTTATTGGAAGAAATTACTCAGCTAACTAAACTTGTATATCTTTGAGTCAGACATTTTTGCAGCATCTTTACCCCATTTATCAATGCACAATTACTGTCACTATTGTGTTGTGTCATTAGGCGTAAGGTTACAAGTGCCAGTCGGAATAAAAAAATTGCAGTAATGTTGGCATAATTTTTCATTATCATCTTCATTAACCACAGCTAGTGGGAGTAAGAGTTTATCCTTGCTGTTGTCATCGTCATGACAACGCTTCCAAAGCTTGTCTGCCGAGAGTTCAGCAGATACAAAAAACTGAATGTCCTCATTATTCCGCTTCTCACACTCTCACCCATGCCAAGGGTGATCCGAGATGCACGGGGCGCTTGATTTATCCCCTGTGATTTCTCCTGACAGCCTGGTATGGTGTCTCAGCTTAAGGCAATCGGTCTGATTTCACAGTTTAATTACCGCTAATCTGAAGGAGCGTGGCCAATGCTAATGAGCCAGCAGCAATCAAAGCAATAATGGCTAAACTTACCCTGTTTCATTCTTCTTTTTTTATTAAAACACCCCTGCTCTGAAATAAGCAAGTAACTTCTTCTCTGCACAACTGCATTGAAAGAACAGATGAGCTTCATGTACAATTTGGTGTTCTTTCAGAAGCAGACTGTAAGATTCCTTTGTATTTTCCACTGAAACGTCTGCTTAAGGTTAGTTTTCAAACAGATTTGATTCAAGAAAAGAACCAATAATTAGAAAAAACTCATTAGCAGATCACTATCTTAACCACAGAACATCCACACTGGCACACTGGGGCCAAATTTTGGGTGGAGGCCTTCTTGATTTTTGCAGCTGGGCATCACTGAATTACTCAGTGAATGGAAATATCTATACTGGCATTTTGGAAGAGAGGTTATAATATTCAGAAAGGGCTTTATTGTAACAGGAATTAATTACAGAACTGGATGACAATCCACCCTGCAAAATGACTGGTGCCCTCAGTTTACACCCCCCAATAGCAGCAACTCGCACAGTCTCCCTTTTTTTGTGCTTCTCTGCTATTGTTAAAATAGATGAAGGAAAGTATAGAAAATATCTTCAGAACTGATTTGTGTCAATCATACCAGTCAAATACCTGGAGCGAGTACAGGAAAATAAAAACAACTGGGCCCTCTATTTTCCTTTCTGTACATTCATCAGCTGCATTTTAGGTTCCTTCAGATAAATTTCCCTTGGTCTTTTTCTTCCTCAGAGCAGAAACCCTACTTAAAATATTTACCAAACTTTAATGTAATGATTTGATTAACATACAAACTCTTTCTCACTTTAATGATTCCCCAAACAGAAAAAAACTTATCAGAACAAGAGCCCCAACATCAGTGTAAATCCTGGCTCCTTCAGCCACCTTCATACAGCTATTCCATATTTACTTTAGTGAGCCATAAGTAGACTCCGGTTCATTTTGAGTTAAGCAGAAAATGTGTGTTTCCATGCTACTGTGTGTGATTTATAGTATATAAATAGAAGGTTAGGAAATATTTTGCTTGTTAAATGACATGGGAGGAAGAAAGATAGAGGAACCAGCTATAAATAAAAGGATTTAGAGCAAATTTTGAAGCATGTGAAATGCTTGTGTTGTGCATGTCTCATGCTTGTCTCAAGCTTATTTGCTATTACTTCAAATTTGGTGTTGCTCAGTTAACCTGAAGGAAAATAGTTTCTCCCACAATTTTTCGGCACATGGATACCTGACCAGTGTGGAAAATCACATCTTTGAAGAAAAGGATGCTTAATAAAAGAGTAAGTATTAGAATCTATGACTTACTTTTTACAGCAGCTTCATTAAAATGTGTAATATAGCAAGACAATGACCCTTTATAGGATTAAACCTCTTACAAATCATTTTATCTCATCCATTCATTAAAGAGTTGTTCCATCAAGGATTGTTTCACATTCACCATATTGTATTTAACAATAGAAAAGTCCAGACTGCAATGTTACAGAGATCTGATATTTTGCAGTGGTTTTAAAACTTTTTTCTTTTGAGTCTGTCTCAGTACAAGGAAAATAATGCTCTGGGTAATCACAAAATATGGCTACTTCCATAAGATATATGAGAGAAAGAGAGTGTCACAAGAGGGGAACATCATTCTAATAATATTTTGTACTTCATCATAGCACTGTCAGAAGATGCCAATGGAGACTCTAAGTCATTTTAAAGAACCACTTCATTTACAGGGAAGGAGTTCACTCCTAATTAAGTTGGGAGGCCTCCAGGGCTTTCACCAGCCTTTGCAATTCTGATTTCCTTGGAGAACTCCTGGTAAATCTAAAAGATTCAGAGATTTCAGTGTGATTAAGACCCTATTGACACAGACATTAAAATGGTGCTAGTCAAACTATGCCATAAACCCTGCACAAGAAAATCCCCATGTCCACAACAGATGAGGTAAACTGAACTAGAAGTCTGTTGGAATGACAGTAATACAGCGTAACTATGAGGCACAAGCGGCAAAAAGGAAAAGAAAAAAAAATCTAGGTTCAAATAACTTATTTCCATTAGTACACCTTATCGATATTCACCTGCCTTGGCTGGCCGAGGCACTTGGAAATCTTGCTATTATGTCAAAATAGAAAGTAAAAAATTAAATCTAGGAGCTGCAAAATTCAAACTGTGTGTGAAAGACTTAAAATTCTCTTATCTTCTCACTTAGAATGAATCTATGTGGCAACAATTTAATCTGGTGCCACCAAGCTGACGTGGTAGAGTCATAGAATCATAGAATCATAGAATCATAGAATCGATTGGGTTGGAAAAGACCTCCAAGATCATCGAGTCCAACCCTTGGTCCAACTCTAGCTCATTTACTAGATCATGGCACCCAGCGCCACGTCCAATCTGCATTTAAAGATCTCTAGGGATGGTGAATCCACCACCTCTCCGGGCAGCCCATTCCAATGCCTGATTACTCTCTCTGTAAAAAATTTTTTTCTGATATCCAACTTAAATTTCCCCTGGCAGAGCTTAAGCCCATGCCCCCTTGTTCTATTGCTGAGTGCCTGGGAGAAGAGACCAGCCCCCACCTGGCTATAACTTCCCTTCAGGTAGTTATAGACAGTGATGAGGTCACCTCTGAGCCTCCTCTTCTCCAGGCTAAACAACCCCAGCTCCCTCAGCCTCTCCCCATAGGACTTGTGCTCCAGTCCCTTCACCAGCCTTGTTGCTCTTCTCTGGACCCGCTCCAGCATCTCAATATCTTTTCTGAACTGAGGGGCCCAGAACTGAACACAGTACTCAAGGTGTGGCCTCACCAATGCAGAGTACAGGGGAAGGATCACTTCCCTGGTCCTGCTGGCCACGCTATTTTTGATACAGGACAGGATCCCATTGGCCTTCTTGGCCACCTGGGCACACTGTTGACTCATGTTGAGCTTCCTGTCAATTAGTACTCCAAGGTCCTTTTCTGCCTGGCTGCTCTCCAGCCACTCTGTGCCCAGCCTGTAGCGCTGCAGGGGGTTGTTGTGGCCAAAGTGCAGGACCCGGCACTTGGCCTTGTTGAACTTCATCCCATTGGAATCAGCCCATCTCTCAAGTCTATCCAGATCCCTCTGCAGAGCCCTCCTGCCTTCCAGCAGGTCGACACTCCCTCCCAACTTGGTGTCATCAGCAAATTTGCTGATGATGGACTCAATCCCCTCATCTAAATCATCAATAAAGATGTTAAACAGGACTGGACCCAACACAGACCCCTGGGGAACACCACTGGTGACCGGCCGCCAGCTGGATGCAGCTCCGTTCACCAGCACTCTCTGGGCCCGACCCTCCAGCCAGCTCTTAATCCAGGAGAGGCTACACTTGTCTAAGCCATGGGCTACCAGCTTTTTCAGGAGTATATTATGGGAGACAGTATCAAAGGCCTTGCTGAAGTCCAGATAGACCACATCCACAGCCTTCCCCTCATCCACCAGGTGGGTCACCTGATCGTAGAAAGAGATCAGGTTGGTCAGACAGGACCTGCCCCTCCTAAACCCATGCTGGCTGGGTCTAATCCCTTGTCCACCCTGAAGGTGCTGTGTGATTGCACTCAGGATGAACTGCTCCATAACCCTGCCAGGCACAGAGGTCAGGCTGACAGGCCTGTAGTTGCCAGGGTCCTGCTTGCAGCCCTTTTTGTGGATTGGGGTGACATTCGCCAACCTCCAATCATCTGGGACCTCCCCAGAGAGCCAGGACTGTTGGAAGATGATGGAGAGCGGTTTGGCAAGCTCTTCTGCCAGCTCCTTCATCACCCTGGGATGGATCCCATCTGGTCCCATAGACTTGTTAGGATCCAGCTGGCTCAGTAAGTCGGTCACTATTTCCTCCTGGAATACAGGAGGGGTATTCAGCTCCCTCTCCCTGTCTACCAGCTCCAGAGGCCAGTTGTCTTGAGGGCCACCTGTCTTACTGGTGAAAACTGAGGCAAAGTAGGTGTTAAGTACCTCAGCCTTCTCCTCATCTTCCTTAACTATATTTCCCTCCAAGTCCAACAGAGAATGGAGGTTTTCCTTGCCCCTCTTTTTGTTATTAATGTATTTATAAAAGGACTTTTTGTTATCCCTAACTGAAATAGCCAAATTTACTTCAAATTCCACTTTTCTTTCCCTAATTTTTTTCCTGCATGACCTAGCTCTATCTGTAAATTCTTCATAAGTAGCCAGCCCTTTTTTCCATAGTCTGTAAACTTTCTTTTTATCCCTGATTTCTTGCAGAATCTCCCTATTTAACCAAGCTGGCTGTCTTCCCCTCCGGCTGGCCTTTCGGCACACTGGGACAGCCTGTTGCTGTGCATTCAAAATCTCCCTCTTAAAACATGTCCATCCCTCCTGGACCCCCTTACCTTTAAGGGTTGTTTCCCAGGGTATGCTCTGAATCAGTTCTTTGAATAGGCCAAAATCTGCTCTCCGAAAGTCCAAGGTAGAGGTTTTAATGGTGACTCTCCTTACATCCCTGAGGACTGAAAATTCTATTATTTCATGGTCACTGTGCCCCAGGCGGCCTCCAACCACTACATCATCTACCAGCCCCTCTCTGTTTGTAAATAGTAGGTCTAGCAGGGCCTTCCCCCTGGTAGGCTCATTTACCAGTTGATGAAGGAAATTGTCCTCTATACACTCCAGGAACCTCCTTGACTGCCTCTTCTCTGCAGTATGAAGCTCCCAGCAGATATCTGGCAGGTTAAAGTCACCCACAAGAACAAGGGCTGGAGATTTTGAGACATCTGCCAGCTGCTTGTAGAATAATTCATCCCCTTCATCATCCTGGTTGGGTGGTCTGTAACAGACACCCACAAGGGTGTCAGCCTTGTTGGCCTTGCCCCTGATTCTGGCCCACAGGCACTCAACCTTGTCACTGCTGACCTCAACTTCAACAGAGTCAAGAGACTCTCTAACATATAAAGCCACCCCTCCACCTCTCCTTCCCTGCCTGTCTTTTCTGAAGAGCTTGTAGCCCCCCATAGCAGCACTCCAGTCATGTGATTCATCCCACCACGTTTCTGTGACAGCAACTATGTCATAGTTTTCCTGCTGCACTATGGCTTCCAGCTCCTCTTGTTTGTTTCCCATACTGCGTGCATTGGTGTACATGCACTTCAGCTGGGCCATTGATTTCATTCTCAACTCAGGCTCTATGCTCTTAGGCCTGTCTCTGGAGAGCCCAGTTGCCGTCCCTTCCCCCTTCAAACCTAGTTTAAAGCCCTCCTAACTAACCCTGCCAACTTATGGGCTACAGTTCTTTTGCCCTCCCTAGATAAATGAAGCCCATCTGCTTTGATGAGACTTGGCAACACGGAGTTCGCGCCATGATCAAAAAACCCAAAATTTTGACGATAGCACCATCCCCTAAGCCACCTGTTGGTAAGCTGGGCTTTCCTAAACCTCTCCTCATTCATTCCAGCTCACATGAAGGAGATCTGAAACCCTGTAAATAAAACAGAAATTTCCACATAGGGCTAAATTCTCTGGTTTGGTTCACTGAAAAACTCCTCAAACTCTATCAGTACAGCAGGCAGAAAAGAAGAAAGGAAAGGGGCACAATACTACTACTACTACTACTTGTTATTATTATTATCAACAATAACAATGATAATAGTAGTAGCAGTAATAAAAATGATTATATATATATACAAACCCCCCCTTATGAGAATCAAATCCCCTAATTTGCACTTACACCCCTATTATTATCTCATTCTGAACCCAACTGATTATTTCTGACATAGAAGGTGCTGTCCATATATATGCACCCCAAAACAGAAGGCATGGAAATCTAGACTCCTTATTTGTAGTTTCTCCCCTTTTCCTGAATATCCATCAGAAGGTCTGGGTTGACAAGAAGTTGCCACTCAAGGGCAAAATTGAGGATTTGTAAATTTGGGTCAAAGAGAGCAAGTTGAACTGAAAAGAACTAATTTTATGTCATTTTGAATAATGAAAGTACTACAGCCATGGATTACCCTTCTCTTGCCAAAAATGGGAATTATTAGCAGAAGTGTAAGGCCTTTTTGTTATAAAAGTGATAGAGACATTAAGATAGAGATGCCATTAACAAATGTCGGGTATTTTAGTGAAGTGTGGTGTGATAGAACCTGTGACAAAATATGAGGAGAAGATACTTCTAAAATATGATGCAGGGACACATTAGTCACATAAAGGCAATGAAGATCAAAGAATAGACTGTCAAGAAATCTCAGTAGATTTCTTTCAGGATGTTGTGAGTTTGGAGGTCATCAGTTTTGGTGGCTGTGGATCTGGCATCCTGGTACATCCCCCCCTCCCACAAAAAGAAAAGGAATTGCTCAGGTGATTATCTACCAAAAAGGCCAGACCCAGAGCTGCTGAGACTGCACTTCAGGTGCAGCTGGAACTGGCTCCATTTTTTAAGTTACAATAAAGCAACTGCTTTCTATTATTCTGAAACAGGGTTTCTGCTGAGGTTTTTCTTTGCAAGACAGGAGTAAAAGAGCAGTATCAGGTCACTGCTGGGGAAAAGAAGGGATCTGAGGAATCACACAGAAGAATCAAAAGAGAGGGCATTTGAAGTGAACTCAAAGACAGAAAACCAAAATTAATAAAATTGGAGTGATCTTCAAACAGAAAAAAAGTCAGAGGCAAAGGAAAATAAAGAAAGCAAACGGTTCATTTAGCCACCAAGACTAATTCCCCTTCTTGTTAGAAAAGACTTTCATAGATCAAAGTGTTAGAGCATTCTGAATTTCACTTGGGCTATCAGTGATATCCTGATTAGATTTGTATTTAAACAGAATTCCCATACATTTCAATTTCGAGAATCATTGGAGCCAATTGCTCTTTCAAGTTAGACCTAAATTATCCATTCCCTAACAGAAAGTGAAAAGGCATACAGTATTGATACCCACCATTGTTCTGCACAGCCACATATACTTTCAGTAGTCATGAGCATAAATGGAAGTGTTCTGTATTCATACAGTTCCACTGATAAACTGAAAACTTGCTACACTAACCCAGAGCAGGAGTATTCTTGGCTTTTAACTGCTTTAATATCCAAAGGATAGTCTTTCATCCAAGTCTTCAAAACTGTTCTTCAGAATAATTCCATGTGCCCAAAAGGATTTAAAAAGTAATTAAAATGTACTACAAAAGGTATTGATTTTCATATGTTGGGCTAAGCAGCTTCCACAAACAAGTGCCCTGGATGACGTGCCCATGAGAGTGCAAAGCCAGTTGTATCCCAAAACAGAGGCCTCTTCAAAAAATGATCTATTGATCTATTGATTTGCACATTTCAATATTCCTGAAGTGAACAGAAATTGAAATATCTATTGATACATCCCTGAAAGATAAACAGATTCACTCCTACTGAGAAACAGCTTAATGGGTAATATCACCCAAAAACAACAAAGAGGAATGAAAGGTACCCCTATAACAGGTCTGGGCATCAATGGAAATTGTAGCTGTTACTCAAATGCACAAGAACATGTATAGGGTCAGCACATTCATTATTCAGTTAAAACTCATCAGACTGTGGATTCTGTAAAAACATGGTGCTCTGACTTGACACCTCATTTTGAATGTAGGATTTAAAAATTACAGACTTTTGCTTTTTTTTCTTTTTGGCAACATGGTTCCATATTGTCTTACTTTTTACTTGCTACTATTCAGTAGACCCTGGGGGTCATGCTGTTAGTATGTGTTGTGCTGTCTATAAAATTATGAACTGCATGCAGGATAATAGGGAAAATCCATCAACAAAGGTTTTCACTGGATAATCTTCTGGATTCAGAGAACCACCATCCTCCTACTGCACAGAATTTTACTGCTGAAAGATGACTCTGAATCACAGTACAGCAAAACAAATTTTAGTAGTGTTTGTTGCTGTCGTGGACCTTTGTGAGTGCTCCCATCCTCCCCACTCTGCCACTGAAAGCTGCGCCTTTGCCCTTGCTGTGTTTTCTCACAAATTCCTTTCATAGTATCTCCACAACATCCTACTTCTACTCTCACTTTCCTTGTTATTGCAATTTTCTCTAAAGGATGATGCTGTCTAGCCCATCTGCAAGTAGAAAGCAAAGATATTTAAAAATGCAGTTTCCTGTGCAAGAGATTGGTTATTTCCTCATCTTACAAGATAAATCTTTGAAATCCTAATAAGAAAAATAATACACTATAACAATAATAATTAAATATCAAAGACTACTTGTAACTTTTCACTTATTCTGATGAAATTACAAATGAAACAAATCTACTATATATTTCTAACACCATACCACCAACATATCTGAATTATGGTTTTCTCTTATTTGATAGTTGAAATAATTTTAGAAAAATGTTAGGTGAAATGTAAGGTGCACACCTGCTGTTTTCACAGAATACTTTCTCTAGAAGGTAGGCTAACCCTACTTATGTTTGCAGCTCTCTTGCACAGAAAAATAAACAAGAATTTTAGTGTGAATTTACGAGTCAGGTTCAGGTCTTATTTCAAGTAGGAAAAATATCTGGGGTGGAAAATTTAGATGTAATTCATATGTGTCCTTTTGGGATCCTGTGGGGTGTAATTGTCTGTTCCCAGATGAAATTTCAGACTCAGAACCTCATTTTGCGTCTCATAAATGAGAAGGTGAAACATCAAAGGACCTTCCATTGCTAGACAGAAACAAAGCCATCATCATTATCAGTGATAACAGCTCTAATGGATGAACAAAACTTTTGCAGAGTTGGAAATGTGGCACAGATAATTCAAATGCAAACTCTTTTGGGTTATCCAAAGCCTTTGTCCAATAGCACTTTTCCCTTTTAACCCTTCTGTAACAAACAACGGCTCTTTAAAAGATGCCAATAATTTTCCTGTGGCAATATTTAGTATTCACAGAGTCATGTTTCGAGGTGTCAGTAGCTGCAGCTGTCCTTATTTGTGTGGTCCCAAAAATCGGGTTTGTACAAGACTTCTACTTCTTATATGCCCTGGCAAGTCTTTCTCCTGCAGCCCCCGAATTTGGCAGGTGCTCATGTTTAGCCAGGGAGCCACGGGAGTGACAGAGCAGGAACCCTCTCTCCTTACACTATTAAGAAAGCACTGAAGCACAATTCTGAGTATGGGCTCCAGGGTATTAACATATATAATGGGAAAATGAAAAAAAAAAGCCCATAGCATCCCTAATTCTAAACTGTTTAATCACTTCAGTTGCAATGATGGGCTAAGTCAAGCCATTGTACCTGCCCCTACTATTTAGTTCTCTTACATGATAGCTACTGTGTCATCCTCTGCAATAATCTCTGTAGGACAGGAAGAAAACCAAACACCCACCTTCCATTTCAAATTATTTTTAGTAAGTTACATGAATCATCTTTGTCAATATAACCCAGAGGATAATGAAAGCCTTTAAAAAGCTAACCCAGGTTACTCTCTCCATCACACCATTAAACATGTCTAGAGTTCTTTAAATCATGCTCTAGCAATTATTTTTTCAAATGTTGCTAAGCTTTGTAACCATGTTTCTCAAGTAAAAAGAGATCTGATTTTTCTTACATAAGTTCTTTGCAGACAAGAAAAAGAAAAATATGTACAAACAATCTCTAGGCTGCCTCTTTGGTATCTCCATTTTATTCACTACATAGCAAGAGATGTTGGAAAACATTTGTTTTAAATTATCTTTACTGCTACCAAAGAATTATTTTTATATTATTTATGTATTACTTTATGTTTGCTCTTTCACAGCTATGCTAAAACAACAGCAGTGGATGGTAGCAGGCAATGTTATAAACATTTTAATACTATATATATGTAAAATAATATGTATCAGTATTTACTTCTGCTCATCTTTTAAATCTTTCTTAGCAATAACAGGTAATATCAGCCTAGCTGGACATCAAGTAACTCATCACTGCAGTAAAGGCAGTCTGCTTCTGCCTTGTTTTAGACCATCTTCTGACTCAGACATTCTCATCTTTTTGGTTTTCACTTAATTTGCCTCCTCATTACCTTTTCAGCTGTAAAAAGATGTTAACCCTTTGCTGCTTCAATAGAAACTCTGGACATAACCAAACATTCCCTGCAGACAAAACCTACATGTTAAGATTCTTTTAGTCTTTTTTTGCCTGTGAAAACCACAAAAGAGGCCAGACCACCCTGCAAGGATATTTCTCATTTCTCATTTGCCTTAGGCCAAAGGCACCTGTGCTGCTGAACAAGTGAATTTTTCCCTCACAGACAACCAACTCCAGGGTTGTACTCTGCTCCTGTTTGCTACTGGAGCCAGTTTAACTGCTCTTTTGCTCTTGCCTGAGGATACGCCTGTTCCTGCCTTGAGTCCTTTTCCAAGAAGCCCCAGCTTACCATAAGGAGACCAAGGGAATGTGACATGATGACAGAAAAATCCAAAACAGGTCTCTGGGAAGCCAGAAAGATGGGAAGAGAAAAACAAATTTGTGTTTCTTGAAGTTTGCCAGCAGAGGACTCACTGAAGCAGAGTGTGATGGGAACCTCTTCCCTTCAGAAAAATGGAAGTATTAAAAATAATACAATAGTTTTCCAAGCTTGAGTCTCAGTAGTCCATTCTCACAAAAGAAAGCATGTAAAATATTCAGAGAACTGAAGAAAGATGAAAAATTATCTTCTTACTAATCCACCCCCATTTAGACCAAAGCTACAAGATGATAGTTCCCTAACATAAACTTCTAGTTTCTGTCAGTTTTCCTGAACTGGAAGTTGTATCCAGATCACTGCATTTAACAAAATATGATGCATCTTTCTGTCTGGAATTTGTCTAATCCTTTCTCAAACCTCTTTAAACATGTGGTGGTATCCAAACCATCTTGTATCAATGAAATCCTCAATTTATTTTGCATTAGGAAGAAAAACTAATTTCCTGCTGGCTTGCAATTTCATGGCTTCTTATTCTGTGGTAGCAGGGGATGATCAACTCCTTTCTGCATTCTCTACACCATTTACAGTTTTGAACATCCCTTTACATCTTTGCAGCTCACACCATTATGAACACCATGAAACTCCTTTTTTTTTTCCCAGGGTGAAGCAATTTGGTGCATTCAGTCTCTGCTTGTACAGAAACTTCTCAGTTCCTCTGCTCAGGCTGTCACCTTCTCTGCAGCTCTCTCAGTTCACTCACATCCAGCTGGAGACAGAGGAACAGAAGCTGCACATGGCTTAGGAAGCACAGGAACGTCAGAAGTTAGAGCTGGAAGGTATTTTCCTTTCTGTTCTGTTCCTTTCCAGTAACTCCTTTTTGTTTGATGAAGTTGCATTCTTACAAGCTCCTGGGCTGTGTGCCAGCATGATGTGAGATGACTTGATGTTTCTAGTGTTGTTCTTCTGAACTCTGCCTTCTCATCAGCTCTGTGTCCTGAGGGACAGCTTCCCAGGAAAGCAGCACATTGGCCATGACTGAAGTGTCACCGCTACCTATGTACAAGCCACCTCTGCTATAGATTTCATCTCAAAGCAAGTGTTGCTGTTCTGGAACGGTTCCTCTGGGAGAAAGTAGGTCCACAGCATGGCTGAGCAGCTGCATTAGACACCACAGTATTCTAATGTAATTAGAAAACAGCTGTGAAGGAACAGTCAATTGTTTTTTGGCAGTCACGGCCAATTTTGCACCAATGCAAATGATGAATCAAATCCTGCAAGTTTACAATATCTGCTGAGAGCATAATGACAGAAGCCATGCTAATGATTTTAAATCTTGTTTATGCCATTTTTGGCTGATGGAGTAGTCCCCCGTCCCCCAGAAGCCTCCAGTGCAAAGGGATTCCCATGCACGCACCATAACACCTCCTGAGTAGGGGAGGGGACAGCCAAT
Organism: Pithys albifrons albifrons; assembly: GCF_047495875.1. Lineage (NCBI taxonomy): Eukaryota > Metazoa > Chordata > Aves > Passeriformes > Thamnophilidae > Pithys > Pithys albifrons. Next base: position 9,989,490 of record NC_092464.1, read on the forward strand.
GGGTTGGGTATGGAAATCAGGCAGCCACCTTTCAGCCACAGGCTAAACATAGTACATTCCTCCTTTCTAGAGCAGAGACTGTGCTGTTGAGCCATGCATTACTCAGCCTCAGCAAATAAACATAAAACTGTCAAGAGAGAATAACACAAAGTACCCAGTTACTACCAGGCTGCTCCTCCCTGACTATCAAGCCCAGTCCACCCACTGTGTAGTATTGCATCAGAAATACTCATCCAGGAGAACAGTGTTACTCCTTTAGACATGTTCCTCATAGCAGTTCTTTTAATAAACATCTAGCTCTGTCAGGACTATCACATACAGCCTGTAAACTATCATCTGCCCCTAAAAATGTGTGCAACTTCACTGTCTGAATGATGATGATAATCTCTAGGGCCACACTGTCTTGCTGAGACCCCCCATATGATCTTTCAAAATTATTGCATATATATCAGCTGGGATTGAAAATGCTTCATAGGAGGATAACTGCTAAAATCATATTTTTGCATTTGTAGCAGTTCCTGTGAACATGAACAAGTGGATTCCACTTGGCAATATGTTTGCATAAGTGCAAACTTTGAGATAAAGATGTTAGAAACAACATTTAAAAATGGCCCTTTGCCCTTCTTTTTCTGGCCTGAAAATAGCTGCATGTAAGTCTTTAGGAGGCAGTACTTTCAGCCAGATAGTCAATAATTTTAATAGAATTAGCATGGGACAGAAATGCCATCCAAAAATGGATTCATGTTTAATCTGGTAATCTGATCCCATATGGCACTTTAAAGAGTGGGAGGAATTAGTGTTTGCTGCTTAAAGAAATTACCCAGAAAATGACTGCTGAAGACAGACCAAATAGTACCTCATCAGCATTCAGTGTGAAAAAGACAGGAACACAGGAACAAGAGAAGTTAAAAGGTGAGCCAGCAAAGAAAGCCAAAATTTGTTCCTGCATGGCTGAGAAAGGGATAGCAATCAGATGATAAAGACAATCTCAAAAAGTACTGGATATAAGTAAAGAGGAATTAGAATTTATTGCACAGGAGGGTAGGAGGCAGTTTAAAAGCCAAATGTACCAATAAACCAAGCTCCATCCTTAAATGCCCATTCCCCTTCTCCTCGGTTCTGAGAAGGTGTTAAGGATGCACAGTTCTGTCCCAGAGTTATCACTAATCATCCTAACAAGGGAAGCAAAAGTCTCAGGCACGAGGATTGTAATGACTGCCTTGGTCCTGACACTTCACTGTGCACCAGGTCACCATTTCAGGACACATTTCTGGGAGGCAAAACAGGTCACTCTTTCTGCCTTTGTGCCTCAGTCCCGCAGATCTGTCTGTCTGTGCGACCTTGTGGTGAACTAGATTGAGAAACTCAACTTGCAGCTAATCCTGTTAAAGAATTAAAAAAAGGACTGAGCGTAGTTTTTATTCAGCTGAGGTCAACCAGTTCATCTGTAGCCCTGCAAAAAGTGGCAATGGCACAGCTGAGGAGCCACCCCTGGAGTGAACAGTTGGAACTAAATGGAATAAACAGATGGAGTTGAAGAGGAGAAGAGCGGGAACAGCTCGCGCTGCCTTTGATGCCAAGAGCGACGTCCACAGAAACGCAGCCTCGGAGCTCCCAGTTTGCGCTGTCTCTGGAAGTGTGGTAATGTCTGCATAAACACAGTAAATATGGCCTTTGTGCTAAACAAGAATTAAAATGGCCAGAAAGAATAAATAGGGCTGAGGGATACATTGTGACAAACATCCAAAGCACTTCAGATTTGGGCAGGCATCACAATAATTAGATGGTGCCTTTTCTGTTCTTCGTCTATCAGGAGGTTCAGCTACTCTGACCTGCCTCATTTTGGCAAACCTTCTTTCAGGACATCCACCTTTCACTTGGCTGATCTCCAAAAACCCTATAAGGTATGAGGAGCCCTTCTCTTTTACTGAAATTATTGAAACTGAAGGGCATCAAAACAATGACTACTGAAGTTGCAGTTAAACCAAAGCAGAACTTGAAGGTTGCAAATGTATTTAATGTTTCTATAACTTGACACAGACATGTAGCACAGGTCAAAAACCAAAGAAAAGCTATTTTCACCCTTCACACCTCTCTGGAAAGGAAAGCATTTAGCAGAACAAAACTACTGTTGTAAAATGGAATAAGATGTGACTGTTCCCATATGAGGATTACACAAAATAGACCCCTAAAGAATTATTCTGTTGCTTACTTCGGGGGTAAGAATACAGGATTTATCTGCAAAAGCAGCTCAGACCGGGGCAGTGCAGTGGCTAATGAAACCCATGCCAATATATGTCCAAATCCTTTCCTTTGTGTCACCAGTTCAAGCACACCAATTTGTGACAGAGCTACGAAATGAAAAATCACAGCCCAGTGCACAGAGATAATGTAGACAATACCGGAGCTTTCACTGCATACTCATGCACACACACAGAACCCAGCACTCAGCTCAGGCACAGCTTGGCTGGCTCCCCAGAGCCAGCAGACCCCAGATAAAGAGTCCAAATAAAGGGGAGAGAAAAAATCTCTTAGGTGCAGTCTACAGGCACAACACCCCACAATATAACTCTTATCCTGTGGTTCTGAACAGGCGGTGTTATGGCACTACCTCCTTAATGGATGTAGCCTTTTCTCTTAATTCTTCCTTTATTGCTACCCCTCTCCTTTCCTTCCTTTCAAACCACCTAAGGTTGTTCAAAACATCAGAAAATGTACTTCAAGAAACAAAATCACTTGCCTTTATAAAGACACTAATTTGCAGAGTAAAATATACTATTGTTTTGTTTAGGTGGTGATGGAGGGAATGAGAAGACAACATCCAATTTTTCTCTAAAAAAATTACAAATTCTTGTGAGATTCCCCAAAATTAAATATAACTTAATTGTCCATCTTAACTTTCATGTCCTCACTTAACCAGTCAGGTTTCCACAGCCAGTGGCTAGCCTGGGCGCCAGAGAAACATTTAGGTTTAGTGTCTTATGTGGATATAGATTAAGACTGGAAAGATTACAACATGCTGGGCTGCAAAAAGCCAGGCTAGAGGTCTTCCCCAATTAATAGCAACCCTGTTGTTGTCACCAGTGACCCCTTCCAGGCTGTACTTGATTTCCCTTCTTTCATTTCCTTTTCCCCTCCTTTAGAGGCCTTGTTTAACTCTTTGCAGAAAAATAACAAATAGGTGAACTGTGGTGTCATAAAAGCAATTTCCCTATCCTCACCTTCCTTGTGCTCGGGTCAGCCAAGATTTCTTTATTTCACCCAAGAGAACTGTTCCTAAACCCAGCATTTTATTTGCCCAGCTGTCTGGCAGGTTGTGCCACTATTAGAACGTCCAGCTCACTAACAGCACAGTGGTTGCTTCCCATCAGCTTTTACAACAAAGTATTTATTGACAGGTCAGAAAGCAAAAATGGCAGATTGAATAAACTAGAGTAAGTGTAACAGGAATCCTTTGCTAAACCTATGCCAGAAATGTCCTTCAGATTCTGCAGTGTGCTAAAGGTGAGGATGTCAGTAAAGTATATTTTTTATTTCAGGATTTGGCTGAAATAAGGAAGATATCCTGCCTTTTTGACTGATATATTATTTTCTTTGTCATCTTGGCATTGTGTTCCTGCCAGTTCAGGAGTAACCAGACCTTCCTTATGGGCATACACTGCAGCACATCCTGCAGCAGGCACAACAAAAGAAGGACCCTTACTTCAGTAATTAGTAAGATAACTGAGCTGATGCTTCAGGGTAGATGCCTGAGACAAGTTTAGATGAGAAAAAACAATGTTAAACTCATAAATATTAACCAGGTGCAAAACAGGATGGGGATCAAGTCACAGATTACTGGAGGCTTAATCTAGCAAGGCAATGAGGACCCCTCAAAGGGGTCAGGCACTGCCCTAAATTTAGGCCAAGTTCCAATCAGTTTCTGCAAGTAAAATAGAAATATCATCACTTTGCACCCCTGAAAGGAATCACATTTAAAAATAAAAACGTTAAACTATATTATGCAGAAAGACCAAGTTTCCCCTGTATCTCTGCCAGTCAACTGCTTTTACACAAGTTCAGACTATTACTGGATATGAAAAGCATAGGTTGGAGATGGGACAGGAGATGAGCAAGACGTGTGTCATGAAAAAAAGTTGGAATTAATGGATGGGTCTCATCAATCTGAGGTTGTATTTGTGATGAAGACAGTGAAAGTGAATACACACTGAATAAGAAAGTGAATAAGAAAGGAAATGTCAAAAATATGACAGTTATAAATCCAAGGTCAACTGTAGCCTTCAAAGAGTTTTCTTAAGCAGTTGTGATGGATTCCCAATTTGCTGAGTTTTACATAAGGCAGCTTGACATTGTATTGCCGCATGTTTCACCATAAGAACTCCAAGGCTTTCAGCTAACAGCACATGCATCTCAAGGAGATTGTAAAACCTCGGCCTCATTTTTGGTCCCAATGTTAGTTAAGCCATGAAGGGGTTCCCAAGTCAAACAGGAGTGCTAAATTTTGCCAAGCAATGGAAATAACTTCCTTCTTTTGATTACTTCTAACCAACAGCTTAATCTATGTCAAAGCCTCCAAAACTCTTGACAATATTACCCTTGATTTTCAGATAAAAGTCATAGGTCCTTTTCCTTTTAGAAGCTATGCAAACATTCCACACTTCCATACACTAGTGAAGTTCAACAGCTTTCAGACTGATATAGAGCAACTACTTAACAATTTAGAGCACACATACACAATTCTTCGGAAGAAAATGTGACATCTGCTTTAAAACAGCATCTCCAAGGTTATTTTAGTAGGTACAACATAATCACTCTAATTTAGCAGCATATGTTTTGCCTTGAATCTCTATATAGTCCTCTGAAAACATAACCTTACATGATTTTTATTATTTTAAAGCTGATCTCTGAAAAAGCTTTACCTTGTTCTGCCACAGTGAAAGCCAACGTCTCTAAACTTCCCATAGTCTCCAACCCTCAGGGACTGACACAGTAGTTCAGAATATGCTTTGCAGAAGAGGCAGCACCTTCAGCTGCTGCCATGGAGCAGCTCTATTTGCTCCACTCCTGCAGTCTTCCCAGTTTCATATTCCTCTTCAAAACTGCCATCTTTATCTCTACATTGTTAATACTGCAGCTCATTAGTTGCAGTAGTGGACAACCTTGCTCCTTCCATTGGCTTTCCATAGATACCAGATAGAAATCTGTTAGATACCAGAGCAGACAGGCACAGATGTACTTATAGATGGGATTCCTCCCAATCTCCTTTATGTCTTCATCAAAATGAAAAATTAATTTTCTTTTCAGCATATATTGGCAATTGAACTAGGAAAGCAAAAATACAAACAGTAATTCTGCAGAATTACCAAAACAGAGCATTTACACCCATACTGTGGCTCACACTGGCATCAGTTATAAAACAGTGCATCCAAGAACTGCAACATGTGTCATGGTCTCATTTCTAGCCATAATTTTATTTTTAAATGCAGTCTGAGAGATAATTTTGATGAGCAACCCAACCTCCTACTTGAAGGACCACAACTTTTGGTGCAGGCTGTTTCCTGGATAACTTCCAGGGGACTGGATCCCTCATTGCCTTGCCGAGATATCGACACTGTTGCACAAAATGTATAATGTGCTACAGTTCCTGCTGTAGCCTCACTCCACTCTCCTCTCCTGCTGAGCAGGTGAAAATGAACAAAGAAGCTGCAAGGCTGCAGAGCATAAATCCTTACACTTGCCTTTCCAAATATTTTCTATCAGAAACACAGCATTTAAAAGTTTCAGCAGAGAAAAGGTTCTTTTTCATAAAATAACAGTGAAATGAAAATCTTCTGTAAAGGTTACAAAAAATAAAGGGTTCTATAGATGTTGAATATTATTTTATATTTGATGAAATTCTGAAAATAATAGTTACACCTTTGAAGGAAACCAATATTATTAGCTTTAATAAAGAACGTCAAATGTTTCCTTTTTTAGAAATATTTTTTAGAGTTATGGTTGGAGGAAAAAAAGTATGCCTTCCTATTTTGACCTCTGTCTTGGATGAATTTGATCCTTATCCCAACCACTATGTCCCCTTTGCTTCTCCTTGAAGCTCCTAAATAAGCTCTGGAGTGTCTAGGGCAGAGACGTGCCAGGTAATGGCAGCCAGAGGCAGCAGGGGGGGCTCACACATAGGGTTACTTCGCTGGCCTTGCATATTTTCATCTTCATTTTCAGTCTTTCTTGATGGTAATGGCAGAAGAGAATCTCAACAGCGGTATTAAACTTTGGAACCTAAATTTTCTGATAATTTTCTTCGGAATTTCTGTACATGAATGCTTTTGATGGTAATTTGTATCTATTTCTTGCATCAAGACATTCATCAGTAAATCTCAAAGCACTTTAGAAAGGAGATCAATGTCATTATCATCATTTTGAAATTAGCTTACCAAGAGTTTATTATTCCTGGTACAACGTGATTGCTGTGTAAAAGCAGTATGAGTGCAATGGCATTTACCTTTGTGCCATAATCTTAGCACCACTATCTAAAGATTTCTCCAGCCAAATCAGAATAAAACAGCCTTAATCTTTTTCGCTATCCTGAAAAAAAAAAAAACAAAAAACCCCAAAAACCAACCCAAAAACCCAAACACAAAAACAACAAAGGAAGGATTGAAAGAAATATGAGTCTTTTTGACTAAATGAAGGAATCCATGTTAACATCACTACATATTTTACTTAAGTCCAGACATAAAATTCCAGAAATACACATTAAAAAAAGGAATCGTGCACTACAGAGGAAAGCTTTGCTGCTTGAAGACTTGCTGAGTTACCTGCCCTGTCCTTCACAGAAAGGACTTCACTGATACTTTGTGGAAACATGAGTCCAATCTTGAATAATACTGTGGTTTTTGTCTCTTAACAGAAAAACCAGAGGACTTCAGAGAATTTCATGCTAAAATGCCATATTGAAAATCATTTACTGTTAGCCATTCTGCTGCAATGTATCCGTGGCAGGGCTTAAAGGCTACCCTTAAATGTACTCTGCAGTACAATATTGAGGCAAGCCTCAAGAAGTTGCAAGAGAGTGTAGATGGAAGGAAAACATTATAAATAAATAAGAGAAGCCAAAGCATTTCTGAGTAGGATGTCCTTTCATGAAGACCTTTAGTACAGCACAGGTCTACACTGACATTTTGCATGGTTTTTTTGCAGTAAGTGCATCAGTAAAAACATTAGTTAGTCCCAGAAATAGAAACCTATAATAGTAAGCCAGAAATAATAATCTTTGCACTGCCAAAAGAAAAAACATGGACAAATGTGTGTTTTGAAATGAAGATATATGTATTGTAAACAGAACTGAAAGATGTGGGATTTAATAACTTGACTGTTTCTACCACTCAAGCATCAGCCTCAAAACAAAAAGCACACAAAGAGTAAGAGAAAGTTCTGTAACCTTTTCAATATTCTTCATTAGACTTCGCCATTCACAGCTCCCAGAGTGAACTGCATCATCAAATCAATCGCACCAAAGCCTCCTCTGATTTATGAAAGGCCTCACCATGGAGTTTTCATATACCAGTTATTTAAGTACTGAAAAGTCTTACCTATAGATCCTCAAGTAATTACACACTGAGAAAGCTCACGCAGAGCAGATTTTCAGCAAAGGGAGGCCACTGTAGGAACAAAAGCCTTTTTACAGCTGAAATCAGGCATGTATTACAGACTTGTGTTTTATAGGGCTGCATTAAGAGCTGAGCCCCAAGACTAGCACAAAATGAGAGCAAGAGGACTTTTCCAGTGATAAATCTGAAGAGATATGAAGGCATTTCCAGGACCATCACTATGATAAAAGCCAGGTACAGGATTTTCCTTTTCAGCTCTCTCTTTAAATAATTCTTTGGTGACCTGTGTTGGCACATATGCACATGCATACAGTAGGTGTTACAAATATCACCTTTCTACAGTTCAGTTTGGACTTTGATTTTTTTACTGCTTTTATCACCTTTATCTTCCCATGCCCCACCAGCACCACAAAAAAGAACAGTCAAGTTCCTCTTTACAGGAGTAGCATCTGCTGCACTCCTTCTTCTGGGATTTGGGAAGTGGATTTGCATGTGAGGTTCCCAGTCACGACAGTCATGCACCACTCTGTCACAATGGTCTGGATAAAAAGAATGCTCATCCCTTTTCTCTGAAACCTGTCTTTCAAACACAGCAAAAATGGAGCTTTTCCCACTCTTCAATATAGCAAAAGCAGCATCAACATCCTCCTCTTCACCAGTGGAGAGTACTTTTCCCCCTTTCCATCTCCCTGTTCAAAGGCTCTTTAAAAAATGACACGGATGAGAGAACCAGCCCTCAAACCTTCACAAAATGGAAAAAGACCACATTTATGTGCTTTTTCCCTTTTAAGAGATTTATACACATTTTATAAGTATTTACGTGTGTTTATGCTCTTTTAGAAGGGTGGAAAAACATAAACTTGCAGGATCTTTGCTCCAAACTCAAACTTAACCTCTCTGCTCAGCTCAAGCAGTTCATTTGGTGCTGCACATTCACTGACATTTTGGGGAAATCAACACATATTGTGGCTCCCAAGGAAAACCTAGATCCCCTCAACAGCAACAGCCAAATTGACCTACTCTGCTTCAGAGTTAGCTGCTCATTACTGACAAATAGTTACACATCGAGTTATATGAAAATATATTCTATACATGTTGAATCCTTACCAAAATGCAAATACAATTTTAATATGGAAGACTGAGCTGTTCAGCTCTGTGATGCACTTCATGGGGCACAGTCACAAGACATTATGAAGGCATTGATTTAGTTCTTACATGTGATGCTTATACACAGCACTATATTAATTAAGTTACCATTTCACTGGTATCACAGGAGCTACAGCTACTTTTACTAAGTTTCCTATAGCTTAAATTTTTTCCCCCAAGTCATTAAATATCACAGATTGTGTTTTGGTGGATTTTGAAATCTCCCTTTGACAAAGACACGCAGCTGCTGTGTCCTAACCATTATCAAATAAAATCCCAATCTGGGCCCTGTTCAGAAAGCACACAGTACTGCATAAGGGGGGGGATTAGGAGGAAGATGAGGTACTTAACAGAAAAAACCCCTAAACTATCTAAAACTACCTGCAGGTGGACTTAATAACACATCCTTGAGCTGTGGCTTGCCCCAGAGACAAGAACTAGCATGAAACCAAGTTCAGTGTAGTTAGCTATTCTATTTTAAATTACTTTATGAACCTAATATAGCAATTTTAATTAGATTGTTTAGTCAAAAGTTAAAGAAAAACAGAATGAATATTGTTATCCTGAACACAAATCCCTCCCCTACAAACTGAAAAGGGTAGCTAATTTAAAATGGTAAAACACATGAATTGGTACTGCACTTGTTTATACAGACCATTGTCTTCTCCTGGGTTACCCAGCACATCTCTGAACCCTTATGATTATACCATTCTTTGGAAGCTGAAACCTCATGTAGTCTTAGGATAGGATTTTCAAAGGATTGAATCCCTAACCCCGTTTAGGATCTTTCCCTTAAACCCTAATCCTAATTGCTTGATTTTCACTGCATGCTTTATCTTCACTATTTTTAAAATATAAAGGCAGCAAAGCTGAGGTTTGGGCTTATATAATAGAACTCAGAATAAATATATGGCATCTGGTCACAAAGATTTTGCTTTCGAAAGTGACTGACATTTCTGATCTGTCATTGATTGAAGTGCAATTTATCTTCCTAGAGGAAATAAGGATGACACAGAATTTTCCAACAGGTGTGACTCACCACCTGCTTTCTTCTGATGAACTTTCAGAAGCGAAATCATCACCAGGTTTGGCACTGGGTGTACTGGCTTTGCTACAACTGCTATTCTTCCAGTGTTAATGACTTGCACTTGTGTTGGATCACACTGAGGACTGTGCCATGAGGCTCCCTGTATCCCATGGGATGCTGCAGCTCTTTGGCAGCACATACATCACCTGATGGCAGACAGCACTGTCTCCAACAGCAGCAGCATCCATCAGCTGCCATGAGCTAGGAAAAAAAGCAGCTGTTTCCAAATCTTTTTGATATGATGTGCAATACACTCAAGCGAACCTCCCTTCCTCTCCCCTGGGACGTATTATAAATATTATGAATTTGTATTATTAATACTGTATGAGTGTTAAAATATTTATTGTAAGTGTGGGGCCTTAACATTTGTAGAACTCAAGTGTGTCTAGGGAGTCTCTCACTAAGTGCTGATATGCAATTGCTTCTAGATAAGTGTAAATATCACAGGACAAGACTGCACAACAGTTTATGAGAGAAAGTAAAAAAATGTCATATTATCCTACAGGGCTGATGCTGGAAAGTCTGCAGCTGCATGACAGGCATTCGAGTGTGAATTTTGACAGGTATTAGGCAGCCGGTCTAGCAAAAGTGTAATAAGATCGTTAACGAACATGAGATCAATAGCCTTTTAATTTCTCCACCTGAAATACTGTAAAATGCTCCCTCTAAAATGAGGTTTTTCAGGGAAGAATGTCAACTACTCACTAATAAAAGCTACTTTCTGCCCCAGTGCTGCGCCTCATAAACTGCCCGTTAAGAAACTGTTCCTGATTTACTTGTGAATCAAAGTGCTCTCTCAGTCCAATGTGGAATTGCTGTAATAGGAGAAAGCAACAAGGGAGGACACCTACTGATACATTACTTTTCTATTTTATTAGCAGGAACCATGTTAAAGCCAATTAAATTTCATAGAACTGAGATCAGTTGTGCTCTTCTGGAGATTCCTGTGAAGGTTTAAAGCTAAAATGGAGAGTCTCCCACAGAAACTGTTAATTATAATTGTTCTTAATAAAAAGGGAGCACAAATGAAACCAGAATTTGAAACCACTGCTGCTGATTTAGGAGGTCTTCTAATAAAGTTTTGTTTATAAAAACTGTTCTCAAAACTGACTCTAATATTCCAGTGATACAAAAGCTGCTCATCCCAAGCAAGGACATTTTTTTGATTTCCAGTAAACAAAATTGTACATGTTTATTTAACTACAAGTTTTCTATCAGAACTTGGTATTTCATATTGCAAATTATCAGGGTCAAGAAATGGCCTTTGAAAAGTATTTTGGTCTTTTTAATGCAAAAATTGAACTGCATTTGAAGGAAAGACTGTTCTGCTGGGCCTGTCATAACTATTTCTGAAATGGGTGCACTTTCAATTGTTTGTAGTTTTAAGGGTTCAAGAAACTGATCTAAGAGAGAAAATGTAGCATATATTGCTAAATATATAGCTCATTCTTCTAGAAATAACTTTTTTTTGTTTTATTTTTAAGTAAAACACCCCTGATTCTTAGTTCTTCTTGCCCCCACTCCCTGCCCCCAACAATGAAAAATTGCATTTTCAAATTTTTGTATGGCATTCTTGAGAAAATTTGATCACGTGTTGCTCCAGAAAAGGACAGTCATCCTGGTCAAGCTGCAAGTGCTTCATGGCTGACCCCAAATAGTGCACAGAAGGAGGAAAAGCCAGACTACCCCACAATATAATCACCAAATTGCCCACAGTCTCAGCTGCAAAATTCTTTCTGACCTCAGTGAGCTCCAGCTTTCCAGCTTTTGGGAGGTGCCACTCACCTTCTCACACATGCCGTGTCATCACTTCAAACAAACTTTCCTTAAGTTTCAAGAGTAAGCCCAAAAAACTTCTAAGAATCCTGCAGGAATTTGCATTTACCACCATCACAGTCTCCCTGTCTCCCCATGTTTTTTCCCAGTTTGTTCTGATATTTTTTGGTCACCTGGCATCTTTCTGCTCTGTGACATGAGTTCTGTAGCCTTACACTGCAGGCTTTCAACCCAAATCTAACAGCCACATCAGCATCTTCTTTGGATTTTGGTCACCTCGACCTGCTCTGCTTTCCTTTGTCTTGGCTTTCCATCTTTTTCCTCTGCAGACACTTTTTGCTGTCTTCATTTCTTTTTATAAATACACACATAGAAAAGAAATATAAAATAAATATAAATAGATATGTTAAAAATTTGTTTTGTTGGGGGTTTGATTTTTTTTTGCTTGGATTGGGTTTTTGGTTTGTTTGGTTGTTTCCTTTCTTGTGAAAAAAGACACTCATACCATTAAAAGAGTTCAGGCCAACATTCTGATGCAACTCCCAGTTCAAATCTAATGATGTGAATGGTGGTGCTTTCCCCTTTCTGCTCTGTCATAGTCTTATTTCCCCTACACAAAGGGTTCCCACTGTAGTAGTCTGAATGTACTACATAACAGTATGAGCTCCCCAGCTGCCACCTTCTGGAAGAACACATGTAACAAACTGCTTTAAAATTGGTTTCTATTTATTCATGCATTTGGCACTTTAAAGCCATGATATATAATTTAATACAAAAATATAAAATCAATAGTGATTTAGTTCCAACTATAAAGCAAGTTGAGCACAGATCAATTTTCATAACATGCTTATAATCATTTAAACACCAACTGATGCCTGACAAAATAATATTGAAGAAACATTTTGCTGGTTTCTGGCTTAGGGAAATAGATGAATTCTGTGAGATAAGGATTCTGCATTCAGTAAAACAGAGCCTTCACTCTATAGTCCTCTTCCTTCCCCAACACTGCCCCATTATGGTCATCCTATAAGAAGAACTGGATTAGGACTTCACAAAGAACTGTTATACTCCAGCATATCACGCAGGATCAGTAATTTTCAGTCCCAGAAGCTTCCACAGAGCTATGGCCCTGAAGTTACATCATCTCAAAGAGGCCAGAATGGGTGGGCCATACAAACCTTACCATTTAGGACTGCAGATGCCATGGCAGTGACGATGTGGGTCAGCCTTTGCAAGCACTGCCAAGACTTGGTGACTGTAGGCCTTACACTGTTGAGTAGGAGTCAATCAAACGGAGAAAACTGGGCTACTGGGGCCTGTCTTCATGGGGCTTTCTTTATTTATTTCTTGTAAAACAAATAATCTGAGTACTAATATATATACATTCCATTACACTTGAGAAAGCCCAGTGCAGTGTTAAGTTCAGAGTCAGCTCCAGTGTGGACCAGCTGATTCTCAAATACAAGTCACCCACCTCTAACTTGCTGTTCTTACACCAGAGTCCAGGGTTGCAAAGCCCTGGGACATCCCTGTGCCCTTCTGGCTGGAGCAAATCTCCAGCCCAACCTGGGACATGGATTCAGAAGCAAGTCAACAAGGCAATGTGTGAATGAGGCTGCTCAGAGCTCACCACTTTCTGCTGCAAAAGGGAGATTTTTGCACCTCTGAGCAAGGTATCTCTGACTTACAACTTCAGCCTGAAGGTGAATGTGATGGGATGCCTGGACAGCAAATATGATGGGGTGCCTGGGTAGCCAGAGCCTTGTGAGGAAAGTTACCACCTTTTCACCAAGACAAGTGGAGACAGCAAAACATTCTAATTCCTCACGACTGATTTCTATGACAGCACAAAATACTAAACTTCAATGCAGTAAAGACTCATCATGCAGCAAAAATTCAGTAATGATGAAACCATTTTTGGAAAGGGCAACTTTTCAGTGCCTTTTTGGGTTGACAGCCCTGATGGTCAGCTCTGCACACACAGGAAAGTCTCTCCTGGCTGGGAGCCCCTGCAGCAGGCAGGTCTCCAACTCCTCCCAAGCATCTCTCCTCCCCCACCCTTGCAGTATAGGCTCCTCTTTGCAGTCCCTGACCCCTGCATGCCTCTCCCAAGGCTCTCTGAGGTCTGATGTTCTCAGTTCTGCCAGTGTAAAGGGAAATGTCCCTCTTGAAGAGATCAGAACCAAGAGAAAGACCTCAATGTTGCAATCCATATCTTTTTAGTAAAGCATACTACAAACACAACACATATAGCCTGCAAACAAATAAACCAGCTAACTATGCCTTTGCCAGAGTGAAACAAATTTCAGATCCTTTCTTTGACAGTGTTTCATTTTGAGCTAATATAATAAAGTATTAGTTCCCAGAAGAGTGGCTCTTCAGTTTTGGATAAACTTGGATAAGTGACAGCTAACTGAAGTCTACAGCTGCACCAGTCATTATGGTAGACAATTAATCAGACATTCTGATAAAAAGTCTTCCATTTCAGACCAAACTGACAAGCTCAGGTTAGGGAAAGGCAAGGTTTTGCATAAGCAAAGTCTTTGCTGGAAACCAGCATTCCTCCATGGAGAAGTGTACGCTGCATGAAATGGAGCGGCCTACGCTCCTCTTCTCCCACTGTTCCCTGAAGCTTTAAGTGTGACTCCCAATACTTTAATTAAAAAATTGGCAAAGCTCCCAATACCCTCAAATCCATGATAGTCATCTTTCCCTGGTAAACTGTCTTTTGATTTACTCCAGGGACAGAAACATGATCAAGTGTAGTAATCATTTCCCTATTGCATTTTTTTATTTTGATCTTATTTATGATTAAAAACTGGAATGCCTTTTTAATAAAGAGATGTCACTGCTGCTGAGATATCTAGCCACATAGATGTTTCTTTACATAGACTTATAGAGCAAAAATTATTATCTCAGTAATACATAACTGTCCTAAAGAGGCAGCTCAACAAATTATTTTGTTAGTTCCCTACTATTTACAAGTTCATCATATTAAGACATGAAATCGTGTGGTATTGTGTGAAAACATCTTTAGGATCTAGTCTGCTTATCTGCATAATAAAACTCACTTTTATATATTTCCTGTTACCTAAAAGATCTCAAAGTCCCTCACAACTTAAAATAATATGCAAGCTGGAGAGACAAAGACTAATTCCTTACTGAAAGTCAGCATTGGTTTAACAACACTACATAGGAAATTGTCTTGTAGTCTCATACCTGTTTCTGCCAAATGTAATAAGCCACTAATAAATGGAAAAAAGATGAGTTTGTTAAAGCACAAGGGAAGCATTTAAGATAGTCTGTTGAAAATATGAAATAAATTGAGCAAATACCAGCAAAAATAAAATAATTCAGTCATTGATGCCTTACCAGAATCTACATCCCCTTGTAAGAGCAATTTTTTCCAACTTTGGTGATAGATGAAGCTTTCCTTTAGTAGGAATATGTTCTCCCCCTGGGTCCAGGATATCCCAATACAGCCTGGAAGGAGCAGCATTAGGGAGGAGGGGGCAGCCCCACAGACTTTCCCAAAGTGAACGCAGCTGGGGCCAGAGAGGGTCACCTGAGGCAAAGCCTGGGCTGGGAGAGGGATAGGATTTATTTTGCTCTTTCAAAGGTGAAAATGGGGTTTGACATTTCCTGGGCTTTACAAACAGGACAATTTGGGACTGGGATCTGTATCTGCAGCCTTGTTCCTCATGGTCTGCAGGCTCCACGTTCCCAGACTCAGAGTTTCCAGCTCATGTCTTGCTTCTTCCAGCCTTTTGGAATTATTTCTGAACTACATCATTATTTTCTCCAAATAAGAACAGATGTGCAGTCCTTATTGTGACTGCATCTAGAATATTTTGTTTTGGTTTGGTTTTGAGCAGAAGCATCAGTTTCACAGAGGGTATTTGCTACAGCAAGCTAGATAATTCTTGGTACCACTTGCATGTTTTAAGCATTTTCATCCTGAAATAATTATTTAGAAATACAATTTGCCCTTTATTGACTTTGCTCTTTTCAACTACATTCAACAGTATTAAAATCAGAGGTTTTTCAATGTTTCTTGCCTTTTTGCAAAACTGAAATTTTGGAAAAGAAAAAAAGAAAACTCTCAAAACTCTGTTTCAAATATATTAAATCCACACCAATCACATCGAGGGCATCTGATTAATGCCACAATCATTCTCACAACGTCTATGTTTCACTTAATGTGTGCCTCACAGAATATAAACATTTAAATGCAGAGCAAATATTTTCATAGAATTTCATTTCCTAAACATCAGTGTGACATTTTTCACCTCTAAATAATACAAATGAATCCAGGAACAATTTGCTTATAAATAAGCATGAACCTCTGGAAGCACTGAAGGATGAGCTACCACTACAGGCACAGGATGTGTTTTCATTCACAACACTGGGGGCCTGACCCAGACCTCGATGAGTGTTGTAATTCCCTGTGTACACAAAACAAAACGAGGGAGAAGTAGTGATGGAATCAAGTTTTGTGTCAGAGGTTGTCTTAGGAAGTATTTTTCATTTCTTCCTCCTTTTGGGTGTTCAAGTCATACCTCTCTTTCCTTGTTCCTTTCATCTCCCTGTTGAAGTGTATTTCAGAGTCAGAAATATTTTGCTTACTCTATTCAAAAAAGAGTTGTCTCTTACAGCTACAGTTGTCTCCCACAGCTACAAATCCACATTTGACCTTCACACTGCATTTCAGTACAGCATTGCTTCATTTTTCACACATAATCTGATTTCATTACACAGGCCAGAATTACTCATAATGAAAAGTTGAACTAATAACAAGGGGCACCATTGATGCCTCTTGTCTCCTCATTAAAGCTGAAGACTTTAGTTTATTATAAATGGAACAATAATCAAATATACATGAATAGGAATTATCATAGATTTAAGCTTTCTGTCATTTTTTTCTTCTTTTCTCTTTGTATTCTTATTTTCTGAATAGAAGGTAATCAAGTTGGTTTATTTAGCGTTATTTAGATTGGAAAGACTTTCATTTATCTGTTTTGGTAAGATGTTCTGCTCACAATACAACAGCAGCAGCACATTTTTTAATGCACAGCTCTGCATGAAAACAGAACACAAATCCCCAGCTCTCCACCCACTGTGCAGTGGAATCTGTGGGTGACAAAGTGCAGTCAGAAAAGCACATTTGCAGCCTGTAACAAAACAAATGTTATGATGGAGAAGAGAGGAGAGAAGGAAGCAATTTTTAAAAAGGGTTTAAACCATCATTTACCCTAGCAGGAGGATGTGACTGACTTGCCACTTTAAGGCTTTATTGATTAATAAGATTTGAGGATACAGCGTAGTAAGAAAAGTTTTCTTCTTTTTTAAATAAAAATAACTTCAAAAGATGGTACACAGCTATTCAAAGTCACTCATATTTACTTTGGGATTGAAATGAAGCCTTTGAGCATCAGGAATCCATTCCAGAGGGAATGAATGATGTATTTTGATTTTTAGACTTGCTATTGTACTCTTAACTCATCTTTTGGCAACAATTCAAGTTCTTATTAGTTTAAAGTTGGAATGACTTGCTTATCTGTGGTTGAACAGACCAAAGCTGAGGAGCCAGTGTTCCTATGTGCTACTGAGGAAAATGGGATGCTTACTGTTTTGAAAATACAAAACAAGACTCCAGATCTCCAGCTGACTCCAAGCCTGGAGCCAGCACACATTGCAAAGTCAGTCCCGTGATCAGAGGTTTTCTATTATTTTATTACCCTGAAAAGAGAAAATAATTGTAAATTTGTCAAAATTGTAAATTATTTTCACATGAACTCCCTGATCTTTATTGGATCCAATCATTGTATATCTGTGTCTGAAAGAAGGTTTGATTGGCAAATCTAGGACCTCAATCTCTAACAAATAGCTCTAGAAGAAAACAAATTAAGGGGTGTAGAAGAAACTAGTGTAGTTTAATTCTATACTAGTTAAAGAAACAAGTGTTTTCACACATGGATTTAGGAAAAGCAAAGTCTGATGCGACTGCCATTGCCCAGGCTGGGCTAGAGACTGGCCCTGATGGAAAACTGAAGCCAGAGAAATCTAAGACTGAAAGAGTTTTCATTTCTTCCAGCTATTTTCTGTTTCACTTATTATTTCTTTTATGTCATATACTAGAAAGGACTCCCTTTCTTTCCTCCACAACACTTTCATTAAAACAGAAATAAAAACCCAACAAACATTAATTCAAAGCTCAGGAAAAAATAAAGGATGCCAGATATAAAAAATGAAAGATTTTTTTCCTTCTTTCCCTCTTAAAATGTCCTGGTTAAGAGTTCAAAGCCATTTTTTTCCTTATAGGCTAGGCTGGAATATAATGCCATTTGAAGTATAATTTTTAAAGTACATGTAGAATTCAAATTGGCAACAGTTGGAGAAACTGCATACCTAAAAAATGGTTTTTTTTCAGAGTTTCTAACAATTGCAATTTTCATTTAAAGAAAATGAAAAGAATGTGGATCAGAATTTAAAGCACAATAACTACCCTGCACTTCCCACCCATTTAATTTAAAGACACTGACCTAGACATGCTGTTTTCACTGTGGCTGCAGCCACATGCACCTCCATCCTTGTCCTGTGGTCACAAGCAGGCCTTGTCACCAGTGACAGAGCTGACAAATGAAAAAAAACCCTGTGCCTCAAAATACAGCACTGCATTCATTAGGCAGGACAGCATTCCCAACTGTAAGCAGACCAGTGTTGCATAAGAAATGGAGGCCACCAATTTAAAAAGTTTGAAGACTCCCCTGTACTGAAATGAAAATGGAAGAAATAACAAAAAACTGTCTAAGGGTAACTACTGATGTGCAGAATTTTCTTTGAATTTAACTAAGATGACATAAAACCATCACGATGGCTGACTCTCTGCTACATCATATCACTTACAAAACCTGATCACTTTATATAGAAGTTGATATTTTCTCTTTGATATTTCCAAGTCTCTTTACAGCCCCTTACTAAGGCTCTACACTGTTTTCTAAACCACATCCTTACAAGTGCCACAAGAAAGCAGGAATCTCTGAAGTGGCTGATCTGTGTTAGCAAGGTTGGTTGTTGCACTCTGGACTGTACAAGGGCTGTTATTTGTGAAAGCCTCCCATGGCCAGCATTCAAATGTCAGCTATCGATCAGTACAGAGTCCTTAGGGAAACATAATAAACAGCAGAGTTAAATAAGGGTTTTTAAGAGCCTGGGAGTTGGGTTATGCCCTAATTATGAAGTTTGGATTTGTTTCTGTGTCTGGCTGTGAAAACAAAGCCCCATGCAGGCTATACTATTACGATCCCCACCAGCAGCAGAATGAGCAATCTGCACATTTGTTGTGATTTTGTGAGTGTTGCATCACTTCATAAAGATGCCTGTCATTTCTCAAAAGATGCAAGAGCATCCTACAAGGAACCTTCACTGCTCTAATGTGCTGGAGCCTTACATATTCCTGGGCATAGACATGCTTAAGGTGACAACACACATTCAAGAATGGTTACCGACTGCATCCCCCATTGCCACCTCTGTAAACAGCTGACCTATAACATGTCTGCTTACAAAACCACAGACTGAAGTTTTAAAATTATCAAATTTAAATTATATCTTCACTTTTCCCTTTATGCAACTGTTTCTTATTCAATTAGCTAAAAGCTTTTGTTTCAAGTGTATTCAGTCATGCCTGGAAAGATGGTGTTTAAGATTGTCTTGTAAAAAATACAAACACAAACCTCAAACAGTCTTTCATCTCCCATCCCTCCTTATGCCCTGCCAACTTGGGGATCAATGATTCAAAGCCATTTATAGATTCAAAAAAGAGGTGTTTGCACTGTGAATGCTGGTGAGCCTCCCAGTATGCAGGATGGCTCTTCTCAAAGGGTTTCATAACCTCTCTCATTTGTGGGGCTCATTTAACTCCTTTGGATATTTTGACTGTTGTACCATTAGTTGTCTGTTAACACATTTAGTAAATTGCTGTTGTGAGTTAAAGCAACCAAATTTGGATATTTGAATGCTAAAATGGCCAGCAATTTCTGTTTATTTTGTAGCTGATTAGAAATCTGCCTTTTGGTCAGCAGCAGTATTTTCAGGGTATTCATGTAGCAGACACACAGTGTAATCTTCTTTCTCTGCAGCTGACAGCACACAGAGATGTTCAATGTAAAACTCAATGATGTACAAAGAATTTGACTGCTATGAGATAACTGGGCCTTTTCTTAACCCTCTCCTGATGGATTGTGGGAGGCAGACAAAATAGGGATCTGCTACCAGGCTGATAAGTCATTTCTGTTCTCTAAAATAGGAAAGCAGGGCCATATTAAAGGTGAAACCATTTATCAATATAGTCCTATGGAGAAGGAGATGGACAAAAGGTTGTATGTGATGTTTGAGCATCTATTAAAAGAAGCAGGAACACAAAAACTGAGCAGATCAAAACGTGTTTGCATTTGCCTATTAATTCTGAGACAAACTTTTGAAGAATGCTAGCCAATATATTCCTGTATGAGTAACAGAAATTGGGCTAAGTTCACAGAGAGACACTTAAATAAATCACTTGATTTTCAGAGGATATTTGAACCTCAAATACAAAATGTAATTGCCTACCTTTAGGCATTAAATAATGAAACTGCTGACAAAATTACTAACTCTCAGCAGCCAGGAGTTCAAGGAAACTCAAAGACTGAGACCAAACATTTATATGCAGGTAAGAATTCTTTTTTATTTTCTTTTTTACTTTTTTTTTTAAGTTTCTGTATGATGTCATATGTGATCCAAACTTTTACAAATGCATAATATTGTCTCAAGCACAGCCATAGCAGACATTTAGTGAATCTGATGCAAAAAAATTGTAGTCCTACTTCTACCAATTATTGACAACTTTTCCTGAACCTTTTTTCTTCAGTCTTACAGAGGAATGGAGATACTGAAAGTTCTGTAACAATCACAGGAACTAGAGCAGGCCTTGTTTCTAAGTAAAATGCAACAAAACTATTTACTAACAAAATATTTTTTATAAGAATACTTTAAAAATAATTATTTGGGTATAAATTGTGATTCTGCATTTCTCTTATCTTCAACTAAACAGTTAATTTTTTATTTAGTCCAATCTAAACCATCTTGGCATCCTGGGTCCTTACTGCTCTGCCCAGGTCTTTATAGACCTCAAGAAACTTACCTTTCAATGTGAATCTTATTAAGAAAACACAGACACATTTCTCTGGCTTGAATTTTTAGAAAAGCCTGTTCTGACAAAACCTTTATATTTTAGATCTAACACTTTTTCTTAGATGCTCTGATTAAAAAGGACAAACTTCTTTGACACATTTTCCTCTCCACAGGAGCCAGGGTTTGTTTCAGTTTCGAACTTCACTTGAAGCATCAGACATCAAACCTTTGCCCTGGAAATTACAGGCTGCACAGACAGTTTCTGAAGGACATGCAGGAATTGTATTTGCATCTTTTCTGTTTCTAGTACTTTGCCTTTACTACAACTGAGATAACCATTGTGCAGAGAATATGCAATCCTGAATAAAGGGACCTGGAGTGATTAAGATCTGAGATGGTCCTTATTGGCTATTTAAAGCCATTCATTTAATTAATTAAAATAAATCTGGTGACAGACATCCCACATCTGCTTTTTAAATAGTCCTTTTCAATTCTAATTTCTGAATTCCTAACATCACCTATATCTGTAAGGTAACTTGCATGAGATTGGGAAGAGACCCAGATCTTTCTGTGAATTGGATTCCAGAGTAAAAAAATCCACAAAACTCTTCACTTTGCCTTCCATTAGGAAAGATAGTCCTCATGGACTGACTTCTGTGTTAGAGAGACAAAAAGGCACTTTTGGCTGTTACTGGGTGCCCAAAAGCTCTTAGAAGCAGAAGATTTGGGAGCTACTTGTGCCTTCTATTGCCCACACTGACTGACATGCTACACACGCAGAAGAAATATTTTAAGTATTAAGATTACAGAGACAAGTGCTCAAAAATTAGGAAACACCAAAATCCATCTAGCTCATGAATATGTATTCTGCTCCTGTCATTAATTACATGATCACAAGCCCCTTTTTCACAAAGTCCTCAGCTGGTGCTCCCTGAATGAGCCACCACTGAATATTTTATTTTCACTATTTAGCTTTTGCACTAAGCCTTGGGGATAAAGTGAGAGAAGGTAACCTGCATTATCCATGAAGTCAAAATACTTACAGAAATGACTGCTGTAAGGGAATTGAACATGGGTTTGGTGTTCCCAGTTTTGGTAACTTTTCTGTACTACCCGGTTAATTTCATTTTCAGAAAGCATCAACCTGTCCCAAAAGGGGTCCCCCAGGGTTTGATCCAGGACCTTGTGCTGTTCAACATCTCCATGAGTGAACTGGATGACAGGACTCAAAGCACACTCACCAAGTTTGCTGGGGACACAAAACCAGGTGGTAACATAAACACAGCTAAGGGTGAGCCAGCCTACAGACAGGCCTGGACAGGCTGCAACACTGGGCAAGGAAGAACAAAATGAAGTTTAACAAAGGCAAGTGCAAAGTGTTGCACTTGGGCTGAAAGAGCCAAAGAGCCCAGCACAGGCTCGGATCCGTGGGGCTGAGGAGCAGCCTTTCTGAAGGGGGCTGGAGATCCTGGGGGATCTCACACTGACCAGGAGTCAGCAGAGCACCTCTGTAGCAACAAAAATCAGATCCTGCACTGCATCTGTAGGGCAATCTGAGCAGAGGTAGAAAGAGGATGGAGACTCTCTGTTCACAAGGGTCACATGAAGAAGGCAAACAGCAATGGGTACAAGTTGCAAGGGCAAAGGTCCTATCAATATAAGAAAAAAAATTACAGTAAGAAAAATCATCAACTTGCCCATGGACATGGTGGAATCTCCACTGGGGTTTTCAATATGCAGTTGGACACAGTGCCAGATAATCTCACCTACACCTCCTTTCCCATGAAAGAATAGACCACATGATCTTCCAAGGTCCCTTCCAGATCAGACTGCTCTATGATTACCCCAACAGAGTCACTAATCATTGATGAAATTTAGCCTGAAAATTTTTTTGCAAAGAATTTCAGTTAAAGAAGCTAAGGATTTATTGTTTATAGAAAAAAATTGCAAAGATTATATTATTCAGGAAGTTTTAGGCAATGCAAGGATAGACAGAGCTGCCATTTCTCCCTATACATTCAATGTCTTGAACATTTTAGTTTTATTTATTACCTAGAATTAAATCCAAGTGGTACAATACTGACAGAGACCTCTATAAGTAAATTAAATTAATTTTGGGGAAAAAATTAATGGAGCTATTTGAATCTGAAATGCTAAGACTTTTCAGTTTCCAATGAACACAGAAAAGACTTTTCATGGGGAGAAATAATTGTATAAAAGTAATTCAACAGCAAAAGATAAAATTGAAATAGCTACAAACGAGTAAATATAGATTGCCAGATTTTAAAGACTTAGAGCTGTTTTTATGAATACAAAGAGTTATCTGTATATAATTGAAATTATTATTGCTGAACTAAGCATAAGGTAGTGATTATGCCAACGCCTCACTGGCCTGGTTAGTTAGGGTAAAATACTGCTCCCATTAAAGTCGTTAGAAAGATACAGGTTTCACTTCAGCATTACTGAATTTCTAAAGAATATTTAGGAGCAGGGTGACTCACATGGTGTTCAGGCTTGATTTGCAGTGAAAATGCCATTAGTAAGAAAGAAGATAGAGACCTAAATTGCTTTAACTCTTTTGAGTACTTGATTCTTTGCTCTACGACACACAAACCAGCAGAACTGAGCTGGAAACAGTTTTTCTTGCCTTATAAAAAATTCAGGTATTTTAAAAACTTGAATTGTATTTATTGGCTCAAGCACAATAATCTGCATTTTGCCCTATAGCAAATTTTAATATATTATTTGAATCACTGTAAACACATTTTTTAAAATAAGGTACGATGATTCATTGCTGTTTTGGCAATTTTTAAGTTCTGAAATATGCTTCTTTTAAAATTTCAGGAAAAAAAATGGTTGTGCAATTATGAAAACATGCCAAGAGTACAACTCAATATTCCACAGCTGATTTTTAAAAAAAATGAACCTGAATTCAAATAATTCCTTGAAACAAGGTTCCATTATAATTCCTTTATAACTATCTTTTGAAACAATTTAAAAGGAAAATTTTTCACTTGTCCTATAAAGTGCACCACATGTGGTGCATAAACCTAAGTATTTATTCTAGGGTTTTTTACCGACATTGGAAAGTAAAATTCTGACTGTTTCATAACTGCATTTATTTTAATTTTATTATTATTTGATTTGGGTCAAACATCCAGAAGAGCCTGGCTGGGAGTACAGCTCCCTTCCCAACATGCCAGGCTGCCACACACTTGTACAGTGAGGACCTGCATTCATGTCCTGCCTCCTGGGAAACTGAAGCCAAGGTAAGAACCCACACCAGACTGTGCATCACTCATACAAGAATCTTAATTACTAGCAGAAGTATTCCTTGCAATAAGGGTGTATCTCCTGACAGCCATTTGTTCACTGCTGAACTGGGTGATTAGAAAACGGAGGGAAATTTGGTTGAAGGGATCAAGTCATTAACTCTTGCCAGGGGTCTCTTCTGTCCTACTCAGATTACTTGTCTGTGACAGAAGTGGCAGAAAAGAAATGTGTCTGCACCTCTGCTGCTTCAGTGCTCATCCCAAAGCACAGGAGGAGTGGTTCATACCAACCCTCTGGCTTTGCACCAGAGGGATGTGGATGCACATCATGTTTATCACAATGGGTAATAACTTTAAACTGAAGTTGGATAGGTTGAGATTAGATCTCAGGGAGAAATTCTTTACTGTGAGGGTGGTGAGATACAAGAATGGATTGCCCAGAGAAGCTGTGGCTGCCCCACCCCTGGCAGCATTCAAGGCCAGGCTGGATGGGACTTTGAGCAACCTGGGCTAGTGGAAGGTGTCACTCCTCTCTGCAGGGGGTTGGAACTAGGTGATATTTAAGATGCCTTTCAACTCGAACCATTCTATGATTCTTTGATCTTCTCCTGTCACCTCCATGTGCGTCAATCCCTGTGACAGAAAGAACAAGAAGGACCTGACCGTTCCCTAATCTGCCCTGAGCATGCCTTCCCAGTGCTAAATTCTTGACTTCCCAGTGTTTGTTTCTGAGGATTTGTGGTAAAATTAAGCAAACAGATCTCAAAGAATAACTTCTTTTGGTCACATCATTGAAGCAGTGAGATCTTCATTCTCTGTGCAGCTCTGGTATAGTCCAACTAAAGTATAAAGAAATATATCCAATTTGGGAAAATTATTGAAATTCAGAGAAATTGTTCTCCCAGAATGAATAAACATTAGCAGATTTTCACTAATCTGAGTTTTCATTAATAAGAGTTAGCAGATTTAGGATGTATTACAACTCACAATGTTAGACATTGCACTACTTATTGCTACTGTCTTCTTTTTTTTAACTGCAATGCTAAAGTTAAGGTAATGAACAAGAGCATTAGCATAGCAGCTGTAATGACAGGGAGACTTGCCTTGCTGCTGTGTCTCTGCAGCCTCAAGCTAATCTCCTGCCAGCACCAACCATCCAGACAATGCCAGCTCCCTCTCTCACACACAAACACTTCACAACTTGTTGATATTCAGCACAGAAATTAGAACAGACCATTTTAATTTGTGGCTGCACATCAGTGCTTGGGAAACAATTAGGAGTGCCCTAAAGTCTGATTTAGTTAAGACCACAGGAATACCCAAGGGCCAAAAAAATGATCTTGATTAGTTCAGATCTGTTCCAACAGAGCCCTCTAGCAAGTGTGGATTCACCAGTGCCTGCAGCAACAGGACTTGCAAAAGCAGTGTGGACTATCATACAAAGATGAATGCTTTTGTTTGTGTGTAAGATCTGAACTGTGCTAGCCCAGCACACGCCCCCTCTCCAAAAAAAACAGAAATAAGTTTGTACTGTAGCACTGCAGCTTTGAATGCACTCTCAGCTTAATTGATAATCAACCTTTACACTTTTGTGGGTCATCTCTCAGTTTCTGTCACACATTTCCTTCAGTACGCTTGCTTGCTTTTGGAGAAACAGCCACAAGATTGACAAGTGCACAAAACAAAATTACCCCCCTCAAAAGAGAAAGAAGGTGTCCTCTCAAGGTCATGTTGAGACAAATGGCATGAGCTGTGTGCTAAATCTCCAGCAATTTACCTGGGCTCTGGATAAACAGAATCCTTCAGTATCCTGTGAAGCTCTAATGCCGCCTCCTCCTTTTCCTCCTTTTCCTCCTCCACCTCTCATATCAAATTGATTGTGAAGTTTCAAGGGGGAAAAGTACTCACAAAGGTTATTCTAAAGCTCAAATCTAAACACATTTTTAAGCACTGCTGAACTCGCTGCAGATGTGCACACTAGACAAAGAACTGCAGAAGGCCCACAATAATACACTAATTCCATTGCAGAAGAAAGGCAGGAGACTTCAATCAATCTTGAAATTAACTTTGCATTTAAAAATGTAACAGCCTCTGCACTGCGTAGAGTGTCAATTCTTTTATCATGATTACTTGTTATGTGTCAAACCATTTAGTCTCACCTCCAATTGTGCTGTGATTGAGTTCATGGCAGCAAACATACTGGTCATAAAAAACAATGGAAGCTTTGAATGCTGTCTGAAATATTTTTTTCATCGAAGCTGAAAAATCAAATGCACATTATGATTTTTTGTCAACAACTTTAATTTAGTTCTGTTTAATTGATTGCCTATGCCTTACCTGTTTTTTTGCTCCATAAAAGAGGTCTGTAGGACAAACAAGAAGTAAAGTTGCTAGCTAAAGCTCATATTCCTGTAAATAAAGAAATGGCTGAGAGCATTTTTACATATTTTTTTCACAAATACTCTTCTTCTAACATCTCTTTTGTCCATTTTAAGCTTCTAGATCCAACTGATGGCTTCAAACTTTTTGACCTGGATGTTTAAAACATCTTTTGGTGAACTACAAACCCTTTGAAGTTTCAGAGACTTGGACTGCTGTAACATGTAAGAACTTTCTCCCGTTAGACATGTTTTGGTTGTCCAAAACCTGGAAATGTCTGGATGAGAAGGAGAATGGGATGTTTTGGCTGTGGTTAAGAGCATAAAACAGGAGGACAACATTGTGCTGGAAGGTGTGCATTGTTATTCACTGTGAATTTTGCAGATCGTTTTCTCTGCTTCCTTTCCTTTCCTTTTCTCCTTTCCTTTCCTTTCTCTGCAACCTTTAAGTGCGAGTCCACTTTTTCGTCTGCTCCACAGATCTGAGAGCACTACAGACCTGCCCACAATACTACTTTATTAACTGCACATAATGAGCTATGCAAGGCTTCAGATAACAATACATCAGTCTCTGGAACAGGAAGCCAAAATGCAAGACTTGGTTTGGCTTGCCCTTCGCTCCAGCAATTATAATGGCTTGAGGCTGAGACTGGGAAAATAAGAGAGATGGTATCATTTATCTACTCTTTTGTTTAAACAAAACCTTTGTAAGAAAGAAAGGTGACGTGATTTTAAAGTCGAATTTATATTTCCTATTTACTTTTTATGTGAGCACACATTTTTATTGTACTTGTAGGCAAAGCCAGCAAAGTCAGCCACTCCTACAGGGAAGAGAAGCGCTTTGGTTCTTCTGCCCGCTTTGAGCGTGGCAGAGCAGTGCCTATCCAAGCTGCCACCATGGCTGCTCAGAGAGGGAGGATTTAGGGTGTGACTCCTTCTGGGGCAAAGGATGGAATACACTATTTCCACCATCTGTTCCTCGCATCTCAGCAGCAAGGGCTTCATCCTCTCTCTCCATCCCTCTACCATGGCTTGCCTGTCTCCTGGACTTTAGATTAGCAAAAGTTTTT
Source organism: Pithys albifrons albifrons (assembly GCF_047495875.1). NCBI lineage: Eukaryota > Metazoa > Chordata > Aves > Passeriformes > Thamnophilidae > Pithys > Pithys albifrons. The sequence goes on from NC_092464.1 coordinate 10,016,994, forward strand.
ACTTTTAAAACAACTTTTAAAAAATTTGACTTAATGATAGCTCTGTTTTTTCTGTGTTAACCTCTAAAGCATAGAATGGAAGGAGCTAGACCATCTAATTATCACAGAGCTAGACAATAAGACCCCGACCTTGCTCCAAGAGAGTAAAAAGTGAGAAATAGTGGGAAGATGAGTTTAAGAATAGCAAATAAGTACATCAAACATTTTCCTACTTTAAAAAATTACAATGAAATAATATTTTCATGTGTTTACCTGCTCATTTTGGAGATTGCATATTGAATTAAACCAAAACTGTCCTTGGCCATGGTGTCCAAAACTGAAATACTTACAAAACAGTCATTTTAAAAATACAGTATTAATTGTATATGGATATCTCCAAGCTCTTAGAAACAATGTAAACAATTAACTGCCCTTTAGAGCTAATCATAGTTCTGATGAAGACACCAAAAAGACAATCAGTTCTATGAGATTTCATTTATTTTCATGACATTGCTGTTTTCTGTCCATCTATATTTATAAATATTTCAGGCCAAATTCAGACATGATATAAGTGAAGGGGTTATTTTAATACATTCATAATTTAGCAACAAGGCTCACCTTAAATTGCCTCATTGAAGAAAACTATTCCTCAGTCTCTAAAAGGGAGAATGAAAAAAACCTCCAACAATCCACCCAGCGTGTGACAAGTTTTCACCATTTTTGTCTGCATTTTCTGCCTTACAATATCCATGATTAGTGAGAAAAGAATCCTCTGTTTTCCTGTGGTTTTCCATTCAGAAACCATGGCACAATCTGAGCTGTGTTTGCTTTACAAGCTCATGTGGATGGGTGAAAATGGTTCCAAGACTGGCAAAAACTGAGGATAAGCTAGACATGCTGATTACATCACTGGGACTAGTTACAGAACCAGAGAGGTGTTTACCCGCAAGGGAAATGTTAAAGACAAGTTGTGATCATATTCTTCCACAGAGGGGCTGGAAAGGGGCAGTGGGTTACTGTAGGTGATATGGGATGCTGGTGTCATCCTTACATGACAAGACCAATGCCTGAGTTACTTGTCCCCTTTATGAGGACAGGACAGGACAGCTTTCAGTTTCCTGCATGTAAAATTCCACAATGAAAAGGGCAGAACTTCCCTATTCAGCCTTGCAACCACTTATTCTGCAAATCTGGTCTCAGAGGTCAGAAATACACCATGTAGTTACAGGCCAGTGCAAGAGTGCTGGGATTTCCTCTTTACATAAGGCATGTCTCCATATCAGAAACACATAAGGGAAATCATTCCCAAGGTAAAAAAAACATCATTAGGAAAAATTATGATCCAGAAGTAGAAGCCCAACCTAATGTGCCAAGCTGCCAGTGCTTCCACAAGCAGCACACTTTATAAGCCAGCCTCAGAGGCAAGGGCATGTCTGAGAGCTGTCTGTCTGCCACCATCTCCATATTATTCTAATGCTCATCCAGTGGCCACTGGCAGAGATTGACAGGTTTGTGACAGAGGTGTAGCAGTTTTAGTTTCCAAAACAATTTAAATAGCAACCACAGCAAGACTGTCTGGCAACGACTTAAGGAATGGTTTATATCAGCAAGGTTTGAGGTTAAAAAAAAGTTACTTTTTGCTTATATTGAAATGGAAAAATCCTGTTGTATTGATATGGAAAACTCCTCTTGAGCACTTAAAAGCAGCTGGGGAGGGAACAATAACTACAGATTGCAAACGCCAGGATCAGTCACAAATGAAGGGTATGGTAAAAAGGGACAGTTACAGTCTCTTATGGAAATACACTGAGCTTGGCCTAATTTCCATTGTATTGGTTACTCTGTTGTGAATTCAGACTAGTGAATTGTAACTGACCTTCCTATCTTCTGTGTTTTAGTCCCACAGCCTAAGTCCAAACCCAGAGAATGACCTTTTGGCTTGTAAGGGTGCTGCAGAGCAAGAAAGGAGGCAGCCAGGCACCCACTGACACTAACAGTCCTAACAATGAACTGGCAAAAAAAGGTCTCTCTTGCAAAAGAAGGAAGCATGTAATGAAAATTTTGGAATTCAAGATGTTTTGTGCTTAAATATGGGAGGAATTAACTTTACATGGAGCTTCATCCCAGTTAACTTCAAGACTATGAGGCCTAAGGGCAAGGTATTTCCAAATTTGTGTATAAATTTAAGAATTTAAGTAATTATCTGATTTTCAGTTTCTGGGTAGCTGTAAGTCTCGTTCACTAATTATTGCTGTCTAACTATTACCATTTACTGAAACTTTTTAAATTAAACCAGAGAATTTAAAAATACTCACCTCAGCACTTAGCAAAATTTGAACTCACAAACTTATGTCCATAGGAAGGAGATTTCATTGTGAGTTAATAACGATAAGAGGAAGGGCCAAGACCTGCTTTCTTCCTATAAATACATTACTGTTTTGTGCTTCAACAAACCAGATGTTGGTGACATTTCTAATAAGCTGTTGCAAAACTCAAACTAATTATGAAGACAGAAAATACTGACTAAAAAAAAAGGACAGATAAGAAAGAAAGCACTGAGGTAAACTCACAACATCTACATTTTGCATCATCAAGACCTGTCCTGACAAGCTCCATCTCTGCTCTTTATATACAGAGAAAATTAGCATATCATTTGATAATGACCTATCAAAACCTATGCTTTGATTACAAGCAGCTGCTTTTGATTACAATCAATGAATTACTAATTTGTGCTCAACCACAGAACAGTTGGACTCCATCTATTATTCATTCTTGAAGTGGAGATCCTATTTAGAACTGGATTCCAAATTTCACTAGAGCTTTTACCCTCTTAGATATTAATAATTTTGTTTTGAAGTTAGGTCTCTTAAGGTTTCATGATGGCCTCCTTTGTTATTCTTAACCGCTGAAATAATATGCTCAGCTGTTGCCCACATCTATGTGTCTTTGTCCCTGCCTCTATGTGTGGAATGGGCTAATTTAAGTCTTCTGACAACCACGATACTCTTTTGATTTTTAAAAACTGTAGTCTTTACGTCCAGTAGGAACTGAGCCATATTCACAGGGGACTGATATGAAATCATCTGTAGTTGTGTGACATGAGATTTGTAGGTCTCCAAATTTTTTTACAACATACATATATATATATATATAACATATATATGTATCTTTATATATATATATATATATATATATATATATATATATATATATATATATATCTTTATATATATACATATATGAAAATGTCAGATGGCTTCTCAATTCAAGGTATTTTGCCTGAAGTCATGGGATATAATCCACCTTTGTATAATTATGTTTGCATAAACATTCTTCAGATAATTCCAAACCTTTCAAGCTCCTGGATCTCAACAGCTTTGATTATATTATTGCCAGTTCAAGATAAAGAATACAATGTTTTTTCTTAAATTACCAATGGGATTGTTCATAAGAGTGTGTGAATGACTTCTACTGTGGAAAAAACTTCTCTCTGGTGTCACTTGCTTCCAGAGTAAGGTTGGCTCACAGATCTGTGACTCCATCAACCACCACAAAACTGACACCTCGTTTGATAAATGGTTGATGACTAGACTCAAAATGAAACTAATGATCAATGTTTTCTATCAATCCAAAAGTAAAAAAAAAATCACCATCAAGTAAATCAATTAATTTATGAGCCCCAAAATGTCAAAAATGCCCTGTTATTCTATTTGGGTGGTAGGTCTGATGGATGTCTGTAATTTAAAAGGTTCTATTCTAAGAACTGTTAAACATGTTCAATCTATGCAGAAACATTTTAAAAAACAGCTCCTGCCTCAGAGCCTGAGCACTGTTCTTAGTCTAAATCTGAACCAGGCAGCTCAGGCTTGGGGCTCAGTCTTGAAGAGCATCAGCAGCACTTCATGGTGGGGATCACAACCTTGCTTTCCAGTCAGGGGTTCTTTCACTCCTCAGACTTCTTATGAAATGTGGCAGAAACTGTGACCCTGAAAGGCAGCTGGAAAACAGTTCCAAGTACCCTGGAGTGATTTCCTAAATCTGAGGAAAGAAAATGTCGATATCTTTCTGATAATGAAGTAGTATGGAAAAAAAGATCAGTTTTGACAAGAGAATCTGCTTGGAAAACAATATTCTTTCTTAAATTTACTCTCAAATTGCATTCTATTTCTGTGAGTGAGATTTCCCACCCACAGCAAAGAGCTGAGCCAAAGGGGGGCACCTTGTCAGCTCCAAATGGTGGGCACGATTAGGTGCATGCGTAAAGTGGCACCCACAAAACCAAAGATGCAATCTAAAAATCACCCCTCAAGCTCAAGAGACACAGGCTCCTGGGGACCCCAGTGTTGCCCACATCTCCAGTGAATGTTTCCTGCTCCTCCAGTCTCTGCCCATTGACTTCATTATGAGTCGTGCCTCATGATTTTTTAAATAGTCAACAAAACGCTGTAATCTGTAACTCTTACTCATGTTAATAAGTACTTAATCATCTCAACAGGATCTAGATACACATTGGGACTGCCCCTGAGAATAAATTACTTCCTATTGAACATAAGGACTCAGGCCCATTCTTATTTACACATTGTATGTGAGATTCACAAAAAGCCTGTGAAAATTCAGCCTGAGGTCTCATTGCAGGAGTTGCTGGGAACTGAGTGCCTTCAATAGCTGGCACAGAGTACCAGGCAGCTGACAATCAATCAATCCATGAGACAAATTTTGCCTTCAGTTGTGTGTTGCTTCCACTGAAGTCAGCAAGTTATACATACTTCACCAGGGAATTTGATCATAAAATAGCTGTTAAAGCAGACTGGCATTTTAGAGTTCATTTTTAAGTGAGGTAGTTCATTAGAAAAGTTGCCCTGTAACTAAATGTTTAGCTACAACCACATAGATTTGAAATGTCAGGGAGGAATAACTTTTTGCTTCCCAGGGAAAGCTACATAACTCACTATACCCTTTAAAAACAAACAAACAGAAAGAGGGAAAGAAACGGCTTCATGTTCTGGAAACACCTCTGGGAAACACAATGGCTGAGCAGAGCCACACAGCAATTCAGCTATAATGGCCAGCAGCCTCAAACAACACAAAGACTGCATAAATGTCATATTTCCATTACTGGCAGGCTGAAATCTTTGCAATAGAGTTGTTTCTGTTAGGACTCAACATCACCATATGCTCTAATTACTGTTAAAATGCAGTTTATCATGTCTGAAATCTTTCAATATATAATCACATCCACTGCCCAGGGCACAGGTAGGAACACAGTGGCAGCAAACGCTGAAACTATTATCAGCAAAATAAATGGAGAAGGGAAAAATCCTCACCAAAGTGACAAACAGGTTTGGTGCTCCGTGCTCTCTACGTGAGCCCAGACCCCTGGCAGTCACAGCCTCTGCTTTGTACAATATCCCTCAGAAAGTCGAGTTGAACCTCTATGGCCCATTGCACAGATCTGGGCTGAGGGAGGGAAGTTAATGGAGTCTTTGTGTCGAACTTCCTTCTGCTCTTCTAAATGTTGTTTGTTTTAGCTGAATTTGCCTGCACGCAAGTGAAAAACAATTTGAGCCCTGTGAAACTGAACTCAAGGATTCTGAATGGCTCATGCTGCTTCAAACATAAGGATATAAAATCTTGTGTGACTGTAAAGCTTCTTTCATGTGGAGAGAAAACCTAAACTGAGTAAAGTTTTCATCGTTAGGAGAGAAGTAATTATCATTATTTGCTATATACTATATATATATATATTATGCTAAATGATGGAATATATATAATATATACACTCAATAGTATACATATATATATATAGACTTACATACACATATATATACACATACACATATGCACACACACATATATATACTCAGTTCCAGAAAATGTCTAGACAATCAGACAGCAAGCATCAAGTGAATTAACTTTAAACCAGGTCCCTTTTTGCTCTGGGGGGGCACAGAGGACCTCTGGTAGGTTGCAGAAGTGTGGGGTTCTACTATCAAAATGTGCTACGAAATGATATAATACAGAAAACATAGTTGCTGGAAAGTAATGTATTTCATTATTAGGAATTTTGGGTTATGGGGGATCATACCATGAATTTCCAGAAGCCTGGTGTTGACTAGATGTGACTGTCTCTTCACATTTCTTTTTGTTTATTTGGGATTCAAATTTTTTATATGAAAGGGAGACTCAGAAATATTCACACACAAGCTCCATGTGCTCTTTCATTCAATGTTTAATTTTTGTCTCCTAGTTTTCATGAGCATAAGCAAAGAACTAACACAGTGAAGAAATAACAAAATCATGTAATTAAAAATTCAGTAATTGCTAAGTTTTGAGTGCTGCTTTAGAACATGAGTGGGGGTGATATTTTAATGCAATTATTAATGAAAGAAGTCCTATAAGTAGGATGAATATGATATGCAGCACTGAAAGACAGATATTTTCCAGCAGTAGCAATTATGTGATGTGAGATTTAAAAAACACCAGTGAAACATATGTGACTTGACTTTCATATGCGAGATAATTGCACCTTCTCTAAAGTTCACTGTGATTCCCAGTGTTCTGGTGTTTGCCTCTCAAAATCAGGGTCATCAAAGTAACAATATGAAAGATAGAATATTTTTCTAATAGCTTTCTATTAACTATAATTCTATTCTCTTGGTATAATCTTTAGTGACGTATTTGACCATTTTGCCATGGGAATAAGAAGCTGTGAATTAGGAAAGGCTACTGAGAGGAGCAAATAATTTTCAGAATCTACAGGTACCTCCATAAGAAATTCCTGAGTCTTCTGTATGCCAAGAAACTTCATCTCTTTCACTTGTATCTTTACTTCTAGTTAGAATTCCCTTCAAACACTGCTGGAGATCTGAGTATCGAGCTGCATCATCAGATATTTCATAAGCAGGAAAAAGAGGGCAGGATAAATGCTACGTACAACAAATTGCATAAAAGCACAAAGCAAAATGGCAGCTACTTTCAGAAAACAAAATTAGTCTCAGAAAAACACTTTCCTGCACCTTAATCCACCTCAATCTCTCTGCCATCCCACAGCTGGTACTGGCTGGATTTCCTGGTGGTGTATTTCAGGAGGCAGTGCTATAGCACGAATATGATACAATTCTGATTTAAAAAAAATAAAACTACTGTTCCCTGATATCCAGCTGTATTAGACTCATTGTGAGTGAAAAGGATGTAAATTAAAGGTGAATTTTAAAATATTAAGCTTGCAAAGATCTGAAAACCTGGGCAGCAAGTACCATCAAAATGGACAGACATAAAGTCTTCAGGGGTACCGTTCCCAGGTTGGCACGTTGCTCTCTCTATTGATTTGCACATCTGGGAGCCCTTTAAAAACACGATTAAAAGTTCTTCCAGAAGCTGTCAACACTCACTGCCTACTGCCCAGGGAGCAAAATGGGTTTAGCTGTAAGGGCAAAAAACTAGTTGTGACCTTCTTTCTTCAAAATTTAAATCTGCAAAGAAACACAGCTGTCATTTTTGCTCCAACTTTGTGGAAGTGTAAACTACAGACAGCCTTCAAATCCAGCCATGGCAAAAGTTTAATTAAAAGAATGTCAGCCTTTTCTATTGCCTTTCCTTTAGAAAATAAGATGCACAAATGAGGAATCTTGAATAAACTGATACTTTTTTTTTTCCCAAATCCACTTGTATTCTGATGCTTGAAGTGGTCTCAGAACTATCTCCCTTTGATTACAATTTTCCTTAGCCAGGGGAAAGGAAAAGCAGAAGACATGATTTCTGAGAAAAAAATAAACAGCAGAGATTAAACTTAGGTCTGTATATTCCACCTGTGATGCCAAAACAAGCTATCAGATTACTGCATAAAGGGAACTAAAGGCTTGACCTATACATTTATTTTTGGTCTTGGTTTTCACTGTTCTGTTGGTTTTTATTGCAAGGCTTAATTAAAAATAATAGCGAGTCAGGCTGGCTTCAGATTGTTTGGAAACACTACAGAACAACTGGATTGTACCTCCACCTACTGTTAGTACTCAGCTTGAGAAGGGCATAACTGCACAGACTTGTGTGATGCTCTGGGATACAAACTGGGAGTGTTATGAGCAGGAAAACAGCAGACTGAGTTAATGGAGAACATTGAGTTTTGGCTAAATCCCATATTTTAATATTACTATAAAAGAGCTGTAACTAGGGGCTTTGAGCTTCTTCTGTCGATTGTTCCCTTTCTTGTGTCAAAGTCAGGTGCATTCATGCAAAAGGAGCAAAGAGACTGTCCTCTTATTTTCATAAATTACTTTGGAGAGTTTCTCCTCCTTTGTATCTGTAGGAAAGTTTCTTGTGAAGCCAGAAGGGCTCACAGAAGCACCAGCATGCTTTGAAGTGCATAGTTTAAACACACTTCAGAAAAGGTTTCTCAAAACAACCTTGAATTTTACATTAATGAAAATCTTTCCTCTGAGATTATGCAGATTTCCCTGCAGATGCTTCCTAACAACATGTGGACTGTATCTTGCCATCACTAAACATCCTCCTTTGTCCCTTGGGCTATAGTAGCCCAAGGGCATTTGGAAATGTCACTGCAACAACTATTTCCCAGGTACTGTGCTGCTGAGGGCTTTTCCCAACTCTGAACTAGGCATTTGGGGGCAAAGAAAAAGGGCAGAGGGAAGGGTTCACAGCTGCCACCTCACTGTATCTGCCCAGCCTGGCCAGAAGAAGATGACAGATACTTGGATATGGCTTCAGCCCTGCCTCATTCAGAGACTCACTTGCACAGAGGCACTTGGGGTTCATGTAGCTAAGTCCATTCTTCAGAGAAGCAAAGGAGGTCTGGTCTTTCCAAAGGACAAAGGTAAGATGATAGAGATCCTTTTCATCTAGCAGCTCCGTAACTAGAGCATCTGTCTGTGTGATGTGGGCCCCTGCCTTGATCAAACATCTCCCCCACCTAAGGGATCTAGACTAATCCCTCCCACCAGATGTCTGAAGCCACCAGAGCTGGGATGTCCCACCGAGGTCCCTCTCATCGATTCTGATGGAACTTTTGGTCTATGCATGACCCAATTAAATATTCATTGGGCTAGAGAGTAGTGAGCACCCCACTGTAGCTCAGTAGTTGTGCCCTGTCTCTGCTCACATGGATGTTTCTGTGAAAGTATTTGCAAAAACAAAGAGACATTTAGTTCAGCATAGAGCCCAGAGGGGCCAACCATGAGGGTCAAGTTCTGTGACGGGGAGGAGGGATGGGACTTTGCATCCTGTGCCTGTGGGTGCAGGTTAAGTCAAACTGTACGCCCAAGGGACAAGGTCTTTTTTTTTTTAGCGTCTTATGGGATTTACCAGATGCTCTTACTTGGACCAAAGAGATCTTGGGAAGACTTTCTTTAATTGCTGGAGCAAGTTTGGAAAATCAAGCACTCCATGTCAGGAAAAGCCAGGATTGAGTTGCCTACTCAACTCTATCTTGCTCTTTACATGCATTTTGACATTGCGTTTTTCTAGAGGACTCCACTCTGCATGACCAGTGGTTTTTGTGTATATATTTGCATTAGGCCATTGGTCTTATTTACCGTATTTTCATTTCCTTCTTTGGTACTCATTTTTCCAGTATAAAACACTACAAAATTTTAATGAATTTCATATCCTGCCGAGGACATGAGTGGGTATTGTTCCCTCTGTAAAAAGTGGATTGGAGAGACAGAGAGATTTATGTCAAAAAGTACCCATTAATTTTGGGTACAGTTTGAGCTGTCTCTGTATTTTGTAGTATTTCATATATTCACACACACTCTTCAGTTAATACATTTGTTGTGTAAGTGCTCACCAAACCCGTGGGTAAAGCCCTACACAGAAAGTCTTGTATATCTAGAAATTGGCAAAACTAGTGTAAGAAAATTGCCTAGCTTCATATAAAGGCTGCCTCATGAAAACAAAAGAAATTTTGCAGTTTTAACCAAGGTACTATCCTGTCTCATTCACTCTGTGCTTTCTGGCTTACTTAACAAATGAGGTAGGGGACTTTAAATCATTTGCTTTACTGAAAAAGCCCAAGTTCATTGCCAGAACTGACCCTTTTTGAATACAAATGAGCAAGATTCTGTAATTAAATGTGCTACCTTAATATACACTGACAAAGGGGACACATTAAGAATGTACAAAAATATAAGTGAGGCACTATGTTTTGAAGGCTAAACTTTGCATTTTTTTCAAGGAAAATTTTTTTTTCAGAATAAACAATTATATCCACAAGATTTTGATTCTGAGGAAGAATTACTTTCCCCTCTGTAATTTGAATGTGTGTCTTCATAGTGACATCAATGTAACTCATCGCATGACTTCATAGCCATTATCCAGATCTCTATCATTTATGTCAGCAATAAAGCACAGAATCAAAGAATCATAGAATCATTTAGGTTGGAAAAGGCTGCTAACATCAAGTCCAGCACTGCCATATCCACTCCTAAAACATGTCCCTCAGTGCCACATCTACACGTCCTTTAGTTACCTCCAGAGAGGGTGACTCCACCACTTCCCTGGAAGAAGGTCAGTGTTGCCATTGGTTCCACATCTCTGTGCAGATCCTGAGGGTCTCTGAGACAAACACCAGTGATTTCAGAACTCACTGTGAATGAAGGTAGGCTACATAAAGTATCTGTCTACAACCGTCTTCTAAATGTGCACTCATCTTTTCCCCAGACCCTTAGTTCTTCACCTCCCCAGTCCCTGTATGAAAGTTTCTCTCCATGGTTGTCTTGGTTGTACCTTTCCCAGCTGTTTCTTCTGCAGACCAAGGTGTGCATTACCCCTGGCTGGCCTTGGTATTGTACTTCTTCCAAGAAGTCATCCCTGACACACTCCCCAAACCTCTGTGAGAGCTGCGTCCTGTGGAATTGCTGATGCAGCAACTGTCAGGAAGGTGAAAGTCCCCTCTATTCACCAGGTCTCTGTTACAGAAACTGCCTTAATTTATTCAGCAATGATCTCTTCTCACCCTGATCGTGTAGTTTCTAACAAACTCTCCAGATCATGGTCCACAAGCTCTTAACAAGTTTTTGTCCACCCTGTACATCCCCATCTGACCATTGATGGGATGTATTTCCTGGTGAATTCAGATGTTAAAATGCCACAAGCTTCTTCAAGGCATGTGCAAACCATAGATATACAGAAATTTATAACTACTTTGGAAAAGATTTCCTGCATTACCGTAAAAAAAGGGCAAAAGAGAAATCCTTGTCACATGGCTTCACCACCCCATCAGCATCAAGAAAAGGCAACAGGGATGGATCCCTGGGCCTGCTGAAAGAAAACACACACCATAATTTTCCACACTGGTTTAAAGTCAGTTTTCTGCAGTGCAGTTTCACAAATTACTGAGTTGCTTTAGCTGTAACAGGCAGAAAGGACATGTTAGAAATTTTCAAATTATTAAAGCTTGCAGCTGAAATTTCTAACAAGAAATGCCAAGAAACTTTAATGGTTGGTAATGTTGTCCAGCCTGCCTTTAGGTATAAGCTATAAACAAAATACTAAAGAAAGAAATTTCAATATGCTTAAATAGGGCATCTTTTCTCCATACCCTGAATGTTACCATGTGCAGAGACAGTCTGTACCTCCATCAAAAGTGCCTTTTATCTTCCAGAGAAAACACACAGAATACAAATGTATCCTCTGTTCTGCTTCCAAAAGTAGAAAAACTTAAAAAAATCTAAAAAAAGCGCAAATACTCAATAGAAGTGCACAGGCTACAGCTTTGAGTTTATGTGCTGCACTGTTTCAGACTGAAGTAAATTCACTTAGGAAATGCAGTTGTCATAATTTCTTGTCAAACTCTCAGGACCTCTGGGGACAGGCAGCTTAAAGGAAGACTAGAGCATTTGTAAACATCAACCTGTACTTCTGTCAGTCTCACAATTAAAAAGAAAACTTCATTAATTTTGCAGGGCTCTGATAGCAGCCTGGTCTTTGGTATAAACATGATAATGGATTTGGGATTTTGATTCAAAATGGGTGCAAACCTTGCTTTCTATTTATTGGTTATGCTTTCTGGGTTATCTCTTTTAAATTAAGGCTGTGATTAACTTTGATGTGTCTATCAACACTAGATCATAGGCTTACTTAACCAGTACTACTGTGAAGATGAAATATTTTAATGACAATCTAGAGAAAAACATTAAAGAAAAAAATTGCTAAGGTCCCAAGAAGATAACATTACATAAAAGTCTACTTCTGAGATGTCCATGTACATCTCAAACACCCGTTTCAAAGACAAAGATCAACCTAAAATAATAGTGTTGCTATGAAGTATGTCAGCTATTGACTGCCATTTGTATCATGGAAACAATGTGGATTGAATGACTAACAGCCAAAATTTGGATCATTGCTACAAGATTACCAGATTACTAAAGAATTAGTAGATTATGAAGGTAACTACCCAATTATCACATCAGTTAACTTTCTCAGATCTTAACCAAGCAACAATCTATAGATTTAAATAATTTTTGTGAGAAAGTCAAAAGAGTGAAATGGATCTACTGAAGGGTTCTGGAACACGTATTCCTGATCAACTGCAGCAAAACACAAACTATCTTCACAAAGTTATTTTAATAGTCCCAGGAGTCAGTTTTATCTGCAAAACACTTTAAAAGAAAACTTAATAAAGCTCCTGACAATAGAAAAATGCATTGTGTATTTTGTGTCTCAAAAGTGATGCAAAGAAAACAATATGATTATTATTTAACAGTTGGGGGGGCTTGTTTGTGGGTTTTTTTTGTTTATTTGTTTGGGTTTTTTTGTTAGTTTGGTTGGTTTTACATTTATTTTTTTTAAATTTGCAGTACATCTTATAATTTTAGCAGCCTCATGGTGTCTCCTGATGTGTGAGGCAGGACTTCCTCCTCCTGCAGCCTTCTGCTCCCTGGCTGGTTCAGAGGTGTGTGCTGGAGCCAAGGGCCTACAGGAAAGGCAAGTCCTTAAGAAAATTAGCCTTATTCTTGGGAAAAAAAGCTCTGACTTAGAAGATCCCCTCCCCTGACATTGCAATTGTAGTTTCAGATGTGCAGGGGATTTCCCATTTTATGTTTCCACTGATTGTGCTGTTGTCAACACAAGATGCAGAAGATTGTCCTGTTATCGCAAACAACTTTAATTTTGATGTATATAATTCATTTTTAATCAGGACATCTTATTTACATTTTCCCACATACTTCCCCTTAGAAATGTATTTAAAAGAGCCTGTAACAGACTACATTCTACAAAGCGAGGCTATTTATAGGCAAAACCCCCAAAATCCAAGTATTCTGGTTTCAAAGCAACTGCTTAAGCAGGTGCATACTAAAAAGCTGAGCTTGTTTGTGCACAAAAGCACAAACAAAGATTTTCACTGGTAATTCAGAAACTTGGTGTGCATGTAGGTGGGCTTAAAAGCAGCGAGTATACAGTATTTCCATATCAAACAAATTTTGATATCAAAGATTGCTCCTGCAAAATATAAAAAAGCAACAACTTTCCCTATAAATAGAGATTCTGTCTTCAGGAACAAGTTTACAAGATTATTTTATTGAAAATGGAGATAGTAGACAGAGGATTTCAAATGAGGTGGCCTACTAGAGCAGCTTAGTGTGGCTTTTCAGTCCTGCCACTTTGAAAGCTGTCTCCTCACATTTCCAAATCTGAGCCCCTTTGCTTTTTTCTCCTTTCGTCACCTTCATGAACAAATTAATGATACGATTTCAAGAGTAATCTGGTCTCATAATGTGGCCCTGATGCACTTTCATAGACATTTGGTTTGATATCTGATCATTGTCTCGTAGCTAGTGCTAAATTAGTTAGTGCTTGTTAGATATATTTTTACTTCATCAATTTCACAAAATTTGCATAAAAATCCACAAATTTCCTTCCTATTCCTGGAGAGTTTCATTAATAATTACCAATTTTTTTCAAATTTTGTTTTGTCATTTATTATTACAAAAAAATTCATTCAACAAACATTTGTTTTCCCTAAAATGCTGACAAATTTTTTTATGTTTATTTTTGTTTCCATTTTTGTTTCCATTTCTCTCAGCCCTGTTTTTGCTTCTATCTTACTCTTAATTTTTTCCATGTTTTGTTCACACCAACACAAACCACCACACCATCACCCTAACCGAAACACACACATGATGGGTACCTGTTGGGAAGTGTATTTCTCATATTCACAACTTTCCCAGAGGATGTAGGATACAGTGCTTTGCGCCATGCAACCATGTCCTTCCATTCTGAATGATACCATAAATAACCCATCTTTAGTTACACATGAACAACCAGGAGGTTCAGGTTTGGATGTTAACTCAGAGAAACCAGGTGTTAATGTATATCTGCCTTAGGTCCCACCCTTCCACCCCCTGCTCCTCAGAGCTGGTTAGGATCTTATCCTCTGAGGAGTGGGAAAAGTGGAGGAAACCCATTGAGGAAAGCCATCCCATGAGTTTGGGCAAACCCATGTAACCTGGGCTTAGATGACTTCCTCAGTGGTCCGTTCCTTTCAACAAATGAACACTGCACAGAGTGAGAAAGGAGAATGTTGCAAGAACAAGGAGGGTGGCTAGTTTGTCCACTCTCATGATTGAAGAAAGGAGAAATGTCATGCTGGCATTCCAATTCTGGCATCCCCCATTATAACAACTGTATAATACACTCCAGGCTCTCCTGCTCTTTGCTTCCTGTCTTTTAATGTCTGGAGCGGGCCCACTGTGTGCCACGCCTGTATGCAATCCTTTGATGGGAGATCAGAATGTGTCACATAGGGCCAGCAAAACTACATCAAGTTCCTTGGATGCTTCAAGGGGGAAATGCATCCATTGTGGCCTTCAGCATCCATTTAAATTGGGCTGGTATGCAGAATAGCGGAATAATAGAAATTTGAGAGTAAATGAATGATTACTCACATGGGTTAAACTCCACTTTTAAAAAATACATACTTGACCTATCTGGCCTGTAGCCTGCTGTTCATTTTTATGTTGTGTTTTCAAACATAAGAGGATTTTTTTAGGTTGATCAGAGGCAGCTGTACTTTATGAAATGGCTTATACTGTATCTGTATTTTACTCTATACTAATGGACTTCTGTGATGCAGCAATCCTAATCCATTTGGGCTGTTATGGATGGCTACATTTCTGTAAACTGGAGATAGTTTTGTTCCCAATTTAAACATGGATTTGAATGAACATTAGTGATGGCCAAACTGAAATTCTGGAGTTGCAGTTCAGTTTGAAAAGGACCCAGATATTTGTTTATTTAAACTTCCTGGGTTTACAAAATGCACAGCTGCAAATGACCTTAGGAAGAGAAAAGCCTCTCATGGCACTTTCAGCAATTCATGTATTGAGTGAACGGAAATCCACAGATGAAGGAAGTGCAAGATGATGATAAAACATAGTTCAAATGACTATTTGAATATTTTTAAACTTTTGTTAAAGTATTGGGCTACATCAGTCTGCAACGTGAAGCAATACCTGGATTTGTTACTGGTTCATTTATTCATACTTCTATTAAAGAGTGAAGACAGGAGGCTCTCAGAAAGTGTGTTGACAGTATTTTCATGCTGCTTGCCTGTACTTTCTAGTTTCAGGGGTGTGCTATATTGCTCTGAAAGCACCTGCTCTGATAGACCAGTGAAACGTCTAAAACTCACAGCATTCTCTGATGGCAGGAACTCATGTTCTCACCAGTGAACACCCTCAGCACAGCACTACTATCATTGCTTAGCCTACATCACCCTCTGGATACTGTCCACATAGTTTACTGAAGAAGAGGTACCAGGCAGCCTCTTCAAGGGCACACATCAGGCAGTGCTAAAGACCAAGGAATTTGCTCAGGAGGTTTGTGGGCACCTGTAAACTGGGCAATGGAGTGAGCAAAGCAGAGAGTGGAGGCTGAGGGGGTTGTGGTGGCTCTGAGCAGCAGCAGGACAGTACATTCTCCTGTGCTGGCACAGCATCACAGCCATGCAGCACTTCTGTGTTCAATCCAAGCTGCAAACAACTGTGTTTTCCAGTTGCTGAGAACAGGAAATACATGGACACAGTGAGAGATCCTTCACAGGTTACAGGCCTTTGGCCAGTCTTTGATGTCCATCATCATCACCCAGCTGACACCAGTACCACACAGAATAACTTCCTTTCTTATAATTATTCTTTTTGAAGTAGAGAGTTACTCTGATTTTAAAAGCACTGGAGATAATGCCTATCACAGAAATGTATAATATATCTTTTTCCCCTACATTATCCAAAGAGGCTATTGATTTATTATATAAATTGCATTGATTTCTTTATTGGTTTTAGTGGTTTTTAAATTTCATTTGGAGATGGCCCATCATACTTAGGAACATACCACATACAGTGCTGCAAGTTTTTCAGAAGGATCACCATTTGATCCTATTATATTTGATTCAAATCTTGAGATGTTATAAATAAAGTAGATCTCCTGACTTCTAAACACCTTAATCTAGGAATGGAGGCATGAGTTTTTCTCAGAGTGCCAGAAGAGAAGCAAGGATAGCCTGTAGGCACTGCCTCCATACAGTGAAATCATGTGCATGTCATGTCCTCAGACTTCAGAAAGATGAATGATGATTTGGACACTTGTGGAAAAAAACAGAATCAAAACCAAAAATCATTCTAAACATCTTTTGGGAAAAATGGTGAACGTGTTTTCAAAAGAATCCCATTTGCCTTGTTGCCAATAAAAACTTTATACAAGAGAAAGCCATAATTATAGTTTTTTTTCCTCTCTGCCTTTCTTCCAGCTCTCTCACAATTTTTCTTGCTTTAAAAACAGCTATGTTTTACTTTTCTAGCCAAGTAATTTTTGTCAAGGAAAAAGAATCAGAAAACACTATACTGCTAATTCTTTTTTTTCAAGTTAGCTACAACATTTGGAGCTACCTCATTGCCTCCTGTATTTATCACTTTTTATGAATGGCTGAAAGCAGAGGAATGCAATTACCAAAAAAAAAAAAAGCAGCTATTAGAAGGAAATATTTCTGCTTTGATTATTGAGTCTGACACAGCCTAGAAAACAGACTCAAGTGGCATAAATACACATTCATTTTTTGGGTAATGGAAAAGATTTCAAACAATTCATATTGGTTATTAAATATAAAGGATGAGTGAAATATGCAGATTTATGCCTAGAAATACTTCTAAAGAGATCAAAGATAACTGCACCTGGTTAGTGAAATATTTAAGGTACTATCAGTTGTAACTAAGGTGATTGCAAGTTCTGGACACTTCAATTCCATTCCTGACTTTGTCAAGCCAGTGACAACAATCACTGTCTGTCCTCCTTCATCCTTCTCTTCTCTGCTCTGACACAGTTGGCTGCTGCATCCTGTATTATTCAACACCAAGTGGAACCAAATGAAATGAGAAGCACAACAGAAAAACAAAGGTCAATCAGAGACCCTGATATTTTTTTCCTATAAAAAAGTGGCTTTACTTGTTACAGGAACACCTTCAGTTTTGTACATTTCCCCATGTTGACTTGCTGTCCGTAGGGTGCTTCTAGAACAGCATATGGTACACTGAGAACCAGTTTTTTGCCTCCTAGAGGGCTGTGGTACAGCTTTGGCAAGAAAGCATTTTAAGGATCAACAGAAAAGTTGGGAGTTTGTTTTCTATGGTGGTCCAGTTAGAGTTACCCTGCAACTTTTGATATCTTTATATTATCTCACCTGCCATAGCTGTCAAGAATTTGGAAGTGTGTACTCATTTAAATCAATACCAGATTGCCTTAAAACCACAAACACAATATGCTGTAGACTGTATTATTCTCTTCAAGAAGGTCTATTAGTCAGTTCCATGTTTCCTTTATATAAAGGACATTCTCAATTAATTTTCATTTAGGCATCTTGTGTGGTGTTGATTATTAAATGTAATTGCTTTTACACTACAAAGATGATGCAGAATATGTATATAAATCCCACGCAAATATTTGATAAACTGAGCACACAAATATATACACAGGAAGAAACACATACTGAGATACACATTTGTCTGTGCATGTGCAATGTGGAAAGTAAACCCTATTTTTTTGCATCTGGTTTTGTATTTCTGTGTGCAATATTCTCATCTGTAAGTCTCCAAAACCACCCACAAGAGCTTCACCTAACGTGTATTGGCATTAGCGTATTGCCACTGTGGCTGAGAGGAGTCTCATTTGCTGAAAGTCAAATCTGTGTTGGAAAAGTTTAGACTTCTCAGCATCTGAAGGATGGAGGATACAAGATAATCGGGATTTGAAAATTCAGCTCTACTTAAACTTGTCATCCCACTGATCAATTTTTTTTCCCTATGTCTTAGAGAGCCTCATGACTGTGTATCTGATTTATGATGTATGGGATGCTACTTTTAAATATATATACACAGACCAGAGAACTTTATACAAGAAATTACACTAATAGAATTGAAGACCAGCTGGCAATACATGTTGGGCAAAAAAGGAAGATGTGACAACTTCAGCTAAACCAACAGACAGAATCACTTGATTTGGTCTCTGCACATCTTTAAAATCATGCTCTGTGAACATTGTTATGACAGGGAAAAACAAGATTTTTTTTCCCTGTAAAATTAAATGTCACTCTTGATAGCATAATATCTGAAACATCATTCTTCCAAGTCCACAGCAATACTTTACACAGAAAATTAAACTCCCTCTCTGTTTATTGAGTGGATAATGCTGTCTTCGAATGTGTGAGAACCCCTGCTAGGTGAGAAATTAAAAAAGAAGCACTATAAAGTCTAATGGTATGTATGAAATACAAAAAAGAGAGAGAAAGGTAACTTAATTGGTAATCAGAAGAAATCATAAAACTAATCATGCAATTAATGTCTTAAAAAGCTGGCATATGAGGTGTGTACAATTACCAGAAAACAATGCAGTGATGGTTTCAAGGATTAATGAATTAATGATTGTTGGGGGAATAAGGATTTGATCTGAAATTTTATATGTTAGCTTTAAATCGATGCTAAACCATTACACTGCTTTGTTTACAGGAAATGCCCTCACCTTCCACTTAGCACTTATCTTTGAAATTAGTGGATTTTTTAATATTATATTGAAAATATTTTCCTTGAAAAAGATGCAGGTGTGTTTCCTTTCCTGTCATGTATGTCCCCATCCTCCTCTCTTGTTCATGAAAATTGAAGACTGTTGGCAAGGAAAAGAGTTTGGGCAGCGCATACATCAAAATCACACGAAGTCTAGAGAAATCCACTAATTGCAGGTGCCAGAACAATTTAAAAAATATGTTTACCCATATAAATATTTCTATTTTCTCCTTAAAATGCAAAGTGCTACACCACATATTATCAGTTGGCCTTTGTTTTGTACACACATTAAAAATAAATTTGTGTTCTAGTGCTGATTGCTAATTTACTGATGATCTTATATATCAAGATGTTAATGTGCTGATAAAATGAGGTGATAGAAAATTACAAACGATTTAAGACTGCTGTACATCAAAACATAAGTATTCCTTTGATTTAGTTGCCAACTGCAAAGATTTCAAACCATGGTATGGTGAACATTGGTCTTTGTTCCTTTCTTTTCCCCTCGTGTGGTTGGAATCCATCTGCTGCTGCATGGAACAGCAATGCATGATGGGGGATTGGGGTTATGGGACAAGAGAGTCCATATTCAACAACCTTCAAGTCAGGGCTGAGAGAATGGCCAGAAGGGAGGAAGCTGGTTTGGTACTGCAATGATCTGGGCTACCAAATGCATCCTCAGGGCTAATAGCCTGTCTGTGACTTGATTCCCTAATTGTGATTGAAGGATACCTATTCCTTCCTATCTACCACCTCCCTACCTGCACTGGTGGAAACTCACCTTGAAAACTGTGTGCAGTTTTGGTCACTGCAATACAAGAAAGATGTAGACCTGTTAGAGAGAGTCCAAAGGAGAGAAAGAAAGCGGTGAAGGGCCTTGAGGGGAAGCCATATGTTCAGCCTGGAGAAGAGGAGACTGAGGGAGAGCTTATTGCAGTTACAGCTTCCTCTTGAGGGGAAACAGAAGGGCAGGCACTGATCTCTGCTCTGTGGTGACCAGTGACAGTACCTGAGGGAATGGCCTGAAGTTGTGTCAGAGGAGGTTTAGGTTGGATATTAGGAAAAGGTTCTTCACCCAGAGGTGGTTGGGCACTGAACAGGGTTCCCAGGGAAGTGGTCACAGCACCAAGCCTGACAGCTCAAGAAGCATTTGGACAATTCTCTCAGGCACATTGTGTGACTCTTGGGGATGGTCCCATGCAGGGTTAAGGGTTGGACTTGAGGATCCCTGTGGGTCCTTTCCAACTCAGCATATTCTGTGATTCTGTGATACCTTCATGAACTCTCAGAAAAGGAAATGCCATCAAGACTGTCAGGTAGATGGATGCTAGTAAGTAAGAGCAGACAGGTGAGTAGTTTTAAAAGGCAGAAGCTTTAAAAATTGCATGGCTAGCAAGTTAGAGATATTTAAACTGAAAAATGAATGAGTTACCCTTGTAAAATGTGCCAGAGTTAGAAATATAAACCTTCTCTATGAGCAGTTTGGCAGAGGCTGGGATTCCCACAAGGACTATGAGCCATGGTGCTCTGGGAGTTGAGCTGCCCAGTTTAAGTCTCAGCACAACTCCTCTCTTAACCTTCAGATAATACTCTCAGTTGGGGAAAGCAGCAAAGGAAGGAAAAGGAAACAGACAGAACAAAAAAAAATCTACGGAAATGAGACTGAGAAGAAATGAAGCCAATTCTCAAGTCTGTTGCTGTCTTTCCATGTGGGCTTATAGACACTCACAGCTCATTTCTATGCTCCAGCTCCCAGCTGTAAGAGTGATTATAATACTTGGCTGCACCTCAGAGGGGTTCCATCACCCCTTGGTTAATGGCTGGGAGCACTCACTCCGTGGCAGTGATGGTGGCTGTAAGACAGGCAGAATAATTATCACATGTGAAAATGGTGTTTGCACATGTATGTGAAGGACTGGAGCGAGGCTGGGTAACAACAGCCATTTTGTATCAAAGAGCCACTTTAATAAACTCTGAAATCCCTAAAGCCAAACTAATTCAGTCACTGGTTGATGCAGCCTCATTCTCATATATCTACAGGGTGGCATCAGAGAGAATGGGATCATCATATCCAGGGGTTAAGGTCCCAGGGTTGTCAGTTGTCCCAGAGTGAATCCAAAATTTCTTCAAAAGAAGTGGGATTTTTTTCAGTGCATTTTTTTTCTTTGGCAAGTTTGGAACTGGTTTTGGTGGAAACTAGAGAGTTTTACAGTAATTTTGGTATTTCTAGATCACTCATTTTCTATTTTGCTGTTGCTGGAGGTCTTTGATGCACTATGTGAGACATTGACTGCCCTGGTACCCCAGTGAAGTGCATCCCAGTGAAGTGAGAGGCACAAAGCTGCTGGGAGGGCTAGACAGGATCGTGTTTTGATTTGGCAGAGTAATGACTTAAATAAACTTCACTACTGAGACCAAACACCACCTTGTCTGATGTTGCATAGAAAATCACAGTTTATGTTGTGTAAATAAGGTTTATTGTTGCTCTTTCTGCTGGACATGGACAGAGGTGATATTTGGAGACAAGAAACACATAGTTTAAATCACTTAAATCTCCATCAGTTTTTGATTTTGCATTCTGCAAGATAAGTGTTGCCTTTCCCTATTTTTGCACAAATGCTATAAACATCTATCTACAATAATGGCATCTGGTTAGCAAGGCAAACTATTCTTTCCTTACTAGCCAAAGAAAAGTCGAGATGTGGATTTCTCAGTCTTTAAAAACATAGGAGTGATCATACTGGGTTAGACCAAACTTGCACATATTCAACACTCTGCTTGTGGCAGCAGCCAGTGGTGGGCATGTGGAGCAGAGTACAAGAATAGCTGGAGAGGCAAGTCATGACACCTGCACTCAACACTGGCCATGTGATGACTCTCTCCCAGTCTCCAATCTGTAAGGTAGTGGGATTTAGTTTGGAGGCCTAAGGATACCACCTCCTCTGAGACATGCTCTGCCATCCTGTGCCGTGAGCACCTCTATTCATGGCTCTGAGAGAGGGGGGATGTGTATTCCTGAATCTCACACTGTGCAGGAACCCCATTCAAATTGCCTACCTATGCTGAAGCTTGGGAGTCTCTACACCAGTCAGAGCCACCCCAAGTCTTTCCAAGCTGAAGATGCTAAGGAGACTTTAAGAAAGCTCTAATGCCTTGACCTTGCCTAGGGAAAGGGCCAGGAAGATCAGAATTTTTTACTGATGGATATTTGATTGCCATGCTTTGTCACGAGGAGCTTGAATTCAATATTTAACTCCCAAGCATAATAATTGTGCATTGCCTTGAGGTGAGAAAGCAGGGTAAGGAAAGGCTGAACAAACACCGCAATTTCTCCTGCAATTCTGAAGTCTGTCTCCTTTTCCTTATCCTGCAACATGACATAAAGGTATCAAAGACATTTGACAGAGTTCTGCTTTGTTCTGACAATCCATAAATTTAACAAAAATTAACTCACTCATCTGGGTGGATTTGCCTTCACAAATATGCACATCAAGAAAATTCTACTTCTAGACTAAAAGAAAATTTTTCAGTACAAGCCTTTTTGAGTCACCAAAGCCATTGGCAACTCTCAGAAATAGTCAGATTGGTTAATTTTCCATTTCATGAAATGAATTAAAGGCTCAAAAATTCTAATTTAATATGTTACAATCAGAAAAAGTTACCATTAGCTCTTGATGCAACTCCTAAAAAAATTCAAATCAATTTAAGCGAACTTGGTCTAAAAAGGTGAACATGGAAATGCGTGTTCTGGTTCATATGACTAGATAATTCATTACTCATAAAATAGATTATTGGAAGCTCTACCCTAAATCCACAGTTTACCATATAAAAAATTGATGTTTCAAATTTAAGTTCCAAAAATAAAGCCTAATTTTCAAAATTCTCTGACAGTTTGGATCTCATCTGATTCAAACAGTAGCTTTGAGTATTCACTAGCTTAGAAAATCAAATGACAGTGACACATGCTCAACACTGAGCCCTAAGCTAAACAATCCAAAATTAAAAAGTACTTTGAAAACTCTAGTAAGAGCCTTGATAAGAGATGAAAACAAAGTTTTCAGCACAGCACAAATTTCTGGGTCTGCTACTCAACAAGGCTCACCAGAGTGCTCTTACCCCCAGTCATGTCCTGCTAATTTCTTTCACCTGAGTTGTTCCTTAAACCCATCATTCCTGATTGTTTGGATTTTTCAAAGCAATTCAGCATGATTTAGTCTTAAATGACACTGAGACAGTGACTTAATAATTAATATGCCAAGTAAGGCAGGTAAAGTAAATCACCTCTTAAATTAAGAAAGCAGATCCTTTCTATTAGAGCATAAACATTATTTAAAACATTGGTCTTAATAACTCATGCTCTATTAAGGAAAGAGCAGGTGGCTTAGCATTTCTAATGCTGAATTGATATTACAGAAAAGTATGAGAACCTTAGTTTGGTGTATTATGTACTTCAGTTGCTGTCCATCAGCATTTAAACCATGAAATTACATTCCTATTCATGAGACACATTCTTACGAAGGTTAAGATGCATAATATAATTATTTTTAGAAATTAAGGGATAATGTTTATTCCCAATGGATACTATTTTTTTAAAATTTACTGTTAAAATAGCATGTTTTTAAACATTAACTAGCAAACTGCAGGAAGCAGGGCAGATACCTCCCTGAGTCAGTAATCCAACACACTCCTTCCATGAGCAGGTTGGGTGAAAGCAGGGGCTGAGCACCCTGAGTGGCCCAGCAGTGGAAGCTCAGGAAGGGTCGCTGCTGACTCTGCAGCAAGTTTTGTTTAGCTCTGTTTTGCAATGGCCAGTTAAAGCCTTTATTTTGATCATTCTTTATGCTTACAGACCTGCACCACAAAGCTCTTGTGCAGTTTCCCAGCTGCTCAGCATCCCTTCCAGGCAGAAACACTGGGAACTTTGTCTCCCACCTGCTCCCCAGACCAGAATTCCACCTTACTTTCTACAGAGCATTGTCATCCATCGTGAGTCAGATGCTTCCACTCTGATAAATTCAAGGAGCTGAGAACAGTGACACAGTGTCTTTTGCTGCACTATGTGCCAATTTTGCACTGTTTTTTTTGTAGTTTGAGGGTGAAGATGTAGTATTTAAATATATACTGTACAGCAAATCTGAAAGTAGATATCTAAAAGATGGTACAGAGAAACCACTGTCATGTCTTCATAAATTATGAAAGTAAATTTATCAAAATGGCCATTTACTCATAGAAGTTTCCTGATTACCTCTTGTATACTTTGAACTTTTGGGTATTCATTCATTTTTCCTCTAGTCAAACAAAACCTTTGTTAAAATACTGGTAGTGTTTGCATCTAAATCCATTTTTGACATTTGATGTATTTAAATGACGGATTTAGTTACACAACAACAGAATGAAACTATGATAATGAATAAATGCCACAGGAGAAAAAATCCTTATACTATGACCTGCAAAACAAGATTATTTATTTAGATAAGCTTAGTTTAAAATACTTTATTGTAAGACCTTTACGGATCTTGCCAGAAATAAACGCCAAATCTGGATGCAAACTCACTCATATTTCAACAGGAATACCAGTTCAGGCAGATGCCAATGTTTACTCCTTTAGATTAAAAATAAAAAGAAAGAAAATGTAAAAAGTTCTACAACCAGTGATGTCTTCAGTAGGGATTCTTTACTTCATAAGTTAATGGTATGGCCCAGGCCTGCCTTCTGATGCATTATCACCCATGCCAACATGACACAGTTTGAATACTGTAAGAGTTTCACTAAACATCATTGCTGATACAGAGAGCTGACAGCAACTCTTAGGAATTTAACACTACGATGGAGACAGTTAGTGATCTCACAGATAATTTAACTTGTGACAAGTCCTTTCACAGGGAATACAATTTTCAAAAGGGAGACCACAAAGAGTCCACCAGTGAATGTGAGGTGTGGGTGTCAGAGGCAGATGCTGCTCACACCTGCTGCACAAGGTTTGTGTCAGAGCACGATACAGACTTCAGACAAACCACTTTTTATTTAGATGTCACTTGTATCTAGGAATATTTTGTTTTTTTAAGGAATTTGGATTTATAGGCTCTGTTCTCAAAAGTATTCACTTTGGTGCTCAAGTTTATAAAACAAGTGTGTGAAAGAAGGCCATGAAACCTACGGGTACCCGATACCAATGGATGCAGAGGGTCTCAGTTCAAAGCTTTAGTTGACTGTGAAATGTGGCAATAAAGGAGGATCAAACATGCATTAAAATACTCTTCTGGGAGCTAGAAACCCCTTAGTGCAGTCAATGTTAACTATTATACTCACATCAAATTAAAAAACAATATGAACAGTGCCAGAAGAGCCACGCATGTGATGTTGTCACTTAAACAACAAGGCAGTGCCCCTCCTGAGGATGAGAGGGAGGATACACCCAAAATGTCAGTAGTAACTCCAAGTCTGCCTGCTAGGATTTGAACACTGTTTATTAGAAAAGAATAAATGAGGATATCTGAATATGGGAAGGAGGGACAGGAGTCTTTGGTCTCAGTTTTGGTCTGGTTCATACTAGCTTAATTTAACAAATAATTTCCCACATCTTTATGCTGCTGCTTGAAAACTGCTTTGGGTGAAACCAGAAGCAAACCACATCCCTGTAGTTTGAAGCAGGGCTCATATCAAACACAGTCAGTTAAAAAGCTAATGAGGCAGGGATGTAGCAACAGCTTCTTTCACTGGACTGATCAACCACTTTACAAACGAACATGGCACTTCTTTAAGAGAGAATCAAACATGCTAAAATGGTCTTTCAGTCAAACTGCAGCTACATTTCCCCCTCAAAACACAAAGAAAAAGATGAATGTTGTAAAGTTGGTGTGGAGCTGACTGAGAGAAAGGGAGATACGAAAAAAATTCTGTGGAGAACAGCAGCTGCCATGGTGTAGCACCCCTCCGTGGTCTGCGGTTGCTGTTTCATAAGTGACACCACAAATCCTGCTGCAATTCTTTAGAAAAACTTCTGCAAGACAAAGCCTCCTGTAAACATGCAGTGACACCCACACACATGGAACATAAATGGATTGGATGGCAAAAGTCAGCTGTTGTACCTGCAGTTTAATACTGTATGATAAAATATCTCCAAAGTCACATAAATCACTGTGCTATTGTAATCCAGCCTCTATGAACTCTATTCAGAAAACACAGCAGCTGTCTTTAAAATTGTCCTTTCCAACAGTAACCAAATCTGACCCCATTAATGAGATCAAAGCTCAAAATGACTGGATCCTAGTAATTGTTCTAATTAACAAAATTCAACCCTTGTACCCATAAAACACTTCAAATTTGATTAAGCTATAAAGCTATTAAGCTACCACTAACACTAACATGTCAATAGGAATTTGGTTTATGTGATGCACAGATACATGTGGTCCATGGAATAGGATTTACAGTAGGAGCAGAAAATTTATATAAAACTTTTAATAAATTTTTTCTTGACTTCACAGTAGAAATAAATTATTTTGTACATTTATGTCTCTGTGAATTCTCATTAGTAGCCAATCAAGTCCCACTAAAGATACAAACAGAACAAAGCCTTCTCTTCCTTGTGTCTGTAAGAATAGCTTTAACCAATCTGTAAGACACCAACTACGATTTGTTGTAGCTTTCACACAGTCCTGAACCAGAAGCAAGTTATATGAAACATGGTCTGTGCTTTTAAGACTAGCAAAGACTATGTGGTGGGTGTTTGAAACTCAGACTAAGGTTGTATTCAAGGAGTCCACACTAGAAAAATCCCGGGGCATCCCTGAAGAGACCATGACAATGCAACGGGAAGCCACCCCACTGCATTCAAAGGGGCCAGCTCCTCTTAGGAGCTCTGCAGCAAACAAGGCTGTGCTCTTCCCTTTGGAATACTTGCCAAGTGGTGTTTGAGACATGGAATTAGACCAGGAAAGTGAACTCAAATGACTGAGTGACTGTAGAAAAGTTCCTAATTTTCCTTGTCTTTTCCTTTTATCCAGACCAGGTGAGCTTAGTAGACTTTCTACTATCTCTGATGTATCTTTTATCTTAACATTTCTAGAGCATTTGTTTGAGACCCATATCAAAGCTGTTCTTCCACTGTTTTTACTGCATTTTGAATCAGAACTGTTGTAGGCACATGGTCCCAAGTTTCTTCAGAGCTGGAAGCAGGCACAGGGGAACAAGCTCTGTCAATAACAGTGTCCAGAACATTTCCAGTCAATACTAAAAGTTTCTCTAGGGCCAAACAGGCCTGCACACTCATGCAAAGCCCCTGGTGATACACAGGGGGAAAATAGCTGCAGGGAACTTTAAATTTGTTTGCCAAGCTAGTTCACACTGGCCGCTCATCCCACAAGGTACGGAGAGAAAATGAAAGGCATTCCTTGCCCTGCACAGACCTGGTAGGAAGGAGCCTGGAAAGGATGCTCTGTGTGGTTATTGGTGATCCTCACCCCAGAGACATCTGTGGCAGATGCACTTACTACATGCAGAGGCTTTGATGTATGGCTGTGAGCATGGACTTTGAGCAGGTGAAGAAAGACAAAGAGAACTCATTATTATTTATCATATGCCAGATGGCAGGAATGTCAGGATCAGGATGGTTCTCCTAGGGACGTACCAAGACCACCAGCAGCCAGCAAAAGACCAGCAACATAGAAAACAAATCCTTGGAAAAGGCATGAGACCAGATTGTACAAGGAGCTAGTAGTGGAAGCATCCAAAGGATATTTCCTTACAACTGAGGTAGTAATTCCAACCTTTTCCTTCTGCCTTCAAAAACTACTCCTCATTTTCTAACACTGTTGCTGAAGTTGCCAGTACAGAAACAAATTTGCCTGATACAGTGTTGGCAACCACCCTGGAACAAGGTGGCACCAAGGCCTCTTTGATAATGTTTTCATGATTTTGTGGGTCATTCTCCAGATGTTTCTAGGAGCAAACTGGCTTTGAAGTATGGCAGCAACATGAGAAAGCTTGACCATACTTCTCAGGAACAACCTTGCAGGCCAGCATGGACAGGCATTACAGTCACGGTTGTTTGTCCTGTAGGAAGAATATGCCATGGCTGACAGTTCACCCCATCTTTCTCTGGAGCTACAGACTTCACATAGACCCAAACATTGCACACCTTGTGGATTGCTGGCTCACCTGGGCAGTGCAAACATCTGCTTTTCCTGCTAAGCTAGGGAATGGACCCATGCAAATTTCATGAAGAAATCAGACAGAAGAGAGGAAGGATTTTTCAGATATTTCATGAAAAACATGCTCAAAGCTAACTGGTTTTTGCAAAAATAAGACACTTACTGTCAAAAATAAAAAAAAATTAAAAAAAAAGGACAGAAAAATGCATGTGTTTAGTAGGAAGTTATAAGGTTACAAAAAAGGTAAAAGATTAACCCAAGGAAAATACTATGTGAAGAGTTGGAAAAATTGCATAAAAACACTCAAGTAGTGTTGAGTGCTTGAACTTAGTGTGTGGCAGGCAACTCCCATTTTACAACACGTTGTAAAACCCAAAATAGTGGGCCATGAATGGGCCCCTCTGGTACTGCTGCCTCTGCAAGATCTTCCGTATTGCCCAGTCCTAGTGTGACACTGGACTTGTTAGTCAGTTCTTTATGCAATTCCCACATAAAATTTAGATTATAAAAAGTTCCAGAAAATTGCACAGATATCTTTTTGACACTTCATAATTTTCCTTTCATAATGTGCTTAAGTTGTAACAATCATCTGAAAGACATAAAATATGATGGGGAAGGTGGAGGAAAGGAAGCACTTACTGGTAACTACACACTGGTGAGATAAGCATCAGTCATAATCTGACCAGACATTAATTTCTGTATGAGAAGGGGTTTTCAGAAGAAATCAAATGCTAAATAGTTCTGTGTGATTGTAAAGAGAGTCACCTGTGAAGTCATGGGCTATTAACTAATCACTATACCTCAACTAAAGGCAGCATACAGTTGCTAGGTAACCCTGCTAAGGTGTGTGCACTGGCTGGCTGAGAGCTGCTGCAGACAGTGATTCCCTCTGCCAGCACCACCACCCAAATCAGCTCTGAGTCAAACTGATTACACAGGAGTTTCTGTTTTGACTGATTTTATGGGAGATAAATGGTGACTACATTGTGTTTAGACAGATGAAATCTGCACACCAGTTGATCAAATCTAAAAAATTGCAATCACTGAAGTGCATTTGTTGCTTTTTCAATGGGTTCATTTACCCCTGACATCATAACGCTGCATGCTGGAATTCCGTGTCCTCCAACTGATTTATTTTTATATACTGCATTATATTTCATAAGATGTGAAGAGTCAGATGACTGGAAGCTGACTGAAAATCAGTGAGGAACAGATACCTACCAGCATATATGATCTGTGTTGCCCTTTTACAATTCTTTAATATTTTTTTCTCTGTATTTCACGCTATCACAGTTATATGTTTGATAGAAACCTGAAATTCAATTCTATTTGACCATTTTTGTTTTATTTATTTTGGTTTACCAAGTTTATATTAAATAAAAATGAATGCTGAGTCAATTCAGTAAACAGCTTTTGAGGAAAATTTTGAGGAAATATTATACCGACTAACTTGTTCTGAATAGAATAAAAACCAAAAAGAGGAGACATCCCCAATAACAAGAACTACATGGAAACTACTGGCAGAAAGGAACAGGTTTACTTTTACTACCCAACTGCCTAGCATTCAGTATAATATATATAATCTGTAAACTGTTTTGGCAAAAAGACTTGCTGCATCTCTAAGAATGACTCACGGTGTTATTCCTTGCCCTGGAAAATCATGTGCTCTCAAGTAAATTATTAAATGCAATCAAGATAAATTCAAAGTTATTTCACTCTTCTAAATGTGTTGTTTGTACAGTGTGTGAGTTGTGTCCTTCTTCTGACAGATCCAGACAACCCAAGGGACCTACAGCTGCTGAGGCACAAGAAGCTCCAGGTCTGGGGTGGGCACAACCCACTCAGCTGCTCCCAGGAATATGAGCTCATACGGAGACTGGAGCATGTCCCTACAGGTACAGATTTGCAACTGGACATTTTCTTCATGGTAAACTCTCTGTCCTCTACCATGAGACTTCTTATCATCTCCTAGGAAGGGATGAGCAAGCAGTGGAAAGAAAGAACAAAATAAGAGATGACAACATTATTATCTTTTTCTTCTGACTTATCTTTGAGGTTCAGGAACACACCAGGGGTTTCTACACTACTGGAAGAGAAACACAGTTGTTTGCATACACCCCAAGTGGCATCACTATTTTTGTATCCCCATCACACATCTCCTCTGCTGGCATCAGCCAGGGCTCTTTCCATGGCATACATTGCTCACAGCTTGATGCAGCAAACTGCCCAACAACTATATCGAGAAACAGCTTGTTTTGTTTTTCTAATTTGAAAAACAAAGGCACACTGCAAGCTGCGCTGGCTGGGAGTCATACATCTTTAACACAAATTAAAAAGGAAAACAGAAGAAGGAAATATCCTTTAGTTACAGCAAATGTCTTCCTCTTTCCTTGCAAAGTACCCTGTCAGCATGGCTGACCTCATACCACTTCTCAACACCAGGCAAAACAGAATCAAACCTTTGTTGTCTTTGTGTTCAAACATTAATATTGGGGAACTCATTTCCTGTAAAGAGAGGGCTTCAGGCTACTAGAAGAGAGTCTTAATCAGCTATGAAACTAATGTAGACAGACTAGTCACTGTGTAGGCCAGTGGTTCTCAGAGTGTTACCCTGGAAGGTAAGGTAAGCAACGGCCCATCACTATATGGACTACATGGAGTGTAGGAGAGGATAAAGGTCTCCTATGGTCTCTTGGAAATGCACAAGGGCTGGGAAACCTGCTGGACTTGGATTTTCTGACTGCTGAAGCTCAGTGTGCTCACACGGTGCACAAGCACAGCCTCAGTGCTTTGTCAAAGTTGGACACAAGTGATTGAAAATCACACTCAGGAATCCCTAGGACAGGCTTATCAGACCAACACAGAGTTCAGTGAACAGTATTTGCACTATTCACACCTTCAGCCAACACGAAAGACTGTGACATCCCTAATTTACCCAGTCATTTATATGACAGAATCATATTGACACCGCAGATGTAATGGAGATCCAACCTATTCAGCCTCAGCTTTTAAACTGAATTCCATTTAATTTCACTATGCAGGCACAGCCCTTGGCTTTTCCCTCTAATCAGTGGTGGGCAATTCCAATCATAGCTGGACTCTGCTGATTGTAGAGCTCAGCTGACTACACTCCTATCACAGATGAGTCAGTTAAGTGTCTGTACAACTAAGTTTGGAGTGAGCAATGTCAGCTACGAATAGACTTTTCTAACCAGTGGGCTCATAGCAAACTGGAGGGTAAGGGTGCAGGGAGTCTTGGAAACTCTAAGCCAGCCAGTCCTACAAAGCCCTGGAAAAAGCCAGAGCCAGTCTTGTGAACTGAGATCTTGGAACCTTTGTCTGTGATTCCCACTCCTCCAGTGTCCCATGAAACAGAGCTGGTGTACAGTTTCTGTAAAGGAGTGGGACTGAACCAAAGAAATAATTTGCCTGTATCATTTATCTCCTCAGGAAATGATCCAGGAAACCCCTAAGCATTTGTTAATCTGTCAGGTATTTAGCATGAGGGAATCCAGCCTGGTGGTTCCCTGTACCTGCTACATCATGTAATTAATAATAAACATATTCGACACTGGGATGAAGCAAGAAAGACACCTTGCCCTGAAAGCTTTACATCTGAATGGGCTGGGTAGGAGTACTGAATTCACACTCTGCAAATAAGTCATTTTACATTGCAGTTCTCCATCTTCTGAGCCAGAAAAGCCACAGTTGACACAATTTTTCAGTCTGCTTTCCTAACTTGTGGTCTGATGGCAGATTTTTAAGACTGCGTTTTAACTTAAGGGCAGGTGCCAATACAATATATTGTTGTGACATATATATAATAAAGATGGCTTCCTTCCTCTGTTTCTTTGAAGTTATTTTGCATTCCTAATCAGAGACAGAATTTGGCTGAGAATTTGGGAGTCCCCAGGATGAAGCAGAAAATTCAGCAGAAATTTAATTGCTCAAAATGTATCAAGTTGCCATATTTTGTTTATTTTCTGAGATTCAATTACAAAAATTGCCAGTCTGCAACTTCAAATTGCATGACAACTGTTGAACCTACAGTCTCACAAGGATAATCACCCCACAGCACAACACACACACTGCTCCACTACCATCAATTAATATAAGCTGCCAGTAATTGGAAAGGGCAGAATAAATTCTGCACCCCCTTTATTCTCTGACTGGTATAATGAGGATGTCATTCTATTGTCTCCTGGGTGGGATCTTTTGGCACCTCAGTTGTTACAGGTTTTTTCTAGACATGTTGGGTACAAATATGATTTCACTGCACAAAATGTCTTGGTGCCCTCACCAGTCTGTTCCTCCTTGTCAAATCAGGATTTCACACATTGTTTTCTGCACATTCCCTAATCTTAGTGAAAGTTTCATTTCCCCAGCCCATTGCCATCGGCTATTAGTCTGGCACAAAACTTAGGCTCAAAATGAAAAAGATAAAACAGAGAAAAGACAGCAGATACAGCCACTACTGCTCTGCTTTCTCTTGTTACCCCTAAAAAAATGTGCTTAATAGCACCACTGTGTTATTGGTGAGCCAGAGAGACAACCAGGTGTATCTTGTCATGCTCCATGAACATTACTCATTCCTGAAATATTCTATATCTGCCCATTAGTGTTTCCAAAGTTCACCATGTCAATAGATGGAGGAACATTTCATTGTCTAATGGATAGAAAACAGCAATAAAAACATGGTATTAGCCACTGTGGATGTTACTGACCAACAAGGTCACAGACAACACTGGGATCTACTCCAAGCCTTGACTGTTGAAACAAAATATTAGTCTTAACATGACAATTTAAAATTTCACAGAATAATAATTAATTTTTTCCTATATTATGGCATCTTCATATGATCTTAGTTATCTGACAGACTTTCAGCATTTTTGCCTACTTGGTATCAGCAAACTAAAGAAACTGAATTTGTTTAGAAAGGAAACAAAATTACTTTTATTTTATATATTTATTATATGTTTCAAAATGCAGTGAAATACTGTCAGCAAAAAAAAATATTATCAGCAGATTCTGGCTTATCTGGGTGAAAAACTCTCTTCTCTGGTTTAGAAAAGAATGATTTTTCTTTTAGCGTTCAAATTTGCATGCCAATATACTTTGCATATAATTTACATACCATACAGTGCCACAACCACTTTGCCTCTATTGTAAAATCCAAGATCAGCTCCCAGCATTTCATAGCTAGGATTATTAAAACATTTTGTTAAGTCAAGTCTGAAGATAAGCTTCCATCCTGATGCCTCTGGAATTGCACACTGATTGGCAGGAAAGGTGAGCCTCTGGTTCTGGCACTGGACTGGACTTTGGATCTGGATACAAATTTCTCATAGACTTATTTCTAAATCTGGGTAATTTAATATCTTTATAGCTTGTATATTTCATTTTAAAATAAGAAAGATGATAATTTTTATTCCCTTCCCTTTCTAATCTTGTCTTTTTCAGTGATTATTTTAATCACTCAAAGACACAGTTTTCCTGTAACTTTATGTGTGGGCAGGTACCCAGTGAGATCCCAATCCTGTCTAGAAAGCATTACCGTAATGCCCCTGCTAATCAAAACTATTCAGCCTTTTTTCAATTAAATGATTTGTGCAAAGAAATATCAATTTGATACAGAGGAATTTTTTCATAGATCCACAAAAATTTAGGGAAACTCTGAATAGGGAATTTTTTTCATTTCAAAACCATGACTATTCGCTAATGTTCAGGTGACAGAAAGATTTATCATCTGCAGTTTAGTGTCAGATCACTCCTATGGGAAACCAAAGTCCAAGCATTTAGCCATTTGACTCAGAACAAGAATCCTGGTATGAACTAGGAGCTATGTTGAACACCTACCTGTCCCAGGTTCTCATAAGCTATCTGGAATATTAAAAATTCCACATAAAATCAAACAATTCCAGGAGGTGACTACTCAGTGTATCTGATGAAGTTTATCCCACATAAAATAGCCGTGCAGAAAATCCGGGTCTCCCTTCTATGTGTGAGCACCTACACTCCCTCTCTTCTGGGTCTCTGCTGTGCCACTGTCATGAACAAATGGGAAAAGATTTCATTGAAATGACAAACAGCGATGCTCTGCAGAACACAGAACCATATCCTGCTGAGCACTGCCAATGGTAGTTTTGTGGGGAAAACCAGAGTGTACATCCTGAAGCTGCCTGTGATACTTCAGTAGTGTGCAGTAGCAGCTCTCTGCATGAAGGTGACTGGAAATTGGACCAGGGCCACAGCTGAGGTACATGAAGTAAGAACGTGAGGATATTACTTAATACATAGCACTTAAAAGAAGAGGTTAGTGATGTGAGAACTCACACTGTGTCAGGTGCATTCCTTATGAGTAGCACTGCATT
This sequence comes from Pithys albifrons albifrons, assembly GCF_047495875.1. Taxonomy (NCBI): domain Eukaryota; kingdom Metazoa; phylum Chordata; class Aves; order Passeriformes; family Thamnophilidae; genus Pithys; species Pithys albifrons. Next base: position 10,051,554 of record NC_092464.1, read on the forward strand.
GCTTATCTCCAGATACTACTTTGAGATGTATTATGGCTTAATGCAATGGCTTAAGTATTAAAGGCCAGGCCGGAAGGTGTCCCTGTTCATGGCAGGCGGGTTGAAATTGGATGGTCTTTAAGGTCTCTTCCAACCCAAACCATTCTGTGATTCTATGATTGATGTTTCTCTAACCGTAATCTACTTAGGACAAATCCAAATCAGCATTTCAGTAGAAGTGAATAAAAACTGATTTGATTCTTTTTCCTACACATTCATCTATTGTAGCCAAAGTTACTTGTTATATATGAAAGCTTTCCCATTTTCCATGATGAAAAAATGATGATTTATACTAAAATTAATAGCATAACATGTAAGAAGGTAAAGTGAAAGCAGAAGAACTTGGTTCAAATGATGCTGCCTAATCTCAGTGCAGGCTGCTGCTGTTCTGCTGCAGAAAAAGATGAACCTCGGAGCCAATTTAGTGTCTTGGTAAAAAGCAAAGAGAAAAAAGGCAGCTCTCATCTAAGCACCACTCTGATCCAATGGGAAAGAGTTAAGAGGGGCCATTAATACTCCCAGGTGTACATCTCGCTAGTGCAGGTAGCACTAGAAAAATGGACAACTCTTTCTTTTAGGAACAAGTAATGGGATTTCCCAGAAAATATCCAACTACCTTACATTATCTGGCACCTGCACCCCAGACACCTGTATGCTGCTGAACACCCATCTGCTCTATATGCTACATGCATTTCTTTCCTGTATTTTTTAAGCTTGGCAATGGAATTGATTACGAAGATAAAGTCTCTGAAAAACATTTTGGACAAAGATGCCAGCACAGATTGTACAGTAAAAGATATCAGGTCTGCCAATACATGCACACCCCACTGCAGGCTGCTTATACTTGCTTTGCCATGATTTATATCCCAAATTACTGGAATTGTGAAACAGTACAAGCCATATCTCTATATTCGTATTTGGTCTAGATTTGATAATGAAAAGATGCAACCTTCTCAACAGGCAATATTTGTATTCTAACTCTTCTCTTTTCTTGGTCAGCAGGAATATCCTTTCTTTCAGGGCAGGCTCTGCCTCCCTCTCTGCTCTCTCTGCTACAGGCAATATAGCTGAATGTTCTGATATGACTTTTGCCCAGTTCCAAATCTAAAAAAAATGCTTTTTGTATGAAAATTTCTCTAGGAGTTAAATAAACTCACTGGAGGCATTTTGAGTTTTAAAAGGACTGATTCACACATGCTCGTGTGTGCAAAACAATCAGTAGGTGGATGAAACCTTTCAGTGTCCAGCAGCACTCACAGGTCTGCGAGGCAGACCTCAGAAAGCACAATAAGCTTCCACAAAAGGATGTCTTTGTTTATATACACACATATAAATGTGTATGTGTGTGTGTGTTTATATATATGTGGTTATTTGTAGGATCAGGACCTTAATTATGTGTCTAATTGCTTAAAAAAATCATAACCCCCTCCAAGAAGTACGATGAAGGACAAGATACTACATACAACTACAACTATAACTACTACTACTACTACAGTATGTCAAGGCAAAGAGTTCTTTTATGATGAACCAGATTTTCACACTAGTAAAGAAAAAAAAAGTATTGAAATATTTTAACTGAATATTTTTAACAAGCAAATATATTAATTGAACATATTAACTGATTAAGAAAACATGCTACACTCACTTCTGGATAAAATATGATACATTTTATTCACATGGTATGTTTTTTACATGTTGCCCCTCAGTAACTGCCTGACACTCCCATTCAGTGCATAGCACACAAAATACAACTTAGCTCATCAGGCTGTGCATGTGCACGTACAGAGACACAGATACACACACAAAATCCTAAAGCAGCATACTGCACTTCTTCCCATTTTTATATCATACATATTTCATTAAGCTTCATGCAGAGTGTCTTCTGATTTATGGTAATTGTCAACAAAAGCAAAAAATGCCGACAATTTTAACCCTGTAGAACTGAGGGTTTAACTGGGATAAAATTAAAATGTTGGGGGGGGAGGGGGGAGAGGGGGAACCCCACAACAGTCTAAGCCACTGGGAGCTTGACCCTTGAGATGCTGTCATTTTTTTATTTTATTTTATTGTGTTTGTTGTCTGTAGAATCAGATGCCAGCAGCAACATCTGATGTACTGGACACCTCCAGTGTTATCCCAGCATGCTCATGGCCTGGAGGACTTCGAGTAAGACTAATTTCCATATCAAACCCAATTTAGATGAAACATCTTGGTTAAAAAAAAAAAAAGGAAAAAAGCCAGTGCATCAATAGCCCCTTGATTAGATTTTCATCTCCTGAGCAGACAAATATGAATATTTATTACCATGAATGCAGATTTCCCTCTTTCCATTGCTCTGATCTTGAATATTACCCACTGCTAATTTTTATGAAAATTTGGGCAACATAATGTTTTCACATAAACTGACAGTTCTTGAGATAATCCCGTTATTGTTTGGTGGGAAATGACAGTTTCCGCTTATTCATGTGTTAACAAGGGATTAAATATTGTTTTTCATCACCGTAATCTAAGATGGACTGGAAATTAAAATTCAAACACTGTGTATTAGCAGAGCTTTGAGGCCCAGAATTTGTTTGCATTCACTTAGTACAGATCTGTAAATTAACAGTTTAACAATCAAGTGAAATCTGTACCCCAAACCCAGCACTGACATTTGTAAAATGAAGTCATTACCTGCTAAAGGTAAAGAACCAGAGAGATAAATGGTTTGCAAAATGACATCCCTTTGCAAGAGCAAAGTGCAGAGTGAACTCCTGTCAGCCACAGTAGTCCCGGGCATTAATGGACTGGGTCACTTCTCTGTGGCACTGAATCATGTCCCTTTTCCCTGTCACAGGTTCTGGTACTCAACACTTGATATGCCCAGACCATATTGAAAAATTGCTCTCTGGCAGATCTCTCCATAGCGCTAAAAGCAGTCATGCTGCCCCAGGAGCTGTTTCTGTGCTGTGCTCACACCCTGCCCACGTCCTGGTGTACAGCACAGACACACATAACTCTTCACTGCAATGGGTATTTTGCTGGAGCTGCAGTGTATCTCCCAGTCTATCAGTTATGTCCTCAATGCCTGTGCCTAATGCCCAGCAATGTGAATCAGAGATACCTTCATGTACCAAAGTGAAAACAGAGACCTGTTAGAGATGTTCTGCAGTTCACGTGCCATTACCTTGTGGTTTCTATAGAAAATCTGAATTAATAACTTAATGAAGTGTGTTTGCATTCTAATTAACAAAACCCCAACTGACACTTCCCTTTGATATCACTCAAAGAACTAAAACTATGCTTAGTGAAACTCCAACATCTGCCTAAGTAAATCTTAAAACCATCTCATCACAATAAATCTTGCTGATTAATGCAAAAAAACCCCAAAATGAGCTTCAACAAAACTAATAGGAGTCCTCATGCTTAAATTTAGAACCTTGTTAAAAGTATTCTGACAAAAACATGCTTTTATATGTATAATACATAAAGCCTTGCATTCTGAAGGATGCTGAAGTGGTGGGCACGCAGCGACACTGCAGTCATGTTGCCTTTGAGGATGGAAACTTAATGATCTACAAATGCAAGACAGTTCTGAGCAGGATGAATGAGAATATGCTATCAAGCCATCAACCTTCACAGACAGCAGAGCAGGTCTTAAGTTTTACAGCTTTAGTACTAAAAAAACTATAATAAATGGCACAACAATTCAAACAAGATAGGAAAAAAAAGAGTACCTATCTGCAGCTGAAGTTTTAATTCCATTATTATTTAATTCTAACATATATTTATGCCTGTGCTCCAAGGGTCACCACACTGAAACTGCCTGCTATGAATGGTCTCTGGCTGGGATCTTTCTTAGAAGCAAACAGCCCAGAAGAGTACAGGTTGGCAAAGGATACAATGTGACTACGACAATAATTTAACAGTACAGACAAATGTGGGACCTCTGTTCTTGTTTATTTCACTAGCACTGATGCAGCTCTAAGGCCCCTGACATAAAGGATTCATATAGGAATGTTGGATGGCTCACAGTTTGAATCCTAGATTTAGATACTTTCCTGTGCTTATGGACCAAGAGCAGAGGTCCTTGAAGGTGGCTTTCCAGGTCAGTCTGGATGGGAACATTTGCTGCCCAGGGTCTGCTAGAGAGAGGGCTGAGGGACCAGGATCTGCCACCTCTTCCTCTCCTTAAACAGTTGATTCCGTGCGTTTGAGATTGTTTGAAACCCACACGTGCCTGCCAGCACCCAAGCTCCTACCAGCAGACATGAAAGAATCTCCCTTCTCTCAATTTCTGACCATCTCTATCTCTCAAACTTCAGACAGTTGAAGCAAATTTAATCTACGGTTTCCCCAGCTGACCCATTACATCAGTGAAGATTTTGTTTTCCTTTGAGTCATAATGAACTCATGGCTGCCAGTAGAAGGAGGCTGCTGAATTTCATGAATCAGTAAGATATCAAGTACAAACAATCAGGTTCTCCTATTTAAAGATTCTACATATCTTCTTTATGAATATATCAAGTGCAGGCTGCCAAATCATAGTCAGGGTGGATAATAACATTGATTTTTAAGCAGAATTACCCTGCAGTTGGCTTCATATAGCCAGTGCTACTATCTAAATCTCTTTTCTCTGCAGATTTATAATGGCTTGTAAGGGAAACTCTACTTTAAAAACAATGGCATGACACAGAGTAAACCCAAACCAAATCCTTAAAACAAACACACGCTACTTTTTAAATGGCACAGTGTTAGAAAAGACAAAAAGGAACAACACTGGTAGGATGCATAAGTTCCTGAAGCCACAAGGCAAACCGTATCTTGTTTCATTTTACATGATACTGAATAAAAATTGAATTGCTGTAGTTGCCATGGCAACTGCCACATCACTTGGCACTTCTGCTCCTTTAAATCACACAGTGCTACTGTAAAGGAATTCATGAACCAACGTGACACTTGAATACTTGTGCTTTATATACTGTTTCAGGAGAAAAACATAAATCAATATAAACTGATACTTGTCTCTGAAAATCAGGTTTGCTGCATTATTCTTAACATTATAATCTCCTCATTTCTTTGTCGTGTTCTTTAAAAATTTGTAGAGAAGGTGGAGGGCATTTTCACAATCAGAGCACAAGAAAAGAAATTACTACTGACACATGATTTCCAAACCGAAGCTGTGACCTGTCATTCAGATGTCAAAATACCTCTGCTATGCAATATTCAAATCAAATACAGGGGATAAACATTGGAACTTTGCCCCTCCACAACCAGAGATGGCGTGATATGTGACAGAAGACAGTCTCAGGAGCACTCAGGCATCTCTTTAGACTTATCAGCAGCTTAAAAGGAAAGTCTAACTATACACTTTAAGCATATTCTAAATGTTTGTAGATTTGGGGTTGTGACATACTGTTTTAGTATGTTCTGTGTATAACATGTAGCAGCAGAAGATATTTGACAAAATAATGTGGTAAAATGATATACATATTCATGCAGCATATTTTCGTTTTTTTAAACACTTAACAGTTTTATTAAAACTCTGAATGCAATTTATTTGAAAAGCAGCCCTCTAGTGGGCTATGCACTATAATGAATAGTTAATAAATAGCATTAGCATTATCTCTAAATATTAGCTACAATGCATTTTACAGAAGCATACAAGATCTTAAATAAATGAGCCATAGATCTCCATCATTTTCTTTAGAGAAATTTAATGTTCTGTTTAGCTTTGTTCCTCAAAGTTCTTAAAGTGTTACTTCTAAATTCTACTGTAGGACTAACTTCTGATTAGCATCACTATATTACATACCTATAATGACAAACTGTCAGATATTATTCACTGTCAGAAAAATTCCATATAAGTGATATATTACTAGCAGAATTATATATAAAATGTAATCTATTGATTTCTAAGCATTACACGACTGTAGAATCTGTAACTTGCCTGTGTGGGAAAAGGTAAGTTTTTCTCATTCTGCCTTCACCAAGAATATTTCTAGGATTGTACTCGTAAAAGTTTTTCATTGAATTTTATTGTTCTTATTTCTATATACAGCCTTAAAGTTACATGCCTTAAAGCCAAGAACCCCTCTGGGATCTGAGTGTGCCCTGCCCACAGGAATGCATGTGGCTCCAAAACCCTGTCCCTCCTGGAAATCTTTGTGCAGCTGCTCATCAACACAGCCACAGTGGGCAGCCAAAATCAACAGCAAGAGCTTGATCTGCCTGCAGAACTCTAATCCCAGGTCTCACATAACAGGAAAAAATAAACTTGTTGATCTCTAAGCCATAAGTTTTGTAAGCAAAATGCTGAAAGCAGGCTCAGGGAAAGAGCCCTCCCTGGTGTCCCCTTGTCTAAGAAGGCTTACCCTGTAAAGCAGAGGTTAATTCCCTCACAGGCACCTGTTCTTGGCTTCAGCCTAATTATTTCTGGTAAAAGAAGGTGTGTTTCAGTGGAAGTTGAAAAACAGCCATGACATGGGCTAAAACTTGAGTATTTGTACATACAGAGCTGCTGTTCCTACACTGTGGTCAGTTATAAGACCTACTTTTTCTAAATGATCTTGGGTACAACATCCCTTCTGATCCCGGGTGCCTCTGGGCAATACCTGCTCCAGACTGGGAGCGTTTGGTGATTGCCAAGATGCCACTGTAACAGAGACATCTGGAGTGGGTCCCAGCCTAACTTGGTCTTTACAAGCCAAAAGACAACGCAGCATTTTACCCAGTAATCAGAGAAAATAAAAATAAAGTTTACACCTTATTCTTCCACAAATGAAAATGTCTTGTCAAGTTCTGCACTCTAATTTTTTATGGATTTCCAATGTTATTCCAGGCAAAATCTGGATAGGGGGATATGAGTGACAAAGTTTGGCAACATTAAGGAAGGTGCTAAGCTAGAAATCTGACTCTACCTCAGAGGCTTGCACATCAATAGAAAGTCTGTCTTATCATGCCCTCTAGCTTACTAGAACTTTTAAATGCAAATTTCTTTATTGCAGTAACAACACTTTATGCAGCATCAACAGAGTTGTACACCTGTATCAATATCAAAATATCTATAAATGAGAATACTCTGAAACATGTCAAAATATCACTGCTCTATTTTAGAACATCTAGAGGTATGGTAAAGTGTTCATTTCACATACATTTTGGGTTATTTCCATTTAGTTCAGAAAACTATTCTAATTCCTGTGTCTTCCATATGAAAGCCATGATTCAAATCATGCAAAGTTATTATTCCAGTGATGAGTTTCTTCCATGCAGCCCTACTGGGAAATTGAAAGAGTTAATTTAATAAAAGATATTCTAAAGTGGCTGCTGTTTTACTGGTTCAAGACAGAAACTTTGCCATTCCTTTGGTTTGTTTCAGGCCTAATTCAGATCCTTGATTATTCAAATCACAGACTTGTAGCCTCCAAAACCTGATTTGAATCATCACACTTTCCTCAGCCACTGGAGAGCCTGACCTGTTATTTTCAAATTGTTGAAAACAAATTTTAGCTGAAAGCTGGATAAACAGTTATTTATCCATGTCACAGCAACTCTGGACACAGCCAAGCTCAGCATGGAATTGAACTGAAAAATACTGTGCCTGTAATAATTCAAAAGTGCTTATGTGGAGGGAGAGAGGTATTTAAGTTCCTAAGGGATGCTGAAGGAATACCAGGTTACTCAGTGACCCCTGGGCAGGGCTGTGGCTCATGGACTGGAGAGCAGCTCCTGGGTACAAGTCCAGTTGGATTAATGTTTGTGTGGGACTGGGGCTTCCAACCATGCTGAATTCTGAACTTGGGAGGCAAGTGGGTCCAAGCTGCTGCTGAGGAGCCTTTCCCTCCACGTGAGATCAAATGCTATCCCCAAGATCTTGCAGGATTGCTCATCCTAGCAGAGCAACAAGTTAAACTCTTATTTCTGCAAAACACAGTGGTTCACATCAGGTTGGGAGGATGGAGATTTGAGTCCTGCTTAAATGCTGTTTAGCTCTTGTTTTTTACTAGTACTATGTGCTTTATGGTATTACGCAAATACAGACATAAATAACACAACATGTACATTCATACCCTCATATAGAATCAATTATAGGAAGTTCTTGAACTGCTGAAGATGACCTCAGGACTTCAGAGATTTATTTCATGTGTAGGAGATCAAAAGAAAATACCTCAAAGCTTCATTGTGCTTGAATAAACAAGAAGGTGTGAAATGAATTTGTGTGGCATGATGAATTTTTTGTGGCATGATGAATTTGTGTGGCACACACATGCATGACAATGACTCAAACAAATCTCAGAGGGCTACCGTAGATAAGTTCAAGAGGATTTTTAGTTTTACTTTTTTTCCAGTAGCTGCTATAGGTGCTGGAGAACTCCAAATACAAAATAAACATCTTGGCAAATGTAGTTCCAGAGACAGTCAGTACTAAGCAGTGCACAGATCCTCAGGATGGTTTTCTCTACAGCAGAGTTATTTTGGTTTTCTGGTAAAACAGCCTTCTTAAAAACAAGCACCAAAATAATTTGCAGTTTAAGAGTGATGTACAGCATATCAAAGACCAACTTAACTCTCTGGGTCCCTGTACTGTTGAACATTCTACTGCAAATGTCAGGAGTTGAGGTAGATGTGCTGTGGACAGACTGGTGAAGGTCTGTTCCATATGGCCTGACAGAAGCTCTGCTTGCTCACTGTCCAGACAGTGCTTAGCACTTTATCATCCAAACCTTCCCATGAAATGGTACAGAACTTTTACGTCAACATCCCTGAAATATGAGCAGCTCCTGAAGCTGCAGTTTAGGAAAGGATTTTTAATCCTGCTAAAGCAGAGCCTACCCTACGTTGACACAATGAAGCAAACCTCAGATCTAGCAAAAAAAATCACTGAAGCTGTAGAAAGATTTTACATGTCATAAAGATGATGAACTGCATTGTAGCTGTGGTAGACTTCAGACCCATGTTGTTAATGACTACATAGCACATGTTTATGCAGTGACATAAAAGCCATTCATCAGCCCTCCCTGGACTGGACTGAATGGCTCAGTAAGCTTAGTGTGAATTTTATAATCTGTTGTTGCTTTTGAAATGTTTTTCTTGAGATAGAGAAAGTCAGAGATTGAGGAGGTCTTAGAAGCATTTCTCATCTCCACAGAGAAAGAGACAGTTCCTTTCCAGCACACCCAAGGCCTGGATAGTCACTGGTGGCCACACATTCCTTACTGAGGGACAAATCCTGTTATCATAGATCAACACCTGAAGCAGATTCCACTGTCCAGAGCCACACATGAATTATTGCTGAGCTCAGAATAGTTCCTGCATTTGTTTATACAGCAGCTCCATTTGCCACTAGTATCTCAGTTATATTTCTCCTGTGGTATTTCAGATATGAAACTTGCCTTGCAAAATCAAGCCCTTTTATTTTACAGGTCTGATAGTGAAGATTATATATCCATTAACTTTGTCATGCATCTCACTGACTGTCCAAACAAAAAGACATTTCTCATTCTCAAACTAAAAGTTTTCTAAGTACTTTTGACTTGAGGATCTTGACTCTGATTTACCACTACCATTACACATAAGTCCATTCCTAGAGTGTGAAGTAAGATATCCTTATTCAACAAAAGGGTCCTTTACTATGTTTAAATATGTACTTACTATTATTTCGATAATAATTATTTATAATGGTGAATAAAAAACAAACTGCAGAATTGGATTGCAACACTTGGATTTAACTTGAAATACCCTGAAACTGATATTCTGTCAACAGAGAAACAGCTTGGTTACAGCACTCCTTTATTTTTCATGTAGGTGAGGCCACAGAAATGTATTCACTATGTACACAATCACATCTGACGAGACTTAGAAAGGGGAATGTACACAGCTGTGAGAAATCACATCCAACAAAATTTATAAGGAGCTGAATAAATGTTCTTCATCATGTTACTGTTTCAAACCACTTGATTCTTTCTCTGCTGATCACCCTCTATCAGATATAACCTGGAATATATTTAGGCCAAAATGTCTGCTTCCCTTGAGTTAACCAGTTCTCACTTTTTGCCTTCTAAAAACACATTTGGCAGTGTATAGAACAAACTTCTATGAAAGTCATCATTAGTCCAAGTAGTATCAGTAGTTTTTTTAAAGGAATTTTTTTGTAAAGAGTAGTTTTTTAAAGCCTAAATATAGGAAAAGTGAGTTCTACAGTGATTTTTACTAAATGAAACACAAGAATCAGACTGGTGAGATCTCTGGCCTAAGAACTCTTCAATTTTTCCAGTTCTGTTGGCTGGCCTTAAAAACTAGGAAGTCCTTGAGGTTATAGCTCCAGCACAGCCTTAGACTACCATGGTTACAACAACCCTGTTACTGCAATGTGGATTAATGATGAACTGAACCAGTGACAACTTCCTGCATTTCAAATATCCAACAGTTCATTCTTTCCCCATTGACCGCATGTAATATAACAATAAATTTGACAGTAAGCTTCTGAAGTGAAGTGGGCTTTCATTTTCAAGCTGACTTTGAAGCCACCTGGAATTAATTCAATGTCTGGAATTGGGAAAAACTCACAGAAGTATTCCATTAGCATAAGGAGTGCCATTGGGTGAAATTTTACTGAATCTGTAATTTTACTGAGTCTTTGCCACAGTCCTGGTTCTCCTGTTATTTAACAGAAACCAGGGGTTGCAGATAACACAAACACAAGCTTCAGTCTGGCTTGGAGTCAGGACATTGCCTAAGGTGCACAGCCACGCTCCAGGATATACCTCCCAGTTCCTCAGGTTATGCACCCTAAACAAACATAGCTGGTTAAATCAGCTTAGGAGAGATGATGGCTTTCATTTTCTGATGACTTCTCCTATCTTTGTTTCCAAGTTCTAATTCTTACAGCTTTGGCCCTGAGCATCACAGAAGGTCTTGGTATTATTACCTCTCCAGAACCAAGTCTTTTAGTAACATGAATGAACTTGCACAATGAACTTCAGAAATCTTGTCAAGGTAAGTTTCTTAGGCATGAACTGATAAAAATTAGAAATATAAACCCCAAAAATCAGTAAAAAAAAAAAGAGAATATATTCCTACATTATTTTTAATACTGAGAATAATGTAATCACAAGAAAAAGGCATTTGTCTAGCCCCTGTGAGCATTCACCACCAGCAAAACTATTTAAATTAAAAGGAAAAAAAAGATAACTGTGTACACAAAATTAGCACGAGAATTAGCAATCAACTGTGGTTCATACAAGGTTCTTAGCAGATAGCATCATGTTTATTAATAAATGATGAACTGCTTAGTGGAGTTTTTACTTAGTGATATCACTGTAATAACAGACACATGTTTTATTTATGTTTCAAGTTATATCCAAAACTAAGCAAGCCATTCACTGTCAGATTCTCTCAAATATCTGAAGACTCTTTACCCCAAATTTAAACTTTCATTGATCTAGATGAGATAGCACTCCATCAAAACCAAGGGGAATAATATGGGGACTTCAGTTGCCATGCTCAGCTTTGGGGATTTTGTTCCTGGGATACAACAAAGCCAAACACTGCATTTCTCAAAGCTGGCTGCAGTGTTCTCATAAGGATGGTATTTTTTTCTCTGTGGGATACAGTGCTATTTGTGAAGCAGATTGTATTTTGACAGATGCAACTGTATCATAAAAAGGCCCTTAGCACTATCAGACTGGTAGCTCACAAAAATTCATGAGCTCCAGGATTTCTTAAAAAAACCCAACAATTAAAACTTTTTTGAGAAGATAAAATGCCTCCAAGCCACTTACCTTCCCCACACCAGTCTGCAGAATTTTCAGTCCAGTTGTTCTTTCAAGCTTCTCTTTGTTTATGGCTGTAAGGAAAAAATAAGTTTGAAAGAGTTGCAGGAAATCTGGAAAATGCATGATTTTACAGCATTTGCAACCAACCTTTTTTCCTTCATCAATATATTCATAACGGTTCCTATGCCTGTCACCTATGGAATACCTTTTCCTGAGAGCAGCTCTGCTAGTCAGCTTTTTGAATGCACATTTATGCTATTAATTGCTCATTATGACATGAAAAACAAAGCCAAGCTAATTCTATGTCCCTTGTAAACACAGCATCACACACATTTAATGTGTATACAAAATATGCTTGGAAAGTTCTCTTCAGTGGAAACTGCCCACTGTCTGCCTTGCATTGAAGAGCAAGGCAGCACCTTACCACTACCACAGAACTGCCACTGTGTAGGAAATTTCACAACAAATACAGACTCTTATCTAGAATGGAGTATAAAGAGTTTATTTCACAACACCAGGATGCAATGCATGATTTTGTTTGGTTTTTTTTTAGTTTAGTTTTTTCATATTTAATTTTTTCATATTTATCAGCTTCTGTATCATAAAGACAATATATCTAAAAGAACCCAATCCAGCATAAAACAGCTAGATGAAGGTAGCAATCTAATAATCACTATGGCTACAACATTACTTGCAATTCAAACATGCCCAGGGCATGAACTTGAACATTGCTGTACAATTGCCCATACTTTTAAATCTGTGATCTTCACATGATTTCGGCCTTTGACCATCAGTAGTCTCACAAAACAATGCCCAACCACAATTCTGGGATCAGCAGAACTATATTATTCCTAGCTGAGTATGTGGGTAATGACATCCAATTTTGGTTGGGAATACTTTAACCTTCTAGTCAGCTGGACTTGTGGCCAAAACCCAGGCACCTGGCTTGATTTATTTATGAGCAGAAATGAAGCCTGGCAGACTTGTTAACCTCTCCTTCCTTTAGCTGCCTAGTCACTGGCTGTGTAATCCCAGTGAGTCATCCTGATTCTCTCTGCAGTGCTTGGGAAGGGCTGGACATTTAATACAATGAGTCATCCCACTATTTCACACACATCCGCAGGCACCTCTCTCTCTCCTTTGATTACAGACAAAATTTGGATAGATTTGGCTTCTCGATTTAAGTTGCCTAAAGGAAACCTTCCTACCAGAAAGTTCAGGAACTGTCCTGGAACATACTGTGCACTGTAAATTCACATGAAAATACTTGAAGGCATTAACATATTTTTCTTTCTTTTGTGAAAGATACTCTTTAATTGCTGCCATTTGAAACATTCAAAGCAGCTCAGATTGCAGTAGACATTTCTCAGAAGCAAGATTATTGTGAACTGATACTTTTTTTAGTTTCTCCAAAGTGCAATACAAATGACTCACATTTATTTCAGAGCTGAGTTGGTTGATTAGGCTCCATCTCACCTCTTAAGGAAAGATTTTGGTAAGAGTTTATATGTGCAAAGACTCAAAAAGTTAAAGCTCAAGCAAATCTAATAGAGAGAAACCTCTCTGACTGCCTTAAGCAAGGGATGAATATTGCCCTCAATGTAAATACAGATGAAAGCTCTGTACACCTGTTAGACCCACACACCTTTATCTTTGCATCTTTTTGATAAGCTACTGATTAAGCAGAGAGGAATTTGCAGTTCCAAGCTAAGAAGCTTGAGTGCATGTTTTGCTGGATGACAGCCTAAAAACTGCACACAATACTCACAGCACTTAATGTCTATGCCCTGCTTTACACATTCACAGACACATTCATTCTACCCAGAGTCACAGGGACCATGGGAGAAGGAGTTGCCTGAGAGATGAGGTCTGATGCTACGTTTTGCAGAGTTGTACATGTTGTGTAGTACGAATTTAAAAAAAAACTAAGTAAATCTTTTTTTCAGCCTTGAGATGGGCTCTGGAGGATGCTGTTTCACTGGTCGCTGATGACCTGCCTGTAAATTTCATTGCAAAGGGGTGCCACGGTACCACACTGACCACCTCACCCCAGCATACACTCTAAAGGCAGATTTCTACCAAGTGCAAAAATACAGAGGTTTTATAAAATGAGAAAGCTCCACAGTCTCCTTCAAAGAAACTGAACGGTCCAGTAAATGATTCTTTGGTAGCCTAGGATAAAGAAAACTGCACAGCAGAGTGGCTACAAAATAAATGGGCATAAGTAAACAACAAGGCTTAAATCCCACTGTGTAATTTCTTACCACATGAACAGTTAATAGAAAATATTGGGTCTGCTGAATCACTGAATTTTATAATTACTATTACATATTTGACCTCCTTTTTATAGGTTTCCTGCAGACTTTAATTATGGAAGCTTTGATATTAAAAAACAAACAACAAAAAAAGATTTCCTTATCCCTTCTTTGCCCTTGATACTGGCTGAAGCACAAAAGGACAGGTCTGACAGCCATGCTAACAGATACCCTGCCAAAATTAGGAGGCATGAAGGCACGAGGTGTTATTGATTAAATCATAAGCGGAAAATGGTCAAGCTCAGGCACTGTCAGACTGTGCAGAGAGACACAGCAGAGTCTCCAGTGTGTTCACTCCAGGCGTGTACAGGAGTGATTTTAGCCAACCTTGAACTCCACAAGCTGCTCAGGAAGGTCAAAAAATTCTGTCAAAAATGGTGCTGAAGCTGAAACACTAACTACATATCGAACAGCTGCTTCAAGCTGTGGATGGGTGAATATAACTACTTAACCTTTTCTATGCATACTATTGTGGAGAATTTAAAACAATAAAACATATTCAATATAAATAAATGGAAGAAGTGGCGGGAAAATATATTCAGCTAATAATACTTTGAAAATTGTCCCAAATTTTTAGAAGTATTTTAGTGTATTGCCTGCTAGCTTTTATTCAGATATAAGTATATAGCCACTGAAGTTTCTGTTGCAAATTTTGTGGAAGTGGAAATCATGATTCTGGTTAATACCATCAAAGTTATTTTTTTATGGCCACAATTTAAAATCCTGTAATAGTAATGGAGAACTGACAAAGTCATAAGAAAAGGGGCATAATAAAAACAGCTATTCAAAAAAAGAAAAAAATTAAAAATACCCCAATAAAATCCCCCCCAAAGCAGTTAGCAACATATATAAATCCATTTTTTAATCTTCCACTGAAACAAAAAGAGCTTCCAAACACACACAAAAAGGAGGCCTTTAAATTAAATTCACTAGATGAAGGATATGCAAATTACCTGAAGAAGCGGGGCCCTATAATGTTCTCAAAATTCTGCAATAGCCTATTTAATTAGTATTTTAATTTATCAGAATAATTCTTTGCACTTGACAATTTATGCAGTATTCCATATAATTAAGCACGTAGCTACAGTGGAATAATTTTGCCTGCTCTCTGTGTACCGGTTATTTTAACCTGAAAGAGTCTGTGGAAGTCTCTTCTGTGATCTAAATTACAATGGGGACAACTTAATGGCTTTGCTCTATTAGAGAGTATGATGAGGGTGTTACTGAGTGTTTAAGGGGAGGAATTGTCACTGCTCAGACTTCACTAACCTGAGGGAGGTCTGATGTGCTTTCTGAGGGCAAACGTTTATTTCCTTTAGCAAAGTTATCTGTCAGTGGCACAGTCAAGAATTTGAGTGTGTAGTTTTGGCAGGTTTGACCTCAGAGTCCATCAGTTATAAGATGAAGCAGGTTATGGAGGGCTCTGAGCAGACCTCCAGCCTCATTACAGACTTCTGGAAGGAGGAAACCCTGAGAAACACAGGGATAACACAGGTTTGCTGTAAAGCACATTGCCAAGCACAGCTGCACCCTCCTTACTCGTGGCAACACACACTGGCACAAGGGAGACAAGGGGAAGGGTCTCAACAAGAGGTTTCCTCAATCTGCTTCCCCTCTGCTGAAGGATTTAACTGCCCAAAGAAGAAACCATCCCTAAATACAACAAGTATTTGTGGGAAGATTATGTCACCCACAAGGAAACCTTGTTCTTCTGCTGTGTGTCTGACTTTGAGCACGTGTTATATATAATTAAATGTAGCAAGAAAGTACTTATGATTTCTCTGACCTCTATTATCTGTCCATTTTAGAATAAGCCAATTCATGCCCTAGACTCGCTAACTATATCGACTGGATGTCCAGTCAATAAAGTGATGGAGGGCAATTAATTCAGATTTCCTGTGGGCTGTCAGATAATTCTACAGCCACTGTCTTCCATAAACAACCCAATGTTACAGTGGGTTTTTTTCCCACCTCATTCACTTTCCTCTGTTTGAAGTACTTTAAAAGTATTTAAATGGATATTGAATCAGATACTTGGGTACAACCATGTTCGGGGAATAGACTTTCTAGAATATAAGACAAACTCTCCTTGACTTTGTCTACAGGGTGGCAATGAAGATTCTGTGCCCAGCCCTGGGAACTTCCTCCGGGGCTACAGCCTGTGAATCTGTACCTTTTCTGCCTGGGCAGAAGTAACAACCAACTGCAAGTCAAAAACACAACCTGGAGCATTCAAAGTGCATCACCTTCAAACAAAAATTACTAATCCAAGATAAAGTGAGAAGGGTGCCTTTACTAAAATTTTCAATGCAATTAGTGAAGGACATGTACACAAGCTGCAGGCAAAAGGTATTTTGTCTTCCAGTCTTTACAGGGTGATGGCACAAGTGAGTTGCTTCATGTGTAATTTCTAGCTAACTGGCAGCCAGGCCTGGAATGGAAATGCTTGCAGAAAAGTCAAAGCCACATCACTGTGCTAGCAACAGCCCGCTAAATATTATGTCATATTCAATTTTCAAGTCATTTTTCAAATGATTTTAATTAGATATTGTTTCAATCTCATGTGCATTAATTTAATTTCTGATATCAACATTTCAGCTTTCAATCTGTTCAGATGCAGTACTTTGCTGCCTGGAGTAATTTAAAATATTGTTTGCATCTCCATCAATTTTGAGGGCACACATCCTTTACAACCTGCTTAGCCAATAAAAGCTGCAGATGGAAATCCAGACAAGGCTCACTGCTCCCTGTGCACCTTTGCATTCTCACAGGTTTGGGTACACGGCAGCTAAATCTCCCTGCTCACAAACAAGGAATTTTCCACCTCTGTTTGTCTTTAATTCTGTTCAAAAATACACACAAAAACTCTTTGTCAGACAAAGAGCAACATTGAATGTTTCCATAAGAGGAAAATTGGGCCATACTTGAAGAGCTGTCGAGAGCTATATATTTTCTTTGAACTTATTCACCAAGACAATGCCACTTTTGCCACTCTAACCCATCTTATTCTTACACCCATGGTCAGGTAATATTCAAGGATAGAGCAGCAATGACTTGTTATATCAGGACCTCAGGTAGCTATCTGTTTGCATAATATGTATTTTAAACATGTTCTTTCTGCATGACTGCTTGCATTGATTTATTTTCACTTATTCAATAAATAACTGCTCAATTGTATGTTTTCCCTTAACTTTCCTTTAAAATGAGCACACTGCTATTCTAAAATCTGATATTGAAATTGTAGTAAAGGAAGTCGGGATAATGAAACCACATTTTTTTAATATCTCTGGAGCTTTTTTGCTTCTTGGTGGAATCCATCTCTACTAACTTCGCTCTCTCAACAAAGAAATTAGTGAAGGTTTCCCACCAGTCAGGAGAAGCAAATAAGTATCACCAGATATTTAGTTATCCCATACTGAGATGGGTATAATTTATTCATCATATATAAATATATGTCTGGAAAGGCCTGCTTTTGTTTTTGAAGCATGAACAAGTCCAGTTCACATGATATGGAACTGTAGAAATGAAAAAAAATTATCTATTCTTGATATTTTCCTTTTTTTCCCCCAAAGCTTTGGGACCTCATTATCAAAAATAACCTCCTAAACAACGTAAGGAAATTGTTGTCTATCATTAGAATTTTGAGTACTAACAACAAAAATAAGCATTCTATGGATAGGCATGTTTTAGAAATACACAATATATTTCAATGAAATCTTAACAGTGACAACTTTTAATGTTATTGACCAATTTAACAGTGACAATTCAATGCTACACATCACTTGACAGAGTGCAGTGCATGTATGTGTAACAATTTGCTTGCATACTAAAAACACTTATCCATTATTTATAGCAAAAGTTCTACCAATTCAGCCAGTGTTAGCAGAAAATGTAAAAAAGGAGTGTCATTCCACTTTTCACATCAAAATTTGTTCACGCAAAAATTCTTTGACTAGTTTCAGCTCTGTATAGAAAATTAAGATCAAACAACCTGCAGGATGTTGAGCTGAAAGTAGAGTAGAACATGCTACAGCAGACCAAAGTGCTTTGACTGCCAGCACAAGTGCAGGTAATGCTTCTCTGCAAAGTTATTGCTGGGATGTTTACTAATGTCTAGATTAACTTTTCATTGTCCTTTTCAAAGTTCTACTTAGTTAAAATTAAAGTTCACCATCACTTGTTCAGCCTTAGCATTTAAAAATTAGAAACTTGGGGTCCCAGGGGATAGGCGGGTAAGAAGGACTTCCTGGACTTCTCTCAGCCCTTTCAGTGCAGAGATGTCTTTGCCTCCTCATCTTCACCACACTGTGAAAACTCACAGTCCATTAAATAAGCTTAAGGCCACAGCTTCTTTCTTTTCCTTTTAAATAAACATATTTTCAGAATAACATTATAAAAGAACAGTTTTTCTGCCTTCTCCTATTTATAGTCAAGAATTCAACAGATTGCTCTAATTTGCTTGTGCTGAAAATACTATAAAAATCAAACTGATAATAACACTTACTCAGCTTTTCAAGGGTTGCTAATATTCTAGTTTTGTATCTGCTTTTTTGCTTCTATTTGAACATTCTCTCCTTCCATGTACCTCATTTTGATCACTGAGGGTACCCATTGCATCTCTTTTTTGTGTTTTATTATTTTTAAATAAGAACCATCTGTCTACTTTAGTAATATAAACTTTATGTAAGATCTGTTCCTTATTCTTTTGATGCTTCAGAGAAAGAAAAATTATAAGCTTCTGTGACCATCTCCATCTAATAGGAAGAAAAATTACTTTCTTAGTGTCTAGGAACAGTAGTAGATAAAACATATTTTCCCCCATTCTTACTTTTCTAGCTCTATTAACTGGGATGCTTTATAAGCAGAAAGAGCCATTGATGTAATCCAGAGGTTGCTACCTGTGGTTGTAGCTTTGTAGAAATTTAGGAAACTCAGTTATCTGGAACTTAACTGACCTTCTGTGGTTTCTTCAGAATAGATGATGTGTCACTGGGGTAAGGGAAAGGACTAAACCATCCCTCCAGAAGTCTACCAGCCCTTTTTTCTAGAGTTTCCATTATTTTTTTAACAAAAAAGAAACGGAAAGATTCTGGAAAAGAAATCCAAGAACAGTTGCGCTTTTAAAGAAATCCACTCCTCCCTAGGGTTGCCCTGAGTACGCTGATCCTCTTTCATATTATAAAATAAAATATTTTAAAATACCCATAATGGATTCTATTTATTAATCCTCACCTTTGTTGTGCTCTACTTTTTCAGCACTCTCCTGCTTGCACCACTTTGAGTCTTCTCATATAAACAGCCTGAAATGTATGAATTATTCTTACACTTATTTAAAATCTGTCAAATCTCTGGATGGACACTGTAGTGCATTTGCACTGGTTTATGAAAAATTTAATGGACACTACCACTAATTCTCAGCATGCCAAACTGTTATTTTTAATAAATACACATTCAAGAACTGTCATTTTTTTTCCCAGTCATTTCCTCAGTTAATAAAATAGCACCCTGTAGGTTCATTTCTTTAATGATCCAAAACACAACTTCGAGACACGCTATTTGTTATTCATCTACAACTACACTTAATGTCATCCTCGTGGCACAAATGTAACAAGACTGAGTTGTGAAAACATTAGCAATATTTCAACTGACTGGCTCACTAAATCATGAATAACACAGCTAATGCACAAGGTCATTCACTAACAAAATCTATTTGCTGTGCCTCAGAGTAAAATGAAAATATTTATTACCAAGAATGCCATGAGTAACAGGAGTCACAATAAAGCTTTCAGGTGAGAGCGAATAGGGACATGTTAACTTGCCCATTGTTTCTCACAACAGTTTTTCATAATTCTGCTTTAATGAAAACTCTGAAGGCTACATGACTACTTTTAAAAGAATTTCTGGAAAATCATCAAGAAGGGGAAGAATCAGTGAAGCCTCCTTATAGTTCAGAAATAGAGGCCAATATTTTTTAAACAAACTTTAATAAAGCAATAAAACCCCATTATGTTTATCCTTGGATGAGAGGAGTGCAAAATAAAGAAGATAAAAGCTTGCCTACAGAGATAACTGGGTCCTAAATGCATTTACAGAATTTGCATGTGCCTGTGTCTTAGGGTCTGCACATTTGATGGGAACGAGGAGAAGGATTTAACAGGAGAGAGATGAGTGTGTGAAGGATGGCTACTTTGCAGATTCTGGCAAGCACTAAATATTATGCTTATTACAACCTCACCTACAAATGCTTTTCATGACCAGGACCACTGTGGCAAAGACACTGTGCAAGCACAGAACTAAAAAGTGGTTCCTATGCAAAAGAGCTTATGTCTACCAAACTGGTGGAGACAAGAATTGGCTACAGAAAGGAGTACAGATAACAAGGAATTGATATTAGGCAACAGAACAGCAGAATGCCAAAGCTCATCCATCCATAGAACATTCTTTCTCTTATTTTTTGGCATAGGAAGTGATGTGATCAGCTAAGCCTTATAAATCCTTTAAAAGCTGCAGCACTTTCACCGTTTCACTGTTAGGAGCAGAAAAGACTTATTGGCAGGATTTAAAATAAGGAGAAATGGCAGGAAAGGACACTCTGATCAGCTCTCCCAGAAGTGCTGGAAGCAAAAGCAAAGCTTTTCTTTTCTGTAAATGGTGTGACAGAGGTGTCTCCTTTGCAGAAGACTTAACCCAGTGCTTATTGGCATGAGTTTCTGCTGGCACCAGCCCTCTAACACCAGAAAACATTTTTTGGGACACCCCTTCAAAGTGGGAAAAAAGCAGCCTGGGCTGTCCCACTCCCTGTGGTGCCAGTTCCATCCGAGTGGGTTACAAACCTGATAATAAAGCTCTCATTGGCCAAAAATGCTGTTCTGTATCTCAGACCTCTGTGCACTTTGTGGGAGAACAGTACATTCCAAAAGAAAAAGCATTTTGCCAAGCTGGGTTTTTAAAAAGATATCATAAGCAACTGCAGAAATATTAGAACTAAAGAGGAGAGGTGAATAGACAGAGGGAGAGGCTGTGGAATAATACTGTGAATCAGAAGTCTGCCCTGCTGGTAAAAGTGTCACTGTCCATCAAAATGCCAGATACACACTCTTGTGAATAGCACCCCTTAATTTTGCAAAATGTGCATCATTAGTAAAATATCTGACCTTTAAACTAGTTGAGCCTACCTGGTAAATTTTGACTGACATGGTTTAGAGTGTGACCACAGGAGCAGTTCCACCAGCAGACAGGAGACAGCAGCAACGTCTGTCAAGGGTGTTATAACCTCTTTCATTGGCACTGATGCATTGAAAGGAGGACACTGGCCCACAGCCTTTATAAGACTGTCAGACTTGTATGGATTATGCAATTTAACACAGAGAAATCATTACTGCATACAATTTTCGATAAATGTAAATGAAATGCCTATCCCCTTTATGCACACATGGGCAGAGGTCACTATTACAGTGCCAGCAATTCCAAGCAATTTTTGCATGCTAATTTCTGAAAAAAATTAGCACAACAGCTCCCTTATGGGGTGAAAATCTATAGGAGAGTTAAAAGCTTGGTGATACGTTTTCTGACTTGTCTCTGACTGCTGTGTTTGCCAGGCAGACACTCCTACCAAGACAGGCTGTACAGTACCTAACCCTGAGGCTGTGCATGCAGCAATCCTTGCAGGGGTCTCCCTGGCTGTAACACAGGCTTGTTTCCAGGGTTTCCTCCTCATGGAAATATATGGAAACTAGCCTCAAAAGAAATATTTGCTACTGAAAAAGAAAGGTGGCTATTACAAGGGCAGTACAGATAATGACTTCCTCAGGAAATAAGTTTGTGAGAAAGTGGTTTGCATATTTCTTGACCCTCTTGCTTTTGTAGACTGCTGGATCCGTGACTGATTTCTAAAGGAGCGGACGCTCTTGTGAAAGCCTTTTAAATTCCTTTCTATACATTTCACATATTAGAGCCCTGTACTTTATAAATACCTACAATAATCAACACACACACACACATAACATGCATGTCTCAATATTAAGATACATACATATTGCTTATTCCAGCCACTACTGTTCAAAACTGAATACAGAATAGTAGTATAGGCATAAATTAAGTATGAGGTATACATCTCCACCAATGAAGATTAATGTATATTATTATCCCTTGACCCCTTCTTAATGTTCCATTTTACCATGTTTCTAAAATATTTATACCATACAGGGTGTTAAATTATAGCAATTAAGGCCATAGTATGGTTTTATTAATATTTCATCAAGAATGTTTCATAATTTGAATTTCCCTGGTGCCCTTCTGTTGCTTTGCTGAACACTGTGGGGATGAAGGGCATTTCTGTCTTGTTCTTCTTCATCTTTGCAGAACTTTGCCAGCATTTTCTTTGTGTAGCCAGATGCAGTGTTTGCAGCCACTGCTTTAATCCCTGGTGGCTGACTCATATAATAGTTTCACATTCGTTATTGCCAGTTCTGAGTGTGCGAAACAAAGGCATTGGAAAATCAGAGACAGTCCAGAAAGGGCGCTAAAAGGACTGGAACGTGAATTCAAGGAGAGGCTGAGACCACTGGGTTTGTTCAGCATGGGGAAGGTAAGTCCAAATGGTAACTTACATGCTGCTGACTGCTCCTTGGGCAGGTTATGAAAAAGGTGAAGACAGACTTTTACAGGGACTCACACCAAAACGACTCGAGTGAAATTGCTACAAAGGCAATTCTGGTTGGACAGAAGGAGAAAACTATTTTCTTGGTGATGACTGAGCACTGGGACAGGCTGCTCTGAAAGGCTGTAGAATTCATTGACATTTCCACAATTCAAGTGGAACGGGGCCTCAAGAAGACAAATTTCAGATTTGGCACTGCTTGAGGCTGGTTGTTGGACTCAATGACTTCCAGACATCCCTTCCAACTTAAATTTTTCTGTGATTATAAATATATATAAATAACACCTTCAAGGAGTGATTCTTCACAAGAAACTGTATAATTCCATCCTGATATTTCTGAGGTACTGATAAACCACTCATTGAAATAGGTTCTGCATCTTTTTATGAGGAAACCTGCTGCCCTCAAAGCACCATCATCTCTTAGACCTGGGATCAGCAGAGCATTTTTATTTTGGGATCAGTTTGTTCTTATACCGCCAAGCACTTTAAGACATGTTCAGCTGATGAATCATGAGCCAAAAGCACTGGAGCGAAGTGAAGAAGAGAAACAGAAAAATTTGGGAGAATTCAATACCAGCTAATATTTGGGATTTATTGCTTAGTTTTTGCAGCACACAAATCTTCATGGTCATCACAGCAGAGCTGAACTACCTCATGGCAGCAAAACTGGAGACATTGGAAAGACTAAAAATCAAAACATTATATGAAAAATGAAAAAGTAAAAGGAAGATTTTTTTTTTTTGAGAAAAGAAAGGTCTCTTCTTGAAGCAGTGTAATATCACCTTATAAATGACAGGTGGTTAAAGGACCCAAGTGGGTTTTCTGCCAGCCCAAGCACAAGGCAGGCAGACACCGAGGGCGAGGAGGGAGAGGGATGGACTCGTGGAAACACAGAGGGATGGGGGTAAGGAAAAAACTACCCAGGACTTCAGATTAGGTTTGGCTACTCCCTGCATTTTGCAATCTGTAATTCAAAGGCGGTTTCATAATACAGTTTTAGATACTTGAAAATTAGGCATTTAGTAAAAGTTTCTTGCCTCCTTCCCTTATGATTGATAGAGAGGCACTTCCACAGTGTCAACAGGAACAGAATGTCACCACCCAATTGACGTGCAGCCAAGATACCCCAAGAGCAGACGGGGGATTGCAGCAAAGACTCCATGAACTGATTTGCAGAATAGAGAAATAGGTAGGTGATCTTTTGAGAAAGAGGGTTCCCAGATTAATGGGTAAAAAATCAAGATGGAAAGAAGGGGATAGCCCTGCTAAACACAGCCTTAGTCAACCAGACATGAAGGGTAAAATTTTGCAGCTGTGTTTTCCCATAGTTCTGAGAGTGTAGTTTCAAACTCAAAAGTAATTTTGGGGTTTTTTCTGAATAAAAATTCAGTATTTTATCCTCAACCCATAAATTTTATTATTTTATACAGTCTAGAATATAACATAGTAGTGAGTAATACTAACATAGAGCGTTAAGAAAAATTAAAGAGAATAGAGAGTAAAAATGACAGTTGTAAAATATTTCATTTATTTTAAAATGTCAAGAAGGGTTTTACTAAGTACAGACTACAGCAACCATTTTGTTTTCTGATTCATTAAATTGTGTTTTTGTACTGCAATTATGTTACATTAAATACCTTATTATATGGATTGTTTCATTCAGTTCTCACAGCCTGTTTTTAAAATAAGGGAATACTAAAGTTTTTTATTTTTCCATCTGGAAAAAAAAAGGCAGAAGTATGTGTGTTATAAGAATCAATTCTGATTAATTATGAGGAAGTACAAGTGCCTCCAGGGTTATCCTGAAAGGATTTGGTTGTCGTGGGAATTCCTATAAATGGAGGAACCATCAAAAGAGCAGTTCTCTGTATTACATGGTCACAAGAGTAACTCCTTCAGGTAACAATGGGGAAAATATAAAGAATGAGTAATTTCAAGCAATTAGTTTCACCAAAGATTGAATGAGAAGCTCAATGTCCTTCTGCCTTAC
The DNA here is from genome assembly GCF_047495875.1 of Pithys albifrons albifrons. NCBI lineage: Eukaryota > Metazoa > Chordata > Aves > Passeriformes > Thamnophilidae > Pithys > Pithys albifrons. Next base: position 10,076,310 of record NC_092464.1, read on the forward strand.
AAGAGGAGTTGAAAGAAGAAAGGAAGCTTGTTTTCCATGTGTAGGATGGGTGAGGGAATGAATGAAGATTATTAACAGGTTGCTACATCTCTTGCTTTTGATGGCCAACTTAATCAGATATTCTGTAATTTTGTATCTGGATAATTCCTTGGGTCAAGTTAGAAATTCAATACCTATAAAAACTCAAATGCAACAGCTAAAAGCACCAAGGTCTTGGAAGACAGAGATACATGTAGAATGTAATTATATGTAAAGTGTACGTGTTTTGTTTGTATGCTGCATGGTGCCAGAATAGAACTGGCAAATGTTTGAATATTCATGAGATCATCAATATCTTGTGAAACAAAACGCAATAAAGGACAGATGAGAAACAGAGATAACAGGGAGAAGATGCACCTTTTTCATTTTCCTAATTCCACACTGCTTAATGATCTACCCATCTATTTTCTTATTTAAAAATATCAACAGCATGTTTGATATTATAAATAACATTAAATAATAGATGCTAATAATGTATTACACTCTTGCATTGAACTACAATATTTAAATTAAATCAAAATATAGTAATACTTAAATAATGATTAATTTTAAACACTTTTAAATATAGCATTGTATTACTTGTTGCAAATTATATTAGTAGCTAGAATACTTTAAAGACATGAGCCTATCTAAATTACGGACACTGCTGACAATTCATTAAAAAGAATCAAAATACACCACTTATTTCGTAATTGCAACATATAAATACAGTTCATAGAATGGCATCTACCTCTGTTTTTAACTACCTTGCTATTACTTGTGCAATTTTATTATGCACTTTGTCCTAGTTCAGCAGGTGAGACCAGTTAACACTGTGTGTGGGTGAGCAAAGCTGTGTATTCTACCCCCTCTATTCATTTCCCAAGGACAGTGGATGATTAGCAGCACTTGCCCGGGGAGTCATTAGCACCTTCACATCCAGCCTGGGGGGGCATGGCTGCTAAGGGCCATCAACAGTTCAGGGATACCCCATGACTCCAGAGTTAATCACCCATTGTGTGAGTCCCGCCCTGGGGGAGGGACTGGATGCTCCCTGAGGGTGCATAAGTGGTGGGTAAGAAGACCTTGGGAACTTCTTGTCGGATCCAGAGGAACAGCAGGACCTTGACAGGAGGAGATCACCGCTCTTGACCAGACTACAGCCATCACCTGCACCAACAGGTTTCTCACTTCCTTTTGCTTTGGACTTGAGGGAACCACGCAAGTCTCAGCACAAGGGCCAGCAAACCCCTTTGCGTTTGTGCCCCAGGACACTGGGTTATACTGCTGGGTTTTGTGAGTTGAAAGCAATTTCCCTTTGTGTCAGCGTATTTATTGTAATATTATTATTAAATTTTAGCCTCTGACTTATATTCTCTCTCGTGGTGAGTTCATTTCCCTGGCTGGTTCACCTTTAAACCAGAGCACACTTGAAATCTGCTGTGCCACATTTTAAACTTATTTCAACAGAAGTAGTGTTAGAGTTAAAGAAAAATAGCAATTTTATACAGCCTAATACATCTGAAGGGAAAAGCACTCAGAGTATCTAAATATGTTTTCCATGCACAGTTTGAACTCCAGTTGTTCAAAGTGAAGTGTCGCCTTTGGTGTGGAACATGAAGTCCTTGGGATAGAAGAGCAGAGCAGCATCAAAGGAGGACCCACCATCTGATGCCACAGAATGCATGTATTGATTTCCTATTTTGAAAGGCTTCCTTTACCTTGAATATTTAGCATATCCAATGAAAGTCTGAACTGACCCCAGTGAATTTAAATTCTGCTTTAACTAAAATGTAATATTTGAGAAGGACATTCCAGTTATTCTATTATTAGGCTTGTTATCAGCAAACAGGGTGGTAATTCAGAGACAGATATATGACACATTGGGCATTTGGACCAGAGAGATTACAAAAACTACTAATATTACTTGTATTTACAAATGTCAGTAGACTGTGAAGAAGAAACTACTCTGAAATCTCTTTTATAAAGTAGGCAGAGGTTGCTTTTTTAACATCAATTAAGTTAAAATACTTAACCTATTTTTCCTGCCATTTAATATTATACAACCTATTTTCAGCCTTCAACAAATCACAAAGCAATTAAACTGACTAATGGATTTAACTTTGGCATTAGGTCTTTTTCACACTTGTAGTTTTTAATTTTATTCACTGCTTAGTTTAATTACTAATTAATAATGACTTTCAAAGGACCATGATCATTATTATGGCAAAATCAAGAGACTCTTGTCATATTCAAGATGCTGATCACATTTTATACCTGCATGCCAGGTAATAGCAAAAAAGTGGTTTTATGAAAAGTGTTAATAAGTAGATAACTATCCTTTATTTCCATTATTAGCTTTTCCTTCAAATGTATTTCAACATACCTGATTCTAATTAACACAATATTTGCCACTGTTCATATATTTAGCATCTGAAATACAGACAGTCAAGCTCCCTGGCAAAGTCTAGAGCACACACTTGAGGGAACCTAAGATGCTGCTAATAAAGGTTGCAGCTGGTAGTCCTTGCACAGAAATTACAAGTGTGGAGCAGAACCCATGTTTGTGTGTGGGCTGCCAAGGTGAAATGCTGCATCTTGGCAGGCTCTGCCCTCCCTGGGCCTGGCAGTGACAGGGGACGGCTGGACACATGCCCCGATCTGTTGAGCTGCCATGGCAATGATAGCCCTTGGCAAAATGAGTGAGTAGGAGCCATAGATAACATTCCCCATTTTGCAGCTCGAGCTATCAGAGTGTGTCTGCCTCAGTCCCATAGCTGAAGCCATCCCCGAACATCCCTGCATCTAAATACAGCCCAATTAATCTCACTTTATTAAGAATTCAACTCTGAAAAAAGCATGTTTTCCCTACAGAGCTCACATTTTTTTCCTGTTTTGCAGTTTTGTTTGAGCACTCATGAACAAGGTATAGTGTTGGTTACTTGGCTGATGAGAGCAAAGGTGTCTGAACAATTTTTTGGTTATGATCACAGTATAAAATATGAATACAAATTCATGTGAAACTCTTTTATGTTTGTAAGTTGTCCCCAGCAGCTTGGTCTTTGTTAGACCTAACTGGAAGAGTACTTTTCTGTGCATAATTCTTAGGTCATAATTCAGAAGTTCATCCCGGGCTGAAATTTGGTGTGAAGTTCTGATTTCCTCCCTGATTTCTCTGCTGTGCTCCATCTGGGTGCTGTCAAATGGGAATCACACCCTGTTGGTTTTTTAGGGTCACATTTTCATAGGCAGTCAGTTGGATTCACTTAAAACATAACTGCTGTACATCAATTTCAGTTATACATAAAAGTCATATCAAGCTGCTTCTGTTTTGTGATTGGAAAGAAATTGCATAATGTAGACACTTCCCCTTTATACAGCAATACTTGTGTCAGTAAAAGTCTTTGTCTTGCGTATAAGAAAGGAGAGTTGTGAAACAGTGAGATGAAAGTGATATGCTGGAAGTCACCAAGCACCCTACTGCCATAAACAGAATCCTTCATGGTCCTGTCAGCTGTAAATATTGCTAAAAATACTCTAAGTTCCACCCCAGCCTGGAATTTGTAATCAAACACTACCACGGAGCAGTTCAGGATAAAAAGAAATAAAATTATAGACCTAAAGACATCAGCTGGGCCAAATACTGTGTTGGTTTTTTGTTTTGCTTTGGTTTTTTTTACCCTCAGCTAGCTGTCTTTTTCCAAAGAAAGGTAAGGAAATTTCTTATGGGAAAATGTGAAATCTACCTTTGGGAAAACAGCAGCAATCCATGCACAAAAATAAAATTATAGATTAACTCAAAGTTTCTTTATTATAAATACATCTAACAATTGTTACTTTGAGCCCATTTAAAAGTGAGCTGATAAAGCAACATTATTTCTTAGACTGACAACCAGCTTACTGGATTTCAGAGAGGTCAGAGGTTTCCTTGTTTATTTAGCTGAAGTAGTGTTTTAGCTCTCTGATCTCCTTGGGCTGTCGTTATTATTACTCTTCCTTGAGTTCTGCTTTTCAAATACCTTGTCTCCAGCTCACTTTGCATTTCCTATTCAGCAACTTAACCCTACAGACAGTTTATAAAACAAGATAAAATCCATAAATTAGGCGTCCATGGGTGCCTGTGCCCTATATCTTTGTCAAGGATGATCACAATCAAACGCTTGTTTCTCGAGACAGCCTGTCAGTGAGCACAATTACAGGTTTTCAACTTGCCCTGCCATAGCACAAGGCAGAAGGCTCTTGTAGCAAGGGAAATAGCTTCATATCATTCTTCACCTGTCTCTTTTCTGTCTATCTTCTTCTTTCTATTTATTTTCTTTACAAATTGTCATTAATACTCTTTTAAGAAAATGAAACTTTATTAAATATGCAGTATTATATATTTATATTCCTTTATGGGTATGGTTATTTCACAGACAGTGTAAAAAATTGGAGTGAGATAGAGAGCTAAGCTGGGGGTAACCCAGGGAGTTTGGCAGCTCTGTCATGTCACCACAACAGAATGGAGGCCAGTGAGGGCCACTGGTTCAAGGTGGTACAGCTAAGCTGTGAGCAGCACCCCCTGTGGTTTAAACCCTCTGAAACACTGATATCCTTGGGATCCATTATTTCTAGATCTGAAGGAAAAATCCTGATATCACAGTGTTTAGTGCAGAAATTTTACCATGGACTTCACTGAAATCTAAACCCACAAAATTCAACTGTGGTTGGGGTTTTTGTTTATTTTTATTTGTTTGGGGGTTTTTTGTTTGCTTGCTTTGTTTTTTTTTTTTTTTAACATTTCAGAAAGACATGCTAGAGATTGACAATGTGACCTGCAACTATGTCTCCTGGCCTTTGGACAACAGGAAAAGTGTATTCAGAAATAGCTTTCCTGTTAGTAGGGACAGTTTTTGGATTAATGCTGTGGACGATTCATCATCTGAAACAGGACCTATTACAGCAAACTCCAGATTGTGCTCTGTTGATTAAGGAAAGATGATACTGATACAATAAAAGCCTGTATACCTGTTGCAGTTTAGGAATGGTATGCCCCAATTTAGTGCTCCCACTGAAACCACAGTGCCACCTGCTCGGTCCCCTCCCTGCCCCTGCCCTTCCCCCTCCAGTGGGATGCAGAGGAGAACGGGAGGCACAACAGGCTGAGATAATAACAATGAGATAAGAAAAAATGAATAGTAATAGCAACAGTAATGATATCAAAAGTGTACAAGAGAGGGAGAGAGAGTGAATCACTTGAAAAATGCTCACCATGGAGCTCAACCCAACCTGGCCACAGCCATGCCATCATTCCCGCTCCCTCCAAGTGGGAACCAGCGTTATCCCACCGCTCCCTCTGCCACACTTAACTGCAACTGGAGAGGGCGCTTCTCCCTGCAAGAGACTCCCTTCCCACCATCCCTGGCATGATGTGAGGTGGTTATAGTGATGCCTCAGGATTTTAGTGTGTTTTTGTAGAGTTTTAGAATCATATAAGTTGCATAGATTCTTCTAGGTTGCTCACATCCTACAGTCAGTTACTAAAGCTCTTTCTCACAAATTTTGAGCTTTCTCATGCCCTGCCAAGGCTACGGTGTTTGTGAGCAGCTACCTGTAGATAGTGAGAGGACAAAACACAAGAAGTCCTAGAGGTCCTGGAAGATCTCCAAGGGGCAGTTCTGAGGACCCCTATGGGTGGAGCACAGAGGGAAACAAAGATCATGGTTGGTTATTGATATCTCATATGTAAATTACTAGAGAAGTTACAAAATTGCATCATTCCTGGTTACAGTGATGCAGACCTTCTGGTCTGTGCCTTGAAAGCTTCTAATAAAGGTAACCTGTAGGTCTTTCTCCATTAAAACTTTTTGAGTGTCTAGTTTCACAGGAATAGGCAAAAATAGAACAATCTCAGGGTCCTGGTCATGCTCCCTACTGGCTACTGCAAAAATTAACCCTGTCCTGTCTGGAACCAGGATAATACCACAGGTCATTATGATGGAGTTGAGTGGTGGGAGAGAAAATTTTTAGATTTCTGAGAGAAAATGGATACATATTTAAAAGATCCATCCCAAACTGAGCCTTAGTACATTGCCAAAAGGAAAAAATAGGATGATGCTGCATTAGTTTTTTTGTCTTTTCCTTTTAAAATCTTCCAGGAACCAATAAATATTAGGAAATTCTGCTATGTTCTGAGCACATTCCTGTGCCTCAGAGCCCTCTTAGTTCAATTTTGGAGCACTACCTAGAGTACCCACATCACATCATTCTTTGCTCCTATCCCTGACATGTCTCTCTCATCCCCCTCACCCTCGCATGCTCCCTAAGGAGTTCTCACTGGCCAGGCTTGAAGTCTCCTATCAGAGTCACTGTGCCAAGAGTCTCCAGGTACATCTGCATATTTAAGATTCCTTTACTTCTCTCTCTCCTTGCAGCAAAGAATTCAGCACTGCAGTGTCTCCCACCTGTATTTTCTATCTCTTTCTGAAAGGAAGCAGATTTGTTATCTCAAATATGAGCAAGCATCTAGGCTGCCAGGCAATGAGCTGACACAGTACTACTACTCAGTCATGAATTCCAATGCTGGCTCCTGGCTGTCACATTTTCTGTTTTTCCAGCAAATATTGCCAGTTGCACAAATGTTATTCCACTCATAACAGGCCTCCAAGCAGATTACAAACCATTAATTAATTCCCTTTGATTCCAACAATTCAGACAATTCTTCACCTTTGTACTAATACGCTCACTGAGACTGAAATGTCTGAACTTAAATTCATGGATGCTACAGGAGATCATGTCAAAAGTCTTGTTTAGGTCAAAGTAGATAACAGCCACTGTTCTCTGCTTATCCACAGAGCTTGTCATTTCATTGCAGAAGGCAATGAGGTTGGTCAGATGTGGTTAGCCCTTGATTAATTCATGCTGGCTACTCCCAGTCATCATCTTGTCCTTCACGTGCCCAGTAATAGCATCCAAGAGAACATACTCCATAATTTTCTCAGGGATCAAAGTGAAGCTGACCAGCTTCTCATTTCCTGGATAATTCCTTCTTGCTGTTTCTGAAGAAAACCCCAGTTCTTAAACCCCAGTTTTTACAATTTTCAAAGAAGATAGAGTGGCCTTTCTGTGATATCAGCTACCTTTCTGAGCATCCTTGTATGCAACTGTCTTGACCCATGGACTTTCCTGTGTTTAAATTTTTTTAGAGATCTTTGACTCAGCTGTCTTCTGCTATTGCAGATTGTAGTTTCTCTCCTTGAAAACTCTCTCTGTGTATATTGGCTGGGGAGAATTTCTCTTGCTGCAAGTCACAAAGAAGATACTGAGCAGTTTTGCCTATTCTGCATTTGGCTGTTTGTATCACCTGCCCCATTCAGATGTGGGCCCTGGTCTTCTTCTTTTTTTTTTTCCCCTTCCTTTTGCTTCTAATGCAGTGTTAGAGCCATTCCTGTTAGTCTGTCCTTCCTATATACACCCTTTTTGCACTGGAACTCAGTCCTCACTTCCCAAGACAATTTCCTGGTACAACTCACTTTCCTGAGTACTAGGAAAGATCTTGTCCTTTCTGTCCCTGGATACCTGCCAGCTCTCCTGAGCTTTTTTTTCATTTAGAGTTGCCTCTCAAAGGATCTTGCCTACCAGTTTCCTGAAAGGCCAGAGTCTGATCTCCTGAAGTCTGGGGCCTGGTATGTCTTCCTCATTCCCCTCAGAATCCTGAACTCCCTTATTTCATAGTCACGTATTAGCATATGCTTAACACAATTATGTATGTTGATGTGAGTAGAGAAATGTAATTTAAATTATTCTAATGGACCTCCATTTTTCCTTCTCCATTAAAAGTAAGTGTGTTTGGACTGCATTCAGTGAATCCTGAGCCTAGGAAGAGCCATGAGGATGTAGCATCAGGTTCCCTGTGCAACTTACTCACATTGTACAGGGGTACAAGTCTGGGATAGCCTCCTGTTGCCTTCAAACCACCCTGCTTGTGACCATATTTTTTAACTCTCACTGCACTCCCTCTCTGGCTCAGTGTTCTGGCTCATTAATTACAGTAATCCATACCTTGGCACTACACAGTGCCATTTACCTTTTCTGCAAGGTGTTTGCTTTTAAATCATACCAGTTGCACAGCTATAAATTAATTAAATGTGAGACAGGAGAGAATCAAACCAATGGAACACAAAGCTATCATGACTGGGGTGTCTACAGTTTGGAAAAACTGTTTCTTCTTGGTGAGGCTGAATCCATCCAGAATAGCACACTATTTCACTGCTTCACAGCATTTTCCCATCTTACCTTTCCAGAGAGCTTTAAATAAATTTTTGTAGTTTACCATATGTGGGGTATCATGAAGTTTGTTCTTTCTAACTTATTCTTTGTGAGGATTTTAAGATTTTTTTTTTTACATGCAGCATCCTCTAAATTAGTCCAGGCAAATGACCCAAAGCAAGCAAAGGCAACAATGTCTGAGGCCTCAGAGCTCTTGTGGTCTTACAGCATTACATCATCTCACAGCATTTCAAAGTCTTCAAACAAGTATTCAGCCCGTCTGAAAAATCACTCAGTTTTCAGGAACCAAAGCTCCAGGGTTTTTGATCTCAACTCTGTAAGTCTTTCCTTAATCTTAAAGGCTTTAGATTCAGTAACTCCTTCTCTGTTGATAGACCTTATTACTTGAACATGCAGGGTCAAAATCTGAGATGACTCTTGCTCATTTTGAATAACTCTATCTGCTTATTTATTTATTACAACTATTTTTTTTCTTCTGAGGACATCAAGGAACTGCAAAAGTATTACTCCTTTGGTCTTTCATTACTTGAAGCTTAGCAAGAGGTTATTAAAGTATTTCAAATAAATAAATGTATCATTAAAATTATCAGCATATGACCCTTGATGTTCTAGCAGTTCCCATAACCTTTTCATTAGATAGGAATAAACACTTTGAGAATTGTTGTATAACAAGCTGGTCACAAAAGAAAGTAAATGACCTTAAACCCAGAAATTTAGTTTTTTTTTTTTTTAATTAAAAAAGAGTTTGTAAAATAAACAGTTGGGAATTCTGTGTCTCCAGAATGCAAGACGCTTACAGCTCTAGAAGAAACTATGTAGAACCCTCTCTATGAATCAAGCATGAATGTGTTCCTGATCTTCTGCTTTGCCTTTACGTTGCAAACACCAGTCCCCCTCAGAACTTGCCTCCACCCCACAATCCTCATGACTGATGAATCTGTTCCTGAATGGATGAGCCAGAGGGGAAAGAAGAAAAAGGCTCAATGTCAAGCTGCGAATGAAGGTAGCATGAGGCAGGTTTGGGAAAGGAGAACCTTTGCTAGGGATTTGAAGTGAATAAGAAGAGAAATTTCTCAAGGAAGCCCATAGAGATTTCTATACAGCCCTAGGGTGGTATTGAGATAAGAAGCATTAAAATAAATTCAAGGACAAAATAATCCCTCAGGGTGAGGTCTGTCAGATTGTGGAATGGTCTCCTGCTGGAAGAAGGGAGAGCAGAATGGCTTGAGTTACATCATTCAAGTGTTTCACATGGAGTCATATTTACATTGTCAACAGCAAGCATTTCCATAAAAAAATTGCTGCTATATATGTGTGTCAAGCCCTCTACCTTTAGAAAAGCAAAAGATAATATTCACCTGTCCTATGTTTCTTCTTTTCTGACTATTGGGAACAGTTTAATTGTTTTTTTTTTTTTTAATTTGGGTTTTCTTTTTAGTATTATTTTTTTATTTTGGTTTTATTGTTATTTTTATTTTTATTTTGGTTTTATTTTTATTATTATTTTTTATTTTTATTTTGTGCAGGTGGTAAGGGCAAGAATAGGAAAATGCAGAGTGTTTATTGGAGGTGGGTTTTTTCTTCCTTTAGAGAGTAAAGATCAGAATGAAATTGCCTTCAGAAATTTGAATGTTTTATTTTTCCTGGATGGAAGAATACCTGAAGTGCTGAGGTGTAATTTGGTGCAGAATATGCAATGTTACATTGAATATATTTCTCAAGGAACTATTCTCTTACAGCAGATATGAGGACACTAATGACAACAGGAATTACACATTTGCCACAGGAAACTGGCAGCTGGTTCTTACCCTGATATGGCCATTTTGCTATGCTGGTATTTCAAACACTCCATATCCTTTGCTAACCACAAGGACACTCTATAAAAACAATTTTTACTCAACAAAAATATACACATGTAGAAACACAGATATTTATCATTGTTGCATACAAATGCCTACACTTCAGTAGCATAATTCCTAAGGGGAAAAATGCCTATATGCATATACAAAAAGAGATCATATAAAATTGGAGTGAAAATCAGCAAGTCCTTCAAAGCATGTAACTATTTGAGCAGTGTGCAACCCCTGGAGAGCTGAGGGGCCTTTGGTGACCAGGAGCATCCCAGCCCAGCTCAGCTCTCTCTGCCAGTCTGTTCCCCGAGGCTGCCCAGGCCCCCAGCAGTGGGTGCTGGTAGCCCAGATAAGCATTCCCAGCAAATCTGGCAGCAAGCACAGGTATGTGAGGTATCGTTTAACAGGCTGCGTTGCACAGCAGAACCAGTTAATCTGGCACTTTGCCTGGGCTAATTAGTCCTGCAGAGAAAATGGGCAAATCAGTTTATACACCCTGATGTAACCAACCTGCTCCTTGAACCCGAGCTGGCTCACCTAAAGGCTGTCTTGGGCTTCTCTTCAGGGCGAGTAGGTGTGGGTTATTATTAGCGATGTATCCAAAGCAATCAGCACACAGAGCAGGGGGCAAAGGAAATGAACTAATGGGGATACAGAGACAAAAGTAAAAGCTAATTTTCTATTGTGTTTAATCTCTCAAAAATACTCTCTTTGAGTAGATACCTCTTGGCAGGACAACCCTATTTTCAAATAGTAGGGTTATAGGAAGGCAAATTAGTGCAACAAATTCTATGAATGTATATCATAGGCACGTAAATTATTTATCCCAGAAAACCAATAAAGCTACATAAAAGTATCCATAGGTCATGTATTTTCAGGTACATGACTCTGGCCTTAGCACTGTTGCCAATTTTTCTAGGCTTATAATGCTGCATTTTTCAAAATTTACACAGAAAACTGTCCCCAAAAATGGAGAAAAATATAGTAGAAATGAAATTTAAAAAATCAGAAATCTCTTTTAGATAACTCACCTTCTACCAAACCAATGCAATTTAATTGTATTGCAAGAGAATAGGTTGGACATAAATGCTTTTGAAATCACAGTGATGTAAATGGTACATAACAGGAAATATGTCAGAAGTTATGAATAATTACACTTTAAAGTTAAAAAACACAATTATAATGTAAGAGAAAAGTTATTACCACCAGCATCTATTTCTATTGCATTTAGGTCCAACACCCTGTTGTGACAAGGTATGCAAAGCCAAAAAAGAATAAATCCCTAACTAGAAAAGCTGCATCATGGATTCATGATAAATCACTGTTCAAAAGTTTGATGTTCAAGCCCACACTTCATCATCTGTGTAAAGACAGATGTAGATCTAGAAGAAAAAGCTCTGAAATATCCTGGATACCTATCAGAAAATAAGACAAATAGAGGTATCTACCTCTCTGTGCTGAGTACAAGGGTATGTAAAGCGACTAACTCAGATTTACGTGTCTAACTTTTGATGTGCAGATTACAGCAGATAAATGCACTCTGTACTGTGCAAGAAAAAAGTGACTTAGAAGAATGGTGCAGAGTACAATCAAATATATGCATCATTATTTTTTATTACTATAAAAGAAGAATTGTAAACACCATCTATATTCATCTGTCCCCAACCTGCCCACTGGTAAGTGATTTATGTTGACATATATTATGAGACAAGATTTTTAAAAGAAGGCAACAGCTTTAATTCAATAAATTATAAAGTTTACTTTTTTTTTCCAGCTGTAAGAGTGGGTCCAAAAAAGGTATTTTCATCATTAGAATCTTTCCTCCTCTCACATCTGTAAGGATCAGAACTATAAGAATATTACCACAAAGAGGAGATGTGTGATGGCAGAAAAGTCATTTAAAGAAGAAAACACTGGCTATCAGGGCAGTTCTAGGGTTCCCAAGTCTAGATTTACCTAAGGAAAAGCGTTATTATTTTTATATTAAAAAAATTATAAAATCACAGTCATTGCATAATGTACTTATTCAAACAGGTCAGGATAAACAGTGATTATACAACCCTTTGAGGATGATTTGCATTCTAGCACATGCACACAGTAAATTAGAGATTGGGGTGCTATCAAACACAAAATCCTAAGAGGAATCATTGCATTTGCTGGTCCTCATCAAGTATTCAATCAGTGCAGAGTTCAAACAGAGCCAAGTCTTAACACAAAAATATATTGTAAGTCCATTACAGAAACAGCTCAAGCGAAGGTTGACCTTCTGGGAGTTGCACCTCTAGTCATCATGGCAATCTCAGCTGGAATCAGAGTTAACCAGACAAATCATAACATCCACTCTGAATAGTCATGCACCACTTCCCTATCTCTGCAATCAACTGAGCAATCCCTTCTGCATTCCTTCCTATGGGACACATAGAAAAATGCACTTCTGCATGCCCTTGTAACAACCTGCATTTGTTAGACTTGCAGAGTCCAATAAGCTTCAGTGCAGATGAAAAAGCCAATAAAAATACTGATTAAAGTGAAAGAAATGGCTTTGCCAGTAAAGCACACTGGAGAACTGGCACTTCAGTTCTTGTGTGCTGATTGCCACATGTCTGATAGGATCGTGCTTCATCATTGGCTTCTTTATTGTAAAACCATAAAGGATAAGAGAAAACAGCTGGGGCTATGGCAAGAAATCTAATATGTAAGAAAAACTGGAGCACCAAATCAAAAAAAGTGACATTCAGAACAAACTCTCTGAACTTGCTTTAAAGGGAAGGTACTGGGCTGCAGGATTTTTTGGATCCCACTGGAAACTGAAAAGAAGACAGAGGATAAATTCATCTATTTGAGAATAGAAATATGTTTGTGGAAAATGGAGAGGGCAACAAAAAGGTCCTTCAGCATTTCCTGGAGGGAGCAAAGTTAGAAACTGGAAGTGCAGTGAGCAGTGATGGTGTGGGAGTTGCTTACAGGGACCAGCAGCAGCAGTGGGGGTGTGCTCTGCTGGCTGCTGGTGGCCCACAGGACACTCCATGGCCAGCTCCTGGCTGCCATGTACCTCTTTTCCAGTGTCTTGCACTAATGGTGCTGAGAAACAGCACTTTCTGTGCTCTCCAATGGGTTATACATTTTTATGCTTCATCCGCTGACCTCACATCCTGGGTTGACATCCCCCACAGAACACAAAAGCAGATAAATGTGGGAAAAGTTACTATATGAGGTTTGGGGGAAGTGTTTTTTCCACTAGTGTCAAGATAAAAGAGGTTCCAGGTGAGAGGAAGCCAGCGGTGGCTGCCAGGATAAAAAGGCAGCTATTTGAACCTAATTTGATATTTTAATTCCAGCAGCCTAAAAAGCCTTCAGTTAACTAAAGGACAAGTGATACTCAGCAGAAGAAAATTAAAAAAAAATGCACAGAGAGAAGGAGGATTTTTAGTCCCTCTAAAGTGAAATGCTGTGAACCATACAATTCCAATTTCAACCTCACACTTAGGTATTCATGTGGATCTCCTTTGCACTGCAGTGGGAGTAAAGGCGCTCCCAAAGTCACAGTAATATCATGTTTTTATGGCAATATACTTCAGAGGAATAGGTTTACAGATCTACTTACAGGTGCTTAGGATCTATTTGAAAATGTGTGAGGCATCAAGGCTCATCTGACCTCACAGATTAAACATGAGATGTCATTTCTACAATAACTTGCAAAACCTTCCCAGGGATGCTCTCCTCCCCATAAATCCTGGGGTCAGTTACCCAAAGAGTGAATAGGAACTTCCGTTTGCAAGTGTCCCTAAAATATATTTGACCATCAGAATACTCAGTCACATTGCAAAGTGTGTCTCAAAACCATTATAGCAACAGCCAACAATGCAAAAGAAGAAGAAAATCAAAAAATACATGAACCTGAACTAGAGAAGCCTTTACTTTCTTTTCAGTTTTATGGAATCCAACCAATTATAAATATACATTTCTTATCTGATGGAATAAGGTTAGGAAATATGGAGAGAACAGGAAAGAAAGGTTCAGATTCAGGGATGTTCTATGGTTTGTGACACTATTTCTCATAGGTTAGTAGAGGGTAAAACCATTCATACAATTTGGAATTTAAAATCACTTGAAATATTTAAATTAACTATAGGGGAGTTTTCTAGTATGAAAGGTATTACTCTGTAACAGTCCTCTTGGAACATGTTTTTCGGCAAATGAAGGAGAATAAGGACACCGGAAACAGGAGGAAATCACCAAAACTGAAACATGCCTCAACAACCTCACTGCCTTCTGCAATAAAATAGATTTTTGGGTGTGCAAAAATGTGTTTCTCAGTTTTAAGTGCACTATTATCAGTAAAGGGAACACACTTAGAAAAAAATATGCATCTTCAAATTGTTGGTCGTGATTTACCTTCAAATTCCAGCATCTGTGAGATGATATAGGAAGAAGCTCTGCCTCATGGCACCCGTGTAGCAATCCAAAACTAATATGTCAGAAGCACGATGCTATTGCACAAAAGTACCTTTCACTCTGAAACACAAAATCCTATTTCTATTTTTCCTTTCAAGAACACTAATAGTGAGCAACTCCAATAATATATCAAGTTAAAGGCTGCAAAGCAGGATTCTGGTGCTCCTAATAAAGCCTTTGACAAGGTTAGATTCCAGGTCCTTCACCACATAACTGTTAATGGCCCAAAACTGCAGTGCTTCCAATCGCTACTTTCCATCACAATTGTAAGAGCTCTCTCCAGGATTGCTTTTCCTTCACCAAAACTCCTCATCTGTAGGAAGCAATATTTTTGTCTCTCCTGCTCCCACTGTAGGAAAGATGTACAGGGAATAACTAGCCAGTGCTGCTACCAACTGAAATTTTTTTTTCCACTAATTATCACCATAATAATATCAGAACGACAACAAAAACCAACGCCAAAACCTCCAGCTAAAAAAATCAGATAAAGAGCAGCTCTAAATGGCTATGAGTCAGTTTGATGGTTGGACTAGGTAATCTTGATGGTCTCTGCCAACGTTGATTCTGCAGTTCTATAAATGTGATCAGCTCAACTCACTTAAGGCAGGCCCTGCTCTCCCTGGGCTGTGCAAAACTTTGGGTGTTACCTCAACACTCTCCAAGATGAAATTTGGGATTGCATGAAACATATTATTAAATTATTTATAGGGTTTTCACTTCATCCTAGACAAGGTAATAGTCATATATATCAGATATTTAGAGGTGTTAGTCACCTCTAAACTCGGCTATTTTGATTTACTGGGTCTGAAACACAATGTGAAGACACAACACTGCTTTTTGAGAATTAGACTGACATTCAACCACACATTGGCTTTTATGATGTTATTTTTAATACAGAGTAATTATGGGATAAAAAGCAGTAATTAGGATGAAGAAATAGGATTGAGTCACCAAGAAATATTGATTATTTTGCACTGTGAGGGTGAAACAAAACACCCCCTGGTGCCATTTAAACCACAAGGTAAACTGCGTTTGTCTTTCTTTCCTGCAGAACAATAAGATGCTGCAGCCTTGTCAGAAACACAAATGTTTATTCTACATAAATATCAGTTTATGCAGCATAGACAGTATTAATTTTTATGGATATATAACAACACAAATTAAGCAAAACAATTTGTATTCTAGATTTGTCAAAATTCCTCACAATTCTTGGATCACATGCTGACCTTGTAAAGACTGAAAAGTGTGCAGAGTTGCTTTGCTGAAGTAACAAGAGCTACAATATTATGAAAATTAAGTGAACAGAAGGTAAAAATCCAGTCTCAAACCATCCCCATGAGAAAACACTCTAGTGATAAGAAAAATAAAATTTAAAGGAACAAATAACTCTGACTTCCTGTCACTATTAATGAAATTTCATTTTCCTTTTCTATTTAGCAGCTATCAGTCTTCATATATCAAATTTAATTTTGCACAGTTATCCATAATTTTTCTGTTGTATCAAGAAATTAACCCCATGGATTGTAAAGCCAGATGGGACCACAATGAGCATCTAATCTGACCTCATAAACCAAAGAACATTTTTCTTGATTAAGTTCAAGCTGAGTATGTGTGTGCACACATATACATATATATGCATATTTCTTCAATTGAGTGTCTGCAATTACAACAACTCAAGTTATGATCTAAACCCAGACCTCCTAAATCCACTGGATTATGGATTAGAGCCTTAAGGTTGACACTTCCAAAAAAATAGAGATGTGTTTTTCTTTTTTGAGTTGTTTGCCAAATTGAAAAGATGGTGTCACCTGCCTTTTAGCATCCAGCAAATGTATTTCACTGTGGGAAAAGAATCAACATTTTAAAATTAAAATTCATCGTTACCTTTTACTTACAGCACCTGAATAATTGTTAAAAACAACTAATTACCTGCATGCCAGAAAGCACATTTAATTAGCTGCTCATAAAGAGAATACATTTTGAAAGCCCTTCAGGGGGATAGGTGCAGAAATTCCATTAACCAAAGTTGGGTGTGAATTTGAGCACTTGGAAAATATACTCAGGAGACCATTTTTATGCATATTAGTTTTTCTCTTCTAAGTACTTTCCCCTCTTCCATGTGTGCATGAATGAGAAGTTCTGTCTACCTACAGGGGCAGGGAGTTTTATGAATGGAGGAACTCTGGGGCTTTCGTCTTTTGTGACTGAGGTACAAAACATAGATGTCGAGTTTTTTGCCTTTTAGAGGCTCAAGGAAAAGTTACAGAAATTACATCAATAGGAAATATGGAATTTATATGCAAGAAACGAGTTCATTCAGAGGGACTGAGCTGGCAGTCGCTGGGTGTCTGGCTTTGCCAGGTAGCTCTGTCAGGAGCATGAGTCATTCCAAAGCTTCTTCCCTGTTTGCTACAACATTAAGACAATAGCAGGAGAGTGGAAAAACACACAGCCCCCTCTTGTCTGAACACTATTGTGGCTGCTGAGAGACTCGCAGAGACACACACCCCCCCACTGCCTCTCACATGCATTCACTCAATCCAATTTTCTCTTCTCTCCAGGCCCAAACGAAGCTGCAGCCAACTTATTGAAGCAAACAAATGCATGGTCTCTTTCTCTTTTAAATGGAACAAGTTATCTGGATTCTCTCTTGACGAAGTAATGTCAATCCTTGTCTACCTTATTCCTTTGCTGCAGAAATTGTCACCTTCAAAATTAATGGTCCTTTTCAGAGGAGAGTGCCTATCGCAAAGCATTTATCTGATAGAGCTGCCAACATTTTCCCAAAGAACCATCCTCCATCAGGAAACACTTTTTCATTGAAATTGAAAGTTTTAAGTGAACATGTGGGTTTTTATAGCATTTGACAGAAAAATTTTAATGCTTCAAATGAAAATGGAACATTGAGCTTTCTTACTTGATTTGGTCCTGATGGTACAGTCATTCTCTATTTTTATTTGCACTTGTTTTAAAACTTAATTTCTGAATAATGCAATATTGTTCCTATAATTCAATTTCACATTCTAATGTTCTGAGATTGCCAGGTTGAACTGTTTTGACATTGCTGAAATTAAATTTTTAGTAACAGTTATATAGATATTTAGAAACATATTTACTACAAAGTTTCTTTTTAGAATTTGTTGTTCAGTTGCAATGGCTTTATTCAATGTTAAAATATTGGTATTTCACTGAAGAAGAAATTCTATTTTTTGATCAAATGTCTAATCACTATATAGGTAGGTAAGTTCATGCAGACAGTTTTATACATAATGGAGATTTTTTCTCTCTCTTGGCATGGGTAGGTCAATGTTTTCTGAAACACGTACAAAAATGGAAAACTTTCTCATAAACAAGTTCAGAGATTAATTACCTGCAGGCTACATGCATTAATGGTTTTCTTACTTGAAGAAGGACTTTTTAAATGAATCCACTTGTATATGCTTGCAGCAAATTATTTAAAGCTATAGCACATATATTGGCATTTTGTGTACATATCTGTGTATGTACTCACACCTGTTCCAAGCCTTATAGTTAGAAGAGGTTTTTGCTATACATTTATTTCTTGCTTTAGTAAATGTTTCCCTCACAGTTGGATACGTCACATAATGCCTTGTGAACTGTGTTGACTTAAGAAACCTTTAGGCAAATCCCATGTAGAAAGCCTTGCAGTTTGACTCTCTAAGTGATATTTTAGAAGCTGAAGCCAAATTTCTTCCAGTATTATTGATCTCCAGTAGCCAAAGCAGTTGCACCTACTGGATCATGTAGGCAGGTTGTCGCTTGTGATTTCTGCAATATGCGATTTTATGGTAGTCTTAGACGCTGCTTATATTGCAATAACAGTGTCAAATAGCCTAATTATAACATGATTGATTCCCAGGTCAGAAGAGCTGAAAAGTTGTTGAGTAGGGAAGATGACGAATGGATGAGACCTCACTGTTTGCCTGGAAATACTAAATCCCTCAGCAGGCTGTCGTTTTATCTTAGGTAGCAAAGAGTGACAACATTTGAAGAAAGCCCCACATTTCACACATGATTTTACTAAGGTTGAGGCACCCACCAACCAACCATGGCCCAGTCTCCTGGCTGAGCTGGTACAATGTACACAGACAGAGACAGCTCTGTCACCTCCCTTCCTTTGCCTTTGAAACATTAAACTCCACACATATAAAGCCAAATCCTCACATCCTTCTGAAGAGCAATTCTTTTTCTGTCTTTATCCTGCCAAAATTCAAGTCACTTATCTTTAGAAATTAAAATAGAAATAAAAAAACAAAAAAGGAAGTATGGGTCAGCCCAAATACATGTCTAGGCATGAATTTAAAGAGTTTATATTTTCATCACATCTCAGATAGAGTAGGTGACCATTCAGACTGAGTTGAAATTTAATTTGAAAAGCTTTACTGTTTGTTTTGCACAAAAGGCAAAATACTGCAGAATGCAAGAAAAAAACTTGTGAATATTTTAAAGCATATATAGTAAGGAATAAGGAATTTTAAAAATATTTTTAATAGTGCTTTGAAGTTACGATAACAATTTCTGCTCTCTAGTATTTCTTATGATGGCATTAGTCACGATGAAATCCTTTACGGCAAACAAGGAGTTCCTTACGAACACCTCCATAGTATTTCCATAGTATTTCAGCATTAAGTGACTGCAAAGTATCAGAATTCCTAGCATCAGCTGAGAGATGGTGCATTACACATCTGCATTAAGAAACATGAATTTAAAAAAAAAAAAAGGCTTCATTGTTGTAGGAAAGCCTATGGTGAAACAGCAAGGATTTTTTTTTTTTGCCTCAGGCTACAACAGCTACTAGTTTAACTCAATGGGCAGAGCACTCCCTGGAGAAACAAAAAGCCTTAATTCTATTGCTGGCAGTAACTTTCCCTTTGTTAGTGGCACATGTACAAAATTATTTTTAAAATAACACCCCATGTATTAAACACTAACTCCAAGATGACTTATAAAAACAATGTTCCATATGTGCAAATGAGATTTTGGCAAGCACAAAATTATAAGCAGAAAATTAAATTTGGGTATGGAAAAGACTCTTTTCACTAACCCAGATAGATATTTAATTTCTATGGCATAAATTGCATGCTACCTATTCACTAACATAATTTTCCCACTGATGATTGACATTTAGATATCAAAGAGGAAAAAAGATAGCATAACATTAGATTGCACATCTCGGAGGAGTAAAAGGTATTCATTAGACGAGGCATGGCAGCAAATGGCATGCTAAAAATCATGTCAAAAGTCATGTCAATCTTTTTTTTTGCTACTTCAAAAGCACATCTGTCTGTGGATGACAATCACTCATCCTGGCACCTGAAATATAACAAATAATATCCACACTTGAAAAAATGAAAGCCTGAATCAATGTGTGATACATCGCATTGCTGACCAGTTTTCAAGGACATGAAAATGCAAATAAAGGGGGATTGCATATTCCCACAGGGAAGGTGTGCAGCTGAGGGCCAGTGTGGAAAGAAGGAAACCATGGCAAAGGAACTCAGGCTCTTACAGGCTGTTTAACCCCCAAGAAATGGTGTGATGCATAAACGGCAGCAAAGCCCTGGAGTAGGGGGCGATTGGGACTCGCTCCAACCAGTTCCAACCAGAGCATTACCCAAACAGTTCTAAAATTATGTATCCTGGCTCCAGAGAGAATCCCAGCCAGGGCCTGTAGCTGGACAAAAAAAGGTGGTGTCTCTGATGAAACACAATATTTGTGCAAGGGTTAATTCAGAGGGGAAATAAGGAATAATTTTTTAGAATTTTAACAAGGATGGGAAAAAATTCAGACTTTTCCCACTGGGAGAAAGCCAGGACCTGCATTAAGAAAATAAAAAGAGAGCTGCAATGCAGAGTAACTGGACAAAAATTACTTCCTCACACCAGACTGAACTATTCAGAGATGCACTACATATGAGAACATGTACCCTGCAGTTTGTGTCTAGTTATGCTTCCCTCCAAAAGAATAATGCTAACAATATAACAATGGCAAAATAAGGGAAGGAGGAAGATTTGCATTATCTGTGTTCATTAACCTAAACTATAATGCTTCTCTCAAATATTAAATACCTTTCTATGATTAGAAATACATTATGAAAGGCTGAAGAAATATATGGCAGATTTTTTAAAGAATATTTCTCTATGAGACAATGGGAAAAGCAACACAGCTCCTTTAATCCTGTAATCTCCCTGGTAGCAATCAGCTTGGGGTACATTTCAGTTTGTTCACTTGTCATCTACATTAAGGGTCCTTCAATGAGCTTTTCTTTTAAAGTAAATACAGAATGACACATTTATAATTAGATCTCCCTGACCATTCCTTACCAAGTTTGAAGGATATGAGATGTGGAAATGTCATGCAGACCCTGTTCCTGATCAGTGTGCTAAGGAGCTTAGACTTTCACTGTTGATTAGTGAATTGTAAAACAACTAACAAAATACACTGTATGTGCTGCTGGTTCACATATCATGGCCTCAGTTATTCTCTGCATCTGGGAAGGCAGACACTCAAGAAATGTTTTGAACCTCACTGAAAAATAAAAAGAGCTCAAACCATTCCTGAATTTCAAGCAAAGATTATTCAATCATTTAAGAACATAAGACCCTGTGAACACAGCAGCAAGTAAGCCCCATGTTTCTGTTGAGCCTTAGACCAATAAATATGTTTTAAGATTATTAGGAACACAGTATAGTATTATATGTTAGTGTTTGTAATTCCCCTTGATATTCAAATCATTTCTTAACTTTCATGGCCATTCAAACTGCCCATAACATTATTTCTCACTAATGGATAAAATGAGATTTTGTTGTTTTTCTCTTCTAGTTCAGATTTGGTTTTAATCATTCCTGGCTTTGGTATCTATGAGAAAATTTTTCAACAAACGTATTGTATATTTTTCTTTGATAGTCTAGGAACAGCCTAATGATGCTGAATTCTCATTAGCTTTTCAGAATAAGAACTGTGTTCCAGTAGAGGGATCTATGCTTGCCCACTTTCTTTCTTAATATATAGGACAAAGAGTTTTCTTTTTTACTGCCTCAGAAGAACCAGATATAATTGCCCCACATATGTTCCTTGGTTGTATTTACTGATTAGAGGAAAATACAATAATCACTCAGTACTTCAGCCGCGACACCAACTTTACTGAGGGAAGACAACTTTGGGGATTTAGTGAATCTGCAATGTTCTTGGGCTTTCTGATTTTAACGTGACTATTCAGCACTAACTTGGACCTCCTGGGGGCTCAACTCTTTCACTTCCATCACAACTATAATGTCAAACCAGACAATGTTTGCCACTCTTCTGATCTCCCTCACTGTACCAGGAAAAGAGTTGATAACTTTATTTTGTTCTGCAGTCTGTACTTCATCAAATTTTTACATTAAGTAACTCACTTAACCAATTCCCCACCAAGTATCATCTAGCATTTAAACATTTGTGTTCCATGTATAACTCAAATTATTTACTACCTCTTCTCCATCAAACCTCTTATTAAACAATAATACTTTTACAAATTCTAAGACCTGTAAACTTTCCATTCTCATAAAAATGGCTACTCCAAGAGTACTAAATAAAACATAGACAGTGACTGAACTTCAGCCTGGAGGCCGCTTCTAATCTACTCCACTCTTGGCCATGGGCCTCCTTTAGGCCATCACTCTACTTTGTGGAGATAAGACATAACTATTTAATGTTTGTAGGGATGGGTTCAAGGACTGTGTTGTAGCTCACCAGAGAAATATTTATATCATGTGAAAACCATGTATGCTGATTTCCCTAGAGTATGTTAGGAGGGCATATACAGGGCATTGATGCCATAAAGTCTTGAGGAAAAGTGCTGAAGGGTTATAAAGAGAGGAAAATATTGTGCTATCTTGTTACGTACAGATAATAGACCTTGGAGTGGGCTATTCCTTGAGCCGTACTCCGGAACTGGGGAAAACTCCTAGTTTGGAAGAGACAAAACTCTACTCTGGATCCTGTTAGCAGGTACACAGAACAGTGACCCCACAGTCAGTGATCCACTGGTCAAGACTGCTCTCTGTCCATGTTTTTTTGAGCAGTATAAGAAATGTGTACTGGCAGTACAAACATCTTTGTGAAGGCAAATAGGAAATAAGATTTTCTAAAGGACATGTAAATGTATAATGAAATACTTAGTTCTTCAGGTAAGGAAACACCAATGATGGAATGCTTTCAGTTTCTTTAAAGCAAGGGAGTCAGCTCTCAGATGAAGACAACTAACAATAGGTGTCTGTCTGTGATCCGTATTTTCATCCCCTCAACAAGGCCAAGAGCTATTTAACTTATATATAAGGTAGATGCCTTAGCTAATACAAGTGACTGTATTGACTGCAGCAGGAATGCAAACAGAACTCTCACATATAGGCATGTCTGGGGTGGGAACTCCACCTCCAGTCTAAACTACTTCAGTTTAGGAGTCTAAATTATCTCTGCCCTGTGGTGACCAGTGACAGCACCTGAGGGAATGGCCTGAAGTTGTGTCAGGGGAGGTTTAGGTTGGATATCAGAAAAATGTTCTTCCCCCAGAGGGTGGTTGGGCACTGAACAGCCTCCCCAGGGCAGTGGGCACAGCACCAAGGCTGACAGAGTTAAAGTGTTTGGATGATATTCTTGAGAACATGGTGTGACTCTTGGGGATGTTCCTGTGCAGGGCCAAGAGTTGGACTTTATGATCCTTGTGGGTGCCTTCCAACTCAGTATATTCTGTGAGGCACAGCTGTTAACTACAGACACTGCAGAGAGACACAGATCTTCTCCATGTTCGGTGTCACACTCAACAATTCACATACAAGTACCAAGTACCATTTCAAAAGGCATCAAACACCTATGGCTGGCAGAGGACTCAGGTCTGAGCTGTTTGGACTCTGCCAATGAAGGAGGCATCTTCAAAGGGCAGTTTAGTCCTTCCTGAAATAGTGAGAACACAATGACTATTTAAATCAGAAGATTAATATTTGATAGTAGTTGGATGACATGAGACTCTAAACAAGCAGCCTATGTAACCTACATAAACTGCTTACATATCTTTTGACAAGGGGTGAAGGATCCTCCAAAAGATATGCTGAATATATCATTTGAGATCTGAGAGTATCTGACCTAAACAATGCCGTCTGAAACCAAGTCTGATGCCACTGAAGATAAAGGTATTCTGATGATGGTGATGATTTCAATAGTGTAAAACTTCAGCTGAAATATCTTTGGCACCAATCCCCCCTTGCCCTAAATTAGGCTCTGGAAAGAACAATTACACCATCATAATGTAGCTTATACATCATTTAGTGTTTGGGATTCTGAGAATGCTGCAGTCAAATCACTGGTTGCAAATCATATTGCCAACCATTCTTAATCTGGCATTATGCTGCAAAATTAACTCTCAAGCAAGTAAATTTTACCACAATGAAATATTTTATTTCTAATTAGCAAGAAGCAAGAGAAAATTGTTCACCTGTCCACTGTAGTATTGATTTCCTTGGGTTCATAGTTCTTCAGAAGAAAAAGATTTTTTAAGATGTGGAACTAAAAATGGATTTGGGAGCTTAATTTTAGACATTTAGCTTTACAGCAAGAAGACCAAAATTCTCACTTGGAAGATTACTGAATTATAAAAGTAAGAAGCATTATCAGGAAGGTTGTAAGGAATACAACATAACAATACTACGTGATAGAAAAGAAGAGAATGCAATCAGGTAAATAGGAAAGACAAGGTCAAGAATTATAACTGTATAATGGAACGAAGGAAGCCTATAGAGACACTTAAGGAGAGAAGTGAAATGGTCAAACCATGAGCTATAATAATAAACCTAAGAAAGACACTTGGTACATGTTGGAGTCATGCTGTAATTGGCCAGGACTGAGAGCAGATGCAAAGAGAAAATGTTGGAGAGTTGGCAAAACTTATGCACAGCCTATAGATTAAAAAAAACAGGGGGGAAAAGAAATGAAAATATGAAAATGACACCTGTGTCAATGGGGAAAATGTTGCCATCAGCAGTATGGCTCATCTACCTACATACATCTACTCACTACAAGTTACAGACCATCAGCCAAGAGAAGTTCAATACATTTTTAATTTTGTGTTCAATTTTTAACTCAACTCTGGGGTACAATCTGCACAAATTAAATACAATTGCTGAGCCAGATGTTTTCCAGCAAATATTGAGTAGTCATCCCATGGAAAAAGTGTATAAAGTAGTTCAAGTGAGATCTAAGGCCATACCAACTGTCAAGCAGGACACTTTCTGACTACATCAGGCAAGGCTCTGTGTTAACAAATCTGACAGTTCTTTCCAAACCAAAGCAGTAATTGACATTAAAATACAAGAATCAGAAAATAGAAAACGAGAGTCCATTGACAATGCATGTCATGTAAAAAAAAAAAAAAGCACCTACTTTCCCTTCAATGTCCTATTACTTGGAAAAAATGGTAATAAATTACAAAGAAGACTCATTTTCTGAATTAATGGAATTACAGACAAGGAAACACTGGACTTTATTTTACCGTCATAGCATTTAATATGAGATCAGAATACCTTATACTGTTATAACTCCGTTGATTTCAATTAAATTAACTTTCTGACTAACTATAAATCAGAGACGAGAATTAGGACCAATTATCTTCAATGAGCCCAAGTATTGGAAGGAGCCAGCAAAACTCTCAGGATTACTTGTCAGGAAAAACTTTAAATCTAGGGAATATTTTATATGTCTCTGTCGAAGTCACTAAGCAATCAGTGTAATCTATACATGGATTTTTATAAGCCCATGTACTAGAAAAAAACCACCTTAATTGAGCTAATTTAGAGATGTTCTTTCTGATCAATGTATTGATTTAGTTATAATCTGATTTCTGGCCTGGTGATCATCCTTATGTAGCTCTGTAAGTGTATTGTGAATTGGAAGGACACACAAATATGTAATTAAATCAATTAACTAATAAAACAATGATCAGTCAATTCATGAGAAATGGGCAGATTTTCAAGATGAATGGCTAATTTCACACAAACATTACATAAGCTGTTGCTTTAGCATTGTCTTATTTAATAATGAGAGAAGAGTGGCATTGCAAAGGACAGAAGTTTGCTCTTTATCACCACCTCTGGAAGAATATATGGTAGCAGGGGATTTCTGTCAAAGCCAAACAGGGAGTTGAATTTGTTCTTTTGTACTGGACTCCTAAGTATACAACAAAATATTCTATTTTTAAATATATATTCTCTCTTCACTGGAGCCTTCATCAAAAAAGTACTATTTTGAAGCACTTGTTTTATATTCTGACCCTCTCATGATTTCTTACACTCATGTGAATCTGGTCAAAAACTTAAAGCCTGGCCTTATGCACATGGCAGTATTTTTATGAGTAGTGCCACTCAATTACTGTTCTTAGGGTGAATAAAGTTACTCAGCTGATATTTAAAGGATGAAAACTAGTGAATACCCAGTGGGTGTGTTCTGACCTCTTAGATCACTGTAATCCAAGTCCCTCACAGTCTTTGGAATGAATCCAATTTAAATTAGATGATATTGCTGTCCAAGTCCTCCTGATTTATTTCTGCATGGTGGACAACTGAATGATGTCCTGAGGTCACCATGGTGACTGCGGATCTGCTACTAGTTCTTTCCACTCTGTTTGGAATACCAAGTAAAATTTTTAAACACACTTTTCTGTGACAAACCAGAGGCAGAAATACTTCCCTTTTTGTTTAATAAGCTTCAGATGTATTTTAATGAGCAATGAAATTCACTATAATGAGACAACTTCTAATTTGATTCTTGTCATTTCCCAGTCTCTCAGGATCATTGTTTTCCTACACTGGTTTCCAAAATCTCACTTCAACTTGAGCTGGAGGCAAAGCTAGATTTTTGACTTTAGATTTTCATTTGGCCTCATCTTTCAAACACTTATTATTTTCCTTGCTGGCATATGTTTGGTCATTGTCAGTTAGACTCTGCATGATTTTACATTTACAAGGAAAAGTTAAACAATCCAACCAAACCCATAAACTTTTCTTTTTCTATAGACCAAAGTGGCAGCTTTCTCATTACATATCAATTTACAGCTCAAAATCAGGAATAGATCAATGCAAACCATCTGCACCTTGCAAGTTTTAGCATATCTTCCTTTTGTCACTCCAAGTAAAACAGAGAAAGTTATGCAGAGCATGTGGTCTGCTTTCACAAATAATTTCTATGGAAAACAGCAGTCAGACAGTAATACAGGCCCAAGGTGACCTCATTACTGAAATTTGTTCTAGTTGTCATTAGATATATCACACTGTGTCACTCAAATCGGGAAAGGAATAAGAGATACTGACACGCAGCACCAATGATTAGAGATGAAAAATACTGTTAAGCCATAAGAATCCCTTGGTGGAAAAGAAATATGTAGAGTGTTTAAGATTCATTCACCCCCTGATCTGTCACTACTGCCTTTATGGCTTTATTCTTTTTCTACTTGTTAGTTCTCCTTCACAAGGGACAACACCTTTTTTGAAGGATATTTCAGAGGCCGACACTCACTGGCTGTCGACCTTGCAGAAAATACTGCAGAATTTTGGTAGTGAGGCCCTCATGTTGTGTAAGGATATTTGCTGCAGTTGCAGCAGGACAGCTTGGACAGCTGCTTTTTGTGTTTGTCACTGCCCAGCTGCAGTCGTGGCTTCATTCTTCACAGTTATGGTTAGATCTTGCAAGTTATGGCTAGACCAGGCTGAGTTCAGGCGTGATTCCCTGCAAGCTGAAAGCTTCAAGGAATGCCATGAGAAATTCAAAGGATGGCATCTCCCTGGCCAGAAGTCAAGTAAGGTTGGCCCTGGTGAGAGCAATTAAACTGTTCAGCCAACTGTCCGTTCCCACTTCCAGCTTTCCCACCGTGGTAACCAAAGATCTGGGTCAGGGCAGCCTTTGGGACTTCCTGCCCACTTCCACTCTGGATACAAATTCTCCTGCTGGGAGTCTCCACAGAGTCAACAGCCCTTGGTAGTTTCAGGACATACATCCTGAAGCACAATAGCTTGAATGAGATTTAATGCCACATGCTAAAATTTATCCAATTTGCCTTGTCTGAAGAAAAAGTCCTTAAAGCCAAGTCCAAAGCCTTAAAGGAAATATCGTTATTAAAGATCTGAAGGTTCTTAGAACAGTGGCCCAGAATAAGTGAAAAATTATTTGATTGCATACCAAATATTATGGCCAAATTCCAGAATTGCTAATTACACCCTGCTTACCAAAATTTTTACTGATAAGCCAAACTAAGATTTTCTTATTCTGGCCTGGACCTTTAGACAGTTGTTACTGTGCACTTTAACAAGGTAGCTTTCCACTCGAGAGCTGGTGAGTCAAAGGATGTTTTAGGATCACAACAGCAGAGAACAGTTTATTTTACATAAAAAGATACAGAATGAAAGGTTTTACATGAAAGCAAGAAGTTATCGTTCCTCTTTTTCTTTACACAATTGCAGCTGTTTTGCTGCTGAAAATGATTCATTTTTACTCTGACCTAGAAGAGGGATGAGAAAAGGGGGTCTTTAAAAGAATTTTGTGAAATGGTTAAAATATACAGGTGACCAATCAGGGAAAAAAATTGCACTTCAATTACTCAAATATAAAGATTGATTTAAAAAGTTTGATCTTTCATCCCCAAATCTATATGTAATTATTTTGTATTATGCTTTTCATTTATGTCCTGTTAAATTCCTAATTTCTTTCCAATGGGCTTTGCACTTTGCTAACTCTATAGTGAAGCAGGACTCTGAGCCTGAGCCACCTACTTCCTTACAATGATTAAAATATTTGTTTCTTCATTCCCTCCTGACAGTATTTTAGTCCTCTTTTGCCATTTAGACATCCGTCCCCATTTCATGTTTTCTTGAACAAATGTATTTATGGGTATCCCTCTCTCTCTGAAGTCTAAGGCAACATTTTAATCTCTGCCTTCAGAAGGACCACAATTAGATTTCTAATCAAATCTAGATACAATCTGTCTTAAACTTAAATTTTAGAAGCTTCTCATTTCACTAAAATTCCTTTCAATGCTAACAGTACTTACTGCAGAGTGTGAAAATACATAATTGCATTAAACCATAACATTGATAGGTTAATTTTTTTTTTCTCAAGATATATAGTTTTTATCCATATACTTTCAGATTGGTATCTACTACACTTATTAGTCCTATCTGGAATAGTGGCAGTCCTATTCTACTATTAACTTTACCAATAAAAGAAATAGGGCACTCTGAAAATGAGAAGTCCAGCCTGTGACAGCTCATCATACATTATGAACCAGCCTCAGCACATCTGTGGGTAAATTGTCTCTTGTGAACTGTTCTACAGCTGTTAGGGTTCATGTTGTTCCCTTATAAACTAGAAATAGGAATTTTTATTACCTCTGGCCATAATTTAAATTACATGAGCCCCACTCCATGCTGCAGATTAGTGTACTGTCATGCAGTTTGGCTTTTATTGTGGCACTGCAGTGCAGCTCACACATGAACTCTGCCATCAGTAAACATGTGATAGGAAAAGAAAGGATAAACACACACAGTATTAAAAATGCTAGAACAAAACCTTAGGTCCATAAAGAATTATTACTGTACTTCCACCTATTCTCATAGGTTATATTCTTGGCAGCTTTACATCACCAGAGTGAATGGTTTGAGCACTTGGCTCATACTCAACAAACACTCTAAAGGTCAGTGCTGTCACCTTTTCACTAAACATCACCAAAAATAGCTACATAGCTGCTCCAGCAGCTCTGGCTTTATTTATTAAATACAATTTGTGCTATAAGGTTTTATACAAGTCTTATAGTGCAAAAAATGAAACCAGGTATTTTTAACAATGTCTAAAAGTTAATGGTTTTGAGTAATCTGTCCAAATAAAAGATGCATTCCACTTCAGTAATTCAAAAAAATAAATTTGCTTTCAAAAATTTAAAATGCATCACATGAGGACTAAAAATTACTTTGCTTGTCATGAAAAAAGTCACACACTCCCCCTCCTCCCTACACATCTTTCTTTAACTAGAAAAAGGGGTAATTTAAGAAATATGAAGAGGTCACAAGAGAAATTAAAAAAGCCACACCCAAAAATACAGAGTTAGATGAGAAAAAAAAATCATAAATATCAGCAAGAAACTGAAGCTGTCCCTGACAGTAATCAGAAATCTGTACTTCCACAATTGCAACCAGAATCGCTAATTTGGCACATGTATATTTAATGGAAGAAATGCATATATTATAATCTGAATTTTTCCTTAACAAGTTATATTAATTACATTCTTCTCTTAAGTCTTAAACTTTGATATACCCTACAGTGAACTGCAATTTATAGACTGCCAGGACAAAAAAGAACATGAATGTTACTCCAAGCCTGTTCCATCAACTTTCTTTAGAAAGTCATAAACATTATGGCTAATTAACAACCTAATGGAATGCTGAGAATGCAGGTCTTGCTTCTCTGTGCACTTCTGGGCTTGTCTTTAATTGGTAAGAAATTTCCAGGGCTGTAAACAGAACACCACATCTAAGCAACTCTCAAAATTTCCTTGATTGTTCATCTCAAATAAAAATAATAATTATCATTAGCTTTCCAATTAATTTTCGTAACTCATCATGGCTTGAATAAAGAGTTCCTCAAACCCAAGTCTTGGATTAAGGATTTTTGCATGTCTTCTCTTTGATTTCATTCAATTTGTTATTGTAATAAAATGTCTCTACATGAGTAATTATTCCTTCATTTTGATTGTAGGCCAAAATTCCTCAGACAATCATGATATTATGGCAAGGGGCTGTGGTGGTAAAAATGTGGACCCAGATTCAGGAGCCCTCAGGAGCCTCAATCCCTGTATGCCCCCGGTTGAACCACATGACCTTGAGCTAACAGCTCAGTATCTCTACCTGCAACGTTGAATAACAATCATTCTCATCCTTGGTCTCTTGACACCACAAGCTCAAGATAAGTGGTAGTGGCATCAAGCCTGGAGCTGCACAGAATTCTGGACATCCCAGCATATTCCTAATTTTGCTAAACCATTTCTTGCTCTCATTCTCATTACAAATGTTGTATTAATTCAAAAGCTTGGTCTATGAGAAATGTTTCTCACATCTTTCAAGATGTGTGACATACAACAGAACACACATTACTTTTCGGACTGAATAAATAGCAATTTAGCCCAAAACAACCCAAGGAATCCTTCCAAAATTTGTGAATAAAACAAAAATACTGGTTTTCATTTTGGTTTGGGGGTTTTTGTTGGTCTTTTTTTTTTTGGTTGGTCAGTTTTTCTCTCCCCCAAAGAGGTGCACAAGTAGCTATTCCAGATGTGAGCTTCACCAACGCTTGTTTATGAAGTGGGAGGCCTGGCTTCAGCAATCAAAACCTCTGGGATGGTATGCAAAGCAGCACATTAGCATTTGGCCTTGAGCAATATCCCTCCTGCACGACAGAGTGTTCCCCACAGCCTCGAGCTGCTGCCAGACTAAAGCAACTAACTCTCCAGAGAGCCAGTGACCAGAACTGCAACACCCCACCAGGAAGGATTGCAGGCTTTGTACAGAACAACATGGTAAACTGGCACAAAGTTTGTGAAAGAACCAGCCTCCGAGGTGACCATTACTGCAAAGGTGGAGAGGGTTTCCCATGGACAGCCAGACAAGGGTAGAATTATAAAAACAGGGGAAGACTCATTATTCTGGAGCTGATGAATGAGATTTGTATGACTGACCTTTCAGGGCCAGATTCTGATCTCGAGGGAACAGAATGGGTGTGTGGCTTCTGTTGTCAACTGATGTGCTCATGCAGATCTAATGACAACATGCCTGCATGACCTGCCTGGCCAGCTGCTGTCCGCAGTCTTGTACTTCCTAATCCCTTTAAATTAAAATACAATTAAATATCTCTAGAAATCTTCAAATAATTTCTAAACAAAGTAGTTTGTTTCACCCCATGCAAAACCATCACAACGGTTTTCATTTAAAAACAAATAAAATTTAAGCAAAACTTTGTATCAGTGGTTATTCTAACATTTTCTTAATTTACATGGGAGGAAAAACATGCTTTAATTTCCTTCCTTTTTTGCAATCTGTGAATCTCAGACGAATCAACCTTACTCCTAGATGGCATTAATTTTATTCCTGAAAAATCAATGAGAACATCATCTTTCTCTTTCCACAGTATCTTCATACAGGACTTGAGTGGACACAAGTGCTGGGGGCTGTGCCAGGGGCTTATTATCATATCCATGTTACCTATTCCCTGGGGACAGAATTAATTTCTATGTAAAGCATTCACTTTCCTCATGACTTATCAACAATCTTATAGTACATATCCTAAAGTAAAATTAAAAACATATTTAAAAAATCTAATTAGACCAGAATGAAGCCATAAAAGAGGTTTGAAGGCATGATATTTTCTTAAACTAAAATTTGCAATACATTTTTGTGGATTTTCTAAAAATCTATGTAACTGGATTACAAACAAAGGAACAAGCACCAAAAGCACAGCAGAAATCAAGAACTATGTGGTTTTAACCCCTGATCATAAATCAGGAGAAACTGTTTAAAAAAGCTGGTAAGGTTACTGAGAGTTACCAAAAATGTGAATGAAATCTTCACATGAGAGCTGCAGCTGCAGTAGTCAAATTGAGAAGCTGGGTAAGTTTGAGAGAAAATACGCAATATGCATACAGGGCATAGCTTCTTTTGCCATCTGACATGCACTAATAGCTCACAAGCAAGAGACTCTTTCAAATGAGCTGGTCCTGCACAGCTGAATTATGATAGGCAAATGGGATAGGAATGAATTAAACAGCAATGCTCCCTGTCACAATATGCTTTTGCAAAAGCTACTTCCCTTCAGAAGTTATCGGCACCTGCCAAAGCCACAGGGATTACCCTTCCCCTTTGGCAACATATAACAGAAGGGGAAATTTTGGCTCCTGACCAAGAAATCAGAAACTGAAAAATGTACTAACAAGTGAAGTGAGAAAGCTGAGCAAAAATTCTTTAGGAAAGTAATAGATATATCCCTGCCCAATCCTGACTCCTCATTGACATTTAGCCTCTGCACTGCAGCATTAGATCGGCTCAAAGAGCACTATAAAAAGTGGCAAACAAATCTGGGTCTAACAGGGTATGCTTCATCACCCAGCCATGATTCCCGGAAAACAGCAAATTCACAGAGAAATTTGACCCATCGGTGTACTCTGTTCCACTGGCAGAAAAATGTCACTGTCTGTGTCATGTGGCCCTGGTCACTGTGCCATGGGGTGTGCAGGATTTCAGTGGGCTGGTGCAGGTTCCATCTGGAACTACTGCCTTGAGCTGAAATTCAAAACACACTGACACAGCCTGGGACATGCGTCCAGTGAGTATCTCTGATTTTCTGGTCAAGATATAGAGGCCTTAGATCCCTTTGGCAAGAAAGGAATCCCCCACCTGCTTGTCCAATTCCATCTTTGCTTCTCTACATCCCAGCCTCCTGAACATCCTGAACAACCTCAAAGCCCTTCATCTCAATTCAGGTCTCTTGCTAGTCTCCAAACATGATTATTACTTGTAGTGTCTTGATAGGGCACTCCGTGTACTGTCTCTCTTTTTGCCACTTCCTTTAATTTGCTAACAAATAAATACCCACAGTCAAATATTCTGTTCTGACCTGTGTGTTGGCAAAAAATCAGTGGAGAAGAGGCAGAAAATGTGTAGGGTGAAGGGACAAACACATACACAAAGAAAGTGAGCCTAGACCTAAAGGAATTGGTGGATCTTCCCTATATATACCAAAGTCCCCTCTAGACAACTATGTGATGGTAGAGATTTAGTACTTTAGAGTTTCTGTGTGAAAATAAGGCGAACTTTGTTTTCCTTCCAGTGATTGGTTCTCATAAAAGTTAAGTAGCCATCTATGAATAATGTTTACTTTAAGGTGCTAGCTATCTCTACTATAAAGATGAAGATATAAATTCTGACCATCTAAGCTCAAGGTCAGTATTGTTCATCATAGTAGAAATTCTGTTTTACTATTTCTTGTCAAAGAACTGGAAATACTTACTGAACATCCCATTCAAATTCAAGTATTCAAAAGGTGGGAAGTGCCAGATTAAATAGTTTATGTAACTCAGTTTGGACCTCCTTAAAATATCTGCTGTGAAACCATTGTCAATTATGTGATCACAGACTACTTTTCCATGGCATACCTGCAGCTCTTTTTGTGTGCACTGTGGATGGTATTCTGAGAAATGGCATTTGGGGAATGAGTCAGGTTTATCTGGTGAATGGGCCCTTCATTTCTCTCTGCCTCATTTGTTTCAGGAACTGTAAGATATATAATGAACAAGCAAGGGGCTACAGAATGAGAAAATAAGATTTAATGGTTAAGGCAGCTGCCACCAAAGAAGTGCATTCCATTTCTGGATCTGCCACAGAGCTCCTATTTGATGTTGGACAAATTACTTCACATTTCCTAGAGATGACCATTATTTTGATGTTCCTCATTTTCTGGTCTCTATACAAGACAACTGAGCTGAGCTATTGAACACTTACAGTTGCAATTGGTGTAGATCAAAACTGTATTTATATACACATGAAGACTGATTAAAATTATAGAGACTATGAAAGAAAAGTTGTTTAGAAATTAGCTGATACACTGCCAACTATTTTGTCTCTGTGCCTCTGTTCATCACCTGTGAAGTAGGGATAACAAACCCATGAATGGCCAGGGTATTATGCTGGTAATTTCATTACTGTGTGTGAAGCATTCAGGTATGATAGCTGTGTGAGCAATGAAGTAACCTATAATTTTATATTCAGTGCAGGTTTTGAATGATGTGGGGGTAAGGAAAGCCCTGGGGCTTACTACAGGAAGGGGATGTAAAGAAACACGAGGTAACTGTTGATGAAACAGGGTCATGTGGGAAAAAATTGATTTTTTAGTTGATTTTTACAAGAGCAATCTTAAGCCTCATAGTAGGTAGTTTCTGCATGGAGTTAATTTTGTTGTTTTCATGTAGATTTGGAGTTGTATTGTTGAATATATAGTATAGGATTTATAAGAAGATGAGAAGAATCCAGGTACCTGACACTTCTCCCACGTCTAACCTAGGCCACAGACAAAAGGCAGTTTGTATCTGAATCCATAGTTAAAACAGATGTAGAAGAGGTGGAATCTGAGAAAAGTTAATGTCTTGGATTTGGGAATTAGCCTTCCAGTTGATATGGCTTGGAATGATGCAGATGGATGTGGTCCCACTGTTTGGAGAGTCTGCATCCAGGTTTGCCCTCAGAAACAGGCCTGCCTCTACAAACACTGGGTGTTCCTGCAGGGAGAGATTATCCACTGGTCATCTGGCCAGGGACCTTTCATCTGGGAAGAGCACGGCTGAGCAGCCATGCCTGGGATCACCAGGGGACCACCTCAGAGGATGTTAAACCTCAGCTGATCCATCCCATGGGCTGGGCAGGCTGAGGTCTGCCCCGGAGCTTGGCTTTTACCTCACTGCTGGGCAACTCCACCACTGTGTCTGCCAAATCTGGGACATCACGTGGTGCCAGGTGAGCCTGAGGTGTGACCTGGCTGAGTTGTGCACCTGCACTGAAGGCTGCCCACCTGTGCTTGTACAGATGGAAAAACAGGGAGAGAATCGTTCTTTCCTGTTCATACAAACACATCCTGCTGGAGGAAGAAAGGAACTGGGGATACTCTGGCAATTCACTAAAACTTGGAGCCACAATAAGGAAATCACAGTCCAGGGAAGTCCTATCCTGTAACTTCCCTCCTGTATGAAAGCCAAGAGAGAAATGAGTATTGTGACAGGGTCATGACTTTGCTTATAAAACCTGCATATTAAGTGATGGAAAAGATTACTGCCAAATGCCTTGTTTTACTGTTCACCCTCACTTGCAGTCTCCTACTTTTGGATACCTGCTATAGCTGACACTCACTTTGCCAAAATATATTACAGGCCACATGGAAGATCATATATCAGCAAATAATGGAATCAAGCTAAAATGCATATTTCCTGTAATGAACTGAGCCAGCCCATTTCAGCATTATGTTCAGGTGTTATACTGGGAGAGAAGATAGTCTTTAAGGTACATTTTAAATTTGATTGCCTAAGAGAAAGCAAATATGCAACTTCAAAATTTCATGACAATATGCCTGCTTTCTAAAGCTTAAAGCACTTTCATTCATGAGGTTTATAATTTGTCAAAGTATTTTCACTAGATTTGCATGCAAATTATGAAATACAAAACCAATTTAGTACAGTAAAGAAAATGATTTCAATCACTAAGGGAAATAAAAGTAACTTTTACTTAGAGCATGAGAAGAAAAGAAAAGCAAACAAGAGATTAAAAGTATCGTCTCTTGATGAATTCCATTGTATGGCCTAGAGAAGATTAGCCAGAAGAGTAAAAAATATTTAAGAATTTATTCATAAAAATTACCAACCATAAATCCACATCCTGAATAAATAAAACACTCCTAATCTTTCATATCGTCATTCTAAGCTTTCCTGATCAGAGAAGAATAGAAATTATAACTTGGACCTGAGGACAAATCGGGGGTGCAATTTGCTTATTCCAAACTCCAGATGGCACAAATTGTCATGGACTCACTGATTCAGTTGTGGTAGTTTCCACTATGTGAAGATTCAGCCTCACATTAATTGCCTCTATAAAGCATTTTATGACTGTTCTTATTTTAGGTCACACCAAACCAACAGATAAAAGCCAAAAAATCAATGAGGAAACATAGACAAGATACTCACAGATTAACAGGAAGGCAATCCTGCAGCCGAGTAAGCATCTCAACACACGGTATCTCACTTGGTATCTTATTAATATTAGCAAGAAAGCACAATTCCCACTTTAAAAGTAGATCTTGGAATCATAGGATATCCTGAGTTGGTACCCACAAGGATCAGTGAAGTCCAACTCCCAGCCCTGCAAAGGACCCACCATGTTCCAAAGGGTACCATCCAAACACTCCTTGAACTCTTGTCACTTGGTGCTGTGCCCACTGCCCTGGGGAACCTGTTCAGTGCCCAGCCACCCTCTGGGGAAAGTCTGTGTAGTGGACACACACGGAGATGACAACTTTGAGTACAGCAGAACCCAGTGAGTGAACTGAAGGACAACTGGACTCCTCCTATCTTAGAGTCTGAGTGAGATATTTTGGAAACAAGTATTTTTAGATATTCAGTAGGATAATTCTTAAAGAAACCACCAAGATAAAAATGTTTTTGATACATAAAGACTTAAAAGAACCTCCTCTCTCATTTCCATTTGAGTATCAGGAAATCAGAAGTACATGGGCTATTTTTGTTAATTTGGTTGATCACCTTGCAAGAAATGAATGACCCACAAACAGGAGTTATAATTCCTTCCACGATTCAAACTAGCTATTTTTCAACTGACAGAGTCGGATCCAGGTTCAGAGATTTCTTTGTTTTTATATATAAGCACCAGAAAGCTTCTTACATTAAAAAAAAAAAAAATTGTCTGGGGATGGAACAAAACAATTTTAAGCTCCTGGACAGAGTATAAACATATTTAGATATGCATTTCTAATATGTGTATATATATATATATATATATATATATATATATATATATATATATCAGTAGACCAAAAAGATTCACCTTACTAAATTAAATCCTTTTTTGTTTTCCACTACCTGTTTGTGACTATGGTCCCCAATGAGCATTATGATTACATTTTGGTATTTGTTGTAGGAATATAGAAAACCTCAAGATTTTGTTGCATAATACTATCAGGGTTCTTCCTGCTGCACCTGATAGAGAAGAATAGGAAGGATAATGATGATTCAGCAAACACCTTACAAAACACAAGAACACTACAAAAAATCAAAACAGCAGAGGGCAATCTGAGAGAACTGTACAATTACATATGGCAGTAAATGCACAGCAAAAGCAGCTTTAATGCAGATGAATAGTTTTGTATAGATCCAGCACAGACATACTACAACGAAAAACATTTATGCTTTAGGGCCCAAGAGTAGCATTTAATGCAGGAATGACCCACCTCCCTGTGCTGAATTTGTTTTAAAAAGGAGAATGTGTTTCCATGCAACTACAGAGAGCCTCTGGAGTGGTGCCCAGGTGTCGGCTCTGCTGTGTCACACATAAATATGACAGAGACAACAGAGTCCTGACACCTGTGCCCTGAAACACGAGTTGGTGGTGATGCCAGAGCTCCTGAGCCTCCACTCCCACTGCTCCCTTCACCACTGCTTTCCACAGGAGATACTTATTCCTGTGGAATAAGGAGGGGAAATTTTGCTTCTCTCACAGGTGAGAAGGCTGAAGACCCTCACACCCACCTCTGACTTCAGTTTTACCACCTGCAGGACAAAGAACATTTGGGAAGCTTCCATTACAGTCAACAAGGAAGGAGGTGGTGTTTGCAATGATCAAATGCAACATCCCAGCATGTGCACACCAGGCTTAGAAAGACACACTTTGAATCGCTCCTTTAGGCAATGTCTTGGCTTGTGAAACGATGCAGAGGAACTCACATGCACAGCAAATCATTAGTCCATCTCAGTAA
Source organism: Pithys albifrons albifrons (assembly GCF_047495875.1). Classification (NCBI taxonomy): domain Eukaryota; kingdom Metazoa; phylum Chordata; class Aves; order Passeriformes; family Thamnophilidae; genus Pithys; species Pithys albifrons. Next base: position 10,114,509 of record NC_092464.1, read on the forward strand.
AGCAATTAATTTCACAGAGAGAATCACAGACTATTCTCAGTTGGAAGGGACCCACAAGGATCATCGAGTCCAACTCTTAAGTCAATGGCCCACATAGGGGATTGAATCCATGACCTTGGCATTATTACAACCAAGTTTTAATCAACTGAGCTGATCTCAGTGTCTATATCATTTTCACCAAAGCAATTTCTTAAGATATGTTTCCTAGAATTGTGCTACAATGTGACAAATGTCTGTAGTGATACATAGTCCTGATGTGCAAGTGTGCAAGCTCCCTAACACAAACCATAACCTTGTTTTGGATCCATGTGAGGACAAGACACTTCACTGGGGTCATTTGATTTCATTTGATAAAATGAGGCATGAGTATTCATCAGCCCACAAGGATACCTTCATGTCTAGGGGTAGGAAACACACAAAATTGGTTCAGAAAACAACTATCTCACATTCAGGCTACAACTCAGATCTGAAAAGCTGGGGATGGGAGCAACCTGCACTACCTACTTTGAAGTCTGGACAAAGCCTCAGCGTAACTCTGCTTTCCAAGAGCAGAGTGAGGACATTTTTGATTGTTTGTTTGTCCACTTCTTCTCTTTCCTAGTCAAAGCACAAAAGCTCCTGGATTCAAGGGCTATCATCATCCCATATACTGCACCTCTTGGCCCCATCATGCTGCAGCCTTGGACTTCTGGAGTACAAAGAGTAGGTTTGTGTACCAAGGTGGAGGGGTAAGAGAGCATTAGGAAGATCTCAGTATGTAAATAGTCCTACAATATGAGCAAACACAGTCATTTCATGCATGAATTAAGCCTGCATGACACTCTGAACGTTCAATTCTTCATTTCTTTCAATACTCATGCTGATAGTGCAAAATGACATCAGTTTTCCTTGTTCATGGGAAGTTTACATAGGAACATGTAGCAGCAGTTCTTAATGTGGAGAATAGTGTGGATGTGCTGAAATATTTTGTAAAAGCTCAGTATTACAAAGTGGAATTGAAGGGAGATTTTTTTATTCACTGGTTTGCAATAACTTTTGTGTACTTTTCATCATTAATATTTAACCAAACTGTTTAAATATAAGGCTATACTTTCCTGACATGCATTAGGCCAAGCCATTTACCTACAATTAAAGTGGTGAAATATTAGGAAAGAAATAGCAACTCCTACTATGGAACTTTAATACAACTGCAGAATGATTTAATTTGCAAATTATCTTAAATATGCAATGATGTCTAGAACTACGAAATTAACACCAAGGTGAGCAGTTTGCTTCCCTATAAACAGAAACTGAAAATAGATTTCTTCAGATAAGGAGGTGCTGAAGTGGGACTTGAGTGGTATAACTTAGAGAAAACCAGAGTGTTGCCAAAAATAACAGATAACTGTCCCTGAAGTCAATGCCTCAGGAAAATGCTAAGAAAGAGTACGTCAATGGAAGTGCCATTTTTCATACAAGATATGAAAGCTTCTGATTATTGTGTAGACATGAATAACCCTGGTTATTTTTTGCTAATTCTGGAGACCTTGGCTCCTGAATTTCTGCTAAACCAATTTGATTTAATTGCATTCTGCACACCTAGTTCCTCCCACAAACCACTAAACTAGTGTGGAGAGCTAATTTTTTCTTCCTAAATACCTATTACCAGCTTCTCTAGGAATTTTTGAAATTCTGTGTTTAATTAGGTGTATTTCCTACATTTTTGGGAGGAAACAACAGCTTTTCAAAATGTAAGCTTTCAATTTCAGTAAAAGAACTGTGAGACTATCAAACGAAAGACAAACAGAGTAGTCTCATACCACAATATGTGTGCAAGGGTTTTTAATTCTAGAATTTGTTTAATATTCTCTGTTTGTGTTGGCTGTTTCTTAAAAAGTAAACGGTACCATCTGTATAGACCATCTGAACTGAACTGACCCTGAACAGGAACATGAACAGAATGAATCTACAGATAATCCACAGCACTTTGTTAAGACCAAGGACAGCTAATTTACTTCCAGAAAACATGGACAGGCAATTATTACTACAAAACTTTAACAAAAAAAATTAGAAGAACTGTTTTAAGTTTGCAAGCACTACTTTCCACAGGAATTTGTTGTATGGCATAGTTTTCAGCAGCTCCAAATTATAAAGAAATGAGTCATAGGGGCTGGTTCTGAAACAGCATCTGTTTTCCTACTCCTGTCAAAACCATTTACCTTTATTTAGTGTGTGGTTTGGCTGCTACATCAGCAGAGCCTCTGATACAGGTATCAGAATATGCCTGTGAGAATTGTGGGAGCTGCACAGCTCTCTCTGCCATGCCTGAGTGTTCAGGCCCACATATGCTGCAGGTTCCACATATGTCACCAACAGCAGCAAATAACAATCAAAGAGTGGCAGATGAAGAATAATTCTATTTAAGAAATGAAGCAACAGATGGAAGGAAATCGGAACACAGTGAGACATCCTAGAGGAGGTCTTGGCTTCCCTACTTTGCTCTCCTGCCTGCTTCATCCTCAAAAGCTTCATCCCCACCCACCCTTCTCCAGCATCCTGCCTTTGGGCAGCACCAGCCCCACCAGAACCAGCGATGTGATGGAAGTCACTGGTACGACTCAACATCCCAATTTGCTCCAAGTGCTCAGCTGCTGCTGCAGGACCAGCCTGTGCACTTCTGGAGCTTGTCTCCCCTGCAGGAAAGTCAGGATAACTCGATTTGCTGCTGTCAAGGAAGAGGGTGCCAAGCCAAGAGATCTGCTTCTGCTGAGCCCTTGGCACTGAAATCAAGCCTGCAGCTCTGTCATGCCCTTTTTGTTGCTTGGATTCATGAGGAGCTGCTTCCTGTCCCTGCACAGCTAAACTGTACCACCGTGGGAGGCTTGAACTGTGTTTTTAAACAGGCTCCCTGCTGTTCTGTGTCACATTCTCTCTTCTTCTCCTTCCACAGCAATTTCATATATATTACATTCTAAAACAAAGGGCAAACTCCAGAAACAAGCATCCTGCACACAATTTTCCAACGTTCATGGCCAATTTGCTGCATTCTGCTCTGAATTTCATGACAAGGAATTCAGAAACTATTAATATTGCATTTCATCCCTTCTCCTTTTTCCCTGGTACCAACTGGTGCTTGTGTATCCATAGTACATGAGACAAAGAGGGGGGTTCTACAAATTCCAAAATCTTCCTACTAATTCATTTTTACATACATTAAATTAATCCTGACTTATTGAAAATGCTGACTTCAAGAAAAAACCAATAATTTTAGGAGGATAACTGATAGACACCAACTAATGTTTTTAGTCATGTCCAGGGATTGATCTAATGAAGAATTCTGATTTATTTTACATTCCCATTTTCACTTTTCAATCTTTTTGGTGATGTAAAATGGCTCATTAGAACAGCTTCTTGGCTTACACTAAGTATTACCATGTATTTTCTTAGGGTGAGGTGCTCTGCAAGAGAGCTCTAATGATAATCATTAAATGTAGGAAAAAGTTAAAATTCAAAGGAATCTCTCTGTGTCATTCTTTGCCAAATGCACACATACATTTATATATATATATAGATATATAGATATATAGATATATCTATATATATATGTATATATGTATGTTTATATATTTATATATAAAAGTCAGAGGCAGTAAAATAAAGATTTTCTTTGATTTAATTTCAAGAAAAATGTCAAGCATGCATCCCTTATCCTTTCCTAGATATCAAAGCTATTTTCAACAGAAGGGTCTCTGCTCAGTCAAAAATATAGTTTGTTTCCATACTGGAGCTGAAGTCTGCAAAAGCTCAGAGAAAAGAGGGGGGGTGAAATCAGTTTTTATGGCCATGTACCAATTTCTACAGGGTGAGAGATGAAAGCATTTTTGGTTGAATCAGCTGGTATCTTTTAATTAGTAGAAGCATTTCCAACAGTGTCTAGCTGTCTCTAGGAACACAAGTCTTGGTCACTGACTTCAGTTTTGCAACAAAAATTATCCTATGACTTAGTGACATCTTTCACAAGAATGGATTGATTTTTCTTTCATAAAAAATGCAAGAAAACCTGGCTTTCAAGATATTTGGCCTTTTATTATAATATATTACATCCCATGCACTGTCTTGATGACATTTACTGTTTCCTGTGCAGGATCCCACAGTATGTATGAGTCGTCCGAATTTCAAAGAGGCCAATCATTAAAATTTGACATTTATGTCAATGTGTGCACAGGGAGTTTACCTTTTCATTAGCTGCACATATTTTTTTTTTGTCTGGTGGAAAAAGCTGATTATGAAGTCATGAAAGACTTGGAGTGATTTTGTGTGATCCCAGTTGAGACTAATGGGTAATTCTATATGATCGCAACTAAGATTACTGGGTAAAGGAATTGATTAAAGATGCTTTTTTGTTGTTGTTATTTGCTGAGTTGTCAGGAGGTGTTGAGTCATGCTGTGAGAAGTTCGAGTGCTGCATCTTCTGCTGTCATATGCAGAAATGTCATGTTATATTGCATAGCATGCTGAACCAAGTTAAAAAAATTCCTTGTGCATCATGTGGTGGTTTGGTAAACAAAACCCATCAACTTCACAAATCTGGTTCTCTGTCCAATTGTGTCTTATTTTTCATGCCTGAGAGGCTCAGATTTTTTCAGTGCACCAGTCCTAGCAGATGTCTTTCTCCAGATGAACAAACTGATTTGAATACTGTAAGGATACGACTGTTGTCAGCCAAGCTGTAATAGGTCTTTCTTTTGGTGCAGAAGTGTTTATTAAACTGCTCTTGAAAACAAATTGCACCTGTTGCACATTTTCCCTGTTTGAACAGGGTACAACAGTCCAGCAAACTTCTGCCACTCAATTCATTCTAAAATACTTTCCGTGATTGCACTGTGACTTACAGAGGAGACAGAAAGGTGATGATGTGATATCCAGAATCAGCTTACAGACCCAAGGGAGTTTTATGCCTGTTCATGGTATGAAGTGAACATGAAGAGGAAGGAATGAATTTTTGTGGTGAGTTTTAATTTTAACCAGTTTATCTGTTGCAGTGAAGCTGATCATTGAGATTCTTAATTAAAAAGAAAAAGTCACATTTTTTTCCTCTACATTTTTATTAATCTTATTCATCTCAGGAATGAGAGGCCCTTGATAAGACTATTTCACTCCACAATGCAATTCCATGAAGGTATAATTTGGGCCAGCCCATCAAGCCCTTATATGTTTTCCCAATCTCTTTTGAAATATACAATCTAATTTTACCTGTCATATTTTCCTAAAGATCTCTGTTGCATCTGTGATTGAAGAAAATATTCTCAAAATCCTCTTATACAGTACATATAAATAATTATGACAGTAAGTATTTGAAAAGATGCCAAAAGAGGGGAGGAGTTTCAAAAGGTTTGTGGCTGCAGGTGAAGGTTTTGCTTTGTTCAGCTTCCCACTGCTCCTTTTGCTGAGCAGCCTGCAGCCTCTAACATGCTGCTGACAGCCACCTTTCAGATTTCGATACATCTCGTAAAGACAATTACAGAATTTACCCAATGAGCCAGACTAGGAGCACCCTAATAGGTGTGTGAAAGGCTAACAAGCTGGAAGCCTTTGAGGTGTTGTCAGCATCTCACATCTCTTGATGTCAGTGAGTTGATAAAACTATTACTAGTTCAGGAAGGCACGCACCCAAGGTTTCTCCTTTCCGTCATTCCCTTCAACCAAGGCGAGATAGTTAAGGTCTTGTACTCAGATGTGGTAAGTGGCCTGAAATGTCAGAATTCACTCCTCAGGATCTTCACAAACAAGAGAGTTTGTGTTGCAAGAAGGACTGAGTTGTTATCAGGGGGAGAAACTGCCTTATTCACAACTCACCTGTTCATTATTACTTTTAATAAAGGGAATACCATCTTTAGCCTATTTCTACCCATAACCTGAGCAAGATGTGGATGGAAAGATAAGACTCCTTTCAAAGGTTATTCTTTCTTAGAACTGCCAAGCATGATGTAGCTGTTATTCTGTCATGTGTGGTCTGATAATGCTCAGCTGTGAGGAGAGACATCCCACTCGTTTGGCCTGAGAAACTGCTCAAGCCTGTGGAAAACATCCACAATTTAACTTCTCAGAGATGACAGTGGAGTCAGCCATACCCACCAGGGTGAACCATCCAGGCTGAATGGGATGATGTCCACTACAGGCAGCACTTGGTGTGAGCTCAAACAGAAGAACTCAACCCAGAGCTCCCATCAGTAATTATAACAACAGTAATAATAAACTCACCAATTTTTATGTTCAGTAAAACTGTATGTGCACCCATTATCAGAAAAGAAATCATGCAGAAATGAACATCATAGCACTACAAGCCATTAAGAGTTCAGGAGAACAAAGCAATACAGGGCAGTAATCTAGGACAGCACGTAGAGATTAAATAGTAAAAAGCATCATTTGCATAGATACTGCCTCCTGAAATTGAGTGTAAACAGAGATACTGGTCCTGGTGTCTGTACAGAAAACAACTTGCACTATGTAAAGGTCTGAGTTGCAGATGGATGCAGAGCAAAGAGTGCCACCTACAGAACTGCTGGGAATTGTTACTTCGATGTATTAGGTCCCCTTTGCGTTTGCAGACCATCTATGATGACGTTTAGTTTGCACTATCTGGTGAGATTAAATCCAAGCTGCAGTGCTCTCTGCCAGTAAATTAACTGAAAAGTGAAGAAATGTAAGAGCAAAGCTGCTAAACAAAAGATGTTTGAAAAATTTGCTAACACTGCAGCTCTAAGAAATCATCTTGCCAGCTCAGAACAAGCCTGCTTTGAATGTACACTCTTCCCATGTGTTTGACATCATAATATAGCAAATTTGATACTTGCACAGAATCCACAATACAAAAGAAAACCTCAGAAGTACTACTGCTGCCACTTTACTTTCATAAGGGTGCTCCATGCTACAAGCTCTCAGTGAAAAGAAGTTAAAAATCTGTGCATTTCTGTCTGTTTTCCCTCCATTACTCGAAGTCCATAATGCTGCTGCTCAGTGAGGTTAACTGGATGGCAGCTTCCTGGGTAACCAGGGGCTAAGTTGGCAGTGCAGAAACAGATGGCAGGTTAAATAGTCTCAGCTGGTAGGAGTTTTTGCTTTGGCCTTTTCCACCTCCCTCTAGACTTATACATGACCATATTGCGACAGGAAAATTTTAAGTGGTGGTCAAAAATTACAACAGGCATTCCTTATCCACATGCAAATATTTCCCTATCCAGCCCATAAACTGCTGTCATGCATTTAATGATGACCACAGTGATAACTGTGAGCTCCAAATTCTATTAAGAAATAGGCTGTTCTGGGGATGTAAATACTCAGGTGTTGTGTCTACCAAAAAAAAGTGTTCTTACTGTGGCAAAAGAGAGAGTGAAAAAAAAGATCCTTCCTTTTGCATCTGGTGTTTGTAAAAAGTTTTAAAACCCTTGGGTTTTTTGTGTCAGATGGTTTGCATATCCTGGAAAAACAGGCTATTTGGGGCTGTATCTGGTCAGTTTGCTCAGCTACTGTCTGCCAAGGTTTGAGCCAATAACATATTGCAAGAGCCAGTGTAGTAATTATACAATCTGATCTCTGCACGACACCAAAACAAACTCAGCTGATGGTGGCAGTGCTACCATCAGTTACAGGCTGAAGAAGTCTGCCATATTTAATGGTTCCTTATGAGATTGCTCTCCTAATCTGAAAGAGATTTAAGACACTTAGAGACATGCTACTCCTTTCTGCTCCTTTCCAACCACTCCTAGCCATATTGGGCATCTCTGCTCTATCCCTCAAAAAGAAAAGCTGCTTTCACAGCTCATCTCCACATCTACGAAATTACTTTCATGGTGGCTGAGTGCTGCTATCCAAATTTCTCACAAAAAAACCCCATTGCTTTCATTTTCTTGTGCTACTGAGCTGAACAAAGATAAAAGGAGTCAAATAAAGATTATTGATTTATTGTTATCGTTCCTCGTTCCTTCTCCTCCTTAGGAGTATTGCTGTATATTTTATACAAACATATGCAGCAGCAGCAGTGATGCCATGAACAAGGAGCTTTGTGACTCGTTGCAAGCCTGAGTTATCAGCAGCCAACTGTGTCATACGCTGTATTGAGGAATTAGTGATTTGGAAAATTATCCAATCCATACTATCAAATCTAGGGGAAGATCTCTTGTTTGCAATTACTCCCTCTGAGCTTGCTGCTGCTCCTTGCATTTGATAAAATCCAGGTAGCAGAACTGCAGCACTGGACCTTTGCAGTGACAGTTCACTGGGCTTTATAAGTATATTCTCAGTGGCACAAAATATGATAGAATTATTGCTAGTAAGTAATTATATTGACCTTTTTTTTTTCCTCTCAGGTTGAAGCTAGGTTGTATAACTGGGAAGTTGCATTCCTATTCCTACCATGCATACGGTGCAAACCAAAACGAAAGTTTGGAATTCAATGTAGTAGAAGCCAATGTCCTCTGTGATGGCAATGATAACCAGAAAATACAGCTTTCTCACATCTCCTGTAGATATATTATGACACAACTTCTCCAGAACCAGAATGTGAGCAGTCTCGAGGCCTTACAGATGACTTTCCAAAAGAGCTGTTAACATGGATTCATTAAATGTTTCTATGAAGGGCAGAAAAACTAGACCTGGTCCCCAGCTCAAATTCCTTTCCCCTCTCCCCCCAAGAAACTTGGAAAAAAAAAACGCCTGGCACAGCTTGTGGCTCAGCATCTAAAATCTATGCAATGAAAAGTTCTGCAAGTGTTTGTTTGAAAAAGCCTCAGTAACTGGAAATGTTTTTCCTAAAAAAACCTCAAACAAACCAAACCAAACCAAAAGTGCCAAACAAAAATATGAAATTATCACAAGACTTAAAGAGAGAAAACCCAAAGTACTGAAAGGCATCAGCTGCACTTTATGAATGCAGAATACCTATCAGCATCTTGGAAAGGACTGATGCTCTAAAGTTTTCAGAACAACAGAGGTTACATTACTATAACTAAGTACACAACTTGTGCTGCAGCATATCCTTTCTGACAGACTGGGAATACAAACAGGCTAACACAGTTCCCTGGTTAGGACAGACACCTCAGGCTGTGGTGAAACATGACCTTTATAGATATCTAGCAAAAAACCATTTAAGAAACAGATATAACATCATGACCTTTTTAGATACATAGCATAAAACATCTAAGGGGAAATCCTTCTGCAACAGAAGCCACGGACACAGCAGGAGCTGCCCAGGGCCAGTGGTGACAACGGGAGCTGCAGGTTTGCTGGGCCCTGGGATGGCTGTGACCGTGGCACTGGTTACACTGAGCTTTGCCACCTCCATGCCTGTTGTTTAGGCCCTCCCTACACTTGCTGGAGGCAGGCAGGATCTCCAGAAGTGGAGTTTAAAATAAATGTCTAAAGCAAAGTATGGGAATTGTAAAATATAATTCATTAGTTTTTCTTTGGAGCCACTTCCACTTCTTTGACCACCGAGGGGCTGCTCATTTACCAGAATTCACTGGGACGAACAGCACCTCAAGGGATGACACTTGTTACACCCTCTGTTGAGGAGAGGCTGCTTATATTGCTCCAGCACACATAGGAGAGCACATTTTAGTGGAATTAGTGTAGGACACAGGATTTCCTCCATCAAACAGAAGCTAAGGCTCTGTACTGTTGAGCTGCACTGTGGTTCCTTAATGGAAAATAATCTTGTAAAACTGGAATGACTTCTATGTCAGACTTTTCTATTCTTTTCTCCCAAGAAAAAAACCACATAAAAACCAAAGGAGAGTTTATGTTGTTAAATCTGAGCAATTAAAGATGTAGCATAGATAATGACAGAGTTTTGCTGCTCCTATGGTCCTACCACAGGCAATCCCCTTCCAGATACAGTCTGTAGGGTATTTTTAGCAAAGCAACGCCACATTAGTGAACTTTCAAAGGAGAAATTTTGGAGCGATGATAGCCCAAAGGCTAACCAGAATTTGAAAAACAGAAATAAAATTAAATCCCCAGGAATTAAATCCTCCTACTCAGAGGAGTGCATGATGAAGAAATGAGGAAGAAAAGAATAATATTTTAAGCAAGATTCAAGACGCCAGTTAAGTTAGATAGAAATTAATTAGACTTTAGAACTAAGTGTTTGGGAGAGCCCCAGTGGAAGTCAAGAGACACAGCCAACATGCTGGAAGAGAAAAATCTAAGAGTCTAAACCATCTTAAGGTGAAAACCAGTAAGAGATACTTGGAGGACATCAGAATGAGAACAATTCTCTCAAGACTATCAAAGACTAATGAAGCAGCAAAGGAAGAAAAAGGTCCATCTCAGAAGCCAAATGATCCTTTACCTCAGTGAAACAGGAGACCCTTGCTCCTTTCCACTAATTAAGAAAAAACACTATCAAAAGAGAGGTGTCAGGCATTCTGGAAGAAATAGCAAGCTTCTGAAAAAGCATCTACAAGTTATCTGAGATGTAGACAAAATACAGTCTCTGCTTCTCTGAGGTGTGCAGACACTGCAGCTGCATTTGAGATCAGTGCAGAGACACAGAATCGCTCCGGGGGATTCCTAACCAGGGGAAATCAGAAAAACAAAACTCTTGGAAAACGATGATAATGAAGGGACTAATCAGTGCTGCCTTTGTGAAGAAACATCACACCTTGCTTCAAGCCTATAGCTCTGTGCCTTATTCTGTAGAAAATCCATCTTAAATGTCCCCAGTCACCTTTTCCACTCCCCTTACATATATTGTAATGTCCCTACAACAATTGTGTCACTGTAATGGTTGGAAAAACTATTACATAAATTAGAGTACAAGTAAATAAATGTCCTTCAAAACAATATTATATATTTAATGGAAAAGATTGTATAGGCCAGTACACAGTGTTTACTATGCTGGATGCAGCAATAGAGGCATAACAGAAACAGCAAGCAAGATCTTCTTTAGTTTAGTGCTGAAGAAAATAAGTCTCAGAGTTCCAATCTTAGAAACCTTGTGATATGTTGATGCAATAGTGAATAAAGAAGAACCTTTTGACAGAGTTTATTCAGATTGCCAAAATAATTTTTCAAGGGCTATTACAGGAGATGAGGGTAGGTAAGAGGTTATAACGGGAAGAGGAAAACAGTGCCCCAGAGAAAAAATGAAGAGAAGGGAAAAACAAAGAACATGATTAAATGGTGCATTTTTATAATGGTGAAAGGCTAAAGACAGGGCACCCTGTGGTTGCTTTCTAGGTCACTGGCTATTTAATAGATTCATTAATAATCTAGAAAGGGATGGTGTGGACACAGACAGCAAAACAGGCACATGGTAGTTTTTCAGGTTATTCAGGACAGAGAGGACAGAAAAGTGAGTTCAGAGTTTTGCCAGAATATAGATTTGTCTTTTTTTGACTATTTCATCTTATCTCCAGCTAATACAGTATTAAAACAACAGAGCTGCTCCATGTAGAAACAACAGTTTTATTATCACTCAATTCTTTATGAACTAGATATTATTTTGATTTCACCAAATAAGCTCACACATAGATTTTGGGGTTTTTTTTCCTTTTAGAAAATCTCCACCCAAAAAATGTACAGTTTATCAGTAACACTAACAAAATACAAAAAACTCCAGAAATCAAGCTTTATCCAATAATGTAAGTGTATCAGTGCTGAGCTTACACTTACTTTTTAGATACCAATACTCCTCATCTGGTCTGTCCTCCTCTCAGTGCCAAGGAATTAAAATAATATTATTTTAAAATTACCTTTCATTCTTTCAAAAATTAAATACAAAAATAAATAATCCTACTTTTAAATAAACCCAACGATGAAATTTTTATAGCTCATACCACCTAGAAGCTAATTTTCTGCGGAAATACTCACTCAAGATTGCTTCTGCAATAAAAGATTTAAGAGATTCAGCCATCATTCCATCTAGTGCAAGTGCACAGGTACTATAATATACCTAATTTCATTGTCCCTCCCAGACCTAAGAAGAGGAAAATTGCCAGCTTCTTGCAATCCATGTAGCAGCCGTACCCTGTATACAAGTGTGGAATCATAAGGCTGCTTCTTAAGGTCAGTGCAGCTTATGGTAATGAATATGGAAAGGTTACTATTGTTGTCTTTTGTTGATTTCTCCTCAAAAAAATGCAAAGAACAAAAAGGTCACTAAGCAATGTTTCTAAGCTACTTTGGAATTTACTAATCTATCACTGAAGAAAATAAAAAAAAGGGTTAATAAAATACACTCTAGACAGAAAAGCAGATTAGAAGCGGCATTTAACTGTGAAACATTCTTTAGACAGGAAAAATAACCCCAAAATCAGAAAGGAAAGCTACTTGCAGACTTTGATCACTAAATAAATATTTACAAACTGAATAAAGCTTTCTAAAGTACAAGGCTGGAGCCCCATAACACGTCACTGAGGAATATGTCTGTGACAGTGGAGCTGACATTAGTACTGTAGTAAGTGCCAGATGCCACAGTTCTGTGAACACTGTGCTTGTCCAGAGCAGTGACAGAAATTGCTGTGATTGAGTTTTGTAGACCAAGCCTGAACTGGAAGTGACTGCAAAAGCAAGCAAGGTGACAATGCAAATGAGAAGAAACTCCAGCATGAGGCACAGAATTACCAACTGAGAGATATCCAAGGAGGATCCAAACTTGGATTTTCCATCTTGGAGGATGAAGTGCCTGAATTAGTGGAGCTGGGAGAAATCAGAAGGCCTGTCAAAGGTGATCTGGATTGGCACAGGGATAAAGGAACTCCAACGTGTCCAAAGGCACTGCTTAGTCTTGAGCCCAGGCTGGGAAACTTAGATGCAATATAAATTTAAAACAGTCTCTCTCTCCTCTGACATGCTTTTGTTCTAAACAAATTATAAATGGCTATAAATGGTTCTAAACAAATTATAAATTATCAAGTCATTGTTTGGTTGCTGCCAGTGTCTCCAAGGTGGAAGGTTTGCAAGTAGATCCACTGCAGAAATAACATGGTGACAATGAGGAGCTGTGGGGTCAGGAGAAAGAGAAACTTGTAATGTGATCCCAGTGCAGAGCTGGGGACAGAGAACCAGAAACACCCTCCAAGATGTCTGTCTGAAACAGCATGAATAAAAGGTAAATTTTTTTTCCAAAAAAAATTAATAAGAAGCTGATTGTGTTTCTGTATGGATGATTTCAATATATATGTCAACAGAATATGCATGTCATTCTGAAATATTGCATATATTTATATTTCTGTGGTTTTCTCATGTTGTGTGGTCCTGTAGCCAGGCAGTAACTTGTCTACAGTGTTTGTGCAGTGTGATGGCAGAGTGGAAGAAGCAGCATAATCTTGACATTTTGGCATTACTCTTCATCTATCTTGCCTTTTGTGGAGGTTACTATATTATTTAAAATGCCAAATGCTTGGAACAATATAGATAAGCGAAATTTCATGAATTTTAATGGGAATATCTTATACTTTAAATTCAAAATAGGCTTCTTGTTTGAGAGGAGGATCAGCTTTGAAGATAACTGTGCAAACAGTGACATCGTCACACTGAGCTGTTTGGTAGAGGAAGTTTTGAATGAAGAAGAACATGTAAGTATTTCCCTGAAACAGCCCTTTCACTGATAGGGGAAAGGTTAATCTATTTTAGAAATTTTGAAGTCACAAAGCAATGGATGTTTTATGTGTAATGGATAGAGCTGCTGGACTTATGTTATCACTTGTTTGTACTCTTATAAAAATAGAGATTATGGAATTAAGGAACGTAATTACCCACATTGCAGAGGAAATAAGCACCACTAATTTATCCATTTTCTATCCCAGAGAATGACATCTTTAACAAAAGGAAATTTAAATAGAATCTCAAAACGGTAGGACCATTTTCTCTTGCTGAGCACATTCTTTTGTGTGTTTATAGAAGGTTTGAGTTTGAATTTGCTTCTCAAGCAAATTTTATGTTGAAAACACACACAAAGTTATGTCTAAATGGAGCACAAAGAGAAGAAAGAATTTCAGATTTCATCTGCATTTTCATTTCAGTATATATGTCAAATGCTTTGCCTTGTTTAGATAAAGGTCAAGAAAACACAAAGATTTTCTTTTTATCTTACGAGATTCTGTAAAACAAGGAAGATGTAGGTGGAATGATTTGGAAACAAGTTCTTCTTGAAATTCTCTACTGCAGTCAACTGAAAATACAGTTTAATTGTTGGAAAATGTATCCTACACTGATATAGCCTTAACTACTCCTTTGTCTTGCAAAGAGGAATCAGCAGAAACTGGAGAATATGACACAGTCTGACACAAACTGTTACAGAGCCATGGAGAAGGCACTGAGCAGAGCAGTGCTGCAGGAGGAAAGGGAAAGAAGATAATTGCTTGTCCTTTTTTTATTGTAACAGGATTGTCAAAAACTCTGTGTATTTAGCACTGGATATGCACTATTTATTTCATTAGCCTGAAGTCAAACACATGCATAAAAATGAGATTTTTGAGAAATTGTCCTCCATATCAGTAAGTAGTATCCCAAAATATGGAAACCAAATTATTGTTATTTATTTTTTAATTTATTATTTCACAAGCCATTGTGTTTGGCAATATAGTTTTAGAAATCTAGGTTAGTAGAAGACAAACATGTTATAACACAGCTGAAGGTCAGACACATCCCTAAGACAGATTCTCTTCAGTTTAACTTCTGCATCTCTCTCAAATTGTTACAGGACATCTCACTTTTTCCTGAAATAAATATAAGGCTGATGCCTGTGCTATTTACTTGCTCTGAGGGTGTTGCAATGATCAGCTAACTCACTGTTGCACAGAAAGGCAGGGGAAAAGCAGTAGTTGGACAAAATCAGTAAAACACTCCATAATTGATGGTAATAATGACTCAACAGTGATTTACTACCACAGTAGTTATCCAGGTAGCAAGGGATGAAGAAACTACTCAAGTACTCCTGAAAGGAACCAGTCATAGTATCTTTTCATTCAATATGAATAAAATAAAAATAATAATGATTTTTAAAAAGTAAGTTTGTGCCTTCTCTGTGGAAAAATGCCGGAGTTTATAAAATGTAAAAATGACCTAATGCCCTTTTACAGATTATTTTTTGTCACTACAGATAAACTAGATTGAAAGTTTAAACTAATTAGATTTCCAGAAATAATTATCCCCAGCCAAAGTGAATGGCAAGTCAAAGAGATGACTCAGTTTCAATGATGGCTATCAGAAGCAAAAAAATAGATCAAATTTTTGCACACTTTAAACTGGAGAGGCAATATCCAGAACAGACAATTCAGGCAGACTACAAGTAGATTTTTTTCTTTCCCTTCCCAGATATTACAGAATTCTATAAAAACCTAAGCTACTGGAAGAGTGAAATCAGTTGTGTCAACACATACATGTACAAGAATAAGATTAAATGACAAATTTGACAGAAATTCTTCCAGAGAAACCTTCCTTTATTTTTGTACATCAGGCAAGAAAAAGGCAAAAAAAAAATTTGAATTTTGATAAATGGCTTTTTTTTCTCTTATCAGCCTGAAAACTGAAAATGTTTGGAATGCCCTGTAAAAATGGCCTTAATAAAGTATATCAAACAAAAGAGGTAATGATGTTTACATTCTGATCAAATTTATTTATCTTCTATAAAAATACCAGGCTGAAACTTCAATATGTTTTCAGTTGATCTTGAAGTGGGTGTCCATATATTTAAAAAATAGTTCAACTCTGCTCTGTTCAATTAACATTAGCAGAAATATTTACAGTGATATAGATATGGTACATGCATAGTTTATACTTTTTTACTAAGACATAATACAAACTTTTGCAAAATGTAAAAAGCACTAGTGCTTACATATATCCTTTTTTTTTCAGGGAGCAAAACTCAGCTTTCCATTTCTGCTGCCTTATCTCTTTTAAAGTGCAAATACATTTCCTGTAACCATGCTTTTCAAGCAGAAAACGGCCTATGGATTGTTTTCTTTAAAGGGAGTCTTTTCAGAGCAAACTGTAACTAAAAGAAATGGGACAATTTAGAACTTTGTCCTTCTGCACTGAAGATTTTCAATTGACTTCACTTGCATTGGGATTGGAGCTCTAAAGGACATGCAGAAATTAACTTTGAACAGCTTACTAAATAACTAGCCCTAACTGCACTCCTTACTGAGATACAAAGCTGATCGTTAATAACTTGGTAATTTAAGGGAAAAAATCAGGGTTCTCAAGCACTTTTCAGAGGCAAACTGGAGGACTGCATTCAAGGAATAATGACAGAAATGAAAGAATCAAATTGCAACCATCCTTCTTCCACTAAAAAAAAAAATCAATTTCTGAATAAACCCAGGGTCTTGGATAGTCTTCACACAACAGAACGAAAAGCATTGTCATTATTTTTTAAAACACATATGAAGATAAATGCCTTACTTTGTGAAAGAGAAGCACATGATGCTGATTTGAAGATTTTTCAGGTTTGTGAACACAAGTCAACTCCTGTAAAGAAGGTCACCAGAACTTCAAAAAATATTAAAAATAACCAAAACCAGTGTAGCCTTTACTTTATGCATTTTCCTATCTCATCGAGAGCAGAATCAAACTCCTGCATGCAAACACCTGTTTGTTCCAATAAGACACAGCAGTTCCATTCCCGAAGCTCCACACTAACACACAGCTCGGAATTGCCTCCACGGCTAAGGGAGCTCACTGCTCTGCTCAGCTGAAGAAGCTGCAGCCAAAGGCTTACATCAGGTTCATATAATGCAGGGACTGATATTTCAAAAGAGAATAACAGCTAATATAGAAGAACATAAAAGAAGGGTTGATATTAATCTCCAATTTATTTAATTTTAAAGATCAAAGCTTGGACTGGGGGGAGGGTCAAGCCTAGAAATGAAGCATTCTGAGGACAAGAAGGTTTGATGTCACAGTCAATGACCAAATTTTGACAAAGAATAGGGGGGAAAGACCAGGAGAGATGGAGAACTCCTTCCTGAAATATCTAAAACTAAATCCTCTGCACTAACTCAGTTTGAAGATCTGATCTTGGCATGGAGACAAGTTTCATCCCTTTTCCCAGGGAGATGTTGCAGCCACATGGGAGAGATGCAGCAGGAGATGAGATGCGTGTCTGCAGGACCAGAGCTTTAGGCTGGTGCTGCTTGGTGAGATGGGCAGATTTCAAGACCTCATCCCTAGGAAGTTTTGCTATCTGTTGTGTTTCCAATGTGTCCCTGCTCTGACAATACCAACAGAAGAACAGAGGGGATCATGATAACAGGGATATAACCCCAGTGCTAATTATCTTATTTCCTCACTAATGACTATGATCAAAACTTTGAAATTGAAGATTTTAAAGTGAGAAAAATCAAACTTCAAATATCCTGGTAGGAAATATAATTCAGATAGTGTCCTTATTTAATGGCAGTTACCTTGAGTCTCTTCTATATATTTTCCTCTCCTTCAAGACCTTCCCTTCATTCTTTTCAGTGGCCTTCCACATTCACAGTCACTGCAATGCAGGTAGTTAAATCACTCCTGAATTTTTGCAGATTAATTTTTTGTTTTCCAGCTCAGCTTCTATTCCTTGCCTATTTTCATTGATTTTGTCCCTTAACTCTCACTCTTTATTGTGTCTTAAACCCTCAGGTGTTTCTTGGTTGGATCTCTCCACCTTTGGATCCTCCATCTGGCCCTTGGAAAGCCTGGAAAGAGGCAAGAGGTTGCTCTGAGCAACTCCTGCCTGCAGATCATGCACAGGGAAGGGGGACAAGTGTGGCAGCAGCCAGCCCATCTCCTGCCTCTCCAGCTCTTCCCCAAAGCTCCACACCATGCACCCCTCACTCCCAGAGGGCAGGACAGGCACAGTCTTGCTGATGTCCCTCCAGTACCTTCCCATTCACCTCACCTCAAAGCTGAGGATTTTTACTAGTTAATGCTTAATTCCTAAAGGCCAAAATTATACCTGGTGGAGGTTGGTATGAACAATCTGCACAAGGGTGAAGTGCCATTTGGTCTGTAGGATTTGAAAACAAACCCACAATCCTTCTCTGTATGAGTCTGACAGCTCCTGTATTAATTGGCTATTGTACAGCATCCATGCATGCAGTGCTGGTAATTAAGGCAGAGTCAACACTCATACACCCCCAGATTTAAAGAAAGATTGCTTGGTTAATTAGGATACAATTTGGGTTTGTATGGTTCTAGAAATTACTCCAATAATAAGTTTGTGTACTATTATTACAAAATTAAAAACTGTCAACAAAGCAGTCATAATTAATGTCTCTGACTTATAGGCATAGCTTTTGAATTTTGAGAATAACCTTTTCTAATAGTAGAAGAAACAATAATGCTCAGGTTTAAAAGATTGATTTAAATCACTTTGTTTATCAGGAAGACAAATAATAGGTTTCCCCTACTTTTCCAAGATAATGCATCGTATTAAATTTACTGGGTTTTGGAGGGTTTTTTTAGAATCTCAGTTATTTTGAAGTGACCCATTATTAGAAATAAAAAAGTGACAAATTCCCTCAGCTCAGCAATACATGAATTTCCAGCTTAAAGACCTCACCCTAAAAAGTTTACATCCTGTATCTGCCACACTGTATCTGCTACCAAAGCTATGCATCTAAGCACTGCAAATTGTCATTTTTGGGGCAATGCATAGCAGGGAACAACAATAGTGAAGGGGAAAAAAGCCAAACCCACCTAACAGTATAAGCTACAATAATAGAGTCTAGGATGTAATCACTTAGCTGCTGTCTCTGACCACAGTGGTAGAATACTACTTTCCAGCTGAGTTTAGGCTCTGAAGGTCATTAGAGATGTGTACCAATAAACATACACTCTGCTATCAGATTAGCAGACAAAACAGTTTCCATGGCAACCCTTGGACCAGAGAGCTCGCCTGCATTCAGCATTCATTTAAAATATTTTTTTTTCCTCCCTCAGTCTCCTTGGAGTCAGTGCTGTGAAACACAAGTGCTTGCAAGCTCTCTAATCTGCGGCTGCCTTTGAAAGCCCATCCAACGGGTTTTGAAGCTGAGCCAATTAACAGGCCGAGAATTGGGTGAATTGCAGAGAATCTGGCAAGGCTGTGTTTACCAATTAGGGGCTTTTTTATGATGCAAATGTTGCACACCATGCAGCAGGAATAAAAGCCAGCTATTCTGAATATGAAACTGTTAATTGCATTTTTCAGAGACACAGCTACAAGGTGAAACTAATCATACAAATGATAACTGGGTTTTACCACCTACAGTGCTTTGGTATTGCACTTGCACTAATCCGTATTAAAATAGCCCATAAATTTTTACAGCAAAAGAAAATGCAAGCCTTAGTACACCCTCCTGCATTTTTTGGGTCATAAGGAATTGGTGAAATTAGATATAGTTAACAAGGAAAGCAAAGAAATTATTGCTAATAAATATAAAACATGCAGTTTATTTTTTTTTTAAAAAGAAAATGTAGATTTGCTACAAATCAAAGAGAAGTATAATCTATCCAACTCAAATGAAAATCCTGCTGGTAAAAGAGACTGGTAAAGATGTCAATGAGTAGGATGTTTTCTGAGGGAATCAGTCCAACAGAAAATTGGAGATGAGGATGGAAAATGCTTGAATCAAAAGTCCTAAAGAAAAACTGGATAATGTATATTTACGGAAAAGTTTATTAGATAATTTACAAACAGCAGGAGAGTCCAATATATGACCCTAGACTGCCGACAGGATTTGGAAATACTTTAATCTGAAGAGAGGCTTATGAAGAGGACCTCATGTCTAATTGGTCTAAGTTTATTTATTTTCAGCATAGAAAAGGGCAGACAAATGGATTTTTAATTTAGAATTCCCCATAAGTTAAGCCTTATTTCTCCAAGGGTAAAATTCATCTCAGTTAGGGGAGCCCTTTACGAGGAATACATAAAAAAAGAGTTAAATGAAATTCTTTGATAAAATAGTGAAATTTGATTTTTTCCTTAAATAATTCTCAGTAGGAAAAAAAAAAACCCCTACCATTTTCTCCTGTAACTGAGACACTGAAGTCTTGCTATTAAATAAAATTATGAGATTAGCTTTCTGATATGGAATATTTAGACTGAAAGTCTTGACATTATATGTTAAAGCACAGACACTGCCACTACCTCTGTCCCATCAATCGGAAGCACAAGGTATTTCCAGCACAATTGACTAATTCTTTTCTGTGACAAATTAAGCTAAACAGTGATGAGAAATAAACAAGGTCTAAAGGACAGTTATGGAACTAGGTTTAGTTGTCTCTAGGTGAGATAAAGACAACAATAATTTTAGGATACAGATTCTCAAAATGCTCTAGAAACTTTAATCAATTCTTCATTGAATCCTTAATAGAAAAGTGAAAAGAATTAAGATCTTTCCCATTCCCTATATAATTTCTGCATCTGTCACATAGAAATAGATACAAAATCTATTGTCAGCACTTAGTTTGTCATAAAATTATCTCTGTGCCTGTACCTTTGTCTTTTAGAAGACAAAGCACACAGCACAGCAAACATTTGGAGAGCACAAATATTTGCTAAACTAATGTATTTTGAGGTCAGCAATCACATGTACACGACACTTAGATAAAGAATGAAAGCATCAGGCAGAGAGGGTTTTCAAATGTTGCATTTAAAGAAGAGGATCAAAGTAAATGCTGCAAAGAATAACCACAACTAGAGTAATATGCCAGACAACTTCAATTGAAAGTGGCGTGGCTTAAAGTAACAAGATAATAGGGTTGAATAATGCAAATGACCATATCCCATGTGGGTTTGCACTACAAGAGATCCTAAAACCACAGAAAATTAGGAAAAGGCATTGAAGAGTAGATTCTTGAAGAGATTTTCCTAAAAGAATAGAGAAAATGAGGACAGCTGGGAACCCTGAATGCACAGCAGGGTGAGGGGCAAGGGAATGATTTGCTCTATAATAAGAACTGAGGGAAACAGTGACAATTGTAGAAAGTGCATGAAGAAAACTAGCCAGGAATGAATGGCCCATGTGTCTCTGAACTGCTCTGGCAATCAATCATCTGTTTTCCAGCAAAAGACAAAATAGAAATCTGAATCGCAACTGCTGCCAGGGTGTGCTCAGCCCAACCAGAGCAGCATTAAGACAGCAAGAGAAACTCTGTCAGACTTGATAAAATGGTTATTAGAAGGGACGAGTTTTCATGAGCTTCAGAAGACAGATGGGTCATGTCAGAAATGAACTGCATCTAAATGACATGCTTCTCTCCATTCTTTTGTGTATTTATTTACCTGAGCTTTTCATACTCTTGGGTTGATGCATAGGATGCTAAAGGCATCCAATACCACTGGCACATACACATCTGATAGCTGAAGATCTGAATTCTCTTCAGGGATTTCTTCTAACCAGGAATTTACTGCAGGTCTCTTCATTTGAATTTTCCATAATGTTAAAAGATACAGATTTGTAAAATCTGTTTTGCAAGAACTTAGCAGCTATTCTAAAGTCGCCAGAAATAATTTAGATTTCAATTGTTGCAATGTATAAATTCGAAGACCTTGGATCTTGGGATTAAAGTGAAAGAGAAAATATAAAGTAATTGAGATAATGATCAAAGGATAACAAAACACAATTGTTACTGAAGATTATAAAGCCCTGAAAAATTTGACTGATTATCTCTGCAAACAAGCTATCAGATTGCTAGAAATTGTTGGAAACGAGGAGGCTATTAGGAAAAAAAATAGCTTTGCAATGAATGACAAAATTAGGATCTGCTTTGTGTCCCTGAAGTTGTAGATAGATGAGCTGATTCTTCTTGATTCTTGAGAAAGAAAAGTCACTTTAAAATTACTGCCCAAACAGCAGTACAGTACCATAGCACAAGGAAACTCATCTTTTTTGAATAAGGCTACCTGCCAACAGAAGGCAACTCTGAGGGTTAGAGCAGAGAGCAAATATTTCAAGTTATGGGTTTAGAGCTGTAAGTGAGATGTAGGACAACTCCCAAGGCTTAACTGACCAGCTGGGAATCCTTTATATGCTCAGGTTAATAAACTCAAGGAAACAACTTAGGCCAGAAGATCCCCAAGATTAAAATTTGAATCTTTCAAACAGATCATTATTTTTCAGGCACGATTTTTGTTGTGTTTTTTTTGGAGTTGTTTTGCTTTTTGGTTGGTTGGAGGGGTTTTGTTGTTTTATTTTGGGGGGTTGGGGGTGGTGGTGGTGGGTTTTTGTTGTGTTTTGTTTTGCTTTTCTTTTTGCAAATAGGAAAATGCTCTTTTGCACATTTAAAATCCTGCCATTTAAAGTTATGTAGAAATTAACAGTTGCTGCCACATTCAGAATATACATGTGCTCATAAAATATTCTCTTCCTTGAAGACACTTTGACATTATAAAGACAAGAAACAAGCAAGACGGTGAGAATGAAAACATGCAAATCACTAAAATGGTAACTGGACAAGGTTTTGTGGCAGTGTTGCTTATCCTTGAACATACTTGGCTTACTCACCTTCCTGGGGATACACTGCTCCTAGTCCTTGATATGAGTTAACAGGGCTTTTACAGGGGTTAGAAGGGATTCAAAACTAGAAATTAACTCACATTAGTGACCCAGCTTGGGAAGGGATGTCCCATTCTCCTAAAGAAATCTGAGAAAAGTGTGGCTAGAATAATATCTATGGCATAGATAAATCTAATAACAGTATTATTGTCTATTGCTGGAAATCTGGTGCTTCTTCACCTTGCTCCAGGGTTGGATATCCCATCATGACAAAGCATGTATATACAAAACTGGTATGCATTCTGAGTATGCTGGAGTCCAGGGTTGGTAAAAGAACTAGGCCAACCTGAGACATTATCTTTGGTGGCCCATACCGGGAGTGACCTTCAGATGTTTTGGTCCAGGGGAACTGCCAATTGAAGTTGTAATTACAAGACAATTACCAGGAAGATAGCCAAGAGTACTTTGTTGATATAAACAAGGGTTTTTGTTTGGGAACAGAGGGCTCAGAATAAGGTAAACAATGGAAAGAATGGTTTTCACCTTTTTTAGCAACCACATGAGGGGTACCAGAGGAGGTCGCTCTAACCATGGCCCCGAAGTTGGCATGGCCCCTTGGCCTTTTATAGTGAAAAGCCTCTTGTTAAAAGTCATTCTACTCTTTTACATACTGATGTTGGTAACACTTATTCCCATTTTGGGAAGTCCCATAGTGAAGAGGCCAGGTCTGGAAGATGAATGTAACCCATGCGAGTCTGTCTTAAATGGTGACATTAAAGGCCTGTTACAATGTGGCATTGGTGGCCTGTTGAAATGTGACATTAACGGCCTGTTAAAAAGAAATTCCTATTTGAGGTGCTTTTCCTTGCACCTTGACTACCGGTGTTAAGCTGGATGTTTAAGGGAAAAGTGCCCTCTATACATCATGCCACTGATGCCACGTGGAGCAAGTGGATTGCTTTGATTACACAACGTGTAACTAAAGAAGTAGACATTGCAAAGTATTCCACACGTGTTTTCCACATAAGAGTAGGAGGAGGGAAGATAGGAAGGGGTAGTAGTTTCCCTTCTTCTGGGAGCTGGGAGCAGGAGAAGCCTGGACGGTCTGTTCTGTTTCTGTTGGTTTTCCTATGCTGGGACGTGGTGAGATTATTTGATGCTTGTTCTCCTTTCCTGAGGTCTTTAATTGTATTTATGTGTTTCATTTGTTTTAGTTTGGTTTTGTTTTTTTTCCCTATTTCTAGTTGACCAGTCGTCTTTTTTCCCTTTTCCCCCTGGGGTGGGGAACCACATAGTGTGTACAAATTGCATATGTACTTGCAAATGTTAGAAAATATAATTTCTTCTTAATTCAGTTCAGTTTCTTTTAAGTCCTTTTCAGTTTTTTTTCCCTTGCCGGGAAGACTCTGGGGGGAGGGAGGAGGCAGTCCAGGGTTGGTAAAAGAACTAGGCCAACCTGAGACAGCTGGAAATCTTATTTTTTGTTATTTTCTACTCAGTGTCACTACTTTGAAGATGTGATATCACAGATGACAATCTTTACCATGTTAACAGGGAACTTCTCCAAGTTAGTATCGTGCAGAAATGTTTTCTCCCTCCCAGGCACCATGGTGACTGCAGCACTAAAAATAAGCACTGTCTAAAGGGACATGAATGAAGATATGAGCGTGGCATTCTGCAGGCCACAGCCAACAAAATCACTGAAACTTGGGCAGAAATGATATGGAAGGAATACTCACTGTCATTTTTCCAGGAAGCATTTGATATGCAAGTACCACAGAGCTGGAGCCACAGCAGCAGGAGCCAGTAGTAGCCTATCTGTCCTTCTGTTAACCAAGAGAGTTTCAACAGATTTCTGCACCTAATTGCCATAGTTGTACTTGACTCAAATCCTCTGGTAGCTCTAGGGGTTGTAGACTCTTAAGGTTACAATGTTTAGCACAATACATACCTTGAGAACCTTTTTTTTAATCAGGAAGTGTTTGGATTTTCAATCTGACCTATGTTATGGGGTATATGTGTTTATTATCTGTTTCTTTAAAAAGTTTTCATAATCCTAATGTGAAAAAGAACAGTTCTTTCTCTACAGCTAATTGAGACCTCCAGAGAGGCTAAAATCAAAGTTCAAGATGAGTCTGAGTAGTACAATTTGCAATACAAAGCAATAAAGTACTCCTTAGATTTACAAAATAATCTTCTATACTAATGTAAGGTAGTAGAGGAAAATAAAGCCCTGGTTTATTCTCGCAACATTTCCACAAGTAGAGTTTACAGCCTTCACCCCCAATGGATAAAACTACTTTATTTCTCTCAAAATGGTTGTGTGTGTGTGTGTGTGTGTGTGTGTGTGTGTGTGTGTGTGTGTGTGTGTGTGTGTTTGTGTGTGACAACTCAAAGAGAAAACAACCATCCAACAATAAGGACCACAGATAAACTTGGGAATAAAGTTGGAAATGTATCTGTGTAGGGGTTAATATTGAAGGTTTACATTTGGATTTAAAAGTTTTGACCTAA
This sequence comes from Pithys albifrons albifrons, assembly GCF_047495875.1. Lineage (NCBI taxonomy): Eukaryota > Metazoa > Chordata > Aves > Passeriformes > Thamnophilidae > Pithys > Pithys albifrons. The sequence continues at coordinate 10,139,468 of NC_092464.1, forward strand.
TTTTAGAAGCTATTGCTCCTTTATTTTATTATAAATTCAGTTAAAACACATTGGTTAAATATAATTTTAGCTATTAAACCTGCACATATCTTATATAACATCATATAACACCTTTTGGACTTAGTGAAATGTATGATGTATAAACAGGGAATTCTTAGTATAGATTCAAATAAACAATATTGTTCTCATTTTAATCTTAACAAAGCTAGCACTGAAAATTTGTAATGTCAATGGATTGGAAGAATGGAAATGCATTATGTTTAAATAGCAGATTGAAAACACACATAGAAACATAAAAGAAAACCAAAAGGTCAAACAATTCCCTTTGACCATTTTCTTTCCTTTTTCTCATTCTTTTTAAAGATGCCTTCTCAAATAACAGCACAGTGTACAGTCATGATTGCTAGAGTGGTTGCTCAAGAGTTGCAAAAGTATTTTCCCACAATGGTCATGAGATTTTGAAAGTAAAAACAAGAGAGATCTGTGGTACATTTCATGTATTGATTGACCTTTGTATATGACAGGAAAGTACCTTCACTTTGTGAGCACAAATTACAAGAAGAAAGTTTGAGGCAACACTTCTGCCTTTGGACTCACAGACCTCAATTTTCTTTTCAAGACTATAATAAAGACTAACCTGCAGTTCCACTGCCCTAGTGTAAGCACAAATTGGCTGAGGCTTGATGTTTCCTAGGGCTGCCCAGATTTGGAGAAGAAATGCATACTGACAGAAGTGTTCTCACCTCCCACATGTTCCACTGTATCCCAGCCTGGGTAAAAGTGGGGAGCTCAGCCCTCCTCAGGGAAATTAGAGCAGAGCAAATTGTATGTTCCCAGAGCACTGTCTGCACATCAGCTGTGGCCAAGGCTGAAAGATGAAGCTTGCCATCTTCGAGACATAGAACAGGATATTTTTTGAAAAGCCAAGGCAGGTAATTCAAAACCTGGATCCCAGAAAACAGGTTTTTCTAATTCACAAGTTTGTAGCTGGAACATGAGGTTGCACACAAAAATCAAGCCCTCTAAAAGTAGAGAAATATAGAATTATAGAAGCATAAGCCAGTTTGGGTTGGAAGGGACCTTAAAGACTAATTCCAACCTTCCTACCACAGGCAGGGACACTTTCCACTAGACCAAGTTGCTCAAATGCCCAGGGATGGGGCAGCCACAACTTCTCTGGGTGACCTGTTCCAAAGTCTCACCCCTCCTAACACATGAGTGGCTATTCAAGGAATACTCTCAGATTTAACAGCTGCCTGTTCAGACACATCAGGAAGTCTGAAAAAGGAGTAAACAGACCTATTTCACCTTTTACAAAGTTTCTACCAAGGAAACACTTTTTTTCCCAGTGATATAACTATTCTATTTGGCCAGAGAGGAGATTTTCGAACTGGTTCTGTCCCCCACACATTTTCAGCTCTGGCTGAAATAAACATAACCACCCATCAGTTATGAAGTGTCTGAACTTCAGATACAGCAAACATTTCTGCTGCAGCATCTTGTAGGTCATGTCACCAGTCTTAAATCTTATTACCCTGTTTTAATTTCTAGTACTGAATACAGTAATTCAAATTTTCTCATATATCCAGGAATCCAGTTGGGCAAATGACTGAAAATTAAATTTGTGCTGTAGATAGGGATACTTCTTCAATATATTGCCAAAAAAGGGGGAAAAACCCCAACCAACAAACCAAAAAAACAAACTCCCCCCCCCCCAAAAAAAAAAAGAAAAATACCCCAAAAAACCAAGAAGAAAACCAAAAGCCTAGGACAAAAATAATTCAGCAGATAAAATACACTTATTTCTAGAAGGCAGGCAGTATGCTTTGAAAAAAATCTTTATAAAATAGCAAAGGTAAAGATCAGAAAGAAATGCAAATAAAGAGAGAAGTATATATTTCCAAAGTTAAGTTTCCTAGATTAGTGAAAGAGAAAATCTCCTACGGATCCCGAATAAAAATTTCCTCTCCGTTTATTTTGTGTTGTATGGGTTACTTTTCCATTTCAGTGACTTCTGTAACAGAGGCAATTGGTTGTTATTGACCATTTGTATGGGGCTCCATTGGCAGTAGCATTTTGAGGCAAAAAGTGCCTTTCCCAAAGATCCTGTGTTGCTTTAAAGCATGTAAGAGTTTCAGTATGCCAAATGCACGTCGTGCTGTGAGCCATCACAGCAGTACACAGATATTGATTTAGATAGAAACTGGAGAGCCAGGGAAGATGGAAAGGGCACAGTGTGCTCTCTGATGCGTATGCATTATTTAGCTTTCATAGTTTCATCTGAAGTTAGTGACTATTTAGATAAAATTATAGAATCCATATCACTGCATTCAATACAGGTACATCAAATTACCTCTGAACCAGAGATATAGATGATATGGCTTATTTCTTCTTGTAGTTACTATGAAAATGGCTTTTAGACATGATCTATTTTTTGAACTTGAAAAATATACCTGGAAAAAGTATCATGTTGTGACAAACAAAAAAAAATAGCATCTTACCTGATTGGTTCCCAGAGAGTTACACTCAGAGAAATCTATCATGTGAATTCCACTGTTTCTAACACCTATGAATGTCAAATGGCAGACTTGAGACAACTAATTGGGAATTTCTCTAATATTGAAACATATTAATATTCATGGAGTAAGAAGACAAAGGCAAAAAAGAATGCAAGGAAGATGCATTCCACTAACAAAGGCAGAAAAGAATGCAAAGGTCACAAGAGATCATATTTACATTACTAGCTTGGATTAAAGTCCCAATGTTTTATTTTTACTTCCATACTTTCCTAACATGTCCTTACCCAAGACAGAAAAAGAGTAGGCTCAAATCACCATAAATTATAACTTTTGGAAGCCAGATCTTCTACTTGAAAGTGAAATCTCAATAATTTCTACAACATTTTATGAGTAACTTTACATATGCAAAAATGAACATGAGAAAAAACTGAGAGCCTCATACACCACTGAAAAATATTTTAATTGAATTTTCTCTTTAGAGTTTCATATTTTGCAATTCTTACCAAACTTGTGTACTATGATAGGGTCATGTGGAAAAGACTGACAAACACTAAAGTTTCAGGAGATTATCCTTATATTAATCTGTTCATTCTACCCTACCAGCCCTTTGCACAGAAACATCCTTAATTAAGAGTATTAGTATGAAAAGGATTATCGTGTGAATAAGCACTTTCAGACCAAACTGAATCACACACAATCTCTCATAACAAGCTCAAAAATAAATATATTCATATAGAAACATACACTTATTTGACTTAGCAGTGCAGAAACATTGACTTGCAGTCAAACGCACACAAGCAGATGACTCTTACACAGTAATCTCTGTGAGCTGAAACCTTCTAACAAAAATGAGCCATTTTCAAACAAACAAATTAAATGCTTCCTGTTGTAGTTTTGTATCAAAGCATTAGATAAGTATTGAGAGGACTTTAAAAACTACCTTATGGTTCACCTGAGAAGTAAGTTCCTCTTCTAAGGAAAAATAACCCAACTACACTTGTCACAAGCTTCATCACCACTTGCAGAGCATATACTCATATTAAAAAGTAAAGAGCATATTTGTATATATATTTTGTAGAACATTAAAAAACCCCAAACAAACCACACTGATTCCACCAAAGATGTATGTAATGGTAGGGTTTTTTCACAGACAATTATTTACTTGTAAATATGATAACAATAGCAGCTATTATTTTTTACTGAATACAGAATTCTAATTACATATGACACAAGGATAAGACTGGTTTAATCAAAAAGAAATGTTTCCAGTTACAATTAATACTAGCCTTTGCATTTTATAATGTGGATGATACCTTAGAAATATGATATCATTCTGGGCATGTTTGAAGTTGCATCTCTAAAGTTAGGATTCTATCTTTACTAGATATGGTCCTATTTATAACCTGAAAGAAGTGCATAAATAGAAGAAAGCAAACATTTAGCTGTGGAATTGCATGAAAATACTGTTGCTATAGTGGCTTCTTTTCTATTATCCACTGTTTAATTTAGAAATCCCTACAAGGCCTGAGCTAAATTAATGAATTGATATCAAGCAAAGCTTCAAAATGGCATTTAAAATTTGAAATAATCTATATTTTATTATTTAAATATGAGTTAAATACCACTTGGTCTAAAAAGAAACTAAACAAAGCTGCCACACACAAATAAATCCCAGACCAGATATTTGGGAGAGTATTTCCAATAGCACACCCAAGTCCTGAACAGAGTGCTCTAAATAAGAGTTAAGGACATGTACAAGTCAGGACTGGAAGAACATTCCTTCTCATCCTTAGACCTTGGAGAAACAACTACAAGGGATAGTTCAGCAGCACCATAATTTGGGGCCCAAGTCCTGCAAGTCTTTTCTGTGCACTTTTCCTGCTGAAAACATCACAAGAACAGCTGCTTTCACAGGATTTTTCAGGGAGTCTCAGGAGATATTCTTGTTATGTTACTGCAGTACTTTGAATGACAGTCAGACAGCAAAAACAACAAGAGCAAGATCCAAGGAGAGTGAGGATAGGGGTCATAAACAGGAAAGATAAAGAAAGATAAGGAAAAATGGATCATGAAAAAGGAAGGATTAGAAAATATCAGCAAACAGAGGGAGTGGGGAAACCAGAAAATTAGACAAAACCAGAAATGAAGTGAAAAGATTTACAGTAAATAAGTTTTATGATAAGAGACCAGAAAGGGAAAATAAAGAACTCATCTTGAATGCAGAAAGAAAGAAAAAGAACCTTATGGTAGAAGAATTGACATGGAAGGTTTGAGTAAGGACTGCATGAAACTTGCAGTAAGAGGCAAGAGATGAATACAAACCCGATGCCACATAACTGGGAAGACGGAATAAACAAACTGTGAATAAATGGCACTCATAAAGCAAGCCCAGCTTGCAATACATGTGTTTTTATTTTCTATTGCTAACAGAAACATGTGTTGAGTTTGTAGTATCCATTTATAACTTCTCTAAAAACTTTCAGGAGCAGGTAGGACTAATAAGACCTTGCCTGACACAAGCCTGGTAAACAATGATTGATTTTTCCATATTCGCACATCACATTTTTGGTATGTGTTTCCTCCCTTCTTTGCAATAATGTTGTCATAAAGCTAAAAATCACACTCTAAATATACAAACACAGAAAGTTAAGATGCAAAAGTGTTTGCTTTTTTTGCGCAACTTTGCAATTATTCATAAATTATTGCCATAGGAAGACAGCAGGGAGTCCCAATGGAACTGCATTTAAAATGTGATTCTGCTCCTTTCCAGGCACTGGAGACTCTGACATTTATGTGCTTAATGGCCATAATGGTGGATATTCAGATAGGAGAGGAAAGAGATGAGTCCTGATATGAAAAGAGGACTTAAAAAAGAGATTAAAGGTAGCAGCAATCATTGCAAGCTTTAAGCCTGATCTGGGGGACAGGGATGTCAAAAGGAAAGCTTTCATTAGCTTCAGTGCCCTCTGACTCGAGTTGTTTTCCATTCTGGAGGGCAGGAAGGATTATGTTTTGGAAAGATGCAAGATTGAAATCATACACAGGCATTAAAGATGCCTCTTCTCTGCCTCAAGTGTGGCACAGGAACAATTGTTTGGCTGGGGGCAGGAATCACATCGGCAACTCACAGTCATGAAAACACAATCACACTCAGATCGCTCACCAGAGTTGAAAAATTTTGTTATGTTTTTCCTCAAGTTACCTTGCTAGCTGTTTTCCCTCTTCCTTTCATTTCTAGGGATGAAGCACAGAAAAAAATGCTAGAATGGCTAGTATTGTGATATTTCTCTAAAACAATCACTAGACTCTCAAAGTTAAGTAATCTTAAATACAAGGTGGTATTTTGACTAATTGGCAAAATGACATTTCCTCAATATTGTTCTTCCTTTTCCCTTCTATATTACAGGAGAAGAAATCTACGATTTTAGTAGATAAAGCTTCTTAAGTCTCCACTGATAAAAGTAGCTTAATAAGATGCAAAATGTTATACTTCCTCTAGTCTACCTTCCTTATCTTTCTCCCCCATACCCAAATCCCCAAAATACATTTAAAAAAATTAATGACAGCATGAAGAAAATAGTAAGACTCCAAACATGCAGATGTGTAATTTTCACACCTTTTTTTCCCTCCTGTAGTTGTCTAGAATTAGCTTTCTAAAGGAAAAAAGGAGATACATTATAATTTCAAAATCTCTCTTTTCCATCATAAAATATTGCTAATACATAGACTGAGATAGTTATGTCTATTTTTACTTTGGAGAATGTAGATGAAAGGCAGGCAAGGCATTTTTTTTCTGGACTGCTTCACATGCACATACACCCCTTTCCAGTGTTGTTTTAATCTCAACTGGAGGTGACTACTCATTTGTAAAAGAAAAGAGGTTAAGAGGCACTAAATAAAGATGACAGATAGCTTCATAAAATAATTTAAATTACTCTGAAAAAGAACTGGGTAGAAAACAAAGATGACGCTGTTTACAGTAACAATATTTAAAATGTATTAATTAAACCCAGAGCAGAACTACAAAAGAGAGAGGTGCTTTGAAGATGGAAAGCTCTGAATGCCACAGAACGCTTTGAAGTTTCTCAGTTTCCTTTGTTTCTCACTCATAATACATGAGGACACTCTGCAGTAGCTAAGCTTTAACTTTCAAGGGACCTTTTTCTGTTTGTTCCACCATTAATGAGAAAAAAAAATCATACCCCGCTCTTGCTATTCGTCTTTAGAATTCATGGCAGAGAGATCCACTGATGCTGTGAGAGCTTCTGGTTCCTATTTGGGAAGGCTGATTTAATCTGTTGAAGGTTACACTGCAGTCGTGCCAAATCCACGCCAGCCTTTAGGACAAATTAATCAAAGCAGTCACCTAATCCAGCTTCCATTACACAATGGAGGCAAAGACAGCGATGCTGGAGCCAGTTTCAAACCTGCTCTTAAAAAACTACTCAATCTAAAAATTTTAGTTGCAGAATCTATTACTTGAGTTTCTCTCCATTTCTCTCTCATATGTTTTCTCTGTCAAACATTTTAGCAGAATGATGTATCAATAGTAGAAACATTTTTCTACTGGTACCTCCCCCAGGAGTGAGGATTTACAAATCAAGAGAGGAGCAAGAACTGGAGGAAGATGTTCTTGAGTTCAATATTGGAATACATTGAATCAAAAGGAGAACTCACACACTCCTATAGGTTTCTTGACCTTCCAAGGGGAAAATAACTTAATTTCTTATCCATGTTTCCTGAAGCAACAGAGGTGATCCTCCCTCCCCTTCCCCCACATCACTTTAGGTTTAGGTACAGCAGTTCCAAAGGTATATTATGTGCTGTATCTCCACAGATAACATGAACACATTGTCATGCAAACATGCAAATCACCACTTCTAGTTGCCATGGTTTCAAATTGAAACGCTGGCATCCTTTTATCATAGCCCAGCATAACTTACTGTAAAAAAAAAAAAAGGCAGCAAGGCAGCATGCACAGGCCCAGCCTGCATTACACCAGAGGAATGGGATAGCTCTAACCCACCTACTATTTAGAGGACTAAATCCTAGGTATATTTTTTTTAATTCCATGAGAACTTCTGATGCTGCATCTGGGTCCTGTTAATTAAAACCTTTTTACATAAACTGGTTCACATTGCCTCTAATTTAGAACTAAATGAAAGGAATGAACGTCAGGTTCCCAGCCACAACAAAATACCACTGGGAATGTGCAGCCTTCCAGTTCCAGCACTCAGAAAATACTGCATTAATGTGGTCAGGGGAGCTTTATGTTGAAAAGGAAGGGAGAAAAATACCCCAAAACTTTTACCAGTCTATTCATTGATTGCTTTTACAAAGACTTAGGAATGAAATCCCATGGAAGAGGTGAAGTCCAGAGAGGAACAGCTCAAAATTCTGTGCTGTCCTACTTGAGGCGCTGCTGTAACCCCCAGGAATGAGCCAGAACCAGCACTCTGAGGGTAACTGCTCCAACTGCCAGTGCTCTTCTAATGGCTGGAGAGATTGAACACATCTCTTGGAAACAATATGAGGACCTCAAATTTCCTTGTATAAATTAGTCAACAGATGCTAACAGTTTTGGATGTCTATTAGAGAAAAACAGGTTCAAGAGAAGAAAGTAACTGCTGCCTCATGTCTCATCAACCTGCATTTCACTACTGGACAGATTATTAATTGATTGATTGGATGAACTTACTAATCTAACTTGTGGTGCCTATATGAGAAGGCTGAATTTCCAAAGACCTCTGTAAGAGAATGGAAAGAAAGAAAGAACCTCCTACACAGGGTGAGTCAGAGTAATATTTTAACTTAGATGCTCTGAATTGTCCTCTGGGGAATCTTCCCACAGACTGAGAAATACATGAGGTGATTGTGGTTCTAATTTAGCCATATGAACCAGCTGGCCTGAATTCTGGGGTCATCAACACCTTCCAGAAAGCCACGTCTGGACAGGCACCAACAAACAAAACCAACCAACAGAGAAATAAAACTTGAAGGCCAGGTTAGACAGGCAATTCTGCTTGTGGCAGGCCTAGAGAAAGAAACCTGAAAGAACTGCTTTGTCCTTTCTCAAAATCAGGAAGCCTGGCCCTGGTCCTCTGCATTGGTGAGCACTGAGGAGCTGTTGGTTCTTGTATGGATACACCTGTGGAGGGATGTGATGCCTTTTTCGTGCTGTCTCTCTCACAGCAACATTTTCTAGCAGTGTGTGCCTCAAACACCTAGAGTGGGCATTTTGTTTGCATTTCACCCAAGGTAAGAAAAAAATAAAATCAGATAGCTGAAAGTCAATAAACCCCAAATGTTCTACATTTAAAAACAGAAAGTAAACTAAGACTTAAATTATTTGCTACACAAGAATGATCACTGTTATCTTCTCTCCCCAAAATTAATATTTATCCTACTTAATTAAACTCTCCCTTACACCCATGTACACTCCACTTCAAGCCTGAATACTAAATATTATTAATAATTACAGCTAGTACACTGATTCATGCAAACACAAGTCACACATTTCTAGAGTCTAAAGAGGTAGTCAGTTTTTATTATGGGAAGTCCCAAGACATGAGCTCTGGCACTCCAGATTTTATGGAAGGTTTTCTGTGTGTTTGTGGTTTCTTTCAGTGAGTTAAAATAGCACATAACTTCATATTACCTTGAAGCCTCTGTGGCTTTTCATCAGTAGCTTTAAGGTAACCTTTCCACTGCCTGTGGCAACTGTGTTCTGCACCCTCCTGTCAGTGCCAAATAATACCAGATGTGAGTATTCCACCAATTATTTCACGACAATCCTTCTGTTTCCAGTGTAAGAGAGTCTCCAGTGGCCTTTCCATTATTTTTAAATTAGGAAAGAGATTAGAAAAAAATGCTTTTTCACCCCTACTCTCTCATTTGTAGGTAGCTATATGCACCTAACGAGAATTGTGACACATTTACAATTGATTATCAAGTGTTATTCTGAAAAAAACCTCTATAATCTATAGCTCAAAAAGTTATAAATCTAATTATTATTTTAAAATAAAATTGTAGAAATTAATATTCACAGATGTGGAGACACAGAGCCCCAGCTACACCCTGGGGCTCTTTATTAGTCTCTTTGACGAGTATCCGGTTCCTTTCTCTTGTCATCTCTCTCCTCTGTAAATACCTTGCTTAATAGTTGAATTAAACCAAACTCTTCAAGAGCCCCAAACTAAGTTTGGATTTACAGAGGCTGGTGCTGTTGCACTCAGGAAGCCTTACCCTCCTTTTGAAGAAGAATTAATGAAATTTTCACACCCAGAAAACACACATACCCATATATCGAAATACTAATTTATTCTACTTTTTCTTTGACATGTGATACTTTCCTTGGGAAAAAAAAATGGTAGCATATGATTTGTCTTAAATAGGAAAAGCAGCATAATTTTAATGTCTATTTTTGTATTAGGTCCCCTAAGACAAATGTTCTGCCCCATCTGCTGGTATAAACTGCAAGGCTCCAGAATCCCCTCCCCTCCATTCCTCCCTGGTGTTTATCCCCCAATGTGTTCTCTGCACTTTCCCTTTCTCTGCAACGTGAGCCTGTCAGATGGTTGGGAAATGCACAACTGCCTTGTGGCTACTCCGTTTGAAGTACCTTTGACGTTTCCATCTCCCCAACATCTCTTAGTCTTTGAAACCAATCAAAGGAAAAACTGTCCTAAAGCAGATTTTATTACTGTTGTACTTCATTGATTCCAGATAAATTCGAGTAGAAATAAATCTGGACCAACAGCATTCAAGGCAGCATTATTCTTTTAGGAGCACTTAAAATGTACTAATTAGGCTAAATTGCTATTATGATGTTAAGCTGCGAATGCAAACATCCCTTAAATACAGAGCCCCAAATGCAATAATAGAGTGGTAAAAGCCAAAAGCAGACAGAATACAGTAATTCTGCCACCAGGTAACACAACTGATGGCATAAATAATTTGCTTAAAACTCTGTCTCCAAAAATGACTGATCTTAAATACTGAAGGAAGCCTGTGCAGAAACAGGGCCTGGTAGAAATATTTGCCAGAACAGTGCTGCAAAAAAACCCCAGGGCATTTCTGAGCCAGAAGTGTGGGTTTTGTTTTAGCAATTAATGGGGTTTTTTTTACACTAACTTGTGCATGAGGTTCTTTCAATCCATATAAACTTTAGTATTCAAAAAAAAAATGTTGACAAAGTCTTTGTCTGCTTGATAGTGCTTTGTTTGTAAAGGCACTTCTTTCTGCTTGTTGTCAGTTTGGTTCCCAACAGGCAGAAATAAGAACATTGTGTGTGCAACGTTAGAATGACTGTTCACTGTATAAAACATAAAAAAAATTGATGGTCCTGAAGACAGAAGACATATTCAAACCCTAGAAATAACCTCAAGCCAGCCATGATTTTAAAGACCTCTATCATATCTTTCCATCAGTCATATCACTTTAAACAGACTCCTATTCTATTTCATCTTTCCCTGCACACCAGATGTTCCATACCTTTGATCTTCCTTGTCACTCTTCTCTATATCTTTGCCCATAAAAATGTACTTTTTGGAGGTGGGAGGAGCAGATCTTCAAGCATTTTGGAACTTGGGCACAGCACGATTTTGTAACAATGATATAATGGAGTTTTCTCTTTCCTGTCTCTGCTTGCCTAACCCCTAATTTACTTTCAGTGCTTCTATTGAACACTGGACTGGCATTTTCACAGAATTATATATTATAATCAGAAATGTCACTCCTGAGTACTTACAGTTAACTCACTGTCCATCACTGTATATGCAACATTAGAACTGAAGGGGTTTTTACCCCTAAGTATCACATAATGTTTATAAAACTTGAATTTAATTTGCTATTTATTGCTCAGTCACTCATATGTCCTTCTTCAATGTTACACAGTCAGTCCTTGTCTTGAATATCTTGAATATCTCAAATTCCTCAGCAAGTTATTCTGTCCTTTTTACAGATCATTTATGAATCTGTTGAAGAGCACAAACCGCAGTGGGATTCAGCTGGCGACACCTCTGCATTGTGAAAATGGAACATTTATTCTTATTCTCATCTGGCTCTCTTTTTACTGACTATTTATCCATGTGATGACCTCCCTATTATCCCAGAGCAACTCAGCTGCCTTGTTGAGAGATAGTGCTGAAAGCCTTTTGGAATTCCATGGGAGCCACACCAATGGTATCTCCCTCCAACACACACTTGTTACTGAATTCAAAGGCCTGAAGTCGGGAGGCAGGACTTTCCTTTTCAAAGGTTGAGCCACTCCTAATAGGCCATACACATTTACGTGTCCAATGATTTAGTACTTAGAATAATTTATACCAATTTATCAAATACAGATATCTGGTTCGGTGATTTGTCATTTTTGTCAATCTTCTCTGTGAACTTTTCTATGAACTAATATTATATTTACCATCTTTCAGTCTTTTAGGGCGAGACTTTCCCCTGACACAACTGACTCAGGTATTTCATTCACAGTTTGAATGATTTCGAGCAAGTATAATCTGGCCATGGTGATGTATTATTCCCAATTTTGTCTGTTTGTTCCATGGATTCAACTTCAGAGCTGTTTGCCAAAAAATTCCATCCTATGGATTCTGTGAAAGGCTTCTTGTCTCCATTGAGTTTGAAAATGATTTAGTATTGGTTTTCGAGAATTTTGCAAGTTGCTTGTCTGATATTTTTTGCCTACTTTATTATATTTTATACTTAACTGGTCATTGCCATCCTTTCTATTTTTCTCTTGAATGTACCTGAGATTTCTTGAGGTATTTTCCATTTTCATTCTCTCTTACCATGTTGTCTGTGTTTTGGTCTTCCTGAAGTATATTTACTAAATGGCATGAATTTGGCTGGAGTTCCTAATATAATGTCTTTAAACAATCTCCATTGAACTTATCTAGCATTTTTCACAACCTTTTTAGTATATTTTTAACTATATATCTTGCTACTTAATGTGCCTTCTATTTTAGAAACTAAACAGAGGAATAGTGGATTTTTTTGCATTTGCTGGAAAGTTGAATCTGAGTAAAACATGGTTTCTGCTACAGAGCAGTTCACTGAAACATTATTAGCCAATTCTTTCACCAGTGCTCAGGACCAAGTAGAACTGTTCACAGGTTTCCTGAGTGCCTGCTTCTATCAGACATTTGTCAATGAAGTAAAAATACATAGATATAGCAATTAATCCAGACAGGACACAGCATTTGTAATCTCATTCAGCATGTCATTGTATCCATTGGAAGTCTTATTGTATCCTCCCTTCTATATTTCATATTTTATTACTTGTTTATGTATTTTTTATTCTGTTCTTGTATATTCATTTTCCTATTTAGAACTGCAATTTCAATCATAACTCACTGACATGGCTTTCCATAATATGCTAATCTGATCTGATTATCAGATTTCTTTAATGTATAAAAACTTGAAGCTGAAACTCCACAAAATTCGTCAAGGGACTCACATTGTCCTTTGTACAATTTGTATACTAGAATCTTAGAATCATAGAATTGTTTAGGTTGCAAAATACTTGTAAAACCAAAGTCCAACATTAAGCCAGCACTACCAAGTCCACTACTATCCATGTCCCTCCATGACACATGTACACAGCTTTTAAATAGCTCCATGGATGGTGACTCCACCACTTCCCTAGGCAGCCTGTTCTGGTGCTTGACGACTCTTTCCATGAAGAACTTATCCCAAATATCCACTCTAACCCTCCCCTGGCACAATTTGAGGCCATTTTCCTTTGTTCTGTTGCTTGTTACTTGCAAGACAGACCGATCCACACCCTGGTTCAGCCCCATTTCAGGTGGCTGGAAAGAGTTCCCCTGAGGCTCCTTTTCTCCAGGGTATCTATCCTGATACAGCTTTCCTTCCGCATTTGCAATATATTTCTTAGGCACTCTGGCTTTACTTAACCTGAGGATGACTCTTGGCAATCCATCTATCCCCATTACTCTTGCAGGTAGCCTAGACTGGGTGACCCAAAGCCTTCCTGCTCCTCATTTGGGCACGTACAAATGGCAAAAAGTGTGAACACAAGCCAGCTATAGACATCCTACAGGCACAGGGAGGAGGACTGGTGATACACTCAGGGCAGCCTGCAATTCAAAGTATTCTGTGTGTACTCTATGACTTAGCATGGAGGTGTAGCTATCAGCAATGATCACCTTTGGTAAAAGGACATGGCTGACTCTACAAAGAAACATTTATGGATAACAGAATAAGTAATAATAATAAGTGATTTCCATAATAATAAGAACATCAAACAGCTCATAGAATCATATAATGTCCTGAGTTGGAAGGGACCTTAAAGATCATCTAATTCCAACACTCTTGCCATAGGCAGGAATGCCATTCACTGGGTCAGATTGTTCAGGGCCCCCATCCAACTTGGCCTTCAACACTTCCAGGAATGAGGCATCCACAACTTCTCTGGCCAACCTGTTCCAGTGCCTCACCATCCACACAGTAAAGAATTTTTTCCTGATATCTAACCTAAACCTGCTCTCTCTCAGTTTAAAACCATTGCCTCTTGACCTGTCACTATCTGCCTGTACAAGACGTCCCTGTCCCTCATTTGTATGAGTCCCCTCAAGGTACTGGAAGGCTGCAGTGAGGTCTCCCCAAAGCCTTCTCTTCTCCAGGTGAACAACTCCATCTCTCTCAGCCTGTCTTCACAGGAGAGGTGCTCCAGCCCTCTGAGCATGTCAGTGATTGATGCCATTTATTGAGACACAATCCACCAAAGGAAACATTTAAAAAACTATTTACAGTTCAGAAAACTATAGCGTGACTCAAAGAGATCTTAATAAGATTGCAGTCAGGCAACAAATATGCATAAGTCGAAGTAGGGGTGTTGAATACTAAGCAGCCTGAGCAATTCTGTGCTATTACCACACTGTGGAAATCTCAGTAAGATCCAAATGATAAAATATATTTTCCATACATTATACATGCACACACAATGTACAGATTTCCATAACATAAGGATCCTTACTTTTCAAGGGGAAAAAATATACACATGTTCTGACTCCATCTATGGTGAAGAAGACCCAGAATCTTCCCCACAAAATATTAAGTTATGCAGCAAACCTTCCCTATGCTTCATGGCATGAAGATGAAATGCATACCTTGCTTCCACCTAAGAATACAGAGTTCAGGAGCATTATGCAGACTACTATGAGTAAAGAAATGTAACTACTTGCTAACACTGCTCACAGTCAGAGAGGAATTGGAAATAAGGCCAATTACTGGATATATTAAGTAGCTGTGCAACCAGAGATGTGTTTTTCATCACCCCACATGTTCCACAGTTTCTGCTTCAGAACTCCTCTCCTTGAGAATTGAACAGCTCTTCACAAACTTTGTTACAGCTGAGAAAACTCTGTTTTAAGCCTTCTGGTATTTTTACTACTTAAAAGAAGATATAAAGTGATTGAACTTCACTAAGGTCACACAAATGGCATTGCTTAAATTAAAGGTGTGTGTGACAAACTGATTGAGCTTAGTGTGTGGAAGTCTGTGAGGACACTACCAAACACTTACTGTTCTCAGCTCCTCTTTCCTCAGCCATCAAAACAAAGCAAACAAGTGAGATAAACAAATTAATAGCATCTACAGTGAAATCCACATCAGCATAACTAGGTAACTTTTAAAATACTACATCTTAACCAATTAAACCAGCAATTTCCCTATTTTATGTTTCAAATAGGCTTTTACTTTTCTAACACATGTATTGGTAAATTCAGCAAGAGTAAATTCAGGCAACAATTAGAAAATTAAAATTATATATGATCAGCACAGTATATTAGTGTTATTACCAGAAAGCACAGGAGTTCCCTGAATGACAAAAGCACAGATGCACCAACTCTCTTTCTCCTTCCATCTTAGTCTTATATAAGGAAAAACTCTTCCTAATATCTTTCTAATTATAACTGGGTTATTAATACAAAGGCTGTATATGCATTCACCTGAACTGTATATATATTAAAGTCTGGTCCAACACACACATAAATAAATTACTTGCAATATGAACCTCAGACTGGATATGGGAGGAACCACAAGTACACTCAAATGTTCGGTAGTTGGGATACCCAACACCAAAGAGGAAAGATTCCTTTCTCCAAGAGTGTCCATATTTTGCTACACTTCATCACCACTGAAAGGTGCAAAAACAGTAACAATAACCAAATTTCTGAATTTCTTCCTATTGCACCTTGAATGCTCCAGCCACCAGGCCAGTGTGTGGCTGTGTCAGGCTGGTCCCCCCTGGAGCTGGTGCTGCTCAGCTCTTAGACTATTGGTGCTGGTTCTACAGCAAGGGCAGGAAAGATCACCCCTTCCCCTTTTTTCACCTGTGGATGCCCAGTAGTCTGCTCTTCAGAGGCAACTTCAAAGCAGGGAAAACTGTGGTTTCCTGTCACTCTGAGGTATGATGTGTGTGAATTCTTGAGTAATCCACTTCTTGAGGAAAAATCCTTAGATTTTCCTCCTTCTGCCCATTTATCTTCAGAAGGAGCTCTGTTCCCAGGATTTTTTGTTAACCTAATTTTCATTTCTATCCAGGTAGCTCAACGCCATTGAGGCCGGAAGCAAATGGTGGTTTCCAGCTCACCATTTAAATGTTCTGCATAATTTTCACAGCTTCCCCACTCCTTTTCTGGACTAAACTCAAGGGAAAGGTTTTCTTTTCCTTCAAAAGTAAATTCCTTAACATGTAAATCCTATGGCTCTAAGTTTCTAAGTGTCTGTTTCTTATCCAGTCACATTTAAGTAAAATATTAGAAGCTAAAATTATTCTTAGTAAAGGCCTGAAATGAATAGGGAACCAGCCAAAGAACCAAAGTGTGCTAAATTTATTACCCCAGAGTACTGTTTTTAAAAAATTAATAAAAACTATCAGCTTTAAAACTTTAATTACAAGGGAAATTCAGGCATCAGTGGTAAATAAACAGAAGAGAAATAGGAGGATTGTAGCTTTATACATGTGCAGATATAGTAGCTGGTTTACACTGGCATAGCTTCCTTTTGCTTGAAAGTGAACCACTGGCACCTGGAAAAGTCAAGAGTTTCTCATAAAAATACATATTTAAAAAAACTATATTCAAAATGCTTGAGCAAATCCCTAGGGCAGACAGAGCTGAAGTCTAAATGTCACTGCTCTTTGGGAGACAAGATCAACCTATAACCTTATCAGAACACAAATTATGTCAGTGAACAACATCCAAAACCTGCAGAGGCATTTGAAAGATTTTTGGCATTCTAATTTATGGATTTCAGTTGCTGTTTTCAAACTTCCAGGCTGCTCAGAAAAAAACCAGGCTTTTTTCTTTAGTTCCTCTTTTTTTACTGGTTACAAAAGTCCTGGAAATCTATCACTTTTATCCTTGTGCATTTTGATGATGCATAGTACTGATTAGGAAGTGTCTCAGCTGGTAATAAGTTCCCCTTATAATTTTTTTTTTCAAATGCTGTTTTTATGCAATTCATACAGGAATCCAATTAGCATATCATTGTGACTGATTAAATATGCCTCACGTAAATTTACATGTCAAAATACATACTGTACTTAAACAAACAGACAAGGATGCCAGTCTTCTGTAAACAGCTTTGCATGCATAAGCTAACTCAGAAACACAAAAGCTTATATTTAAATTCTCAGTGACTACCTGAATAGAGTGAAAGGGAGACAGAAAGGTAATGTTACTCATGCATGAAGTGAGAGAATGAATATAGACATTTGTTTCTCTTTGTCTCTGAAGAAAACTATTGACAAGAGATTCCCCATCTGCATATGAGGCTGTCACGTCAGATTAGCTCATCAGGTAATGGAAATTTGGCCTCTGATCCAGAAAAGGTCCCTATACACTAAGAATCAAGACTGTTTCAAAGAGATTGTATTATCTTAGACAGCAGGATTAAATTAATATGGGAATGACTTCTACTGGAGGAAATTTTTTGTTAAACATGTGCTAATGTTTATTATGCAGAGCATCCACTTCTCATAAGTGATCTTTCTTGGCATGTATTCATTACTTTTTGACCTTCCTTGCAACCGAAAAACAAACAAGTAAGTGCACCCCCTCTGGAGCATGGAGCCAAGACCTCCAAAGACTCACTCATGCTAACACACATTATGGAAGAGCAAAAGTACACTGTCATCAGATGGATCAAATTAATCCCCCAAAACTGGAAAAATCATGGTGGTCAATAAAAAAGGACTGGGCTGACAAGTGGACATTGCAGCCACTCTTCTTAACTAGCAAAGAGAAGAATTAAGTTTCAATTCTTTTTTTTTTATAATAAATCTTAAACAAAGGAAGGTCTTGGAGAGGAGCCCTCAAAATGCTGAGCAGTTCACACATATCAGTGCAGTGTCCCGTTTGCTCTTGTCTACTCGAGGTTGATGAACATTCCATTATTCCATGCAAAGACTGACAGTTTCTGGAGAAAAGGCTGAGAATCTCCTCCCAGCATTTTACTAGCCTTGTGATTAAAGGTGTGGGTTCAAACTCAATAAGGCAGAGGAAAACAGTGAATTCTTATCTTCATCCTGCCCATTTCTGAGAGGAGGCCGAGCTTTCATCTACAGAAATGAGCCAGGAAGAATGATTATGTAGATTTGCATCATGGTTTGTAGCACAGGTCAGATGGAAGAAACATGCCAGATAAAGTATCAAGTAGTTGTAGAGCAAAAATATGTGTATATGACTAGATATATTCAAGAAACAATTCAAGGTGAAGTCTGGTGTTTTCAATGACTTCAGTGGAAATTAGATTAGGCTACCACTGAGCACAGCAGAAAAAAAATAAAAGGACACCTTAGCCATGACTTTAATGATGTCTCACATGTAAACAAAATGTGGTTAATTTGATCCATATAATCTCCTTCTGATTTCACACAAACCAGAAGAGCGAAGGGAGAAACAGTGCATAGCGTGGAGATATTTTTTGCACAGCAATGATTTGTCTCCTAAGGGTGAGATAATCTACCCAATTGCATGTGCTTATTACCATCACAGTGCCTTCTTCTTATGTGTATTGTAGTATAGAGAGAACTACATAAGTCACCTGAGAGTCTCAAATAAGAAATGCGATTGAAGGACATTTCAAAATAAATTCAGGATGTTGAAATAGTGACATGATAAAAATATCAGGATAATGGAACAACATCTTGTTGTTGTGATTACAAAAAGCAAAGGTCTCATATAGTAGACAATAATTATTATGTGTCTATGGTTGCTGCTGATTCCATATACTGTTACTTCATCTAATATATAAAAAATTTAGAACAGATTTCTGCATTTTCCAGTATCTAAAATCAGCAATTAAGAATGTTTCTTAGCCAGATTTAATATTGACAGAATTAAATTAAGTTTAATTTTTATCCCAAATGTGAAGAAATGTATTTTACAAGTTTCAATCTACATCAAAATCTCCAGTCTACATTAGTAGCCATCTGAATTGTAAATGTACTAAAAGAATTGAAAAGAGAAATTTATTGTTACAGCTCTAACTGCTGTCAAAGGGATGACATTATAAGACTAACAGTGATAAGTGATGTAAAATTTTCAGATACTACAGCAATGAAAAAACTTTTAGTGAATTCAAGTCAACTGCCTATCCATTTACTTTATCTTTCCTGCAAACAGATACAGATGCCCAACAAAAATACAAAAAAATATTACTGAAAAATCACAGGGGAAAAAATCATTTGCAGAAAAGTTTTTACTTCTTATCACTTCCTAAAATTTAAGGATACTCCTTTATGAAAATCATTATTTAACATCAAGCAACTACCGATGTTTTAATTATTAATAGAAAGCTGTAGGCAAGCTCTTATTTTAACAAAGAAAGTTATTTTCATTCCCTAAGCTTTAAGACTAACTTGCAATCTGAAATTTGTGTCATACAATTTCTGCAGAAAAGTCAAGGAAGACCTACACTTAATAACCGTTGCCAGCAGTTTTGGTGCTTCTAAATGAGAAGCATGAGAGTACCAGGGAATTGAATCCCATCCAAGGGAAGCTGTGGGTGGAATTCAGCTGCCAAATAAAGACATCCAAGCCCAAGTGCCTGCTTGCATATTGTTCAGTCATGTGAGGTCCCAGTGGAGTTAATAAAGGCCAAGACCAGCAGGTCCTGCCCAGCCGAGCAGCTCTTGGCTCTGCCACTGCAGCCTGACGAGAAACTGGACCAAGGCAGATACTGAAGCACCTAATGCTCTTGTAAATGCTCTGGTTATCCCATCCTGCCTTCAGAGACACGTGGACCCACCCAAAGTGGAGTCCCAGGCAAGTATCTCAGGCAGCTCCAGCACCTCCAACAGCCCCAGGTGTCTCCCTCGGGCAAATGAACCCCATCATCACTACAATAAATGCCTACACATGTAAGTCAATTGTAGGCATTTATATAAATATTTACAGAGTTATCAATGTTTATTTACAGATGATATTTATGTATCAAATATACACATATATTAAATATTTACATATTTCTTTCTGTGTATATTTACATCCACATCTCAACATGTATCTTTCTGAGCCAAATGTTGCATGAAACATCCCATAAGATACTTCAGGGTAAAGCCCATGGAACAAAGACATGAGCCTAAAGACAGGAGAACATTATGAAATCATTAGTGTTTTGGTTGGCAGTTGCCTTGAGTACAAGTAGTTATCCTAAAGAAAAAAAAGTTATTCCATCTAAAGACTTCCATAATCTAAAGTTAGCTAAACTGTGCTCCAGAGACCAGTCACACACATTATAAACCAGAGCAGATGTGATTATGTTGGAAATTCTGAGAATGTCAGGGAACTTGTCCCATGAAGGTGTTTGAGAGAAAGATGATATCAGGTATTAGAAAAATGGTGGAATATATCAGTAAATGTACTTAATGGAAAAAGGTTTTGCTTTTGTTTATTGAGAGAAATAAAACACTACTGCACAAACTAAAAGAATACCCATACATGCTGTGAGAAAGAGGCAGACATAGGCAATTTTCTAGAGGGGATTTTTTTTCACAGCAGTCAAAAATCATGTGGCATATCATGTGGCTAAAAAAATATGTCACGTCACTTAATCTACAACCAAGATTTAGCTTACTGTAGGTAAAAAACAAATTAAAAAATAAAACCCCAACTTAGAGAAAGACATCCTTCATTTGCTAATAAAGCTGTATAATTTGTTTAACTATCAGTGCCATTAAAGTCATACTGTGTATTGTCAGAGAACATATAAATTTTTCAGCTGGTGACTTTCAGATTCCATTTGCCTGTAATAGGGAAATGATTCAGTCACAATTCAACCTACAATGCACTTAATATTGTTTCTATTGAAGCTGACAAAATTCACGAGAAAATACTGAAAAATTGAAAACCATATTGAGTAAAAGTGACAAAAGTCACATCTGTGATTTAGTAGCATATGGCTTTTTCCTCATTTTTAAAAATGCAATGATATTTAAAGCTGCTAAGATATGTCCAAAATGGGATTACTTGAGATTTTTATTCACAATACAATTAAAATTAAGATTATTCTTAAAAATAATGAAAAATATTGTTTAGTAACATAGGAGATATTTATTCAGCAAGTGGCACAAATAAAAAGGAGAAGATATTGTATGCTTGATAAGGCTAATGGTCTAAGTTTAACAGTTGATAGAATTATGTGTGTTGAAGTACTTATTATGTTCCAAGAAGAACAACACTTCCCCCCACTCCCCAAATTTAATGTTGTTGTGTTTTGGGGTTTTTTTAACCAAGTGCAAACTGTGGCTACATTTGACATCCAGAAGGTCTCCCTAACAGAGGCTGACCTAAACACACTCCTCCAGCAGGTTTGTAATGAAGTAAGAAAAGGTTTCCTTGGCACCATGCCTTGTGCCCAAATTTTCTTCAATATACAGGAAAGGGGAGAGACAACCCAAAATTTCTCCTAAAAGGACAAACAAACATGAAGGGAAGGCTGTGGTCTGATGATGAGCAGAGACCCAAGTTATAGTCTAGTTAATCGTTGAAAGGATTTCCTTGCCTTTATTGCTACAAATATTGTTAGGAAAGGGAAAAATAAGGATTATTTACAATTGAAAACCAGAAGAACCTTTGCCAACAGTCAGGAGCAAGTTGAGAGAAGAATTTTAGAATGTTGTATGCATTTTGGATGTTAAATTTTGCTGTTGTGTTTTGCTGTTCATTTTGGAAATTTAGGTAGAGATTTGCTAATACATGTGCAATTTGTGGGGAGGAAACAGAATTATTTCTCTATATTAGGTAAGTTTATAAAACCAGGGGCTTCGAGAACACTCAGAGATGCTCCAGGCCACAATAATGCAAATTGCTTCTGGAGAGGTGGAAGAAAAGCAGGTTGGGGGAGAAAGGTAAAAATAAGTGACAGTTTGTATTAGAACCAAGCTAGCCTTTAAAAGAAATTGATTTCAACAACCTCCCAGAAAACACTTTTCCAGAAGACCTGTTGTTCCCATGTGCAAACTGGTGTTTACTCCCATCACATACTGCCACTTGCCAAAAAATGGCAGCCTGCTTGGAGGGGAGTCAGAGCCAATGGCTCTCACAAAAGCACTGACACCGCCACAAACACTTCTGTAAGGATAGCTCAGGTGTTTCTTGGAATCTGAAAGGAAGAGGGTCATTAAGTGTACCACTTAATTTTTTTTAAAGTGAATGGTGTTTGCTCTTAGCAGAAGCTACATGTGCTCTGGGTAGAATAAACCACTTCAAAATTACTTTAAAAACCCACAGACAACAGAATATTATGCTTTGCCCTTTCCCTCCACTTATGTATTCTATTGACTGTACACAGCAACATATGCCCTTTGAGATGACCTAACCACCTGAGATACCAGTGTGGGGTGGGCAGAGGTGACTGAAGGCCATGAGACAATGCCACTTTTCTGAAAGAACTTTTGGCAGCCAAAGTGCTGCTCAAGCAGTGCCCAAACTGCTGCCAGACCATGCTGGTTTTAATGAGGTAGAACCCAAGTTGCAAGAGGAAGGCAGAAATACCTTGCTCCAAAAATGCTGCCCTTCCATCAGCAGAAGATTTTTATGCCCACATGAATTCTGAAATGTGCTCTGAAGGTGTTTGAAAAAGATTTAAGGGATTTGCTTTCACTGGGAGATCTTCTTTAGTCCAAGATTTAAGCAGGACTCCTGTTGTAGTTAATTGAGAATAACAGGATCCTCAAGGGGCTGATACGTACTTGACCTATCTTAGACACCAATCATAAGTGTGATGGACATGCATGAGATAGATGAGATCGAGGAGATACAGATGAGACAGACACCTCTCATGGGATGAAATGTATTACCCTCTGGAAGCACTTATTACATTCCACTGATTGTAACAGGAGCCAAGGTTGACTAGCTTGTACTTAAAGTACCTCAAAAGACAGACATCTGAGTTAGAGGAGATGAAATCCACTCTTACATTTAAATTTGATTACAAAGAATTGAGTTAGCTGACACAATACTGACCATGACTGATTGGGTCCGTGCTCAGAAGGACAACTCCAATCCAACACTGAGCTGCAAGGCAGCCACTGTAATTAGTTGGCATGATGCTAAACACAACTTGCTTTTTTTCTGAGGCATTCAGTCAACTCATTTTTATCATGGGCAGAATCATTTACCAGTCAAAGAATGCAGTCTCAGAAATACTAGACAGTTAAGAATGATGCACCGGAGGTATTTATGGGGGAAAAATTGCAATTCTATTCTGAACACTTTAAAATATATGCTATTACTGAAGATAAAATATTAGCTCCAGCTTTAAAATTGGAAATGGCATATGTTCTGATCAATTAGTTTGAAACAAGAATTAGAATTCTACATTACCAAACTGAAAGATTCTTATAAAAAAAGCAGAACTGGATGAATGAAAAAATCAACACTCTCTGCCAATGTAAACTGACAATATTTGAAAGTGTTTTCTTTAAAATAAAATGTGAAATTAGGCTGCATACTGTCACAAGTTGAGTGAAACTATCTTCATTTAAAACAGCAACACTGATGTTGCCGTAAGGACAGACACGGGACTTGATGCATGTACAGAGACACTTAAATTCCAGTTCAGCTTATACATATGAAGATATTTATGTAAAATAACAGGCATAGAATTATAAAGAGAAAGAAGTGACAGCAATAATGCATGAATGGTATTTTATGTTTTGCTAAAGATGACTAATGAACTGAATTCCTATGGAAATACAGTGTGCCTGACATTCTCATACCTACCCATTGACTTCATAATGATTACTGCTGTTACAATGAATACAAAATTAATGAATAATAAATTAAATCCTTACACTAAATTGATATTAGGAGCCTCTTTAAGTCATTATTTTTTGTAACAGTCAAGTTACAATCCATAATAACCTTCTGAGAATAACAAGTTATGGATTTAATTACAGATAAAAAGAAATATATTCTATTAAAATGTGGGAAATTATACCCTAAAAAAATTAAAAATGGAGCAGATTTCTGAAAGCAGCAAAGAATGTTAATAAAACAAAATAAAAATATTAAGAAAATGGAAATTAGAATGTCATATTTTTACTTTTAGTGTTTTAAAAAGAAATATGCCAGAGTTAGGATAAAAGATGAACTAGCCAAGCATACTTATGAAAAGTTTGACTGGTTTATGACATGTAAAGTGTAGAGGAACTCTTTCATTTCTGTATTAAAAAATCCTGTCAGATGAATTTAGTTAACAATCAAAATAAATGTCACGTCTAAATTCTGTAATTCTCACTCATCAGAACTCTAAAGGACTCATCAGAAATCTAAAGTATTGAAGGGAATTTTTGTTCCTATACTTTTTACAGAAATATTCCTCGAGAAAAGAATTGTCAACTCCACAGATATGTATCTTTTTTAAAGTTTAAAAATCCTTGGAAATAAAACATAGATGATATTTTGAGCAGGCATGATCTACCTCTGTGTGACACCACATTTACTGTTAGGGGTTCTGTATTACAATATTTTAAGAATTTGGACACCTTTCAGAACTAAAAATAACTATTTCACCATAAATCATAGACAGTTTGATTTATCATGATAAATACCAGCCTCTAAATAAAAAGACACTCACTCCAGCAGCTTAGGCTGTGTCGCAAGGCTGGACCTGTAACTTCCACCTCTCCTGGCCCAAGGCAGAACCCGCCCGTGCACTTTGGAACCTGTTCAAGATCTCTGTAAGACCTCCATGAATAGAAGATGCATTGAGCATCCAACATGTTGTAACCATCAGGTACAACAGTTTCTAAATAAAACAGTGAAGAGTGGAAATATAATCACTCGTATTTTCCTATAACTGAAGTTTCAGACATGAAAAAAAGAATTCAAGAACTATACAGAGAAAGCCACAGTACATTTAAAATCTGTAAAAAGTGATGTTACCCTGGGACTGGTTTCTATATGAATGGCCATATCTGGTTCTTTTAGCCATGTACTGTATCTCCAGCAGTGCATAAAAAGAAGAGTATGGAAATCCAATACAACTGGTTTCACCTTTTTTTTTTTTTTAAATATGTACTTCTGAGAATTACCTCTTTAATGTGACAAATGTGTCAAAAGAATGCAGAGTGTCTTTAATATAAAAGTTATGAATGCACTTTGGTACATATATAAATATCAACACAGACAACCTGTCCCACATAATTGCTTGGCTGAGGACAGGACTTGGCCAGCAACAGCTTCTGCATCCCTGCAGGTCTCCACCCCAAACATAGTTTTACTTCTCATGACACCAACCACTAACAGTGGTTTGATGAACATGTGTGAACTGCATGTGTTCATACAGAAGAGGAACCAGGCGCATGAAGGGTTCTCTCCAGCAGCATGTTCTGGGAAAAGCTAACAGCCATTCCTGGATGGCTTACACACAAAAAGCCAAACTGAACCTATTCCTATGGGTACCAGGACTTGGAACAACACACGTGACAGGGAAAACACGCTGGGAACTGTCTGCTGTGTCACCAACCTCTCTGTCTTGTGAGCTTCCATTTACACTTTTTCTCAGTGAGGAAATTCGAGGTGTAGCATCTTTTGGAATGAGGAGTCTTATTGCCTTCTGTCTAAAGCCAAGATTTATTTAACTGTACGGCAATATTCCACTAAGCTTGTTTAAAACCCTTAAGGGCAAGTTATAATTCGTTTTCCTACATATGCCTCTACACAAAAATATATGCCATCTCTAACATTTATGATTGCTTGCAGTATAACAGATATCAGTATATCATGGATATCAGTTTAAAAGTTTAACAGAAGAGACCAAATTAGAGTTCTTAAGCTCTCTGATGCTCTTTACCTACAAGCAACACAGCAAGAAACCAATATAATGTGAGAGATGCATGCACTTACTTACACTGGCAAAGAGCATCAGAGAACCAGATGCAATATGTAGAAAAAAAATGTGATAAATATGCAAACTCTGCCTCATCACCAGTTTAATAACCAGAGAAGAGAATCAGCTTCCTTGTTCATACTGTCACTTCTGGAAACAGCTCCCTGTACCTGATATTCTAGGCTTCCCACTTCTCCCAGCTTTCAGCTCTTTTTTCTCCACTTTGCTGATTTCAGCTATTTAGTTATTCTATGAGAGCTCTTCTGCCAGTAGAAAAAGGAGCCATGGACAGAATCTGAGAGGAAAAGGGACTAGAAGAGACAAGCAGAATCATAGGATTGCTGAGAAAACCACTGCAAACATTTGTCTTCATCCATGTTTAAATCAGAAAACCTGAGAGGGACATGTGACCCTTCACTGTTAAGTTAAAAAGATATTAATTTACCATCAGATAATAATCATAAACATATTTTTCTAAAGTTTATAGAAAACAGAGTACTGGGAGCTGCCAAGAGAAAAAGAGCTTGCTTGCTTAAAATGTCGCCTAACTTGGAAAACATTAGTTGCTACATAAAGTCCCAGGTTCTACAGCAGGTGGATTTCTCAATTTGAAACAAATTATTGTTAAAATACTCTTAATTTAATATAAACTAATGTAAAACCATGTCTGAATTCCCTGTTCTGAAGTGGAAATAATTCCTGTTTGAACATGCAAATCCATTTTACAGCCAAGGGTAGTAACTACCCCCAGTGTGGTTGATTTTAGCTGCACATTTCCCATTAATGCTAATGGGAGTTTCACAGCTTTATTGCTGCACATGGGTGGAGAATATACCCTCAAGTTGTTAAATGAATGAAGAGAATGAATACATGATGATTCCCCTGAAGAGCAAAAATGCCAAGCAAAGAAATGTCAGAAAGAACAATATGATACACAGAATCCATTCAGAAAGGGATGGATAGGAAGGAAAAAAGGAAGCACTTTCTGGTCTCTTTTCAAAATCAGTTGTGCTCTGGGTTCCCTGCAATGATATAACAATTGAAAAAGCCTTAACCATCTCCTATTAAAGCTCAATCATGAAATCCAGAAGAAAAAAAAGCCATTTCTTCTCAATTAAAGTTCATGTTTCAATGGACCTATTGTTGTTTAGACTTTTTGGGATTTGGGGTGTGGAGGGGGGGAATTTGGGGGGTTTTGGTTGTTTTTTAACTATCTATGCATCAGGTCAAAAAGAATCAGAGGAATATTTTTCTCAGTACTGCAACCCTGTGGCTCTTTGTTGGTGACAGTTCCACAAGTTTTTCTGACAAAGCCAAGAAAAGACTCAGCAAAATAACTGTCCTTTTTAACTGCTACCACTAGTCCAGTTCTGTTCTAGCCCAGCTTTGACTGCAATCACTGAAACACTGCAACTTCATCTTATAAAGTTTAGGGCTAGCATTAGGCCATCAAATCCTGACCTGCATTTCCACAGCACACACTACTCGGTCCCAAACCACCACTTTTTGAAGGTCTGCATTCTTTCTCCATTCAAAGTAAGAATTTCATGATCACCATATACCCGTATTAGGTATTTCAGTCCAAGAAAAAAAATCAGAGAGAATGAACACTGAATTACATGAGAAATCACTGCAGACCTGAGGTGCTATCTGGAGTTTAGGAGCACAGGTGAACACCTTGAGCTCTTCTGAAAAATTCCCTGTTTTTCTCTTTCTCTCTTATATAAATATACCTATATACACTTGCACACACATTCTGTAGCACAAACAGCACGATAAGGGAGAAGAATAATTTTTGGTGTAGCCTTATAAAAACATGAATGCAACACCATGAAAATGCAGTCAACATTATAAAACAAATGACACATTTTATAAAAACCTCCATTGTTTTCATAATTGTTTTAATACATTTACTTGTTTTGAGGTTTTTATTTCTTATTTTCTTATAACTTGTTAAGGTACTTTAGCAGTTTAAAATCCGTTATTGAAATCCACTCACAGAGTAGACCTGGATAAAGTGATGCTGATAACTCCCACAAGAAAAAGAGGAATATTTTGCATGCATTGGATTTTTGTATGTGAAATTTCCAGCAAAATTTTGAAGCCTTATCAAGTACAAAAAGTATTTTTTTTTTATTTTTATGACTAGTATTTTGACAAGGTAAATGAACAGTATTATCTTTAATTATCTCTGTGTATATGTATAGCCAAATACATACATACAAAATACACATATATAATGTATAAGTATGTATGTATATGTCACATACATATATATACATATAAATATATATTTAATTTATACCACAATATCAGTTTTCCCATATTTCTCCAAATCTACATTGGATGTTTACTCCTAAGCACCCATTTAGCTAATTTTGTAAACTATGATAAATGAAATCACTCTGTATTATTAGTTCATTGTGCCCAGAATAAAACTACAATGAAAACTGGTTTCCACAACTTCTAATTACAAAACATTAGCTACCTGAGTCTTCTCCAGCTGAGCAGATTAGCATAGATCTTCTCTGCTGACAGCTTTGACCTTCACTCCAGCAAACACTTGTCAAAATGCCAAAAGTAATTACCTGGCTGTTTAGGAAGGAGTAATGGGGTGTAGCTACCTACCTTTTCTTGTTACTGACGTAAAATGTCTATAAAACTTTGCCAAGATGCTCCCTTTGCATTTTGGCATATACTTTTTTTATCTGTCTTTTTCATTTTTTTTAACAGACTATCAAATATTAGCTATGTGATCTCCTGCCAGCCAATCCCATCACAGTTCTGGTGGACAGGCTAAGTAACCTGCTAGATGGATCTTTCAACAAAATGATTTTAGGGTTGCTGTCATCCTGATTTTGTTGCACTGATGCAACCACAAGAAATACTATTAAATGTAGCAGAAGGAGCACAGAAACCAATGATCATAATTATCCTACAGATGACCACACTGTCTATCCTCTGAATTAACTTAAAAATCATTATGTTACAGTCTTTTTTTTTCATAAAAAGACTTTTCCTGTTCATATTTCAGATTTACAATTAAGAAAACAGAGGCACAGAGAAGTTACAGGCACTATTTGAAAATCTATGGCTAGATTAAATCTAGGATGCCTTTTGACTTCAGCCAACGTAAAGTCATACAAATGCTCTTAATCTGGTGCTTCATATTTATAGAAAATAATTTTCAAACATAACAAAGGGATTTAACCTGTTTTCCTGAAGACTAGATAATGCTAGAAAGATTAACTATTTTCAGACTATTACTATGGTCATTAATCTCTAAATCCTGCAAACAATTTTTGTCAGACAACAGAAAACATCATTGTCAAAATGGAACAAGATCAAACACCTGTAAATCTGACTCTATCTTATCTTACGTGTCAGAATGGATATGTGGAGTTCAGGAATATTCAGCAGGGAAAAACCCTTCTCTGACCATAGACAGTCCAGAAAACAAACAATTCATGAAAGTCAAATCCCTTGCTATGTAGTCCCAATATTCCCTAACAATTGTCAGGGTATCAGGTACAGCAGCAGCTGCTGAATTGCCCTCAATCCGTAGGAGAAAGAGCACTCCAAATGAAGGCAGTGCTAACACACAGGGCTGAATGCTGCTGACAAGTGTGCCCTTGTGAGCACTGCCAACAAACTTCTCTTATCTTCAGAAACTCTCCCAAATCTCTCAAGTAATTCCTTGTCCCACTGTCAGGAGCTCATTACTGTCACTCTCAGACACGTTTCTCCATGAGCTCTCAGCAGCAGAAGGTCACACAAGTGGCTATTTTCAAGATGGATGATATGCGAAACCCCTGGACCTCCTAACTAAGCTTTTTTCAGTCAGAAACCCTTCCCCTGCCCTTTCATCCCAGGTCACTATTTGTGCCTCCCTCCCAAGATGTCAGCCTGTAAATGGTGTTCCACTGAGAGAACAAACTGCTCCCCCATTCAGGCCTCCTGTCCTTACACACTGTCACCAAACACCACACTTCTGGGGAAAGTTCTCTTCATGTTATTACTTTTCTCCAGCTAAAAGGGATGACAGTCTGATTCTAAGATGACTCTGAATGTATTGATTTTGTGGGTTTTTTTCTTGTGCTTTAAATATAAACTGTTTCTCATGGAGCTCTGAAGTAGCACCACTCTTGCTTACAATTTCTATTATTTGGCTGATATGAAAGCTATCAGCTAAAATCACACAATTGCTAATCACCCTATTTCATATATTGAAAATAGGATATTTAATTATATCAAATAAAGAATGTTTTCCTGTTTGTACCAACTAAAATAAAACACTATCTGTTCCACATTATCCCTGTTTCACATGGTGCCTGGTGTTTATTTGTGTGCACAGTTAAAAATTGTCAGGTTAATCTTGTTCCACATTTTGAAAAGTTATAATAATCTGCACAAGAGGTGGGGAAAAAAATGTACTGACTGTTCTTTTCTGTGTAAAGATTAGGTTACAGCACTATCTGACCTAAATTATGGTTTCTTTCATTTATTTGTTTATGTTTATCTAAACAGTCACATAATCACCAAAAAATATTAGACAAGCCAAGCTATTATTTACATAAAAGCTGCCTTTTATGCACATGCCTTACCAGATTTCTTCTAACTGCAGCATTCCTAAATAATTTGGTTTAATATGCTTAGGATCTGCTGTAAATAGAGATAGTTTCATAAGAGTACTGCATAAAAATGTATAAAACTTTATTAAAGGACATCTTTTTTAAAGATGTCTGGAGGTGTAAGTATTATTGTTGTATGCCATATTGCATATATATTTCAATTTTCCTGGAAAATGTGTTGCTTATCATAAAAATGCTAAATAGAAGCAATTTTGCTAAATAATATAGTGAAATATGACATTGGGCAGTTGTCTTGGGTTTGGGGATTTCCACTTGCTTTGCTTTAAATGAGAATGAAAATCTGTTCTCAAATATTTTAGTGTAGAGACTTTTTGATCCTATGCCCACAGTGGAACCCCACAGCACTGCTGCTCCTTGTTTCAGTCACACATTCTCGGTGCCGTGGACTTCAGAGCAGCTGTTTGTTGATTTACTCCAGCTAAAAACTGTCCTGCACATCAAATGTACAGCGCAGTTTGAAACACCTGTGTCAGTAAATACATAGCAAGTTTAATACGGAGAAAGACTTTTCACGTCCATAGTCAAGAATATACTGGGAGATTTCTTTGACTTGGAAAACAAACACTGTGCACTTCAAATACATGGCAGTTTCATCCTACATTCCAAGCTGTAGATGGGAATAATCTGACTGCAGTAATTTGGTTGTTTAATAGTATTACACATGGCAATATTTATCAAAATTGAAACATTTGTATTTTTACTCAAATTCATTTTGAATTCTCAAGGGACTTTGAATATGTTAGCAAAGGACAATGAATGAAGGAAACTTATGTAGAAGAAAAGAGGATTTGCATCAGAAGATTTAAGAGATCTATCAATGGAATCACAGAATCACAAAATATGCTGAGGTGGAAGGGACCCACAAGGATCGTCGAGTCCAATGCTTAAAAATATCTTTAACATGTTAACAAGCAGCTACTGCAGGGAGATCCTGCAAACTTTCCACTATACTAAATTCTACAGTTCTGACTTCAACCAGCCTCCCTGGATTTACACGAGTACCTGTGTCTGGCAGTTCTGTCACCAGCAAGGCTTACATGACTCTGCGGGCAGCAGGGATGATTTCTCTCCCAAACCTCTACCCACCTATGGTAAGTGCCAGTTCACACAATCTATTTTCTTTGAATGTAGGGGCAGTCTAGATAACAGAATTTGAATAAATCCCTAACATTTAGGCAGCTGCAACTGGTTTAGATGAATTCTAGCCTCACTATTAAAATGCATTTAGTTGTATTACCAGAGGGCTCTTTAGAAAATTCAACTTTCAAATCTCTATTAACCTCTAAAACCATGATGCAAATTACTGTAACAGAGGATTTATTTTTACCAGTCTCTATAGGCCTGCTTGTAGAGTACAGAAAAAACACCTAAGAGGAATGCATGTGTTTCAATTCAAGCTTCAATTCTGATATTTCCACTGAACCTTTGGCAAACTGTCTGGATCAGGTATCAAGTGTTGTATTCCAAAGTGTTCTAATATCTGTACTACACCAATGGTGTGTTTCTCTTTGTTTTAGGTTAATACCACTCTGATGGTTTTCTATGAATGGGTGTAAATAAGAGGCATCAGAATGCAATTACATAAATAACCATTGCTTTAAATTGAAGAACATTAACTATATAATGTAATTAACTCTTGTTTTTCCTCCCCAGTTCTATAGAATTAATATCTTGGTTTACAATTCCCAATAGTTAAGCAGCTGGATAGAAAGGCTTGTGCTGGAATAGGTGATTTCACTTTATAATTTGAACAGAAAAAAGTTCTGAAGTTTTTTGCTAAAACAGAAAGTGGTTTTAAAGAAAAAAAACCACCTTTCTTTCTAAAATTAGATACCTCACAGTTATTCTTAAAGGAGACGGATGCATGTTAACAAAATCCATCCTTACTAATCACAGCAATGAATATTATAATTAGAAGGAAGTCACTGAAGAATAACCAAAGATTCTTGTTATTCTTCAGACTGAGGCACATTTACTGAATGAGAGCAGCCATCACTTTTTCTATTTTTCAGCAGAAGAACAAGGTGGGAAACAAATGCCATCTTGAAAACTCATTAATCATTGTATCAGACTTTTTGGTACTGCAGAGACAGTTCAGATTCTGAATAATCTTCAAAAATATAATGACATCCTTTATGCAGCAATGGAAGGATTTGAGAAAAATAATTCAGATAGATTTGATGATACAATAGGTGAAAGGAAATTGAACCACTGCAGAGGGGTCAAGAGGTGAAAAAGGACAATGTGAACTAAGGAGGCTTGAGTAGAAGAAATCAGGATTGGCACCAAAAGACTTAAGAGAGGTAGCAACAGAAAAAGAGCTGTCAAACCTTTATAGTTCATATTATAGACTACAGAATTGTAATCCTACTTAAACCAGGGCCACGGCAAGTGCAATCAGATGAGCCTCACAGCCTCCTGGCTACATTGTTCAAGGTTTCTGACACAGAAGCTGTCAGTTCTCTTCAAAGATGAACTCAGATTATTCATAGACACACTCTTTGTTACATCTCAGAGAGCAAACATCTAATTGCATGGTCTACAAAAATATAGGGAGAGGGAAAGAATTCAGCTGAAGACTTTAATCTTGTTCACTTCATCACAGATGAATTATGATCTGGCAATGACTGGTCAGTGAATACTGTCAAAACAACCATCATTGCTCACAGTTGTGGGGCAGGAAAAGGAAACCAAGGCAGTTTGCCAGCACAGACGTGTTGGTGACTGAAGCAACAGAGTTCATCTTGCAGAGACTGATTTTTCACAAGACTTGCAAAGCTGTGCCAGAAGTCGACAAGACAACCAAAACTCCTTGTAATGATTTAGAAAGAACTTTTTAGAGAAAAGGAAGACTTTCTATTCAGAAACTTAAGTTTCCTGATACACAATTAATATCTCCCACACTGATGGTCACCGTGAAAGAGAAGGTGGATGCTGTTATTACCAAATCAACACAAACAATAATTGTCAATTTTTTTTTATGTCAGCAAGAGAAGCTATACAAAGAAAAACAAATTCCCAGATCACATTTATTTAAGTGGAATATATAATGCAAATAATTTTTAACAAGTAACCAGCACTGGTCTAAAACAGGATCAAAAGCCAGACAGTGTTTAATCATGAGTTGAAATAATCAGAGAAAGAGAGAATCAGAGTATTCTGAACTCACAGAACTAAATTATATTTCCCAGTTTTAGTTCAAATTCCTCTGTGTAACTGTGATGTTTTTTCAGATGTGAATCAGTAATATGCACTCTCAGTATGCTTTTAATTAAATGCATTTATAACTAAATAAAACTTTGCATAGCCTTACTCTTGCAGTTCATGATTCATTCCTCATTGTGCTGCAGTCCCTTCTCCCAGTCTCCCTTCTCTGCCTTTATACATTCTTTATGCAGAGATATTACAAGTTGCTTTATTATAGGGAGTTCCAAAATTATATTATATGAAGACAAACCTGAAGACAATTCTCTCTCTCTTGTTCTCCTGAAAACCTCACAGAAAACTTTTCTTGCTAATAATGGATAATAATATCGAGTTCTCATGTTTCTGTCAAGAACGTTGTTATGGTCAATACCTATCGGTAGAGAGCAGAGTGTGGCTCTGCAGCACTCCTAGAAATGAACAGTGAATTTAAGTTGTGAACCAGATTCTCATCTGTTGACTCTCTGATGCTGAGTAAATGATCTTCCCTCTGTGCCTTTGTCAAATTTCAGACCATGAAATGTAGAGGTGTGCAAGATTTACAGAGGCATTCCATCAATGTGCTTTTTATTACACTTCTATTATGCAGCACATTGGAAAGATAACCCCTTCTGACCAATAAGGTGAGGACTGCATTACAAGACCAGAATGAATGTAAGGGAATAGTCATGAAAATAATTTGCAATATTTTGGATTTACATCTTATTCATTAAAAGTTGAAATGCATATTTCTCTTATACTAAAGGCTTACAAAATAATTGCTACAAACAGCTACAAAATGCATTTAAGCATTTATGGCTTTAACAGATCATTTCTACTTTCATAGTTAAGTCCTTTGAAATATGTTTATAATGCAAATTTGTAGCACTGAATTTAGAAGAAAATCAAAATATGTTCATGTTGGACCCTCAGCCCTTTTTAACAGGGCCCAGACTGGTTGTGTGTCAGAACTGTGATTTTGCCAGGAGTGCTCAAGAAATGGGAGCAATTAACAGCTTTCTGCAATGCCTGTGTGAGGTTCTTCATCAGTATTTGCAAGTTGAAAAAAAAACCTGGAATCATATTTTTTTAATGCAGGTGGATTGTTTCAATGTTTGACATGGCTTTGAAGTTAAATGTCATCAGAAAATTCTGAATTCAATCTAGCTAACTATCCAAGGTCATTAAAGGTTTGTTCAGTGTGATGGGAACTGAGAGCCTTTGAAATTAAACCACTTATTTAGACACTTAATATCAGAGGCACAATAAGGTGTAAATACACTTCTGCACAAGCTGAATCCATGGTCATGAACAGATCAGCCACTTAGTCATCCTGAGTAATATCAGAGCGATGACATCTTGGACTACTCCAAACCAGTAAGACACCATCAGCTAAAACTATACAGGATAAATTAACCTGAGGGTTTGAAATACTCTTTTCATCCCCAAAGGTCTGTTTAATGCTAAAAGCTAAGGAAGATGTGTCATCTGTTTAGAGCTGCCAATTTTAGCAAAAATATTCAATGTCAAAAAAGTTCTACTATATATTTGCTGGTGTGGATATTTCACCTCGGCTGGAATATGACCAAAACTTGCAGATGTTAAATCTCAAAATCTCTAAGTTTACAAATTTAATCATTTGCAGTAATTTAAAACTGTTGGGGAATTCTATATGTGGGTTTTTTAATCTATTCCAGCAACTTTGAGGCAGTATCTTTATTCAAATTAGCTTGATATACAGTAAAATTTGAATAAAATTTGAATAACAATATAGTATTTTTGCATTTGTGTGTTTCGGCAGAATTAATTTTGCAGTGTGGGGGTTTTTCAGATTTAAACAGCTGGCAGAGAAATGATTTTTATGCAAGAAGGTTGCATGATTCAACATCCAACTGTCTAAGTCACGATAATAGTCCCTATCACATGTGGCGTGAAAATGTGAGTTTCACCAGCAGGGCAACAGAAAAATAATAATAACAAAAAAAAAGCCCCAACAAACAAAAAACAAACAAACCCCCCTAAACCAAACCAAACCAAACAAACCAACAGCTTAGTTAAAAGCTAGGGGAATTAAAAAAAATGTAAAGCTTTCTTGATATTCATATATATATATATAATTTATATACACAAACACACGCATACATAAATATATTAAAAAAAATCCTAAATCAAAATTTCTGACTTTCCATACTGGTGTATATCACAATATACCTTAGACATGAGAATCTGCACACAAGACCCATTATCTCCCTAATATCTGGGTATGCACTGCCTTTTGCTGGGCTGTCTGTCCCCTTCACTAATATGCCTACACTGTGCCTACAGCCCTTTGTTTTTCAGTTTCCAGTTTTTATAACACTTAAAATGTTTCATTTCAATACAGTACAATAATAAAAACCAAAGGTATGCAAGACTAAAAGTACAAGGCTGCAGCTACATCCAAGTAAATGTTTTAATTTCAGCAGTGGTGAGTGTCTGTGCCCAAACCTTCTCTCCTCCATCTCTGTTTCAGGTGTGCAATATATATGATCATTACAGGCATTGGATGCCATAATTCTCTGCTTGGAAACTTCAGAAGTTTCTGCCTTTCTAATCATCACTGGTACTACACATGTCTTTGCGTAAATGGTGGGATTCATTGGTTATTTCTATACCAAATATATTACATTTTATAGAGAGTTATCTTACCAGTAATTGGTCTCTGCTTTATTCTCCTGACCCTTAAAATGAAAAGAAATACATATTTGTTTGTCTAAATGATGTCACGTGCCCAGTGTAATTACTTCTAAAGCAGGTCATCTGTGTCTCGAGAAAGTTTATTTCTTCCAGAGGTTGAGATGAAATTACACAGTGCCCCGTTGAACCTGAGTCATTAAGCAGAATGGGCCAGAGGACAGCTACGTGGTGTGAGATGTGTTCCATTCTTTGAGCGCCAAAGTGTGTGAACCTGGCAAAACATTGGCTGTCCTGCTCTGTTGTCAAACAGCAAATAAAGGTATTGTTAGTGGGTGAAAGCAAGCTATTCACAATTTTAAATTACTCTGTTGTCAGCTTCCCCATATAATTATGTAGCCCTAGAAACTGCAAAGAAAAAGTAATCAAAACATTTACACAGAATTGGAACTGTGGATTACTGGGGGAAAAAAAAGTTTTATCAGCCAGGATGTGGCTAAAGGATTTTCAAGACTTTATCTTGCCTCAAGCTAAGTCTTGTGTACAGTAAGAAAAATGAACCTCAAGCTATAGGAAAACACAGGAAACTGTTTTTATTATCATACTTCCATGTCCCTGTTATTTAGTGTATATTTTAAGTAATTCATCTGTTTGCATAGTTGCTAAAGAGTCTCATGCTTACATTTGTCAAACTCCACAGATGAGGATGGAAAACTTTAAATATATTTCCCCATATTTAAACCTAAATAGGAAAATATGAAGTTTATTCACTTTAGTTACAAAAAGACATGCGATGTCAATAAGATCAAACTGCTGCACAGAAACTGTTCCTGTGTCTATCAGTGACACTTACATGTACATAACATTTGCACAAACAGACTTCTTTTTGCAAATCTGGATAATTTACATTCTTGTAATTATCATGGAATCTTATTTCCTCAATTTCCAAATTCTTTTAATTTTTAAGTATGTGACAGACAGTGAAATTCTTCTGTCCATTTGGTCTAGTCATTGTCTCTAAACAACATCTGCTTTCAGAGCTCCTGGATGGATGTCAAGTTCCCTAATTGCAGTGCAGCATAGAGTAATGCATTTACCTGTGCCCACCCTGGAACTATGCATTGATTGATTCTGCTTTCAATTCCCTAGGTAAATTAAGTATTTGGAATGATTTTGTTCAAAACACTACTGACTTAAAAAAAGTAATAATTACAACTAGAGCCTGAAAAAACTTCTTATGTAAGTACATATTGCTGTTGATTTTTTAAGTGAATTTATTTTTAGCTTTAGAGATCTGCAAGTAAGAAGTTTGCTTAAACTTGTTTTGTAAAAGGTTTACAACACAAGGTTTAGTTATAATGATACTATGGCCATGTTGACATACCAAGAGGAGCTTATGTAAGACTCCTACAAACCTTTTCCTACAGCCATCAAAATCTGAAAATTTTAATTTACTAAGCAAACAGAAGTTAGAAAACACCTGGGATATGAGTATATAGAGTAGATAAAATTACAATATAAAATATTAATTTAAGTTGTTGAAACTGTAGAAATCCATAGAATCATAGAAACATTTTCCTTAGAAAAGACCTAAAAGATCAATAAGTCCAACCTTTAACCGAATACCCCCATGTCCACTAAACCACAGCCCAAAGTGCCACTTAGAATCGTCTGCAAACACCAGCAGGGATGGCCATTCACAAACCACACTGTATACACAGTATATAGGATCCCACCCCCAGGGGAAAGGGGAAGGGAGAAAGGGGACTGATTAACCAGAAGATAGGGAAGACACAAACCCAACCTAAAGAAACCAAATGAATCAAAACAAACACAATTAAAAACCTCAAGGAAGGGGAACAAGAATGAAACAATCTCACCCAGGACAGGAGAACCACCAACAACCGGAGGGATCAGGACTCCAACCACCTCCCACAAGCTCCCCGGCCAAGGAAGGAAAAAACCTAAACCACTTCCCCCCTGCTAGGTGGAATACACCTGTGGAATACTTGTAACTTCCTTAGATACAAGGGTTACTGAGGAAGCCATGGGTCAAACCATACACTTTCCCTGGGCAGCCTGTTCCAAAGCCTAACCAGCCTTCCAGGGACATTTTTCCTAATATCCAACCTGGCCTTGCCCTGGTACAACTTGAGGCAGCTCCCCCTGTGCTGTCACTGGTTTCCTGGAAGCAGAGGCTGACACCCACTTTGCCACAAATTCCCCTCAGAGTGATAAGCTTTCCCCTGAGCCTCCTTTTCTCCAGGCTAAACAACCATCAGCCTCTCTTCATACGATTTACACTCCAGATCCTCCACCAGCTTTGTTGCCCTTTCTCTGGGATGGCATTTTTTTTTTATCCCCAGAACCTTCCTAACTTTGTCAGCAGCATTTAAGTTAAGAAAATTGAAAACAACTACTTTGATCCTAGCAGTAAGCAAAAAATGTTACTTCTTGCATTTTGCTGAAATAAACAAGTCACAACATTTATTCATTTCAGAGTAGCTTGTTAGGAACAGACCAAGGCACATCAGGAACCTCCTGGACTTCGCGTTTCCACAGACTTACTAAATTTCAGTGGATGTCCATTCCATCACCTTGTTAAGTGTAAATTTTTGAAGACATATAAGCTTCATTATCTACAATTGGCAAAGTTATAAACTGCATTCTGATTTATTTTGAACCTGCCTTCTGCCAGTTCCATCTTTCTTGCATTGCAAGAGCAATTGCGCGGTCCTGTCCACATTCACTGTGCCACTCTGGAACTGACAGACTTTTCCCATACCTTACTCATCTTTTTTGTTCAAAATGAAGATTCCTGCCTTACTGCACCAGTAATGCCTTCTGCCTTTCTCCAGATCTTTCCATTTTAACCAGAATTTCCAGTCTCTCTGAGGTATGAGAAGCAGAACTACATAGCATATTTAAATACAGGCAAAGGACAGATTTGTGCAAGAACAAACAAGATTATTGTGTTTTCCATTACTTTCCAAACAAGTCTTTAAAATGCTTTCCTTGTTCAATTGATAATGGAGACTGAATTGTCATTTTCATCAAATTAGCTATAACTACACTAACCACATTACTGTTCATACCTATAACTTCGTATGTAAAGCAGCTTTTCTCCATAGGAAATTTTTAACAATAATTTACAATGAAATTCATGTGTCATTTTGAGCCTATTCCCTCAGTTTGGTAAGGGTTTTATAGATTTCTAATATCAACCTTCACCTTTAATGCTGTGAATAATTCAATATTATTAGCAGGACTTCTCATCATCCTGCTCACTCTCTTTTCCAACTCACTTAGAAGTATGTGGAATGCCACGGTCCCAGCAGAGATCCTTCCACATCTTGCTGTCTCTAGCCTTTTAGAAAACTAAGACTTTAATTCTAATTTCTGTTTCTTGCCTCAACCAATTCACCATTTTTGTACTTCATATTACACATTCTAAGGAACTATTAGTTTCCTTAGAAACTTCTGGAAGACCTTGACAAAAGCCCTTGGCAATCTAGGCATATTAATTTTTCCCAGGAAGAGCATACACATTCAGGAGTCACATAATTCAATACTTGCTTTATTGTAATTTCCCAGTTTTGATAGTCCACATCTAGGGCTTTTTGACATGTTAAGCCCTTTTAAGAAAAATGGTATTCCATCTGCTACTCCCTAATCACCAGTTAACAAGACCCTTCCTGTAAAGGAAAATTCTGGCATGGGAACTACGCCAGTTCTTTCTATAACTAAATTCATCCACGGTGAAGCAAAAGGAAGTTAATGGCCAGTTTGTGGCTCTCAATGTTTATTTAAATGACGTCCTTTTTTTGTTTCTATTTTCAAGCATTATTGCAACTTGTTTGCTTCTGATTTTTAAAACCTATCAACTGAGTAATTTTGAAGCAAATCAGTTATCAATTCAGTCACTTTGCAGAAATTATTTCTTGCAGTCAGCAACTCCATAATACAATTAATAGCAAAACTGACAAGGAGTCAATAGGAAGCAGCTTAATTCTAGAAATACAACCTTTACTTCCAAGATTGACTTGTCCTTGAAATTGTCTAAACAGCACACCAACAAAGGTATATTTCTACCATTTATCTATCCAGAAACTAAGGCTAAGATGTAATAATGTTTTTGTTGCCTGAAAATAATTATCAGGAAAGTGACTCTATTACATCCTCTTTTACAAACTGCTAACCTGTTTTTTGAGTTTATGACAACAATGAAGTTTTTCACCATTCTGGAACTTGACCACAAGTCTCTATTTAATCCATTTTCTTGACAAACAAGGAGGTCTCAAACAGTTTTAAGGGATTCAGATATGTTAAGCTTCAATTTTCCACGTGCCACTCACCTCTCAGATGTCCCTCTCGTTAATGTCAGTCCTCTGGGAGAATAGGATGTGTTGTGCTGGTTGCACTGCCACTGACCAAGGAACAGGCACATGGGTGGGCACAGTTTGACAATGCAGAACAAGGACTTACCTGCTTCTTTGGCAACATCTGCAGCTGAAATGTTTTGGAGGTTTGAGTGCACTCTGAAGGTCACAGCTGGTCCCAGCACGCTGAAAGAGGTTATTAAAAAAATGTAAGATTCATAATCAAGAGACATGGCATAATATTCCTTATCAAAATAGGTTTTTAAAGAGAACCTATTAAGACACCATTTAGCCATCTTCCTTTTGCTTCATTAGCTACATTTGCATACATTTTTATACCTCTTGTGGTTTCTTGTGTGTATCTTGTGCCTGTCTGAAAGAATTTCAACAATGTTAACTAAACTTCAGAACGTTCCTGTAAATACTGTTCTTATTAAGAAGATGGTAAAATGGAGGCACTGAAATTGCCACTCACCCAAGTACAGCACAAACCACCACTGGAATTCAGCATCCAAAGGTTACATGTAGTTTCCCATTTTATATACCTAACATCCACACAAGCTTAGTCCTGTTGTCACAACTGCAAGTCAGAGGGACAATATAAAACTAAGAATATTTATATTGATTGTATTCTGCAAGAACACATGTGGGGTAAAGAGTTTGAACATGTCTGATCCAAGAGCTGTTTTTGACCAGAAAGATACTAAATAGTATTTCTTTCTTAACCTCTTTGAATAACTTATGATGGTAAACAATTTGGCTCTCTGGGGATCTTTCTGGGTGTAGCCTGATGGTCC
This sequence comes from Pithys albifrons albifrons, assembly GCF_047495875.1. NCBI lineage: Eukaryota > Metazoa > Chordata > Aves > Passeriformes > Thamnophilidae > Pithys > Pithys albifrons. Next base: position 10,181,044 of record NC_092464.1, read on the forward strand.
TTTATGGCACTAAAATCTATAAGACCTTTACAGAGGGAGATACTGATTAGCCATATGTAGAGTGGAAGAGTAAAACGCTCAGTGTTATCTGTGAAAAGCATAAAAAATAGATATAAACATATGGAAAATATATTTCTGAAAAAGTGTCTGGGTAACAAGAGCCTATAGAAAGATTAATGTAAGAATTTACAGAAGAGAAGAGCATAGGGGCTCAAGAAAAACAAAAATTAACCCTATTTTGCAAAATGGTTTCTTACATATTATGCATTATGCAAGGTCCTTAGTTTTTATTATTAATATTACCATTGAAAAGAATGTCATTTATACTGGGAAGAGCACCCTTACTTAAAAGATGAAGTACATTGGCTGGACCCACACATGTAACATGTTTTTACCTTCTATACCTGTGGCTTATGAGAGAGTGAAATCTGAAAAACAGCTGTGTAAAAGAAATAACTTGAAAAATATTTTTGTTGCAGGTCTTGAAATGAAGTATTAAATTACTTCTTAGTAACATGTTCATCTTTTGCATTCATAGAATGGGGAGCATTTAATGAAGTGTGCTTAATTGCATCCCATATATCCTAGACAGAAATACCTCTAAACTTTTTCTATTTCAGGCAGAATATAAATATTATTAACCATAAGACTTTGCTTTGAGCTCACAAAGGGAATCAGAGTAAGAGTAAGAAATAGCCTTTTAATCTTTTACTAGCAAAGCATGCACTCTGCACATTTTACTCTGGAGTTAACAGGAGCTGCCACTAATCAATCATTTTTCTCTAAATGCTCTATGGGGAAGGAAAGAAAAAGAAAGCAGAGATTTTATTGCTAAAGAACACTGGTCACTAATGGCCAAGAAACACTTAATAATGTTAGATAAGTATGAAACATGTGTCAACATCATTGTAATATTGTAGATTATAAAATCAACAATTGCAAAGTACTCTTCAATTGAGATAACTGCTTTACAAAAATCCAGACTATTCCCCAATTCTGTCACTAATGTTGGGATATTCAGACGTAAAAGGCACGTGGGAGTTTCAGGATACCAAACACTGAATATAACTACTGTCCTTCTTTCTACATTGCCAGTCTAAGAGAAATGCTGATCCCTCTTTTCTGCTCAGATATTTGCAGTGTAGTTACACTTCGGCTCTATCAGCAAAGACACACAACGTTTCCTGCCCTCCTTCCCTTCCCTGAGTGTTTTGCTTCCATTTCTCAAGCACTCCCCACTTCCTCTCCCTAGCTCTCCCCTGCCTCTGTCCTGCACCCTTGCACTTCTTGGCAACACTAAAATATGGATTCAAACTGGATCATTTGAGAGCCCCAGCCCAGGCAGTGAGACAGGGGTTTCCCAGGAGTGAAGGCTGTCAGCAGCCATCGCACTATTCTCTAGTGACTCCCCCTGGATAATGCAGGAACACAGAGGATCCAAGTCACCCTCACGTGTGCCCCACCACTGGCACTGCCATTTCTCCTCGCAGCTCAGGGAAAAACAGGGTGGAGAAAAAATTCCTTAGGCAAGTTGGAGGATATTGCGATAGCACCATCCTATTCCAGGAAATAAATCTCAGAATCATGTAAAACACCTGCTCATATGCTGGTCTGTGGGATACTGATTTCCTCTACTGTAGCACTTGAATTCTAGTACGTAAGGAATGACCTGAGCACCACATCAGCACAGCTTCACTAGGAACGTTCACAAAATACCAAATATAAAGTAGCTCTGGTCACAACTTTTTGCACAATGGCATTCTGTTTATTTAAAAGCAAACAAAAGACCTTGAGATTACTTGGTCAAAATTGCATTTCTGCTTGATGTTTTGGGAACTGACTGCTTCGGGAGCTCATAAAATGAGATTTTTCTCATGGGGGGCTTCTGGCAAAAGCGCTCAATAAATAAACATTTCAATAACAAAAGGTGCCCTTTGGGGAATTCCTCACTGTTCATTATGTGTTGGATGAGAACATTTAAACTAAACCAGTAATTATTTGACTGCAAAATATTGTTAAAAGATTTTTTAACAAGAGGTCAACCAATCTGAAAAAGATGTATAAAATGCACCTGTGATGGTTCCTAAGCAAGAGCTCTCAACTGGGAGGGTGACAGCTTTGCTGTGTGGCTGTCCCAGGCTGTGGAGCTGGGTTAGTATTAATGGCATTGTCCTTCCATCGCTGCGAGTGCAGAGGCTCATGGAGGGTGCGTGTGTTTGTGCCCTGCTGAACTGCAGGCACACCATTCCCAAGCCAGGGTGCTGCTGGCAGCAGGGCCATCCCTCCTGGCCAGCAGCTCACACCAGCCAGGCTCAGCCGCTGGGCAGGGAGAGCACTCACACACTAAACCACACCATCCAGCCTAACCTAACCCACATCTGAGACACACAGCTGTGCAACTGACATCAAAAACGTTATTTAAATGTGATTAAACCCAATATTTTCATCTCTCCCTCCCTCAAGCTGTATCCTACTACAATTACACCTTCTGACATAAATGCACTTATACCCAGCTAAGTAAGAGAAGACTGAGTTTTAGAAGGCGTCTGGACTACACAGTCACACTTAGGACCTTTTTCTTATACTTTGTTATGATTTTTTTTTTAAATAAAGGTAAGCAGTTCTGGCTTCAAGGCTAACAAACAGTAACTTCTCCCCACAAAAAAAAAAAATAATGACTGTTGCAATGACCTACTAAATTTATTACTAAAAATTTACTAATTATCCCCTCTGTTGACTGTCACAACTTTCCCCCCTTTTTATTTTTTATTTCAGTCATAATAGGTTTTGGTTTTTTTAACAAAGACATCCAAAGCATATTGCAAATTGTCACCCTTATGTGCTGTTTTCTTTTATTCTGTTTACTAGAGATGAAATAATTACAGTGTTTATACCAAAATGACTTGAAGGTTGATTGCTGATTTAATAATATCGCCTCCCCTTGGGTTTATATTTCCCATCTGAAGGTGGGAGGGTGCAGAACACACAGAGAAACAAAGAATATTCCTTATGTAAAATAGAAGTATTTCCTTTCATTAATTGTTTTATGACTAACAACATTCTTCTTATATTTTTCCTGTCAACAAATGAATGATCTGAATAAACAGAGCTGGAGCATGATCAATATGGCAAGGTCCATATCACTTTCAAGCCGTAGGTTATAATTATATTTATGAATGACAGGATTTGAATCTCCATAAATTATGTACCAAGCTTTGCATGCCTATTCCTCTCCCTCGTGTGTGTGTAGTTCAGTACTACAGTATCACACGGAGGGTTTCCTGTGAGATACAGTCACAGTCTATCATACCCCCTAGTGGAAAAGGATTTGAGAAACAAGTGCCAACACGGTTCTATGTAGTCTTGAAGATGACACAGAGCTGATGCCAGATGGAAATGAGTTGAGGTGGCACTGCATTTTTAAGAGACATAGGCAGAGTGCAATTTCTCAAGACTGGAGGAAGATGAGGAGATTAGGATTGGTTATTTCCAATGTGAAACATTCTCTTAATGACCCTATTTCATAAAACACAGCTTGCCTTAATAAAGCTTAGATTTGAAATTAAAGTCACTACTTGTCTATATGTTCATTTCAAAATCCTTTAATCTCTGGAGGTTAAGAAAAGCAATTAGTAACGCTCCAGAGGGCTGTGCAAAGCAAATTTTATAGCAGCAAAGGTAATTGTCTCAGGAAACGTTTGGTGGGCTTGAACTAATGACTTGCAATGTGTACACATTTCTGTTCTTTCTCTGTTTAGGAATTTGAAGCTTACTTCCATTGTTTATACTGCACTGAGGTCCTCTTTACACCTTCTCAATTATGGAAATTTTAAAATGCTCATGCTGCTGTAAAATGTGTTATATATTATATATAGATGTATATAAACATATGTCAAATCAAATTAATGGAAAGAAACACATAATAAAAAGAGGCACTTTTCTACTACAGTATATTTACACAACAGGAGTTACAGAGAAAAGCAAAGGCAGAAAATTGCAGCTGGACATTGACATATAATACATGAGTGGATTAAGAAGTGTACACTGGCTATTTTGTTCTCCTGATGTTCAGATGGACGAGCTGTAACTAAATTGACCACTTGATTCAGGTTCTGCCAACATTTTGTACCAGAACTGTTGACCAGAATTTATTTAGTGAAGCATTGCATCATACTTTATTTATACTACATAAGCAGGTGCCTGACTAAGTTTCAAAGATTCAGGAAAGCAGCAAAGGATGTGTTGTGCTGATCTGCTACAAAATAACAGCCCTGAACTGTTGAGTAGAGAATTATTGATCATCACACAGACTTAACACTAAAAAGGCACACATCTCTCACTCTAATATCTTTACTGTTCAAAGATTTGTTTCACTTTGCACCTGAACTGCACAAATGTCAATGTACAGCTGTATTTATTCTGACATTCCTATTGACAGGTATGTACTCACAGCCAGTGATCAATTAAAAAATCTTTTTCTGTTTTAGCAAACTGAACTTTTTGAGCCCTTCTCTGGCAACGCTTAACATGGTCCTTAAACTGCAGAAAGACACACAGTGTTCCAGAACACATGGCAATACAGCCAATAAGATGTTATCTATTCATATTTCTATCCTATATAAAGTAAGCATGAACTGTTTGCTTACCACATTGCCTAAAGAAATGTACTCCTGCACTAAACATATGGCATGGAGAGAGAAAGTTAGACTTCTTGTGCTCCCATTACACCTGGTGTCCAATAACCAGGAACTAAAGCCAAATCCCTGCCAAGGGAAGGACATTGACTGCAGTGCTCACCAGTCAGTGGCTGATTACCCACTGTGCATTTATTAGAGGGGTTTTCACCAGGCAGCTGGGACTTTTAAAAGACAGACCACACAGATTAGATGGATTGTTAGTCTCAGAGCAATCATGTCCTGCAAATGTAACTACATGGAAACAAAACTTATGTTTGAATTTGATGGCTGGAGCTCAGGTTTGCTTGTGCAAGCTGCAGTCTCAGTAACTGAGGTACTTGGACACCTGGTCATGGCCTCATCCCTTCTCCTGCAGTGATGAGCACTGTGGAGTGACTGCCTGGGGCAGCTCTGCAGGGGAGAGAGAGGGCACCACAAAGGGTTCAAATAATGACCTGCTTTCTGGTTGGCACACTACTGCCTTTAGAGGAATTTCAAGAGAGAAGTCACAGAAAAAGGATGGCTGGTCCAGAAGGGGATGCTTTCCACAGCAGCAGTCCAAGTCTGGTGGGTCTCTGATACCAATACTGGAGTTTTAATTATTTCACATTAGTTGTTAATTTGACATTAATCATTTAATCTATATGCATCAAAATCGTGCTAAGTACACTGATTCTAATTTACACTGCAAAAGATGATGAAAGAGTATTTTAAAGATTTTACAACTTGCTTCATCTGAGGTGAAGATTATTTTGCTAAGCCTACAATTTAAATGATTTTAAAAAGAGACAACGCTCAATTTAGAGATTGATGCTACACTCAATTTGTCCTATTTTTATTCTTCACAAAATACAACTTTTGATGATTACTCAATATCTATGAATAATATGCAGAGTTTTAAAATAATTTTTCTATTAATCTGTCACAAGCCATGAAACTTGACATTTTCACCACGCTGAGTACATGAAAGTTGCCAGCTTTGCCTGCCATGCAAATAAGGTTCTTAATTACAGTATTTAAAAGAACAAACCATACAAGTGCTATAATTTCTTATGGTAAAAAAAGTGCTTGGACCCTGAGAGAGTGGGAAAATGGTCTCAAAAAGCTGCTTAAATGTACAGTGATTTTTCTTTCACTCCTCAAGGATTAAGCCAAAGGATAAAATTTCTGTCATTAAAAATATAAAAATTATTCTATTTATATTTACATTTTCCCTCTTTTTACCTTTATACCATCAAATAGCAGACATTTTTTGATTTCCACCCAGTAAGCCCTCAGTGCATTTTACTGACTTCAGGTCTACTCCTCCTTCACCCCTGTGTTCTTATGGAGTGGGTTGAAATCAGAGTAAACTTTGCCTACTGGGACAGCAGTCACCTTATGCTCAGCTTGCACACGTGAAATTGCTTAACAAAGAGCATGGTTGTGATGGTGGGATGGCTGCAGAGGAACAGGCTCAACACGTCACAGCTCTGATAGGATCCATGGAAAGAACACATTTCTTCCATGAAGATTAGGCAGCACAACCAAAGACAAAAAAAAAACAAAAAACAAACAAACTTTGCAACAGTCTGAGTTCAAAAAGCTACAAAACTACTGAGTGCTACAACCAGACCTCTCTTGCTTGTCCTCTTAAGAACCTGTTGGCTTCTCTAACTTTGAGGGGACCAACTGGACCATTTGTTCTTGAGGTTCCCCTACCAGCAGTGATGTAGAGATATTTGCTTTGTCAAGAGGCACTGCAAGAGGAATTTATTGGGCTTTTTCAGTCATACCTTCACATGTATATTTGTGTGACTGTCTTTCTGGCTCTAAGGAACACAAACCTTTCTATAGGCAGGTCATGGTGCAACCCATTGACCCAGACATGCAATATTTACTGGCTAGGGTGCAAAAAAACCTGCAAAAGAATATTTATCTTTTTCAGCTGGGTCAGGAGGTCTGTAATATTCATTCAATCCAACCATCCAGGTTACAAAAAAAGAGAAAAAAATGTGTTTGTACATGTAGGAGAATCAGGTAGCCAAGGGCAGGAGGATCAAGAAACACATAGATGTAAGATACTTCTTTTATATCACTTCTAAGGGATTATTCTTTTAAACAAACCCCTACATTATAATCTTTTTTCATTTCTAATATTAGTAATTCTATTTGTGAATCAAGCTTTAGTTCAAGAGTGAGAATCACAATTCTCTGATTCTATTCTCACATCTGTCACCAAATTCTGTACCATTTTAGGGAAAATGAAGCAAACTGCCTTGAGTTTCAATGTATCCATCTGTAGAATGGAAATGATTACCTGTTAATAATATGTGAAATGTTATATAAATTAAATGCAGTGGCACATATTCAGAGACTTACTTGAAAGAAAGGAATACATCCTGCCTACCCTGCAATGTTATGAACTTGAATTTTATTAAAAAGGAATATGACAGCATTCTCAGTCACACAGAGGATGAGTACTAGAGAAATATGAAGCAAAAAATATATAAACTTCAGAAGGTCACTTCTCTAAAATCTTTTTCTTGAGTAGGAACCTATGGGTTCATGGAAACGTACCTCTAACACCAGATCCATTCTGCTTTTGCTTACAAAAGTGCAAATCATCTGCTTTAATGGGATGAAACGCTGTAATGGAAAGTCAAACATTGTACATATTATTTGTAAGAATCTCCTTAGATTTTTATGGTCTTTCTGTTTTGTCACCTAAAATTCATAAAATGCTGCAGGCCAAAATCCTTCTTGTTATTTTAATGATTTTTGTATTTTTCTAGCAGGAAAGTTACAGTGAAGAGGGCAAAATGATCTTGGTTATATGCACATTCATTAAAGAAAAGCACACAAAATATATTGTACCTCAGGGGGAAAACCACAAGACTAATGTAATGCTAAGGTTGTGAAATCACTCATTTTTAAGTAAGGAAATGCATAGTTGAAACTTGCACCTTATTTTTGTTTCCTTATCATTCCTTTAAAAACTGATGTATCTTTATTTTATAAATTAGTTGTCAAATAAGACAATATGTACCAGAAACCACAATGTACTTTCTTAAAAGTGCCTGCATGCAATGAATTACAACAGTACATTTTTCAGATAATTCATTTCCCAGACTCATTAAATCTGTGGAAAAAATTAAGTTTGAATGAAAGGGGTTCCATTATTTCTGAGTTATGGTTTTACAACATTTTAAACAAGGTTTTGTCAAATAACCATAGTCTGTTGGTTTGCTATTTAAAATCAGAGAGCAGATGACAAATACTGCTCAACTTTTTTGAAGGTGAATCTTTTCAGTAAGACTAACCATAGCAGAGTTCAAACTAAACTAAAAATCTTGCTCAAGTTTTGGGAAAGAAATGCGATGGAAAAAAAATTAAATTTATTGCTTCTTTATACTACAGCAGCTTAAGGAGAGCAGGATGAACTGTATGTTTTTCCATATGCACAATATTACAACATTCCTCTCAGTAAATATGAACTACATAGATGGCAGAATCCAGAATCTGCCAATCTAGAAAAAAACTTTGCAAGAATATTAATCCATGGGTGTTCAACATACAACAGGAGAAAAGATGAATCACACCAAATCAAGGAGAAAGAACTCACAGAAAATCAGCACAGTACAGGGAAGTTTGCAGCTACAAAGCTAACAAGACACTGTTACCTGTCCCACCAGTGCTCAGTGGTTAAATATCCCCCCTCACATATCCTGCCTCAGTAATTTCCTGAGATGTTCACATTCAGAGCATACATACACCACATGTCATAACACATCACCACGATGAAATGAAAATACCAAGTATTGTTCCAGAGTTTAGCTCCTGGATGACTGAACGTGATTAACTGGTCGATTGAATTTTTCAGGTGTTATAAAACTAACATGACAAACAATGAACAAAGACTCTCTGGCGTGATTAGAACTCTATAGCCAATGCACATGCTCATAACTGGCAGGGCTGGGAGCACCACAAATCATGCCTGCCCTACATTTCCCATTTGAATCTATTTAAAGCTTTTCCAAACTTCCACCACTTGGTTTGATTTTCAAACATCTTCCTCAGATCAAGCTCTTTTCACTGGGATGGTTGGCTGGCTTTTCAAATTGTATTTATTCCAGCCCAACGTTTCAGATCCTCCTAAGAACAAGGATAATGACAGGTAATGTTTGGTTGTATAAAGTCTTATCTTTGAAAAGGGTGCAAAGTGTCTTTAACCCCAATACTTGAAAACAGAGACCTGAAGTATGACAAGAATGTGCTTGTGACTTTCCTCATGAGAAGCCTTCCAAATTCAAGCTTTTGTTAGAATCACATATTAAAAAACAGAGTTGACACTAAGGACATACTACAGTATTAATAGGAAAAATAATTCTTGACTTAAATTCATTTATAGAAATGCAGTCTTTCTTCTCAAAATTTTTTTGTTGTTGTTTTTTTTTTTTTTGAGTAGGTCCACAGACATCCAAAGGTGAATGGTGGTCAAGTGGTAGAGAAGACCAAGATTTACAGGGGGCTTAATTTCCATTTTATCAGACTTCAAGAAGTATGTTGCAAATAAGGTATGGAACGACAAAGATGTAAAGGTCCTACTGTCACTTTGAATTCTGCTGGTACCAGATTCAGACTCAGACTCAGTTCATTTGAAGCCAAATCATTTCATGAATTTATTCATTTATTTTATAGACCAAATAACATTGTCTAAACTGAGAGCTGACTGTTGGGACTGCTGAATGCTCAGGGGGGTAAGTGAAGCTAATGGGACCTCTGTCTCAGCCAGTGAAGTTCCTTTCAGAAGAGGCTGAATAAGCTGTACTGGGAGACATCACACTGGACACCTCATACTGGCAAATGCTTTGACACTAATCTTTTCATTAATAACTCCGGCTCTGCATGGTCCTAACAAAAGCCCACACCTCAAATGAGTTAAATGTATTGATTCATGTTTGCCAAGCATTTTCAAAGTGTTCTGAACAGCACCATAGGAAAAAAAAACTAAACCAAAACAGAAGGAAATGGGGTTTCTGATATCAAAGCAGAATTTGAATAAAGTGCAATAAATAAAACCTGAAGTCACACATTGAACAATGAAAATAAAATGAAACACTGAAGAGCTACTCATTAACCAAGAAATTTTTTCTACTGTAGATAGCACAGATAGCTATAGAAAAATATATAAATATGACCAAATATGTCATAATTATTGTTATTCAAAAGATTGGTCACCTGAACAAAAAAAAAATTATGACTTGACTTCAGTCCAAAGTCAATTTTTTATTCATTCTTATCACCCAAAATAAAAGTGTTTTACTTATAAGCCAAGTAGTTACATTTTGGAATTAGTCATTACTTTAAATTTATATTTTCTTTTCAAAATAGCAAACCACACTGCTGGGTCTGCTACAAAGTTTGAAAGGTATTTTTCAGCTGAAGTCTTCGTATAGTTTCCTTACATACCTTCAGCTAACCTGAATGTTCATTTTCTGTATAATAAGCTATTCACATAAAACAATTCACCTGCAGCCCCAGCGTGGGTAAGGGAGCACTGCCAGCTGAAAAACCAACCTGAACCCTGGGGGTTGGAGCTTTAGACTCTGAAACATGAGCAATTTGGTCTTTTCACTTGGCTTTGGATGTACAATACAGATGCAACCAAACACTGATGACAGGGGAAGACTGGTTAAATGTTATGACTTTGCAATCCAGGACATTCTATTAGGTAACCAGAATCAGCTTTTTCAACTTGAAAAATCTATTTATATTACCATTTGAAATGTAGCCCAAGTATCCTGTTAATTACCAACATTATATATATGGATTATATGCTTATATATAGTCAATTGTTACACTTCAAAATCAACAACACATAGAGATTAATGTAATTTTATGACATGAACATAGAGTGCTCTGCTACAGGTTTTCCACTGAAACATTATGTATGGAAATGAAAATGTTGGTTAAGTTGTCACATCGGAAAAGATAGTTTTTTGAGTACTGAGTTTGGGTATATTAGAAGGCAAAAAATGACAAAGCTGCCATTAAGATGAATGGGTGGAGGAAGACAAAGCAGAACAAAACGGGGGAAAAAGAGACACCTAGAGGGAAAGATCTTCAATGACAATTGGGAAAATTGTATCAGTCTAGAGGGAATGTAATATTCAGGTGAAAATCTCACTCAACTGGAGACTGAAAATGGTAGGATATAAGGTCTGAAATACTGTGAAATCAGAATAATCTGTTTTCTTTCCATACAGAGGTATTCAGCCAAGCTCAGAGATGAAATTCCCCTTAGCAATGTTCTCTGTAAATATCCCAAGTATGGGAACCTTATATAAAAGTCTGGAAGTCATTTGTATTCTCATTAGAAACCAAAGTCATCTATGTTTTAATCAATGGCTTTGACTGTTAATTCTAAGTGTCCTTTCCACTACCTTCAAAGGTAAGTTTACAGATCTTGGTATTTTTATTACACTTGGGTGTTTGTTGATAAAGTCTGGTGTTTGTAAGTATATTCTATAACTACAGTTACATGAAGGCGGCCAAAGTTGCAGATTGCAAAGTCATTTTTTTTAAAAAATAGACACAAACCCTTCTAACATTACTACCCATCTGACTGCAATCCATGATACAAGTCCAACAATCAATCACCAGGGGCATTGGACACCCATAATTAGATTATAAAATCATAACTATAGTCATTTTACGTCTGCTTGCATAATTACATCAGCATGCTAATATCCTTTTAATGGTCTCTAATGATGTAATAAGAAATAATGGAATTTATTTGACAGCTACATAACCATTAACAAAACATATTAAGCATAACTACTATTTCCATAAAGATTCAGGCTGTATCCAAAAGTGACAACTAACATGTCGGATCTTTTTTTCAGCACTGAAATATTTCTAATTATGAATTCCCTAAATCTATTCCCACTCATCTGCTTCACAGGATGAGCAAAGTTTGTGTCAGTACAAACTTGACAACAAATCAGCTGCAGCAGTGGGACCCAGTGCTCTGGAAGCCAAGCCTGAGGCTACACTGCGAATTGAAGGCTCTTGGTTAGAGCTGGCAGGATTGTGAAAGGCAGAAGATAAGATAAACTGATTACTACCATGCATCAACTAATCAGGAGTTAACACAGGGAATGGGTAGGAATCCATGGCAAAAGCAATCGTTCACTTACCTAACTCCAAAGCACAGGGAAAAACTAAAAATATAGGGGAGAGTGAAAACAAAACTAACTAAAGTCAGTAATTTATTAATGAAACACTTCTTTTTTTCAGAGAAAAGGACAAGAAAGTCTGAACTGAGAATTTAAAGAGCTATAAAAGAACCCACCACTTGCCCTCTCTCCTTAGTTCATACACTATTCCTATTTGATGTGATGACTGTCTATACTCTCAAATTAACCGCATGATTCTCATTAACATGTCTTTACTCTAAAATCTTTGCAATGATCTAAAAACCCAAGTCTACACATTTACTTTCTAATCATTTGGAATTATTGGAGGGAAATGAGAGAATTGAGAATTTTCAGCCCAGCAAATAACTCAGGTCTGAGTTCAAAGTAGGCTAGCATGACAAATTCTCACCCCTTTTATAAATATTTGACCTTCAGGCTTATTGGTAGTTTTTTCTACATAATTTTTCCAATTTTTTTTTTAATTAATCTGTAAGAAAAAAAATTCTTTCAGTTGCCAGTGAAATAAAATAATGTAAATCATTCATAATTCCAATTCCAAGTAGAAAGCACATTTTCTGAGAGGCCTCATTCTCACACTTTGATATGTCAGCTGTGGATATGACATCAAGAGTTTCCTGAAACTCCTCTCCATGAGGCCACTCAGAAGCCAAGCAGAGTGCTCCCAGTTACACTGTTTCTCATTGATAGTGGTGCCATGATAAGAAAACAACAAATCCAAAAAGTGTTAACTCTTTTCTTTGCAAGGCCTTTTTCTAAAGATTTCACTACTGCTGTGTATACTGGTCAGCTCCATATTTCCTTAGTATTTCATGGGTTTAACCTGAGTCAAAGCATCTCACTTTCTTGGAAAAAGAATATTTATCATGTATAAATTCTTCACTAATTTGAGGTTTGGGATAACTTTTCACAGATTTATAGACCTTTTAAAAAGGCAAAGACTGATAAAAACATTGTATGGACAGACAGAATGCTCAGTCCTGTTTGGAGTTACTGTAACTGATAATATACTTTTCCAGTACTGACCATAGAAGTACTTTCAGTACAGTCATATGACCATATATTAATAAGTGCAAAATAACCAGCTTCCCTAATTCTGCACATTAAAATAAAGAAAAGGTTGATCTTAGCTAGCTATCTCTCTGGAGGGATAGTTTTCATTAGAGAATGAAACCCCAGCCTGCCAATTCCAATGTTGTTGTGATTTATAAAATGATAAAAAAATAACCAAAAAGCTTTATACTAACAATTAGAAAGGTAGATGAAATTGTTCTTGTACTGTAAATGAATGAAGTTAATGAAGCAGAACCCGCTGATTGCAGCAGAGAAATTGTTCCATGGGATTACTCCTTTAAATGTGCAGTAGAGTTTATCTGCTACTACTCAAAGGCAAGGATGCAAATTTTCTTCATAGGGAAGATAATAGAATATCATCAGTTTTTGTAATTTAAAAAGCTCAGGTTTTGCAAAAATGTATTTCATGAAATACTATCAAAAGACATTCATTGAAGCAAGGCAAAAAAAAAAATATGGGAATATTTTCCTTCTCAATAACTAACATAAATTTGTCTGGTATTTTTCAAGTTTCTGAAAAGATTTTCTCACCAGTAGTCTATTTCTTCCTCCTATTTATATTACATATACAGGAAGACAGGGGGTAGAATTTTTTTCCAATTAAGAATAAACACTTTCACTAAGGATGAAACATCATCAGACTATGACTTAAACCAGAGTATTAAACGATGAATTACATTCTGTAACTGAAAGCTAAACAAAAGCTGATGGCAGCACAGGGGAGGCTGAGGAAGGGGCTGCACTTCAACAACCCAACTCATGGGGGAAAGCAAGAGCCCCAGTCCCTCTGAACCACGGGCAGGAGCGGGATGCTGCCCAGACACAAATCTTTTTCTGTGCCCCCAAGATGTGGCTCCTTCCAACAAGCTGTTGAAACCCTCCCACAGCTGGTCCTTTTCCAACACTTTTATATCAAACTACTCTTATTTTATGTTTTATAAAGAATGAAGTTTTGTGAAGCAAATATTTCTACCAAAATGCCTTCAGAAAATCCCCACTCTAAAACCCTTTACTGGCCATAGTAGATCATAACCTCCTAGTTCATGACATTAACTTGCAGACATTCATCAGTATGAATCATAGGAGGAAAAGCAGTAGCTCAAACACAGCTGAACTCCCTGTGTCTTTTTAAATAAGTAGCTGACCAAGCAGCACAACCTTGTGCCATGTGCCAGACTCAAAGCCAGGGACCCAACTTTTCTTCCACCTTTGATGTAATTTTTCCCCTCGTCAATGGTGGATATAACAACCCTTCACAAGACTTGCTTTACCTAGAAAATGTTACATAAAGGTGGTGATGTTTTTATAGCATAGTTTGAACAGATTATTTTTCACTCTTGAAGCACAGGAAAGTTTTAGTCTTTATAATTTTTTTCAAAATAATTTGTTCCTGTGTGTAGGGAGTGTTACAAAGACTCTCTTTTGCCTCTTGCACATTCTCATTAATTCTGGCATTAAAGAGTGGGTATTTCCTTGTAAGACAAACTATTCAAAAATAATGAGGAATCCAATAAAATTAAAAAGGAGCAAATTCCATGTACATACTTGACATCATCGAAGACACTCATCTGCAGCTTCAGGAGATCTGCCACTTCCTTTATTAACTCCAAGCCCTTTTCCACACTCAGGGGGCTGTTGAAAGGGAACAAGAAAACACAGCATTACGAAAATGGAACTCATCAATACTTGAGAGGCTAAAGGTCCCAAAAGAGTTATCACCTTGGCCTCTTTGAGTGTGAAAGCCACCACTAACTGTATTCCTGTCACATAGTGATCATGATATCAGGGGAATTGGGATCAGGTGCTTCTTCAGGCATGATGAATCACCTGAATTTTCCAGCAATAAGACAAACAATAAGGTGTAAATGGAATTGTTAGGAAGTGTAATGGGCCCATGATGCAGCAACCAGTTCATCTCAGTCCTCAATAAAAAATGTAATAAAGTAAAGGGACAGTAAGAAAGAAAAGGATTGACGAGACAAGGAGGGAAACAAACAATGAAAGTCAAATTGCAGGCTTGGTATCAAATGGACAAGGGAAAAGCGTATTTTTAAATTCATTAGTTTTTAAAATGAATCTTTGCCCACTGAAAGGATACAAAGTTATTATGGATTTGAAAGTAAACAATGGAGCAAGGCACACAGTCCAGAGGACACCGATTAGATACATGGGATTTAGCTTGGTGTGTGCATACACTGCTGACAAACCCCCTTAAATCTTTTTAACCTTTGTCAATGCCACATTTACATTTTTTAATTCAGAAAACTGGTTGCAATCAAGCCTAATGCAAGAATACTGCTATCATTTTAAAAAGCACTTATCTAGATGCAAAATTCATACTTGCAAAAATTTCAGGTTATTGGAGTTGTCGCAACTCTAAAGATGAATTAAGAACATTCCACCCCTAATATACAGACCATACCTTGCTTAGATGTAGTTCAGTACTGTCAAACCAAATAGAAAAATATTGAGAAAGTAAAAGGATACAGAAATGATATAACAATGTCCAGTGAAAACAGATACACTTTCTAAGTTGTGATCATAGATTTATTCCAAACAATGTTAAGCCCCAAAGACCATAAAATTAAACCTCACAAACTAATCTATCTTATACCATGGTAAAGCAGAAACAACTTTGATGAGATTAACCCAGGGGAAAAAGGGTTCTGTATTTTTTCTTTCAAGGATTTATAGCAAGTAGGAGAAGAAGGTGTCAAAAAAAAGTCTGTAGTTTTAGACACGATCTTTTCAACTGGACTAAGGGGACAATTGTGGGTTTTTTCAAACCTTTTTTTAAAGGTCACTATTTCTGCATTCCAATTTAAGGTTTTTAATCTAATTTTACATCAAAGTAATCATTGCCACCATTTTATTTATTGTCTGCAATGAACACTGGTTTTTTTGGTGACTTTTTTGGGGAGGGTTATTTGGCTGGTTTTTTGGTGAGGTTTGGGGTTGGGGGTTTTTTTGTTGTTTTTGGGTGGGTGTTTTTGAGTGTTTTTGTTTTGGGGTTTTTTTTGGTTTTTTGTCTTTTTTTTTTTTTTTTTACGCTGGGTTCTACATACACTGCCCTAAGGGCACCTCTATTTAAATAATGGGATGTCTCATGTGGATCTTGGTTAGGATGGAATTGCTCAGCCTCCCTTCATGCTTCTAACCCAAAATGCTCAAGAGACCTCCTGTCACACAAGCAGAGGTAGCCCCTCAAGGCACCAGATAAATTTAATTTTTCTACATGCCTAAGACAGAAATGTTCTTGTGTGAAAGTAACAAAAGAATCTGATTGATTCTGTAAGGAAAAAAATATACTATTCATAAAACTCTTACATTTCAAGGACTTTCAGTGGGTAAAAATGTGATTATTCCCATCACTATGAAAGCAGATTGTCATAGTGACTCTGGGTATGTGTTAATTAAATCTTTTCTCCCAAAGATGTTGGCTTAAATTTTACAGGAATGATTGGTGTCAGCAAGTGGGCTTTTACTGTAATAGTGATTCTGATGCAGGCAGAGACTGCTGTGTACGTCGGTGTGGGTTTTTACTGAGGAGCCTCACCTGTAAAAGCTCAATCTCCTGCTCCCTGCTTACCCCTTCTCCCCTGAAAAGCATTCCCCAGCTTCAAAAACAAGATGTGCTGCAACAAGCCAAGGCAGCGGCAGTAAATGGGGGATGTAATCAGAGCATTAGAATGCTACCCAGAAATAAGGCTGGAGGGAAAATGGGAGAGAAAATGGTGCTGGAAGGCCATTCTCTTGCAAGCCTGAGCATCCAGGAGCAGTCTTAGGAGCTCTCATGCACCATCAAACACAGAGGTTCACAAACTCAGATGCAGTTTGATAGGCTAAGAAATTGTCATTCATAATGGTACAGGAAACATGCAGGACCAATACTCTTTGGTACCAGTACTACTACTGATCACACTGTCACATTTGAGGATTTCCACTGAAAATGATTGCAATCACTGTATTTTCCAATACAATTTTACCCAATTCTCAACATTGATACATTCTAGTACTCTTTATTACTGTTCTATGTCAGTGTGTTAGGTTAAGCTTGCAAAATTCCAACTGCCCAACACAAAGAGAAAGGGTCTTCCACCGCCGCCCAAGAGAAAAGGAGGGAGAGGAAAAAAACCCAAAACAGCAAGCTTCTTATATTACAAAAAAGAAAGACAATTAAAAACAGATTATAATATAACACATATATATATACACAAATGTGAGGAAAAACAAACTAAAAACAGTAGCTACCAAATCACCCAACTTAATACAGATTCCAACCATCCAAACCCCACAAAACCTCCTGAAAACTCTTCCAGAGAAACTTCCCATAAAGAGAGGAAAAAATTAACAAGATAATGTTCACCTCCCTGGATAACACAGTGTGGATGCAGGCAAGGCCTGATCTCAATAGGGCAGTGCATCCTCACAGGGCTGAGGCAAATACCAAAATGAGGTCCCTCTCTTTTTATACTTCTTGACACTTGATGATGTCAGATGATATAAAATACCTCTTTGGTTGCTTAAGTCAGGTGATGCTTGTCCCTTCTAATCTATGTCACGTGTTTTATGCCTTGCTTTTGTTTAGTGCTGCATTTTGCTCAGTGATGCATGGTTTGCATAGTGATTGCCTTTAACTTTGTTCACTTGGAAAGAATGACACCATTTCCACCTGCACAACATTAACTCAATTAAACTGCCTTGCAACAGCACCTTAGAGCAACATCACCAATCTTATTTATATAAGGAGAAGGCAATTTTGCAACCACCACCCATTCTCCTGCTCATGGCGTTCCCACATGTGCCCAGTGCAAGCAGAAAGTACTTGTGGAACTTTTGCATACTATGCTTAATTTCCAGGCTGCTTAATTTAGTTTCTGTATTAGGGAGTGGGGGTTTACTGAGCAATATGTTTCCTCTACTGATTGTGAGGATACAACAACTGTGGAACTAATTCAAGAGAAAGTATTATGTAAACCAAGGAAGAAAGACAAAACATAATTGTTCAGGTAAGGAACAAATAGTAAGATACTCCACAAAGAAGTTTTAAAAGTAGAAAGAAACTTTTTAGACAACTCCAACTGAACTATTTTATCAAGGTCAAAGATTTGGAGAAAAGTTATTGGTGGGGGTTCACATCACTTTGTCTGAACTAAACAGAAGGTCCCTTCAGCACAGAGTTGGGAGGAGAGAGGGGAACCTCCTTAGGGTGATAGGTCTTGCTGGCACTGGAAGCATCACGGCACAGAGTGAGTCTCGGGCTGTGGGCCCTCAGGTTCTGGGTTCAACACAGGTACCATTCACAAGCATTCTCTTTTGGGAGCATGTGATGTGGCATTTCAGAACAGTGAATTCATAAAAGAGAACTCACAGGTTACATGGGCCCCAGAGACACAAAGCATGAGCTGGAAAAACCAAAAGCAGCAAAAGGCCCTCCCATGGCTACTATTTATGTTTCCAAGTTCTCTTGAGTCTGGCTAAGCCTTTCTATGTCCAATAAAACTAATGGTGTCTGCAGTGTCTTTAACAGTCCTGCTTGATGGGCACAGAACAGGCTCCCCAAGGCAGTGGGCACAGCACCAAACCTGACAGAGTTCAAGAAGCATTTGGACAATGCTCTTAGGCACATGATTGGGTTTTTTTGGGTTATCTTGTGCAGAAACAGCAGTTGGACTTCAGTGATCCTTTTGATTCCCTTTCAACTCAGGATACTCTATGATTCGATTTTACAACTACCTTTTTTTGATCAACTTAAAGATTTCTGATCACTTTTGCTCCAGAGTTTGGCCTTAGGAAGTGTCAACTGCTGGATGGCATAGCACCTCTTTGCAAAGGATATAGATATTGCCAGCTGAAATCTTGAGACAGTTCTTACTTTGGTTTTCCTGCCTTTGCTCTCATTCCACTTGACCATTTGTCTTTTGCATCTTCTTTCAAATTAACTGTACTAAAATACAATAAAAACAGCTAAACCAAAAGCTGATACATCTCACAGTTTAAAATAATTCTTCTGAGATCCATTCCATGCCTAGTTCTCTACAGCTTGGAAGATGAAAAGAGAATCAGAAAGTATGTAAAATTCATGTGTAGCTAACTTTCTTCATTGCTTTATCTTCTAATGCCATCCCTATCTGTGAGTGCTACCCCAGTTGTTATTTTCCAGTTGACAGATTCAGACCCTACTGAACAAGTAGCAGAACTTTGTCTCACTCAGATGCCAATCTCTGTCTCATATTATTGGTAGAATATACTTTGACACTCTAATGACAGTGGAGAAATAAATGGGGAATGAAATATAAGTCTCTCCTTTGAGGTTATGTAGATATATGCAAAGTCTGGCAGAGCATCACCTGCAAAATATTCTACTCCTGCTTTCGTGTAAACTCACTTTTCAGGGCACGGCTCTTGCACTAAGTTAGTTATACCTTCTGCAGAATATGTCCTATATCTCTGCTAAAAATAGCCAATATTATATGGTGGTACTACATTATCACCTCAGACGAAATGGCTCCCCAGCTCACTTCAAGACTATGATGTCATGATTTAACGTCACGACATAACTATGAAAATTTCCATATCCATTTTA
The DNA here is from genome assembly GCF_047495875.1 of Pithys albifrons albifrons. Taxonomy (NCBI): domain Eukaryota; kingdom Metazoa; phylum Chordata; class Aves; order Passeriformes; family Thamnophilidae; genus Pithys; species Pithys albifrons. The sequence goes on from NC_092464.1 coordinate 10,200,579, forward strand.
ACCACGTGAAAAATAAATCCTCCAGTTTAGACCTGCTGGGTTCACCTAAAACCATACTGAACCAATCACCTCCTTATAACTTCATCAGTTTTGTCTGCACAACAAAACAAACAAACAAAAAGGCAGGATCTAGGCTATAAAGCTATTTTATTTAGAGATGAATCTGGAATCAAAGTGCAGGAATAAATATCTCTTAACCTTAATGTGAGCTGCTGAGCACTTCTGAAAATTAGTATAATCCATTTAAATGTTCAGGAGTGGATCTGGGAGCCAACTTTATGTAATTGTCAAAGCATTTCCAGAAAGTGTACTGGACATTGAATACAGGAAAATTAGATTGTCTGGTGAAAATAAGATTCCGTATCTTCCCATGTCTAAATCCCTCCCAGTGAGGAAGCTGAAAACAGAAATATTTTAAGGAACAATTCACTCAAAGAGGTAATTTAAATAATAGAACACTGAATGATAATCTGACTCTGTCATTGACTAAGATTACGCTTTTCAATTTACATGAAAAATGCAGTGATGAGGAGTCATTTCTAAAATCTGGTCCCATAAAGTTGGCACAACTTGGAACAATCCCATTAAGTGATTTTCTCCTTAGTTCTCGTTACAAAATGTATAGGCTTTGTTAGCCTTTTTATTTTTAATCTGTCTATACAATCCCACCTTTTTCAGAGGCTTTATACCTAAGTGAGAGAATATCTGTAGCTGAACAAATTATGAATGAGGAACAGAATATGTCGTTATTGGCCTATCAAGTCACCCTGGTCAAGACATCTTCCTGACCCTCGTTTCCACTATTCATTAAATGAAGTTAATTATACCAAATTTCCTTGTCAGGTTCCTGCATTGCTATATAAAAGACTTATTATTAAACTTGCATCCCTTCTGGACTAAGAATAGAAAGCCCAGTACTATTGACTCTATATATTGCTCCCTACCAAATATGGAGCAGAAGTTGCAACGTGAAAATTAACACAACGTGAAAATTATCTTTTACTTATAATAAAAACTTCGCTCATTCTCCTACCAAATTTTTTTTTTCCAAACTTTCCAAGCACGGGGGATGTGACTAATTTTAGATCATATTTAGAGCACCCTGATCAAGGTGAAGTTAACTTCTGCCTCACTGCTGAGTTTCCTTGTTAAAGGCCTGCTGTGGGCAAACAGAGGAGGATACAAGAGTCTTATGGGCCAGACGTGCTTCACAAATGGCCAATTAGACCACGTCAAGAGGAGTGCTGAAGGTTGGATGCTTTCCTCAGGACCAGTTCAGCTTCATGCTATTACCAGAACAATGTTACAAATGGATTCCACGTTTCCAAGAAATTCCCGAGATAAACAACAAATCAGATGAGTGAGAACAACCACTTTGAATAATGGACTAATTTTGACCTGGACCTAATGATTTATGCATTCAAGGCTCAAAGTTTCCCCTCCTGGTTAAAGAACAACAAGAAAACATGTAAATGAAGGCACAGGAGTTGTTCTGCAGGGAGAGACACTGGCAGTATGGCCAGCTCTGCATGCTGAGCTAAATGGAGCTCAAACTCTAATATAAGCCAGTGGGCAATGTCAAAGGGAACAAGAGGAAAAACAGAAGTAAACAATGATGAAAACTATATGTTCTGTATTTCCCAACATGCCTGTCAAAACAATCCCATAAATTGATCCATTTTGGTAGCAAAAACTCTGATGCAGTTATACAGATGGCTTGATTGCTGGTGTTTGCCAAGCCTGCTCTCAGCCTGAGGAGAGCAACATGTAGTTCAATGTTATTCTGAGGTTATGTCAGTCTCACAAGCAGTTGCTCTCATTTGCTTTCCCTCCTCCTAATTGCCAAGAGTCTTTGGAAACCCACTTACTGGACCCCAAAATGCCCCCTTAGTGCCATCATTCAAATTCTGTATTGTCTTTACCAGACTGTACCCAGTGCCCTTCCAACACTCTGTTTAGCAATTGTAATGCAGCACTATAATGGACATCCAGTCAGCCCTGTCAGATTAGTTCAATTGAATCGTTTTCTGCAAAAATGAAGAATAATCTACAGTACAGAAGTAGGCCTGACATTGGGAATTGCATTCTTTAAACCTAAATGTCACTCTAATCTCCAGTAAAATCTTAAGTAAGGTAGGGTTTGATCCACCCAAAATTTGCTTAAATCAGAACACAGGCAATGAAGGCTAATTTGTCCATTTTCAACAGTGCTGAGCACCACACTAAAATTGCAAGTCATTTCTCTGCAGCCTGAAAGTTCCCTGAATGCTTAACTGCAGTCCTCCCAGCAGAATCAGTGTTTTCTGAGGGGGTAAATGCCACTCACACCCAGCCTATCTTTGGTGATCCCAACTCAACACAGTCACATCTCCACTCCACTTATTTACCCTGGAGAATGTTCCAAAGTTTGGCTACACCTGAGTTCAGCTTGAATAGTATTAAATGCCCATCTAAATAAGAGGATGAAGTAGAGCTTGAACCTTGAACTTTTGGGGAGGAGACATTTTATTTAGACTGTTTACTTTAAACACACTTTATTTACTAATGCAAAACACACACATGCTCAAAACCTGTTTGGACCAGCAGTTTTCCTTACTCCTGAATGAAGCAAGTTAAAGTCATGTTCTGTCTTGCACTTTATCCATCTTTCTCTGTTGCTTTTAAGCCTGAAGATAAAGCACTGGGCCATCAACAGGATGATGGACAGTGCTATCACTCCGGTCTGGTACACAGAGCACTCTCCTCAGGTGCGGGAGTTAAAACTGCTCCGGCCAACTTCAGTAAGATCTCTTCCATCAGCTGCTTCACTTTCCAACTCTGCAGTAATGAGCAGAAGACAAGCAGAAGATACTAGGCATAGTGCTTGTCAGCAGAGGAGCACCAGACACACTGGATCCCAGAACATCCTGCTTGTTTGGCATGTCTCAATGAAACGGAGAGGTCCTTTGCAGTCTGGGCTGTCTCCCGAAATATTCAAAAATCTCTTCTAATCAGTGGAAGAAAGAAGATGCCTAACCTCCCTGTGTGGGTATGTCTTCTCCTGTCTCTGAGGGAGCTCAATGATGTGAAATGCTGTGGATGACATCCTTGGGGAATATGCACAGCATCTAGCAGCTGTTAAGTTTGGAACCTAAACGAGGCACTCTGGCTTTCACTCTAAATTCTGAAACAACCACATTTCAGCTTTAAACCTAGAAAGGTCCTTTAAAGGGAAAAGGTCCTAACACATGGATAACAAGTCACACACCAAAAGCTCTTGAAAACAAAAGCTGAATGGACTAAATATGTTGAAAAATTTAATTTCAGAAACCAATTTTTATTAAACAATGAGAGTTATACACAGGTAAAAGTGCTGGGTTAGAACTGTAAGATTCTTTCTCATTTGAGTCTTTAATTCCCTCATTCACATGTTAGCAAAAAAAATTCTACCAGAAGACCTAGTCTGACAATTGTCTGGATGAATTCATCAAAGATCAGTGAATTCTAGTGGGGGTACTTACCTGATCTGAGGTTTGATCTGAAAAATGTAATTTTGTTGGTCCTGCTGACCTCTATATTTATTTTGAGTGTTTAAGATTTTTTAACAGTCATTCACTTAGTGAACACAGATAAGAATTTCTTTCATGTCAAAGACTGTTTTTTTAGTATTGATATGAATGTAATTTTTTCCTGCCTAGACTTTTAAATACCGAATTTTAAGAAATATGCTTTCCATATTTAAAAATAATTATTTAAGGATGTTCCACCTGGCCATTTCCCAAAAATGTCTCTGTTTAGACTGACATCAAATTGGCACCCTCTCATTTACAGGGCAACAGTCTGTAACAGTACCACTTTCTTAGTGTAGCACAGTCTCCTCAACACTGCAGATAAAAAGCTAAACATAAAAAAATAAAGTTCAAAACTATGGGTCTGTAATACCATCTGGAATGCTTTAGAGAGTCAAATAAAGAGTCCACCATTAGTATTAATAATGTTCAGGACTAGTTTTCTCTGGCTGCTAAAACCACTTGGCAGCAGTGTGGACATCGACTGGGTGCAGGCAAACTCCCTGCTGATGGGAGGCTGGGGAGAGCAGCCTGGCCAGCCCCAGCACAAGCTGTCACCCTCCCTCCATGCCTGGAAAAGAGCACGTATGTTTGTCACAGGGCTCAGGCTGAGCAACAAGACTCTGAGGTGTCCAAAGCAACTTCTTGCGTATGACTTAGGAGAGTTGCTAGGAACTGCCTCTTTGCTCATTACTTGCTCTAACAAATACAAAGTGTTCAGTCCAGCAGAGGGGGGCGGTTGTAACAGGTCAAAGCAGCTTCATCATTTTTAACCTCCCACTTTCATGGGCCAGTGTCAGGCGTGACTTTTTTTTCCACCATATCTCCATTCTGAGGGCACTGCTTGGCAAGGAGAAGCAGAGAAGCCAGAATGCCAGGACTTGGGTGCTGTCTCTCTGTGGGCAAAGGGCAGATGCCCATCAGCTATTACTGCTTTGCCTGCTAAAAGCAGTCAGGAGGAAAGAGTAGAGTGGGAAAGCAATGTCCATTTCCCGCTGCTGGGATAAAGAAGAAGTAAGAAGAGCAGTGCTGAAGGAAGCACATTCCCAGCAGCACACACTAACTCCGGACCCTGAGTCAGTTCTGAGCAGCAACCACCAGTACCAGACTGGAGGTTATTTTAAACAACCTCAGCTGTGCTACTGCCTGATTTTCTGAAACCATCAATAAATACAGGACAGCCTAAAGATAGGTCCAAAGAAATAAAGTCCAAGAAAATTCAGGAAAAGTTCTGCAGGAGGGTGAGAAAAGTAGACAGATATGCCTCTGAAAGGATAACCTCAGGAGCAGTCTATCCTGGGAAAAACAATGCTCTGACAAACAAAACCCATGGGTTCTTTAAATTTTTTTGTTTGTTTTTTGTCTTGGAAACTGTCGTGTTTACACTGCTAACAATCAAGAACAAAAGATGTAAAGATGTTAAAAAAGTTGTTCAGTAACGGTATTCAAAAAACAGTATTTCCTCAATTCTGTGAGTGAACACTCAAAAGGTGTGAGGGTTACTACGAGATTGGCTGTATTTAAGGCAGTTGCCCAAAGTCCAGTCAAAAAGTGGCAAAACATCTATCTCTCTATCTATCTATCTATCTATCTATCTATCTATCTATCTATCTACCTATCTATCTATCTATAGCTCAACTAGAAACACCTGACCAAATAAATATCATACAGGAGAAAACCAGAGTCCAGCTGATTCATCATCTGACTCCAGAGGTCTGGAATGGTGCCATTTTATCCTTACATGAAGCTCAGGTTTAATAAAACCTTAGCCATGCCCATTCCCTTTGCACCATGTGCACTGGCATCCCAGGCAAAGAACAGGGACCACAAGTGAGTTCTTCTTGCTTTATACCCTGCAGCAAGAATATTCCTTCAGAAAATAAGTAAGGTTATGGTATAATTCTAAAAACAAATAGTTAATGTGATAATGTATATGTTCAATTCTTATTAAAATCTCTTTTTAAAAAATCTCCTGCTGAACTCTTGACCTCAGGGATATGTATTACACTAGTTTGGGAAATGGGCCACCACCTTCCAGATTTGCATGCCTTGTTCTAAATTTTCAAGTCTGAAAGTAAGTGCCACCACACCAAGGGCAGGATTCATCTATATAAATACAGCAAATCTTGTCTTCAAATTCTCCACAGCCTCAGAGCACAGACTATGAGGAGTTTTAAGAATACCTTTTTTCTTTTTTTTTTCCCCAAACTACTATTTTTGTTAATGTCTATTATTCTGTCACACTTATTCCAGCTGAATTTCTTCTAACATTGTGCTTCCTAATCCCTCAATGTATTTAAATCCATCTGGAATTTTTCTAAATCCTCCATAGTTCTTCCTAACAGAGACAATTTGCCGATGGGGTACCACTAATCTCTCTACACGCTGAGAAGCAGCAGTTCATGACGAATCTTTCTCCCCTATCTCATAACCAGTTCTTAATCTGCAGTGACACCCTGGCCCTTGCTCCGTGACTCACTCTCCTTAAAGTCAGTATGAAGAACATCCCATTTATCTCCTGGTGATTTGAAGGGTAGGTACAACTTGCGGGTTTGCTGCAACAGCACCTTTTCTCCAGGGAGAGTCTCGTATCTCAACAGAAGGTTCTTCAGGCCCGAGGGTCTTCCACATGTAGTGCTGCCAAGATGGAGAGGAGAGGGTCCTTGGCACTGCCTCCTGGAGGCCCAGGCTCACTGGCCTTCAGATATAAATAGCCAGGACTTAAAATGTGTAGCTTAAAATAGTAGCTAATGATTGATGTGGTCTCAGTGTCAGTGATCACAGACAGCACTTCTCCATCTCAGTGAAGCTGTAAAAGATACTAGGAAAGCTTTTATTTTAAGGATACAGTTTAATTCTCTTGGATTTATCTTTTTTTTTCACCTTTTTTTTTTTCTGCTAAGATTAGTAAATATTTTAACAAGCCACATAATGGGAAAACTCAGCTACTGAAGTATGAAATAGGTTGATGCAAAGCTTTTTGTGTGCAAATTTCAGTAGTAACAGACCTATGGGACAGCTGGTGATGCTACTGCAATAAACAGATGTAGATTTACCAAAGTTCCACAAGAGATTTTAACTCCCATCTTTCCACTGACTCCCGTCTCCTGGGAATTGGCACTTTTTAGCACACCGTCACCACTGCTCTCTGACCTGAAAGATCATTTACCAAAACTGCCTCTTTTAGGTGCTACTGCCAACATCTGAGCCACATTGTCCCACAGTACAAATGAAAGATGTTACATTAGCCTGAGGAGGGAATCAGTGGAGTAAGTTGTCATCCACACCTGCCCCATGGATGGAGAGAGTGCTCCTGCCTTAGGTAGAACATAGAATGCTGGAGAAGACACAACACGGTGACACCACTCTGCCATTCTCATCAGGTTGGCAACCATCAGTACAAAGCTATTGAACTCAGCCTTCTCCAACTCCTACTCCTCCTTTTCTAGACACAAAGGAAGCCTCAGTTGTCACAAGAAAGATGCATGTTATCCATACAATGGAGAAGAAACTGAGACATTAGAGGGGTTTGCTCCAGGTCATAGAGGAGGTAAGTGCCATAGCAAGGACTACTGGGAACATTTTAGCATCAAAGTAATTTATGGTGTTGCCATTAAATTCTTTCTCAGCCTACCAAGCTTAAAAAAACATTTAGACACTGAAATTGTATTTATCTCTCTTGCCTGGAAGTGCCCCTGAGAGCAACTCATCTGATAATCTATAATGAAAGTCCTGGGCACTGATGCTTCAAGTCTGTGCTGTTACAGCAGCCTGCCTTGTCTGTCTGAGCTTGAGCTCTTCTGTCCATGCTTCAATGTAGCTTCATACATCTTGAAGCACACATCCCCAGTGAGGGCTTAGAGAAGGACTGTGTTTCATGGATTTATTCGAGTTTGAACATGCTTTATGTCTTACGTAAGTTAAAAAAATATTAATTTTGTAAATGGTTCCCATTCATCTAGAATTCATGAGAGCAACCAAATAACTTTTGAGCACAGAGCTATTCACCAGATTGTTTGAGAGCTGCCTGACTTCACAGCACTGTTATCGTAATCATTTTAAGGACACTGCAATTTTATTGCATTGGGCTGCACTTTTGTTTTTCTATGCTTGTTTCCTCAAAGGCTTTATTAGCCATAAAACCCTTTTAAGCTCACTTCTTTTTTGACAGCTCAGCAAATTCCCACTTTCTGTAATTTTTTCCCTCTTTTCCCACCACCAGTAAGTGTGAATTTAAACCTCTTAATACAGACAGATTCAAGTCCAGACCAATTTGTAACACAAATGACACTTGCTAAAAATCAGTGGCAGTGGTCAGGCTATGAAGGTCAGAGGAGATAACAGCATCATGGAAACACGAGAGTGAGAGAGAAGTTGGGAAGGATCAACCTTCTGGAGTTATAATGGAAGTGTGACACTGTGCCAGCCTGTACTTGCATTACTTTGAACATGCACTACCTCCAGCTGTGTTAATAGTAACAAATTCATACAGATGGTTTGTCGCCAGAAGCACAGAAATAATGGCAATAATTGTGATGTCCTCCCTTCTGAGGCTGAAATGGACCCCACCAAAGTACTCCCTAATGCATTTTAAGCTGAATGCTAGAAACAGCTTTGGAGTTCACTCGTTGCGCACCCTGAATCTCTGAGGCCAAAAAGCCTTGAAAATGCTAAACTGTTCTTTTGTATCAAATTACTTCTTCATAAAAGTAATTAATAAATGAGATTGAGGACAACTGATGATACACATTTTAATGCACTTCTGACTTTTCATTCTTTCCCTTCCTTCAAATTACTCATCTTCCTTCAAGGCAGTGTAAAGCCCAGACCAATTTAAAATGCAAGTGGTTTGAATTAAACATTACAAATATCTGACATCATAGTGTTAAAAGAAAGAAGTAAAGAAACACAAATATTAGTTGATAAGGGAACTAGAGCACCTCCCCTGTGAAGACAGGCTGAGGAAGTTGAGCATGCTCAGCCTGGAGAAGAGCATGTTCTGTGGAGACCTCACAGCAGCCTTCTAGTGTCTGAAGGAAATCAGAGAGGAGCTCTGCATCAGGAGCTGCAGGGACAGATCAAGGGGGAATGGCTTCAAATTGACGGAGATACGGTTTAGATTAGATGTTAGGAGGAAAGTCTTTACTCTGACAGTGGTGAGGCGCTGGAATGGGTTGTCCAGAGCAGCTGTGGCTGCCCCATCCCTGGCAGTGTTCAAGGCCAGTTTGGATGGGGTTTTGAGCAACCTGGTCCAGTGGAAGGTGTCCCAGTCCATGGCAGAGGGGTTGGAACAAGATGATTTCCAAGGTCCCTTCCAACGCAAACTATTCTATGTATTTATGATTTCTATCAGAGATCCAAACTTTAAAGATTTTTAAACTGACTTTTTATGAAAATCATTCTACACACTACTAAGAAATTAAATTTATTTTGATAGCAGATCTAGTGTTTAGATTGTGACATAGCTTCTTCAAACAAGTGCCAACAGAAAAGCAGAATCTCTACTCAAAAGAGAATATAAAATGTTTTCTCAGTTCCAATTTATTCTGTGTGCTCTTAATTGGTCCTCACTTATTTTCTACTTATGAAATTATTTCATTCTAATTTTCAGTGGTCAACCATTTACATTTTATACACATTATCTGAGCTAAGAAACTCAAAAAAAAGTCAAGCATGAAAATGAAATGATGGTCTTTTTATATCTGAGCTTCCCAAGACTGGGCAGAACAGCACTGATGAAAAGGTACTATCAGATAATAGACTGCATTGTAATTCAGTACGTTCCATTCCCAGGAATCCTGATCTTTGGCTTTTTCCTTCTCACTCATTTCAAAAGTTTAAAATTCATCACTGTTTCATAATGTTCTGGATGGTAATTAACAGAAAAACATTGTAATATACTAGAAGTGTTGACCATATGGTATTGTGAGATCTTGCAGCATCTCAGCGTTTGAACAACTACCACTGTTTATAAAAACTAAGCACGGCCCCACCCCTACTCTGGGGTTATGTAATGTGCAGTTCTGTGGCCTGGAGTCAGCAGAGTCACCTGAGCCTGCTCACAGAGGTGTTGTGGAGTACCTGCTTGCCCAAAGACCTGGCCTGAGACCCAAAAGAGGAGAGCTAAAGTGTCACAGAAGGCATGGAAAGACAGGAATGAGTGTCTGGTCTGGGAAACTACACCAACAGCCACTTCTGTTCATCTAAGTGGAGAGATACAAATGGGAGGGAGTCCTTGCGGCACCACTGGGGACTCCAGGCACACTCCCACAATTGCCCCTTGCCTCTCATCAGCTCAAGGGGCAGGAGTGGTTCCCTGTCATTACTGTTATTAGTGCAACACATGGGCTGGTCACCAGCTACAATAATTGAAACATTGTCTCTCTATGTTCCTTTAGAATTAAAAGTGCAGAGGTGGTCCCAATGGAAAGAAGAGGAAAACATCGGGGAACATGAATCCCTTTGAGGAGGGAAAGACGGGCACTCAGACAAACTCTTCCCTTGCAAAGTTATCTACAAGAGCAGGTGAGAATCATGTTCCATCACAATGTATTTTAACAGATTTTGAAAGCACAAAAGCTAAGGGCAACTGAAGTAGAAGAGATTATCATATTATCTCTGTACACATGACAGTGACAAATTCAAAATACACAAAGCTGAACTCTTGCATTAAAAAAAAGCAACCAAACAAAAGCCAGTGTTCATTACTCTCTGTGGCAAGGCCACAATGACTACCACTTTTCTGTTATTTTCTGATGGATTAATAAGAAGCATGAAGTATCATTTTCCTATGGGAATATATAATGTCAAAATCAAGGCAGTGAAGAAGTAATGTGGGGGATATGATCTCTGTCACTTACTAAGTGCCACAAGAAAACTGAAGAATTATGCATGAAAAAAGATTTCATGTCTAGAAAACTCTAGGGATCATGAATAATTACGTGTGAAGAGTTAGTAACAGAAGATTCTAGAACTATGTCTCTACCAGTTCTGGTGCTGAGACACAACACCAAATTTTGTCTGCTGGATAATTTCACAGGCAAGGAATTTCCATGTGTATCATTCAGACAGGGATCAAACTGTGTTGTCAGAAATAAAACCATGGGCTTAATGTTTAATGATGGACATTTATGGAACTTGGTTTTACAGGAAAGTGACAAAGTGAGAGAGAAAAATTTTACATTTAACTTCTTTTTCCATGTCAGTAATGCTGTTCCTTACTGATTTTAACAGACTTCAGTAGCAACAGATTTTCTCTTTTCCGTATTTTTATAATACTTTTTAGTTTTTAAAGCTAGTTGTAGAAGTTAATTGAAGAACACACACAATTCTCTTTCCCTTGACAAAGGGGCACTTGTAGGTAGAATAACAACTTCCAAAAGGACAGTGAAATACATGGAGAAGGTCAAATTAGTGTTTCTTTTTGTATATATGTATTAAAGGACAAGAACATTTTGTGATTATTTTTTAAAAATAGCTGAAAAACCTCACAGAATACAAAACCTCAGCTTATAAAAAAAATCAAGTCCTTCCAGAAACTAAGAACAATAAAACATATCAGACCTGTTTCGTTGCTATAGGTCTCGTGTTTCATTTTTCCTATTTATTTTAAATTAAATTTTTAATGCAATTATAATGTTTCCACCTGGTAAAGGAAACAAATAATGAAGATCTTAAGAAGACAATTCTTTAATGACCTGCCTAGGAAGACAGAAAACTTGGGGAATGAACCAAGATTCTGTACAATCCAGCTTCAGGGTACTAACCTGAACACCATCCTGAGGAAAGTAATCATTATATGCAAAACAGTATCATTTATCACATTTGTAAAGGTGGAGAAGTAATATCAAGCATTTGGAATTAACCTAACCCTTCAGCACACTAAATGGGTTAGACTAATCATATTCCTTAGCAATTTGATACTATAAACACAAGCTCCATTTTCAGTTTTTTTATAGCACCTAAGCAGAATACAAGCTACTCAAATTAAATGCACAGACATGTGTGTAGGATCCAATTCAGCTAACAAGTTGTGAGCAGATCTATAGCCCATGTAATTTTACATAGTCTGGAATTGAAAGTTAACATGTGACAAAACATGAACTATCCAGAAATTCCCTAACAGAACAATACCACAAGTTGGCTCACAAGCTGCCTGGGATCTAGTCTGGGATCTAGTATCTATATGAAACACTGCAAGCACATGTACTCTGATAAATCACAGAACAGGACAGGTTCCACTGCATTAGGTGTCCAAGCATGGCTTCAGACAAGCTTGAAAGACTGTGATAAGCAGTGAAAAGTGATAACTTTCAAACCAGGATTTTTCTCAGTGCATTTAAGTCTAGGTGCTCATTCTCATGTTTGGGAAATTGCCTTCCAGCATGGCTAGTTAAACTGTTGAGCTCATAGCAGCTTACATTTAAGCTTACTGGAGGTGGTAAGAACTACATGTTCTGGAAAGTCAAACTTTGGGTTTCCTCATGAGACACTCAGGAGACTAAACACTGTGTAAATGTTTGGATTGCGGGATCTAGGCCCTCTATTTTAGAGCAAATACTGACAAACAAATGGGAGTGTTGGCATTTTTCTAAACACAAAAAGTTTTCCAAACTTGAAGAACTAGAATTTCAGACAATAGGAAGAGCTCTTTTGTCCAAAGGCAAAGACCTCTCTTATTTTACAGCTCATACTGATGCATTGACACCATAACAAAGACCTATTTTATAACTACGGTCAAAGTAGAATACAAATGAAAATAATATCCTGTAGACATCTTTGTTTAAAAATAAGATTACTTTGGAATTTCAAAGTTAAAATTAGTAAACCAGCTCAAAGCAATTACACTGAGAAAAAGAAAAATCTCTCTCACACAAATCCTACAGTGGTAGAATAGCAATTTTTTGAAGGAGAAAAGAGTAAACAAAGTAAATCACCAATTTGATTGGTTTCTCAGCATAATGAAGTGCTGAAGCAGCACAGTGGAGGATATGCTGGACAATTTTCTACACCAAAACTATCAATTCATTCCAAAGCTTAGCACTGATGGATATTATGGATTGGTATGGATTGCACTGCTCCAACCATCTGAAAGGTCATTTGATAAACACAGCAGGAGTGACCTATTGTTCTTGTCATGGACAATCAGACTGCCATTTTGGCAAGTCCTTAAAGTATCACAAATCTTTTCTTCGAGTACTAGATGGGAATGTTTATTTTGGTTTGGGGCACAATTAAATGCTGGCATTTTAGCAGTTCAGGAAGCAATCTTAGTATCTCCTATGGATCATACTTTCAAAGCCTCAGAAGCTACTAGTGAATGAATTGCCCAGAAATGTCAATTATACCACTGATGAGAAACACCCTTAGGTTGGAAAAGACCTCTAGAATCGTCATGTCTAACTATTAACCAGCACTGCCAAGTCCACCACTAAACTGTGTCCCAAAGTGACACATCTTTTAAATAATTCCCTGGGCAGTCTGTTCCAATGCTTGGCAACCCTTTATGTGAAGATCTCCTTCCAACTCTTCTTGTAGATGGAGTTCCATTTGCTGACTTTCAGTCAGCTGGGACCTCCCCAGTTAGCCAGGACTGCTGGTAAATGATGGAAAGTGGCTCAGTGAGCACTTTGTGCAGCTCATTTTGTACTCTTGGGTGAAACCCATCCAGCCACAGGGGGTTATCTGTGTCTAACTGGTGTACAGGTTGCTGATCATTTCCTAATGGATTGCAGAGGCTCCACTGTGCTCGCCCCCCCATTCCTGCCCTTCCAGCTCAGGGATTTGGAGAACAACTGCTTTTACTAAAGGCTGAGGCCAAGAAAGCATTAAATACCTCAGCCTTTTCCTCATCCTTTGAAACTGTGTTTCCCCCAATATCCAGTCAAGGATGGACTTCTTTCACTTTAGATATCTAAAAGCACCTTGTCCAAAAGTTACTAAAATTATAATAATCTAGTAATAAAAAAGTACTTTTGGTTTTTCTCCTACTGAAATGGTAAAGAGGCTGAACAAAACTATGCTAAATTATATTTGTGTATATGGAGTCCTCTAGAACTAAGAACATTTGGATAAATGACCTTCTTCAGCAAGTTTCATTGAATAATAGCAGACATAACTCAGGGAAAAACCATCAGTGGGAGAGTAGCTAGGAAGAAAACCAGATAAGATGACACAGTGAAGAATCTCCAGGTTGTGAACACAGAAATTCAGAACATTTCCCACTACACAGAGCTCTGAAAGCTCTAAGCTTTACAGGATTTATGAGACAAATAAAGTCTTGATGGTCAAAGGAGATGGTATCATTAAGGTACTCTTGGGTATAAAGGAGCCTTCTAGATTGATGTGAGTTAAAAGAGCTGGGGGAAGTAATGCTGAGCTGGGGAAAAACTGGCTTATACTCCTTCACATAACATTCACAGGCAGGAACTAAGAGGTGTGTTAAACTAGAATATTCCATCAGTTTCTGCTCTGTTTCTCATATGCAGCCACATGCATTTCAAATGAATCCTCCCTGATCCTATTGCCTTCAATCCCATTGATAAGTTTGAGAGAATCAATACATGTTAAATTTCCTATCTCAGCTTCTTTATGATGCTGGGCAGTGATTTGTAAACTCATCCTAGAAATTCCTAATTTCTTACAGAAGAGGAGTCAGGAGCACTAACCAAAGTATAACATTGTTCTCATAGGATGTAAAAGTGCCTACATAGTTCCAAAAATCCAAATGTTCCCATAATGAACTGTGTATTACTAGGGGGCTAAAATTGTCTTTTGAAAGGGTAGTATTAAATGTCAAATTCATTACTGACATGACCTGAAATCATTAGGTCTTTCTTTCTAAACTAGCTGCATATGTGGTGTTTGGATTCCTATATGTGTTATTTTCAGATCAAAATGAATCCACAAAGAAAATCTTGTGCTTTATTATTGTGTATCATTCTTTAAAAGAATGACTCAGGCATTGATATTTAGACTACTTTCAAGTCAAATATTTAAAGCCTGCATCCTAACCATAAGCACACTTACTGACATATTGGAAGGTCACTGCAACATGAGAAGATAGAGAGAGGTCTAAGCAAAAGACCTACAAACTTAATATCTTCTGCAAGGAAGGAAAGTCAACTGCAAGAAAACGGAACTGTTTTCTTGTATTTTCATCAAAGTGCTGAACAGGGTCCAAACAGTTTCAGATGTATTAAAAATCAGACTTGTGGCATTTTCCTCCTGTACATTCATATTTCATTAGGTGCATTGACTTTATCTTTATTCCAGTTAAAAATGCCATTCAAATTGGCTGCTGTACTTACTCTTTCACTGTCACAATGTAGCCGTATTCTTTCTCCTCAGATGACTTCACTTCAAGTTCTAAGCCTTGTCCTGTATTTTTCTGAGGTTTTGCATAGGAGTTTCCATCCTGCAGTAAAACATTCTTAACCCAGGAGCTGGTCTTGCTTGGGTCTGTGGAGTCAGACTCACTGTTCTCTGCAGTTGTCAGCTCCCGTGAGAAAGTCTCGCTTTTCACATTTTCTACTCCAGCATTTATTTCCTCTGAGGAAGAAGAGTCAGTTGCTTCAGATTTCTTGGTTTCTATCTTAGTAGATTCCTCAGGATCTTTGGGCATATTTTCAGGTAATGCATTTTCATTCAAGAATTTAATTAGTTTTGCAGTGTTCTCCTATATCAAAAGAATAATATTGGTTTTAAAACTAAACACAGGAGTGTTATACTGAACCAAACCTGTATTCAATCTTTCAAACTCTAATTGATATAATAAAGTCTACTCATACAACTATTGCATGGTCATTTTCTTAATTGCTATAAGCGGCCAGACTATGTTAAGAACACAGTGTTTATTCAGTAATAATCAAAAAGCATTAAACTATCCCACTATATTTTCCCACTAGTTTTCATGTGTCTGTGTGTTTGAGTATGGATGAAAATAACACTTTATTACCAACTAAGTTAATGAAAAAAAGAAAGAATAGACGTATCCATCAATATGCCTATGTGTTGGGCCTGGAAACACACATACTTCTTGGGTCCCACCAGTTATAACACAGGTAAGGGAACAGATATTATATGACAAGTTCTATTTCTCTTACTCTCTAGAAGGGGGACAAACTGGATGTGAGTGCTCCAATACACATGTGATCTACAGAAAAAATTCTGTCTAATAAATCAAAACAATAAAAGAGCAAAAGTCAAAACACGTGCCTGGAACAGTTCATTAACCAATGTCATTATATAACTTTATTGCGGTCAAGCATTTGGGAGGAAATGGTGGTTAATGGGCACTTTGTGCTCGGTGTCACAATATGTTCGATTCTACCACATCCCCTATTCAAACTGCCACTGAGAAATCTATATATGGGATCCTCTGTAAGTCTATTGTGAATACAGCACTTCATTCCATGAATCTCATGGGGGTGGTTAAAGCTCCTGCCACATTGTTCACATGTGTATTTTCCTTGCTTGGTAGAAGAGCTGAAAAGATTTTACTGTGAACACAAGAGGATTTGCCCATTTATGAGTCTTGGAGTATTAGCTTTTGAAAGAGTATGTAGTAGGAGAAGTTTCACACGGTTTGTAGAAATATTCCTTTGACATTTTTCTGCTTCATGAAATGCAGAGAAGGGAAGATGATTATATCTCAAAAATGGCTGAACATTGGACAGAAGTCCATAGGATATGAGTCAAAGCTCATGAGGAGTATTGTAAAAGTAATCTGGATTAAAATGCTAAATTTGATGTTACTAGCTAGAGTACAAGATGTAATGCCTGGAGCTTTTGAAATACCTCTGACAGTCTGTGAATTGATGATAACACATAAAACTGAACAGCACATCACATGAAATACAGCCTGCCCCATCCCACCACATGCCTTCAGAGGGAATGTGTTTACTTCTGAAAACCAGTGAGATTACCTGAGCAAGGATGCTTACTTTCCCCAGAACTAAGAGCCAAAGGACAGGGAACAGAAGAGAGTTTTCAAGAACACCTCGATACTCAAAATTTATCAACTTGAGGAAAAGCCTGAATTTGTCAGAACTTTGGAAATCTCTTATGAATTCTCTCTATTTACAAATTAAAGGCAGGCAAAAAAGGACTTGATTTTGATGTTTTGATCAGCAAAATTAAATTTGTGTTAGATTTAAATAAATGTTTGTTTTGATATTTCAATCCCTCAACAACAGCTTGCCTATTTATGATATTGACTCATAACCACAGAAAACACAGAACAAGTCTTGCGTTTCAGAATTGTGTTTTTGACCTTCACTGCATAGAACCCTGATATTCTGAGACGAAATATTTGTTTTGTTAAAATACTGGTACTCTACCTCTTTATCAGTTCTTGCACTGGCTTCATGTGCTCCACTGTCTGTAGGACATGAAAAGAAAAAATGTATAGTTATGAAGGGCAAACATTATATACAAAACAAAGACTCTCATAGGCTGCTTTGTGCAGTGGCCTTTTTATGTAATTTAAACATTAAGACATCAAAGCTGAAAGGGCACAGTAAAGAGCACTGTATAATCTGTTATTGTTATTCTAACCCTTCTTAAATAGCAAATTAATGCAAGATCAATAGACAGAGTACTTCAAGAGCCAAAGTAATAGTGTTATTTTGCTAATTAAGTGTCTAATTGCCATATTAGTTTACCAATATCTAAGAAAAAAGCCCAACAATAAAATGGCTCTAGCTTACTGAATGAATATTTAGACTAAAAAAAAGGAAACAGATACACACCCTCATGAAATTTTTGGTGGAAGAAGATGACTTATTTCAAGAGATATCATTCACCAAAACCATGTTACAGTTTAACTACAGTGATGATATTCAGTCACATCCTTAACCTCAGTCAAGTAATGCTGGCTTTTTGTTCATGAACTGGGTATTATTCATCTTTCTTAGCATGATTCAGTTTGCTCCTTTTAGTCTACAGAAAGATTTGGCAATGAAAATAAGTGGAATATCCCTAACTAGTAAGGATTTCAGTATATCACCATGAAAAAAGACAGTGGGTTAAAATCACTGTTTATGCCTTACAGTGCACATTTCTGGTGTCCTAGATATTATAACATGCCTAAAATAGAGAGCAGATGAGTGGTAACAAGTCCCACTGTGGAATCCACTCATTAATGGCAATTACTGTAGCTCCTGAATCTGCATCACCAGCAAAGTATGTGAGCAGACAGAAGCAAATAACCATAATAACACTTCTTATTCCCTAAGCAGGAAAGGGAACAAGTGGTTTATGTACCTCCACTTGTCTCAGATTTTCTCCTGCAAGTAATTGTGGCACATTAAACAATGATTACCTGTAAAACATTTTTTCCTCATATTTTGAAATACATCTTGTAATATAATAATTTGCATTATCATTTTGCCTAAACATCTCATTCTCAAGAATGGGAAATTAGACCAAACAGCATAAAGCAATTTGTATTTCAATATAATTGGGTGTGTGGGTTTATCTTGTTTGAGTAGCTTGAAGTGTTCACAGGCAGATTTTTTTTTTTATTTGGTAAAGAACCTGCAGCAAAAAGAAAAGGACAAAGCTAAAATTCTGCAGCCTTTGGGGAAATATAGAAATTTCCCTCCCATCTTCTTTAAAAGTCTGGCACTGATGTGAAACAACAGAGGAAAATTAGGGTACCTGTTTTTTGTTGTACTTAATTCTTATAATTAATACCTGGTATATTAACACTCTTTTCTATTAATCCAGTCTGAACCTCTATCCTTCCTTGAGCATCTCCTTTCATTGTTTGTGCTTCTGTTTTGTCCTCTTTAGTTTTTCCAGCAGCCTTTTCTGTTCCCTCCGGAATGTCAGCACTTTGAATTGCAGTGGCGATGGTATCAGCGATCTCGTCCAGTTCTGTCGAGCTGAGATTCTCCACATTCACTTGGTGCTTCTCCAGGTCCTTCAGCACATCTTTAATAAGTGTCTCTGCATCACAAAACAACATAAGCACGTGATTTAGCTGTGCACATGAAACACATGTGCTTATATCAGAAAGTATCTTTCATTTTTTCCTAAAAGATAGCTTTTCTTTCATGGAGAGCATCTGCTTTCTAAAGGAGGGCATGCACTTTCATGCTGCATTAAATGGATGTTAAAGTTTATGACAAGGTGAATGTGTCTCAGGACTGGGGGATATATGCTCTACAACCCAGTAAGTTGTCCTAGAGAGAGGGCATAAAATTATCACTTTTTCCTTACAAGAGCATTGTTTCCCAGTCTAAACTGATTCAAAACACTGAAGACAAGTGTTAAGGTAGCTTTAATTTTTTTTAGCTGCAAAACAGTGCAAACAACACTACTGTTTCTTAGAGATCAGTTTTCTTTGTTGATTTCCTTTTTGCGAGACAAAATAGCTATACAGAGTGCTGAAAAAAAAGTCAGATATTTTATCCTTAAATCAAAAAGCTCCTATTCAGTTAGAAGGGGATATAGAGATATATACATTATGTAAGTATGTAAAGGACAAACCTTCTAAATTGTCCTGATTTCTCTTGAAACATATGTATTTTGTCCACTATATTTATATAAGAGTGTGTGTGTGTGTGTGTGTGTGTGTGTGTGTGTGTGTGTATAAAAACTTGTCGTTTATCAGCCATGAATATGTTACCAGTTACACTAAGGGAAAAAACCAACAAAACAAAACAACAAAACAACCTTGATGTGATAAAAGTTCTGAAAATCAGGAAATTCAAGGACAATGGATATTAAAGGTGAGTGAGAAGCTGAAGCATAACAGCTCTCCAGGGAAGGCAGTTTTCTGACTGCACATATTGCATCTGTAGTTCAGTACCAGCCTGTGTAACTCTGTAAATCTCAGCCTAACGTCCCATGGAGTGTGGACATAAATGTAGGGCTTCCTGTAGCATACACAAACCATTCTCAATCATTCCTGTACTCTACTTGTTTGTGTTGATACGGAATTTAGCATACACATGCATGTGCATGCAGCAGTAAAACTCTTTCTCACAGGCAGCATTGTGCAGGAAGAGGGAGATAAGGACTGCTTTTAAACCTCTGTGGAATGTATGAATTTACATATGAGCAGGTTGAAGGCAACATTCAACCTTTTTTCTTTTACTTTTTCTTAATAGCAGCATTGTCCCTGTTAAGCCTTGTGGTTGGACATGTTCATCATCATCTGTAAGCCAGACTTTGGGATCATGCTGTCAGCTTTCAGGCTTACGTAATCATGAATTAAAAAGTAGAAAAACAGGGGGAAAACACTGATGTAAGAAGCACTAAAAAAAAAGGACGTTTTACAGCAGAGGATGAAGATGCGGATAGAGACCAGGAAAGAAGTATTAGTTAAAAGAATCTTCTGCTGCAGGGAGCAGGGAGTAAAACATCTCTGATTTTGTAGGTAGACAAGCATCAAAGGTTATTTGCCATCTGGAAAAAGAAGCCAAGATCTGTCATTTTTTTGGACCCCTCAGTGTTAACTGAAGAGGTCAGAGCCTGCAGTTAACCATCAGCTTCCCAATGTCATCTCAAGCAAAAATTAAGTTCCTCCGACCTGATCCATAATTCAACAACCCAAGTAATGCCATTTTCCTGTAACTAAGTGGTTCATACAAAGCAAAAAATACTTAAGCAGCTTAAATAATAGGTATGCTGTGAGTCAAAGAGTTTGTTGACACATGGGGAAAGTTATTCTGATGTACATTCTGTTCTAGGTGAAATGGAAACATCTTTCCAATAATCCAAGATGTTCCTACAAAATTCTACTGATGTAATTATAAAATTCAGCTGAGGTTGTAAGCTGTGAACTTTTGAAATTTACTTTATTAAAGCTTAGTTTTAAGCACCCTTACATGCAACTATCAACAAAAAAGACAGGTTAAATCTGTGATGTTACTTCAAACTGTGACAGCCTGCAAAATTTTGGTACTGTACTGAAATAGCAGAGTGTTTGTAGAGGAAAGCAAGTGCTCAGTAACAAGAGTCGAAGACTTAAACTCACAGTCTGTGCCAAACTCTTTCAGCCAAGATATTTGGAGGCAGCAAAATTAATATGGAAGTTTGATGAAAACTTAGAAGCACTTCAGAGAAAACTTTGAACAATTTCCATATTTCATTCTACAGTATTGATCTCCATTATGAATTTAATAATAAAGTAAAAATATAATTATCAAATAATTTAGTTTAGGAAGTTAATCTACAAGAGCAAATTGATCCAAACTGCAAAGTTTTCAACAGAGTTGATCAACCTATGTTCAAAAAACTTCTCCAAGAAGCACAACAGCTACCTGGCAGATGGCCACTTACACATGGCAGCACTGCAGCAAATTAAGCTGTAGGAAAAATCAGCACTGCCAGATTACCACAGGAGCCTTGTGTCTCCTTAGATATCATTTCTGTTCTTATGTTTTATAGAACTACTGGACAATAACTTGACAGAAAAACCTAAATTATTGAAGCAAATCTAATAATGTCAGAAATGAAAAGACAGAATATATGTCAGATCCAAATCAAAACTAAAACTTTACAAATAAAACATCATTTGAAGAAAAATCTTAAAAGAGAATTTTATTTCAGGACATATATAATTAAAAGAGTTATATTAATGTAACACAACTAGATTTTTGTTTATTTCTTTTGATGCAGAGCCAGCTGTCAAAACCAACTACTGAGCTAGTCAACAACATGCAGTCAATGTAGCTTTGTCATTTCCATTCCGTGTCATGTTTCCAAACTCACTTTTCTCTGTATCTATTATCTGAGCCAAGTCTTATCGCTCCAGTCCACTTCCATATGTTCATAGTCAATTAAAAAAAAAGTCTTAACCTCAAACAAAATGGGATTGGGGGAACAGGGCAGGGAATAACATGAGAAAAAAAATGGCCACCTGCCCTAATCCAGACAATGCTGACAGGCTCACTGCAGGTCCTCCTGGTTCACTAAAACCTCCAGTATTATACAGAAGAGCCTCCTGTTCCTCTAATGCTGGTGTTCCTGCCCTGGTCATTGACACCCAGGCACAGTTCATCTAATGAACTCCTAAATAGTTGTGTTGACATGAGTAACACTTTGGCATTATATGCTACTTTTAGCACATAATTATATTAAGCATTTAATTTAGGACCAAAGGCAATAACCCAAGCCAGTAAGTACGAGGAACATCATGTTTTTACTACAGTAGCAGGGATAGTCACCAGAGTGTCTGTAACAGCCTGGTGAAATGTAGGTCTACAGAAAGAGTCTTGCTAACTTCACGAGGCTCCTGATAAGATGTTAATCCATGTCCATGTTAAAAATGGATGTTTCTGCTTCTTGTTATGGCACTTGTCCATGTTTGCAATAATTTGCAAATTATTGGATAAGACTGATACACAAATAAATGTCAGTGCATCTGTTTACAAACACCTTTGGGTAATATGATGAATTTATTAAAATCAGAAAATATTGTTGGAGGAAGACCAAAAAGCAGAAGGATGCTGCAACAGCACAGCACTTAAGCAGCAAATGTACTTGAACATGCGTGTAACCTGTGCATGGCTTTTATGCTCTCTCACTGATCCTTTCTAAACAGACTCAGCAATGCTCAGCTATGTTTCAGAGGGCTTTTACTGCAAACCAGATCTCTCCCTTAGCTCCAGCTTTCCAGCTGAAGGATCCAAGTTGCCTTTCACAGTTGCTTTGGAACCATGATTATAGTAAAGGTACATATATCTGGGTGATGTAACTTTTAATATAAGCTTCACCGGTAAAATTCCCTAGTAGGTAACAATAGCACCTTATCAAGAGAAAACAATATTTTATTGTCCAGCATATTGATCATGCCTCATACTCCACTGGCACAAGTACCAAAGCCAGTTTGTGAGACCACCCCGTGATGTGGCAGCAGTAACTTTGTTAGTAGTACCATGGGGTGGTGTGTCTCCCTCAGCCCCATCACTCTCCTGACCATGTGTAGCTGTGCTGAGCAGCTGAGTGCCACAGGGAAGGGTGATCCCAGCTTTGCAAGATAGAGGGGGTACAAAAATATATTTCCTCCATAAACATGGAAATTCACTATTTTTAAAAGACTTCTGAATTACTAATTTTTTGACCTTTTCAAAGCAACAGAGAGACCCATTGTGTAATATTTAACACACCAAAAATTAGTAGACTAGAACAAACCACATAAAACCAAGCCAAATTCTAAATACGGCTGGTGCAGAAGAGAGACTAACAATTCCAGTATTGCACAGTGACTACAAAGGCAGTACCCACGCACATCACACCACTCCTAGAGCTAACAGCTTCCAAATCTGATAGAAAAATAGCTCCACATTTCCTTCTCTTATATTTCTCCCTCAGGGGGCCTTGTTAGCAGATTTGCCTGCCACTGTTTTGCAGTATTCTCAGGACTAATCTGCTCAGTACCTTCTGGATTGTTCTCCCAGTCCAGTTCCTCTGCCTAATTCTATATCAGACGTAGCAGAGAACTGAGCCCCCCACACTTTCCAGATTTATACCAGTTCTGTGGTTTACAAAGTGCGAGAGAGGAACAATCTGCAAGTGTACAAAAACCCTGAAGCACCAGAGAGATTGGAGAATTGTTAAAAGCAGAAAGAGATGTTGGAGTCGGCCTGGGAAATCTGAATCCAAACCAGCATCATTGCAATGTACAGCATTCTGAGCCATGAGCACACTGGGGTCTGTCCTCATCACTTCCTTGTAAGACTATTAGGTGGCTCAAAAATACAAAGGAAACCATTCTATTTTCAACTCAAACAATTCGTAATGTTATGTCTATGCAGCATTTAAAAGCAAGTGCAATGGCGGAAGTTCCTACAGGGCATATTATGTATGAGAAGTCAAAGTAGTACAACCCAAGGAATTGTGAAACATGTTATTCCCTGTAAGTGTTAGCATTTTTTTCCCAGTTGGCTCCTACCAGGAAAGGTGAAGTGGAACAGCTGGAGGATAATGAAACCAGCATGTGCCTAGTTTGTTTTGAATCTAGCAACAAAATTGTCTAACCTGTGCAAGAGACTTACAGTGCCACCTGGATTTGATTTTACATTATAGTTTGTTCCTTGAAACCTATTATCTCTGGGCACCATACCAAGAATGCTTTCACTTCTGAGCATCCTTTAGATTGCAAGCATTATCTTTTCTCTGCTGCAACTTTGACATTTCTCTGTGTTTGTGTGTTTTGTGTTGTTTGTTTTTTTGGGGAGGGATGTTGTTGGGTTATTTTAACAAACAACAAAACAAATCAAAGAACATTACACTTTATGGATGATAACAATTACAAAAGGGATGTAAAGGAACACTCTTACACATCCCAAAAATCCACTGGGATAGTGGTGACTGCAGTGTAACAGATGTAAGGGCTTGACAATGGCTGAGGATCAATTCTTTCATTTTTCAGGCATTATAAACCACTGGAATAACATCAATATTTAGATTAGTTTAAAGAAACAACAAAATGAATCAGAATTATAAAGTGTATTGGATTCTCAAGATTCATCTCACAAAGCAGTGCTTAAAGTGCATCACAGAATCCTGTGGGATGTTACCCTCCATCTTCCTTTAATTGCCAAACCATCATGTACAACAGAAACCAGGATCTGGTCACTGTTAAACAGCATTAGCAAAAAAAGAAAATCCAGCAAATGGGTTGTTTGTTACAGTATGCCCAGACAAAACTAGAGATAACCCCACCTTCTGGTATTCCTCTGTGTTGACCTACCCATGGATTGATAGACTCCTCCCTCCTCTGTGCTCTGCACCAGAATTTATCTCACTGTTAATGTCTGTGGTCAACTTCAACTCTTATCCAGGTTCCCTGAATTTCTAGTTAAATAAAGAGATATGGAACAAACCCAGACATTTCTATATTACCTTTTTATAGTGTGGAATGTCTGCATAAAACCAGATTTGATAGCAAAGATATACCCATAATTACATGTTGTTTGTAAAATGCTTTGAAAATATAACAAGTTACGTAAATGCTCTCTCTTACTGAGTGCCATATATTTCTGCATGCATATGGAAGGTGGGTTGAAGAATGTGGGTAGATGTTTGCGGGGAAAGAGTAGTTAGAAAGGTGAACATTGTTACTGTGTTATGGTAGATATAAATATGTCAATAGTAGGAGATATATCAAACTCCTAATTTAATTTTCTTTCAATAATGTTCACGGAGCAGGAGGAAAACTTCAGGTAAGGTAAAATAAGTAAGCATCTACTTTACCATCCACTACACTCAGACGGTCCTTTGGATCATCCTGGGAAGCAGATTTATGACTCAGCATCTCAGGGGTTGGCCTCAGCACTCCTGATGCAGGCCTTGTCTGGAACAGCTTCTTCATTTTAAAATCTTCTGCTTTTCCTTTGGCAAAACTTCCATCAAAAGGACTGACTTGCGTGGAGTAGAATCTGTCAGCATAACCCTGGGACCCTTTAGTCCTGCTGGGAGAGCTTTTGTCGCTGCTTTGTGCTGACAGGTTCTGGGTGATGTAGGTGTGCAGGGCAGCCAGCAGGGCTTTCTGGTCAAGCCCCATTTCTGACCCTGCTGAGAACTTGTCTGGCTGGGTCTGGCTGAAGGCGCTCCCACGGAAGTTCTCAGTGAGCTGCTGGTGGGATTTGGATGGATGGGCCACAGGAGATGCTCGTTCCTTGGGGTTTTGTCTTGTGTAGTATCTGACAGGATCATTATAGATGTAGCTCTAGAGAGAAGGTGGGAAAAAAAGGAATGGGTCAGTATTGCTTTGTAATGGCTACTGTTGTGCTGGAATCCGAAGCACAATCCTTAGTGCTTTACCAACAAGGACAACAATAATTGGAACCTGTAATGGGAATGCCCATTGCAAACCTCAAACTGTTGAGTTTGCTACAGAGAGACATTCTCACTTTGGTGCAAATTTTATAAAGCTGTTTATTTAATTTTTAAAAAGACTGAGAAAGAAATTAGGGAGAGAATAATACAACTAAAACCTGATGTTAACTATGGACACACTATTTGTATTCAGTTAGACAAAGAAAATTTAGTAAATCCACTTTCCCTTCGTTTTTTTACTAAACTTGTGGAAATAACAATTTCTGAAGGTTACTTACCAAAAACTAGGGTGTCAAATTAAAAATGTCATTTTTTAAAGAACACCAAGAAAGTAAATCAATTGTTTGGCATACATGGCATACTTCATTCTATTTTAAATTATTTTTTTTTTCACTAAATTAAATCTCTAATCAATCTGTGCTCTGACAGTATAAAAAATGTAAAAACAACCTTTAAATTGGTTTTCAATTAATCTATTATTTTCAGGTAAAACAACATGGCAAATTAAACAAGAATGTAAAAAATGTGTCAATCAAGCTAAAACTACATTTTTATTGAAGAAATGCTGGGGGGGGAAAGGTGGAAAGGTGGGCTTGCAGTACAGTTTTCTATTTTCAGTTTCAAATTTTCATGGACACACCAGATGGAAATTATATTTACTAGCATTTAATCCTAGAGAGATTTTTGCTATGATGACAGCCTGAAGGCAGAACGTTTTGGTTTTTAACAAACCAGTTCCAGCCTCCTAAATAGTTTCAAAAATCATTTTCCTTAACTCCCTGCTAAAGACAAATTTGAACTGAGAGGTTCACTTCTATCCAGAATTATTCTGTGTAGATTCTTTGTTTATGATTCCCTTGGGACACTTTGCTGAAGCTGCACCACACACAATGCGTGTTGAAGACCAGGTCCTGCTTCTCAGCTGGGCTTTCTTTGTGCCACACAACCTACATGTGCTGGTTTAAAGGTGAACCAGCAGGGGAAATGAACTCACCACGAGAGAGATTATAAGTCAGACCTAAAATTTAATAATAATATTACAATAACAACACTGACACACAAGGGAGATTGCTTTCAACTCACAAAACCCCAGCAGTATAACCCAGTGTCCTGGGGCACAAACCCAAGGGGGTTTGTTTGCCCTTGTGCTGAGACCCCTGTGGTTCCCCCAAGTCCAGAGCAAAAGGAAAAGAAAAACCTGTTGGTGCAGGCGAGGGCTGTGGTCTGGGCAAGAGCGGGGATCTCCTCCTGTCAAGGTCCTGCTGCTGCTCTGGATCCGACGAGAGGTTCCCGAGGTCTTCTTACCCACCCCTTATGTACCCTCAGGGAGCTCTCAGTCCCTCCCCCTGGGCGGGGACTCACACAATGGGTGATTAACTCTGGGAGCCAGGGGGTGTTGAGCTGTTGATGGCCCATTAGCAGCTCCGGCCCCCTCAGGCTGGGTGTGAAGGTGATAATGGCTCCCTGGGCACATGCTGCTAATGGCCCATTGACCTTGGGGAATGAATAGAGGGGGTAGAACACACAGCTTTGATCACCCCCACACAGGGTTAGCTGGTCCCTCCTGCTGAACTAGGACACTACATCACACTGTGGTAAACTTAGGACAGGGACTACTTCAGCTCTCACTGCTATAAACTGTGAATCACTGATGTCCCTGTGCACTGATAGCTTAATATAGGACAGAAGGAGCTGCTAAATACAGAGAGAGTGAAGAGAATATGCACCCTAGAGGAGAGCAATTAGTAGGACTCAGACAGAAAAATCATTATTTATGTATTTCCTGGTGTAATTTGTAAAAGCAAAATAAGTAAGGTTGATAAGCTATTTCAGAGATGAAATAAAACTTTTAGATTTTATCTGGGTCTTTATTGCTGGACCATAGTTTTGCTCTCCATCTGAACAATTTTATTTCATCTGATAGTATCAGTGGATTTTATAATAAATATTCGTATTCCTTGCTTCCCATGAGGGTTTCTTTCCTTTAAGAAATGATTGAAGAGGTTCATTACATGGTTCCATATAATGATTTGTAGGTTTGTGGTTTATGCAACTTTATTACAGAGACAAAAGGCACTTTGGCTACTTTGGCTCTTGATCCACCAATGCAAGGCTTTGGGCTTCTGCAGGTGGTCTTTAACATAGAAACATGCTTTGTGAAAGCCAAGAAATTGGGCTACACTGAGGCAGCGCCAAAGAATACAGAGCTGGAGATCAAACACCTTTGTGTCTGAAACACGGCAGCGTCCCCTGGGCTCGGTATCAAACCGAGCCGCGCAGCTCTGGCTCCAGCCGCGGGGTACGCGCTGCTCTCAGCAGCACCAAGGGGGAGCCACTTGGCAGAACGCGAGCTGGATGCTGTTTGCCGACTTAATAGCAAATCCTAGATGGGAAAAACTTACAGTCCTATGTATTTATCTCTCAGTGTCGACGGCTCCTTGCGTGGGGTAATTAACTCTGTAATGATACTCGCCCTTGAGATGGAGCTGCAGAGGATGGCACGAAGCGGCCCCAGACACATCAAGCAGTGAATTCACACAATCTGCCCCCACCTTTCCCACTCCTGTACTCTCTGCCTTGGTGGACTTTCTGGAGACGAGGGAAGAAAGAACAGGGAGCTGGGAAAGGCTGAATCATGACGGGAGGGGAAGAAGGCATTCTTCATTCAGACATGGAAAGACGTGAAGTCAGCTCAACCCAGTCTGTGTAACTGCCCCCTGTTCTGGATCTCTGTTCTGTGTCCAACTGCCTCTTTTGCCTCTTCAGCTTTACTCATAAACCATGTTTAAGAGGGGAAAAAACTGCTAGTCCCTGTCAAACCCCTGTGAAAGATCAGGGTCAGGGGATGTGGGCTGGCTTTTGATGAGCTCTTTAACAAGTCCAAATACCCTTTAACATAAACACATCAATGACTCTTTTCTTGCAGACAAGATGCACATCAAGAAAAAAGAGACCACAAACCCACCAAGTGATTGTACACAAACTGGGTAGAAGTGTGTGCCAGTCCTGGGCTCAGAACTGCACCTCTGTCAGGAAGGGACAGCTTCTCAGAAGCTTGACAGGTCACACCTTGGGCAGTAAGGGATGAAATATTAAAAGTCTAATTAAAGTAAAGCACTGACAGCTCAGCTGCCCTCACAGTGCACCCAGATACCAGCCCATTTGATGTAGCTCACTCTGACTTAATTAAGGGTGTCTCACAGCTGTATGACAATCCTCCACCTGGAGGAGAAAAAAATCCCCTTCCTCACTGCCCCCATCTGCAACAGAACACCAAAAGTATGTGTGTCAATTGACACATACAAATTGAAATCCAAGTAAAATTGCAGCACAGATAAATACAATCCTAAACTATGGGTTTGTCTAAGTGGCATGGGAAAAAAAAATCTATTTCTTTACAGAAAAATACAGGCAAAAAATATCAGTTATGTGTAGTTTAGAATGCAGTGGCAATTTACATCTGAAGTTTTTAACAACAATTGCAGGGCACTGTGATAATCTTATTTGAAGTGTTTTTTGCAAGCTAACCTCCTGAACATGGATATTGCCAGTTTGACCTATGTCAAAATTAAAGTGCATAATCCAAGGTTAGTGAAAAGAAGAATGCGTAAATTCCCATGTTGGTGCCTTTGGATAATCTTCTAACATTATGGAGAAGCAAAGGGAAATAGGGAGCTGGAAATTTTTAAAAGAAAATTAGTTCTGAATTGATTAAACTGGATTTGTGTGAAGTACTGCCAGTAAGAGCACATAAAAATACCCAAAAAACATTAAGTGAAATGTGCAAAACTAAAGAAGAATGCATTGGTTACCATGTAGATGGTTTATACCGAGTAAGGTTAGAAAACAAGCCCCCTGTTATTATCAGGAACATTTTATTTTTTAATAGGTAAAATACTGTTCAATTATCTTATGTCACTGAGACAACATCTTTTGAAAATACTGTGAATTGTTAAAAACCTCAGTTAAAAAAAATAAAATTCTTATTTCTCCATCTGTACAGGATTTTACTCTCCTTCACCACCTTTCAAATAGCGATCTCAGTAATTCACACATTATCAAAAGCCACACACACACTAACCTTTCTGAGGATGGAATTGTTAGGGCAATGTCTTGTATGGTTTAGGTATGTAACTAACTGACATTTTCTGCATCAAAGTTCACAGATGGGCACATTAAATTACACTGTGCAGATGCACTATCCAAAAGTCTATGGACTACATGTTTTATAAAAAAATAAAATTAAGAGGGAAGAAGGAGTGGATACATATAACCCAGTGCTGTTCAATTTATCCACCAAGGAGTAGATTGATTTGAGATTTTTGCACAGGTACAGAAAAAATGGAATCAAGTTTATTAAAAAATACTTCCTTTCTTGCAGATACATTTGTTAAATCTTGAAGGGACATAGAGCCAACAAGAAAATCCCTTAGAAATGCATAAAGAAGTTACTGTCCAGCCTCAGTTTCATTTAACTTTTTCATTTTGATGCAGTTTCAGATGCTAATTAATGTTTGCTACCACCTACATTTTGTTGGAGCATGATTCCACCTACAACCCTTAATTTACTGTGCCTATTTGAGATAGTGGCTGTGTAGTCTCTGAAATCAGAAAATAAAACCCCAACAAACAGTGGAAAGCCTGTCTTCACGCATGGTGGGATAAAATAATATTTTCCAGAGATTATCAGAAAAGAAATTATCTCATTACTTAAGTCACTGTGTAGAGTGAAAGAAGTTTAGATTTTCCTACCAGACACAGTCTGGATACTTTGTGATCCACACACACTTCACTCAGGTAAACTCAGTGCATGGGAGATACACGAACCCCTGTGAACCCCTAAAACAAACAGCAGCACAAGAGGCACTGTCTGGTTGCTAAGTCAAAGTGTAGGCTATGAATTTGTACCCCTCCGTTTAGTTTTAAATTAAGAGGAAGTGAGAGAAATCCACCCAAAAATGAAACCTGAGGGCCAAATGTTTTGGATTACAGTGTAAGAGTCCCCAGGATGGAGCTGAGTAAGCAGCACAGCTCTGTCCTCAAAGCATCAAAGTTTACGGAGCAAGTCCTATGCCAACAATGCCTTGATTCTTTCAGCTGCTGTTCCCATAGAGGTCTCTCCTGTCACGATATCTTGGTAGGCTTCCAGCCAGGTTCAAACAGGCTGAAAGGGGGGAACTCTGCTTTACAAGCCTCTATATGCTGTGCACATGATGTCACACACTCTTCACCAAGTTCACTGTAAGGTTTGTCTGAAAATAATAGCTAAGGCCAATGAAAGAATTCAATTTTTTAAGTAATAATGAAGCAAAGGACTTTTTACCAGCTGATATTAATCTTTTTTCTATAATGGTATTATACCATGCATAAATCCCAAGATTTTGGAAGACTAATTCAGAGTCCAGAAACTAGTAAAGAGACCAAACCAGTGCCTCCTGAAGAGATGGGATAACATCAGGCCATGGCCTTCCAACATACTCACAGGCTTAAGGCAAAAGGCACCATTAGAGTCATCTCATCTGACCTACTATTTCACTAATGATTTTCTGTACCTATCTTGTATTATCTTTCTGAAAACACAATGGCTTTGAAACCATTTAAGAACTACATCAGAGAAGTAAAGGTGGCAAAGACTGTTAATTAACATCCTGTAGTTTGCAGTGTCAAAAACTTGATCAAGCAAAAGGAGTCCTCAGAGCCTGCTTTGATCAAAACTAGTGATGACTTTGTTTCCTAATTCGGTTTGTGAAACCACAGTGCAACAAGACTGTCCAGGGTCTGACTGTATAGCATTCAATAATCAGTTGATAGAGATTTGGCTGTGAGAAGCATTTTCTACCACTCTTATACAAAACAAAAGAAAAAAATAAAAGGGAAGACAAATACATTGGCTTCTTTGGTGTACAAGTTACTATTTGATAAATTCACTTTTAAGTTTCCAGTGTTCCCAGTCATTCTTGACCTCCCTTGGAATGATCATAGCTATATGTCTACCTTCAACCATCTCCAACAGACTGTCCTGCATGAACAATTTTTATTATTACTTGTTGTATCTTTTACTGCTGAGTAACTATCTTTAGCCTTCATAACTAACTGCTGGTTCTTCTCTTTGTTTCTGACACATCATCCTATGGGTCAAAACAAAGTTAGCTTTGGTATAGAAGGAGTTCTGGGTGGTCTTTCCTCAGCATTCATCATTAGCTTGTCATAAACAAAAAATGCTAGTTTTACACATCAGGTTACATGATAACCTGTCCTGTCTCCACACAGAAAGAATGAAATATGCAGAGAAAAAAGAGGGGTGGATTAACCCCATCAGCTGGATCAATGCCAAGGGGCCCCTGCCCCAGCTCCTCCCTGGGCCATCAGAGTGAGCCACCAGCCATGATGGCCAGGAATGCCACCCACCAGATGGGCCGATGGGACCAGCCCTCTGGATCACCCTGCAGACTGCAGGGGTTACTGCCTGCAGTGCTGTGAGACTCCTTATGGGATGCCAAGAAGAACATCTTGTCCAAGGCATACTATGGGATGTTTATGACAAAGGAACAAGCATTTAAGCGTCTGGCCAATATAGTTGTCTGACCGTGTCTTGCATCTGTCCTGCCTTCACAATAAACTCAATTTCCAACTATTCCTCTGGGTGAGAGGCTTTATTTTGTGTGCATATGTGTGTATGTGGTCTGAGTGTCAACAGCCAGAGTCAGACCATGTGTCCTGTGTTGCTTTTTGGCAGTATCTGCTGCCCTTGTCTACTGCCTAGACCTGGGGACACGAGACTTGAGGCATCTTTATCTACTAGGCTACTGCATTCAGAAGCTCCCTAACAGTACCAGTAGGGACCAAAAAAGTGACAATCAACCCCCAGTGGGTGGTGGAAATCATGCAGATGATCAGTGCTGAAAGATCTCCCAGGGTGCCTGGGAGCAGTTTACTCATATGCCAATAAGTCTGTTACTTAAGTTTTCAGTGAATGATGTTTAAACACATTTTCTGTAGGCATATGCTGGTATACTGAGCTAACTGATTATCTAAAGATGATTTACATAGAAACATGAAGATCATCATCTGCCAAAAGTTGAGCACATTAACACCAATTCAATACATTTATAACTCTAACATATGAATCTAGAGAATATTTTACCTAAGAAATGCAAGTGAAGAGATCTGTAGGATCAATGTCTTCAGCACTGCTCTATAATCCCACTGAAAGCAACCACCCATTTGCTGGACAATTGCTTGAGTTCTTTCCCCCCATTAAAAATAAAAATTGTTTGTCAGCTGTCCTGAAATGTCTACACCAACATACTCACACAGGGTTAGATAAAGTAAGTTTAAATTTCTGTGAGCTCTACCCTCTCATTTGATGAGTATGGTGGAAAAATAAATATGGAATGCACTTCAAAATGTGTATCATCTCCATCATCTTTTATTTACTGATCTCAGTGTGGTGGAGTAGAGGTAAACATCTGCAAGAAAAACTGCAAACTTGCAGGAAAAATTACAGAAACTCCAAAGACATGGCATTTGGGAAAAAAAAAAAAGAGTTGATTTTGAAGTGAAGGATCTGAAAAAGAACCATATCTTATTATTCAGTCAGTATTTAAGATTTTTAAAATATCAATCGATGTTTCATCTGGGAATTACTAGAAATTAATTAACTGGCCTTTTAAATAAGCCTCCAGACTTGACACACATCATTTATAATAACATTTCTATGGCACTTGTACCTTCTAATAATTGTACAAATAATTAATCCTTACAAGATAGCTGTGTGATAAGGGAAATGTCGGTGTCTATGCTAGATGTGGAAATTCTGTCACTACATCCTACATAGGCTGATAGGTTGTAGGTAATGATAGGTCTGAGACTTGAAGAGCATGATACTGCTCCATTGCCAAATTATTAATTGAAAAAATAAACCACAAGTCACACTAGATCACCAGACTGTCTATTAATGCCACAAACAACATGACTGCAGTTTTACCAGGCCTTGTAGCCATGATTCTGTTAGAGCTTTAAGAGTGTGGGTATCAGTTCTTCCAGGCAAAAATGTTATCTGCACCAGATTCATGCAGGATGGCCAAGAGGACAGAAACGACAATGACTTATTTTACATACTTAAATTGGAGTGGATGGATCACAACTTTAAAATTCCCTGTTTTCTCTCCACTAATTAAGGAATGAGTTTAGGCTGACTTGCACCAACACAGACACTGTTATATGGCCAAAGGAATTCTGCTCCAGTGCTCATGGGGGTTTGTTTGTTGAGTTTTAGAGTTGTTTTCATTTGGGTTTTTCTCCATTTATTGGCTTTTCTAGAAGGACTTCAATGTTTTTATTTTGCTAAAAAGAGCCATGGAAAGGAGAATGAGCCAAAAGATGAAATGTATTTCCAGGAACTGAGGCTTAGCTTTTAGTCTACACTTTACCAAAAAATTATTGCATGTCCTTAGAAAAGCTGTCCAATCTGTCTGTGAAGTAGTGGTATTAACATTAGTTTTTAATGGTTTGAGGTAAATAAATACATCAATGCTTGTGAAATGTTTAAATATCATTGTAGAAGTATGATAATAGATGGGCAATTCTGTAGCTTCAGGGAGACATTCCTTTATCAATTATTCGTGAAATATTTTTATGAAAGTGTTCATGCACACAGTGAATTACATTTTTTCTTCCTTATTCATAATCCCTCATGTATGAAATATTAAATTTTACATTTATATAAGTGGAGTTTAAATGTATACATCACAGGAGGGATTTGACTTTTCAGCAGTCAGTCATCAGAGCAGTTTCTGATGATCTTCATTCAGTCCTGTATTTTAATCAGTGTTAGATAAATAAGGGTGCTGCTTTTTTGAATTAGAGTTCCAGATAAAAATGAGCAATGACTGAGTAATTTCTCACCAGTTAATCACAGTAATTATTATTTGCAGATAAGTTCAGAGTACATCTTTGAGCACTCATGCACTCAGATGCTCTAAAATAAATAACAATCCTTTTAAATAATTATCACATCTTAGTTCCTTCAGGAGATCGATTACAAAGATTCAAACAATTGATTTTAAACCCAATAAAGAGACAAATTTTTATTTTTTTTAATTTATATGAGTTTTCACTTGCACCTTCTGCCCTTTCAGCACCACTACACTACTGAGCCATAACTCTCTGGCACTAACCAATCATTTCATCTGTTTCTTTTCCCCTTCACAGTTCTGCAAAGACCTTTAACTTTATTAACAGATTCTTTGGTGCAAAGATTTTGTTATTTTCCCAAAATATTCACTTTAAAATTTATAAGAGTCACAGAACCAACTAGGTTGTAAAAGACCTCTGAGATCATGAAGTCAAACCTATGATCCTGCCCACCACACTGAGTGCCACATCCAGTCTCTCCTTAAACACCTCCAGGGACAGTGACTTCCCCACCTCCCTGGGCAGCCCATTCCAATGTCTGATCACTCTCTCTGTAAAGATCTGAAAAGTCCTAAGACTTGGAGATTTCTCTGCAATCACAATATCTGTACAAGTCTACCTTGAAAATGAAAGTAAGTAACTGAAAAGCAAAAAGTAAAACAAGAGAAAATTCATGAAACTCCCTCATGACTCTGAGCTATTTTTCTCTTTCTCCCCCTAGTACATCCTAAGGCCTGAATGGCACACAGGACTGGCTAAGACCTAGCAGCAGGTGGGACCCACCATGCCTGAAGACCTCGGAGGCCAGGCCAGGGGAAAGGAGTAAAAGCAATTCCATGAATCTTGTAGACATAAACCCCAAACCATAAAATAGAGACTCCTGCAGCCCTAGCATAAGTGTGACAGCAACCCCCTTATTCCTACAGCCTCCAGAATGTGTTCTGGAGGAGCCAAAGAAGTGTCCAGGCTCAGAGGGGAGCTGGGAGATCAAACCTGTTAGGCAGAGCGTGCCTGGCCATGCAGAGTGGTGGCCACAGATGCCCTGTGTTGTTGCACTGTGTCGACATGAGCCCGGTGTAATTCTGTGTTACCAGAGCAGTTAAGTCAGGCTACCAGAAGGCAAAGAAAATATGTAAAAATTAAAGATTGATCAAGAAAAAGCAAGGAGTTCCAGGTGTTTTTTTTATTTTCTCTGATTTTGAGACTTTTAAGTACATTTGGATCACATTGCAAATCATTCCTATTTCCATGATGACTAAAAAGTTTTCTTGGTTGGATGAAAGCAGCACAACTGAAATCTCCTGTAACTGTTCAAAAGCAGGCATTTGGACTTTTAAAACAACTATATTGTAAGGACATCCCTCACTGCCCTGGCTAACAGCTGTTGAAAAGTAGGCAACAGGAGTATTTGTGTCCATACTGATCGTTCTTGCTGCCTCTGTTTAGCTTAGTTGCATCTGTCGCTGTGGACAAAACTGTTTTTCTCTTCTAACACCTCCTTCTCTGGAGAAAAGGAGGCTCAGAGGTGACCTCATCACTGTCTATAACTACCTGAAGGGAAGTTATACCCAGGTGGGGGCTGGTCTCTTCTCCCAGGTACTCAGCAATAAGACAAGGGGGCACGGGCTTAAGCTCTACCAGGGGAAATTTAAGTTGGATATCAGAAAAAAATTCTTTCCAGAGAGAGTAATCAGGCATTGGAATGGGTTGCCCAGAGAGGGGGTGGATTCACCATCCCTAGAGATTTTTAAACGCAGATTGGACGTGGCACTGAGTGCCATAATCTAGTAAATGGACTAGAGTTGGACCAAGGGTTGGACTCGATGATGTTGGAGGTCTTTTCCAACCCAATCGATTCTATGATCCTATGATTCTATGATAAATATTTCCTCAAGCCTCCCATGGCCTTGCTGTCCAGTGCTCACACAGAGCAGCAGCAAAGCCAGTGAGCTCTCCTCTGCAGCTGATGAGCTTTAGCAATACCAGCCACATGCTGTCCCTCCAAGCCCAACAAAACCCTGCTCCTCAGTTTCTATAGCAATACCAACAGTGCAGTGGTTTCTTCAGGGTTTTGGGTGTTTTGATATGAGAGGGGTTTCTTCCAGCTGGAGGGGAGAAGGGCAGGAATTCACACGTGGTTTGAAGTGTCTGCATTTCTTGCCTCTGTGGCTAAGATAAATCAAGCTTCCTCATTACATGTGCTATATGTTATCTTCCATACTATATCCAGGCTTGGTAGAAAGGGATCAAAAAGACTGATAACACAGCATTTTGTGAAGGGCAAAACTTTCATACAGCGTGTGTGTGTGTGTGTGTGTGTGTGTGTGTGTGTGTGTGTGTGTGTGTGTTTATGGGGGGAAACCAGGAAAATCAAACACAAAACCCCACTAGCTAATGCTTAAGTAACAAATGCCACCAAGTGCCCATTTTCTGAACAACTCTTTTCAGAGGAACTAAAGTGAAATGTTCTTGACAACTGTAATCCTCAGGAAACAGACCCACCAAAGCGCCTGATTTGCTGCTATTTATCCCCTGGCAGAGTCATTATCAGCCAGCTAGATTACAGCCTGCACTAGATAGTGTCTAAATACTGTGAAAAATTCTGAGTTGGTGATGAACTTCAAGTGCTTCAAAAATCATTCAAAGAAGCTCTTGCAATAAGTGGTAGACATTATAGGAATTTTGGTCAATCACATGATTTAAGTTTGCTGGTGTTGTTTCTGTCACTGCTGTTTCAAACCTCAAGCTGGCAGGTGTTTGAACAGAGAAAAGAGCAAAAGAGTCACCTGCTTTAGGTTTTGTAATGTCTTATTTTACAACTTTGTGCATAACTGTCTGTGTGGTATCTACTCAGTAATTTTATTCTCATAATACATGTGGGAGACAGTAAGACAACTAAAGTCTGAAAGTTTGTAAAACAGTTTTAAAACTAAATAATGTTAAGATATAAAATAACACTTTCAGAGTATAAGAATATTTTAAAGCCTCTTTGTCTTTTATCTTCCTTTGTTTTACTCTTGGCCAGAGACCTCTTATGTCAGGTTTGGAATAAATCAGAATCCATTCAGGAAGTCTGTCTAGAAGCACTAAATTTCTGCAAGATTCAGCAATACTTCATAGCAGGTAAGGCATCAAAGCAACCAGAGCAGTGTTACATCTCCTATTCCCTGACTGCAGGAATGAAGTGACAGAGGTAAATATATACTTGAAAGAAAATTATTTTTAAGAAGGGCAAAGGCCCAAAAGTTGCCATTCTAAGTTTAAATAGGGTAAAGTACCTCTGCCTTGTCCTTACTTTTAATCAGAAAAGGGCAAAAATGAGCTCTTGCTACAATTATTTAACGTGGGGCTTTAGTTTATCCATGTATTAAATACAAAAATAGGGTACCAATATTTTGTTGAAGCATGCATAAGGTAGCCATTTTCAATTTCAAGTGGTATGACCATATCAAAGGCAAATCAAAGAGCTACTTTCCTTCCTTCTCTTTTCAAATTATTAAATTTGAATTTGGGGTTTGGCTTCTTCCTGGATCAGCAAAAATCCTGGTTTCTCTTCTATTTAAATGTTAATCCATTAATAAAACAAGGAATCAAGATAAAAATACCATGTCCCTCTTCTTGCTTTTAAAGAAGTGCAGTTGCATTTTATTTGCTGTGGATAGGGAAACGTCTCCAGGATCACTTAAAATTCATGGTTAATTACTAATTATTAAGATCATTTTGCTTTCCTTTTTTAAATTTTAAATTACAGGTAACACATCTGACTCAATGTCTGTTGTTTTAAAATGTTCCTTAATAAATAGAAGTGTACAGTTTGCTCCTATACGTGCCTCTTTTCCAGATTTTCTCCTCTTTCTCCCACTCCCCCCAGGCTTCAGAGTACCCATCTCCATGGCAACACTCGATAAGGTTGGTGGGTGGTGTTATCACAGCAGGCTTCCCCACAGAAGGTCTCAGCCATATGGATTATTTATGAACTTGCATGACAGCCCCAGACCCACTGAAACACTTCTTGAGCAAGTTTTCTTGCCTCTGAAAACCAGTGATTCCAAACAGAGTATCCTCACTCCAGCTCATCAGGAGAGGGTGGAGGAAAAGCACCGTGATGCTGGTCCCTGTTCCCTCCTCAGAGCTGCCTTGGTGCTGCCTGCAAGCTCCTTCTGCCCCAGCTGAGCACCTCATGACACACACCATAAATCACAAGGGCTGTCAGTCAGTGAAACTGCAAACACTGAAACTTGTGCTTCTGACAAGAATAATAACCATGACTAAATGGTTGCTCCAGCTGGTGCTGTTGTCAGGAGCTGCTGTTGCACATGCACTGCAGTAGCTGGGTGACTCTCAGTTAGTCCCTGAAATGAACTGGCAGTTTGGTTTTGCCATTATATTCTCTTCATCAGATGTTTTTCCTAAAATTTCACTATATTTTTTAGCTGAGGTTGTTGCATTTACACTCTATGCATGCAAACAGCACATATAATTTTTTGGAAAGGATTGCTGTAATAGCAGACCGTTTTTTTAAAATCATAGAGTGCACATTTTTTGAGCAAAAGATACAGGGCTATAAGGGCCTGGCACATACAAACCCTTCATCCAATTTTTATGAATTTATCAAGCTCCATCTTACAGTGAGAGATTTTCACTAGCAAGGGCAAAAACTGTTTTAGTTCTCAAGTTTGCTTTTTTTGTGTTTTTTAACAGAGTCAATACTCAAGATTTAATGGTTGTGATGTATCTTCCTAGCTATCTGTACATTTATAATGTATATATATGAACCTTAATTGGTCACAATAGGCTTTCCTTGTGATCAGTAAGACGTAGGAAATGGTCAGGCACAATTAATCAGACCCATTCTAAAATCTGCCTAAAGATTATACTAATTTCACTCTAAGAAGTATAAACATCAGCAAGAATTCACATAGTAATTGAGTCAGGTTTTGGGAGAGGAGCAGTTCAGATGCTATAAGAGGGTTTCAGATCAGCCAGTGAAGATCTTACCACCTTTATCCCACTCTTCCTTCTCCATCACATGCAAACCATCCCTAGCTAAGATAAAATGCTCCAAATTTGAAGAGTTGAAGAATATACAATGCTGAAGATGACCCATTTTGAGAGAACTTGGTTAGTGCATTTATGATAATCAATTGGAGGAGGCAGTAAAAAGCAGGGTCTGGTCTTCAGACAGAGGGGAAAGTTGAAAAACAGGAAGAACTCTGAGAAGGAAGCCAAAATCACAGAATATAGGAACCACATTAAAAATACTACCTTGACAGAAGCTTTGTCACTTGTCTTCCTTGGATTTGTAGCTGCTGACTGGGAGAGAATACTGAGATATTTAAGGTATTGCTGAAGAGACTTGGCCAAGTTCACATCATTTTCCCCATCATAACTTCTTTCATTATCTGCATTCTGTCCAAAAGTCCTGCACGGAAAGAGCAAGGAAAAGAGTTATCAGCCTGTCCAATATACAAACAGGCCAATTAAAAATCCATTGCAACTCACTGAAGTTAGGTCAATACTTAACAAAAAAGTCACTCAAAAGCTTAGCAACCACAAAAGTATAGAAAATTCAGTGTTTCAGCAAAATTAGTCCAAAAATCTTGTGTTATTAACAATTTATAGCATGAATCAAAGCTAATGATTCTGCAGTAAATCAAATAAAATGCCACATCAAGGCAAAGCTACATTCAGAAGAAAAGAAAACGCTTGTAAAAAGAAAATATGCATGAATAAATTGCACCCCAAAGAAATGTGTGATGGTTCTAAGATTTAAAAAAAAATTGCTGGATGATGATGAGATTCAACATCAATTTGGCCCTGCACCAATTTACAGAATACAGGGACACTATTGGCTATTCAGAAATAATACAGCAACTCAGTTCCAGCAAAAGGCTTGAAAAGGGAATAATGAGATGGAACAAGTATTTCTTCTGATCTTCTCATGTGCCTGGGTTTCACAGAATAGTGGTGTTTCCTGAGTGGTTTAGACAGATCTTGGTGACGTTCACAAAGAAAAGCTAAAAATGAGATTAAACAACAGCAGTGTAGAGGTGTTTACATGGGATTCAGAGTGCTGTGTGCGATGAATCTGAATTATTACCAGCTGTCCTCATCTATCTCAACAACATGTCAATGATGATGATAATTTAAATGTCAGCATCAGTAACTATTTCATTCCTTGTGCAAGAAAGCAGAGAGAGAGCTCCCAGAGCACTTCCTTCCCTGTGAGTGACACACTGTTTCGAGGGAAATCACCTTTTTGGTGTCATCGCTTCCTACCCACATGCCCACACACTTCTCCAGTGAAGAACAGCTCCAGGTGGAAAAGCTCTCCAGCTCAGGGAAGGAATTTGACTTTCAAAATCTCTCTGCCACTGTAAATAAAAATTTATTTTACCAGCCCACATCTCTGTACTTACGTAGGGGCATAGCCTGAGAGAGCATCATTACACTATTTTCCAGATCTGGGTTTAATTCTAATACTTTATGCACAAAGTAACAGACTTCCTTCCATGCTTACAGTTATATCAAATGTATGTACCTACCCATTTAGTACCAATAAATATAATTAATAACCTAATTAACTGTAGTGGCATTGCAACCAGCAGTGCTAACAGGGTTGCTCACCACCAAACCCCTCCACTTCTCCCCAGTGTAAAATGAGCAGGTTCCCATCAGGCACAAAAACTGCAGGAAAAAAAGGGTTACTGCACAGAGCACTATAGCAAACCTGATAGGATTTACCATAAGTTTTGCTTCCTTCTCATGCTGTTTGCATTTTTATCTTGTTCCAGAGCTCTAAATTCTGCCTTATGATGGAGGATGGACATGCAGGTAGCATTATCCACCTCCTTTTCAACCTAAAGCCAGACTAAAACTATCCTGCAGTTTCAGAAAGAGCTGGGCAGTGTTCTTTGTGCTTCAGTAGAGATGAACTAATCCAAAGAGGCTCTGCATAGAAGGGATCCCAGTGTCCAACACTCATCTTTCATTCATTGATTAATTCGAACACCTATCTTCTCCTTTCTTCACTAACTTTGAAAAGAGAGGGAAAATGAAAAAAACAGGCTGAATTCTGCCCCGAGGATTTCCACTGGAGCCAATGGGAACTGAATGCACAGACAAAAGACAGTATTTAGATTGGTTTCTGAAACCATTATTTACAGTCTATAATCACTTTCACTGGTGGTAAAAGCAAAATCTGGGGTTTGTTATTTCTCATTTTTCTTAGGGAGAAAATAGTTGCACTCGTGTTTACATTCCACATTAGATATGATACTTTATGCTATAAACTTTTAAACAATTGAAATGTAAAAGACTACAAAGCTTTACATCTCATTTAATGACAACTTTAATAAGATCCTATTAATACATCTGAAAGATTTTTAAAACATTTTTGTAGTTCAGCAGTATAGCTCTGTTGTTCACTTTGTGAATGCACAAATGAAAATGCATTAAGTGAGCTATTATTGCAACTGAATTAAAATATTTCTTTTAAATTTGACAGAGTGATATTGGAAAATGGGTGAAACAAAAATATATAAAAGCACTTGGTGAGAAGGAGAAGTCACTGTCAGCTGAGTTCTTGATGTGCACTTATTTGGAAGTATTTTCAGTTTTAATTTGTTCTGAAAAAGAACTTTTCACACAATGAACTTTAGAGTAAAAAGACATTACCACATATATTATTTATCCACAGAAATAATTGTCTATCTCCTACAAAACCCAGCACTTTGGAAGCTTTTGTGTGGAAATTTCTAAATTACTGGACCTCAGCTATTTCTAGACTGTTCACCATTAATAGATACCACACTTTTTAGAATAAATGTCTCCCTTTTAAATGCTGAGAGAATCTTATTACTGACTTAATGATGGTTTTATTATAGAAATAGTGCTATACCCCATTTCATACATTGAAGTTTGCTGGAAACGTTTGTGGTTTTGCCTAATTGCACCAATGAACACAACTGACATTTATTCCCTGAGTGCAGAATGGACTTTTTTTCTTTATCTTGAATCCTCTTTCAAGAGAGGATTTTTTGAAATTTAATAAGGACCCAGGAAATACCACGTACACTCCAGTTAGCCAACAAAGAAAGAACTTTCATCTTGAAATCAAACTCCCAGTTTCAGCAGTTTTTTTGATATGAAATCCATGTCTTCTGTTTCATCAGATTTCATATGCGTTAATTTAGCCTAAGTCAATTTACTTTTCAAGTGTCTGAGTCTATTTTCTTGCTCTCACCAGCTCTGTGGGGATTAATGACTCATTAGGATGACTTCATATTGTCTTATTACACATGTTACCCTTAATAAAAGGTCTTCCTGCCATAATGTTTCTATGATAATTATATACGTACACTAAGTTGCTTTTGTAATTATTTAAGTAGTATCTTGTAAGATTCTAGCAAGCACACTGAGCCCACCGAACACACAACACACTCGCTCAGAGTCTACAAGGCATCAAATTTCCAACTGTTCCCTGACCTCCAGAATACTTTGCAAATGGACAACCAGGAAAATCAATTAATGCTTTAAACTGTTGGCACATAAGATAATGCTTTCAGAAGCACAGCTTGGTAACTGCAGAAAATCTATCCACAATAGGAACTTCTATATGTGAATACATTTGAAATTCTGATGTTCCTGAAGTGTCAATACACAAAATGGATTATTTTTAACATATAGTTCTAGTTAAAAATGCAAAACATCTCAAAGCTGATCACAACAGGAACTTCTAAAAGTTTTCAATCTAAAACCTAAATTATTTCTTGTTTCTTCTTATACTTTTTATTTTTATGTAACTATGAATTTGGAACTCTGCAGAATTCAGTCTTGATCTCACGGAACTCTGGCTGATTTTGTCTTCCTTTCATGAAATAAAAGTTTCAGGTACACTCATTCTAAAAATACACCCCCCAGAAGATACTAAAAATAATTTCTGATACCATGTACAGAGAGTAATCCATTCAGTTATGGCCTTTTGTATATCTAAGTAATGAAAACATGTTTATGGATTCAACCACATATTGTTATCACCTTTATGATAACCTATAGATCGCTGTCTTTGGAAGCTCTTTATGCTGCACTTCTGAACTATAAGGTGCTGTGATTTTAAGGAATGCTTTTGAATCAGCAAATATGAAAATACAAGGTCAAATATTCTGAGTTAAATCAAAACAAAGTGAGGCAAACACAGCCACAGCCACTGGGCAATATTAGTTACCCAGCAATTTTATTTCCATAAAAGAGCAACATAGAAAAGTATATGCAAACTACATACTGCAGTATATGAAGATATGAAGTCCAGCATTCGATACCTTGCCCAGTAAGGCTAGAAGCTCAAACTCTACCCCACTATAAGGAAAGTTTTTTAATAAAAAGCACTCCCTTTCAATTTCACTAGTTTTGAGATTCTATTTTTTAAAATCATATAGGGGAAAGCAAATTTTGACATTTTTAATGTTCCTAAAATGTCCTTCTGGGATTTGTTGGGTTGCACTTAAAAGCCTGTGGGACAGAACAGACCAGGTAAAACAGTATGTTTATATGTGTAATTCCATATGGAGATGATATAATTGCAGGTTCTACAAACATATTTTAGAGAATCATAGATATGTCTCTTATAACAAATAACTGCAAAGTCACCCCTCAATACATTTCAAGCCATGTCCCAGCATTTTCTGTTATGGAAACTTACACAAATCTCTCCTTCCTGGACAAATTTTGCAACTTCCACAGGGAATTTGTGGCCATGAAATCAATTATAGCTATGTTTTGGAAGAATTTTACTTTGAAAATACAGCTAGTTGTTCAGAATGTCACTAAATACATAGTCCAGAATAAAATGTCTCCTGTGAATAAGCTACTGTATAAATCTTCCTTTCTAACCAGTCATAAGTAGAGATGGCTGAACTGACACCAGAAAATGCATACACTGAGTGAAAGGCCCAATATTTTGAATTCTGACACCTTAATTAACAATAGAAATTGTATTTTTTTAACCTGATAATCAGAAAAACAAGGTTCATGGTTTAAATTCATTCTGTCCATTGAACACTGGTGTGTTCAATGTGTTGTGTGACTATTTTCCCTTTATAATATAAATAGTGTGTTTGGTGACGTTTTTAATTTCACTTCTGTGCCAACCTGTTCTTTATCATTTGCAAACCCTTTCAAAAACCTACCCGGAAAAACACGATAGAAGACTTACCTTCCTGTGTCAGATCCTTCAGATGCAAATGCATCAGGGCGTCTGCTGTGGATTTTGTGAATGGTTGAGAGTTCCTGACCAATAACATGCTGTGTATAATCGTCTCGCCAGGTAAAACCTGATAAGTAATGAACAAACAAAGAAAGTAAAAAAGGAAATCCACTCTTT
Source organism: Pithys albifrons albifrons (assembly GCF_047495875.1). NCBI lineage: Eukaryota > Metazoa > Chordata > Aves > Passeriformes > Thamnophilidae > Pithys > Pithys albifrons. The sequence goes on from NC_092464.1 coordinate 10,245,219, forward strand.
AACAACTTGGAAGTTTGGGAAAAAAATGTTTCCTATGTAAACAATATTAAAAATAGGTATAAAAGAAGCGTGATTTAATTGGAACCCAATAGTGAACCACAGATTTTTCTCTTCTGTACAAAATTTTGCTAATGAAATTTTGCTAATGAAACTTCCTTGCAATGGAAGGAAGACAGTAAATCATGTAAGGACATTTTGAAAGTCTTTGGACTCAGCAGAATTTTAGTTAGTTACAAACTAGCTTTAATAGATATAAAAGGGTTATTTTGGACAGCTGTGGAAAGGAGTTATTCCCCTAGCTGGTTGCTTCACTTCACCCCACTCACAGCACACTGTCCCTTCCCTGTTTCCCCACGAAACTGTGTGTTTAAAACTTTAAGGAGCCAGTACTGCAATTTCAGTATAACACACGTGGAGGTCAATTTATGTTATCTTTATATTTAAATTTTGTGACAAAGAACTTTACAACCAGGGGAAATGCAACTATGAAGGCAAATTCCAGTGATTACTCGTTAAGTACATGTGCTGCCAATCTCATGGTAATTATACTTGGAATAATGATATAACTCCCAACATAATTGTTACCCCATTTGTAGATTTTTAGATGTTACGGTAACATTTCAGTTCATAGAACTTGCCCGTGCAATTATCTGTAATTATCTAATAGCTAAATATCACATAATTGAAGAGAAATTCTGCTTTTATGCCACATGCAGCAAAAAATCACAAATCTCTCAAATGAATATTGATAAAAGTTCCAGACACAGTTATCCTGATACCATCTTCCTCTAAGAAGCACCTAAAGAACAATCTTCTCTAGCACCAGATGGAAGGAATCAGATCTGGTTGTAACCAGGAAGGGAAGTTAGAACTGGGAAAGGGGATTTCTGGTTCAGTCACTGTTTCTCTCTCTCTCTCTCTCTCACACACACACACACACACACACACACACACACACACACACACACTCGTGTTCATCACCATCTGCTGCCATCAGGACTGTTCGTATGGGCAACCTTTTTGGATGCAGCTAAAGCATCACCAGCCCCAGCAGCATCCAGAACTTGGCCACCTTGCTCCTTGGATGGGTGCTTTATACGGTGGGCTCTTCAGATTTTTCCACTATATTGAGGTGGAATTTATTGTCTGTTTACTGGAGTCCAGAATTAAAAAAGAAGTTTGAATAGGAGATTGGTCTGTTCTGCCAAAGCAGACACTTCTGAGCGTGAAAGAGCTAAAATTACTTTAATATTTATCCAATTTTCATTCAGGAGGAGATAAATAAGTTGGGTGTAAGATTAGACAGGCCTAGGAAGCATTCCAACTGTGCTGTTATCTGGGGTTTAGACAAGTTTTAGGAAAAAAATTCCCTTTTGGGCAAGACTTAGGTGAACTGCATCACATATTTCATATTTATTTCATTAATGAAAATACTAAAAAGTCTGGAACCAATGTGAGTATGCATGAAGGCTTCAATGAACACAAAGCTCTCTGACACTTCATTTGTGATCCTTCTTTCTCCTTTTCTTAAATAAAAATGTTACTCAAGTTTATTGAAGGAACACTTTACCTGAAGCCACATTAGATATTGGTGACTACAGTAAATGACTCCAGACCTTTGGGAGGGGGATGAATCTCTGTCTCATCTGGTTTTAGTTCTGATTCATCCTTTTCAAATGCAAATCTCACCTTTTCAGATGTGCCATGTAATAAGATGGATTCAAATAATTTCAAAAACCTAAGTCTGCTCAGAGCATGTTTTTTATGTGAACACACAAAATGAGTCACCATGAACCCATGATTATTTTGGTGCGCTGTTATTAAAATGATTTTTAAAACAAAGTTTCAGAAAGTTTAAAAAGTATAAAATATGTGTATTTATATATACTTTATATGTGTATATATATATGTTAAGTTTACTTCTCTGTTACATAGCAGTATATGTTTTTTTGTTTTATAAATTCAGGCAGAAGAAAAAATTAAGACAACTTTCAAGTTTAGAAGAATTGTGCAACATAAAAATTTCAGCTAAAATAAACATACATTAAACTCATTAGCGTAGCCACAAAACTACTGCTTTATGAACTGTGTCCAAAATCACTAGAGTTTTGCCAACTCTAAGCCAATACTAACCCTATTAAAAGCTAAAGAATACACAATAAATGACATAAACTTTGGAGAATAACATACTTAAGGCTTTGCAGTTCATCCATGGTACCTGCATACACACAGGAAATTCATCTCTCAGTCCTGAGCAACACAAGTTTTTATGCTGCACAAAACTATATTTCAGTAAAGGAGAATAAGTAACAACCGTTATCCCAGTTCTCACTGGTCATGACAATGGTGTGCTCTGTTATCTTCAGTATTTTTTTTCTCCTGCAGCACTATTTTAACATTTATCACTAAATTATTTCAATCATACAAGCTCATTACCATCCTTTATGTTTTAAAAAAAGTAAGTATGGCATTAAAGGAGAGTAAATAGATGAAAGAGAAACAGAATGCTTGTTGTAGAGCTTAAGAAAGTAAAGGGAATATGCCCTCTCAGCTCTAATGCACATCGGAGTTAGAACAAGACACCGATGAGAAATACAAATCTCAACTAAACCCCAAGTTCCCTTGTCAGTAAGTTCATTTTGCTGTTTCTTATGCAACACTCTCAGGAACTCCAGCGTGCCTAAAGCTAACTTTCTGCCAATCATTTTCCAGCATTGTTTCAGTTCCTAAAAAACCTCTCCCCCACACTGAGCTGGATAAAGCAGCACGCTGAGGCTCCAGAACGCCGCGCTGCCAGCTGCAATCAGAATGAGGGGCGAGCAGGGGCACTTGTGGCGATTCCTGTGCCCTTTGGCTGTGCCCTCGCACCTCGCGCGGCCCCGGCCCCGCCACCCAATTACTGCGATTTCGCTGCGGTGGCTGCGCGGGGTCCCCTCGGAGCTCCTGCGCCGCGTTAGTTCCATGTCAACGGCGGGCACGGGGCGGGCACTGCGCCCCATCAGCCATCCCCTGGGTCCCCAGCCCTGCGTCCCCAGCCCGCATTCCCAGCCCCGCGTTCCCAGCACTGCATTTCCAGCCCTGCGTCCCCAGCCCCGCATTCCCACCAACGGACAGTTCAAGAAAGAGAGAGGGACTCTGGCGGACACTGTGGTGGCCCAAATACTGTGACAGCAGCAGCAGCGGATGCAAGACTGCTCTCAGTGGAACATCATTGATGGTAGTGAGAACACATGAAAAACAGCCAGCAGCACTTTTCATAGAATCACGGAATCATTTGGGTTGGAAGAGACGTCTGAGATCATCAAGTCCAACCCTTAATCCAACCCCACCTGGATTACCAGATCATGGCACTCAGTGCCATATCCAGTATCATTTTTAAAACCACCAGGGATAGTCAATCCACTGCCTCTTTGGACAGCCCATTCCAATGCCTGACCACTATCTCTGTAAAGAACTTCTTCCTGGTATCCAACCTAAACCTTTCCTGGCAGAGTTTAAGCCCATGCCCTCTTGTCCTACTGTTGGTTGCCTGAGAGAAGAGACCAATCCCTACCTGGCTACAACATCCTTTCAGATAGTTTTCACTGGTGTCAGCCCAAGATTTAATTATTTTCTTATTTCAACTGGAATTCCATAACCCAAATACATGTGAAAAGGGAATGCCAGTATAAGGACAGTGAAGACAAGACATTAATACCTTCAGTAAGCCCAACCTGCAGATATGATGTACTCTTTCCTTAGTGTAATCAGGTGTCTCCCCAGATCTTTGCTTTGCACAGAAGAGTTTATTATTATTACCCACAACTACACAAATAATAACGAAATTATTCTTGCTTATGTTCATGTTTAACACTCAATGATTATGTCAACAGAGAGTACTTGTCTAAGAATTATTTTATTAGTTGAAATCAAATCAAAAGCAAGCAGAGTAAATAGTGAAGAAAACAGTTTCACAGACTCGCACTAGAGAATATATTAGTTTCTGTCTCCAAAATTCAAGTAAAAATTGTTTTCACATTTATAATACAATTTCACTTAACCTGCTTAATTGGCTTTGCTGCTATAGCAATTACACAGAATTATTGAAAAATAATCAAAATTCAAATACATATTTCCTTCTCTCAGCCGTTCTTTTTTTTTTTTTTTTTAAGTAATGGCATTCTTTTGTGTAGTTTTGACTCTGTTTTCCATTTTAGAGGAACTTGATGAGTCTCCAAATATAACTGACCAGATCTTTAATGCATGTAAATAATAAAAGCAAGGGTTGAGAATATTTATCTGCTACTTCTCTGTCTCAACTTATTTTAGTTTAGAATTATTCATACAAATGATCTTCCCTCCCTCTGAAAGCCTAAGGAAGAAAAACAACAACTTTTTAGCACTGCTGAGGAGTTCTGGTGTAAATAAAAGATGTTTGAAGAAATGTTTAAAGAAACAACAGTTCTGACTGCCCAAAGATTTGGCTCTGCAAATATTCCTGCTCATATTCCTGAGCAGCATGGCTGGGGCTGAACCAGGCAGGTTCAGCAGAACCTGCATCTCACAAGGTAACAGCATGACCCTCTTCCAGCATCTTCCAACTGAAATCCAAAATTATTAGTTCTGCATCAATATATTAACAACAATTATTTTTGTATACCAAGTTCAGTCAAAGAGGCAGGAGATCATTCTATATTGGCAGAAACTTATCTGCTAAAACTTGATTCTTTTTTTGTCAAGAAAATCCCCATAATAAAGGTTGAAAAACCTCAGAATTATTCAGACATCAAACCAGAACAGGGACAATTTTTGAGTTGTGACATTATTTTTTCCCTAGTTTTTGGTAATGTTATCCATTTTGTTCCTAACATGGTGGATTATAAAATAGGTTTTGCTCTGAGCTACCTTCAACTGCTCCTTCATTTCAGCCAGGAAACTTTCCACTGTAGAGCTCAGAGACTTTCATCCCCCATACCATGTGTTGCAAATTGTTAATGCCTGCTTTAGCTGTCAAAACGTCTGCAGAATTGGGAATGATTGGCTTTCTTCTCTATTTTCACAACAGACAGGTCAATGTATAGACATGCCTTTCTGCAGGCTGCCTTTCCACATTCTCCTGAGGAGCTGCACTTGTTCTCATACCAGACCTCCTTTTCCAGAGCTCAAGGACGTACCCAATAATGCTCACATATTTTTAGCTTCAGCTAAGTCAAAATTGCAGCTTTAATGCTGAGGTTGCTGTGTTTATAAGAAAATTAAGTCTTTCATTTGATTTTGCTGTCTTTTTCCACTTAAGATTGCAGCTAAAAGATAAAATCCTACTTTTTCCTCTTAAAATAGACCTTTGCTCAAAACCAATTTTGCAATACAGTTTGAAATGACAAGTTAATGGCAAAACATAGTAATAGAGAAGTTAAACTCTGCTCTTAAACCACAGCCTTTTAATTTCCCTGTACTTTTGTATCAGAATATTCATTTGTACTGAAAATTGAGACTAAAGACAGTTTCTACAAAATTGGAAGAAACTCTCAAGACACTTTCCATTACACTTCCATGAAAACTTCCTCTAATTGAATTTGTTTGTTCTGGTCAAACCTTGTATTTGCCTTCTAGATGACAAGAATCTGGTACAGACTATAATTGAAGAGGTGACTGAGGGTTATGAAGAGTCATTACCACTTTAGTCCAACACATTTCAGTAGGAACTGCGGTCATCCTCTCCTGAAAGTCCTTGGGAGCTTTTGGTTTTTATTTTCCTTTTCCAGTGCCGAGCACCAGACTTGCATTGGTGAGATTGTTGCCCTCTTTTGGAGTTTCTTGTGGGCTCTTTCTAATATGAAGAATTTCAGTGCTGCATTCAGCAGCACTTTACTCACAGGAAAGAGCTTCTGTTTGAATGAACAGATGAAAGGGCTGCCTAAGGATTATGGCTTCAAATTTTCATATATTGTTTTATTATACATAAAAGTGTTAATCTCCACAGAATTAAATTACCAGCATGATCTGCTTAAAGCCCTGATTTTAATTTACTTTAAGTAACTATCCCAGAAGGTAGAGGGAAGGCTTTTTTTCTTTAGTTTTTTGAAATTTCTATTATTTGAAAAAGCCAAATGAGTGCTTCATTTGCCAAGGAGATTATAAAATGCTCTCACAGGGCTCAGTATGCAATGTTTCCTTACTTTTCTTTCAGCTCTTGTAGAGAGCTACAAATAATTGGTTTCTACAAGAGAAAGTTTCTAAGCGTTGCATAAGACTTCCCTGTCACTGGAGCTGATAGTAATAAAAGAATAATATGATAATACAAAATGTATGTCCTGACTTCCACCTAGAACAGACTACTTTCCAAAGACTGTAACAGGGTGGATACATGAAAGGCTTCCCAAATCCTTGAGTAAGTTCCATGCTACTCACCATGTTGTATAAACCTTCCCACAGATTGCTGACCCTTAGCCTGAAAACAGGTAATTCTGTTCACAGAAATGCTTTTTAAGGTGGTGATCTTGTGTGGTTATAGCTTTGTATTAATAGTCAACTTTAATTCATGGCCAATCACACCTTTCACTTGAATGTCTTTCTGCAGTGTCTAGGCTGTGATATATTTATTTAAAAACCAATCAACTACAGTATATGGTGAGTAAACGTGCACCTTCTATTCCTTCCTTTCCTTCTGACCCTGGACTATGCACAGACATTTCCTCAGTGCTGTCAGCCCAAAGGGTTTTCATGAACATGAAGAAATATTCACATGCACTCAAAATAGTGATACTAAAATAAAGATGAGACTCCTTTTCTTGTTTCACCGAGCTTTGAACCCAGCAGTGGCAGCTGACAACCCCACCAAGGGGCATGTAACTGTTACAAATTTAACCCACAAGGTCTGATGTTAGTTCTACACTGCAAAACAGCTCTCGCTGCTGCGTTAATCCTCTACAATCTCCATTTAGACTAAGTGACAATCTAAGTAAGTTTTCTGTCAAAATCTCTTCCATTTTTCTCTTTCTCCTTTCCTTTCTCTTATTCCTTTCCAAGTTGCCTTACCAGCACTCTACACTTTCTTTCATTTATCTCAAACACAGGATCTCTACGTATGCAGAAATTGGTTGTAATACTAGACCGGAAAATGCTAAGAATAGAGATACTGTCCAAATAGTAGTTAAGAATGCATATAAAATCAGCAGGTTTTCCTTCTCATTTTATTTTATCCATTTCTTTTCATGCTAACAGTCGGATGACAGCCTTATTGTTATGAAAAGTACAGTTCCTGGAAAAGGACTGAAGTGTCTTCAGTGTAGGAATTAAAACATCACCTGTAACAAGGTAGAATTGGTCGAAAACGGCCTGGCACTTAAATCAGTAAAGAAAATTAAGTGGATATAAGGTTACATTTATTCTAGCAAATTCATCTCAGATCTGCAGTTCTTCATCTATTTTTAAATGCTTGTGAGCAGAACTGCTCTTTCAGCTCTGCATAGTGCTTCTCACCCCCATTTTAGGTAACTGCTGAACTCTCATTGATGTTTGTGAAAAATCAATTTTCGGCTGTCAGAAGACTGTTTTCAACTGCACATGCAGAGTCAATACCCAGGGGTGCCACACCAGGCTGGGCTGCAAGGGCTGCAGCTGCAAGGGCATCTCCACGTTGCGTTGGGAACAGAAGCCGCTCAGAACAAAGTACAGAGCAGGTGTCGGCAGAAGGGAGGGAGGGTTCCAATGAGTCAGAGCAAAGGCTCCTCCAGGACACTCCCAGTGTGTCCCACCAGGAAATCCAACATAGCCAAAACACACCTGGCAAGGCCCTTTGGCCTCCTGCTTACCAGCCCTGTCCTGCATCATGAAAAATGCAAATTAAAGCAGATAAAAGAGAATTTCATTATTTTAAAGGATTGGCAAAAAACCTATGTACAGTTTGTGGGGAACCATATTCCCCATTTTCCACTATTAAGCCATTTCTCCTGGACTTTAAGTTCCTCCTTGCACAGTGGTTGCCATGGGAGAGGCCATAGATTGCATGCATTTGAAGAGTCTCTTTCTACAGCCATAGCAATAACAATAATTGTTATTGTTGCTATTATTATTAATAAAAGCCCAGTAGTGGCAGAAGTGAGGATTCCCTTAGGAACCTGGTAAGGATCTTGGTGGCTGAAAACTGGGAGTTTTCCACGGAAGTGCATTAGCCAGGTCAGTTTGCCTGAAGCAAAGGTGAAAAATCTGCAGGTCATGCTGCTCCCCCAAAATTGGATTAGGTTTCCTCAGGTTTCATTTGGAATTCACCCCCAGTAGAGAACATGCACACAGTGAATTTGTGCTACCCTAAAAGGCAACATAGCATTTTCAGCTGGAGGAGTATTTGAATTATCTTTTTTTTATTCTCCTCTACACACACTTTTTGGGTATTGACCCTCCAACCAACTGCAATGGAGGATGCAACCACTGTGCATTGCATGACAGCTAATTTCTTTCATTTAAGCCTTGTAAGTCTTTGCATCTCAGGGCTCTGATTTATAATCCAAATACAATTAACAAGTTACTGTACCATTTGTAAGCCAAGGCACAGTGTCTACCCATGTATTTAGCTTGTGTCTATGGGTAAAAAATATATTATTTGACTTATATTATTCAATAATAAAAAGGATTTAGTCAGAGCAGCTCTGACTGCCATGATTTTTGACCTGGTATTTATTTTCCCTCCCTTGTTTCATCCAGTTAATATCTCAGCGAGATTTAATAATATTTTTGGACAATTCATGTAGTGCTGATTCATGGATTCACGCTGATGCTTTGTCAGCTGCACGCACTCTGATTTCTTTCTAACTTTTTTTCCTGCCTTCTGGGGTTGGTCTCTGAATACTTCAAATATGCCATGCTACAAGCTGTGACTCAGTTTTACCACAGTGCACCACAATGCTACTCAAAAGATTTTTTAATTTCTAAGGGAGTTTTTTTGGTTGTTGGGGTTTTGGGTTTTGTTGTTTTTTTTTGGTTTTTGTTTGCTTGTTTGTTTGGGGTTTGTTTGTTTGTTTGTTTGGGTTTTTTTTGTTTTTTGGTTTTTTTTGAGCAAGAACAACAAGGAATTAAAATATTTACACTGGAAGAGCTGGAATAACCAGACATGAACTTAAAGCCCCTAAAATCTGAGCCTTTATGAGCACAGTTCCTACTGATGTCCATTCATAACACATTACTTCATTCAAAAAGCTTAAATGTCATTTAATGAAAACTCTGACTAAAAAAATGCCTCAAAAAAAACCAATGACATGTATGGCCAGACTTCGGGAACAAAGATTTGGGCAGGGCTCTCCCCACGTGGGTGTGCCCTTCCAGCCTGCGCAGTGGATTTTTTAGGTGAGGCACAGCATGCGCAGAACTGGCCCCGAGTGAGCTTGGACAGTGACAGTCAAGTCCTGGGGACTGTCACAGCAGCTGGTACTAACCGGGCCTGACTCTGCTGAGCATCCGAGATCTGATGGGATCGGATGGCAGGGAGGCATTGAACTGCCAGGGGACGGTCCCACTGAGACTCGAACTCAGGACCTTGGAATTCAGAGTCCAGAGTACTCTCCATTATACCATGGGACCGCTCCTAAACAATGACATAACACTGAAATAAAACATACAGAGGGAACATGAAATTCCTATCAGTCTTGGGAGCAATTTTAGCTTTGTGAGTTCTATGTTCAGCTAAAGTCTGAACACCCTGACCTAGCTCCCCTTATTTCCTTCCAGCAGGGTCTCACACTGACTGCACAGACTTGCTGTACCCAGAGTGCTCATCGTGACCTCCAGAGACCTCCCTCTGGGCACCTCCCGTGGTTTGAGAGGTCCCTGGACCTGCGGCTGAGCCACCGAGGGCAGAGCACCAGGAGGGCCCAGGAACACCCTCCCTGCTTTGGGATCTGCCCTTCAGCTCACAGTGAGACACAATCTCTGCACGTCACTTCTCTATCTGCATCACAGGTATAAAAATACACAATTTCAGGGGTTAAAGTTGAACTGAATTTCATGAAGCATTTGAATATTGTAAAACTGGGCTGGCATAAACAAGGAACAGTGACAGAGTCCACCAGGAGCTGCTGCAATGTGGCAAGAACTAAGGGGCAGGTAGTTGCTTTTTTTCCTAACTTCAGTGTATTCCTACTGTTTAAGGACTAGAAATTATCGTCAAGGAATTGAATACATTTTCAAAACCACCATTAATTCCAGGAATTTTTCCACCAGCAGTTCTGAATGCTGTGCAAAGCAGCAAATCTCCTTCAGAGCAGACACCGAAGTGCAGCAGCAGTGATGTTAAAGCATTTCAAAATATTGGTGGTATAGCTCTGATGTCTCTCTCACACTTAGTATTGTTACAGAAGATAGGTCTTCTGATCAGTGGCTGCCAGCTTCAAGAAATAATGATATATTTCTAGATAATCGACCGCTACCTATTACCCTACTTTTGATGTGGTGGAATATTCATGTGCCTTATTTTCCACTTCCTCAGGGTATCCCAGTCAAATGTCACATGCATTTTTCTCCCATGTTAAGGAAACAAAACCTGCATATTAATTCTTTTTAAGGGAGGCATAAATGTAATAAGAAAGGGACATTGATTATTCTATTCATCTATAAACTACTCCAATAGGCATATAAATAGTACTGGAAAATGTAATGTATCTTTAATTAACAGCAGTGCTACCCCCATGTTACAACAGCCATGACAGATGAAACCTGCAGCAATCAATCTGATTGCTCTGAGAGCAGTCTGAGCCAATTCACAGCAAAAGACACAAAGTTAAAAAGCCAGAATATCACACGTTTTACAAGTATATTGTTATTTTAAGTAAGATCTCACCAGATTTCCATTTCTCAGTGAAGAAACTTTAAGTGACTCCCCCTGGGAGTGTAACCAAGAGCTAAGGTGTCCAAGGGTTCCATCCACTTCCCCATGGCTGTTTGTTGTATCAGAGTGAAAACTCAAAGAACTGCACTTTTCTCACTCCAAAATGCTTGTGGTCCAGTTCCCCAAATCTGTAGCTCAGCAGGGGAACTTAAGAACAAAATGTTTACTATCATGGTCTCAAAAGGAAAAAAAACCTTAGAAAGGAAAGAGCAATGAGTGAACAGACTATTGAAAATGTCCTTCTTCACTCATTAGCATGCTCCAAATCTGGCCTTCATCTTCTGTTCCCTATTCACAGCACTTTCAAACAGAAAAAATACTCTCTTTTTATCTAGAGAAACAATCCCTTTATTTTATACCTTAGGACTATTTGTTGCAGGGAGTAAACCACAATCTAGAAATAACTTGTTTAATTTACTATAATAAATAAAACAGAAACATGGGAAATTGCAAATTCAATGATTTATTGCTAATCTGCTATTCCTACTCACCATTCATTTCTCTGTCTATATACAAAGATAAACTGCATTTATAGATTTTTACTTTACATATATTATATGTTATAAAAGAAAATATTTCCTTCTCTCAATTACTTCTCAGCTAAATGCCAAAGGTTCAAACACATAGACTGAAGATGTCTGTCTTGACAGCCAGATAAGACTGAGCTTTTGTACGTTACATTATATTTAGCAGGGAGCCAGGTTTGGTCCATTTCGCTCTGTTCTGTACCAAGGTGTGCCCTTGAATCTATGATATTCTTAGAAGCCAAATGTATTCAGTGTTACTCAGAATTTTTGATCATCCTCTTTGACTGAAAGTACATTACAACTGGTCAAGATTTCCAAGACTACAACAGAGATATTCTTATCCACATTGATATGTCATACAAAAGAAAATTAAGTCTTTCACAACTATTCTCTATTTAGGAAAAAAATCTGTTTTGTTGACTGTGATGTTTATATATTTTGTGTGTGTGTGTAATACTGGTTTGGTTTTGGTTTTTTTGGTTTTTTTGGGTTTTTTGTGTGATTCCCATTACAGCCAAGACTAAATAAGATTGTCCCAACACTCCAGATTTCAGCTGCCCGAGCACCACCACCAGCACAAGGTGTGCTGCAGTCCCCAGGTGTCCCTGTCCCAGAGCAGCTCTCCTGCACATTGCAATGTCCCCCAGGATTCCCCCAGGGGTACCTGACACAGAAACAGAGCCACTTATTTCCCTACAGACTGAGCAGGTTATTCTGTGTGGACAAACACACTTCAGCAAACCTTTCTCTCCATCAGTACTGGTGAGGTTTAGCTAGAAGGTTGCCCAGAACAGGTTTTGCCCCAAATTTTGTGCAGCCTGGGGTGGTGTGGCCTTTTGCAGGATGTGGCTGGATGAGTGGGTGCACGAAACCACTCCTGAATGGGAACTCGTGTAACTGTTGAATTAAAAGGCTAAAATAGACCCTTTCCCACTCTCCCCACACTACGTGGCTTCACATTGCTAACAGGCATAGGAAGCACTATGTGATATTTTATTACTCGTGTTATTATTCACATTAACACCATATCAAACAAATCTGGCTAGTCCAAATGAGGGTCATAACGGTTGTAAATACTGTTTACTTTGAGTGTAAGCTCTTCAGATGCCCCTGAGAAATGCAAAGCACTTTTCCTAAAATAAAAGTCAGGCCCATGAAAGAATAGCTTGCAGTCAGGTGTTGGGATTAGTTATCCCCAGCTGTTCCACCAGACACCCCCATGTAGACAGCCCAGATATAGCCCCTCTCCTGTTCGTCTCTGCATCATTTTTGTTAGCCAGCAAAAGTTTCCCTGAAACAGTTTTGACAATTCCACAATTAATTTGTCTTCATTTCTGTGTGTCCTTAATACCACTATGCAGGCAACAGATGTCAAGACTTTTCAAGTGGAATGAAGCAGAAGTGAACTCACATTCCTAATAAATTGTTTATTGAATATTTATTTTTACTTGGATGACACAGCGCTCGTGAATCCGCTGGTGGTAAAGCCCATACTCACAGGCTGCAGCACAACATTTACTGAAGTAGCTATTCTTGCCAAATCTATATTGCATTTATAAATCTTCAAAACAAGCCCTGGTAAATGTCACTTCTTAAATGCTTGGCAGAATCAATGAAAGTGATGCTGCCTTTGCCCTTGAAGAATTTGTGTGTTTGGATCCGAGGCCAAATTCTAAAACCTGTTCAGGATCACGCACGACATAAACACACACACAATGCACCAGAAGCACCAGGGAAAGAAGGGGAAATTTACTCTACATGCAAGAGTTCAATAAAAACAGGAAAATTTGCCTATGGCTTTTTTAGACTTTCATTGTAAGCTCCGAGAAATACACTACTACAAAGCCCATTAACTTCCACTCTGCATTGGAATATTTTGCAGTGGTCATCCACATGTTACTCAAAAGCAATCAGTTGATTTGGGTGTGGGTTTAGTATCACATTAGGTCCCTTTAGAAATAAATATAAACAAAAAATAAACTAAATATCAAATGAAGAGTTATAATACCCAATTCCAACAAAATACAGAAACTATTCCAGCACATCAGGCAATACTATGTGCTGTGTATTTCTGTGTCCTAAGTGTGCACGATAATTCTGATTTTTTAAATTATATCTTCAAATTCCAAGAGAAATGAAACACAACAACTGAGCAAAACAGTAAAAACCTGTTACATCTCCTCTAACTTCTTGGATGCCACCAATGAATTGAGGAAGAGTCTGCTCAGTGTCAGTGGAATGCCCATCCCCAAGGAGTGGGGCTGCTCTGTCAGCAGTACAGTCCAGGTTTGGTGTCATGCCTGACATGGCACAACCCAAATGCTTTTCCAAGGAAAGCATTGCAGCATCCTCCTTTTCCATCCGCTTTTGTAACTGTCATGGCTTAAAAGAGTATGGGGAAGTCTAGTCAGGGTTCTGAATTATATAGCAAATAGTATTCTTCAAGAGCACGTCATCTGGCTTAGGGTAATGCCATGTTTCTGGGGCAGAGCTCAACTACATTATTTTCTTGCCCACAGTGGATTTCTCAGAGTTAGGGGAATTTCCCTGAGGAGAAATGCTGTCAGTACAGGGCAAAGAAAGACCAGAGAAAGAGAATTCCTGGAGATCCAGCAGTGGAAAGTCTCTCTTCTTTGGAGTTATAATCCCCACAGCACCTTAAACCCTCCAGCTGCAGAGAGTAAGGGATGTAGGACCCCTCTCTCCCTCCTTTCACAAGGAGCTTTTTCCAGGGAAAAACTGGACATGTGAATCTCCTGACTTGGCCCACAGCTCTCATCAGGGCACCTTCCTCCCTAACCAGAACCAACATCTCTTTTCTTCTGAGCAAAACTTACACTTGTTTCACTCCAAATAGTGCTGAACATGTTAATTAAACAGAAAATAATTGGCAGAGCTTGTCATAGAAATGACATTGCAATGATAGATGAAATCTTGGGGCAGCATTAATTGATAAAATACAAAGTGAAATGGAAAAAAGCATTGATTCAATCTGCTTATTAGTAGAAAAAATCATCATAGATTAAAAAAAAATAAAAAATTAGTCTCCCTCTATTGATGGCTGCCAGGGTACTAATTGCCTCAGAATGGAAAACTGGCTTTGAAATGGGAGTAGTTGAAAATGAAACAAAAATCCCACAGCTTAGATGGTGATGATGAGCAAAAATGTCGTCTCAAGCACACATTCAGGAAAATCAAAGACAAAAAGATTATGAGATATTTTGCTACTTTTTATTTCCCAGTTAAAACACATCCACAAAAAAAAAAAAAGGATTAATAACCTGTCAGCAATTTTACCCTATTTACTAGCATCCCTGGGGATGGTACATTGCAGTTGGTATGAAGAGGTTTCTTGGGCTCCAAGAGACTTGAAGAAATGTGATTATTACATTACTGTATTGTTTTATTCTAAATAAAATATAAACCCACTGCTCTTAGAATTTGTGTTTGATGTCTGCATACAGTGATTTGTAAAGCTTATAAAAGATGCTTAAGCACATACCACTTTTTCTCTAATTCCTGTATGCTTTGTTAAATAGCTATCTTAATGCAACAACAGCAGGATATTTTGGAGCTTTACAGGAGAGACAGATTACATGGCAGCCACTAAATACTGGCAAATCATCACACGCTGTTCAAAGTTTTCAAACATGTAATGCAGACTCTTTCATTTCATCCCCCAACCCTGAAGATACCTCAACTGATAAAAGGCAATATTCCAGCTCCCTGTTTGAAAATCCCTGACAGCCAGGTGTCAGGATGCTGGAAAGCTGCCCTTTCACCAGCTCTCTCTGGCTGTGTGACAGTGGAGTGAGAACCTGCTGGAAGCAAGAAATTATTCTCTCTAAGTACCTTCCCAGCCAGTGCTATTGACTCCATACAACAGTAACTGACAGCCTTGATTTGGAATAACTGGGAAAATATTTAGTGTTCCCTATGAATTAAGGGACTAGAATAAAGCTCAAAGGAAGAAACACAACCTGTTCATGGTATGGATTGCACTGAAATCTAAATCTGATACAATTTCCTATTACATAACAATGTGTTTAGTCATCTCATATTCCTCACTCCGTTCCCTGAACCTCCTTAAAAAATGTTTAGGATTGTATGACAGCAATGAAGCATGACAGGTTCCTAATCTGCAAAACAACTGAAAGATGGTTTTTTTCACAGAGGCAACCCCGCATTTGTGTGCTGCCTGATTTAGAGTTTCCATCTGGGCAGCTGGCACTCCTTCCCTTCGGTTCAGGCTACCTCAAAACAGCACAGAGGCTTTGGGCAAGCTCAGAATTACACACTCAGTCAGGGAAGAACAGGTTCTTACTGAAATCACTTCCATTTTCAGATATTTCAATCAAATGTTCATTCATTTCCGTTCTTCCAAAAACAGAAATGTAGAAAACCACTTGAAAGCTGAAATTATCATCATTGGAAGATCGTTGTTCCCTAACTCTCTAGATACAGTTTGAAATAAGCAGGTTTAGTCCATTCATTTCTACTTTATCCCTTCTTCACCTAGAAACAAATCTTATTCAGAGGATTTAAAAAAAGAAACTAAAAAATTCTGGTAATGAAGAGAAAAAGCCATTATTTCTACAAACATTATTTCATTAGGAGCATTTGCTGCACATCACTGTTCTCTGCATTACCAAAAAAACCCCAAAAAATTAAAAACAAAAACCAAACAAAACAAAACTGCAGTCACCTTCTTCTCTTCCTCCTTCTGCTACCATGTTGTTAATTCCAACTGCGATGCCACTGACCCTTGAAATTATTTTCACATGCCTGGAAAACACATGTAGTTTTCCTTACCTTTATCTTTCTAGAACTATTCCTTCAAAATTCTGTGTGCCCCCTGGAAAATACTAATTCATGTAGATGAAATAACAAATATCAGAACTTGGCCTTAGTTTTAGCTTCAGAGACTTAAACCCTCTAATGACAGAATTCTGAGCTCAGCTTGCATTATTCCTCACTAGTACCATAAACCCAGGTCCTGCATATGTAATGCTGCTGCAGCTTAAGCACAGCAAGATACATCCTGAACTCTCAAATCCTTGCTCCTTATTTGTACAAGCCAGGCTATGAAAACAGACACCTCTAATGAATTCACTGAGAAATCCTGAGCAGAAGTAGCAACGGCAGACTCAGAGCTGTAATATTTAAAGCAACTGCAAAATTGTGCTTTCATCAGGAAAGGAACAAAAGCTCTGTTAGTTTTGAAGCTTACATTTATATTCAGCATAATAATTCAAAGTATCATTGCCTGCCACTATTAGGACACAGAGGTCAAATATGGCAAGTAAAAAAAAACACATCCAAAAGCTATACAAAGGAGAAAATAGGCTCAAATTGTAAGAAGTGCAATGACATTATTTAAATGTCTTTGTTAATCAGGGTCCTGACATAAGAGATGGTGCGGAGAAGAATTTGCTCTTCAGACTTCTCTCAGCATGGGTCAAATCTGCTTAATATTCCAAGCGCTGAGTCTCACTGAACTGCGTTACCCCTTTATGATCTCTCATCTATATTTTTTCTCCTTTGAATTCAAGATGCACTGGTATTTTCAGTTTTCATCACTGCTAAAGGGCAGGGAAGTTATAGTATAAACAGTGAAGTTCCTTTCAAGCCTTGTTTATAATGATTTATACATTATATAGCTGTTAGACGTGCAGAAATTTTTGCAGAAATTCAGAACACACAGAAAAAAAACCACAGACGAAAACGTAGTTTGGAAATGTTTGCATTTGACCTTATGTTTTTTTTTTCCCCACTTCTCAATGAGAAACAAAGAATAGGACTATCTACTGATTCACACATGAAAAAATAAGAGTAGTCCAGTTCCCAGCCCTAGAGCTATAAGCCTGTGAAGCCCATGCAAAGCAAACAGTGATGGGGCCCACAGAGCATTTCCTGTGCAGGTGCTGCTGTGGCTCATCTACACCAACACCCCATCTGAGGAACGCCTGTGAGGACTCTGAGGGATGTTCCAGGTGATCAATTATCACTGCTTCGTGGGTGAACAGAAGACAAATACAAAGATCAAAGCCATGCAAGTGGTAAATCTCAGCCAGTACATTGTTCTCCCCATTTTCCAGTAATGTTTATGGCAAGCCAAAAGAACTCCTTAAAACAAAAGTTAGCTCTGGCTCTCCTGGTGGCACCACAGGGGAGAGGATGTGCCCTGCAATCTCAAGACCTTGTGTTCCTCTATGTCCCTTCTTCCCCGGGCACTCAGGGAGCCCCCACAGCCACCCCAAGCTTCATCCCTGCCAGCTGCTCTCCCATCACCCAGCCTTGCCACCTGAAAGCTCTGGAGGCTGTTTCTGTTCCCTGCCAAAACACTCAATGCACACAAGACTTTCTCCCATTTCAAACAAGACATACAGCACAAGGAGAGGATGTGAAAGAGCAGCTGGACAGTTTATTTTGATTTATTGGAAACATTATGGGATTGCCCAAAGGCCTTGGTCAGAGTCCAGTTGTGCCCAGAGCTGTTCCAGCCTGTCTGCAGCAGCGCAAAGCAGTAAGACAGATGAGATTGCTCGAGACAAGATGAGATTCAGCCCACCAGGGACAGCTGTTTTCACAGGGGGGATTTAGGAAGGGCATATTACAGTAAAGACAACTGCACAGCTGTTGGGGATTTTGATAGCCTGGTCAAATCTCAAGATTTGAGAAAATGCAATGACACAAATCAGACTGTCTGATATGACCCTTTCACACATCCAGATAAATGAACTAAGTTTTCACACTATTGACATTTGTTCTTGTTCAACCTATTCAATCCTAACTATTCACTTCACAGAATTTAATATCCAGTATTTACACCTAATTGTTATTTTCTTTTTAATTGCAGATAGAGCTTTCAGAAGGGACAAAACTGTTTAACACAGCTTTGAGACAAGTCTTCACCAAACCAGTGTAGGTCACAAGGGTTTCCATGCATGATGTTGAGAGAGGGTGGCACCCTGATCAGGTAGCCAGGGTTATACAACAGAGTATTTCCCATGTTTTCAATAGGTTCAATACATATTTCATTGTCTTGTCTGTGGCTCTGATTCCTTTGTGTTCACCCTACTGGACACCCAGCCCCACTCAGGGCTTAAGGGCTATAATTAGAGATTTGCAAGTTGGAAGGAGACACTGAAGGTGTTGGAAAGGCTGCAAATATTTTAATACCTTCTTTCATGATCAGGACAGGTAGCAACAACCAGGAGCTGTAGCTGAGACACTTCTGGGAAGGAGAGGGGTGCCCTATATGGTCTGTACACAACATAGTATAAACACATGGTGTTTTAATGGAGATGAGATACTTGCATTTCATTTGTTTAAAAAGCCCTCAGAAAAACAAAGTAAATTATTAAGAACAGGTCACAAGGAGAAGTATGAAGTAACAGGAGGAAGGATTTTGAAATAGAGGGTAAGGAGATTCAAACATATTTCTTCCTCTCCTTCTTACAATTTTCTTCACAGTGATTTTACCTTTTTCAGGACCAGCTTCAGAAGGGGAGTATTTAAGTATCGAAGGAGAACTCTTCCCTTCAGAGAACCAGTTTCACGAAATGTAATGTTGACAGGCACTGTACAGCTACAGTGTGTATTTGGGAAGACATAATAAATACGAACTGAAAAGGTCACATCTCACAGAGGCACCTTTGACGACTCATGCAGACTCTCAAAATACAGCTCAGAAGTAGATACAGTAACACATTCCTCCCCTCCAGCGTTCACAGTAACTAGGGTTTCAAAACCACTTAAATTTCCTATTAAAAATCTCAATTCAGGAATATACCCTGCTTTGATTTAACACATTCCTAGAAAGGCAGTGCTGCTCCTGTATTCCATGCAGCAGTCCAAGTTCAACGGGGAATTATTTCTTTTTCACAACAATAAATAGAAACTACAGCTTTCAAAGGAAACTAAATAGACAGCAATTCATTTATGGCAACATCTTACTCCTTCTTACTCACACCCCACTACCAATAAATATTTAAGAGATTAATGATATTTCAAATTGCAAAAAAACCCAGTAAAAATCTGCCATGCTTTCAAATAAAAATCATGTGCGACTTGATTTCTCTTCTTTTTTTCATGGTTAGCTCTTGGGACTGAAAGAGTTAATTTATTTCCTGAGACAGAAGACCTGAGATAAGCTTGTTGGTTATGTAGGCATGTCTGGGTTGCTAGGAGTTTAAACTATCAGCTTGCAAATGGAGCTATTTCAGATCCCAGGTGATCCAAAGAATAGGTCTCCTTCTGCACTAAACGATGCAGGGCTTACATGGAAAAAATGGTGTGCCATCATATAATCAGACACTGGACTGTAACACACAAGCAGAAAGATGCTGCATTAAAATAGTGGAAGAAATGCCAGAATTATATTTGTCTACCTTCTGAATGCTTGATTTGCAGTCCTCAGAAGGTTTTTTAATTATTATTTTTAATAATCATAACTATTGTGTGCAACGCACACAAAATAGGATTCAGTACTGGGTAATAATGACACCTCTTGTGGGCAGCTCCTGCTTGTGAATTGTCCTGGTACTTTTCCTATTTGGACATGGATATTCCAGTGGTTAATAACATGATACCCTCTGTATCTCAGCTCACTCATGCATATGATCACTTGATTGCCTCATATACCCTGGTTAACCTTTTTATCGTGAACTCTGGTGTCTCAAGAATGTTCTGTGCCTCCAAGATCTGTGCTGTGTGAACAGGCACCATCCTCCAAGCAGTTTGTGAGCTTGGTCAGAGCACAGCAAACCTGAGCCACTTGGCCAAGGCAGGTGCATCACTGCTGAACACTGCCAACAGGGTTCTGTACCCCCTGATACTGCCTGTATTAAAGCAAAGCATCTATAGAATAAGAAGAGCAGGAGCTTTGTGGGGAGGGCAACTGCTGTGGAGTTTTTTGTAAGAGTTTATACAGGTGTGAGAAATGCCACAAAGTACTTACTGAGGGGGGAAAAATGTAGGCTTGAGCATAGGCAACAATGAAAATAATCAGAAGCTGTGACACAGTATATAAAATGCAATCAAACACATACTTGACTTTAATTTATTGGTGCTAAAGCTGCCACTGGATTAACTGGAGTTCAGGGTGCTAAGCATCCTGTAAATCAGGAGCTCCATCACATGCCATTGCAGTTCCAGGCTGCCTGGTTAACAGGAAATCACTTCCATCACCACAGCCAGCCGAGGAGACAAACCCATGACCAGAATGCTCTTTTTATCTTCCAAATCTGTGACTCTGTGTAAAATATTTCTACAGGAAATAAATCTGTAAAGGCAGCATCAATTATTACAGTTTCAATTAAGGCACTGAATGGCAGGAGATGCCATGCGTAGCAGAAATTACTAATTTGAAAAGGGAATAATATATATTTTTCAGATAAAGCCAAAGTAATTTTTAAAAATAATTTAGGCAGGATATTTATTCTCTTTTCAACAAAGGAGATGACAGATCCACATGTGATAAAAATCTTCTCTCTTCCTCTTCCAGACAAAGGTAGAGACACAAGACTGGTTTCCATATTCAAGCTCCTCAGTTATTAGATTTGCTAAATTCCCAGCTCTTGTCAAAAGCTTCAGCTTTTCCTTTTCCTTAAAAATCAATGTAAAAGTCTTTTAATATGTAATCCTGAACTGAGAAACAATAAAGAGATTGAACATATGTGTGCATGCACACGTGTGTAGATCAGCAGACATTATAGCTTGTACAGCATCGTGCTAAATCATCTTCATGTTTGCCTCTATGACACACGATTGTTGGGGTTTACATGAAGCAAAACAGCAAAGAATCTGATTTGCAACATTTTGGACTGGTTCAAGGTTTTGAGAAAAAAACCAAAATGAATTCACAGAAATTACACAGGAACTGAGCTGGTTTCCACCAAAATCAGGAAAAATACTGCACGTGCTATACACTCCCCATTGAACCCACCTCCAAAAGTCAGCAGCAAAGTGGTCAGGAGTGCAAGGCATTCCCTGCAAATGAGCAACAGAAGTGATACTGCTGCCAATAACACAGTGCCCCACATTTATATAGTGTCTGCCACTGCCCAGGATGCCAAAACATCCAAACCTTCTGCATGAGGAGCAGAAGTCACACAAACAGGGTGAGATCCAAGTTGTCCAACAGTGTCCCTGGTACTGATTTTGGTCCAGGACAGCAGCCCACTTCTCTCAAAAACTGGCATGAAATTTTCCACTTGGACCAAAAGGGAATCTCTCTGATCTCTTGAGATATGAAAGAGCAGCCCATGTTTAACTTCATATGAGTCAGCCTTCTCTCATGCCCGAGTCTTTTCCCTGCCTATATTTCTCTGCTTTAACTTTTCTTTCCCTCCAGTCAACTGTGAACATATATATGAAGATTAGATTTTGGGAAGCA
Source organism: Pithys albifrons albifrons (assembly GCF_047495875.1). NCBI lineage: Eukaryota > Metazoa > Chordata > Aves > Passeriformes > Thamnophilidae > Pithys > Pithys albifrons. The sequence goes on from NC_092464.1 coordinate 10,267,003, forward strand.
CCTTCAACTCGATTCACTTCAGTTGAATCTTCAAATGCTCAGCCTCTTTGACTATCAGGCCATAAATATTAGAAAAGTAAATATCTGTACCCTGCAACCTCTCCCCTTCTCTCTTTGTGACAGTACTGCTCGTGGCTCCCCCAGGAACTGATTTATCCACAAGACTGGCATTTTAAATTCAACAATATGCAATTCATTTTCACAGTCCTCAAAGATAACAAATACTCAGTTTCAAATTGTTGAATCATTCATTTAACTTAGGACGCCTGAAAAATATCCTTTTTATGGAAAGCAATAAATTGTAATTGTAAGTAATAAAAATGTAAGTAAAGACGATGCCTGGACGTGCCACAAACTAAAAACCTCGTTCTGTAAGGAGGTGTGTTTAATTAATGATGATTTCTAATTGTAACATATTATTTACAGAATTAACCCTTTTTATATCTATCTTTTAACTCCAATTTAAAAAGTTATTTTGGCTGCAGATGATAATACTGGTTGCTCTGAGTCCAGCCTCCCTGGAGGCAGGAGGAGGCACTGGGAGCCCTGGCTGCTCCAGCCCCTACACAGGGCACTTTACAGCAGGCATTGACTGGCTGGTTGGGCCCCTGCAAAGCTTCTTAGTCAGACCTGAGGACTGTGAGGTGGTGCAGAGTCTCCTGAGCACCACATCTTAAGATGTGTCTGCTCCCAAGGGGTTACACTCAAAGGCTGAGAGCAGCAAAGCTCCAGTAGCGTTAAGCAAGCTCTTCACACTGGGGGTTACCATCCTGCTGGTACAAAGCAGTGAAGTGTCCTGTTTATCGGTGCTGGTGGCTGCCAGTCTGATAGTATGACTTGTTACTCTGAGATTCAAAGTTTGAGCCTAGATCTTTTCAAAATTTACCCGTGATGATATTCTGTCAATGTAGAATAATCCTTTGCACAGGTTTTCATTTATTTCCCAAGTTTGGCAATGATGATTCTGTACTTTGGCTGCCTTATTAAAAAAAAATAGCATGTTGACTTTCATTTTTCATGGTGTATTACTCCATGATTAAGGCTATTTCTTTTGTTGTTTATTTATTTGTTTTTACTTTCCAATTTGAATTTATCTGGATTCAGCTTCCAGGCTACTCCAGCCAAATCTTGTCTTTCTCTACTAGATTAGAGAGGTAACCAATATTTGCAACACATTAAGGCCCTTCTGAGCTGTAAACATATCATGTCTCTTTCCTCAAGAAAAGCAGAACAGATGGAGCTCTAAATTTCTTACTACAAGGCATTCTCTCAAAATTATTTTTCTTGCCCATTCATTTACCTTCTTCAATTTGTCAACATAATTTAAACAAATGTGGACACAGAACTGAACAAGATATTCCAGTAGGTGCCTGACTAACAACATATATGGACAAAATCACTTCCCTCTCCCTAAATTACCATTCTAATCTGTATGTTCACAATCCACATTAGCCTTCTTTGCCCCAGCTCTCATAGAAAGCCTCAAGAAGCTGCAGGTATGATCCTGACACCTTTCTCAAGAGAACAGATATCCTCATGGTCCTCATTGCAACTTCCAGCCTGCATTCTCCTTAATTTTCTTTTTTTTTCTTTTTTCTTTTTTTTTCTTTGAATGGCCCATATTGGCAATTATCCTGAATTCTCTGGTAGGATTCAATTACTACTCACCATTCCAATAGTCTATAAGTGATCTGGAAGTATTTTTTGCTGGCAGCTACAATATGTATCTCTCCAGTTTATTAACAAAGTTGTGAATGAGAACTGAGCCAGCATTTATCCATAAGGAATTTCACTGCATGCAATCTTACTTAGGCCTCATTATTATTTTAGTAGTGGAAAGCATCCTTCTATCCAAATAAAGGGGAAAAAATAAAAATACATTAAAAAATACGCAAAGCTAAACTTTCCAAGGCATAGCCAAAGATGGGCTTCATTATGTAGAAAAGTAAAGGCTGAGTGCAAAAATAACAGGTGTGTATCAAAAACAGTCATTACAATCAGTTCCTTTTGATCAAAAATCCCATGTTAGCCACAATTCGATGTGCAATAGAAGAACACAAAATAACTCCATACAAAATAAAGGATGTGAATGTTTATACACATTTGGACCATAAAGACAAGAATTAGCAGAAATTTTTGAATAACTACAATACAGCATGGAAGGAACCCTGGATGGAAGTACAGGAATGCTCCCATAATAGTGATCTTTTATTCAGCATGAGCTTTGTCAAGGATATAAATCCTTTCTGCCTGTCTCCAGGATCCCCAGGCCCAAAATAACATAAGATTAACTTTCATGACAGACTTTTTTTCTTTGGAGAGGGAAAGAAGGCAGAGGGAAAATGCTGTGTCAGTGTGTGACAGGGAAAGTCTAAAACCAGATATGAGTTCATAACAGGAAAAAAAAATCTTCATTATTTCAAATCCCCAGAACTGCAGAATTCAGGAAATCATTGCAACATGGAGCCCATTTATTCCTCTGGATGCAACAAAGGCAACTTACAGCAGTGCTAAAATATCTTGGATAAGAAAGCTTTAATTCATGTTGCTACTGCTGACTTCTCAGTTCCTCCTCCTTTGCTGTCCACTCACCTAGAGAGGTGGCCAAGGCTGCACATGTCTGGGTGAAATCTGTATTATAATCACTGAGATGCCACAAAGCTTGGTACCTGATGCTGGTTTATTATTCTCAGTGTGCTGCTTCAGGTTGTCTCCCTCCCCCCAGCCTGCTCTCTCCCCTCTCTCCTGCAAGCCCCCTCCAGAGGCACAAACAATTTTAGCTCAAAAGCCACATTACCTCTCATTTTATGAAATTTCTGCAAGGAATAACCTTTAACCCATACTTTGCCTCCTCCCCTTCCCTGCCAAAAGCTTTATTCATTCAATCATTTTTCAACCTCAATTACTTCCCATTTAACAAATGGTTGGTGTAGCAGTGAAGCACTACAGTAAGAACAAAGGTTGGTGCTCCATTGCAATCTCTACAGGGTAGAATTAAAGGCAAATTCTCTATCAGAGAAAGCCACCTCTCCTCGATTTTTCTGTCACTGCATTATTATTATACAGCTTGTCTCTGAAAAGAAGGCTCTCAGGGTGTCATGAACTCTTAGAGAATTTCTAGTCTACAATGCCTTTCAGTAAAAAAAGAGAATGCTCCAGAGAGAAAATAACCTTTGTGTAAGGAAAGGTTTGTTCTGCAATATTGTCTGAGCACTGGGTTTACAGGGAAGAAATGAGTGTCTGCATTTGCATTGCCAGAGTGCAGGAGCTGTGCAAAGGATGTGACTGTGCCCAGCCCGAGCTGAGCTGCTCGCTCTCCTCTGGCTGAGGGACTCACAGTCCCTGCTCCACTGATACACACCTGCAGCTGAACCACAGCTGAGTGCATAAAACAGCAATCCTGTACATTTAGTTAATTCTTAATTGCACAAAAAAAGCCACATCACTTACATCTCTTTCCTGATCTTGTATGAAGGATAAGGAAAGAATATATTCCTAATTCCTTGTCCCTCATTTCACAATCATCCTTTCGTATTTTTCCCCTGATTTTAATGTTTTAAATGCAGCCATAAATTCCTGCCTTTGCTGGTATGTCTGTAGCAGCAGTCTGTGTCAGCAACAGAACAGCAGCATCCTCATGGAGACAAAGTAGTGATCCTGCAGAACCCTAAACTGGCTTGTCTATCAAACAAAAAGACTGCTTTGTATCATTCATACAAATAGAAACTAAACATACACCAACACACACGTTCCAGCCCAGGAAAGAACAGAACACAGGCAAAAGTGAGAGACACTCAAAAAAAAAGGGAGGGAATCAGGAGACAGATTCCAAGCTGTGTGAACTGTTAAATGCCCTTTGAAATAAATGGAACTCTGGTAATTAATTTCAGCTAAGGATCTGCCCCTGAGAAATGAAAAGTACCTCTCAACCTTCTCACATCCTACTTTCCTGAATTATTTTAATTACATGAATAGTTAAGGGAGTTATTTTTATTTCATATTATTTTATGTGTTCCATTGGTCATTTCAAAGAATTTGGGTTTTATATTTTGTTTTAATTAAAAGTTTTCTTTATCCAAATGAGAAAAAGAAAGTTGCAATGTAAAAAGAAGGTGAAATGGTTAATAGAGTAAATAACTTCTAAAAGCATAGGAAAAAGTACATTACAGGAAAAGAAAATTAAATTTTGCAATATTCAGATTCGGGTTCAAGCTCAACAAGAAGAATCATCAAAATGTATCCTCCCTTGGGAATTACAGATTATTGAAGACAGTGGCACTTCATATGCTTTTCTTAATACTGTTTACAAATTACATCCTTTTGGGAGTTGTAGGAAAAAAATTGTACTTTAAAGGCATGCAAGTGGGTTATTAGCTAAAGCTAATGGCCACCATTCCCACATATCTGAAAGATAATTTTTTCCCCCTGCAAGAAAAATAAACCAAAGAGAAATGGTATCATGCTTGATGTTCTGCAAACATTTTAATAATACATAAGTCTGAGTTAGAAAGGAAAACAACTCAACACCAAATCAATAAGGTCTGTAAAACTAAAAAATTTCAATTTAGCCTCTGGTTCCTCTCTGTCAGTGTTTACTGCTTGTCATACAGGCTCCTTCACGTACCTGCATGCCTGGGATATTCTTAGTGCTGAAAATCCTTTAGATGTATCCCAAATGCTGAGGTAACACTATTTAAATCTCAGGAATAATAAACAATTAAAAAGACCCCACTACTGCTGTGACTCAGTGCTACTTCAAAACTAGCACAGCCAAGCAGTTGGTGAGCAGGGATTGCTGTGCTGCTGCCACCGCTCAGTGCAGCCCGTGCACACAGCCCAGCCCTGCCAACAGAGCTGCTTATTCCTGTTACTCATCTGCGCCTTCCTACTCATCAACTTTACCTAAATGTGTTTTTCAGCTGTAACATGCCGAGTTTTCAACTGCAGCCTCCTCAAGGCAGGGATTATCACACTGAACTTGGCTACTACCTCTAGAACAGGTCTGAGACTGCAAACTAAACTTTCAGACTAAGACATTGGGAATCACTCAGTGGCATCTTCAGAGACTGACATGACCCCATAAGGGGAACACAAGCAATACAGGGTTAAAACTTGTGGTTTCTGAAGACTTTTTGACAGTCATAAATGCTGAAAAAACAAGGAAACAGGATTTGGTTTGCAGTGAAAGGAGCAACCTGCAGGCTGTAAAATTTTGGGTTAACAATTTGTTAAATTACCATCTATTTGTAAAATTATTTCAAGTTTGAATGGTACGAAAGATGAAGATAGATGTTAATTATTTATACTGCAGTTACCTGCAGCATTTCACAGTTTATTCCCAGAATATTTTGGGTCTTGTCCTCTATGGCTCTTTTTTATAAATGGTCAGTACACTTGGCCAGCTCATCATGACAGTACTTCTCCAGTATGATGCAGGAGAAACCATAAAAGGCTTTTAAAAAGAAAGAAAGGGGAGAAAATAAAAAAAAGAAAAAAAAAAAGAAAAGGTTTTCAAAACCATTGTCAAAATGAGGGTCCAGAAATCAATTTGTAATTATCTGCCAACACAAATCTAAAGGCTTTTCTGTGATAAGGGTGGTAATACTTAGGGCTGTAATGTGAATTATTTCAAAGAATAAAGGACTGATTGTCTTCATGACCTATATAGCTTTTAGTGAGCTTTAAAACAAAATTACATTTTATACTTCTCATGAATGGCTTTCTCTCCCCTCTTTCTCCCTTTAAAAATGCAGGGGTTTTGTCCCATCTCGTAGGCTTTCAGCTTTAAATAGGACTCGGTTGCTTCCAATGTTGATATATTTCGTTCCACTGAAAGTGAAGGATCTGGATTTGCAAAAGAGCTGAAGCTTTCCCTGTACAAAGGCAATCCTTTCCAATATGTTTAAAAGTAAACTTCAAGATATATGATTGTGTTATTTTTACACAGATGCTCAGCACTAGAATTCTTTTTTCCTCATGGATTTTACCATGAAAATATAATTAAAAAATAAAGACTTCACAGGGTGCAAAAACATCAGGAAATAGCATGCCTTAGGTAAAAATAGGTGAAATGAATATGAGGGGGAAATATAGGTTTGCGTCTTTGCAACAAATTGGAGAAAATGACCAAGTGCAGTATTTTCAGTGTGAGGGCCACGTTCAGGTCACTGTCCATCAGTTCAGATCACTGTTCATCAGCTGGCAAGGCACTGATTGCAGCTGGAGGTGACTGCAGGCCTGGCTTTTAATTGTTCAGTGGTTCTCAGTGTACACTTTATTGTTGTGGGTCCAAACCCATGACAGCTTCTGTGTGTGATCCATTTGCAACCTCCTTAGGCCAAGTTACCTCCACATGGTTTTACTTATGGCTCTTGCCTGCTTGGAAATTACTTTCCAGGAAGTATCTATGTTAGTTTAACTGAATCATTATGTTAAAAATATTAAACATGTTATATAATTCATATTATAGAGAGTATATCTCTATAAAATAATTAAATTTTTTGAAAGAATGCTTGGTTATATTTCATTGGCTTATCAGAGATTCAAAAACAAAATCAATTGTTACTCAAGTGTATTAGTCTGAAAGTGTTTTGCACCTCAGTAAGAGCTCCCTGGGATAAAGACACATCCCACTCTTATTAACAATAAACCAGATCCTTAAATGAAGTACCTGCTGTTGTGTATGTCAGGATTCATAGAATCATAGAATCATAAAATCGATTGGGTTGGAAAAGACCTTCAAGATCATCGAGTCCAATCCTTGGTCCAACTCTAGTCCATTTACCAGATCATGGCACTCAGCGCCACGTCCAATCTCAGTTTAAAAATCTCTAGGGATGGTGAATCCACCCCCTCTCTGGGCAGCCCATTCCAATGCCTGATTACTCTCTCTGGAAAGAATTTTTTTCTGATATCCAACTTAAATTTCCCCTGGCAGAGCTTAAGCCCGTGCCCCCTTGTCCTATTGCTGAGTGCCTGGGAGAAGAGACCAGCCCCCACCTGGCTATAATTTCCCTTCAGGTAGTTATAGACAGTGATGAGGTCACCTCTGAGCCTCCTCTTCTCCAGGCTAAAGAACCCCAGCTCCCTCAGCCTCTCCCCATAGGACTTGTGCTCCAGTCCCTTCACCAGCCTTGTTGCTCTTCTCTGGACCTGCTCCAGCACCTCAATATCCTTTCTGAACTGAGGGGCCCAGAACTGAACACAGTACTCAAGGTGTGGCCTCACCAATGCAGAGTACAGGGGAAGGATCACTTCCCTGGTCCTGCTGGCCACACTATTTTTGATACAGGACAGGATCCCATTGGCCTTCTTGGCCACCTGGGCACACTGTTGGCTCATGTTGAGCTTCCTGTCAATTAGTACTCCAAGGTCCCTTTCTGCCTGGCTGCTCTCCAGCCACTCTGTGCCCAGCCTGTAGCGCTGCAGGGGGTTGTTGTGGCCAAAGTGCAGGACCCGGCACTTGGCCTTATTGAACTTCATCCCATTGGAATCAGCCCATCTCTCAAGTCTATCCAGATCCCTCTGCAGAGCCCTCCTGCCTTCCAGCAGGTCGACACTCCCTCTCAGCCTGGTGTCATCAGCAAATTTGCTGATGATGGACTCAATCCCCTCATCTAAATCATCAATAAAGATGTTAAACAGGACTAGACCCAATACAGACCCCTGGGGAACACCACTGGTGACCGGCCGCCAGCTGGATGCAGCTCCGTTCACCAGCACTCTCTGTGCCCCACCCTCCAGCCAGCTCTTAATCCAGGAGAGGATACACTTGTCCAGGCCATGGGCTACCAGCTTTTCCAGGAGTATATTATGGGAGACAGTGTCAAAGGCCTTGCTGAAGTCCAGATAGACCAAATCCACAGCCTTACCCTCATCCACCAGGTGGGTCACCTGATCGTAAAAAGAGATCAGGTTGGTCAGACAGGACCTGCCCCTCCTAAACCCATGCTGGCTGGATCTAATCCCTTGTCCACCCTGAAGGTGCTGTGTGATTGCACTCAGGATGATCTGCTCCATAACCCTGCCAGGCACGGAGGTCAGGCTGACAGGCCTGTAGTTGCCAGGGTCCTGCATGCAGCCCTTTTTTTGGATTGGGGTGACATTGGCCAACCTCCAATCATCTGGGACCTCCCCAGAGAGCCAGGACTGTTGGAAGATGATGGAGAGCGGTTTGGCAAGCTCTTCTGCCAGCTCCTTCATCACCCTGGGATGGATCCCGTCTGGTCCCATAGACTTGTTAGGATCCAGCTGGCTCAGTAAGTCAGTAACTATTTCCTCCTGGAATACAGGAGGGCTGTTCAGCTCCCTCTCCCTGTCTACCAGCTCCAGAGGCCAGTTGTCTTGAGGGCCACCTGTCTTACTGGTGAAAACTGAGGCAAAGTAGGTGTTAAGTACCTCAGCCTTCTCCTCATCTTCCTTAACTATATTTCCCTTCAAGTCCAACAGAGAATGGAGGTTTTCCTTGCCCCTCCTTTTGTTATTAATGTATTTATAAAAGGACTTTTTGTTATCCCTAACTGAAATAGCCAAATTTACTTCAAATTTCACTTTTCTTTCCCTAATTTTTTTCCTGCATGACCTAGCTCTATCTGTAAATTCTTCATAAGTAGCCAGCCCTCTTTTCCATAGTCTGTAAACTTTCTTTTTATCCCTGATTTCTTTCAGAATCTCCCTATTTAACCAAGCTGGCCGTCTTCCCCTCCGGCTGGCCTTTCGGCACACTGGGACAGCCTGTTGCTGTGCACTCAAAATTTCCTTCTTAAAACATGTCCATCCCTCCTGGACCCCCTTGCCTTTAAGGGTTGTTTCCCAGGGTATGTTCTGAATCAGTTTTTTGAATAGGCCAAAACCTGCTCTCCGGAAGTCCAGTGTAGAGGTTTTTAATGGTGGCTCTCCTTACATCCCTGAGGACTGAAAATTCTATTATTTCATGGTCACTATGCCCCAGGCGGCCTCCAACCACTACATCATCTACCAGCCCCTCTCTGTTCATAAACAGGAGGTCTAGCGGAGCCTTACCCCTGGTAGGCTCATTTACCAGTTGATGAAGGAAATTGTCCTCTATACACTCCAGGAACCTCCTTGACTGCCTCTTCTCTGCAGTATGAAGCTCCGAGCAGATATCTGGCAGGTTAAAGTCACCCACAAGAACAAGGGCTGGAGATTTTGAGACATCCGCCAGCTGCTTGTAGAACAATTCATCTCCTTCATCATCCTAGTTGGGCGGTCTGTAACAGACTCCCACAAGGGTGTCAGCCTTGTTGGCCTTGCCCCTGATTCTGGCCCACAGGCACTCAACCTTGTCACTGCTGACCTCAACTTCAACAGAGTCAAGCGACTCTCTAACATATAAAGCCACCCCTCCACCTCTCCTTCCCTGCCTGTCCTTTCTGAAGAGCTTGTAGCCCCCCATAGCAGCACTCCAGTCATGTGAGTCATCCCACCACGTTTCTTTGTACTAGCACCTCGGGTCTGCTTTGGAAATGGGATGAATTTCTTCACCAATCTAAGATTCTTAAAACTGGCAAAATTAACTAATTATTTAACAGTTACAGATTTTTTAGGACAACTACTCCTAAGGAAATTTTTTTAATTCTATTGCCAGCTTGCTTTGTATTTTCGTGCTAATTGACCGACTTTGTACATTAACTGCAAAGAAATATCATGGAATCTTCTCTGCCTTGGCTTCAGAAGAGGTTACACATAGAGTTCTTTCCTTGGATGTAGTTTTCATCTTTAAGACAGTGTTTGCTAATCTATTAAGGTGAGATCTTTTCACTACTATATCTACCAATTTTTCCTGAGAGGATTTTTTGTAATATCATTCCTGCTCCATTTTGTAATATCTTCCTGCTCACACCACAACACATAATTTGTCCATTGACCATGTATGTTCATGCACTGCCTGGAATTTTAAGGCCAAATTCAGAAGCCCTGCATGAGGTCTTTTAAATAATAAATAAAAACTATAGTGCCAAGGTATTCCTGCCAACTCTTCTGCAATTGCCAGGCATTGCTCATTTAATAACTTTACTTTTCACTGGAGAGTAAACCCGTCCCCATAAGCCATATGTCTTTTTCCAACATTTGTTTCACTTGAACTTAAATTCTAAAGGGACAGTAAAGTACATAATGTCACACCAACTTGCTGTTATATTTGCTAATGCTGCAAGCAAGGTTATCCAGTCTGTTCTCAAACTCCAAATGGTTTCTTTTTGGTCAAAAAGGTTGAAAGAAAGCAAAGTGGAGATCAAAACTGCTGGTTCCATCTTATTTCCTACCTTAGACAGTAAGGTAATGGTGGGGTAACCAGATAATAAAAGCACAGACTGGAAGGTTCATTCAATCTTATGACAAACTGATTGAGAGACTGACAATTTCTCTTTTGTGTTACAGCAGTCTGGGAAATGTCATCTCCTGAACACAAACAAGGACAGCTCTAAGACTAGTCCAGCCTACACCACAGAGAAGGCAAGATGTATATGCTCAGCTGGCACAAACCTAAGGACAGAATTACCTCCACCACTCTGTCCTTCTCTCTGTTGTTCCGTCTGAACAGAGCCTGGGCCTTTGAACCAGCCAAAGGTGGCTGAAGGGAACAGGCAAGCCCACAGAACTTCCTGAACAAACTTTGGTAAGACAGAAGCAAAACTCAATGCACTGTTAATCAACTCTTATCTTTTAGGGGGGAAAAATGCAAATGGAACATCATTAAAAAAAAAGAAAAACTTTAATGAAAACAAGAATTACTCATACTGCTCCACAAAGGATAAAAGATCTCTCTTTGGATTCCACTCTAATCTAGTTTCAGGGTAATTGTTAAAGTGCTGGAAATATCTCTCCCTCCTCCCTGTTTGTATTCCTGACTTCTTTAACATACAGATTGCCTTTAATTCGGTTGGTTGGGATGTTGGTTCTATATAAGGCTCTCATTTAAATTCCACTTTTAATGAGCATTTCTCAAGAAACAACCTTCAGTCCTTTCCTCTTTCCAACACCTTCAGCCCAAAATGCTCATCCCAGTTATCACGTCAAAGGACGTTTTATTGTCTGCTCCTCTTCATCCCATCTTGCAGGTTCCTTCCCAATATGTGCTGTCCTCAGACCCTGCTGGCTTCTCTGCTCATGGTGTGACTGTTCCAGAGCCACCCAGCTCCAAATCACAGTGTTAGATCCTGTTTTATTTTCCCGGTTCTCCCATGTTTCCGTGCTAAGTAGCTCAGCTTTTCTCTTGATAAGCAATGTTTACCCTGAGGAGTGAATTGTATGGCCTCTATGAAATTGTCAGGCATGCACATAATAAACTGGGTATACTGCAATGACTTATCTCTAGTCTAGAGTCTGGTTCACTGCAGTTACTTTTTTGAAGTTGTCACCACTCCATGCCTTTGAATAGTCCTATATTTTTGCATTATTTTCCTGACTGCCTTGAACCAGAGAGATCAGGGGAACAGAAACTTATGTGTCCCAGCAAGAGACCAGTGAAAGTTTCTCAGCTTATCAACAATTTCCTCTAAGCAGTCACCTCAATGCATAGAGAAAACCATAAAGGCAGCGTAAAATATTTGAAAACATTTGTTCTTTCCTCTGGCTGTATTTACCTCAGCAGGAAATGCTCCCAACAATACAGAACAGAAAAAGGTGTTAAGTCTGAAAATGCCTCTTACTGTTTGGGGTCAAAGCCTCTTTGGCTTTCCTTGCCTTCAGCAGGGTGATGGGCACTGTAGCAGCTCAGCATGCTTGTCACTAACTTTTCACCTCCAACTCCCCAGGTCACAGGGAGATCAAATCCAAGGAGCACAGAGGAAGATACTATCACATGGATCATGGAGAAAGACCTGGTTTTCGTGCCCTCTGTACTCAACAACCCTTCTGGTTACTGGAATTATGTTCAGTTCCACTTCACTTTAAGTCACTGCAGTACCTGATTGGTACAATGGTTACAGAGAAATTCATTCAAAAATGAAACAAACAGAAGAAAACTACACATGATCAGATGAGGAGCTGTAATAATTACCAATAATTGACTGAAACTCAAGCATGCAGCAATATCTGAAGAATCCATTGATTCCAGAGTGGTTGTAAAGAGTAAAATATCCAGCCTCAAGTCCAGCAGCATTTGCTGCACACTGGCAGGACAAAGCAATCCACAGTAGTCACAGAAATGGTAAACTCACAGTGATACAACCCACCGTAATCCTAATTTTTTCCACTGAACAATTTAAAAGCAGTGTTTCTCTCTAAGACCCATCTGCAGGTAAGATGATTTATCCTCCTATGATTTTATTAATATTGACCCAAACCCAGTAGTCCCCTCTGTAATTCAGTCTCTCTCAGCAGTCCAGCCTGGCTCTCCACTGCTCTGAGGCACCATCAGCACACAGCAACTGCTGAGAGGAGTTTCAGGACCAGAGGTCAGGCTGTGCTCAGATCATTCCCATCATCCTTAGAAAAGGATATAGAGCAAACACCTCACTCCAGTGTTCTCTCACTTTTGGCCTTCATCACCTCCCCCTTGTGCACTAAAACACGTGTTACCACGTATGTAGCATTGCCAGTGTCATCTAATGATTATTCAAACCTTTACATTCTTCCTCCAACAATCCTAATAACATGTTTTGACAACTTGAACTCCATGACAATTATCCGTCGGGGAAATCAAAACAACATCCTATTATTAGCTGGGAACAAAACCTTGCAGAAAGTACAAAACCAGGATTGTCATCAATGTGTTTTTTATGGAACATCTGACTGAGCTCTCAAGTAGGGACTACCAGGAGGGACACTGCTGCTCCCTGAACAGGTGTTGGTGACCTGCACAGTGTGACTGACAGCACCACGGAGTATCTGTGGGCTTTTGGAACATCACTGTTGCAGTGGCTACCATCAGTTGTTGGGTTTCTTAGAATCAGTCAATGGGGTACACACAATCTCTTGTTTTTTTGTACCACATTCAACAAAATGGGGGTCCATCTTCATGCTAAAATTAACACTATTTACATTAACAGCTAAAGCACCAACAAAAAAGGAGCTACCTCTTCCTTCACCATCATAAGTTTATTTTTTTGCAATGTTACACTTATCCTTCTCAGCAGGCAAACTTGTAGGACTGATAAGAATCACTTTTAAAAAACTCTGATTTTTCAAATTTTTTTTTTTCATTTTAAGTGTATTAGATTCTGAAACAAAATTCTGGCATAAGTGTTGCTTCAATGGGGATAATGAAATCTTTTTTACTCATGAAAAATACCTCCAGAAGGTCAGAGAATCACAGAATGGTTTGGGTTGGAAGGGACCTTAAAGATCATCTGGTTGCAACTCCCTGACATAGGCAGGGACACCTTCCACTAGAGCAGGTGGCTCAAAGCCCCATTCAGCCTGGCCTAGAACACTGCCAGGGATGGGGCTAAAATGCTGCATTTCAGGCAGATATCTGACACTTGTCACAGGAAGACATTCCTCCTGCTAATAACAGTGGAGAGTGATCACAGTGGTGCACAGCACCAGCTTCACTGTGGCCCACTATTGCCATGAAAGGGTAACTCTGATTATGCAAATAACCACAGGGACATGACCCACACTCAGGTCACTGCAAATTTAACTGCACTGCATCAAATTTACCAGAAAATCACAAGGGCAATCACCAGATGATCACTGGCCATTACTAGAGCAGGATCATTCATTCTAATGACATCCCCAAGCCATACAGGATGTTATCTGTTTTGCTCAATTTCCAGACAAAATAGTTTAACCAATATTAATGCAATTTAGAGTTTAATGCTCCCTCACCCAAATGCTTTCTCTCTCCACTCCAACAATCAACAATCTCCTCTTTCCATCTCATTTGAAGCAGTGATTTTCTATCAGAGAGGTATAACGTATCTGGGGTGATTCCTCAGCTCTAGCGGAGAATATTTCCGCTTTAGGTCTGTAAGATGCCTAATGAGACAATTGCACACACTGTGAAAATAGTTGGAGAACTAAAGCCCACAGCTTTACTGCACTGCTGTTGGCTTTGAGCAGAAACTGTGACTACTTCAATGGAGGCATGATTTGAATGTTGGTTTGGATAAGTTTTCAGAGAGAGTGATTTTGTTTAGAAAACTTTCTGGAAAGCATTTCACAACCACCCGCTTTCCTACCCTTTCACCTGGGAAGGAAAGCTGCACAAGAAGCCCTAAGAGCTGCAGCTTGCCAGAGGAATGACAGGCAATCCCGGCCATTTTTCAATCCACAGCTGAAACTCTGAGGACTTCAAGTAGATGGTGTTTCTCAAGCCTCTGGGAGCTCTAAAATAATGACTTATATACAATTTATTTAGGAATGATCAAAGTTTCCCTCCTAGCATCAATCCATATCCTCCAAGACAACATCTTTCAAATGTTAGAATTTCCCACAGATGAAAATTTCCAATATTAGATTAGTTCTACTCTAAATCCATTGTCCTGCTATTTGCTCTGGCTCAACACTGCTATCATGACAGCCCTTAAATCATTTATTCCAAGTTAAGATAAAAAAGTGGCACATTTTGCCATATTACTCAAAATTTAAGAAAATAGCCCAACATATTAATGGAATTGCAACTTCCTTTCCAGTCCATCACACTGTAAATGCACAGGGTGCTTAATATGACAGTTGCACAACCCATTCCAGGGAAAATACTTTGAAAGGCAATTTTAAACAATGACCACTGTGAAGCTTAAATCTCCATTAGACTCTCATGTTTCTCTGGATTTCATCCATTCCTTCCCATAGCCCTCAAAAATTTGTATTATTTTAAAAAGTCAACAAGAAACAGAACCATATACACTCATTACTCTTGGGTAACAATTTCTATTCTGGGCTTTTCCTCTATCCACATATCACAGGATATCAAATTCTTTTTGAATAATGTTTTATAGTTTTGGCATTCTAAGATTATTCCTTTTTTCTTTCTTAAAAAGATTTTCAGTACCACAATTGGCATTGCAAGGGCAAGACAAAATCCTACCCTTCCTTTTTGTATGTATGCCTCAATCTTAGAAACGGTACTAAAAATTAAAAAACAAGGTCTGAAAATAGAAAATAAGCCAAAAAAATGATCTATCACACTATCTTGCAGTGAAAGCAATTTGGTTTTGGATTTGATCTTGCTAGTAATTTGAAAAAAATGGCATTGAGCAGTTCTTTCATCTAACAATGTATGATCTTGCAGAAAAATCTGTGGAATGTTTCAAAGAACTTGTTTAGATATATTTACTTTATTGCCATGCCCATGGGAGGAGAGAGCCTTTTTTCCTGACACAGATTTCTATAATTCAGTTTAAGGCATTGAAGCTGCTCCTGCAGAATGCCAGGCTGCTTCTGCTGGGAGCTGGCTTGCTTTGCTCTGACTGCAGTTACCCTGAGCCTTTCCCAAACACGGTCTTGCTCAGTCCCAATCATCTCCAAGTTCTCAGGTGAGGAAATAAATGTCTAGTTCTAAATTGAGACTGTAAAACAGTAACATTATGTATGTGTTCATTCACTTAGAGACATTATCAGGCATGGATATGTTTAGACACACATGGGTGTAGAAGTGAAATTTGACCATGACACCCTTGCTGCTGGTGGGTGGCAGCTCCAACAGCTGTTGAATGAATGGGATGTTCTGCAGCATGGGGTTATGTGCTGGTGTGGCCCTTCCCTTGCCTCTTCTGCTTAAGCAAAAGCCACCACTGATGGCCATGATGGCCGCATCCCACTTGAGCTGGACTCTGGAAGGACAGATAATAACTAAATAGCTAAAGGCCAAATTCTTGCCCAGCAGCTGAGGGCTGGTTGAGTGCATGCCAGCTGAAATACGTGTGGTATGCAAATGTGACTGTAAGTCAACCACCTCATTCCACAAAGAGTGGACAGTTCAGGCCCATTAGGTCCTGCACAGCAGTGGGCTGCTTGCCAGGACTTGTTCTTCAGCAGGAACACCTCTCAGCACTACTCATGGAGACTGACAGAATGACTGCCATGTCAGACACTCCATAAGAGAACGGGGGCTAAGAGCGCTTAGACTTTGGAGTCTTAGCTAAGTGATAGAAAGGATTGGCTGTGCACATAAAATCCCCTAGACTTAACTGACCAAGTCTGGGACCAAGTCTTGATCCAGCCACACCTAAACTCCCATGAGGAAGGAGTTTGAAACACAAGGGGGTCTTTTCTGAGCCTCATGGCTCAATGGTAGGGTCTTCTGACACTTTTGCCTCACCTTGTCCTCTATGCAGTAAAAAATCAAGTGTCCTTTGCCATCCAATCTTGTTCAACCACTGTTAACATTTACTATCAACCTTTGTTAATCACTGTTTTATATCAGTAAGCATAATGCTACTTCTCTTGCAAGTAAAGAGCATCACTCCATCCATGACATGTTCATGTATTACTTTTTGTGAAGGCAATCAGTTTTTCCACAGTACTTTTTTATTGCTTAAAATTTATTTAAAAATAACTGTGGAGAAATAACACATATTGTACAATGATTTATCTGAGACTATTTTGACAAAATTCACTTGTGTCCCCTAAGGCAGATTAGATGAACTACCATTTAATAACATTGATGATGGATGCAGTGAACAGCTTTAGGCCTGGGAATGTAATCTATGACACCTAGAAAGTGTTAGTATAGCAAGAAGCTCATTTGCAGCCTTTAGACATCACTATCAGTCCATGCCATGTAAATGGGAAGGAAAAGGTGGTGTGTTGGGAGGAAGAACGTTCTGTGAAAAGTAAAAGGGCAATGCCACTAATCAGTGCATCTCCCTGGTGAGCAGATCTGAACCACTATGGTAGTGCAAAGGCTTGGATCAATTACAGATCAATACATTACAATCCTTGGAGATATGGAGAGAAGAACACCTATCAGTAGCAAAAATTGTTTTTCATCACTCTTTAGAAAAAAAAATCATCTTTATCTTTTCCTCCTGGTCTAATTTCTCCCAAATCTACCAGGCAAAATCCCTGCTTGGGCATGGGGTGACACAAGGCTGATTGACCCCTCATTTCCTTCTAAAGGGCATTCATGGGAGAGCATCCGGTGCTAACCCAATCAATTATAGTTGGGAGTGGCAAAAAGAGGTGTTTTAAAGGGCATCTAAACCATGAATTATCTACTCACCAGAGATGGAAGAGGAAGCTTATGCACCTCAGCCAAACACAGCAGCACTGATTCACTAACTCAGAAAACATTGAATTCAACAGTTCATTATTCAGTCTCAGGCCTGATCATGCACTGGTTTCCCTGCTAAAACCAACTGCAAAGCTGTAGGGTAGGCAGTTTACTCCAAACACTAGTTTAGTTACACTAATACTATCACACTAAACAACAAAATTCTGTGGGGAAATGCCAGATAAATGATGCATATCATGAACTTGAAGATGCTGACCTTGTAAGGGTTCACTGCATACCGACTAAATTTTATCATAAGAGGTTAGATTCCTATGGCAAATTATCAATAAACTCAAAATACTTCCTCTGTAGGGAAAAAGAAAAACAGCAAACTTGATAAGCCTTTCACATTGTGAGGTGGTTTGTAACAGGAAGTCTGTGCACGTTGGACTTGTTCAGAAATGAATTTAAGTGATAATACATAACCCACTATACCTCTAATGATGAATATGATGAAATCACTAAAATTAAGCAAAGCTTAAGTAAATGTAATGAAAGTGGTAAGCATAAAGCTGGTAACTGAAAAATATGAAAAAAAAATAAAGGTAAGAACTTAGCATTTTTAATGCCAAACAAGGCAAAGTCAGCAGTGACAAAGCTACAGTGTGTACAAACCAAAACACTGCAGAGTGCAGGGACTAATTAACCCAGGAAGAGCACTGTGCTGACAGGTTATACTGAATCCCATCCAAGCTATCCTGTTCTGTGCTAACCAGAATGCAGAGACATAAAACCCTACCCTACTTCTCTAGCAAACACGAAAACGTCTTAGAAGTTTTATTAACTAACTATTTCAACATTGCAATTTCTACCTGGAATCGCTCACTTGAAGTGGCTGAGCATGATGAAAGCTGGAGCTGGTGACCTGTTAATAAAAATATTTGTCTACTCCTCTTTGTGACAGTAAGGGGAAGGAAAATCAGGCATGAGAAGTAGGAGGAGAACAGAGAATTTTATTTAGAGTGTTCTGAACTTTGTTTCTGATTAAATTGTATTTACAGTTTACAGCAAGCACAAGCAGGAAGTGGATTTTCTCTTTCCTGCATTGATCTCACCTTTTCCAAAACCCAGACTAACTTCAGAAGGGAAAAGAAATAGATTAAAATTTTGCAGTGAGTCTTTCTTCAGTAGGAGCCATGAAAAATGGAAGGTAAATTGGAATATTCTAATGACAGCTATTTACTTTATTGTGCTGCTTTATTTGTTATTTATGCTATTAGATAATTTCTTACTGTGCTGTTCCTACTTGCTGTAGTGTGGTTTGATTTCTGACAGAATCTAAGAGGGGACTGTCACACAGGGCAGTTTGCCATGAAGTCTGCCAGGTTTAAGCAAGGACCCCAGTCCACTTGGAGCAGGATAACTAGGAGCAAGTTAGAATTCATACCAGAATTAATTAATTAATTGAGTCACCCCACAGTCCCTGCAGCCCAGCTTCCTATTCCAATCACAGTGAGGTTCTATACAGCTCCCTTCTTCTCACTCAGCATTGCCTGGTCCCTGCTGCAGGCAGAGCCCCCAGTGCAGGTGAGCCTGCCAGTCAGACCCAAACTGAGGTGGAATTGAGGAGGGGAACAGGTGCTTTACAATTCTCATTATCAGTTTGTCATATTTCCCTTTCCTGTTAAGAGCAGAGTATGGGAATCTCTTCCCTTTATATATCTCTGTCTCCATCCAACCCGCACAAGACTTGGAGTTGTTTCTTCTCAAAGAACACAACTTGTGCTGGAACTGCAACAGGATTTTGTTATAAAAGCAACCAGCCTGCCAATGAGGCCTTAGGAAGAAGCTTTGTTCATTAACTCCACTAACAATTATAACCCTTTGTAGAGCTACATGACTCCCTCTTTGCCTGCAGTAACAAGGCTGGTGCCCTCAGTGCCTGATCCCTGGGCCCCATCCCAACCCACATTGACATGCCTATATTACACAGCCATTTTTCCTTGCACAACACAGGTTTTGTTCTCTATTTAACATTTGGTTTCTCTAACAGAGTGTGGAAGGACTTATGAAAGCAAAACCCAGGGTGGAAGTGCTCTGTAACAACCATGGCCATAGTATCGATTTAATTTCTAAAAAATTCTTCTATATTCAAAATAAAATTCACAGTTGCATTCAAAAAAATTTTATAGATATGTGTCTTTTCACCAAATTTTTCCACACAGGAACTCTGACAGGCTTTAGCAGAGATAGGTTTCTTTCAAAGCAGCGGAATGCTCTTTCCCCCTTCCCTTTGGCAGTGACAGGTCAGTTGGAACGTTTGCCCATCCCTGCCTGTGTCTGATGCTCTTGATACCAGACACACACACTTTAACAGAAATTCTAAAAGGGCTGTTTGAAAGACAGGGTAACCTGACAGTAAGAAAATGTTAATAAAAATCTTTCACAGTACTTTTCATGTGAAAATCTGTTGTGTAGTCACATTGGATCCATGCATAGTGTTATAGCTTCAGTACAAATGAAAAACAGAAGAAAAAAGAAAAATCAGTTGTAGGGGTAAGTTTTACAGAAGCCTGGATGATAATGTAACTTTTATCTAAGAAATAAATCACGTTCTTTGTTATTAAGTATGTTATTGCACATAATGGAAAATACTTTTCGGTAAAAATATTTTGAACTAACAAATATGCTATTTGGTTTCACTTCATATATTTTCAGTGTTAAGAAAATGAAAGGAATAAAGCAATTTCTATAGATAATGTGGGAATGAAAAATAAGCTGTTATCTGGACCTTCAAAATATTACTAAATCAAACAGCATTAAGCATAAAATAATTTTTATTACTGTTACCAACAACTTTTAGTATGAAAGCACTGGAAAATTATAGTACACTTTTTTTTCAGCTGAGATTAATATGTTGCCCTGTGAGGGCTGGGATACAGTGCCTGTCTGATGGCATAAAACAAACCTGAACAGCTGATAAGGACAACGATTAAATAAGTATAATGGATTTTATACGGGTGTGGGAGGAATTCAGTAAAGAAAATTGTCCAAATTAAGTTTGTGTCAGTCACTGAAATTTATATGCTGCTTCTTACAAAAGGTGTCTATCATCTTTAAAATCCAGGGGGGATCAAGGCATTATACTCTGCAGTGGCATCTGTGCCTGAAACAGCACACTCCTCTTTAGAGCCATGATGGGTTATTGGTTTAATGTTAAACAGACTCAGAAAGAAGAGAAAAAGGAACAGCAGCAACAACTGCTTTGTAGATCATCTTCAGTTGATCACTGGTGGCCTCCCATGCAAGAATTTACTGAATTCAGCTTCAGTAATTAACTCTTGCATTTTTATTGGTCCAACCTATTCAGAATTGCATCAAAACTCCAACCCACCAGAAAAATCATATTTCCTTTTTTTCAAATTGAAGAACAAAAATAACCAGTGCCACTGAATCTCTTCCTATCAGTACAGGCAATTTTTAATATTCCATACCATTTGGGAATTTCTCCTTTTTCCTCCTTTAAGAAATCATGACACTTTTTGGTTTTGACATATTGCTCAATACTTAACGAGATGCTCACCAGAAAATAAATCTATAGTTGTTTTCATGACAGCAAATTACATGCCATAGTGTGACATTTAAATGTTGAATTTTAATAGCTTGTCAGCAGAAGTGAAATGCATTTTAAAAAATTAATATGTGAGAGAACAATGTGTCTGTCTATAAAATAATTCTGCTCATAGTAGACATGAATGGTAAATACAGTGTCAAATGTATTCTGTTTCTCAAAGAACATCTTCATTTAGTAAGAAAAGAGCTATATGAACAGGGGTTAAATTCTCCTCTCCTGCTGCTGCACTGGGTCTCTGCTGCAGTCACACAGGTTGGGAAACTCTTACAAATACCCATTTCCAGAAGGTTTCCACATGCAGAATAATTTTGGAACAGGCAGTAAACAGTGAGCTGGGCAGTGCTGGAGAGGGATGGGAGTCCCCACCCCTCACAGCCCTCAGTTCCCACTGCCACACAATTCCTGCACCTCTTTCCTTGGACTGCAAGGAGTGACAATCCTGCTTTTTAGAGAGTAAATTCCAGAAATTATTGACCAAAATAAAATAGTCACATTTAGTCACATGCGAGCATTTTCTCTCTACGGTATATTTTAAATATTTCCATCAATAATTTTTTTTCACTTGCTACCAATAAACACTTGTGTTATGTAAAATATTGATATTTACCTTAAAAATAGCAGTAAAAAGAATTCTGTTTTCCCCCTGCATTTACAATTATATAAATATTGATTCTATTTCAGTGCTCTTGCTTACATATAAAGTCCTTTAGGATCTTTGGTTTATTTAATAATGGTCTGTAAAGGAGGTGTGACAGGTGGTATGGCCATCTTCACAGACTAATGCATATCCTCAGCTTAAGGAAATCTGACAACATGGTGAAAATCAAGCTCTTGATAACATGTGGGAATCTGAGAAAACAAAGTTAACTGCTGAAAAATGGAAATTTGTATACACTGGGCAAAATAATCTACAGCTATACTTTGCAGGGAAGAAATTTAATTATCTTCCTTTAGTGAAGGAAATAAATGGAAAGCTTAGCTATGCACAACTATGGAGAATAAAAATGCAGAGGAGCACAGGAAGGCTGTTACTAGTCCTAAAATATTAAAATGTCAAAATACCATCACTAAAATACTCTGAGCAGTGTTGTCCCGATTATCTATAACCAAACAAGGAAGGGGTTCAACACCAGACAATGAAAATGGCTAAAGGAATAGAAGATGTTTATGAAGAACAATTGGAATGGCTCCCATTGATTCCTTTATGCTGAAACCTTTATTCCTCCAGGTGCATCTCCCAGGTCCACAAATACCAACTCCCTCCAAGCATTCCCTGCTGCTTTCTCCTGCAGTTCTGTCCTGTTCTCCTTATGCCACCACACCACTGTCCTTATGGCAGTCCTTATGTCTCCTTATATCCTACACCAGCATCTATATTTTCCACCTCTGTTTACTCTTCTCCTTCTTCTAAAATGTTCTTTTTTGTTTAGATGCCTTTGTATATCTTGTGTCTGGCCTCAAAATATCTTTGTATCACCCAGCCAAACACAAGAACAAAATCCTTGTGTCTTTTCCCCTTGGGAGCTCTCCTGACCCAGCCACCAATTTCCACCAAGCTCATAGATACTGAATGTCAAATTGGTTAATCAATTCAAAACTTAACGAGTGGCTGAGTTGAAGAAATGCAGTGGCAGGCAATGGTCATCCTTACAATGCTGTGTTAAAAAAAAACACCAAACCAAACCAAACAAACAACCAACCAAACAAAAAAACCAGCAAAGTCTCATCAGGTAAATAAATAATTGAGAGGAATGCACTGATACCTGACTTCTCAATAATCATGGTAGGAGACAAACACATGGTATTTGTTTGAGTAAATACAAAGGCTGTCAAAGTTCTATCAAACAGGCACAAGAGACTTCCTTTGTAACATAAGGGAAAGCCCCCCAGCAACACTGTTTGGAGGTAATTAACAGGAGTGGGACAATGCCCAAATTATAGACTACAGAACCTCCCAAGTCTCCTTCACATACCATGTCCTGAAACTATTGGAAATAAGATACAGGCTTAGATAAACCAGTAGGGAACAGGAATTTCCCCACTTTCCTGGACAAAGTACACAGATTTAGGTGAACCAGTACATTTATCTGATCCATCTGCAACTTGCATTTCTATCCCATATACAGAATTCCATACAAAGAAACTTCTTCTCCTAACAGATAGAGCCATTCCTTCTCCATCAGAAAGACTCGTATGGCTTCTCACAGACTGTCCACAAGGGAGGCTGAAACCTCACCCCCAAAACAGTGGGTGCATGCGAAACAGCAAAGCACAGCTCCTGGAATGCCTTGGCAGTGTGCGTGCCCCTGGGGCACATGGACTCAGCTCCTGTGCCTGCCCAACCCCTGCCCCTTGTGCTTTAGAACAAAGGCTCACCTGCCAGATATTTGGCCATTTTTCACCAAGTATCTCAGCTACTACAACAATCACATTACCCCCTCCTCCAAAGCACAGCTTGCTCAAATAGATCTTTAACTCCTTTCATACTGCCCAAATCATAGGACAGTCAGTGAATTCAGATCACCTGCACTAAATTTAAGCTGGTCAGTCCAGAGATGAGAGAGCTGCATTACCATCATCACTCCAACACATTTGTTCTTTTGATAGACGTTGACACTCACACTTTAAAATGATAACAACTTTTATTTAGCTAGTTTCAAGGTGTATTTTTAAAGGACACAAGCACTAACTTGTATTCTTTAACCTTTGCTATTTGTGGGTAAGACACTGCAGTTGTGTGCTGAGATTTTGACTACAGCTTCATTTCCACTGCTGTCACTGAAAAGCCAGTTAAAAAAGGGTGGCACTAAGATCATATCCATTGCATGGCAGTGAAATTAAATGCCTTCAATCAGTCAAGCTTCTTTAGAACAGATGAAATGAGATTTAAATTAGATTTAGAATTTGCAGTTAGAAATATTTTGGTCTGTCAATCAAGCCTCAGTCAATTAGTTAGCAACATATACATTTTATTTCTAAAAACATGTGCAAACATGTTTCAAAACTAGACAAACCAAAACTCTCTATACTGCCAGTTTTCTAACTGAAGACTTTTGAAATCATTCTGAATATCTATATACTGAATGTTCAGAAACACTCAGACTGGAGTCCATGTTCCACAAGTGACAACGTCCACAGGTCCCTGGTAAACCTGGTATTTAAAGAGTACAACTATTGAGCAGAGCTGTTGAAAGCAACATTGTCTAATTAGGCAGCAGTGAGCTGACAGCAACGTCTTCACTGCAGCTTCAGCCTCCAGCATTTAGAGAACCTCCCACTGAATGGTAACATAAATACAGGCAGCTCTGCAGCGAGGATGAAGGCTTGTCAATACAGTGACATTAGCATGCACTTTTGATTTTCTCTAACTAAACACTTAGTTTAATAAATTGAAACCATTTTACTGCTCTAAGTGGGAATATCAAGATATCGGATGAAGGGAATCCATAACAGAACGGTAATGAGGCTGCACTATTGAATTTTCACCATTAAAAACCCCAGATACGTCCTCAGTTTCCTACTGGACTTTTGATGGAAGGAAAAATCAGCCAGAAACCCCAGAAATAACCTACTGATTTCCTTTCACAAATCACTAGGAAAGGACAGAAGTGATTGAACTGGGGAAAATGCCTTTGCATGTAACAGACTTGAGGTACCTAATATTATTCCCTGAAGCTGTATGTTCAGGTCTTGACAGAGTGAATTTTTCACGCAAAGACATATCACCCTCTGCTCATCCCTGTAGGGCTCCTGCCATAGCAAAACTACTGTCTCTATACCGACCCATACAGTTCCATAATTTCTTTGTGCTCTTTAAGGATCCATCTTTCAGGATCCATCTCTTGTCCCTTAACTTGCAGGTTCTCCAGATCTTTGTGTACTGAGTCTATGCTGTAGTCATCAAAACAGTCTGTAAGCAAAGCTTCTAACACTATAATAATACTGCAGTTTGGTTAAAAAAAATTAAAATTCTATTATTGGGACTGCATTGGCTTAATTTTTCACTCCTTGTGTTTGATTTTAAAAAAAATCTACCTAATCTAAATGAAAAAACTCTGCTTCAATTTCACAGTTGTGTTCACCAGATTGAAGTACTCTAAAGACAGAGATACCAAATAAGTAATTATAGCTTTGTCCTTCATGATGAATAGGACTAAAAAATATGCTCTTCTTAGCAGCAATCCAACCTCAATTTAAATCAGAAGGCCTGCATCATGTATCACCCTGTTGAACTCAGAGATCTTATATTTGATGGAAGGCAGCTTGTAATATACTTTTTCCCACTGTTTTTCTATATTGTTTCTTAAAGAGTCTTTCCTTTTTATACTAAACCCAGAAAATACTATTGTTTTATCATTCAGGAGAAGAAAATACTGTAACAATCAATATAATTATCGCATTATCCTACACTTTGCTATTTACATTCCCTTCCAGAATTAATTCAAATAACCTTTGTTACCGTACCAACATCTGTTACATCAAAGTGGAAGCAAGAGACGTTATTTATTTATTTTTAAATCTGATCTGTGTTCCCAGGTGGTGAAACCAAAGAAGAGAGTAAGTTGTTCATCACATTTTAGAAGATGTTTTGACCTGCCTGTTATTGCCAACACTGAGAGTGTCAGTGCACAAGTGACAAAAATAGCAGCAATATCTTTTTATTGATACTGTATTTGCTTTATCCCCCAATATTACATGTACAGCTCTCCCCAGAGAACTGGTATCACATTCAAATGCCCATCATTACAGCTGCAGGAAGACCCCTCTTCAGAGCCAGTATCAGTCACACCATCTGCTGTCCTGGAAAGCAGAGACTGCACACAGGTCACCCTCCCCTCTGACCTGGAGGGTTCCAGTTCAATTACGAACACAGGCTCCACCTACTTTGTTTTCAATTGTGCTACAGCATAAAAGAGGTTATAAATATTCAGAAATTATCACTTTTACCTGCTCTGTGCTTTCCCCTCTCCCACCCCCTCTCCAATTCTTCTGATGCTGATTCTTTTCGCAGTACAGAGAGATTTTACTTCTGTCCCGAAGCTGTATCTCCTCTAGCTTTTGATCCAACAGCAGTGACCATCTCCCAGCAAGCACTAGGTCACTTGTAAATGTCTTTTTAAAGTCAATTCTGTTTCATAATGCCCAAGGCAAACAGCTATCAAAGCAGCTTTCTCTACCTCTGTCCCATTATGCTAAAACCAGCTTGGTGAGAAGGGAGGCTTAGACTTCACATAATCCCAGCAAGCACACAGCAAAAAGAGATGAACTCAAAGAACACTAAAGGGTTCAGATCTCTGTGTCACTACTGATTTCCTGTAAAATCTCAGCTAATCACTAAGGTCCATGACCAAGAACATATTTAAGCATCTTATGCAGGCAGGAGACCTGCTACTGAAATAAATGGAAATATAAATATTTACATATCTCTGTGAACCTGACCCTTTAGTCCTTTGTGGCCCATCTGTGAAATGAGGACAACATTAATTCTTTATCTACCAGAGATAGAGAACACAAATACTGAAAAATTAAAAGGTGTTCAGATTTGACTGTAATATAAAAACAAGGGAAAATACCCCAACAAAACAAAACAACTTTTAAGTGAGAAAAAGCCTTAAAACTAGAGGAGGATGGGAATAGCTGAGCTCAGTGGTTTGTTAGCCTTAAGTGCAAACTTGCTCAGATGCAAAGGAAGGATTCTAACTTCAGTGGTGCCTTTATCTCCTTGCTGCTTCTAGAATGTGCTGCCCTGATTCCCCTGCAGAGCCTGGCAGTGTGTGATACGGCAGATGCTGAACCTTTTAAGTCTTTGACAGTTAACATTTTTTTCATAAGTTGTAACATTAAGCCCAAAAACTCTGTTTCGTGTTTATGCTGCCTCATTTAGATGAACCTGCTTCTCCAACAGGAACACAGAAGAAAAATAGTCAGGCTAATTCAGTTCTGCATTATTTGCCTGGCAACATGTTTTGAGGAGATCCTGGAACGTTTCTGACAACTCCGAGATAAAGGAGAGAGACTCTTCACACTCCTTTTGAGCACAAAGCATCCTCCACCCAGGCATGCATGCTCTGCTGGGGACAGCATCAAGGGAATTGATGCATCCTTCTCCATCATTTCTCTTAGCAGAGGTGACAGACCATGCCAGCAGCAAGTCCTCCTCACCAGTGGGCTCAGCTTCATAGGGCAAAAATCTGGTTAAAATACTTCTGGCAGAGCACCTGTTAACAATTTGAGCCTACTACAGATAACTGGCTTTCTAGAGAGCCAGGGGATTACCCAAAAGTGTCTTAAAGAGGCATCTTGTCCAAACTAGCACTCCTTAGAAATGATCACAAAAAGAATACAGATAAGGAAGACACAGCCCAGATCCTGCTAAACTGTTCTGAGGAAGCATCTAGAGCACACCACCACTTTTACTGGCAGGATCACAACACTGCTTTATGCTACTGGTAGGCTTCCAAAAAACTCTCCCTAAACATCAGCCTTGACACTGCTTCCTTAAAGAAAGAAGAGAAAATACAGAGAAAGAAAAACAATCCAATTTTTTGGTGTAGTTAAAAAAAATACTACTTTTTCCTAGAATAATGAAAATTTACTATAGAATATTAAAAAATGAAGCTCCATCCCAGAGTTAGCATAGGAAATAGGGCCAAAAGTAGCGTTTCAATGCAGCCAGAATTTGATACTAATTAACATCAATGTAAGAAATTAAAGGGTAAACGGACCTATTAGATTATCTGCTAAGAATACTATCCATAAAGAAACAGCTTTTCTAACAGTCAAATGATGCATCATATGGCACAGTCACTTTGAATCCCAAAGCTGTCCATCTTTAGAGGCTGTAGCGTTTCCTCGTGAAAAATAAGCCAAGACACAGATTTCAAGGCAGATGGAATGCAGCTTCCAGGAACTAAGTTTGCAAAAGATTAAGGGGCAAATAATTGGGTCCTTTCCACAGCTGGATCACAGTTAATCTTGGGCTGCCAAAACAGGATTTGGAATGGATCCATGGCAGATTCATTTTTACTCCTAAACTTCCCTGTACTTTTCCACATCGTCATCATTTCAGTGAAATTAGTTCATCTGTTTCCCTACCCAATCCAGAAGGTGCTGGTGTTTTCCATTTCCATTAAAAGCACAAACATATGATGTATGAAAAATTCATAATGAGGATCAGTGGTGATACAGCCAAACTGAGATTACAGAAGATACGGTGGAAAAATCCATGTGATAGCCCAGAAAGTGAGGATGGGGCAGTGGCCTGATGGCCTGTTATTCTGAAAAACTAAAGCAAGTCTCCTATGAAACACATCCCTGCTGTGCATATCATCACTCACAAACCTGACTCCAAAAAACCAGTTAGCTTCATTATGATGAAAACCAAACTTTATTTCTGATAGGCCAAAAATCCCCATTAGGATAAAAGTACTAGATTCAGGTTTCATTTATGTCATACTGCAGTAACAACAATTAAGGAGAACGTTTCCTCTGGTGCAGTGGATGGAGGAGGAATGTGTTCTCCCTGGGCTCTGGCACCAGCGTAATATTTGTCCTTGGAAATGCAGAACTTTTTCTAGCTGTGACTTCAGAAAAATTCAGGCTCCTTTGAGGGATGCTGAGGGGTGTTCACGACAAGTTCTGGAGCCCTGGCCAAACAAACAAACTATTAACTGTTGTAGAAGTTATTTTAATGAAAAACAGGACAACCATCCCAGAAATGTGCTGTGTCATTTTCTTGAGAGAACTCAAGAATCACTATAAATGCTAAAGGATTTTTTGCTTGAGGAAAGACAATATTCCGAAAAATTTCTCTAATATTCAGAGATTGAATTTCAGAGGTTGACTATCTGCTCTAGAAAGGACTTTTAAGGGAAACCCCGTGTGTACAAGGTGAAACTATTGTTCAGCTTTCCTCCTATTTCATCGCATCATGGCTTCTTTTCTTTAACACCAATTTTTAGTTGCTTCTATGTGTTACAAGTAGTTTTGATTTGCAGAAAAAAGACTCTATATCCGATAAGGTTACAGAGAGGTACGTTTATTCAAGGCTCAGGTGTATGGGGCATAGCTCCTCCAAAAACATGCACACTTGGTTGAGTTAACAACTTGTTTATATGCAAGGAAGTTATACATATTCATTATTTCTTCATGCATAAAAATTTTTTTCTTAGAAAAGGCAGGGATATTATAATGAGTTCTAAGAATTGATTTCCATCTTCTCCACCCCGTGCACCTCCTTCCTGCGCCTGTGCCTTTCCTCCTGAGAATTAGGGGCGAGGGTCTGCTGGTGGTCTTTGGGGATGAAGTTTATCATCTTCCTTATGTGAACTTTCTACCTTTGGCTCAAAACTGCTCCAAACCAGATCTGTTGGCAACTATAACTGGTCTAATTGGTGAATTTCTCTAATTATCCTGTTCTTCTGATTTATCTTTGTTTCATATGGTGTCTAGTCTATTTTAGTTAGCATGAGAAATCCCTAAGGCCCCTTAGTATAGAAGCTTCAAGGACAGGTCCTACACATCTGTACCTTATGATTTTGCCATATGCTGAGCTGCTTTATATAAAGTGATTTTTATAATAACTATTAAGCAAATTCTATGATAGATGTATTAATAACATTATCAATCAATAAGTCACTCCAATCAGTTTTTCCATAGTAAAATACAAGTGAAATCCCTAAAACCTCTGAGTGTCAGAAGTGATACAAGGGAAAAGCTTATTCTGTGCTTGCCTGGTATCTTACACTTCTTCCCTCTCTCCCTAAATATCTGCTCCCCATCACTGTCAGAGGGGGATGTTCAGGCAGATAAATCACTTGAGTGAGCTAAGGCTGCACTTCATCACTTACCAGCCCAGAGCAATGGGTTTTACACCTATCCAGACTTGTTAGCTTGCTAAGCCAGACAATTGCTGCTGGATCTTTGCTTTCAGCCTGTAGAAGGATGTTAGCAGACATAATGGCCTAAGAGGGAAGGGCAGAACAAATGCAAACATTCGGAATGGTGTTTTGTTGCCATGGGGTAACGTCAATAAAAGTTTATTTCAGACAAGGCTTATTTGCAACCAAAAAGAGCAGCTACATGATGGGACTGTGCTTTTGGCATCTTCCAGGGATCTTCTGCAACGTTTTCCCCCACTTTGCCAATGCACAAAAACAAGTGGCATTCTGTTCTGACCCCCATGTGAAGTGGGGAAGGCAAACAGAAATGAGTCACTCAAGCAGCCCAAAGTCTGCCTTTGCAGAGCCCTGTTGCAAGCCAAGTTCACAATACTTGGTGTTAGAAACTGGATGTAATGATGGACAGCTGGAGAAAACAGCCCAAGCCGCAATGACCCTTCATCTGTAACTTGTAAACAATGCAAATAGGTACAAAGGTTAATGAAAATGATTACTGAGGTTGAGAATGGAATTTTCACAGCTCTAAAGCTATGAGCTGCACACTAATTACTGGCACAAAGAGCCATGTAACCTTCACTGGTGCTGTGTAAGACCAGTTCCCATGGAATGAATACACACAGCTCACTCCCTGTGCCTGGCCCAATCACAGGAAACCCACTGATCCAACGTAGCTTTCCTTCCAACATTCAGCAGCCTATAAACACACTGCAATGATTGACTTTTTATGGCCTGACTAATGCAACAGAAGAAAGCTGAGCAAGTCTGCAGCCTGGAAATGAAGGATCTACTCTGATTTGATCTGAAGTTCCTTAAATCTCTTATTTATAAGAGTGGCAGTAGGCATTTTACAAATTGTAAAGAATGTAAATATCACTTGTGCAACAACAGACTGTGCTTAATATGAGAACTAAATCCAGAAATACTGAACTTAAATCCATTATTCAGCACCCTAGCAAAGCAGCTAAGGAGACTGATTGTAGATTATTCTCCATGTACCTGTGATTGAACCCCAGATCTGTAATGTCTCTTTCAAAAGTACACACAGACACCTGATGAACCTTCCATAAACTGAAAGAGCACATGGAAAATATAAGATTCATTATTCATAGTATTGAGTAATGCAGCAAGCACCACAAGGAAAGAAATGCTAAGTCCACACTACCATTTAAAACAGGGACAATAGCCTCAGGATATTTTTTCCCATCTCAGAACTGGTGACACTGCTCTCAGGGCTCCTGCATTTTGTTTAAATTCTGCTTTGTGGGATTCAAAGTCCTGCAGTGCCAAAATCAATACTGATGCTCCACCTGCTGCTCGCTCTTCATTGTACCGCTAAAACTGTAGCCTCTATGCAGGTGATGGATGTTTGGGAAACTCCTATAACAAGTTTTGATTCACATAAAAAGTTTCATCTGGTTTCTGACATCATACTTGATTTTCATACCTAGAATTACCTGTAAAAGCAACTCACCTACTTACCCAATTACACTTTCAGAGAACACAGGGACAGCTAGTCAGAATTTTTTGTAGATACACTTGGGAAAATATCTATTCAGATGTAAATTTTGAAAGACAAATTAGCTTAAAAAATCTTTAAAAATCGATAAAATAATATCTGTGAAAAATAAATAAAGAAATGCTACTGCACTTATGCTTTGTTCTTGTTACCAGCAGTGTCCATGCCATTAGCGAGTGGAATCATAATAACACAAAGTCATATTGCCTTAATAATATGTTGCTTTCCTGAAAAAAAACGTTGTTACACTTCTGCATGTTCCCCTTTAAATGAAGAGCTGCTTGCCCTGTTGATCAGTCACCCATGAAACCAAGGGTTCTTAATTCTTGCTCTTTGATCTCTCCAGCCCTAGGGGGCCATACCAGCGTAAAACTCAGTCGGGAACAGGCTCAGCCAAACCTTCCAATGTAAGTCTTAGCACAGATCCTCCAGGAAATAAGTATCTGTTTTTCAGGCATGCTTTGAGCCCACCATCCTGGACTTGAACTTCTAAGGGTTTTTTTGGGGTGGTTGTGGTTTTTTGGGTTTTTTTGTGAGCCCTTGAAAAGGAGAAAAGTAAAATAAAGAGGAACATCTCCTAATACTCCTGTATGACAACAGTAGAAAACCAATGCCATTTCCTCCTCAGCATCACCCACCCTCACCTGTAACTTCCTCACTAAAACAACAGGGAGGGGAAAGTCTTTACAATGGCAGGTTTACTATAAAAATTGCTGCTTTCAGTAGACTTAGCAAGGAATGGCTAACCTAGAAACAGAGATAGGTGCTGTATTTTGAAATTAACAAAACAGTATCAAATAAAGACATTCCAGACCCACTTTCTTTGTCAGAGGGAAAATATTGCAGTTTGACTATTCCCACAGATCTGTTACCACAGCAGTTGTGAAATTTATAAAAGTACAGTAGCTTTCTTTTCCCCACAGAAGACAAATAGTTGAAAAGATCCAAGTTCATGTGCTGCATATGTTTAAAGCATTGTTTCAAGCAAAAGGAAAAGTAATACTACATGGCATAATCACTAGAAAATTAAAGGCACGTAACAGGTTTATCTTGTCCCTAGTTTAAAGACAATTGGTGAAGTATAAAAATAACTGAAAATTTAAGGCTACAAGAATGTTTTCAAGGCTAAAAGCTGAACTACCTTCCATTGAAGATAAGTTCATACCATCAGTTGTCAGGGAAGAACCTGAACCATGATCTGTCAAACTAAAGTTCAAGATAAAACCAGGATCTATTTTAGCATAAATTGCACGAAGAAGTTTATGCCAAAGTAGCGCAGCAGGATTAGAAATTGCCTGAGCCCCTGCTATTCAACAAAGGTCAGAATTTGAGCAGTGATTAGTTTATGCTGCTACATGGATAACTGAGAAGTGCCCAGAGGATTTCAGAAAAAAAATAATTAAAATGTCCCCAGAGTATGGGCCAGGGCAAACTGCAGCAAAGTTGAAATTTTTTTTTCAGTGACCTTGGCATTGGGAATTTGAAGTTGTTTCTCAGGTTCTGTTCAGTCTGTATAAGACTATAAAAGCTGTACCAGAGCCTACTTATCCTTATTAAGGCACAAGTGAATTCCTCTAAACACCTCTACACAGGACCTGAAACGTGGCTGAATTTAAATACCGCATTCAGTGGGTACTGTACAAGGGACCAAACTCACGTGACTGAATGGAAGAGCAGAGGGAATCAGCCACAGACTCCCCAGTCAGTGGAGAGCTAAGCAGTGTGGACAGTGAAATCAAGGATACAACTCCCTATATCTTACAGTTGTCTGAATTTAAACCCAAAAAGCTCATGTTTATGCCCTGTTTATAAAAAGCCCCAGCAGGGAGAGGCTGCAGAGGGCTGGCTGTAAGAGCTGGGCCATCCACATCACCAGGGCACTCAGTTCAGGGTCAGCACTGCAGAATCAACCCAGGGGGGCAAAGTCTTGAAGAACCACCTTGGGACTCACTGTCATTAGGAATGGGATGAAACTGGCATTAAGAATGGGATGCAATGTGCCCAAGAAAATGGGATGGAATGGGGCAGGGGAAATGGGATAGGAAGGGAAGAGGTGGAAGATCAACAGTCTTGCAAATTTGCAACCCCTTATTTATTTATAATTGGGTGAAGGTGTCCCCAGAAAGCAAATGGAAGGCTGCTATCATCCAGATTGTTAACAGCAATGGGAATAACATCTTCATCCACCTAACATGTGCTGGCATTACCAGAGTGTGGATCCCCTGCCTACACATGGAACAGACTGGCATAAGGAAAAATATTTGTTTCCTTAACAGGAATCAGTAGGCTCATGCTAGAGCTTTCTGTGGTGATTAGCTGCTGGCCTAAGAGATGAATGTCATCTTTTCCCAAAGTTCCAAGGAAAACAGTTACAAGGAACCTGGATGACATGATGGGTTATAAAAAAAAGGTAGAGGCCAACAAAGAGAAAGACAAAGTCATGTTCAAGAAATAGCAGAGATATCTACACATGTAGTTCAGTCACCATAACCATGAGAGAAAAATGGAATGGATTTTATAAACAATGAGCCACTGCTCTTAGTAGCAATGTTGGTAAGTTCACATATATGTATATATAATAATTTGGATATTCAAGGAATGTCTTTAAGACATCACAATATACTGCCAGTAACACAATGGCAGGCTGAGCTCTCAAATTATTTTTTCAGCTTAATGCAGGAAGGAAATCTGTTGGTTCCTAAAGGAGGGGAATGCAATACGAAGATGTAACAATAAAATCATACAGAAATACTTCAGCAGAACAGGTAAGTGACCAAATTTATCTGAAATCTAATCGAAACATGAAGTGGGATTTCTTATATACTAAGTGCTGAAGTTGAGCACTTAATTAGACTGTCAAATCTGGGAGGACTAGAAGCAGATTAAACTTTGGATACTTATATGCAGTGATCAGACACTGCAGTGCAAAGGAAAGATTAGATGATCATAACTAATCTAAGTTTTAATTAAAATTTAAAAGCAGACAGGTTTTGTACTGCCCACAAGGGAGAAAACGCTGAGTTGTGATCAGATGGGTTCAAGAGTATTTTTCTCATTTCTGAACTGAATTTGGTATTCAGTCTATTCTCAGCTTAAAGAAAATTCTCCCAGTTTAAGCAACTACAACTGAGGGCCACATTCCATTTTTATTTGTTGACTAGTGGAATTACTTCACCGGTTATAAGATGGGTAGTAAGAAGTTTTCAGTGCTGATAAACATACTAACTTTAAAACTTAAATTTAGTCTCTTGCTTTCTGAGCATTCACTGCCCTCTGCTCAGGCCTGCAGGCAATGTCCCACAAAGTTCATTTAGATGGAACAAAAGGGAAGAATATTTTATCATTGTCTCTCCCACACAGATGCAAATATATGCTAATATTCAACATTGCAGTTTTCAGTGAAGACTGTTCGTAATGCCAGAGCTATAACACAAAAAATAAGATAACGCATTTTCCTTCCTACATAGGACTGATTGACTTATTTATTATGATTTCATTAGGTGGAGAGTGCAACTGTTTTTATATTTATAAATTGTTTGCAATTCATTTCTGACTTCTGTAGCAGTATTCATTATTCATAAATATTTTATGGAGTGTTAAGGTGAATGATTTTTAGCTTAATGAATTTTTTAATCTGTTTCTTTTTCTACTGGGAGTGCCTGGCCCAAGTCACATAGAACTGACCTTAGCAAATACTTTCAGTGCATGATGATGCTCATTACTGTTAGGAAATGTAGAGCTTTTTCTGAAAATATAATCAGTCTGTCAGGTTAGAAATTTATGGATGATGAGCATCAAATGTGGTTTGAAGACTCTAAGTATTATTATTTAAAGAGAAGATGTCCAAAGCTTTAAAATTTCTTTTTTTTTTAAGAAAAATTACAATAGATAACAGTAGAAGACTGAAGTGAAGAACTGTAGAATCATAGAATCGGATGGGTTGGAAAAGACCCCTGAGATCATCAGGTCCAATTCCAGTACATTTACCAGATCATGGGACTCAGTGCCACGTCCAATCTCAGTTTAAAAACCTCCAGGGATAGGGAATCCACCACCTCTCTGGGCAGGCCATTCCAGTGCCTGATTACTCTCTCTGGAAAGAATTTTTTTCTGATATCCAACTTCAATTTCCCCTGGCAGAGCTTGAGCCCGTGCCCCCTTGTCCTATTGCTGAGTGCCTGGGAGAAGAGACCAATGCCCACCTGGCTAGAACTTCCCTTCAGGTAGTTATAGACAGTGATGAGGTCACCTCTGAGCCTCCTCTTCTCCAGGATAAACACCCCCAGCTCCCTCAGCCTCTCCCCACAGCACTTGTGCTCCAACCCCTCCGTATCTTTCCTGACCTGAGGGGCCCAGAACTGAACAGAATGCTCAAGGTGTGGCCTCACCAAGAAGCACAAGAGGTGACTTAGCACAAACCCTTCTCCTATATGAGAAGTTACTGGTGCTCCATGAATGTGCTGTATGGAGCAAAAATAAACAAGACAGGTGGAGGATCCTGATGGAGAGGTTGGGAGTGTGCCAGTGGGAATGCTGTCAGGCATTTCCCCAGAGGAAAGCAAAGGTTCTGTGTGGAGGGCAAACACGGCAGGGCTCTGCACAGGAACAGACTGGAGTGTGCTCTGCCAGGCAGAGATGGGGCACTGGAAACAGCAGGGAGCCCCCAAAGGCAAGGAGAGGCTGTGGCTCCAGAGATACATTCATGGGACAGAAAATGCAGGAAGTGAAAGAAGGTGTCTCTCTGTGCTGCAAGTATATTTTGTTTATATATTTACACAGCTGATCAAATGGGAAGCCTGGAATTTCACAGAGAACAGACCTATCTCATGGAGAGTTGCAAAGGGAAAAGGTGAGTGAGGGAACAAAATAACTGACTTTTTGACCATGTAGAGTTTTTGATTAGAAGGGGGGGTTACATTGTTTTATATTACTGGCTGGCACTAAATCCTTCAAACGTCCTGAATGTGACTATGAGCTGGGTGCCTGCTTAAAACCTAATAACCATAAAATAAGCTCAATGTTTAACACTGTATTGAATGTCACTAACTATAACATTATCACAAATGAACACAGAGTTTACCTGGAAAGACTTGAAACTCATCAAACTTTTAGAAAAAGCTGAGCTGGAGTGCTGAAGTCTTTCCATTTCCTTACTCTCTCTACTAAGGAAGGGATGAAGGAACATGTCAAGTTTCAACACAGCCTTCTAGTAATGTATCAAACAACTAAAGGATGCTCAGGCAGGAATTTTGGCTCTTCATCAAAGATGCAAAAAAATAAAAGGAACAAAAAAGGTTAAGTTTCTAAACTATTGCAGATTCATGAGCCTTACATTTTCTCTCTGAGTCAAAGGGTTTGTGCTGTTGGGCAACTCACAGAAAAAATAAGGAAATCAATTATCTGACCATGCTAAAGAAATGTGAGAATATAGCATTCAAAAAACCCAAACACAAACCTCAAATTGGAATAAAGAAAAAAAATAGTTTAATAGCTGTATATGTGACATACACTAAGTCAAATAGGAAGAACTTTTGATGGCTTCCTAAAATATTGGAGATACTTTAGCTACAAATGCAGTGCAGATCTGTGTAATGCTTAATTAGAAAACAGGTACCAATGGGAATGAATACTAAACATGGGGGAAAGTTTTTGGGGGATGTTGTGTGGGTTTTTTTCAATTTTAAGACTGGGAGAAATTGCAAAAGAAAAATTGAGCAATGGAAATTATTGAAGGGATAGCATGATTTCATCCTCATGAGCTGCACTGTCTGTCCATGGCCATACACGTATGTACAGACAGAATGAAACAGAAGGAGAAGCCTGTGAAATACAGTGAGTATATGCTAAGAATCATCATGAAAGAAAGCACAAGTGGAATTAAAATAGATATTTAATATCACTCAGCCTTTTCAGGGAACTGCTGCATTTGACAGAGGAATCCTACCACAGCCATGAGGAAAAGAATGAAAACACCTTAAGCAGAAAATAAAAACACACCAACATATAGATTTTTTTTTCTGTATGGCAAAGGGAAAAAAAAGAACTTTTGTGAGAATTCACACTTGTCACTAAAACAAAGTAAAGCTTCAATCATACCACAATTGTGTGAGGGACACAATCTACCTATTGAGGAATCGTATGAATAAGATTAAACTCATGATTTTTGAAAAAGCCTAAATATTTCAGAATTTGAAGTACGTATTAAAAGACTAAAAAATATATCAAACAATGGGTATCATTATGAGTTGATACTTTAAAAGAACATGAGGCCTCATAGATCAAGATAAAAGCTGTAGATGAGGAAATGCAATGAATATAGGAATAGAAAAGGAAAATTAATTTCCCAGTAATAAACAAATCAGGAAGAAAGCACTGGTAGTGCAATGATAAAAAACTTGCCTTATGCTGAATATGTAAATGGACTATAATTATGGATTAATGGTACAAAATGGCATAATTAGCTTGGATATGCTGTATTGTTACTCCCAGGTTCCAAAAGTAGTGTTATTAGAGAATATAGGAACTAAAGGAGTAATCTCATGCTTGAATTGATGCTGCTGACATTCCAAGTGTGGGAACAACTGATAACGAACTGCAATTTGAGGGCTGCAGTTTCAAGTGCGTTTTTAGAAACATATTATGCACCTACATCACTTCAAACCCAGTGTTTGTGTGGCACAATGGTCCTGTGGAAGGTGCTAATTCTCTTTGAATTACTTAGGAGAGTAAGAATGAAGTTCAGAGCAGCTTGTGACATCATTAACAGGGAGCATGTTAAAGAACAACCCAAATACAAAGACCTGCTCAATCGAATGCTAGAAGAAGGCATCCAGAAGAAGACTATTGAGTTAGCTGAGTGAAGACCAGTGGGAACAAGAGGCATCTGTAGCTTCTTCCACAGAAGGAAGCAACAGAGACGGACCTCAAATTTCAGGGACCAGAAAGAGAACAAACAGTAAAACAGAGCACAGGGAGCTTCATGGGAAAGACAAAACATTAATGCAGAGCTTGAAATCCATGAGGTGCCACAGAGATCTTCAAAACAAAGGAAACAAGGTAGGAATTGATCAGCAGTTCTTGATATTTACATTATATTATCACTAATTTCTATGTTTCCTTTGGAAGAAGAGCTGTAAAGTTCTCTGGGCCACAAAGAATTTGATACTTCCTGATCCCAGCTGGCAATTGTCACTGCTAGTTGACAGAAATATGACATGAAGAAGACATACAGAACTTTCCTCCTTTCTATCAAACATATTGGATAATGTGTTATTTTATCAAAAACACAAGTAAAAGCTCTGATTGATCATTGTTTTTAAAGAAAAAGAATGTGATGTTATTGCGATGACATGCATGTCTTCAAAAACCCCACAATATCCAAAGGATGCAAAATAAAAAGGCTTTACACAATGGTGTTATGGATGCAGATAAAACTAAATATAAACACTAAAAAAGCTTTCCTCTGCAGTTTCTCGTATCTTTGCCATGATACAAACAATCACTCCTATAATAAATTTTTATAATTGCAATGCATTCTTGATAAATACCAGTTTTCTGAAAAGAACATTTCTCACAAATATATTATATGCCAAAGAACAATAAATGTCATGTCAGACTATGCCTGGTAAGCAGAGCAGCCATACAAGGAACTAAACAGAAGAGAAAAAAAAACAAAAAAAACCCCCAACACAACTATTTTTTACTTCTGTGCTGTGCAACACACAAAACTGGATTTCAAAGTGTATTTCTTCTGCTGCTTTATAAATAAATCTTTTTGCTTTTTCTGAAACCCATTCTTAGTTTTCTGAAGTTCTATTTAAGTCTTTGAAGACCAAAAATGTCAGCAGTGCTTTAGCACTTAACAAAGGCAGGAATTTTTTGCAACCTTTTCAGCAGGTTTTTGTCCATTGAGCCAAAAAGTTAAGGCAGTGTGACAGTGACACCAGGGGAAGGTAAATATGTCAGCTCCAGCTAAATTCCTCCACTGGAGCTCATCATGGGGCTTGTGCTTCATTCCTGGCTTCAGCAGCCATCCAGGAGCAGAATTTGCTCCACAGACAGATGTCTGAGC
The DNA here is from genome assembly GCF_047495875.1 of Pithys albifrons albifrons. Taxonomy (NCBI): domain Eukaryota; kingdom Metazoa; phylum Chordata; class Aves; order Passeriformes; family Thamnophilidae; genus Pithys; species Pithys albifrons. The sequence continues at coordinate 10,306,243 of NC_092464.1, forward strand.
AAGCTGATGCCCAGGAAATTAGATGTAAACACACTGCTCTCTGCCAAAGCAGAACCTGCCTTCATTTATACCAATATTTGAATTTAAAGAAAAACCTGCTTTCTTCTCCCTCTCTGGGTTACAGTTTTCCTTATTGCTCCATAATGATGCCATAATGACCACACAAATGTGTGCAAGAATTGCATTATTCCTTTTAAGTTTATTTCAAAACTGAGCTGATAAAGTCTTACCTTTGCTGCAGTAACAAATTATACTTTTCCTTGAAAAATAGTCCTGCCAAAGAAATATTTAGCAACCCTTTGTAATTTACAAGCTGTATGTGACAAGTCACATTCATTTCAATTTTCAAGTTAACTGGTTGTAAATCATTTCGGTTTTTTAAACAAATTTGCTGTAAGAATATAAAATTATTTCTAGCAAAGTTATATTAATCAACTTACACTTAACTGCTTAAAATTAATTTTGGACAAATAGTTTTTTCTTCCTGTCAAGAGCTTCTTGTGTTGCAAAGAAAGCAAATAAAGATGGAAAAAGTGCAATTTTTAACAGATTGTCTGTAAATCTGTTGCCTATTTCCACAGCCCATGAGCCTCTCCAGAATTTCTTGCTGACTTGAGCTACATGAATTTAAAAGCATATCTTCATCTTTTTGGTTCTTTTAATAACACTGTTGATATCTGAATACCTTATGCAGGACTTTCTTAATAGAGTGAAATAAAGTTTTCTTTGAAAGTAATGTTTGGAACAGGAAGGTGTTTCACCAAAAATTAAGTAGCAGTAAGCATACCGAGGAATTATTTAGGAATTACTCCAACTCACACATAAGAAAAAAACCAAACAAACAAAAAAAAACCAAAAAAACCAAAAAAATCCATTCCAGTGATTTGTTTTTCAGTCACACTCTACAGTTCCTGCAGCAAAGTGACAATGTCTGCAGTGTGGTTATGTTGTAACTAAAGCAGAAGACAGAAGCTGAACTACTGATGATTAGTCTAACATGGCTTGTTTCTAATACACAGTTCCTGTCAAACTGTGCTGGAAACAGTGGCCATAGAGCCCACAGCAAACACAAAGCTCTGACTTCTGGCTCTGGAGAGCCATTTGTCACCAAGCACACAAGACTGAGAAGGTCCAAACACTGCAAACACTTCTGTGTGCTTGGACTTGCATCCTATTTCCTCTCTGACCATGCTATGCCACTCCCAGAGGAAGGATCCTGGGTCAGATGGGCATTTTTTGTGCCCCTGTGCAAATCTCTTGTTCTGGTGTCTCTAAGGAGGTATGTTCAGCTGTCACCCCTGAGCTCTGCTGTCCAGCCATGCTCAATGCTGCGGCAGCTGCACATTCACAGCCTTAGCACCATGTTAGCACAGTGATGGGGTGTAAAGGAGAGCACTCTGGACTCTGAATCCCAAGGACCTGAGCTCGAGTCTCAGTGGGGATTGTCCCCTGGCAGTTCAATGCCTCCCTGCCATCCCATTCCGTCAGATCTCGGATGCTCAGCAGGGTCAGCTCCGGTAGTAGCAGGTGCTGTGACAGTCCCGAGGACTTCACTGTCACTGTCCAAGCTCACTCAGCTGTGGCAGATGGACCTTCAGACTTAAACGGTGGGGCCAGTTCTGCACACCCTGTGCCTCACCTAAAAAATCCACTGCGCAGGCTGGAAGGGCACACCCACGTGGGGAGAGCTCGGCCCAAATCTTGGTTCACAAAGTCTGGCCATGCACAACACAGGGCTACTTCTAACCAACCACTGGCTAGAAATTATTCTGTGGAACAAATGGAAATGCCTCTTGGAGTAGGCAAGCTGAGCAATACTACAGTTCTCCTCTATTATTGCTTATGGTGATATTTAAGTACTATTTATGCTTCATGCTTGAGTTATAATGTCCCATGCTTAGCCCTCATATCTCATTTTGCATGGTTCTAGTTTATAGGTCAGTAATCAAACCATTTCCACAATCATGCTAAGAATCTCAGTGTTGTGATCATTTTGCCTTTACAATAATATTGTCATGAGCAGAAGAACAAAAAAAAAGTATAATTTATTTAATGCATTTAAGTAAAAAAAAAAAAAAAAAGAGAGAGAGAAGAAAAAAGTATTTTCTGTATTTTATCTCAAACAAGGAAATACATAGATGATTTATTATACTTGGTATATTCCAGGAAGTTTCTTCCAAGCTGGAGAAGAAGAGGCAGAAGACCAACCACAGGGATAAGTATTTTCTTTTCTTTCAGGCACTACTCAATCAACCCTCTATGCTGACACTTCCTTCATTTCCCTTTTCAAATTATTTAGTCCCATCTAAACAGCATCCTTTTGACTGTCCTGATTATCAGACAATAAGACAAGTTTCAATTCCTCATAAATTATTATAAATCATAGCACCATCAGCTTCAGAAAGTGATTCATCATGTTTCAGCAACTGTGAGAAGGGTTTTTTCCCATACAGACAGTCATATTTATAAAAATGGAAACTTCAGGAAATCTTCATGGAGGTTTGACTGACTCAAGGACAATGTGAGTGAAAATGCCACCAGCAAGGGTATTTGAATGCTAATAGATAATTTCTTTGTAGGGAACTATCTAATATTCCAAGGCATTCATTTCTATCATCAATCTACTAGTAGATAGTGTAGACAAAGATAGACTCAATGTGTAAAAAAGACATAAAAAGTACTGCAATATGAAACCTGAATTCAATTTTAGTCAAAGTCCTTTATTAAACAGATTATGATCAGGTGTGTCACTCATCTAAGCCCCTGTCCTGTGGTTCCCTACTGTAGTAAACACTGAGTTGGCAGAGTCACAAATTCTCTTTGCTATTGCCATCACATTGTCCTTTGTTTTACAGCATCTCACCAGATATCCTTCTGTTTGGACCATGACTCAAATATAGGCATCACTTACAGGTGATTGGCAAAGAGGGAAGAAAAAGCATGTACATTTTACAAGGTTTTCTACTGATGTTGTATTTAAATTCTGTGGAAAGAGGTGTAAATAGAGTATTGTTGGGGCGGGGGGGGTGGGGGGGGAGGATGATCTTAGTAATTCTGCAGGAAGACACCAGGAAAGAAACAAAACTGAAAAACAAGTCACATTAGAAAAATAAATAAATAGGAACTGAGAAGATCACTCAAGTTAATAGCCCTCAAAATATCCAGTCCTTAAATCCATGTACATCTAATAAAAACAGAAAGGGCTCCATATAGGCATAACTACGTTTTTTGCTAATTATGAGACCTATTGTATAGTCTTTCAAGAGAAAATTATCCTGCTGTTTACAAAAAGGAGAGAACCAATGCTTTTCCCTGTCCTTTCCTTTCCAGGAAGGGTAGGCATCACCAAGTTGAGTCTTCTGGAGATGACAAGAATGGGGTATTAAATACATACAGGAAATAAGACCTCTGAAAAAAAAGAAGCCCTCTCTGATAGTCACCTGCAATATTTGTGTGGTCTTGACAGTGTGGTGCTTATCTACACTGCAGAAATGGTCATCCCATTTTGCACACAGTGTGCAGGAGAACAGCATTAACTGTGCAAGTGACCATCACAGTCAGCAAACATGACCTGAGGGTTGCAGGTGTTACATCTGACAGCACCAGCAAAGAGCAGAGCCTTGTCTGAGCAACCTGATGTCACTGAACCATTAATCTGAGAGCCCCCATTGTTCTACTCCTTCCATATTTCCATCCTCACTAAAAAAATTTGTCAAAATACTGAGAGTTAAAAAAAGAAAAAAGTGATTTTATCCCATCAATCATTTGAGCAAGAGCATTCCAGCATTCCGTTATCTTTCACAGATATATATTTAAGATTCACTTCACTGGGATATCCACAGGCCACAAAAACTGCTTGCAAGAGTTTTGTATCAGTTCAAAGCATATACACATTTGTGTATGCACCTCTAAATGTCACAAGTAAGAAAAGATAAAAACAAAAGTCCTTTATTCTCCAGCATAGATTCAATCTGTGTGTTCTATACCATCCTATTGCTACGAAAAATTACAAGACCAAATTTCAATGTCCAGGTTTCTTTAAAAGAAGCATAGCACAGTTTCCTGCAGCTGTTACATCCAGGGAGGTGGGTTGAGGATAAAAAAAGTCCTAGAAAGTGTTGGTTTATGGATCAGAGAAGCACTTAGTATGGGGAGGTCACATCAATTCCATTGAACTAACCAAAATCTAATGGTAAGCAGGGAGATGGAGACAGGGAAAAGCATCCTTTGAGAGGGCCTGGGGTATCCCATCATCCTCATATGTGTCCCTTCAGAAGGATACCAGACTCCTGCAGGTCTCCTATCTCTGACCTCCTCATGGAGGAAGCTCTGCATGGGACACATGACCTACAGGCAGGTGATGTAAATGCCTGCTGCCTGTCCATGCATGCAGGACCACTTTGGATACCAACTTAGGTGTCTTAGTGTGATGAATGTGCCCCCCACCTTCCTCACTACATTCAGAGACCAGATACCAGTTTTTCCACTCAGGCAATGTTGCCCTGATAAAAGAGTATTTTCATAAATTTGCTTGCATTGCTTAGCCTTTAGAAAATGACAAGTGAAAGAGCCACAAGTACTATTCACATGTAACTGTTAATCTCCCAGGAGTTACTCCAATCAAATTTTGCTGAGTTTGTCTCATTTGCATGGGCTGCTGCATAGGAAATAAATTCCTGTAAAATGTTTAAATCCTCTAAATCAGTAGTTGCCAAACTAGAAGTCCAGTCACTCAGCATAGTCCCAACTTCTAAGAAACAAATTTTTTCTCATCACAGAACCAGCACTATGCTAATGCACTATAACTATTTTGCAATCAAGAGTGTGACTGGTGAATACTTAGGAACAAACATCCACACAGATCATGCAAGTGCAAAATTAACCATTCCAACAATATTCTTAGAAAATTTATATTGCAAAGATTTCTCGGTTCTGTAGCTGTCTACAAGAGGTTTATCTCATGTATTAATATCTAAAAGCTTTGTTCACTTACTGGTTTTCACTTTATCCAAGTTTTGATTTACTAGTTCAAGTTATGCCATTCATAAGCTAGAACGACCTTTCTGGCTTTGGAAAGAGCACAGAGATTACCTTTGGAAAGCTGGGCAAAAATTAAAAGGAACAGACTAGATGCAGCTCTTAGTGAAACCAGAGCGGTTCTACTTATCATTAAGAACTGTTTCCATCTAACTGGAAGTTGTGTGTTTTGTGCCCATGCACCCTGAAACATGGTATGGTGTAGAACTATACATGGCAATTTTTTTTCCACCCTGATTTATTTATAAGACATCAGCATTCATAGATGCTAAAATTTTCTAGCCTAGTGTCAGTGACAGGCATTAGGAAGCAACTCTCCAGGAATTGCTTCTCCAGGTCCTTGTGGCAGATTCAGTGAGTCCAAAGGCTTTTTACTTTATGGAGTCTGCACTACCAGGCCTGAAATACACTGTGCTCAAAACCTTCTGCAGAGATCACCTCATAGGGAGCACAAACAATTGTAACCCCCAGTGCATTTAACCCCCTCCAGAGCTTTCACTGTACCTCTGTGCGAGAGCTTCTCCAGGAGGATCCTCAGGTGCTGCAGAACAGGGGGCGAAATGTCGTACTGATAGATGTCTACTGCTGGCACCCGCTGACACCTCCCAAATATTCCATCTGCAGGAGAGAGAAAAAGAAAAGAAAAAATACACATTTTTTTTTCTGAGAGGGAGAACGAAGTGATGAGATGTGCATTTCCAATGCATCCTAATTATATACCTGAGGAACCTCTTAAAAGGCACTTTAAAACATATCAAAGGACAACTGAAGTCATGAGATAGGATATTTTCTATCAAAATAAATATATACTGGAAAGGCTATTAGTTGGAGGAATATTCTATTCTACAAGTTACACATACAGTTTATTTTATAAAGTATTTTCAGACTTCTGCTTCCCAACTCTTTAGATGTAAGATTTATTTACTGACAATTCAGTGGGAGAAAACCCTTAATGTTCAGAGCCTACTATGTTGCAGATGAAAAGTGCAGCATCCAGAAATATAAATATTAATTTGCAGAAACTATGAGGATTTGCTGAAACATTTTTCATGCAGGAGCTGTGTGTTAGGCATTGGTAAATGAGAACTGAATCCATAATGGCTAGTAAAGGCTCATTTCAAGAAGTACCCTCTAATGAATGCAATAAAAGAAAGCTGCTCACAGAACAATGAGATATTAATGTGGCCTAATTTATTTAGCTCCATTCCATTTGTCTGAAATGACAGACTCTTCTCATCAATGTCTTTTCAAATCACACCTTCTAATTAATTTAGCTTCTTATTAGTCTTTATTTAGAGAATTGTTCATTTTGAGGCAAGCTTCCTGTGTATGTGTGGGAGGAACAGGGAGTTCAAACATTCAAATTACCTTTCTCTCTTTCATACAAAAGCCTAATTCAGAGCCTAGGTGCTTCACACACAATCTGACCATCTGCAATTCTGGGTCTCCGAGAAAGAAAGTGGTTTCATTTATTGTTCAAAATAGTTCTCTTCTATATAGTGATCCAAAGGAAGCAATTTAAATGCAACAAGTTTAATTAGCAAAATATTCTACTGCAATCCCAGTTTTAACACAGTAATTACTTCTGCTCTGATATTACATCTCTGCTCCAAAAGAAGAGCTACATCAGATTAGCAGAAAATAAGGGTAAGCATTAATTTGCAAGCGTCCATTCCTTTCTGTGCTATTTCACAGACCTAAAGGACTACAAATGGGAACTACTGGCCCAGCTGTTCACTAAACACAAATAATGGCATAAAAGAAAATAAACCAAACCAGGATGCAGAAAAAGGGCATTATTAGCCCTCACTGTTAAACACAAATACCTCATTGAAATTAGCCAACTTCTTCTTTCTTTGCCTTTCCATTCCTCCTGTCACTTACAACTGCCAAATTAAGTTAATCCAAATTGAAAACCTACATCTGAGTCTAATTTTGTTATTGGAAACTAGGCATAATTTGGAAACCACATAAGCAGATATGGACGGATTTCTGCCATGTAATGTAAAAAGCAGCCTAACAGCAGATTAAAATATTAATTTCTTTTTGAAAACCTGTTGCAGTTGAAAATAAGCAAAGTATATAAATATCAGTCACTTGTAAATGGATGGGTAACAGGAATAAATAAGGTTCTGATTCAGAAAGGAATAGAACATTTCAGTGTTTAGGAACAAGATTGTTCAAAATGAAACAGAGCTTGACATAAATAGCTCAGGTTTGGAATACCACCACTACTGGCTTAGGACAAAAATCTATGGCTAGACAAACAACTAATATTCCATAATTTTTTGAGATAATGTATCTTAAAAATGTTTATAACCTTATTTTAGAGTCCAGAAAAGCATACACATCAAGTACAATAGAAAGTTTTTTGTATGAAGTATCATTTAAGGGTATCTCCATGGATGCAAAAGCTAATTCCCTTCCAAACTCTAAATGGCACCAGACCCTTTCTCCTAAACTCCGAGTTTTCAGAAACCTTTAGCCTACTTCCTTTGAATAGAACAAAACCTATTTAAATTCTAAAATTAACAATTAGCACACAAGTCTGAGCTGCATTACACCATCTACCCAAAACCACTGGGAGCGCTTGGGGAGAAACTGCAAGTTACTTTGCCTTTTGTACTTGAACCATGGGCACAATAGGCTCTGGAGAGGTTGCAGCTACAAATAGCGCTGGGCTCTGCTCAGTGCAGCCCAGGGAGAGCCTGGCAAATACCAGCTCTGAAACACAGAGCATCTTTATACTGGGGATTACACTGGGACTGCAGTAGTGCAAATAGTACGTTGCATAGTCCAGCTACTTTTTCCAAAAAAGCAGGAATTTTCCCAAGTTTCTCTATTTGTTTGGAGTGGTTTTCCAGTTAGGGTTGGTTTGGTTGGTTTTGGTTAGTTCTTTGATTTTATTTCTGGTTTGTTTGGGGTTTTTTAATTATTTAATTAATAAGTTTTCTGTGGCAAGAGCAAAAGGATTAAATTGAGGTTGAGCGTTCAATTTTCAGATTACCTGTTAAATAAATTTTTTTGAAATTTCAAAGATTGCACTGGAGGGGGTGGGGGAAGGAGATCCATTTTACTGTGAAAAATTTGGAATAGGTGCCTCTCTCTTTCAAGAAATCTCTGGCAGATGTGACCCAAAGTCAGGGATGGCTTTGGTCTAGCACAAACCCCATTTTTAATTAAAGTACAGCTGAAGTTTAAAAACTGCCCAGCTTGGTCTCCCACGACCCATCCCAGGGCATGGTGACATTTACAGCAAATCAGTCTGCGGTGCTGCTTCCTGGACCAGCCGCACCCACCTCGGGCACACAGTAATATGTGCGGGGCTGTTGGAAACGGAAAAGCTCCCAGATTGGACAGTAAATGTGACAGGCAGAGGAAGTTCAAAGCATGGATGATGTTTCAGCAATGCCATACTCTGCCTGCCTACAGCTGGTGAGAGTGTGTTCATACTGAACCTTCATTAACGGTGTGTTCTGGAAAGGAATGTGCTGTGGAATGACATCTGCCCTTTACACAGGCCCAGAATGAGGGAAGGTTGAGGCAACTCCATCAATATACACGTATGGTTGCTGTTAAAGTGCCATCATTTGCTGTTAGCAAAAAGGAGCATCTGAAATTTCCATAATAATATCTTATAAGTTATACTCAGACCTGGAAGCATCTGTGTTAGCAGGATGCTAATGCTGACTTTTAGACAGGTTCTACACTTGTTTCCAAAGATGTGACTAAAACAGAAAAAATAATATACCCAAGGAGACAGTGAGATGTTTCTTTATCTATTTGGCTATTTTGCTGACAGGTTTACTATTTGAGAAGAAATGCAAGTATAAACTCTCACAAGCTTTTATTGAAAATCTTGAATTTTGAAAAAAGTTTATATATTATGAAGTTAGATGTAAGATTAAAATATATAAATTTACTCAACTTAGGTGCCCAGTAAGATCTGAGAGATTGGCAGGTGAACCCCTTTAATTAAAGACCACACTCTGGAGCATAGTATATATATTTACACTGAATATTTACAAATTCCAGTGAAGAAATTATAAATGATAGATTAATCATGAACAAGTCAAAACACAGGTTTTGGAAGTGTGATTGTTGAGAGAGGTTTAGAAGAAAACAGAAAATGCCCATCATTGTTCATTATTAACACCCATTTCTCATGAATTAGTGCATATTTATAACCTCTACTACCTACTGGGGAAGTACCACGTCACATTCACGACTCACATGTAGGTACAGAACTTTGTCAAAGAAGAGCACAAAAACCCACAGTTTGAAACAGTTTTGAAGAGTTGATTGGGCCAGCATTTTCACCTGGTAAGGCAGACAGGTATCATGTGCTTAACAGGTACTAAAAAATCTCTGGATGCTTGCACTGCGTGACAACCCTCACCTTGAAGGCAACATTATTTGTGGGCAGTTGTTTCAATAAAAAAAGAAAAAAATCTTTGTATAATAAGCTGTCCTTGGCAAGAGAAATATATCCCATCCTGGAACCACTAAGTATGGCTAACCTGATGACTGAAACTAAGATGCATCCAAGGCTTGGCACAGTTTTGAATAATACCAGCAAAAAAGAAAAGAGATCTTTTCAAGCATCTTTTGCTACTGAGCAAAGTTATGCACACTGGTAAGGACACTGGAGTTTGTCTGCAGGTTGCTGAAAGTTGATATACGTAAATTAAAAGATTGTGTTGTGTAGTAATTAATTATTTAGATCTACATGCAGTGAAATTTCACATGGCACTGACAAGTGACCTTTGCAAAGGAGCCTTCGAGCAGATGTTTTGAATCACCTGGTTCCTCTGCTCTTCAAACTTTGTGGGGCACCAGGAAGGAGGCACCTCTTCAGTGGTAGTACTCACATACATGAGCTGATCAACACTTCAGACTCCTTGCCCTCACTTCCTGACAATTGTAAAAAAATTATAAAGTAGAGCTATGCAAAACACTGAAGTTTAGCCCCACACTGCAGCCACTGTGCTTTGCTCCTCAGTCCTGATGTGAAACAGAAGGTCCACACACCCAGTGGTGTGTCAGACATCAACTTTTGCCACCTCTGACTGCAGCATTTGTGTTCTTAGAGTTAACAAGAGAACTTCCTCTCATGTTTCTGCAGTTTTCAATGAGCATTATTCTTCAGCTATTTAACCTCCTGTAAGAAAAGAATTCTTTCTTCTCACTGAATATGGACATCACTTCACACTCCTTCCCCCAGCAAGTCGTTTAAGGCATCCAGGACTAATGAAAAGGTCAGTGCTTGATGTCTTATAACCCACAGTTAGAGCCTGAGTTGCCTACTGGAGAGATTAAATCCTTTTCCAATGGGAAGCAGAATATTTGCATCTCAAAAGTCTCATGATACTGGACTTCATGGTCACAGACATGAAATGTTTTAGGAAGTATGAAGGAGACTGTTAAGAGTATTTCCTCTTCTCTCCCTGCTATTTCTCATAGTATGGCATTTGTTTTCAAAATCCTTTTTCAAAAATTAGTAAAAATGTAAAAACTTAAATATTATTGTTCCTTAGAGACTTTAAGTCACTTTCCAGGAGGCTTATTTCAGAAGATATATGTCCACAAATCCACAATGAACATTTACAAGTAAGCTCTTCAGCAAACAACAATATTTTTAATATTCCATTTATTAAAAATGATTTGTTCATAATTTATACCTCCATTTTTAAATTCTCTTTACAAGTAAGGTAGAGATCATACAGAGAGAGCAACAGTGGATTTTACAGCGTCCTATCTCACACAATGCTTTGCAGGTGTGACTCCAATGCTCCCAAACAGCAAACCCTCCCAAGTGTCCCTGCTGTGGTCCGGAAGCGAAGCTGCTGTTTGCAGTCAGGGGGAGCTGCACCGCCGCCCTTCTCAACTTTGAAAGCCTTTGTAGCATTTTATTTTGCTCGTCTCTGGAGCCCTTGGTTATTTTTCCTCAGTGGTCCTCGGTGATTTTCCTTTTGGAGCAGTAATAGTGGCATCTAGTGGACAAGGATCAGTCCTGGAGCACACGTTACTCACCTTCAGAGTTTATTGCTCTCGTGTCCATCTGACTTCATCTGCAATACCGAGTTCCAGACCCCTCAGCCCAATCCGTCCTTCCCAATCTGAGCAGCTAATAGGCATATGGAAGCTTTTAAGGCAGTTATTTGAAATTAAGAAATATGATTTAAAAATAAAAGGCTACAATATTTGTTTCTAGAAGTAAGGCATTGAAAAGACAAATAAGAAAAGGGCCTGGAAGGCAAAGATAACTTTGTAAATTCTGCTGAAAGCCACATCACCCAACAATCCTATAAAAGAACTCTAACAAGATTTAATGTCTTTTCTCACCTCTCTGGACACAGTTATTTAAGGGAAAAGATGGATAGCTTTCAAATAATCCCCACACCTAAACCCCCTGAATATTTCTGCTGATTGCAAGAATTGGATGGGATGTTATTGATTATGAAAGTGCTCATATTACAAGTTAACATTAACAGCAGCACAGGTTAACTATTGTGCAAATAACTGTGATAGGGCTGGGATTTGCAAAGCTCCAAATCATCCTGAGGCACATCTGAGCACGGATAGTTCCTCTGGGCTTTACAGTCCCCTTGTCTCAAGGAATAATTCTGAAAGCAAGTTCTGGAGGACTCAGTCCTTGCTTCATCAAAAAAAAAAAAAAAGCCCTCTAACAGAGGGGAAATATGATTCCAGGAAGTATTCCTGTGCTAACCTGCTAATTTAAGTGGTGGATTGTACAGTCCCAAAGCATTATGCACACTTTCACTTGAGAGAGTTTTTTGAGTTACAACAGAAATATGGAAATTGTAGAGAAAATAACTAAAAAAATTCTCAGTACAGCAAATGGAGGGAAGGAACAGAATGTGAAAAAGTGAGCTACACTTTAACAAAGCAAGAGGAAAGCCAACTTGCCACGAAAAGGAGTGCTCCCTGATTCCAAAAAGCCCCTAAGTTATTCAGCTAAGAGAATGAGAGGTCCAGATTTCAATGCCTATTTTCTGTGATTCAGAGCATAAAAATGAAGCTCAGACTTAACAGGTCATATTTAGGCCTTGCAACCACTGAAGTAATGGCCATGCCTTGGGAGGAAAGAGCAGGAGGGACTTTTAGGAAAGGAAAAGGTAGAGATGTAAAGAAAGCAAGTCTTAACATTTTGCTGCTAGAGCTAATGTTCAAGTGGAACAAAGCTGCAATAACTTGGCACTTCTTAGGGAACCAAAACTGAACTTTCCACAGCCTAGGTAACCACATGGCATGAAAGCTGTGGGTTTAGCTCAATGATGAGCATAATAAAGGATGAGAAAACAGCGACTGAATGTGGACATCTTCCACATCCAGATGACTACCACAGTTGGTAAGCCACAGAAACCATCTGCCTCTCATTTCTATCACAGAGACCAGTCCAGAAAACCTCTGAGGAAAAAAAAAACCAAGAACTTCTAATTGTAATACACTGAGAGGGCTTTCCTAAGCAAAGCTACATATTCAATATTAGTTATGATGTCTCTAAGAAAAAACAAGCTTGGAATCAAAATCCTCTGAACAGCAACTCCCTTTTTTGTCCATATTGGTAGTAAAGAGAAAAGGGAGAAAAGATTTAAATATATAAATCCTTCTCCAAGAGGATAAATACTTTAAATTCAAGTATAAGTCAAGCATTAGTAGGCTTACAATAAAGCTATCTCTTTTCCTGTAACATATTTAGCCACTGGACTACAAGATTAGCCTGTAGGTTTCCACCATACATTGCTGTCTCAATACTGAGAAATCTCAGCTGGGCACTACTCCCCAGTTAGAAAATGCCATTTTTTTCCTGGAAGAAAGACAGAATACTGCACCAGATTCTGACCACATCATTACCAGAAAGAGATGGATAAAGTTGAGAAGGTCAGAGAAAAATAAAAGAAAGGAGAGAGTCACATAAAGCCTTAAGCACTGAATTATCTGATTCTTTATGGAGAAGACTAAAACTTTAGGCAACTTGATTATTTATTACATTCTTGGGAGAAATTGAGTGAAAAGACAAAAATGAACAGTCTGAAGCCAACCCAGTTTCTACCAGGAAGAAACTGTTCTGGAGCTGTTCAGCTCCCTTCTGGAAGAGTAATGGAGCTGCTATTGCTTGCATTGCTTAAAATCCAGCCAGAGCAACAAGGAATGATAAAACATGAAAAATTCTTTTTTTTTTACTCAATATGCATTTATGAGCAGAGGTTACTGGAGGGACTAAGAATTTATTGATGGCATCAATGAGATGCAAATATACTAATGCTTATTTATGTACACTAATTTTCCAAGTATCACTGAGATGTACTTCAGTCACTTCAAGGATCCCCATTACATTTTCGGTTGGTGCCAAGAACCTCTTTGGTGCTGGCAAAGTCTTTGCTGTGTGATCTGACTGGAGCTGCTCTTGCATCTGTATTCCCAAGGCAAAAATAACTGCAAGGAAACATGTGCAGCAAAATGGATTTCTGCATTAATTTTCATTCTGTATTAAAAACAAAGTAGTGAAAGTCTTAACTTGTGTTGTCTAAGTGCCAAGAGCTTGTATTTTAAGAGTTAGTTATTAGGGGTTAGCAGGAGACTGTTCCTATGAAAACATGACTAATGACCACTCCATTCACATTCACCAGCTGCAGTATCTAATAGTTGGAGCAAACTTGGTTTATTCCTGTCTTTTTCCAAACTTGAAGCTTTTTAGATCTTTGCAGGACAATATTTATTGCTTTTGTAATCTGAGTTACTGAATTTATTCCTAAATGGAACTGACTTCAGATGTGCAAGGAATTATAGTAATAAAGATCTCCATCTTGTTTCCTAGCTACAAAGTATTGAAGAAATTATGGAAAATTACCTTATGTGAACCTGAAAACAGCAGCAGAAAATTTAAATGCAATCTTTCAAGGAGGGGATGGCAAATCCTTATAAGCTAGGATAGCTTCAGAGTGCTGCACCCAGTGGCCTGACCAAAACTGTTTGGAGCTGTCTCAGAAATCTGTGCCCCTTGCTCAAGGCTAAAATATGCCTACAGAAGCCACAGCACATCCAGCTGCCTCTGGCAGCTTACACACAGACACTGGAATAGCCCAAAACCTCACCTCAAACTTTGACATCAGGTACCAATAGTTTCTGCTGAACAGTCTGGATAGCATGAAAAATTTGCCAGTTTTCCAGCAAACTGCTTTAAAATAGCTAAATACAATACATACATGGGACCACCTATCGGAAGCTGCATCCAGGAAAGTTCTTCCTACTAAAACAGAGGTCCAAACTCAGCTTTCCCCCCACCATGTGACTGACCCTGAGCACTGCCCACAGCCTTGCTAATGCCAATAAAGGGAAGGGCAAAAGCACTGAAAGGTTTGGATATTGGGGATATGAACATGGCAGGAACAACGTGGGGATATGAACAAGGTGGAACAGGGAGATGACATCACTCAGTATGAGGAAGGTCAGAATGGGAAGGCAGAGTTCTGGTGTCCACATTTGAAGATGAATGATTAATTTTGGAAAGGGCATTGAGAGAAGCAAAAGAGATCATTTATGGGCTGGAAAAAGCTCTACAGTGAAATGACTTTTCCAGCACAGAAGTCTTCAGCATAGCAGATGATCTTTTGTCTCTCTAAGTAAGCTGCAGACAGATGAAATGATACAGGAACAGAGACTGGGAACAAGACTAGGAGCAGTTTCAGGAGTATTTATTCTCCTCAGTTTTGTGTGTTGCACTTCGTAATAACTTTTAAGACTTGTAATATCAGAAATTATGACAAGAATGGATCTGAGAAGCAAGACTTTTTTTTTGCTATTTCAATGAGTACAGAGACCTCTCAATACATGAAATGTGCAACCCCAAATTGCTTCCTATTTTACTCACAGAATGCATAGAACTAACATAAAATACTTAACATTTGTGCCTACTTATAAGTTACAATGGGCTTTTTAGAATATTGTATACAATTTAAAGACATTCTTTACCTGGAGTTTGGGGGCTGGATTTTAAGCTGCTCACACCCTTAGATTCTCCTGCAATAGGAGTGGTTAAGTACAGAAGCTGCCTACTCAGCACATAGACTTCTTAAAAGAAGACAGAATAAATAAGCATCATTTTGAACAAAATATTCATGCTACAAAAGAAGGAAATAATCACTCATCAAAGATTCAAAATAAAACAAAACCTGAAAGCCAGGGCTATAGGATCAGCAAAATAAGTCTCTGAAATAATATTTTACTAATAAGCATCCTACTGTATCTTTCTAAATTTCTCCCTGATATTGCTTATGAAGTGCCAGATTCTTGATGGGAATAAAAAAACCACACAGAAAATACTATCTGGTTTTTGCCTCTTCCTACACTCCAGTGGAATGCTTTTCCAGCAGAAACCATCATTTTTTAGTATGTTTTGGTAGAGTTAACAGCAAAGGTTGCAATCCTCAGTGAAGGACAACACCTCTACTCCAAATTCCGTACTCCGAAGCTTCTGCTGCATTATTGACAATAACTACACCCATTTAAATAGCACTGCTGAACTAATGGCACTTATTAGATGCATAACTCTTCACCTGGACCTCAGCACTCAGATTCCACTGTTCTTAAACACGTCACTTCAGAGTTCTTCTGTTTTGCCAGAGCTTTGCAATTCCCAGTTGTGCAGCCCAGCCCACACTCCTGTTCTGGCCAGCAGGGTGGGAGTGTGGGCACCATCAAACACCTCCCCATGGGCAAAAATCCCAACAGAACTGCAGGCTTCTCAGTGGAAGCAAAGGGATAAGCCAACATTTTTAAAACGTGAGAAAAAAAACCAGAAATGTGAATCTTGAAGGCAAAAGTCACCAACTCCTTTCCCCAGCCATATTTCAGCTCTAATTTTCCAGTCAATAAAATGCATCTGTCATGAAGTGTAATTTGGATATACTGTAACAGGAAGGATTTCCAAGCAATGTACAGATAGAAACAGACTTAGATACATCCAGATGTTTTTGTTTAATCTAAAATAGCGTTTTTTCTCAAAGGCATCAACCAAAATAGTCAAATTTTATCCTTTTATCCAACTTCTGCATACCTAGTAGCTGCAGCAATTTTGAAATGTATCTCATGTATTTCTTCAATGTCATTGAGAACAGGAGCCAGACAATATTTTGTTAAAAATATTTGCTACTATTTTCAATGTTTATGAATAGACAGTGTATCAGCAGGACATCCCATTTCTCTTACATCTGGAGCATCACCCTTTCAAATTAAAACGTTCACCCCTTAGTCAAGAAACGTCAGTCCAGAAAACAACCCACAAATTTTAATAAATTCAAGATCTTAATGCCAGCACCCAAAGTCTTTTGCACAAATTCGTTTGTCACAAAGTTCATATTCTGCCTCAACCACTGACTGCTGTCATATTTGGTGCAACTTGTTATGGGTGGAAAGATAAGCAGCAGGGCAGCAGAAAGAGGAGGTTTATCTCTGGCAGCTAATCTCCTCAATCAACAGCACTCAGCTCTGCTCAACAGCCGTTGCCAAGGAACAGGACCAGCTTTTCTTATCGGCTCATAATGTTTCATTGACTATTCAGACTAGAATAGAAAGCTGTGACACTCAGGGTTATAAGCAGCACAAAATGAAAATGGCATATTATGTGGTATGAAGAGAAATCTCTTAGCCCTCACCTTATCTGGACAGTGACTGTTACTCAAAAAAACACCCCACCAAAAATCATCTATCATTTTCTGCTCTGCTTATTTTAATATCACAAAACAAACAGTAAAATATATCTACATAAATAAGATTACTTTTTTAACATTGTTGGCAGGTCCTCAGCAATTCACTGACATTACTGATACCTCTTACACAGAAAGACAAGGGTTGTGTAGATCCCTATTACATTACTGCAAAGTGTTTGCTTCTCATTCTAAAGCTATTGCAGCAGCTTCAATGCTTTGAGCGATGTCTCCTCACAGGAGCAGGGATGTTCCTTGTACCCTGATAGCCATAACCAGAGTAAGACAATCGGTGCAGAACCAGCATCATTACATTTTTTTTTTTAACAGTATTACTGCTTTTCTCTCCTCTCTTCATCTCTGCACACAATTCTGGTTTTCAGACTGAATATTGATACTCTTCATGCACTTGAACAAAAGTAGCAAAGCCTTATTGCATCTCATCTGATCATGAATTGTTAGCATAACCACCTTTCCTGAATATCCAGTTACTAAAATTTTAACCTGAGGTCATCCAAAATCATGATAAATTGTAACTGTCCTTGTATTAGCTTGTTATAATCAGTATATCCAAAATTATATCATTATCCACCACAGGGAAAAGTGGATAAATTGGTAAAGTGGTAAATAAGTAAAAGAATATGTTTAGACACATTCACTGCATCAGTGAATCACCCAGTGATACACTGCCAAAATTGAAAAAATGTTTGGTTACCTGTGTTCCATCTCAAAGAATGACTAACCACCCCCAAGTCTACATATTCAGAATGCTACAAGCCCTCATATTTACATGGGTCCAGAAAAGGAAGGAATTTTACACTCATGGAATTCTGTGTTTGCACACAAAGTTTAGGTATGGATACAAGACAAATATTCATAAGCCCTGCAAGTACTTCTGAAGGATGCTGGGCTCCCCAGTCTCTTCCTGCATGAACTCATTCAGTTACTATTAACCATGTCCACATTTCCATTCGTTGCTTCCCAAGAGCCACTGCCAACATTTCAATGCTTTCACTACCAGTGAGAGCAGCAACATTTCAAATAGGAGAAAGTATTCTTTCCTGTAACAAATAAGGGCAATGGTGATTTCACCCCAAATGTTTTGAGTTTTAGGAAAAAGTGTTTTTAAATCTGACACAACTCAGCAAACCTTGCATAGGAGACTGGACAGGTAAGTCAGGAGTGTAGTTATGACAGATTTCCTCCAAAGATACCAAAGAAAAAGAGGCACATGCTGCAGGTGATTTGGCTAAACTAAAAACGAAATTGCTAAATGGAAGAGATACATATGTTGATATGAATAAAACAACAAAAAACTCTAAAAGTCCTGTGGATTCAGCCTTAGATGAGGTACTATTAGTTTTCATCCAGTTTGGTTTTTCATCTAATGAACACTAAGAGGAGGTGTTACACCTATTTTCATTTGCTTGACAATAATAATAAAGTAAGAGAAATTGAGAGGTATTGGATTTTCTTCTATCACCAACTGAGAAAATTTATAAACTTATTATTAATTTGAATAGATTTATCATTAATTGAATAGATTTCTTTTAGTTTTATTTATTTATTTTAACCACATTGTAAAACCACCAAAATAATTACATTTCCAAATCTATTCTCTTCACTCCACTTGTGTATTTCCAAATATTTTCCCTTCATTCCACTTCCACAAAGATAAATAAACTAGAAAAAAATTGGGGATGTAAGTTATTTTGGTTCTTCCAACTTTTGCTGTTTGCTCTGAGTCAGGGAGAGACTGTTAAGATCTTGGTCATGAGGAGCTGACAAGGTTCAGTGGAAGGATATGATGGCACAAACTGAAAGAAGCAGAACTTGTTTCATCTTCTCTGCGCAGAGGAAAATTCAACCTGCTATAAGAGAGAGGCCTCTTCAGCCATGACCATACAGTGCGGCACAAATCGCTGCAGGCGATTGCAAGACTCAGGTTCCAAGTCCCACCACAAAAAGTGCACCAACTCTTGGGGCCAAGCACTGTCCTGTTAGGATGTATCCATCCCCTGATGTTGCTTTTTGAAATATGAGCACCAGAAAAACAACTAATTCTCTGGCAGTTTGTAAAGAGCATCATACCTCAAAAATCCATTTAAATTTCTTTGAATAATGTATAATTGTTCCCTCACTCCTGTGCCATATTAGAAGTGACATTCCATCCGAACATTCACATCAGGATCCCTAAGGGCCAGAGCTTAAAAGCTGAGCACAGACACTTGAGGAGCAATGGAATAAAAAATCTCAGATAAGCACAGACATGGAGATCCACAGTTCTGTGTGTGCATAAAATCGGTCACACAGGCTGCGCCACAGGCAGGAAAATCCCAACTGCCAGGGCAGATCCAGCAAGCATTTCCATATTATATATATTATATAGCATGTAACCTATGGAAGATGGCTGGGCCAAAATCTGGGTAGAGGTCACTGCTGCTCTTTTGACTTCTATCCCATGTGGACTGTGTTCCAACACTGCAATTTTAAAATCCCTGTCACATTGTTTTGGTTCCTTTATGGTTTTGGTATCTGGAGCAGAAGACAGGGGGAAGGACTTGGCTGAATAGAAACTGATAGTGCAAATCAGACACTGGAATAAAAATTTTGCAAAGCAATATGAAAAAAATCTTACTTTATATTGAGTGCAAAATATTACACTCAAACCCAAGAGTAATTACAGAGAAATACAGTTTTCATGCAGATCCATCATTAGACTTCATTCAAGTAGAAGAATTAGAAGTACCCTCTTTTTACCCACAGGCAACGCCTTATGCTAAGCTGCTTCTATACATTCAAGGAATTGATTTTAACAGCACTCTGGGTTTGTGTTTCCTTTTTTTTTTTTTTTTTTTTGGTAAGAGGGCTTCAGAATAATTTCTATAAAACCAACATGGATCATCTTTAATTACTGCATTGCAACCATGGCTATTTAAAACCCCAGTCTCAGCAAAGTAGATGACAAACATTAATGAGCAGTAATGCACACATGGTATTGTAAATGAAAGGATAATGAAAGCAATTTATTTGAAAATTAAAATATGATTAAGAATGGCAGTCTATGCTAGGACCCAGATGCCAACGGAAAGCAACCAATGTGCAAGCAGACTGTCATTAATTTGGGAACCATACGAAATTGCTTTCATTTCTTTGACAGTTTTTAATATAAAGTATCTTAACTAATAGACAGCATATATACACTGGAAGCCACAAGACCTATGGAGATTTTTAGAAAAAATTAAGAGCACTGCAGGGAAAGTCTCCAAAAGGAGACTCTCCAAGACAGAGATGAGTATGTTTGGAAAATATTTCCAGTTTTAGGTAGGATGAATTGCACTTTGCAAAAGTGCCTCTCTACATTGGCTCTGGAGACACTGCCAGTGCTTAACTCCCACACAGAGCCTAAACTGGGGTCAGGTGAACCCAGAGCAAATGCCAAAGCAGGTGCTCACATCAGCACCCAAACAGGAACAGCACACTGGGGGTAGGCCCAAAATCAGGTGCACTGAGTTAGCTAAATGCATGCAGGGGACCTCTAGAAGCAATTTAACCACAATAGTGTTGTCCTTCACATGTGTTAATAAGCCTTTCTGAGACTATGCAAATACATTTAGGATCTAAACTGGTTCTGTCTGTAGAGTGTGGGATGTTAGTTCAAAGGACCTCTAAACTTTTCTACAAATCAGAATAGAGAACACCTTGAATACCTGAATTAATCTTATGTACTAAAGTAAAAATGCTCTTTTTTCAAAATTTCCTGCTTACCCCAAATTGCACAACAGCAAACCATACTCAGAAGCTATTAAATTGTCATATATACTCACATCTAAGCATTCAAGTTTGAAAATATCAACTTAAATAACTTCATCAGAGACAATATGTCAGAGGGGCTTGATCTCCATGACAAAGTACCAGGTCATACGTCTCCAAGACCTACAAATATATCAGGATGAGTAGTCAAGCCCTTCAGAAAGGTTTCTCTTTTTAAAAAGTCTGATTAAAGCACACATAGGAGCTGTGCTGAACAAAGCCAAAGGACTGCTCTGGCTTGAGGATACTGAGCCCACTGCTTTTGTTCCAGCAGCAGCAGGTTAGGGTCAGGTGTCAAACATTTATCAGTCCAGTTTCAGGAATTAAACACAGTTGTTTGGCTAGCTTTTCTGAGGAAGATAAAGTTCCTGCTAAGACATAACTTCTGTGACAAAAACCCACTTCATAATTATATTAACTTGGACCTAACAGAGCACCAGCTCCTCAAAACAGATGATTATCCCAGTGTCTTCAGTGTTGTTGCAGTCTCACCTTGAGCACTGTGTGCAGTTCTGGGCCCTATCATTTAAGAAGGATGTGAAGGTCCTTGAATACATCCAGAAGAGACCAACAAACCTGGTGAAAGATCTGGAAGGTACATCCTGTAAGGACTTTGGGCTTGTCTGTTTTGGAGAAAAGGAGCCTGTGGAGTGATTTCATTGCTCTCTACAGCTTCCTGAGGAGGGGATTTGGAAGCAGAGGTGCTGAACCCTTCTCCCTTGGATGCAGAGATGGAATGCACAGGAATGGTTCAAAGTTGTGCCAGGGAGGCTTACACTGGACAGTAGGAAGTATTTCTTTCCTGTGAGCGTGGCCAAGCAGTGGAAGAGGTCACCCAGAGATGTGGGTGATGCCCCAGCCTTGTCAATGTTTAATGCCTTTACAGGCTTTAACCTATGACCAGCCCTGAAGAGCCCAGGCAGTGGGACTGGATGGTCAGTGTGGGCCCTTTCCAAACGGAACATTCTATTCTAAGGTCCAACTCCACAGCAAAACAGAATACTAAGCTACTATGAACAGGATTGTGTCATACATCTACTAAAATATGTGTACAATGTTTACCAGATCTGTAGATTAAGGAAAATCAAGGTAATTAAGAAATAGCTTCTTTCATCATACTGTCTTTAATAAAATGATACTTTTCATACACAAAGCATTTACCCCACTAGCAAAAAACACACCATAAAAACCAAATTTCATCAATATGGCTCCCAAGAAACAGTGTTTTCCACTGTCTCTGTGGTCTGAGGAGAACTTCCTATGCAATATTTGGCTGTGCAGTGAACACAAACCCTCCTAGCAGAGGTGTGCACTACTGAGCCCTGCAGACATCTTCCACCCATTTTTGTCCAGGATATTACATACTGTATGCGTTTATTATAACGATAGAGGTAAATATTTCATTACATAAAACAAAACTGGTAAGATTTTAGGGGTAACAGCTGTACCCCAGCTGAGCTGCACTGGTACTTTCTCACCACTAACAGCACAGGAAAGACAAAGAAAACAGTTTTATCTGCAGAACTCCATGTCTTCACTAAAGGCCAGAATACGTTTCACACACATACACACCTTTTTTTTTATTATCTATTATTTCTTTGCTTTAGTTATTACTGAATTTTACAAAGATTCTTAGAATTCTCAGCTTCTAATTATTCCTTTTCTGTCAGTCAAGCCAATCACTCAAAACATCTTCTCAAAAACTGCTCCGATCTCTGTTTGAACAATGCCACTTTTGGGTCAGTGATAAGGGCTAATCATCAATGAAAAATATAAATAGAACCAATGGCTGCTTAAAACTATATTTTAATCCTTAGGAATCCACTGGGATATTAACAAAAGGTGGTTTTGTCTGCAAAAAGGCATTAACATAGCCATTTATAAAACTAATAGGAAAGCGAGCAGTGCTCCAGTAATAATGAAAGTACACTGCAGAATAACATTATGGAAATAGGATACCAAATTGAAGAATTGACCTTGGGGCCCTGGCTTATCCTGGATGAAGATGACTTGTGAAATGAAAATTTGGCTGTAATTTGCTCTTGCCTTCCCTAAAAGGTTGAAGGCATTTCTATTCCAAATGAATAAAACCATCGTTAATTTCTTTGCATTAAGCAGAATGTTCTTAAATATAGTTATTTATGGGTATTGAAATACATCTTCAAGTCTTATTCTTAGAAAACTAGAACTGGTTTTCTGGGAGTTCTATCATAGTCCCTTTCTAACAGTTAATTTTTAAATCAGAGAGAAATCTGTGCTACATCTGAACCAGCTGGACACACTAATGTTGGAGTGTTTATTCCTGATTGAACAGGATACCTCAGGCTGAGCATTTGATACCATAAGTGAGAGTACAATGCATGAGGACAAGAACATGAGCACACTCCTTCAAATAAACACATTGCTTCCAAATAACAGTAAAAATTTGTAATCTGCTATAGAAAGAAATAACAGCTAAAAATAAAAGCTTTATAGTTTTGTTTAACATGAGACATTAAACAATGGCCATCAGTGCATCCACTCCAGGGAATGTCATAATATGGTTGTTACAATCAAAAATGAAAAACTCTAAACAAAGAAGTTACAGGTGGATAATACTCTATGCAAAGTCAAAACATTTGCACACAGTACTGTTTGTGAAAGCAACAGGCATGTCTCAAATACCATCAAGATCTGAGGGATAGAACACGTGCTATAAGATCCACAGTCTCACAGCACGCCTTTTACATGAGGAGTTTAAACTACTGATATAACTGTAGGGCCCAGCATCCCCAATAATTGCTCAAGAAATACAAACATACAACAACAACCCCCCCACACACACACACAAATTTACATATAACTGTACTTTATATGTGCGTATATATATGTATATATTACATACACATATGAAATAAAATACCAATCTAAAAACTCTTCCCTAAGGAGTATTTCTGGCATGCAGATATGGATCCATGAAGTAAGAGCTTGGCAACACCAAACACAGTGCAGTTTCCTGAGCATACTCTGCACGCTCCACGGAGGAGAATTTCAAGAAGGAGTCTGAAGGACAGCTTTAAGTGGGTTTAGGAATGGTTACAAATAGAGTCTGTCACACACAGTGGGTGTAAGGGAGAGGGGCAAAGGTGCTCATTTGAAAATGGATACAAAGAAGATAAATCCTGAAGTAAGTGGTAAAACAAAAAAAGGAATTAAAACCTCTATTATTTATAAAAAGATAAATCTAATACATTCCAAGTCCATATTCATTATGATAAAAAACTCAAATTACATATCTAAACACAAAGATTCTAAATTTGCTAAGAATTTTATCAAATCTCACATTAAAAACAAAATCGTATTTTTCAGATTAGAAAACTCTTACAAGATCCTTCCATTCATTATTATTTTCTTTTGTTAATTGAAATCAACCACAAACAATGAAAACCTTTCAGAAATCCATGATTTCTAAGACAATCTGCAGCAGCAGCAGCTTACCAAGCTTTTTAAAAATAATTATTTTTTCTGTTTCATTCTACAGTGGATTAATATTTGATCTACTGCTTTACACCAGAGATAACATAAAGTAATACAATTTACATTTCATGTCCTCATCAAGCCACAGTCCCTGTGTGAGAGGGAGCCCTAAAGCTCCTTTGGCTGCAAACTGCACTGTGCTCAGCACCCTCCTGGGCACTTGGCCTGTATAGGCAACACTCAGGCAGGACTTTGCCACTGTTCAGCCCCAGTTCCTGCTCCTCCACAGACCCCCAGGGACAGCTCCTGAGCTGCAGCATCCCAAGGCACACCTTCAGGAGCAGCACACACCCAGTTGGCTGTCAGAGGAAGAAGGATCACTCTGCTGCTCAGATGCAGGGCACGACAATGGGGCACAGGCACTTCTGTAGCCCCCAGAGCCACAGATTTGTAAGAAGACATCATGAACATCAGTGGAAATTGATTCTCTCCAGGATTTTTTCCTTGAAACACCAAAGCATCTCACAAGCACCTGACACCATTAACAGAAGTGCAATTTTGTTCAACTGAGTTTAAAGCCAAGTACAGGACAAGAAGAATGAAAGGAATTTCTTCTAATACACGTTGTATTTAACACATTTCCTCTGATATAAATATATCAGACTTCACCTTCTCACTGTTTTTTTCAATGTTCCTATCTGGAAGGTGGCTCCAGAGCCCAAAGTCTTGTAAGGATCCTCTGAGTCTGATTCTGAACCTGTTAATGAGTCATTAGTACCTGTCTGCTCTCCCGCTAATTCAAGCATTTAATTAAAACACAGCCCTTTTCTCTTCCTGGCCTTTTATCAGCCATCTACTGACAGATATCAGCCGCATCATCAGGTATGGATGGGTATCAGGAATCATCTCTCAAGGAGCATTCTGCAAGGCTAAATAGGATGTCCTCCTCTAGTTTTCTCACTGACAAAAGCCTTGTTCTCTAATCTTATTATCAGCCTTTTTCCCCATGCTCCAGTTTCAACTAAACTTTCTTCAATGCATTTAAAAGAAAACATCCATGTAGGTATTCCAGGTAATGTTTTGTTAACACTGTGTACATTGGTACTTGTTTCTCTTTTCCTCCATGCCCTGGATAGATGCATATACTAAAATTATTCGTGGTCTTTTATGGTAACATCATGGTAAGGACAAAAAACACTTACAATTACTTCTCCTCTGCCATTTCCAACTAAGAATTGTTCTAATAATGCTCAAGTTTTTAATCCTTGATTGAAGAAACTTTCACTTTGTTTTATTCATATGACTTTATCATTCTACTTCTCAGAACTGTACATCCTTTTCATTGTAAAAGTCCTCTTTTTATCAAAAAAGTAGCTCCATTTTCTCTCACTGCTATCTTAATATTTGTGCTAAATCCAAAAGTAAGATTATATAGAAAGATCTTTTACAAAATCAATTCTTCAGAAATTCTTTTACAAAGCTCAGCCCAAGTTCTTCTCTCATTAATTTTACCCATTGACATATTGTGTTAAGATATTTTATTCACGTAACAATTCCTTCAATACTCTCTGTACTCTAAAATTTAAATAAAAGTTACTTATATAGACCAACCAATGATTTACTCATGTCCAGTTGATGCCATTGTCTCCATTTCCTTTCTAGAAAGTTAGTTCTCCTTCAAAAATAAAAGAGAACAAAATGAAGCAAAGCTTTTCATGTCATTGGTGTGATTCATCTTGGGTATATTTATATCACTGCCTTTCCCTTTTTCTCAGATCAGATTTACCAGCTTGCATTTGCGTGCCTTAAACAGAAGCACTACTAAGTCTTCTCTACCCTCTGTTGCTTTGCTTACCATACTTGCTGCCAGAACCACAATTCTGGGAAGTAGAATAGAGATTATACAGCATCAAGTTCCTTAAAGAGGTTTTCCTTTGGTTAATTTCTGTTCATTCACCTCAGCTCTAGAATTGTCCCCTTTGAAAACCTTCCTTGGCATGAAGGTAGTTCAGCTGGCAAATGTGTTGCTGTCTTATTACCTGGAACATTAACTGATGAGGGGCAACAATTTGAACTCCAGTTTTGTGTATCTCCTGTCCATTTACAAGGCCTTCTTTTGAATAACCACTTCTAGATGGATATTTTAGTGACACAGTCCAAGCAGCCACAACCACTAACTAAACAAAAGAAAATATATATACAAGTATGTGTGTATATATATTCTAATATTATTACATTTCTTGACCCTTATTTAGGGGATGAATCAGGAAAGCACCAAGAGAGAAGAATCAGAAGAGCTCCGATACACAAACAAAAGTCTTACAACAGATGCCACATGCTGAAAGCAAAGGTAATATGTAGATGCCCTGAGATTCTGTGCTTCAAACACAGGCTCTTTCTTACTAACTCAGCAACAACCTCTCAGTCTTTTACAACATAGAGCTGAGCTGATGGCAAGGCACACAGGAGCTCACAACTCTGCACACTCACAGGTTGGCATCTCCTTTCCTGTACTTGCACACCAACCATGCTTTCTGGAAATCACAACAGGAAAGGTTATTACAATAGTTAACATGATTTCTGTACCTTTACTGCATGGTTGCACTTATCAATATGTTAATAATTTCTTTAGAAAACAGATGTAATATTTACAAAGCAAGGGAACACCTGTACAGAGATATAAACACAGGTATTTCTCATATCAGTTTATATAATTCACTACCAGATAATGGCATTATGTCAAAAAGTTGGTAAAGAAATGCTTCAAATTTGATTCATGCAGTACAGAACATGCAAATTCCTAAATAAGATTAAAATATATGAAGTCGATTTATCATGTTTCATGGTAAAGACCAGCAATGTGGTTTGGAAAAAATTTCTGCACCAAAATTAGCATGTGGACTGACAATTGTATTGTTTGTGAAACCTCAAAATGCTCCCATTTTGTTAAAGATAAAAGAATACATCCATTGTTTGCTGCCTTGCAAGTTCAAAGGCAACAAAGAAATAAAGAAAAAGCCCCTCGGTTTGTTAAAACTCTGAGATATATTTCCTCTCTACTGCAATGTAATAGCATTTTTATTACTACACTTAAGCTGGAAGTCTAACTAAAACAAACCGAAAAAAACAAACCCAGAACTGACAAAAATAAATGACACAAAAAGCTCTCAACTCTCTTCAGTGTTCAAAAAAGTGAATTAACATATTTATTGAATTACATTGGCAATGAAGACAGCAATATATTGAAATTCATTGATTTTTTTTTCTTGACTTAAAAGCAACACAGATGCTTATTACAAAACAGCGGTTCCTCTTCTCATTTTTCTCAACCCTTTTTTAACAGCCACTGACACTGACAGTTTCAAGCTTAATTGTACATTCAGCATGTACTGTTAATGACATTAGATAAATGGATCACATCAGAATGCAGTATCGTCAAAAGACACCACGTGCCAATCTTACAAATTTAAAATCAAACAAGCTACTCTGTAGACCCTGACTCTTCAAGTTGTTTATCAACTGAGTACTGGAGAATATTTTGAATGTCATTATACATCAAAAGATGAAAGATGTGCCTACCACAGCCCATGTTCCATTTATACAATGAAATTTAATTACATGTTTTAGCTATGCTGCCTTAGAACTAAGGTAATTAATGGGGTACAGTACATTGGTGTTTTATTCATTGTAAGCCCTTATTTTCAGAGAGCTTAATTCATCATGCAAATTTTCTCTCTTATCCAAGGGAGGAGCCTGTCACAAACACAGCAATGTTTGCTGCAACTGTGCTAAAAAACAGTTGAAACTTATTTGCAGCATCACATGTGATGCTGTGAGAACGAGCCTGACAAATCTTTTCCATTGGAACGTATAAGGCCTCAGAATAACAGCTGTTTAAAATATCAGTTTGTGTTTGGAGGAGTTTTCTTTGTATACATGTCTAATCAGATCTCTGAACAAAACATTCTTGGCCTCACGCAAAATGTTTCTGCAAGTCCCTTATTAGCACAAGCAGTGACCTTCTCAACCTTCTGGAAGCAAGAGATGTGTGTCCTCAAGCTGCAGGATGTTGGGATAAAATTTTCACCTGTGTAGGCAGTTGCAAATTCCAATCCCCAGCACCCACATGAGCACCAGAATGGACCGGGTGGTGAGCAGAGGAGTGCAACTCACTGGCTCTGCTCCACAGTGGCAGCGCCGACTGCCCTGGAGAGGGGCCCAATTAACACAGCTCCCAGACTGCCCAGGCCTCACTCTCTGCTTGGAAAACCAGCCCTGCCACCACAAGCCTTCCAGACACCCCAGATTACACTGACTGCCTTCGTGCATGTGCAGCAGCATGGAATGGCTGGATCCATCCTCCACAATGGGTATGGATACACACTGAAATAACCACTGTGTCTCCTTCCAAACTCCCTGTTATTACTCTCACACATTCTCGGATTTCCAGGGAAAAAGAAGCAGATCCATAGTACCAATTGCCCATAAACTATGCACCTTCATTAGCCAAATTTAGTATTTCACCTGCTCCTAATATAAGGATACTTGAAATGTGTGGGTGAGAAGTTTCCAGGGAGTCTGATCTCACTAGATTTATTGCCTCCACTCGCATTACACAGTGTAAGGTGTGTGGCATTTCTTTGAGTATGTTGGGCAAATACTTCTTTCTCCAAACATACATACAAAATAGAGAAGCACAAAGCAACAATAAAAATCCCTTTATCCTCAGTCCACCAAAGCAGGCATATGATTTCCAATAAGCAGTCATCCAGTGTAGCAAAATCCTGTGACAATCAACAAAAGGGGCAATTTAAAGATGCAACATTGCCTTGCTTCTGCAGATCTAAGACTTATTTTAAGCTTTTTGTGTGTGTGCGTGTGCGATCAAATCAGCATCAACCCAATTATGCCTAAGGTCTATCTTCTTGTTAGATGGCAGGGTCAGTCACAAATGAGCAGCCTCTTGCAATTTTCCATCAAATCAGCTCTGTAATTTGAGAGCTAATGCAGACATCTCATGAAAACAAATCATCAGACAGTTCTGGTTCTCCCCCTCCTTCCCAAAATGAAGTGTTCAGAGGGATTTGGGTTTTAGTTTAAAAGCCAATTCTCATCTCTGTGAAAGCCAATGCAATCTATAGTAAACAAAAGTCAGTAGTCATTTTTAGACTTCTATGAATATTTCAAGCCTCTGTGCACCTCTTCTCCAAAAGCAGTCTCACTTGGTTCAGTAAAAGAAAGATTATCAACTTTAAGCACAAAATACAAAGTAAAGGTATTTTGCAAGAAGCGAGACATTTGCATGAAACTGCAAAATGCAAATCTGTTGTCATAAACTTACTTACTGAGAGCTCAACACCATTTGAATAGAAAAATTCAGAAAAAAAAAAACAAAACACCACCTTTATGTTAAGCACTCTTCATAATTCATAAATACCTAAAATCTTCAGAAAACCCTGGTTATTTCCAACAGAGGGAGAAAGAGACTGTGCATAATGAACCACAGACAAATCCAAACTTGAGCTGTTCCATTCACCCAACCTCTGACTTCCTTCTAACAAACTAAGCCACTGAAACGGTACATCTAAACGGCCAAGGTAAACAGTAAGATGATAAGGAAGGTCCCTAAATTATTCAAAGTGGTTTCTGGGCTTCAAAAGATTCCTTCACTTTGTTCCTTTGTATCTCTACAGCGATTTAAGTTTGCCTGGGGCTCTGACACAGACAGCATTGTGCCTGTGATGTTGAAAGGCAGCAGACTCTAAGTTTGGGCAGACACTGCTCTGTCTGGAGCACACAAAGAATGAGACGGACACTGGCAGGCCTTGGGATACAGGCACTGTAACTCTAAAGTCTTTGCCTTCTGTCTGCTTTTTTATTTCCATTTTCTCACACACTATAGAACTTCATGTATGCCAGACTGAGCTTGTGAGTCTCTCAACAGGTCAAAAATTATGGTAAACACATAGAATTTTTTAGGTTGGAAAAGACCTCTAAAATCATGGAGACCATCCATTAACCCAGCACTGCCAACCCAAGGTGTGGCCTCACCAGTGCCAAGGCAGTGGGACAGTCACTTCCCTGGTCCTTCTGGCCACACTTTTTCTGACAGAGCCCAGGAAGCCATTGGGCTTCTTCCCCCCCTGGGCACACACTGGCTCTTGTCCCTCCAGCTGTCAACCAGCACACCCAGGGCCTTTCACACGGATCAACTTCCCAGCCACTGTGACCCCAGCCTGAAGCACTGCAGGGAGTTGCTCTAACCCAAGCGCAGGACCCAGCACTTTGCCTTGTTGAACCTCATACAATTGGGTTCAGGCCACTGATGAGCCTCTGCAGACCCTTCCTGCCCTCCTGCAGACCAACACTCCAAACCTAGAACCATCTGCAAACTGACCAAGAGAGGACTTGATCCCTTCGTCCAGATCCCTGGCAAAGATATTTAACAGGACTGGCCCCAGTACTGAGCCCTGGGGCACACACTTGTGACCAGCTGCCAGGGGGATGCAATTCCGTTCACCGCCACTCTTTGAACCAGCCAGCCAGATTTTTACCCAGCAAAGAGTTCACCCCACCAAGCCATGAGAATATTGTGGGAAATGGTGTCAAAGGACTTAGTAAAGTCTGAGTAGACATATCCACAGCCCTTCCCTCATCCACTAAGATGGTCACCTTGTGGAGATAGGTTGGATAAGCAAGATCTGCATTTCACAGACCCATGTTGGCTGGACCTGGTTGTCTGTACATGCTGCATGATGGTACTCAAGGTGATCAGCTCCATGACCCTCCCTGGCACCAACATCAGGCCAACAGGCCTGCAGTTCTCCAGGTCATCCTTCCAGCCCTTTTTGTAGATGGGCATCACATATGCTGACTTCCAGTCCACTGGGACCTCCCCAGTCAGCCAGGAGCACTGGAAAACAATGCAAAGTGTCTCAGTGAGCACTTGCACCAGCTCCCTCAGCACCCTTGGATGGATTCCATCTGGTCCCAGAGACCTGTGCATTTCTAAGTGGTGTAGCAGACTGCTCACCATTGCCTCTTGGTTTATTGATGCTCCATTCTGGTCCCTGTTCTTGTCTTCCAGCTCAGGAGGCTGAGACCCAGAAAACAACTGGTCTTACTGTTAAAGGTTGAGACAAAGAAGACATTAAGTACCTCAGCCTTTTCCTTATACTTTGCCATTATGTTTCAGCAGCCAACAAAAGATGAAGAGCCTCCTCAGCCCTCCTTTTGCTCCTAGTGTATTTCTAGAAACATTTTTGTTGTCTTTTATGGCAGCTGCCAGATCAGGTTCTCTAGTTGGACTTTGGCCCTTCTAACTTTCTCCCTGAATAACCTCATGACATTCTTGTAGTCCTCCTGAGGTGCATCCCTTCTTCCAAAGGTCATAAACTCCATTTTTTCCTGAGTTCCAGAAAAACTCAGTTCAGACAGGTCAGTCTTCTTTCCCACCAACTCATCTTATGGCACATTGGGATGCCCTGCCCCTGAGCCTTTAGGATTTCCTTCTTGAAAAGGGTCCAGCTTTCCTGGACCTCTTTGCCCTTCAGGATTCTCTCCCAAATGACACTGTCAACTTTTCTCCCAAGTGGGACAAAGCAACCCATCCAGAAGTCCAAAACAGAGCTGTTCTGCTGAGCCCAGCTCCTTACTTTTCTAAGAATCAAAAATTAATTAATGCTGTTAACATATGCTCTTACTGATAAATAGCATAGAGACAGCACTTCTAAAGGGGACCTGCAGCTTCTAAAGAGGAAAAAAAGGGATATCAGAGTCAACATCCTGCCCTAATTCACAGGTCTGCTGCTGGTAGAGCCCACAAGTGTTATGCTGCTTTTTTGTGCTTCTCTAATGTCAGCAGCCCCATTCTTAACAGCAGACAATAGGCTGACACTGAGCTTAGGAAGGTTTCTAGCGCGTTGCCTTTTGGATAAAGATATCTTTTTATTCTCATATCTGCAGAAAAGACTGAAGGAAATACCCTTCTAAGTCCTGCCAGCTGCTGGCAAAAGGCTCTGGAGTGCACATCCTTTCATACAGATTCCCACCGAAGGCAATGGGAGCACTCACATGAATGCAAAGTTGCTAAACCAGGCACACCACAGGAATTGAAAAGGCATCTGCTAATTAACTTTAAAAAAATCTATTTTCATGAGATTTATGAATATACTTTATGTGCTTCTCTGTGTGCTCCTCAGATTTAGATCCCAAAATGCAGGAAAAGACTGAGACCTGAAAACTGGCAGTTCAGGGTGAGGATTGGGACCTCATACCAAAAATGTTAATGCAGAAGCTCATAAAAACTTTATTCTCTGTCTAAGTACTCACAGTGCACAGCAACCAGTGTAGTCTAGTTTTAATAAGGAGTTTGCAATTTGACCCTAAATTCATTATGTGCACAGCATTGCTGCCACAGGGACAGCAAAAGTGGAATGGCAGCACTGTGGAGAATTTTGATGTTATTGTCCTTGGAAAAGAAAGATCTTGGAAAAACAGCCATGACTCAAGGCCAAATCACAAGTACAGTCAAGCAAAGGATATGGTGCCCTGCACAGCAACACACACACTCACCTCAACTACCATCTATTCCCAATTTCCATATCTACAAACAAAATGGCATAGGGCCAACAGAAAAAAATTAAAAAACTCCCTCAGACCTCTGGAGAATAAGAATTTTATTTTCTTCTAGTTAGAGCCCTTTAAATCTGTTTTTCAGTAGTGGTCCAGCTCTGTCTCTGCTTCCATAAGCAGTTACATCAGTGAGCTAAGATTTATAAGAAGTGAAGGTTGCTTTCTCGGATAAAAGGGATTTTCTAATGTCTGGCCTTCTGGATGTTTCTTATGTAGTTGTTTGGCATTCAGAAGCACTGTCTGGTTATTTCTATTCCAGAAACCTCAAGAAGCAATTCATGTACTTTAGCAAAGACACTGCCACGCTGCACATACTCACTGGATCCCTGCCTGCTCTCCCTACAACACTGTGATATATTCAGAACCAAAATATTCCTCTGTAAGCCTTATAAGCAGGCTTAACCTTTACAACACATCTGCCACAGTAAAGTTCACATGCAATATCTCAGGTATGCATTAATGTGATATGATATGGTCTATACAAACATTTACAAACATTATGTATTGCACATGTACAGAATGGCATAGCTGGAAGTGCTCTGTGCCTTTACCATAATGCAGATTAATGCTCCAATGACAGCAGTTTTGCAAATATCAGTTCAGCATCAACAACTATTATCTGTATGTAAAAGGCAAAAGCTGTTAAATCAGCTTCTTGGTCGGTCTGCTAAGCTGGACCCTGCAAATATCCACCATCCAAAGGAGACACTGACGTACATATGTGACAGATGCCAGATCTTGTGTAGTTTTACACACATAGTTTTGAGGTACTTTTGAAGATTTTAAAGATTCTAAGTCTGATTGAAAAATGCATAGTAGCCAAATATTTATCATCAGATTTCTAATTAATTTCAGGCCCACAATGATAGTGAATTCTTTAGTAACATTTTGCAACACACTTTTTCCTGAGTTTTCAGTGTTCCACATAGGTTAGCAACATCCATTTGCAGTGATCTTCCTGCCAGCATCCCAGAATTACTCAGTAGCAGCCAAAAGAGGACAAATCACCCAAGTGAAGATGTAGCTGTGGCACAATTTCTATCATGACTTTATTCATGGGAAAGAGAGGCAGAAGGAGGAAAAAAAAGCAGCAAGAGTTGATATAGCATTTACAGCCAAGGGCTGTGGCTGTGCCTGCATTAAAAGTCATGTCTCCATTTCTAGTGCCCTGGATTAAAGCAGATCCCATCTGACTTGCCATTTAGTTATTCGCACTGGGTTTCAATCCACAAGGTGCAATAGGAGAAGAGTACTGGGGGTTATTTAGGTGGGAGATGACAAAGCTGCCAGGAAGAAAGAAAAAAAGTTTTCAGTAACTAAAGCAGTAAGAAGTGCTTGGAATCGACCCACACACTTCCTCTTCCTGGGTATTTCCTTTCCATGTCAGATATCTAACTTTTCCTTGTACACACTAAATCTTTAAATCATATTGTGCTGATAAACTTCTGCTTTTCTGCAAAGACCCTTTAAACCCAACAAAACATCACAGAGCTTCCCGCTTGCCATGGCTGAATTAAGGCTTTCAGTGAAGTGCTGACTAATTCCAAATTGTGAGCAGCAAACCGTAACTAAGGGCTCACAATAAGGAATATTGCTATGGATGGCAGGAAATGCCAAGGTCCTGCCACAAAATCTATTTATTGTACACCTCTCACAGCAACAGCTGCTCCTCAGGAAAATACATACTTTGACAGCATTGCTCTAATACTGCAAACCACCAAGTAATTACCACCACACAACTGTGGATTTTATTACACAAATGTGTGAGTTCTCAGCACACAAAAATTCAGAATAAGAAATTATCTGTATTGACCAAATGACAAAAGTGCAGGACTGAGGCCTTTTGATACTTAATGTTTGAAATGGGGAGAAATATTCTCATGAAAATTCAAAGTTCTCACCTAATTAAATATGGAGTAAATTGATCTTCCTCCATGTTGTCTATCTTCCAGGAACATGGTGAGAATGAATCTCTAGACATAAGAAATATTCATATGTGGGGTCTAGAATATGCTCAAATTACAGGGTAAGGAAATTCAAAATAACAGCAATTACATGCACTATAAAAATATTTTTTCTGTTACTCTGGAAGTACCTTATAGAAAATTTGCAGATGTGCATTTATAGCCTATAATGACAACTGAAAGAAAACAATCCTTAATCTAGGGGGGAAAAAAGATCCCTGCCATTGTCAGAGCCATGATACAACTGTAATTCCAGCAGAGTAGGATGAAGACATAATACAAAGCAAAGCACTAATATTATTTTCTTTTTCTCAGCTCCTTTTTTCTTCTCAGTAGCTTATGCCACTACAGTGGCAATATCAGTTATTTTCCAATCTTTTGCAAATGGAGAAGGGGGAACGGGAAATAAAACATCTCTTATTTGCTCATGTTTGGATTTTCAATATTTTTTCCCTTGATAGCGTCTCCTTTGAGCAGTAGCAGTGTCAATTCCCCAGAGACAGAATTCAGGTCTCAGAAATATGTACACAGCATACAAATCTGCCATAATGCTCTTTCTAATAGTTTGTTAAACTGTGAGAAATGTTACCTATGGAAATACATATATGCATTTCATAAGCCCAAAGCCAGGGACTGATGCCATCTGCATTGAGCCATAACAACCATTCCTTTGCTTTATAGAAAATGCTCAGAGTTTATACAAATAACTAAGTTTGAATGGCTCCTGCCAGGATGAACACATCTATCAACACACAGACTTCACTGTGCAGTCCCAGGAACTGCCTCCCAGCTCCACATGGCAGTGTGCACAGGTTGCAGCTCTGTGAAGAAGTTCAGGAATTATTAGGCAGGCCTGAGCACAGACTGCAGCTCTCTGAAGAAAGCCTTCTTATCCAGCAGCCTGCTCGAGCCTGAATCTCTTCCCAGTGTCACCAAAGGGCAGTTCTGCTTCCCTGACCTGTACAGCCCTGGATCATTTTGCCAATTAGTATAAAAGGTTGTGCTGAATTTGTGATGTGGGGTGTGAAAACAGAGTAGTCACCACAGTGGTCACAAAACACCCAATAACAGAACTTTTAAGTACTCCTGATTATGAATTTATCTGCTCATGCACAAGCAGTAGCTTATTGAGGTCAGGAAATTTAACAGGGCAGACTTTTCTTACCACATGCCCATGTAGCACTGACCAGAGTGAAGATGATTTACTGGGCAGACTGCTACTAAATGAAGTCTGAAGGTTTGCAGTAGCAAAAGCACCCTGCTGACAAGAATTTCACCTGGATGTATTGTTCTCAATTTTCAAAATAACCTGCAGGTTCCCCAGACAGACAGCTTCCACAAGCTAAAAGGCAAACATTCAGCAAAACGACAGCATCTACGCTGGTACAATTCCAGCTCACCTTTGAATAATATTTCAACTCTAAACATTTTGTTCTATACAATTGCCTTAACAACCATCCCAAGGCCTGCATATCTTTTTTTAGTTTTTTCCACATATACTTCTAACAAGCACCGAACTCTGCCTCTTCTTCTAAATCTTGCCCCTCTACTTTATTAGTTTAGCTTGAAATCACAGCCTGCAGATGAGCAACATGAGCCTTTTATCAGCCAAATATTATTCTGGTGTTTTACGAGAGATGTTTTACAAAGTTAAAACACTTTATAGAAATTATTTAATGGGTATCATTTATCACTACAATGAATGATAGAACTCCCATATTCTCATCCTTTACAAGTCATTATCCAGAGACAGCAACACACACGTGTCAATGCCTTTAGCTCTGCTCACCTGCGGAAGGAGTCCTTATGAACTACATCTCTAAAAGCATTTTCTTATTGTAGGCTGGAATTCATTTTCGAGGCACTCATTTAGAGCCAGAGCTGACAATTTTAATGAAGCAGCTCTCCATGCACTGCTGTCTCAGAGGGATCTCTGAACACCTCCTCGCTGCAGAAACAAAGTTCACAGCACGAATTAGCGTTTCAGAGCTGAAACACAAAGCACAATGCCACTAACAGCAGAAGTTCAAAATAGCCATTAATTCTGTAATTCTAAGCCTGGGGTTTTGAAAATAGCACATATATTCAGAGTGAATGATTTTTTAATGCCTTCCTCCTTCTTTGGCCTTTATATATAGCCTTGACTGACAAAACATTTTTTAATTTTATTAACACACAACATGCAAACTAGACAGAGACAGATTCAGTGATAAAAATGCAAAGTCTATCACCAGGTACTATAAATACCAATAGGATTATTTTATTTTTTTTTTAATTGGCCACTTTCAGACAAAGCATAGACAGTGATTGCCAGAGTTATGGCTTAGACTGAGATGTGGCAGAAAGGGATTATGGCTCTCCACACAGACTGATCAGAACAGCACATTCCCAAATGTGCTTTCCAATTCAAAGAGGCACTTGAAGTTTTAATGGAAATTTGGTTGAAGCGCAAGACAACAAACACTAAAATACTATGAAAGATTGTACTGCTGATTAAAGATCAAAACTTCTAGACAAAAAGAGAGATTGTAGCCATTTTGCAATGAGTTTATGAAAATGGCCACACTGGAGGAGTTATTGGAGTCAGCCACACAACAATACAACAGCATCAGTCAAACAAGAAAGCCCATGCGCCTGTCAAGACAAGCCAGCCTGAGCCATCCTGCTAAAAAACATGATCTAAACTGATGTGCTAAGTAAAGTAGTCATTCACTAGATATATCTAGATATATTATCTTCCTTTACCTCAGTTTCACAAACAGTGCTGTTGCAGGAAAAAATTGGCCAAGTCACATGGTTTCAATGAAATCAGAGTTGAAACAGTTCATTGATTTGTTAAAGGTACATAATTAACTGGCCATCAGTGAGCTATACATTCAGGATCAATATCAACAGAGGAACGGATAAGCACCAATACCAGTCACTTAAAAACCATAGCAAGAACTCACAATTTTCTAAACATCCTTCTACCACTAGATCCCAAAAATTTCAAATCCCTGTGGTCACATTCACGCAGTTGCCTGCACACACACAACCTACTCACAGGCAGAGTATGAGGATCTCCCTCTTCTGGGGTACAGGTTCCCATTTACAAGCACCTCCCTTGGGAGAACGTGGGAGCTCCAGCTCTGTGCAGACCTGTCCTGCTTTCTGCAGTTGCATCACTTGCAACAGTGCACAAAACCACCCAGAGCCAGGTGTGGATGCCCAAGGTGTCCCCTAGCAGTGGTGGATGCCCACAGTCTCCAGCAGGGAGGATACACCACTCTGGGCACAGGCTGTGATGGTGGTGGGGCAGCCTCCAGCACTAGCAAACACCATGGTGATGCTGTTCTGGTCCCATTTCTCCTCATTGTAGTAAGGTTTCATGCTTCTTTTACACTTCTTTTCAAGCTACCTCCTTTTGTTTGTTTGTTTTGAAGCCCCCAAATGTCTCTAGGTAACTCCCTAGTTACCATTTAAACCAGCTAATATTCCTGTTAAGAAAACTTTCTTCGTTTTAATTTCTGCTTTAGCACTACCACTTTTTGGGCAAACATCCTTTAAAGCAGTTTTGGGTATTCCATTCACACACAGTGTTTACTTTTACATTCCTCTTGCCATTATCCAGGCCATGTTTCTAGGAGAAGCAGCTGTGCCGATCCTCCCATAAGTGTTACCAATAGGTTATTATACACAATAAAAATATTTATGCTGGGCATTGGACAGGAGACGTGATAAATGAGACTAAGTTTAATGGTTGAGTTCAGCCAGACTGCAGCAACATTTATGGCTAGACCCATTTATTAGCCATCAAAACAATTTAGTAAGAATTAATGTGAGAGTAGCCCTGAGGAGAAGGACCTGGGGGTGTTGGTGGATGAGAAGTTCAGTGTGACCTGGGCTCGGGGCCCAGAAAGCCAAACATTTCCTGGGCTGCAGCAAAAGCAGCATGGGCAGCAGGGCACAGGAGGTGAGTCCCCACTCTGCTCTGTCTTATGAGACCCCAGCTGCGGTGCCGGGTCCAGCTCTGGGGCCGCAAAATAAAAGGACCATGAACCTGTTGGAGCGAGTCCAGGGGAGGCACAAAGATAGTCAGGGGAGAGGAGCATTTCTGCTATGGAGACAGGCTGAGAGAGTTGGGCTTGTTCAGCTTGGAAAAGAAGACCTTGGTGGACCTTGTAACTCCTTTTAGTATGTAACAGGAGCTTCCAGGATACACAGGAGAGGAACATTTTACAAGGGCCTGTAAGTGACAGGACAAGTTGTCTTAAGCTGAAAGAGAGTAGGGTTAGATTAGTCATTAGAAATAAATCCTTCACTGGTGGTGAGGCACAGGAACAGCCACCCAGAGAAGCTGTGGAAGCCCCACCCCTGACAATGTTCAAGGCCAGGCTGGATGAGGCTCTGAGCAACCTGGGATAGTGCAAGGTGTCCCTGCCCATGGCAGGGGAATTGGAACTAGATGATCTTTAAGATCCCTCCCGTCCTATTATATGATTCCATGAACTCTCAACTCCAAGACCTGTTTTTGTAGAAACCCACTCTCCTGTAATGTACCCATAATCCTCAGGAAAAGAAAAATGATTGTTTGTACATGCACAGCATTGGCAGTTTCAGTCTTATTCTCCCCAGTCTCCATTTCTCATTTGGAGAAATATCACTTTTTCCCATTGAGTAAACTAATTAATCTTGTTGAAAAACATAAATACACATAACAGTAAAATAATAATTATGCATTTAGCACAGGGTTTGGATATTGTGTGCAGCATACACAGACTGAAGAAAATAAAAAAAAATATTGCCATGAAACACAGAATAAGCTCTATCTATTGAGAAAAAAGTGGCACCCTCAGATGCCTACAAATTCAAATAGCTGTTTAAATGTGGACTTGCATAAGAACAAGTCTGGCCCCATAAATAAGTACTTTTGGGGATCTGGTCCACTGACTCTCAGCCTCTTCCAGGTTTGAAGCTACAGGACAGAAAACTGCAATTCTATCTCCCACTTATGCCCAAAATAAATAAATTCTAAATGCTTGATAATAAATATCACTTGTGACATCATCCTAAAGGGTAAGAAGCAATTTATATTTATTTGAATAGACATGAAGGACAAATATGACCTATGGAAATATGTTAAATGTCTTCATGTGAAAACCAGAACTCTAACATTAACAGAAAAATTGTCTCAAAGATATTTTCTTGCATCCCAACCAGTATCAACACACCCATCTGCTAACAGTTGTATTGAGTAACTAGATTCACACACCTGATCATCTTTCAAAAGGGCAAATGCCTTGGTTTCATCAACAATATACAAAGGCTTCAAGGAAAGAAAATTAGGTTTAAATTTAAGATTATAGATCTACTAAACTGGTTTGGAAGCCAGCAATATAAAAATTCAATTTCTAAAACTCTCTGCAGTTTTGAAACAAAGAAATATCATTGGTTTTAGGTTTTTAATTTAAATAGACTTTGCAGCTTTATTCATGTTGGCAGGGAAATGGATTCAGACCATGGTGAATGCCTAGTAAGTAAACATCTCCGAGGAAAGAAGCAGGTCACCAGTGCATAAAGTGGGTTTGGGAACTGTTTAACTCTGTTTCTTCTCGATATTCATTACAGCAAAGCACCCAGGGCTTCTCTTTGACTTTACATTGTTTATTGCAATTTCCTCTCCTGAGAGTTTCAGACCTTGACAACACAAGAAGTTTCAGCAGCAGCCCTCGAACTAAACTGTCTCACCAGAGAGCCCACCCTGGCTATGAGTGTGGGGTCCGAGGGAGCCTCCCCGGGCTCAGCCCTGCAGTGCCCCCAGTGTGGGGGTGACACCAGCACTGCCAGCCCAGACGCAGCAACACTGGGACATAACCCGGCTCCTTAGTCAGCTCAGTAAGGACATTGTTCTACAGCAAGAAAGCATAGAGGGCATGAGGCTGACTTTCCTGACATTGTGTGTGGGTTTGAAAGAGGATAATTTTGGAAATTCTACATTTTGGAGTTTCAGCAGCAGAGTATTTAGTTGCATTTTTTCTGATTTTTGTCAGGGTTTGGTTGGTGGGTGTGCTGGGGTGTTTTTTGTTTAATGAGTTTGACCTTAATTATCAGAATAAAGCTCTGGTAATTGGGAGACCTCTGATTTAAACCCCTCTTAATGAAAGGCGTGGTAGTTAGAAGAAAGTTGTCAGTATTATAACTTAAAAAAACAAATTAAAACACTATTGAAACTTTTTTCCTGTATATTCTTCATCTCACTTAGGAAAGATTTACTACATTGTCAGTGAATTAATCACTTATTTCCCATCACTGGTTTCCAATAGGCAATGTTGAGCAACTGTTAATTTCCCGTAATTAAATAATTTCATAAGCCAGAAAATAAACAAGTGCCCAGGGTTTGGTAATCACTGTTTCTCCTCAGTGAACAGAGAGGGTAAGAAAAAAGAACAGGAAAACGAGCAGGACAAAAACTAAAGAATGGTATACACAGACACTGTAAGATTAATATGTTCAAAAAAATTTAAACATTTCCAACCAGAAGCAGCACTTCTCATCACACCACCCTAACAAACTGGAAGAAGGCAAACTCAGAAATCTCAAAAAAGGTGGAAAAAAAACTTCAGTGATCTGAAACCTTTTCTGAGGTAAGAAAGAAAGTTAAAGTGGTAAGAGAAAAGATCTGTGTTTCATATTTTGACCATGTCTTTTTCTTCCCCATGAAGTTACATCTTGCTTTCTACTTTACTGACAGAAAACTGGTGTCATATTACTCAGATTTTATTCACACACACACCTGAAAATAACCTTATTTTCTGCTATCCTAGCTATGAATAGTCACCTGAATTAATCCTCCTGACAACCTCTGGCTAAATTGTTTAAATGTTAAGGAAAACCCCTCATTTTTTGAGACCAAATACAGCTGTACAGTCATGGACTCCCACCATTAAGAATTCACCAAGAATTTAGCTTATACCAACATACTGTTGCTGAAAATTTAATAGATTTCCACCACTTTCCTCTCGTTCTCTTCTATCCCAAATAAAATAATACTCAGCATAATTTTATTCATTTCACATAATGTCATAAAAATCTCTACATTGAGGACACAAGTGTAAAATCTAAAGTGCCTGCTTTCTTTCCCACAGATAGCAAATTTGCCATTTTGCCACTTAAATTCAAGTGGGGATATAGTTTCCAGCAAATGTGAAGGCATCAGCAGTGAAACAACATGTTTTTTGAAACATAAATGGCATTTTTTGACTGTTGGCATTAAAAACACTTTGGCATGAAAGTGCCATATTCTAAATATAAAAAGCAGTAATTAATTCCATACAAAGCCAGCAGCTCACTAGTGATATAGTTCTTGTTTTCTTCAAAATCTTTAGGGTAAGAAAATAAGTTTCATCCTGTAGCGGCATATATTTTCATAAAACTACACAGTGTTAGTCAAAATGAGAACAAATGACTCAAGTATGGCCAGCAACTTGTGACACCTGCTAGTCACAGAAAAGAATTTTTAAAAACCAAAACAAAGCAAAACAAAACCAGCAAACCACTGATCATGTGTGCCTGGGTTGCTTCATTTCCAAACACATCTAAGGTAAGTGTTAGAATTTTCCAACAGATAAAAGAAAGAAAGAAAACCCTCAAGACTGCATATTTGTTGAGAGAGTACATTAAATACCATTAGCAGAAAGAAGGAAATTGATTCTTGCTGGAATTTTACCAGGCAACCATTCTGCCAAAGCTTTGCTCTAATGGCTTGCATCTTTGTGTGCTGTACAGAGGCACAGTTTGGCAAGGCATAGGTACCCTTGTGATCTACACGTGTGCAAGAAGCCACATGCAAAATATTGACTGTAAAAGAAGTGGTTGCAGCAGAATATCAGTGAATTCATTGCTGAAATAAAGTCAAACCTAACTTGTCTTAAAAGTGCCCACAGCTTTTGTTCTAAGTTTCAGACATGTAGGTTCATTAGGAGAAGATTCATAATGCTTTTCTCATACCTTGTCAGTTCAATTAGTTCTCTGCTTGAAAAATTGAGAACACCAGACTCGAACTTCTTAAATTTTTTAATATATTAAGTAATGGGACAGGTCACAAACTTGACTGACTTGAGACATTCCTTCACCCCACCATGACACCACACTTCTGGCTACATAGTTTATAAAATTATCTATTTTTATACCTATGTAATACATATATTCCTGTGCAAAAAGAAGGGACATACACGGGAAAAGTCATTAACTCAGTTAAAAAATCAAAGGGTATCAAATGGGAAAGACTCAAAAGATGAGGCTGGTTTCTGAAGCTTTGTTACTATGTTGAGAACAAAAGACATTTACAATATTTAGCAAGATGCAGGTTCTGGGAAACTGCTTCCCATTGACTGGGATACCAATGTTGCCATGAGTTTGACATGTTTCCTCTGAGTCTGCTCAAAAAGCAAAAAGCATAAGTGAAATGAGAAAAGACAAAAGATAACAGCACGGGAGGTTGAATTCTAGTAATTAATTCCAAGTGCCAAATTCATATGAGATTTTCTTAATAGAGCTTTCATTGCAGGGTTAACCTTAGAGCTACATCAGTTTAGTCTTAGCTTGGTCAAAGTCTCCACAACGCCCATTGACACTCAGCTTGTATCCACTGCAATTGTGTCCCAGCTGGCTGATATGCAAAGGCTGCCACGAATTATCTAAAGGCTACTGGCACCAGCTGCATAACCCATTTGGCTACTGGAAATAGTATTTCATCTTCTTCACTACAATTCAAAAGTTTTACCCACCAGTTCAGGTAACAATTATGATGTTTTGCAGAACAGGATATTAACCCAAACATCCCCTTGGGAGGAAGCTGCTCTGCCAAGGATAACCCAAGATTTGATGGAGTAACATCCTGCATAGCCTGGAAGTTTTGGAGAATGGCTACAAGTGCCCAATGTCTGCAATGGATTGAGAAATTCTGAGTGAGCAGAGACCTACAAGTATTTGTATGAGGAGCCTGTCCCTGCTTCTTGGTGACAGAATTACAGATGAGCATAGTCAGGTCATACATCATTATTAACAATAATTTGTTGTTATTATTATATTTTTATCTGGATCTTACCTACCTCAGATT
The DNA here is from genome assembly GCF_047495875.1 of Pithys albifrons albifrons. NCBI lineage: Eukaryota > Metazoa > Chordata > Aves > Passeriformes > Thamnophilidae > Pithys > Pithys albifrons. The sequence goes on from NC_092464.1 coordinate 10,349,973, forward strand.
TCTACAGCTCAGTAGATCCTTGTTTTAGTAAAGACAGCTCTGTGCATGGCACTCTCCTAGCTAAGTTTCTTCTCCCAGTTCAGTGAGACACTCCCACATCATTCCCAGTTCCTGTCCTCACTGAGTTCTCATGGAAACCCAGCACCAAACCTCTGCTCACCTGGCAGGTTACCAAACCCAGCACCAAACCTCTCCTCACCTGGCAGATTCTCAAACCTGTCTGCAATGTACCATTTCTGTTGAGGTGGTGGGAAATACAGTGGGGACACAATTAGGTGCACACTCACAGTCTAATCTCTCTACCTGGCCTGCATCACCCCAGCAACATTAAGTGTTAAATTTTAAAAGCTTCAAACTCAATAGAGAGAGTTTCATACCTGGACAATGCACATTCTGGGGCACTCAGTGAATGCAGCTCCACATTAACCTTGCAATGCTCTTGCAGTAATACCTTGGATCAATTAGGTTGCTTTTACTTACAAACTAAATGTGTTTATTCATAGAATGAGTGTAAGTACAGCCATAGTTCAGTTCTGTGTTCTACTCAGAAATAGAAATATTTGTGGGATTGTTTTGTTTCTGTTAAAAGTCAAAGCATCAACAACACCCAAAACAACCAAAGTGCTATGACAAAAATGTATGAAGCCTTTGAAACAGATCAAAAGTACAGTGATTTGTTTGATCTAATTTTCTTTAAAAGTGAGTATTGAAATATTTAACATGCTTAGCTCTCACATAAGAAATTACTGTGCAATTTCACTCTTTCTTCCAAAGTCGAAATTTCTCTCTTCAGCACTTTTCCCTTAAAAACCTTCCTTCTAGTTCTAAATATGGTAATCAACAGGAAGAAACAAAATTCCAATTGTGCATCTGTATTCCATTCCACGGTAGCTGAATTCACTTAACCTCATGATCAAGATGTACAGTACATCTCACTATTTGCTCTCCTGTTTGTAGGAAATTAATATTCTAGCTAGGTGCACTTGGTGTGTGACTGAATTCACAAATGATGTTATCAACAATAAAATAAATAAATCATGTTTCTTACTAAGGCACCATGGCTTTTTTTTAGATGAAAATTATCCTTGAAAACAGACATGAAACATAATCAAATAGACAAGAAAAGAATGAAAGAAAATCTCAGAAGGGTTTAAGTATCTGAGATAAAAGACATATAAAACAACTTTGGATGTGAGGGAGAAAAAAACCCCACTTGAATAAGAACAGAGAGAAATCTTGAACAGGAGCAATATTTTTGTGTTTCAGAGTAGAGGTTTCTTCCTTTCAGAGATCCCAGTGACACCAGCAAGAATTTATACAAATATGTACTGGAAGAGCAATAAAAAATATTCAATAAATGTAATAGGAGAAAACTAAAGGTTGCAACTATGCTCCCTATGTGGTAAGGTATTTGATGCCTTTGTCTTATATTTAGAGACTATAATATTTTATACTTTAATTTTATGAAAATCCATCAACAGTAAGGCAAGAATTACAGTGGCAAACATGGAAACAACTTTTCTTACTGATAGTTTGCCAATAGGCAAACATTTTCCTAAATCACCCAAGAAACCACACCATTCAGCACTAGTGCTGTGCACTGGATCACTACTGTATTACTAAACTCTTTAAAAACCTTTCTCACAGTGTGAGTCCTCTCAGTGTTTGTGTCTCAGCCATGGAATATGCAGTCATGGTGAATTTCCATTTTACTGCCTAAAAATACAGTTTGTAAAACTCAGCTCAGCCACTGGTGCAGTTCCACAGGGCTCCATTTTAGGGCCAGTGCTCCTCAATATCTTCAGTAACAACTTGGATGCAGAACTTGAAAGTGTATTAATATAACAAAAAATCAGCTCCCACATCTCAGGCACTGCCATGTTGAGGCACTGTCACAACCTTTTCTTAGTGGCCCTGGCTGCCCTTCACACAAAACCACCAAGTTCAACCCCAGACCAGTCTCCTGCAGGGTTGCAACTGTTCAGTGCATGTGTCAAAGAAGGTATTTTTTACAGGTGTACAAAGAGTCCCTGTCACTTCCACACTGGTGAAAGAAGAGGGCTAGACTGGTCCAGTGAACTCAGCACTTCAGTGGAAATGACAAATTTTGCCATCTCATCCATTAATTGGATTCAGAGTTTGGAAAAGGTATGGAAAAGTATTACCTTTGTCCCAGAGTCAAATATCTCAGAGTCAATTATCCAAGTGGGAGCCACTGGACAGCTTAGTGGAAAGCTGAGTACCCACAGCCTGGATGGTACCCAGTGCCCAGGCTGGTGCCCCGCCTGTGCTCTGTGCTGTACAGCAACATTTTGGCCTTAGGGCAGAGCAGCATTTCAACATCAAATGTTTCCCTTTGTCTGAAGAAAGCTTTAGAAATTCACAACATAAATATCTGGGGATGACTTGGGTCATCACATCTCTCGGGGCACTTCATTTCGCATGCTTTGGGACTAGTTTTAAATGTCTCAGACAGACATGCCAACAGCAGAAAAAAAATACAAAATCAAAGGTGAAGCTAAATTGTCCTCAACAACCAGCCTTTTGAAAAAGAAGCACAAATTAATCTCATAATCAATAGGCACTTTAGCAAACTTTTCTACAAGACTGTGCCAGAAAGTTATGGAGAACAGGAGGACTGTACAGGACCAAAACCTGAAAACAATAATGAAAGACAGGCTGCACTCAGGGTAGGCCATCAGCAATGCTTCTCAGCTTGGCACAAGAAAAGTTAATGGAAGTTTCTGCATTGGCTAAACCACATCTGTCTAACATTTTGACAGAATTACAGAATTCTATTGCTGTCACTGAGGCACTTTAATAGAGATCCGATCACTTGCATAGTTATAGGTCAGTCATTTTTTATATACATTTCTATGAGAAGTAACATTTTCATAAGTCTAAAACTCCAAGGTCTTGAATGACACAGCTCTTTTCTGAGCGAATTATAACCAGTGGCTCCATTGATTTCACAAAGATGTGCCTTGTGAGCCAGGATGACAGAACAGTACCCCACAGACACAAATAAATGCTCGTGCATATGATAAACAAAAAAGAAAGGAAAAAGGTGTTTCTAGACCCTGATTTATCCCTTCCAATGCATATTCACCCACGGCAATGAAACACCATGTCAGAGCCAAACTCAGCCAAAGCAGCACATTTCTGTAGGACCATGCAGGAATATTAGCTGAGGTCTCAGAGAGAATATAACCTCGTTAGAGCAACATTGTGCATGGGCTAATTAGGCCTGCCTCTCAAGCAGGGCTAATTATTCCCAGTATAGCAACATACTGATACTGCTCTGCTGCTCCTCGGTTTTGGTGCTAGATTATTCAGCAGTAGCTCAGGGATCTGTACCCCACACTTGTACTCAAAATTATAAACAGAATCATGAGAAACTGATGTATCCTTCTGAGATAGCAGCATGATGTACTGCACTGCCCCAACTCATCCTTCAGGGTTATCAAAGGGAAGCATTAACATGTCTGTGCACCGAGATCTTCACTTAGGTGGGAAATTCCACCACTAGACCAACGGTTGTAGTACAGAGAAAAGTTGAGATGAGGGGAACAAATATCCCAGGACTGGAGTCCTGAATGTTACAGTCACCTCACTATGCACATGCCACACTCAGGAGGCCTAAAAAAAAAAATTGTAGGCAAATGCTAGAGCAAAGATTCAGAATCCTGTTGTTTTTCTTAGACCAGCTTTGAGTAAAAGCTTGTGCTCAGGATGTCTCACCACAAGTTTCAAGGCTTACAAGAGTTTGCCTTTGCTGTTTCAGATGCTAAGCCTGATCGTAAATCTGAGTCAACAAGAGACCTCATAGAGTCCAGAATAAAAATGACGAAAGGTCTGGGACTGGAGCCAGCTGCCCTGGAAGCACACTGGGTCCCAAGTTCGGGCATAGCTGCAGGTGAGACTTGGGCATCAAGTGAATTCCACAGACAGTGGAGTGATCTGCATCACACAGGGGAGAAGGAACTGGCTGACACACAGCATGAAAGAAATCCTGGGTTTTTACATAAAATATACATAGAGGTGTCAGCAAAATTTTTGTGCATAAGGTGGCCAGGAAGCTCTGTAATTATTCACTGCAGAAGTTTTCTTAGTACTTTAATTCTGCTATCTTCTTATGAAAAAAATACAAGTCTTTGAAATAAAAAGGCAAGGTGAGATCTGTCACACCACTACAGAACTGAATGCATCTTGTCCTGACACATCTCTGAGAAGCAGACTCGGGTACAAGAATGAAGACTTAATAAACTCCTCCAAGAACTGAGCCCAGTGTTGCTGACACACACTTCTGTGATAAGACTGAATTGCCAAGAGCCACCTGCTAAAGGCAGCTGTTTTGTTCAGTTCTTGTTGCTTGTTGTGATGCCAGGTAACAGTAAATCTAGCTTTCAAAAGAACTCTAATAGGAAATAGGAAATAATAGAAATGTTAGTCCAGTATCAAGATTTGAAAGTACAAATAGTATCTTTAAATGAAAACGAAAAAAAGAAAATTAAAAAAAATAAAGAAAAGAAAAGAAACAGAGCTGTGATCCCAGGTTAGCCCCTAGAATTCCAATAGAATTAAGCAATCAGTTTTGATGAAGGGAGCACAGGGACAAGGCTGAAAGGCACCATCAATTTAAAGTCAATTTACCTTCGTGGTTATTGGGCTGTAAATGAACACTTCTTCTGTAATAGCATAAGCACAGAGTTCATTTGGAGTTTTACTTAATACCTGCCTTTTCTAAAAGTTACCAACCTGAGATTTGAAATCTTGGTGAATATGGTAATAAAATAAGTCATGAGAATATTTGTCCCACTCCTTTATGCTGCTCAACCTGCTCACTATAAATATTTTTAATATATTTTTTTTTACTTTAAGCCATGAATAGAAGAATTCACAAAACATGACCCACATCTCTCCTTGCACAGCTTAGACCCCCTACCAGTGCCCAAAATACACCATTTCATCTCCAGCAGAAGAGTGGCAAATGCCATTAAGGGATTGAACTATGGCAAATTCACACACAGAGAGCCATAAAAATCAGAAAGAGCGTAACACCTTAGACATTAGGAAATGCTGATTTAGGGAACAGAAAGAGGAGAAAACTTGTTCACAAATAATTAATTCAGAAAAAACATTTTTAAATCCCAGTCTATCAAAAGGTAAATATTGTTAACAACTGAACATTTCATCTTTAACATTCATACCCATTTTGCAATTCACTGTCAGAAATGTTGATCTCTATTCTGTACCAACTGACAAAATGAAAGGGTTGAGTAATTTAAGGCTTATCCCATCCAGACTCTGCACTTGGACACTGTTTAACATGCTAGTGCCTGATTGCTCCTGATAGAAGGATATCCTATAGCTTGGCTAGAGCTGGTGATGTGCCAAGAACTCAGTGACACGGTGACAAATCTCCCTCTTGATTCCTGACAAAATGCTCCCTCTGCTGTACAATATGCACTGTTACATAAAGCCCAATGCACAGCTATGCATATTTAAACTATGAGCAGGTCATGGGTATAGACAGGATTCATAAACCAGAGAAACTACTCACTCTTCCAGAACAGTCCTGCTGAAAACACAGCTAAGATTTGTATCCACCAAAATAGAAAGTTACCTGTGGCTTAGTTCAAACAAAGATGAATACACTACAGTATAAACTAAATAGGTACCTGGGCCTCAAAGACTGTGACATTGCTAAATTACTTAGTTTTGTAGTGAATGTAAGAAAATAAAGGGTAAGATGCCCAGTTAAGACAAATACAGGTAGGTCAAAATACAAATATCTAAATACAAGGAATACAGAATGAAGGAATTAATTCAGCTATAGTTTTGGTTTGCTTTCTTTGTATTTTACTGCTTATAATTTTTACCCAGAATTTGCCTTGATTCAAAATTGCTGTCTCTGTAGTTTCACTGTACCTTTACAGGAAACAGTAAGATGCCTAAGAAGGTTGGAAACATTAATGTGGGCTGGGAAAAAAAATCTTTTGAAATACATAATTTCTTAATGGAAAATTTAACATAAAAAGACTTGGAAACCCCAAATCTTTCCAGACACCACACCTGGAACAAACTGAATCTGCTGTGTCAAGTGTACCAGAATGAAGACAGGTCAGTGCTGGTAAAATCACACCAACCTAGAACTCCTGGAGGGGCATCCATGTGCAATCCATGTCCATGAGTCTCTGTATCTAACATGGAACTAACCTCTCCAAGTTTATATTGCAAATCTGTGTTAACATTTAGCATGCAAAACCTCTCCCTCACCCCCCTAAAGGGGTGAGCACTTCCAGGACAGCGCCACAGCACACCCACAGGCACAGAACAAAACAGCATTACCCATAAAGAGGTTCAATTTTCAGCTTTTAAAGAAGTTAAAATCAGTTTTAAGGATGGAGATTAGAGGGTTTTTTTGCATTCAGACAGTTCATTAATCTGCAATTTATAACAGTAATGCCTCACACAAACCTTTCTGCTCCAGACACTCTGATACGATTTCAACCCATAGAAATGTATTTAAGAAAACAGTCATTGAGGAACAAACCCATCTGAATTTCACATTTTCATTAGGTAGATTTTGGGCTTATTCCACAAAGGTGCTAAGAAATTTAAGTTCTAACACCTAATTTAAGGCTTACTGTCATTAAAATTCAAATTTTTATCTGTCATGAAGTCAACTTAAAGAAATTAGCCATTCTAAAGCAGAAAGATTAAAACACTGTAATAAAAAGAAAATTCTGGCTTATCTGGGACTATAAAACCAAAGAGAATTTCTTTCCAGAATTTCCATTAAAATTATTCTTTTTAAATTAAAAGCTAGAGAGAAATTACTTTTAAACATATTAAGTAGTACTGAGTTGCATGAAGTTTTTTTTAATTTAACATTAATAGTTGATATAACTCCTTTTTATGTCAGAAATATATCAAGAATAGAAAATTATCCATAGAGCTGTATTCAGAAGAAATTCACTTTGCATTTTTCTTGTAGGAAGCACAATAAGCATCATCATTTCCTCACAAATTGTAACAACTGCAGCTAGCTGCAGTATGTGCTAAATTGCACATACATGGGGGGGGGAAGAAATCTATATATGGCTCATATCACAACTTGGAGTACATGTGCCGTATGGATATACAGCAGCAGTAACAGCTCCGTGGAAAGAAGGAGCAGAGTGCGATTCATTCCCTCCCTGTGTTTGAGCCCAGCCCTGTGCAGTGTGTCAGCGCAGCCGCGGGAGGGCAGAGCGAACACCCGGGAGAGAATTCCCTGCCTTCGCCAATTCCCAAATGCTGCTGCAAACCTCCAACCAGCTGAATCCTCTGCTGCACTTGCAAAACAAGTGCTAATTCCATGCAGGGTCTCACTGGCAGAAGCTCCACACAACACTGTGAAAAGCCTTAAACGCTTTAAAAATTGTGAGTAGTTTCAGTACTACTCATTTCCATGTTATAATCACTTCAGCGCTACAAAAAACTAGCTGCAGTTTATACACTGCTCGAAGAGAAGAATCAGCTGAATGTTTAAACACCATCAGTCAGTTGGTGTTGGGACCTCCCCTGTGCCAGTCTTAAAGCAAAATGACACTGGGATGTGCCTCCAAGCACACAATCCTGCAGATGGAACACTGTCAGATAAACCTTCAAGGCTCCTGCTCAAGGAAGGTGCTGTCTGCACACAACACAAAGGAAAAGCAGGACGCTGTGGAGAACAAACCAACAGCACACTCACATCAAAGAGTGCTGCTTGCCCATAGGCACAAAGTCATCTCAGGAGGGATTTTATTTTCCATTTCCTTTTCAAGCTGTTCAGTACCACTAACAGATATTCAAGAGATGCAGAGTAACTTGGAGACAGTCACTGGATGAGGGACTAGGGACAAGTGCCCTAAAAGAAGAAGTGGCTTACATAGGACATTTTCCTTCTCTGGTCCCACAGTGTGTACGTTCTTCTGAGCTCACAGGACTTGCAACAGCCTGGGAATGAGCAGAAGTGGCTGCTCACCGTTTACCCTGCTCTTTCCTCACAGCCCTGTGATGCCTCCAGGATGCTGCAGTGTGTCTTCATCCACAGCAACCTGATGCTTTACAGGGGAAAGTTTGGGGAAAAAAATCTGTGGGAAAGTTCTGAACTGCTAAAGTTCATAAAAAGTAGCCACAAGTTGGTTTCTTCAAACAAAGATTATGGGATCACATTTATATCTATTTGGTGTAGCAAACCAAGGAGAAAAAAAATCTTCATCACAGACTCTATGGAAGATTTTAGATAGTTTTTTCCCCTTGGAAAGGCATGTTACAAGATTTCATCTCAGTGCTTTTGATCCTCACTGAAATGATGATTTTTTTTTTTAGGCCAGACAGTTTGTTGAAACAACAGTTGAGATTCACCTCTTTCTCGCTGCATCAAGAATTTCATTTAACTTCTATCTTTTCCCCTTGAGCTCTACCTACAAAACTGAAGACTATTCACATTTAAATTGCTATAGCTCTTTCCTGCTGAAAGAAAAATAACAAAGAAGTAACTGATATTGCAGACAAGCACTCTGCTTTGGTTGAGAAAAAAAAACTTCTACTCACTGAAAAAAGAACTTATATTAGTTACAGAATATACTGATAAGAACAAAGAATACCTTTTTCCTAGGTTTTGGATATGGATTCAGCAAGCTCAGTAAATGAACAATTTTTGCACTTTAGCTAATCCAGAAAATCAAAGTGCTGTTTCTACTACTGAACCTGTGAAAAATATTACCCATACTCCTGCTCCAGTCCTTTCTGCACTATTTGTAGTGTCATTTATTTCCAGTCATTTTGCAACAGACTTGCTAAATATGTTTGGCTGTTACTAAGAATCTTTTTCCCCAGCAGAAAATCCATTTCTGGATTTATATAAATGGAATTAATGAAAGCCCACAGCCTCTAGAGCAGATCTTTCCAGACTCTACTTGTTTCCTCCTTGGAAAGCACTGGACTCTGCTCTCTGCTTTAATAAGGCACTGACTTAACCAATTTGATGCAGCCCAACAGCCATTTGAAATTAATTCCAGTGTCATCCATCCCCTCCCCTGACATCTGAAGATGACACCTCGTGGCAGCTTCTCCTTTAGCATTGTCTTTAAGAGTGATACATGACTGCAATTTCCTTCCATTTTCAAGGATTGCTGGCATAACACAAGCCTGGGGACTCTGGGGGTTTGGTGGTACTTTTGATGATAACAGATTTATGCCTTTGACACATATGGTAATATTGGATGGTGTATTAGGAAAACAGCCAATTTTGACCTGTTCTGCATTTCTGTCTACAACTGTGTCTTCATTTTAGGCAGCACCACTGACAAGCTACTGATTTTTTCATCATTGCAAGCCCCAGTTTTGTTATCTAACTAGGCTTGGAAGTTGCTGCGTTTGGTTAAACAAACACATCCTGGATTTCAGCTTGTCCTTTGGGAACTGCACTTACCCAGTTATATGCACACCTTTAATGTTATAGCCATTTCTGGAACACAAACCATGTGGGACATTCATTTCCCCACTCCCTTTTTTTTTTTTTTTTGTTAATAAAAGATAGCGCATCACTTGACTTTCTGAAAAATTTCTTTTTTGAGTCGCTGGATCAGGGGTGGACACAAATGGGCACTGTAAACTGTCTTTATCTTCTCTTTCAGTGAACCTTAGAAATTGCAGAGATTGCCCTAAAAGCAGGGGTGGACTCTGCATATTGTCTCAAAAAACAGTGTCTTTACCAACTGCTTTTTAACAATGTATTATTTATAATTGAGTGAATGCCTAAATTTGCATTTGAGCATTATCACAAGTTTCCTAATAGTGTCACAATCAAAATGCTTTGCTTTTCTTGTTATCTGCCATTGATGCTTTGGGGGGTTTAATTTATTTAATGACTGTGAATATAGACCATAACATTAAATAAGTTTTAATGTTCAACCCAATGTAAATTTGTGCTACAAATAAACATGAAAGGCAAAGCTTCACAAGAGAACACCATAGACTGAAGCAGCTCTGTTAAAAGTATAACAGTACCACGAGCATGGGTGAATCAAGAACAACTGCAACAACCCTTCACTGAGTGTGTCACATGTACTTCTTTTTCCCTCATACATGAATCAGGAAAAATTCAGAGTCCTTGCATCTCAACAGGTGGGGAAAATATGACTTTGAAGTGAATTTCCAAATACCACCTTGAGTTTCATTTCAGAAAGATGGGCAATAGATATTCCAGCAAAGTTCTGCTTAACTTACACTTAAAGAAACTGGGAAAATATACACCTACTGTAAAGCAGCACAAGGCAAATCAATTCTGATGTTTAAAAAAAACCCTTCCTGTCCACATCAACTTTCAAAAGTCCAGCTCCAGGGTTTTGTATATATGTGATGCTGAATTTTTTTCTGAGCAGTTTCTCTGCGGTTAAAGTTTTTCAGAATGTAACTCACTTCATGCTGTAAATTAAAGATGATCCTCAGCACCTTTGCCACTAAAAGGCAGTAGATACAGATCTGCATTCTTGCATTTGGGGCCTCATTATGGGTCCCCTTGACCCTCAAAGCTCCGAAATACCCTAATTTGAAAATCTACTAGTAAACATGAGATAATCTTTGCATTTGCTCATTCATCTTTTCACAAAAGAAAATACCACAGAAAACAAAATGAGCCTAAACCCAGAGGCATATCTAAAACAATAAAATAGGACAACCACAGGGAAATTTGAATCTGAGTTTGCCTTTTCACTTTTTATTCTAAAAAGTTGAAGATAACCTCATGAAGCAAGCTGGAAGAGGGTAGTGCAAACCCATGTTTATTAATATCAAATCCTGTATACCTCACACTTCACTTACCTCCAAATAAGAACTTTACAAGAAAAATATTGCTAGTGATCTCACATAAATCTGCAAGAAAACAATCTCTCAGTATTAAATCCAACAGTCTGTTGCAAAGCTCTTCACATCAGTTGTCTTCTCAATGATCAGCAATGGGTTTCAGAGTAAACATCCTTCATAGATTATTAAGATCACATTGCTTTAAGGCAGATTAATTACTATATACAAGTATGTGAACTATGTACACATTACAGTGAATCCTGTAGCATTTATCTTCATTATGTTCACAATTTAAAACCCACTTTCATAACTACAGTGGCTAAAGAGACACACCATGGAAATGGAAATTTTGAATTCAGAACACAAGATGGCAGCCTCCAAAAGGGAATAGGAGGCCATCCCAAAGCACTTCCAACAGTTTATGGACCCTCCCATAGTGGCTGCAAGAGTCTGAGCTTTACCATCCCCCTCATATGCAGCAATCACAGAAATCATTCAGTAAAACCAAAAATTAAACATGAAGCTGAGAAATAGTCATTAAGAGAAAAGCATATTAAAAGAAATTTACGGGAAATATTTTCCACATTTCCACCTATGACTTCCCAAAAGACTTTACTCCCAAAGGCAAAAATGCAGGTTACTATTCCACAACCAAAATTTGCAGATAAAACTTACTAATACTTACCTGTGAGATCATCCAAGAATGACTCTCATATTTACCATGCAAAAGTTAACTGAATAAATGCTCCTTCCTGTAAACAGTCCCATGTTATACATGTATGACTGTACTGTGATTTACAGGGAAGCAGCTAAAAGCCAGATTTCAGTTACAAATCTGGATCATACTAATCCCCAGTAAACTTCTTTGACATTGCTGATTACCTGAGATTATGCTAAGTATGTTATAAACTAGCACAGTTTACTTTCCTCCTTAAACAATATGCAAGATATTTGCACACAAACTCCATGGATGGGCTTCATCTTCCAAAACTTCTACCAATAAAAGCCAGATAAGCTCTTTCAGGGCCTCATGTAGCAGAGCAAAAGATTAAACTACAGGTGTTATAAGGAAACTTGGGGGAAAGAGAGTTAAAATGATAATTTTTTACATTCTTTAACCAGCTTATTTACACAGAGCTGTCTCAATCACAGGTTGAATGTGTGATCCAACAATAAGTAACTATTCAATGCTGTTCTGTTTGCTCAATTATGATAATGATTTAATTATGTCTTAATAGGTCACATCTTTAAAATACGTGTATGACTGAGACAAAACAAATTATACTGCAAAAGCTTCTCATGTTTTTCATCTTGTTTTTAATCTTTTTAGCAAAACATATTGCAATACTAACAAACCAATACAGCACAAAATTAATTACCCTAATGGCTAGTTAATAAAAACCAGACAATTTCTCCATCAAAGAAAAGTGACACTTTCCCATTCTTTTGTAATCAAAGCTTTTACTCTCCTTTCTTTCCAGACACAAAGTCCTTTCCCTTGACATTATCCTCTAAAATCCTTGTGCAGTGGCACCTCCTGCCATGCACTGCCTGAAGGAGAAACCTAGAGCTTTTATACGTAACTACATATATGTATATATATACACATGTGTGTGTGTGTATATATATAAAAGAGCTATTTATCTGTAAATCGCTAAGCCTCTGAGTTGCTAAAACTACACAAAATTAATCCCATAGTCAAAGCTGGAACATCCAACCGGATAGGACCTGCGGTAATAACAGAGAATAAAGATGGCAGTGACTAGAAAATGAGATTTACTGTACTTGTTTGAATCATCAGTTTAGAACAGACAAGGAAGACATTGCAACAACAACAGGAGCCCTATAAGAACTACTTTATCTGGAAGGTTTCTACACCATCCAAATACTTCCCCCACAAGCCATATGATACCTCAGATGAATTGCAACATAAAAGACCAAAGCGACAGCAAACTTTCACGTCTCATAAACTTTAAAGACAATTTAAAGCTTGAGGCTGGGACACAAGAGGAGTGTGTGGGCAGCAAACCCTGTGCAGGAGCAAGGCCTGAAGGATGCTGCAATGAGAGTCGTAGCTAATGGAACAGATGGCAGAGCGCAGCACACACTCGTGTTCTGGCACACTGCAGGGACTGCCTATCATTTGCGTGCACCTGTGTCTTTCTCTACTCAAAGATTAAAGTCCTGGGAAGCTGAACATATTTTGCTTCCATTTTTTGTATCTTCCATGCAGTTCCTCTGGCTCCCGATTCTCCGAGGTCTCCACCAGGCAAGCTGACATTCAGGAAAAGTAGGATGTACATTTACACCTTGTGGAATCAGACAGCCTATCAGCCCCCTCCAGACAGAAGCAAAAATGCCTAATCCATTCCTATAGGCCACATCTCACTAGGAATCAATTTCTGTACTCAGTGTTGTAGGGTTTGGGCCCTTGTGCTTTCTCTTGATACCCCATGATGCAGCTTAAACTGTGAGATTTGCTCTCCCTAGAGGGAGACCTTTTTTCTTCCCTCTCAGGATTTTCTTTTTCAGAACACTGAGTCTTTCATTAGTCTTTCTCCACACTATTCCCAATTGCCCCAAACAGATCCCTTCCAGCACCAGAACATTTCTCCAGAATAAGCATCACTAAAGTGCTGAATGAAGTAGGATTCCTTCCCAAGCATTTACCATAACATTCCCCCTTGAACCAGTAGGATGCTTAATATTTGTGCAACATGATGATGGGACTGACTCAAGCAGAGTTTCCAATGGACTTTACATCCCAGAATGTTTCCTGCTCCTTAGCTAGTCTTGCCCCTTCCCCATGTGCTATGCTACAGGTTAGTGCACTGCTTGGCACTTCACTGGCCTGCGCTGTATCTAGTTCAGGTTGTTTCCCCAAATGCCATGTTTACTCTGAGTGCTTACCCAGTCAAAGGATAAAATTAGGTCATATGAAATCCTTTCAGAATTTTTTAACAAATCCATCTTGTCTGCTACTCATCAATCCTTTTTTTAAAAGCAGGTAAAGGATTATAAGTGAGCAGATGGAGTATACATACTTCAGCTTTTTCCCAAAAATGAAGGTTGAGAATGCTTCTGCCTTTTTTCAATTAGCTCTACATAAACCTTTATTTTTTTCCTGGAGCATCAAACCCTCTTTATGATTTCTCCAAGAGTGCTGTTCTAAGACTGCATGGAATGAATCTCACTGCAAAGCACTTGAAAATAGAGTGAGGCAATCTCAAATCACCTCACTTACTGTCTGTACAACAACTACAACAGACCTAATCTTTTTTGGAAACGTAGTATAGAAGGAGGAAGAGGAAAACATTTTTCATCTTCACACTAAGCTTTCATTGTTATCTCTCCAATGGGTAGCAAAACAACTTCGCATTAGTCTATGCAGCAATGGATGGAGTAAGAAGTAGTAAATATTCTCATTTAATCTCATTTTTCTCAGACCATTCACAATTTTATTGCACTGAAAGGTTTTATTTGTTTGTTTAGTTTTGCTTTTATTCCTAATGAGAAAGAGTACCCTTAAACAGGTGGGAAAAAAAATAGAAAATCTTTGGATGGTCTACCAGAATCTGAGGTTCCTGCTACTGCAGTGGCTGCACAGGCTGCTCGCAACAGAAGATAAAGTGAAATCAGACTGATGTACAAACCTGCACAAAGAAAACAGGCACAATCAGGAGCTGAAGACAATGTTGTGGAAAGCAGCACAGCTCTGATTGCAGGAAACAATCAATAACCCTGAGGAGGAATGCTGCTGAAAAATATATCAGTAACAACAACAACAACACCTCAGTAGCTGAGGAATGTAGCAGTGACTGTCAGTAGTAACTTTTTAAAGCATCTCTGAAGATGGATGTACAGATAGGATTGCTCTGGTTTAGAAGACATGGTCAGCCTTGCTCCCTCTGTCAGTATGATCCAAACAAAACCCAAAAAACCAAAGCAGACTTCATCTCTTCTGCCCTCCTTTTCTAAAAAAAACCATTCATACAATAATTTTTATATTTGAGAGTTTGGTAAGCATTTCAGTTAACAGGATGGTGTTAGTACAAGCACTACTACCTTCATTGCTCTTCTCTCTAGGAAAATCCTTTGCTTTCATACTGGGAAACACATTGCAGACAAAACCCAAGTTTGGATGGGGTTTCCATATGAAATGTCACATGTCAAACACAGTCTTCGGCATGAAAACTTGGAAAAATGGAAGGAAGAAGGTGTGTTTACAATACTGTTGTATTTCACAAGTCATATGTTTTTACAGCAAATCTCTGCTTCACCCTCACTGAACACACATTGGTTTCCACAGAAGAATGCACACATCCACCTTTTTGATGGAAATAAACACTAGTGGCTTTCAAGTCCTGGGATCAGACCAGAGGTGTTCCCAGGAAAAGCATCTCCTGAAGTCCATGCAAACCTGGCTGTCAGGTTTGCAGAACAAGTGTTTTGCTTGCAAGGTCTGCTCCAATTGCACCACATAATGCGCAAACAATAAACACAGCCAGAATCTGGCTGAGAAACATTTTGTCTTCCTTCAAATCTATAATCACATTTACACAGTCTCCTTGTCTCTCCTTTGCAAGAAAACATTCTGTCATACCAAATGTTCCCACACTATTGATATTTACTCATTCTGTGAGTTTTGTTCCCTCCAGAGAGGTGAAGTTCCTTGCTAATTAGGGTCTGCTCACACCGAATACTTTCCTCCTTGGATTCTACTGCACTTTCTCTCTCCCTCTCGTGGGAAAAGCTCTGAGGTGATACAAGAGAGTGCAAGACAACACTGGAATGGAACACCCCTTTTCACAACACCTGGTTTGACTGCAGCAGCCTGGGGTTTGCTCCATGGCACAGAGGCAGCGGGGGCACTCAGCTGTGGGGCAGAGCCCCGTGTCCCATCCGGGGTGGGGGGGCAGAACCCCGTGTCCCACCCAGCTCTGTGTCACACTCAGCTGGGGGGCACAGCCCCATGTCACACCCAGGCTCCAGGCAGGGAATGGGCAGGGCACGTGCAGGAACGACCCAGCACGAGTGTCACCAACACTGTCCCTACAGCATCGCTCCAGTCTGCACAGACGTGTCCTCAGGGGGAATGGCACGGACCAGATGGCCTTCCATTCACATTTCCTGCTGTTCGCATCACATGGCTATCTTTACAAGGATTTAGCGTGGAGTACCAAATGCACCTTTTCTCCTGAATAAACTCCCAAGCAAACATGTTTTAATATTCCTGCTAAACACAGCCCCACATTAGAAATGTAAGTCTCCTTTCTTTGCAAAGAAACAGAGAGCAAGAAGTGAAAGTGGGAATAACAAGGTACTAGAGAGGTGCTGAGAGATTTCCTTCCCTCAGAGCAAACCATGGATAGCAACAGGGATGTACCTACTCTTGACCTACTTTTGTCAGAAAACAGGAATGAAATTCTGTCACAGGCTTTGTGTACAGGAATGAGGTGCTGGAACAAACAGGTAGGATGAGAAGCAATAAGCCATCAGCCTGGTCACATTATCATCAGAGCCAGGATCCAGAAAGACAGTGGTGCTTGAGGTGCCACAGCCAGGCACGACACAGGGAGAGACACAGCATATGATGTTTTGACTTTGCTGAAATCAGTAGGCTTTGTGCATCAATCTCATTCAAGGTGTGCTCCAGCATTTCCACAGAGTAATTCTCATGGACTAAAATGGATTGTTTGCTATTTTTATGGCAGATCACCAACATAACTTAGTATGGGAGACTTAAAATACTATTCAAACCCTTATTTTGAAAATAAATTGAGGTCAAGCCACCATGAAGCATAAAATGTTATACATGCTAAAGTCTCAATATCGTAGCACCTCCTATGTGATATATATGCCTTGTAAAGTGAATTACAAATATTTACAGAAATTACACATCTGCTCTAAAAATGTCAGATCTTGCTGACACAAGGAAAAGCATGGCAAGAGTTATGGGAGCAGTATGGTGGTGATGAGAATTCTCCAATGAGTACATTTTGATTAATGCTGCTGCTGTTGCACTCACTAATGAATGACAGGCAAGGTCACAAATAATTTCCATAGTCTTGTATACCACAACCTCTGTATAAAGCAAGGCTCATAACTGTACAGGAGCTTTTCCCTGAGATTTACTAAAATACTTTGGAAACCAATAATATCCATAAAGCTGTGAAATTTACCACAGACATTTGGATATATAAAGTCATAAAAAATCGTATCTCATATTTTCTTATAAAAGATCAAGATATCCTAAAAGTCTCAGAGTTATTAAACTCATTTTTCTTTCTATAGTACATTGTCTTACTTGCAAAATCCTAAGCACTAAGATGAGATGTAAAACTTTAAACCAATGAGGCAAAAAGAGTCTGAGCATGCCAAATACCTGCAAGGCAACTGCCCACTGAGACAGGAGCAGTTAAAATGGGTCTGCAAAACTCTACTACTTTTTATTTGAGAAGTAAATTATACAATTACCTATACCTGCCTACCATTCAGACAAACCCCATACAAGCAAGACTTAACTCTGGATATTAGATAAAATGAGCAGTGTGGAATTTGCATTTTATCTGTGATTCACAAGGTTTTCAACCCTCAGGAGGGAATAACAGGTCCTTACTGTGGCTTTACCATGTCAAGTTCTCAATACCGTGGTTAACTATTTGAACTCTCATGCTAAAATTCACTCCAACTTATGAACAGCTGACAGTGATTTCTATCACACTAACTTTGAACCACTCCAGCTTGTTTGTACCAGGTGTAATTACCAATTAAACAAGAGCTCTGCCTCCAAACTGCCTCTCCCAGCAGTTAGCATGAAACACACAATGAATAAATGGTCTCTGCAGCCAAAAATTGTGTTTAACACTATTCTAAGCAGCTTAAGAATGCCAAAAGTTGCTTACTTTTCAGACAATATTCAATGCCACCTGATTTTATTGAAGTTTATATCAGCACCAACTCCTGCTTTTAATCTCAGCCACTCCTATTTGCATAGCTAGACAGGAACAGACTGCTGCAGGGGAGAGAAGGAGGAAATAATGCATTTTATGCATTTAATACCTGGCCATCTGGTACCTCAGAAATGTGTTCAACTTCAAAACAGCAAGAAAATAAAGTGAGGGAGCCAAAAGAGGCTTTGCTGCAGTGAAAATGTATTTATTTATACAAACAGGGCAATTGGCAGCAGATGCTTAGGATACATCCATAAATCCAAATGCTAATCCACAGGGATTATGTGAATAGAAACACCATAGGTAAGCAGCAGCAATGGAAATTAGGATCAAGTCCCTGTCCTCTCTATTTTAAATTACTTGAGGGTGACCTTTCCACCACTTCTCTGTGGGAGGTGCTCCAAAAGCCTGTGGCACACAACTGACTGTGGGCACACAACTGCCCTGCCCACTGCTGCCAGCCCTGCTGGGGTTGGGATTTAGGGCACAAAAAAGAAAAAGTTTACATGTGGAAGGTTCTGAAACTTCTGAGAAAACAAACCTTTCCCCTGAAGACCATCCCTGTTTAGACATATTTGGTAATTTCAAATACGACCACATACCTCTGGAAGCTTAGATTTTGAAAGATATGAACTAATAATCTTTACAACTGATCGTTTTTGTCTAATACTCAATCCACCAGTTCTTAGAAGTGTCATGAGAGCTACAGAAGAGCTGTGAGTATCCAATTTCCCTGTATTAATGAGTTTTAAATACAAATGGATTTGAATTTTTTCAGTTGTCATCTGCGCTAGTCAACAACTGAAGTTCTGTGATTCTTGCCACAAAAAAATAATAACAGATATTAACATTGTAGAAACAGAGTGGTGCTACTTTACCTCGCTGGGGCAGAAATTATGAGGTACACAGGGTGATTCTGGACATAAAGGTAAAATCTCTATAATGTCATTGAGATTAGTTACCGTTTTTAATAAAATAGTATTAATTGTGTGAGTTTACCCAGATTAGGAAGCTGTTTCAAATTTATAAGCCAAAATATTTTAGTGCTCTAGAACCCTACAAGTCCTGTAAAATATCAAGAGGAGAATCCCATTTTTTACCATAAAATAAGTTTGTACATTACTCAACTGCATTGAAATTGTATGGAAAATGCAAACCAAAATGCTCAGAGGAAGCATCAGCATGAAACATTTTCTACCACAAAACATTACATTAAAAGACATTGGCCTAGTGTTTAACTCTCTAAATTCACTGTAAATGATAAAACTTGACTAGATATTATGAAAATATGCAGCCTTCAAGTAACACCACTAGTATTGCAAAGGAGGTACTAATCTTTGCCAATTCTCAGTGCAAAACAAAGCTAAATCAACATTCTCATTGCAGTTTGTAATCTGTAGACATACATATTTTTCTAGGTTTATATTTGTATGTTTATGTACTCTACTAAATAGCATTTATAGATCTCTAATGCTTTACTGCCAATTGCATCAAAAAAGGAAACAAAAACAATATACAAAACCAGTAAGTACAAACTAAAAGAGAACTACCAAATGCTCTCTGGAAGCAGAATGCAGTAGGGCACTTTGAGCTGTTTATTTATGTAACTGCACCTGGAAACAATACCCTCAGTAGCTTCTTCTGGCACAGAATTGGGGCTCTTCCAGACCTGCCCAAGGAGCTGTGGGTGCAAAAGATGGATTCTTCCTAAGAGGACTCCAGTAAAGGCTGGACATTGGAAAGACTAATTTCAGCGTGCCTAGAGATCCAGTGGGTAGATAAATCACAAGCTCTTCCAAATAAATCACTTTAGAAGTCAAGAAAGTAGAAATATAAAAATAGCAAGAACACATGGGACAAGAGTCAGAAAGATGAAAGGATAGAATATAATGTAAAGGAACAGGTAAAAAGGACATGCCATAAAGACACAGAAAAGAATGAAAATAGTCATAAAGCAGATGGTTCAATCCTTCCCAGAGAGGTTGTGGATGCCCTATCCCTGGGAAACATTCAAGGTCAGGTTGGGTGAGGCTCTGAGCACCCGGATGGATCTGATGACCCTGCTCATTGCAGGGGGTTGGACTAGAGGAGCTTTAAAGGTCTTTTCCAACCAAACCATAGTAAGACAGATATTACTCCCATGGACTTGGAAAATATTTGCACAAATTCCTGCAGGGAACAAAATGGAATAAAGATAATAGAACTCTGAAGTTGGTTCAGAAATAAGAGCCATCGTAGTTATACTGTATGAAAAAAATCCATGCATTGTTTTGAAATTACTAGACGATGCCTAGAATTCTCTGGGACTTTTTTCCCCAGAAAAATAAGTACACTGAAAACAAGAACTGAATGTTACTCAGAGAGAATTACCAATAGATGAACATGAGTAAACATTCAAACTACTTTAGCTTTGTTTTTTATTAGAGAGAGAGCTGTGATCAGGAAATTAATTGCCACACTAGGAAAAAGAAGAAAATGGAAGCTAAAATGGGGTAAGTGAGCATTTAAGCAAATTCTACATTTCAAATCACAGGCCTGATGAAATTAATTGTTAGAAAGCACACTAAAGGAAATCTGGAGCTCTCAGTACTGAAGAGGACTCATGGGAAAGAAGCGTGGCTCAAGAAGGTTGGAAAAAGTGCATCAAAATACCTCTTTTTAGGAGGAGAGAAAATTGACGGGTTTGTGAAACATGGACTACTTGGTTTAAACTGAAGTCTCAGAAAAACACTGGAGCAAATATAAAGCACCCAGAAGATAAGACAAATTGCATAATTATTGTCAACATAGACTTATAAATAACAGGCTGCTGAATCAAGGTGATTTTTTTCCATGACAGAACAAGAGCCCTTGTGTGAAGGGAAAGTTCAGTAGATGTCTTATCTTCACCTTAGCAGGGCTTTTGGTACCATCTCACATGGCACTTTTACTATCAAGTCTAAAACAGGTAAAACTATTTTGAAAACCATATTTAGACTTAGCAATGGATAAAGTGTAAAACAAGGATGGCAGAAAAGGATGTATCAAGTAGGATTGGGAAAAGGGTCTGAACTGAGTCTAGTAATATTCATTTAGTAATTTCATTAATCATTTAGATGATAGAACCCTGTGAAAGCTTATCAAATGAAATGTTTGTTTGCATACAACACAGGGCCTGCAGCTTCTTTGCAGCCTCTAAAGAACAATACTAAAATCAAAATCATCTCAAATGGCTTAATAAAAGGACACTATTCAGGAAGGACAAATGTGAGATGCTGTACCTGTACCTGGGTAGAAATAATCAGCTGCACAAGATGCAGAGGAGTCATCTTGAATAACACTTTCTAGTGAAAAATTTAGGAATTGTAATGGATTACCAACATGAGTTGACATTATCATACCCTTACAAAGCAAGTATACAAGGTAAAACAATACACACATTTTCTAAGACTCCATATAGTCTAAACACATGGCAGTTCCACAGCAGACAGTAGGTGAGTGGAAATCTGCCTGAGCCTTCTGGTCCATTTATCCCAGAATCCAATTCCTCAAGTACCTCAGTCCCACCAGGAGGCAGCTCTCAAAGTCTTATGGTAT
The DNA here is from genome assembly GCF_047495875.1 of Pithys albifrons albifrons. Classification (NCBI taxonomy): domain Eukaryota; kingdom Metazoa; phylum Chordata; class Aves; order Passeriformes; family Thamnophilidae; genus Pithys; species Pithys albifrons. The sequence continues at coordinate 10,371,341 of NC_092464.1, forward strand.
ACAGAGATTCTTTTGGAGTTCTGAAGTGGAAAACATACCCTAAGATCAAGGTAACAAATTTACATAATTTAGTAAGCTTTAGAATATATTTAAAGATAAATGTCTGCAAAATTGTGTGACATTCATTTCACATCAAAAATCAGGCTTTCAAGAGAAAGATAATAGGCATTAAAACACTAAGTCATACAAACAGCTTTGAATTCTCTTCATCTGGTCATTGGAACTCAGAGAGGTCCACTTCAGGATTAAGGCTACACTGGTGTGGGAAGGCATCTATGTCTCCTTAATGTCAGGCAAATAAACCTTTAACCCTCTTTTTTATGTGCATAAGACTGATCATTACACATGAACACTCCATAAATTCACTTCATAGCAAGTTTACTTTACCCATTAATTTTCTGAGTGTTTTCATTTGTGTCTTTAGTGCTATATTTTCTGTGATTTGCTGCAATACTGTATATCAGGAATCAAGACATTTTCAAATTTCAGTCTGTACAGTTCATTCAGACTCTTACCAGCCTTAGATGTCTTACTTAAGGCTTGCCTCTTTTTTTTTTTGTTAAAAGAGATATTTTTATGAGTCCCAATGTATTTAAAATTGTAAAATATTTGGAAATCTTTGAGTGGAAAGTAAACTGCAAGTTTATAATAATTATATAATTTTTTGCAAAAGACTTTTTCATTCCACAACACAAAATATCAGGTTTATGTCAGGCAGAGAATCATGTAATTATGTAAAACTCTCAGTCAGTGATGAATCATCACCAAAACAAGGTCTGACAATCTCTTTTCACAAGTAGAGGGAGGAGCAGCTCGTAGCCATCTGGAAGCAGCAACTTCAGATGCTCATTTGGTAACTCAAACCAATTACAAGCCTTACTTTCCCACCTTTGTAGCTCAATGCCATCCCCAGACCCACAACACCAGCAGAGCATGAACACACTTGTTTATCACTTGGTTAGCTGTAAGTTTAAAAACCTGAATGAAACTCAAGAGATCAAAGATTTAAATAATCTGAAAACAAACCAAAGAGAACCCCCCTGTTGCTACAGTTATCATGCTTATCAATACATATCTCTGCTTTTCATAAAATGTCCCTTACCTGAATTCTCTACAGTAAATTTTTACTGTTTCTGCACAGTAGCTAATGTAAAATATTACATAAATACCTGTGAATTAACAGTTTTATTTATACTTAGGATTGATCAAGGGCAGAGGCAAGAAGTGATAAAACTAGTCCTCTTCATACCTTTAGTTTCTACAACCAGTACTACTCCCAGCTGCCCACCTGTAAAAATACAATGCCTAGGATTCTTTAAGAGGTAAAGATTTTTGCAGAGAAAATATTTAGCCCTGTGGATATGACAAAAATTTTGTAAGTGTTCTAAATTCCTTATCACCCCAAAATAACAAATGCAAGCACATATCTAGAATTTTAAAAGCCCCTTTTGATTAGTCAATAATCTTACATATATGGAAAACTTCTAATTCCTTGCTAATTTCTGGCCTTTGGTGACTTTTAATCACAGACACACACACATATGAGCACACACACACACAGCAGCCTGAAGCCAAGACAGATGATAGATGAACTATGAGGCCATATTGATTCCCTCTGTAATGCAGCTCAGGAGCGAGGTACAGCATCGTTATTAGAGATGCTGTCCATTAACTTTGCCTTGCTCTACAAGTCCTTAATTATAACATATTAGCACTGCATGCCTGAGTGAGCACTGCTCTAATTTGAAACTGAAACAATGCTTGCATCCCACAGTGAGCAATATTAATTAACATCTCTCCTGTTTTCCCTAAACTCTCCTCCTGACATTTCCAGGTAAAGTTAAATAAAAATGTAAGTCAATATGTAAAAGCTGGCTATCAGCAAATATGTCATGTAATGAAGTACTGGATGTTGAATGCCAATTCGAATAGTTTCCCTTTGGAAACTCTGTTTATCCTTACAATATGATATTATGGTCTTTATTAATAGCAGTGATCATAGCAGGCAGTCCTTGCACATTTGACAAGTTGATAATATCACAAAAGATATATGCATGCTTTCCTGGATCTCCAGTGTAATACAGGGTAATAACTCACTTGTACCTGTATTGATGTACCAGCTTAGGCAAAAAAAGAGTGAAAAATATTGCAAATTGCAGTGGTCTATTACAGTTCTGATGACAAGCAGATAAAGCAAAGTCTGACTGTGAGATGCAAAAGTCAAATGATTCCAAATGAAATGTTTCACAGAACTGCCCCACATTGGAAAGAATACTTCAGTTGGCCTAGAATTTTTTGTTCTTTCTTATGAATTCTCATTTTTTTCAGCTAGCTGGGTAAAGGTTCTCAAAAATGTAAACAGGCCACCCTGAACCACCTTTAACAACATTTTTGCCATCTGAAGTGTTACATTCCTGTGGAGCATATCCCAAATACAAGCATATCAATCAACAGCAGCAGCTGCTTCTGCCTTTTCTCTTTCTGCTGTCTGCCAAGAGAGGCAGGAGGTATTCTTAATGGAGCACCTTTTTGTAGAAACAGAAAATCCTTCTTTATAGTATAGTTAATCCAGTTGAAAATACGGAAGTGGGGATGTCAGGAGGGATGTTCTGATCGCCTTTAACAAGAGGAACTCATCTTGTAATTTAACTGCCCCCAGTGTAACTTAATATAACTTGGCAATACATTTTCAATTAGCATGTAAGTACATTAAGCTCATGTAAAATTCAAAGAGCAAGAAACTGAATTAATCCACAAATATAGCTCAAGATCTGAGAGATTCCCACAGCACAAAGAAACAGAGCCTTGTGTGTTACCTGCTACTGAGCACATACTTTCATTCCTTACTATAATTTAGTAAACTAATGGAAGAGTTCCCTCATTTCTTGTGTAAAATATCTGCAAAAGAATGCAAATTTATTACAGCCAGTCACATGCACTGGGTCATCAATCCCAAGTGCAAGATGTCACACCATCAGCTCCCAGTTCTGGTGCTGGCTGAGATGATAACTGCCACCAAACTGCAGGTGGGTGAATGTCCATTGATCCTGCATTGTCAGGTGAATTATCACCCATGACCACTTATGCTCCCCTTCTAAAGGGCACAGGGATGTGGTCACCTCCAATCCCTGGCAGACAAGAGCTGGCCCTGTCTTATCCTGGTACAATGCCACTCTCTGTGCCTTCCCCTGGCCTCATAACTCACTCCCCCAGTGGGAGATTGGAGTGTCATGTTCAGGGGTTTCACAGCCATATCCTTGGGTGGTTTACAAGAAACTGTGATAAACTACAGCAAAGGAAAGAAGAAATGCAATGCCTAAACACTGACTGGAAGTCATGTTTTTCAAAACATGATCCAGCAGAGGGTTCCAAGCAGATCCCAGTACAGTGCCAACCAAGATTTAACAGAACTGTTGCAGTAAAAATTTAAGCTTGTCTCATCAAGAAGGCTATTTCTGCTTTACTTCTCTATTTCAAACACAAGACAATTCTTGTGTTTATGTGGCAGAAAAGCAGATTTTTGTGAGAAGACCAGTGGCAGAGCTCACTTTTCTTCTGCTTGGACTTACCCCAGAAAGCTTGCAGAACTCCTAGGGGAGCAGGGACATGCACCTTCTGAGGTTTTTTCTGACCACTGACGGAGGAACACTGCCAGTGTACAAAGTACTATGAAAAAACCAAACTGAAACTAAAGTCACACCTTAAAATACAAAGTAGACCTCATTCACTTAAATCAATAAACCAAGAATTTAATGGACTCTGACATTCTACTAACTACTGGTGGTAAGACAAAGGGAAATTGTTTTCTAAAGTAGCATTCTATGAACCACAGAATCAGTAATTTATAGGCTTTGAAAAAGGGTGGGAGAATGCAGCTGAAGGAAGGAAAATATTAAAAATAAGAGAACCTTTGGTTAACATTGTGGTAAACACCTAAGGAGAATTATGACAGTAAGTTCTACAGACAACTGTTGCAGTATTTGAGGTTAAATCCAGCCACTTTCAAAATATAAAGTGAGTCAGGCTAGCCAGCAAAATCAAATAGCTTTCCACAAAATACTTCATTATTTGCACAACAAATTTCAACAAACCCACTTACAAGTGTCTGCAATTCCCACAATACTGATGTCAATGTATTTAGTGATGATAAAGCCCCATGATTCATAAACAAATGTGATACAAGGTGTCTTAATTGCTGCCCTTAAAGCCAAGAGAAGATATCAGATATAAACAATCAGATATAAACATTCACCAGTATACAAATCAGTCCTGTGCAATTCCAAAATAAGGTACTGCTCTACTCTGGAATAAATTTTAGCATGGTATACGAAGACAGCTCCCTGCTCCATCATCAAACCTCCTCAGACTTTCTTTAGATCAGTAACAGTCACCTGGGAACAAAGTGACAACATTACAGGCATGGTGTGTCATCAGTGAAAGGAAAATATATTTCCTTTTCCAGCTTTACATAGTTTATATAAAGAATATCACCTGCTGGACTGTCCACTTGTGTGTGAGGTAGGACACAGTAGCGGGGGGAGGGGGGGGAAATCAGTATTTAAAAATAAGCCTATCACTTTATTTACAGTATTCTTACCATGGATCTGAAACCTTTCTCTCCAGTCCAAATCTGGTATAAAAGCAAACCTTTCAAAATGCTGCAAAATGCTTCAGATCCAAAAACACAGCAGTGAGTTGCAGTGCAGCACCAATGCCCAAACCAGTCACATCCCACAGGCATGCTCAGAAAAAGGCATAACATTTCTCTTCTGTATGTTGGCAGGGAAGGAATCACAGCATCCACCAGTAGGAATAACCAGATAATTAAAACCACAACATACATCCTTACACAGATGCAGCACAAGTATCACACTCTCTGACCTGAAGGCTCTACAAGTGCTTGCAGTTCTGCTTCTGTGTGCAAGCATAAAGGCTCAATACAAAGTCACTGGGAGCCAGACTGCAACTCAAAGTCCAGCCAACACCAAGAAAACACCAGGGAAGCCCTGTAATTTTTGGCATTGAAAAAATATGGTCCCCTCTGCCATCATTCTCCGTAACAAACCAGAAATGCCTCTGAACAAGCCAGGAGTCCAGTGCATTCCCTGTGCTGAGAGCACCAACTGGATCCAAACACACAAAGCGAGGGCTACTCAGTGTCTTGCTTAAAAGCAGCTCTTGGCTAGTAGGAACTGTAAGGGAGTTATATTTAAGGCACATATATATAATAATATATATTACATACACACACATATATAGCCTTCTGATGGGCACTTGGGCTCAGGAAATGAGAAATCTACCTTCTTCAGTCTGAAGGTGGTTCGTTCCCTGCTCTACCACATCACAGGGTAGTCCCAGGCTACTGGACTTTAGGAGTGGTTGGGACAACTGCCCTTTTTGCTGAAGCCATGCCAATGAATAAAAAGCTGCATGGAGACAGAATGAGAGCAAAAGGAAAAGCACAACTCTGCAGCCTAATAGGGAATTCAACTAGAGAGAGTGCAATTATCATTTCCAGCTCCTGCTCCCAAGACTGTTAATGTATTGTACATTTAGTAGCTCTTCAGTGAAAATTTGACATAATCTTGGAGACAGGGCTCAATCACAGCATAACCATGAGGGTACAATCCTGTTCCCTTCTCTGCTTTCTCCAGTTCTGAAAATCTTTCACCTTTTCTATACAATGGCTTTAGCAACAGGGGAAGTCTTGGCTCCCTGCAGTCTATAGCTTAGTAATTACTGTGCTGCCTCCAGGAGTTAATGAGAGCTCAGACTGTCCTTGTGGGTGTTCCTGCTGACCCTTTTCAGGCATGTTGGCATGGCTAATTACACATGGGTTGGGAGGGGAAGGATGCAAGGCATCAGATATCAGTGCCAGCAAAGGTCTGTCCTCCCTGTTGCTTGTGCTGTCCAATTCCATGGCCAAGGTCACACAGTGTTTTGTTGGCCACTTGACCAACATGACTGGTACTTACTTTAGCTAATTAGACCAAGTGTCCCACCCAGGGGGGTAGGTTTTCCATTTCCCTTTCAGACAATCAAAGGAAGGAGACAGCAGCTCTCCTGGGGAGTGCTAACAGCATTAGGTACTTGGTACCTGCCAGATCTTTTGTGTTCCTGCCAGTACCAGAAACTGGCCATTATCCAAGACAGCATGGGTGGGATTCATGTGGTTAAAAGCAGGTCTCACAAATAGGGCAGACCTAGCCATCATATCCACTTCATTTGCAGAGCTGGAGTCAAGGGAACAGTTTCTCTTCTCTTACAGAAAAGATCTAAAGCATGTTAGATAGGTTATTACCCAAAACGCCAACTTTACTCTCAACTACATGGCAGCCAGCTCAGAGATTGACATCCAAACTGCAAATATCCAAGGTTAGAGCTGATGAATCCCCCTCCACATGTGACTTCCTCCCTTAGCCTCTTGCATGCTGACATGAACATCCAGACCGCAATCCTCTGGGCCAAAGCAGAAGACAAACCCATTCCCCAAACACACTGTGTTATTTCATAGGGCTTTGGGTAGATTTCAACTTCCATAAAACATTGGACTAAACCTTACAAACTTAGAGGTTCTCTTCCTGTATCTCACTCCCAGCTCAGCTCTTACTATTTTAAATATCTAATTGTAATAATTCATCATCAGAACAGTCCAAGCACTTATCACAATCTCGCAGTACAGCCACAAACTTAAACCCCTATGCTGCACACAAAAAGAGCATAGTTCACCATTAGATCTAATGAAAAGTTTCAAAAGCCCATCACCAGTTTTGCAAAGGGAATTAAACATGCAGACACCTACTTTGTTAACTGTTAGAGAAGAGGTTTTTCAGACTCGAATGTCAGATTGAACCTTGCTGATAACATCGGTGTTCTGGATTAACATTCTCTTCAGTGACAATTTCCTTTCAGAAAAGTATAATTGGATGGACTAGGCTAGGAATGGCTATCATAGATAACAAAGACTTTTAACATTGCAAAAAGTCTAAGTAAGCTGAAATAAACCCATAAATTATTCTGAGACAGGATTTATGCAGAAAAGATTAATTAAGAGACCTGACTAGAATGCATCCAAAAGTGAGGCACTAGACTGTTGGCCATGGCAGAAATGTTCCTTACAAAACAAGCCGTAAATTAAGATAATTAATTTAGAAAGCGAACAGGACTGAATTCTCAGAGTCTTTCTCAAATCTTCTCTGTTCAGGGTATGTTAATGAAAATCCTCTGCCACCCTCATTATTCTGAAGAGCAGTTCTGCTGTTAATGGCAAGGCTATGATTAATGCAACAGCTCTGCCCTAGAAATTGGGTTATTTAGATCTGAAGTGGTCAGATCTGATTAGGGCAATGTTAAAAATGACTGTGATGGCTCAAACTCCACCCAATAATCTGTGTCCCCACAGTAGCATGCAGTTCAGAAACAGGCCAGAAACAGCGTAGAGCAAGATTTGTCTTGTTCAGAAATTATGCTCCAAACATCTTTGGTGCAGTTTCAGAAACCTTTATTCCTGAATTGCAGTCTCTGTGCTCCTCTGCATTGAGAGCAAGTGACCCAAACTGCGCTTTTGCTTGTAAAAATTGAACAGCCAGAGTTGGGGCCAGGAGAGATCATCTGCCCATTTAACCAACCTGCTCATGCCTCTCAGTCTGCAGCTTCACTCCCCTGTTCATGTCAACTGCCCGAAATCACATAAAAACATATTCAACTAAAATAGAGCTATACATGTAAAAACAAGACAAAGACAATCAGGTTTATTAGGAGACAAGCAACAAATAATCTATTTACCTATTTTGGGTTTTGTGCACAAGTTCATATTTAGACTCTTCTTGCTTTGAAGTGCTCCTGGTGTATGGTATTTGCGGAGCATTAAAATACTATTGCACAACAGTCATGCAATCCCATAACATCCTTTGAAAAAATAAACAAACTGAGTTTTATGTCCTTTAATGCTTTCTCTAACCTAAAATCATTTGGGGATATTCTTGTCTGTCTCCATTCCAATTTTTTACAATAGTTTTAAATGCTGGCACCACAGTTTTATGCAACATTCTCATACTGGCCTTATGATTAGACTTGATGAAAGTTAAAGCCAAACTCCAAGTCCTCAAGTTACTCTTTGTTCTCACATGACATTAGGCCAATTTTTTTGCCATGACATCAGGGTAAAAACCTGTATCAAGCTCTTTTCCACCTCCATCCATGACTGAGGCATCCCCTGCTTTTCCCAGTGTGCACTTTCCACTGTGAGGAGCTTTGGGGTACCCAAACTATTTGTGCTTAGAAGCACAAAAGCACCTATGCCCTCATCAAAACCCATTCTGCCCATTCCTCAGGTTGCTCTCAATTATTTCATGATTTTTAAGAAAGAAATTATTTCTTTTTTCCCTAATCATTTGCAAAACTGAGTAAAGCTGAACCCTACTTTAAAATCCAGTTCATAACTAGGTTTGACATTGATCCGCTTCTGGCTGAGAACAAGCCCAAACCAACCAAGCCAAGCCATAGCTCTGCTTTCAAATATTTTGGCTTTGTGACATTATTTGAAAAACAGATATTTGCTTGTTAAATGAACTCATACTATGGTTAGACTTTTTTCCCCTGATAGCTATACCAAATTCATGCCCTTAAATCTCTTCAGGAATTGTTATTCTCTTAATAATAACAGTGACATTACAGTTGGGTTTTCATTGCTTCACAAGAGATCTTGTAAGGCAAGAGAGAACACAGTGTGAGGGCATAATTACATTCTGCACAACTGGAAAAATATTAATGTCCATAACATATTTAAATAATGAAACTGGTATTTTAATTTAATTAACATATTTCAAAGTATTAAAGAAGCAGAAACTAAGAAAAATCAACAAAAGCTTCATAAGCCTGCATTCTGGTTTTAACAGTTGTATACTCATATCAAAGTATTCTGTATATGAGATTATTATTGGTTAGTTTTGTTTATACTCTTCACATGCTCACTATCCCTGTCTGACTCCTTTTGTTTCCCATGTCCATTGGAAGAAGATAAGGCAGCTCATTTCCCTTCTGCCTGTTCTGCATGTTCTGCATGACTGAAGCTCCCTGATTTCACAAACAGTGAAAACATGCACACAGTCAGGATGGGAATATGGTGATTATTCACTTACATAAACATAGATCATACCTGCAAATTCACGTATTTACAATTGCTTACTACTGAATCAAAAAAAAAAAATAAAGCTTCCCAAGTCCAGCTCTGTGTTCATTACAATTTCTGCTGCAATTACAGATCCAGTTAGTTCCCTAATTTGCTTTCTGAGAACTTAAAGTAACGTTTAACTCAAATTTAGGTGCCAATTCCACTGCAGATGTTCAGTTTGATGCTTGGTTAAAGGATTTGCAATTACACTCTGTAGATTTGTTCTTAACTGTCAGCTCTATTATCCATAAAGCAGAACTAAGCTCTGGCTCAGTGTCATTCTGCCGTCTTGAGTTATGCATGAACCTGAGCTTCTTGCTCTGTTTGGGAAGAAAAAAGCTGCAGTATGGAATTCACTGAAAATGAAAGAACAAACTAAGACTAAGGAGGGTTTGGGTTTTATTTTTAATTTTAGCTTTTATGCCTTAATAAAAATTTCTTCATTTTTATGTAAATATGTTTATACATATATTTTGAGGGGATTTTTAGCTTTTGGGGAGGTTTTTTGTTTGTTTGTTTTTGGGGTTTTTTCCTTCCCATGCCTGGTAATTCAATATGCAAAACTTGCTAAATGTAATTATAATACTTTACACCCGCACTTCTTTCTGTTGCCAGAAGGCATTGCACTCTGAAAAATAATTAAATAAATAAATAAACAAAATCAAGGAGAGGAAAAGCTGCCCCTTGAATCCAGAAGGTTTATGCTTTGGCATGGCTGCCTCCTGCATTACTATCCAGATTTTATTTTTATTCTTTAAATTATTACATTTTTAATTTCAGAAAAGTAATTCCAAAGCGGCCTAAGGACTATCAGCCTGGAAATAATTAACAAGGTTTAAGACTGAATTTTTGGCATTGTTTTGAAGTGATCCAGAGCCTGCTGAAGGCATTAGGATTTAAAGGCATTGCATAGCTGGGCACTTCCCACACTGAGACACCTGAACGTGAAGGTTTTCATCATATCATTGTACTGGAACTTAACAACCTTTAAGATTAGAACTTCTAGTTGATGGCAAAGTGATCTGATGAGCCCTGTCCAACCTTTAAGAGACAGAAATCTCCCCTATATATGACACGTAAAAATCCCAACTAGAATTCAGCAGTGAGATCAGCAAATGCCTGGACAGAGACTGATTTATCTTTTCCTTCCCAGGATGAGGCACTCAGCTCAACCCAACCCTACTGAGTAGCCTGAATCCTTCCAGCTGTCTTGGAAATTTTTTTAAAAATTCAAACAGAACCACAAAATCCAATTTAAAATATATATATTTACCTATTCCAACACTGCTGAAGTTTCACTGTTGTTTGGCCAACGTTTCAGGCTCATTTTGTTGCCCATACTTTGGGCAAGTTGTGATTCACACAAGTTCTGACTATGCACTAGACTTCCAGCCTTACAAACCTGCTCACTGCAAGATAACAGCAGTCGCTCAGTAGCTGCACACTCCTACACAGCACACCTTACTGTGAGTCAACACACCAAAATGGTTACACCTTTTGATTTCCCCTTTAAAGGCGGATTGAACTTCTAGAGATTGGAAGCCACATAAAGCCTTCAAAGCAATGCCACGAGTCCAACATTCATTACACAGATAGAACATGTTGGGTCTGTCTCCTTCCAGGACCAAGCTGACTTGTGGGGTGAAGAATTCCAAACGGATTTCAGGAGTCTTCCATTTTGCAAACCTAACTCCAAATCTAAACAGCAACAGTCTATTTCTAGCAAATATGAAACACATTTTCTCAAAACGGAGGAAGTTTAACCCAATACCTCTTTGGTAAACAAAAAAGCTCAGCTTTTGCATAACAGTTCCAGCTTATTTTTATGCAGGATTTGTTTCCATTTTAGAAGAATGTTCCTCTCACTGGAAATAACTAGGGTTTTTTTGTAATAGTACAACTACTTATTCCCTAATGTTATCATTAGAAGGACCTGCTTACTCTGTGAAGACTGCAATCCAGTCAAAATATGTTATTGTTACAGACAATGGTGAGCTTTTCCACATTCTCCATTGTGTTTCAGGTTGCTGACTCAAACCTATTTAATAAAAAATGGTAAAGACTTGATTTATTGCTCAGGTCTCTCTTAATTACACTCTCTGAAAAAGTACCAGAATTAAATTAATTTGATTTCAACGTTCTAGTCCTCTATACTATTTAGCTTCTAATGTGGAAAACCAGACCTTTTCAAACCCCACACTTCCCCAAGCAGCACATGAACTGCAAGGCAGATGACAAGTTCATTAAACTCCATTATTTCAAATGAGGTTGCAGAATTGTAGGAGCAAAGACTGTGGCACAGACCAAGCTGAAGTGCCCACAGAGTGTGGGAAAATAATTCTAGCAGTGGAACTGAGCTGAGAAGGAAGCTCTTGGCACCACAGGAAAGGTATAATTGCCAATGGCTGTGGTGGAACACAGTAAGGTCATGGAGGCCAAAAAGAAGGGGACACAGTTTGCAGGTGTCACACACAAGGTAGTTTATTAAATCACTCCATGAAGAAAGAAGAAGAAAAAGGAAAGCAAGAAAAAAATAAGAGAGATACACTATAACTCCAAATTACACAATATATAATGTAAAATCTCACTCATAGGCAAGTTCTATAGTTGTATCACAGTGTCTATAAACCTTATTACAGCTTCTAATTGAATGTTATTTTCTGCACAGATGTCCTTTCTTCTATGAGAAATTTATTTCTTCAGCATTGCTTTCTCATGGATAGCTTCTCCCAAAACCTTCTTATCTCAGGTTTTGGGGTTTTTTTTGCTAGCTTGCTGGTTTTTCTCCCAGAACTAATTAAGTTCTCAGTGTTCACATCTCCGTATCAAAAAGTACAAGGCCTAACCTGTAACCTCGAAACTTTTCCTAACTCAAAAAGCCTTTTCTTATCCTCACAAATGGCAAACACAGGAGTGCCCTGTCCCCAGCCAGCCTGCGATGGAGACCTGTTGCCCTCGCTCACATAACTGTGCAGGCATGTTTCTTATCCACCAGGAAAACTTGCTGAAACCCAAAGAGCTCTGAGATAGAGAAACCACATCTGGCACAAGGGGGGCAGCAAGTGCTTGTGCTGGGTAGGAATTTGGGGCAGGAATCGCCCCAGTGCTGAACTGCACCCTAAAATTCCCCTCGGAGAAGAGCTGCTTATGTCAAGTACAACACAATGGCATGTGCAGTGCACAGCTCCAGGTTCAAGGCCTTGCAGTCAGCTTCATTCTGCTAGAAAATGAATTGTAACTAAAAGGTTTTGTCTGTTGAAGACATAACTTGGTGTGCTTAATTTGCAACGGTAAAGAATAAATTTAAAGGAAAGTCTGAAATTAGTGGATGTAGCGCAGTATTGACAGGATTCTGGCAAAGTGTTCAATTTTGTGAAATTTCTTTCACAGAAGACTTTCCCTCTCATGCTACACTGAGTATTGTTTCCTCAGGTCAATTTTTGTGCCACTTACAAAATAAAATGGACAGGGAATTAATAATTTACATACTTCTGTGGAAATCACTACACTCAAACTTTCCTGTTAAAAAGAAAAAAAACAACTGACAGAAACAATGAGTATCTAAATTTGTCAAAAAGTAGATGTATGTTTGGCACAATTAATTTCCTCATTTCAAATTAAGATGAATGGATTTAGATGGATTGATTTAAGATATTAATTCCAGTTAAGGTATTTACCAGACTCCATAAAAGTATATTATACATGCTTAAAGTGCAGCCACCTCCTCTCTTCTGCTTTACAGTTCTCTTCATGTGCAATACAGTGATCTCAATTGCCTATCCAACAGGTGTTTTCAGCTGCAATCTAAGGAATTTTGAGATTTGCACAGCTCTGGTTTTATTTATTAATGTTTCTTCCCATCCTCTCCAGTCAACAGAAACCGCACACACAGATGATTAACTGACTCAATCCTCAGAGGAAAGGACACTCATGAAGCAAATCAGGAACTTGGAAGGTGGAAACAAAACTTGTGAGCTACTTACATTGAATTCAAATGGGTTACTTGCTAATAGAGCAAGCAGTGCAAATTAAAGCATTTACTCTGTAGATTGTAATATGGCTGCTGTTGCTTTTCAAAGTATCTTTCAGAAAAATAACTGCACCTCAAAATTCTACACATCACGTCAAACACTTAAAAAAGAATAACACATATAGGTTACACTCCTTAAGCCAGCTCATTGTACCTGTGTGTTATGACACAGAGTATTTTATCCCTATAGAACTGTTTCCCAATTCACAGTTGAGCTGAAGGTTCATCACTAGCCTTCCTGATGTGGCTCTAGAGGGTATGAATCGATTCTGGCTGAATAAAACTTGTGAATTCAAAAGTAGGATTTTCTGGTGGATTTCCATGATAGCTTCTAAGAAACAGTGCAAGATACAGCCATAAATGAGCATGTATAGGCAGGGGCTACAATTCCCACAGCTCTAGCAGTAAATATTCTCCTCTGTGCTGTGAGTTGGGTGTCTAATGGTTATGACACACTCTCTATTTCTATTTCTGCTGATTTATATGACACACACTTGGTATAACTTGGTGCTGATGTACACCTGAACAAATCTTCGATAAACACACACAGACACCTGTCCCATTACGCACTTGTGTTAGCACGAATTACATTACTCATTCCTGCGTTATATTTGTGTTTCCCTAGCACCTGACTGCTGGTTAGAGAGATGCCTCTAGCACTGCACGCTGCTGACAAAAGCACCAACTTGAATCCTCACCTCAAAACCTGAAAACCCAATTACAGCACCAGGGCATCCAGATGATCACACCTTCCCCACCCAGAGCACACTTCTGGCTTCTCCAAATCCAGCTAAATGTAGGCAAAAGGAAAATAGTGGTAAAACAGGAAAAGGCCAAAATGACCCATTACCCTTTTGAGTCCACTCCTCCTTTTGCACTTGTGCCTGACTGATGGGGTGGTAATTACCAGCCTCCTCACACCATTACACATCAGTCAGAGCTCACTGACAGTTTCCCAACGCTCTTGGCAGGGCAGTTCCTTGCTGTAAGCCAATGCCTTCTGCAGGATTTGCTGCTCCTGAGGAAAGGTGCTACACAGCCGTGATGCCTGGGCTGTTCTCCAGTCAGCTTATCAGAGATGGGAACAGTGAGCTCATCATGCCCAAGCCTTTCAGCCTCAGGTTTACTTTTCAGTCTCAGAGCCTTTCTCTGGCACAGGTACAAAATGTTTTCCATACCATCTGCTCCTCTAGGATATAAGCAGGGTCAGCAAAATGTTACATCAAAGTAATTTAGACCTATTCACGTTGACTTACCAATAAGTAACACATCAGTACAAAGATGAATCTATCTACAGACTTCCTGAGGTGGACAAGCCTTTCCGAGAGGCTTCCCATGCTCCGCTGCCCATACAAGTGTCAGCCACAGGCGACAGGAGCATTTACCAGCTCCCACTGAACACTTCAGGCAAGTTAGGCTGCCCTTATGATGCAGCAATCCCAGCTTTAACAATTCAGCTCCACAGCCTTCGACTAAGTTGCTTTTCTATTAAAAACAAAAAACAACAAAAAAACCACTCAAAACAGAAGTTGTAAAGTCTTCTCTTTAATAACTGAACTAAGATGCCATATTATTTGTGGAGAGAGGTGTCTGGCCTGTTGTCTTTTTAAACTTGAGTCTCAAAATTCTCTTTTCTTCTAAAATTTCAGGATTTACCACAATAGCACAGACTACACATTCTGCTCTTGAATCAGCCCTACCCACATGGCACTCTTCAATGACACTCATGGGGCATATTTGGATCTTTAGCTGTGGCACCCGTGTGCCCCAGTCCTGCAGTTGGTTCTGAGGGATGCCTGCTCAGCAGGGCACCAGGGGAAGGGCTGGGGAGGAGCCAAGAGACAGAGCTGCATTAATGCATAAAATAAAAGGTCAGAACTCAAGGAGGGACTAATGAAAGGAAATAGACAGAGAAAACAGTTCTTTCTGGGGGAGAACATGCTGTTTGCTATTTTAAATTTCATGGGAAGACTTTTCTCAAATTTAAACAATTGGGATTTTTTCATACAACAGTACTGTAAGACAAATTTCCTTTCAGTAAAAGTATTAATTATAAAATATAGCCCCACTAAATAATTAGATTATAATGGCATTGCATTTGCTGAAACATTTCATTTCCCATCTGCTACTGCCCATAAAAATATTAAAATCTGCAAAATTATGCAATTCATGTATTTTAGCAGTTTAAGGTTTTTCCTACTTTTATTTACAACTATTTCTCATATAAAATAACAAATAAAACATAAAATTTGTATGATATAAGGCTACACTCTGCCTATTACTGACCAAGGATGAGCAACTACTTAAAATACAGTTTGCATATACTCTTAACACTGTTAAAAGTGCTGACAGACCCTTAACAACAACAGTCCCCCTAAACACCTCTCATATAAATCCATCTGTTTAATAAGAATGTCCTTTAATAAGCAGGTCAGAGACTGCAAAGCAAACAGGGCAGCTCTGCTGCTGTGACTGCTCCCCAAGCAATACTGCCATCCCATACGAGATAACCATTATGCCATATATACCATCAAATAAGTCATTTTAACTGTGCATTTTCCAGATACCAAATACTGGTGTGTTTTTTCTTTTAAAAATCAATTAGTTTGTTAAAGCCATACTCTTGGAGATGAACACTCCATCCCTGTGGCCCGTCTGAAAATGGATCACTTTTTTTTCTGCATCTGTGATTATTACAGCAAAATGTGTATGTATAGGAGAAGGGAAAAAGGATCAGAACTGTCCACAAAAGGGAGTAAGAGTTATGGTCCAAATTATGCTCCCAAAGCACATTCAGCACAAGTCTTTTTGAAGGTTCAGGTTTGGCTTTAAAAATAATAATAATAAAATATACACACACACATGAAAAGAACCACTTCTGCTCCGTTCTTACCATGACTGTAACAGCCTCATGCTGTGGGCATATCACCAGCCTGGCATTGATCATCCATGGCTGGGAAATGCTTCCCATCAGCAGCACAGCATCAGGCACAGCTCAGAGGATCATCTCCAGCCAAATTAATGTCATGACCTCCAGCACAAATTCTGGCCCACCTGGCAAACACACTTCCAGAGCCAGTGATGGGCTTTGAGACTGGGTCTCTACTGGGTCAGGAGGGAAGAACTTTCCCAGGGCACAAATGTGGATTTGTGCTTCTGCTTATGGGTTTTCTGATCATCTGGCAAGATCCTTCATGGGTATAGAGCTGTTTGAAGGACAGGACACACTTCTTAAGCTGGTTTAAATTCCGGGATCACCATAGCTCTGTGCTCAAGGATTTCTGAGATTAGCACACAGGACATTACAACATGGCCTCTGGTGACCACCTTCCAGATCACAAAGATCACAAGCAGAACTACAGGTGACCACATTAACCTGCCTCTGCTCAAGCAGAAGACAACTCAGCTTAATAATCAATCTTATTCCACCATCATTCCATGAAAACCAAAATCTGAAACCCTGAGGGAACATTTTGCTCCCTCCTGTCACATGTTTGGAATGCCAGAGGGAGACAGAGTTCCTGGCATACACTTGGGTCATCCTGAATGGACCAGGAAGATGAGAGCTGGAGCCAGGGTATTCCTGGGATGAAAGCACAAGGCACACACCAAGGGCCAGACAGGTTCTGTAAGGTGTGTCAAGCTCAACAGGCAGCCCCTTTATCCCAATGCCCTCTGGACTGCACAGCCCACACAGGACAGGACCCTGGCAAGGCACAAGGCCAAAAAGTGAACCCACATCACCAGCATCAGCCACAGACACTGAAACAGATGGTCCAACCACGACATTCAGGGAACAGCAAAAAACAAGCGCTTTTTTCACATTAGCAATATGTCTGACTAAAGATGGGAAAGAAAAAGGCAGAGACTCATGAGAACAGCCGGGCTGACTACTTTTGCTCATGAAGATGCCAGAGAGGATGAGGAAGGACCACATGGGGGCTGGAAAGAGCAGCCAAGAGTCTCAAACAAGGATTAGGATTTGAAGGGTCGTGCAGCCCACAACAGCACACACAGGCCATGCCCAGGACCATAATATCTTGTTCAAGTAACAACTTCTTTTAAACCATGCAGGTTTTCAAAACCTGTAGAGACTATATCACAGATATGGATAATACAAATGTAACAGTTACATTTCTTTTGCATAGTCAGCAAAAGTCTCCATGATGAATTTCTTTCAGAGTTTCTGCACATCACATTTGATCATGTTTATTTTGCTTATGGGTACAAATATATTATTGTAAGACATGTAATTTGAGACACACAGAAAAAACTGAAAACTGCATTTCAACAAGTTATTTCTAAGACATGGGAAAGTCATGAATGTTTTGCTAGCATAACAGTGGCCTTACAAAGAGAACCCAAATACTTTTAAACAAATGATAAAATATCAGTCACTGCTGCCACTTGCAGCTGATGCTGAATCATTCTAAACAGCAAAGACTTGCAAAGTTGCAAGTGTTCACATAAATGCTGTATAACTTTGCCATCTTGAATTGCTTATCTAAGTCTGATGGTTTTGTTCTTTCTTGTCTTTGGTACCTGCCAGCTCTACCAAATTCTCAGACTCTGCTGCAGCTGTGAAATTCTTTGTTACCTCTATTGCCTATTACCAAAACCAGACCTGAATCCATCTGCTTTCCACGTCCCATTATGTCATTACTCCTTGTTATTGCACACCAATTTTACTTTTTCTCTTCCATTCTTTGACAAGTAATTTTAACAGAAATGGTACATGGCTGAATATATGGTAAATTAACCAGCATTTCTTGCTCTCTCAGACTAATCTCAAGCAAGAAAACTTCTTTGGATTTCCTTTCTTTCATGCATAATGTCTCTATAGCTAATAATACAATTATCTCACAGGAACAAAAAAAAAGAGAGCATACATCAAGTATTAGAAATCCAGCACTATAATATACCTTTGAAGCCGTATTATTGCTACTCAAGCTAACCTCAGAGAATGCATTTCTAAGAGTCTAAAATTTGTTAGTGCAGTGAATTGACCTCTGCAATGTTCGTTCTTAGCAGTTCCACACTGTCCACCACCAAAACAACGATGGACATGCAAAGAAGTCTGTTAGGTAACTCTGGAGTAGAACTTGGCATCTGGCTTTACCTATTCATTCAGAATTTTCCATAGTATCAATGCAGCTGCCTTTATGGCACCTCTCCACAACTCCACATACCACTCTGGCACCAACCTCTGACAGAACATTACTTCTTAAGTAATGGCTTTTTTTTTCTCAGAATCACAGCCCATTTTGCTCCAGTGTTGTTTCCCTTTGCAGCTGTTTGTGCCATGACCCTGTGGGACTGTTGATCAAGCCTGAGAGCTGCACACTTGCTCGCACCCTCCACCCTGACTTAGCAACCTGCCAAGTGCATCAGGCAAAGAGGTGGTAAAGAGATTTAGAGATGAGCTAATTCATCCAGTTGCTGCTGAACCACTGCTGGTTGGGGCAAGGCAATGATAACAGACTGAGCTTGTCTAAACAGGAGCAGAGATTGATAGAGGCAGCCAGAGAAATGCAGATGCTGTGCCTGCCCACTGCCTTTATCCAGCACATACAGACTCTCAACTGCTCACAACTACCACGTGAAAGTCATTAAAATACAAGTGTCACATGAATCCATTACAGAATCTTTCCTCTATTGACTGACTGAAAAAACCCAACCAAATAAAAAAGCCAAATGACTGAACTCTCAACACACTTACAGAACAAGAGGATGTCCATACAAGTGCTGGATGTTATGGCCTTTTCTGACACGTTCTTTCATGAGCTCTCACTTTAGACAATCTTTTTTCTTATTTCTTATTCTCTGAGAATAAGACCCCAACAGGAAATGAAAGACTCAGGAAAAGAATCTTTCTTCTCATTGTGTGCCTATCTTGGATATGATCTTGCAGACGTCTGGCAACAAAGTTAACTCACTCCTCAAGTAAACCAAACTTTTAGCCCTTTCCTTACTCAAGCACTCTTGATGCAAATGAGCAAACAGTGACTCACAGAAAAAAATTAAGGACCAAATCTATAAATTATTTTTCCCAAGGGCATTGTACTTTTCCCCAATAAAAGGCAAGTTTCCCATTTTGAAAGTAAATATTCTTGCAAAAAGATGAAAATAAAATATTTGGTATTTTATAATGACAGTAAATTATGGATTGATTCAAACATAAAATACAAACAGTTGAAGACTGCCTACAGAAAAGAGTATTTATATCTTATTTCTGAAAATATACAATAACCCTCATTAGGTACTATTTTTTTACTGTTTTCTCTTAGAAATTGCTGGTGAGGTGTAGCTTTACCAAATATTACATATTTGACAGGTCCATATAAACTTTTAGCGACCTGTAAGCTACACACATACCCTGCCACTCGACTCAGAAGTCAAGACCTAGCTCAGTAAGTTGTGTGGAGGGCTCCTTTGAATTTTTGAAATTAATATTCATTTGGGTTAGTAATTTACTCTCCAGCTATGGGGATGGAAGTGGAGGTATAAGGCAGTGTCAATGGAAACAGTGTCCAAAATTCATCTGCAGGGATCTGGTAGGCTAAACAATTTCTGTCCTTTCGGCCCAGCTGGCTGCTGGAGAAGGCAAAAGGTAAGAGCCTGGCCTAACAGAAACAGCTCCCTCATCCCAGTCTTGATGAAGCAAAAATAAAAGTCTTTATGGTGGTTTCACTCCCCCTCCACCATCAGGCTTTCTCCATAGGTGACCTTCTTGTGTCTTCTCCTCACTAACTCTGAGGCTCCTTGCATTGCTTCAGAGATCCCTCAGCTATGGAGCCAAAACTGAATTTCATTTGGGTGACACCGTGGGAAGGAAAGGTGCAGGTGTGTCTCAGAAGGAGGGATGGGGGAAGCCAAGGTGTCCCCTGCCTTCTGTGACCTTGGGATTTCCTCACTTTTGCCTGAATCTCATGCATACCTCCAGGCTCCCTCCACAGCCAAAACACATCTCTCTTCCCCCATTCAGCATCTTTTCAGCATCCCCACACTCAACTTGCAAAAAGAATTAGTTTCCCTTCCCTCAAGCAGCAAGTTCTGCTAACAGAGAGCATCCCAGGCCAGGACAAGGAGAAAAGGTGAAATGCCACAGTCAGACTGCTCTGATAAGGCAAGGACAGCATGGTGGGATGCAGAACAACAACACTGAGCTGAAGAGCACCAGAGGGCAGAGCTTGCTGTGGCCCAGGGGAAAGGAGCAATCCACAACTTTTGCTGGCCCTATCCCCAGTGCCAAACACACTGTAAAGGCAATCAAAGCCAGAATATCTCATCATCACCTTTTCAGCCTTGCCAGAAAGAGCCGCATTCTTCAGCTGAGCCTGGAGTTAATTCAGACATTGTTAACAACAAAAGACAAAATTGAGTTGTTAAAGCCCCACTCAGATCCTCTCCCACATCCTGTAAAAATGACCACTAATCATAGAATCAGCTGGGTTGGAAGAGAGATCTGAGATCATCAAGTCCAACCCTTAATCCAACCCCTCTTTGATTACCAGATCATGGCACTAAGTGTGACACTCAGTCTCATCTTGAAAACCTCCAAGGACAGTGAATCCACCCCCTCTCTGGGCAGCCCATTCCAATGCCTGACCACTCTCTCTGTAAAGAATTTCTTTCTGATATTCAACCTAAACCTCCCCTGGCAGAGCTTAAGCCCATGCCCTCTTTTTCTACAGCTGGTTGCCCAGGAGAAGAAACCAACTCCCACCTGGCTAAAACATCCCTTCAGGTAGCTGTAGAGAGTGATGAGGTCACCTCTGAACCTCCTCTTCTCCAGACTAGACACCCCCAGGTCCCTCAGCCTTTCCTCATAGGACTTGTGCTCTAGTCCCTTCACCAGCCTTGTTGCTTTTCTCTGGAGCCGCTCCAGCACCTCAATATCTTTCCTGACCTGAGGAGCCCAGAACTGAACATAATACTCAAGGTTTGGCCTCACCTGTGCTGAGTACAGGGGAAGGATCACTGGCATGGTCTTACTGGCCACTCTATTCCTGATACAGCCCTTCTTGGCAACATACTCCTCCCAGTTTCTTCAAGTGCAGTTATGCAAGACATTCCCAAGGAGATGCCACCAGGCCACAGCAAGCCATGGCACAGGGACGGGCACAGCCCCCAGCACAGACCCCATCTGCGCCCCCATAAATTGCTGCTGCTTGAGCTGCAGCATCTCACACACCAACACTGCAGATAATCCAGTTTCATCATGATTATGATCAGTATTAGCACCCAAAGCAATAAAACCCTTCACATTCTCATTTTACTGAAGCCAAAGGACAGCCCTGTTGCAGTGACATATGGCTCTGCCCCTCTGCAAGTGTGTTAGACTGTGCACAAAGTCTCCTTGTCTAACAAAGGATAATGCTTTTCAAAATAAATTACCTACATTAATTTGTGTTCTCCACCAAGAAAACCTCACATATCATCATAATCATCTTACTATACAACAGATACATGAGTTTTCTCACATTGTTTGCACTTTTTTCTCCTTTAATGGGGTGATTTTGGACTGTGTCATTGATTATATAGCCATAAGATGCAATTTTTTCCAGCAAAAGAGGCAGCTTGGGGCTCACAGACTGCAGAACAATTCCTGCATTATTCAAACAACATAAAGAACAGTCTAGAGGACATGAATCAAGGATGAGACTAAGTTCTGCAGAACTTTTAAAACAAGAGGTAGTTCATAGCCAATTATTTATGTACACATTTCATCCTCAGGGGAATTGATATTACACACAGATTTTATTTATTTTCAATTCAAAAAATTTCTCTATTTTGTGTACTGACATCCTGTTGCATAAACTTTGGGATACTCACTTTGACTAAAACCCCTCCTGCTCTTTTCCTGGCTGTAACTCCTCCCAATGTTACTGTAACATAACCAGCTACCATGTGGAGGGCAGAGATTATTCCAGGTCACTGTTCTGGGAGTAAGAACTAACATTTCCAGCTCTGTGAGGCAGAAAGAGACTCAAAACCACAGTCCCCTATGTTCTGCAGGAGACCTCTATAAGTTTCTTGTAAGCTTGCTTTGTAATGGGGGAACAGATTTTATTTTCATGTGAATAGAAACTATTTTTCTGCTTGAAGAGGCAGGTTCAGATAAGAGCTGCAGCTCCACAAAATCCTAACATCTGAAGTAAAGGCACCATCTAAACTGTACTTCTGAAAATAGCTGATTTCTGACCAAGAAAATTCTGTTTATTCCTTGTTTTCAAAAATCATCATCTACCTGTGCCAACAATTTCTAAATAGCAAACAGGATGTGAACTGCATGACATACAGGAGCAGCTTTTGTTTAGCAAAAGTTTAATGTCATTGTCACAGTCCTTAATAAGGCAGCTTGCAGTGGCACTGCAATTTGCACTTACTGCAGCTTAATTAACAAGTGCCTATTTCCCCTTTATATCTAATACAGAGACATTCAAGTTAAAAAGGGGAAATATTTACTCCTGTACTGCATGAAATGCATGATGAAAAACTCTTACTTAGCCCCAGAATTCTGAACTATCATTTCCTTTGGTCTAAGATGAAATAATGAAGTCATTCTCCCCATAAATGGGAGCAAATCATAAGGTATTATTTGAGCCAGCTGATCTTTGTGGGAATGTTGATTGAGCAAAGCAGGAAGGACCCATAACATTAACTTCACAAGCCATGGAAACCCTGTGAAATTATGCCATGGTTTAATTCAGCAGGTAAACACCACACAGCTGCTTGCTCACTGCAGCACAGTGGGGGAAAGAGAATGGAAGGGTAAGAGTGAGAAAACTCTTGGGTTGATACGAGTTTAATAATAGAAATAAAATAGTTATAAATTGTAATGAAAAGAAAAACAACAAAACTAAAAGAAGTCCAAGAATGACAGTTGATGCAAATGGAATAACCTCTCCCTGGCAACCCATCTATGCCCAGCCAGTCCCTGGGCTGGAGCGTTCCCCTGTTTACTGCTGAGCAGGATGCCATGTGGTGTGGGGACAACCCTTGGGGCAGCTGGGGACAGCTGTCCTGGCAGTGTCCCCTCCCAGAGACTCTTTCTCCCCCAGCCTGCACTGGTGGGGCCGTATAAGAAGAGGCCTTGGCACTGTGCAAGTGCTGCTCAGCAGCACCAAAACATCCCTCCTGTCACCACTGCTTCCAGCACAAACCCAAACACAGCCCATACCAGCTACCAGGAACAAACTGAACTCTAGTCCAGCCCAAACCAGCACAGTATGGCATCTTCAGAGATGAAGAGTTAGTTAATGTGTTGGCCAAAAGATGCCTGGGGATAGAAAAAGGACTCTTTCTGGTAGAACAATTCTTTGTTCAGATTTTTGAGATGGAATAACTTTTCTGAAGCTCCAGCTGTCTTCCCTTCTAAAATATGCTGTTAACCTCTATTCCAGTCATAACTTATTTTCAATTACTATGCCAACAAAATACATTGGAAACAGTAACTCTTTTTTGGCATCATGTGTGAAGGGTAATATTTCATGAAATAACAAAATAATCTTGCTCAACAACCTTATTACTTGGGATAGAGGGAGAGAGCAGACAGGGCAAGGAAAAATCAGCATTTTGGGACTAGTATAAATCTCTTTAGATAAGCCCAGTAAGAAGGCATGACTTTTAATGGGCAATGCAATAGATCTGGAGACAAGAAATGGGCACTGGCTGATTACCTTTGTAGTGCGCATGGATTTATAATTTGTATTGCAACATCAAGCATGTTTATCAACCCTTTGCCACTGAACACTCCAGCCTTCAGCCAAACAGTGCTGAAAGAGGGATTCTTTTCTGCCCAAACTTCTTTCAGAGCTCTCGGTTTCTTCACTTACAATAATTTCTGGCTCAAGAGTTTGGGAGAATGAGCTCTAAGTGGAGGAGCAGAAAGAGTACCCAAGGCAAAGGCAGAAACCCTATTTAAAGTGGAGAAAAGAAATCTCAGTATTAGACTGAACTTAAAACTTTTCTAACATAAACACTGAGTGGAAGTTTGAAATCTAAAGTTAAATCTACTGTAATAAAATTGAAATTAATAAAAAGACATGGAATAGAACCAGTATTTCTTAACTGTGTATCAACACTACATTATCCTGTGCTTTGTTGAACATATTGATCCATTTTTTTCCAATTAATATCCACATAAAATTTTAACTAAGAAAAAAAATAAGTGGAAGAGTTTAAAAAATAAAATACTTAGAAAACAATCATTCACCAAATACATCAATGAAAATTACAGGTAAAAACTGAGAGGAAACTTTTCTAACAGCTACTGTCACTGAAAGAGTACCTTGTCCCATTGAATTACTTACTCAGCATAAGCCCTCAGCAAAATTACAATAATATGAAAGCAAGCTGTCAGCAAAGTAGGAAGTCTTAATTATTGTAGAAGTCTGGTAAATCTGCACATCTCTAACTTGGAAGTGAAACAATACCCTTGAAAGAGACATTAAATCAGGAGACAATTATATTTTGGAAAGATTTGGGATTTGCTTTCTTTAAGTCACACTAAACAAGAAGCAGTCAGGTTTATTACTGAAAGCTAGAAAAGGGATTAAAATTTAAAAACAATAAACACCACTATCCTAAAAACCACTCCACCTCCAAAGAAAACAAATTTATTTCACTTTGGAAATCCACAAGCCATTTAAACTTCTTCCACTGTGATTGGGTATTGAGGGTGGCCTTCTGTAAACAGGACAAAGAAAAATTTCAAGGAAGATCTCATGAGTTTTCAGCTCCCTTCAGTTTCGTTTGGTCCATCAGCCCCCTTTTCTTTCTCATGTATTATAGAGTTTATGATATAGAAGGCATCAATTGCAGCTCAATAACAGATAGAGAATGTTAAAAATAGACATCGTTGCCATTGACAAAAATCCCCAGAGTGCAGCTGTTCACAATCATACCTGTCCTGTTACCTGCAGGAAAAACACTGTGATGATGTAGCCTAGTCAGACAGACCCAGAGAGATAATGCAGTTGAAGGACTACAAACAACCTTAAAAGGGCCAACATTAAACAGAATGAATTAGGTACACATTTTCAGCCTTACCCTAATATTGCAAATTCATTATTAACACAAATGTTTAGTGCATTACATTTAAAAATAAAAACACTTGCCATTTAATAAACATTGTTCCTTGAAGAGTTAGAGTCCAAACATTAAATGTTCTATTCCCTTAATCGGCCTTAACATGCACTGCTGTTACCAACCTTCTTAAATCACACTGATCCCACCACAGGGTAATAGAGGAACATGCTGACACAACAGTAAAAGCAACCAAGTAGTCCCAACTTATGCAGAGCAGCAGCCAAAGCTATTTCAGTAATAGACCAAATTAAAATAAATAATTTGGGACCATAAAACATATTTATTGTTCTGTCTGCCACTAGTGCAACTTTTGTTGCTGTTGCCATGGAGGTTGTTGGGCATGAAAGAAAATTCTGTTTAAATTAAAAGCTTGGAATGGCATATAATGGAGAAGGACTTTTCATTAACAGGTCTTTACCTCTTAATCAACAGTACTATGATTAGTTCACTTTTAGATTATTTTTATTTATTAAATGAGGATATATAGCAATAAAAGCCTCTCACTGTTCAGTATTACAAAGCATAAGTCCTAAGCATTAGAATAAAGACAGGTATGTATCTTCTAGTTCACTTCAGATAAATGTTTTTCTTTAGACCAAATCAATCCAAACAAAGGACTTCCAGTAACAGGTACACAACTTAGGATAAAATTTTTACATCTTTATTTGAAAACTATTATTAAAAAAGGCAAATGTTGTACCTGTTTAGTTCATCTGTTCAAAACAATCACATTAACTGACAGGTATTTTTGCATATTATGTATTTATGTTTTTTCCTGTGCACAAATTTCCATCTCACTTAGAATATTATAAAGCAATACCTTTTTTCTCAGCTTTTTACATGACACCATGGATGTTAATAATTATTGCCTATATTTTTCACATACAAGCTGTCTTCAGACAAAAAAAGAATCCCTATTTCACATGAGGATTGTATCACTTTTGCTCTGCTGAGGCAGATACACTTCCAGGTTTTGCTACTCATTTCTCCTATGTTCTCTGAGAAGCTACTTCCCAGGGCCACATCTTCCCCCTGCAAACCATAAATATTTTTTATTATGTTTTTTGCCTAAAGGCACATTGAGGGTAAAAAGAACAAACCAAACTATTAGTGCTTGTCAACCACTGTGAAGTCAGAAGCAAACCAGGATTCATTATACCATTATTGTAAGGCAGCAGAATCAGCTGATGTGCAGCTGGGGCAGCAAACAGGGAGAAGAGTTTTAACAGAATATTTGAAGAAAAAAGATGAAAAAAAAAAGTAATCTTCTGCACCAAAAAATTTTTAACTGTAAAGAATCATCCAAAAGGGTGTTATTCAGGAAACATTTAGTAAATCGAATTTGCCTCCCATACACCAAAGAAACTGCAGAGAGTGAACAGTCAAGAGTCATTCATTCATGTCCATGCAAAATTGGTACATTTTGGAAATACATCCTTTGATTCACAATCTCATCTCTTAAGCACATGTACTATTGGACAGGATTACTGAAGTTTTCAGAAAGACAGACAGAAGCATCATGACTATTTTATAAAGCACAATTTTCCCAGGCAGGGGATGGGTTCAAAGTTTCCTAGTCTGTCCTTGTGCAGACACACCTATCAATGCCTCAGTTAATTACCAAAGTACCTCAGTAATTAATGTAATTAGCTCAGCTAACCACTGTCACACTGAGGCAACAGGCACTTACTGATATTTAGGATAACAAAGGCAAACACCACAGTTTCACATCTGACAGGCAGTAGAGGAAGTGCAAAATAAGCAAATAGATCCAAAGTTATGCACACCAATTTTGGAATTACACATTTTTAAGCAATCAAAATGCTAGAGTAGAGAATAACACCAGGAAAAAAAAAAAGTCCTATCACATTCAATTCTGGAGATGCCCAATAAGCACAGTATGGCTGTGGAGCTGTCACTGCCAACTCGCCAATTTTACATCTCTCTTTTGACAATTTTTATTACAATTCTTTTTTAATAAAAAAATTTATGCAATGTTTTTGCTGGTGTTTTGTTTTGGCCTTTTTAGTAAAGGTGAACAATTTAAATAAGAAAATCTATCCATTATTCTGTTTTTTTTCTGCAGTGATAACTCAAACATCTTAATCATGAAATAAACCACAAGACTTCTGACTGTCCCTTGACACAAGAAGAGGGCAAGGTGTGATGGGTTTGGAGCAGAGCCACACTGCTGCAGTGTCACTCCAAACTAGGATTCATTTGCTTTCCACCTCATTGCCAGAACATTATCCCTTGGTGTTCTCTTCTTCTCTGCAGACCACACTGTCCTTTTCAGGCTCTCGTGTTTCATGATTCATCAGGCATAAACCTTGCTGAGACTCCCTAATGCCTTTATCAAACAGGCTGTACTTTTCCATAGGCTCTCAAACATTAATTTTGTTTTTTGACTGTAATAAAACAGTGAAATAGGGAACATCTCTGAACATGTCCAGTGAACGTGCCAACAACTGCTGTGTAGCTTACCCGGAGAGTTAATGAAAGGGTCAACCCCACACTGATAAGATACATGATAAAGACAATCTGTCTAATATCCATATACATTGTCATGAAACATTTGGCGTGCTACCATAACATGCATAGTCAAGGTTACCCTAAATTAGATATATCATACTGAGTGCAAGTTTCACAAAGCAGTAGACAAATTCGCTTGGGTTGTTTAAATTAACACATATTCTAAGAGTGAAGACTTTGTATCAACTCAAATATTTACAAGAAATACTGACTCCAAGGCAGGGGCACGAAAGGCAAATCCAAAATTTCCAAACTTCAATGCTTCTTAATATCAGCTCATTATATTAGACTTTGGAGATTCATCCTCCTCATCACTACAAACACGTAATTTTGAAGAAATTTTGAAGAGAGGGAGATACAAGATAACCGTGTGCACTCTCCAGTGATGTAGTCCCATCCCGCACCCATGACCTCCACTCTCCCAGGATGCAGGTCGGCAGGTGGAGTCTTTTAATCAAACTTCTGGATTTAAGCAACAAAGTTCCCCCAACAGCACTCAAAACCACTCTGGTTAAACAAGTTTCCTTGCAGTGCTTGCCCTGGTTCTGTGAAAGCCAATGCTGATGCTTGGAGCAAGAAAATACACTACCACAAATCACAACACTAAGAGAGAAGTTAAAGTTTCTGTGTGACAACACAACAGTGGTCTTGCCTGAACTTTAAAATATAGGAGCTCTGTCCACATGAAATAACACTACACAGCAATCTGCAGCTCCAAGACTTATTTCCTAGCACAGGGCATGGGAACATAAAGGATTACCTCTGGCTGGTGGTAGATTTATAGCTGCCTCTAATACCTGGTGCTGAACAGCACACTGTCAGTGAAGTCTGAGTGATGCTTTTCTGCCTTGCAGGAGCTACACCTTGAGATTCTCCTCAATAAACAACACCCCACAGTAAAGCTTTTAGTGACAGCTGGGATGGTGGATAACCATAGTTGCATTATCATACTAAGCATCTTTTCCTAAGGAGGAGAGTGTAACTGCACATTTGATCACCACTCTGACTCCAATGCTAGTTGTGCTGGGCATTTCTACCCCTCCATCACACAGGTAACTATTTTAACACCACAGCAAGACAAATACAAGACACAAATACATAATTTGGAAGATAGATGGACCTTATCCTCAATGAGGCAAAGAACAATCACCACAATGGTTCAAGGTAAAGCAGATGAAGTCATCACTGCACTGACATTTTTAACCTTATGATCTCCTTGAAATGGTATGGAAAACCACTGGAAGTAAATCCTTATATTTAAATAATTGGTCAGCTTTTTATCCCAAATGTACATGTATTCCCATTTACTTCAGAGTTCATCTTAGGAATAACATCAAGCAGTATTAGGATTTAAGTTATCTGTGAAGAATCCCCACATCCTTGGAAAGCACAGCAATTCTCTGCACGTAAAATAAAGTAAGACTGTGCAGAGGTACCACTTAGTGTTGCCCTTGGAAGTCTGAATTTAGTTATAACAAGCACTGATGTTTACTGAAAAGGTTCAGAAAGCTTAGGCTCAGATTTATGGTGTCATTTGACAAAAATTGGATAGCTTTTGAAGAGCAGTGCCTTGCAAGCACAGATGTAGGCGCAGACATCTGTTAGCTAAACAATGCTGAGGTGCATCTCCCTCTCCAATCCCATCCTACCAGGCAATGAGCTGGAAAACCTCAAAGCGCAACACATTAAGTTCAAGAAACCATTTCAGGGATTCTGACTTCTCTCCCTTATCATCTGTAGCACATGTTTACCATTTATGGCTCATCCCCAGCACATACAATCAATAACATTCCAAGTGTTGGAGGCACTCTGTAGCTGAGGAAGGAAGCGCGTTAATATTTTGAACTACCTGGAGACATCAGAACTCCCGGCTCTGTGCTGCAGTGCTCAGGTGCCTCTGCCACACTGTGCTGACCTGAGTCCCTCCTAACCAGTGCAGCCTGCATCCATAAAGCAGTGTTGATTCAGCTGTGCAGCTGTTTGCCAGCCTTTCAGCAGCACAGCATCCCCAAACACTCCTGCAGACATCAGACCGAGGAGAAGTTTGGTGCTTGTCACTGAGGCTTCACTTCAGGATGCACAATGTGCCGGCGCCTGCATTTAATTAACTTTTTTTTTTGTTGGCCTCACAGAGTTGTTTTCTGCTGTGTGATCTCGTCTGCGTGAGCCCTTTTGTGATTTCATGAGGGAAGGAGGCTTGCAGCCACCTTTCATAAATAAAACTGCCCTGATTTAAACAGGCTCTGTTGATAGGAACAAAGATAGCGTGGTATCCACGCACAGACAGCACACAGCACAAAGCTGCTCTCTGAAGCAAATATCTGGAGATTAAACCTAAAGGAAGGAATACCATCCTTCTAAATGAGTGGTTCAAACAGTTTAATAAAGGGAGAAAAGAGGTCAATAAGGGAAGGTTATTTTGAAATGAATGCTTTTATCTATACCACATGGTGCCTTTCCCAGTGGCACTGCGTGAATTCATGAGAAATAATAAAAACTTGGTTTTGTTTTGTTGCTTTCAGGAGTCAGTTTGTTTAAACCTTCCAAGGAGGAAGATACACAAGCTGATGTTTTACATGAACTGCTTTACTTATCATTTAAAATTCAAAACAAAACATTACATATCCCCCCTTTTCCAGCTATACTAGGTTTAATATATAAATACAAGGATTGTTCAAGGGTAAGTGAAGGATTTCTGTCTCAGAGATCACCTAAAAATTCCTTCTTGATGCTTTTTCTTTCCTTTCATACAAAACACATTCTAGACATAACTGTCAATAAAAAAAATACACACAGGCAAACTCTTTTGCTTAAACTTCTGTCCCAGACAGCAAAATCCATGTGAATTTGTGAATACCATATCCCTCTTTAGCCACAGCTGTGCTACTATACACACACCCTCATTGCAAATGCTACTCCTTATATTATTACTTTCCTTCCAAAATCTTGTTTAATTAAGATGTTATTTGCTTTCTGTGCTATGTGTAACAGCTTCTCAGTATTTACTGGGAGCAAGAATTTCCAAGCTTGTAATATGCCAGATTATTTTCTGTTAGGGTCTGCAGCTCACAAGCATATTCAGCTTTCATATCAAGTCTTTTTAGCTGCAGGCTTTCAAGCTTCAAGTATTTTAGACAGGTGGAAATGTCAGTTCCTCCAAATGTAATGCAGAGGTAACGATGTACCAGAAGATAAATAAATGACATCTAAGGCACTTTACCTCTTAAAGTTCTGGCTTTGCAAAGGAGGAGTCCAGGAAAACTAACTCAGTCTTTTTGGCTGGCTTACCCCTATGCCATTAAAATAAACATAAAACAGTATGTTCCTTTTTAACCACTTGATGAGTCAGTGCAGTTCAGAAAACTGATAAATGGTTTGTGGAAATAAATTAATATTGCATGAATGCTGCTGGAGCTATTAAACAAACATAAGTGAGAACCCATCAGTGAAGCCAAAAGAGATCTTTACATGATGAAGGAAAGCAGCAGAAAAGTCAACAATCATTATTACAGCAGGTACTTTGCCCTGTGAAAATGGCATGTGCCCTGAACAGATGTAAGCAATGCTTATCTCTGATGTAAACAGTTATGCTTCTTATATCAGGTCTTATATTGGATTACATTGCTTCTGACAATTAAAAAAAATTCTTTTAACACCAATTTTTTACTCAGGCAAAGGAACATTTACCAAAATCTTTCAGCCCCAATGTCTCTTCATTAGAAATGAAAAGGAAAGAACACTACTTTATTCTAAACTATGAAACAGGTTATTTATTGGTGGTTGGGTTATGTTTTCACAAGCCGGGTGTGTGAAATGCACTGAAGTCATGACATGAGATGGCAAACACTGTGCCATGTCCTCAGCAGGCAAACCCAATTCTCCTTTTGAAAACATGGTCAGTTCAGGTTTCTCTGCTGGAGGGAAAGATCAAAATGCTGAGCCTTCCTGCAGGAGTCAGAGGCAGATGTGCACATCACAGGTGCTCCAAAGGCCCTGCAGAAAAGCAGCTGCCCTTTCTTACCCCCTCTCACACTGCACTTCAGAAATATGCACTGTTGTGAAAACAAAGAAGGGAGAGTTTTTAATGACCTTGAAATGCACAAAGTGAGCTCTGCTCCCAAGCACAGTAAGCTCCACAGACTGCAGGTCCTGAGCTTTCCATCCAGCAAAGCACTCACACATGAGCAGACCAGGATTCTTAAAAAACTGCAGATACAGTTGAATCAGCAGCAGTTTGGACAGGATAAACATGAAGGGTTGCTCAGGAGCAAGTGGCCCTGCTTCCTTTGTGCTGAAACAAAAAAGTAAATTCTGATGGTATTTTACTACTTCCAGGTATGATTTTCCAAAGATCCTGTTAATTTCCTCAAGAACTCTGTATTGTCATTTGCTTTGAGGACAGCATTTAAAATCCACCCTAGACAGCATTTGTCCAGTTACAGCAAAAAAGTGAAATACTTTGCAGTTACCTTAAATACATTGGCACAATCCCTGAAAGTAGTTTTTTAAAATAAGATCAGACGTTAGGAAATCCTGAACAACTGGCTTATTCACTACTGACATTTCTTAGAGTTAGTTACACCAAAATAAGAGCAGATCAACAGAAAAGGTCCATTTGAAATCAAATGCAATCACATAATTTAATTTTGCATGCTAATAAGCGTCACATTGAGACTTTGAAAACTGCAACTTCAACTAAGAAAATAGGTAGAGGAAGAAGTAACACTTATAGGAACAGCAAAACCTTCAATAAAGAGATGAGTTAAAGTACAAAAACTGCCATAATCTGTTGCATAAATTCCCATTGTGCAGTGTCTGCCAGATAGAACAATGGCCCACCATAAACACGAATTAAATATACTTGAACTGGGAAATAGCACAGTCTGGCACTGGGAATACTGGGAGACAGCAAAGTGCACTTCTGTGGAAACCTGTCCCCTCCCTTCCAGGGGTCAGGCATGGAAATCTTCAATACTGCATTTTTGCAAATTTGCATTTTTCTCATGTTAAACAAGAATGGAAATTTAATCTCAATTCATCTTAAATGTTTGTTAGAAACACATTTTAATAGCTTATTAATAGACTCATATTATTGTTTCAGGGTTTGATGGAAAATAAAACTACTTTGGTATGTCACACAGTCATAAAAAAAATTTCATATATAATACTTATTTTTAAAAACAAATTAAACCTCCTAATGACAGATCTACACATTTCACAACAGTTACTGCTTCAAAGGTCTCTCTCTAAACGTACTCTTTCCTGCCTTGAGAATTAAATGCTTTCATGCAGCAAATTAAGAATGTTCAACTATTATTAGAAAACTTGTTTCCTCCTATTCCATTAGACTCATTCATACATTGTGTTGGCTTTTTGGACTTACTGAAAAGAAATTATGAAGGAGAGCAGAAGTGAAGTGCTTTTGCATAGTTCAGGTAAAAATCCCAGAAAAAGGAAGCTGAATTATCAGGAATTGTAGTATTCCTTTGAGACCTTCTTTCTCATTACAATAAATAATAACCGTTTCAAGATAAAGGAGACTGATAATTACTCAAGATGCTTCCCCCTAAAAAGAGGAACAACCTGAAGTCAACAAACCGGTTATTTTTACCCATATTAAATCAAACTGAATGTTAGTATATTTCAATGTGTTAATTTAATTACAGTCTATTTCACATAAAAGGAGATACTGATGCTCTGGGTTGAGAGAATATTTATATATTTTTTAATTTTCCCTGACTGCTGACCAGAAGAGCCATACCTGATATTTTTTTCTTTCCTCTCCTTCACATAAAGATTTAGTTTATTGAATCAACCACACAGCAACTGGAGTGGAGGACAGACTAATCAGCAAACAAAAGATTGAAGACTTACCATTTACGCAGATTTCAAAGGATTTGCAAAGGTCATCCTCAAACAGGCAGCCTAAAAACACAACAGAAAGGTAAAAATTAGCACAGGTTTAAAACTGTGGATAATTAGTGCAGATTAAAGACCTATTAAATGTTCAGCAAGACTCAGATATTTGGTTGGCCTTGGGAGTCTAATTTGGGCAGTACAGAAAGTCCAGAACAGGTGTGATTAGACAGCACATCTTACTAACTGGCTATGTCTGGAATAACCTTTGATGGTTTTCTTCCCTCATCCCTCTACTGAGGGCTCAGTGTTCTCTGTTCATGTCTGTCTTTTGAGGAAATGTGTGTTCTCTCTATTTTGAACATATTATTGTATCACAACACAGTAATGCTGAAATACTCTGCAAAACCCAACTCCAGGAAACCAGGAACTTCCTAATGGCATTGTTACTGAGGGGATACAAGCCTCAAAATCAGGCATAAATTGCTCAAACCAGACCTGGATTTAGTACCCACAACTGCTCACCATGCCAAGATGCTCAGGAGCATTAACTGCTTGGAGAAAATCTTAAAAATTAAGCCATCCCTACCAACACCATGATACCACACAGACAGCTGAAAAATCAGTACAGGTCTATGAAGAAGATCGTAGGAATTTTTCTATTTAAAGCGGGAAATTTTTTCCAAAACATGTTGCCCTATGGGTCCCTGCTGCACCAGCTCCAAACCTCCATACCCAGAGACCTCATCCTGGTTGGCAATCCCAGCTCACTCACATCTTCAGGGATGAAGTGTTCTGTTCCCCCTTTGCTCAGTGTCACCTAACCAGGTACTGAGACACAAATGATCATCCCTTTTATCCTCAGGCAAAATGAACTCCTGCTGGTATCTGTGAGGGCAGCAGAGAAGTGGGCAAGGTGTGCCTCTGCACACTGGTGCACAGCAACAGGGACCAAGTACAGCAGCAGCACGAAATATCCTGCTGCTGTTAAGGGAGTGCACTTTGTGAACCCAACCAGCAGTTTCTTTCTGACAAAGAAAGAGCTCGGACTGGATAAAATCCATGGAATGAAGCTGTACTTTGAACACAGAAGCCACCCTAGAGAACACATCTTCACAATTAACCCTTTTAACTTTTCTAGGGAATATCTGAAGTTTATAAATGGACACACAGAGTTATAGATATAAAACAATCTTCAACTGTTTTACACTTTGTATCAAAAAACACCAACCAAACAACAACAACAAAAAAACAGCCAGGAACTTCAGCACATCTAAACACAGGAGTAAATCCTCTCTCCACAGAAGAGCAGAGCATCTCTATTCAGCAGAGTCACATGGATTAAGTGACTCATAACGAGAACTGAAAGGCTCAAGACATTCTGACTATGAATTACCTGGCTCCTAACCCTGCTAAAAGAAAAGTTGGGGGGATAGAGTGACTTACGCCTGCCTACATAGCCTTTTAGCAGGCAACTGTATTAGTACATCATTAAGCCTGAACTAATGTGCTGTGCCTCAGCAGGATTGATTAGCACAGTGCTAGGCCTGAGTTAGGCAAGTCCAGCTGCATTAATTCAAGACTTATTGTAGCACCAGCAGAGTTCCTTACATTTATCACACACCTGCCTGCAAAGACCACTTGCACATAACCCTGCGCATATTTACAATATTCAGACCAATAAGAGAGTTCTCTCACCCTTTTACCCATGTCCCATGAAATTGTGGATATACATTTGTTACCTTTTAAAAGGGGATTTTCAGATTAGCAAAGCTGCTGCAAGCAGAGTGTGGCAGAACAGCACGTGCCTACACACAACACAAACTGTGGTTTGTAACCTGGGTTTGAGATGTATATGATTTTGCTCTGGACTAGTCTACTGTGACAACCATTTCATCTGAAGCAGTGACCCCAAACTCCCTGAAGATTCTTGGTTACAGCCCTGGCACTAACTGACCCAGCAAAGCACAAGGATCCCTAAACTGTACATTGACTTGTGAAGAGCATCAGACAAGAATGACAGGCAATGACCAAAACAATCAGCACAGAGCACAGCACATGAAGAGTCCAATTAAAAGTATAGTAAAGGTCACTTTGAAAAAAGGAATGGTTGCAAGAATTTAATAAAAGAAGATAAAAGGCTTCAAGCACTAAGATAACCTAGAAAAATGAAAGGTATACTTCAGTGTTGGACTTGATGATCTCAGAGGTCTTTTCCAATCTAATTGATTCTGTGATTCTGCATTCCTGTTGTCAGAAATAGGAAGTTATCTCTTCTAGAGAAAAAGTTTTTATGCTTAGGAAAAATCCCTGGTTAAATCTCTCTTCCTTGTTTTCCTGCGAGATTACAAAAGAGTTAAAGCCAGAAGCCTGAACTATGTGTGCCCACGAAGTGCTGCAGAATTTGTCCTGGTTTGTAGTTATTTCCCATCCTGCAGTGCTGTAGCTCCAAAAGGTGTCAGATGGGAAATTTCTGCCAGAAATATTTCTAGTGGAGTGGCACATTAGATCAGTGACTGGTTAACCCAGACTGTTCTGGTTTTGAAGCACCTGGGAGATGAGATTACAGTCACCTGCTCCCTGCAGTCGCCTGCCAGAGCCAGGACATCCCATAATACAATGCTAGTCTCAAAAGCAGAAAGATCCAGATACAAGATGAGCAAAATCAGCCTGTTAAGACACAAAGAAATAAACATCCAAGCTTCCTCTATCCAGAATTCTGATGTTGCTTTATTGACTAATATATTTTCCATGAAAAGCACAAAAGAAGACTGATTTTATCGTGTTTTACTTTCTCTTTTAATAACAGTTGTTTATTTGATTTGCAGCAAGGCATCTGATGCAATTAGACTCATAAACCTATGTCTTGGAGAGCAAATTAATAAAGTCAATGCAGGGCAAACTGTATCCATTACTCCAACATAGACAAGGACCTCCAAAACTCCTTGAAAGACATTTTGTTTCAAGTTATTTATTGCTACAGTCGATTGTTATGCATATTTCACCCAACCAGTCAATATGTTAATTTAGCCACCAATTTATCTCTTGTTATTATTTGCTGTGACATCAAGAAGCATCGTATTTCATTTTAAATATCACCTCACTACTAATAGTAATGGTGGCAATACGTCACCACTGAAGAGTGAAGAGGTATCATCTCCAAAATGCACTTAATTCAGTTCATGCCTTGTGGGAACAAAACTACATTGCATTTTCTACCAAAAAACCTTCCTACACAGGTCATTCATCTTCCAATACACAAAAATTATTGACAGATACTTTCAACCCCTGCCCCCCACAAAAAAAAACCAAACGCACCAAACCCAAAGCCCCAATCTCACTTCACACAGCAGCCCTGAAATAACAAGTTCTCCTTATAAGCATCCAACATACAGTGCTTTGCTAAATGTAGAATTGAAAGAGGTTTCTTTTTGTATTGAAGATTCACCTCTTCACTAACACTTGCACGGTCCCCACATGTCAGTAGTGACAAAGCAAGTCAATACGCTGTATATGATGTATATTACACTACATTTACATGGTTGGGAAAAGAGATTCCACAGGGCCTTGCAAAACCTTCTGCTTCCCTTTGCCCTCCCTCTGTCCTCCTCCTCCAGCACTGTTTCTCAGATGGGCAGCACAACATGAACACAAAAGACTGTTGCAAGTACAGCACCTAAAAGTTTCAATCTCTTTGTCAAGTTATTCTTCTTGTGAGACACTAATCAAACAATTCCCTTCCTTCTTTTAATCAGCTACAGAGCAGTTCTGCTTTTCTAAAGAAAAAATACAAAGGTTTTAATCATACTGGAATAATCTGGGGTCTTTTATTTATAAGAGGTGCTTCTGAAGGTTCAAGCAGTCAAGGCACCACATGAAAACACTTGAACTTCATCTAGAAAAAGCTGTAAAAATTCACTTATCAGGAAAATAATTTTAAACCTTGACTAATCATTCAACTAGAATAATTATATTTATTTCTCTGTCCTTTCCCCCAGTTAACCAATTCACAAAAATTTTACACTAAATATCTCTTTCAAGAATACCAAAAAGTCTGTAAGTACTTTTTCTACATTAAAGTTAAAAGTAAGTCATAGGCCCTCTTTATCAACAATCATCAAAACAGGAAAACTAATAACAGGCAAGAACACTTATCAATCAGAAACCGGGAAAATACAAACCTTCTAAATCCTTTCTGTTGCTGAGGATTCTGTCTCTCACTCTCTTCCCACAACTCCCATGTGAGCACTGAACATGTCCTCGCACTTGCAGACCGTAACAACCTCACCCCTTCACAGTATGTGTTTCTTTAATCAAAAGCTGATGATTATTAGTATTTTTAATAGTCCAGAATGAAAGCCAACTCCACTCTCAATGCTTCTTTCAGTTGTGGTTGCCTGGCAGGGTAAGGAGACTTTGAAGGGTGAGAACTGTTAAACACTGCTGGGGAGAGAAAGGCCAGGAAACACCTGGGCATGGCAGTGCTGGGCACAGCTGCACCTCGTTGGGTCTTTGGCTCTTAATAGGGAACACCTGGGCATGGCAGTGCTGGGCACAGCTGCACCTCGTTGGGTCTTTGGCTCTTAATAGGGAACACCTGGGCATGGCAGTGCTGGGCACAGCTGCACCTCGTTGGGTCTTTGGCTTTTAGTAGGGAACACATGTTTCTTTTTCTGTAAGAGGATTAAGAAAGAGGGTACAAGACTTACCTTTCAAACGTGCTTAACTCACACAACTGGGATAGCTCTGACTGAAAAAAAAAAGATAGTGCACAACAACAAAAACAAATGATAATCTGAACTCATTGGCAGAGAGAATCAAACAAGATTTCTTGCAAAAAACTGTTGGGAGGAGCCATCAGGTTGAGAGAGACACTCCTCTCACAGTAGAGGTACAAGATAAATGTGCTGGGGCTGCTAAAGCTGTGATCTACCCAACACATCCTCATGTGTCTGCCATACATGTGTGCTTAACACATCTACAGTTACAAAAAGTTGCAAGCATATGTGGGGAAAACACCCTTTAAGCTGATCACAGGTTTTAAGCAGTTCCTCTCAGTTTCCCCAACTCTGGAGTTACACAGGTGAGCAGGTGCACACACATGTGCAATGGAAGTATATACTCCTTGCACAAAACCTATCAATAGCATGTGAAAAGTCAGCTACTGTGGTTTTTTACTTTAGTTTCATTGTGACATTCACTGTGATTAAAAATTTGGATATTCCCAGCCTTTTTTTAACTCTCCCTTCTTACTCTTTCTCCTTTGTTCTTCGTTTTCTCTTCAAAACTCCTCCA
Organism: Pithys albifrons albifrons; assembly: GCF_047495875.1. NCBI lineage: Eukaryota > Metazoa > Chordata > Aves > Passeriformes > Thamnophilidae > Pithys > Pithys albifrons. Next base: position 10,410,319 of record NC_092464.1, read on the forward strand.
TTCTCTTCCTGAGAAGTATTTTTTCTAACTCCTACTGCCAAGCAAACGTTGTTCCAGCACCAGAATGCAGCTGCCCCTGCCTGCCCCTGCCCAGCTGCTTGCTGTGCTCAGGCACTGCCCCTCCTACCCATGCCCTCTCCCTTCACCCTTGCACTAAACAGCTCTGTCACCTTTCCATCACCATTGCTGGCAGGTTCTGCATCTGCAGACCCCTCATTCCCACAGGTGCCCTCCACTGCCCTTCCTCTGGCACACTCAGCCATTCCTCATCTACCCCCATTCTGGGGTGTGACTGGGAGAGAGGAAGAGACAGGGGGTAAGAGAGGGGCAGAGTGTGCTTTGCTTTACTCCCTCTATTCAGAGCTTTTCAGAGCTGGAGTAGGATTGGTCACGTTCTTTCTTTCTCCTCAAGTTCTCAGGATATCCAGAATATTCCACACTGAGAAAGTAATTTATGGAGACCTAAGAACCTGTGATGATTTATCAGCAACTGCTTGGAATAGTAGTTTAATGATGAAAGAGAAGTAAATCAATGTGGTAAAAAATAATATGGAAGTGGCACTAATACTGAAGGGGCTCTTTCTTCCAAGAGATAAAGCAAGACAAATATATAACAACATAAAAAGTACAGAGTTTTGATCTTCCTTTGCTGCACCTTTTAGGTTTTTTGAGTGTAAAAAGTGCCTGTTGTTTTTGTAATACTGCAAACTCTTGAGAGCTGATTCTTTTTTCCTTTTTTAATTGTGTGCATGTACAAAGTGTAGCGCAATGGAGCACTGATCCGTGGTGAAGAATGCAGGCCTTACTCTAATCCAAATTAACAGTCATAAAGATGACAAACGAAATCCCTGCAGTGGTTAATGGAGGACTGTGCAGTCCTTTACACAAAAAGTTTCCATCCAAAATAAAGTCTGGAAAGATGTCCTGTTAAGTGTTACCATATGGTGATAACACTTCCTCACCTCAGAATTACCCCTTCTTTCAATCATCTCTCATACACACTGATTTTGTATATTGAAATATGACTCTAGTTAGAATAATTCACCATGGAATAGAGTTTTCATTCAACTAGGGAAAATGTCAATACTAAACTTACAGCCAAGACTTGCCCCTGAAGCCTCAATGACAGTGCATAATAGTACTTCAATTACCTTTCAACCTGTATGGATTGATGCCATAACGAGGCAAAATAGTACAAGAATGCTGTGATATATGTTATTATTTCTCCCTATGCAAGGGCTGTATTTTGTCCCTTCTGCACTTAGGGGGGAAAAATTATATCTTTTCATGTACATGTAATCAGTCTGAGTGTGTTCACCACTAAAGAAAGGAATTGCTTTGTGGTGAAAATACTATTAACTTATCTGATTACTAATGCCATGACTGTGATGATGTAGGGCCTTTCTTCTGGGGACCACTGAGAAAAGGTCACCAAGAAGAGTAATTGAAGATGTGAGCAGTAATAATAGGTCATGAATAGAAGAGACATTGAAAAGCCATCAGTGAGAAAGCTTCAGAACAGCATTTGCCCAGGGCTCAGAAAGAAGACGGCTCCTATGGGCAGCATGCATTTTGGTGTGTCATTTTGTCAGTTTTTCACAGTAAATATTAAAAGAACTTGCATTGTCTCCTCTGAAATATTACAATTCTCTCACTGCTACATTTTCTAGCTCTGTGTCTTCAGCAAGATCACCACTCTCACAGGCAATGGGGAGCTCAGATATAATCTGGCAAACAAGTAGCTCCGCTAATACTTAGTTACACTGAACACCAACATGCTCTCTACTTAAACAAAATAGATAGTAGATAAACGCATTATTGGAGAATAAATGGAAGATAATTTTAAAACATTACAATTATTACCTCTTAGGATCAAGACTGAAATCTTTTATCTAACAGTTTAATCATGTCAGGGACAGTCACATGTGATTTACTCAAGTAATGCAGCTTCAAACAAGACCTTTGTCATGCTGGTGTCCCATATGGGGGAAAAAGTAGTGTCTCTACAATATAAAATGTGTGATTTGTTCCTTCCAAATTACAAATTGTTAATTGGAGTGCTCACAACCTGTAGACAAAATATCATAAAGACCCAGAGCAGGCCTTCAATAACTGAGATTTAATACCTGCTGGTCAATAGTTGCTAAAATTAAATTCCTTAGTAGGCAGTAAAGTGAAATCACCCAACACCCACTGAAATCACAGCTGTGGCTAACCAAAACTCCTTTTGGCACTTAGCAGAGAACTGGAAGGTTGAACTCCATTGACTCTCAATTAGTAATTCCACTTCAATTTTTTAAATACATCCACATCAGCCTGATTTTTTTGCCTGCCATTGCCTGTTCAATGTCCTCTCCCACAAAATCTGTTGGCAGCAAAGCCTTCTGGTATTATTCATAACCATGAGATGTGAAAAAGGTAACACCAAAGCTTGAGAATAGCATTACTAGCAATGCCTTCCTCAATATCATTGCACGTAGCCCAGCAAGCACTGCAGTTCTGAGCCCTCTGTAATATTTATTCTGTGAAGGAACTACTGTCATCATTATATCTGTCAACCTCATTTTACCATCAGTAACAGACAGTCTATTCCAGAGCACTTGTTTTACAAAATTGCAGTGCGGGAGTGAATTCTAAGTCCTAATTATAACATAATTCTCAACGTCTTCCACAGTGAGGCTTAAGACAAGCTGGGTCAAAGAAGTAATGAACCATTAGCAAAAGGATACAAGCGCTCTGTCTGGGGGTTATGTGCTTTGGAAGACATTTTTTTCAGACAAAATATTCCAAAACACTTACATGGTAAATAAGCTCATGTCCCATCCTCTGGAACCAATCAGTCTCCAAGAGGCAGACTCAGGGACAACATGTTTTCTTAAATGGTTCTTTAAAGTCACGTCTCATGTTTTGGGAAAACTCCAATTATTTGCAGAATCAAAGGAAAGAAAAGAGGTATGTTTATGATTTTTCTCTAACAAGTACCAAAATTTTCTTTTCATTATTTGTCAGACATTCTTGATGAGTATCTCCTTGGTGCTTAAAAATACATAATTGTAATTTGCACCAATTCTCATCCACTTATATTGCCTCTAAAAGTCAGTAATTACCCAATATTTAGGGTAATGTTCCTCTCCAGCACCATCCTGAGCAGACTTCAAAGACAGACACAATTTCTTGCAGTGGACCTCTCTGGTATTATTATTTTTCTGTTTGGTTTTACTTAGAAAACAGAACAGCATCTTTTAGCCCATGATGTCTGTGACAAGATCACTATGGCCAGTGCCTGTCATATAGGAAGGACCCTTCTCTTCTTATTCCTCGGACTTTTTAGAAATCCCTCTCCTTTTTGCTTCATCTCTGTTTCACAGTTAATTTGAGTTGGGTAAATTATCCTGTAGACTTAGCAAAAACAACTTGCAATGGGAAAAAGAATCATGTAACTCGGAAAAGTTTGAAGTGCCAGGAGACAGTGAAGTAATTCTGCTCTGGACAGCAGCACACACGGCTTTGGGAGCTGCACTTCCCAGAGGAGCATCAAACAGGGGCTGGAACCCAAGCACTCCTGTAATCTGCCCATTTCTGTAGATCCATATTGAAACCTGATAGATGTTGGAAATGGTTTAAATTGCTCTTATTGCTATTGTTGGGAGAGTGCTTGGAAAAACAGCTTCATAGCTTTATTGGGCATTTCTGAATCTCATTATGCTGTTAATTTAGAGTGCTGAAATCACCTGTGTTCAGTTTATCAAAGAGACACTGCTATATACACTTGGTAATATCTTTAATAAAGAGTTTAAACAGTCCAGAGCAATCCACATTAATTATTCATGTGCTGGAGAAAATAATGAAAGTCAATGAAGAAAGTCATAGTCTCCTGAAGTTCTTGAGGGAAAAAGAATAATATTAGGTGAAATTCAATGGACCGTGGCATCAAGATTTATCTGCACAATTTTCCCTGGGAATCTGAATTGCGAATGAGCCGCAGAGTCTCAGTCTGGGACGGAGTTATGAGAAGCAGGGCACACAAGGATACTGGTGGCACATCAAAGCTAACAGTACTTACTCCAATGCCCCAAACTTTTCCCTTTCCACGGGAAAAATAAAACAACCAACAAAGAATCAAAAAATATTTCTAAACCAGATTTGTTTTCAAAGCTGCCAAGAGCTCAGCTGCCCCAGTCAATACAATCTCTTGACAGTCAATGTGCAGCACCTGTGACTTTGTTCAAGTCCTGCTGGGCTTGTGGTTACCTCAGTGCCTACATGGGCATCATGACAATGAGGACAATACTTTGTTGTGTTGATAAAGAATTAAATCTATCCTGTATTGATTCAAAAACCTTTCCAGACAGATGTTTAAATTCATCCCAGAGTGAAATGATCCAGTTCTACGTATTTTTGTGAAATTACACCTATTTGAAAGAACGGAGAGTGAATGGTCTTGATTTTGACCAGTAATTGTGCTCTAATTACTCTTGACTCTCCCTGATGTATCCAAAGCTGCAGCAGAGCCAGCTGTCCCACAGCACATCCTGCTCTTGTCTCTGAGCAGGAGCTCTGCCTGCCTTGGGAGACCTGGGAGATGTTTTTTCTCTAAGCTAGTTGTTGAGAGGCAGCCACCATAATGACACACACCAGAGTAATAGTTAAGAAAAACACTAATGATTAAAGCAATTTGGGGAGGAAGCCAAGAAAATTAGAGATAATTCTGAAACATGACAAATACGATGCATGCTGAGTATCACCAGAATTCATATGCTGGTTCTTCCTAAAAAGTACATAGAACACAGAATTTTTCTCTCTTTTAAAAAAATTTTTAAAAATAACATGGGAAGTCTAAACCTCCCAGCTGCTAGAAGTTCATCTCTTACAGCCCTTTCAACAACAAGGAGAAACTGCCCTGGAGAAGATTCATTTATTTATGACAAAAAAACTGAAGCCTGGGTGTTGTCAGTTCATATAGGTAATTTTCACTATTAGGAATAGCCAAAAGTCATTACCAGCTCTCATTAACTGAGCCCCCAACACCTATTGATTTATATGGCATTGAAGTGTCTGAGCAGCTTTGTGAATTAGGGTCCAAATTCCTACTTTTGTTGTTGTTGTTGTTGCTCAAGTCTTTTATCTTTGTTACTTTTTCTTTGTAATCTTTATTTCCAAATTACTCACTCCTCTGTTCTCATTCCCTAACCTATTGTGGATATTCTTTGCTACTGAGAATTATCACTGAGAGGGCAAATAATGGGAAAGAGAAAGAAATGGAATTTTCACGTCACTGTTCACCAATGGAAACCTTTTTCCCAGCTCTTTCCACTGCTCCACCAAGCTGTTCTGAACTGCAGATCCTCTCACTAATAATGATAATTAGCCCAGAGACTACACAATGAAAAAGGAATGAGACATATAAACTTCATAAAGGGATTACTAGCATTTACTTCAGAGGCTTCTTTTTTTGTTTTTTCTTTTTGGAAATATAGGGAATGATGATGGTTGAGGAAACTTAAAAATTTGGAAACAGTAAGATGTACAATTTTAGAAGAAAACACTGGACAGAGAACAACAGTTTTACAGAGGCAATAGTGGACACTTCACCATGCAAGTGAAGAAGAATGTACAAGAGGAAATTGGAGAAAATAGGAGCCTGCTGCCTTGGGGTGTCAGAGAGTTTAGTAGAAGGGGGCTCTCGTTTCTTGGAGGCTCCTGGGAATAGAAATTGTTTTACAATAATCCCATTGATAGTTTTGCACATTGATTTCCAAGTTTCATTAATTGAAGGCTGGATTTTATTTTTTCCTCCTTAATGTTAATATTTCATGAAGTTCCAGACATGAATTTTCAGTCTACAGTTGACTGTGAGTTGACCAGAATTTGCATAACTCTGTGAGACATGATATTCAGTGAGGTTTTGAATCAGTCTGGCACCTCATATGGGAGCCTTCTTAAGAACTCTTAAATTATTTTAATGAACCAGTATTATTCAAAAAAATAGGTTTTTTTTCCTTCAGGATTTGAACTTCAGCCAAAACGTTAAATCATAATCTTTAAAGTATACTTGGAGACTTTCTATTTGATGAATGTATTACAAATCTAATCTTGTGTTGTTTCTGAATTTAATACTCTGCAGACAGCAATGAACAACATATATGCAATGTTATGTACATCAATACAGTGTATACAGAATATCCTAATTATAAGACTTTAAAAAAACAACAACAACAAAACAAAAACCAAATAGATCACCCCCTAAAAATCCAAGCTTTGTGACCTTTATTCACTATTCTACAAACTATGTATCATGCAGCAGAAGTATAGGAACAAGAATATTAAAATTGTGCCCAGATGAGTAAACGCATTCTTTTTTTTCAGTGCAACCTCATTTGGAGTGTTCTTTCAAACAAGCATGAGGCTGCAACAAGAGTGCCTGAAAGCTCTGACACTGTTTCATTAATGGTTTGTCATGAAATGCAAAATGTGATGTGTTATTGCACACTGGTCTGTACAAGGAAGCAACACACAGATACTTCTCTTCCTTTGTTAAGAATAAAACTTCACAATCAAATCCACATCAAGCACAGAATTTTTTTGAGAAGGTGGCTTTAGTTTCCTACAGAGAGCTGGAGAGTACAAGGTCAAGGACCAGAACAACCCCCACTGTATCTACAGTTCTCTTCCTTTTGTGTGTTCCCTGGAACATTTGTACAGAGGGGCATATGGGGTAAAAAAAATGGTCTTCATGGAATATGAGCTGTATTGTTATTCTTCTGTTGAAAAACACACAGTGGCAGACTCTTGGCTGGAACTTGGTTTGGGATAACCTCAGAATTTTTATAGCTAAGAGGTTTTGTCTAACAGTCCAACTTCCCTATTAAGGTAATATGAGAACAACAACAGGAACACTTTATGCCACTTCCTGTGTAATCACCATAGAGAGTTTTAGCACTTCTACATAACTAAACCCATGAAGTTACTGTGTGTAAGTTCCATGCACAAACAGTCCTCAGAGTGGCCCACGTCTACTGGAGTGTTCCATCAGAGCCACCAGCTCTTCATCTGCCTAATCTGAGGAGAGTGTAAAGGCAGGGAGCAACGGGGATGAATGGGACAGGCTGCCATGGCTGACAGTGTAGGCACGTGTCTGCATCCTCCCCACCTCTCAAACAATCCTCACTTTCCTTACACTCTCCAGCTCTGTCCAGTGACAGCTGATGACGTAATACACAATTTATGTAATTCTGGGTTACTGCTCAGTCTTACTTTTAGTTGTAATGCTTTATTTCAGGAGATATGAAAGGATCTGCATCTCTGCAATGGCAGCTGGGTATGAGAACCTGTTTTCACTCCAGAACTCCCAGGCCTTTGCCTGCACTGTAACTTTGCTCTGGTCTGTTCTCCTCTGTGATCTCCACCAGCCTCCATAGCCTTCCTGGACTGTGTGGTTTAGGACAGTGAGTTTAGGCCATGGGGTATCCCACCAGCCACTGCCTTTCCAGATGTGTGAACACCCTTGTTGCCCCTTCTAGTCTGGTGTAGAGCAACAGAATTCTAACAGCCAGCCTCAGAAAAGATTGACCAGTCTTTTTCTCTCTTACAATCCACATAGCTCGCTTCACACCATTTGCATTCCCAGATGGGTAAGTGAAGAAGTCTAAAAAAAAAGCAACAGAAGTATATCAGAAGGACAAACTTACTAGTTCATCACTTCATAGAAGCTTTTTTAATATAATTTTTACTAAAATATCCTAAGAGATTTAGGGTGACTCACAAATGCCTAAAAATATGGAAGCTGTTTTCCTCCTGTGTTCTTTTCCCTTTGTGATGAAGGGAAGCTAAAGTACTTTGCTTCTGTTTCTCGTCATTTTCTGCTGAGTTGCTCCCTTCCCTTTTTGGTGGGAATAAGAAGGTACATGATGTTTTCCCTTGCAGGGCTCCTGCAGCAGCGGGAGGCACAGCACACAAAAGCATGAAGCACCAGCTGCAATTACAGATCAGAGATGATTGTGGATCTGACTGACTCTGCACCTCAGCTCTCCCACCTTCCCCCAGTTCCAGGCACTCTGCAAAACAGTGCCAGGGTTTGCCTTTGAAAACTGCATGTATGTATATCTGCATTGTACCTGAATGGATACACAGATATTAAGCATGTTTATATGATACATGTATTAAATACATATTCTTATTCATTATAATTATTATTGGGAGGTTCCGTGTTATAATGGAGAGCACTCTGGACTCTGAATCCCAAGGACCTGAGTTCAAGTCTCAGTAGGGACTGTCCCCCGGCAGTTAAAGCCTTCCTGCCATCCGAACCTGTCAGATCTCGGATGCCAAGCAGGGTCAGCACCGGTTAGTGTGACAGTCCCGAGGACTTCACTGTCACTGTCCAAGCTCGCTCAGCCATGGCAGATGGACCTCAGGACTTAAATGGTGGGGCCAGTTCTGCACATGCTGAGCCTCACCTAAAAGATACACTGTGCATGCTGGAAGGGCACACCCAGGTGGGGAGAGCCCTTCCCAAATCTTCATTCGCAAAGTCTGGCCATGCATACATACACATACATACATAATTGTTATTATTGCTATTATAACAAAATAGGGTTGAAAATTGTCACCAAAACATTGGCATCTGGTGCCATCTGAGACACCACAGACACACAGCACTGAGAGATGTGGCACAGGACTTGTGGGAAGTTCAGTCCTTTGGAGAGTGTCAGGGACATCAGGCAGAATCCCCACAACACCCGAAACAGCACAAGGGGCCCTTTGTTAGGCAACTGAACCCAGACTTCATTTCTAAAACAATCCAAGTGAGCCATGCCATAAAATTCCTACTTTTGTCAACTGGTCTTGCAGATTTCTCTGTAGTGATCTTAAAAGTAAATGTCAAGTGCATTAATGCTGGGGTTACCTGAGATGAGACCCCTCTACTGTCTTGTTTGAGATAGCAAAAAACCAAAAGTCTACCTCTTCAAAAGTGATAATTTTGTCAAGACTCCATCATTTGAATACCTTTGAAAATACAGATTCAGAGGATACAAAGACTTAAGGGGAAGGAAGAACTAAAAAGGAGGCACTGCAGGTTGTGTTTAACTGCTTCATGAGGTTTCAAGGTTTTGCTGGATGTCTCTACTTCATACCAGTTCTGCTGGCACTGTAACCTTGGCTTGTCTGCTCCTCTGTGCCTCATTTTTCAGTGTCACAGGTGGGCATATTTCCACAAGATCGAGTGAAACAGTCTCCAAGGGACTACCTTGTTCCTGGTATAGGCCCTGACAAAACCTTCATTGATTTTTGAAATAAGAATTTTGGATCCTAAATGTTCAGGACAGGACTTAAAGCAAACTGGGAAAGTGCTCTTGCTACATTACAGAAGAGATACTATTCATCAACTAAATTAGGAATAGAAAAGTGAATTAACCTTTCTTTCTGCTTGAAAAAGGAGGAATGTGCTTCCATTCCCTATATTTTGTTCTAGTCACACAGAATGGCTTCTGTAATTTATAAGTAGCTTGTGAGTCAGAAATAACTCTAGACTGAAAAGCACACAATGCAGACTGGAAGTGCGATGGTGGGGACAGGGCCCAGGACAAGAGACAGCAGCCCCACCTTAGCTTTTGGAAGAGAAGGTAGAAAACAGCTAAATAACTTTGTATGAACTTGAAACTATCTAAATATTGTTGAATATTTTTACAAAAAGGAGTCTAAAACATGAGTATTATCCATGGAGACCTAAGGCTCAGAGCTGCAGTCCCCTCACCAGGTCACTGGCGCAGAGTGAAAGACAAGTTTGTGTGATGAAAACAAATCTAATGGGTTTATTTTTAAACACAAGCATTTCATAATGAATATTCAGCAAGACAGCTGCAGTCTAAAATTCATCCAGGACTCAGCCAGGAATGGCTTCAAATAGTCACTGCATACATGACAAAATCCAGAACATTGCTCAGAGCTCTGCCTCTAGACTACACATTTGGGGTTATATTTTTTGGTGTGTTTGTTATCTATTGCCAAACAGTATTTAAAGGCAGTTTAGAAAAACAAAAAACCAATACCTGTGGAAGCACTAAGATTTCCAGAAACAGTCATTACCACTTCAAAATGTCCACCTCTGGAAATAAGGTAATGGTTTAGAAACCTGTCTTGGGGCTTTTTCTTCTTTCGGCTCAATGGGAAGGTGGAATCTTATTCTGTGCTAGTGCAGTCAATATCAGAACTGAAAGTATTTTATTTATTTGTTTTAATTGAGTTTACCTTACCTATGCTGGCCACTTGAAGAAAAGTAGGATAAAAGAAATTAACACTTTAATCTTGCTTGCATTACTATTTGATGACTGTAAAATCATGGGGTAATAAACCAGTCTGTGGAGAAGAGTATCAAGAAGAACACACAGACTTATACACACAAAAGAAAAAGTAATTAAACTACAAAATTCAAGCAGGACAGCACCCAGCACAACCAAACCAGGATGGATGGCTTCAATTGATTGGGTGTGATCAGAAAAGTCATTGATGCTCAGTATTTCTGCCACCTGCAAAGTTGTTTTAACTGTGCAAAATGAAATAACATTGACATTTAGCCACCTTAAAATTAATGGCAAACTCCCACTTGTTGCAACTGGCACCAAGAATCTTATTTTGCAGATTTATACTGCTGATCAGAACATAAAATAGGTATGATAAAATAACAATTATCATATTTTTAGACCATCACCTATGCTGGTAGTAATCAGTCTTAAAAAATGACAAGATCTTGTTCACACAAAATTTCCAGACATTTTTCAAAATATAAACTTGGGTATCACTTATTGAATTTTACATTCTGCATAGAACAATACAAAGGTCTAATCCTGTGTAACACAGAAAGCAGGCATGCAGCTAGAGATTCTAGTTATCTAAAACTAATTTAGTTCAGAAGGTTAATTTTCAGTTTAACAAGTGAGAGATTCATTCTCTATTTCTGTGCCCCACTGCATCTGAATCCCTGAATGATCTCTGCAGAAAAAGTGTGAAGGAGCAGAGCTGTAAGGCTATTTCAAGCCTATTTCAAGTACTGTAGGAGTTTGACAGTATTTCATTTTTCAACATATGCTAAAACACCGTGGGATGACTTTTAGCTTGTGCAGCTTCATGCAGATAAATATGGCTGAGTAGGATCTGGCTGTTTCCTGCAGTCAGAGGGATGTAAGCACAGTGCCAGCAGGTTCCTCTCTGCACTGAGGTGGTTACAGAGAGAAGCAGTGTAGGACCCTGCACAGGCAGCCAGACCTGGAATCCAGGCACAGACACTGAGACCACATCCAGGCTCATTGCCCTGCTCACACAGGCACAGGAGCTCTATTGTACTTCCTGCAGCAGGTTAGTTCACCTGGGGCCAACACCTCACACACTGGGGGATGACTAATTTATGGTGACTAACTGAAGAGGGCTCACTTTTAACAGAAGTGATTCAAAGCCAGAAGAAATAATGAGAAAGGAAAAAGAATAAATTCCTGTTATGTGGCCCAGTTCAAGCTTAACTCTGGCTATGCTATTACTGCACAGTGAACTTTTTGCTCCCATTTTGCTTCCTGTTCTTCTGCTCTGTTGGAGGCAGCACTGTCAAGCATTTCCAGCTGAGACCTTTTCAATTTCCATACTCCAAGGGCTCTTTTATATCTCCTCAGTTCAGCAGAAGGAAGCACAGGCAGCAGAAGATGGAATGTTTTTCTTCCCCTTTTATGACTGTTGCCATTTGGTCAACTGAGGTGGCACCGATAGCACAATAAAACCACCAGCATGAAAGTTAACGGGTCCCACAACAGCATGCAAATTTTAGGAACATCAGGCTGGCCATTTGCATCAGGGGAGCTCTGTCTGGACCTGGATTCTGGCTCTGAAAGTGGCCATCAGCAGATGTTCAGAGGGAGAGCATCAGAAAACTGTTCCAGTGAGAGGCAAGACACTGTTTAAAAAACTCACGTTAGAGGCTGTGTCTCAGCTGTGATGTCTGAAAAGTATCGATTCCCCTACAGGGCTCATTTATTCCTTTGGTTTCCATGAGACTTTTCAAAGCCCTAGTGACAGTCAGGTAAATAAATATTATCTGCTTTTAACAGGCAGAAGAAAATGTGTTATATAATGTGTGCCAGATGTTGTGAAAACTAAGCAATTAACAGTTCTAGCAGTGGTCTATGTGCCACTTGTGTATCTCTTTTTGCCTTAAAGATCTTATAGTCTAGACAGATGGCATAAAATGCTCGAGCAGAACAGAAAAGTGTCTAGCCTAACACTTGGAAAAGTTTCGGTTGGAGTTGTTTTTGGGGGTTTTTGTGGTTGGTTTTTTTTTTAATACTGGAGTAGATAACTGCTTTTTTGTTCTTCCATTTTAATGCTTTAGGACTTCTGGTTCCTGGTATCTCACACAACACTATTAGACAAAAATGCTTCCCTGTTTTTCTCATACTTCTCAGCACATTACCTTTCCAACATAAAATAGTTAGACATTTTTTTAAGCCATCAGCAGGAGATGAACTACTATACAGGCCAGAAAGCATTAAAATCTTCACCACAGACCCATTTGTTCATCAGTAAAGTGAATATATTAGTTTCTTATCCTTCAGTTATAAGTGAGTTCTAAGGTATAAAAGAGTCAAATACTACAATTCAGGCTAGGCTGGTAATCAGGTTTCAGTGTATTTAATTTTTCTATCCTTGAACAGGAATTTTCACTTTCAGTTAATTCAAAGACAGACTTCTGGGATCTGAATACCAGGGAGATTTAGGTAGGGTAGGGGATTTTGTGCTCCAGTGAGGAAACTTAGGCAAACATGCACAGATTATATGCAACCTACAGCATTTCTCATGCTAATGGAATTTTCTTCCTTTATGCACAAACAACAATTTCAAATTCAATGTGTAAAAAAACCCACACCCAAACCCCCAAGAATTCTGTGATTTTTATTTACCTAAGTAGACATATGTATCCCAAGGAAAACACGAGGTTCTACTGCTCTTTGAACTACTGTAAAAATTCTGACTTTTCCTTTCCAGTGGGCAAATACACAAATATATACATCTAATTTAAACATTTGAAAGGACTTGCCAGTTTTCCCAAGCAGATGGATCTCCTGGGAAGAACAAAACTTGCAGTTTAGACCTGAAATTTTTGGCAATGTATGAGCCTGTGATAAAAGGGGTCAAGAACAAACCTTTTATACACTCTCCATAACCTGTGTCACCTGCTCTCCTATGAAAGTGCTCAGTTTTCTTCTGCATTGCTTCGCAAGTTTTCTGAGTAGAATCTTTTCAATACATCTGAGGATTAATTAATACTGCCAGTTTACATCTACGGCATGACATGCAATGTTTATAACTGTGCACTAGGTCTATCACTTTTTGGACAGACAGTTTATGCTACCAAAAGCAGGAGGCACCACCCAACTGCAGCAGCACTGAGGAACAATGACAAGGGGTCTGAGAGTTGCCTGAAGTTGCTTATATTCAGCTTTCCACATGACAATTAGTGACAACATAAATGCAAACTTCATTGCAATAATAATCACAACTTACATATGGATTGAGAGAAAAAAAATAAGTATCCATATGTGTATTTCCAGCTAAGCATCAAAGTAATGACTGGCATTTTCATTACACTTATGTTTGCTCAATAAATTTCAGAACTTCAAGTGCAGCCAAACTTTCTATATGCAGGTAAACAAGCAAGCAAGTCTCTCACTTTGGAAAAGGATAAAATATATTCATAATGTGCTTTTCACAACTCAAAACAGCCTCCCTCAGCAGAAGAAAAATAACAGTAGATCACGTTTACATTGTTCAACATTTGTGCCTTCCCCCTTCCACTCACAAGAAATCCCCATTCTGCAGAGGATGACTTTAAGGAAACGATACAAGAGTTCCTTCCTTTTGTGAGCATTAGTGGTCATTTTGCCACCTGATAAGAATTACGTTGGAGAGCACTGGAGAAAAGGCACAACATCTTATTATCAGCAAACACAGCCTGCTTGAACTCCACTTATTTTTAGCTACTTGTGCTATTTCTCAGCATCCTGGATCCCCACTGGGATAACAGGCCCAGGCTCCTGACTCTGGCCAAGCAAAAATGGAACAGGAGCACAGCATGAGTGAACCAAAGGTGAGAGCCACAGTACAGGAAACACAGCAGACAGGAGAGAGCCTCGCTTTGCAGGAGCAGAACACGGACTTTGCATGGTTACCTTCCCTGTAGTAATTGTGTGCAAGTGATCAGAAGGCAAAGTAGGAAAGCTGGAACTAAAGTGAAAATTAACCAACAACAACAACAAAAAAAAAAGTAGCCTGGAGGAGTGCTAAATTAAACTAAGGGTATTATTCAGTGCCTTGGGAGAAAGGATAAGCACCCAAAAGTTGAAATTCAGAATCAAACTGTGTGTAAGAAGCCTGTGTTACAACAGATTATTTTATGATTTTTAAGAAGTGCTTAAAAAGTTAATTTGCTCTTACTTCTTAGTGAACAAAAAGAAATATTCAAAGTTCAGTTTACTGTCAGGTAAAAAAACTTCATTGAAGATGTCTCCATCCTACAGCTCTATTGCTTCCAGGATTTCCTGCACCCTGGCTGCATTTCATGGCACACATCATCTGTGCAAACTGAGATAAACACTAAACAGAAAAAATGGAGGATTTTATCTGAACTCTTATTTCTAGTAACGTTTTTCTTCATAAATACATAACCAAAATGCCATCAATTTTGCACAGGGCATCACTTGCACCTTATTTTTCTCATGCAAAAGTTGATTTCTAAAATAAGAAGAGATTTTCATTACCAGGTACAGTTTGCTCCTAAATAGTCCTCACAGACAATGTCCTACTTGAATGAAACAAAGCTACATGCTAAGAATAGTAGAAACAAAACACTGAGGATGATAAATAATACACATACTTTGAGCACAAGTCTGAAGGAGTCTTACCATAGGCTTCTGTCTTTAAACTGTATTTGCACTACATATTTCCCAGTCATCTTGGTATGAAAGGAGACTTTTGAAAGAAAAAAAATTCTAGGTTAGGCTTTTTTTTCCAATGAAATGTTTAAAGCTCATCTTGATTTAATTACTCTGTATAGTTTTCTAGTGTGCAGAAGTCAGATACCATAGATTCAACTACTTTTCAGAGGAAAAATGACTGTATAAATAAAGAGATAAATTCTCTGCTCTGCCAGAGTAAGAAATGCCTAATGAATCCAAGGTTATTTAAAATATTTACACCCTACGTAAACCTTCACCAGTAACTCTAGTAAGTTCTTAAATTGCCAGGTGGCAATGCATCTGCACACATCTTTTCCTCTAGAAAAACAGGATGTAGAGGGCATGTTTGCCATATGTCATTTAACACCACTTTCTTAATTGGCTAGGAGTCATTATGAGTTCTTTGGTGCTAGATTGTGTACTGGAATTCTGATAAATTCCCCCAAACTGTGCACTTCATTAGCTTGTAGGTGTACTGCTTCCAAATCCCAAGCTGGGCAGTACTGTCTGCATGTGATTATAGCACTTTTTATCCATGAAGAGGAGGGTCAACATGTCACCTGAAGTAACAGCATACCCAGGACTTCGAGAGGCCTTCTGAGTTCTCAGCTACTGCATGCTTAAACTGAATTTCCTGTTCCCACACTTTTCAGTAAAAAAAACCACACAACCAAACCAATATTCAAAATATTCAAATTACCACAGGAGTTTAACTCCCAAAACAGCAGAGTACAAGAAAAGTGGAGTAGGTATAGACTGAATACATTATAGACAGCCTGGTTAGGGAAGAAAGAAAGCCCCAGAGTTGTCATGGACCATTCAAAATAACCACAACAATCACCTCCACTCCTACACTTGCATTGCTTGGACAGGAACAGGAGGTAGACTGTACACCAGTGTCTTCTGAAAGACTATCCCCTCCTCTTTTAGAAGAGATCTACATTTGTATAAATATGTACAGGCCAGCAGTAAGGACAATTTTCTTCAATAATAAAAACCTCATGAACAACAGGTCAGTTTTTAGTGACTCTTCTACAAAAGAAGAGTAACTAAGACATTAACAAAAAAAGTGCTGTCTCCCAGTCAGCTGCCACAACTCTGTAACCCCCAGTCTTCAGGCCAGGGCAGCTTTGAGACAGCATCTATTGTTCTGACAAATAATCTCCTCTGCTCTATTAACAAAGAAAATGCATCCAGGCTCATCCATTGGGGCACTCTGCAGCACTGGGAAGGGCAGACTCCTCAGACCTCCAGGGCTACAGGGATGAAGAGTAGCACCTCAGGTGGTGCTCCCCCTCAGGAGGAACCCAAAGGACCACCACAGACCCCACAGACCCCACAGGTCTCAGGTCTTGGCATGATGTTACTGAACACCAGAGAGGTTGAATGGCACTGAATTATCAGCAGTGCAGGGAACTGCAGTTGCTCCAGTTCAGGCAGAAATGGCCTGTTCTCCTGCTGCTCTCACAGCCTGGATGGAGGCAGCACTTGACTGAAGACCAGATGGTTAATCCCAAAGCCAGAAAAGAGGAAGTCTTTTGCAGAATGTGTCATTTTTTCCATTAATGTGTAGAAGTTCCAATGCAGAAAATAATGCAGTAACTGTGAGCCCCTTCCTAGCGTGTCTTAGGGAATATACATATTAATTATACATGAGCATTTCTGTAAATTCAATTTCTAGATATTCATTAAATCAAACTTCTGGACACTAGAGTGGTAGATGTGACCATGTAACCTTAAATAAAGTCTTACTGAGTGAGAAGAGATTGAGAGAAAGATCTGTGGGAAAATGGTCTTCAAGCACATAATTAAAAAAACTATCACAGTGATGTGTGCAAAGGGAGTGATTTAAAAATAGTGGTTTCCATCTTAAAGCACCAAATGCTGCAGCCAAAGCCCTGGCACATGTCTAACAACTGGGCCATAGAGAAGGCTAATGTTGTCCTGACCTACATTGGAGGGGTGTTGTCAACAGGTTGAAGGGGTGATCCTTCCCCTCTGCTCAGCACTGGTGGGACCACACCTGGAGTACCAGTTCCAGTGCCGTGCTCCTTAGAACATGGACAGGAGGAAGACAGTCCAACCAAGAGTCACCAGGATGATTAAGGGACTGGAGAATCTCTCCTGTGAGGAAAACCGAGGTAGCTGGGATTGTTAAACCTGGAAAAGATTTAGGGGAGATCTTATTAGTATGTATAAATATCTGAAGGGAGAGTGCAAAGACAGAGCCAGGCTCTTCTCAGTGGTGCTCAGAGACAGGGCCAGAGGTCATGACCATGAATTGGAACACAGGAGGTCCCCTCTGAACACCAGGAAACACTTTTGTACTGTGAGGAGGGCAACAGTGGCACAGGCTGCCCAGAGAGGCTGTGGCACCTCCTCTGCTGGAGGCACTCTGAGCTGGACATGGTCCTGGGCCCAGGGCAGCCCTGCTTGAGCCAGTGGGCTGGACAGGAGGACCTCCAGAACCCCTGTCAACCTCAACCATTCTGGGAAAAAAAACTAACTCACCAGTTGAGCTGAACTCAAAGAAAATTGCTTTTCTTCAGAGTGCCCACACAGAGTGTGGGTGTGTAACAAGTGTGGCACAACAAATCCTCTTTAACTTCACACTTTTAATAATTCAGGTTATCTTGTTTATGTATGAACATGCAGAAAAACCCTGAGCAGCAATATTGTCATGTCTGGGGGACGTGTTTTCTTTACCCTTTTGTTTTAAAGTTAAAAAAAATCTAATTATCTGCAACTGTAGCAGATCCCATGTATTGGCAGCTAAAGAGGCCCTTACACAACCTATAGGGCTATACCCTTTGCTAAGAGCATCAGAAGATGGAGAGCCTGGCACTGCATCAAGCTGACTTGAGCTGGGAATTAATTTCCAGTAGTCCATTCTTTCCCCTTAGTATTTTAACAGATTTGAAGATTTCCTTCTACAAGGACTGTTACTGCTGCAGAGGTTTGGTGCAGTTACACTTGGGTGATATCCCATTATGGAGATAAAAGTGCAAAGAACACTTTCAGAGCAAAACATTTACTTCTATCTAAAAGTTTAACTAGATTTCTAAATACATCAGCATAATTGTTCCACAAACTGGAGTAGCACAGTAGTTTTGCACTTTCATTTTAAAAATACCACATAGCACATAATTGTATGTATTTCTTAAAAACATTTTGTGCCTGAAGTTAACAGAATTTAAGCTAAAGCAAAATGAAAGGCATGCACCAGGTAGTACAAGAGATCATCAGCAAAGGCATTAACCAGGTAAATGTTGCAACCAGAATAAAACAATATCACAGTAAATACTCTTTATTTGCTACCCCATTTTATTTTAAATGGGCATGCATATCAATAAAAGACCGTCCTTATTGAAAAATGGAAACATAATTTTCCAGTTGAAAGCATTCCTTCAGCTTTTCCTTGTGTCAGTTAATACAAATTCTCCTAACTCATTTTCAATAATGAGAAATCAAATGTACATAACTGAAAGCACATCACTATTTCAGTTTTAAGACTGCTCAAGGGGAAGGGACGTCATGCTTAGGGGAATTCTAGGTTGCCAGCAGTGCCTTATTTTTCGCAGCTTTAAAAGCAAGCTTGCTATTTTGCACATCACTAACACCCACCCATCCTTCACATTTCCCCCCACTAGTGCCCTTTTGTATTACACATCAAAGCACAGACCTCTTAAATACCATCTTGGAAAAAAAAATAAACACACTAATGTTACTTCCATTCCATTTCATTGTTACTCCTTGCTTTTACTGGTTATTTTCTTTGAGTCCCCTGTTGATGGGACACACTGGGACATGGATACACCGCAGATGCAGCATGATGCATAGGAGTATATGGCTCCACTTTCAGCACAAAAAGGGTTTTAGAAGATATCCAAGCTCATTGACTCAGTGTTTCTCACTGGGAGGCTGTTTTAACACTGGTTTTCTTGGCTTTCTCATGCCATTTTCCCTGCATGCCTGCTCTGGAGTCAGGGGCGTGTTCTCAGAGCCACAGAGCTGTGGGCACGGGGCTGAAGCAACACATGCTGGATTGTTCCCTTCATTCTACCATCAAATACCTGAGCTGGAAGGGACCCACAAGGATCATTAAATTCCAACTCCTGCCCAGCACGGGACAGCCCCAGGAATTCCCCTGTGTACCTGACAGTGCTGCCCAGAGAACTGAAAACAGGCTTCGAGGTGTGAGAGACCAGAGCAACCTGACCAGGATAAAGCAGGAACAAGAGATAAAAGGACAGAGGGCAAAATAAAAATAATCCTAATGCGGTTTAGGCAACAATAATATGTAATTAAGGATTTTAAAAACTGTTAGACACCGTTGACAGAAAATATTCATAGCTGGTAGAAATTGTGACTAGATCTGATGACTTCTTGAACACCTGACAAGTTAATTGAGTCATTTACAACCCATTTCCAGCTCGGCCACTTCCATTGTCTAAGAAAAAATACCTGTCCTGGATCAAGTCTTTCTGTGACAGTACAATAGAGTCATTCCTTGATGAGGAGTAGCCTTGAGGAGATTAGGCTGTGGCTCTGCCTCAGGAAGAAGCAGACATAATTATCTACAGAGATAGAAGAAAAGAAACTCTGGAGAATGACAACTCCATGAGCACTTAATGCTGACACAGAGTGGCACGATTCCAGCCCTGGCTGTTCATCCCTGCCTCTCAACTGGGGCCGGTTCCCCCTGGGATTAGTGCTCCCACCTCAGAGAGGGCAGCACAGGGACATGGCAGGAGGGCTGATTCCAGTTCAGGAGAAGGCACATGCTCCAGACAGCTTGTTCGGCACTGGGGGAACTTTGTGCTATCTCAAAATCTGCGTGGAACTGCCCTGGTAATACTTGTATTCTTGCCAGAACTGAAGAGCTTTCATGTGAAAGCAAACATATGTATATACTCTGTAAGGTAACATGAATTTTGTGGTTTCAGATAACTGAGAATGGATCTGGCTTCCAGGTCCTTTAGAAGCTTGCCCGGAACTCCCTGCACACTCCCTGCCTCAGACAGAACCTTGTCAAGTTTCAAAATGGAAAACTTTTTGAGAGATAAAAATCTTTTAAGTTACATGTGCTACACAGGCAAAAATCAGTTTTCCAAAGAGGATTAGGCTGAATCAGGAAAAGCAAGAAATGGGAGAGAGTGGGGGCTGTTCAGCCTGGAGAGGAGAAGGCTCTGGGGAGCTTTTGTGGCACCTTCCAGTACATAAAAGGGGCCCTACAAGAAAGATGACAGGGACTTTCTCAAGCTTCCACTGCTGAAGATTATGGAAGAAATCTGTAAAATATGATTTAGAGTAGAATAAAAATGGATCCTGACTTAGAAACCATCTCATAATATTTCCAATTTTTGCAATACTGAGTCAATATTATTTGCAATCCTATTTAAATATTTTATGATGTTACCTCATTTCTACTTTATTTGAATGAAATTTCTAAATTCCTAATATATCATGGCATATCTCTATACCATTTCTGTTTGGAAACTACAATTAAAAGTTATTTCATGGAAAAGCAGGTAATAAGTTAAAGAATGAGTTTGAATGGCATTCTAAAATGCAAAGACTAAAAGATGTATGAGCAACTGGACATTGAATAACTATAGCAACATAAAAAGAATTCCAGATTAGGGGAACAAGCATTGAATGAAACAGAATGACAGAATGAATTACAGCCTAAGCCTCAATTTTGCCTAAAATGTTAAATTGAATTTTAAAATGGTAACATAGTTTCTGTCAAAATTAAACATTATTCCAAATCTAGAAACCTGAGTAAATGGTTTAGTGTCAGTATTAGCACATTTATAAACCTAAACAATTCCAGTTTGCAAACAGAAGGAATCACTTTTTGTCCACTCTGATTTATCTCAGGGATGAGCCCAGAGCAGTTTGCTCTAAAAGCCATTCAGTAACCAAATGTGACATGCACAAAACTGAAGATGAATGAGAACTGCTTCCTGCAGGAGGTCAGGAGTCTAACTCACCCCTGTATTTCCATTAAATTCAACAACTACATATCACACATCCACAGGACAGGTTTAAAGGACAGAGAAACATGTCACCTGATTTGTGATCAGCTGAACAGAAGACAGAGGTGTCTCATAGCTGTGGACTCTGAGATACTAAACAGCACTGTGTCATAATGCCTTTAGTAAGTGATAATATAAGACACAGAAAGTATGCACAGAGAATGAAGAATACATTTTTCTCCTGGGATGCTTGTAAATATTTAAAGTTAGGGAAAAGACATAGTAATTTATTGGTGATTGTCAGAGGAACAGAGGAGTAATTTTTCTCACCAGTAAATCACTGCTCTTTCTGCCAAGATGGGATCAGTTATTCCAAACTACATCTCAGCTGCTCTTACTTGTCACTGTGATGCATCTCCACTTTGAAAAAAAAGTTTCCAAGTACAAGATTTATACTACTTTATAATTGATGCAGTTTATTCCTTAAGCTGTAATGCAGAATTCCTACTGCAGCTCAGTGAAAACAAGTATAATTGGCCAAATTCTGTCACAGCATCCTCTGTGCAGAATGCAAATCACAGGAGTGGCTCAGGCCCTGTGATGATGAAAGAAAACACTGCAAGTGGAAAACTGAATCCTTTGGGATGGCACAGGGAAGGAGGACAGAGAGCATCTGAGATCCTGCCATGGCCATGTTCTCTGGGGCAATGGAACTTCATCCAGAGCTGGAAATGAGAGGTAAAAAATCCCAGAGGACCTCACTTCAGAAGCAACTGGTATATATTATCATAGTTAAAACCTCTGCTTTCAGAGCTGGCAGCTCTGCCCCAGGCTATAGGAAAAAATCAGCTACTCAGGCAAAGCAAAAAAAAGAAAAAAATAACATAAGTTAATAAACCTAACATCCATTGGAAAGAGAAGAAAAGTATTCTAAAATATCAACCAAAAAGTTGTCCAGAATTTTTTTACATTTTCTGGTATAAAAATAAAATTATAATCAAGTTTCATTTAATATTACTGAGCATTTATTACTCTTATTAATAAATCTAATCATAATGAATCTAAGCATAATGAAACAAAAACATTAGAATTCCCAAAGCAAAATATAACTTTCATGCCAATGGCATTTCTTTACACTTAAAAAGCCAGGTATTCTATGATCAAACTTTTGTCAGAGCTGTCTTCCCATTCACTTCCATTCAAAAGCTCACATGAATTTTTATAACCTCAGCCATTCTGTGTCAGGCTTTTCCAACCTACAGCAATTAATACAATTCTACTCAAATAGTGCACACTGTTTCCTTCTTTTTCCAATGATCACTAAATTTGGAGATTTAGACCATGTGAGTTTAGGCAAAAGTATTGTCTCCTTCATTTCTAATTTAATTTTTCAGAGTATATCCCATTCACTACTTTTTAGTCAGCATTAGTATCTATGTGTAATCTCATGAACAATTGCTCTTTTTTTACTACTCTAATGCATAATTACCCAAAAAGAAACCAAAAAAACCCCCATAGAGTAATATGCTCAATTTGTATAAATGGTCTTAAAAAGTCTTCTTCCTAGCGTTGAAATGAGTTGAAACTTTCCACTCATCTTGGCGCCTCTAAAATTGGATTTGGGTAGGACTGCCCTCCAAATTCAGGCAGTTAATCAATATGCTCTGCCCCACAGTACTTTTTATTTTAGAGCTGATTTACTTTAACATTATAAGCAAGATAATAAAGAAGCTTCAATGCAGGAGTTTTCATGGGAATCGTATTTGTTTCCTATTGATTAGAAAACCCTTTTTACCCTTAATTTCCTTCTGCCCAAAGAAGGTAAAATAATAAAATATTTCTCAATTTTAGCAAAGTCCAAAAGGTAGAATTACCCTTACTATGAAAACCTGCTTTTATTACCAGGCTTCCTATGGAGTTTATTTGACATTAGGGCAAACTAAGAGTACATTACCTAAATGTAGAATGTCAGTGGTGGTGCCCAGCACAGAGGTTGGATGAACAGGAATTCATTTCTCCTTCTAGATATTGTGACTGGTGAACAAAATCCTACACTTACACTACTAGGTTTCAGAAACCAGTCTAATAAGTCAATCCAGAAAAACAGTGAAAGGATTCATCTTGTTCTCCAGTGTGTAAGACAGAAGGTGTAAAGACTTCTAAGCAGCATGGAAAACATAAACATGAAGAACTAAGTTCACCATCCTGTCAACACACAAGAACACTTTTTTTAGAAGTGACTTATAATAGTCTAGAAATAGTGCCCAAGAAGATGATATAATCTTTGATTTAGGACTCTCTGAGCTGACAGTTTCTGAACGCTGGGAAAGTGTACCAGAGAAATGTGCCCATGTACTTACCCTGTTCTGTTGTACTCCTTTAGGTAAGTGCTGGAGGCAACAAGTGAGAGAGGCAAATGGACCCTGGGATTAGCTCAGTTGGTTAAAACTTGGTCGTAATAATGCCAAGGTCATGGGTTCAATCCCCTGCATGGGCCATTGTCTTGAGTTGGACTCGATGATCCTTGTGGGTCCCTTCCAACTGAGAATAGTCTGTGATTCTGTGATGAGGTACATTCAATGATTCTAAATGAAAGGGAATGTATGGGCTGTGTGGGTCCTCAGTGAGGCCTAGAACAGCTCTGACCAGGTTCACTGGCAGGGAGCAACGTTCCAGAGTTAAAAATAGGACCATGGTTAAACTAAAGGAAATAGAAGCCAAAAATAGATACAGGAGTTCCATGGGATATTCAGTTCCAGGTACTATTTCTCTGTAGGATATGGATATGGATGGTCAGCTGGATACAGATACTGGAGTGAAGACATTTATATTTTAATTTGAAGAATTATTCTAGAGGGTGACCAAGGTATTTTGGGAATAATTCTAAACCCATTGCTTACAACGCAAACATCATAGACGTTTCCTGTGATGAATTTGACTAAAAAAGACTTATTCTGACAAAGACTGGAGTAGCTGTGATGGGTGGCCAGTGGACACAGCAGACACAAAAGTCAGTAACTGTTCAGGTCACTCTGACTTGACTCCCCGTATCTGAGCAGCTGAAAATCCCCTGGCCTTGGCAGGTCACATTGACTGTAATGGGAGCTCAGGTAACTCAGTCATGTATAGACACCTACGTGGAGACCTCTAAACGTGGGTGTCATCATCTGAAGCTGAAATCAGCCACACATAATTCAAACGTGCCTTGACTATTCATATTTAAGTAATGCATATTATAATGCTTTTATGATTTTATTATCTCCCAGCCAGGCTTGAATTGCTGACCCCATTTAGCTTTTCAGTTAATAGCTGTTTGATGATTTGCCAAAACCAAAATCATGTGTACAGATTGTTCTTTGCTGAATTGATTGATTCAGGACTTATTTTCAAGATCATGTCCACCCCATTTGCAGATGTTCTGTTCTTTTTAATAAGGACAGAAAAAAGTGACAAGACTTGTTAGGAAATTCATATCACTTCTCTTCTGTTATTCCAGTCTGCAGCTTGTCTGAAAGCTTGCTGCTTCTATCCATTTTTTTTCAGTCAGAACCAATAAATCCTACACTTCATCCAATTTTTATTTTCAGATAGGATTTTCAAAGAGACCTCAAGGATTAGACTTCTCAGCTCTTAGAAGTCACTGGGAACTGGGCTTTTAACTCTTTGAAACTTCTTATCTTGCTCCTATAATCTTTCGCTCTCTGTAGCCCTGACTCAATGCAGACTGCAGGTAATCACTGACACGAAGCAAGGTCTAAAGGACTGTTTTTAAATCAAGGAGTACTTACTTGACCACAGCCAAAGCTGATGCTTGTACCATTACAAACTTGCTGTCAACTCTTATGATTCCTCAGTATCTAACTTGAAAAGTCAAGATAACTCCGGGATGCTGCTGCTTGTTCTTTCAGGCTGCTTCTAAAAATAAATGAAATGGGCCAGCAACAGTTCTCTGACCCTGGCATTGATTAGCACAGCATGGCTTACATCCATTTGGCTGACTTCTCTCACTCTCCTCTACCTCCTTTCCCTCCAAAACAGAACAGCTGGATCCTGCCTGCCTCTTTGCAGTGCTCTTTGGCCCATGATATTTCCCCACTCCTTGCCTGGGTATTGTCTCGAAAAGTGCTTGTTAAACACTCCAAACTCTGCCATGGACATGACTGTACCAGCAATTCAGCAGTGTGGGTGATCCCTGTCTGTGCTCAGGTCCAGATTCTCTCCAGGATTAGTTTATTAACAAAGACATATCCTCATGTTCCCAGAGGATGATGCATTTTGGTGACAGTTAGATTATTTTTTTGTCTGGAACTGTAAGAAGGAGTAGACTTCTTGACGGGTGCACTTCACTGAAGATCTTTTTTTTCCAAACCAATTATATCCTTCCCTGGGGAAGTAGCTTTCTCTGTCCTTTCTTAGCCTGAAGATGTAATGAAATTCTCCAGAAATGGAGAAATCACTCAAAAATTACTGAGCCATCTCTTCAGTGTGGCGGGCTCTCCCTGCTGAGGGCTGGCAGCGTGAGTTCCATTAGCCAGCCTTAACAAACCCCTTCACAAAAATATTTTGAGAGGTGTCTGTTTCATTCACCATCACAGTGTAAGTGTCAAAGTTAAAATGTAAACACCTACAGACTCAACTACATGGAAGTTTAACTAAAATTTTGAGACAGGTACCAAATCCAGATGAGAGTTTAGACTTGCTTTTTCTAAACTCCCAATTACTGATGTGTATTTCCAGTCTTAAGAATTCCATTTCTATCAGGTGTTTCACTTCCTGCTCCTTGTCTGGAAAACTCTATTGCCTAAACCAGAATCCCTTAGCCAAATCCTTAATTGATATAATTTCTGGCACAGGTGGTCCTAACAGTGACCAAATTGTTTGGATCTGGACCTTTACATTTTTGCTGCCTTTTCTTGCCTAATTCAGATACCATTTCCACTTTTCCTGTGCTATTCTCATTTTCAGTCCCTTCATATTTCTCTGGTTTCAGTTCTTTAATTTTTCAGCCATCAATCATTCCTTAAACAACATGCTGCTTTATCTCATGTTCTCCCTTTCACCTCTTCTTTCTTTAACTTTTTGGGGGTTCCTTGTCTTATCTGTCTCTTCTGCCATACATTAAAAAAAGTCAACTGTTACCTCATTTTATTCTGCTTTTATCCATCTCCCACCCTGGGAGCTGCTGCTGAGGTGAGACCTGTGCCCCAGGCTGAGCTGCACTGCAGCCCTGTGCCCACCACATCGATGCCTGGGCATGCAGCCTGTCCATCCAGCCCCTGACCCAGACCTTCAGGTTTAATGTCCCAGCCTGATCCCAGGCCTTGCTCACCACTGTGGGCTCAATGTGGCCAAACCCAGGTGAGGTCACCAGTGTCCCTGGCTCAGGTGCAGTGGCACTGGGCACTGTTGGTGCAGCCATGGCCCATGCCAGCCGTGTCACTGCCCATTCCAGCTGTGTCACTGCCTGTGCCAGCCGTGTCACTGCCCATGCCAGCCGTGTCACTGCCCATGCCAGCCATGCTGCCGCTCTCAGCCACTGACTCCCTGTCCCTCAGGGAACACGCCGCCTTTGCTGTTCCCTGGAGATTCTTTCTGGGCCATTTTTCATTCAGACTTCTGCTGAAATAGCACTTGGCTTTTATCGTCTGAGAGACAAAAGCACTCAAAAAGCTCTTGCTTCTCTCATTATTGTTTTTAACTACTTTATTTAGTGTATATCAATTTCATTTTTCATAAATATAAGCAGGTTTGGGATTTGTAATCATCCAATCAATTTTTCTTTTTCTCTTTTTTCAACCTTTCAGGAAATATGGAGATTATAATCCCTTTCCTTTATTAATAGGCTTCTCCCCAGAGTCCAGCAATTCCCATTTTTAGCATTTTGTTGTGCTTTCCTTCTTTCACATGCCTTTCCTAAAGAGGCTTTCCTCTCCAAAGTTACAGTTTCTATGCTTAAATTGAAAATACGACTTTCCAGTTTTTCTAGAGTATCTTTACTACTTCTTCCTTGTTTAGTTCTGCTGACTCTATTCCATGGAGACAAATAATTGAATACAAACACAAACCAGGAAAATCATAGTCTTCTTCAACTGTTGCCAGTATTTACTACTACTTAAAAGTTGCTTTCTATACACCTGCACTCATATAATTCAAATGTGAAGATGTACTATGAGATCTGGAGTTGGTAGGAACTGTTCAGTCATTTAATATTGTTAGAAATAATTTTCTCTTCTGGTTTTTATATTTTTTTCATATTTTCACCATTTCAGTTCTATTTCAAAAACTATTCCCTTTAACATCCTTTCAAAAAAGATTATGTTCATCAACTTTATTGCAAAAGTTATTTCATTGTCACTTCTTCATATTGTTACATCTTCCTATTGTTCTTATCTAATTTTTTAATTTAAAAAAAACTAAAGAAAGCATTGGATCACAGATGCATAGAATCACCCAATGGTTTGGGTTGGAAGGGACCTTAAAGATCATGCAATTCCAACAGCCCTGCCTGGACAGGCACACCTTTAACTAGACCAGGTTGCTCAGAGCCCTTTGAACAGTTCCAGGGATGAGGCATCCACAGCTTCCCTGGGTAACCTGTTCCAATGTCTCACCACTCTCACCGTGAAAAACTTCCTCATAATATTTAATCCAAACCAGCCTTGCTTCAGCTGAAGGCCATTCTCCCTTGTCCTGTCACTACATGCCCCTGTAAAATATCCCTCTCCAACCCCTTGTAGGCCCCCTTTAAAGTCCTGAAAGGTGCTGTAAGGCCTTCCCAGATCCTTCTCTTCTCCAGACTGAACAGACCCAGCTCTCCCAGCCTGTCCTCAGAGCAGAGCTGCTCCAGCCCTCTGAGCATCTCAGTGGCCTTCTCTGGACTCACTCCAAGAGATCCATGTCACTCCTGTGCTGGGGACCCCAGAGCTGGGTGCAACATCCCAGGTGGGTCTCACCAGAGCAGAGCAAGGGACAGAGTCCCCTCCCTCGACCTGCTGCCCACGCTGCTTTTGCTGCAGCCCAGGATGCTGCTGGGAATTAGATGCAGCATCTGGTTGTTTACTCTACCTGAAAGCTTCAATGGTTCTCTAAAGCCTTTGTTTCTTTTGTGTCCAGGAACAAACCATTCTCCTTCATAAGTGTATTACGGAGAATGCAGACTACTTATGCAAAAATGAGACTAAATTAGAAGGTACATGTGATTTTAGTTTTTTTAAAGCTAGGTCTTTTTTTCACAACACAAAGGTTGCATAAAAAGTATTCCGTTAATTGCCCCCCTGGAATACATCATTATTAAGAATATTTACTGTCAGTGATTCAATCTTTTTATGAAAGAATTTATACTGTTATGATCTGCATTTGTGTAAAACCCTTTGAGTCATTCTGCTGATGGCTACTTTCCAAACTACTGAAATTACTCACCACAAATCTACTGCAGTGACAGAAATGTAAGTTTGGAATAACGGATTTAGGAAGCCTATATTACATTTTGGCTCATAAGATGTATTGCCATAAAAGAGACATTAAATATATGTGTATAGTACAACAAGCTCCCAGAACTCATCGATATGGTGACAAATGACAGGAGAAATTGAAGGTTTCCTTGAGTTTCATAAGTCAGTTGGGTTCCAGTTTAGAAAAAGTTACTCTTATGATCACAGAAATCTAATCTTTAACACCAGAATTATTATTACATTCAGAGGGGATCTTATTTCAAAGCCTTCATCTACTTTTCAGAGAAATGAATAAACCTGGTGACAAATTAGGGGTTTTCTTGATGAGCAAAAGGAATAGAGGATGCAGTACCTTCTTGTCATGTTCTACTCTTCTTCCTCCTCCTTATTCTGATATTTCAGCCTTCTGCCACATTCTGCATATTAAACACAGGCCAAAGGAAGGCAGAGGACAACCTTAACCCCACTCAAGGGTTTTCTCACCTTTCTCAGCTCCAAGCAGAAATTATACACTGTTCTGAATACAACAGGGGGAGAAGGAACTGGGAGAAATTCTGATAGACCAGCAGCAACATGTTGAGGGTCTCATGAGCAGGAGCAGCCCTGGGGGAGCAGAACAGGGTTATTGTTAATATTCTTCCTGCCTTTGGTGGTGTTCAGGATTCAGCAGGGCAGCAGTAGCAACACTCCTAAATTCACTTAATTCTGTCAATGATTCACAGCAAAGTACAGAGCAATGTCCATCTTGAGAATTAGTGGCCCTATCACCGTGACAAATCAGCCTCTCAACCTTTTTAATATGGGAGAATTGTCCTGCCCCTGGGCTGGGTGGAGGGTGGGGGAGGCACAGAGACTAAAAAACAGAAGAATAAGTAATTCTTTCTCAAGGGTGAATAAGAATATCAAACCTATTGGCAAAATAGTCATCTTTTCAATAAGTCTTAAATAAAGAGCCACAGATCTCACCTGCAAGTCATGAAGAGCATCATGGCTCGTGCTGCCACACTCACAGGGTTTTATTTCATTGGCATAATGGGAGATGCACATTTCTGGCAACAAGAGTGGTGAAATATATTCTGAATCAGAACAGTACTGCCAGTCTCACAGTATAATTAACATTATGTCCTTTTTTCATTGTGTTTTTTGTACTTTGGCAGTAAGATAACTAGAAACTTTCTATATAGCTAGACTGACCATTCTAATTAAATAGCCTAAATGTAGTGGGGGAGGAGGTCCTTCTGCTTATATTGGAAGGGTTTTTTGAGAATTTGGTAAAATTTTCATTTAAACAGTTTTTTGCAATCCACATGTACCCGTAACAACAAGAAAACACATGAAATATGGTTGATCTTAGTAAAATATTATGATAAAATTAATAAAAAGTCACAATAATTTGTAAAAAAAAATAGGGATTCAGCAATTTGGTATTTAACAAAGTAATTTCAATCATTTCAAGACATGAAGTCTCTCACTATACACTGAAGAACCTGTCGACACTGCAGATATAAGACAAATATAAACTCATTACTCTTCTCTGGCCTTTGGAGGACTTACATATTTGAGAAGTTTTTTAATATAGGCTTACAAGCACTGTCATAAATTATTCAGAGTTTGCTTTTATATTGGATTTGTTCCACAATGCAGTGATCAATCTGGGCTCCTTTCAAAAATGAGAATGGCCCTTTCTGTGAAATACAGAAGTTAATAAATTCTGTTTTAATTGTCTATAGTCTGTCACTGTGGGTCAGACTCTGGTTCAGACTTTTGGTTTATTAGTGCAGACTCTCATCATTGTTTTGCCACATATTCCAGAACTGATTTCTCAGTTCATGTTTAATTTTTAATTTAATGAGATACAGAGGACCTTTCATCTCTATCAATGACTCTGCAACTCCACTGGCTTGCAGGTTTTGCACAGGATTTCATCATTAGCAGATAATTACCACTAACCCTTACTTTCTGCCATGTTCCTCTTCTGTTCTCCCTGTAGCCAGAGAAAGGCACTTCATCTGGCACCTGTTTCACTTCCACATCTGTTTTAGTATTAAACACTTTGCTAATTGTTAGTGGATTAAAAATAGTCTATTCTGCTCAGGAGATAGCTTGCCTATAGAGCAGTATGGTCAGAGGAAATAAATTACTATTCCTTCCACCTAAGAAGAAATGGCATCTCATATATCTGAAGGAAATGTGTCAATATGCTAAAATGAGAAAAAGGAAAACTCTTTTCCAGGAAGCAACACATAGGCAAAAATATTCCTTATCAATTTCAATGAGATGTAGCATTATACACTAACATTTCTCAAGTACTTGTAGATTATTCTATTTGTTTTTTAGTATTGTTATAATCTTAATAATTTTTACTACATTGTTCTCAATCTTTCTATTTTCATCTTTGTTTTGTTGCTGTTGTGAGCTTGCCGTCCCCCCACCCATCATTTTCTCACCAGTCTTTCCATAACTTGCTTTACTTGAAGTTGATTATAACATTCTCAAAACAGACATTCAGCAGTAGGATAGGATAGGATAGGATAGGATGGGATGGGATGGGATGGGATGGGATGGGATGGGATGGGATAGGGTAGCATGGGATAGGATAGCATGGGATAGGAGAGCATGGGATGGGATGGGATGGGATAGACTAGATGGAAGAGACCAACGGAAATCATCTAGTCTAACTGCCTATGCAACTGTAACATGCAACTTAGCAGAAAGTTGCCAGTTAACCTTGTAATGTCTCTAAATATGGAATTATTCTAAATCACAGTCAGTATCTGCCTTAAAAACTGCAAGTTAAACCTTTTTCTCTTCTTTACTGTAAATTAAACTTTTAACAGAAATAGAGCAACATATGAAAACAATATTGTTTCCAGCTTCAGGGGCAAATACAGCCCATCTGAATGAGGAAGCTCCATATCTGTACATGGGTATCCCATGGAAGTGGCTGGATTTAGCAGAAGACACAGACTCCTTCATCCCTTCATAATCTGTATCTGGTAACAGAGACAAAGTCCTGAACAGAAAAACAAATGTAATATAACAGAAGCAACAGAGGGAGAGCATCAGGAAGGCAAGCGAAAATCTTTCTTAAAAATAATAAAGGATTATGATGAAAGTTCATTTGGTACTTGTAGTTTAGGTATTACTGTGCTTGTAGTAACATAATCCTCATACACATTTATTTTGTAAAGATCTTGGAATTTACCATGTAGCATTTATTGATTTTGAACCTCTGTAAGCTAATCGAATTTTGCAGAGCTCTGTTCACTGAAGTGGATGGCAACTAATTTAAAGAGAATATAAATACATTCCAGAGATTTCTATGGCAGCTGGGTAAAACCAAATGAAACTTTAACCCAGTCCGGTTTTACTGGAGGGATGGGGCTCATTTTATCGAGTTTATCCACTTATCCCTGTGTAATTTAGATTAGTGGTGGTCCAGAAGCACTTCAGAGAATCTTCATCAAGACAAGCAGCAACAAAACTGTATTCAGGAGCTGCCTTCCATCCAGCATTCACACAGAATTGTTTTGCACAAATCATTTCAATGACCTGTGGACTTTAGGGCATATAAAGCTAAAAATCTTATCTGTTCCCTCAAAGTCTCTGAGCATTCCAGACTGTCTGGAAAAGTTTTGGGATTCCCAAGATTTTCACATAAGTTTTGGTCACTCACTTGATTCATTTTGCAGTTATTTCTTTCAAGTTGGTGGTTTTTTAGGTGGAAAATTACTGACAAAACACTCGTATTTTAATACAAATACAACCTTTACCTGCCTTATCCTTATACCTTGAACTGTAATAAAAATGTTGCCCAAGTTGGGGATATCTCTGTGATATATTTCTCTCTAGGTATAGTTTTAATTGATTTCTATCCAACCATTCAAACATACTCAAAAGTTCTCACCTGTTTTCAAAGTATCAGTTTAGAGGTGTGGGCCAATCCTGTGCTGTCTCACTCCCAGAGAAGTCAGACCCTGTCAGAAGAGGCTGCTCTGCTTCTGTCTGATGCTCTGGCCTTTTGCTCCAGCCCAGCTATGTAAGATAAGCAATCTTTCCATTAACAGTCCTATTTCCCAGTAAGCTTCCTTACACTCCTGAGCCAACAGGACTCCTGTCTTCTCCCTGGATACAGTCCAAAGCATTAACAGTGATTGCTGAAGTTTGCTTAATACCTCAGTAAATAAACGAGTTTTATGTTCTGCCTCCTGTGGCTGTGAGCCACGTTTGTGTTCCCAGACACCAAAGTACCAGCGCTGGCATTTGGCTGCTGCTTGGGAGGAGATGAAATGGGAATATCTCTTCAGAGGAACAGTCCATCAGGTGTCCTCACTCCTGTGACAGTGCTAGCACTGTTTTTACTCTGATGTTTCACTGTGAACTCTATTTCCTGAGCAATATAGACTATATTAATTCTAATAAATCATTGTTATTGTCTTCTGTTCTCTTACTAAGCCATATAAATTAACGCATACACACATTTTTTTCATATTAGCAGTAGTGGGTAAGAAAGACAAACTGGTTTATATTCCAAAGGAGAACCACAGGATGATTTGTTCTCATTGATTAAATTAAAACCTGGATCTTGAGGATCTTTTATAATTAACTGTGTGATTTATACAGACTGGTTGATCAGGTTCTTTATTTTTACTGCATTCATTTTTTCCACTTGTATACACTTTCAGTCCAACACAGCATGTGTGCATTTTAACTGATCAGACGTGCCTAATGGCTCTTTGTAGCTTAGTTTTAATTTTTCATTTTGAATTGTGTGGCTTTCCCCAGTTGCTATGTGATGGATGATTTAAAATCAATTCATTAAAACATACATTTTCTCATGCAACTGCTGTTTTTATATTTGACTGGACATATTTGAAGGGTTTTTTCAGCTCAATAGTTCTGTGCTTCCCCAGCAAAGAAGCTGGAAATGGTTTCCAGTTTGGAATCACAGACACATCACGTATGTCAATGTTGATCTTTTCAACTCATTGTTAATAAAGCCTAAAAAGAAAAAGCGTGTAAAGATAAGAGATGGAAAAACCTACATCTGTGGCAAAACAAACCTCTTCTATCTGCCCAGCCAGATCTGCATCTTCATTACTATTGCATCACTGAGAACAGAGATTAAATCATAAATTGGCTCTAGAAAGATGCTCAGCACTTTCTGTCCAAATGTAATTTCCCAGTAATTTCAGAAAGTGTGGAAACTGTGAGAATTCAGTGGTCTAACTGGATGAGGAGAAATAGAGAAGACTAAAGAGGAGCCAGTAGTCTTGCTGTTTTTAATATAATCACTGAAGACATATTTTTCCTTAGAATCCCCAATAAGGATGGACATTTAACTCTCTTACATTCCTAAGAGAACCAGAGCAATCTTACTATTCTCCTAATCCATTTTACAGGTAATAAAGACTGGCAAATCCCCTATTACAGAGATTATAAACAGTCATTCTGCTACATATTTATGATGGAATAGCAACAAAGACTTGCTGAGATCATTCAACATGTGCTAACTAGTTAAAACCAAATCACAGGAGACTTTCTGGGTATTTTAGCTTTTCAAGTAGGAATCTAAAATCTATGCAAGCCAGCCTTTCTCGCATTGCTTTTGTATTAGATCTCACACCTCAACAACTGCATTTTGCATTTTTCCTAGTCTTAAAAAAAACAAAAACAAAAACAACAAAAAAATGAACAAACAAAAAACCTCCATGAAGCTGTATCTAAATCTATTTAAAAATTCACTTCCTCATGCAAAAGAGCATGGATAGTCCAAACTGCTAATCCTGGCTTTCTACATCTTACCACTGTCTCTTACTCGAAGACAGAAGGAAACATATGAATGCCTGTAGGAAGTGGAAGGCAGAGGAAACCACATGACACTTGCAATTTTACCCAAATCAGAATAACTGATAAGTGTACACTGTCTGAACAAAGATATTCAGCAGAAGGAAAGGAGAGCCTGCAGCTGACATTTATAGCACCACTTTCAGATGGTCAGAAACACCACATTCAGTCCTCAGCTATTAAGGTGTTTCTGGCTGCATCTGTCATCTCTTACAAATCACTGATTCAGACTGCCACATATTAAATTCTTTCACTATATGTTCCTGAATCAGTCAACCTGATTAACTCCTCCAGCCAGGCTCTGTATATCTATTTGTCTCCTTCTTATCTATCCCTGAGCTGCTTACACTTGGAAAACAGGCATCTGTTTTCCACGGATGGTAAATCACTATTAATATTGCAGCTAAGCATGAGTGTAGATGGGGCAGAGTAGTAAAATCTTTCTGGGAAGTTAAAACGGCCCTGTTTACTGGGGGAAAATTCATATACTACTTTCATACAATTAAATTCCTGCTCTTTAATATAAAGCAAATATCATTACTCTTGGACATCGCATTGATAATGTGGACATGGAACTGATAAATCCACACCACCAACTCATCAAAAAACTGCATGTATCAGCAGCAGGTTAAATTTCTTCTGTAAGGTCACATCATATAACCATTATTGAGTTACTCTTTTTATCATAAAAATTTTTGGAAAAAGAAAAGAAACCCAACCCAAAACCTCAGACATTTACTAAACCAGCCTGTAAAATAACTAGATACAGAGTTTTCATTAAAGTATAAAATTCTCATTCAGCTTTTTTCTTGCTGTCCTAGAGATCAGCTTGTGGGGTTCAGTGTCTGATTTAATCTTCTCTTTCTTCACCCTCTTCTGCAGGTGGGTTCCTCCTCATTATATAAACTCAACAGTAGTCTGAGAAATTGTATCTGACAGCTCATTCCAATCTGTGCCTCCAGGACTGTGCAAGGCAGCAGTTCCCAGACTTTTGGAAATGTAGCCCTCCTTTGGTTGCCTGTCTTGGGCATGATCTCCCTTCCTGACAGCTGTTGAGTTTTAACCCGATATGCAGTATGAGCCAGGAGTGCCAGGCTTCATAACTGTTAGCAGAGCCTGGGATCCTCCAGGACTGAAAGGTGGGAAGAGGCTTTAATTAATGGCTGTAAGTTTTTCCATTTCCCATGGAACTGTTAACTATCAGCAATTAAGAACAGGTACTACTACTGCTGTGACAAATGGAAATATCTGCCTCTCATAATGATAGCTGCTTGTAATTCTCTCTCCTGGAAAAAGTGAACTGTCACTGTCTTATCTGAGTAGCACTTCTAGGCTGTACTCCTAGAATCCCACCCTAGTGCTGCATGGCAGAAATATTGCCTGTATGGAAAGCATGAGTTTCTTCCTCAACATAAGTTTAAAAAAAAAAAAGTTGACCTTGTTCTAGATCTAGTGAATTCTTTCACTGAAGATTAACTCTAAAATTAAAAAACCTTTCCATGACAACAGCAGGTGAGTTGTCTGACCAAGAGCAACAGAGGTAAGTCAGCATTTGGATGAGAGTGGATGGTCACCACGAGCTCTCCCCTCTGTCCCCAGACATGCAGCAGCCTCTCAGCCGTGCACTTACAGGTGTCAGCCCTCTTTGGTGAGCACTGAATATATTCTCTTTGCTGCTTTCA
The DNA here is from genome assembly GCF_047495875.1 of Pithys albifrons albifrons. NCBI lineage: Eukaryota > Metazoa > Chordata > Aves > Passeriformes > Thamnophilidae > Pithys > Pithys albifrons. Next base: position 10,446,276 of record NC_092464.1, read on the forward strand.
CTGTCTGAACATTCTCTGGCTCTCTCTCAATGTTTCCTGTCACTTGGCAAAGCAGCTGTGACACTTCTGCACGGTGAGCTCACCCAGCTCAAGCTGCCCATACATTAAGATTCTGGTTCTCTAAGGACATGTCTTTCTTTAGGACAAAGTGCCAGAACAGCACACTGTTCTGAAGCACCCCCTAACTACCATAGATATCTCTTAATGGTTTTGAAAGGACAGAAACATTTCAGCAGCCTCACTAGTTCAACAGCTAGAAAATAAAAATTTCAATAGCTAGATAAAATATGTGCAAGAATATGGAATAAAAGAAACCTCTGCTGCTTCGAAAATAGCTGTTCTTGTCTTACTTTTCCACAGATACTGCTGTATCTTTTGTCATGAGAAAATCATACTATTATTTCTTCACAATGAAAGCCAGTAATTTATCTCCTTATTGACATTTTCAGTTACACAGAATTCTACATCGTAAAATGGAAGCGAAATACGGTGAAATTATTTTATATCTCCAGTTTTATTATGCAAGCCACAATTGCTGCTGCTGTCAACAAGAAAAGTTTAGTGCTACTGAAAAGCATTTAATCTGTTCTTACAAAACACATGAGCTGCATGTCAATCAGACCACACCTCCCAATGACTCACATCTCATTTGTCTTTACAGCGCTGGTATTTTCAAGGAAAATGTCTTTAAAAATGCACTTGACCTTTTTTTAGGTATGCTTTTGTTGTTACATACAAGATTTTATTTCATACATGCTTATGAAAGGTGGGATCCTTTAATGTTTCTATGGTTGTGGCAATTATTTTTTAACTATGACTGTATTGTCTACCAGTTAATTTTCCTGTCATTTGTATGAAACTTAAAGGCAGCAACAGGGGCTGAGTCATTGGGAGTCATTTCTAAAAATAAGAAAATTCTATTGTCTAATCATAAAAAGTATCAGAGGACAACGTAGTGTCTGAATACACTTTCTGTTAATTTTTGACAGATGACCATATTTCAGCTTGTTCTTATTCCTTAAAAATCTCTGCAGCAGTTGCAGAATGCAGAGACAGAAGCTCAGATATATTCCTCTCATGCAATATGTGGGAAACCTGCTGGCTTCCTTTCCTTTGATGTAGAGCTTGGCAGGAAGTAAGGAGACTGAAGTTCTGTATGATGCAGTGCCCACTGGGGCACGATCCTGTACTGACCTGAAGTCAGAGGACTCATTCTGTTCCCTCAGTGAGAAACACACCAGAAAAAGCTGCAGAAGAAGGTTTAGGAAGCTGCACTGCAGCAAAATACCCGGACAAAACCAATAATGATCCTTTTTCCATCAAGAGAATGAAAATTCATAGAGTGCTTTGGGGGTCAAAAGCTATTATTGCCATATTTTAAATTCAGATTAGTCAGATCTTTCTCTCTGTAGCTTCATTCCCAGTTACCATAAAATCAGCTGCCCTGATTTGGATGGTCTGACTGCACACACTGCCAAGGGAATTCAACAGGAAAGTGCAGGAGAATCCAGAGGCAGCTCTGATGCTTTCTGGTGATGGTAAACTGCAAGAGACTGAAGAGGTGTCTGAGGTGTCTGACACAGTGAGCATCTAAGGAAACAGTGAGTAGTGGCACTGAACCAGTACATGAGCGCATAAGAACTCTGTGCTTGACCTCAGTATTAATAATATATATATAAAAGTGTATGTATATACACACACATACATGGAAAATTGCTCCCTATCGAGGATTTCCCTATCCCCAAATGTAGCAACCCAGACTGAGCACTACAAGTAACATGTGCTAAAAGGTAGTACTCATTCTTTCTGTTTTTCAACTGGATACTCTCACCTTAGTCCTGTGTTGATAGTAAAGAACTGAGCCTGGTTTGGTTCTGTTGTAGCTTCACTAGAAATGCTGCTACGTTATTACCAAGACAGAACAACAATGAAAAACTGTAGCAACCTTACAAAGCTCTGGTGGAGATGGAAATGACTGACCTCAACAGCAATGCTGTCCTTGGAAGAATCCACTCTTCTCCATGACTTGTCCAGATGAAAAACTATTAGAAAAAAGTGTGATGGCAATTTACTTAAGATATTTCCTTTGTTACTACTCCAGGATTTGACATCATGCCTATTGACTTCAGTATTTCAGGAACAAACCTTCAAAATTAATTTAATAATAGTACAAAGAGGAAAAAATAAATATATATTTTCTGTTTAGTCCTTCTTCTGTTGGGAGCCCTCAGAGCTGGATGGATCACCCCAGGTGGGTCTCACCAGAGTGGAGCAGAGGGACAGAATCCCCTCCCTTGACCTGCTGCCCACACTGCTTTGGATGCAGCCCAGGACACAACTGGCTTTCTGGGCTGTGAGTGCACATGGCCAGGTCACGTCCAACCTCTCATCCATCAGCAACCCCAAGTCCTTCTCAGCAGGGCTGCTCTTGATCAGTTCTTCCCACAGTCTGTGTCGGCACTGGGCTTTGCCCTGACCCAGGTGCAGCACCTTGCACTTGGTGTTATGAAATGTCATGAGGTTCCCATGGGCCACATCTTGAGTTTTCCAGGTCCCTCTGGGTGGCATCCCATCCTTCAGGCATGTCAAGCACAACACACAGCTTGGTGTCATGTGTTAACTTGCTGAGGTTACACTGTCTCACTGTCTAAGCCACTGATGAAGACATCAAACAGCACTGGCTCCAGTATGTTTGTCCCCTGAGGGACACCACTTGTCACCCATCTCCATTTGGACATTGAACATTGACCACTCCCTCTGGATGTGAACATCCAACTGATTCCTCATACATCGAACACTCCACCCTTTCAACCCATATATCTCCACTTTAGAGAGAAGGATGTTTTGGGGGACCCTGTCAAAGACTTTACAGGAATCCAGATAAACAACACCTGTAGCCCTTCCCTTGTCCACTGATGGAGTCACCCCATCATAGAAGGCCACTTGGTTGGTCAGGCAGGACTTGCCCTTGGTGAAACTGTGCTGGTTGTACTGAATCACCTCCCTGTGCCTCAGCACAGCTTCCAGGAGGATCTGCCCCATGATCAGCCCAAGCACAGAGGTGAGGCTGACAGGTTGGTAGTTCCCAGGGTACTCCTTTCTACCCTTTTGAAAGTTGGGTGCAATGTTTCCCTTTTTCCAGTGACCTGAGTCTTTCTCTGAGTGCCATGACTTTTCAAATATCATGGAAAGAGGCTTGGTTGCTGCATCAGCCAATTCCCAAAGGACTCTGGGATGCATCTCATCAGGTTCTATGGACTTGGGTATATTCAGGTTCCTCAAGTGGTCAAGAACTTGGTCTTAATTTACAGTGGGAAGCACTTTGCTCCCATGATCAATAGTAAGCATAATTTTAATAAAAATACAAGTAATATTAACAGCAAGTAGTTTACTTACTGCGGATGAGAGAAACATCAAAATACAAACAGAAAGAAAAACTATTTTAATTTACCTAAGCCACTAACACATCCACAAACTGACTCATTCAGAAACAGGTTTTCCCCAGATCTCTTGCTCATTTTGCATAAAATGTTAGATTCAGAAAATATAAAGCAAGTTCTTTTCAAATGTCAATAAAATTATTAGCATCTTCAAATGTGAGCTCCATGGTATTTTTATGAAGAACTTTTTGTCATTATGTATATTTTGATTGCTGTCTTGTCCAACTGTTTTCCACTGCATGTCAAGTGACATGACTAATATGTAACTTTTGGAAGTTTTCTATCTGTTTTTCTCTTTCTCTGTGCATTTCTCCCACTTTTGCTTGTTCAGTTCTAGCATTCATTTTGGCAGAGAGTTGCTTATTTTTCTCTTACAAATTCTGAGCATACGCCCTGTGTATCTGTATTACCAGACAGAATAAAGAGTTCAGCCAACATTATGAGTGTATGTGACACAGTTCTCAGATGGTTCTTAGTCTTGCTTCAAGTTTTTTCTGTAAGTCTCCAGCTACTCAAAAGCCTCTTTCCCCAGTGCAGACAAAATTTGCCATTGAAAATGAGAGGGTTTATCACCGGCCCTCATCCTACATCTCTGCTGGAACTATTATGTATCTTGGACTATTGGAAGATCAGGAATCTGGCTGGTCAGTGTCTTCTAAACAAGAGCGTAGGCTCTGAGCTTGATCTGCAGACAGCTGGTGTTCAGAGCAGAAAACAACTCACCTCTGACTGTTGCTGAATGAATCCAGTGCCATGTTGCAGATTACCTGCCCTAGAAACAGTAACTTTAAACCACAGTGTGTTGTTCCACTCAAATCCAGATGAGAAGCAGTGAAAGTGTAAAATCCAGCTGTGATCCTCACCTATCAGCACAAGATGTGGAACTTCAGCCAGCTGGACACAGTAAACAGGAATTCTCAGAGGCAGGATTGTGTGAAATCATCACACGTATCACAACAATCCTTGAATTTCAAATAGATTCAATATTTAGGGTTTTTTCACCTTCAAGAAAAGGGCATGTGAAACCAAGTATTCCTGCCAGAACAATGTGGTTTCTTTTTTGCACTGTATTTTGCTTTTACAAACTATACCACTCCAAGCATCTTACAGGGTAAGACCTTATTTGAAAATAAAATCAATACATGCAGGATTGCTTCTGCAGCTGACAATGGGATTGCACATTTCTCTATGTAATGAATAGGGACACTAACAGTTATTGGCACAATATAATCTCCTACCTATGTATTTTAAGGAAAAGCTTAGGAGCATGAAGTACAAAAAGAAGGACACTGCCTCATAAACTATTCAATATGGTGACAGACTGGAGAGAAAATCACCTTGTAGAAACTTGCTTTCCATAAATAAAAAGCTTTGTATACAGAAATCAAGTTCTGCAGCAATCTTGATTACATCAAGATATGTTAATGAATACTGCAAAAATTAAGTGTAAGTTCAAGGAAATTGTAAATCCAATGCTTTGACATCACCATGCTCATTTAAGAATTTTGAAAATTAATATAAATATCTCATTTACATGGCACCAAGATCAGAGCTGTCACCACAGTTCACTACTTGGCATGCAAGCATTATCCACATTTTCCACTCATAAAACACAGAGAAATGTCATGATTTGCCTAATGTCACATAGCAGGAAACAGAAATCAAATCCTGTTGTATGGCCACTTGACATTCAAAGCCCTTCATAATCTGCTTCCTAATTTTTCTCTCTTCTCCTGTCACCCCCCACCTGTTCCAACAGTCAAACAACTTGAGTCCTCCAACTCCCTTTATTCTTGTTCACTGTTCCTTTGCATGCTGCTAATACATTTGAAGTTCCCTTTCTGAACCAGGTTACAGCCTCTCCTCTATTTGTTAGTATCCAGCTTAAAACGCAGTCCCTCCTGACTGCCATGGGCCATCCCAGAAGGTGCTGCTGTGTGTGAGCAGTTCTCAGTCCTTGCAAATCCACAGGTTTGCAGCCCCTCAGGCCTGGTGCAGGTGGGTTGCCAGGACACAGTGACTGCATCTTGCTCTCACTTCAATGAGCTAAACACTTTTCTTCTTGCTGCAGAAAAGCATTCCCTGTCAAATTCAGTTAATGTACGCAGCATATTGTTAACCATCTTTATATCACTAGTAATTTATGCAACTTCTAAATCCTTGCATTCATTATATAGCCCACCCAATTCAAACCCTTCAGGCTAGAAGGACATTTTTACAAAGATCTTTAACACTTGGTAGCAACATAAATTAAATAAGCACTGTATGGTTCATTAAAGATATTTTAAAACCCAGCAGTATTTCTAGATACAAAGCAGTCTACATCAGATGGAAAGACAAATTTGTTTTGTAACAAGCACAGGTGAAAGAAAAATCCCTATAAACTATCTCTGCAATTTTCACAGTATCAAGACAAGTTAGTACTCGGAAAATCTAAAAAACTATGCTGACCATGAGCAGAACATCATAAAGCAAATGATCACCCATAATCATGAAACCTCTTATACTGTAGAAAAAGAAAGAGAGAATGTATTTGAGTCAAGGGTGTCTGTGCTGGTGCATTTCAATGAGTATATATCATGGCTAAGAATTTTTTTATGTTAGAAACAAATTGAAATTTAACTGCATCTTTTGAGTTTAAAGTTAGTTATTGTTTAGAATGTACTTGGAAGATCCTTATACATTAATTGGTTGTTTCAAACTGTGAATAAATTTATAAGCAATAAGGTTTTTAAATAAAAATAATTGATTTTTCAAAAGTATCATTTAATGCCAAACCATAATATACTCCATTTATGTAGAGCTAAAATGTGCTTCAGGAGGAGGAAGCCCATGCCATCCTGCTGCAGAGTTCCTGCTACTGTGGTTCTCTTAGTTTAAAACTTTGCATGAGAATATATTTGCCTTTTATGCAATATGTACTTTTAGGTACAACAAAGGTACCACAAAGATGATAAACTTCAACATTATAAAGTACTCTTAAGATACAGGATTTGGAAACTGTCCCATTTGAAGTTAGGACGCAGATCTCAAGTTTAGAAAGATCAAGGGGAATGTTTGGATGGGAGTTCACACTCCTCCAAACCTCCCTGTCCAACACAGCCTTTGCTCACACTGCAGTTGGAGGAAACTTGGGCAGTTTTCCCAAATGTTCCTGGAGTACCACTCATCTCATCCTGATGCAGACATGTAAAATAGGTGAGATTAATTATGTCCCAAAAGAATCTCTCTCCCTTCAATGACTATTAATGGTACACAGAGTGACTGACTCAACTGCAGACACCTGAAGTGACATGAATCCCACTCCCCACAACTCACCATCCTGCAGAATTTTGTCAGTAAAAAAATGTTGAAATGTTTCTTACCAAAGACATATTTAAGTAAAATAAAAAAAAAAGAAAAAAGACACACTTTAAAATATCTAATCTAACAGTCTAATTTCTGATAAAGTACTAAATTGGTAGAGCTGAAAAGGAACTTGCTGAATGTTCCTTATTTCTCATGGGGTTTGCCAATAGGTGTAGCTTTCAGTCTGTCTGGGATTAGAAAATAATTGAAAAATTGAGCAGAACCCATTCTTGCTGTAATTCTCACTGGAGGACAGATATCTACACATTTTGTGATCTTTTGAAAAAACCTTTGAAAGCACATAAACACACGCCTATTTCAGTGAAACCAAGACATTCTTTGAAGACAGTGGAGAAACTCAATTTCTTTTCCTGGTATAAAAGAAAACAGACCAGGTGGCAGACACCACAAGAAGAAGTAAAAACAGAAATACCACTTCCAGAAAAATTCCACTCACATTCTGCTCTTTTGTTATTAAAATTAAAAGAATGTTTTATCTTGTGTTTTGTTTTGGTTTGGTTTAACAGAGGCAAATGACTTATCTGAACATTCTGATCCTTATATAAACTAAAGGTGATAGAGACTGTCAACAGGTCTTTCAAATAAAAATGTAGTTTTCAATAAAAAGAGATTCTACAGGACACTTCTAATGAAACACGTCACTGGGTAAAGCATAAAAAGCATTTCAGTTAAATGAATCAAAATATTTAATTTGGGGTCAGTTTAACACTGCAGTGCATCTGAGCCAGATATGAATGGTGGGACTTTAGATAAAGGAGTGTTTTACAGTGAGGTTGGTGAAACTCTGGAACATGTTGCCTGGTGGATGCCCCATCCCTGGACACATTCAAAGTCGGGCTGGATGGGGCTCTGAGCACCCTGATCTAGTTGAAGATGCCCTTGCTCACTGCAGGAGGGTTGGACCAAGAGACCTTTAAAAGGTTCCTTCCAACTCAAACTGTTGTGTGATTCTGCTCTGATTCTGTGACTTTGATTTCAGGTGTTTCAATCGCCCCTTTCCAATTGTGGCAATGCCTCAGAGTGAGCTGCACAAGGAATCCTGACCCAGGGCCAAGCCTGGGGCCTCTGTGCACAGCAGGAGCTCAGTCATTTCCCTCCTGCCCAGCACAGGCACACCAGGATCTGAAGATCCAACTTGTTGCATCAGGACTAATAACTCCTTCCCTGTGCCCTCAGACAAACCCAGCAGTTTAGGCTGACACAGTTCAGTGTTACCCTAATAAAAAATTTAGATATTTCAGTATTTTTCCTTCTGCAAAAATAATAAGTTTAAAATGTTTTATTTTATTAATATATCCTATTTTGAAGGGGGGTGGGGGGTGGGGGGTGTTCTCCTGAGGTGGAGCAAAAACAAATCTTGAAATATGAGAAACTGCCATAAGGGAAAAATTCCAAATGTCAAACAGATAAAATTGAAACCTCTTCAAGGAACACTCTCTGCTCTAATTAAGGACTGAAAACAAAAAATCCAAAAACTATACAGGCAAAATTGTCCCAAAATATATATTATTTCCTAGTTTTGTTGGGTCCTGTAAAGTATATCTGTACTATCTGTACTACACTTGGAATTTTAATCCAATGATCACACAAAACTAGTGGCCTAAGAAGTTGAATATACCAGCTATATGGCATTTAGTAGTCATATGGCACTTGATCTCTTGCTCTTCAAGTGAAAACTAACAGTCATTGCTCAAATAATCTATTTACAAGAGCCAAAGATCAGAAAAACAACAGTCATTTTCTGTCACTGTACTAATTTTTGGTGATTGTTTTAATTTTTTAAAAAGCAATAAATATATATTTACAGGCTGTTTTAGAATAAAAAACCTGCTTTGGTAGCTTGAAGATTCAAGGAACTCTTCTGTTTTAAACTGTATATTCAGATAACTAGAAGTACTATTAAAAGGAGCAAAGCTGTTTCATTTTATTTAAATTCTCTCACCTTCCTCCTTTAAAGAAGCTTTTGAAAGTTATGTCTCTTTAAACTCTGTGACTTCAAGGTTACAAAACAGTACCAGATCTTCCTGCAGCAGTGTTGTCTCTCTCATCACTATTATCATCTTTGGTTTGCTTGTCTCCACACCTGAGTATCTTTCAAGTCTGTTCATTTGTGAAAGTAAACCAAGGCAAGGAAAAAATGGGTTCAATATCCACCTATTTGATATAAGCTCATGATAAACCTGTAAAATATACACCTATTTCTCCTTTATTCAATTACAAGTTTTCAGAGTGCACTGCAGAGCTATCTGCTCTTTAAATTCAGTGTGCTTCCAATTTCATCTCCCCTCTCATGCAGACGTCACATGCCACGGTGCACTTTTATTATTTCCTACCCAAGGAGTAAAACAAATCCCTGTCCTGTTCCTTCTGATTGCCAAGGGCAAAGAAATTACCTGAAGGCCACACTCAAATCCCACTTACATTTGCTTTCTCAGAGGTCCATGTAACTCGATTTCAGGAGCTCTCACAGGCTGCCAGACAGAACTGCCCCTGTAGGGGTGCCATGGCTTAGGTGGGTGGAATGATCCATAATATCCTGTGTGTTCTGTCTTGATACTATGTTTTTCCATTCACAGTTTCTCATCTGTACTGAAATGCAAAGTACAATGCAAATGCACAGGTTTTTTCTCCCACCAAAGTTAGTTCCATACTTTCCATGGCTATGGGAACCCAGCGGGAGCACTTTAATGTAGAGACTTCTGGCCAGAACACAGTTATAAAAAAACCACATTTAACCTGGTGTATTTCTGCCCACACTGGCAAAAAATACTTCGCACTGCATTGGCAGATTATTAGCAAAAATCCACGGAATATTGTTGGTTTTAACATGTTAATTACTCAAGGCCTAACAAGCCAATTCTATCATAATTTTTGATTCACAATTACTATTTTTTCTTCTTTTAAGGAAAGTTTCTGAATATCTTCCCCTAGAATCTTTGCATCAACTTTGCTCTACCATTCCTCAGCACACCCTCAGCACTGCAGTCCCTTGGCCCCGTCAGTCTGTGGGGGACCCTGGGCATCACCCCGGGGTGCTGTTCATGCTTGCTCAGTTTGCTCCAGTCACAGGAAGCAAACCATGCAAAGAGCCACATCAAAATCGTTCTCTGACAGAAATCAGTAGCATTGGCTGAGGGGAAGGAGGTAAGAGCGGGGCAATACATCATGACACACCTCAGAGTGATCTTTCCAACTGCCACCCCTCTGTTACTGTCACCTTCAGCTCTGTCACCCTCATACCAGACCGGGGAGCTGATCCACCAGCAGAGATGTGTCCCTCAGCACATGCACAGAAAAAGGGAGTCATCACCCTATTAATATTCTAGAGCCTCATATAATGGAATGGCAAAATAGTGCTCTAGATAAGATTCTTTTTAAAAATTGCTATCTGAAATTTTGTGTTTGCAGCACTATTTTTTTGGTACTTCGTTTCACAAATCCCATTTATGACTTTGAAAAAAATTCATACTGTGCAATCTGGAAGATTCAGTCAAGGGAGACACCAAAGCTTTTTGTCAAATCTGAAAAATACTATGTTACTGTTGCCACAGCAACATCTTCCTAACAAGCCCTTTAAATTTAAACACTTAAAGAGAGTCTTAAGAGAGTTCTGGGTCAAGTTAAAAAGCAGTCAAGCTCTTCTGAGGAACCCAGTTCATATTCAGCACAGGTAAGAATGCAACAGAAAAGGTGAACTGAAGTTTTTACCTATTTCCATAATGACTTCTCACTTGCTGTGGTCTGTCCTACTTTCTTTCCTTTTAGCCACCCAGTGGTCTCTCTTCTGAGGAGAGAATTCTCAGTTGTCTCTAAGGAAAATTTCCTAATAATTTTTTATCCTAGAGCAACTTATCACCTTCATTGGGGAAAAAAAAAAAAAAGCTTACATTTGCAAAAAGATTTATTTGCAGAAATAAGTTTTCACCTCCTGAGATGAGACCAAGAATAAAAAGCTATTTCCAGTTTGTCACGTATGGAGAATAACTACACATAGATAATATATGAACAGAGAAACTGCAGACTGAATAAAAAATTCATTCATGAGCCACCTGGGGATCACAATAGAAATTTATATTTATTTTTTCTATAACTACACAATATCTAGCGTTCTCTCATTGGTCTTTGAGGTGAGAGTTAAAGTCATTCTTCTGGAGAAGAGCAAGCAATGTGCACACTGAGGAGCATCTTTGGAAAAGGAGGAACAACCTCTTTCAGTTTTCATGCAGTTGTGAAGCATCAGTTAGCGCATTTTTGGCACCAACCCGGTTTCAGAGAAATATCCAGTTCATTTGCATCTCCTCAAATGTAGGTTTTACAGACCTTCCCAGATGTCAGCACATACCTGCTCATCAGAGGAGAATGAAACCCAAACCTTCTAACTCCTTCTAAAGTGACGTGCCATATTAATTTTTAAAAATTAAATGAAAGACACCAAGTATTTTTATTTCAGAAAGCACTCCAACTAGCAGACTCAGGGCAATTTTAGAAATTTCCATCTAGTTTCATTTAAAAAAAACTCTGTTCTCATTATCTTATTTTGAAATGCAATGAAATCTTTGACTAACCCTAAAAATATATGCAGGTGACAGCACTGTGCAGTTCGAACTACAGACTTTTCTAGTGGGCAAAATTTGATGTCATCAAAGTGCTCAGTTACCAAAGAACTGAAAGAACTAAGAGTCCAGACTCTACAAAACTCAAGGAATAACTAAAACTTCTGTGATCTATATTTTCCCGTGCTGAAAGCAAAAAGGGTGACACATTTAAGTGACAACACTACTTACCTACAGTTAGGCACATTGGTAATCAGAACCAAAATTAAACAGACAGACTTAATTATAGCTTTCGGGTAATAAACTATTACAGAAATAGCTCTTCCTGTGATTTATGAAGTGGAAAAAATACCATCATGATACCTGACATACTTTATTCACAAATGAAATGTGACTAAAAATAAATTATTAATAAATATAATGTAAAATACTGCGGATACTGTGGAATGAAGAAGCAGTAAGAAACTACATACTGAAATTAATCTATTTCCAACAGAGCTGCCAGTTCAACTTTTTCTTACAAAGACTAGGAAAAAGAGCTGTATACTGACTCCAACATAACAGATAATATTACAGTACACTGACTTCCAGCTCAATAATATGTATTCAGGAAGTGTCATATTGGCAGTCTAAATGGTTCAGGGGACTCTCTTCTTTTTTTTCTTATTTTTAATCACAAACTGGTATTTAGTTGACATCTGTACAACTGGGAAAGACTTTCCAGAGGTTACATGGCATTGATGAAGCTGGTCAAATAGAGCTCTGTTAGCACAGCTGAGAGGAGCGGAAGGGTCTGGAAGGTGGAAAAAATCCCAGATATGATGGTGCCTTATCTAAACAGAAAGTTAGGCTCTTCATGTCAAGTCAAAAAGCATTTTGGAGGATAAGACTTGACAAAAATAATCTGTTTCTGGGGAGTTTAATTAAGTATTCTGATAATTAGGCAACTCTGAAGCCAAATCAAGATCACAGGTATAAGAATGTTAAGTTACCTTTTTCTGCATCTCTTTCTTTGAATAATAGTTGTTTTATTGAACTCCGCATAGAATAGGACACTTGCCTTACATTTGACATGAACCCTGAGGATTGACATAGCCATGGGTGACAAAACACTCTGCCCTCTGTTTTCCAGAGTGCCATTCCCAAATAAGGGAACACTCACACCCCATTCTACAGGAGCAGGATTATAAAATGGAATACCATCAAACCACCAAAGTCCATCCTTTGACAAGAATTCCTTTCATGGAGAAAAATTAAGCAGACTATCTTCATCAAATAGAAGGAAACATGGAAAAGCATTTGCTAATGCTCTGTCTTAAACAGAACATAGAAATTTGTCTTAAACATATATTATAAAATCAGGTCAAGGAAAGTCCTCTTTAAATATTTGATGTCTTAAATATTTGAAGTCACCTTAAATCCTGGAACCCTTGACTAATATCAGGGCCATCTAATGGAACAGAACCTGCAACCCCTGTTATTTACATCAAACACAGAAACAGCTTCAGGAAAACTGGTGAAACTACTCCTGAAAGGCTGTGTTTTATACGCCTCTGTTGATAGCAGAGTCTCCCTGTGCAGGGACAAACTTTCATCTGAAAGCAAGTTAGCATTATTCTAATATCAGATGGCCAAGAAGAAAGATACTAAATGACAAGAAGCCCACTTCATTAAAAAATGTTAGGTGGCCAATCAAATGTACATGCAAATTCAGATTCTGGCAGTTCCATGCAGAGACTCAGGTGAAGATCATCACCCTTTATATGCACTCTTTAATTTAGTCTCTCTGGCATGAACATCCCTAAAGTGCAAGTTGAGAGAAAGAAGCACAACCACTCTCCTCTTAACAACCTCTGTAGCCACTCCATCAGTGGCTACTCCATCACCTGATCCTTCCAGAGCTCTTCCCTACCTGCTAAACTGTGAAAGTAGTTCCACAGTCTGAAGAGGATAAAGTATTGTTCTAAAATTCTCTCAAGTAATTCTTTAATTAAGAAAGTTTGACTACTGGGTGTGAGCAGTTCCTTCGTTCAAGCTGAATCAGGTCCTGCAGCAAAGCTGGGTGTTCTGCTTTCTGGCACAGCACCATTTGACAGCTGTTTCTTCTCCAGACGGGTGTTGTGGCCATTTCCTCCTCCCTTCTCAGCTGTTTACTTTCAGATTACAAACTCTTTACAGCAGGTGTTACTCAGACAAACAAAAGCAAATGAACAGAAAAAACGCAGCTCTCATCTGTAGATATTTGTTGGGAGGCATAAAACCAAGCACATATAGTACTAAAACAACTTCCCCATTCTACTTTTCAATTGCCATTTGATTATAGCATTATAAATTTTATATTGTCTAAAACTGTGAGTGATTGTTCCCAGAGAACATGATTGTTTTATTTTTCTGCAGCTCTTTAGATGGGAATTCACCACATAGCATCAGTTGACTTCAGTTTTTCCTTTAAAATTTCTGTTTTCATTATTGTTGCATTGATTCTGAATATACAATTTTTATAGCTGCTCTTTGCCCTTGGAATTCATCCTCTGAATGTAATATATAAGGGTAAACTGTAATTATGAGCTGACCTACTTAACTAAAATAAACTTCAGGGTAGGTAAGACAAAGAAAGATAACAACTTTGGAATTTCACTTTATAACTGAGGAAAGACAAATTTGCAAACCTGACCTCAGATTTCAAGGGTAAAAAAAAGAAAGAAACAAACAAACCAAAACAGAACAAACAAACAAACAAAACAAATGCAACCAATATAAACCAAGCAAACTCCCAAAATTTAATGGAATACTCTGCTGAAGAATTTGTAGGGGGAGAGTTATCTCTGTCAACTGTGTCTCTAACTCCAAGGTGCACTGACCTACCTAAATGCCTGATGGTATCTAGCTTGTATCTTGCTTTCATTAATATCCAGCCAATTCCAGATAGTCATGACAGATGACTAATTCCCAAATTTCTCTTTCTCCTCATTTTTTCCTTCCTTTAGGACACAAGTAAGAAGTGGGATAGCCATCAGTGACTACAGCCTTCTCCAGCAAATGGAAGGAGTTGCATAATCCACAGGGTGATCCCATGGAATGGAGACCCAGTGTTAGCTGGGAAGTCAGTCTGAGATGAAGTTGGGGCACACAGAGGGCTGGGATAATATTTTGCTGCTGTAAGTAAGGCATTACACTGACTACATCCTGATGATGCCGAGCTGTCCTATCATCCAGAAGAGGAATGAAGATCTAATGAGTAATATCTCACTGAAGATATTTGATAGTTAACATCTATCATATCAGATATCAAAATAAAGCTGAAACATAAATACTTTATAGATCATGGATTCCACAATATAAATTAAAATTATAACAAAACATTTTGGCAAGAGGAATAAACCATAATGTATACAATCTTTAAAAAAATAGAACAGACATTCACATTCTTTGGTGGTGATTTATCTGCATGAATCAAGGCTTATAATCTTTGATGCCACATTTTTAATTCAGCACTGAAGAGTAAATACAATTTAGGGTCTGAGTTATAAATCAGTTCTGTAAGAGAGGCCAGGTTAATAGGAGACTACCTTTTATACAGACACAAGTTAAAGTTCTGTGCCATGGAGAGCTCAGGAGAAATAGTGGCATAAAATAATCCTGCCCCAGACCCATCTCCCTGTTGCTGTTCTGTGGACACCAGCACTAATACCAGCACTACTTTCACTGCTGGTGAGCAAGACTGTGGTTTCAATCCATTGTTTTTTAATTTCAGACAAACCAAAACCCTTTTAAAAAGTAAGATCAACACTTACTGTCAGGAATACCATAAACTTTTGTTATTGTCATTCTGTACTGCAAAGCTGAAGCCTGATAGTAGTTGAAAAAAACACAGACTTTCTTAGCACATAAACCTCTTCTTCAGACCTGAAGACGGGGCATGACCTTCCTGGTGAAGTAAAGCTGTTGACTGAAACAAATGTTCTGAGTTTAAGTGAACTGTATTAACCAACTAAAAAAGTTGTTGAGAAAAGCTAGTCTTCTTGGTGCAGAGCAGAATATTAAAAAGAGAAAAGGTTATGACATCTTTAATCCTTTTAGGACAGCCACAGACAAACAGGTAAATATGCCCTGCAGAATAATGAGAGCAGATTTCTGTGTGCCAGAAACCCCCAATACATTCAGCATCCAAGATGCATTTTCATAAGGCATTTTGTAGAATATGTTGAGGTTCAAACTTGAGACATCAAAGATTAATTGGGGGAGAGAGAATAAAAGGGGGGGGGTTACATGTATCTGAATATTTCCTGAGTTTTTGTTGAACGGTGTAAGTTTATTACACTATGTAGTGCATGTTTGATCTCCACTGCATTGTTTTCTATGAGGACATCTGGAAATAACTGACATTTTGGGAGGCACATATATCTCTGCACATTACCTTGTGCTTGCTGGCTGTGATTTCAAGATTATGTAACTATCGTTGCCTGCTGTTAAGCTATGACTGAAAGAAAAGACCTTACACCCACTACAACCAGCTGTACTTCCCATGAAACTTCTAGTTATTGATTTTGCATGCTAAAATAGCTCGCGTAATCAACGTGTGAGTTTGAAGTACAATAGGTGTGCAAAGCTAAGCACTCTCTGTCCAGAGACTGTGTATCAACAAACTGTGTTTTGTATTTATGTTCTGCTCAAAGAAATTATAAGAAAAAACTCCCACAGTAATGCAGCAATTTACTAAGCTTCTTCTCAGAAAATTCCTTCTCAAAAGGAATAAAATTGATAAGATACCTCTAATCTTTCCAGAAAAAATGGTCCCTAGTTGTTTGATGAGTACAGGTGTTCTGAATGGTAACCTGTTACTGGGAATGCTACAGTGTATTGACACCATGAAATGTCTGAAGTAGATACTGAGCCTTTTCACTCCCTTCACATGTAAAGCCCCTGAAACTCACATAAGAAAACTCATTAATGCTATGTACATATTAACATCCCTACCCTTCATGTTTTCACTTGCCTTTCCAAAACTCATGTCTTCATGGTCCCCTTCCTTCAGCTGTCCAGTGTGCGACTCCCCTGCCTCTCTTTGTCTTGCCTGCAGACCTCCTGCTCACTTGTCTGCTTTTATCCCTGTGCAAGCTCATTCTGTTACACCCACTTCTGCTCTGTCTCATTCAGAGGTCACCTTCATTTGTCTGCAATTACCAAAGGATGATTTCCTCAGAGAAATTTCTTTCCAGGATTACAAATATCCATCAGCCACCTCACTTGTTTCAGTCCCTTATGTGACAAACCTGCCTGACTACTCACAGAACCTTCCTCAACAGCTCCCTTGCAAGACCTACAGATCTCAAAAGGCAGTAATGTAGTAATAAAGTAATGTAGTAAATGACCCTCAAACAACCTAACTGTAGATTAAGCTACCTCATTAGTGTCACCTCAATGGGGAAAGACAGGTGACTCACTCTCCAAACTTGTTTACCTGCCCCAAGTTTAACCTGAGCATCTGATTTTTGAAGGACTAAGGTGCAGTACCTACCACAAAGATATTCACAGAAACTCACCCTGGCCTGGGAAATGTATTAAGATAATACATGAATGTATCAAGATAATACATGGAAAGCAATAGCTGCACTCAGGGAGACATTTATCTGACCTATGTTAGATATGTACAATTGGGTAAAATTAGTGAAAATTTATAAACTAGAAATAGGTTAAAAGGAGCCTAGAGTGATTAGCTAAGTTAATTACATTTAGTTAGATGATTCCCACCCCTTACATTAAGAAAAATAAATCCTTTCTATTCCCAGAGCAGTTTCTCACAGTCTATGTGCATCTCTTCACTCTGATTTTTGCCACAGCTTTGGCCTGAATGAATGAGTTAATAGTTCCATTTTGTGAATCCCTTCTCCTTCCTGTCACCTTCCCTTATTTTCTTATGACCCAGTGGTCCATTGAACACCTCGGTTTTGCTGCAGCATTTGACTGTCTCTTTGGAAATAGTAACTCCATTTAAGCTTAAATTTACATATTTAGAGATCATGTGCTAATCTCCATTTCTGATCTCCAATTCCAATAATTTTACTTCTACTAAAGATTCAATTTCTCATGGCGTCTTTTAAACATCCACATTCCAGACATGACTCTATTCCTTTGGTTCCCTTATGCCTGTTTCCCTCCAAACACACACTTAATCTGCATCTTCACCTGCTTACTCCTCATTTGCAAACATGGAACTGTTTGATCAGGAACAATATTACTCACTGCCTCCCTAGATTTGTTAATAATGGCCATGCTGAGCCTAACCAAACATACACCCAGCTCAGCATCCTGTCTGTGACGGAGGTTGCAGTGGACTTTGCCTCTTGGAGACTTTCCATCCTCTGCCAATTTTATGACCAAAACTAAATTGATCTTTCCTCCAATTACTGAATGTCCTTCTAAACCTGCCTGTAAACAACACAGATTTTAGAAAGACACTAGATATGCTGATCTTGTATGAATAATGGCAGAGATTGTAGCTTGATTTTAGGCTGTGCTGTAAGTGGGATGAGGCCAGAATATGTATCATTCTTGGAAGCTGGAATATACACTGCACTTTGCATTCTTATGGATTTGGATATATATGACTGATGGTAACAACCTACATCTGAGTTCATGTTCTTATGTTGTCTTTCTAGGCAATGGAAATCTGATGGACACAGGAGACCTCAGCTCCCTGTTGGTCAGTGAGCCCCAGCACCCTCAGGGACTGCAGTTGCCCTTCTCTCACCAGGGGCAGTCTGTCCTCACTGAGAGAGGCTGAGGGAGCTGGGGTTGTTTATCCTGGAGAAGAGGAGGCTCAGAGGTGACCTCAGCACTGTCTAGAACTACCTGAAGGGAAGTTCTGGCCAGGTGGGGCTTGGTCTCTTCTCCCAGGCACTCAGCAACAGGACAAGGGGGCATGGGCTCAAGCTCTGCCAGGGGAAATTTAAGCTGGATATCAGGAAAAAATTCTTTGCAGAGAATGCTTTTCAGGCACTGGAATGGCCTGCCCAGAGAGGGGGTGGACTCACTGTCCCTGGAGGTTTTTAAACTGAGATTGGACGTGGCACTGAGTGCCATGATCTGGCAAATGGACTGGAGTTGGACCAAAGGTTGGACTTGATGATCTCAGCGGTCTTTTCCAACCCAATCAATTCTGTGATTCTATGATTCTATTCTATGATGTCCATAAGCTGTTCACTGCAACAAAGTGAACAACAACTGCCTGTTTATCATTAGTCTGTCAACATTAACCACCTTTTGCTATTTTAGCAGAACTGCCCAAATGTTCCAGGATCTAATAACTAGGAATACCATAATTTCCTCTCAGTAGGCTGACTGACATCATGGAATTGTGATGATGTGGTGAAGTTTCTAGGACTCATATTATGCATTAGTAGCAAAGAAAGAAAGAAGAAGGACAAGTAGGAATATTCTCTTTGATCTCACCAAGTACAGACAAATGTTGGGGTACACTCAGGTAGGAAGAAGAGACAAGCTTATCTTGCCAAAAACTTCTCTTTTTTCTCTTAGTCAGTAAGACAAACAAGAAAAAACTCCCTAGAAATCCCTTCCTATGAACAACCTTTAGAGCACCCCGTAATTACTTTCTTTGACTGATAGAGGAATAATTCATTTCCTGTCCACTTGAAACTTTCAACAAAAACAAGTCAGATTGTAAAAAAGATATTACAGAAGAGTCATGGCATGATGCCAAAAATATTAATGCATGTTCTTAGCTGTGATTCAGTGAAACTAACAGATGGACATGGACATGCCTGGCTATCAAACTACTTTCAAGTTGCTCTGAAACATCTGTAGGATATGCAAAAATATTTTGATAAAGGTAAGAATACAGTTTCCTATATTGAATCCATCATTTTCTGACCATATATACTTGTCTTAATTAAATTGTTTTGCTGCTATTTCTAATTTCTAGCATTGTGCCATAAATTACACTCCATCATCAATATTTACATTAAATAAATGTGATATTGAAATACCTGAGTGCCTATGAGAAGGTCCAAATTGATCTAACTGGAAAGTGAGGCAATTTTTCCTTCTGAACAGATGGTAGCACTCCAATTCTCCTACTTTCTTAGCCACTCTGCTACAAGCCTCAACCAGAATTTTGATGCAAATGCTACTGAGGTCAATGGGAAGGTTAACATTGACTTGGGTGAGCTTTAGCTCAGCTCAGAATTGCTGTGAGAAACAAAATTTCAGTTCTCAGGGATCTTCAAGACAGTTGACAATGATGGCTAAGAACAACAGCAATGTTCATTTTGTTGTGGTAGCATCTGTTCAGCTAGAACTAAATCAAGAAATAGTTCTTTTCTATTCCCCATGAAACAGCCATGGACAAAAGCTCTTCTGTATTTGAAACACTGACTACAATGCCAAAAAAAATTATTATTTTTCCATCTCTCCTACTCTTTATTTCATTCTCTTGAAATTTAATAACATTGGAGAAATGGTTTCCACCAACGGTAAATGAAGACCCTACTCTTGCATTTTCTTAATTCTGAACAACTTTAATCACTTGGAACTCCTAACTCAACTCTAAAATATTGTGTCACCAGTTAAACATCCATACAGCACTTTGGGAAAGTACTACAATTAGCATGCAACATTTTTTAAAGCCTTTGAGTAAAGTTTCTACCCGTAATTACATTGAAACCTTGGTGAAATGTAAGACACGGTCTTTGCTCATTGTACGTGTCAGCAACTCACAGCTACAGGTTTAGGAGTATATTTCATGTTTATGAGCTGAAATGTGACTGACTGGTCTGTTTGTTATTTAATTAAAAACTAAATTCACAGGCATTTGACACACAAATATTTTGATTGTGATTACCTAAATACAACTTTGAAGGAACTTTTATGTTGTGTATGGAAAAAATTTACATTGTGTGTGGAACAAATGATTCCAGAAATTTCCACAGCATATCAATGTACTCATTTAAGAAGAAAATGCAGACTGAAAAATGGAATTGCACACAGCACAAAAGATCAAATTATATTGCAAAATCATATTCACTGAAGGTTATAGGCATCATTTTACACATTGGAGGTCGATGTGAAGGCACTGCAGCAAACACATTTACTCTTTCCTGATACATGGGGACAAATTCTGCTGTAAAGTATTGTGTGTTAGCACCAGTGAAAGAACATGATTAAGAGGTTCACAGTTTACTTTGTTACCAAGTTCTCTATCTCAGTCTATCTTATATGAAAATAAAATACCACTGCAACTTTCTGAATTGATTAGACCACTTACAAAGCTGTACAATGAAAATTCTTCAATAGTTGGAGCTGCAGTTTGTACTGAAGGTGCTGATTATTGTTATGACCATCAACACAAGAATGGAATAACCCACCTCTGTGCAATTCAGAAACATGATCAGGATACACTTTCCCACATTACCTTGGAAAACACTTTAGAAGTAGTTCCACAACCTTCAATGGATTGTGTCCCAAAAATGACTAAATATTTATTTAGTTTATTAAACTCCACATCCATTGTTCCATTAAAGAAAAATTAATACTACTGCATACTCCATGGAGGGTTTTTCCTATGGAATATATAAGAATCTCTCTCCTGGCCTAGTCCTGGACAAGAAAAAGAGAGAGCAAAAAAAGCTGTATTTTTCCTCATTTTTTCACATTTAAAATGCTACTATAAATCATCCTAGAATGATGAATGATGAAGCATAAATGTCAAGAAATGGAAGAATATGAGCTTTTGTTGATAATAGCACCTTATAAAAACACCTTCCCACGCAGAAACAAACTACAAAGCCTCATGAACTATATAGGCTGAAGCAGCAAAAATCCAAAACTTGTACCTTATTTAACTGTAACTTTAAATCTTCTAGTTTCTGAAACAAGTTTGTAAATATGTTAGAAAATAAATAGGTCATTTGGAAATAAATACTATATTGGAAATCACAGACAAAAGTGGACCATAAAAAAGAGGAAAATAATTAAATTGGATGTAGACATCCTATGAAATAGTGGAGGTCATGAACTTCTGAAACAGCTTTTAGGAAGAATTTCTGAAATAATAGGAAAAAATCATAAGTACCTGTTTCTATAATTACTTGTCTTTTAAGGCAGTTTCCAGCACACATTAGAGAAGTTTGATTATACATCTATGGCATCTATGTTCAATTTTCAACTAAAAAAGTGGGACAAAAAGAAACCAATTGAGTATCTTCCACCTATAACCACAAATAATCCCCAAACTAGGACTGTAAAATTACAGTTGCATCTTCTGATTATGTCTAAGAATTGCACTCTAAAATTGAGCAGAATCTATTATAATAAATAGTTTGAACTCAAGATTAATGACATCTGAAACACTGGTCAATAAAAGAAATAAAGGAACTCCAATGGAAGAGACAGCTAAAACTGTTTCACTTCCAGCAATGCAAACATTTTCCTGCATCTTGTCAAACACAATCAATCCTTTCCAGCCTTGCACAGAGATCTGTGAGATATCAGTTTGGTCCCTATCCCAGCAAAAAGTGGAAAGGCTCAGCTTCTGTTGCTGTTGTTGAAATCCCTCTGAATTTTAGCTCCCAGATCCCTGGATTCCCAGTGTACAATCAAACCTGCTCTTCCCCCATCCCCTTCCAGGCAAGGACAGCCTTAACCGGCAGGCAGGAAGGGATCCTCGCCCAGGCAGGAGCACAGGGAAGCTACAGGAAAGTGACAAACACAGACACTGCTTGGTTGCTACAACAAGCTGAAAAATATCCTATGACCCAGACTGATTTACAGTTTGTGTTTAGGGAGAAAGAAGCAAAACACGACTAGTTGGAAAGCACAGTGCAAAGTCTATTGCATTATTAAAGGTAAAAATTACAGCTATTGCTTTCAGTATTTTTATGCAAGCTTTCTCTTCAGCAGATTAGGAGAAACAGTCTATATCTATAGCAACCAGGAGAGAGGAGGGAGGGATACATCCAGTCCAGACCATTTCTCCTTAAAACCTTGCATCACTACCTTCACTAGAGCAAGCATAATAGCTCATTTTTATTGCCACTTGACTGAAACCTCATTAAAAACATGGTCAGCTGATTTTAATTCTTTCTTAATAAACAGAATGTGTATGAGGAAAACTGCACTGACACTCCTATGTAAGGTTTCTTTTGTTTCTTACTTGATTTTTTGTCTTAGAGAAAGATTTCCTAGGGACAGTTTGTTTAGCTTTCACTCTGTGATCTTCATAACCACACTAGGTAGGTATTAAACTGGGGAAAATATACAAAATTCACCAAGTTATGACCTTCTTGACTTAAAGAGAGCTCCAGGAAGATACTATAAGTGAAATGCAACTGACTGTATTAATAGATATTAACATTAATAGACAATTCAGCTAAGCATACAGTCCTGAGTGCCTCAGTGCACAGAAAGGACTGCCAGGGAGAGTGTCACAGGAGAAATGCATCGATCTTAAACACAGAGTTTGTTTTCAGGATCCCTTCGAGCTCTGGTGTGGGTCATTTCGCGGGTGGGGATGTTCAGTGCAGATGGTGCCTTCTGAGAGAGAGGCAAGGGCTGGTCGGGAACGTCTCAGCAGAAAGAGGCTGTTTAATGTTCTATGCTGGGGATTTTATGACAGCTCCAAAAGAGCCTTAACCCGGAGCCAGTGTTGACTTCCATCTCCAGCACAGCGAGCTGGGGGGACACACCGGCCAAGGCTGCACCTGGGGGGTTGTGGCCCGGAGATTTTCTGCCTTATCCAAGGATAAGCGCAGCTCAGCGGGCTGAATGCAACAAACTGCGAGAAGGTTACGGATGTGGAAGCTGGAGGCATCTCGGGCGCCTCTGGCGCACCTCGACTCTGGGGCCCGTGAGCCTCTTGAAGTTTTCAGCGTGTGGGGCCGGGGGCTCGGAGCGGCCCCGCCGGGGGGACCCGCGATCCCGCTGGGGCAGGGCCGGGGGAGCGGGGACCGACGGGGGCCGGTCGGGAGCGACCGGGGGACGGGGAACACTGAGATGGGGGCCGGTCGTAAGGGACCGGAGGACGGGGACAGTGAAATATGGGAGCCGGCAGTAAGGGACCGGAGGACGGGGACAGGGAGACGGGAGCCGGCCGGGAGGGACAGGGGGACGGGGACAGGGAAATGGGAGCCGGCCATGAGGCACCGGGGGACGTGGCCCCCTACCCCGTAGCCGGCGGGGAGGGACGGAGGGAGGACGGCCCCCCATGGCCCGCGGTGCGGGCGCGGCGGCCGGGCCCAGCCGATCCGCCCCGGGGAGCCCCCGGGCACCCCCGGGCCGCACTGCCACCAGCCCCGCACCCGCCGCCCCGCGCCCCACTCACCGATCCGCGCCTCGGCGGCGGCCCCGGCGGAGCGCGGCTGGACGCGCGGGGCTGCTGCGAGCACCTGCGGCAGCGGCGGCGGCGGCAGCAGCAGCAGCAGCAGCAGCGGGAGGACGGAGCCGAGCGCGCCCATCATGCCTGGCCCATCGCACGCTCCGCTCCCCTGCCCGCCGCCGCCAACCCTCACTCCATGCCGCCCGCCCGGTGCCTCCCGCGGCCGCTCCCCGGCTCCGGCTCCGGCTCCGACAGCCGCAGCGGATTCAACACCCAGGACAGCGACCGACACCGCCCGCCCGTCCCCGGCCCCGCCCCTGTCCGGCCCGCCCGGCCCCGCCGCGGGGGGAGCGCTCCCGATGCCCGCTCCGCCCGCCGGGCCGCGGGGTGGCGGCTGCCCCGGGCACGGGGAGCGCTGGAGCTACACCCGGGAATAGGGAGCGCGGGGGCTGCTCAGGGAACGGGGAGCGCTGAGGCTGCCCCCGGGAATAGGGAGCGCTGGGGCTGACCCGGGGAATGGAGAGCGCGGAGGGAGCGCTGGGAACGGGGAACGCTGGGGCTGCACCCGGGAACGGGGAGCGCCGGGGATGCCCAGGGAACGGGGAGCGCTGGGGCTGTCCCCGGAAACAGAGAACACTGGAACTGCCCCAGGGAACGGAGAGTGCTGGGACTGCTCCCGGAAACAGGGAGCACTGGAGAAGGGCTGGGGGACCCCTGGGAACAGGGAGCACTGGAACTGCCTCAGGGAACGGGGAACGCTGGGACTGCCCCCGGGAACAGGGAGCGCTGGGGCTGCCTCCGGGAACAGGGAGCGCTGGGGCTGCCCCCGGCCCCAGACCATCCCCGGCCCTGCGCTGAATCCTGCCTGCCAGAAGGGCAATCTGCCTGTGTCCCACCTAAAGATGGCTGGTCATGGGAAGGGAGTTACTAAATGTGCTCGCTCCGCACACCTGTACAGGAAACAATGGAACCATCCGGGAGCAATGCCCATAAACTAAGACACAAGAAGTTTCACCTCAGCATGAGAACGAACTTCTTTGCACTGAGGGTGGCAGAGCAGTGGAACAGGCTGCCTGGGAGGTCGTGGAGTCTCCCTCTCTGGAGACATTCCAAACCACCCTGTATGCATTCCTGTGTCACCTGCTCCGGGTGATCTTGCCTTGGCAGGGGAATTGTACTAAAGGATCACCAGAGGTCCCTTCCAACCTTAATAATTCTGTGATTCTGTGAAACCAGTTGACCCTGTCAAAGTTTTGCCCTGGAACACTTACCACCTGGGTGGATCCTCCCCGTGACTTCCTCAGCAGTGGTTTATTTACCAAGGCTTTCTCCACAGGGAATTACTGGCCATCCGGAAGGATTTTATGAGCCCTCAGGTAAACACCTCTATGAGTTTGCCTCGGAGGTGTCTGCATGGGTGACGTGTCCGTCCTCCTGCCTCCTGTCTCCAGTGCACCCCACGCGAGTGGGAGCACCAGTTCAAGCTGCCAGGAGGGATTAGGAGTCTCAGGTACAAACCCATAGACTCTCTCCTTGTTCCCAGGTTCTCCTTGCCTCATGAACTCATTGTAACAATACTTAGCCACTGAGGTGGAACAGCACAGGTGCCTTGTCTCCTGGCAGGGGATGTGTTTTTGACCAGGACAGCCAACTCCATGGCACAGGGAGTGATGGCCAGTCCAGCCCCCTCCATCACCCAAATATCTGCTTTGTTCCTCCCTGAACTTTCAGATTCTCCTGGCCTTCTTCATCCTTCAGGCTGTAACTATAGGCTTCAGCCCTGGCTTTAACCATGTATAGTCAAGACAGATTAAAGCTCAAGAGAAGTCAAGGTACTCAGGGACTAAGTGTTGTAACATATGAAGTGGCTTTGCCAGAGACCAAAGAAGTAAATAACAAAAGCTCACAGAACAGACTAACCCTGGAAGAGGCACAGACATTCTTTCTTGCTCACCTCAAAGGTAGCAGGGACTATCATCCCAACACATCCAGACTAAGGTGGACACAAGTCCAGCCACCACGCTGGGACCAGCTGGGACCTGCCATGGGGTATCAGCCAAAACTGGGGCCCTGGATCAGTGCTTTGCCCCAGGCTTGGGTCAAGGAGGCTGGGTGGGAGCTTATGGGGGACACAAAAGGGGCATTTATGGATCCTGGAGCCCTGACAGGCAGTTGCAGACTTCTCTTATTCTCCCAGTTTTGCTCTGTGGGAAAAGCTTGAGCCTCTATAATGGGGAAAAGGAGTCATGGCTTCTAGAACAGGTGCAAAGTCACCTTCTTTCCTTTGTGGGTGGTGACTCAGATACAAACAAGGGCAACATCTGATTCAGAAAACAGAAATTTTTTTTAAAAAATATATTGATACTGGATGGTCTTTTCAAGCATTTCTGTCCTTGAGGTGTGTTACTTGCCTGTTTACATCTTGCAAGGGAGTGCTTTCACTAAGCCAAAAGGTCCCTTTACATCAGGAAAGTCAATTTTGTTGACTGTGAAAGAAATATGGACATTGAAAGGGGAGAAAGAGAAAAGGAGGGAAAAGCGTTTTATGGAAAGGACAAGAAGAGAAATGAAAGTGCTGAAACATAAATTAGTATATTCTCATGGGTTATGCAAACCATCTGGCTTTAAAAGCTAGTAGTAGGAACAAGGAAAAAGGTCATTGGAATTAGCAGAGAACTGCAAAACAACTGAAGGTAAAAAAGGAGCAAATGGCAGGCACAGCGAGAGAACAAGTTGTACGTCAAAATACAAAATAGTGGGTATATTACTGGAAGTCACTGCAGCTCTGGAAGGAATGATTTGCATAGCTCCTGTGAATCAAATACTATGCAGATTCTAAAAGGAAATTAAAATTCTCATAGCCACTCTGTGCAGAGAATTAGCACAATAATGACATTTGTTCAAAAGCATGTGAAGCAACATGAAAAATCAAGAGAGAAAGGGCATTAATTGAAGAAATCCTTGAGTATACAAATTTAGTAAAGACAGGAGTCAGGTGTCAAGGAAAGAGTAAAGAGTCAATTGGTAGGTGAATTAGCCATTTGGAAATAACTGAAGTAACAATTCTCAGGACTGGAAAGTGTAGAGCATTCCCTACCTGGCTGTATTTTACAGTTTTATAGCAGGCTGCACCTAACAAGGATGCACAGATCCATCTTAAAGCCCCAGGAGCAGACAGATTGAAGTCAGTGGTATTAGGTATAATGAATTTTGTTAATGATGTGTAAAAACTGCAAGACTTGAGTCTGTGTGCAAATTAGATGAATAATAGTATCAGAGTTTAAATAACATGTCACCCACAAGCTACTTGCTGGTTGACTTTCATTTTCAAGACATTTCTCAGTGCCAAGGTTTTTAACAGTTGATATAATAAATTAAACACCCATGTTTACCAACCTTGTGAGGTTGTTTTCATTGTGGTTTTTCTTGTCATGTTTCAGTAAGTTTCTCAGCTGTGGAAAAAGAAATCCTAAAGGGTGCAACTCGTTTGTGAAAATTACTAGAAAGACTAGAAAAATTACTCCCTTCAAGTCAGGAATGTTATTGGGCTCAAACAGAACCACAGAGATAGAAAAGGGTATCAGCAAGTTATTTCTGTAAGGGCATACTAAAGTCTATTTGGGAAGGTGATCTAAACTTGCAAAGATATTGAGTAGTGGCTGAGAGGATAAAACTTTCCTTGGTGTTATGTCCGAAGGTGAATGTAAGGCTTTATGAAAGAATGACATTAGAAATTATAGATCTCAAATTTCAGCCCAGTGAATAACATATTGAAGTTGCATGTCCTTAATTGCTGGAGCTGAGTCTTTTTATGATACTCATTTAGATGTGAAAAACATGCTAGGCAAAGTGAAAGAAGAGCTGGATAATCTATATGGTTTTATGCATATGAAAGATTTACATCCTTATCCATGGTAACCACAGGATTTTTTCAAGGAAACACTTTTCTGTTTGAAAATGCTGTGCTGTCTGACTAAGGTTTTTCATGAGAAATATGCATGTTTTAATTAAAAATCCACTAGTAAGGGCAAGAAAAAAAATTAAGAGGGGGCCAGAAAAGATCCCAGAATGTCTAATTAGCCCAGTAGCCAGCACACATGTGTGGCCTTTTAAAGGTTCAAATTTTTGTTCTGGTTGATTCAAAGATATGAACTAACTACTGGATATTTAGGTCAACCTCTATCTCAGTTTCACTGGGCTGTTCAAGATTATGTTAAAAGCAAACAGCCCTGCTAGAAAAGACCTTAGTAAGCAGTAGTTTAGCATGGAAGAGGCAAGAGGATGAATGTAGGACTTATTGTGTTGATTTAATAGAGTTCAGACTTAAATATTAGGAGTGGTGCATTAATAAGCTGAAAATTGAATTGATGATAGAATTTTTTTTTTGAGATCTAAGAACAAAGGATGTCAAAATTACGGGAACCAAAAATTGGGTGGGTGTAAAAAAGACGATAAACACAGGATTCAATTAAAATAGAATATTGGCAGAGAATAATTTAGGCATAAGAATACACAAAGGGAAAGCACTCTTAATACTTATATACTTATAAGTAACTGTGATATAAATAAAATGTTGTGAACAGGATTAAAATCATACAGGATAGTTAAAGGCTAAGTATAAGACCACCACAAAGGTGGCATCTGAGCTTTATTGTGTACTTAGCTACTGAGGTCACATTTGAAAGCTTTTGCAGGTCTGTTTTTCAATAACAAATGGGAATTATATAAGCATAGGTACATCTGTGTGATTGCAGAAACTGTGTCTGTGTATTTGTACAGGATAGAACTGCACGTTTCGTCTATTTGTCAGTTTATCTGAGTATAAAGAAGAGTCTGAACAAAAGGTTAGTTCCAGCTATGCTAAATACACTCTACCTGCACAGACAAACAAGCCCTTATAGAAAAAAAAACACATTAAAATTACCTTCTCTATTTTCTTTTTTTCTCTCATCCCTCTGTCTCCCTCATCTGCCTTTTCCCAAATCAAGACTTCAGAGCATGTTGTTGTAGATCATTTGTCCTGTTAACTGGTCCAAAGTCCACAGGGAACAATACCTATCTGGCAGTTTATCTAAGATCCAGTAAACTAGATATCTTGGCAAAGCTTTAAGATCTATTGAGGGGGTTAGAGGTGAAAGAGCAGGGAAAGAGATAGAGATGGAGATTTTGCTGGCTCTGCAGCCCATGTAACCTTCACTGCCCTTTCCTGAGGGCAGAAAAATCTGGCTGAGCAGCAAGAAGGTTCCTACACCTTGCTTGTGATTTGAAGACTTCTTTCACAAGACTGTGAAAAATGAGACCAGAAAAACCGTCTCCAGTGCCATCTCTTGGAGTGCCATGGTTACAGGAGAAGCAGCACCTATTGCCAGCTGGCACTTTGTTGGTGTGAGAGCCATAAACTCTGGCTTAGCAGCTTGACAAGCACCGGACTCTCTCCAGGGTGATCTGGCAAAGACACTCGCACAGTGACTGGAATATTTTGGTTATGTTTATTCACTGTTGTTGATGGAAAGTTTAAAGTGCCAAGATTTGTATTTAAATTATAGGAGGGGTGTGTTGCAACTGTATTGCAGAGGCTGTAATAGCCCTTGGTATTAGAAACAATCAAAAAAGTGAACAGAAATTTTGCACTGTGCATTCACAAGTAGTTTCTTTTACTCATGTAATTTGAAAAAGTGCATGCATGGTTCTACAGCTTTGTGTATTTTATCCTTTCATTATGAGAAAATATATCACTTATTCCACGTACATGGTTTTTAAAATACAGAATTAAAACAGTTAATATTTTAAAGCAGTTAAGAAGGAAAGACTTTACCCTGCAATAGTGATAAACAAGATGTCTAAAAAGCGCTCAAGTGCCTGAGACATTAAGAGTGTTTAGAGAATGAGAAGCTCTACAAAACCTGGATTACTGAGAGCTAAAGTCACACCACACTCTCCATAGTAGAACAAATACTCATTTAAATTTCAATTTGGTAGTTGTATTCTGCATTCAGGAACTAAGTTTATCAAAGGAATAGAAAGTTCCTAAAGTGAAAAATCTTTAACTGATATGAAAAGGTCCCATGTAATATCAGCAGTCGTTGTTGTCTTTTTCATTTACACAACATTTCATTTTATAACTACAAGTACTTGAAAGGATTTAAGTATTCAATACAAAAGTTACTGTTTTCCAGTATTTTTCATTTCAAATCTATAAAACTAGCCGAGCCTTTGAAATTTTTAAATGAATTCATGCTGAATTCAGTTTAGCACAAAAATCAGTATTTTGGGTCTAGACGATATCAGATTGCTTGATGGAAGAGTGTGGTACAGTTGACTTCACAAATATCACAGCAATTCAGTTGTATCTAAGAGTGATGCTTTAATGAGTGGCTGATTTCAGCTATTTTAAAGCTTTTTTCTTGTTTCCAAAATTGTATTAGAGTATGTCTTTACACTGGTGTGTGCTGGAAGTTTTACTCTAGATATTTCAGCATCACTGAAACAGGAGGAGGAACAGGAGGTAAAAAGCCAGAGTTAAAAATGCTTGTGCAACTGTACAACTGATAGAATTCAAAAAGGGAAAGGCAAGAAGCACGTTGATTTGAGTTATGACTGGTAAGCTGTGAGCCAGTCTTTTATTCCCTGTGCTGCAGCTGAATGATAATGGGTTTTATGTGTTGTTGGAAAGGAGCCTGAAGTGGAAGTTCAGGGCCTAAGAGATGAAAGGCAGCTGGAGAAAATTACCTGTGAGAACAGCAGGAGAAGTGACTGACATTAACTGAAGACTAAACATCTCTGTGTATGAGTGCTTAGGGTTCTGTGTTTTTGAGCTGACCTGTGAGGCTGTAGGAGCCCTTGGTACCACACCAGTCACTTCAGTGTGCATGGTAGCTCAGGATTGTGAGGAACATTTCCATAATCTCTCCTGCTGGTTTGCAAGGGATGTTGGAGGGAGCAGCTTCTGTAAATGCCGACATTTGCAGCTCTGGACTGAACCCAAATTCATTTAAGATTCATTTCAAATTCTAGCTGACTTGTTCAAATGCCACTTACATAACACCTACAGGAAGCAGGGTGCTGGAGCTGGGTTTGATGTAACACCAGTGGAAGAAAAGGGAAAAGTGACAGGAAGCAACCTTGGATGGATGTTCAGAAGCTGCGAAGAACAGACCCCTGGTGCCTTAAGAGGGGAATATGGCAATTGATGAATCTGGACTGAGGCCACTTCTGGCATCTTTACATCTCGTGTCAGGCTATAAAAGGGAATTTGAGCTTCAGTGGGAGAGGGATGGCCTCTGGGAGAACAAGCACAGGTCACTGATGTGCTCTAGAGCTGGTTCCTTTTGACTGGGAAAGCCTCAATTTCTTGCTAATGCCCACCACCATCTCAGATCACCCCAGATGCTGAACTCTGACTTGCCTGTTTTGTAGTCACTGGAGGCAGATTTGAAAATCAAACTCACCTGAATTCCTGCTGATTTTTACCAGCATTTAGAGTTCTCAGCACAGCTGAAAACCTCATTGTCTGAGCACACCACGATGGGGTATCCAGATGAAAGGACTAGAGACTTGTAAAGGTTTTTTGAGAATCGGTTCTTGTTCTTCGAAAACCAGCTTGAAACTCTGAGGTGTGCAATAAATAATTAGATTTGGCTACCATTGATTAAAATTGATTTGAAATGTCAGTAGAAAGTCAAATCTTAAAATTAATTAGGTGCTTTTAATGGGAAAGGGTTCAGAAACAGTTTAAAAATTCTATTTTCATCAATCTTTGCTAATCTGTAAGACTTGATGCTTGGTGAATGGATTTTACAACCAATAACTAATCCCCTGAGATACCCACTCCTCTCATGCTCAATTAAAGGATGAATGAGATTACTGCTCTTTGTCATTCTGAAAGAACAGGCCTGTGGCTGATTAAAGCCCCGGGGAAGCTCTGGTTACATGTCCCTCCCTTGCTGTGCCTGCCTTGGGAACCTGGAGTGGTCCAAGTGCTGAGCACCCACAGCTACAGCTGGAGGTGGGTGCCCTGATGTGAAAAGTGTTATAATCTGACACCTCACACTGAATTCATAAAATTCATAGAAATTTTTTGCCTCAGTCTCACCATGCATTTGTAAGATGGTGATAAGTAAACCTACAGGGAGCTGGAATGATCCTTGAATCACTCGAAATTCTGGGGCTGCTGGGAGTGTCACAGTAACACCAGTGCAGGAGTTAGTGTTGTCCTCAGAGCTGGGTGTGAACAGCACACCAAGTGCAGAGCTGCCTGGTGAGCCACCAGTGGAAAAAAACACTGACTATTTGCTGCCTTGTCAACAGTGAAGAGACTGCATCATCCACAGAGTAGATACAGAGAACAGTTTGTGTGGAATAAGTAACTTCCCTTAATGGCATTAAAGATTTCGTGTCATTCAACATATAATCAAAGGAGAGATTTAAAGCTCTGCACATTTTCATTTTGTTACCACTTGAATTTTGAGTGCCTGATTTTTCAGCTCTAATAATGTTCTTAAAATATGTTTTCATGTGTTACATGGAATCCTATAATTTCTAAGGTTGGAAAAGACCTCCAAGATCATTAAACCCAACTGTTAACCCAGCATGTGTGTCCACCACTAGACTATATCCCCAAGGGACATATCCACACATATTTTCAGCATTTCCAGGGATCGGGATTTCATCACTACCCTGGGCAGCCTGCTTCAATGCCTGACCACACTTTCAACAAAGAAATTGTTTCCAATATCCAATCTAAACCTTGCCTGGCACAGCTTGAGGCCATTTCCTCTCATCCTGAAAACATATGAGGGAGGATGTGAAAAACATGGATTCTTGGGTTTTCCAGCCCCTTGCTGGAGTGGTGAGAGGAAGTGGGGGACAGCAAACAGTCAAGAAGCCACTTGTGTTCCTCTCCATTATTTTCTACAGCATCTCTCTCACTTTGGCTGCTGTTGCTGAAGACATCACATGCTTTTGGGGTAAGCTCATCCACCCCCTGTGTTCTATCTGGGAAACATTGTCCTGCTTACTGTAACACTCCGAAGCAAAGCTGGTAGTAACCTAGAAGTGAGAATATCTGCTAGAGTTCTGTGACTATAAACCTGGAGCATCACTGAGGATATATTCATCCCAGTATGCTGGGAGGAAATCTAGAATTGAACAATACCTTTTGTAGCAGCTCAGAATGGAGTACGAGCAACTCCAGATACTTTTCATTTCAGTTTTATAGCTTAATAGTTTTTGACATGGGTTATTTTGAGTAGCAAAAAAATAAATAAAACATAAATTAAACATGTAATTTCTAGTATAAAAAAAGAGAAAATGTTGCTCAAGGCATTTTGATATCTCAGAGTACAAGACTCCTTGGACCATTGCCTATGATGTGTTTCTTTTAAAGGAAGGTCACTGAGGGTATGCTGTGATCACAGTAAAAAAGAGGGAAAGTTCATGGTAATGACAGCTTGGGAGAGGAACATTGTTTGGACTATGCTGAAATTACATTATGTGTCTCTGTAAGTACAAGACTATGTTGCGAACAGTCATGGGTTTTGGTGAAACTATTAAAAGTTGAATAATAGAGGAGAGAGGATGCTCTTTTCCTGTTCTGAATCACTACTTTAAAAGCCTTCCTGTTGCTCTCTGTTGTAGTTCAGAGTGTTCCAATACAGCCTCAAACAAAAACACCTACTTTTCTTCTCAAGGGAATCTTCCTCCTAGGCTGAGCATTTCCCATGAACTTTTCTGCTCTGTATAACAGAGCTTCTACTGTATGTGACTAAGTGGGTTGAGTCACAGAGAATTATTATGCAAAAGTATTAATAACTGTGGACACACCACTCTCGGTAATGCCAAGGAGTGGCAACCAGCTTCAAAAGGGCAGGCCAGGACTGCAAATTCTTCCTGTTTAAAAATTCATATCTCCTGATGCCATCCTAACCCACAGGCAGCCTCTCTAGTGCGACACAATTGTGATGGGGTTGGCAGTCAAAGATTTAAAAAAAAAGAGGAAGAGGGGTGAAGCAAAGATACGTTTCTGGGGTCCCACCCACTGAATGAAGGGATGAGGGGGCTCTGCAGCACCAGCAGCCACACAGAGGTGGCGTAGAGAGGACTGGGGAGGGCAATCAGAGCTGGGGCTGTCAAAGAGACCTCCTGCCCTCCCTGTGTGCTTCTGGAACTGTCTACAGCCAGAGTGTGGTCTGGGCCCTCCTGTGCTTGAAAGAAATCCACTGGGCCAGGAGTGGAAACTCCACCTTGTGAAAAGGTAATTTCTCCAGACGATCCTAAGAGAGATGAACAAGGTTCTTGCTTTGGGGTGTGTGATGGGTATTTAGTATTCTATCATTTAATCGCCTGTATTCCCAGTGAAAAAAAGGAGTATCATGGTGAAAAATTGGTAAAGGCACAAAATTCTACTGGAAAGAATTACATTAAGCACAGCCAGCAAAAATACTAAGACAAAAATAACTGGTATTTTCTTTCATTAGCAGATGAATAAAATTAGAGATGAAAGAGCTGTCCTAAACTAGAACTGCAGCAGGAAGGTTGAGAGCCAAGAGGACAAAGATCGTCTTCAAAATAGGTTTGCGAAAAAAGAATTCTTTGCTTCCCTCTCACTAGGATTAAAAACCCCATAAAAACTGTTACATATATATATTTTTTCCACAAAGTCAATGTATTTCCAGAGCCAAAAGCATCACACCTGCTCAGATGTGCTAATTGCACAGGAGAGTCTCTCATCAGATAGCACAGAGTGCTTTCTAATATTAGATCACATTGAAACAAGCCTGCTTTTAAGCATTCAATCAATGCATCATGATCCACTGATAAATTAAAAACTGCAGCCTGGATTCCCTGATCTCTCTGTGCTGCTTGAGCAGTTCAGGGCTTGATGATCTCGGCTGGGAAGATAAGAATCCCCTGGGGCCGGTTGACCTGTGATGGATGGCTCAGGAGCCAAATATTGCTGTCAATTCCAGCATAGATCAAATCATGGAATCAGGAGACTGTAATCAGATGCTTTGATAAGTTTTCTCTTTTTCTTGCATCTAACAGTTCTCAATTTCATTGCACATCCTTCTTTTTCAGTCTTATCATAACCTTAAAGGGGAAAAAAACTTATAAATACTGGAAGTTGGTAAACCTGCCTTTAACCTTTTTAATTTAAAAACCAGATTCTTGGGCCATAGAGTGCACCACCAGTGCACAACTCAGACATGTTTGCAGCTGTCCTGGTGTTTGAATACAAGCTGCTGGTCACTGCTGCACATTCCCCAGCAGCCCTTGTGCACGAGGCAGACTCAGTTTCTGAGCCCAGTGACCAGCTCAGGCACTTGACAGAAACAGCTTTCACTGGCAAAGCAGTTTAACACACTGTGGGTGGACAGCCCCATGAAAACAGCCAAGCTGCAGGTGAAGAGAGCAGTCCATGAGAGCCAATCTGGGGACAGAAGATGAGACAAAGTAACTGCTTTTGTCAGGAAGGACGGTTCCTTTTAATCAAGGACTGCTTTTAAATAAAGGACAAGCCTTAGAACATGTCTTTGTGCAGAACTTACAAAATACTGAGAGTAAAAGCCTTTTCTCTATGCCATTTATTAGCAGTGTCCAGTCACAGAATGGTGTAAGAAAGGCATCAGCATTTGCCATTGTGATCAGTAAAATGAGCTGACTCAGTCAAAGGAGCTTTTCCTTCAATGGAGCTGTGGGAGGACTTCATTCACACAGTCATTAAGTAGCCCAGAGCAGGAACTAGAGTCACCTGGGGTTTGGTTTTGTTGGGGTTTGGTTTTAAGTACTCCCCTAGATTGGCCTAATTGAATTTGGAGGCTCTTACAGGTGCTGTATTTTTCCTTTAGATGCTGTTTTGAGAAAATAATGTTGCTAATACTTGCCTATTTTTAATAATCATGGCAAGATTTCAGAAAGGTCAGTGCATGAAGCCTACATTTCTTGCTATGAAGGTGGTGCTCAGGTACCATTTTGGGCAATGGGTAAGTAAGGATAGCTATAGTAGGAACAAAAAGGAAAAAAAAAGGCTAAATTAATATTCTGCATTCAGTTGAAAGCTGAGCGAACACAAACAGTTTATCTTAGGCTTTAATAATTACCCCAAGAGGCAGGAAGCACATGTCATTACATATTTCAAAGAACTCAAAAGGAGGATTCACATACTTTTCCAGCAAGAACTGCTAAAATGTACCTGCTTAAAATGTAAGGCTTTACAGCAAAGCATCTGCTACTGCAACATAATAAAAATGTATTAACCCAAGGCAAGGATTTGTTATAGGTGTAGTAAGATGGGTAAGGAATTAACTCAACAGAAGAGGGAACTAGGATTAGGCTGCAAAGGAATTACTAATGATGTTTTGGAACAGTATCTTATTTAATATTTTCATTAAACACAGTACAAAAAGTAATCATAAACTAATTAAATTTGAACACATATTTGAAATATGAATTGGGACAAGTTGATAGAATATAAAACAAAATACTAAAATTTTGCATCGGAAGAATCTAGTAAAGTGAAGTCTGAAGTAATGTAAGCACCATGAAATAAATGTCAAGTCATGTGTTTGAGAACCAAGTTATTTTGCTAAGAACAAGATGGTCCTCTGGTTAAAATCAGTAACACAGGAGAGAGAGGTCAGTAACAGCTTGTACTACCTTGACTCATGAGCAGTAAGAAGATAACAGAACTCCTCCTGCCATACTGTTTTCAAAAAATGCTGACTGAAAAAACAGAGAGTGGATTTCCACTGTTAAAGTTATCCTCAGTGCTAGTGCATGGAATTTCTGCAACTTTTCCAGAACCATGATGTGGAACTGGACAGACAAATGACTTATTTGATTAGGGAAGACTGAGAACACATCAATGCTGAATAAACCAGTGAAAAAACCTCAGTGAGTGCTGAGTAAATCACAGAATCATAGAATCGATTGGGTTGGAAAAGACCTCCGAGATCATCAAGTCCAACCCTTGGTCCAACTCCAGTCCATTTACCAGATCATGGCACTCAATGCCATGTCCAGTCTCAGTTTAAAAACCTCCAGGGACGGTGAATCCACCCCCTCTCTGGGCAGCCCATTCCAATGCCTGATTGCTCTCTCTGGAAAGAATTTTTTTCTGATCTCCAACTTCACTTTGCCCTGGCAGAGCTTGAGCCCACACCCCCTTGTCCTATTGCTGAGTGCCTGGGAGAAGAGACCAACCCCCACCTGGCTAGAACTTCCCTTCAGGAAAGCTAAAACTCCATCACTCTTTGTCTGAAGCCTGGGGCTGTGCATAGGGTTGTGCTCAGACAAGAAGCCACACAGAGCCAGGCAGAGTTCTTATCTGAAGCAGATTAGGCAAGACCTGTGCCTGTTTGCAAGGGCTTAATGAACCTCAAGAACTGCTGTCCACCTGTGGGGAAGTTCTGCAGCTGTTCCTGAATGCTGCCCTTGGCCAGTTACTTGTCAAGGTGCCAGTACTGAGTCGTGCTCCTCCCTCAGAATGGGCAGCTGCCTCGCCAGGTGCTCCTGGCACAGGCCCGGCTGGACACTGTGCCATGGTCTCAGTTCACACGACACTGGAGCAGATCAGCAAATATGAGACGGTTCCTGGTGTGTCTGTGATTTCACATCACAGTCATTATCAGAAGTGTCCTTCCCTAAGCATTTTCAAAGTTAGGTGAAAGATTTCCTTCTTTGAGTCAGAAGACCTCAAAATACTTGCGTGCAGCAGCACATGGGAGTTTAAATGCAAAGTGAGCTGCAGCTCTCATAGAGTAAACAGCAGGTGCAAGATGGATTTTTTTCATTTCCTTGGCAAATCTGAAAGCTTGTGTGCTTGGATACATACCTAAAGATGTTTACTTGCTGAGGAAAAGCTTGGTTTTTCCTTAGCTCACGAGTTGAAGCTGTGATAGATGGCAGACTTTGAGCTTTGTTTCTCAGTCACACAAAAGAGCAAATGAACATTGTCATCAAAAAAAAAGGGCCTAAGGCCTTAAAAATAATGCTGATTACTGGAAATAATTTAAAGCTATTGCTTTCTTCGGTGTTATTTGTACTGAATGTATATTCACAAAGGGAAGAGCTACAGATCCAGCACTTATGGGTACAGCTGTGACTGGACGTTTATTCTTCGGTTGGCTCTTCACTACCAGGGACTGCCAATGCCAGTCGCTCAAAGGAGGGTTTTCTAGCTCAGTAATCAAAGTCAGGTTCAACTTCTTGAGAAAGCTGAATGGAAGTCAAAGAGTCTGTCTTAAGATTGTGGGAAGTTTTCAAACATATTGTCAGGATTGTGCAGCTGGCTGAATGCCAAGGGTATTCCATAACAAAACCCAAAGAAAACAACTCTTCCCAGTAACACTTTTGAGATGAAACAAATCTGTTTTACATGTTTACAAAAGATAACTCAGCTTAAAACCATTCTATTTATTTATAACTTCCAAACAGAAGGAAAATGTAAAGATTTAAAATTTTGCAAGATTAATGTTTGCAATGAAAACAGTAAGTAAACCCTAGAACTTCTATGATATTCTTATGAAATCTGGCACAAAGGCCTAAGGAAAAAGTCCTGATAGACTTTGGCTCAAGGAATTCCAAGAAAGTCATTACTTGTGTTGTAGAAAGCCAATGTTTTTTCATGTCAGAGCAGTTGTAGTAGAGCTGGACTAGAAAGTGAGCTGAAATCTGCACACCAGCTGCATGACTAACAGAAAATTATTTCAACACTCTTGAGAACCAGGAGGTCAAAGGCTTATCTTATTTCTTACCCTTCCTAGCAGTATCACCTCTGAGTTATTCAGAAGAAATCTGCATATTTCTGATGCTGATAGAATGACCTTTATTTCTTTCAGGTGCAGGGATACTACAGCTGTACATGAATTCCATGAAAACTGAAAAAGCAAAATTATATATACACTGAGGAAAAACAAGGCAGTGAATTTTGATTCTTTTCTAATCTAATAATATGAGCAAATACTGAGAGACTGGCAAGCAGGAAAAAAAAGAAACTTATTTACATATTCATTAAGTAATTTGTATAATCAGAAGATTTAAAAGGTCATTACTGGAACACCTGCCTGTTAACAGATGTAGAAGAATGAAGGCCAAAGAACACAGTTTTTATAAAGATGTTGGTAGATAAACAGTTGGCAGATCTGCAGCTACCTGCTGGGGAAGTGCGAGTCCTTTAGGTCAGGCCACTGTTGTGGATGAGGTAAATTTGGAATCATGAAACCATGCACATACTGACTGTCCTGTTGCAAAGCTTGACAGTTGTTTATTAAGAACTTTATTGCTTTTAAATATCAACATTCAGCTGAATCAGCTTTTATCAAGTAGAGAAGTTTTATGTACCAAGGTCAAGTATGATTTGATGTAAACCAGGATGAAAATAGTTCACTGCACTTGACAGAGCAGATACTTGAAAAAAATCTTACACTCTTTTACCACAGAAGGAAAAGCAGCTCAGTAGATGCCTGTTTGGATAGACAGGGAGTACAGCTCTGTGCACAAATCTTAATCAAGAATGAGGAGTCTGCCTTAATTTGGCCAAATTGATTAACTCCTGCTTCAGTGCCACTGGGTATTGTTGGATCCCTCAATATCTGTGCACAGCCCACACTGAGAACCACTTCACCTAATTGTAGATAACCAAGTGTTAGGTG
This sequence comes from Pithys albifrons albifrons, assembly GCF_047495875.1. Classification (NCBI taxonomy): domain Eukaryota; kingdom Metazoa; phylum Chordata; class Aves; order Passeriformes; family Thamnophilidae; genus Pithys; species Pithys albifrons. The sequence goes on from NC_092464.1 coordinate 10,485,619, forward strand.
TCCAGGTCTAAGCTGGGCACCAAAGGATACTTCAGTCTGGCTGAATTGTTTTCTGGAGATTCCCATTTAATCTTCTTCTAAAGCAGACAAAACTACAGCATTAGGAGCTGTGCTGGCTCCGGCTGAGGTAAGTTCCTCCATGGTAGCTGCTGGGGGGCTGGGTTTGGGTCTGTGATACAAACGGCACTAATGACACTGGGATGTTTCAGCCATTGCTGGGCAGGGCTTACACAGCAACAGGGCCTTCCCTGCCTCTCACCCCACCCTCAAGGAGCCTGGGGATGCACAGGGGGCTGGAAGGGGACAGAGCTGGGACCCAAGGGGTGTCCCACACCATATAACACCATGATCAGCAATAAACTGGGTGGGAGGTTGCAGGGGACCTGCTGTTTAGGGGCTGGCTGGCTGGTTTTATTTCCCTTTTTTCCCCTCTTTCTCTTACAATTTAAAATATACCATTATTTTTTCTTAATTATTAAATAGTTTTTATCTCAACTCATGAATTCCTTCCTGACTTTTATCCTTACAGTCCCAGGAGGGGTGGGAGAGCAGCTCTCTGGTGCCTGGCTTCTGGCTGGGCTTGAACCACCCCATGAGCTCAGACAGGTTATTTACAGATATCTGTTAAGGCAAAATAACATAGTGCAATCAGCATTCATTCTTAGGAGAGCATCTGGTTGTATGAAGAAAATTTAATAAGTGACTTAGATGTCTGCATTAGCTGCATCATGAGTATTAATTTATAAAAATAGCTAAATAAAAACAATCCATGTATTAATCAAGTCTGTGTTCAATAGCTAGGGCATTTTCCCTCTACTGTATGGGCACTGAATCAAACAGATATTCAAGTTGGGAGGAAGCTCAGGAGAGAATGTGGTCCAATCCGCAGCTCAAGCAGGGCTAACTCCAAAGCAAAGACGGAATCACAATCAGCAACATTGGAAAAGACCTGTGAGATCATCGAGTCCAACCTATGATCAAACACCACCACGTCAACTACACCACAGCACTGAGAGCCACATCCAGTAAATACCTCCATGGATGGAGACTCCACCACCTCCCTGGGCAGTCCATTCCAATGCCCAATCACTCTCTCTGTAAAGAACTTCTTTCTAGTGTCCTTTTGTCCTGTTGCTGGTTGCCCCAGAGAAGAGACTGACCCCCACCTGTCTACACCCTCCTCTCAGGTGGTTGTAGAGTGATGAGGTCACCCCTGAGCCTCCTCTTCTCCAGGCTAAACACTCCCAGCTACCTCAGTTGCTCCTCACAGGACTTGTGCTCCAGACCCTTCTCCAGCCTGACTGCCCTTCTCTGGACTCTCTCCAGCACCTCAATATCCTTCCTAAACAGAGGGGCCTGGAACTGGATACAGGACTCAAGGTGTGGCCTCACCAAGGCTAAGTACAGGGGAAGAATCACTTCCCTGGTCCCGCTGGCCATGATATTCCTGATTACAGGCCAGGATGCCATTGGCCTTCTTGGCCACCTGGGCACACTCTGGCTCATCTTCAGCTGCAGGTCCCTTTCTGCCTGGCACTGTCCAGACACTCTGTCCCCAACCTGTAGTGCCCCATGGGGTGGTTGTGGCCACGATGCATGGTCTGAGCTCTCTGTGTCAGTCAAGTTCTGCACATCTCAAAGGATGGGTATTCCATAGCCTTTCCAAGTAATTTCTTCCAGGTTCCACTTCCAGTTTGAATTCACTCTCATAATGACTTTTTTTATGTCCACAAACAAATTTTCTTGCTGCAAGTAGTTTCATTTCCCTCATATTCTTTTCACGTGCCCCTCTGGCAAGTCTGTTCCTAGTCCTCCTCCAGGCAGGTGCAGACACAACAAGCCTCCCTTTTCCACGTGCCTGCAATGTGTGCAGGATCAGTCCATTGTGGGTAGAAGAGCACATGTCTTTGCTGATGTCATGAGATGGGTGGATCCTTAGCCCAGCTTGTCAGGATGCCACTGAATGGGACAACCCTGACACTCAGGGTCAGCCATTGCTCCCAAGTTGTGTCATCTGCCAACACCCCGAGGCTGCAGTTGATCCCATTGCCCAAGCTATTCATGGAAGTGTTAAATAGCACTGGCACCAGTGTCTGCCTTGAGGAAAGTCTCAGCAGCCAGCTCTCAATCTCACTCCAGGGCAGTGTTATTCTTGAAGTCTGATGGTCCAGCCTGTTTTCCATTCAGCTTCTATTTCTGCACATCCATCCCATCTCTCTCCAATATGACTGGGAGGATACTACGTAAGGAAGTCTTTTGTAAGGACAGGAAACATGACATTCTTTGCTCTCTCTTCTTCCACAAAATGGAGGGAAATTCAACTGGTTAGGCATAGTTTGCCCCTGGTGAAGCCACGATGGCTATTCCCAATCTCCATTTTGTCCCACACATGTCTCAAAACAAAATTAATTTCCATAACCTCTAAGAATATACTGTACAGTTGGCCCAGGGACTGTGGTGCTACCTCAGTCTCAGAATATCTATGATACAATTAATATTTGTGTCTCAAAAAAAAAAGATACAAAACCACTGATTTTACATTCCTCCTACAAAGATGTTTTCTACATAAAATAACTTCTTTGCAGCTTTTGAAAAATCTTTACTGTTACATAATTTTTATACACACCTTTATACATTTTTCTTGCTTTAAACAAATGGCATAGCCAGAAAACAAACTATTTATATTTTACAAGGTAATACTTTTAAAAAAGCAATACATCTTCTTTCCTTTAATTTGCATGACAAAGCTTCTGCGTGGTCAAGGATTTAAAAATTCATCCAAAATTTTCAGAGATGATTCATACAGAAATCTGCAATGGCATAAAAAACAATGCATAACAGTATTAGAAATGCTAAATGCCAAATCAATCCTCCACTATTTGATTCTCAGAGTACAGCTGCCCCATGATTTCTTTGACCAGTTAGTCCATATTAGTTTAAATAGTAAAAATGCCTTTACAAATTACTCTTGAAGTAGCTGAGTTCTTTTCCTTTCAACTTTTCCATCTCTGCCTATAGTGAAACCAATAGCAGGCCTGTTTAAATTACTATGTCAACTCAAGCACATTTTCTAATATTTCATCATCTATTTAAAAACCCACTCATTTCCTTCACAGTAGTTTCCCCTTTTTTTCAAACACAGTGAAATCCTTTACTGATAATTCAACCTAAGACCACTTTTCATTCTTTTACTTTCTTCTTTTCTCCCTCCCTCTTCAGTCCTCGTATTTTCTTCTCTTCTCCTGAGCAACTTTTTAGTAAGCCTGAGCTTTCTCTCTTATCTTTATTAGCAGCTGCTTCCCTCAGCTGCCTCCACACCCCTCTTAGTCCCTTTCTGACTCTCTTTTGTCTCTCATGACTCTCTAAACCATCCCAAAGGTCAGGTCTGAAATCTCCACTTGCAGGCCCCTGCTGTTTTCTGGCACTCCCTGACATGTCACTGACCCACCTTCACAGTTGTGTTCTCATGCAATGTCATCTAACACTGCTCTAAAATACCCTTAGAAGACAAAATTTGGCACATTGGTCTTTTGCCAAAACATTATTTCACTGTTAACCCTACTAACATTATCCTTCATTTTATTTTTGTAAAAGACTGTCACTCGGACTTCTCCAAGCATTTATTTCTCCATATTATTATAATATTCCCAGACTGATGTTCCAAATGAGCCAGGTTAGTCAGTTCTTAACCATGACAACTCAGGATATTCAGCATCAGACACGGAGCCCTGAAATGCAAGAGGCAGCTCTGCATTTCCACAGCAGGCTCTTGGCTGTCAGGGCTTCCCAAATTTCCAGTGCTGTGTGTTTCTCTCCACAGTGCTCAGTGTTTAAGCCATGATGAAATTCCATTGTGAAAGGAAACCAGTATCACAATGTACTATAAAATTAGGATAATTAGTTAAGTACTGTGGGCTTAGGCATAATACTACTTTGTTTAAGTTTTATTTTGTTACAATGTAAGGCTAATAAAGCAATAGATTTGCAATGAGGGACCGTGTCCCTGCAGCACCCCAGACAATGAGCCAACCCTTGGGATAACTGTGCACATCCCAGACAGACCAGTTCAAGTCAGCCTTACCAGGTACCTTTCTAGGGACGTTTAGGTGGGTGGCAGAGAATTCATACCCAGAGTTTTATACCAAAACAATTCAGGAGTCATTATTTAGAGGTGCAATGAGAGCACAGTTATGAGTTTGGGAGCTAACTAAATTGTAATACTAAAGAAATAGCCTTCAGCACAGCCATTAACTAATTCTAATACCCATACATCAATATGCTAATTAATGTAAATACATAGTATTAAGTAAAAGTTATTACCATACAGCACATTTGGTGTGGGACATTTTTCTCTTGCCTCCAAACGACTGCACTGACAGTTTTATCTGCATTTTTTTGCTGGGCATAAATAGCTGCATTTTATAAACTAAACCAATGTGTGTGCCATTACTCTTGAGGAAATTCTCTCAATATACAATATGTTGTCCAGAATTTTTAAATGCACTGAACAGCATTTTTAAAATAATAGACCCACTGGGCCATGTGAAACCACCAACTCAGCTGAAGGAGGGAAGACTAAATTACAATGGAAAGTTTTCCTTCCAAATTAGTGCAACAATTCCTTGTAGAAGGGCAGCACTTTAATTACTAGACCAGACAGCTTTTTTACTTTTTTCTCTCGTTGCTAATATGCAACAGATTACTTCTAAGTCTAAATTTAAGATGCTGGCACAGAATGCGAAGTCTCTTGGGAAATTAAAGAATGTCACCATTTCCTGGTATACCTGGGTATTAAATAAAATAATCCTTCAAGGAGTTATTATGAGATAATGCATTCAGAGGCAAAAAAAATAATACTATTAAGTATGAGTTAAACCCTAGTAATGTATTTTAGCACACAGCAGTGCAGTACTGTGTGTTAGAAGCCTGCCTTCAAATTAATGACCAGAGATCCAGCTCGCAGCATACCATAACTAAGATTTTGGTATTTGGTAAGTGGAGCAGGATGATAAAATAGTTTATAAACAACAGGGCACATTTCAGACTGCGCATAATCAGATTTTAGTTGTACATTAGCACATGAGTAGCAGAGCACTACAAATGGCATGTCAGAAGCCACCAGAGGCCCAGCCTGGCCTGACATTCTGTGTAGCTGAGAAACTGCAAACACACCTTAATTTATCATGCAAAACCTAATCACTGCAGAACTTCCTCCAAACCTCTTCCCAGCATCAATTATGTTACCCTTCCGGAGAGAAAAAATCCGCAACATGCCTGGACAAATATGAATCCTTCCAAATTTTGCAAAGCTGTGTGATGGCTTCTGAACTTCGTTATCATATAGCAACTCTGATTCTTGAATTTCAGAGTTCACATTATTATCATGTTCACATTCCTAATCTCTGAATTTTATCTGCAACTATCTCCTGAGTTTGTATGACACAAAGGTAGACACTCATAAATCAGGAAATTAAAACACTGTGTAGCATTTTACACTCTTCATCTGCCCCAACATCTACGTTGATTTGTCCCTGTTCACTGGGCAGACATGATCATATAGATTCATAAAGCAATTATCTGTGCTCTGACTTTAATTTATAGTCAGTAGTGCTCTCAAGTGGCAGCAATTATTCATTTTAATGGGCCTATTTATTTAATCATGTTAAGATTCACTTCAATTTCTCAGCTTTTTCTACCGTCTTGATTATCAGAAGTGCAAACTGAATCATGACATAAGAAGTGCAAACTGAATCTTGATACTCTGCTGCTCACCTTTCTTTTCCAGATAATTATTATTATTTTAAAAAATATTCAACTAGGACACTTGGCAATCCAACATTAAATAATTTCATGGAGGGAAAAAGGGAGTTTTGTTTATTCATGTTTGGTTTTGTTTCTAAGCTGGGCCCTAACCAAGGACATTTGTTCCCAGCCAAGCAACTCTTCAGCTTTCCTGTAGGCCTCTTTCAGGCTGTGGATGGATCCCAGAGCTCCATCCTGTGGATGGAACCACAGCTCAGATATCAAAGGCCAGTCACTAAACTGCCAAAGAACAATGTGCCTCAGGTCAGAGATCCACCAGAAAAGTGCACTGGGGAAGTGTGCTCAGGTTGGGATGGCTGTGCAAGGAACTGCTGAGTAAATGCAGTTGGGCTTTTTGGCTTGTTAGGGATTTTGTTTTGTATTTTGTTACAAAGTCTTACTCTGCATCCATTGTTTGAACAGTGAGGTTCATCAGTTTGAAGAATGAAAGACTGCAAGGGCCTCTGCATGTTCAGGCCACTGTGGTGCATTACAAACTGTCTCAGTAATTTTGGATGAATGCCCATAACCACAGTCTGTTTCCTTCACATTCTGTGTTTGTGCTTAGAATGTCTCCTTTGTAGGCTTTTTAATTCCATGGATAGTTCAATAAGTAGGTAGAAGTCAAATGTCCACAAATTTTGAGACTTAAGCAAGTTTGGGACACTTAAGGCTAAAGCATTCATCATGATTCTCTGTCTTTGGCAGGTCTGAAATAAATGATTGCAAACACAATGTAGCCTATTGCTTTCAAAAAACTTACCACAAGAGGTACACCAGATATGGCTCTGAAATATCCCCCAAAAAAGAGCAAATTAAATCAGCTGTGGAAAGGTTTCCAGACCATTGTTATATTCAGGTAAATTTTTACCATCTGCATAGGTTTGGATACATATGCCTAGTGCCAAAGTGTGTGTGAAAAATCTAGAAATAAGAAATATTAACTAGACTATTTGCTTTGTTCTACACCTGCTGCTAACAGACCTGAATCCTGCAATACACAGGATTGAGCCATAACACATTCAACTTAAATGAAAACACCCAAGCTAAACAAGCAAAGATTGCAATCACAGCAGATGAAAGTGCAGGAAATTTAATACTGTGCTGGGCTCAGTATCTCCCTGGTTTTGCCCCACTATTTTAAACCTTGGAATGAATCATTCAGAACACTCCAACAGTGTTATGCAAGAACAGAACAGAGGCAATTATTGCAGAGAGGGGACAGGAGAGGTGTGTTCATTCCTCAAAGCACAGGTACCTTTCAGTGCTGCTGGATCCCTCATCCTTGCACGTCATCAGCTTCTGTCGAATGGCAGGTGCAACGTCCCTCACAAGGGCAGCTTTGTGCTTACCTAGTAGAAATAAGATGTTGAAATGTTGGACAAAAATAATGGTTTGTAAAAAAAGCAACCTCACCCCTTTATATTTTAATAGGATATTGTTAACACAAAAGATTGTTTAATGAAATATGAGGTATTTAATTAGATTCTCACTGTCCTGGATTAATTACTGTGTATTTCAGCTAACAAGAATATAGAGATGAACCTGATGAATTAGCAGACAGTTGTAAATATATTTTACAAGGGATATAACCTTAAATCCCATAAGAACTCAGCTTTCAGAATGTAACATATCAAAAGAACAAAAATGCTTTGACTGACCTTTAATTACAATCACAATGCAGACAGTGGCTGTTAGACTAAAAATGCCTTTAATTTCTTCAGAGAGAATGCATTCCTTTAATTCATTTAAAAATGACCTAAGGAAAAAAATGCAAAAAATACATTATAATCCATGTTTGTTTCAAAATAGAACTGAACAGAACATATTTGTCATTATGCTCCACTGCCACCACAGCTTCAAAGATGCCACACAGGACAAAGTAGTGGTGATTGGCTAACTGAAGACTGTGCTGCTTCTGGAATGGAGAATATCAGAGTGAGCAGAATGGTGAATTACTTGGGAAGAAAATAAAATAGTTTGTAAACAGAAAAAGGAGCTGTTAAGAGAAATGAGGAGCTCCTGGTACATTTTAGGAAAGTCAATCCATGGAAAAAAGTACTGGTTCTACTGAAATTTGTCTCACGTCATTTGTACTGAAATTCCTAACTTGAATTAAACCAAAGTTTAAAAAAATACTTTCTATGACCCCAATGGTTTGTTAGTAACTACTCATGCTTAATTAACACTCTGATTTAAAATGTATTAAAATAGATGGATTTCCAATTACAATCCGGTGAAAATCGTTTATAACTAAATATAGTCCTGAAACACTTCCAAACAACATTTTAGTTATTGAAAGTATGGACAGAATAAGAGAACCATGACAACTGCTCATTGTAAAATCTGAGATAAATACTATCTCAGTATGTGTCTTAAGAGACTCATTTTGAGCAAGACATGAAAGTATTACCAGCAAACTCTAGTGGTGTTTGGGGATATACGTCAAGAAAAATGAAACAAGGGAGTCACAGAGGGGGTCCAGCAACCAAACTGCAATATGGAATAAGACAATACTATACAATGCAAACACTAATTGGTCATTAGTGTTTATGGTTAAAATAACAAATTCAACTCAGAAGCAATTCTCACAACTAGAGAAAAATAAAAGAACAAGAGGGATAAAGCAGGAGATGGACAAGATCTGTAATCCTCATAGCAATACTATTATCTGTTACCAAAACTGAACATCATAAATAGCCAGTGCTGACTTCAATTGTTCTTCAGGTTTTTATTGTAAGGTACCAGAAAGGAATATGCAGTTAAGAACCAATTCAGTAAATAAGCTTTGCAGAAGCTCAAATATTGCTCCTAAGAGCTGAAAAAGATGAAAACTCTTTAGGGTCAGAAATAAGCATTATGAAGTTGCTCATGTATTGCATCAGTTTTATTATATCATTGTGGACCAATCTGACCAAACATTGAATCCCTTTCATATTGCTGTTAAAGTGCTGACAGTCCTTGGATCAGAGTTCTGACTCCACTGTTCACACTGTTTGGGTCACTGAGCACACTCTGCAGCTCCAGAAAGGAGCACTCTAAATTCATTAACCTGTAGTAAGACTCACTGCAGCTGCCTTTCCCCACCTCCCTCTGAAAAAGGGTCACAGGAGCCTGCAGGCAAAGATAAAATGGAACTGAACAATAAGCTCTTTAAAAATACATACAAGTAATAGGGGTAAATAATTAGTTCCTATACAGATAAGTTGCCTACTAAAGAAAAGGATATTCACACAATTGGATGGATATTGCCAAGCCTATCAGGATTATCACTGCTATGGGGACTGAAATTCAGTGCTAGAGACCAACTGATTCGTACTGAAAATACAGCAGATGCTGCAGAACTCGGAGCAAGATGACTGTGTGCTCATAGAACACAAAAGCTCACATCAGAATTCATGTCAAGGGCTTTGCATTGACAAGATTGCTGAGATGTTGAATGATTTACTATTGTGGACTCTGATTATGGCCTATCAACCCAGATTTATAAAAGAAAACAGCCTTAAAATTAGTCTCAGTTGTGAGGCACCAGGAGAACCAAATGGAAATTATCTCCTAACTTAGATCTTTGCACCAAAAAGATAAATACCAGAAAATAGATACGTATTTTCAAAAGTACCCATAGAAACAATTTGGTCCAAACGTGCAGTTTGCTCCATCAAGAATGGACAAGATTCTCCTAGACCATTAAAAGAAAAAGTTTCCCAGGAATTCATTCATTTTCTGCATCTCTTTTGAAAAGAGATTTCACTAAGATAGCACCTTGATGGACAGCCGCTGCCTCAGGAAAGAACAAGATTTGGATTAACTGGTCTATTGCTGGAGTCTCGTTTTGCAAGTTCAACTAGAACTAGAGAAGGACTGAGAAGGAAAAAAACCACCTCATGCAGAGCAGAGACAGCAATATTTAGTGTCTCTCAGATTAGGAAGTTAAGAACCAGAATTAGTTGTGGTAAGTCAAGGAGAAAGACAGGACTTGTAATGCCTTTTATCATTTAAAATAAATCTAGTGTGCATAGTCATGTAAATAAAAATTGAATATGAACAAACTAATCAAAGTGAAATTCTCTTGTGACAATTTTAGAAGATATTCAGGGCCCCCACTAAATGTAGCAAAGAAAAACTCCAACAGTTTAAAAACCTTACTTTTGGAGGCTTTAGGACTCAGATACTTAAAATCACAACATTCAAAATAGTTTTAATACAGCTGTAGTACATATCATCCCATTGAAGATGTTCAATTAAAGGATTAATTCTATTTCTGGGAAATATTTTATTTATCTAAATATCTCTTTTTGAGGGGACTAATGTTGTTAAGTATTCCACGAGAGAAGCCAACCAAAAGTATGATTAAAGAACTCATTAAGATTAACAGTCTCGTAAACAAGAAGCACTTTTGGTTAAAAACATGAAATCAGCCCCAGCAATGAATACCCACAGGCAATATGTCAAGAGAAAGAAATTATTAAAGGAGTTCAGGTAAATTTAGTAAGCAACTAGTTTTTCAAAATTTATTTGAATTTAGAAATTAAAACTTTACTCACAACATATAAACTGTGCTGCATTAGCAACAACCTTGGACAGATTAACAGTGAAACATTTACCTGACAACATTAACTGACTTCATAATTATGGCCATTAAACTGCTTGAAAGAGGGGGAAGGTCTGAAATAGTCTTTGGCATAGTGAAGTCTTCTTCACTGGAAGCCTGAAAAGAAAGAAGTCAACAACTGTTGTAGATCAAGAAATATATGTATGCAGAAAACATTTAAGCGATTCTGTATTTCAATAATTACACTAACCAAGACCTATCCTTAAGTAATTAGAATATTCACAAGTGTTCTTTGAATAGCTGTAGTCCAACTTTGTTGTGTACAAATAAACAAAATTAATTTAAATTAGAAAGACTAAAACTAAACAACATAAACAGTATTTATACCAAGGCAAATATTCTTTATAGTTGTTCTGAGCAGAAGTTTCATTTAACCACATAGGCCCAGCCTATTAATCACAACTGAGTACCCTCTGTGTGTCCAAGTTGGAGTGTACATCCATGATTTCTAAAAAGAACTTCAGCAACAGAGATTTCCTGAATCTGTGCTCTTTTTTGGTATCAAGTTGTGAATAGCAGAGCAAATATTTAGTTAGAACTGAATTTTGATTTACTATTACAACAACCTGTGGGCAGGGAAAATCCCAGCTCAGATGAGTGACTGGAATGAACACTCCAAATTTATGAGTATGAATCTCCAGTATCATTCAGTCCACAAACGTTTACTCTGCATCATCTGTAAAGAGCACCTGTCACCCCACAGCCCCTCAGCTGGCACATCCATCAGTGCTTGCAGGTGAACATCTGCTGCTGTCTCAGCTCCTCTTGTAATACAGAACCTTGGCAGGACCTCTGTTGTACTCGGTACTTTCCAGCAACTGTATTTTGCTCTATTTCTGACACATCCAACAACCACAGCAAAAGTCCAGGCTCTGCTAAAGAGCCTTGCTCTTTCTTGCTAGTCCTCAAAGCCTCCAATCTTACTCCTTGTATTTGCTCCTAACACTCTGGACATTAGGAAATGCATTAGCAATGTTACCCCTCTCCTTCAAGGACAGTAATGGTTCCTTGGACTTTCAGAACACAAAATAACCTCTGTCTATATATTCTTTCCAGTATTAAGAGATTTTTTTCTTTGCTTTCCAAAGAAACTCAGATCAGGTATTTGGAAATCCTCTAGACAAAGCCCAAAGGAATCAAAACAAGGATGCAGCATGTATTGAAGCAGACAATATACAAGTCCTCAGTGCCAAGCAGGACACCAGCCTGCTTTGGAACAAGATTATGGACCTTACAGGGACCTGGAATCTGTCAGAGATCAATTGTTGAATTCTTAAGTTCCCTGATGCCGGGTGAGATGAAGTGAGGTAGGTTGAGAACAGCCTTTCTCCTCCTCCCTTCCCTGAGCTATTGTTGGTGAACACAGCACTGTATGGTGTGGAATAAGCCTTTCATCAGTTTGGGTCAGCTGCCTGAGCTGTGTCCCCTCTCAGCCTCTTGCCCATCCACAGCCTGCAAACGTTTTTTTTTTGGGGTGAAGGTGAAGGGAACAGAGAAATCTTGACACTCTGTAAGCACAGTTCAGCAACAGCCAGAACTAACTGGTGTGTTCTCAATAGTGCTTTACCCACAGCACCAGAGGGACTGCTGGGAGGAAAGCTGACTCCTTCCCAGCCAGACCTAGTACCAAAACCCATAGGGGGAGTATCTCTAAAACCATGTTGTTAATGTCCAACACTGCCCAGTTTCTAAAATCTTCTGCCAGAGGCAGGTGAACTAAGTATCAGGAAACTCTACTCTTATACAGCTGTAGTCATAAATCTGAGAGTTGAACTATAATATGAAATGATGACAAATAAAATTTCCTGTTTGCTCCATGCCAACACACACAAATCCTCATCTGCAGTACAAAGATCAACTTTTTGAATACATCAACATAATGTTCAAAAGGCATTAACTATAAAATAAGAACATTAAAAAAAGTCAGGATTAACTTTACCTGCTGTAGCACACAATTAATGTCTGCTACTACTGCATCCAGCAGAGCGGAGAGTGCTCCCTGGTGCACTGCTGGGAGTGATGAACACCAGCACTGCAAGGCATGTATGAATTCTCCAAGAGGCATCTGAATGGAGTGAATCAACTAAAACCAAAAGGAAAAACACATCTTTTTATTTTGATTTGTTTGAGTATAACTGAAGTATTTCAGCAAGCTTCTCTGGGAAGAAGTGCAGACCACACCTTGAGAGCTTCTGAGATATTCTGGTCACTTGGGATCAGAGTGGGGGATCAGCAGTGTTTGGGAGGTCTACTCATAAATTTGTGAGAGATTAACAAAACAGTGGTTGTAACAAAAAAAATCTGAATGTTTTTCAGAAGTCTTGAAAAGCAGAGCATCAAATTTCCCAGAGTGATCCACCCATTTCACTATGATCTACTCTTTGCTATAAAGTACAAGAAGCAAACTTTTCTGCAAAGGTGAGATTTTGAACAATTTTAGGGCATCATACATATTTTGAACTTGATATCATTCAGGCTTGAAAGAAATAAAGAAAATAACTCCCAAGATCATAACATATAAATTAATAAATTCTTTGCACTGGATTGAGAAACTTAATTTAATTGCAGGTAAGGTTAACAACCTAGAGGGATTAACACAGTCCACGATAATTTGCAACAGAGCACACTGTTCTTCAATTTACTAGTTCTTCTGTCATCATGAAATCAAAGTGGATAAAAGAGAACAAGAAAACTTAGAAAATTTAACTGAACATTTAATTACATGTCCACTTGAACAGTAGGTAACAGTGAGGTAACAACGTGTCTAACATTTGTATAAGAGGTATGGATTCATCTATACATTAGTTGGCAATTTCAGCTGTAATATGATACCTGAATCCCTTCTTGCTGCTGTTTCTTGAGTATGTGTGCCACACATTCTAAAACTTTCTGCAAGGTGTTCTGTACAGTGTGGAAAAGATTTGCCACTTCATCTGTCTCAGTATTCTGAGTTAAAGAAGCTTCAATAATTTCTTTCAGAGCACACAGTAACACTGGAGCACAAAAACCACCTTTCTCTAGAGAAAGAGATAAATACCACAACATGAAAATTATAATGCAATATTCTTCAGGTACAAGCTTAGAATGAAACTCAGATACAAAAAATAGTGATAGTTTATAAGTGCAGACAACATACTTAATTTCTAAGCAACCTCAATTGAAATTTTCATACAGAACAATTAATATTGAATCCAGTGTTCCTCCAATTCTTGAAGGTTACGGATTAAAATTCCTAATATAAGAAAAGTCAGCTAAGTATAATGAAGATGTTGATATTAGGACAAACTATGGTACCTGTTTGTATAATTGGAAGAGCCATATTTAAAAGATGTGCTTGAAATGTGAGATTTCCCAGGCCAACCATTACGACATCTTTACACACTGTCAGGTAAGCCTAGAAGAGAGATGCAAAATTATATGAAACCCAAAATTTATACAGAGTAACCATTCAGTAAAACCTAAAAATACTAAAACCGCAAACTCTTAGCCAAGTTCCTCTGAAAGTTGGTTTATCTGCTTGGAGATACTCTGTTCCCACCTGTTGAAAAGCAGCAATTCCAGCCAATGCTTCCATTGCCCTTTCCTCCAGTAAATACCATTTTGTAAAAGGCAGTAAATCCTCTATTTTTTTTATTCAGGCTCAGATCAGAGACATCGATACTTAACATTTACTGAGGCAGAATATGACAGCTCTGTCTTGAATAGTAAAAAGCAGAACAGAAAAAGAGCTTTTCTCTCCAGAGACACAGACTTTACATCCTGAACAGATTATGATACGAATGCATAGACTGAGTAGAGACTGTGCATGTGTAAGCTGGGCTGTTCAAAGACAGGCTGTGACTAAAGTTAGCCAAAGCTTTCCTTTCATCAGAATCTGTTGTCAGCACACAAACTGCTGCACATGTGGCTGCAGATTGGCAGCAGGTTGATTTATGTCTAACCTGGATAATTAATTCAGAAACGCTACTGTGTTTTGAAATGCCATCCTCTTGATCACTTGATAGTATGGAAGGTACAACTTGACTTTCTATCCAAGCACCTGTCTCCTTCAGAAAGGAGAGGTAATCTTCTCCTTCTTCAGAAAACTGGAAAAAAAGGAAAACAAAAAGGAAGTTTACCAATTGTCTTTCTCATTCTTTTGGAATTTCCTTATCCTGCCAGCTGTAACTCCTGCTTACTCTGAAAGCTATAACCATACCTTGTGCTGAAGATGAATGTTCAACCTGCAAAAGAGGCTGAAGGCTCTCAGACTAGTTGCTTGATTCCAGCTACCAGAATCTGCATCAGTTCCTTTCAGAATTGAGCCAAGAACCCCCTGAAATAGCAAGGTTTGCATTTATACTTTTCAGAAAATCCTTTCAAATGTTTTTCTCACAGCTTTAAATAAAAAAGCCCTTTGAGAAAATAATAATAACAAGAAATCACTAACCCCCCAAAAAGCAACAAGCATACTTTCAATTACTTCCACTTTGCAATACCATAACTGATTTTCAGACTAATCCTTACACACATATTCCAAAAGTCACCTCCCTTAGAACCACTCAACACCAGGTCACAAAAAGTTTGAGGCAACTAAAAATGACAAGCTGGTTAAAATCTGCCATCTGTAAACAATTCTTAACTACTATATTTCTAGTTTAGAACACTTTTTGAAGTACAACTCAAAATCAAAACCTTTACACTGAGGCAGATGAGATCACGAATGTTACTTATTTATTCTTGTAGGGCTTTAATTTGACTCAGACAATATATGATGTCAAGCTCTCTTTTATAAGCACTGTTTATGGTAAGGAGAATACTACCTTTGCAGCACTGAGGATTTTCAAAAGCTTTTTCAGTTGCTTCTTCTGTACAGAAAGTAGGCAATCACGATTGAGAGGATGAGTCAATAAATACTCGATGTAATCAATGGCTAATTCTGGCTTTGATTCCTGCGTTACGTGGATACGGACTCGGCGTCCAGAGGTTTTAACATTCTGAATAAGGATGAAGCACAAAACCAGGACAATACTGTCAGTATTTTTACAACAAAGAGCCGTTAGCATTTTATTTATTTATTTATTTGTTTATTTATTAAAGTTAGTACTTTACAACAAATTTCAAAGAAAAACATTTATGAAGTCTAATTCCATTAAAAAACCCGAAAATCATGATACCTTTATGTAATCTGGCAATTCCTTAATTCTTTGATATATTCATACCTTTCTTGGGGTTAGTGTGTCAGACAACCAATCACAGGCTAATTCCATAACATGCCCCACTTGACCCCAGCGACACATGCAGTCGATCAGGGTGGAATATTTGTTTTGGTCAGCTCCACTGTCAATATTTTTGAGTCTGGAAATGACACCACAGCTTCAAAGAAAACAAACAAAAGAGAGATGCATTAGCTTTACATCTGTAAGTGCAGACAAATCAAAGAAAATCAATCAATGTAATTAAGAACAAAAACATCCACCAATGGCTCAGACATACTTGCACATCACAAATCTTACTAAGTTATTGCATTTTTTAGTGGATTAATTTATCCAAACGGGCATTTAATACATAAGGTTGTGAGATATTAGCACATCAAGTCAACAAGAAATTTCCTGTAATTTGTATTTTGTATTTCAAACCAGTACCTGAATGTAGGAATAGCAGCAGGGGGCATAAAGGATGCCAGAATAATCAAGGGAGTAGTGCAACGCTCATCCTAGGATGAAAAAAGCACATTAGATGATGCACATGGACAGGTACACACATGCACACAAAACTAAAGGGAGTACTGAAAAAGTACGATTAGATTTTTCTCAAATTAAGGATTCCCCATTTTCATCATAAATGGAACAGAAAGAAGCTCATAACAATATGTGGCTTGCATTCTGAAATGTGTGATTCCCTTTCTCAGGTCACTTATCAGTTATCATTCAGCTTTCTGACAAACTGCCAGAATAACTACCCTGAATAGTTATGGCTCTCTTAGATCAATAACCATTGAAAAAGAACTAACAGCTCTGCATTGCATTTTTTGACAGTAGTGACTAATGCTTAACTGGACAACCATAACACCATCTAACTTTTCTCAAGCAACCAGTGCCTTAAATGAATATTCTTTCAAAAAGCCACTAAAGGAAAGGGTGTTTACATAACAATGGTAATGTTAAACGCACTATTATTCAATACAACATGGTCTAGGCCATGACATAATCTCACTCAGGTTATACAGAAACCCATCAAGAAAGACTTCAAAATGGTACATCTGTATGCCCAAGCTTCATCAAAACAGTCAAATGGAATTAATCCTTACTTAGACATTCCAAGTTCTAAAACCTTTTTAAAGCTTATATTTTTCAAAGAACATTTAAAATATATTTGTAGCTTTTTCAGGAAAGAGACAGGGTGTTTCAATCTGTAAGCCTCTGATGACAAGTCCTTTTAGATAGAAGCTGCTTACTCAGTGTAAGAATATCAAAGTCAAAGAGGTTGCTTGTAAAGCTGGATATCCTGTCTGTTCACCAGAACCTCTCAGGGGGACATTACATCCTCTAAAGAAACAATTTCGAATGTCTTTGACAATTTCCAAATGCTTTCAGGGTAGAAAGAGCATTCGGTTTATCTGTGCTGCAGAGTATTACGTAGCAACAAACTGCTTTTCACTCCCTGATTATCTAATGCAAAGTTCAAGTGTAACAGCAAACATTACTCAGTATATTTCAGCACAAAAGCCATCAATTAAAAAACAGACATCCAGAAGGTAATCCTTCCAAGTGCACTACAGGTGCAGCAGCCACTCCTCGAGAATAACATTAAAACAATTAAATAGGGCAAGGAGACTGAAAATTTGAAAATTACCTATATCAAACCCAAACAATAAATCAGTGCACCAACAGATCATTAGAGAGATTTAAATTGGCAGAAATCACAGAATCACAGAAAGGTTTGAGTTGGAACAGACACAGTTCAAGGCTAAGATTGGATTCAGCCACACCTAAACCCTTCTCTGAGAAGCAGTTTAGAAAGCAAGGCAGTCCTTTCTGACCTCATGACTCAACAAGGTTTTTTAATAACTTTGTCCAAGCCTTCCACTCTTCTGTGACACCTGGCCTTGAACACTGCCAAGGATGGGGCATTCACAGCTTCCCTGGGCAACCTGTGCCAGCATCTCATCACCCTCACAGTAAAGAATTTCTTCCTAATATTTCATGTAAACCTATTCTCCTTCAGTTTCAAACCATTTTCCCTTGCCCTGTCACTACATCCCCTGTAAGAAGTATCTCTCCATCTTTCTTGTGGCTTCCTTCAGGTACTTGAAGGCTGCAATTACATCACCCTAAACCCTCTCTTCTCCAGGCTGAACAATCTCATTTCTCTCAGCCCTTCCTCATAGGTGTTCCAGCCCTTTGATCATCTTGGTGGCTTCCTCTGGAGTCACTGCAACAGGTCCATGTCCCTACTGTGCTGGGGACCCCAGAGGTGGATGCGGCACCCCAGGTGGGTCTCCCCAGAGTGGAGCAGAGGGACAGAATCCCCTTCCCTGACCTGCTGCCCACGCTGCTTTGGATGCAGCCCAGGACACAACTGGCTTTGTGGGCTGTGAGTGCACATGGCTGGGTCATGTCCACTGAAAAAGGAGTCTCAGCTGCTTCAGGTGTCTGTTCTACAGCTGGGACAAGAACTGGTGGTGGAAGAGTTTGGGGGGCAGGAAGTAGAAAAAAATGTAGATTCTCACAAACAGTGAGTATTTATTCTGCAAGGGCACATTTTCATTTACAATCAAAAGAATAAAATCCTAGAAAAACCTTACAAGGGGAGCAATTTATTGCATAAGGATTTCTGAGTTGACTATTTAGATAAAGGTTCAGCAGTCAGATGCTGCAATTGGAGAACAGCTTTTACCCATTGAGGAATTCCAAGTAACTTGCTACTGTTTTATCATTTATAGTAACAATTAAAAAGAATACTTCATGCTGCAAAAATAGATAATAAACATAAAACATGAAATCCGAAGAAAATACTAAGAAAATACAGGAAATACTAGGCTGTCTTTACCTTAAATACTCTAAAATATTCAGGAAGTACAGAAGCAAATTTCCTGATAGCATAATCTTTGGCATCTTCATTGTAATCTAGTGCTTTGTGGATACTTCTCCAGAGAATTACAGTAATCTCCAACAAACTTGCCATGCTGGCCACATCATTGACTGACAACACATTATCCAACACCTGAAATACAAACACTTAGATGATATTACTTATTATATTCTTACACATAAATTTAAGTTAAAATAAAGTTTCAAAAAAGCCCTGGAAATTCTTTCATTCATTTTACAAAGGCACTGTGGTTGATGCAGAACATGAACTCCACAATTCAGTCTTAGTCTCTTTATGTAACTTCACATATCTCACTATGGTAATTTTTTGAATAATTTAATTGCAAAACCAAGCCAATTTATAATTAGTAGTGGAATTAGGGAACTATTAATTTAAAATACACTTCATATTTCTTCTATCTTATTCTACGTAGTTCACCAAATTTCTGCTATTGAAGGACATGAAAATATAACAATGATAGTTCTCCCCTCCTAATTCCACAGATGCCTGGAGCTTTCCCTCAGATTTCTGTCATATCATTAACTGTCTCAAATTAAGCACCACAGAAAAAAAGTTACCAGAATTTAGCATTAAGTGGACTTTCTTACACTTGTGTTCTCCTTTTCACTTTCATCCCCATCATCATCCCCACTGTCATGCAGACTCTCCTTCATTGCCTTCTGGATGCAGGCGTTCAAGCAGCGCCGAATGGTCAGCATCAATTTAGCTACATTTAAATAGAGTAAGAATAAATCAGACATTTACTATTTTTTATCAATGTTGCTATTAAATTCTTCTAATTATAAAGCTGGCAAGCCAAAAGCAGGTAGCAGGACTAGAAATAACTACGAAAAGAGGAGAAAAATTCCTTGTAAAAGCAATGGAAAAGTGTGAACATGTTTTATATTCTCAAGTATGAAGAAATGGCAACATTATCTATCATTAGGTTCTGTAGTTTTACTTGTTAAAAAGTATACTAAAAAACACCAAAGAAAACACCATCAGGACCAGAGGAAACCCCCACAACTCCTACATTCATCTGGCATAGCTGTTAATTTAATGACCCTGCATTTAAGAACACATCCCATTCTGTGGCAATTCCCATTATTTGGAAAAGATGTGGCAGCTCAACCACTTGAATGAGGAGCTCAGCTCTAGATGAAGTGCAAGGGTTATGCCCACTCTGGTGAAACTATGACCAGCTGATGTCATAATCATGTGATTTTGTAACTTCCTGACCAAGGTAACCAGTCATTTCACTGGCATTTCACCCAGTCACTCCATGCTGACTACTTTTTTATCAGAACTCCTCTCCAACAGCGGATTTTCCTGATTTTACTTGGTTCAGGAGCACTTTTCTAAAAAGCATCAACATTCTGTGCAGTACATGCCCTTTTCCCTGAAACTTGTTGAAGCTTTTAATAGGAAGGAGGGCTTTTAAGATTTTCTCTGAGCAACTTGAAAATTCTGATCCACAATCCCAGATAATCAGATTACCAGCCATAAATATTTTTCTTTATAGAATCTTTCCCATGAAGATCTCAAATCACTTAGGGCCACCAGGGTATTTTGTTACCCTGTTTCTACATGAGAAATAGATATTGACTGAGATAGTTTTAAGGATAAAGGGGGACAGAGGGCCCAGGTAACTCCATGGCTGGAGTGTACAGTACTGCACTAAGAGCAGAAATGAAAAGCTTTGAAAACTCTGAAGGCTGTGTACTTTACCTATATTTGTGGGGGCAGTATATTCATAAGCATATTGATAGAACTTTCTGGCTGCTGCTGGGTTCATCTGGATCAGGGTGACACAGCGCTCACACCACACATCCTCAGGCTGGTTCAGAGGGAAGAAGGAGTTGAACAGGAGGTTCACAATGCGCCGAGACACAGGCCGGGAATCCACCTCAAGACGAGTCAGAAGATGCTCCATAGGACAGATATTCCAGAACTTTTTGAAGGAGAACATTAAAGGAGTTAAAAAAGAGGAAAAACCCAATCACCTTCATTAAGTGTTTTCCAGGTCAGTGGTCTCAACAAGTACAAGTATCATCTACCAGGAAAGCAGGAGCAATTTTTATTTTTACCAAACACCAGCATTGCTGGAGGTCACATCCTGCTGCAGCAAAGCTACTTTGCTGTTCTTATGCACCTCTAAATCTCCTACTGACAAAATTCTGATTCAAGCAATTCCAGTTCAATACACCTGCAACACTAATTATATTATATGGAAGAACTGTTTACTCTACAAGGATATCACCACAAGATACGATTATTTGCCATTATGTGCCACACTTCATATTCTCATCAGAGGACAAAATAGGACCAAACTACCTACAAGCACTACAAACACCCTAAAAAACTTGTATAGATCAACACCCTTTCCAAAACCACCCCAAACCACAAGTGCATCCCAGTGTAAGAACTCTATTTGTAAACAGACACCAAGGCTATGAAATTCCAAAAGAATACTCAGCCTGTTATGCTACCAGAAACACTACTCATATATGCAATTTTTTTACAAGATCCTGAATTAATTATTCTGTGCAATTTCATATTAAAACAAAAAACAAAAAGAAAGGTTTCTTGTTACTGAAAAAACTTATTTTATTCTTGAGTAGAAATATTTGCAGCAGTTAATTACCCTGTGAGTTTAAACTGTGGACATCTCTACTAGAACTGCCATAAAAGGAAGGCTCTTGTAATAAGTGATACATGTTACAGGTTTTAAATAGGAAATTACTGAAAAATTTGTTCTTTTTTTCTTTTATGTAAACCTGACCTTTCCTTCCTCAAAAAAAATCCCTGAAGCTGAGAATTATCTTTTTCCTCTGTCTTCAGTAGCAGCAAATTCAGAATACTCCAGAGAAGCAAAAAAAAAATCATTTGTTTCAACTCTGCTACTAACTGATAAATAACTTTAAAACAATAATTTTTGATTCATTTAACAGCAGCATGAATACTTATTTTTAACAGACTGTACAAAAAATAAGAACATTAAACAATCAATTTAAAGCATTGTTGATATTGAATGCAAGTTAAAAAACCCTTGACTTTATTTTACTATACAGATGACTAATATTAAGGGATCAAGTCTGGACTGTAGGTGCCAGTCCTTCAAATCATACTGCTATATCATATCTCATGAAGAATTAAAACCCAGCACCAGAAGTGCTTAGTACCTGTAAAATTACAGAGTGATGCAGAAATGAATTTTAAAAAACCCTCACAAGATTGTATTAGGGGATTATGCTTGCT
Source organism: Pithys albifrons albifrons (assembly GCF_047495875.1). Classification (NCBI taxonomy): domain Eukaryota; kingdom Metazoa; phylum Chordata; class Aves; order Passeriformes; family Thamnophilidae; genus Pithys; species Pithys albifrons. The sequence continues at coordinate 10,507,364 of NC_092464.1, forward strand.
GAGCAATTTTTAAATAACAACATCATAAGAATACAATTGAAGTCATTATCAAGATTTCAGAGTCCAACACTCTTCAGAATAAGTCCTGTGATTTTTGTTTCTGCTGATTCTGTAAGGCAAGTCATACATGTCCTGACACACATGTTTGTGGAGCACTTGGGATACCACAAGCATTAAGAGCATTGCTACAGCAAAGCATGTATTTCTTTCCTTTAAGGAATACTGCAGTAGCCTCAAAAAATGTGCTTTTTTTTAAAATAATTGCCTTGATTTTATATCCTTGACACTTATCAAGCACCTGCTATCCTACCTTAGCAGCCTTGGTGGCCTTGACTTTCAGCAGCATATCGACAAATGCCACTCGCACTTTCTCCGAGCTGTCATGAAGGCTGTGCTTGGTTGCTGGCAGGAGCTGCTCCAGTAAGGGATGACTTAGTTTGTTGTCCAAAATTATCGGTAGGCACTAAAAAAAAAACAAAACACAACCAAACCAAAAAGAATAAGTTTGAAAAAATGTGTAGTTAAAGATCGTTGAACTGGACCATGAGATTTCTAAGGTTAAATGAAGCAGGACAGACACTGTACATGCATATTATTCCTGTAATATTGTTTAGTAAACATTGCCTTGGTTATTTCAAATATCCAGTGAACTGTTCACTGAACTCATTTCGGCTGAAAGAGCTTCAGATCTTCACTGAGGCCACAGTCTTGCCTTCTACCTGAGAGTACACTGTTAGGTGCTTTTTGTGGTAGCAATACCACCTCCCCGAACTCTGCTTCAAACTCTGTTTCAATTTAAAAATACATACTTTTTTCCAATTTATTTTTAAATCAACACTTTCTGCTTATCCAGTATAGCCCCCCCATGCAGCTGCAGAGCCGCAAGTGAGGATTAGCATGAAGACTGCTCCAATTTCAGGCTGAACTGACAGAGACACAAAATCTTCAAGTGAAAATACTGCTCAGGAAGTTCATTTTTCTGTCCAAGCCATCAGTTATTCATCGTATGTCAGAAAGATGTAGATGAACTAATTCCAGCATACTGAGAGATGCACAGGAGGAGGCATTACCAGAGAAACAGGGTGGAATTATATCCATCCAAACCTCAGAAACGCAACATGGAGTACAAAATCCTAATTGTGCACATCTTGGGACGTGCTAAGACCAGTGACATGAAACATCCTGGAACCTGCCTGCATCCATTTTCATGTCTAAACATCATTTCTAACAGCTAAAATAACCGAATTATCAGATCCACACAATGTGTGTAAGACAGAAAATGCAAAATAGCTGAGAGTCAGAAAGCCTATCACTTACTATTTTAAAAGGCATTTATGTATTCCAAATACGTGGCTTTCATAAAACATGTAAAAATCCATGTTTTAGGGATTTTATTGCCTAATCATTTTGCAGAACAAGTTATTTCCTTAACTTAAAGTTGCCTATACTAGTAACCTGTGCATCCATTAAAATACAAATAATATATAAACAGTAAAACATAATAATTTAGAAAAATTATTCACTTTAAAAACAGAGCATCGAACATCAGCAGATGCTGTATCACATGCCAGCTCTCCAGTTATCTTCTTCAAAAGATCGGCAAGAATCACTGAAGGAATCATCTCCCAGTATCTGGATGTTATCTGAGTAACTCCGAGTACTCCTGTGGAGCGGACAACTGGATGAGGATCTTCTAAGAGACTCTGAAACAAACAGAACAATGATAATGTGAGTATATGCATTAATGTGACTCTCCTGCTGTTTGACAGGAACTACCATAAACAAAAAGCATTCCATTACTTCTTAAAACTTATGCACAATGTCATACAGTAAAAAAGCTGTAATATTAATAGTCTTTCAGGCATCTTATTAGAAAGCAAACAAGCAATTTAAATCAGAAACAAAATTAAGACACCTATTGGCAAACTTCTTTAATTAGACTTCTGATTTTTTTTTAAAGTCTTGTATTTGTGACTTAATTAAGAATATTCAGACTTCTACTAATACAAGTTTACACTGATCACTGCTCCTATGCAGGAACATAAAACTTAGAAATCCATTCAATTATCTGATGTTTACTCAGGATTCTCCAAATACTTTCTAAATGAAAATACTATGCTCATTCTCACCCATCTAGACTGGTAAGGAGTTGTTTAGGTTCTTATCTCTGTTATATTTAATTTCAGAATTATTTCAAAATACAGCGCTCAACTTTCATTGAATGTGTCCATATTAGCTGTAAAGGTCTCTTCACCAATCTGAGGTTTAGTAAGGACCAGGATCTGTTACTCATGCTTCTAGTCCTTCAAAAGCATCTCTGATTCACAGATTAATGAATAACAAACCCAAATATTTCCTTTTCAAACTTGAAAATGGTGTGTCCTCTGCTAAGAACATACTATGGAAATTTAAAACATTAGTTTATTTTTGCATTTTCTGCAACAAAGACCTGTATTTTCCTACAAATGCTATCCAGAAATTGCATATATTTTAATTGTATCAACAACTAACTTTTGAGTTAGCTTTGACGAAAGTTTAATTTTTAACCTTTTAGTTTCATTAAAACTTACAAAGAGCTCTTCAAACTGTTTCTGAATTTCATTGTCCATCTCTTCAGCGTTAAAACTGGGATCACGAACAGGAAAAGCATCAACAAACAAAAATGCTGCATTGGCTCGAACTTCTGAGTTTCTGGCCTGTTACAAAGAGGAAAACATATTTTTTCAGTAAGGACAGATTGTGAATATCCAAAGGTATATCCTGCCAAATACTGCCCTCCCAACACTTTTAGCAAGTTAGTGTTTAAATTAAGTAGATGGAGGAGATGAATTTATAAATGCAAGGGAGAACTCATAGTCACATATGAGTTTTAATGTTTTACTTTACCTTTCTGCCCATTCAGTAACACCTGAGTTATTGTTACAATTGGCTTTGAAAGCACATCAGCTTCACTGACCCCGAAGAGTCACAATCAGAGCCCTTCTGCTTTCTGTAATGTTGAATAAATTAAAAGCAATGGGGATTTCTCTTGGTTGCCTTAAAGCTCCTCTTTAGAACAGAAGGATCTTGAGTTCAAGCAGATTAAATTACATAATTAATTAACTTGCCTGTCAAGAGACAGGTGATTTAACTGAAAAGCTCAAGTCTTTTTCTTCTAGAAAACAGTATTTAGTAACTGAGCACCAGAAAGCCTGGAGAGTAACTTTTCCAGCACAAACATACTCAGTTCTGCATCTCTGCACTTCAGTAACAGCACCATGTTCTGAGCTCCAGGCAGCACATCAAAAATCTATGGCAAGCCTCACAACCCTCAGACATTTTACCATTTATAACATTTTTTTGCTGGTTGTAGAGCCCTAAATGCAAAGAAAAATGAAAAAGGTGGATATTTAGACACTCTTTCAGTGAAAGATGGCTGACCCTGTGGACTCCCAAAGGACAGAAAAAGAGAGCAGGCAATGAAACAATGACGAAATTCAAGGCATCTACAGGAAACCTGAAATCTGACCAGCAAACTACATTTTATTTATGAGAGACAGCAGGGCAATAATTAAGAGCCTTTGCTGACTTCTCCTGGAAAGAAGAGGGAACAAAGAATTCTGTTCAGATTTTGGGTCCAACTTCAAAAAGAGGAAATACATATACAAATAGTGTAATAAAACAAAGTAGGCTTAATTCTAACAGCAAGACAATAGACAGTTCAGGGAACCTCCTGACTATTCTAATAACCCAATTTTCTTCTTCCCTTGTCATAAGGAACATTTCAGATCAAAGTCAGGGAAAAGAAACATGACGATAACCATATAATATTTAGACTGAAACAAAGTAACGACAAATAAAACAGAAGAACACAAAAGAAATGAGCAACAATTACTTCGTTTACAGTCTATTTTGTATTTCTCTCCTGGACCAATCCCCACACAGTGGATCACATATCTGGGTAGAAACAAAACATTCCAAACTCTTAAGGCGACTAAATTAATAGCAATTCTAAGTTGAATGCTACAAAGGCAAATAAAGCACATTCATACATTCCTTAGTCAGGGACTTGGGTTTTACTCTATTTATCATGGATAATGCAAATAGTTTAAAGGTGAAAATATCATGATCCTTAATTCTATGCCATAAAGCTGTAGAAAATTCTTTAACTTTGAGCTTGTTTATATTTTAAGAATTAACTTAAGAAGCTAATATGTGAATTCAGGGTGAAATAGCTCTTCTGCACTAACATCGCATGTGAATATTAATTCAAATGTGTTTTTGTGCAATAACCCAGACCTTGTCTATCATGGCCATTCCAGAAAGTTAATTTCCATAAACTTTCTAAGTGCATTACACTGAATTCCATTAAGCTTACTTTAATTCTGAACTGAGTACCCATAGTTCAAATTCCTGCCTTCAATTAATTGGAATTCATCCCAAATGTATTTGCATATTCAAGCTTGGAACAGAGTAAATACCTTCACAGAGGTAGAACCCAAGACTTGAAATTCATATCCTGTTTTAAACCACACTGACTTTTCCATGCAAGAGTCTGCAGTTATTTAAATTACTAATATTTCTTTACCTTTATGTTTGTACTATTCTGAGGAACTTTCAGAACCTTTTTAAACAATATTTTAATTTTTTTCTTCATCTAATTTTTAGATCCTTCTTTTAAATTTCATCTGGTTTTACGAGTCCCGAAATTCACTTACAAATATTTAAAACACTGTTTTCCCAGTAGCTGTTCCTTTAAAAATGTGAGATGCTAAAAAAAAAAGACAACAATCTCACACACCACTTTAAAGGAGTCACTTCCTTCAGCAGCTTGAATTCCTGGAGGAGTGGTTCTTGACTTTTTGAGCCTGATAAGAAATAGCTTAATCACTACTTATCTCACACTAAATATCCGTGGCTTTATATCCATATAGTGTCTTGTACTAATAACCGATTCCTGCACAACTCTCTGTTCTGTTTGCATGACACCTATTTTTCATAAAAAAGACATGAAAAAGATGAAGAAATTACATATGGGCTTATATTATAAAAACTTAAAGTTGCATAAAGGCCTATAAAAAATTGTGTAGATAGAAGCCCCAACTGAAGTTTGTGCAATCCAAGTGTTTGCAAAACAAACAATTTAAGCAGAAACAGAGAACTCTGCATTATAAATGTACATTCTCAGTTTAAAGACTTCAGAGACCAAAATAAATTGGTTAAAACTTGTAATAATGCCAAGGTCAGGGGTTCAATCCCCTATGTGGGCCATTGACTTAAGAGTTGGACTTGATGATCCTTGTGGGTCCCTTCCAACTCAGAACAGTCTGTGATTTGAAAGTCTGTGGTTTCAAGTAGTGTCAACACAAACAGTTCTAGAATTTGTTGTAGATGTACACCTGAAGTATTTTTGCTTTCTGCAAGAAATGTACCTGAGATTAGCTCAGTTGGTTAAAACTTGGCTGTAATAATGCCAAGGTCATGGGTTCAATCCCCTGTGTGGGCCACTGACTGAAGAGATGGACTCTATGATCCTTGTGGGTCCCTTCCAACTCAGAATAGTCTGTGATTCTGTGATTCCAAGGAGAGGTAAACAGGCCCTTGCATGTCCCTTGCTTTGCAACCAGTGCTCGAGAATAAGATTTATTCTTCACTATATTAAATTAGGGATTTGGCTAAAATAGGAGCTTCAAACTGTTTATCTAAAATTAAACTGACATTTCGAGCTTTGGAGTAGAATCCATAAGGATTCAGTAAGGACACATAAAAGCTTCCCTTCTCAGTTCTGTATCTTAAACTACCAGTGATTTTCAGTCACAGAAACAATTATCTTTGAAACACCAAACTCTCCAGCAGTGCCATATGATTTGTTCCAGCAATGAAACCATTAGTGATGTGAAGATTATAAATAGCAGCTGTTAAAAATTTCTTCCACTTCTGGAATCAGTGAAATTCTCCCACTGTCTTGCTGCAAACCAATAATTAACACTTTTTTTCCCCTCAAGACATACCTTTCTGTGACATTTCTCCAAAAAAATTGATGCAGAATGGAATTTGATGGAATGATCCACCAAAATACTCCAATCTTATATCGGAGTTGAGTCCCAGGCTTTGGGAAGTGACTGCTAACCCCCATTTACAGACAGCAACTCCCTTAAGAATGGAATACTGTTTTGCCAGCCACTCTGAAACTGCTTCTGAGATACAAGTCAAGAATTTTGCCAGCCTATCAGGAATCAGTTAAAACCCCCTATTCTCTTAGGGACAAAAAAGTAGCAATTAAAGGAAGCCGTGGTTTGCAGCTATTATTCTCTTGCACTAGGAACATACGTCCTTCATCCAGAAGGCTCCTTGTTTATATTAATTCTAAAAGGATGGAATCCAACCCTTAATGTAAGACCAAGCAAGATAGTAAGCTAACAATGAGTCTGTTTGTCTTCCCACTTCTATCACAAGGTTTTGTAGAAACCAAATAGCTCTCAAGTCCTTCCTGTAACTCATAAAATCATATTTAAACAACTTTTTAAGTTGATATTAAATACCTTCAACTTTTAGAATTTCAGATCATAGAAACATAGAATCATAGATACTTCTCCCATGGCTACAGAAGATGCTGTATGACCAATCAGAAAATGAAATTGGAAATGTTTAACAGCACTTGATTTGGCTGCAACAAACGGTGTGTATGTGAGATTAGCTCAGTTGGTTAAAACTTGGTTGTAATAATGCCAAGGTCATGGGTTCAATCCCCTATGTGGGCCACTGACTGAAGAGTTGTACTTGATGATCCTTGTGGGTCCCTTCCAACTCAGAATAGTCTGTGATTCTATGATTCTGCAATGTGCTCTCACAGTCAGGGATTCATAATTCAGACAAAATAAAAGCTGTTCACAAAGAAGGGAGCTTGGCTGATCTTAACCACAAAGTGCAACTGAGCAGGCAAACTGCAGCAGGTCCCCTTTAGTCTGTGCATGCAGCGCACAGGAACACACAGACACACACTGGGGAAGTAGAAGGAAGGAAATTTCATTCCAAATCCTGATTAAAAGCACATCCATAATGTGAATGTCTGTACATACAATCAAACTACAATGAAAATTTTTCTAACATAATACCCTAATAAATTCATTGAGCTGTATTCTAAGGCTGATAATTAATCAGAAGGTGAAAGAAATCCCCCTCCGAACATTTCTGGCTTGGATCAATAAAGCACTGATAATTCCCCAAAAGATCTTGGACAACAGAATACAACATGACACAACAATTCCAAACTGAGAAGATGAGAATACCAAGTGCAACCCTGGAAAGCACTTTAGGTATGTGTAAACAAAACTGACTTACAGAAACAAATTATATGAACACTCAGAATACTGTTGTGCATATTTTGCCTAATTACAACTTGCAAAGTTTGTCAGCTGCATCTGAGATGTTAAACACTGGTTTTGTTTTTGTAGATATTTCACTTTAGAAGCAACTAATAAAAACAGATGTGAGAGGGACCCAAAATTTAGTAGTCAGAGAAAAACAGTCCTACATTTTGAAAAGGATAATTACCTTCAGTGCTCTCCAGAGGATAGGCTGATACAATCTATAGAGCATTTCTTCTACTCCTTGACGAACTTTACTTTGTTTATGAAAATAACTCAGCATCTAAGGAAAAATAAACAAACAAACCAGTCCCCAAACCCATTTTAACAGTATTTTCTACATTCAAGAAGTGATAAGAAGTTGTCTCATTTCAAGATTTATGTAAGACCAAAGAGTTCTCATAATATGGAAAATAATAAAACCAGGTATATTAATTGACCCTATACTTTATTTAAAAGTCTCAATAATAATAAAATTAAATAGATTGAATAAATATCGAATTTAATAACTTTATAGACTGAGTTTGTATAAAGATCTATAACTAAGAAAAATCATAGCTAGAGAGTTTCACAGAAACTCATTTTTTATTACTGTAAAAAGCTATTTTTAAAGTAACTGGCAGAAATATTTTGAAACAATGAAATTATCAAGTACAAATAAATAAGCCTCTTCTCTGTTAAGAACAAAAGAATATAATTTCTTAAGTGGAGTTATCCAAATACAAATCTACAAAGGTAATACATTTTTAGTGCATTGACAAAAATCAAGTATCAGCACTCCCTGGGACTCAAATCTGTGCCCAGTTAAGATACTGTTATTTTTACACCTAAATTACACAGAAAAGAAACAGAAAGTGGAAGACTAGAGTAGAATATGAGAAAGGACATCATGTAACTGGATATGAAGTTATTCTTCCACCTGAAACACTAGACATTTTGAAAAGAAGTTGATCCTCTAGTGGTCAGTCCTTCAAGTATTCCCAGCCTGGGAACAGCATCTACAGGAATGATGTTGTATGGAAAGAACCACTTTCCTCTGGGTTTGAAATACACTGAACTAAAGACTTGATACAATTTATAAGAGACTACGTAGCTCTTACGTGTAGATGAGAAGAAGGGATCTAACCCACGACAAATCAATACTATTTTGTAATAATTTCATTAGAACAGGTGAGTATCAAATATTTGCAAGATGGATACTTGTGTTACAGCCAGAACTTTGAATTCAGAAGAGAGAGTTGCATGTGCTGCTCTTCCCACCTTCACTAGTCTCCCAATAAAATACCCAGTCCAAACTTTGCTCAAGTGAATGACTGGGGTTGGTTACTCTGCCAATTGCTACAAGAACTTCTGGTTTCTAAAGGATCATTTAAAATCAAATTCTTGCGCACTGAAAAAGAACACATCACTCCATTTATTCAAAGACCCACGCCCCTTGCAACCCAAAGACAAATTTATTCACTGTCCTCTTTCAAGATCAAAAGCTTCTGAGTCTGAAAAACATGAAATGCCGTGTCAAAAGCCTATTCTATCCATCAGGAATAAGAGGATATCTGATACCTTATACCTCAGATATGAGAAAACAGCACAGAACAAACCTCCCAAAAAACTAAGCCAAACCAAACAAGAAACCCAATACAGTATTGTATACTGGTTTGTCAAACTATATATTGCACACACTATACACTCCAAAGTGTAGGTATTTGGAGGAAAGCTTGGGAGGTGAAGGGGCATTGATCAAGTAAAAATGCCTTGTCTTAAAAAGCTTTGAGCTCTTCTCATTCTGTTTCAAATGTTTTACTCATGGATAAAAGTCACTGATATACAACCAGAATAACTGAATCAAGGCCTATCCTTATAAATATATATAAACCCCACTTCTATAGAGTAAAAAGAAAAAAAAACAGGTTTCATTTCAGACCCATCTACTAAATTTGCCTCAAGAAGGTTATGATTTTTGTCCCTGCGATCATCTTTGGAAAGGTCAGTTCTCCAGGTGAAGAAAGCTTAGACAACAGACAGCAAAAATTATTTCTGGCACTCTTGAAAATCTCCTTATACTTCTACTTTTGAGCACTAAACACAAATCTGATGCAAAACTGTACACAGGTTTCTCCTAAAATTTATTTTAAAACTGTTTTTCAGAATATGCCATTTTTTATTGTCTTTGTGGTGGGTTGGCCCCAGTCACCAGCTAAGCACCCACAGGTGTTCAATCACTCCCTACCCAGTGAGGGGGAAGAGAACTGGAAGGGGAAATCAAGGAGGTCCTGGCTCAAGACACAGATCAGTAAGTGAAGGAAAGAGGATGAAAACACACCCCAAACAAGTGATGAAAATGCAATGCCTCCCCATCTCCCACAGACACACCAATGCTGAGCCAGTCTCAAAGTAATGACTATCACTCCAAAATCCACTTTCCCTCAGATAGCCTTGACACCGTGTGAGCACTGCTCTGCCTTATGGGAACTTACCTCTCTGACTTTGGAATGAATAGCAGAACTTCTGGGAAGATGAATTCCATGATGCATGAAATCCTGGATGCAGTTATGCTCAAGTACCTACAGTAAGAAAACACACATGCTGCTGTTAACACAATAAAACAATAATAAGCACTGTAGCTGTGCAGCAACGATATTATTCTCTAAAACAAGCAACTGAAAATAGTCTTTGATATTATTTCTTACTTGCCTCTGCTTGGCCCAAATTCTTCTGTGCTGGAGGCCTGCTGCCTTAAATCTATTTTCAGAATATAAAATTAATCCAATTCTCAGAATCTAAATGCACCTCTACATGGTAAGTAACATATTTTTGGTATCTGAAATTTTGCTTTAGAATTGTTGTGATGCTGTAATTATGCTTTTGATCATCTCCATGGAAATCCACAAGAACTAGATAAATACTTAAGCCATCAACTATACAGACTTGCACATCCTGAATAAAAGCTTCAGTAATTCAGATAACTGTGTCTATGAAAAATATTGTGTATATGCATAGCTGTGTGAGCCAATATTTCAGTTGCAGAATTAAAGGTGTTTAAATGCAGCCAAGCAGATCACAACAGGCAACATTCAAAGCATGACATACTGTTACTCCTTGACAATGCTGAAGATGCCCTTTCTCTGGGGAAATGATTCCTTAAGGCTGATTTAGGAACTTTTATGAGGTTGAAAAGTCATGTATCTTTCCCACCTTGAAATTCTAAACTATACAAAGATAATTCAAGCACAGTGTTACCTCTATGAATTCTCCTGACACCTTCTTCCAGCCCCTGAAGTAAACTTCTGAAAGGTATTCCATCAAGGATCTGTATTAACACAGTAACAAAGTAACCATTAATTAAGGAACCCAAGCACAGGAAATATCTCGTATGGGGGGAGAAGACAAAATATTGGCACAAATATTTTATCCTTTATCTCACAATGAACACCTTAAATTCTTCATACAGATACCCAGGTATATATCATTCTAAATGACAGCCTCTGATTTTGATATGAATAGTTAATTCTGTACTATTTCACTGAATAATCAAAGAAAAAATAAAACCATGTTTTTCATCCATCAGTGAAGTTTTCAGGCTGTGACTGATCCTGCAAGTCCCTTTATATTAGAAGGTCTGTACCCAAAATCCTACTAAATTAAACTAAGAGGGTAGAACCCCCCTACAAATGAAGAATTGGACCCATGATTCTCACACAAGCAACTCAAGTAACGCAACCCAATTTCTATCAGCCATTTGCTTTGGCTAATGCCAAATAAGCATTTTACTACACCTGTAACTACACCTGGGCACGTGAGAGGAACTACCAAATGAAGCTGCTGAAATACAGTGACAGTTACAATCCTCAGATTTGAAGGTCTCTGGGTTCTGATATATTTTATCAATACAGTAGGTATTTTTAGAGTGAGACAAACAAGATTTTAGCCAAGCTCTCAGCCACCATTAAGTGCTCCAGCTGTGATGCATACCTTGGAAAGAACTGTAATTGGTTTTTAACAGTTCCATGTATCATTTTAATGAAGTTTATATTCCAGCTGAACAAAAAGCTCAGGAGTCTTCTTCCCTATGGTGAGAGGTAAAAAAGAAAAACCAAAGAGAAGTCAAACCTGAGAGAAATTCCAAATTTAAGAGATACATCAAAAATCAGCAAATACAGAACTTAAAGATCACAAGAATATACATCTTTAATTTTAAAGGCACAGGTGAGATGGAAAAAATTATTTAAGGTTCTTAATTTTTAAACAGAATTCAAGCATTACTTTTTCTTATACTATAGCAAAACCACAAAACAAATGACTACGTGGATTACGTATCTGCCTGCACTTTTTCAATGTCCATTCTGTTTTGGTGTGACTTCAGTTACAATTCCATAATGATAAGGGATTGTGTAACTCAGGACCCCCCCCCTCATTAAGGCCAGAACACCAGAGCTCTGCCAAGTGCAATATAATTCCAGGGTGACGCTGTAATGACTGTGAAGGTACAAATAAAACACCACAACAATCCTCCCAGCACTGGATTCAGAAACCATTTTGAACAAAGCCCCAGGGAACAGTTGGGCCACCCAGAAAAGTCAACGTTCTGATGTGCTATTGCCACATGGAAGGCAACAGTGCAAACCTCCCAGAGCTCTTTCATTCATCAAAACAGAAACCCTTTTTTTTCTTCCACTTTAGCAAGTCAGAAGCAAGGATGACAAATCTGATAAGCAAAAGAATTTTTGCAAGAAAAGGCAGTGAAATGCTGTGGATGAAGGAAATAAGCCATTGTTTTCCACAATAAGCAAGATCTGCTGTTGTAGTTTGGGATTTTATGTAAATTCTCTCCCCTGCGACTAACTGCCCATGCCAGCAGTTAACAAAAAGTAGTTAACTGCTAATCACTTGGGTGGGGGCAGGTTTGTCTCTTGTGTTTTTGGGGACATGATTCCATTTTTTAGCTGGCGGAACTCGGGAGCGGTGGCTGCCGAGGAGGGAAGCTGCTCTGCTGGCTACTGCTAGGGCTTCTGGCTGAGACGCTGTTTTTCTCCTCGCCGCGGCTGTTTCTCCTGGTTCCTGCATCTGGGATCCCGGCCTCTGTTGCAGTCTCACCAACGCCTCCACCGTCACAGCCTGCCCGCCCCGGCTGGGACAGTGACCCGGGAGAGAGAGGTGTGCAGCTGCTTTTGCAGGACACGTGGCGGTCCCCCACTTTCAGCTTTCTTTTTCCTTCATCTGGGACAAGAGACACAGAGCTCATCTGAGAGCTAACCACTCGTCTGTCTCGCTGGAGAGGGACTGGGAACTACTGGGAACTCACTCCGCAGCCAGCCGGACTGTGACATTTGGCACTGCTTAAGTATAACTTTCCTCCCGGAGGAAAAAACCTGCTGGGGTTTGTTGTTGTTTGGTTTTTTTTTTTCCTCTCTCTTGTGGTGTTGAGGAAGCGGTTTGCACTAGTCTGTTTACATATATATATATATATAGCAGTTAAGAACGGTTATCCTTCTTATATTAAAATTCCTTTTTTCTTAAATTTGATAAAGAGTGGCGTGATTATTGTGGAGAAGGCCCCCCTCCCCTGCTTGTGGGTAAACATTTTGGTTTTTTCCCCTCAAACCAAGACAATCTGCCCATGGAATTGGAGCCTTACAAAGTATCTGTACAGGCAGCCCCACTCTGGTTCATCTCCCAGGCACTCAGCAATAGGACAAGGGGGCACAGGCTCAAGGTCTGCCAGGGAAAATTTAAGTTGGAGATCAGAAAAAAATTTTTTCCAGAGAGAGTAATCAGGCATTGGAATGGCCTCCCCAGAGAGGGGGTGGATTCACCATCCCTGGAGGTTTTTAAACTGAGATTGGACGTGGCACTGTGTGCCATGATCTGGTAAAGGGACTGGAGTTGGACCAAGGGTTGGACTTGATGATCTCGGAGGTCTTTTCCAACCCAACTGATTCTATGATTCTATGAACCAGTGCAGGTAGTTAATCTGTTTGAAAAATAATCTTACCAAGAAACAACAGCTACCTCCTTCAATTAACCCACAACACAGCTGCTTGAGCATTCATACTGTGGAAGGAAAATGAGAATGCTCAAACCCACCAACTTTGTGGCAGGTATCCAAAACCTGCACTATCAAACATTTCACCTAATTTGTTTGCTAATCCCATTTTTAAAGTGCTCTGTCCCCATCCTGCCACAATCATGCAGCAGCCTTGAAGTTCACTTTATGACAAAAGTTCATATATTCCAAGAAACGGAACACTTATATTTTAAACATGCAAGGAGGAGTTAGAACTTCAGAGACAATGTCAGGTGGTCTGGACACCTAACCAGAAGAGGCTTGGATACCACTAATCTGGTGCACAAACACAATCTAAAAACTACAAAACAGCAACTGCTCACTGAGAGAAATGTATGTAGTTAAAAAAAAATCTCATTTTGCTGTAAGGTTGGGTTCTTTTTATGCTACTATCAAAACAGACTAGGGCAATTCAATCTTCTAAATGGAACCATTTAGAAGGAAAATTATTTTGCTACAGTTATCTGTCTCCAATAAAAGAAAAACTGCTATAAAAGAAGAGAGTTATATGGAATGGTTTTAAGTATTGAAGGACATGCACTGGAAGCAAAGCTCTTGGTTCTTATTATCTCAAGAACTGGACTGAAGATTTAGACACATATTTTCACACTTTAGTCTGGAATAGAAATAAATGTTTTTCCAAATGAAATGGAATATCAACCATTAATAGCCTGGAGTCAGAGCTGATTTGTCTCACATTGCTACCTACTGTACTGTAACAAAAGACTTAATGCAACCATTAAAAGCAACCAAATCTCACTGGCATAAAACCACATTAAGGTAAAAGTTTGCTTACCTCTTCTTTCTTAATGTGTTTGACACTCATAAAACACTGAAGCAACAAGTCCTTGACTTCATTACTCTCCTCTGAATCATAATCAAAACAAAGTAATGCCTGATGTAGATTCCACAGACGAACTATATCTGCACCCTGACAGGAAAGAAGAAACCCACATTATAGTGAGGTAGATACTGCTTTAATGCAAAGACATTTTTAAAGGATTTTAAATAATGAATTTGAAATGCATTGTTAGGCAGCAGATTTTTAGATTGTAAAATATGAAGATTAATTTCATCATGTCACTGGGGAAAAAAAATGTGTGGACCTGCAGAAATACTTAATTCCATCAAATGAAAACATGCTGAAGTAGGGAAAGCAAGGTATGCTAAAACTGTATTATTCCACTTTTGAAACTTCATACAATAAACACAGTTAACAGGGAAAACCAGAAGAAAGTGCAGTTATTAGGGAAAACCAGAAGAAATAAAGGATATATGTATTCAGTTAGTGCTACAGATGTATATCACAACACTCCAAACAGCTCATACATTTAAAAAAGAATTTCAGTCCAATAATAGAGAAGAAAGGAAAACTATTTGTAGAAAGATAAAGAGTAACAGAAAATGAAGGTTCCCACAAAAGTTGCCTCTAAGAGTAGTTGAATATAGGACTTAAACCTGAATTATCTAAGAGAGTTAATTGCTATTGCAACCTTGGTCATTGTACTGGACACATGAGTGAAAAGATAAAGAATGCAAAAAAAACCCCAGTTCACTACTGAAATTGATGCCAGAAATATTTAAAATTTGCCCTAGAGAAGGCAATATTTTATTGGAGTGATTATCTTTCTTGAATTATTCAGTAATAATGTGGAAGTCAATATAGCTCAGCATACCGTAGCAGCTTTATTCAGGCTTTTTCTTAGCAGAATGATAAAGAGAGTCTTCCCTAGAACTTCCTTCCCTTCCAGTCCCTTCTCCCACCACATCTCACATACACCTTGGATAGCATCCTGTAGGACTTTTTCAGATTCAGGTAATGCAGGAAGAATACCTACAACAGCAATAAAATAATTATTTACTGCAATGAACCAAGTTAGCCCTGTAAAACAGTAGCCTATTAGTACACTAACTATATCAGCTCTTGCTACACTTACACACCTTCATGGCTTATTCTCACTGCAGGTATTTAGGCAGCTTTGTTAACTCTAAGGGTTTGGCCAAGTTTTTGGGTCAGTAACAGTGAAATCTTAAGTTTTGCCTTATCTTTTATTAGGTGAACAGCTGGGAGAAAAACGACTATTTAAAGTTCCAACTTCTAAATTGTGCAGCTGATTTTTAAGTAAACACTCCTTTAATTTTGTCTCAGTAAGAATTCACATCAGTTCCTACTGAGATTAGCTCAGTTGGTTAAAACTTGGCTGTAATGATCCCAAGGTCATGGGTTCAATCCCCTGTGTGGGCCATTGACTTAAGAGTTGGACTCGATGAGCCTTGGGGGTCCCTTCCAGCTCAGAACAGTCTGTGATTCTCCTGTGAATTCTGTTTCATAGGCCCATTGGATTTCAGTCAGATCAAACAAACAGCCTATTTCACCCATTTGTAAAATGCTGTATTCTGTACAGATAAGTACCCACCATTTAATATAAAAGCACATTCTAGAAGGGCTTTGTAGTTGACATTCTCATCCACTGCAGGTACAGAGGCAGCCACGACAGCTGTCACTCCTCGGATCACCGCTGCAGTCTGTCTCTGAAACAAAGCAATGCTGAGGAAACAACTCTGGAGTGCTTTGGACTCAGAAAACTTCAAGAAGAAATAAACCTTAGCAACAGAGAGCAAAGCTCAGTTGTTATTATGCTTCCATTTCAAAGGAGGACAATACTGGCATCCAAAACCTCTCAGATAAGAGGCAATGGAATAGATTTTTAAAGTACATCTGTTTCAAAAAGTTTGAAAAGGGCTTTCAACTCAATAGATAACTGTGACTGTACATGTGTATCCAGTCCTCCACTGAAAACCTCCTCTGCAACAAACCCACTCAAACACTTATCCATTTCAGAGCTAAAAAGGCCCCAACTGGCAGGTCTTGTGCAACTTGGAAATGTATAGATCTGGTCACTTTGGACCCAAGTCCATGATTCTCTGAATTTATGATTGATTTTCCTAATGATTTCTCCACTACGTTTCTTTTCTTCCTTCAAAATTAAACAACCTTTTTCCCCAATATTCTTACCTAGACTACAGCAAAACACAGTACACGAGGGTCTGAGTCAGATAAATTCTATATAGGCTACATTTGAGGAAGAGACATTCAAATCTAGATTTCATGATTTTCATTCAATAAAAGGACAAAACAAATGAGGTAGTGAATTTCTTATAGTATATGGCAAATACTTAAGGAATATTTGCAATATCAACATTCATTTTCTGAAATAAGACATACAAAAAGCCCATTCTGAGAAAAATAAGTCACATCTTTCATAATTAAAATTATCAGCAAATCTAGTCTTTTTTGATATAGACCAATCATAAGTTCAGCTTAACCCAAACATAAATTGAGTCAGTTAAAAAATGGGCAGGGAGGTGATGTTTGGAACTGTTCTTATTTCATAAGCTTTGCATGTTTCCATGATGCTATGGAAATATTCCATTTTATTTACCCAAAAATATGAAAGACTCATCATATTTTCACTTTACAAGATTCTTACAATTTCTGGAGTTAGCTCAACTTCCATGTTATCATCTCTTTTATCATCTCCAGTCCTCTGCCATGTTTCCACAGGGTTCTCCACCAAGCTCTCTGTCAACAGCTGTGTCAGTCTCTCCCATAGTGCTTCTTTTTGCTTTCTGGGCAATTCTTGAAGTAGTTCGTTCAAATCAAAACAATCAAATGTATTTTTCTGCAAATGGTCAGAAAATACCACAAAATTCCACATCAGAGAAGTGGCTTATATTTGATCATCATATTTTCTAAAGTTAATGGCATTTTTTACATTAAGGATTAACATGCAGTTAAAGAGATAAAATACCTTCTACAAGTTATATTTTTTTAAAAATTGCATGAGAAATTCCTACTACTTAACTCTTTATCCTGAATCAGGAGTGCTGCTCCAAACCACTCCTGGTTATATTCACCCCCACTCTGTTCCTCAGCCCTATGGAATGGGAAGCCACTGTGAGCCTCTACCAGGGGCTACACTAAGAGACAGATCTGAACCATTTCCTCAGAACTTTGCTAGAATTTACCTCAGAGACACAAGGAACCTGTTGGCATCAACAAAGAGCAGGCAACCTGCTAGGAAAGGGAATATGCAGACAAAAGATGAGAAGGAAAACCTGGCACAGCCAAGAGTAAGTGCAGATAATTTTTGAGATGTAATTTGCAATACTGAAATGGAGGTTTACTGGATCAAAAACACTTCAGAGGAAAGAGGGAGAATGTTCATGATCTTGAAATAAAAATATTTTTAGGTTGCAGATACACTAAAAACAGGAATAAAAACAAAGAGATGAAGGTAAAAAGAAAACTAGAAAATAATGAAAGAAGCAGCAGTAAGTATTAGAACATTCCCAGAAGGGTATGAGGAGAAAGATCCTGTTACATATTTATAACAGAGTTTCTATCCTACTGTACAGCTGGAAATAAATACAATAAAGCAAAGGCCTCACAGGGAGCTCTGCAGCCCTCTGCTTCAAACAAACCCAAAAGACAGGATATTAAGATTGTACTGTTGTGAACAAAAAGAATGAATTCATAATAACACTAGACCTTTCAGATCTTTCTTTGGGATATGAGATAGAATTATTCCAATATCTGTAAGGGAAAAGGATGACACTGAATGACAATCATATCTGTGATTCCTATTTTTATTTCTAATAATGTATTTTCTTGAACTGGAACGGGATTTAGTGGAAATAATTAACAGCACCTGGTAAGGACCTCAATGCAATGTGATAATATTTTTAAAGATTAAAAAGAAAGAAAAGTAAAAAGTCCATGACAAACCTGGAAGGAAAATCAGCAAATCCCAGGAATTTTAAAAGATGGGAATGAAACAAAACATTGAGAGGAAGGAAAAGAAAAATTTAAGGGAGATCATCTGTGTGTATTTAGAAATCAAACATTGCAAGCATCAGTGATGGTAAGAACAGAACTTTAAAAAAAGTTTAAAAGATAAATTCTGAGGCTAAAGCACCAAATAACTAAAAAAAAGGACAGCAAATACAATACAAAAAGTAAGGAAAGCAGTGAGGCTCTAGCCATGCGTCCTGCTCCTTTCTACATTTGTATACCCACTCCTAAAGTATGGAATACACAAGCACAGCCTCCTCCAGAACAGCACTCAAGACTGTTCAAGGGAGATCCTGAAAGGGGGATCCTCATCCTAAGACATAGTCACACATCCTCCACCTGAAGGTTTCAAAAGGAAATTCATAAAATAACTCAGGTCTCTTGAAGAACGAAAAAGTATCTGGATTTTCATGTTCCCTTATGCTACAAAGGCACAAAAACAGTTTTAATCAATATTCTCATCATAGCTGGTGACATAAAGTTTCCAGAGATATTGGCAACAGCTGAAAACTGTTGCAAGAGAACTCTTGTGGTCATGAAAAATAGAAAAGCAATTTTTTTTTAATCGAAATAGGCCAAAATATATTAAATTAAATTACTGAATGCAGATGGCAGAAACAACATGACTAAATCAATCAAAAAGGAAACATTACAAATACCATATGTTGTCCAAAACTGAATAGTTTCTTGCTAGTGTTTAGATTTGGGGAAAACTGGGAAGGAGACTTTAAGCAAAGGCAATCTGCTAATAAATTTGTCATCTATAATTACATGCATGCAAGCGAATGGAGTAAGTAACAAATTTCTTGGAGAGATTCAATAATGTTTGGGAGACAAACTTTTCTAAGCTTATTATATAGACCATGATTGTAGGTTTATGACATTTGCTGCACTAGTAAATTAGTTAATGCCTTCATGGATATAGAGGTCAACTGATCCACTTCTTCTAATCTTATACAGATAATATTTGGAAAACACTGATTAGAAACCTTAGGAAACTAACCATTTAGAAAGACAAGCAAAAAATGTTTAGAAGAAATGAGGTATATCTTAATACCAGACAGATTGAAGCTTAGTAGAAATGCAAATTATATTTGTCATTATTGTGCAGTGTCATATACACAATGTGAAAATGAACTTTTTAAAGTAGATTTCAGGGGATTTCTTTTGTTGTCCCTCTCACTTTTCTCCACACTTTATCCAGAGAGCAATCTACCCCTCCTCAGAGGCATTCCATGATAAAAAGAACTATTAAAGCAAAATTAAACGTGGGCCAAACAAGAAGAGGACAACCTAAACTATCAAATGAATGAACAAATACCAGTGATTAGCTCAGGTGGTTAAAAATTGGTTGTAATAACACCAAGGTCATGGGTTCAATCCCCTGTGTGGGCCATTGACTTAAGAGTTGGACTCAATGAGCCTTGGGGGTCCCTTCCAACTCAGAACAGTCTGTGATTCTGCTACTTGTATATTTACTAATATTCATTACATATCAATAAACACTTTCATAGGTTGAAATTTAAAAATACAGCACTTCATTCACATGAAAATAGTTGCAGGTTTTTTAGCACAGTACTAATTTATTTTTTAAAACAGTAAACTGGAATAACAAAATGTCAAAACAATTTGTTGGTTTATAAACAACAGCATTTCAGATTCTACAACTTTTTCAGCCTGTGTCCCCTTAAGTGCCACTTGAGCTTATTTTCCACAGCAATTATTCTGGCACGTCTGCAGGTCCCAGACAATGCTGCCTGTGCCTCTGCCACACAGACTGTGCACAGTAACAGCCTCATGATTTCAGTAGTGATACCTGTGAAAACTGCCTTACTCACAGGAGTCTGAGTGTAATGCAAGAACTCCTCAATGGACTCTTTGGACACAACTTGCAGAAATGCTTCACGTTTCATCGTGTTTTTCTTTGCTCTGTAAAAGAAACAAAATATTAGATATGATACTGTATCCCAAGATCACTTTGGTTTCAGTTGTAGTTATATATATTAAAACCCCTGAGATCAGCTCAGTTGTTTAAAACTTGGTTGTAATAACACCAAGGTCATGGGTTCAATCCCCTATGTGGGCCATTGACTTAAAGAGTTGGACTCGATGATCCTTGTGGGTCCCTTCCAACTTAGAATAGTCTGGGATTCTGTGATTAGTTATATCTATACACAGAGCAATTATATGTGTGTTACATATTACAGTAGTCATATATATATATATTACATAGTTATAGGAGTTTTCTCCTCTAAAATACTTTACAGTTACCTAAATCAGCATTTAGATTCATGATACCAGGCTGCAGGATTTGCAAGCTTTGTTTAATTTTTTTTTTTACTAAATAAGTCTTAAAGCAGAACTCTGGATACTTTGATTTTTAAAAAGCACATATGAAAGAGAAAAGAGACCAAAAAGAGAAAAAGAGACCAAAAAACCCCCCAGTTCATGAAATTTCTAATTCTCCTGTGCAAAATGTTGTTTGCACAGCAAGGCCACTTAACAGCATGAAGTGCTTTGTTCTGGTCCACACTGTCTGGCAATTATGGAGACCAGTGTTCCATGGATTAGAAGTCACACATTAAAGTAAGCAGACACTTCAATAGAATGAAATGGTAAAGATCCAAGATTTTACAAGTTTGACAGGTCATGTCACGAACAAAGAAAGTCCAACAGTGATGAAGACGCTTCAAGACCACCCGAGGGATGAAGTCAGGAGACCACTACCCAAATTGGAAGCCAAAAAGAAAACTCCGCCCAAGACTTCGCCCAGTCATTAATGTGGAAATTAGGTGTTAACTGTGAACTTAAAGAGTATAAATGGCTCGTTTTACACAAACAATTTAGGCAAGATTTTGCCCAGTGTGAACTGGCTTGCCACCAACATTGTCAATAAATACCTTGCTGCTAATGGAATGCAAAATTTCTCTTAGCAGTTCTTTTTGCGGCGTTTTTCACTATCAACATACCCCCTTATCTAAACTGGCCCTCGTCCCCGACAACAACTCGTATGGAAATACTGCGGGGTGGTAAAATGGTCTCTCATTTCCTCTCCTGTCAAGTGCAAACTTGAGGAAAGAGGAAAAGGCCACTTTTTGATGCCAAAAGCTTAATTGGCGCATCTCAGAATTCCCTCCATCCCAGGGGATTCCTGCGGTGCCCTGCCCGCCCGTACCCGCTGGGAGACTGATTCAAGCAGCCTTTGGAGTCACAGCACGGCCCGGGAGCCGCTCCCGGGGCAGCCCTGGGGGCTCCCGCCACAGCAACAAGGGGGAAGGGGCTGGGCCCTTACCTGGGACTCTCTCAGGGCGGCGAGACCCTCACGGGCCCGCGGGATGCGCTTCCAGCCGAGGGGGACGGGACGGGACGGGACGGGACGGGACGAACCTGGCGGACCCGCGCGCAGGAGGGGCGCCCACGCCGCGCGGCAGCACTGCCGGAGGAGACGCCAGCGCCGGAGCCGCTCGAAGGAGACACTTGGAGATATCCGGGGACAGCTGGGGACAGCCGGGGACCCTCCTGTCCCGGCCCAATCCCCGCCGCCCCGTCCCTTCCTCTCTCGCCGCTTTTCGAATCCTCCCGCGCCGGACACGCCGAGCGCGCGCGCAGCTCCCACCGCTCTCGCGAGAGCTCCACCCCTCCCCACCTCCCCCGCGCTGACGGCGGCCAAGGCGGCCTCGGCCTCGCTCCCTGTGCGGGTTCGGAGGGCGCGGAATGACGGTCAGATGGGGTAGAAATGACCCCCGAGATCGTCCAGCCCAGCCTGTGACCCAACACCATTACGTCAGCTGGGCCACAGCGCTGAGTGCCGCGTCTAGGCTTGCGTTAAACACCTCCAGGGACAGTGACGGGTTAGCTCATTCCAAGGTCTAACCACCCTTTCTGTGAATAAATTTCTCCTGATTCCAACCTAAACCTCCCCGGGCACAGCTTCAGTCTGTGTCCTCTCGGTCTGTCGTGTTCAGTTCTGGGCCTCTCAGTTCAGAAAGGATACTGAGGTGCTGGAGCAGGTCCAGAGAAGAGCAACAAGGCTGATGAAGGGACAGGAGCACAAGTGCTGTGGGGAGAGGCTGAGGGAGCTGGGGGTGTTTAGCCTGGAGAAGAGGAGGCTCAGAGGTGACCTCAGCACTGTCTAGAACTACCTGAAGAGAAGTTCTGGCCAGGTGGGGGTTGATCTCTTTCCCAGGCACTCAGCAATAGGACAAAGGGGCTCAAGCTCTGCCAGGGGAAATTGAAGTTGGAGATCAGAAAAAAATTCTTTACAGAGAGAGTGGTCAGGCATTGGAAGGGCCTGCCCAGAGAGGTGGTGGATTCACCATCCCTGGAGGTTTTTAAACTGAGATTGGATGTGGCATTGAGTGCCATGATCTGGTAAAGTGACTGGAGCTGGACAAAGGGTTGGACTTGATGATCTCAGAGGTCTTTTCCAACCCAATCAATTCTATGATTCTATAGTGAGTCACCACTCACCTTTCTGTGGGTAAGTCAGAAGTCTCAGTGCCTTCAGACCAGGGTAAGAGTCACTCAGTTAAATTCATGTCCAGACTTACACAGTATTCGTTCTTCCATGGAGCTCTGGTAACCTGGACATGCTGCTCTTACAATGAAAACATCACCCACTTGATCACACTGGGGGCTTTTTTTGCCAATGATGATTTTATTGTTACTGCAAACAGCTACGCCTTTATAGTCCTGGTGCATAGTAAGAGTATTTGGCACTTCAACCAAAGTGATCAAGAGTTAAACGCTCACCAGAATTTATCAGAGACTACATAGGCCAGATTATATTGACAACAAAGGATTTGTTTTTTTAATATATCAACAGATGATGCTCTCTGTTTCTTCTTGATTTGCAGTGTTTGGACTCAGATGCTTGAATTGTCCAGTATTCCCCATTCCATTTGTTTGAGCTCTTGTGCAAACCAAAACCAGTCAGTGTGTCCTGTTAAGGACTTAATTTTTATCTTTCCATTTTGCATTTGCAGCAGCATAATATTTCTCAGTGTTGGCTGTTCAGAAGAGAGGGGTGCGTGGCTGAAGTCATTTACCTTCATTCTGTGGAAACAGAACAGCATGTGCTGCCTCACTGTGCCAACAAACAAAACCTCCTGTAATTTCCATACAAGTTCTCACAGCTGGTTGGACTTTTCAGGATTTTAATTGAGAAAAGTATGATGTAATTCAGATTTTATTTCACAGTATATGGGAAAATTCACTCCTTTTTATAGTATTTACATCCTACATTAATACTTTAATTTTTAACATAGAATCTTGTATAATCATCCTACCTTTCACAGTATTGGTTTATATTGAAAATTAAGAGTTGTCACATTTTCTGCCACCTATATTTGACTTAGAGACTTTTCCAGATTTACTTTTTTAAATTCTTGAGTAAACTATTTACTTAGTTTTTATACAGTTTGAAGACTATAGGAGGAAAATATTTATTATAGGTTTATCCTGTATAAATAATGCTCTTCTGTGTTGCTTAAGAAACAACAGGACTAAAGTTAGTGAAAACAAAAACTCTTTCAATTCCTGAATCATCAGCTGAGTCCATGTGAAACTTCTGAAGTAACTGGGTTTTAAACAAGCAATCAGCACACCTGGAGAACAGTAACAGCAAATAAAAAAGTATAAAAAATGGCATTTATACATTGTGGTAATATCTGCCTATATTAAATTTTTTTGCATATATTAAAAGTCTTTGCCATTTTTGATCTAAACTGATGGATTTATTTATCATGACTTGCATAGACTGAATATTTCATTAATACCTTGATTGGTCCTTTAATTAGATGCTACATTAGTCACCTGGTTACAGTTTGTTTAGTCAGGCACATATCCATTTAGCAAACGAACTAAAACATATTTTAGCTTTTAATTTCTGTTGCATGGCAACAACAGAATGATTTTTTCATAGTATTGAAACCAGAAGTTGACACAGATAACAACAGGCTGAATAACACCAAATGATTCATTTTAAAGGACCACCAGAGAAACCAGAGTGGCAGAATAGCATTTTGTAGTTTTTTCAGGAATTGTGCATGAACTGCAAGGTGGCAATGAACCTACAACTCTATTTTCAGTTTCTCTAATGTTCTCCCTTTCAAGAGTACTAAATTACATGCCTCTCTTTGACAGATCTGTTCATCTGTTCAAAATAATCTATACCCTGTGATAATAATCTCATATTTATTATCATTTTCCTGTCAAGTCAAGTTAAGGCAAAAATGAAAAATGGGCCTTTTGCACATGGTTGCTGAGCAACAGCAAATAAAGATTTGCTTTTGTGCTGCCTCTTCCTGAACTGGCCTTTATTCTTGTTGGTGGCCTGTATGAGAGATCTCGATTACAAAGGGCTCACATCAGAATATTGTCATTTGGGCTACAGCAAGTATTCCATTTTAACCTATAGGAGTCAACATGATAAATAAAAAATAAACAAATAATTCCCTGAATGTCAGATGCTTTCTTGATGCTTAGTATTTTTTTTATATTTGCAGTGTTATTTTCTAGATAATAGTTTCTGATGAGATTATTGTACACATTATCTACTGCCATGTTAGAATCGTAACTCCTTTTGCTTTGAATATGTAATAAAATTTCTTATAGTTAATACAGTATGAACAAAATCTGCTCATCCTCTGAGGCAGGCTGTTAATAATTTACATGCATGCATTTCCCTGGATTTTTTTTTGATCTTCACATACTTTGATAAATAATCCGAACAGCATGGGAGAGGGATGAAGTTTCACATCATTCCCCTTCCCCAGATCTCCCCTTGCCTCAAGGTAATCCTGCCAATCACGCCATCCTTTAGTCAGAGGCAACTGTCACTGCTCAGTGTCGGTGTGATTAGACCGTGAAATGGCTTATTTCCCTTAAATTATTAATATTAACACGAATCAATTTTAGAGTTTAAGAGATTAAGTAGAAAAAAGAAATCACTACATAAGAAAAAAAAATCATTGTTAACTCGCACAAAAATAAGGAAACAAAATGCGCCGAGGGAATGGAAAAGCTGTTCCGGAGAGCCACTCCCTGGAGTCCTGCGGATGTTGGACAGTGCTGAGGTGCCTCCCCGAGGGAGCTCCCGGTACTGCCGGGGCTCTGCAGGGGCCCACTCCCAGCCGACTTGAACCTGAGAAAACTCTCCAGCTTTTTTTGGTGTTGTTTTTGTTCTGTTTTGTATTTTTTTTGCTTTGTTACTATGCTTTACAATAAAATATTTATTAAAACATGAAGTCGATCACAGGGCTGGAGCACACCTGGCACGGAGACAGGCTGAGAGAGTTGGGGTGTTCAGAGCCTGAAAAGGGGCGACAGGAGAGCTGGAGAGGGACTTTGCACAAGGGCATGGAGTGACAGGATAGGGGGAAATGGCTTTAAACTGAAAGAAGGCAGATTTAGATTAAACAGTAGGAAGAAATTCTTGACTGTGAGTGTGGTGAGATACTGGAACAGTTGCCCAGAGGAGCTGTGGCTGCCTCATCCCTGACAGTGTTCAGGGCCAGGTTGGATGGGACTTGGAACAACCTGGGATAGTGGGAAGGTGTCCCTGCCCAGGGCAGGGCAGTTGCAACAAGATAATCTTTAGGGTCCCTTCCAACCCAAACAATTCCATGATTATTTGCTGTATTATTATGCCCTTACTGTTATCACTCATTCCTTATAGACAAGTGTTACAAATCACAGTAATTTTCCTCTGCTCACCATTAGTACCATGAAAATGGAAAGATTTCTGAAATGTTCTAAAATGCTCACAAAATTACAATAACAGCATTTGCATAGATGAATCCATCCCACTGTAAATAAAAGGAATAGAATTTTCATGATAACTGCAGCAAACATTTTCTGGTATAAAGTCATCGTCATCTTTCAGAATATTACATATCACTGAGTAAATTTATTTTACTAGTTTGGCAGTGAATTTGTTTCAGATATAAAACACTCCAGCTACAAATGCCATGTCTATATTTATTTAATTCTATCAAATATTACATTCTGATACAGATTTACAGCTCTTTTAAGTGTCCTGTCTCCTTGTAGCTTTCATTCTATTTCAGTCTTTAAGAGAAGAATTGTTTCTAAACTACAAAAAAGATGTTATTATTAACTTTACAAGTGCTCTTAGAGGTTTCATTGTGATAGATGTGCATCATCTACATATGACACCATCTCTGTTCCATCTGTCTAGTATGAAACATGAAAATATAAGTATCAGAATGGACATGATTTGCTCATCCATGTTATATGGATCATCCATACATATATATGTTCAGGTACATGTGTCCTGGGTTACACAAAAATTTTGGTATGCACCTTTCCCTTTTCCCCAGATCTACCTACTAATTTAGACTGTGGCAGCACTGTTATCCTAGGACAAGGTGTGAAAGACTGGAATGCTGGTGACTCAGACAATCCAGGTATTGAGGGTGTGCACAGCTGCCACCTCAGGCTGCTGGGAGTTGGTTCTTTGTCCTTACACAAATGACTCATCCATGGAACGTCCCTGGGAAGCACCAGGACAACTCACACACATGGCCTGAAGATACTCCTCTCTGCTGTTGGCAATCGTGGATCCACCTGTGCTGTAACAGGCAGCTGGAACATCTTAGAAGGTGTCAAAGACTCCTAACATATCCCGGGATCCAGTATGAATCATCCAGTGAGGAATTCCCTGTCCCAGGGAGGTACCAGAGGCATTCCCACCTGGCCTGAGCCCAACAAAGACCACACTCAGACTTCACTCGTCATTGGGGCTCTTCTTTCCTCACTACATGTGACTTCTACCACTGCCTCGATGGATCTGGACTGTGACCACCACTCTGACAGAGCTAAACCCACAATTTTGACCAACAAACACTGAAATTGCAATGACCAAATATCATGGCTGGATCCAGCAGGTGTCCAGTGGGTTGTTCCAGTTGCCTGGGGAGCCCCCAGCCCCACTCCAGCTGCCTGTACAGCACTGCAGTCGCACTCCAGCACAGACTCCCCAGCCATTCCTGCCAGCTGTTCCAGGTGGGAAGAGGCCAGCTGCCCTCTCGTTTTGATCCCCTGGGTGGGGGCTTGGGAAGTTTCTCCTCAGTGGTTAGCTTAACCCAATTTTATCAGTACAATCAGTTTTAACCCAGTTTTATCAGTTATCTTCTTGGTAAAGAGATATTTTTTCACTTACATCCAGGGACATTTGTATTTGCTCTCCCTCCCCCTCTCTCTCTGTATTGGAGAAAACCAGGGGCATTGAATCTGAAGGAAGAGGCTTCCCTCTGAGGTCTCTGCTGCTCCAACCAGACAACACACTTACACAAACCCACCACAAACTGCTTTACCCTGCTTGGAGGTTATTCCAGCATTGTCTCTCACATCAGTGTTGGCTTTGTCAGCGTGGCTGTTCCCCGTGTTCCTGATCCACACCAGAACCCAGAGCCCATCTCGCTTTTCCTACAGGCTGCATGTCCAGCTTCCTTCATGCAAAACTAACAACAGTGTGGTGCTTGCTCAGTGCAGTGTCAGGCTGGGGGGACATCTGAGGTCAGGCACTTGGGAGTGTTACAGATTGACTAGTTCAGACATAACTGTCATTTATTCCTGTTCTGGGCATCAAAGAGTTTTATTACCACAGGACTTGTGTTTTGGCAAATATTTTCTCATCATGTCCTTAAACAAAGGAAAATTGATTTGTAAGTTATTTTCTTCTAATAGAATTTGATGTGTCCCCTTTCCTCTCCTGTGTTTATTGTATTGCTCCAGGATAGATTTCATTGTTAGATATCCTGAGTTTCCAGCTGTATGCTTGAATCAACAGCGAATACTTAGAGAAGAGTGATATTTTAAATGTGCTGGTCAAGGCCCTTTTCTGTGTCTTAAACTGTAATTTCACTTCTGTCTGCCTCTGATTAATTTCAGCTTTTTGCACCTAATGTTAATAAAGTTCTGTCAGCAACTCCAGGGAGTTCTAGAATCCAATCTAATTTGGTACCTAAGGCACAAAACACCTATGGCAAATTGCTGACAATGGCATGCTGAATTTCTGCTGAACTTAGAACCTTAATCTTTCAGAAGTTCATGTTTCCTCACATCATGGACCAGTTTTTAATCTCCCTGTGCCTCATAACTAAATAGTTTTACAAAACCATTTTGGCAAATTGAATTCTCTGTTATGAAACTCAATTCTTTTAGCATCACCAGGGCCTCACAGCAAAGGGGGGAGCAGAACAGTGGGGACCATGTGTGGTGTTCTCTGCTTTTAGGCCAGGATGGTTTGAGGCTCCACTCCCAATCACTTCCTTAATGTAAAAGAAAATAGTACACAGGCAACAAGAAAGGATTTTGAGAATAAGGTCTACACTACCATCTAGTGGAATATAATAGTGCCTTCAAAAAGAAAACATTGGGCAGTAATGACTATACATCCAAAAACTTTAAACTCACATTGTGAAAGGCAAGAAAAGGAAAATTAATATTCTTCATAAAAATGTTACAAATCAAGCAATTTTTACATTTCCAATAGTCTGAACTCGGAAAGGCATATTAAATAAAAAAATATGACCTAGAACAAAGTTCCCTAAAACTCTAAGATTGACAGCTCTTTTCAGAAAGCTCATCTTAGTATTTTAATCTTTCAATTCCAACTTATTTTACATGAAAATTCATTAATGATTTACCAAATAAAACAAAGTACCAGCATTGCTACCAATACCATTCCCAAGTCATGAACATCCATTTCCATTAAACCATTTTCACCTTTCATTTCATTGTCATCACCTGGATGAATGATGGCTCTATAGGTGATGCCAGGTCTTTGTTTGGATGCTGCTGTCAACTGATCAAGTGTATCCAGGTGGACTCTCAGCTGAAAGTCACAACAGAGCCCCCCTCCAGTGGTTATCAGTTCCTTTAGTTTAGAGAACATTTCACAACTCATGCAAAAGCAGGTAAAGCTTCCCATAAATCCAAGGTGGAAAATGTTGCACATGGCAACTTCAGCTGAACTCACAGACAGCACTGACAAACACAAACTATGCCAGGGGTTTCAGCCTATCAGCTGAACTATTTCTCCCATGTTAAAGTTTCCATGGAACTGTCTGGGAGAATATTCTTTGTTAAATTATTAATCACTGTGAAATGCTTGGTAAGCTCCAGTTGTCAGTCTCAGAGTTTGTAGAATAACACACTCTAGCTTGCAAATTTAACTGAAGAATACAAAATCTTATTCGAAATTCCATGCTGGAAACAACCTCTGTTAAGTGTGTGCACTGTTTTTTGTTTCAGGAATCTCATCCCAGTTCTCCAGTAAAATGAACAGCCTTCATTCAGTACCTACGACCATTATCACTTTGCTACCATTATCTACAACTCAAGTTCTATGCATAGATTAATGTATTTTTAATTCTTATTAAATTTTAGCATCCTAACTTTAAAGCTTTCAACTTCCAGCTGTGTGCCTCTTTTTTTCTGCCCAGGCAGAGTTGCCACGTGCCCATCCCTCAGACCTTGGGACAGGAAACAAAATGCCCAGGAAGACCAACTGCAAAGGCGTAGGAGTGCACAGAGCTCCAGTACATTTACTGAGCTTACCAGAATGTTTAAAAAAATACACCTGAGTCATAGAACAAATTCAGGCTGGGAGGGGCCTCAGCAGCTCATCTAGTGCAACCTCCTCCAGAAAGGAGCTACTTTGCTTAGATAATTAATAAATAAAATTGAAGGTTGGACTCTTGCCTGGCTTTGTTTGTCCTTGGACCTGTTTCCATATGGATCTTAAAGGGAAGAATGATCACCATTAGGCCTTAATTTCTTCACCACAATGTTTAAAACTACTGAGGACTCCAAGATTAACAGAAGTGGAAGGCAGGTTGTCCTCACTGTGGTGGTGTCTGAGGAAGCAGAGATCAGGAGCCTGCTCCAATGGGATTCCAGTGTAGATGACTGGCAAGGAATATTCCCTGCAGACGGGGGGAACAGAGAGCATCACCTCTATCACATGGATATAGATTAGAGAGCTTTACTCCCAGAGCTACATCTGCTCTGGCAGCTAAATTCACTGCATAACACTGAAAGAAATAAAAGTGAATTTTGCATTTTTCATAAAACCTATTCCAGAAGGTGGCTGAGAATATTGTTGAGAGCCTGCCTGCCTTAGAAATCAGTAGGAGAGTTTACAACAGTTAATTTTAAGGTAGTTGAAACCATCATTTGGGATCAAAGAGCCTGAGCCCTTCTACAGCCACAAATAGGTCTGGGCCTTGGTTCTTTCTACCAAATGTCAAAGGTACCATCCAACATTCAGAGTTTGTTTGGGGGAGAATATAAATAATTGATTAGAATAGATACTTCATAGGAAACCTAATTTTGTATTCAGCTCAGCTGAGAAGATACCAAACCCAGCCACACTGGTAACTGAATTGGCAAACACTGCTGCCAGAGAGGGACTGGACCAACTAAAAGCCCAAACCAATCTAAAGAGTACAGAAAATAGTAATAAAAAGCCTAGGCTTGTGTGCACTAATCAAATTAGTATCAAAGCCATCTGGAAGAGTGTTTTGCACAGTCATTTCTGCTCCCTAAGAAAGATCTTGTCAATGCACAGGCAGTGCTGTCCAAGTACCACCTGTCTTGCAGGACAGAATCAAAGGTTTGCTTTTGACCCAAGTCAGGAAAATGCTGACACCTGATCAGTACTGGCACTGCCAGGGGGGTGCCACCCAGAATCACCTGGCCATGAGGGAGTTATGGAGATGGGCACGCTTTGACCTGCCTTTAGCTCCCCTCCCACCAATTAGCAGCAGCCCTTTATTCTGATGAAAAAAAGGACTTGTCTCCCTCGGAAAAAACCTGAACCAACCAAAACTGAACCTAATTTTGTAGGTGGTATCAATAAAGACTTTCCAGTGGGGTCCCTTCTAAATGCAGTAGTGACTGGGTGAGAAATTTCTGCAGCTTTTATTTATGGTTGATGCAAACTATTAGGAATTCAGAGAAGTTGTACCTGTTTAAGGGAAGAGCTATCATAATTAATTATAGTATCATAATGAATTATAAATTAATGTTGAAAGCAAACAGCATAATTTCTGTGGCAGTGTTTCTGCAGTAGAGGCTCCAATACCCCTTGTCTTATTTATGCAGTACATCATTACATTTTCCATCAATATCTGCCTTTCCAAGCAGGTAAAGAATGCCACAGGTAGAAATCTGCTGATTCTAAACCTAAGGCACTTACACACAGTTCTTGGTCCTTTTGAAAACATAATTAATGACAATTAATTAGTGCTAGAATCATGACACTTTGTCTAATCCATTTAGGAGAAAAAAATAAGACTCTGAAGTTGAACAAAGGACCTACTAATTTGTGTGTGTGACTCTGTTCCGGAACAAGAACAGAATTCCCCATGAAGTATTCTGCACTTCTGACTGTTTTCTCTCATGTAAGACCCAAAAATCTGCCTACAGACCTTACAGGAAGGCTCCCCGGGTTAGAGGAGTCAGCATACAGAGAATTTTAAAAATTCACCTCATCCTATTACCACTAAGGACAGGCATGTGCAAAAGAGAGGAAAAGGGAGTGTGTGTGTGGGGGGGGAGGGGGGGGGGGCTGGGGGTGGTGGGGTGGGGGGGGGGGGGTGTGTAGTGGGAAGCAACACACCGACTACCAGAAGAACCATTTATTGAATAAATACATGCATCATAATGTAGAATTACATGAGCAAAAAAGGCAATCTGTACAAAATTGATTGATTACCCTTTGTTCTCATTTCAACTCTCACCATTTGCTGCAGCTTTGATAAAGGATTCAAGACAGAAAATGAAAACTCATTTAGTCCAACTCCAAGTTGATATGCATGCTGATTTGAGTCCAGGTCACACCACTGCTGTAGCTCAGAAAGCTGGTTTTGCTGTCAGTGAAACAGAGTAATTCTAAAAACAGTTTCAATAGTAGAGAACATGTGTTGGTACATACAGGTAACAAAGCTTATTTTTAACCATTTCTTAAACATCTTCATATGTTCATATTTTAAGGCACAGGATAAACAAGAACTATGTGAAAAGCTATCAGTTGATATTAAATAGATGACTTGATAATGAGGTGCAATTTTTGCCCAGAGGCAAAATTGTCCTTCCTGCTTCCACATAAACAGAACAATCGGAATTTGGTAATACAGAAGTTGCATCCACTATCAAATTAATTAATCTCATCTAGGCAGTCACAGGCTGATCCAAATTCACTCAGGAGAACATTTCTGAAGAGTCTGACAGCCAGGACTGATTACAAACAATGGGAAATTACTGCTGCTGAACTGTAATCACTATTCAATCTCTTAATTTCAGCTTCCTGAATGGCAAATGGGTTCTCTAAGAGCCTATCCCTAATTTTAGATAGTGAGCTATCTGGGACACCTGTCCTAGGTACTGTATTCAGTTACTCATTTTGTGCTATTGTCTCACATTTACCCAAATATGGCATTATTTTCCACCTTGAAACTTTTAAAGACAGAATGTCCACTTTTTGTCCAAGTGCAGAGTTTTCTGTCCCCGTACTTAAGACGTCAAAGACCAAATCAGTTTAACGACCTTGTTGTTGGCTATGGATTGAACTCTGTGGGTCTCTGGCCAAGATGTAAAGCAAAAGTCCTTCCCCCTCAGACTGAAGCAAGGCAAAAAGAATTATCTGAGCTGCTGTTCTGAGACCTCTTTTATTTAGATCAGCTTTCAGTTTCTGCACTTTCATGGTATTAACAACAATTCTCCATCTTTCCATTCTTTAATTGAGAATTAGCAAAGAAAATATGTATTTAATAATATATTATATTTTATATGAATAGGTGAGTGAATATATATATACTCATAGATTCCAATATAGAGTGAAGCCTTCGAGTGGAAATGTTTTCTTACAAAGAATCCCTATTGCCCAGTCCAGTAACAGCACTAACAGTACAATTTACAATGTAAGATTGTTTGATAAAACCGTCTTGTATAAAACATGGCAATGAGAAGGCTGTCACTGTATAGAGGTGTATGGGTGTGTGTCACACACATCCATGAGAAATGTTCATGTTAAACTGAATGCAGACATACTGAAATTCTTAGACTTGGAAAAAACAAAAAGCTACATCTATGGTAGGCACTTTGGTACATCTAGTAATGTAGGCATATTCTACATCTAGAGTTAAGGTTCTGTCAGTAGTCTTACAATAAAGCTAATTTCAGGAGTTTATCATTCTGCTTTAAAATTCTTTCTTGGCTGAGAGATCATTCTAGAGTCTTAGCTAAATAATATACTTTGTCTAATTGCATACTTATCCAAGGATGAGCCAAAATGTTCTCTTGGATTCTTAATGCACATTTTTCTAACAGTCGAGAAAACTTGCCAAAAAAAGAAAAATCAGTTCTGAATAATAAAAAAAAATTCCCCATAAATCATAAAACTAGAGTTATGAGCTCAGCTGTTTGGTCTGATACTCCCCTTTCAGCTCTCGACTGCCTGCCTGGATCAGTCTGTGCCAATGGTGTGCCTGTTCTGCCCAGCCCCTGGCAGTGCTTCAGACAGTGCCAGGATCTCTCAGGAAACCTCTGTGGACCCTGCAAGTGCATTTTGTTCATGCACCAAACACACTGAGTAGCAATGAAGAAGCAACTGGAAAAGGCAGTTCCATCTCAGTTTCCCAGGTTCTTGCCTACTGGTGTTCCTTTGAGTATTACAGAAGGTATCACATAACATACTATTTTAGCATAGCACTGTATAATAAAAGTAACATATGTCTTGTACATATGCCTACTTACTTATATGAACTTCCATTGCAGCTGATTTGTCTGCCTTATAAATCAGTGAAACATGGTGGTAAGGATAGTTCAAAGTGGTTAGAGATTTTCTTTACAATACAGAAAAGTCCATGTCCTCATACCTTCAAAAGGTCACATGTCTAGTACTAGAGAGTACAGGAATAAATAACAAAATCCAAGTGAACCTGTATAATAAAACTGTACTGTTTGTTATGGTTACTCCATTAAAAGAAAACTCAGATTTGGAAACTGACTCGTGGACCTCATCCTCTATTTATACAATATTTATAGAACTATCATTTTTATTTATAATATTCTATAGCATGACTTTCCAATAATACATTTATATATAAATATTAAAATGTTTTTGTTTTGTACACTTTAAGCCAGCCACACTAGGCCAGAAACACAATAAAGTAAAAACGTTTTTCTGCAGTTTGTTTTTGCAGAGTATCACAAAATGATTAAGACCATTGTGCTGCAAAGACAAAAGAGATTCATCTGAAGAAATTAACATGCATTTAGAAGAAAATAACTATATCCTTTATCTGATTTTCTTCTGAATTCAAACCAGCATGAAAGAATTATAAAAAAATAGTATATTTACATGGTACAATATACCTTGGTGAGATATAAAACAAGGCAGGAGAACAGCAGAACATGTTCTTTTCACTTTCTAATAAGTACACCCATCATAAAGATCAATTTAAACATAAAAAGTTACTTTACTGTACTATTGCACATTACAATAACACACAGAACTGTTTAGCAAAATAAAATACAAAGTTTAACAATGAGAAAGGCTATGTCTACATAAAATGACCAAGTGTTATAAAATTATTGGGGATGTGTCTAAGAACTAAATCAGTAAAGCTATAAAAATAATATTGGAACTTCTCTGAAAACAATGCGTTAAAAATATAGAAAGGTTGGCAAAATTCTGCATGAGAAATTCCCGTGTCCATGGGCCTAACTTGCACCATGTGGCCTTGTACCATCTTCTGTTAAATCATACCTGAAAATGAGAAAAAACAGGGCATTTTATTTTTTTTTACATTAAGCATGTATTATTAACACAGCAGTTACTAGTATGTAGTATTTTTATTAATAAAGGAAATATTATACTTACCACTGGGTCCAGCCCTTAGCAAGTTCTTCAGATGCCAGAGGTATTAGTAACTGTGGAAAGTTAAATTACCAATCAATGCATTGTGTATGCCTTTTATTCTATGTCTTTTAAAGATCAAATCTGACCATCCTGTAAACTCCAGTGTAAGTCACACCGTTAGTAAACAATGTATTTTATTTATCCTTGTCATCACAGCTCTCTGCTCTCTGCCCAGCTTGGAATAAAGTTTCAAGTTGCTGTTTTTGACCTTACAATCCACCCCCTTCAGAGGCCCAGTCTCAGAGCACCCCATAGCACGGCAATCAGCAGAGGTGTCCACACTAACAGCCTTCCTGGGAAACTGGAAAATCGAGGAGTGGTCACCAAGAACTGACCATGACTCTGCATCTCTCGTCCTCTTCAGAGCTCAAACATGGCAATTTGCAAGGGAATAGGAATTTACTATTCCTTTTTCATGCTCCAAATCACATCTGTAGGGTGGATATAATGTGGCCTACAGAGCACTGCAGTTATAAACACAACAGCTGATGTTGGTACTGAGAATGCCTCCAGTAGCAGTTCTTTCTCATGGATTGTAGAAACTGGAATTTTAATTTCTTGTGTGTTTCTCTAAGTACTCTTGCTTGCCTTTCCAGTTTTGTCTGAACATTTTCTGAGGAATCACTTGGTTTCTCCTGGTTATGTCTTTTCTCTGATGGTGTAATTATTAAGTCAGACGAGCAGATTTCCTTTGTTACTGTGAACTTACCACTCTCTAGAAGAGATTACTGCCTCATTTTATGTCTGCTCTGCAGTCTGTTCCTTCCCTTCTGAAGCCTGACATCTAAGGCATCTATAACAATTGAAAATCTCATACCTGATTTCAATCAACACTAACAAGCTCATATCTCAAGAGGATTTTAGTTCTATATAATAACATGCTGTATTAACAGAATTTGTTTATTTTCAACTTACTTTGCCAAGCAGCCCTTTATCTTTGGACAAGAATCCACCGCTGTTCTTCACTGCTACATCCAGTGTTCTTCTCTGTACTTCAGGCAGGGAAACACTGAAATCAAACCTAAAAGGCCAAGTGATGCTTTAGAGGGAATTCTGTACCTGAGGTGCAAGGTCAGTTCTGACAGCTAAACAGCAATTCAATCAAAACCAAACCATCGCCCTCCCCAAATAAAAAAATGAAGTCTGAGACAAACAAAAAAAAATCCCAATGTCCTGCCTAAAATTTTGCTTCTATACTATGATCAATGTTAACATCAAATGTTTTAGACTTCTGTTACCTTTGGTCTTAAGAAGGTACTGGTTAAACAAAACAAATACACAAAACAAAACAAGGGAAAAGTCAAGCACTGGCTCTAGAGAGAAGAGAATGTGGAATCCTAGTACTCTGACAGGTCAGCATCAGTATTCTTCAAAAGTGTCAGTCTTACTGATCCGTGATACTTGATAACCAGAGCTCCTTTTCTTCCTGGCACACTACAGAAACTATCAACTTTTAGGGAAGTACCCATTTTGTTTGTTAGAGCTGAAACTTAGAGAAAGTGAGGACAAGGTTATGCCACAATCTACATCTATTTGTCACCACAGTTCTTAAACAGCTTTACTGCTTGGAGAGGCACAGTAAAATAGACCTGTTACCTGGAATAAACATGTGATAGCATCCTGCACTACCAGGAAAACCTACCAGAGCCTCTAAATAATGACTTACAGATCTCCCTTGGACAGATGGGACTGAAGTGTTGCTTTTTCTGAGTTAACCTTCTGACTGTAGAGAAAGGTCTTTATTGAAAAGTGATGGGTGGGAGAATAAGGGGCA
This sequence comes from Pithys albifrons albifrons, assembly GCF_047495875.1. Lineage (NCBI taxonomy): Eukaryota > Metazoa > Chordata > Aves > Passeriformes > Thamnophilidae > Pithys > Pithys albifrons. The sequence goes on from NC_092464.1 coordinate 10,544,354, forward strand.
GATGTGTGAGGGAAATTACCTTCAAAAAGCAGAGTGCAAGGATAAGTCTTTTTCTGCAGTGTAATGTTGCATAAGCTTGTGAAAAACTTCCAACATATGGGCCAATATGTAATCTGTGAGGAAATTTCCTGACTCCCTGGATGCTGAGAAGTGCCACCAAGTAGACTGACTGAGCAATCTGACCATGAGGAGACACTGGCTGGGCAGTCCCCCTGAGCAGGCAGCACCAGCCAGGCAATCAGCCAAACGTGCTTCCTGACAGGAAGGGTCACCAACAGCACTGCCCAGGTGAAGGCCCCCATGTTCTGTCCACCTGCCAGCAGAGTGCACGCTGCTGCTTTGCTCCCAGCACAAGGGGGGTGTAACTGCTTCAGGACAAGGCAGCAAAGAGAGAAGTGGCTGTTAACAGCAAGAAGGGTTGTAGTGATAACAGGACAGGAATATAGGAAGAACTATTATAGCAGAAGAGAAAGGTATGATCAAGTCTGATGGTGACAGCTAGGAACTCCAACAGCTCATCCACTCAGAAACCTTGATGTGCTAGCTTTGTAATTGCATGATGTAAGACTAATACACATAGCTGAGAACATACATTTGATCAAACACGGGGTTTAATGTCTTCTTTGATACGTGTGTTTTTCTTCTTCCTGACCGTCTCTTATCGGGCAGCAAATACATTCGCACGTATGGGTCAGATCCTTCCTCTGAGAACGCAATTAGGTTTCTGGGGTCAGTGAAACACAAGGAACAGCACTTAGAAAATCAGCAGGACATTGCTGAATGTAAGTGTCTACACTACTATCACTTAATTTAGTACATGAAGCAGTTCTGGAACGTCCTGCACATCACATGCAGGATACAGCACACATGCAACAGCAGTGGGAAACAAAGACTCAAAAAAATGCTGAGCAGTGACTTGTACAAGGTCAGAGGAATGGTCAGCAGACAGCAGAGCTGGGAACACAGTGTTTGCTAATTTCCAATTCAGAGTTTAGATATGCTTCTTCAAAATCATGTGTTTTTATCATTCTGTGCAAAATTCAGTCTCTTAGAGACAACTTTCACACACTGCTGATAAAAATTGACGTCAGTTTCCTTTAAAATCTGAGACATAATAGACAAAGACAAAATCACATCAAAATCATCAACAAAGTTTTTAGTGATTCTACGCAGAGCTCTGTATGTTTTTCTGTTTACAGATATGTTACCTTAAAAATAACCAAGATCAACCAGACACTAATTTAAAAGCAGGTCAAGCTATGGCAGTTTACATAGAAATATGCCCAGAAATGAAATTGAGTATTTTGTGCTCACCTGCAGGAATGCACTACCACAATCAGTTTGTTTCTTTGTGAACTATGACGAATTGTTAGCTGAATCTGTCCTAGGGGAGACTGACCTAGTGTTGTTCCACTGCAGGAAAAAACAGAACATTATGCTTAGTTTTTAAAATGCATATTAAAAGTAAGACCCAACTGCAATATATGCTGAGTAGTGTTCCCAGAAATCATGTATTATCCATTCAATTTTTCTCTAAACCAGTGTGAAAGATGAGAGCACACATAAGCATGTGAGCATATCCTCATAAGTTTCTTATACTTAGGTTCCTTGTCCAACAACTCTGCCCTCCAAAATAAGCCAGGGATTCTTGTCAGTTTAGAGGTCAGCTGCCCCTCAGTGCTTTGAAAACATCATCAGTGAAGACCTTGCTTAGCCTGAGACAAACATTAAAGCAGTGTCTAGGAATTGGGAGAGAATAGTGGTGCAAACTGCAATGAAATATCAGTGATGGGCCACTCTTATCTATGTCCAGGAGTCAATTAGAAAATCAGCTCATTCTTCTCTCAATTCTCTATCATAACAGTGTAGATATTCTTGGGATTAGGACAAGTGATACTTAAATGCACTTATTGTCTTAAAGCTCAGATCACAGTATAAACACAACTGCTTCACTTTTCTATAGCTCACATCACAATGAAAATCAGAATAGAGTCAATTTACACCTGCAAATACAGGTCATGCTTAAATAAAAAGCAAGCACCAGATTTAAGAATTTGTGTTTTATAGAATGGCCAATAATTGCAGAGTTCCCTCATCTCCATGAAATGCTCATTTTAGTTTGTGTAAACTGACAGAATATTTTCCATATTGCACAGGACAGTATATGGCATACTTGGCATTTTCCATCCACCTGAAGGAGAGGTGTACCTCTTGTGAGTACCTACTACAGAGTGATTGCTCCATTAAAATTCCCAAGTCATTCACTTTAAAAACTAGAATGAAGCATTTAATTTCAGTATTTTCTTATTAAAAAAAATAATCAGAGCACCTAAAAACTTGTGGCCTGCAATAAATGACCTCCTTATCTGGAGCTTTACCACTCTTATCAAATGAGAAATTATGACATTTTTGTATTCAATATTTATCATAATTACAAAGTCTAACCCATTTGTGGGCCAGAAGAGAGATTGACAAAGAGAAGACAAGTCAGCAGAGGGCCATAAAGATAAATGGGGGTCTGGAGCACACAAGCAGGTGGATTGGAACAGACAGCCAACAGCAGACTCAATGGCAGCCTTTCAGTACTTAAAAAAGAGACATTCTAGAGAAGAGCGAATCAGACTCCTCATGGCTGTACACAGGAAAATAACAAAAGGTCACAGTTGACTTGCAGCAAGACAAATTTGAATAGAAATAAGGAAAAACATCTTCACAGTGGAGTGGTTAAGCACCAGAGTTGCTGAGAAGGTTTACAGAATCTCCATCCTTGGAGATATTAAAAGCTTGTTTGGACAAAGCCCAGGAGACCTGATCTGACTTTGAAGAGAGATATGCTTTGAGCAAACGGCTGACTGACCTCCAGAGGTTCCATCCAACCTGTATTATTGTATTGATTCTGTGAATGCTGAGAAAAGGATGAATCAGTTCAATCCCTTACAAATAAAATCTTCCTACCTAGATTCACAGAGAGGTACATGCATAGGGAGTGAATGGCTGTCAGTCTCCCACTGAGAGCAAACTCCTGCTCAGCTGACTGTACTTAGTATGTATAGGTGCCCAGTGAGGCAAGTACAAAAAAACCCCAGTAGGAATTGAAGGAAGCTTGGCTGCAGCAATCCTCACTGACTGAACGTAACTGACTATCCATTTAACATTCTTTGTAGTCAACTATCCCTCTGAGTAATTATAAAAGACCAGCTATATTCACCTTAATGGGCTTAATTAATCCTAATAGGATTCAGTGATGAAACAGGTAACTATTGCCATGGAACTAGAGAGTGCAGATATGAGAACAAGGCAGACTTTATCTTTCAGATGAGCATGGCCATGGCAAATTAACTTCTAATTACAAAATCTGTCTGAGGTACTGGGAAGAAGCAAAAAAGTCCCAATGACTGAGCAGTATAAAACATGACTGCAGTGTGAACTAAGCCCCCCTCCTTTGGCTGCACTGGTGCCATGTGTTGCACACCAGCTCAGGTGTGCCAAGCCCAGTGCCAGGCCGTACTTCTCCAACTGGCGCAGCCTCTGGCGCAGCTCCTGCGTGGCGATGGGCAGTGAGATGTCGGAGGCGATGCTGGGCGTGGGCTCCTTCACCGACAGGTGGCTGGGAGAGCAGGAGAAGGTGGAGGCCTGGAGGCTGGAAGAGCTGCGGCTGAGCTCTGCTGCCCACTGCGGGCTGGCACTGCCAGGCTGGCTTCTGTCAGCTGCATCAGTCTTTTTATCACTGTCAGTCACTGGCGAGGCTGGAGCAGGCTTGCTGGAATCAGGTGTTGGGGAGACAGGAACCTGAGGCTTAAAAGAGGATTTTCTGGCATCTTTGGACACAGATGGCCTTTTTACTTGGGCTGAGTGTTGATGATCTGGAGATCTTGCTTGCTTTTCAAGAGAAAGGACCTAGACACAGAAAAAAATGAATATAATCTTACTATCCTGTAATATAAAAAACAGGAACAAATTTGTTTCTACATGAGTGCTGCTTGGTGACAAGTTGTAAAGTTCAGAACCAAAATACATTTATTCACTCTACAAGAGGAAATGTTTTTGCAAGGCATAACACAGCTCCACCTTCTTCGTGGCAACTGCAGTAACTTTGAAACAGTGTGAAATTCTTCATTCATTTAGAATTATTCTCCTCATTATTGCCTTCCCATATGTGCTTCTATGTGCTTCTGATGCAAATACTATTTCCTTTGTAGCTCTAGCAATCTGGAAAGTGATTCTATTTTTTCTTCTAGTTTTCTGAAATTTAATCTTACATCACAATTTCTTCTCACTCATTGTCCTCATTTCTCTTTTAAAGGTTATTTTAATTTAGTAGTGTAAGCAACAGAGTGCTTTAGAAAAGAAAGAATAAGTTTTACAGTGTTTGCAAATAGATATACTACTTTATTAAATCTAAGAATTTAGCTGGAGAAAAAGAAAATTAACTTTCAAGTATGCAAGTTTTGTTCTCAAAACTCCAGTGTGCTTGAAAGATGATTTGAATTTTTCCAGTACTATGAAGATACTTCCTTTCTTTATAAACCTCTCTTTTAAACCCTCAAGACCTTTCCTAGATAAAGATGATTTCTGCTCTCTAGCCTCCTGAGTCATAAGAGATTTGAAAGAATTCAGATTCAAAATTTGATTTCTGAATCTAAACCCACAGGGAACCTCAGTCTTAGTTAATGCAGCTGACACTGTTTCGTTTGAAGCATTCTCTGTTTTTGAAACAGAATGTATTGAAATTAAAGCTTATCTTTGTGTACCCATAGCACTGCAACAACTAAGGACACCTGGCATGTCACATCAAAGACAATGTACTGTCTTCTTCAAAAAGCAGACAGACCAGGAGTCACAACAGCCTTACATACTTAGATATTTACAGCCTTAAATATTCAGATATTTACAATGGGAAAAGTTTTAGAGTACCCTGAGTGCAATCTTCATGTTTATAGTGCTGTTTGGACCAGAGTTGCTCAAGTGGAACCGCTGATGCATAGTTAAGTCTTCACTCTCCAGCAACTGGCTTAGAGGCAGCTTGAAGTTCCCCAAAGAACACTGGTGTTGTTCATCCCTCACCTGAAGGAACACAAAAGCCAAGTCATTTTGCATCATCTGCAAATGGTATTTTAATTTAAAAAACAAAAAATCCAAAGAAACAGAAAACCCAAGTAATTTGGCATCATCTGTAAATGGTATTTTCATTTGAAAAACAAAAAATCCAAATGACATTGTAGTTTGTTCTCAAACCAAATTTCCTTGATTTTAAGATTACACTGAAGAAGATAAAAGCAAATACACTCAATGCCTAGTTTCTTCAGTCCTACCTTCCACAGCAAAAGCAAGACAGAGAACTAACCATCACATCTACATCTCCCTGATCCACAATCAAAAGAACTACATGGTTTCCAAACTCTGTGTGAAAATGAATTCCCACAACTGATAGAGGAAAAGTAACTAAGACAGCCCTCATTTACACTTCAATCTCTTTCAGCTATGTAAATGACACGTCAGCAGTGTAAAAGGATACAGTATTTGGATAAAACAAGTATTTCCTTGGTATAAGAGAACAAACAAATCAGCCACATGTAACAGCAATGCCTGCTAGCAATTAGGACTGCTAGTTCAAAACAGGGATCCATAATTTACCTGGGGTTTTTGGGGGTTTTCTTTTTTAGAGAAGACAACCATTAACTATGTTCTTCTAGTGAGAGCCTGGTTATAGTCTTCCTCTTTTTTAGTGGTAAATGGAAATAAACATTTTATAGCCTGGTCTTAAAAAAACACCCTAAGTATGATTTTAATCGTGTTCACAACATATCCAGTCTCATTTCATAACAGCCTGTCTGAATGTTACTACTGCGATGTCTTAGGAAAGAAAGGCATCTAAAGAGAGAAAGACAACATACCTCCACTTCAAGATCTTGTCTTTTGGGATTGTGTACAAAGAAAGTGAAGTTTTCCTCCCATACTGGTTCATTGGTCTTGTATCGAATCTGAAGTCAGAGAACAGGAAGCACTCAGATTATAAAACAGTTTGAAGTTGGTGTCAAGAGTTGAGTACATTTTTCATTGTGGCCTTGCAAAACTTATGTCTGAAACTTGACATATTTAAACAAAGGCCAGTGGGATCTACCCACCCACAGCATATATAATATCACACATAAAATTACACAAGGACATGTAGTAGAATGAACTTCACAGTGCTCATTCGAAAAGCTATCTCCAGGAGCAAAGGACTTGGATTATTATCTCTGTTCTCTAGTGCATATCAAAACTAAGACTGTACATAAGATCTTCTTTTGGCTTCTTCATGTCACAAAGCCTAATTAGACGTCCTCTCCCTGTGGCTCACTGACACTTCTACTTAAAAAAAAAAGTCACACCCATATTGCATATCTACCTATCTAAGAACCCCTTTGCTGCTGCCATTTATTTTCATCAGCTGTCTGAATGCAGAGAGGTTTGTTATGGACAGGACAACAGGAATGCTGAATGCCTGTCAGAAACAGAGGGATCACCACCAAGATCAATCTCATGACTGGCAACTGTTACAGGCCCCTCAGTGAGGAATGGGACATGGATGGTGCCTTCTGACAACTCAAAGCTGTCTCTGGTCTGCACACAAGGTTCTCACTGAGATCTTGTTTTTGTTTGAATACTTGTCAAAATCCCAAGTATAAACAAAGTAATAAAGCTCCTTCCTCCCACCTAGAAAAGTGAGGAAAAAACCTCCAAGACTTAAACTTAACTAGTTATATATTTACATGAAAAAGGGAAAATGAAAAGTAGACAACAATATAACACACACCCACAAAGTTGGATATAACAAATTGTCCTTTTACCTCTCCATTCAACAGAAAACTGAACCTTTCCAAACACAAATGTCACTATTCCGGCTACAAAATCACCCAAGAGAACTCAACCTCCCAAGGGACAGCCTCAAGCAGATTGAAAACTAAGAATAAACATTTTACTTTCCTGTAGATAACACAGCAGTGAGGTGGTGCCAGACCTAACTCAGAATGGCAGCAGCTCCTGCCACTACCACAGCCATGATCAAAAAGACAAGCACTTTCTCTGCCACTGTATTTGTATTTGAGATGACATTGGAATATGTTATGGAATCCCTCTGGCCAGCAGAAGTCAGCTGTCAGCTGGCCTGGCCCAGCTCGTGTCAGCTGATAATCTAAACCCTGCTCTAAAAGCTAAAGCCTAAATTTAGCCCTACGCCTAAAACCCAGGACAGAGCTGCAGCTACTCCCATGTTTTCTAGAAGGGAACACTGTGGAAGGACTCCTCCAAATGACTAAAGATCCCACCTCTACTTACAGACAGTTTACACTGAGCAAGCACCATTCAATCTTGGGCTGCTTGTTGGCAGTTTCAGTGCTGGTGGTAACAGTGCAGTGTGTGTGCTCGATGGCCTGACAGCCAAACGCCAAGCCCACAGAACCACCAAGTATTTGAAGATAGAGCCAAGTATAAAGAATAGGAACTCACCTTACTTTCCTGTGCCTTGTGTCCAACTGACAGCAAAACGAGTGGGTTGGGATTGCTGTTTATTTTCTTTCCTGACTGGTAAAGAAAAAGCAAAAACTTTGCCTTCAGAATACAGTGAAACCTCTCTCCTCTGAAACTAATGACTGAATCTTAACAATACAGATTATATGCATCTCTTATTTTTAGTATTTTATTCAACCAGCTTGTATGGCAGACTGGCTAATAACTGGTGAACAGACCAACATGAAGGCATCGAACTGCCCTGAATATGCTGAAGCAAAATGCTGAAGCAAAATGCTCCCTTCCATTTTCTCTGAATGAAACTGGTAAGGTGCAAATTCTTATCTTTTAATGAGCATTACAATCCCCAAAGCTAATGAAGCATAGTCAAAACGGCAAAATGAGTATTTCATGCAGATGGGAGATATGAAGAAAGCACAAACTCAAGAACTTTCTATACATTGCTTTACATTGCTGTAGTACTATTAAATTGGATGTGATACCAGAACACTGATATTCCTTCCTTTTAAGTCTGGGGAGAAAGAAGATGCATTATAATGTACCTGAGGGATATTTCTACAGTTTACCAAATGCTCTTTATTAGAGAATCAACCATCTGCCATATCTGAGCCTTGCTCACCAGCTGTATAGTACTACATCAAACTGTGAAAATAAACATCAGTTTAGAAACAAATTATATATGCAAAGGAACATTCCCAACTACATTTCTTTCACAAATTTCAATTTAACCTAACAAAAATTTAAGTCAAAATAAAATTTAGACATGAAAGTTAATCATCTCAGGCAGGTGTTAATGCAGTTTAAAAGGCCTAGAAAATGTAGGATACATGGTTAATAATGTACTTTGAGTTCTACCCTGTAGGAAATGTTCAGATCAGGTATGGCAACAGGAAGTTAGTTAAAATCTACTTAATGCATGTAAGGTCACAATTACAACCAAATGATTTAAATATTTTTTACTTCTGAACTAACAAAGTGCATAGTTTAGACATTTTTTGGATCTGAGCTTACATTTTGGACATCATACTTTCACTATTATTACTCGACTTGAATGTGACATGCTGCTGTAACCTTGCTGTCCTTTAGCAATGAAGCCGGTAAGAAAGCACTCCTTTCTTGGATGAATGCCGCTTTTTAAAATTATTTCTAATAAAAAATGTTTAGCTCTCAAGAAAAACAGAATACAAAGGTTTATAGAACAGAAAGGAAGTCAGATTACACTGCAGCTGATGGTGTTTTAAAATAGTAGGTGATATATTTCATTTTTTTCTTTGTCCATAAAACAGTGCCTGAAACTCTCTTTTCTTCATAAAATGATGGAACTACTGGAGTTGACAGAAAGACCCTGTTGCTTATGCTGGTATGCAAATATAAATCATTTTAATTCATGCTGAATAGGTAGCAATATGCACACACACATGTAATGCCCCTCTAACACCTGCCACTGACAGACTGATTGTTGAGTCATTTAAAGACTGCCCCTTACCCAGGTTTCCCCAGCTGAGAATTTGGCTTATGCCTTCCAAGTTTGCCTATCAAAAAGCTTGCTATCAAAATTCATTTAGATGTAAAAGCTTCTGAAAACATCCAGCAGGAACAAGATTATTTCAACACAGTCCTTCAGAGTTGACTGATAAAGCACCACTCAGCATGTAGAAGATGTCTTAGCTTTCATGTCAGCTTTATTCTTTAGTTACTGCTACAAATTAGCTCTCAGCATGACTTCTCCTCCCAGCCTTCTAAAGCAGTCTATGCTCACTGAACTCATCTAAAGTTCAAATTACCACAGAAACAGTGCTTTACCAGTGTCTTGACAGCACCCTGAAATCAAATTTAAGTAAAATGGAATTGCACTAAATATATATCTGGCAACAGAAATTCCTCCCAGAGTCTGAAGGGAAGTGTTGTAGGCATTTGTGCATTTCCTACTACTTTTGTGACCTTAAATGGACAACTATATTAGTTTTACCTTCAGGGCTTTCTGAACAGCAGCCTTCTTCAAGCCATCAGGGTTAAATTCTAACGGATTATTCTTTTAAGTCAGGAGAGAATGAACATAGGAAGGGTTAATAAGTCATGCAATGAAGCAATTTCACAAGGTTAATTCATTATGACATGACAACGTAGGACAAAGCAGGGAAAAAAAGAAATCATCTAAAACAAACCCAACATCTTTCAAACAAAATGATGAAGGACACCACCACAATAACAATAATGGCTGACAAAACTGGATTTTTCCTCTTCTCCTCTGAATGTTTATATTCTGCTTTAAAAGTAATATACCCACTTTTAGTCTGCTTCTATTTCCCTTATTTTTTTTACTATAATAAAGATAATTCACAAAATAGGTTTTATTTAATGCCTGATGCCCTCAGAACTGCCTTCTGAATGAACCTTTTTAAAATGTGATTAAGCATATTCCCACAACACAGAAGCTTCTCTGATGACAAGTCAAGTAATTACATGAAGGAGTCCCTTTCTGGGAGAAATTACAACACCTAGAGCATTGATAGGGACTTGGATCATTACAAAAGTCATAGCTGTTTAAGCCTCTTCAGACAAATCATGCAAACATCCCAAGCTGACTAGAATGAAGATCTACTGCTTTACTCAAATGCAAATACACCAACAACAGGAATTGGAACTCACTCAGCAGGACAAAAACCTCTGACTACTTTCAATTAATTAAGGAAATTTTAAATATATTTTAAAATAATATATAGTTCTTTAAGTGACACATGTAAAGTACAATAATGTCACAGAAAATTTGCATTCAACTCTTAAGAAATAATTTCAGAAAGTAAGATTTTGCAATAAAACAGACTTGAAGTTAGTATACTTATGGCCGGCTTTTTATTTAAGCCCACATTTTTGTTTCAAGAGAATTCTGCTTTAGAAGCTGTAGTGTGTGGCAATAAAAAAATTGCATGGCCTTTTAAAACATGCTAGTTTATGAACAGCACGATATTATTAATGCTCTGCTGAAAGAAATGCCTTTCTGAAATGAAAATCCAAGTGACTAAAATTTGAAGAGAGATTTAATCTTTCTGCAGAAATGTTTTTTTACATTTTCTTTTGGGGTGTCATATCCTCAAGTTGGCCAATATATTCAACAAGATTCCTGGCATCCTGTTTGAAAATTTCTATTTCAGAATGAACGTACAATATGATTATTAAACTGGGGAGAACCAGGGCTGTCCTTCACACAACTACTTCCATCCCACATTTATAAGGATGCAATGAGTGTCCTCTACAGGGAAGCAGTTTGGAATTTTAAACTGCCCCTCAACTTACTGGGCATTTTTCCTTCACATTTGCACCTGCATGTTCAACACATATCCCTTTCCCCCTACATTACTATTTCAAAGAATTTTAAAAGTCAAAACCAAACCTAAGTGATCAGTTTTAAAAGCAGGCAACCAATGATTCCTGGATGTTAAACACATCTCAGTTCCTCTGGAATCACAGCAAGGATAGGCCAAGAGGGACATCAGCTGGAGCAAATAAGCTTAAGCCAGACTTCAGGTTTCAAGGGAAGGAGCTGCAGGTCCATGAGGATGGTGGCTTGAAAGGCTGGGAGGAAGGAGACTGGGAGAAGGAATGGGAGGGTTCAATATAAAAAGCCAAGGGAAGTCTTGCCTTGGGTGACAAAATAGTGTTGCTATGGCTCTGAGTGTCTCTGCAGTTGCAGGAAACGAGGATGGGTATCTAAGAACTGCACTGACAGCTGACACACCAGGGACAGCCAGGGACATTGGCAGTAAATCCTAGTAACAAACCCATAAATTATACAACAAACTGGCTTGTTATTAAGCCAGCTCCTAATCAATATGCTTTGGAGTACAACTCCTAATTTGCTTGGAGTTAACACAGAGCTTTAGAAGTTTCTAAACCTACGAGTGCATCCTCAACTGATTAACCAGAAGACAGTCACTGATCGGTAGGTGCTAATTTAAAATATGAATAATTTTTATGTTATATAGACACCAAAATTGTTATTAATCATCATAAAATTAGTGCAACTTTCAGAAATTATACCCAGAACACTATTCATACTCCTTAACTTCAGATAAATCAGATCTAGATGGGCATATGTCTGAATTTGGTGTCACAAATGTAGAATCAGTTGGGTTGGAAGAGACCTCTGAGATCATCAATTCCAACCCTTAATCCAACCCCACCTTGATTGCCAGATCATGGCACTCAGTGCCACGTCCAGTCTCACCTTAAAAACCTCCAGGGTTGGAGAATCCACCACCTCCCTGGGCAGGCCATTCCAATGCCTGACCACTCTCTCTCTAAGAACTTCTTTCTGATATCCAACCTAAACCTCCCCTGGCAGAGCTTAGGCCCTTTGTAGCTTTGCAGCAGTCCAACTATCTAAAAAGGAACAGGGAGCACTTGGGATTTTTCTCTCCCTATATAAAGTGAGCTCCCGTTTTTAACTCTGAACACTTCTCTCCCCTGTAAACTCTGTTCCATGCTAAGTAGACACTGAACTTGTTGGTGTGAATGTTTGCACAATGCCGTGTGTGCAGAGATGCCCTGAGAACAGCAGTTTGGGACTGCTGAAGCTGTTTGTTATCCCGGGGCTGCTGCATCCTGTCCTTTCTCCCAGCCTGCAGCCAGAACCCTCAGCCTCCTGCTGCCAGAGCAGCACCTGTGCCTGGAGGACCAGGCAGTTCCCAGCGCTGCTGAGGCAAATCCAGACCCAGCTTTCTTCACGTGGTTGCTGCTGTTCCCCTTTGATTCACAAATCAGGTCAGGGATTGGCAAAGTTTTGTCCAATTTCTAAGTATTGTTGTTCTATATAGACATGTACTAATGCAAAGATTCTGAGATCAACAAAAAGTATCACGGCTACACTCTTAATAATTAAGATGTATCTGGTATTTGTAAAACTAAAAGAAAGAGGAAATACTTATCATTTTTAACACCAAGATGACTGAACCACAGTTTATGAACTGCATTTCTTATTAATTTTTAACAAGATTTGATAATGGAAGTAACCTTTTAGGTACTTTTACTTCTACACAAAACTGAGGGAAAGGGCCACAGGAAAGGGTTTTACTGTGATTTGAGGGTGCAGGGAGGGGAGGTGGAGCAGTGGGAAAGGTGTTTTTAAATCAGGGATTATGATGTAGCCAGCCAGTAACAAATTTATCTGCACAGTCTACAAAGGCATACCCACCTCCCTCTGGCAAAGAGTTCTTATTCTGAACAGATTCTCAGTCTTTTTGAAGATACCAAGGTTGTGTTTACAGATTTAATGGTAAGGTGTTTAGAGGGTCATCGGTTTGTAATAATTTCATAATATTAAATTCAAGCAAAAAATATTACTTGGTGGTTGACGCTAGCCTGGATTTTCCTGTCTACAGTCTAATTTGAAAAAAAGAAAAGGAGCTTGGGAACTTGCAAAACAAGGAGGATCATGGAGTGAAATAGAATTTACAAGGGAATTAATAGTTCGGGGAGCAGAAAAAACTACACCCATTTTTAAAGCAACACTTGAACTAGGGTGGAGAGGTTGCAAGTTCTTACAAACATTGAATGCATCACCTTTTAAAGAAACTACAGGGATGCTGGCTGCAGTATTTATTAGCTTGGTTTCTTTATAATAAAAGCCAACAATTCACCAGCACACAATGTGCTAGTACAGTATGCATTTTCTTTCTAAATGAATCAGTAATTTAAGTTAAATGTAAGAGTTTTTACAACAAAGTTATCTTGGGTTTTTATCATAAAAGGTTAATTACTTACCCAATGATATGCTGATCAATGAAATTTAAGTAGCCTTTAAAATGCAATAAAAATAGCACAAAAACAATGCACACTTGTTGAAACCATGCAGGAAAACAAATTGCATGCTCTCATTCCACTAGAGTGAGTGGCTTTAGTCGCACTAATCCACACTCTGGCAGAGAAAAGGGACAATACAAACAATACCAGAGAACTCACAAATAGTGCTCTATAGAGTGAGGTAGTGTTTTCACAAAAGACTAGTCCCGATGCTCTCCTCTCTTTTAAGTATCCACACCCAAAGTTTCCCTCGTAGATACTCTTAGGAAGATGGAAATGGAAGGAGAAAGCAGAGTGATGGGATTGTGGCAGAATGAATGCATAAGCAGCTTTACTACACAAAAAAGTTAAGGAAAACAGTCAAAGGATTCCAGAGAAAACAGCAGATAACAAAAAGTAAATATTTGTCATTAAAAACAGTTTCATCTGTTAAATGACTTTCTGTAGCACAGCAATGTGAAATGTTTTTTGAATTTTATTTTTTATTAATTATTCAAATATATTAACCCACTTTCCAAGTTCACTCCTGGTAGTTCATATTTATATGGCAGGTCCAACTAAGAAAACTTAGAGACCAGCCTCCTAGATTGTTTCTATTTTTTTTTCAGATAATCCATTCCAGTGTCTCAAAAACCCACTATTCTGATACACCTGTGCAAAAGAAATGCCTGTGTTGGGGTGACTCAACACTGTAACTCAAACAAAACAAGGTTGAAGACATGATCTAAAATGTACCAGTGATAAGCATTAACTTAAGGCAGTTTTCAAGGTAATAAAAAGTACTTATTCATCTAGAAAACATTTCAGCTGTAACATTAAAGTTGTGCAAAAAAGTCTTCCAAACTATTAATATGGGTCAGTGTCATTTTAACTCTTCACTTTCATTGAATTTTCTCTTCCCCATGAATATAAGCAATTCAAGAGAGTGATTTTTGCTCTTACTCTGCACAATCCCTATCACTGAACATGAACAAAACGTGAGAAACCAGCAGACTTTCGTGTCTTGTAAAGGTTGTTCCATATTAGAATCCTATGGACATATAAAAGCTGTATTTACTGTAATTCACTCCAGTTTGTGTAGCAGCTCCATGACATTGTCTGTACAGAATGTACAAGAATATTTCCTGTTCTCCTGCATGAAGGTGTTTTTCCATCGTACTTTCCCCAACCTGGCTGTGAACCTTTTTGTACCTGGTTTTGGAAAACTTTATTTTAACACAGTATCATATTATTTTATTGTTGTAAACTTGTACATGGAATTTTCAAGTGCTCCATGCTATCTTCTATTATATGCTTTATAATACTGGAAAGAAATTACTTGAAGTTAAATTCTGAGTCAGTTGTAGCAACTGCTTTTCTGAGCTGGTAGAGCAAGGGAAAAATCAGAGGGTTGAACAGGTCCCACATTATGATCATCATTCTCAACCCCCCCAGGCAATCTTGTACTTAGACAGAACATTAGATGCAGCAATAAGAAATTTGGGATCCTGCTCTCAAATTTCCTAACTGGCCAGCTTTGTGAAAGGAATTTCCCCCTTCTGTGCCTTGGAATTTAGAGATCTACTAATTAGAAGTACTCAGATTAAAATATTGTCCTCAAAGGCAGGTAGAACTCAAGACTTCCAACCTAACCTTCCTAAAGGAGGGAGAAAATGTTACAGAATGTTTGTCAAAAACAGGAAGGGAAAAAAATTTGACTTATGACAAAGTCTCTCAGTATTTGCAGGAGAAGTTAATCTAATAGAGGGAGGCAAAATTGTATGGAAAAGACTGGAAATTGTGGATGAGAGAACTTTAAATCACTTATTTTAAGTAAGAGGCTTTAGTGTATTTTAACAAATGTATTACATTTGTTTATTCAGTGGTAGAACAAGAAAATACAGATATTGGTTCAATTAGATCTAGTGCACAAAACAGATGGCAGACACTTTTTCTGGGTGTTGCAGTATTCGGATTCTGGGTGTTGCAATATTCTGAAACGGATGCTCAACACACCATAATTCCATCCTATTACTGCTTACTCTGTCCTGGAGTAATTCTGTTCCTTTTTTTGCTGCATTGCAGAGTTAACCAGAATTCAATACAGTGAGGTTAAAAAAATAATGCAGGGATCTATTCCAAATGAGTCTTTCTACCTTTTAAAATAGCTTAGAAATACTACTTACAAACTCTGCTCTATACACCCTGGAACAACCACGACATCACTAGTCAGTGATATAAATTGTTTGGGCTACTAAGGTTTCATTTTTTAACACTGATACAGCATTTTAACTTAAAATCCAGCAGATAAATTTGCAAAATGCATGCAAAAAAATCCAAGGCTTGAAAACTATATTCCATGGTTAGTATTTTAGTCATCACTTCTACAACTTCTCATGTAACACCAATGCTGAAAACCAGCAAAACTCAATGGTAAGCTTCACATATCTATTTATGGTAGGGTTTACTTTGACACTGCTATAATTTACAACCAGAACAGTACTTTACCAACAAGAAATCAGTTCCAAAACAAGCTATTTCACAGTCCCATAGGATAACAGGACAGAATAATTTTTTAAAATTTTTTTGCATATAAACAATCCTCCAAACAACAATCTGATAGAAATCTTGTGCAAGTGCTCTGCCACTGTAACATCAACTGCACTGCACAGTATTCATTTCATGATGAAGACTTCAGTACCTTCAAATGTCCAGCAATACCCTAAGCCAGAGCAAGCAACTTTGCCTGACCCCAAAAAGTGGGTCTTCTCCCAGTCAGTTCCTTAAAATTCCTTATGCTAATCCCACACTATTTATGGAAAATGCTGTGTAACAAAACATGCAGCCTTTCAAGTCCAGGAAAGGAGCATTCTTTGAATAAAAACCACACTGATTAAAGAGTAAGGTTTTATTAAATACATACCTATAATACTGTACTACTAAAAAAGTGGACCTTACATTACACATTTTGAAAGGAGGGAAATTACAGAATCCATGGCATGATGTGAGTTAGTAAAGCAGTGTGTCAGACTACAGAGCAGGACATGCTGGAGTGGGCAAGAGAGAGCCAGGACCAAAGGGTGCCCACCAGAGTGTAACTTACAGGCAGGTTTCTGGCTGAGTCCAAGTACAGGATCAGCAATGCAGATGAAAGCCCATCATTGGCTTGGTCTTTGTCAGCTCTAATGCTGGTCAGCACCTAAAACAAACACAGTGTAAGCCTTGCTGAAATCAAGGACTGTTATTTCTCTCCATTGCTGAAAAGTATTTTAAAAACATCTTCCAAAATGCAAACATTCACAAATTCACCCCATGAAACAGAAAAAGTAAGTTTTCAAGACCCATATAGATATTTCAAAACCACTTTTATGGAAATTTCCATCCCATTTCCCTTATTTTTTTTTTTTTTAGATTGGACAGATTGTAATATCATATCCAGTTTTACATCCCAGGCTAATGAAATGTTAGCTGCTATTCTCAAACAGCAGCATTAAGAGAAAAGAGAATGACAAACGCATTTTAAAATCCTATGCCACAATAGTAAATGGACATTTATGAATGGTTTGAGATTTCTAAAGACAGACAGGTTGGAATAAGGTTACAGATTTACCCAAATTCATAACAGCTAGGGAATTAAATTACTTATGTACTCAACAAAAAAAACCCAAAAAAAACCCCCAAAAAATAAACCACACAAAACCCAACCCAACACCCCACTACAATTAAGGTTAGAATAAAAGTCATGTGCTCATTTAATACCTTGTCTAGATTGTCAGCAGTTGGCATCAATGTGAGCCATTCCAGTTTTAAATGCAACTTTCCTTTGGACACTTCATCCAAAGTAAACCACTGAAAATTAAGCAAAGTAATGTGAAATAATCTGACACCAAACAAATAATGATTGCAATTGGTTCTTCAGGACCTTTAGGAAACATGAGAAATCTCTTAGAGCTGAACTCTGCATGAACTGAAAAAGTCTGATTAATTGTTTGAAATTCATACAAAATATTACAACATAGAAAAACAAAAACAGCCAGACAAAACTAACTGTATATTATACAGTAAAAGCATGTTTAAAATACCAAGAGAATTCTTTAAATTCTGCAAAGATGTTCTTGGAATACAAACCCTGCATTAACACTGCTATAAAAAAACCCTCTTACATACAGGAAAAAAATTAGTCTGCTCAATCTAATAATAGTCAAACTGGGCAATTAACTATTCTCTTGAAAGAAAAACCTCTCACCAAATACAAGTTACTATTTTTTGCATTTTCACAGTGGCAAGTTTAAAACCCCCAGACGGGCATGGAATAGCATTATTTTTGAGATTTCACCAATTCAGTTATTCCTTAGACCACTGTAGGGATCATTGTGGATCTATTTCTATACCATTAAGGTTGGTTTTGTACATACAAGAACTATACCCAAGAAAAAATAACTCAAGAACAACTACATACACAACATATGGGTCTTTAACCAAAACATCCTGAACTTACCTCATCTAGAAGACGTTCCTTTTCAACTTCAATTAAATCTATCATCAAACTAGAAAAAAGGGAGAAAATGGGTATTTTAGCCAAGAAGCAGAAGGTCTAATACAGAACTCAAAGCCCACCCTGTGCTTGCTGAGTATCAAGGCTTCCACTGAGATCAAAAGAGCAGACTACTATTCTTTTAGCCCCTAAGAAGTAAGGAATGAAATGGCTGAACAGAGATGAGTGCAGGAAAATAGAAAATATGCCTATACTAGAGCACATTTTGGAGCTGTAAGAGCAACTGGTACAATATGGCTCAGGTATATATGACCAAAATCTCAAAACAGAGACCACAACCCACTGGTAACAGCACCTGAACACCTGCTGTAACCAAATTCATGCTTTGGCAGTGTCTGGGACAGTGCTAGTTCCCATGGGCTAAAAATGTACCAGGGAATGAATCTGCTAAAAAGCAAACAGGGCAGACAACTGCATGCCAGGGCATGAGCATATGTCTGGCTTTTTATTTTGTCACTACTGATGTACACGTTATCTCACTTCCCCCACCACCACTTCAGTGTAAAAAAAGACTAAGATTTAGGGAAGTGCAAAAAAAGAAAAGTAGCCTTTGTACCACCTGCTTCTTTATTTTAAGGAGAAGACAAGTAGGTACTGTTGCTCCTGTTAAGAGAGAAGGAGCTGGAAAGATAAGGGAGTTCTACTCTGTATGGAAAGCAACAATGGGAAGCTCCAAAACTCTGCAAGAAATAAAGGTGACAAATTACTGGAGAAAGAAGCTCTGACTGAAGCCCTGAAATGTTTATGGGTAAACACTTCTGGCCTATGGAATCTCGAGTGACTCATGTTTGCAAAAGCATTACAGAAATACTTTTTCCTTAATCAAATAGCTAAGATGAGCTCTTAGAGAAAAACAAACTGGACAGTCATTTGAAAGGTATGAAGATGAAGAAGATATACAGTTATAAAACTGTATTAACTTTGCCTGAAGAAATAATTAAGACTTAGCACTAGCTGATAAACATTAAACAGCAAGGGTATAATTGTGGGTACCCACAATACTTACCTTATTTTCTTAAAAAAATATGTAAACATATAGATGTGTATATACACAGACAAGCACATTTTAATATAAATATATTTACATATATGAAGTAATTAGGGAGCTACTTACTACCATAGTTTTGAAAAGATAATTGACTTATAAATACAGTTATATAGCAGAACCACAACTGCAATAAAATAATACAAAGACTACATCACAATTCCTTTTCAATACCTACAAACATGTTCTCCATAACATTTACCTTCCCAGGAAGTCATCTTTATCTGGGTCTTCATCGAAGAGCTCAATCTCCAGCTCCTGTCCTGGATGTTCATACACCAAGGCCTGCAAGTACAGGGAGATGGCACTGTCAGTGGTTAAACTGACTGTCTTGGTCCAATGGCACAGGAACAGAAACACACTGAGCTGCAGTGCCTTTGTGTAATACGATTAATCAATAAGCAAATGCTTTTAAAAAATTCAGTTTAATGAGTACAGCAAGTATAAGAGCTTTCCAGATAAGACAAGGGTCTAAACTGCTTTTCAGAATTACTGGTGCTTAGTCTAGACCAAAACAAAAAAGTATATACATCAATGAGGAATTTCTGTTTTGCTACAGAACTCTGGACTCTTTTAGCTCCTTGAGGATGTTCCCAGAGTTATATTCTTTATCAAAAGAAATTTTAGAGGACAACTTTACAGAACATACGACAAGGTATTTCTATTGGTTATACCTCATAAACTTCATTCCATTTTGGATTGAGATTTTCTTTGATGACCTTGCTTTGGAAAATCTGGTTGCCCACACGGATGATTCCATAAGGATCTGACTTTCCTTTGACAATCCCTTTTAGGTAAGTATCTTTCCCCTCCAGGTCCTGAGCTTCAATGAAGTGTATCCTTAGAACACCCTGGAAAAGGAAAAGATGAGTCTATGTAAATCTGATAGCTTCCAGGTACCATTTATGTAATGGATGTTTTATAATTTCCATTGTGATTTCCTTATCATGAAACTTAGTTGGACATATTGTAAGTAGACGGATATTAATGTTGATTGCATGCACACTATATTCTTGTAACTTAAGAGACTCCTGCAAAGAAAAACTGTCATCAACCATCAGAAACATGCCAGTTATATCAAGAAATACCATGGTACTGGAAGTGAGTAGTAATAAATAGTAACAACTTTTAAGTGAAGCACATCAACAGTAATTTACAGTGATAATACAAACCATATGCTACTTAATTTTTAGTCTGTACAGTTGAACTGTATTTCAGCAAGTAATATGTTTAAGATTCTAGCAAAACAAAAAAAAATCTTTCTTGGTGTTCTTGTGAAACATTAACTCCACAGAAATTGCTTATAAATTAAATCCATTCTTTTCAGTGACTGAATTCACAGTAACTTGTACTACTGCAGCAATCCTATTTAGAAATTCACTTGTGTGTCTTTAACAGTTACTACTACAGAAAAAACTAAATCACAAATTATTAGTGTTGACAGAAACACGCTCACCTTTGGTATAGGAAACCGCAGCTGAGCAATCTGCACTTCACTGACAAGGGGGACTGTAATTCTGTTTGGAAGGACCAAGTAGTTGGATATTATATCCAGTATTATTGTATCTGATAAGCCACTGTTGGAAAAAAGAATCCTCAGTTACTTCATAGGAACTTAAGATGTTATGTCACACCAATATACTCCTTTTGCTGCTTAAACACCTAAATGGAGAAAATATTTGCCTTTTTATTTGCCTTTTCTGCGGGGATAGAAAACACATCTTGGTCTTTAAACAGTTTTTTTAATAAGGGATTCTTGCCCAAATGGCCACCAGGTGGAAGCAGCTGACACTGAATAGCAGAAGCCACAGGGATGAATATAAAGTTCCCATTTCCCTGCCACAGCCAAATTCCCCCCTTACCCCCACCTTCTAAAACCAGCGATTGCCTAAGTTTTCTTGCGTGCATTGCATACAACCAAGCAGATGGGAACTGTTTCCTTTTGTATTTCAAAAATGGTTTAACTGTCCCTGGAAGTTTGGCTACTCATTCTTGCATTGTTAGGAAACCAGTCGGCCTCTGGAGTGGGCAGGACCTTCACTTAAACCAGAGACACACTGAAAAAAAAGGTCGTGGCTGAGTAAAATGTAGCCTGGGGAAGCAAAACAGGTTTTGTTCTGTGAAAAGGGAGTGGCAGTGCAATCACCCTGGTGATGAATCATTTAAAAACCCAACCCCACACCCTGCCACAAACACAGAAAAGAGAACGACTTCCTAAGCTGCAAGTTCACTCAGTTTGGGTCTGAACTGACAACCAGCAGGGCATTTCCAAACCAAGAGCACTGGTTACTCACGCTGCCTGCACGGGCAGAAGGCAGAATGGAGGGGCACAGTGCAGCCTGGGAAACAAGTACCCAGGAAGAGTTCAGAGGATGTAAAAGGTTCAGAGAGAAAACGTTAACAATGCCTGAGATACTCTGAATTGCTGCTGCACTCTGACCAAAGCTGTAGAGCTGTCTCTGGGATGAATGATTTCTCCTCCTAAATACACTTCATGATTTCCTCTTTGTGAAAGCAAAATGCAGATAATGTTTGTTAACTTAGAACGTTTCTTGGACAAAGCACTTGTGTGTGAGCACCTGGGGAAGTATTCTTAGGACTGACTGCAGCTGAGAGTAGCTCTGACTCAGGAGGCAACATGAAAACAAAAATGCTGCAGTGTGAAATGTATACAATATTACATTTTCATTTCGGAAGAAAATGTTGTAATGAGCAATAACCACTATGCTAGAGAAGGGTAACAGAATGAATCCATTAAATACCAACTGGCCCATTAGAACTGCACACTGATCTTTCCTGCCAGAGCTTTGCAGCCTGCACAGCACAGCCTGCACAGCACAGCCCACTGCCACTGCAAACCCAGACAATTGTGGCACATGATAGAACATTACTTTGTCATGGTGTCCTGTACAACAGCAACACAAGGAGCTCCGGGCTCCATCAAGATCAAGGGACAGGTCTGTGCAGACCTGTGGTTACAAAGAAGCAACAGTGGATAATGTTAAGACACTACTCAGAGGAAAAGTCTCCACTCTACTTCTGTGAGTTAATTCACATCTGCCCTAAAGAGGAGTCTTCATTCCCCTTCACACAGAGCTTATACAATCATATTTACCAAGATTTTCATTCTAGATTAATCCCAGAAATTCAGTTTTAGTAATTGATAAGACAACTATTACCAGAAGATAATGTTATCTAAAAAGTAGCTTCCTTTAGCCTTCATTTTAACATGTTGCTTTTCAAACCTTTCCAGTTCCATTTTGCTAAACATCCAGTTTTCAATTTATGTGTGCTAAACTTTCTGTGAAATGAGCCAAGAACATAGAACTCATTATTTTGTTAGAGTTGACATAAACATTGAAGATAAACTGAAGATAAACATCTCAAGCAGTCTTAACATCAAAAGGAAAACAAAAAGGCCGAGGTGATGGTAACTTCACAAGCAATGATAACAGTTCTAAAAATACAAGTCTGAAAGCAAAACTTCAGTAGAAAGATCAGATAGGTTCGG
Source organism: Pithys albifrons albifrons (assembly GCF_047495875.1). NCBI lineage: Eukaryota > Metazoa > Chordata > Aves > Passeriformes > Thamnophilidae > Pithys > Pithys albifrons. The sequence goes on from NC_092464.1 coordinate 10,566,752, forward strand.
TTTGTTCCTGCTTTTGTTAGTGTCCCTCCCTGGCAAGATGAGAAAACTCTGCCTTTATACTCCATGTTTAAGAGCAGATGATTAATGGAGAAAACTAACTGACCTGGGTCAGACAAAGCAAAGGAGCAGTGCAAGAGAGGAAACTTGAAAGAAAGGTTGTCCTGCTCTTCTCTAGTATTTAGTTAAAAATCACAGACATTATGAAATTAGCTACAGGCATAAATAAACCAACTCTGGACTAGCAAAAGGTTCAGAGATTGACTGATGTTCAAATAGAGCTACAGCAAATCTCCTTAAAGGAGAGAAATAAACACCCAGAAACACAAGACATGCAGACATCCCTGTCACTGGGGATTCACAATCCCTTCTGCTCAGACCAAACCCCAACTCTGTGATGCCAAAGGTCAGTCTCATAATTTTATCCCAAAATAAATGCTTGAATTTCACTGGAACATCTGAGAAAAAGACCCAGCATTAATGAAATTTCACCAAGTTTTGCACAAAGAAACTGGACTCCTAGAAGGTAGCAGACACCCTGTCTTCAAAAACACAGAGCTGAAAAACAACACTGACCATCTTAACTAATGAATTACATGAACTCTAAAACAACATGATGGTTTCATGCTGTTTAAAACTTTACTTGCAATTGGAATGCTCCCAGATACAAAATATTCTTCATGAATACAAGGTGGAAATGACAATCTTTTTCATTATTTTGCTAGTTAAAATAAGAGGTCTGATCTATGGATAACAGAGACAAAATACTGATAAAGCAACAGAGAAAGATGTATCAATTTCAACACTTAGGTTGATGCATCATTGATAAACAACTTCTTAATATCATAAAACTAATTGTTATTGGTTCTAAGTACAATTATTTTTTTCAGTTCACAAAAATGAGAGAAGTGTGAAATGTTTCACATGGTTTATTAGACCACGTCTTCAAAAGCCCAGTTTCATTGGAGAAAAATAATTGGCAGTTACCATCTCTCTTGTATTTCTCTCTATTTAGCTGTACCTAATTTTTATCAGGGAATAGGCAGCTATGTGTTTCCTGTGCTGTCTTTATTCATGCTGCAGACACAACACAGCTCTCACTGCATGGAGTTTTTACTGCATCTTCCAGCAACTTAACATCCTCCCATCAACCACATCCCCTCCTGACAGCACTTGAGTATCTTCTCACAGCCTGGCTCCTCTCACACAGAAATTTTAATTCCACCTCTAAGCTATACTAATGATGGAATATCAATTACTTTTGTATCTTCCTCCTTGTGGAAGTCACATAGGAAAAGCAATGGAAGTTGTTAACAGCTGAGAGGAAGCTGCCAGCAGCAGACACAGAAATTCAATTAGTAGAAGACATTTGCAAACAAAGTATGAGTAAGCACTGCAGCCAAGAGCCACTGGACTAAAGAGGTACCTGTGGTGGCAGCAATCTCTTGTCCATCATTGTTTATAACAACTACAGTATATCAAGTTGTCATACCAAAATATACAACTTATCTATCCAGATAAGTAAAACACATACTGCAGTGAAGAAACGCTGGCAAGGTAGAGGGAGGAGTCTGAGTCCCTGCAGCTACAGTTACTATAGAAACCATACCACATCCACATGGCACCACTCTCTGCATGTGTGTCCAAGTTTGGTTGCTCTGGAAACCATAAACTTGAGTTATTTAGTGAGACTTTGTTTACATCTGAGGCTTTGTGTTTGCAGCCAGGCAAGTATGTAGCAGGATATGAATCTCAGGAGCCGAGTAAGCTTGAGTACCAGATGTAAATTTAGTCCTGTTATGTCAAAAGAACGAGTTATTACTCAGGAGATGTATTTTGGAAGCCATTTTCTTTCACTCATAAAGAAAATCTCTTCCCTCAGAGGCAGCCTTAAGCAGGCTTGAAACATGAGCAATTCTTGCAGCCATTAACCTACTTAATGCAAGTTCTAATTTCAAACTGTTCAGCTGGGATTCCATGCAAGGGCTTCATGTGTCTAAGTAAAGCAAAACCTGCTTCACTCACAAAACTGAGTGCTAAAGGATTAATTTAATACTTAAATTCAAACCCTGTTTTTAAACAATAAAAAATAGTTCTGGAGTCAGTCAACTCATGAGACTGTGAGATCTAATAAAAGGAGCAGTCACAGAATACAGGCATGTATCAGATCCAACATTATCTCCTTAGCCATTGTCTCCATATTCAAAAGCCCCTGGTGATCTATTACAACTTGATAATTATGAATATATTCACAGATTTAACTTTATCAGGATTGCAGTGATTCAAAGCAGCTTGGTTTTCACCTCTATTGATGCTTTTTTTTGGAGTTTTATCATGTGGTATTAGGAAAAGCTCTGCATAAGCAAAGCATTTTTATAGCTATATATGGTCAATATTTATGCTATTCCATTTGATCTTCACATAATAAACTGAAAGCTTTAAAATTAGGTACTTAAAGAGGTTTTTATAAAGTTTATTTAAGTACAGTCTTAAGGTATTTCTAACTACCTTTACACAAGCAAATAGAGATGGACTGGCATACAAAGCCAGGAGCCCAGATGTTGTGAACCCACTGGCATGAAATAAAGGGCTCCTTGTCTTTCTGCTGTCCTAGGAGATGGCAAAGAGGAAACTCCCAAGATTCTGGAGATCTGGAAAAGCTGAGAACACTAAAAAAAGCAGATTAAAAACTGTATTTTCAAAATATTGCTATAATAAGACCTACTAGATGTACTTTTGATATATTTTGACTTGTAGCAAAATCACTGCCTTCTGCAAATTGAGCAATTTCAGATAATTCTACATTATGAGATAGCTGCTCAGCGTCATCTAACCTAAAAATGATTTAACTTATGGCCTTCAGATTTCCTGGGTGTAGTAGGGTGCAGATACATCAAACACTGCTTTAGGTATACTCACTTCAGTCCTGGAACATCCAGAAGATTGGTCAGTCCAGTCCAGTTAATTTCCAAAAGCTGTGAATTTCAGAGAAAAGAGGAAGGAAAAAAATCCAGAGAAAAGCAACTTAGAATTCATAGCACTGAGGAAATAAACCAGATCACTGTAGATTCTCATCTGTGGTGAGTTACTAACCAGTTTCCAGGATTTTCTTAAACAAACAAAAAAAACCCTTCTATTTTAGGGAAATTAATTGAATATATAAGCAAACAAATAAATCCAAACCCACCCAATTACCACCAAGGTTCCAAGTAACCCAATCTAAGCTATCTGCATGAAGAAAGGGTTTTGAGATTTCTCAGTTAAGAGACTAATTGTGGTGGTTCAGCTAAATGCTGAAACAAAACAAATCTCTACAAGAATATATGTTGCCTATTTCCACAAACAGACAGGAAGTCACCACCCAACATTCACTTTTAAAAAAAAATAGCACATATCTTTCTTTTACAAAGGGTCTATTAATAGCTTAATTAGTGATTTCCTTTGTGAATACTTCCACTGAAGATAACACAGTACATTTACTCACATAAGGAACATTGTTACTTAAGATACTTTTGTAATGGTGACAAAATATTTCAACAATACTATCTATAAACAACACTACATAGCCTACCTGTAACAAGCAATTAAGCAGAAAAAACCATCATTATCCTTTCATTGAAAAAGGTAGTAAGATGTAATCTGATATTCCAAAACAAAAGGCAAGACATATCATGGGATGTGCTGCAAGAATCTACACGAGCCAGCAACACACCCTTGCCACAAGCCAGGGTAAGGCTGTCCTGGGCTGCAGCAGCAAAACCCACTGGCTGAGGCAGGTGCCCCTTCCCTCTGCTCAGCACTGGAGCCACAGCTGCCCCTCAGCACATGCACATACTGCAGAGAGTCCAACAAAGAGCCATGAAGGTGATTAAGGGACTGGAGCACCATGTCACAAGAGGTGTCCAGTACCCTCCTTATCTTTGTGGCCCTTCTCTGGGCTTGCTCCAGCACGTCCATGTCTCTGCAGTACTGGGGAACCCCACACTGGGCTCAGCACTCCAGATGCGGTTCACAGCCTCCCTCCACCAGCTGGCAGTGCTGTCCCTAACATAGCCCAGGGTGCTGCTGGCCTTGGCCACAAGTGCACATTTCTGACTTCTGTCCCCCTTTCTCTCCAGCTGAACACCCCATCTCTTTTTCAGCAAAGCTGCTTTTCAGCCAGTCAGCCCCAGCCTGTCCTGGGGCACAGGGTGATTCCTTTCCAGGCACTGGACTTTACATTTCCATTTGCTGAATTTCATCAGATTCCTGCTGGCATGTTTCTCCAACTTGTCAAGGTCCTTCTAAATAGCAGTAAAACTATCAGGTGTATCAAGCACTCCTTCCAGTTGTGAGAGCACACTCTGTCCTGCCATCCAGGACAGTCATGAAAGTGTGTTGGCTCCAATATTTACCCCTGGGGTAACTACTGACTGTCCTCTGGCTGAACCTCATGTCACTGACCACAACCCACTGAGCCTTAGGAGTTTAAGCCACTTTTCAAACAAACTCATTGTTCAGTTATCTACTCTGTACTTCTTCAGTTTACCTATGAGGATGCTGTGGAAAGTGTCAAAAGCTGCACAGAAGTCAAGATAAGCAGCATCCAGAGTTCTTCCCTTCTCCACCAAGCCAGCCTTCTGAACATAGAGGGCTATTGGCTGGGGTAACCATGATTTCCTGCTCATAATTTCACCCTGGCTACTCTAAATCACTTTCTTGTCTCTTCTCCCTTAGCAGCAGACTGAGATCCCTGCCTGGGCCCCTGTGCCCTTAAACTGCCCCCAGAGCCAGGTGGTCACTTTTCATGTTTTCCAGATCTCCCTTGGGAATGGTGCTGAGCACCACATGGAAGAGCAGCAGTGGCCAATAGTTTGAGACAAATCTGAACAGTTGACAACATCCTGAATCTGGGCCCAGGCAAGCAGCAAACCTCTCAAGAGGACGTCAGGAGGGCAGATGGGACCTCTGACCCTGCAGCAAGACTTGCTCAGCACAGCCACTTCCCACTTCCTCCTGGTGTTTCAGTGTGGTTTGGGCTCTGCCGACTTGGATGCTCCCAGGCCCTCCTGTGCCACATTGGCCCCCAGTCTGTTCCACAGCTGCAAATATGGAGGTAAGAGCCATCTTCCTTGTGCCAGAAAACTGCCATCTTCCCTCATCATGGGCAAATGCCATCCAGTAGTGTCTCCAGAAAGTCAGAGATCCTGTTTCAGACGTTCCCTCTCTACAGAATCACACTAGATGCGTACATGAGGGAAACTAAATTCAGACCAAGCCACCTATTTGCCCATAAACATTGCCATATATGAAACCAGACTATCAGAATCCAAAGTGCAAAAATTCTCTCGTAGTTGTACAGAGATTGCTGACATTCATCCTTCTTCAGGTGAAAGTACAAAGAGAGCATTGGCTGCAGTACCACTTGGTGTTCAATGTCTTTTTTCAAGCATCTCATTTACAACTACTTTTGCCCACTTTCTATTAGAGTACTGGCAGGATTATTTCTGTGAGAAAGGGCTAAGGCACATCTATTTATGGAATGCTAGCAAGGCCAAATGGCAGTAGTATCTTCCAGAAGATGATAAGAACTAATTTGTTATAAAACGGGTTCATTTACATTGGTATGTAAGCTTTAGTTGTGCAGTTCAACAGTAACAAACTATGAGCCAGAACATAGAACATTTATATTTAGGAAAACTAAGCTAAATTCAGTGCATTCTTTGAAAATTAATTGCGCAAATTATTAGTCTCTGTTCTGCAATCTCTTCCTCAATCTAAATAAAAAAAAATGTTCAGAAATAAATAACTGCACCAGGACAAAAAGTCCAACTTAGTGTGAGTAACTTCAGTTTTGTGCTTCCTCAATCCTGCAAACCCAGAGATGCTTAAGTAACACAGCAAACAAGTAGCTAGGTGATAAGATTAACTACAGTTTGAGTTTTCAGACTAATTCTCTTGTTCTGATCACAAGTTTTAACTGTACATTTTGTGACACTTTAAAAACCTATGTAGTCTACCAAGGATCTGGAAGAAACAATTTTATACTGTTTTAAGACAAATCCCCCAGTTTATTATATGATTCATATTTTTTTCATTATCCATAGGCAAAACACAAGGCAAATGAACACCATAAATGCCTCCAAAAAGTGGTCCCTGCCCTAAGGTGTTTGTACCTGCATCTCATGTTTAGCAGTTTTACATAATGATGTCTTCAGACTAAATAGCAAATAAGAAACTATTTGCATTTCCTTTTATTTTAATTATTTGTTTAGTGTATTCCATCTGGCAATTAGCACAGCAAAGTCCTGTGCTGTCTCCCAAACAGACTTAACCCAATAAATGCATTGAGCAACATAATGCATGTTGAAATCTGGCATTAAGAAACATCTACACTCGACTGCAACATGTCACAGCGGTTTCTGTATTAACTGCCACAACCCAAAACAAACAAAGAAAAACCTAAGAGATATTACTGAGAACCGAAAGATTTTCCACTGACGTGACTAAAAAACATTTCAAAAGGTTGCAGGAGCATATGAAACACATACAGTGCCTATGGAACAACCTCACTGTCAGTACTTTGATTATTACACACCTCTTCTCAAAAACAGGGCTACCAATTCATTCTGACATCAGTCCCTAGAGCATGAAGAATGTAAAAAATAATTACACAAAACCCCTGAAAAAACAGTGCTACTGAGAGTGCCATTTAGACAAGAAATGCTATTAGTGCATACAATATGAGAAATTCTCTTCATTCACTTATTACACAGGAATAAATATAAAGACAAAGGCCAATTTCAGAACTGTTAAAGGCAAATCCTTTTCCAGGCAAAGTTGAAGCACAGAAATTAAAAAATGTTACCAAGGTTAAGCACTTTATAGGATTATTAGAAAAGCTTTGCAAATAAATCTTAAGCCATTAAATGTTTTAGAAGGAATATGAACCATCAAACTCCTGGCATAAGTCAAAGCTTTCACCATTTGAGCTTTGAAGGTAAGTTCTCCTTGCAGACAAGATTTGCTGCCTTCGCCCACCACAGAGTTTCCTTTCCAGTTCTGTCAGAAGTACCCAACAGGAACACACACTGTAATCTTAAGTCTACAGGTATTAGTGAAAAAGGCTCTTTTCTTTTTTTCTTTTCTTTTCTTTTCTTTTCTTTTCTTTTCTTTTCTTTTCTTTTCTTTTCTTTTCTTTTCTTTTCTTTTCTTTTCTTTTCTTTTCTTTTCTTTTCTTTTTTCTTTTCTTTTCTTTTCCCCAAGTTTCAGTGCTCTATCTCTCCCTGCTATCACCCTTACACTCCTTTCAGTAAGTTTGTTTCAGTTCTGCACTTGGCTTTCAAACATAATCAGATCAGCATAAGATACACCTTTTGTAATGTAAGAAAATAAAGAGTTTTCCAGAAGGCAACACTAGCTCAGAGAAATAGAAGTCTTGCACCTGCCGTAGTATAGAACTAGGATTGGCAGCAGATAAACTCACAGTACACTGAGAAAAAAGGGACGCAAATCTACAGAACTGCTTGGTATGCAGGAGGGAGCCCTTCTAGCCACAGTCCAATCAAATAATGAGGATTTTCCTTCTACATCTTGGGCACTGCCATGCCATGACTTCCTGGAGGAGATGACCCCCTAACCTGTGGTTCTGACAGCAGTTAAAGCAACATCACCATCCCAACTAACTGAAGAGCCCTACAGAGAAACAGGGAGTAAGCAAAAGACTGACTAATCTTCCATGAGGCACTGAATATAAAAAAATCCATATTTAAAAAATAGCTGAACAATATAATTTCCTTCTCTGTCACTGCTTTAAGCAATGCATAATTCCCTTAGTTTAGCTAAATTCAGGGAATGCCAGCTGGTCCTCTGCAGCAGAAATAACAGGGCACTGGAAAGACTGTGTTCAGGATTTGTCACCAAGTGAAATTCTGCCAGAAGCCAGAAACAACGTAGTGTGTTTCCACAACACATTGCAACTGAGAGAGATGATCTGCCTTGCAGGGACTCTCCCCAGCCAGCTCACCGGCCTGGAGTAGCATTTCAGACACCAGGTACACTTTACAATGAAACTGTATGTGTGTCTTGGCACTCAAAGCTCTTTCAATTCTTCCTCTGCTCAGAGGAGTGAAAACAAACCATGTGTCCTCCCTGAAAACCAAGAAATACATGTCTTATCAAGGCTCTGTACTGAGAACTAATGCAACACATAAACTGAGAAGAGTTTAAAAAAATAAAAGGCTAAAACTGATGAGCTTTATACAATATTGGGTGTTCTCAATACCCTAGAAACCTTTACAAAGGGAAAAATATGCACTGGTATGTAGAATACACCGGGCCATAAAGTTCACAGCCACACAAAAGGCAGCCTCTAACACTGCCAACCTTGTGGCTTGATTTGGCTGCCATAAGCACTACTAATTTCTCAGAAAAGAAGCCACTGAGTATTTTAAAATGCTGATTAACAACTTCCTGCTAATCAAGTTGTGGAAGCATAAGACTTCTGTAGGAAAAATTCAAGTTCTCCTACAGGGCACAGTGACACAATTCCATGGGATAAGCTGTGATTCTTCTCAGAAATTCACTACAAGGAAGGTATTAATATGCTCTTTTCTGTTACTTGTGACTGGTCATGCAGAAAGATGGTACAATTAGTCTGTTAATAGAGCACAACCATCACCACTGCAATGCTCAGTGCTAACATTACTGTAGTAATTTAATAAGTAACACTATCCTGTATATCTCCCCAGTAAATATATAAAAAACTCAGCCTCTCAAATACTATAGAAAGATTTCATCATTGCTACAGCATACACAGAGTATCTCTGCACAGGAACTGTGTTTTAACAGTAGTAAGTGTTCCAGTTGTCTCTGAAGATTTAAGTGAGAACTGCCAGAGAGAAAAGATGTAGAGCTGTGGGGGTAAGAGACAGAGCAGAGCAGTTTCCGAGCTGCAGTGACCACAAGGATCACAGCTGACCTCACACAAATGCAGTGCCCCTGCTGTTCCCCAGTACCAGCTCCTCACAGCTTCACTTCCAGCCATTCTCTCCACTCCCTTCTGCTTTCTGCCTTTCCACCACTCTGCATCTTGGTTTCACCCTCACTGCTCTTGGCAACCTCCCGATTCTCTGCTGAGCCAACTCAGGATGTTAAAATCCATCTGAAGGATGGGAAACTGGGCATTTCATGTTGTGTTTAATATCCTGCCAGCCTGTGGCCCTTAACCAGCTTCCTTCAGGAGCAGAAGTTTCAACACTAGTTTAGGAGAGACAGTAACACTGAATGGGAGGGTACATGGAGAAAAGAATATGGTACTGTGGAAGCACCAACTCTGATAGCCATTAAAACATCCCATAAGCTATCAAAATTTAAAATAACTGAAAAAAATTTAAGTTACAGCAAATTATAAGTATGCTGAGTAACCATGCCAATCATTCTCACTTTATAAGAACAAGACTAATTCTTAACAAATATTATTATAACAGTACCTACACATCAGTATTTATCCAGGTGTTTCACAAACACCTTTGAAAGAGGTTATAGAGTTTTGAAGTGAAGATACTGACAGTCTCATATGTCCTAAAGGCATTTTTGATCAACTAAAATCAAACCAAAACAACTTTATTCTGCATTCCCCACAAACACTTTATGGTTTCTCCAGCCATTTCTCCAGGATTCATTCTTGCTGCAAGCACTGCTTTCAAATCTAATTTTCATCAATACTCATAACTTTGAAAGTAATATCCAGCCAACATTAAATGAAACTAAACCAATATTAAAAGAGATCAAAACTACAGGACAGAACTAGTCTGGAAAGTGTATGTATGTATGTATGTATGTATGGCCAAACTTTGCAAACGAAGATTTGGGAAGGGCTCTCCCCGAGTGGGGGTGTGTCCTTCGAGCCTGCACAGTGGATTTTTTAGGTGAGGCTCAGCGTGCGCAGAACTGGCCCCACCGTTTAAGTCCCAAGGTCCATCTGCCACGGCTGAGCGAGCTTGGACAGTGACAGTGAAGTCCTCAGGACTGTCTACAGCACCCAGTACTAACTGGGGCTGACCCTGCTGAGCATCCGAGATCTGACCAGATCGGATGGCATGGAGGCATTTAACTGCCCGGTACGGTCTCCACTGAGACTCAAACTCACGACCTTGTGATCAGAGTCCGGAGTGCTCACCATCACACCATGGGACCGCCCCTCTGGAAAGTGAGTAGAGGGAGAACAGTGCTTAAATCAGCAAGAGGGGAAGGCAAAACCTTCTACATCTAAATCTTCTGAATGTAAAAATGAGAGCTTTAGAAGAGCTGCCCATTTTTCCTGGAAGACATCCTGTTTTCCAGCCATTGTTCTGTTTAGAACAATACTATTAGTATTTTCATGTGTTTATTTTGTTGGGAGGGTGTTGGTTTGGGGTTTTTTAAGAGAAAAAGTTTGTGTTAGGACACACCTTCAATACTGAGTGTGCCACTGAACAAGTTCTTGAAAATTACCAATTTGCAGTACAACTATAAGCCACATACAGTTCTATAAGTGAACCAAAAATCTAAATAACTATGTAGTTATTTGTCCTAAAAGGAAAGAGATCTGAAACCCTGAGAAGCCAAACATCTAGTAAATATACATAACATTAACATAATCAGAAGTATGTAAACAACCTTACAAATCCTGACTGTTTACACAGTGCTACCTTCTCTCCAGCACTGACACTCAAAAATTTAAAAGATTACTTCAAACACCAGAATGCACAGATTTCCTTCCCTCGAAATCTCCTACATATTTGGACATATGAAGCCGAAGAAACTTTTAGTACCTTTTCCACAATAACAACAACATACATTATATAAAAAGTTTCATACAATGTAAGAGGTCCTGAAGCATCACAAACCTCAGGCGTTCCTCACAAATATGAGACTGGTAAACTCATTAAACAAGTATGCTCAGAACTATTAATTTAGGCCATGTTGCCTTATATAGTCATTAAGGCCAGCAAACAGATGATACAGAGCAAGAGGAATTGTTGCCAGTTACTTTAGACTGGAAAATATGAGAACAAAATCTAATGCTGGCTGCCAACTCATTCCTCTTCTCTTCTAACGAAAATATTTAAGAAAAGCTTTCCTGGGCTGCAGCCACTTGCTCTCTAGAAAGAGCACAGAGTTTGGGCTCTGCTATAATAAGCATTATTTTGCATTTTCTCCATAAGTAGAAAAAAAACCAGGAAAACACACTGCAGTGGGCAGAGATGCTTGGAAAAAGCTGAGCAGCCATGTATACCTGTCAAAATTATGCAATAACTTAGATTATCTTTTGAACCACTCACCCTTAGGTTTATTCAGACCTTGACCTCTAGCTTAGTTTGCATATGAAAGAAGGGTGAAAAATACTTCTAATATTTTTGTAACTGAATACTCTGGGGGAGGGCTCAACTTTTGAACAGTCCAAAGTGACACTCCAGTCTACTCCACACTCTTTTGTGTCCCACTAGATCAACCAGCTACCTAATTAAGTGTCACGGGGGTAGGAGCAAAGACAAAATGTCTATGTTCAGAAACTGACCACAAATGAGATGTACTTTCAGATTATTAACTCAGGTGCAAGTTGTCCTACTTAAACTCTTTGCAGGTGCACAACACTTAAAGTGCATCAGGGACAGACAGGACTGGGCACAGGTACCAGAGCCAAAGTCAGCTGGAGAAGTCTCTGGAGTGCCAGAAGTGTGAGGTTTGGATACTGCTTCCAGAGCCTGATGCTGGGAAGCAGAGGAGTGTCAGAACTGCCTACAAGCATGCCTGCTGCTGATCCTTCCCTCCCTGCCCACTGCCAGCTCTCCCACTGCTCCCCCAGGAAGTACCAAAGCAGGAGCAGCAGGGGGAGGTGCCCCAGGGAATGGTCCTGACACGGCTCCTGCTCTGTGTCACAATGGTTTCTGCAGAGGGGCTGTACACTGTATGCACTGTCTGAGACTACAGAACAGAACTGAGAGAGACAACACAAACCACATGCAAAACATATTCCCATAGGGAAAAAGAAAAAAGCAAGCCTCTGTCCACAAGCTAAACTCTTCTCCCTGCTCCTCTCAAAGAGAATGTTTGCATTTTTGTTGTTTATTGGATGGACCCTGCAATGAGATGGACACTGTACTGAGTCTGGAAATTGTTTGGGAGAGCACTAAATAGCAAAATAGGATCAGAGAGTGCACCAACAATTACAGAGTACAAACCAGCATAAGGCAGCACTCAGTCCCTCTCAGGGCCATGCTTAGTTAGTCAGTATAAACATGAGCATGAACAGATGCCCTACACTGCTCAGCCAGAGGGTCAAAACGAGATGAAACAAGCAGACATCTCCTGATGTTTAGACTCACTTCAAAGAAATGTGTGGACATCCAAATGTGGCTCATCCCAAATGTACTTTCCCCACTATTTCTATATTAGAGCAAGGATGTTTTATCAGCTTTGCATGAACTGATTCACTTTTTCAAAAAATCTCACTAAATTAGCCCTTAAATATTTCCAAACTCTCACATACTTTACTCAGATTTAAGTCTACATTCCCTCTACCCAAGCACACATGGTTTCTCCAGACAGATGAAACAAGCCACATAAGTGATGCAAGTGACACCACAAGTTTTTCCTAGGCCATATAAAAACATCCCTATAAGACTATTTTCCCACAAGTTAGCAAAAAATTTATCATAGGACATTTGTTCCAAAGAACTGTGTTCCACAAATGTGATTTCTTTGAAGAAACAACATACCTTCCATTCCCCAAACCTTGAAAAGTAAATGAACTTTCCCCAGTTGCAGACTGCTGAGGAACCAATATTATCAGTTTTAGATGCTGTAGTGTCTTAACCCATATACTTGTAATTTATGACCTAGCAGTCTGAAAATATTAAATCTTTACGTCATAACTTTCAATGTTTAATTATAACATATCCAAGAAACAAAAGCTTCCAATGGAAAATATACTTCCAAGAGATGGAAACAATTAATTTCTTTAAAGACATCTGTGTTGCATAAGATTTCCATAATGTTCACATTTGCTACTAAGCATTCTTACCACCACTTATTACAAGCAGTATTGAACTTGCAATAGCTGAAACTGCCTTACACACAGGGCTACAACAGCAAATGATTTTCCACCACCAAGTGTGCAATGTGTATTATGTTCTCCTTTATATTTTTATAAAACAAGATGTGCTGAAGTGCTGTGCCTGAAACTGAAAGCAAACGTAAATGTGATGGAAAATGCCCACTTGCTATCTAGGACAAAATTTCATAGTAGGTGGGTAATTTCAAAAACACCATTCTAAATTTAGTTTGTGCTAACACCAGCATGGTTTTCAAAACAGTCTTGCAGATTTTGTGAAATCTTCACTTAGACCACGTTATATGCAGACTGTCATGGGCACAGCAACAAAAGCTTTTTTACAATAAATCTACATGGTATCTATTGATTTTTCCTTATCCAAAAGACTTGTAAGAAAAGTTTGACAGCTTTGACAAAAGACATTTCCAAATTCCAAAGTAATTATTATCCATCTTTCTTTTTTCTAGTCCACCATTTATCTGGGAAAATTTAACCAAATGGTAGTGATTTTATCTTCTGCTGCTTAATTCTTGCTCCATCATTTTTTGACTACTGTAATCAGCACTCTAGAAAGAGTAGAAAAAAAGTGCTTACAGGTTTCCTAAGGAAAAAAAGGGACAGCGCTCCAATTAAGGGCATGTCTCCAATTAGTGGTTCCAGGATAACCCTCATGGTGCCATGGATCTGTGGAAGGAGAGGAAAAAAAGACAATGGAATTGACTTCAAGTTTCAAATAAAATTTATTTTCTGGCAATGCTCACACTTCTAATTCATTAAATTCTTGCTCATGGAAGAATTATACACATGTATAGTTTTGTGTGTCATCCAAACCCATAAAACCTCAGACAAATAAAACAAAAATGTTAAGCTCCATAGTCTCTTTATGAGCTGACACATCATATGAACATTGGCTTGATGTGAAATTATCTCCAGCTTCTCCTGCAGAAAAGATTGTATATTTAAAATAGTTCTGCATCTTAGAGAAATTTATCCTTTCAGCAATATCAATACTGTTCAACTGTGAAAAAATAATAAGCAACAAAACTACACAATTACTTATAAATAAATTCATCAGAAAATGATTCAGTTATACCAAAATGAAAAAAGAATTCATTTTACCTGTATACTTTTCACACCAGCTCTGCAGAAGTATCTCTTGATCTCCAAATCAATTTCACAGTTTCCAACAAAACTAAACCAAAAAAGAAAGTATACATTTCACTTTTATGGACTGAAGTGCACGGTTAGTTCTGTTTTGCACTATCATGACCAAATACGTTGTGTATCAGTCTATGCACAAAAAATATATGTTGAAACATTAGAACATAAAACAAAGTCCAGTTTGTAAAAACACCCCCTTCAAAATGTCACCACTGTCATCAAAATCACTCAGATTAATACCTAGGTATGTTATCATGTCCAGAGGGTGCAGAAGAGAAAGCACACAAGTGGCCTTACTTTTGGGAAGTAACAGACACAGAATTCATACTCCACTTCAGGACAACTCTCCACAGATCTCATTGATATTACAGATACCCAAATCCACTCTCATCTAATACAGAGACCCACTAGACAGAGATAATGGCTCTGCTAAAAATGAAAGTTATCTGAAATATTCACAGCCTTGGAAAACCAGTCGTATTTAGAATTTCAGTAAAAGCTGGGTATGCTGAGCTGAATGATCCTTTAACCAAGTTTTAAGTGAAAGACAATGGAGCCCTTTCTGAAGTCAGAGTAGGCAGGAAGCAAATTAGAGAATAATATATTAAAAATTATGCAAGTTTTTCATTGAACAGTTCTTGCATCCCATTTTTGAGCATGCTCATTTTGCAGATGCTACTCTGTATCTCAGATTTGTAGAAGATGATACAAGAAGTCTCATCTCTTTTGATCATCCTACAAGATTATTTGCACACAATTCAGGCTTGGATTTTTAGCTGCTTTTCCTGAAGCTCCATGAAAGTCGAGCAGAGCAGAGTTGAGTAATTTTTTCCGCAAGAACAGCTGGTGCTGTGAGACACATTCGTTCTGAAAACAAACAAATCCTGAGACTCAACAAGAAATGAAGGAAGAAAGCTTGAGAGTGATTTAGCAAGGGAACTGCTCAGTGACTTCATAGGATGAGAGCTAAAACCAAACCCAGCAGACTGAATACCATGATACAGTCAGGGAGAGACCAGCTGGGTGACAGGACTAGCTAAGGAGATACCAGTTATAACAGAGGGACAAATTAAATCTGAAGAGCATTTTGAACAGATTGCCCAGTTAAACAAATGGAAGAAGGACCCAAGGGGGATGGAGATAAGGCAGCTTAAACAACGCCAAACACTGCTGGAAGGAGGGTGAAGTTGCTTCTTCTACAGGGCATCCTGTTCCAGGTCCAGCAGAAGAGCCCAGATTTCTGTACAGGAGGTTCCTCAGGCCCAGCCTGTGAAGGGGAACTCTGTTCAGCATTGTTCAAGAGCACGATGGAACCTTATTATAAAAATGTCTGGGGAATTGTGAACAAAACAGAGTTGCTGTCCTCAGGGGCCATTTTAGGATCAAGTCAAGATAACCAACTCTCACAGTAAAGCAGGAATCCCACTCCCTGCCCCTGACAACTGATGGCCAAAAGGAACTATCAGAAGAAAACACTGCATTTTGGATATCCATTATCCAAATCATCTGTAGCCTCCTCTACTCTGTATATGGTGGTGTTGCCTTGTGGGATTTCAACAAATACAAATCTGATCAATCCCTTAAACAAAAATAAGTAATAACACCAAGACTTTCTTCTACAAATCAAACACTGGAATTTATTTTTGACTATTCAAAAGGTAACACTATACAGAATCCTTTTTGTTCAATGGCCCAGTTTGGGGAAGTGGAAGACAACAACATGATGGGGTCTATGTCAAAGGAAGGTGACAGTTGCTTTCCTTGGAAAGAATGTAGTGTGACTGTACAGTTTAAAAATAGGTACAAAACTTTTAATACACCATTTAAAACTATGTAATTTCTATTTTTAACATATCACCCTATATATAGAGATAGTAGAGATATATATAAATACACTCACATAAATACATGTAATTGCATAACAACATGACACAGAGAAGCAAGGTCAACTAAAACCTGCAACTGAAACCTCAATCTTGACAGTCTGTAGCATCACAACTATTTGTGTTATGAACACTAGGAAGCAATTTGCTCCTTTGAAAATCCATAACAATATGATTATAAATTGAAGTAAAAATAGTAACAAACTGCATTTGAGGGTACTAAGTCAACAACTTTTAACCTTCTAATAAAGCTAAATAATGTTTTATCCCTGGCTGGGTCCACTGACAGTTGATGCCATACACAATTCCACTGTAATGTAACATACAACTTGAAGGCTTATTTAGTAATCGAATTCTGTACATTCGGATCATAATATCCCAGAAAAATTTATGACCCCTGCAAGGTACAGAGCACTGAGATAGATTACAGGTTAATGAGGACACTCTCACAGGAATGTAACAACAGCTGCAGTGAATCAAATCAGAAGCACAATATACTGCATCTGGCCATTGCAGCTCATGGAAGATTCACAGAAGAAAAACATAACTCTGTATCTAAACATGTAAAGAACACGTATTACAGAGACACTTATTCTTCCTGTTACTACTGAAACAATCCCAGTGATGGATCCTCAGAGGATACATGAAATAAAATATTAAAAAACCCCAAACACCAAACAGTAATAATTTACACTGGGTGCTCTCTGTCTGAAACTTAGTAAAAGCCTTTGAAAAAAGGCTCTTTTCACATGAGGTGTAAAGGAGAAGGCTTGAATATGAGGCAGGACTTCCTCTGATGGTGGTTTTGTCTAAGCCTTGATTTCTGAAAGCTGGGATAGTCACTCCATAGCTCTTGTTTCCATTTTCTTCCTGGAGGCCTCTGCCATCAGCAGTAGGGACAGGCTGTTGGGCTGAATGGGCTCAGCACTATTATTGTTACTTAAACCACTTCTAGGAACATATTTCAGCCTCTTAGATTGGATCCCACTGCAGCAGTTTACCATTACATAGGATGCAATTTAATGTAATGAGACAGGTCTAGGTCCTGAAATTTTCGTAGAAACCCACTGGCCTGCCCTGTCCTCCTGTGGGAATAATTCTGCTTTAAAGGCAAGAAATGGGTTTGGAAGACTTGGCCCCCCCTAATGTTTCAAGAATAGCTTCTCAAAAACACTTTGCTCTGTGTCCAGAGTGGTCAAGACTGTTTTCCTGAGGGCTCCTGAAGAGGTGAGGCTGTTCTCACACGGCTATCAAAAGTGCAGTGAAGCGAACATTGCAGGAAATTTCTCCATTAGGGCTAACACATCCACCCAGTGAAATAAGCTCTCAAGAGTCAATCCTGCTGTATTTTGTCCAGCAACACCAATTCCTGACTGGGACATCTGTCCTTTTCCTACAGAAACCAAGTGATTTGATTCATTACAGACTGGGCTCTGCTCACAGATAGACACACACACACACACCCCCCCCCCTCTGGAACCCAGGGAAGGACCCAGCAGCATCTTCTCTTGTCACTCCAGGGCAAATGTAGGGTAGGTCTATTTAGAAACCCAGATAAAAGGGGTCATGATGAAATGGCAAAGAACCTGAAGCAATGGAGAACAGTCATTCAACCACTTTATAATACACAGATTTACCTTGGTTAGTGCTATGACCAAAAGTACTTCTGTAGTGATCAACTTTTCAGTGTTTATAAAATAAATCTAAGTAACTGAGAAAAATAAAAAAAACACAAAAATCTTATATCCTGAATTTTAGACTAAACTAAATGGCAAAAATACACTAGAAAAAAATCCAAGAATTTGAATTCAAAGACAGTGCTTCATCTTTGGAAAGTAATTTTTATTAACCAGCATGACTTTAATGATGCAGTCACACTGAGCTGATATGCCACTTCCCTCAGATAAATGCTATTTCCAGCATGCAGTTCCTTCCTTCATTCGTACACAATTAGAACTAAGTACATTTCTGTAATGAAGCAATTCTTCTCCTTTCAGGCCAACATTACCTGCCAAATCAAACAAAGCACATGTTATAAAGCTTGGACATCGTTGTAATATGGTAATGAGGTTTACCTGATTTGCAGATCCAAAATGATCTGCCTTTTGTCCACGTTTTCAGTGTAGACTTTTACACCATTTATCCGCAGAGGCTGAAACAATGAAGCAAGTAAAAGTTGGCTTCTTCTACTAAACTGTAGCATTTTAAGCTCTTAACTTTGAAATAAAGGTGAATATAGAAACATTCATGCCCAAAGTTAAGAATCTACTATAAACATTACTAAAAGGTGTGAAGCAAAGCTATCAATTTAGTTCAAATCGTTATTTCAAGGGTAAAAATTTCCTTGCTGGGATTCACTTAACCACAACTGTTCTGGCAATTATCCTGGGTCTAGATCTCAAGATTTACAAAATATTTAATATCAACCTTTCCCTATTCCCCCTGTAAACATCTCATTTTTCTGTACAAGTGCATGTCTAATACTCTCAAAACATTCTTTTTTGTGAAACCAGAAAGAGCAGCTAAATTTAATTCACAAAAATGTAGTTTCCATAAGTGGAATTTAATGAGAATGGATAGAAAAGAATCCACCATTGCCACAAAAAGTTATGTCAGCCACTTTGTGCTCTCTCTAAATCGTGTTCATGCTCTCCCTCTCTCCCTTCCTCATACAAAACAAAAACATATCAATCAAACATTCCCAAGGCTCAAGCATTCATCAAACTCTAGGCAGGAGATTATGACCTATGACCTCACTTTTGAGTTTTTCCTTTCTGGAAAAATTGTCATATTTCTATTTACACCTTTTTAGTAATTTAAATGAAATCAAACTCTCACTACTGTCAGATTCCCACTGTGTTGGGGCTGTGCAGCTCACAGGGTGCAATTCAATCAAGGCTGCAGAATGAAGTAAAAACAACAGTTTGTCATGTCTAAAGTAACTCAGTCCAGCTGCAGAAGAATACAGAGGTGTGGGAACTAATTTAAACCCTGGTATGACTTAAAAGGAATGCTATAGTCTGTATTACAAGTAATATCTAGGGCAGGACAGAGGTACTGCATACAAAGACTTACAATTGAAAAAAATAATAAAAAACCCCAAAACACAAAAGGTGCAGTAAAGTACAATGAACTGTAATATATGTGAAATAGAGTCACAAAGAGAGAAAAACAATTCCCCTCTATCTCACTTGAAACTTAACTTCAGGTTTCATAACATTTAGGGCTGTGTGGGGTTGTTGACTTTTAAATTCTTACATGAAACTCCATCTATGATAAGCAATAGGAACACAAAAGACAACTTCACACAAAAAGCTGTTAAGTTTCAGCTCAACAGAAGTTCTGGTTGATGTAGGTACGAGTAAGTAGCAAGGAGAGGTAACTTATTCTGCACTGGACAAACAGCCTCTTCTGCAGGCAGGTAAGAGCTGCATATTATGGTCCCTTCTTCCATGGGACAGAACAGAAGGTGAACACCTTCCTGCTCCTTGAAAGTGTGTCTGTGCAGTCTTTTGGAAGGCCAGCAGCCCTGGCACTGGGTGCTGGACATAACAGGAATACAAGTTCATCTGCTGTGAGAAAGGCAGCTGCACTCGGATCATCAGACAAGAAAAGGATAATGGTCCCTGATCACCTAATGCAAACCATTACATGGATAATGTTCAAATCACAATGGTATGAGCTCTTCGTGTGACTAAGAATCACTACACTTTGAACCCTCTCCCAAATCTCAGTGAGGTTTCTGAAGCACAGACCCTAGGAAATATAAAGTCTCTGCTAAAGAAACCACACATTTTTATTTTAATGTTACAACAGAAACCAGAATCAGGCTTATGACTAAGTGTCACTGAGAAATATTACTGTGTAGACTTGAACAAGCTACATGAAAATGGTCTGTGCAACAGGGCCCCTTAGAAGAACTTCAGTCACTGACCTGATGACCAATATCAATCTTTGTAAAACTGAAGGTGCTGAGGTGGTTGTTTGCTCCTCTCACTGCAGGTTCTATCGTCTCTCGGAAGAGTTTCTCGATGAATTGGCAAATAAAAGGCCACATCTGTTTTACAGTCTAAGGAGGAAAAAAACCTACATGGAACACAACCTCACACATAACTTAAAATATTCTTTAAGGCACATGTTAGAAATTTTGTATAAATTTTAAACATATGAGTTTTCGACACATTTCATTAACAGATGTAAAAACTGATTCTTTTCACATGCAGGAAACCTTCAGGAATTCTCTATTTGTATATTTTATACATTTGCACAAATCTGAAGCAGTGGAAGAGGAGGAAAATAGTATTACAAATCTTCTTTTATCCCATAAATACATATTCATTCAGCACTGATGCTGAATGCTGAGAAGGACAAGGAGGGTTAAGTTTATCTGCATGTAAAAAAGAATAGTAACATGTGGCTTAAACACAGCTCTTAACTATAGGCATAAGGTCTATAAATGTAAAACCATGACATATTGGAAAATTCTGTATTGCTTTTTCTTCTTACTATTTTTTAATTAACTCCTGTTCTTCTAAGCACTTTGAATGAAAGGCAATTAAAAAAAAACAAGCTACATAGATTTTTATCTTAGATTATCACACACACAAATCAGAACTGCAAACTTCATTTATTTTTAGATTGTAGGTTAGGAACTCACAGTAACTGGAAAGTATCCCAGACAAGAAGAAAATTAAAGATGGTTTACAGCTGCTATGAATTCCACACAATTGTAGCTGCCATTACTGTAAGGCTACTTAAAATCATTTACAGAACTCACAATTTCAAGACCATGAAAATAGATTTAATCTTTCTTGTGACTAACTGCATCAACAATCAGAAACTACAAGTGTATAAAAAGCACATGAAGTTAAAACTACTCAGTTCTCTGATTCTTGCCCCATCTTTTATTTAGTCTCAGATTTCCCTTCTGCCTCTTCCCATCTGAAGCAATGCTGATGTCTCAACCCTTACCTTGTTGAGCCATTCTGCCCTCTCTGTGTCTGGAAAATGGACCTAAAAAACCAAACACAGGAAAAAAAGGAAATACAAATCACTTTTTAGTTAATAGTGTGCAGACATTTAGAATACAGGAAAGCTTAGGGATCTCCCTATGCAATGTAGAAAGTGAGCAACATATTAAGCAGTTAACAACATTCTTGAGTATTAGAATTTAAAAAGATTAAAATATGAACTCATTTCAGAACTACATAAATATATGCTTGGACGTGTATCTCATAGTAACATCTGGAATAAAATATTGCTGTAACACCATAAACAAACTTTAAAAAACAAAAAGCAAAAAATAAAAAAGCAAACAGCTGACACAACTTGTGCCACCCAAATTCACCTGTTATGTTTCAGGGGCTCTTAGCATGACACACAGGACTGACAGACCCTTCTCCTCCCTTTCATTCATGCCAGGTCTTCTGCAATACCAATAAATCATGGCTAGAAATATTTCATCAGTGAAGCTGAAGATCAGGAATATGGATTTAAGTTCCAAATCCCTTTTTAAAGATATTTTTAGTGATTTTTTTTACTTAAACAACTGCAAAAAATGACTTAGAGACAACTGCAGAAACCCATAAGAGGCAGCAGTGTGATGGTATATACAGAACAGAAAGTACCCTCACAACAGGAAAACATCCATTAAATAATGGAGGAACAGTTTTCCATGCACAGGAGAGTACAGCTCATAGTTTTAGATTTCACATATACAAAAAAAACCCCCAAACACTGAAGCACCTCAATAGGAGCTAAAAAACATTTCTTTAGAAACTAACAGCGTCTAGAATGAGATGGAGATCACACTTCTCCAACACAAAGAGCCTTTGAACACACTAAAAAACCATGACCTACATATAGTGACTTTTGTGGAGCAATGTCTCTACTTAACTGAATTGCCAAGTCTTAATCTCTTCATAGCATAACAGATTGTACACTGGCTTTAACAGCAGTTATTTTTATTATGCATATCCCCAATGTGAACAGTCAGGGAAATACTCACTTTTTAATCTGTATTTTCAACAAAACCAATTTGAAGCAAACCCCATTAATGACTTCTTTTTCAGCTTTTATTCAATTCCCACATTAACAATCAGCAGTAACACACTCTTCACATACTCAATTTACCTTCAGAGCAGTCCTTAATTTCAGCTAAGCCCCCATGTTTTAGCTGTGCTGGAGGATTGGCCTCTGCAGCGTTATCAATATTGTCAGTTATTCCTCTCATCTAGGTTTTTTTCAATATTCCCAAGTCCATAACAAAGGTAAGCCCTATATTTTTACAGATTCTTAAAGAATTACATATTATGTTGTCTTTGAGAGGCTCTTGGCATCTTTTTCAGATTACATTTTTCAAGTCTGTCACATATCTATCCAAAACATTACAAGTGAAGCAAAAAAATACAATGATCTGCTTCATTGTAACAGAAAACAGTACCATTTATTTTACTTTGTAAGCTCAAAGAATAGAATCCTTAATAACAGATGGAACAGTTTTGGAACAATGTTACTCTATTTTACTTATTTACAATTAATTTCCTAGAAAATTAGAGTGAGTAGGATGTCAGAACTCTGTACTTGGAGGGTCTTGTGGATTTTTTTTTAACAAAAAGTACTTAATTTTTTTTGCTTTTGCATCACAAGCAGTTACTGCATGTACATGACTTTAGAGCTGACCAGAGCTTACATTCAGTTTTTGTCTTGCAGGGTTCTCAAGTTGCTTCCAGTGGTCAAAAAGTTAAACGAACAAGAGGAATCAACACTTAACTCCAATGTTAATAAGTAATATTTTGATCTTTCTTCTAAAATGTTTGCCTTCTGAATCTGCAGACAGAAAACAGGCCAATTCTCAATAATGACTTATCACTTATGCATGATGTTGGATCGACATGAATATTTCATTCTGATTTGCTCCGGAGAGCGAGCAGTGATGTTCACAGGGTGGGAACTGAAGAGCTGTTCCTCACTGAGGAGAACCAAGAATTATGTAATCCAAGAAGAAATGCTACATACTCAGACACACACAAGTCTCTGTGGCTGGATGGGATTCACCCAAGAGTACTTAGGGAGCTGGACAAAGTGCTCCCTGAGCCACTTTCCATCATTTACCAGCAGTCCTGGCTAAGTGGGAAGCTCCCAGCTGACTGGAAGTCCCTCCTCCCAAGTCAAAAGTGATAGAACAAGAGGAAATGGCCTCAATTTCACCAGGGGAGGTTTCAATTGGATACTAGGAAAATTTTTTTCAGGGAAAGAGTTGTTAAGAGCTGGAACTCACTGCCCAGGAAAGTGGAGGAGTCATCCCTGGAGGTATTAAAATAAAATGCAGCTGTGGGACTCAGGGACATGGTTCACTGGTAGATCTGGCAGTGATAGATTAATGGCTGGACTCAATCTTAGAGGTCTTTTCCAACCTAAATGATTCTATGATTCTACAGTCATTGTAATGGACAGCAACAAAGTAAAATAAAAAGAAACAACAACTTAAAAACACAGATGGGGAAAGGAAAAAAAATCATAGAAATAGCAAAAGCAAACCTGTCTGCTGTGAGTAATGCAAGATATAACAGTTGTCATGTTCACAATTAATTTTGAGTCTTCTGTACAAGTATCCAGTTGACATTCAAGAGAAGAGACACACTAGACTGAGAGCGGCTTCTTGTTCTAAATATAACCTCAGCCCAGATGAAATTCCCTTTCCTTCACAGGGTGATCCAACTTCCCATATTCAGAGGACAAGCTCCCTCAGGCACAGGCCACGTTCCCTGCACCGTGCACACAGCTGACATCCAGGACATCTGTCTGGAATGAGGAAAAGCGGAAGCATCTCTGTCTTGCACCTATCAAGCACCCTTCATACTCAGTCCAGAATCGGGCAGAAACACTTGAGATGGGTTGGCAAACAAGCCAGAGGTGACAGATATTAATACCTAGCCATACATGTTAATTTATTATTTTGGAATTTTATCTACTGTACAGTCTTTGTTAAGATCTTGCTTAACAGGACATGGTTCTTATTGTTTTCACAGATTTAATAATTTTTTTCACTTTATTGTGCCACACCTATCATTCTCCTCCTGTTATGTGAGTTGGTACTAAGCCAACTCCTTGATTATATAAGCCTAGTTTCCTTCTGCAGTTGCATGTGATAATAGGCAACAAATAATACAGTGAATTGTATCTTCCATTCCCGTTTCTCATCCTTTTTTCATCCTTGACTTTCTCATCACTCAGCTTTCAAGGTAATTCAGTTTTATTTGATGTCTATTCTAACACTCAAAAGAGAGCAGAGAATACAACTTTCCATCTTCAAGACTCTGAAATACTTTCAATGCAGCCAGCTTTGAATCAAAAGTTGAGTCTTATTTAACCTTTAGATGCTCTCTAAAACCAAGTTGTCTGAAAACAAAGAATAAATATTCATCAATTTATAATTCCATATATTTTTACTCTCCTATGTCAGACTGCAACATTAGTGGCAAAATCCTGTTTTGCTTTAAGAGTTTTTAATATCAAACACTGTCTTATACATAGACAACAGTAGAAAGCCTGAGGGGTGGAAATTGGTACTCTGGATCAGTCAGGAGTGACATGAGAGCATCAAGGCAACTACACAGACACTTTATGGCCAGAAGCAGCAACAAGACTGACTGACGTGCAAAATGTTTAATTCTTGTATAAAACCTATTGACGAGCATGACAGAAAGAGACAGAAGTCAAGATTTCAGCAAAGGCAGTTAGAAACTAAAAACATTTTCCACTTGGCTTCTCTTATTAAATTGCTCATGCAGGTTTGGCAGGACTGTCTCATTTCAACCACCTGGTGCAGTAATTTATTATTCAAAGCAAAGTATAACAAGAGAGAACTATTGCAAGAAATACCACAGTGACCATGTTCAACACCAAAAATATCATAATATTACATGTTCCAGGAATGTCCTATTATTAAATGTTATCTTGAAGAACACTTGGAAGTGCTCAAAAGATGCTTTTTTTGCACATTAAAAATACATGTTTTGGCTTTTTCACACAACTGCTTTCGTTCAGCCCTAAACAACTTCCACATTTACTTCCTATTTCCAAAATGCTCATACCCTGCACTGTCAAAAACTCAATTCACAACACATTATTTTATTGTAATGATCAACAAAATACCAGAAAGAGCTCAAGGAATGCAGTTCCTTATTCTGTCATAGAAGATAGTAAAACAAAACAGCAACAAAAGAAAACCACTAACAATAACCACTATAACAGCAGAAATGTTCCTTACCCACAATTATTTTATTTTTGCACTCTCTCCATACTCTTCATATTTCCTAAATTGACTGTTTTCTGCCCAGACCGTCATCTGCATCTCTCTAAGGAAACAAAGTCAGACACAGAATACTCCTCCTATTCACCAGAGCACTCCATAAAATTAAAGCTTATTTTGCTACAAACCAATTATTTTCTCATTAATTGTGTATTACAGCAATGTAACAAAAGGAATTAATAAAATCAAATTACATTTAAAGAAAATAAGAAATAAAAAATCCCAAACAAAACATCCACACCATTGTATATTGGGTTTTTTCCCTTCTATTCTCCCTACACTCAAGGATTAAAGGGAAGAATTCCAACAGCCTCAGGCACATGGTGTGATTGTTGGGGTGTCCTTTGTAGGGCCAGGATGGGCTCCGTGGTCCTAATGGGTCCCTTCCAACTCAGCGTGTTCTATATCAAAAATAAGGTGTTACAATAGCTATATTTAACAGATACTTATCTGGATCAGCCGTTATGTCTTGTTCCATCCATTTGCATTTATTATTTCCTGTTCCAGATGTAAATCTTAAGGAAACCATACCATTAACTTTCTGACTAATTATATGGTCACACAATATAACCAAGTTTCTTGATATAGTTACAATGTAGCTCAGTATTCTTGAACAGTTTTCCAGCTATTTCACAAAGATCTCTGATAGTAGGTATCAATCTCTTCTGCTCATTTCAGAGAGCTGAAATTACACACAAAAATCCTCTTCTCTATCAAAAACACACTTCTCTAGTTTAAATGTAAAAACGTGAAAGGGTACTAGAATATATTTTCATATTCTAGTGCATAGTCTTTTGTGCACCACCAGTGGAGAGGGAAAGCATCCCACAGAAGGAAATTCAGGACAGAAGCCCAACTTAGGTGCTCTAAACCCCCTTCTGAATGCACAGCATAAGCAGGTATTTAACTATTAAGCCTAAAGCCACGTGGTGTGGCAAAAACCCAACAGACACTACAATTAAATTATCCTTTGAATTATAGCTGACAGCTTCATTTGTCTAAATTCATTGTACTTGTAACTCAAAAAGGCCACACAAATTTAGTAAAATAGTTAAGAAGAATCCCAGCATGGGTAGAATAAATAGCATCATATAGTGATATTCAAGCTCAATTTAACAGCTATTCACTCCAGTGTTTTCCAGTTGGTAAAGCAGGCTGGCCTAAGGACATTTTAGGTAAAACAGAGCTGAGCAGGGCTAATGGCGTAATCCCCTGAATTCCAGCCAGCAATCCCCTCTCTCTCCCTCTCTGAGGAAACAAGGAGCAGCACGGGGTGAACTATTCATTCCTCTCCCCAAAGACACAGAGCCTTCTGCTACTTGACACAACCTGAAGGGGCTTATCCTGAAACACCGAGTGGGGGACAACTGCTCCTTCCTGATGGGAGGCAAAGAGGGGCTGGAAGGGGAAGCAGAGCAGCCAGGCTGCCTCCTGACACTTCAATAATTACCTCCAGGGTTATCCCAGCAATTTTGCTAACTTTTGTCAATGCCAGAAATACTCTAGCTCTCATCTTCTGAATGTGGAAAATCCCACAAAATATTTATTGTTGTGGAAGTGCAGGATTCGGTATTCCTGAAAGAGAAGGGTAAATGCTAATAATGAGAGTTCCTCAAAAATGCTGCAGTCAACCACAGGCCTGTGCTAATACATCAACAAACAACTGCTATTGCCATTACTTTTGGTAACCTGACTGTTTCTGTTGAGCCTGCCTTGGGATGGGTTATGTGTTTGCAGTTTTAAATATATTAAAATGATGAGCCTTTGCACAGCAAAATTCATGCTCAGCAGTACAAAAGCTGTATGTTTTCAGCATGGGGATGAAGCAACAACTCTTGAAGCAGCTTCCCTGAGAATCACTACGGGTGATCTGCACGTGCCACGTCTTTCAACAAAAAACATCCACAAGATCCAGAAACAGGCTGAATATAGAAAATCAGTTTTGGCAAACACCCTATCAAAGTCCACAGGGTACTTCACAAAAGAGCAGTAAGAAGGACACATGTGACAGCAATTGTCCATAAACAAACAAAGAAAAATGTTTTTAAAAAAAAATCAAACATCAGAAAATTAAAGGTAGGAGGGAAAATAAAACAACCCCTCTACACACACACACACACACACACACACACACACACACACACACACACACACACACACACACACACACAGTAAGATAGAGCAATAAAGGAGGTTAGGAAGGGCCCCAGAGTTTTTGACATGGCCCTCTGATCACTACAAACCCTCAAACAAAAATATTGGAAAAAGTGGAAACATACTTAAATGGAAGAAACAGCTGTAACACCAAGCAAGGTTAAGGACTGCATTTATTTATAAACTGGAACATAAGCCATTTAAGTGCTTGGACAACACATTGGAAAACAAAATAATCCTTTATAAAAAAAAAGTAATTATGTGCCCTTTGAGTCAGATTTGCACCCATAAGACAAGAGTGGCATGAGAAACACATACTTCGTATCCCACCGAATGTTCCCAAAACACTCCACCAGCACAAACACTGCCATCCCACATGAACTGCCTCTATCAGCTCAGCAAGTCCCGTGAGGTGCCACAACAAACTACAGATGGCTGTTCAGCACAAGTTTTCCAGTGTGATCACTCCCATGTTCCCCACTGCCTCCCAAGCTATCTGCTCCAGAGTCACTGCGAGCACCAAGGTGAAATGTAATTTCTTCAACAATGCAGCAATTAAACACAAAACAAGCTGGCTCTTGCAGCAACTCTGAAACAAACACCTTTTCAACACCTCCAGGGTTTAACACTAACACAGGAAAGCTACATTTAAATTAATACAGCTCAAGGAACAAAACTGAGATTCTTTATATGGTATAGAAAGTTTTATTTCCTTGCAGCCTTCTGTTACCTCTGTTTCTCTCCCCTTCCTAAAGATCTAAAAGAAATGCCCAATATACTGAGCAGTTCAAACCTGGAATAAGCAGGAGCTCATATTCACAGGACACTTCAGCATCCTGGTATTTCCTGAAGGGCATATTGCCTAACATACATTCGTAGATATATCTGGGAGACAAGGAAAATGCCTGGCAGCACATAGGCTGTGTCTTCTAAAATTAAGCTAAACTAGCATAAAACAGGCCTCCTTTAAATAATACAAAGATGATACTTTGCTTAGATTAAAAAATATATTACATATTAAATACACATAAGACTGTAATTGAGAAAGTTGTCCCTCTGTTTTCCTTCTCATTACAGGATTCATTGGAACAGCACTAAGAAAATTAACACTCCTCCAGTTTGTGCTAGCAACCCAGCAAAAACCTCATCAGCTTAAAGTTTTGGCAGCTGTGGATTCAGAATCCATCTCTCTGCGGCCCTGCAACACCACCAGTATATTCTCACCTTAGACATTCTCCCCAGTTTCTATGGCAAATAATGTCTTTGGCAATGCAAAATAATGCTGTACTTGCAAAAGAAAACCCCTACCTAAAAGGGGCTCCAGAGCTCTGATATGACTGAAACAGCAGCCCAGAAGTGAGTCCTGCAATTAAGAGCTGAAGGATGTTGAGCCATTTCAAGCACAGCAGTTTCATTTTTCCATGCACACCTTTCACTTCACCATCTATTAAATATGCTTCACTCACAGTGGCAGGGAGGCTTGTAAGAACTGCATTACTTTTCAACAATTTGACTCACCGGTACAAAAACTAGATAAAATTTGCTTAAGTGCTACTATTTTTGCAGAGATGGGGCAAGCATGCCACAATACAAAGTTTCTGGAAACCTCCTACTAGCAGCAGCAACTTGCCATGACAGAATCCTCTGGGACAGGCATAATAAGCAGCTGCTCTGGAAGAGTGACAGAACAGTAGTCTGCTAGTAAGGGAACTGGGAAATGCTACTTCTACCTTGACACTCAGTCTCTGCAGTCCCAACTCAAGGAAAAGGGTTCAGCCTAGAAGCTAAAAACTGAACATCATTAACTTCCAGAAGCATCCTGGCTTAATCACATAAAGAACAACATGAAACAAACATCCCTTGCTTTACCACTAGAGGTTACACAACTTCCTTCCAAACATCTGGAAATGCACTGGCACAGGTTTCTTCCTTATGTGGGTGCAGAATCTACTCCAAACACAGGATAGTATATGTGCCAGAGCGACCATGCATATTTTTTTGCTCATTTGTTACCTCCTTCTAAACAGAAACCTTAAAGCCTTCAGTCCTCCACTACAGATTCATCTTCTAGCACAGTGTAATTTCAGAATAATCTTCAGGTACAATAGTACTGTATATCAGAGCTCAGGCTTCACTATAGAAATCAAGTCAACTCTGTAAACAAACTACTTTAATTTCACTGCAGTTTAGTATCTTGTAATTTTTCCTGGATTTTCTGGTTGTGTCCCCATTTCCCTTCTATTTTCCAGCTCAGAAAGGACTAAATTTCCAGTGCTCGGTTTGGACTGAGACAGGACAGTAAAAATAATAATAAAAAAGTACATGCATGAGGGCATTAAGTTCAGGAGCCTTTTAATGGTTTTTACTTCTGAGGGATCAACATCCAGAACCTCTGGCAGGAGACACATATTCTGACACAGAAAGAGACGTATTTTTCACACCTAACACAGCTGTTGAGCACTTCTTAAAGTGACACAATTATAAATTTTGGGTTAACATTCTCACTGCTTATTACCCACATTTACAAGTGTTTTTATATACTCTACTTCCTTATTCACAGGACCAGAGTTCGTCATGAGCTCTTAAGGACAGGAGGATGCACTTTTCAATCTCATCTTCAACAGGTGTTCACAGCAATAACAAAATGCTGATGTTCAACAAAAGGCCACGACAAGCAGAACTGAAAAAGTCAAAAAAAATAAATAGCAAAACACTCTAAACAAGTAAAATATATCAAGAAGTAGATTTACACTGATAAAAGTCTTGCTCTCACACCAGGTTATAGACAACTAGTGCAAGGTTTACAAAATAAAACATTTAATGACAGCCCATATTAGCCATCTCCAAATTCCCACAAGCACTGCAATCACTACAGAAAAGCAGAGACACAGATTTTAAATGTTTAAACTACTGAAAGGTGTAGGATGAACCACAGCTCTAAGGACTCACTAAATGTTACCGCTTAAAAAATCTTGCACAGCACTCCTTTTTGATATTGACTTTACTCTTTTATTATTAGCTCAGTTAGTTAAAACTTGGTTGTAATAATGCCAAGGTCATGGGTTCAATCCCCTGTGTGGGCCATTGACTGAAGAGTTGGACTCGATGATCCTTGTGGGTCCCTTCCAAATCCAAATAGTCTGTGATTCTGTGATTCTGTATGTGATTGAACATCAACACCACTGAGTAATTTTATTTCTTCTTCTAGTCCAAATAAAGTCTTAATACCTTGAAATTCCAGCTTTTGGGTTTTAAAATAAAATTATAAAGGCATTAGCACCTTATTTTCAATTTGTCACATTTCAAAAACATGACTTCTTTTGTACTTCCAAGTCTCTGTAACAAATTCCTTTTCAGTTCCCTTGAGAATCCAGGCATGTTCCCAACCCACTGCATGCCAGACTGTCTTACTCTCTTGACAGCCAATGGAAGAAAAATTTTTCCTCTCTGGACTGCTGAACATTAGCTTTTGAAACAGCTTATACAGCCAGTGTCACAGCATAACTTACTGTCCTGTGAACTGTGCACAGCTCTGAGAAGCAGCACTGGGCTCTGCCCAAACCTTCAGCCCCCTCGCTGCAGATGGAACGCTGGGGTTTCTGCCCATTCACCCAGTGCCCCAGTGGCCGATTCCCCAACCCGCAGGCAGGAGGTGACTCAGAGCCCGAGGTGCCTTCACAGGGAGAGCGGATTCGTGTCGGCACTCGCAGGATCTCACAGCTCACCTCCCTCAGGGAACAGGCAGCCTCTGTAGGGCCCGAAATGGGCTTCAGCTCAGAGGAAAGGTAAGCGTGCAAGGCAATCCCCACCTTCTGCAAGACTGCTCTTCTTCCTCAGGCAGAATAAATCTTCTTCTCTGTCTTTAGCATAAAAAACCTCCTCATACTGAAGCCCAAACTTTTTCGTCTTCTTTTTTTTTTTTTTCAATGTGACCTGTAACTCTCAATACATTTGAAACAAATCTATGTGAACTATGGGGAAGTCCCATGGTTTAATGGAGAGCACTCTGGACTCTGAATCCCAAGGTCCTGAGTTCGAGTCTCAGTGGGACCGTCCCCTGGCAGTTCAAGCCTCCCTGCCATCCAATCCTGTCAGATCTCAGATGCTCAGCAGGGTCAGCCCCGGTTGGTAGCGGGTGCTGTGACAGTCCCAAGGACTTCACTGTCACTGTCCAAGCTCGCTTGGCTGTGGCAAATGGACCTCAGGACTTAAACGGTGGGGCCAGTTCTGCGCATGCTGTGCCTCACCTAAAATCCACTGCGCAGGCTGGAAGGGCACACCCATGTGGGGAGAGAGAGCCCTTCCCAAATCTTCGTTCACGAAGTCTGGCATTATACACATACACACATGTGAACTATGACCAGAAAAATATCATTAATTTTTTATTGTTTTGGGAATGAGTAAACTGCAAATTTTTATTTGAAAGTACAAAAGACCAAAGTGGAGAACTTAAGTGTCTTGTGGTATCCAAGCTAAAATCCGGCATCAGGGCATGCAAATTTAAGCTGGGTTAACCTACATCCTAAGAAGTCAAACAAGTCTGTAGAATACACTCATTAGTTAGTATTTATATGCTTATTACATAGTACTTACACTAAAACAAAGAAAAAGCACACTTGTTTTGACTGATCTGACTCCCAACATCAGCAAAAGTGCGTGACTTCCACACACTGCACTGCAACCAGTACCATCCAGCCAGAGCTTATTCTCAGTATTACAACCTTTTTTAAACGTAATCAGAAATCATGCAAGATACAAAAGCATTTTAAAATCATTTCCAGCTGCAACACTAGAAACTCACCTTATAAAATGCAGAGAGTATAAAGAGCACAGACCGACAGTCTGGCAGTTTTGTTGAACCCATAAATATGCAGTGATTAACTATCTCTGAAACTATAAAACTCCACTGAGAAAGTAACAGAAAGCAGAACATTATAATAAAGTGAAACAAAAAAGAGCAGCAATGTTTAAGTTGGGTCTCAGTTAACACAGTGATAACAAATGGTGGGAAGGAAAGCCCTCATTAACCTGATGGCATCAGGTATTTGCTGACAAGCTCACATGTGTAACTCTTTCTCGTTCTTTCATTCAAGCATTTAATCAAATTCTTACACCAGGCTCTTATACAAAGCCCAGTCTTTCTAATAATCAAGTACATGCTAAAATTTTTAAGGTTTATGAGATTTGTTCTCTATCCTCTCTACAACAATTCTGTGGCTCTCAACAGAGTGTGTTTCAGCACAGAATACAGAACAGAGTTATTTGTTAGAAAAAGATTCACAAAATATATCACACATTTCACTGGCAACACATAACACAGAAACTTCTGCACTGGACAAGATCAAAGGTCCAGCTAACACAGCAATCAGAAGGGATGTGTAAGGAAAAACCAAACTCAAACAGTACTAGGGAGTTACCCTTCCCTGAATATCCTCACAGCTCTTGCAAAGGTTGGCTGTAACTCGTACCAGCTGCTTTCTGCTTTACCCCTTTCACCTCAAAAATGCTCAGGCCCTCAAAAAAAAAAAACAAACAAAAAACCCAAACAATTTCATTTGATAAATTCCCTTGCAGCAAATAAGTTTACTTAATGAAAAACTGATGCTCTGGAGTTTTAGAACAGCCCTTACCCTCATGCAGGATCATGCTAAAAAGACCAGTGAAATACGTAACTGGAAAATACTCTGACCGCTGAATTCCAACCCCCTACAATTGCAGGCCTCATTATGCTATTTCTGTTTACAAACTCCACCTTAAAACCATGGAGTTTGCTACCACTGCTCAGTATAGAGCAGGAAGAGCAGCTCCAGTGTGTTTTGCTAGGCTGGGTTGCTAAGGAAAGACACTGAAGCACTCCTTACTAAATCAGGTTTCTAAAGGTAGGAACTCTATATGGTATGTTTGAATTACAAGGTGGAACCAAAACCCAGACTGCCTTCCAACTAAATTAACTATTATTTTAATCTTTATATATCATTCTTACTATTTTGACTCTATATCCTAATAAAAGATACTTTAGAGTAAAAAGTCCTCAGCAAATGACAGAAGATAATGTTCAACATAAATGAAACTCCCCACCAAATCCCTACCGAGTAATATCACTTCATTTTGAAGCAGAAAAGGTAATTTCATTATATATTGAAAAGAGTTTAGAAGCATGTTTTGAATCTGCACCCACAGCTTCTAATTTCTGCATTCACACAACCCCTGGATCTGTTTTGACAGCCTCTCTTCCAGCTGGAATATCTGTCCCATGACTGAGCTTAGCACCCTCTTATCCAAGAAGCTATTTTAGAAAAAGCAGAGTAAGTGTACTTAAATCAAACCTGCAGAAGGAAAGGACACAACTGGAATCGCATCCTTCCCCTGGAAAACGTGTCCTTGTGCTGCTAGGCTGGCACATGTGGCATTGGTACAGAGGCACATCCTGCAAGGTGCCAATCCCCCACACTTGCAGTGTCTCTCTAGAACAAGAACTGTACCATAATTGTCATCAGAAAGTGAATTCAAAACCAAAAGACACCATCCACAGCACTACAGCATTTCTGATCATCCACAAACAGATGAACACTGCCTGGCAGACACCTCAGAGTTTGCAACATATTAAAGTCCATACGTAGCAAAAAGGGAGATGATAAATGAGCACCAAGGGCAGGCAGTACCTTTTCTTCAGCACACTACTATATTTTGTAATATTTTAGTTAAAACACACCTAGACATTTGACAGTCCTGTTGATGCTCTGACTTGTGCACACAACATTTGTTCAGGTGCTTGTCCTTCCATGCAAGTCTTTACAAATCAACAAAGCCAAGGGAAAAGAAATACTGATAACATGTAGTAAATCTGGACTTTAAACCAACATTTCACCCTTTAAAAAATTACTAAGTTTCAGGAAGATGACACCTTTTAAGAGATCAGTAGTAAATACAAAAATACCAAATAATAAGTCAGGTTGCAATGCTCCACTTCACCCTACCAAACTTCCTGCAGTTCCTGGTTCCAGGAAACATCTCCCAGGATTCCAGCTTCCTGCAGACACAGACACTTTCTCTCATGTTATGACTGCAAAACATTACTGATACAGTCTTTTGAAATAGTTGTCTTGCAATGCTCTGCATCAAAACATTCCTGAGACTCTGTTTAAGAGCTTTTCTATCTTAACAACCAGGGAAAGTAAGTGATCATAAATTTTAAAAAATGTAAATCCCCTTTCTAAACAAAGCCATTTTTATAATAATACTGGAAACTAAAAAATCTGCCTTCCCCTGTGTTTTGGGAAGTTTAACATTGGGCCGTGTATGTCTTAAATGATAATCCATGTTAATTTCTCTGCTTCTAATGCAATTTCACTTATTTTACTTGCATATGTTTAGGGAAGAGTTTCTGCATTTTTTGAAAGAATATACTCTGATTTTCACAGACGCAGTTACAAAACCAGCCCTTCAATGGAAGCACAGACTGTGGACAAACTACTGTCTTGAGTAAATACCAAAGACTTTCAGTAACATAATCAACTCACCTCCAGACACCCTGTCCTGTCAATGTGCAGTCGCTGACCTGAAGGACTAAAACTTGTTCCTATACACACACCCATTGCTTCTGCTCAGCACCCACATGCAGGAAGATGTTCACCCACACCTGAAACCAGCCCCTGTACAGAGGCAGTTTCCATCTATAAACAAACAATGGGTAACGAGTAGCTGAGTGATTAAGATTTGGGATTTTCTTAGGCATGGAGGAGGAGGAGTGTTCCAGCACTAGACTGCTGGAAGTGTTGGGTGTTTGATAGACAGCATGGAGACATAGCAGGAGTGAAAAAAGAAGAATTGGATATATTATGTCTTTTAAAAATGCAGCACAGAACTGTCACTTCTCTCATATTCCTGATAGCCATCAATGTTGAAGACAACTGAAGCATTTGGGGGCCCCTTGAGCACTATTTGTCCCTATCTCAGCCATTACAAACATGCATGTTCTTTCACTTCCCCTTTTAGCAGCAAAAATAGCCATCATAAATCAATGCCACTTTAATTAATGACAGTAGTAGTTAGTCACTTTATAAACATACTGTCTACAACTGAATCATAACATTAAGCACAAAAGAGTCTTTATAGACTGAGTTGTTTATAACTCATACTTAAGCTCACAATTTCTGCATTTTAATCTGCAGCTACTGTCCCACTTGGGATACTTGCACAGTCCATAGCTGGAACTGTGATAATCAGATCAGACCCACTAGATCTGGCTGCAGTTTAAGACAACGGGAAGATTATTTTTACATCTCAGCATCCATTTTTATCTACATGTGGCCTCAAAACAATTTCAAAAGTTTCCCATTTTTAAGATTAAAATATTAATAATCAGTAGGCAATTGCAACTGCTGAATTACAATTCTCTAATTTTCAAAACTCTGCCTTTAACATGTCCAAGAATGAACAAGTCACTCTACATATTATCAATAAAGAGAACTAAGAGCCTCTGGAGAAATATCTGCCATCTTGAAAATTTTCTTATGATCAGACAAAGTCCTCTGGAGATGCCTGCACTCATCATAAAGACAATCTCCAGTCAATGTGGATCTATATGCTTATATTTTGGTTCAGCAAATTCCAGCTCTAAGTGGAAACAAAACACCTGGTGCCTAAAAACAAACTGAGTATTAATTCTACAAGGGAAAAGAAACTTCTGTCAATTTTAAGACAACCACCTGAACTGTCAGCAACCACCCAGCCAGTCAGGTGCCTAAAATCCAGCTTCGAGAAATCTTGCCCATGGCAATGCTACTTTATTTAACTGCTCTAAGCAGAGCCTTCCTCAGCCTGCAATTCTCTTGAAGGAGAGGTTAATGTCTGTGCTCATGCAGGGAGTAATATATGCAGCCAAGTCACTGTCAGCTCCTAAACTCTCGGCAGATTTTACAACAGATGCTCATCATTTTTTAGAAGTTCTATCATGGAATATTTACTACACATATTAATTAAAATCTAACAGCTGTGGCCCAAATTATTCCTTGCTAAATTTAAGCATGTAAAAAGCAGCAGTGAAGTTACAACCTCATTGTTGTAGGTTCTTACTATAAAGAGAAAAGGGACCTTCTGCAAAGACTTCCACTTACCCTTTCCCATTCACCAAAGACAGGTGGCAGAGAGAGATCTGCCATTTCAGAAAGGAGGTGCTTGAGTTCAGTATCTAAATTTCAGTTTGCTACAGCAAACTTCATTGTGTGCTAATTGGAAAACTATTCTTTTATAGCTTTTGCTGTTGGTTGTGTTGTTTCAGGCCTGAATCCCAGCCCTGTGCAGCTACCAGATATTTTCAGCAGTCTAAGATCTGTACACAGCTCCTAATCACATGTAATAGCTTTCCTGCAAAAGACATCACTTGAGTTTAGAAGAATGCAGTGATGACAGTTAAAATGAAATCAACCCCCTCGAGTAAAATGCCACAGTTATTTTCAGAGATCTGCATAAATACCAGCTAATCTGCAACTACAGCTTTCCGGTCGGAAAAAAGTATTTTCAAGAATCTGAGAAAGGCTTTTCCATGTACAACAAGCCTCTGAGCAGAAAACCAAAAATTTTAGTTCTTTGCAATATCAAAGGGATGCTGAAGTCAAACCCATCATTCTTGTTATCATACATGATTTGTTGCATCTGATACAGTCCTGACCGCTCAACATACTTGAGAAATTGTCAGGACATGAAATAGTCAAGCTTAGCATTAAATTTTTAAACTAAATAAATTGCAGCCTTTTTTTTAACTCAACTAAGACTGTATTGGGTTTGCATGCCAGTATTTTGGTAGCATGGGGGCTACAGGGGTGGCTTTTTCAGAAGTTGCCACAAGTCTCCTGTGTGCAGTAGAGCCGATGCCAGGCAGCTCCGAGGGGGACCCACCCTGGCCAAGGCCGAGCCCACCAGTGACAGTGGCAGAGCCTCTGGGATCATATACTGGAGAAGGGATCAAAAACTTCCTGCACAGAGGTAACTGCAGCCAAAGAAAAGGGCAGTGAGAACATGTGAGAAAAACAACTCTGCAGACACCAAGGTCAGTGAAAAGGAGGGGAAGGAGGAGCTCCAGCTGCCGGAGATGAGATTCCACTGCAGTCCGTGTCCAGTCCCACACTGGGGAAGGTGTGTGGATGCCCACAAAGGCTGTGACCCCATGGGAAGACTGCACCAGAGCAGGGTCCTAGCAGCACCTTGGCCCTGGGGAGAGAGGAGCCCACACTGGAGCAGATTTAATGGTAGGACCTGTGACCCTGTGGAAAAGACCCACACTAAAGTAGTTTGTGAAGAACTGTAGCCCATGGGAAGGACTCGGGTTGGAGAAGTTCATGGAGAACTGTCTGCTGTGGGAGGGACCCCACAATGGAGCAGGAGAAGAACTCTTCTCCCTGAGAAGGAAGCAGTGGCAGAAACAACCTGTGATGAATTGACGGTAACCCCCATTCCCCATCCCCCTGTGCCACTGGAGGGGAGAGGGAGAACCAGGAATAAAGTTAAGCTTGGGAAAGAGGAGAGGGTAGGGGAAAGGTGTTTCTAAGATCTGTTTTACTTCTCATTATCCTACTTTGATTTGATTGGTAATAAATTCAGGTAATTCCCCAAGCTTAGTCTTTTGCCCTTGATGGCCACGGGTGAGTGAACTCCCTCTGTCCTTACCTCACCCACAAGCCTTTCACTGCGTTTCTCTCCCCTGTCCAGCTGAGGAAGGGAGGGACAGAGCAGCTTTGGTGGGCACCTGGTGTCCAGTCAGGGTCAAACCACCACAATTAAAATTAATTTGTAAACTATGTTGGGGAAAAAAAAAAGTTCTGTAAGATAATATTTCAATGTCTCCGTTCCCAACTTTTTCTTTTATTGTCTTGAGCTCATACAAGTTACTTTCTTTTAAAATAGTGACATCTCAAATCCTTTGTCATGGACTAATGGGAAGTGCTCCAAATCAGAGTTTTTTCCATTTTACTTACTCAGTAGGAGATCACAATGGAACAACTTCACTTCTACATTGCATTCTCCACTGGAGTATGACAGACAGGAATGCTATTTTCATGTGTCTGGCTGTGCAAACGACCACAGCAGCAGAAAGCAGAGCTGGAGTTCATCACTTTGCTAGAAAAAGAAACTAGAACAAATTAAAACCTACAAGATGACTGGGGCTGACAAAGAGAAAAACCATTTCCCCAAGCACTGCAAGTCTCCAGCAAGAAAGTGAATGACCTTGTAAGTTCTTACAGGTTACAACTATACTAGAAGTTTATATGGTACATGGGAATCAAGAATCAGAACTTTACAGCAAAGGAAATTCCAAAGTGATTTGTCAGATATAAAACCCATTAATTTTAGGAACACTGATGAACTAATCTTCTCTCTCTGGCAAGTGGATACATTTCCACTGGTTTCCAATAAATGAAGCTTAAATGGTACTGTACAGTTTATCAGCTTGCTCCCTCAGGACACAGATGCAAATCAATCTTATGTCAGCTAAGGACAAATACTTAAAAGCAATTCTAAGTAAAAGCTACAATCACTTCACACCTTTAGCAGAGCTCACTTTAGTGACACACCTTTAGCACAAATACCTCCACTTCTTACCCTAAAAAAAGTCTTACAAAGTATCTGACAAATATTCTACATTCTAAATACCAAACTCTCTTGAAGTGAAGACGAAAGTTTAGATGTTCCGGCCAGAGCCAATACAGGCTGTCTCCCAGTACCCCACCGAGTTCTCCTATTCTTGTTTCCCAGGTAAATGTGGGAACATCTTTAAGAACTGTCCATTAAGGCTCAACAGTCCTGTCTACACTTATTTCGAAACAAGAACTGCCAACTACCATGGCCTACCACTCCTGCATCATACCCCACAACACTGTGCAGTCCTCCTGCCCTAAGCACTAGCAAAGGAACCAAAACAAAAACAAACAAAAAGAGAGAAAATACCTAATTTCAGGTATATACACTTGTATTTCCATTGACAGCTTTGTTAAATTTGTTGTAATGATCTTAATAATACAACACACTTTTCCTTACTAGCTGTGCCAGAAACCCAAAAAGTTCAGTAAAAAGGAAGCAGGTAGACCAAAACCAACATGTGTGTGCTGGAAGCAAATAAGTAAACCCTGAAATAAGTGTTTAAAAGAACACTTATTTAGTTCCTGATCTCTCAAATAGAAAAATTAAAGTCTATATTCTTGTATGAGAAATTCATTTGAAAAAGAAGTGACTTCCAAATCAGATCTACTTTCATGATGCTACTCTGTGTGTAATGGATTACCCTAACAAGTCAAGAAGACCAAACTTCATTAGAGCTTTTTTTGTGAATCAGAGTAACAAAATTAACAGATAGGCAACATTTTGGTTATTCACGTGAACTCATGGAAGGCAGGACACACATGGGAAAGAAACTTCAACCATAATTGCACAGCACAAAGAACTGAAAAACAAACTGTTGGCAAATATATTTTGTGTTATCAGACATCTGTGTGAAGACCTGAAAAAAACACAAGCACACATTATATGTAACTTTTTAAAAAGCTTTATGTGTAGCCAAATTCACTTCCATTATAAAGACTCACATGAATATGACAGCAGTAAGAAAAGTGATTTTATCAAGTGAATATGGACAGTTTAGGCACATCCCCATCAATGTAGTGCTCATACCTAGCACAACCTAGAAAGAAAAAAGAAACACTTTCAAAAGCCCAACTATTTCCCCTGAAATACAAACCAATATACAGACTATCATAAATAGAGAACAAGAAATTATTAAAATTTAAACTAATATATCAATCACTGTTGAATACTCCTATAACACACTCAAGTCAGATGACTGAACACTGGGGGTTTTCCCCCCTCCATGAAACACTCTTATCATTTCCTGCCTGCCATTTGATATTTAACTGGCAGAGGGTGGGTGGGTGGAAAAGTGTTCTTTTTCTAGTTCAAGTATTTTAGGAGAAAGTCACTGGGTAAGGAACACTGCATTTCAAAATACAGATTTACTGTGCATCATAAAATTTATTACTAGACTAAGACAACTTCCCCACCACACACACAAGAGAATTTATCATTTTAGTTCAACAATTAACATGATGAATCAACAGCCTGGGGGAGGAGGGAAGTCTTGCATCAAAACAAATTACAAGTTTTCAAAATTCTGGACCAGCAAGCTAACTGCACTAGGAAAAATTACAAATTAAGAAGAGACACTTCCTCATTTGAAGTATCATACATTCATTACATTAACAGTCTGCTGGAAACATGCAGACAGCTCAAACATGCCAACTACCAACATGTCCTGAGAGTCTGCCCTGTAAGCCTGCACAAAAACTCACAGCTCAGGGCATGTCTTCTGATACTCTTCCCTGCAGGAAAATGCCACAGGAGTTGTATTCGAGCTTTTGGATACAAAGCTGCAAACTCACTCGTTTGCAGAATATGCCATGTGAAGAAGAGCATCTAAGAAAGCACAGATACAGAGTATTTTTCTATCAAGCTATGCAGATCTGAAATAAGGCCTGAAGAACCATGCAGTACAAAGCAGCAGTAGGAATGCTTAAATAGAAAGCAAACCGGGAGCTACCTGAGCTGTGAAGTTCCCTTTCAGTTCCCTCCACAATGTTTTCCTCCCCACAATCCCTTGTTTTTAGTAACCTATTTTTAAAAAGATCACTTACAAACTTTAAGAGCAGAAGTGTGGGTTATAATACTGCATAATTAATTCAAATTGGAACAAACAAGGTTTTACAGCTACCTTCAAGCTCCAACATATATCCTGTGTTTACTTTTAAATATGAAACAGGAAGACACCACAGTCAGACATTCACTCGCTTTATTCCCACCTTCCTGCTAAGGTTGCACAAGACAATGGACTGTCGATACATTTAATTTTACATTTGGTCTTGCACCTTTCAAAATTTTCCCAAAGGAAACTATTTCAGTCGGTTTGGGTAATTCACATGAGCCAGTATCCAACTAAAGGAATGCAAACAAAGGTCATGACAACAATAGTGCAAGAGTCTGTACTGGACTCTCTCAACTAAAGTTTTCAGGAGAACAGATGAGAAAACTGATGCAATTTACACTGCACATACAAATCTCTCAGGTGAAAGGACTGCAACTGAACTCATGTAAACTCGACCCATGCTGCTGTGGGATAAGGACAGCCAAATGACAATGCAAGGCTTGTCTGTCATATGACAGTTATTTTCAGCCAAGTACAACTAGTTTAGTATCTCTAGTATAGTAACAACTTCTTGGTACAAAATTCCAGACTCCTGCATCTGAAAATCACCAGTCCTGCCTCAGATTTTTAGCTCCAAAGGAGAATTCTGTAGTTGTATCAGGGTGTAGCAGGCAAAACTTTGTGCAATGACTCATTATATGGGAATGCTTGTCTTCCAAAGGTTATTTATGTAAGAGGAGTTCCATTTCAAAAATTGTGTTTTAGCAATTTGCTGCACAGAATTTTAATACTATTTAGTTGAGAGGCACTTGAACAACTTAAGAAGTCTCACTGTCTCCCATAAAACACCTCTCCAAAGACAGTCTTTTTCTTTTGAATTTTTTTCTAATTAGTACATTTAATATTTAAGCAAATAATGGTATTTGATGAAGAAAAGATTTTTTTACCATTTGTAAGCCACAACTGGAGACTGAAAGCTAATCTAAATGACAGCTTGAAACAAAAAGAAAAATGACAGAATGGTTCAGTTGGAAGGGACTTCTGGAGCTCATCCAGTCCAACCATGTACTACAAACAGGGCCAACCTTTAAGCTGAATCAAACACTTAGAATTTATACCTTTGATGATTAGGTATGTTAACAGGTCTGTTGAAACATAAAAGAAGTTAGATATGCAATTAGACATTATAAACAGCTCAAGCCCAGACTTTGTTTCCCCAGAAAGACACCTCAGCACCATTATTTGCCACCTCTTTCCCAGAAGGGTCTCTCAATGCAGCCCACTGTTCCCTCTCACTTTAAACCTGACCAGAGGCTTCCACCACCTCCCTTTTGTCGGCACTGACACTTGTGTGGCCACACAGGAAACTCATGAAACTCATCTAGCTGAACACTAAACTTGGCAGAAAACTTACAATTCCCTGGCCAAGTAAATCCTAATGCTGGCAGAAGGGGGCATTGGGAAAGTGTAAGTGGATGGCAGAACATCCTTTTTGTTGGAGTGCACATTTCCTTTATTTTGACACTGCAGAATGAGTCCCTTTACTAACCCCCCTCCCCGATTCTCTGCAATAAGAATACATGAATGCAGAGGAAAGTCTGCAAACAAAATTTACATCTTCATGAATAAGGAGCCATTAGTAGGAAAAGCTTTAAAATTCTCAGTGCTCCCCTTTTAACTGTATCACAGGAAGCACATAGAAGGAACAAAACCAAAACAGAACAAACAGAAAGAAAACCAACAGAAAAAAAATAAAAAGGCTGCACCTTTTAAACTGCAAAGAAAAGAAGAACTCCGTCAATCTAACAAGGACTGATACATGAAGCCTGGTAAAAACTATTGGGAATAAAAACCAGAAGTAGGTTGGGGATGGGGATTAAATGACTGCAAGAAGGCTGAGGAGCACCTCTTCCTCCCCTTCTCCCAGGCATGTACCAATGGGATTCAAGAGGAGAGGGGACACAGCTTCTCACCTCAATCCTGACATTAGGATGGAGATTGTACAGGACTATATAAAAGAACAAAGGATCAAGAAGTATCTTGAAAAGCTGAGGTAAATGGAATGGACTTAGCAAGGCCAGGGTGCTGGCTTAACATGTGTCCCCTAGGGCCAGGAAAGGATTTGGGATTCCTGAACCCCACTTTTGTAATCAGACTTCCTTACAAAGCAAGTTAACTATGGACTGATTCTAGTCAATGGAGAAGAAACCCACTATGGGGCAAGTTTGGACAGCTTCACTTTCCAGCCCTGAAAATCCATCAGTGCCAGCTAAGAAAAGTCACAAAACTTACAATAAAAACATAATAAAAGGAACATCAGTGAAATCAAAACACACAGAAAGTTGCACATGCCAGAAGAAAAAAAAAAAGTTGGTTATTTTCAAAAAATACACATACATCTTCAATTATGCTATCATCTTTTTCTCCTTGCCCCAACAGAACTTCAGTCTCCTCC
This sequence comes from Pithys albifrons albifrons, assembly GCF_047495875.1. Lineage (NCBI taxonomy): Eukaryota > Metazoa > Chordata > Aves > Passeriformes > Thamnophilidae > Pithys > Pithys albifrons. The sequence continues at coordinate 10,610,477 of NC_092464.1, forward strand.
TGTAAGAAGGCAAGACTGCCTCCATTTATTAAGACTGTCTGAGAAATGGAAGTGCAGTCCAGATTCCTTCTTTCTTTTTGATAGAAAATGGGGAAAACATTCAGTGCACAGCAGATGGGACCAAAGAAGGGTCCTGGGTCAGTTCATGCCATCTTGGACAACTACAAACCCTGCCAAACACATAAATCTGGCATTTGGCTTCCACCATTTCACACACAGTCACTTTTAGGAAATTCTTGATTTAATTCTTTCCTCTTCTTTCTCATCCAACAGTTTCTTTCCAAACTTCACAGAACTCTCCCCTTGTTCAACTGAAACAAAACTTACTCAGAAATATCAAAGTGACATATGATTCAAAAGTTATACAAATGATAAAATGACAGACCTCTCTAAATAGTTCAGTTTCATAATGTACCGAATTCAAACGGTTGTTTAAAATAAAAACGCTCTCCCCTCTTCTTATCAACACGCTGTTTTCCCACCGGTTTTATTCACATTTATTTCTGTGTTGAATACTCCAGCTCTGTATAGCCTTTATTTTCATTAAGTGTTCACAAACACCAGCCAGAGATAAGGATTTAACTTTCCTCTTTGAAGTGGTGCAGTATTTACCCTGAATATGCAAAACCAGCTCTACACATACCACATTTGAAAGTCTGCTGGGCTTTCAGCCTTGATGAATAAACCTTGGGAGCAGCTGCTGCTGGGCCACGGAAAAGCTCCAGAGATGTTGGTGGGGTGTCCATTCTAAACCTCCTTAGGAAAGGGTAGTATCATATTTAATTTTTATTGTCCAAAGAACAAGGAAAAGCAGAGAGAAAGGTAAGACATCACAGGTAAAAAAGCTCTGTATTGAAACTAGCAATGTCTCATACCAAATCTATTATTTCTGTACTCCATCCAGAAGAATTATGTTCTTTCATTGATTTCCTATTAACCACATACTGAAACACACCAAAGCAATGGCACAGGTTCATTCACAATCATTAACTGCTACTTTCAGAATCTGATATACTGCTATAAAGCTCTCACAAGCTGGTTTCAGACTCTACAGAGGATATTTAAAAATTAGTGTTCTTTTAAAACCTGGTATTGTTTTAAAAACAGCTCCCACAAACCCACACCCCAGACTCAGTACAGGCATATGGTCAGCAAAAAATTGTTGCTAAGATCAAAAGAAGTTGTGCTAAAGGCAATTTTAGCAACTAGAGAACACGTGATGATTTGATAAATGGGAGATAAATTTCAATATAAACCGAATTATTTAAGTCAAAGAATTTTATCTTACCAGAAACAAAATGCTGCCTCTTCTTTCATTTTAAAGAACAAGAACAGGACACCAAAGAATTGTTTTGAATACCTCAAATTTACAGAACAGGCTTTCATTACTATAAACTACAATGAAAATGTTTTGACAATAACCCTGATTCAACTTTATTTCCCATCAGGCTCTCACATAAAAAAATTTAAAAAATTTTAGAATGCATATCCAACTACACTGTGGTGTGCCAACAATCTCAAAATGTAGTAATTTAAAGTGAGAAGAGTCTTGTAGAGAGGCAGAAAAGGTCGACTCTTACCCTAGATTTTTTTTCCTCCAAGAAAATTCAGTCTTTACAGACTAGATCTTTATGACTCCCACATTTTCAAATACAGTTAGAGCTGGGCCAGCCCTTATTTGCAAAGCTACTCAGGCATAGCAGCAACACAGCAGTCTAAGATACAAAATTTAAAAATGCCAAAAAAACAGAACAACAACAACAACAACTTAAAAATACTTGTATGCGTCTTCCTTGGTTTTTCAGACAAACTGCACATTTAAAGAAGGCATTTGCAGTAGTCCCAAAACTCAGTAATAGTTTTTATGTAATAATAATTTGTTATATGAAAAAGAATGTATGACACTTACATATTTAGAAGGCCTGTGGCACCTACAGAGTTCAAGAGACATACTAATACTTTCAGGCCAATATTTTTCTTTAGTAGTTTGATATTATGTTTATAGACATCAACTCAAATTGTGGCTTTTGACCAGAAATATTCTGGAAAAGGTTCTTTATATGAGTGACACAGTGACACTTAGCACAGTACTATGTGAGAGAAGGTGCTACGGAACAGGTGTCACCTCAGCACAGTTTTAACACACTCATTTTGAAAACTTTGAGAAACAGGGAGACATGATCAGTTGTCCAATATATCTTTTTTCCTCTAGTTCTCCATTTCCAAAACCATCACTCACATGTCTTCTAACTATGGGGTGCTCTTGGGAAGTTACTGAGGTTACCTTAGCTACAATAGCTAATTCTGAACCAAATTAAACTTCCTCCTTTAAAAACAAAACGTAACCACAAGACGACACACAACCCACAATATACATATGTATTTATTCATACACCATGAATCACCTAGAACAGGAGGCAGTTTAAAATGAAAACTAATCACACAGACGAAGGACACAGGCTTTGGTTGTTAAGTGCTCACAAGTTGTTGTTCTATTGTTACTCACACCTCTTCATGCTGTCCAGACACAGGCTGGCAGCCCAGGGCTGTCTGCACACCCCGCATCCAAACTGCTTAGACCCTGCTTAGCATTAATAACTGCACAGGAGTCATTTTTCTTATAAATCACCCCTTGGTAAATACAATCTAACACAGAATCATAGAATTGATTGGGTTGGAAAAGACCTCTGAGATCATCAAGTCCAACCCTTGGTCCAACTCCAGTCCCTTCACCAGATCATGGTACTCAGTGCCACGTCCAATCTCAGTTTAAAAACCTTCAGGGATGGTGAATCCACCACCTCTCTGGGCAGCCCATTCCAATGCCTGATTACTCTCTCTGCAAAAAATTTTTTTCTGATCTCCAACTTAAATTTCCCCTGGCAGAGGTTGAGCCTATGCCCCCTTGTCCTATTGTTGAGTGCCTGGGAGAAGAGACCAGCCCCCATCTGGCCAGAACTTCCCTTCAGGTAGTTCTAGACAGTGCTGAGGTCACCTCTGAGCCTCCCCTTCTCCAGGCTAAACACCCCCAGCTCCCTCAGCCTCTCCCCATAGGGCTTGTGCTCCAGTCCCTTCACCAGCCTCGTTGCTCTTCTCTGGACTCGCTCCAGCCCCTCAATATCTTTCCTGAGCTGAGGGGCCCAAAACTGAACACAACACTCAAGGTGTGGCAACACACTCAACTAGTGGATGGAGAAAAGGATCAGAGAATGTATCTCAGTGATCAGTGTCTTCACATTTGAGCATGCTGTATAGAAACCCACCTACAATTCCTGCAGCTACTGAGGTATAACCAGAAGGTAAGAGGAACATCTTTTTTTCTATGGCAAATGAAAGCACACATTGCATTGCAGCCATCCACTTGTCTATCAGGTTTAATGAGTACATACTTAACATCCATCGGCAGGGATTCTCTGGAGATTCCTGTCCTGAACTATCTATCTAAGATCCAGTCAGTAAGTTTGATTCTACATCAAATACACGTAAGAGCATAATCACCCCAGCCCTAGCTGCAAAGGTGTGACCCTGCAGTTAGAGCTCCCTAACCACTTTTCTTCCACAAACACTGGCTCTGCCTTCCCAATAGCAGTAAAAACAAAGTTTTTGTTGCTCTAACTATAAAATTGGAGCATTTTCCAGGAAGTTCATGGAACAGTTTGGTGTGGGGTAAAAGTATGTACCCACATTTTATACTAAAATGAGTCTAAATACAAATAATTTTAGAGTTAAAAATTCTAATTTCCTTTTTCAGGCACGTTTTCAGAAGTCTGCTTTTAGTCAGAAGGGTTGCTCATCCCTTAAACGCAGTTTGTTCAACATTCAACACAATATTCCACCAAGAAACATCCAACTGCCACTGAAGTCTTGCCTTACTGACCATCACCAACACAAAAACACTCAGCAAATATGGGCTGGTAATTATTGTATTCATTGTGTATTTGTAGATCAGAATCCAGTAAAAAGGGTACATACTGAGATTATCTCCTCCCTCAAGGTGCAGTGGGGGTACAGCAGTTTAATGGTAACCCACAAGACTCCCAGTCATCAAGAATTTCATACAACTTCTTAAGAGAATGACCCACCAAATTTCTTTACAATAGGTCTCTAAATCAGTTTAGTTAAAAAGATGAGTGGACAGCTATTTAGGTTTAGGCAGGCTTTTTCCTTTTTCTAGGTACATGAGAAAAAAAAAACAAGTGGGGGAAAAAATCCCTAAAAACCACTCCAAACTGGAGCAGAAACTTAAGCAAATCTCTTGGACAAAAAATACCACAGCAGAGTTGTAATTAATGTTTTAATATGGCATCACTTTTACTACAATCATGTACAGTATTTCAGTTTCTGTATAATACATGCTTAGGGATATGAAGAAAATTGTCTAAATCTGTTTTCAGAATCAGTTTTTTAAAAATACTAAGATTTGTTCCTATTTTGGTTGCCTGCTGATTGCTGACAGACTGCACACAGATACAGCTCCTGGGAGCAGGCCAAATTCACATTTAATCTGGGGAAAACAAATTCAGCATGGCTTTTTGTCTGTATGCTGAAGAAAACAGGAGTCAAACTTTCACTAACCCAAAAACATGTCAAACATGATACCTTGGCATGTTATAAATGCTACATTGAGAAACCAAAATCACGAAAATAGCAAATCAGATTAACTTTTTTGATTTAGAAAGAATGAGGCAAATTTATTACACCATTTAGACTGTGAAATTTCATTACTGTTTTAAAAATAAAAGGCAACATGATACCCTGGCCTTTAAAAATTTAGAGCCCTGGTTTCTTACATTCAATCATCTAAGTAGCAATACTTAAATTGCCACTTTTCTCACATATGTTTGCATCTCAATTACATTAATTCCAGTGTAACATACATCTAGTACATAAAAATATTGCTAAGGAAGGGGAAATGTCTTTTTAAAGACCATTTTGATCTCCAATTCTTTCTCATTGTAAGTTCTGCTGCCTAGCTTTAAATTATTTGGAAAAGCACCCACCTTTGCTCCCATATAATCCATGACATCTAAACACACAGCAGAGCTCTAACTATGTTAGCAAGGCTATGAGTACAGATCTTATTTTTTGAGACAGTAATCACAATATTTTTTGAACATACACTTTTTTAGATAATTCAGTGTTGACATTTTAAAAAACATAACTTGTACTCACATTGAATTAATTCATTTTACATGCACGATACAGAATATTCCTATTGTATAACCACCTGTTTATGGAAGAAGTAAATCTAATTTAGGAAACTAATACTTAACAGTGCAAACTCTAATGAGATAACACAATAGTATCACTTTGAAATTGCAACTGAGCATATTGCCAGCAGAAAAAAATTCTGAAACAATCACTTTGTTAAAAATAAATAACTCAGTGCAGTATTACTGAGTACTACACATGAACCACTAAAGCAGCAGCCAATCCCAAAGTAGGGGGGATGGAAGGAAATCACACCTAACACACAATGATAAAGCTCTTTTCCAATCAAGGACTCAGAAAGACACCATATGTCAAATAAATGTTTGATATAACACACAATTTTAGTTGAAAAATGATTTATTAAATCTCAGTTTCAGTCCCAGAAGAGTAAAAAAAGTTTCCTATATTTAAAACACAGCACTGTCCTGCTCAAGAAAATTAAAGTTTATTTCCCTGACCAGAAACCAGGAGAACATACTGCAGTGTGGAGTTTACATTAAATGGATAATGTCAATACCTATTAAAGAGGTTTCAGGCTCCATTTTCCATCCATTAGCTCTTACTTGAAATATGAAATCCATGAATCTCCAAGACAACACACATATTGCAGAAGGAAGACAAATAGCAGTTTTTCAAGACACATTATGGAAGCAGCAAAAAGATTCATATAAACTTTAATGACTCTGACAGCAGACACTGAAGACTACTTTTGATTTAACTGGGCCTTCAGTCTTCAGAAGTCTTCGTTTCCCAGATAGCATTTAATCTGGATGCTACATTTATTTGAAAGCATCATGTTTCCAGAATACAGGATATATGTCAGCAGAAATAAAAGAACCAAGACCTCTAAAATTTAAGAACATGAATAAAGAGGGAGATAAAAATAGACACTGTACACCCAAAACCAACCAAGGAAGATTTACAGCACATCTGCCAGCTGGTGTGTGAGAAGTTCACACTTTTGGGGAAACCCTGCATATTGATCAGTTGCTTTCTCACAATGCCACAGGATATGCAGGTGCTTTCAGGTAGCACTCATCCCTCTCTCTGATTCTTTCTGCCTCTAACTTCAGCCAAGAGGCCCCTTTCTCAATCTTTAGTTATTTGGACAACTCAAGACAGGAATTAATTGCCATTTTATCAAAGATAACAAATTGTGCCTTAAAATAAAACTTATGCACAGCACTAAGCTTGAATATCTTTGGCTTAGTTCCCAGCAGATAGTTACTATACACAGCCCTCCACAACAGATCTATCGTCAACTAATTCATTTTAAATGCATCAAGTCAGAACACTTCCACGACATTACTGCAGGATTACAGGGAAGGAAACCAAACACAACACAGAGCGAACCTAACAGCTATTAACTACATTATTTGAGACTCACATCTCCAAGCAGCAAAACCATTTAATTTCTCTTAGACACTGTCCTCATTTTTATCATGATCTTCCACTGAACTTTGGTGTAAGATCTGACAAAACAGGAGTAAAGGACTCCTACCTGACACCCACCCACTACAGGCTCTCCTGTAACTTCCTTAGCAGAGGTAGCACAGGTCACATCAGGTATTGCAATCTGTAACATGAAAACAGCTACTGGATCCTTATAATCTGTACAGTGCCCGATGCACAGTCACTGCAGAGTCCCCAGCAGAGAGGGGGATGGCTATACCTGAGGAGCAGAGAGCAGGCAACAAATCAACAGCATGGAAAGAATTGACGGAAACCCTCAAGGCCTCAGGTAAGGAAAGTAAAGGAGCAGCAAGTTGCACACAGCACATCCCGGGGCCAGGGCAGGGCACAGGGAGGCTGGATGTGCACTGGCACTGGGGGGTGGCTGGCATCCCATCACAAACACTGCTAATCCTCCTACAGAGAAATTACAGAGAAAAGCAGTACGACTTCGAAGGTGGATTTCAGCTAAAAAAACAAACAAAATAAAACAAAACAAACAAACAAAAAACAAAAACAACCCTGGTAGTTCTGAAGACTTACAAGAAAGCCTGAAACTTACAAGAGATTCACAGAAAGCCTTTCAAAACCCCCAGATCAGTGCACAAGTAAAGCCACCGCAGCCCCTGCCCATTAGTACTTATGTCACAGTCCTGAAGCCCTTCAGAACCACCACCTCATTTCTGTGTCACTCCTCATTCGGTACCGCTGCCCTGACAGCCCTGACAGCGATTCTCCCTGTCCGTCACCCCAACTCTGCCAGACGCGGCCCGAGCCACGACACCCGCCAGTGCAGGGACACCTCGGCACAGCCCCTCCGGCAGCTATGGGGAAACAAACCCAAACCCCGCGGAGCTGTTTATCCATGCGAGAGAGGCCGGCCGGCCGGGCGGGCTCGGGCTGTCACCGCCCGGCAGCGCCTCGGGGTGAGGCGCGGGCGGTGGGGACAGGGACGGGGACGGGGACAGGCCACCCGGGCGCAGGGCAGGGACACTCTGCCCGCCCGCTCCCGCCGCCGGACGCCGGGTCTCGGGAGCGGCTGGCGAACCGGGACGAGCAGCCGTGGGGCGCAGGAGATGCCGTGTCCTCGCTCCTCTCGCTCCCTCCCGGCCAGGCCGGCTCCGGAGCTCCGGCCTGTGGCGCAGGGCGGGCAGCGGCACCGCCGCAGGCAGCGAGCAGGGCCCGGCCCGGCGGGTGCTCCCGGCAGCGCCGAGGGGTGTTGGCCACTCACCCACGCAGGCAGATCCGCGGAGGACACGCTGAGCCGCACCGCCTCCTCCTCGTCCTCCAGAAAGGCGAGCGCCCGGCCCAGGCGGGAGCTCTTGCCGCCGCGGTGCCTGCGGATCCAGAAGAGCCCGCACAGGGCGATGAGCACCCAGCTGAAGCTCAGCCCCAGGTAGCCCAGCACATACACGGGGAAGATCAGCACGAAGCTCCTCGCAAACTGCGACACCAAGCCCGTCACGTCCACGCTCAGCAGCGGCGGCGGCTCCGGCACCGGGTCCGCAGCCGCCGCTTTCTCCGCGGCGGGATCCGCGGCGGCCCCGGCGCCGGGGGGCTGCTTAGCGGCGGCCCCGCTCATGCTCCCGCAGCGGCGGCTCCTGCTGCTGCTGCCGCTCCTCCCGCCGCTCCTGCTCCTCCTCCTGCTCCTCCCGGGGCGCTGGCTGCCAGCGGGCAGGGGGCAGGGCGGCGGCGCCTCCTCGCATCCCGCGCCCGGCCCCGCTGCCCGCGCTCGGCACCTCCCGCCGCCGCTTCCGGGCCCGGGCCCGGCCCCGCCATTGGAGCCCGCGGTTCCCCCGCCCCGGCCGCCCGGGCTCCCTCCCCGCCAGCTCCGCTGTTCGCTCGCTCCGGGCCGGCCCAGGGCAGCAGCGGGAACCCATCAGGCTCGGGCTGCCCGCCCGGCTGTGCCCGGGGCCACCGGCCATGGCTGCGCGGCCTCCCGGAGCGCGGAGGGGAGCGCGGCCGGGGGGAACGGGTTCCTGCAGGGAGCAGAGCGCAGTGCTCGGTGTGTGTGTGCGTGTCTGTGTGTGTGCGCCCCACGGGCAAACCACACCGGACCCGCAGTCTCGGCTGCGGCCGGGTGGTATCTGTCTGTACACGCTGGGGTAACCCCGCGTGTTTGTCTCTGTTCCCTGCTGAGAATATCACTGAAGGACCGAGGGATCAGTAACTCAGAGGAGCCAAGGCAGGTCACCCCTTGCCTTATCTCAACAGGTGTTTCCTGACGCTCCGCTCACACGTCCTCAAGCAGAGCTGCCTCTGTCAACTTGTTACCACTCAGGAGTACGGACAGTCTTGCGATTTGTAAGCCTTTATTTGTTACATTCAAAAAGATGATTTTATAACAGGCTTGTGTCTTGTATCCCTTTTACATAATAACATCTGGTTCCTGCATCATTCCTTCTATCTTTTTTAATAACTTTAATATAGCCACCACTTTCATAAGGGTAGCTGTTGCCTGTTCTTATCTGTGTCCTAATCAGTTTGCTGCTATGCACTCGCTGATGAAACTCAGCATCTACCAGCAGTTTGGGTTTTGCAGTTCTTTTGTTCTTTGTTTTTGGGGGGGGAGTTTTTGGTTTAAATAGCTAACCTTTCACTTAGTCGGAATGGAAGTCCTTGTTCCTCTCTTCAGCTGCCAATTTTCACAAAATTTGTAGGACTTTGAGACTTGGTATTTGCAGGGAGGGAAGAAGGGAGAAGGAATTTAGCCAATAGGCTGAAAAGTTACAAAAAACACAGACAAATAGAAAAGCTGCATAAGCTTCATTTTCTTAAGAAGTGAAAGCAACCTCATCTCAATTATCCAGAGAAATGGAAAGTCAAGGCAGTAGCACAAAAAGTTTGTGTGCTTAGTGACTCACAGCAGAACTGGAGAAAGAATCCATACCTGAATGAAGCAACTGAATGTGCTGTTCTGTTTTCTAATTCTTCCATGTTCCCTCTGGGCCTGCAATGAGACACAGCGGACCACTGCAAGCAAAACTGATTTCTGTCCAGAGACTCGTGTTGCTTTTATTTAGTTCCTCTTTACCATTGACAGTGTATGCTCTGCACCTGTGTAGGTAGGTAACTCAGGATGAAAATTCTGAACAACCAAATGATACAAAAAGGAGTAACAAAACCAATGATCTAAGCTTTGAAATTACAATTTACTTATTCCAGGCCTTCTTCTAGAGTAGAACTCAGAACACCTACAGACTGTAACAGGAGAGAACTGAAGAGCAGCATAAGATTATAAAAGCTGGTTGCCTTAAACTGGAGGTATCAAGTGTGATGCTATAACACTTTTGGACACCAATAATATCAAACTGCAGTAAATCTGGATAATTTTTTGCATTTATTGTATTCCTATTCTAGATACTTATTTTGCTTATTTACACTTGAATGTGAACTCCTGAGCTTCCATAACACCTGGTACAAATGGGCATAATACTGTGTGTTGGCTCCCTCCTTTACAAGCAATACTATTAATATTTTCTCAGTCAAGCTCTTTGTTGTCAACCTTGGACTCCATTGCTCCATTTTACTTCCCTATCTGGTTTCAGAGAATCTGAAGCAGAATACAAAAGTACCACAAACCAAAAATGAAAATTCAAAGTAAGAAAAAAGAAGTGATTGAATGAATGTGACATTTCCCAACTAGCACTTCACCATATGCTGCACCTTGTTCTGCTCTTTTGTATGTTCAGTGCATGTTCTGCAAGTAAGGGGGATATAGAATTTAGATGAGTACCCCATACAGTCAGATTTAATATGCTGGAGAAACACTCCAGGAAAAATATTAATCTTGTAGTAGCATTTAGGATAACAAACATATAATTGTAGGTCTGACAGCATAGCATTGAGCCTGGGCAGAGTAATTCATTAATTGATATGGAAGTTTGATTAATCAGAACTAAAAGTGAGTGATAATGTGCCAATCAAATAGCAAAACAGAAGCAAGATCTTGTAGCATAAACTTGATAACGTTTATCTGGAACATCAATAGAAGTTCTGATAAAGAGGTTAAGTGCTGACTTCCTAGAGCTTCTGCAGATAACTGACTTGGGCCCACACAGTGTTTGGATGAAGAAACTGGGTAGTATGAAATTAGCATACCCAGTGTTATAATAAAGACAAAAGAGCCTTGTTAAAATCAAGATATAAACTCTCCTGCAAGGGCATAAATTAGGGTCAGTTACCCCATGATGAAGTTTTTCATAAAATATTCTGGATAAACTCAAGTTATTTGTTTATTCTATGTTTTTGGTGCTGATAAATTGTCTCATAATTTGCACCAGAATCTTGGAATTGCTAATTCATATGTTTCCTGATCTTATTTTTAAATATTTACAACAGAGTCTTCTTGAAGATAATCACTTATGGCCCAGAGATTACTCTGGCTTTTAATGGATTCCTTTTTACTTTTTCAAACTCAGTAATGTTTCTTGCAGTCAAAGCAGTGTCATCCTACCTTTATTTTTGCCTTGTATCACACTAGTTTGCCTGGCAAGTACCAGATGTGGTACTTTTTTCTAGTAAGCCAGCCCTGTTCTTGAGAATAACTTCCCAAAAAATCTTGTTTGCACATCTGGGTTTTTAAGGATGAGAAAAACTGCAAAATTCAATTTATATGATCTAAAAGAAAACCTAAGTATCCCTGACTTCTTTGGATTTAAGACAAGAAAACATGTGTGGGAAGCAATTTTAATGGTTACTTATTGACCATGTTCAGTAACAGTTAATCTTCCTGAAGAACAATATTTGGTATTATGCTTTCCTTTACCCAAGAGCATTATTTCAATCTGATGGTTCTCTCTAGAGGTTTTTAGCTATTGAAGAGAAATCTTTATTGAATAGAAATGTTTCCTCTGGAGCTTTTTCCTAAAAAAATTGAATTATAAATGAAAACATAGTTTACATGGAGTTCCATCCTGCTAGATTCTCATGATGGAATACTCTCTACTTCTGTGTTTGATTTTATCCAGCTGTCTCAACCTGCTTCAGATTATCTAGTATAGAGCACCAGTATTTTCTGTCTGTTTCAAATTATCTAATATATAGCACAAGAAAGAGTCAAAAGACTTTACAATACCTGAGCTTCTGTTGTTTGAGCAGAACCCTTTGTATGTCTGATTCCTGGTATGACCCAGTCTGGCTTCAGTTTCACTGAATGCATAAATTGTATTCTTATGACAAGATCCTCAAATATTTAGTTTTCCTGGAGACAGAAATACTTTCCACTAAAATGTGTTTTTGGTAAGTTTTCACAATAATTATAGTCCCCTTTTTTCCCCCTTCTTATGGGATCCTTCCAAGTTGTAGTTCAAAACTAAAGACAGGCTTTTCTTCAGAGACACACATTTTTTTCTATTTGTATTTATGGAGGACTAAATAAAGCATTCTGAACACTTTGCAAGAAGTTATCTATACACCTCTGCTGATAGTAATATTGGAGTTTCCTTCTCATCTTCAAAAGGCCTCAGCAGAAATTGGTTAAAGAAAAAAAAAGAGCAACAAAAAAGAGCTATAAAGTCCAGATCCTAACAACTTTCTTCTTTCATACAAAAAACTTTTCCCCCCTCTTTTTTCTAATAAAATAATTATGATTTTTGAGCATGGTGGAGCCTTGCCAGATTGTCCCTCTGAGGGGTGATATTTCTAGTGACTTTTTGGTGTAATGCTGTCATGTGTCATTCCATACAGAGGTGAAGAAAAAAGCAGTATTGCTTCACAGACTTAGAGGAATATCCACTGAAGGAAAAGGAAAAAAAAAGGCTTATTACTACAGAATATAAAAAGCTGAGTTATTTTATATTCTCATTTTCCAGATAACACTGCTGGTGGAAAAGCAGATAAATGCCCCAAGCCAGACAAGAGAAAAACATGTAGAAGTTAAAATTGTATTCAAACTCCCAGGGCTACCAAACCCCTTGTTTACAACACTTTTCTGAGAAATAAAATTTAGGACATCATTTTATACTTTATTTCAGATATATGTCATTTTGTTGCCTGTATTCACTGGATTCTAACACCTATTTTTCTAAAAACAGTAAAACTATGAATTTATTAAACTTTTGCACTTTATTGGGGAGAAACTGTAGTTTATTTTAGTACATGGTGGAAACATGCACCGATTTTAGTACTGTTATTCCAAAGGTGTTATTCCAGCTTGTGTTCTCATGCAACAATTAAACTTCAGTTTGATCTGAGTTTAAGTTTTGAAAAGTTCTTTTCAAACCCTCTAGTGGTGCTTTCCCACATCTGTAATTTTTCTCATCTTAAAGCTGCCTGACTGGTATACTCCAACAGGGGTAAGAAAAGAAAAGCTACTGACAGTCAAAACTGATGTTTTTATTTTTTGATAGCAAATACATATGCATAAAAAATAGACAGAAACAGAACTTGGATTGTTGGTTATCACTGTCGTGTCTGCTTGTTTTAGTTATATGTATTTGCTACATTGCTGTCAAAAATAAAATTCAGTCCGAAGGCAGTTTTGTTCTTCAGTCTCTATACATAGGACAGCATTTCTGCAGAGTATCCCTTCCTAAGCAGAGTTTAGTTCCATGTGTTCATTGCACTGTAACCATTTTGGCTAAAGAGATCTGTGAGTTACTTCAAGATGGCTTGTAAGACTATTTTTATTTGTTCAGGGAAGATATAAAATCATAGAAACCTAGAAAAGTTTGGGTTGGAAGGGACCTTAAAGATCATCTAATTCCAATCCCCCTGCCATGGGCAAGGACACCTTCCACAGATTAAGTACTGAAGGCCCCTCCAGCCTGGCCTTGAGCAGTTCTACCCATGGGGCATCCACAACTTCTCTGAACAACCAGTTCCAGCTCCTCACCACCTTCACAGTAAAGATTTTTTTTCCAGTATCTAATCTAAACCTGCTCTCTTTTAGTTTGAATCTATTCCTCCTTGTCCTGTCACTACATGCTCTTGTAAATAGTCTCTCTCCATCTTTCTTGTAGGCTTCCTCCAGGTGCTGGCAGGCTGCAAGTCACCCAAAAGCCTTCTGTTTTCCAGAGAACAGTCCCATTTATCTCAGCCTTTCCTTTTAAGAGAGATGTTCCAGCCCTCTGATCAACTACCTGAAGAGAAGTTCTAGCCAGGTAGGGGTTGGTCTCCTCTCCCAGGCACTCAGCAATAGGACAAGGGGGCATGGGCTCAAGCTCTGCCAGGGGAAATTTAAGTTGGAGATCAGAATAAAAATTCTTTCCAGAGAGAGTAATCAGGCACTGGAATGGGCTGCCCAGAGAGGTGGTGGATTCACCATCCCTGCAGGTTTTTGAACTGAGATTGGACATGGCACTGAGTGCCATGATCTGGTAAATGGACTGGAGTTGGACCAAGGGTTGGACTTGATGATCTCAGAGGTCTTTTCCAACCCAAATGGTTCTTGGCAGCCTCCTCTGGACTCTCTCCAGCAGGTCCATGTCCCTTCTGCGCTGGAGACCCCAGAGCTGGATGCAGCACCCCAGGTGGGTCTCACCAGAGTGGAGCAGAGGGACAGAATCCCCTCCCTTGACCAGCTTCCCATGCTGCTTTTGCTGCAGCCCAGGACACAACTGGCTTTCTGGGCTATGAGTCCACATGGTACCCCCAAGTCCTTCTCAGTAGGGCTGATGGTCTCTGTTCACCCCACAGCCTGTGGTGACACCGGGGTTTGCTCCACCCCAGCTGCTTATAGATTATTCTTCTGCCAAAAAACAGATAAATAATTCATAAGAAGGTTTATAAATAGTTTAGTATCCGTATATGTTTGTACTTAATGGATGTAATTTAGTCCTTAAAAGTCATACTTACAGTTAATGGTGTGTTTGGGGTTATTTTTGTTTGTTTAACCTTTTGTGTGTGTTCTTGTTTGTTTGTGGTTTGTTTTGTTGGGTTTTTTTGTAAATAAAACATTGAGGTGAGTTTTTTTGTTTGGGTTTTTTTTTTGCTTATAATTGCATGCTTGATTTACTTTTCTTTTACATGATAAAGGAAAATATTTCACAGTTCAGACAGTGAGGCAATTTTTCAGCATTTTTTAATTTATTCTGAAAAAATGAATATGAGGGGAGGTGTTATGGTTTGTAGGTGTCAGCTGACTATGTATAAAGGGTTAAATTTTATCTCTTTGAAGTCAGCAAGATAAACTTCCCTTGAACTATGGCAAGAATGTTTCTCAAATGCATAAACGCCTCTTCTTTTGCTTTCCCCCCCTCAGTAATCAGTTTTCTACAAACATCAATATTAGCAATAGCAGTTACATATTAACAATTTTTTTTTACACTCTTAAAATAGGCACCAAAGCTAAAAGTGCCCAGAGGATTTCTCAGCTGGTCTTTTAAATGACACGTGTTAATAGGTCTCAAATGTTTGCTGTGAAATAGCACCCACCTTTCCTGCAGACAACCACTGAGCTCTGTCCACGTGTGTTTGGTGAGCTGCCACTTGTGCCTCCTGCAGAAATCAGCTCTGCTACTTGGCACTGGAGGAACATTATTAACACTTTTATTTATTTCTACAGGTGTTCTTCACACCTGCCTTTACCCAGCATCTGGGTAAATGATGGACTAAGCATTTCACCCTTTTTGTTTTCTAGTTTGGGGGGTTTGCTGAGTTTTGTGGTGTGTTTTTTTCCCTGCAGTAATCGTGTGCAACTTTACTAAAGATGAGTCAGCCACGACGAGGGATGGTTTCACAATATACTTAAAGTATAAAAGGTTGGTCCTGAAGAGGAAAACTCGAGGGTTCCCAGGCTGTGTGTCCACCCCCACCTCACAGGTCCACTTGTGGACACCCAACTCAGAATCCCAAAATGGGTCACATTGTAAGGGACCACAGTGGGTCATCTGGTCTTCCCAACACAATTCACCAACTCACCTCTTTCAGTGAAGAGGTGATTGATGTACCAGAGTTACTGAAATTAGAATGTTACCAGTGGGCTGTCTGGTCCAACCTGCCTACTCCAGCAGGGTCATCCCAGAGCACATGGCACAGGATTTGTCCGGAATTGTTCTGGAATATCCCCAATGAGGGAGACTCCACAGCCTCTTTGGGTGCACTGGGACAGGTGAGAAGTTCCTCCTCACGCTCAGGTGGGACTCGCTGTGCATCAGTTCCTGCCCGTGGCCTGTCTGTGTTTGGCACCACCGAGCAGAGCCAGATCCATCCCCTTGGCACCCCCTTCAGATATCTATGCACATTGACGGGACCCCCTCTGGGTGTCTCGTCTCCGAACAGCCCCAGCTCCCTCAGCCTTCCCTCCCAAGGGATGCTCCTTAAATCACTCCCTCTGCCCTCCCCGGACCCGCCCCAGGATCTCCGTGTCTCCCCGTGCTGAGGAGCCCGGGACGGGACACGGCGCTGCAGACACGCCTCGGCAGGGCTGGGCAGAGGGGCAGGACCACCCGCTCCGTGCTGATCCTGAGGCATTCCAGGATTCCCGCTGGGCCCGGGGCAGGGACACCTCCTGCCGCCGGATCGGCGCTCCCAGGCCGCGCCATCCATCGCTCGGCGAGCGGCTGCTCCCCCTGGTTGCCAGGCGGGCCTTGGACGCCCCGCTGGATCCCGATCGCTTTCCCGATCCCGATCCCTTTCCCGATCCCGATCTCATTCCCTTTCCCGATCCCGGCGCGACCGGACGCGGCTGCTCCCCACCCCATGGAGGGGGACAAGGTGAGGGGAGCCGGTCAGAGGAGGGGCAGCGGCGCTCCGGGATGTGCTGGGATCGGCGGGGCACGGCCCGGGATCGGCCCCCCAGCAGCGGCCTCAGGGAATCCTCATCCTTCTGGAACAGGGACGGGGTGAGCGGCACCAGCCACACACCCTCCTGCGGAAAGCAATAGCTGGTTCAGGAAAACACCCCACGCTTCGTATTGTTGATGAAAGTGTGTTTAATAATTGGTGCTCCAGTGACCGCTCGCTGTCAGGTTTTAGCTCCTTAGGAACCCACGTAACTTTTGCATTTAGGTGTTAAATCAGGTAAAGTTTACGGTGCTCCATAATAAAGGAAACACAACGACGTGCAAGAGCTAACATCGGATCTTGTGTTTCATTTGCACATGGAAAGGCAGAAGGACCAAGTCAGTTCTGTTACTGTTTGTGGGAACCTTGATTTGTCAATTAATTGATTTGTGGTCGTGCTGAATGGAAAATGCAGAAGCGATGGAGTGGCTGGGCAGGGGATGTGAAACAGCATATTAGGATCCCGCTGAAAAATGTTAGCTCTTACTTCAGTAACTGTGGTACATCAGTCACCTCTTCACTGAAAAGAAGCGAGTCAGTGAATTGTAATGGGAAGTGAAACTCGGATGTAAATGTTTCAGGTGTGTTGGTGCTGCAGACCCTCCTCAGGCTGTTCCTGTTCTACCATTCATGCTCCTCACACAACTGAGGGCTCTCAAATTGGCAGCTCGTATTGGAAATAAGAAACAAATATTTATATGTAACACCCCCCCCCCCCAACTTTCCTCTGTTCTAAAAACTACAGAATTTTCTTACTGCTATTCTGTTTTCCTTTAGAATCATAGTTAAGTGAGTTCTTAACTTTGTTGAAAACTAAACGTTACATTCTGAAAACCTCTAATCATTCCAGTTGTGAGTGGAGAAAAAGCCTCTTGAACTCTTTTGAAGACTTTAACCAAAGCATTGAGGTTTCTCATTCCTCAAGGGAAGTTCTGGCCAGGTGGGGTTGGTCTCTTCTCCCAGGCACTCAGCAATAGGACAAGGGGGCACGGGCTCAAGCTCTGCCAGGGGAAATTTAAGTTGGAGATCAGAATAAAAATTCTTTCCAGAGAGAGTGCTCAGGCATTGGAATGGGCTGCCCAGAGAGGTGGTGGATTCACCATCTCTGGACGTTTTTAAACTGAGATTGGCCATGGCACTGAGTGCCATGATCTGGTAAAGGGACTGGAGTTGGACCAAGGGTTGGACTTGATGATCTTGGAGGTCTTTTCCAACCGAATCAATTCTGTAATTTTATGATTCTATTCCACTGACTAGTTTTTGTTTAGATTAAAGTACAATTACTTAAATGGTAAAAATTTTCATAGAATTTCTTGAGCTCTGTGGCATTTTATGTGAGCTGAATGCTCTCAGGTGGATGAATTAAGTTAAACCTCTGTGTCATTTAAATAACTAATCTTAATCTGGATTTAAATGAGTATATAGCTACATATGTAAGTACTTCTAAATTAGCAGATAGATTAGAAACTTCAACAAATCCTTTTAAAGTTTGTTTTAAACATTTTTCTCTGGGTTCCTTTACTTATAAATTGACAGTGGTCTCAAATGTATTAAGTTTCTTCTAACTTTGTGAAATAATTATCTTTTTCTATTTATTTTTTAGTCTCTTGCCAAAGCATATATTTAAGTGGAAAATTATCATATATGAGACCAACATATTCTGGTGGGGATGGGGAGGTGAAATCTGCAGACCCCAGAAAACTGGCAGATGGATAATATTGGATGCCTGAGTATCATCTCTGAATGTTTGCTGAGTGCTTTTGGCCTCAGTTTGCAAAAAAATCTCAAAATAATAAATGAAATAAATCTCAAAACCTTATGTTGTCTGTTGTTATGATGGCTTTAGGCTATTAACACCATTAGCATTCTTCCTTTTCTGCTGTTATATACCTAAATATTGTCTAAACCCAAAACATGACCATATATATTAATGATTTTAAATAGGTTACTATTTGAGACTATAATACAACGTAGCCATCCTGCCAGGTTACCCTGACACAAGTTCTGTTGAGTTTCTTAGACTTTGTTAAAGCTTCACTGAGGAAAATGATCGTCTTGTCTGACTTTATGAAGTAGTAAATATTTGCCCTTTTTTCTCCCCTTTTGTGAGTATCAGAAGAAAAGAAAATTTAAAGAGCACTTTCTTTTCATTATCGAGGCTGCCTTCCTGAGACTTCTCATCAGCCTCAGATAGAGTTTGCCAGTCCACTACAATCTTCTATAAAATCTAAATTTGAAAAGACAAGGGTTTTTTTAATGTAGAGTAATTAAAAATTAAAATAGACTGTTAAAATGCTGCTTCCATATAATGAATTAAAAAAGATGGTCACCATATGTTTATTTTACTCCAGCAGTGCAACTCATCATTCCAAAAGTTATTGGCGAGTATGTTGTTAATCTTTAGTAGCTTTTGTTAGTTCTGAATTTGAGAATAACAGTAGCCTGATCACATCACTTTGGTGTCATCATCCTCCAATGAACTAATTAAAATATTCAGTAGATTAAAATCCGCCTTTGCTTTAGTGATCTCAAACAATATGATTTTTTTAGTTTAGTCTTTTTAGCAGCAGCCAAACAGTCAAGGGCAGGAACTCTGCAAATGAGGATAGAAGAAATATAACCTATTTCACTAGGGAGCCATCATGTGTGGTTTCATTAGTTTCATTATTTTTTTGCTTTCTTTTCTTCAGTGCTACATACAGAACAGACACTAGGGCTAAATCAAATTACTGTTTGTCTGACAAAAATCCGTGACACTTGCCATATATACCTTGATCCTTTCCTTTGAAATAGTATCAGTTGCTAAATGATGTACTTCTCTCTGCAAATTGATTGCTCAGTATTTTTTTTGTTTTCTGTTGTAGAGAAGAACCAAAGAAGATACTTGGAAATCAGAAGAACTTCGGAAACATCTTAAGGTGATTTCATTTTATTTTTCTAGTCTTGATGTGAAGTTACTTTACAGCAGTGGAATTTATTGATGGTCCAAACATAAAGGGCTGGCTGCTTGTTCTGTGTGTCCCTCTGCCTTATGGGATCTGTAGTAGTTCCTTCTTTCTAATGTTTTTTGATGCACCAGGCACTTTAAATCTGGACCATCAAATACAAACAGTACGGATCTTTAATGTGTAGCTGCTAACTTCCTTGTCACACTGACTGCTCTGGAATCTGGCTGCTCCAAGGGTATCCAGAGCCAGGCCCACTCAGCTGTTTCTGTACATGAGTCACATAAGGTTACTCTACAAATTTCTTAATTAGGTAAATGGAAATAATACACTCTTATGGTAATCACACAGTGGTCAATGGGTCTGATTTGCTGGCCACCCAAATCCAAGTTATAACTCTGCTTTGTGTATTCTTACTCATTTTTCTACGTGTGCAGTATGTAATGTGTTTATTTTCATCATCTCTCGTTTGTCATGTGTTTTTAAACTGGGTATTTACATTCTGCACTGGTCAAATGGGCATTCAGGCTCCAGTCAGTTACACCATTGATACTCATATGAGGTTTGTGTTGCATTTTTTAAAAGCTGTTTTCCAATATGGATCTAACTATTATTCCATTTATTAGTTCTTTTCACAATAAGCACAGACATAATGTTAGTAATTTTACAAAGTAAGCCTAGAATAGTTCAGCATTTTAATGCGGGTTAGGAAATTAAATACATATTTAGCAACCCACCAATTTTTTTCACATGAATATACTCTTACCAAAATAGATTGCATTATTATAATAATAGATTCATTTTTTTTTGTTTCAGGCATCACAACCAGATAGCCAAAGTGAAGACCAAAAGCACAGAGAAAAGAAACTGCAGAAAGATAGATCTGTTCTTGACACAGACACTCATAAACGTGACCACAAAGACAGAGGAAAGAGCAAGGAAAGAACACGAGAGAGAGAGAGGTTTAAATCTAGTGAAAGAGAAAGGGGTAAAACAAGAGAGAGAGAAAGGGGAAGAGAACACCAGAGAGGAGACCAAGACAGATACAAAGATAAGCTTGAAGAGTCACATTTTGAGAAGGAAAGATACAGTGTACCAAAACATAAGGACAGGGAGAGTGAGAGGGAGGGAGATAAAAAGCATAAGAAACATGAGATAAAGCAAACAGATACACAAAATAATCTGAAATCATTTGAAGGAAGAGATAAGGAACATCACAGAAGAAGAGAAAGCAGGCATCGTTTGGGTAAGTTGCTTTAGGTTGCTTTTGTCCTTGGAAATATTTGATATTTGGATAGGAATACTCTGAAACCATACCCCGTCTGTACAGAGAGGATAAAGGCAGGTAGGTGTGAATGTCTCCTAACTTGTGTATCTTTACAGAGTGTTGTGGTAACCTAGTTTTATTTTGATGCTTTAAAAAAGGGTGATGCTTGTTTCCCATCCTGTGAAGAGAGGATGGATGTCACTGTTTTGTTGGTCAGTTGGGCTGAAGAGAACAACTACACAACTACCTTCCTGCCTGGACATTGTCTACTGAATGGCCCATTTGAATCCCCAGCTCACCGGGTGACTGCTGAAGTCAGTGTCATTCATTACTCCTGCCATTACACAAAATAAATGAGAACAGAGGGATTTGTTAGGAAAGCAGAAGGACTAACCAGGTTTGGAGAGAGATTTTCAACAGAATATGAATTTCTTTGTAGAAAGCTTTTATATTAGGGAAAACATGTCACTGAAATACTCTTTTCTACATGATAGAGTTATTGATGTACAGAGTTTGAGTATTATAAAATTTGTTTCTTAATTTACACATCTGTTTTCTAGAGGAGGAAAAAACAAGAAGTGAAGAGAAAGAAAGAAGGCATAAAGAAAATAAGGTAAAGGAAGGGCAAGTAATGAATTGTTGCATAATGGAATGAGATAAAATTGTAGAATAAGGAGAAAACTGGATCAGACTCCATTTCCCAATAAATCCTAGAGATAGTAAGATGCTCACAAATATACAAAGCATACAACAAAATATATCTGAACTATTCTTTTTTAATGACATACTTAATTCCTTTCGTTAAAGTAAACATGAAATAAAATTTTCATGGCAAACAGTACTTTTTTGTACAGCTACATAAAAATTTTCCAACTGCTGTTTACACCTTTATTACAAGGGTGATGGGTGAGTACAATCCCACTTTATATTAGACCACCTAGTAGATAAGATTTAAATTTTTGTGTGAAGACTATATAGTCCAAAGAATTTTCTGTAGCAAAGTACACAATGTCCTGGAAGAAATATCAGAATCTCAAGTGCTCTGATAATTTGTAACTTGCTAAATCACAGGAAATAAGATCCATGTGATGGAAAGATTAAGTACTTATAAATCTATCATTCTAGTGGTCAAGAACTGATAGATTTATGAAGACAAAACAGTCCTGGAGAACTTTCTTGTTATTTAATGTTATTTAACTTTAATGTTATTTTTTTCTTTCCAGGATAATGATGCAAGAAAGAAAACTGACAAATTTTTAGCCTACAAAAGTGAAGAAGGTGAACGTGTACACAACTTAGAGAAAGACCAAGAGTTGGATAAAAAGAGAGAAAGAAGACACAGAGAAAAAAAAGAACATTCTGTTGGGCCAGAACAAGAGAGGCTTTCAAAAGAGAGAAGTCATACACGTTATGGAAAGGAAGAGGAAGAAAACCATAAGTCAAGGAGGTCTAAGGAAGAATCTTCCCATGGAGACAGAGAAGGGCAAGCAGAAGATGCTAAAGAGAGAGTAAAAAGTAGAGACAATGAAAGAAAGAAGCATGATCGAAGGGTAGGTTATGCTAAAACTTTATAACTTCCTTTAATTATTGATATATCATAGATAAGAAAATAATAAAATACCTGGATTTTAAGTCATTTTCTGAAATCTGGGGCTAAAGTGGTAGATTAAAACTCTATATCTGCACTTACGTATCCTAATCCAGAGCTGATTCATTCCATGAAATTTAATCAAGAAACTTACTTATGTTTGAAAAGTCTTTTATTCATAAAATTCTTTATTGCTATAACTTTTGAAATTGTTACACTTTAAGGTGGAGATGTCTTAGGCTTGAGGTCCATTTTTTAGAAGCTGTTTTCCATGTTGTCCATAAAGGCAGCATGTCCCTCTAACTCCCAAATAGGCATGTGAGTGTAGACCCCTTCTATTTGTGGGATTTGCCTCTGCTTCTGCAGCCACAGAATATCTTTTGTATTTCTAATATAGAGCATGTTATTTCCTAGAGACTTAATGAAAACTATGACAATTTTTACTGTTTTTTATATTATAAGTATTCATTCTACAAAAATAAGGGAAGGACTATCTAGTAATTTGTAACTTAAAATGAGGTAAGTTTTATGGAGCATAGAACCATTGAGATGATCAGGTTTGACCCTCGTATGGGCCATTCACTTAAGAGTTGGACTCAATGATCCTGTGGGTCCCTTCCAACTCAGAATATTCTGTGAATCTGAGTATAGCTGCTGCCTAAAGAGTTAAAATGTACAAGCTTCTCATATAAAATTTCAGAAATATATTTGCTACTGCAAATACTAGTCATCTTCAGTGTAGGGGCCCAGCACAAGTGATTTCTGTAGCTGACTTTCTGCATCAGGCAACAAAAGTCTATCAGGACCTTGCTCAAAGTTTGACTTCTTTGGAAATTTACTCAAGTAGCTTTTACAGAACACTCACAATGATGCTTCTGTTTCACAGTTATGCTTTGTCTTCTGAAGTTCATAGATACAGACAAGTACCTTTATGTTAAACAACCTGTTGAATACATTTCCAAATTTAGGCAAACCTTCATAATACAGAATTTAAGAGTCAAGCCCTATACTGGGGATTAAAAGTGCCTGAGAGTGTTCTCTGCCCCTGAGTCCAATTTGTGTGCATTGTGCATACTGGTAAATTCTTTGTTTGAAAAAGGCTGACCACAGCCTTCCAATGTCAGCCCATAGTTCCTACCAGTTTTTCAGAATATCTTACAGGCAATGACTGAAATAAAAAATAGTGTGTCATTGAAACAATTAATTAGAAACCTTTCTTACTGTTTGATAACACTCGTACTAATACAGGTTCATGTACATATTTCCTCCCAACACTTCTGACTCATGAATATTGTGTCTTCTTTTACAGAACAGTGAATGCAAAAAGGAGGAGAGGATTAAGGAGGAAAGAAGCCATCAGCATGTAAGGTAAGTTCAGAGATTTGAGGCAGGTATATATGAGATGGTGTCTACTAAGATACAGTCACCACCAAACCAATAAACATGAATTCTTGATCTCAAATATCTAAAGTGAATATAATTTTTTTATAAACCCAATACTATAGCAATTTGGAAAAAAAATAAATCGGTGTTTTGCCCCTAAGGCAAGTCAGATAAAAATGTATGTATTTGTATTCCATTTATTTTTTTTCTACCCCAGGGTAGCAAGAGGTTTTTTGCAGTCCTTGCAAACTATATATATATTAATCTGGGCCCTTAGTCTGGGAGACAGAAGTGCTATATTGTACTAGCTGGAAATTCACTATGGAGCCACGTGGTCATGTGAACTACATAGGACTCTCTCATATTGTTTATTTTAATTTGAATATCTATATTTAGTTCCTATCCTGGGTGTTATCTAAAACATTAGATATATATATATATATATATATATATATATATATATATATATATATATATATATCAAGTTTGCAACTTTATGTGAAAGGGAAAGGTCCAGGTCAGCCTCAGTAAAATTTCAGGATTATATTTCTGAGTTTTATTACTAGCAAATATAAAATCTTACAGAAGTTTCCTGAATATTCTAGTTCTCTTTGCGTTCTTTAATTCTCCAGCCATGTGAAATTCCTATACAACTTTCTGAAGTGTAACTCTCCAGGAGTGTTGTTAGTTGGAATTCTCGTTCTTAAGCCCTATTTTAGTTTCCTAACTCAGTGGAAGTCTGGCATGCTGGGCTCTGGGGACACTGGCAGACAGTGGTCACTATCACTGTTGATTATTACTAATGTAAAGCATGGCACAGATCCCTTTGGTTGATTGAATTTGTCATTGTGGAAGTATGTTTCTGTACAAAAGTTAAAACTGACATGTTTCAGAATGCAAGTGCTGGGATGCTCCCCAACAGCAGCAGCAGCAGCAGCAGCAGCAACAGCACCCAACTGTGGCAGCAGTGCTGAATATTCAGGCAGTGTTTTGAAGCTGTTGCTGTTGGGTGTTGTGGGCAAGGCAAGAGAGAGCCATTTCTGAATGGCAAGGAAGGCAGTATTGTTCAGTGGGATGTTCCAAACCCCTGGTTCAGCTGTTGATGTTGAATTCTAAATTGTTATGGCAGGATCCAGCCCAATTTTAATTTTTATTGTTGCCTTTTCTTATGTTTATCAATCCCATCAGCAGTGTATATGAATACTCACTTAAGAAGTCAAAATATTCTCTTCTTTAAGTCTGATAGATTGTTCAGGGGCAGAGAGTTGTTTATTTTCTCCTGCTCTCTGACCCTGATTGTTTTGTCCTCATAAATAAAAGCCCTGAATGAAAAACAGGTTTGAAGCCAGTGTATGATTTATGTCTTTAGAGACCATATTGCACCAACCTGATCTTAATCTCCAGTTTCCTGCAGATATTAATACAAGTAATACATGTCAAGGTTTATACGGTTTTTCCCTCCTTGCTTTTTCTTCTCTTTTGATGCAATTATAGGTGGTAAATTTGGACAAAATTTTTCTCAGTTATGAGCTGATTAATCATCTGGCTGTTTCCTTATCGTTTCATATAATAGAGATCTAAAAAAATATTAGTAGAAATACTTCAGTTTATTAAAAATTTTCAACAGTTTTTTTCCTTTTCATGGAAAAAGACTTCTTTTTCTAAAACAAACAATACTCCCAGAAGACAAAACCAAAGCGGAACTGCTGTCTTCTGAGTTGACCAATAACATTGATGTTCTTTTTTTTTCAGTAGAACTGTAAAAGATAAAGGAAAGCACATTCAAAAAGAGGAGAAGGACACAAGACAAGAGGTAAAACTATTTGGTTTTGGAACTTAGAATGTTACATTTATGTTGAGAGTAATAACAATTGCAATTCTCAGTAAGTGGGAAGAGTTTAGATGTGTAATGCAAATAGTCTGTAGCTATATAAAGTGTATTATTTCTTTCTATGAGCAGCTGACACAGGCAAATAATAGGAGTGTAAGCCAAATGGTTAGTTGTAAATTTGCTATTATGCTGGATAATTTTCATAAAACTTCACATTTTTTTCCATTTTGAAACCTGTTGAAAGCCCTGATATGGGGATGATTCAGTCTGTGACTCTGAAGATGCCATAGAGGAAAACGTCTAATTGGAGGTTGAATAGATCACTGTGTGTCATCTTAAGCTTCATGTTTGTTTGGAGTACGTTGGGGTAAATAAATGGCATTGTTTTAATCAAGTTAATAAGTTAGAGAAAGGAAATTTCTTTGAAGTTATTTCAGGGATGCCATAAATCTTAATCCATGTGAATAAAGTAGAGGATTTGATGTTAACAGAATTATTTATATATAAAATCATCTCATTTTCCTGTTGCATCCATGTCTCTGGTTTCCTGGTTTCACCACCAGCACTATTTTATTAGCAATCTGAGTCCCCCAAATAATTTCAGTGTAGGGATAATTTTCTGTAATACTCAGAAGGGTAGAGCAGTCTTATTTTGTTACTACACCAGAAAAGCCCCAGTTGGTCTTCACAAGATAACGTTGAGTTATGTTATTCTTCCTGTACTATTAGTTTGTCAGGAATTATCTCTTGTTAATAGACTTATATTTATAATCCATATGCTCTATGGTTGGAAATGTAGAAATATTTGAGAAGAACTATTAATCTATATTTATGCTAAGATTTGGCAGATAAAGATTTTTTGTGAGATTATTTAATAGTTTCACTTATTTTTCTCATTTAGGAAATGAAAGATACACAAATCTACAATTCAGACACAGGACATGATGACTTTTCAGCAAATTATGAAGATGACTTTGAAGTAAGTGAAAGTATACAGTTGTCTGTGAAGTAATTCTTGAGTATCAAGATAGTGCATACCTTTGTTCACAGATATAAAAATTTCATGACTTTACCTGGGTTTTAGCTCTTATTTTTTGGTGACAGTGACCTTAACGTGGCAAACAGTTGATATTGAGTAATTAAAATGTTAAGTATAAATTCTCTGCTATATATTTATTTAGTTTTCATTGGGAGTTGTGAACCAACTTTTGCTTTTGAGTTGAAATCTTCACAAAGTGCTTTTTTTGCCTTGCTGGATTTCAGTTATTTAAATGATTTTCTGTAATTTAAAAATTGTTTAGATAATCAGAGCTAAAATTTCAGGTAAAAAACCAAACACAACCCTCTTTGGTTTTTGCTGCAAAAATACCATAGGAAAAAAACCAAGTGACACACAGCAATCCCTTCACTAATTTGTTGAATTGAACTTTTAGCTCAAGGTTCACTTAAATATTCAGTTTCTATAAAAAAAGACTATTTTGGGCACTGAAGAACAACACAAGGGAATTGTCCTGTCTTGCTTACAATTACTGCACAATCAAGACAAGCAATTTTATTTCTATTTAACAGTTACTTTAAAATGCCTTTCAGTGAGAGGATTTATAGCCACCTGTATGAGATTTTTATTTTCACATCATTTTTTAATTTCTTTTAATTTCTTGAAAAAATACATCTATAATCCATGTTTATAAGTTACTGAAATTTGTTACTTTTAAAGGATTATGAAGATGATTTTGAGGATGATGAAGACAAAAGTGCTGAAGAAAGGGATGCAGAAGAAAACCTAAGAGAGATTCCATTTTCCAGAACATCAGAAATAGAAGAAATTCAAAGAGCAATTAGTGCAGAAAATGATAGAATTTTTAATTCCCTGCCAAAGAAACTTGAAAATGAAAACAAAGAACCAGTAATGGGTATGTGACTAGATACCAGTCTTTTTATTAAATGTATGAGTAACACATACAGTTTAGGAGTAAACAGGCCTCTTTTCTAGAAGTCTGCCCAAAGACAAAAGTCTGGTCCTCTGGATGAGTCACTTGGGTTTATGGGTAAGCACTGCAACGTCCACATTGCTAAGGAATGATTCAGAGGCATTACTAATAATTTAAAATGTGAAGTATAAAAATGTACAGACTGACATTCAATACATTTTATTTTGGGTAAAAGGAGGATATGAGAGTCTGGATTTTCAAAACCGGAGTGTTTGAACAGTCTGGGGCTTCTGCTGGCTTTAAAGTCACCTTTTTCTTTTAGTCAAATTTGCAGCCACGGTTCTGGGTGGAAAGGCGAGAGAAAGATCCATCCTACTGAAATAAATAGTCCCACATAACTTTTAAATGCAGGCTCTTTCTGCAAGTGTTGTCTTGCATTCAGTTGGTCTGATACCTGGAAGTGCCAGAGCTACTTATTTTCCTACAGTTTTGGTTCCCCTTTGCACTCATGTGAATGACTGTATAGAATACTTGTGCAAAAGAATATCAAAGAGCTTTTTAGGCTGGTTCATACAAAGTCAGTACAGTCATGAAAGAATAGTGTGGAGTTTCTGTAAGTCTTTAAAGTATCTCTCAAAGATCTTTTCCAACCTAGAAGCTTCTATGATTCTGCCAGTAGACTTTCAGTTAAGTAAAAAAGTCATTGCAGTCAGAACCACTATACTGTAATGTGAATTTCTTCTTGCAGAAAATTTATGCAATTACTATTTTTCTAATAAACAATATGGAATCAATACATTAATTCCATTAATGCTATAGGACAGGATACTATGACATTAATGATAATGAACAGGATGGCATTCAAATATAGAATCAGATTTTAAAACTTCAGAATTGTAGCACTTGGTGCTTTATCCTAATTTACACAACACATTCTTTTTTGACAAATTTTTGATCTCATTTACTTAAAATGGTTGCTGAACATTCTGGTAATTAGTTTTAGAAGTTTAAAAGCATTTTACAAGTATTACCTAAAAAGGTAGTCTTCTTTTGAGGAAATGAAACACCATTAGAACTGGTATTGAACACCTGGATGTTGGATATTAAAGTCACTTGGCTACATCTACCCAGGAAAGGGACTAAAATAGACATGACATCAGTTATTGTAGTTGCTCTGTTAACTGGGCTTTTCAAGGAAGTTCCTTACTTCCTTACTCATCCAAGGACATTATTTAAGCTTGTGTGATGAAGTTCTCCACTACCTGTAATGATGAATTATTCAGGGAGTATTCAGGCACACATACGGTGGGGTCTGTGTGATGTTGGTATGATTTTTAGAATTGATGGTGGAGCATTTTACTGTACAAGGAACCTGCTAATGGCACAAGAAAGAAAGAGGCCCTCTCTGCATCCTAGCCTTCTAAAATAAAAGTTACTATGGTCAGTCATTTTGAATTGGTTGATAAAGGACCATAATAAGGGACATATCCTGGCCCATTACTGAAGTTCAGCTCATTGTGCTGAGAGCTGTGACAGAGCACTTTGTGTAGGGAGCAAACTGGTAAATTTTAGTAGCTGTGTTGTAATAAATCTCTTGCTTTTTGGATTTAAATGCTTTGCATTTTCATGCCCTGTAAAGCATGAATTGTAACACTAACAGTGTTTTATAATATTGCAGAAAACCAGTCAGAAACTGTCAGAAACTCTTTTGGTGGAATATTCATGGATTTTCAAATGGCAAACCAGCGACAAAGTAGCCGAAGTATGGCCAGCAAGCAGAAGTGAGTGTCTGTGAAATAATACACACAAAATGGCAGCTCACTATGTGAGATGGGATTTTTTTCATTCTATTTGAAATATTTGAAATTCATAAACTCGAGGCTTATTGAATCAAATTTTATTTTCTTAGCTAGCACTAATTAGTTTGTAAGTAAATGTAATGTACAGACTTTGCTACATGAAATTTTATAGCAGAAATTTATTTGTGTATCAGTTTATGTGTATCATTTTATTATAGAATGAGTTGTAATTTCTGTGTATAATTCTTCAGTCATTTATTTGACCTAAAGTACTAAAGAACAAGCCTTTTAGCTGCTGTTGGGCCTCTGCAGAGCTATAATTTCTTGAAATAATCAAGACACTTTATGGTGCATACTGTTGCCAAAATAGGATGTTCCCTTTCAGGGATGGCACAAAAACATATTATTACTGATCTAAAAATGATCCAGATTTGAGGTATCTAAGACATCCCTGCATTTTAAAGAAACAAATAGGTACTTAGTTTTTGTGGAACTTTCCAGGAGCTCCAGATTTATCTGAAGCAAATTTATCTGTAATTTTATGTTACAGTACTTGGATGCATAAAGCAAGATTATTAAATATTATTGTTAATAATAGATCCCACTTTTTCATGGCTGCACATTGGTAGCTGATCTTCACATATGGAGGATTTTATTGTCTAAGCTGTCTAATTCACCTTGCCTAAATTTTATATGCCCAAATTTTGTGCAAGTTCATTGTCTGGGCTTCTTCTCTTGACGATGAAGAGAGATTAGGAGACTCAGGAAGGCATCTCTGAGGAATTGCCTTCTGGAATGGCTGTCGGCCTCTAATGATTATGTACTATGACCTGTAATGGCTATGTGTATACCTCTTGTATACATACTAACAACATAAATAGCCTGTGAAGATAATGAGCATTTTCATGGAAAGAGAAAGGGGTTGTGGAATTTAATGCTGTGATGATACATTATTACCAGTAAATGGACTGAAAGCATCCCTTAAATGAGCTGTGGCACTTTGGAGTTGTAAGTATTCATATGAGCTTATTAGTTTATTTTAAGGATTTGTCTGCGTATATCATTAAGATTTACAGCTGTGAAGCAACTTTCATACATTTGAGTTAGATCTTAGCAGTCTGTGCCCACGTTTGTGAAGAGTTGGTATATTACGAAGCACAAGTTAAAATAAAATTTGGATAAGAACATGCAATAGGTGTCATCAAGTAGCAAAAAGGAAATGTGAAAATTGTCCTTATACATAAAGGAAAACCCAGCTTAAAATACTGATGAAGTTCTAGCTCTTGTTGCTCCAATCTTTTCCCTTTTCAAATAATGCCTTACTTAATAGAAACTGCAACTAGTACTGCATCTTTAAGACTATTTAGATATAGATTAGCTATAGACCCACAATTGTAACTGGTTTCTATTTATTTATCATTTTTAAGTACATTAAAAAAAACCCTGAAAGTACAAGAGAGAGAAAGGGGTGAGTGTCCCTTTCTCTTGCACTTTTGAATTTTGTGTTTTCAAATTTTTTGCAAAAATTTTCTCATTGTCAGGGGATCTGTACTGTAGAAAGAGGCTGGACTTAACCTTGAAACAGACATCTGTATGTAATTCAAACAGTTCACTCTTAAAATAAAATATTCTAACAACTTTATGTCATGAAAGCAGATAGAGAGTTGTGTGAATTGTGGCAAAGACTGTCAGTCTTTTGCATTATCCATACATCCATACAAGTGGAGTGACAGGAATGTCTTTGCTGTTGATGATAATGAGTAGTATAAAAAATTATTTTTTTTTTCATTTTAGACAGTAAGATACAGTATATGAAGATAGACTTGTTTTCCAACTAAGAATCAAAATATAGTTTTATTTGTGAGAAAGCTGAAAAAATTAAAATTTAAGGTAGGCAGAAAATAAAAGAATTGAAGGAAGTTGGATAAAGCTTGATCTTACAATTTAGATCAAGTCCAATAGTTGAGTAACTGAAGGTTTTTGGAGGCTTGCTTTTAGGGCAAGAGGTCAGTATTCCTGTCCACAGGTTATGAATCAGCAAGAAAGTAATTTCATATGTATATTTAAAATGTATTTTAGAATTGCTGAATTGCTTTTGTTATTTGTTTCCTTGGTGATGTAAAGAGGTACAAATTCAGGCAGTCTATTACAAGTGGAGGTAATTTCAATCCATTTGGATGTGCCTAACAAAGCCAGGACATTACAGAAGAACTTTATAAAGCATTTGCACATAAAAGTGATGTAAGATAATGAGTTTAGGAGAATTAGCCACCAGCCTAACTCCTGGAAGAGTTACTCATCTGCTACCTTACAGAACAGGCTGTGAATACTTAGGAAAGATGATCTGCTGGGCTTTGACAGTTTGGGTTTAATAATAAACCATGTAAGTTCCATATGCAATCAGTATTACCTTTTCAAATATGATAATTATCTCAACATAACATTAAGTGAAAACTCATAACAATATTCCCTATATTTCTATTGATACATTTTTACCTGCCAGTTAAGTTTGGTACAGCTTCATTTCACATGCATTAAGAGACTGTTGGACCTCTGGTACTGTACAAAATCAGGTTGCTTTTCTTTGGAATACCAAATACTTGGTCTTACCATTTTTTGTTTCTCTCTTGTGATTCATTCTAAAGAAAACGGAGTTCAGAACTTCTCCCACTAATTGACCTGGATTTCTCACGTAGTTTTTCCTTACTGGACCTGCCCCCTGTAAATGAGTACGACATGTATATCAGGAACTTTGGCAAAATGAACACTAAGCAGGTGCGTACAAATACATAGTAATATTTATATCCTAAAAGTTCTGATTCATGTTCTGAAAAGTAATTTTCCTTGAAAAAGAAAGTTATTGAAGCTAATAGGACAGTAGAGTAATAAATTAATAAATTTCATCTCTAAGCCTTAATTACCATAAAGCAATGATCTCATAACCTTTGATCAGACAAACTGATTGCTTTCTGTGTTAGAAGAGGACTCTCTCATTTTTCTTCCCCATTTTCTAAAGGGCTTTCTGAATGTCTGTGGCTCAGGGTCCCCAGGTATGTTGGGTTTGGTGTGTACACATCATGTGAGACATTCTGTATTTTTACTGTACGTCTGGCACGTTTGAGATGTGGTAAAATGTGCATGCACAAAATAGGGACAGGGTGTCAGTATCCTTAGTCAGAATTTACGAACAGAAGAGGTTGAGAACATCAGTTTTAAAATTACAAATTTTTGTTCAGTTATGTGTAGTCATTCTTAGCTCTGTCACCCATGTGTTGATCTCTATCTTTCTACTTTAGGCGTATGTTCAGTGTAACGAGGACAACCTTGATAGAGACATTCAGACTGAGGAAGTTGAGACATTGGAGAAATGGACACAGCATCCAGGGGAAAGTTCTCTTGTATCTGGAGGTGAACATTTTAGTTTTAGTAATTTATCAATGTGTGCATGTCATGTAAACTTTCTTTTATGTATCCATTAGTGGTGAGACTTTGTAGAGTGGCAGGCTGCACTGATACCAAGCTGACATAGACACTCTGAATCCCCACGTGGAGGGGCTGAAGAATAAGTGGCAGAAACAGTCTGTCCTTCTGGCTTGCTGTTTCTGTTGGCAGCAAAAATGATTCCCTAACAGGTCTTTGTGTGCAGTACTACTATTCCTGCTGAAGAAAAGTTGATTCCTACCACTCTTCTCATGCTTAGAAATTAAATTGTTCTTGCACTTTCCTTAACTGATTCCCGTTTGAAGCCTCAAGTTTGATTTTTGTACTTTTGTTTTCCATAGGTCCCAGAAACATCCAGGATATGTCAGTGAATGGAGCTCTAACACCTAAAATCGATTCACAAAGATTAGCAAATTTCCTCCGCTCTGCTTGCCAGGTACTGTTATGTCCTTAATATCCCTTATGAGCTGTGGGCATAAGTGTACAGTGTGATAGATCTCTTACAGCTCTTGTACTGACTAATTTAAACAAATTGCATAAATAATACTCCTTATCAATGAGAATCATCTCTCTGTAAAGGAAGGGAATCAGAGCTGTGCAACTTCTGTGTCTGTAAAGCTGTATTTGTAAAGATACAGAATTGACAAGAACAAGAGGGTTGGCAAAGGTTTATTAAATTTATCCACATTGCTTTAGAAAGCTAAAAATAGCAGTGCTGATGTAAAGGATAAGATGACCCTTTTATTTCTACAAATGTAATTGTGTTTGAAAGGTGATTGCTGTTTTGCTAGAGGAAGATCAAGTTGCAACACAACCCAAGAAACTAAGATCTCGACAAACCAGTCTGTCTGTTAGTGATAGCTGTTTCCAGTTAAATACTAACCAGCCATTCCTCCATGGTAAGGGAACTTTATTCTACACCTTTTGGTACACAGAGTGAACTTTTCTTTCTTTGCAAAATACCATGCTCTTTGTCATAACTGCAAACAGCTCATATCAGGATACATAGATGATGTAAACCCCACTTCTCTTTTAATTGCACTATCCTACTGTAACTGTGCAGATTGATTTCACGTAGGTAACATCAGAGCACCCTACAAGAAATATTTTCCATCTATTCCTACCAGAAATACAGTCAGAAATTAGCACGATGAATGTAATTTCTTGCCCCTGTTGTTGAAGGGCCATCCCAAGCAGTGTAATTTTGTTTCGGCTCTTTATGCTGACAGTAGGGCCAAAATTGAAAATAAAGGCAGGTTATTGAACAGGGAGAATATTGCCTGATATATCTGAAAAGCAATTCTATCTTCCCCATATAATGGGTAGCTATTCAGGTGGAAATAAAAAATAAAAATCAAGCGTCTGTAATTATGTTAGGAAGGCCTGTAACACACCTCATCTAACCTGAACATGTGAGATGAACCAGAAAAAGCCTGGCCTGTGCTGTTTTCTGTTTGAGACTCAGCTTCATTTTCAGTCTATATACTGATGTCAGGTCAGATTGCCTTGCTTATGCCCACAGTAATTACTCTATTAACTTCCTGACTGTCTTCCCTTCTGTTTTCTACTTACTTACAATATGTTGGATTCCTTCTCTAGTCCTTCCTTTTTTATTGTATAGCTACAAAAGCAGCCTATTCTTAATAAAAATATTCTTCCTAAGTGCAGTTAGTTTCCCTGTTGCTATAGCAGCTAAATATGCTTGTTAATCTGCAGTGAGTTTGCTTTTTCACTTACTGCCTTTCTTGTCTGTTTTTTAATGGTTTAGACCGAAAAATATCCTGCCTACATGTCTCTCAAGTGCAGAGGCAGACACTGCTCTCAGTTCATGGATTACCTCAAAAGGCAGGTGGTGATTTACTGAACAGGAAGAGCCTCATATGTGTTTGGAACATCTGGCAGCCGTCCAGTCCTCAGAAAGTTTTAATAGCTGATTCAGAGGTATGTTTTAATAACGTTGTGTATTTGCCCATCAAAAAGAAAAACTTTACTATGTGTATTTTGAGTTTTCGTTTCTTGTTGCAAGATATACCATCTTTTGACAAACACATTTGAGCCTAGTGAACAAAACACGATTCTCATTCTCTTTTGTGCTCCAGAACTAGATTGTACTGATGGTCATGATGTTTAATTGGTTGTTTTTATTGTTTAATTTGGGCTCTAACTCGTGGTTGAAGAGTAAATGGAAGTAAAACATCTGGTTCAAATGTTGTCAGGACTTCGCTGTACTCATCATGGCCATGCAGCTGAGTCACCCCCTTCAGCCTTTTGGTAGTAGATGCAGATTACAAAACAATTGTCTTAAAAAGGAAAGGCCTACTGGAAGTCTTGTAGCCTACATCCCCTTTTAAATTAAGTTGCCCTTTTGCCACAAACACATGTAATCTGTGTAGGAATTGCACCAGGAAGTACAAACATATTTCAGGCTTATCAAATTATTTGCCTTTATCATAACATGTATCATGCATGGTTTTACTGTTTGACAGGTGATGTGTTGCTGCTTTAGTCCCAGTAAAACCACATTAGTTTTTGCTGGAACAACAGATGGTTCATTGTTGGTCTGGGATCTTCGAGAAGACTCAAGAATGCACCCTCATATGATGATGAGTGGAACTGACTGGACATTCAGAGTTCCAACATTTTCCACTGGTTAGTATCTGTGCATCCTGGTTAGTCATTTTGTGCCCAGTGAAATAATTCTTAGTATGCCAGTTTAGCCAGTTCAGGGATTATATTTAGTCTAGTAAAAATTGTCAGTAATTAATAGCTGTACAGAAATGTAAGCCAGCTCAATGTGCATCAAGGAGTGAGAATAGAGAGGAGGACCAGCTGTAGAACCTAAGGAGGAGTATAATATAAAATGGACTACTCAACCACTGCCTCATCTGAAATCATTAGCTTAGTCAATTTTCAACATGTTGTCTCCCTTAACATAACCTACATTTTTTAATCTGCATCTAAACTCATGCAGTAAGATGTGTTTCTATGATACTCTGATTAAACTTAAAAACATTCACAAAATCCTCTTTTCTTCACAAGTGTATGTAACTGCAGCAGCCATGTGAAAATGAACAGTAGTTGGTTGTTGATGGACTTAATTTTTAGTAGGTTAAAAATGCTTGGTCTTGTGCTGTTCACAGGGTTGGTAGTCAAAGGTTTGGGGACAGTTTCATGTAGTTTCATGTACTTTATAGCTTTATGCCTTTAGTCTTATAGGAAATTAATTTCAGCACACAGGGCAAGTCGAGAAATCATCAGTATCTGACAAAGGACACATATTGAAATTACTCATAATACACATTTATTTTAAAATGTTATTAAAGGGTAAGTACGTATTTTTCCCATGGTGAGTTCTTTGTTTCAGGGTAGTTACTTTTGATTAAAAGCAATTATTCTTCAATTTTGTCTATTTTATATTAAGCAGTGATTTATTTCTGCCCCTGTTTTTTTTATGAAGCTTGAAATCACCATAATTCTTTTCATGCTAACTCTGAAATGGAAGAGTTTAATGAACTGTCTGGAACAGTGGCATAAGTGGTGCAGCAGTCATTTGGAAAATGAGAAGTAAATAGAAATATTGAAACATTGATTTATCTAGTAGTATTTTGTTAATTTAGGAAGCAGTTTGCAGTATTGTATTTGAGACTTTTTCAAAGTAATTCTTTATGAAGTTCATTGTTTGCCTTTTTTTTTTATCGTCATCATTTTCCCAGAAGCTGAAAAGTGATTGAGGTTTTGTTGTTTGTTTTTGCTGAAAGTAATATCATGTTTAACTTTCATTATCCTTGATTGCAGATGGCATTCTAAGCTTGGTAAACCACACCTCTCCTGTACTAGCAGTGGAACCTGTCTCAGCCTCTCTTGACACTGATCATCACAGTTATGGGCTCTCAAGTCTCTCCTATCAGGAGGGTATGTAAGCTGCTCTTCAAAGCATCAGTACATCTGAGTCTTTCTTTAGGTATCTAATGAAGCAAATACATCATAGCCAAAATCCAGTTTGTAATCCTATTCTGCCCTCTTTAATTGTCTGTAGTATCAATTGCATCCAACATTCATGTTTGTTTTCTGCTCTTGTTTTTATGTAATGTTCATTCAGTGCAGCTTCACATCAGATGTGGGTGCACGCTTATTATGTCTGTTTCCCACACAATATTTTGTTCTTTCATGATAAAACAAGTTATCACTCAAAAACTGCCTTTAGAAAAGTTTTAGCACTTCCATAATGTCTGAAAAAATGCCTGAGTCAGTGAAGCACCTTGCTTGTATTTGAAAGTACTTAAAATGTGTGACTGTACTTGGTGGTTTATCCTGTGCCTTTTGTCCATTTTTTCATGACCAACCTTTGCAAAGAAACTCTAATCCTCATGTTCTGAAATTCTCAGACAGTGTGCTGGAGGAGACAATATTACTTCCACTGCAGTTTTGTACTTTGAAATCCATAGTGGTTCAAAGAAATGTGCTGCATATTGCAGGTTCTACAAGATTTTATCTGTTACACTGTATGTTCCATTCCAAAGTCCATGCAGAGTCCAGACATTTGTAAAAGAGGCAGACAGGGGTCATCTGCCTTTCTGGTAGGACACGCTGCACATACTGGAATAGGCAGAGATACAGAACTGACTGAGTTGGAAGGGACCTACAAGGATCAATGAGCCCCAACTGTCTGACCAATTTGGGGCTGAGCAGGTTAAAACTTGTTAAAAGCATTTTCCAAATGCCTCCTTAACACTGACAGGCTTGACATGAGCACCTCCCTAGGAAGTCTATTCCAGTGTTTGACCACCCTCTCAGTAAAGGAAGTTTCATGCTTCTTTTTCCTTCAGTGGAATTAGAACACTTTCCCTTTCTAGGCAGCTAAGAGGATTGTGGAAGTTTCAGAGCATGTATTAATGTAGGAAATGTTTCAAGGCCTTTGATATCATTCAGGAGGAAGATCAGTGTATGGATAAAAATTGTTGCCATTCCTTCCACAGAAAAGTCAGGCCCTCCATTTCAGATAGCTTCAATGGATGAAAATGGGATCCTCAATATGTGGGTGAGTAATATTTGTACAAAAACAGAGAGTAAAATGTATTGGAATAATGGAATACTTCAAATATAGCAACGCAAAGTCAGAATTTCTGATGGGAATATTCTCCCTGAAAAGTACAGCAACACTAGCCATTCTGTTGGAATTCTCCTTAAGTATTTTGACCTAATCCCCTAATGTGTTATCCTTAGGAAAAACTATTAACAGGTACATGAATTCATGAAAACATGCAATCAGTAGTTTTGCTTCATAGGAATATGTTCACGTATTTCTACTAATTAATTAATAAACTTCAGTCCTCTTTCAACCACCTACTTTATTTTAGAATCACAGTGGTGTCAGAGACTGTACTCAATGTAGGGGAGAAATTACATTCATAATTTACATAAAACAAATATTCAGGAGACAAAAAGTGAAAATCAGTTCATAAAATTGCCTTGACTAAAATATGATAATCAGGAAGGTCTGTTACTCTTAATCAGTGTCCTAACAACTCTTCTTTATCTCAGATGTTTTCAGTCTTTTTTTTTGCTGGTGCAGTCTTGGCCCAGCAGCTGCACCTGCTCTTTTCACCTGAATTATTTTGCTTCAGGAACTGAATGGCTCAGTGAATAATAAGGGGATAAAAGTATTTCCCTTCTGTATCACTAGTTAAGTCCCTTAAAGCTCTAAGTAACTTCAATAGCAGCAGATTCAGGCCAAGTGTTCTACCCTTTCTGTT
The DNA here is from genome assembly GCF_047495875.1 of Pithys albifrons albifrons. Lineage (NCBI taxonomy): Eukaryota > Metazoa > Chordata > Aves > Passeriformes > Thamnophilidae > Pithys > Pithys albifrons. The sequence continues at coordinate 10,648,804 of NC_092464.1, forward strand.
TCCTTAATAATGAAAAGCATAGGAAATGTGTTACAATTCCTTGTTTATGGGGTTTAGGGTGTTTTTTTTAGCAACTGACCAAACCAACAAGATGCCAACTAGTAATTAAGTATAGAATGTAACTTTCCATATTCTGCTTTCCATGAGGGAACATCCAGCAGGCATGTAAAGCTATTTTTAGAATTGCATACATTGACAGGGGACAGAGAATCTACCTGTAATCATTGTAACATTAGATCTGCCTCTTCAAATGTTCCTCTAGAGTTATGTCAAACATTATTGCAGCTAGTTAAAAACTTGGAAGTCTGGTCAATATTAATTGGTTATTAATGTTAAATATTGATTTTTCAGGTAGTTGTTGAATTACATAAAGTGGATTTAGCTGGTTCACAAACTGATTTAGGTGAGTACTGTACATTAGAGGTAGAATAAAATGCTCCAATTTTGAGACTATGAAGTTAGAAAAGAGAGGAAGAGTCAGTGATATGAAGCAGTAGTTTGGAAGAAAGTAGAATTACTGAGGAAAAGATTAATTCTGAATAGTACATTTCTGATGTTTGGGGTTATTGTTTAGGTATGATGAGAATTATTTTCACTGCTATCTGAATCTCATCTGCTAATTGTGTATTGGAAATTGCCAGTGGAGAACCACATTTATTATAATGTCAGAGCAGTTTTCTGTCTCCTCAACAGCTTTTTATCAAAGAATATGCAATTCTATGTCTGTATTCCTCCTGTTCTTCTTGTATTTTTAACCACATCTGTTATAATGCTTTTGTTGTTGCCTGTGTCTCCATTTTTGATAGTTGTCCTGAAAGTTCTCTTTTGGGTAAGGTATTTAACTTAGTGTGAAAGAAAAGTTTCCATGAGAAAAATAAAGAACAAAATCCATTCAGCCCTTTTTGAGTTATGTGAATACAGAAAATTAACATTCTTTGTTCTTTAAACAAACTTAGAGTTATGTACTTACCTAACTGGAAAAGGCTGTGATTAAAATCCTGATATATTTAAAAATACATAAATAAACAAGGAAGTGATGCCAATGAACCAGAATTTTTGATCAATTTTCTCTAAGCTTGTGTGCAGTGTCAGCCTATGTTAAGCTGCTAAAGCTGGGTATTATGTCAAGCTGTGGTCCTGTGGTGACACAGTTTTACTGCAACCAGCATTCACTTTTTTCCTCTTCAAAAAATTCTTGTCTTTGAAGGATTTACGTTATTTATATTATCCTCTGCTAAGAAGTAACATAGACCAGGTTTGTGGGAGCTTTATTACAGTGTCTCATTACTGATAATCATTGTCAAAGATCCAAGTGTGCATTTTACCCATTGCTAGAATTGGATTGTATGCAGTGATATTACAGGATATTATATGCATGCTGCAAAGCTAAAACAAACATTTAATCATGTTTCTATTTCTGTCAAAGATTACAATTCCTCAGATTTGCATTCTCAAGTAAATGTATGATTTTTACATGTCAAAGGTTATATCTGCAGTAACCAATGTAACTATGACATACCCTTTTGCATATTACCTTAGGATTTAATTTAACGGGTTTTGTTTTCTAATGCAAAGTTTTTAAATCAGTTTAAGTAATAATTTTATATAATTTTAGGTTTAGTTCCCGGAGGGAAAGTCAAGTTAGTCCATAGCTCTACTATGGAATTGAATAACAGGTAAGAAAACTGGGACATTTCAATTTTACATGTGTATCTCACAAAGCTAATTCATCCTCTACTTTACTAATTTGCTGTTACATAAGATGTACTTAACATTATTTTCATTAGTGATTTTGCAGGGTTTTTTAATACCATTTCTTCCTAGAGCTAGTTATAGGTATTTTAGATCAACAGTTTCTGTATGTACTTGCATAGCTTTAGGAAACAACTTCCTGTAATAATGTCATCATTTCCCTTTACATTTTTCCCAGCCTTTTCCCAAAGGATATTCACCAGAGAATGCCGCTGACACTGACTATTAAATTTCTGTCTTCTAATCCCAACCATTTCATTGTTGGAACAAACCTTGTGAGTAATGTGCTGAAATTCATCTTACTGTTATTTTTTATTGTGGAAGATATCCCTTTTAGTTGGAATTTTACCAGTAGACTGTATATAAAATTTTTAATATGAGCCTATTATTAAAATGTGTTGGCTATTAAAATTTTTTCGCTAGTTATCTTCTAGGTAGCAGCTCTGTGAATTATTTAACTTTTTTTTGTAATAGCAATAATGCAGATTTTGGTTTGTTTTGTTCAATTAGTTTTCTTTATGTTGTTCATAGGGTCTGGTAGGCCATGGTACAAGACATGATTTAAAAGTTGTTCCAAAGCTATTCAGGCCCCAGGAGAGCAGACTGAGATCAATAAGCGTCACTGCAATCGATTTCTTCCCTTTTGGAAAGCCACTATTTTTGGTAAGAAAAAGTTTTAATAGAAGTTTCATTTTTTAATTACTTGCTGAGATAATATTTCTAATTTGACATATTTAACTAGATCTAATAATTTATTTACTTCACTACTTCCAATCTGCCATGAAGGGTGACAAAAAATCAGAATAATTTAGGTTGGAAAAGACCCTGGAGGTCATGGAGTCCAAGCCTTGACCCAGCACTGCCAAGTTCCACCACTGAGTGGTACCTGAACATCTGCACATCTTTCAAATGCCCCCAGCTGGTGACTCCAGTCTTGTGTCCTGCTGTTGGAACTTGGCTTATGTAAAAGGGGGATCATCTGGCTCAGAGGAGAAAGTGGCACTTCAATTATAATTTATAACTTATTCTTTGGTTTTACTGAAATTCAGCATTCCTGCTGTTTGTGAAACCTCAGCTGTTTCTCACTCTTAGTGACGTAATGATTTTGGAGATAAAATATCTGTATTGCTGTGAAGTAAAGGTCTGTGGGGCAGCTCTGGGTGTTTATCTGTCATTGGCATTGCCTAAGGTATAAAATGAATGTATTTGGCTACAGAGCAGGTATGTCACTTGAGTCAGACAACTAATTTTATTTGTATGCTTGATATTCTCAAGAATTGAACAGCAATTTTTATCTTGCTTAGTTTGTTTTGCTCCAGAAGGTATTTTCCTTTTCACTGTGATATAGGTTGGCTGTTCTGATGGAAGTATCAGATTACACCAGATGACATCAGAGTGTCCCCTCATGCAGTGGAATGACAGCACAAAGGGCCAGCCAATTATTGCCCTGCACTGGGCTCTAACACGGCCTGCTGTGTTCTTTGCCCTGGATGCAGCGTCTAATATTTACATTTGGGATCTTCTAGAAAATGACTTGTTGCCTGTGGCAAAGGAGACTATTCCATCAGAGAAGTAAGTGCATTGCATTGCTCTCTTTTTAACAAAATATTAATTATGTTGTATAGGGTTTTTGCTTGCCATCAAATATTCATTAGAGTTTACTTGTCTAACTGTAGTTTGTAAATTACTGAAGGTGTGGAAACAAACTATAGTGAGCTAAATCTGACTTTATCCTCATCTCCTTACTATTTTATCCTGTCTGATAAAGGAGAAATAGTATAACTCAAAATCAGGTATACTGTTGGGACAGGTGTCTGTACAATGAGCAGCTGCTGCTTATATGAAGAGAAAAATTTTGTTGCCACTAAAATCACTGGATTTTAAGTTCATTTAAGTACAAAGACAGCTATGCTGGATCAGGATCAACCCCTGAAACAGGCAAGATGTTGGATATTTTAAAATGCCTTTATATAGTATGGTTACCAGTCTAAAGAAAATATATTGTGTTCATTGTCCCAAAATAAACAAGAATATTTTTGGCTGGCACATTCACCACAGTGGACACCATGGTAGTCTCCCAATACTGTTCCTGGAGCCAGGGAAAGAGGCATGATATAGTGTAGACTGAAGCACAACAGCAATTTTATTCAGCCTTTCTAAATTCCAGCATTGAAGATTCTCTTTGCTCCCTGAGGGGTGTCATACTGGGAGACTCAGACTTCCCTAGGCTGAAGTAGCCTTGGTGCATGTCCCTCTAACTGAAAGTTTTCTTTGTATCCTTGCAAACCATGGTGAAGCACTGCTAGTTTTAGGAGAAATTACATTTTAAAACTTGTTACACTGTACTGGAAAATCCCATAAAACATTATTCATTTTACAAGATTGAAATAATTTTCATGTCATGATTACAAGTTCATGGTGGAATGCATGGGGGAAGAATCACAAGTTATATTTGCATTCAATGATTGCAACTGGTCAAAAGCTAAAGAATATGCTGGGACTTGGGCAAAAGAAAGGAATCATTTAGTATAGGGGGAGCCCCTTATACCGAGCTGGGCTGTGGACTGATGGTCAGAATTGCTCAGGCACAGCAGTCATCAGAAGGCTTGATCAGAAGGCTCACAACTTAAGGAGTTTATTCAAGTTAGGTTAACAGACAGTTCTTATAGCTCATAGTAGAAGAAGTTAGTTCCTATTAGTTCCTGTTACATCACCTCACATCCTAGTAGATCTAGATCTGACTCACTGTCACGCAGTAATATCCACACCTGTTATGCATTCTCACATGTAACATGCCAACGCATAATTGGTTAACCAATTCACCTTGCATACACCACAGCCTCTCATTGGCTACAAGCCACCACACGTACTCCAGGTAGCTCTGTTCTCTTTAAGGTAGAACTCCAAACAGCTTTCCTTAAGGGATGCACTTACACTCACCCCCACAATTTAGTTGACTATAAGTAACCTGATATAAACATGTTTGAAAGCACAAATTTCTAATAATTTTGCCTGAATTGAAATTCACTCCCTTGTTCTTCTGATTTCAGGGTTGTAGCTATGGCTCTGCTTGGAGAACCAGAAAAAGCAAATGGGTTGTTGGGCATCGTGTTGGCCAAGCAGTCTGGTCAGATAGACATTCACTATGTAAAGAAGAAGTGGGCATCACCTCAGCCTGAGGAATCCAACAAGCTGCACTCTCTTTTACTGCAGTCTTTTTAGAAACAGAGTTGTACAATTTATTGCAAAATGTTTAGATTATTTTTGTTTGCAATTAAAATATTTGTAATTTTGTATTTGTATATAACTTGTATATACTTTAAAGACTATCAATACAGTATTTCAATTGAAACAATATATTTTATCATAAAAATGTCAATAAAATCTACCATTATTGTACTCAAAAATACGATGAACTATATTTCATTATTGAAAGTACTCAAGATGTATTTATATTTTTTAAAAACAGTGAAAATGCATTCTTACAAATTGCATGACTGTTTCTCATTATTCTGCTCTGGAGTAAATCCCAGCAATCCTTTGGCAGACGTAAACTTGTGCCTCTACAACCTGAATGTAAGGAGATTTCCATCTCTAGGCATTTTAAACACTAATGCTTGGTAAAACTTTCTTGTATCTACCTGAAGACTTTATGCAAACATCACAAAACAAGTTTGCATCGCAAATATCTTACTTCTGATTTTACCCTATAAACTTTGCAAAACCCGAGTAACTCAAGTCCTGAGATGTGCACTACCTGTTTGGATCACACTATGTGAACACTATGCTTGGGAGAGGTACTGAAATTCTAAATCTTTCAGGATTCTGATGTAGAACAGAAAATACTGACCTGTTTAATCCTGCAACTAATTTCCAAAGCTCTTGTAGTGAGGAAGAGGATAGCTATTTATCATATGATACTAATTTCTGTACACTATTGGTAAAGTTTGCATCAAGACCAAGCACTGAAAATATCTTTTGTAGCCTAACAACTTCTGTCTTAAAGATCATGAGGAAAACCGTGGCTAAACAAACACAGATTCAGTGAAAAAAAGGATAATTAGAAGATAGTGTTTTTAGTATTTAATGAACATATTTAAAATATTTACTGTCTCCATCTGAAATAGACTGAAGTATTTTTAATTTCAAATTGATTACTTGCTAACATTTCTCCCTGTAAGTTACTTAAATTGAGCAAACTCAAAAGTGGCCACATGATGGTGCCAAGTCACAACAGTAAAAAAAGGAGTGCCTTATGAAAACAGCATCCACCACTTTGTGAGCGAGTCTTTTGTTGTCCATTGCACAAATTCAGAGATGAATTCTTGGAGAAATGCATATTTCAGAAACCATTTTTGCAATCCTAGTTCCCTGGTCAGCCGTGGAATTTTTTTTAATGTGCATAAACACAAGTGACCCTTCTCATCTTCATTGGGTTTATATGGCAATAATATACACTACAAGTTAAATTAGAATAGCTTTAGTAATCCAGATCAAGAGTAAAGGTCAGGTACTTTTTCCTGTAAGGTAGCAGAGCATCCTTACTGTGACACTTACAGTAAAAACCAAACCCAAATCTCTCACTCTTTCCATCCCAAAGCGAGTGATACACACTCCACACACACACTCCACCATTCCTTCCTCCCAGTTGAAGATCAAAATTAAGGTTTGAAATTCTAGTTGTCTTCTGAAAGAAATCTTTTACCATTTCAACACTTTCATCAGGATGTCCAATCCTGAATTGTCTCTGCTGCACCCAGTTCTGTACATGGAAACTGCAAGCAAATGGTTGGGGTTTTTCTGCCTCGTGCCGTGGTGGTGGTGGTTTTTTTCAATATGCACAAAGGAAAAAATAGCATCAGTACCTGTCACTACTTTTGAGCTGCTGTTGATAGGGATGCTTGAATTTAAAGTCCAAGTATTTCAGGCCGGTTATGCTTGTACTGCTTGGAGAGTCAGTTCCTGCACTGGGCCTGTGCTTCTTGCCTAAAGGATGAGTTTTCTCTCTTGAGCTGCAAATTAATGTAATAATATAAGTGTATCCTGTGCTGTTTTGAGAATGGGAGGAAAAATGTGTAGCAGTTGCTCATTTTTTGCATGTTCTCTCACTGGGTAAGTGCAGCCATTGGAGAAATGGTTCATGTCGTCTCAGCAGCTGGATGTATCTATGCCAACATTTTTGGAGCATGTCAGAAAAGTGGGAAGCACTGGTAGGCTGCAATACAGGGTAAGCATTCCACGCATAAGACTTAGGAAATTTTCTCAAACAAAATATTTAATTTTGCATCAGCTACTTCTAGTGACTGTCAAGTTTATATTGTTAACAAGGTATTGGATTTTATGCCTATGAAAACAACATGATTAATTAGAAATGGGACTCTGTATATGAAAAAAAATTCACTTTATTTTCATAACCATATAATTTTTAATAGTACCTCTGATATGTGTGCACATGCACACATGTTCTATTGAAGGATCTTTATATAGGACATAAACAGTACAATCATGAAATGGTTCAACCAGACCAAATAAACATATTTTTCCCCACCTGGGGGCAATTTTGGAAAATATGAACTGTAGCTAAAATTAACGAACCCAGATAACACAGCCTTAACCATTCAAATGATATAAAAGTTAAATTATTATCCACCCATATTGATAACTTTTATAAACTACAATCTCTTGCTCTTCAGCCAACTAATCCTGGCAGCAAGGCTGATAAATTTTAAATATGCAAAATGCCATAAAGTTTTGGATAAACTTCTGCTTTTATTTTCCACTTTATGAACATGCTTGGAAAGCCTTTTCTATTTAGAACATAAATATTAATACTGTTTTCATTCAATTTTGTCATCTCACAGATGGGAAACTGAAGTTTTCAGTAGCTGGATCATAATTTAACTGAAGAACAGAATTCTTGAATCAGATGGCTAATTTCTTACAACTGTTTAGAAATGCTTTTATTAACCTGCCAGCCTATCTTTGCAGCAGAGCTTGGGAGGACAGGAACAGCATGACTCTTCTTTTGTATCAGAACATTTCTTTTTAATTGTGCTGAAGGTGACCATCCTACTCAATGCAGTTTTGCCTTAATTAATCATTGCTGTCATTTAGTTAAGACATGTTGAAGGATACAGGAGCATTGTAACCTCCATAGCAATGAGGGAATGTTCTGTTAGCTAAATTTTTTTGAACTAAAACATTTAAATCATAAAAGTAGAAGCTTCTTCCTGAGGAGTTGGTAAGTCCATCTAGGTCTGTTCTAGGTGTAGAAATTGGCTGGACTAAAGCAAATTCTAAAGTGTCATTGAATTACACAGACTGTTGGGAATAGACCTATGTAAAATTCACTTGGGATGTAACCAGAGAGTGGCCATCAGTTGTGAAATACAAACGAGGAAAGATTGTGAAGACACCATGGCAGGAAAATAGCTAATGAGCAATATTTTCACTACTAGCTTCTATTATATTCTATTTATAGGCAATTTCTTGTTTGTCCATGTGTTTCTGAGCCTTCTCAGCTGAGAAGAGGAAGGCAGATGAGAGCTGTTTCATGGCAGTGATGGGCTTCATTTTGAGGGCAAGGAGATCTGTGCTTTTCTCTTCACATTGGTTACAGACTCAGATAAAAGCACTAACATTTGTACATAGTGGGAAAAATCTGTGTTTTTCATGGATGTAGCTTAAATTTTTTGACATCGTGCCATTAAACTGATGGAATTTCAGCTCCAAATAATTTATATCCTATTATAAATTAAAGCAGCCTAAGGGGTCTGTTTCCCAGTTCCACTGGTGCAACCCAATTGAAAATAGCAATGATACCGTATTAAAAGCAGGAGCAAAGTAATACTGTAATAGCCTGTACTACCCATTGACATTTAAAACATGATTATTTTTCACCTTTACTTGAACCCTTACTTCTATTGCATTCATGAAATTTCATAATATATCTGCTGCCCTTTTCTCCCAGGTGTCAAGTGGGTTTTCCTTTTAGGAGTCTGAAATATAACAGTTCCATATGAAACTAATCCCATGCACAGGTCAGACAATCTGTTGCTGCTGAACAAATTTAATACAATAAATGAAAACATACAGACTATAATATTAGTCATTTTAGTCAAGCCTTGAGGTGGTAAAGAGGTCTTTCCTCTGCTTCACCAGTTGGTAATTTCACTGCTATTCCTCTTTTATGTTTTCTGTCTTGTGACCAGGCAAAACCATTCAATTCATCTCAACCACAGTTGTTGTACATCAGGGATTTCATAACTTGCCTCTGACTCAAACTGCTATATTTGTTTTTTTCCCTTTTACAGGAAAAAAGAGATAACACAGCAATTCATTAGGCACATACCTTAAAAGCCACATTTTTAATCCACTTGGAGAGAGAAAATGAGAGAGCTGGGTAAAAAAGTGTTGCTTAGGGACATTCAGAGGCTCTTCCAGAGGCTTGGAGAACAATCCATAAGTCCATAATCAGACATTTGCTAGAATTTTTAAATAGCACAGTCAAAGAGTAAAGCCTTGCAATAAAGATATGAATTACCATGCCATATCCTAAGGGCAAAGAATTAAGAGAAAAATTTAATAAAGTTCCTCACCTAGAATAATTTTTGTCAACCATTTGGGACTCAAATTCTATTGCACTGTTGAATTAAGTGACCAAGAAAAGAGCCTTTGTCTCACAAAGCTTATATGATGTAGGTGGAAAAGATTGTTTTTTTGATTGCTCCATTTATTTGCAATGGTAATAGGATACTCTTAATGCCCATGCAGTTGAGCCAAAGGACAGGCTGATTAATACCAGAAAAGTGGGATAAAAGAAAAATTAGATCTGAAACTGCCCTTCTAACCTTCATTTAGAAAATTAATGATTACTTAGGTTACTTTAGATACCCGGCTATTTTTCATATTATAAGACAGTGTCAAAGGGCCTCAAAGATCAGTTCACCCAAAATGATGAAATTCCTTCACTGGGGTTGTTGGGTTGGAATGCAGGACATAGGTTACAGAAAGACACTACATTCCTGTAGATTCCCTAAATTCCCTTAGGCTTTTAGTTTACTTGCTCTATCCTTCACATTTTGGCAGTTAAGCAGGGTCAATTCATTGATCAAACACATTGCTTGCTAATTCTGTGGGTGCTGTGTGAGGTCAAACTGAAAACCACCTATCCACAACCTTCAAAGGCATTAAGAGTTATTTACATTTGTTGAAGCTCCAATCTACATTCTTTTCATATTTTACAAGGATAAGGATTTCCCAATATACTGCATTTCATATCCTTGCATCCATGTCTTTAAAAACAGAAGACTTCACTTCTTTAGTGTCTACCAATCTCTGAATTTTTCAAGCGTTTTCTAAAAAATCTTTCCACACATGAAAATAGCCATATTCAGTAACAGGTTGATCTTACCTCATCCACATGGGCCAATAGCAAATTCTGAAGAAAAGGAATACAGGAATAACAGAAATATGCAATGACAATTTTTTTCCAAGTATGGTATGTCATCCAAGCTTCTGGCGATCTGTGCCATAGGAATTTTCTGACTCAGATTGTAGCAGATCACAGCGTGTAAGAGAAAGGAAGGAATTTTTTTCCCAGTAATTGATCCTACAGCTTTTGAAAACTATTTTTATTTTATCTCCCAAAATTTTGTGACAATATATTCCACCAAATAATAACACAGTGTAAATAAATATTTCTGGCTGACCAGTTCATTATGTCCTACATCTTATATAATCTGAAAAGGGAAACTTTTACTGGGAAATAAGTAGGGAAAATATTATTTCCCATACTATCTGTTTATTTATCACTCCATATAGAGAAACTCTTCCAAATTTTCACCCCTGTGTTGAGGTGAGTTGCATTTAGAGCATGATTTAGGCTCAAACATCTCACTTCCACCTACAAAAGTGTTTTTTGTAATAGTCACACCTGGGAATACCAGTAAATTGCATCACACCCTGCTCCAAGGGCACTTGTTTGGATAAGGAAAGTAGATGTGTGTTGAAATTAGCCCCAAGAAGAACCTGGGACCCTCAGCCCTTGCACAGTGTAGCTGTAACCTATTTGACTCCAGTAAAGGTCTGTAGTGGAATATGTCATTATTCTTAAAGTGATCACTTTTTAAAATAAAAATCCATATTTTGGCATAGAATCAGGACAGTGATGTGATGGGTCAGCCAGTTAGATCTCCCCAGAGTAATGAGAAGGGTGGTTTTCATTGAGAGACTGCAGATTTCCACAGCAAAGCAGCTGGGGCAGGACAAGCAACCACTGAAGTGAGTTGGAGGGGACTACAATCCTTGGACAAGGAACTTGTGAAAGAACAACTGCCCAGTGAAACTTTGGGCCTGTGAACTCTGAGTTACAGCATCCAAATCTACATGCACTTCAGGGACAGGCAAACTTGGGTTCCTGCGATTCTGAGTGGTCCTTCAGCAGAGCTGCAAATACCCCCAGCAAGGCTCCTGTGTCAAAAAGATGGACTGTCTTTGTCTGAGGTGCTGACTGCTTCATTGGCTGCCAGAAAGAGTTATCATTAATTACCTTAATCAGATGTCGGTAGGCATCTGTTAGTGTAAATAATACTTGTTTGATCCATAACATTACCATTTTAAATCTTCTCAGGTGGAAATTAGACTATCAGAGTGAGTCAGGGTGTAACACATTGGCAGCTGACAGCTATGGGGTTAAACTTGCTCTTAACTAGTTTTAGAAAATAGTAGGAAAAAACACTGTTTATTGTTCGGTATTGATCAAAATTGATCCTTGAAGTCAAAAGCTCATGGAGAACAGAGACATCATTCAATTCCCAAGACAGAACCAAAGACAATGCATAGTTACCTTGTTTTTAGAACACACTTTCAAATACACTTGTAGAATATTGACATGAGAAAGGAATATGAGAAATATCAGTCAATGGAAGTTTTAAATATAAATGCTAATTAAATACTATAAACACATATATATTTCTCTGTATCTAAAATTTAGACATCTCATATCTAGATTTAGATAATTTAGAGACCTAATATAGGCAGATATGTTCAGATTTAGATTTAAAAGCCGCTCTGTAAGCAGAGTCACCACCTGTTTTGCGGCCATTACTTCCTCTTGCAGTCAAGACTGGCCTTACCAAGGAACTTGAATCTTGAGCCAGGGACAGGCATTCCAGGTGTCTCTGCCAGGCAAGAGGTGGCACTTATGCACTACAGCAAAACAAGCCAGATTTAGGATTCAACCTTCTCTTAGTTTCCTGGGATGTCTCAAGATTTTGGATTATAGGGTGATGTATTTCAAAGTTGAAGAAAAATGTTTCTCCTTGAAATTTCTTGGAGCTTTTTGTGGCATGGTATGACTGACATGATTCAAATGAAATTAAGAGAAACTGAGGCAATACTAGTCACTGTAAATCTCTCAAATGTTTTCATCTAGATCATTGTGGATCTGAAATCTACTGTCCCCAACCCATCATCAATCTGACAGAGTAGGGATTTCATGATAACAGTATAATTTATTTTCAGATCTCAAAAAACAGAGGCAAGACACCAGGTTCTGCAAGAAAAGTTTCACCACAGAAAGCTGCTGAAAGCGAAGTTTCCGAAACACTGTTTTAGTGGTTTCTCTGCAATGTATTCCTTAGAGATAAAATCTGTAAATACCGCAGTGTGGAGCAGCTGACTCTGCCTCAGAGGGGACTGTGCAGCTGGTCACCTCTTTCTCACAGCCAGCTTGTGCTAAAGCCCCATGGGCAGGCTATGGGTGTGTATAGCACAGAGACCACAGGGCATCTGAAAGGCTGACCCAAAGAAAATCTGCAGTGTCAGGCTGATGCAGGTCTGGCTCTTGATATCAGAATCATTTGCAATATTTCTACAACTTGCATCATTCAGCAGTTGAGTGAGACTTAGAACACCCTCTCCCAGGGGATCTCTGTGTCTATCCCCAAGAATGGTCATGAAAAGTTTCTAGTCAAAGTGACACAATTCGGATTAAATGAAACAGCAAGGCAAAATTAGCAGGTACATGTATTTCATTAATGTCTTCCCTTGAGGAAATGTGGATTTGAAATCTTTATTTTCCTCACCCTCAAAACTTATCTGATAGACTGCATTGAAAAACATGGATTTTGTGGGACATAACAGGGCAGGGAAGTGGTGCTACCGTGTTCCAGAGGCAGACAAAATGAACACAGATTTGGGGTGTTTACATTAGAATCACAGTGGAGACTGAGCATCATTCGGACATCTGGCTAAGCTTTCCTCTGAAAGCACTACCTGAAATACTGCTACTTTTTGGAGAGGAGTCTCAGAACCCCAGGTTGGTTGCTGGGGCCACTGCTGTCTGTGGTATAATTGCAGTGACTACTGAGAAAGCAGATGAAGACCCCAAAGGTGTAACAGGGATGCACACACAGGTTATATCCTAAAGGATCTGTTCTGCCTCTTTAATTCCTTTCATCCTACCGTGAGGGTGAAGAACAAAGATCCCATATGGCATGGCAGGAGGTATTGAGAGAAAAGGTGCCCATGTTGCTGCAGAAAGGGATCAGGGTTGTAGGGGTTTTCTCCTCCTTACCCTCCTCATTGGGTAGAAGAATCCTGGGGATCTGCCATGGAAGGAGGAAGAACATGAAGCTGAGGAGTTCACTCAGGTGCTGGTGAGGAGGAAGAAGCAGAAGGGCAAGCCAGTCCTGCATGGAGAGGATATGTTCATGCTGCACATTCCCTCCTCTCACACCAGGCATTGCCTCATGCTGTTAACTGCCCAAACCAGAACTCACAAGGGGTTAACTGATGAAGCTTTTCAAATTTCTGATTTCTTCCTTTGAAGAACCAATGCTGCCCAACCAGATCCTGCAGGGGAGAAATCAAAATGTACTTGAGAAACCAAATCTTGCTGTTAGAATTATTTGTAATATCAGGCTGAGAGATCAAACAATCAAGCTCCCTTTACTCTAAATGCTTTTGAATGTTTCATCATCCAGTGATACATGATCACACCAATCTCCCAGCATTTATGTTTATTATAGTAAAGGGGGAAAAAACCCCAACCAACACTCAAAGTGCCTGGAAATTGACTTCAGAACAGCAGATGTACCAGCTGAGATCTAGAGGCAGAACTCAGAAGGAAGAGGTGGACCCCAAAACCTAGTTACAGTAGCTGGGACATTTAGAGATACTGGATTATCAAAAAGTAAATGCACCTAAACAACTAGAAGTACCCACAGGTCTTAAAGTGGAATTATTTTTATATTTTATTTATCGGTGTCTGTTTGCACTTTGTAATGAGAAATCTGATTGCTCATCCAGCCCAGATGGATCACAGCTCGTGTGCCCTTGTCTGGGGTGTGTTAATGGTGACCTAAAGGAGAAGCTCACAAATTACAAAATGCACTGTCACACTGTGTAACAATTCCCAGGGGATCCACATGACCCAGCAAGTGCTTAGGGAACCCTTAGGGCCAAGAGGGTTTGAGAAGGAGTGTCCTTATGGGTTATACAGCAGTGCTACCAGTGCCCTGATCTCCAGGTAAAGCTTGAGCAGTTAGTGTGCCCTCACAATTCTAAAGTAGGAGTAGTCCTTCACTTGGGATATTCAGAAAAGGCCCATTGCTCCTTGAACATGAGCGTTCCAGCACTTTCCCACAACTTTCCATTTAGGTACATGCAAACTATCAAAACAGCTTTTGGGTACAGCAGTCCATGTTTGGCAAGTTATTTTGGGTTATCCGACCCACTGAAACTTGTCCAGAATCTAATCTACTATACCAACAATGTAAGGCACGACAGTAGTAGAGTTTAGCATTGCATTTCTGCTCAGCTTGTATTTCAGAGCCTCATATTAAATTCTGCGATAGGTTTGGGGGTTTTGTGCATATTCAAAAATTCCAAAGTTTCTGTAACTCCCTTAGAGTCAATGAGTGTCTTCTATCTCTCGAAATTCAGGTCCTTCTAAGAGCTTAGTTATTGCTGATACCCAAACCAAGATTGCTCAATTTCTACCAGAAAATAATTCATTAAGGCACTTACTTTGTTGGTATAACAAATGTCTTCACTCATTATTTTGTCAGTCTGTCACCTCCATTGCATTCAGGGCATAACAATATCCACCCAACCAGGCTTGTGTGTAAAATCCATCAGAAAGTTTGATGCTTGACTTATAGATGACTATGGCTCATAAAACTCTGATACTCTAAAAGGATTATCAGCTGCTGAAATCACTTCAAAGTAATTTTCTGGTCTAAATTAAAGTGCATCTTTGCAGTTTAATCAAGTAATTTAATTTACAGCCACAGTTATTATTTATGGTTTATCATTCATATATTATAAGTAGTTTGCTGCAAACTACATTTGTAATGTTGATAGGTACATTAACATGCATAATTTAAATCAATACATTTTAAAAACTTTAACACCCATAATAGCCTACTTAACAATCACGGTGAGGCCTTTAAAATGTTGTCAAAAGCACAGGGGTTGTCTCACAGGTTTTTGCATTATGGCACATCTATCAATTTGCAATAGTAGCAATAACATGGCTTAACATTTTGTTAAAAAAAATGCTTCTGACGTAGAATAAAATCAGCAGCAGCAGGAAGGAATTATCCAGGTTGCTTCAGGGATAGGCACACATGTAAAACATTGCCCACAGAGAGGTTTGGAGTTCAGTGAAGTGTGTGCTGACATATACATGGACTAAACACTCTGTAGTGCTGGATCATGCATAAGAACATCATGGATTTGCTAGCATTTGTATTCCACTTGCCTTGTAAACTTGACAATCATCTGGATGAAAGTCCTGATGTTTTCAACCCCTAACTCAGTAACTGCCCAGCTGCCTTGCAAGGAGCTGCAGGCATTTCACTTACTGCAGTTAATGCTTAAATCCCATGGAAACAGCTGCCTTAAAAGACTCATGCAGAACAGCACAGTCATCCCTGCTGACTGAACCATTTTTCCAGGATGACCGGCCAGTTGTGAGTCTGTGAAAATAATTAAGCCCAGGTGTTAGAGCAATAGGATTATGCTACTGCAATGGTGTACACCTGTGGAAAATAAGTATAAAATACCTATAAATAAGTAGAAAATAAGCATAAAATTCTGCCAGTCTCTCTTCCTCCAGTTCTGCTTGAATGCAATGGGCAGTACAAGGTGGGAGGCACTGACAGATCAGGACATATGGCTCTTGGTGGACTTGAAAGACACAAGGTCTGAGGGGGGCTGGTGCTAGGCTTGGCATAATTCAGCTCTTTGTCTACATCCACAGCATATCATTATGGGCTGGTATCTATTACTTTCTCATCTGGATAACAACTTTCTTTGTTCACACTCATACTTTTGCCTCCTTTTTTTTTTCTTTGTCCCACTTTTCACTCCCTCAGCCACCTTCTTACAACAGCACATTGTGTAGCACCAACCCTCCTGTCAGGCTGGTCCCAAGCCCGGCAGGTCTTTCCACAGCATCCTCCGACCATCCTCACCACCTAATTAAGTCCAACAACCTTCTAAGGTATGATCTGTCCTCCTCTTCCATACAGCTACACTGGCAATGTTCTATCCTCTCACTATTTTGGATCTTGGTTATTTCAATTCCCATTACTTTGACCTCAACAAAAATAAGTAGATGAATAAATTAAGTTGTCCTGAAAGAGCAGAATTGTTCCTGAGAATTTGGAGGATCCAACATTTGTGAGGTAAATAATTTCTGACAATATAAAAAGGGAGAAATAAAGCAATCTGTTTCTGAAGATTGTTAAAGAATGTTTTTATCCCTTACCTGCTCTCATAGCAAACCTGTCTGTAGCTCCTGGGGCCAGAACTACTTGAACCATCAGAGGCCACAGAGGGAAGGAGCAGGAAAAGTCCCCTTGGGTGGGTGTGCTGCTCCGCCGGGGCTCTGCGGTGCCGCTCGGGGGAGGCGCAGCAGGAGAGGAGCTGGTCACAGCCGGGTGTCGCACCTGTGTCACACTCCACGTGCAGTCCCAGGCAGGCAGTCCTTGTGCTTCTCTTTCTCTGATGACAGCTGCACTTTCTTTGCACTTGCTTACCTAATATACTGTGATTAAAAACCTTTTATCTCCAAAAATTGTGTCACCGTCATGAATAACTGGAATAATGGAGAGCAATTAATTGTGCTGAAACCCACACTCCAAGATGCCTGAAGTAATTAAACGTGTTGTTATGATGAAATTACCTCAAAATATTTTCAATACTATGCGAGCTGCCTTGAGGAGGAAGGAAGCTGGTTGACTGTCCTCATTAATGTTTATTGTGTGCTTTTCAAACGCTCGAGAATGGAGGTGTTTCAGGGGGCGGAGGGGCAGCATGATGCCTGCTGGCAGAGGAGCCATTCCTTGGGAGTGGATGGATGCAGCTCCTGTGGTGCCTCCCGCGGTGACTGCGCTTGGATTGCTGCCATCTATTTCTGTTTGAGCAAGAGCCAGCACTGAGTGCAACTCAGCAGAACACATCTATAATTCAATATTTAAGATGACTATCTTTCATTTAATGACCTTGAGGCTTTAAAAAACAGTGATAAATTGGAGAGAGAGAGGAAAAAAGCATTCTCCTTGAGCACGGGTAAGCAGAAGAGGTGAGTAGGTGAAAGCAGGTAGGGATTTCAAAGCATTTCAATTAGGTTTGTCCATTTTAACAGTGCCACTGCTGCTCAGAAGATCATAAGAGTTGTGCACACCTGCCAAGCTGACAGCAGTCACCTAATAGTGTTTCCTACTGGACCTGTACAACTCGCTCTTTTTGATTTTTTTTTCAAGTTTTGCTTTTGAAGCTTTTAGTGAAACTTACTCTTGCATGTAGAATGCTGTTGTGTCATGTCTTGGCTGTACTTGTCTCATGCTGAATTCTGTCTGCCATTTAAAACAGGGAGTTTATATCTGCAGTTTTGCTAAGAGAAGGAGTTGCTAGGATTGTGGTGTCCACTGACATCAGTAAAACACTAGTGGTTATCACTTTGGAGAGCTGTGTTTTGAGATTTGCTCTCCCTTACCCACATCACCCCTGCAACTGCCTTTTGTATTTGCATGTCAAAGCTGAGGGGTACAGGACTTGACCCTGAGCATCATCACCAGAGGGAGAGATTGTATGCCTAAGTGAAGCAAATCCCAGAGACTGGTGCCTATTATATGGGCTGTCCCTAAAGATATCACTATAAATAAGGGGGAAAAAATTGCTTGCATAACTGGTAACAATCTTAAATAAATGGTAGTATTCTAAAATATATGTTACTGATATTTTGATAAAAGTTACTGTTCACTTTGTAATGCATACACTTTGTAATGCACTGCTCCTCCAAACAGAATAAACTATTTGTCTGCTGCCTAAGATAGAACAGGAAGAGGCAGTCAGGACTTAGGAGGAGAATTTTAGCTGTTTGGAAAGTTCTATTTCAGATGTTTTTGAAATTGAAATGCTCTAACATTTTAAATTAATTAATTAATTAGTTAGTTAATTAATTTTATTTTATTATTTTATTTTTATTTTTAATAATGAGAACATCTCTTTTCATCTGTTTCTAAGAATAAATATGTTCAAGGAAACACTACCAGGTGTAAGCTGCAGGGCTGCCTTGTTCTCTGTTCCTCTGAGCCCCAGATGAGGGTTCTGGACTCCTTCCAGGCTACTGTATATTGTGCCTGAGTGATGGTGGCTCCTCCACTGCTGACTGTTTCCAGCAGCAAAGGCATTATTTACAGCTACGTGCAGATTTCCAGATGGGTCTGGAGGGTGAATGTCAGCAGCAGTTATGCTGGGATTGCCTAAAACAGTCCTTTTTAGCTTATGATCCTTACAAAGTGTGTGGTGTTTCTGTTGGGTCTGAGAGGTGATAGGCTCCTTTTGGGGTGAGCAATCAAGAGACCATAACAGAACTTCCTTGGTTTGTATCACTTGGTCGTAGGTGGGACCATGACACTTGGAGCAGCTCCACTGCCAGGTGGAGCAAAGCACTGCAAAAAAGACTTTTGCAGCAGACAAATGCTGATTGCATTAAGTGAAGCGAGGGAGGGAGGAGATACCTTCCACAGCTCTCTTAAGACAGGACAAACTGTCCCTCACATCTCCATGTTGACTGTCAAACCTCTCTCACCTGACTCTGATGAGTGAAATCAGTCTCCTCTCCAGGGGTAGGGATGCATCTGTGAAAATCTAGTAAATATGGACAAACTTTTAATGGCAAATTACATCTATTTCATTTTTCAATACCGTCATGGAAACCAAAATGCCAAGATAACACAAAGAAGAATGAGGATGTGTCCCTAAATAGCCAGAGGGCTATTTAACAGCTTTGAACTGTCTGGAAAATAGAGTTAATAATAGACTCACTAAGTGAACATCAACATGGAGAGAAACTATAGGTTAGGACAGGTTAGGACTAATATATGGCTCGTGCACTGAGGTTAATGTACATTCTGTCTCACAAAACTCCCAACAAGTAGGTGTCGTCCCAGAGTTATACCACTTAGGGCACAAGATTTCTGAGGGACAAAGAGGAAGGATTTTTTCCCCCAGTTTTCCTACAAAATGCAGCAAACTGGGAGATGGGAAGTAGTGTTGGGAAGAACTCTGAAATCCATGGGTACAATCTGAAATAAATTCTAGGGATTTCCATCAGCATTGTGTGTGAGATTTCCATCAGTGAGACTGTGATTTGGTTTGTTTCTGTGAAACTTCTGCCCAAGAGACAGAAGATGGTGAAAGGCTGGACCTGACTTGGTGACTTGTCATGGAGGAACAACTCAAGAGCTGAGCACAGGCAAGGAGGTCACTTTTAGAGTGTGGTGGCTAAACTCAGCTAATCTCACTTCTCACACCCATATCCTGGTCATCTATGCTAACCATGTGTGGTTCTGAATTCAGGTCCATTGAAACCCAGGAATGTTTTTTTCTTTGGGGAAGTGGAGCTAAGTGGAGTGAGTAACCTCTGCTTTTGTGTGTACGATTTGCTGCCAGCGAGTGTGCCACTTGCTCCCTTCTGGGAACAGCACTTGCTGATAGACTGAAGTCATAAATGCAATTATTTTGCTCAAGTCATCACCATCCCTCTTGGCCATGATGGTGCTGCACCCACCTATCACAGGGAGCTGCTGCATGATACACCGCTGAGTGCTGAAATCCTTCCCCCTGCAAAAAAAACCACATAGGCCAGCCCTCTCATTTTCAGCTCATGGCTTTTCACCATCCCACAGTAAAGCTGTAATGAAGTATCCTTTTAAATATCTTTTGACACTGGCTGTTAAGAGCACAGTATGGTGCCCCTGCTTCTTGCTGTTGCTTGAACTTCTGCTCATTGTCTTCCTCTGGCCCAGGAGTGAGTAGCTGGCAAACAATACAAAGAGCTCCTGTGGCAGAACAGACTAGCCCAAATACACAAGCAAAGCTCATAATCCCATCAGCTGCCTTTGGAGACTGGTGATTTTGTAGGAGAAAGACTGGAAAAGCTCAACACAAGCTGCTAAGGATGAGCTCACTGCAGTCAGGGAGCGAGGTTAAGCTCCGTTTGCTCTGACTGGTTGTTCTGTGGACAATTTGCACACATACCATTTCAGATGGGTTTTTTCATGGCTTGTAACATGACTGATCATTGTTATAGCTTGAGATACAGCTAAATCCTGAATGTCTGCACATTAGTGTCTACTTTTCGCAAACAGTGTCTGGCTGGGATTGCTCTGTGCTACACTGCAATTGCTTTTTTAAAGTGCAGGGCATTAGGGTGCACAGAAACTGGTTTGGGTAGAAACATGGAAGAACACATTTTTCTCCAGTTTCGAGACCTCAGAGCCAAGTTGTCTCCTTTTGACATTAATTTAGGTAAAGATTCACCAAAGCCTTGGTAAACTCAGATTTTGTTGGCTAAGGGTGGATTTCAGCATTTTCAAGTATGTGCTGCAGTACCTGACTGAATGTTCTTCACTATTTAAGATGCAAATCTCTCCCAGATCTCTGAGTCTCTGCCAGGTAGCGTTGGTCCTTTTCTCCTCTGGAGAGAGCATAACTGCACTTGTACGTTGGTCACCAGTCATACCCATCCTACATGTAGAGCAGAGACATCTGAAAGGCCCAACCTACATTTCCAGCCACATTTCCCTGCCTTGACCTGTCTGACCTGTGCCAGGGAGGAACCTGAACTTGAGCCAGCACATACTTTGCATGGACAGTGAGGAGACCAGAGTCTTAGTGCAAAACAGGTTGTGCTTCAGCATAACAGAACAGACCAGTTTACTCTGTATAACTTTGCCCACGCTAAAGTCTGTTGATAGGATTCCTCTCTTTATCTCACTGTTGGCAGCCATGGGGGTAGTTTGGGTGGACTGTTCCCAGGAGAAACAATACTGTCCAACTCTCACAGATGGGCTGTAGAGTTAAAACCAAAGGCGCTCACATACAAAAAATATCCTAAACATCTGCTTCTTGTCAAACAAGTATGAGAGGACATAAATGCTGAGCATGTGGACAGTCCTTGTACCAGAACTATTCCCATTACATCCTCAGCCACAAGCAGGAAAGCCAATTCCAGCTTCTGTATTTGATTATTTACTCACTTTGAGACTGTCCCAAAAGTGCTGACACAAGGCAGGTGGTTTAAGCTAACCCATTTCACTTTGCGGTTAAGGTAAGTAAAAAGCACATGGTGGCTCAGCAGTTCTCTGGAGATGGATGGAGTTCCAAGCAGCAGGAGCTCAGTTTCTGACCATTACAGAACACCCCAGGATAATGCAGTAAGGTCAAGCAGAGAATTACAGAACAGTGGGGTGTGCAAATGCAGTAACTTTTCCTCTTAGTGATTCAACTCTTGTTACAGCAAAGGGAAAGGAGGGCTAGTTTAAATTTTGTTGTATAAATTTGCATATTTTCTGGAATTCTCAGATTTTGTTTAAGAACCACATGACTTCATAACTCATATGTGTCCTGCAATATCTTTCTTTGGGACTTTTTCTTTTCATTATTTTATAATTCAATTGTGCAATAACAACATTTGAAATGAAAAATCTTTTCTATATTATTATTTTGTGTCTGTATTTTAAAAAATACCTTTGTCAAGGTTTCTTACTTCTATTTTTAATAGGCAGCATCAGCAACAACACTTTCTTATTGACTTGGTTCAGTTTCTGCTCCTTCTTCTTTGTTCTGCCATTGGCATTTCTACCACAGCCCTGGATGGTTATTTTTATCTATCAAACTGCCGTTTACAGTTTTATCTTAACTTGCTGTGTTTGATTTAATATATTTCTATTTAGAGATTTCCATCATGAAGACAGTATTTTGCCAAGCTGACCTTTGAATATTTGTTATAGTTGTTTATAAAAATAGGATCTCATACCTCATAAATAGTCTGTATCTCAAATTATTAGAACAGCGATTTATAGGTAACATATGGTGACTCTGTTTATATAACTCCTTTTAAATTGTCTGTGGTAATAATAGTGGAAGTAGACTTTAAGGAGAGCTATTCAAGAGAATAATGCTATGAACATCTTCATACACAATGGGAAGTAATGGAAAAGGAAAGTTAGAATGATTAAGGTGTACATCACTGTCTGCAGACATACCAGTTTAGGCAGAAGTTAAGAGCTGAAACACCACAGACTAAACTATGGTTAGGAGAGGTATAGACCATAGAAAGGTTAAATGTGAAAATAGGTTAGTAAAATATTCCCAAGAATATTTAAAAGATGATTCATAAAATGGTTGTCTTGTTTTCACTTTTTTTACTGTTCCCATCCAGCAAGAAACTTTCATGGCATCTGTTTGGGTAGTGCTAGTTGGCTGCTGCAGAGGAAAAAGGACCAGTTTTTCAGTTATGCTGGCTATCATTTAACCCTGGTTTATTCTCTCCCCTAATACTGGCAGCATCTTTCAGACTTTTTAGCCTTGCAAACACAGATTTAAATGCAACACGTCTGCATTTTAATATCTGCATGTGATCCACTGGGTGATCAGGCTCACATCCTTGCTGGTTTCACTGTGAAGAAGGGAAGGGTTACACATATCCCAGCAGGGGGCTGAAGTGGTACCTGGTCTAACAGAGCAACAAGAAAAATCAAGTGCTTATGTCCTCCCAAAGATTGATTACTGTTGAAGATGAGGAAAGAATTTCTTCAATTATTAGAACTTGTACTTGATACAAGAGGTGTATCTTTCGCTTTTTGTGCTAGTACTTACTTCCTCCATCTACCTGGAAAAGAAAAATACATTTAGCTTGAGATGGTTGATAGTGTGAAGGAATTTTTTATTTCTTTTTAAGCATAGAAATTCTGTTCTAGGACTAAGACTTTGAAATATGCAAAGGAGGCTTATGTGCAATGGGACAGAAGCCATCTCCAGCTGTGGAATTGGCCCAAGTCATGAAATAGGAAGTGCTTGTTTTAAAGTGTGTGAGACACTGTCCTGGCTCACAGCAGAAGTTATGCATCTTCCCCTTCCTGCAGGCCTGCACTGTGTGTTCGTGGCTGAACACACAGTCCTTGGCCACAGTGGAAAGAAGCGTCTGGATAACAAAGGAAATGGAAGCTTTGCCACTGGGCAGAAGAGTCATTTCTGCTTGAGCCTTGTCCTTAGCGACACTGGAGTGCGCTGTTGGGACGGTTGAGCTGCTTTCCTGAGAAAGAGCACTACCCAAAAACGTTTGCTGCTGCACTTCTGGTACCCAGCCCAAGTCATTATCACCTTGGTAGCTGAAAGGGAAACAAAATTTAAAACTTTTGAGGGAAATGCATATAAGTCCATCTCTGAAAAAAAAGTCCTTTAATGCTTTCTCATTCCAAACCTGCATTTATCTTGGCATTATGCTCAAACTTAGATGAGACTCTCTCCTCATCTTCCTCTCCCATATACATACCCCACTGGCTAAATGTGTGCCCAGACCTGGCCTGAAGTCCAATCCTGTTTAACATTCATGTCATTAGCCTGCAAAGGCGCTCAGGGTCAGATTTAGTCGGGGTCCCAGGACACTCAGGACACTGCTGTGTGCGCCAGGTTTGTGAGGTCGGGCTTGGGCATCTGCACTCTGAGCTGGGGGAAACTCTCAGAGCTGAGTTTAGCCCAGCCAGAGAGGTGACCCTGAGCCTGGATAAAGGTAACCCCTGCCCAGCCTGTGTCAGAGGGAGCAGCAGCACAGGTTGGGCACAGAGCCAGCTGAAACCAACTCATCTCTCACCAGCGATGCACACCTATCTTGTGCTCTCTACAGCAGCCAAAATGCACAAATGTAAATGTCTCTTTGCTCTCCACCATCAGCCATGAAAAATGTTGGAAGTTGTCAAATGTGCGTTATTTCTTTTTATTGTCTCTTTCAAAAAGTATATGACAGAAAAACAGAGGAGGAAAAACAGAGGAGGAGCACAATATAGAAATTGGTATTTTTTATTACTTCAAATGATAGTAAATGCTGCCTGGTGGAGCAGTTTTTCACAGGTTAATCTGCTGACTCAATAAACAGTGTGAATGCAATTGTAATGAGCAAGGGACTGCAAAAGCATGGAGTGTGGTCAGTGCAGAGGAAAAGCCAGTGGGTGAGTTGGTACTACTGACTGTATGAGCTCCAGCTCTGAAGGGAAATCCTTAAACAAAGAGAAGTGAACAAAAAGACAAAATGTGTTCTCAGCTTCTGGCTACAGAGCTGTGCACTCTGGAAAACTGCACGGGAAGCAGAGTATTCCTTCAAGTGCCATGGGGTCTGTGAAACACAACAGGGTACAGTCATTGAGAAGGCACTGACTAGTTTAGTTTAAGTTAGAAAACAGTCAAGATATGGCAGTGACACTTGTCATATTCTTATAAAATACGGACTCATCTCTGACTGCAGCAGGACTGTCCCTTTTCATATTTCATTGCCAGAAAAGTTGCTAACTGCAAAATGCTGCTTGGCCCTCATAAAACTATACTCAGATTTTGAGTACTTTATTTATGGGATAAGCAGTATGATGACACTTTAAATGCTTTCCCTCTGAATGGAAATAATGATCTAATGATTATTTAAGTGATTTTTTCAAACAGTCCTGTGTTGATAAAACTGAAATATATATCAAAAGCATTGCCATGCAAATGTCACTGACAGTAATTAAGCAGTGAGAAATTTAGGATGGCATAATTTGCTTCTTTTCTCCTCTTCTGTGGAGATTTTTGAAAGTGAGCAGAACTATAATGTCTTGGGAATATTTTGGGATAACAATATGCCATGATTTGAGAAAGGGTTTCCATCTCTTCTATTGCAATTGCCTCATGGTGTTTCTATAAAAATTCAGGCTGAAGTATAAATAAACTGTACACTGGATCCCTAAGTGTAATTTAATGGTATATATTCACTTTTGAGTGTAAACTGCTATGCCCATTAGAGCAGAAAATAATTTATCAGGGCACCACTCTCCTGAAAGTTATTGAACATTTCAGAATAAGAAGAAACAGACTGCTAAGCATGTTGTCCAGTGATCCTATGAATTTCTCTTAATGGAAGATAATTTTAATACAGGTAAGTCTTTATGTTTCAGAAATCGTTTTGGAAGGTTTATCAGGACAGGTTCTTCCATCTTCACTCCACAAAAATGCTGAACTGATGGTTTAGATTAAGTTGATCCCTGAGGACAGAGGTTGCAAGTCAGTTAATTTCTTCAGGTCTCACAGATGATTTGGTGTTGCTTGACTCTATGGTCTATTTCCAAACCAGTAAAATTAAGATTAAAAAATAATGAGACAGAACTCTGTAGAACTCTAGAACAGATTTTCTAATAGTCTTTCTGTGATTTGTTGTTTTGTTGGTTTTTGGTTTTGTTTTTAAGTTCAGTGTGGATATCACTGAGAAAATCTCTTTCTTTTCCTGTATCCATATGCCAGTGCAAATTTCATGATGCTGACGCATACTTTTTGCTGATGCTGCTGCTCTTGTTGCTCACACAGAAGCAGCTCTACAGCGCCTAACATCCTGCTTTGCAGAGGCTGCTGAGCTTTTTGGGCTGGAAGTCAGCTTGAAGAAGACAAAAGTTCTCTACCAACCTGCACCTCAGGAAGTCTTCCATCATCCTCACATCATCATAGGCAATTCGGAGCTTAAGTCAGTCCAGTAGTTCACCTATCTGGGAAGTATCATTTCCTCAGATGGTAAGATCGACAAAAAGATAGACAACAGTCTAGCAAAGGCATACAGAGCCTTCGGAAAACTCCATAAAAGAGTCTGGTCCAATAAACACCTGAAGAAAACCACAAAGATCAGTGTTTACAGAGCCATTGTACTGTCTACTCTTTTCTATGGGTCTGAATCCTGGGTCATCTACCGCCACCACCTGCGGCTTCTGGAATGCTTCCATCAGCGCTGCCTCCGTTCAATCCTAAACATCCGCTGGTCTGATTATGTGACCAATGTGTCCATTCTTGAACAGGCAGGGGTCAGCAGTATCGAGGCCATGCTGATGAGAACGCAGCTGCGCTGGGCAGGGCATGTCTCCAGGATGGAGGATCACCGCCTTCCGAAGATTGTGCTCTATGGTGAACTCACCACTGGCTGCCGCAAGAGAGGAGCCTCGAAGAAGAGATACAAGGACTCCCTGAAACAACACCTCAGCCTTGGCCATATTGACTGCCACCAATGGTCCACTCTGACCTCCAAACGGGATCCATGGAGATACACCATTCACGATGCTGCTGCTTCCTTTGAGAATGCACGGAGAGTCAGTTTCGAGGAAGAAAGACAACGCAGAAAGAACCGTTCCTCACTAATATCACCTAAAGAGACATTTCGCTGTGCATTTTTGACCGGACCTGCCTATCCCGTATCGGCCTTTTTAGCCACCAACACGCTTGCAGCAAGCGTGGGTAGTGCCCTTCCCAAATCTTCGTTCGCGAAGCCTGGCCATGATGTGTGCATATCTCCAACAGCATCTGATTTATTTTTACATATGTTCGCCACTCAATAATTTCACTCATTAATTTTCTGTACAGCAGCATGTATTTCATTAAAAGTTTTTTTCCCTCCAGCAGAGACAGATACCTCTGAAGAAACATTTATCACTGATTACTGGAAAAAATATTCTTGAATTGTGAGCTGTGTAGACTTTCTCTGTCTTTTGATTTCTTGACTTATTTGGTTTTTGATGCAAAATTATTTCCAAGACAAAATCTCCTGTGTGTCCCTTCATTTAATTACAACTGATTATTATGTTCAATTCTTTTTCTGACATTAACAAGGCAGCATTATTTTATTAATATTTCCATTTATTTATAGATACTATAATTTTTATCATGAAGAAATCATGGCTTTACTATTTACTTAATAGATATTTTGCTAAACAAAAAAGAAATATGAAACCATATGTTGCACATAGACAGTGTTTTTCTGTTGCTAAGGTTAGTGTATATGTGTATATTATGAATATACAGCATACATATATATATATAAATGAAAGCAGAACAGCATTCTGTACCAGCATCAAAAAGGCTGATATTTCTGTAGTGAGTATGGAAATGATATTTGATATTTTAATACTTTACTGCAATGCACAGAAGTTTGCATGGTCTTAATTGATTGAGAGTTTATCCCATCCCTATTGGGTGTGTGTTGCAACATCCTTGCTAAGTGTGGGATGTCCTGATTCAGGCAGGGCACCTGAGTTGCTGTTGGGTGTTCTGGGAAAAAGAGGTGGCAGCAATTGGGGTGGTGCAGTTTGGAGTTCACTGCAAGGCAGTCATTGAAGTACAAGATTTCAGTAGATTTTTTTCTGTAATTTAGCACATATGTTAGCTGCTGTCTCCTCTGAAGTGTCTTCCTGGCATCAGTGGTACTGATGTATCTGGAAGGATGATATTTTTCTCTGGGTTCCCAGTCATCCTCTGGCATCTGATAAGGTGTTTGTGTTTCTCCAAGATCACAGTGTCAGATTCTTTGCCAAATTGTTTGATCAATAGAGTTGCTGAGAAGCCTCAGCTGCTCACCAGGAGACATGACTTGCCTGGTAGTGACCAAACTCAATTTTTATTTGCAGGTTATTAAGAAGCATAACACTTTTTACAGTTCAAAACCAACCAACCAGCCAAATAAACAACATGGTGAAACAGTGATTTCAAAGCCTGGCCACTTCCTAACATCCTCAGAGTCAGCAACAGATAAAAAGACCTTCACAGAGAGGATCTTCATGAGAGATTGTAATGAAAAGCATTGCCCTGGCCAGCATCTTACAGTTATGGCCTAGTGTATTGTTCCTATATATCCAATATAGGACTGGTTTGGATAAAATGGACTAAAAACTGGCTTAGCACTCCTCTTGTCTATAGTAAGCCTTGGTTCATTGGGCAGCACATTTGGGTTGCCGTGTCTCAGTCTGCAATTGCAAATGGACAGAGAATGATCGCTCAGTCCTCAGCTAGACCCTAACCCTAACCCAACTCTAGCTCTGAACTTTGGTTAATGGAAAATCCTTAGGAGTATCTACCTAATCAGAAAGGGTCTGGTGCATAGTGAATTGCTCAGGACCAGTGAGAAATGCTCCCCCTCCCTCCCCCCAATATTCTCTCCCTCATCTTCTCCTTGCTCCATAGTCTAGACATGTCTCTGGATTTCTCATTCCTCCACTAGTGACCTGTTTACCTCCTACCCTTGGTACAGTGGGAGTGGCCCTCACCCCACATTTCATTTGGACTGCCAAACAACCCTAAAGCCAAGAACAAAAGGTCTTCTTTGTGTTTGATTTTCTGCAAGCATATTTTATTCAGTAGTTTCAAAACTCTGCATATTTTGTAAACATTAGTTGGATTTATCGCCTGTGACTTTGTGCTCTTCTTCCAGGAATTTGCTCTTTGAAGTGCTTTTCCAGAGACTATTACAACTACAATGTGTCTGTTCCATTGTAAACTTTCTGACACTACTCTGTCTTTTCAGATAGATAACAACCAGTTCCCAGACTTCTAGAATTTAAACTCATCCCTTAAACAGGCACCAGATCAATATAGTGAATAGATATCCCTGATGTCTTCCCATGCTTTGAAGATTCCAAAGCCAATGATTTCTAGGTAAGGAATAATACCTGCCAAGCTGGTAGCTGCTTTAAACCCCGTGACTTGTTCTATATTTCAGATGTCAGTACTCAAGAACATGATGGTCCTGAATGTAAAAATAAAATTGGAGGATGGAACTTTGTCTGATGTGTATTATAAACATAAAGTTTCTTTGCTGATTTATATTGCTCCACAAAGAAAAAGATGGGTCCAGGGATTCCTGTTCTCATGAGGACAACAGAAAGGACACAGTCCTAGAGTCACAGTATTCCTGTCGTTCCTGTCCCTGGCCAGCTACAGAGGAGATGTAACTGTGTAACACTGGGACAGTCTAACAACTCAATTTTTACAGGGTAGATTTAATGAAACAATTATGCAGACAATTTGATCACATAGGTAAGGGCTATCATTCTTTTTCGCAAAGACTAACACCAGATTACAGAATGTGGCAGCCCTTCATCCCTCCTAGTGGAGCTAAGCCATTAGACTGAAATGGAAAGGTATAGTCCAAAACAGGAACCAAAGTGCTGCTTATTGATGAGTAATCTTTCTGGGAAAAGGGGCTTGGGGTAAGGCAACACCCAACAATCTCCATATTTTGCTTAGTGGTGCTTAGTTCAGAACACATGAGCAGCAGGGTGTCTTGGTTTGAGATAGCAAACTGTCAACCCCCCCAAGAACAGAGACAAAAGCCTCCTTCCTAACACCAAGCAAAGGGAGGAAAAGAGAGGGGAAAGAAAAAAACACTTAAAACCATGTTTATACTAAAACTACATATATTTTTACAGAAAGGAAGGGACAATTAGAAGAGAGTACAAATATACACTCACACAAGTCTGCAACAACAAATTCCCCACTTCTTAACGAACATGCAAATTCTACTGTCTTAACTACACATTATTTAAGAAAAACCTTATTCCCCAGGGAGACCAACTCAAGCAGAAAGGAGAGACCCAGAACAACACATTTTACTTTCCTGAGATACCCTGTGAGCCAGTGGTGGGCCTGGCCCTCTCCATCCCCCCTGGGGCAGCATCGTGCATCCTCCCAAGAGGAAGGCTAAGAAGCGACTGCCTTAACCACTCCCACACTGGTTCCTACTTCCCTGGAGATGTCGTAATGTGGTATGGAAACAAGATTACTGGCTAGAAGAGGTCAGCTGTTAGCTCAGCCCAGCTCAAGTCAGCTGACAGCTTCGGCCTAGTCCGAACTTCAGAACCCAAATTTAGGCTCACCTAGGTGAACCCATAACACAGGGAAAGTCAGGATTGGAGCCTTGATAACTTCTAAAAATCACTCTTTTAAGGTGAGAATAAATATTGCTAAAAATGTTCAAATTCTTCATTGCACAAGTGGTGGAAAATTTTCTTTATACACTTACATAGGAGTTAGAAAACTGAGATATGTTAATAGGCTTGAAAATTTTTAAGAATTCAGTCTTGAATTTATCCCAAATGCCATAATCAACAACACCGTTTAACATGAATTTAGTTACTTGAGTAGGTACCCTAGCAAGATAAACAGACAAAAGGGATTGACTTAATTAAGCACTGTAAGGATATGGGTTGTACTTCGTACCAAGATTATATAAATGAACACTCGGAGGACTGCTCTGTTTGAAGCGACTTGATTTGTTTCACACATCCACTCAGCATTATGTTTGCAATGTATCTCACATGAAGGATAACAAAGGAAAGAGCTCCTGCATTTGTTATTTGGCTGTGGTAGGAACACAATACACAGTCACTGTTGGTGGAAAGCTGTTGATGTAATTCTGAGTGTCTCTGATACTCATTTCATTTTAAACCCTACCTATATAGGTGACAATTTCACAGGCCTCCAACACTGAGCCACCTAAACTATGCAAACAACTATTTGCATGTGTAGACCGTGTGTTAGCACACAGAGAGAAGTGTGAATTATTTCAGTTTACCTGAAAAAATCCCATCTGGGGAGACATGTACACTGAACACTTGCATCCAATCAACACTTCAGCTTGTTCTTGAGTGTTACTTTTAGTGCCAAACCACAAGCACAAAGAATTGGAAAACAAAACCAATGGAAAGTAATATTTTAGCAATATTTGTTAGTATTTGCAGGGAGAGTCTTATCAGGAGATTGTTGTGAAAAGAAATGGATGTTATGTACAAATTTTACATTCTGTTTTTCACTGATCATAACTCTAATACCTAACTCTCTGGAGTGTTGTGCACCATCTCTTTGTTCTGTTGAGTCATGTAGCTCTTATAAAATAAAATTGCAGGACTTTTACAATTTCTTACTGGTTAAGATGTGTTTGTTGCAAGGAAGTAGACCACTGCAATCTGGGACTTGATCCAAAGTCTATTTAAATCTCTTGAAAATCAGGTGATGACTGGTCATACTGTATCTCAGGCACATGCTTCATGTTCATAGGATTCTTAATCAAATATAAATGTTTTGCCAGCAAAGCAAATGCGTGAGTGATTTGCTTATTCAAGGTCTATGGAAAAAAAGATATTATCCTGTCAGCACATAATGGTAATTATCTTGTGCTGCTTGGCTTCTGAGGCACTTCCTTGTAACTTGAACTAGTTCGATACTAATTCACTGAATACACAGAACTAGGGATACTGTGACAATAAATTAGCTAAAATAGCTTTGTAGCAGCCCGGCAGCAACTCAGCTGACATTGCAAAGATCTTCATCCATTTTCCCTGACATCCTCACAAATTGATGTGTTTTACTCAGGCTTTTATTGCTGGCATACATTAGTTTACATATGAGTTACTGAATGTGAGATTAACAGTCCAAATATTCCACACGTTTTCTTTGGGCAGTTAATAAAATAATTTTAAAAAATTAATTATGTTTTTTCTTCCCCTGAAGTTTGATCTCACAATAATCTTATTTAATGTTGAGATATGAAATGGTCATGAAACCAAGCTTTGTTTTAAACTCATTGAGCAATTTTTCAGACTATCTATGAAGCAATTTAATCACCTGCTCTACAAATGGCACACAGTAAATACTACTGCAAACCTCAAGACATTCACCATTACAGGTTTTGTTTAAAAACTGTCAGAGCAGGCAGACTTGGATTTATCTGAAAAGATTTATGTACTTTGAAAATTTATGCCTTGACTTAGTTCATTGCAGTACTCAGCAGAGGAGACATTTCATAGATTACTTTTGGAGTAACCATGTGCTAATATTCATAGATAAATGTCTGCTGAAAATATGTTCATGCTGCATTTTGATGGAAACCTTCATCAAGCAAACCCACTCATGGGAGCTCCTGCTATGAAAAATTCATGATTAATGGGCAACTGAGAAGGGGCCTTGAATGCTGGGAGGGGCTCTTCATGAAGAAGGCTACAAACAATTTATATGAAGAGGGAAATTTATTATCTGGCATTGTTTAAGAATAATGCTTACTAAAGCCAGAAAAAACAGGCTGTCATGGCTCTGAGAGAAGCTCTGTGTCAGGGGCTTTGCTGCTGCCCAGGGCTCAAGTATCCCTGTCCGTAGGCTGCAGGGACAGCTGTCCTTGGCCCCAGGGAGGTGGCCCATGCCCAGGGCTGAGGCTGCTGCTCCCCAGCTGTCCAGGCTGGGGTGGGGTGGGCCCTGCCTTCCCTGCCAGACTCTGCCTGCCCTGTCAGTCCGGGTGCCTCTGTGCCCCCCAAAACCTCTCACAGGTTGCTGCCAGACTGCAGGACACTGACCTACAGACTGAGCCTGCACGGGCAGGTAGGAAGAAATAGGTTTTTTTTGGTGATGTTTTTCAAGATTTAAAGACTTTATTTAAGAATTAGACACAAACTGGCCCAAAGAGCCAAAGGTAGGCTGAGACACACCAGGCACAAAATCACTGGTTGCTCAGAGGAGCCCCACTCGTGCCAGTGCAGCCTCCCCTCAAGTGCTGAGTGCAGCGTAGGGCACCACAGAGTAGGGAGGAAAAGAGCTTGGACAGTATTCAAAGGAGGCTGAAGAACAAACAAAGGTGGTGAAGGGCCCAGGGGGAAAGTCATATGAGGAACAGCTTGGGTTGTTCAGCCTGGAGAAGAGGAGGCTGAGGTGAAACCTACAGTTTCCTCATGGGGGAAAGGGAGGAGCAGGCACTGATCTCTTCTCTGTGGTGAGCAGGGACAGGACCCGAGGGAACAGCAGGAAGCCGTCAGGGAATGTTTAGGTTGGATATTAGGAAAAGGTTCCCTCTCGGAGGGTGGCTGGACACTGAACAGGCTCCCCAGGGAAATGGTCACAGCACCAAGTGACAGAGTTCAAGAAATGTTCGGACAATGCTCTCAGGGACATGGTGTGGTTTTGGGGAGGTCCTGTGCAGGGCCAGGAGATGGACAGTTACAACTCACAATATTCAGTGATTCCATGGAAAAGAGTAAGAGCACCAGAGGATTACAGGTCACTACACCTTATTTAAGATATTAGTGTAGCATTCAGGTCGGTTTCACAGATAACTCAGCCACTGCCGAACCCTGAGAAATGAGAGAAGCACCTCAGACAAGTGACTGGAAGGTACAAATTAAAACTCTGAATTTAAAGTTGCTTTGAGGATTTTCATTACAATGGTGAAGACAGTATAGAATCATCCAGTGTGGGGATGTCACAACCCTGCTTCATTGAAAGCAACAAATCATTTATGACTGAGATGAGTCCAATGCCAAACATTTGCATGGCAATAGTGGGTGTGAAGTAAAGTCCTTCAAGGACTGGAAGAAAGACCCACCTCCACTGAGAGATGCTGTTCTGAGTGCCATGGTTCTTATCTATGTACTGAGAAATACTCCAGAGAAAAGTAACCCATTATCTCCATAAATTAAGATTTTGTAAGAAATATTTACTGCAAAAGCACAGAATAAGAAACAGAATGTTTTGTGTCAGAGAATTTAAAGATACATGAGAGTATGGTACTAAAATCTCTTAAAAGTAGAATCATTTTAAGTCCAATGGCAAAATATGCAACAGACACTTAAACAGCAGCAACAAATGACTGCAATAAAATAATATGAACTGTTAAGCCAACTCTATAAAGGGAAATTAAAGTCTGTAATCCTTTCTCTCAATGTTTCTTCAGAAAATGACCTTTCCATCTCTACAGCTTTGATTTTTAGAATTTCTGAAATTATGAAGTGTCATAATTGTACATGAATTGCAATTGTGAGAAAGCCAAAATCAGAATATCTATAGAAAGTGAGTGTTGGAACAATCATCAAATGAGTGTTAGATATAGGAAAAAAATAAAGGCAAACTGAAGAGCAAGGAAAGAATCTGTAACATGGCAGAAAGGGCAAAGACTGAAACAGAATGGAAAAAACCACAGTTTTCATTATTAAAGCAGAGTTTGGGAGGACCTGGCAAGGTGGATACTGTGTAGTCCAAATAACAGTGATCAAAGAAGTATCTCCTCACCCCATCACTGCTGGCTTGTGCAGGTCAGTGGCAGTGACAAGGTTGAGTGCCTGTGGGCCAGAATCAGGGGCAAGGCCAACAAGGCTGACACCCTTGTGGGTGTCTGTTACAGACCACCCAACCAGGATGATGAAGGGGATGAATTATTCTACAAGCAGCTGGCAGATGTCTCAAAATCTCCAGCCCTTGTTCTTGTGGGTGACTTTAACCTGCCAGATATCTGCTGGGAGCTTCATACTGCAGAGAAGAGGCAGTCAAGGAGGTTCCTGGAGTGTATAGAGGACAATTTCCTTCATCAACTGGTAAATGAGCCTACCAGGGGTAAGGCCCTGCTAGACCTACTGTTTACAAACAGAGAGGGGCTGGTAGATGATGTAGTGGTTGGAGGCCGCCTGGGGCATAGTGACCATGAAATAATAGAATTTTCAGTCCTCAGGGATGTAAGGAGAGTCACCATTAAAACCTCTACCTTGGACTTTCGGAGAGCAGATTTTGGCCTATTCAAAGAACTGATTCAGAGCATACCCTGGGAAACAACCCTTAAAGGCAAGGGGGTCCAGGAGGGATGGACATGTTTTAAGAGGGAGATTTTGAATGCACAGCAACAGGCTGTCCCAGTGTGCCGAAAGGCCAGCCGGAGGGGAAGACAGCCAGCTTGGTTAAATAGGGAGATTCTGCAAGAAATCAGGGATAAAAAGAAAGTTTACAGACTATGGAAAAAAGGGCTGGCTACTTATGAAGAATTTACAGATAGAGCTAGGTCATGCAGGAAAAAAATTAGGGAAAGAAAAGTGGAATTTGAAGTAAATTTGGCTATTTCAGTTAGGGATAACAAAAAGTCCTTTTATAAATACATTAATAACAAAAAGAGGGGCAAGGAAAACCTCCATTCTCTGTTGGACTTGGAGGGAAATATAGTTAAGGAAGATGAGGAGAAGGCTGAGGTACTTAACACCTACTTTGCCTCAGTTTTCACCAGTAAGACAGGTGGCCCTCAAGACAACTGGCCTCTGGAGCTGGTAGACAGGGAGAGGGAGCTGAATACCCCTCCTGTATTCCAGGAGGAAATAGTGACCGACTTACTGAGCCAGCTGGATCCTAACAAGTCTATGGGACCAGATGGGATCCATCCCAGGGTGATGAAGGAGCTGGCAGAAGAGCTTGCCAAACCGCTCTCCATCATCTTCCAACAGTCCTGGCTCTCTGGGGAGGTCCCAGATGATTGGAGGTTGGCGAATGTCACCCCAATCCACAAAAAGGGCTGCAAGCAGGACCCTGGCAACTACAGGCCTGTCAGCCTGACCTCTGTGCCTGGCAGGGTTATGGAGCAGTTCATCCTGAGTGCAATCACACAGCACCTTCAGGGTGGACAAGGGATTAGACCCAGCCAGCATGGGTTTAGGAGGGGCAGGTCCTGTCTGACCAACCTGATCTCTTTCTACGATCAGGTGACCCACCTGGTGGATGAGGGGAAGGCTGTGGATGTGGTCTATCTGGACTTCAGCAAGGCCTTTGATACTGTCTCCCATAATATACTCCTGAAAAAGCTGGTAGCCCATGGCTTAGACAAGTGTAGCCTCTCCTGGATTAAGAGCTGGCTGGAGGGTCGGGCCCAGAGAGTGCTGGTGAACGGAGCTGCATCCAGCTGGCGGCCAGTCACCAGTGGTGTTCCCCAGGGGTCTGTGTTGGGTCCAGTCCTGTTTAACATCTTTATTGATGATTTAGATGAGGGGATTGAGTCCATCATCAGCAAATTTGCTGATGACACCAAGTTGGGAGGGAGTGTCGACCTGCTGGAAGGCAGGAGGGCTCTGCAGAGGGATCTGGATAGACTTGAGAGATGGGCTGATTCCAATGGGATGAAGTTCAACAAGGCCAAGTGCCGGGTCCTGCACTTTGGCCACAACAACCCCCTGCAGCGCTACAGGCTGGGCACAGAGTGGCTGGAGAGCAGCCAGGCAGAAAAGGACCTTGGAGTACTAATTGACAGGAAGCTCAACATGAGTCAACAGTGTGCCCAGGTGGCCAAGAAGGCCAATGGGATCCTGTCCTGTATCAAAAATAGCGTGGCCAGCAGGACCAGGGAAGTGATCCTTCCCCTGTACTCTGCATTGGTGAGGCCACACCTTGAGTACTGTGTTCAGTTCTGGGCCCCTCAGTTCAGAAAGGATATTGAGATGCTGGAGCGGGTCCAGAGAAGAGCAACAAGGCTGGTGAAGGGACTGGAGCACAAGTCCTATGGGGAGAGGCTGAGGGAGCTGGGGTTGTTTAGCCTGGAGAAGAGGAGGCTCAGAGGTGACCTCATCACTGTCTATAACTACCTGAAGGGAAGTTATAGCCAGGTGGGGGCTGGTCTCTTCTCCCAGGCACTCAGCAATAGAACAAGGGGGCATGGGCTTAAGCTCTGCCAGGGGAAATTTAAGTTGGATATCAGAAAAAAATTTTTTACAGAGAGAGTAATCAGGCATTGGAATGGGCTGCCCGGAGAGGTGGTGGATTCACCATCCCTAGAGATCTTTAAATGCAGATTGGACGTGGCGCTGGGTGCCATGATCTAGTAAATGAGCTAGAGTTGGACCAAGGGTTGGACTCGATGATCTTGGAGGTCTTTTCCAACCCAATCGATTCTATGATTCTATGATTCTATGAAATACCTAACCATTTACCATGTGTCTCTCTAGAAAAGTCCTTAATGAGATTTTTTTATTCACATGATTTAACTAAAAATATTTAATGATATTATTCACCTGCCCATATTTTTCAATCTTATAAGCTGTTCTGATAATCAATAATAAACTAATAATCATGACTTGTTTTTAACTGAAATTCCTCTTACTGTCTCTCAAACATTTCTGATTATAATGACTAGTGAAAACGAGTTATGGCTAATATTTGAGAATTAGAATTTCCTTTTTTTACTTATTTAGACAAAACCATTTCTATTAAAGGCTTTTTGTTACAAACTCTCCAAATACAGGCATAACAAAAATCTGTAGCTGAAGTAACTGTTTTTAATGGTTGGGTTTAGGTTGGTGTTTTTTTTGTTTGGTTGATTGGTTTGTTTTGTTTGTCTTTTTTCATTTTCCTAGGAATCAAAATACTCTACTTAAGGGCTGCATTGATTTTACTTGACTATAACTGCAGTATTTCCTAAGACAGGGCAAAAACATGTGAGAAAAAAGGGAGAGTCTTATCAGGAGATTGTTGTGAAAAGAAATGGATGTTATGTACAAATTTTACATTCTGTTTTTCACTGATCATAAGTTGCT
Organism: Pithys albifrons albifrons; assembly: GCF_047495875.1. NCBI lineage: Eukaryota > Metazoa > Chordata > Aves > Passeriformes > Thamnophilidae > Pithys > Pithys albifrons. Next base: position 10,686,231 of record NC_092464.1, read on the forward strand.
TTTCAATCAACTCAAAAGGTTTCTGCTATGTCATGTAATGAAAAGAGAAACCAAAGGTTACAGAAAAGAATATTCTGCTAACAGAAAGATTCAGAGTCATGTTCAATAAGTCTATTTTGCTCATAGGACTTCTGTGCTGCAAAGCTTCCATCGCAGGGTGTTCTGAAACAAGAAATTGAATGCATTATGAATGAGGTTCAGAAACTCCTGTGTGTTCTTTTCTAAGGCTTATTTTTCTTTAAGTCAGTTTTATTCTGGAACATATGCCTGTCAAAAGACTGCAGATGGGCAGTAAAACCCATAGTTGTCGGTATATATGGCATAGACTGAGCCTCATACACATGCACAATAGTCACTCAAAAAGGTGCCTTTAGATGATTTTGTGAAAATGGTATCTTGCTGCTCAGTGGTGGTCAAAAGTCAAAGGGAATATTAAATATTAAACAAGGATCTTTACTTAAGGTCCCTTAATATGTATTTCTTATCAGACAGAAGTCATCATTGTAGAAATCAATGGTGGAGCCACTTTATTGCTACGTGCAGCTCTGGTTCCTATTGGAAAAGAAATGTAGCAAAGCTAAGGATGGAAGAACACAATCAGAGGGACAGAGCATCTCCATATTGGAACATATCAAATGTCAGCCCACACAGCCCCTCGTTCACTCTCCCTCAGTGTGAAAGGGAGAGAAAACAGAAGGGTGAAAGGAAGAAAACCTGTGCCTTCAGATAAAGACAGTTTAACAGGTAAACTGCAAGCCACATACACAAGCAAGTAATTCATCCACCCCTCCCATGGGCAGGCCATCCCCAGGAAAGCAGAGTTCCATCCCACACAACAGTGACTTGGCAAGAAAAATGCCATCACTGCTATCACTTCCTCCTTCTTCCCTCAGCTGTTATTGCTGATCATGGTCTCAGTGGTGTGGGACATCCCTTTGGTCAGTTGGGGTCAGCTGTCCTGGCTGTGCCCTCTCCCAGCTTATTGTGCACCCTGAACCCTTGCTGGAGGGGCAGTGTGAGAAGCAGAGAAGCCTCTGGTGCTGTGTAAAAGCTGTTCAGCAACAGCCAAAACATCCCTGGGTTATCAACACTGTTTTGGTCACAAAATCGAAATAACACCCAGCAGGTTGCTATGAAGAGAATTAACTCAATCTCAGCCAAATCCAGGACAGCATCCTAGCACTGCCTGGTTTGGAAGAGTGATGACTGCAGAGAGGTGCTGTCGAGCCACCTCATGGTGGAGCAACAAGGAAAGTGTTATTCACCACTTCCCATAATAGAAAACTGAAAGGACACTCAATTAAATTATTAAGTTACAGGGTTAAAATAAAAATAATTGCTTTTTCAGACAAAACATAGTGAAATTGCAGTACTCATACTTTGAGGAGGCTGTGGCAAGTCAAAAAGATAATTGTGTTCAGTTCAGTTAATGGAAGTCAAGTCTAACACTGAATATTAAGCAGTTTCTGGAAGTAACTTTGACTCGGGGATCTCCCAGGCTCATAATAAGTTTGAAACTGGGAGAACAAACAGGAAAGGCTATTTTTATCCATACTTTTCTTCCCATCACGTTTCCCCCTGCTTCCACCAAAAATTCCTGCCAGAGGCAGACTAATCACCTGGGCTGATCTCTGGATCAATACAACATAGAATTTGGGTTCTTGTTCTCCAAGAGGTTATTAACAAGTGAACACAAACCAAGGCTGAGGAAGTGAAAATCATCATCCTGGCAGAGCCAGCGTGTCTGCAGCCATCTCCAAACATCACTCTCCAAGACATTAGGAAGTTCAATTCACATGGCACATAAATAACATCTTTATGAAAAGACTGAAAATGCATCTGTAAAAATAAAGCTCTTTGGAGATATGAATTCAAGAGTGTCACCTTGGCAAGCAAATATTTAGAAGAATGGAAAAAATCCTCAGTGCTATTCACACATTTACATAAGCAGTAAATACAGGTTATGGATGGATGTTATCATGACCTGTGCTCACAATCACCTTGCTGTTCTCTGCAATTCCCAGGGAAAAATATTTCTGCAAGAATATAAAGATAATGGCACAGTTAAATTTAGTTGACAATTTTAAAATTCAGCCTCTAAACACATGTAATTGACAGTATATGAATGAGTCATGGAAACTTGCTTTTTATCAAGAAAATTGTGAATGTTGAGTTCTGGATTTTTTCATTACTTTTTATATCACTAGTTTCTTTCCAGTATGCAATTTAGTGATCCTTGATCCACAACATTTGTAGAAATTTAAGTGTATTTCAGATGCTGGTAACATGGTTTCTGCCATTTAAAATGCTCACGAGTTTCTAAGCTATTCTACTTCAATTTTGTTCTTTATGAGCTGATCATTATTGAAGAAGTCTTTAATGATAAACTCCTGCTTTCCCTGGGCTGGAGTGCATCCCTTTCACAAACAGCTTGCCAGGTCCTCTGCACTGCAGTTCCAGTCCAGCACAACTGGGAAGGTCAGTGGTGACCAGCAGAGAACAGGCACTGGGATCCAAAAGGCAAAGGAGGTTCTGGGAGATACACAGTGGGTACCTTGGTGAGGTCTGATGCTGTGGGGCCCTGAAATTCCCCCACTCTGCCTTGCAAGGCTGTGCTGTCATGGAGAACTGTGCTCCTGGTCTCCTGCCTTTGTGCTGCTTTTGGAGACAGGTAGAGCTCTGCAAGTTTCCCAGTTAAAGCAAGTGTTATATTATTTCAATTAACTTTTAAAATGTAAACCTGAACTTTCAAAAATGATGATGACTGTGGTCAAACTGTGCTCAGTCAAGAAATCATTGGAGTGTGTTTGCATGTCAGAACAGCCCTTTGGCACTGCCAGGGGCGGTGGCAAACAAACTGAGTGAGTTTGGGTGGAAATGAGCCAGTCACACACAGTGGGACGAGACAGGAGGTTGTCATAGGACTCTGAAAGTCCTCCAACTGGGAAGCCATGGAAATCGTTCTCACCCATTCACCTGATTTTGATACCTCCTTCTTTTTGGTTACCTGGCATATGGGGAAGGCTGCTTGTGAGTCTTGACCATGAGGCATGTGCTGTGTAGTTTGCTTGAAGGTCACACTTCAGGTATTCCAGCCATTGCTACAACTGTGTGGGAATGGTAACCCAGCTCTGTCCTTGTTTGCGATGGAACACATTGCAGGGACACCTCCACTGCTTTCTAGAAACAATTTGGAGCTAGAGACATAAATAATAGTCCCTTTCTGGCCAGAAGAGAAACACAGGTGCATTTCTAGTAATTTCAATAGTTACAACATGTAGCCAAATACTTTTCTAAGGAAAAAAATTTAATACCTGCATTAAACAGAGGGAATTAATTCATCAGCACAGGAGTGAGCCCATGTTCAGAATGTCCCTTGTTGCTAAAGGTGACAACTAAAAATGTGAGAAAGGCAGCAGAAAATGGGGATTAATAAAAGCATTGTAGGAAAAAAACCCCCTGAAATGGCAGGCAATCCCATTTAGGGGGGAGAGAGGAATCAAAGGAATTCCTCAAGAATCAGTCTTGAGACTAACCTTATTTGAAAGCAATTATGAATTAAATTCATAAAACCTTGGTCCAGAAATGTAGGAATTTACTCATGAAACCTGCTGGTTACACAAAGACAAGAAAAATCATCCATATAGAGGGACTTATTGTGTAAAGAAAATACAGATAGTTCCATGGCACTTGAGGGGGTTTAAACATAATGTGAGCTGTCAGACCATTAAGCAAAAGGGCTGTTCCTATAAACTCTGGCTGTGAAGTGCCATCCTTGGAGGGTCCAAGGCTTGGCTACACAAAGCTAAAGCTGTCACCATCCAGGCTGGCAATGATGTCTCTGTGAGAGGAGAACTGGACCAGGGACACAAAGATTTTTTCTAACCACATTTCTATATTTCTCTGAGAACAAATGCGGGAATGAAAGATAGTTGTATTAGTCACATCATGGACTATGACTTGTCATTGCTGTGCTGAGGGAGATTTTCCAGTCCCAGAAGGTGTCTGGGAAATTATTTCTTACTGAAATAGGAAGTGATTTGAGAAAATGTGGGTTCCCAAGTGAGACATTTTATACTGCTGCAGTGACCTGTGCTCAGAAAAGATTAATTTTAACTTAAAAATGTGCTAAAAGAGCAGGATAGGACTAGGAGTCAGCCAGGATTTGGGAAGTGGTTGCCTAGATCTTTGAATTGTAGGAAATGTGTCACAAAATACAAACTATTTTTGGAGTTTTAAACACTAAATCGAATTTTAGTGAAAATAAATTAGTTAACATTTGGGAAAAAAAGAAGTAAGATAGATGTGAAATATCAAGAAACCTAATTTAGAAGGGATTCTGGGGTGACTGCAGTTTGGACTGCAGGATACATTGCAATATTATGTTCTCACTTTTCTTCCAAAGCTCTGAATAATGTAGAATTTGAGAGACTCCATCATGCTGACAATTGGATGTCAGGTAAGGGAGGAACAGGGAGGAAGAATTTTCTTCTCACAGGAAAATCACAGATTATGTATCTCCTCCAGAATGATTTTACAAGAATAGCCCAGGTCAGTCTACAAAAGATTTAGTAAACTTAGACATATTTCTTGACCCTGTGAAAACCAGCAGAGAAATGGCTGATTAGACCTTGCCATCCAGAAAGGGAACAGATGATGTTAATGACAGTCTACTGCATTTTGTACAGTTTACATGCAACCCCTCAACATGTCAATTTAAAACTTTCTAAATGGTCTGTTCTTGAACTTTCTGTGTTCTGTCTTACTCAGGAGTGTCTACCCAGCCAGTCTGCTGGTAGATTTCAGGCTTATCTCCATGTAAATATTCACCAATAGTTCCCAAAAATCATAACCTTAATCTTATTTTGAAATCATTTTTTTATTATTATTTTTGGGCAGGGAGGAAAGTACAAGGTATCACTCAAAACAAGTCAAGTCTAAGGAAAGCAGAATTTACAGCTAAATAGCAGGGCTGGGATTCAGAAGGTCTGGATTATATCCTGGACTGCCACAGACTTCCTGCATGATCTAAGTGTATCCAAAATATTCAATTTTCCTCCTAGGAAAAATGTGATTAGTTCTATCAAGGTAATAAACTGGGAGAATTTATTAACTGATATTTTTCAAGTACTGTGACACACTTGTTTGAGACAGTATAGGGCTGCAAAAGATTGATATAAATTACATTTGATCTCAGTGTGTGTCTACACCTGGAACTCATCCTGTTCCTTGGTAGAAGTCTAATTTATTCATGCACTGCAGATGTTACCATGAAATATTGGTAGAATCTTATCTTCCACTCGGTAATATTAATTTTCTTTGATTTCTGTCTTCATCATTCATTCTTCAGCCCTTTCCCTTGAAGCTACTAAAATTTTCCTACATTCATAGTTTACCAATTGCTCCTTTTCTACACAGACTCAACTTGCAGCTCCTCTGAAAGGTCACAGGTGGGTCTTTGTCACATTGGCACAGAGGGACAGGTCTTTCTTTTCGGTTTAAGCAGCCTCTGACCTCTTTTTCCTACCCCCATTCCTTTGTCTACAACAACTCTCAGTGTGCCAAATTAACCATTTGTAAGGCAATGTGATGAAACAGAGCCCAGAACTGCTCTAAGGTAAAAATAACCAGTTTGCAGAGTGATTTCCTTTTGGGATAAATATGCATAGACAGAGTCTTGCCTTTGCCAAGGCATCAAGGGAAGGTCAGATGGATCAGCACCACACCTCATGACTGTGCTGAAATGCTGCCATTCCCCTCCCTTCCCTTGCCTACTGGCTCAGGAGCTTGGGAAGAAGGTTGCTCTGCACCAGCTCCCTACTGCTGGTTCTCAGGAGAGGCACAGAAACCAACCCTCAGCTTTCAGCTCCACTCCTGTGACACGAATCTAACTGATAATGTGAATTGACAGCCCCTGCAGGATCATTAACAAAACAGTTTGATTGCTTAATTAACTGCCTGATCACAGTCTTGCTGCTTTCCAACAAAACCAGTTCAATTGCCCTTTCCAGTTCCATAGAGGAGAAAGCTGCTCTTTTCACAGAATCCCTCAGAGCTGGCAATACATACCACGTTATTGAAATTTTGGATGTCACCCTCAGAAATAAATACTGTGAGCTGAAACCCAGCCAACATGCCTATGATTTATTCATGAATGGAAGAGAGTATGAATGCAATGGGGTCCTAAACACGATGTATTAAGGAAACAAAGTAGCTTTGTTTCATTTCACCACCTGTGATATCTTTAGATCTTTTTACAACCTCACAGGCAGAAAACAGCTTTGTCTGCGGCAAAAAATGTGCTTTGAAAATTATTCATATGGTGATATGAAAGGTTTTCCTAACCATTTTCAAAAGGACAGGGCATATGAAAACAAACAAACAAACAAACAAAAAGTATAAAATGGGAAATATTACACAATTTCAAGGAGAAAATTTTCCTTATTGTAGAAGAAGTATCATAAGCAACAGTAAGAAACAAAGAAGCAGAGTTTTGTAACAAAGGGGCACAAGAAGGCTTTCAAGTTTGTGTGAACACATGAAAATTCTGGCTTTTGAATCCTGTTTTTACAGACGGCTGAAAGCAAGGGGAGGCAGGAAGAAGCTACTACTTTGGACTATCTTAAAACTTCATCTTAACATCACAGAGTTAGTTTCACCTTCATTGAAATTGGAATGAATGAACCAAAGAGAGCCTTTATAATCAAATTAAGTCTGCTATTACACAATTTTATTTGTTCTTGCAAGCCTGTAATGTTTTGGAAACAGTAGAGTCTAAGACATTTGATGTGGGATGGAGGTTTTTGTTCTTCTGGGAGTGGAAATCCTGACCAAAAGCATCAGTACATTGATGTTTTCATCGGCATAAGCAACCCAGAAACTCCTTCCTTAAGGGGCTGGGGACATGAAGGAACACCTTCCAGCCATCCACAATAGCAAGAAAATGTCTTGGTGTGCTGCAAAGCAGCATGGAGAGACACAGAGCAATGCTTCAGCCCAGAGAAACTGAAATGCCTGTCTGGAAACTTCAGACTAGTACAAGTATTGTATTATCACAGAATCATAGAATCATAGAATTGATTGGGTTGGAAAAGACCTCTGAGATCACCAAGTCCAACCCTTGGTCCAGCTCCAGTCCATTTACCAGATCATGGCACTCAGTGCCACGTCCAATGTCAGTTTAAAAACCTCCAGGGATGGTGAATCCACTCCCTCTCTGGGCAGGCCATCCCAATGCCTGATTACTCTCTCTGTAAAGATTTTTTTTCTGATATCCAACTTAAATTTCCCCATTGCACTTAGAGAATGCACCAGTCAGCTCAAAAAATCAGCTGAAAAGAAAGTTACCCTTTGGAAAGGACAGTCTACAGTGGGGTAGGAATGGTAAAGAGAGAATCAGTCTGGGGGATTGTTATGGAATAGCTCAAATGCAGCACAGGGAGGTGGGTGTTGCCTGTGCCATAGGTGTGGGCCATGAGATGTTTGGGGTAGAAAGAAACAAAACAGTGGTTGTACAGCAGCAATGTTTAGGTGTGTTCTTCCTGAAGCATTTTGTATAGGGGTCTGTAAGGTCACTGACTGGATTTAGTATGGCACAGTGTAATATCTGTGATATAACAACACATTCAGAAATGTTTCTAAATAGATAAGCAAACAAACAAACAAAAAACCCCCTCTTGAAAACTGGCAGACATATACACAATACTCAGTTTGTAACAGGTAGTTGCAGTCTTTATCCTTAGGCAGCAATTATTGCCCTTTGTAGGGACATCTCATAGAATCCAGTTGAATGATTCTTGAAGTACAATATTTTTTGAAGTAAATTTATGAGAATTTGACACTATACAGATAAATGGAAAGTCAGCCCTCTCTTTTAAACCCATATAGTTGTCTATTTCTGGAACACTAATTTTATCTATAGGCAAAACTGTGTTTTTCCATCACTGAAATTGCTGTTGGCTTGGGAAACTCACAAGTTCTAGCTTCCTTACTTTTCCTCATCAAATATTGGTTTTAGCAACAATTACCTCATTTGGATGGTATGAGACTTAGTGGAGACCCTTAAGGTCTTCAAATACACTGTACCATTCTCAAGTGCAATTGTTAATTACACAGAAATTTCTGCAGTAATCCAGTGTCCTGTGTCAGTGAATTGCATCCTATTTTTCAGTGTTCCAGCATCATCTCTGGGGTTTGTTGATTTGATTCTAAAACAGCACACGATAAATTACAAGCAATATCATTGGGGGTGGAGAAAAAGATGAAAAAAATTATGAATCAGAAACAAGACTGTAGAAAGAAGCAGGAATTACTATAAATGTCATTCAGAATTACTCTTGTAAAAGTAGTGCTATAGATTATTATTCTTATTGTCCATCCACAATGTTTAACAGTTTTAAAAAACAGGTTTGCACTGGAGGCTACAAAGAAAATACAGTGGGCTCCTCTCTCCGCTTACCTGAGTTTTTCATCTACATTACAATGGCTGATTTTTAAAGAATGCGAAAAAATACTGGAACCTACATGGACTTGTGTGCTTACTTGTTTACTGTCAGTGAAAACTCAGCTAGAAGTTGCTCCAAGTTACTGTTCACCAAGAAAAGAAGAAACAAAACCAGGCCTAATCTCCCTCTGCATCTTGGCTGGTCCTGGATCCTCAAAATCTGATACTGCTTTTAATTCACTCAAGCTCTCTTCTTCCACTGATCATAGTCATAGGCCTGGTAGAACTATTCCAAGGAGTGCTACATCAAATCTTTCAAGTTCTTAGTAATTAACTATGATAAAAGCCATCTTGATTAAAGTAACTCCCATGATATTCTCAAGCCATGTATCAGATCCATAATTAAGTCAGCTCAGTACTTGAAATACCATAACAGGAGTTAAAACAAACATTAGCAAGGAGATATCTGGAAGAATAAACAGAAAACTTGAGCAGTGATAGTGAGACTTTCTGATGTATGAGCCAGAGATCCTGCTGGAATCAACAACTGGAAGGTCATACTGCAAGTCAGGGGCTGCTGTACTGCTGTCCAATGGCCCACGTGAGATTGCTGTGGTTTTTATCACCCACCGAAATAAGTCAACTAAAGCCTTCCAAAGAGCTCCTGGGGTAGTTGATCCAAGCCCCACCCTTATGACTGTCCACTGGGGTGTCAATTTATACCAATACCAAGATCCTTAGGATCTGTGGGAGGCTCCGGTGGTGTCTCCTTGGCTCTGCCCATGACAATATCTGTGCTCAAGGCTCATGTTCTGCAGCATGTTGACAAGCTTTGGACTCCAGCCCCCTGCCTTGGCATCCCCTCTTAGCTTAGTGCTCCACTCTGTTTCTCCCCTGATGGGTGCAATGACTTCCTTTTCTCAGCTGTAGCTCTGCTCTTGTTTTCCTCCTGCCATAATGAGTCCAAAAACACATCCAGAGGCCATAATAAGGTGCAGATCAATGCCAGCAAACACACCCACATAAATTACAGGGAAGTGTGTACATCATAAAATATTCACAATATTTTGAAAGAAGAAACTGCATCCTGGGGAAATGCAAAAGATGAGTTACAAACATGCTATAAGATGGGTAATTGTTGGTAAGGGGTTCTCAAGGCCGTCTATAATTTACACAATGGGAACCATGAAGCATAAGCTGGGAAGAGCAAGCTCTGTTGCTCTAAACTGTGTTTATGATCAGCAAAACACCAGATCAGCATCTTAAGTTCTGCTGATATTTTAGGACTCAAATATAGATTTAAAACTTGAAATGTGCTCAGCTAGATGGCTGAATGGGCCTGAAAGAATGCAGTTCCTTTGTAGGAGGTGGGCACAGATTCCTGGCTGCTACCAAACTGACACTTGTACACCACCAGCAGACACAATAACATAGTAGTTCAAAATTTGAATATTTAAAGCAGTTTCATACTAAACAGATATCCAGGTGATTTTTTGTTTTGCTCATTACAGTAGATGAACCAAAACATATTACAAAAGACTTATTTTAGAGCCGAAAGTATTTTCCTGCAAAGAACTATTGTGGTACCATGACATCTGTGAATCCCAGTTGAGGAAAACTTGTACACAAAACATCAGTCTTTCACCAGCTTGTGACAAACATCCTCCCTGACAGGATTTCTACCCTGTTAAAAGTGTTTGTCCTGTTAGGATTGTTTAGTGCCTGTTGCTGAGGGACATGAAGTACAGATGGAATGAATCTGTCAGCAATAGCAGTGACATAGTTGAGATTGGGATACGTCATAGGTTGCCTTGCAGGAATTTGACTCAGCATGTCTGAAATTTATGGCTTCACAAAGGCAGATGGCAAACTTTAAGCTGTATTAATGAAGAAACAAAATGTTAACTTCATTCTACACATTCTGCCCCAAACCAACCTTCCCTTCCCACTTCCATCCTCCTAGAGTATAAATGTATTTTCTCAAAGTAAGATTCTACCTTTGACCCCAATTTATTCCCCAACTTCACTTCCTTTTTCTTGATGTTTTTCTTCTCTTTTATCATTTTGCATGAATCTGAACTTTTAAAATGTGCTAAAGCAGTTGACTACAAGTTAGTTATGAAGGTCAGGAGCCATTTTCCAACCTATGAGCCAACCAAATATTTCAGTGGCCAGATTGTCCAAAGAAACCTCTATTTTTTTAAACCTGATGACACATTGCATGAGGGAAGTTAAAACCACTTGAAAACATTGCCAAATGCTGGGATGAATAATTAGAACTCAGAGGAAATAAACTATTCAGCCCAGACATTTGGAGAACATATATAGAAGTACAGTTGTACTATTCATGGATCAGTATATGAATAGGTAATTGGAAGAACTTTTCTAGTCTCGGGATGAATACAGAGCACAATAGAGGGAGAAGATGAACTGAGATTAAAACTCTCTTTATAGTGCTCACATTTCTTACCAAGTATCTACATCACAGCAGTTTCCATTCATCCAGGCACAATGGAGCCACATCAGACTGAGTCTACAGCTGAAACAAGTGCCTGAAATAGCATTAATAGCAAGTTTTATGATAGCAATAGACAACAGATCAAAACCAAATGATTTTTGTGACTAATTCTTCTGTCTAAACTCTCAGATTTGTAATAGTTTATAACTTTTTTCCTAACATTTCCCATTTCTTTCAAAAACATTGGACATATTAATGCAGTTAAGATCCCATAGTCTGATGTGAGTGTAGGAAGTAGAAGTGCATGTATCATGAGGTCTAATTCCTTGCTGGTTTAGACTCATACAACATTACTTCCCCTAAGCCATATAAACAGGAATCTAAAAGTGGAATTTCCCTTAGATGCCATGAAGCTTTTTCAAAACCTCACTCCCCTGGTGATTGCAAACAACTTTCTAACTTTCAGCTTCAGTTTATGTGATGCCAGCCAGTATCTGACTTATATGTAAATTTCCATAGGGAACAGAACCATAAAAATCACCTCCTGCTGATTTTTGTGCATCAAGAACAGTTGTTTCTCAACAGTAATCCTTTTAAACGAAGCTCTCCCCCTCCTTACTATGATGTTTCAAAGCATTGCTATAAATTCAGTATTTCACTACAGTGCACCCCAGAAAGGGCACTAAAGTGTCTTCCTACTGAATGCCATGGGAGTGGGACAATAAAAGCAGGGATCACCATGCTTAAATTAAGATTCAGATTTCATAAGCAGATGAAAAAGTGGGAAAAGCTCAACATATCTGTAGCACAGCCCTGCCAGACTGCCAGTGGGGAGGGAAATGGTGTGTGAGGGGCAGCAGCACTGCCAGGGCAAGGACATGAAATACCCCACAGGCAGGATCAGTGCTTGGACTGCATTTTTGGCTTTGCATTCAGGCAAAAAGAGGAATTACAAATAGAACAGTTAATTGAGATGAATAAAGTTAGACAGAAATTAACTAGGCCTAAATGACAGAAGAACCAATGTTGCCCATGCCTTTCAAGCCACATTCAGGTCATGTTTGGAGCATCAGGTAAGTGACCAGAGCTATACCCTAAACAAAGTATCCTGGGCTTTTAAAGGAGTTTTATATGCTGGGCTTTTAAAGGATTTTTGAAAAAGCTTATTAACAATATTAACTTCATATGTTTCAAGGTACTTTCAAGTGTCCAAATTGATAAATTATTATCCTAATTCAAGAAACAGGATGTTACAGTCTTTATAGGCAAATGATTTTTTAAAGATGTTACCTGTTTGAGGGAAACTGTTTTTCTTCATGTTTTTATTGTTGAGTACCAAGTTCAAGTTCAGTGGCTTTTCAAACAGGCCATATGATTTTGGTATTTATCTGAATAATAGAAGCTATAATCTACAGGAATTATTAAATTCTCCCAATCATCACCTGGCTAAGGCACAATCATCCTCCACAGCACAATTTTGTGCATCACTCAGATTATATTTTAATTTTCAAATTGCTTCTCATGAATACAGTTCTGTATAACAAAATGTCCCTTAGTAATCAGGAGCCATTATTAATTATACAAACTTGCTTACTGATTCCCTTATTATTTGCAGAGTACTCTTTCGTATCCTACAGAGACCTGCAGGCAAGGCCCAAGGCACTAATTAAGAGCAGGTGAAGAATGTAAGAAGGAAACCAGGGATAAGCAGTGGCCAAGGGCTATTGCTAAATAAAGCCTTTCTGAACAGGGAATTTCACAGCTTAACAGGATTGCATTGAGAAGCAGTCTCAATTACAAAGGCACCAGTTCAGAAACACAGAAGAGTTTCAGCATAAAGCACAGTTCTTCATTAAGATTTCTGTTGTCTTCCAAATCCAATATTCATATTTAATGGAATATCCTTGGGCACTGACTATATTCTGTAGGATATTACTACAAACATATTTATCTGTCCTGTGTGAAAAAACCTGTAACTAGTTTGATACAACATATACTTATTTAATGTTTTGATGCAACATATGCTTACTTTTTAAATTATTTGATACAATAGTTAACCTAAATTGCATGTCATCTAACTCAAGATGCATCCCAATCTGTGTTGAGGATATTAAAATATGGTCAATTATAAAGAGTAGAACTTAATTAACAGAAAGCATTTTATTTTATCCAGCACTGCCCATTGTGGGGTGGATGGCTGCTTTTCCTGGGCACAGGCTCCCAGGCCTCTCACTGAGTGCCCTACTCCTCTTCATGTTCTGTGTAAATCCCCTTTTAGACTGTCACCTAAAGGGAAACTGCCTGGCTACAAGCAGAATTGGGAACAGCACTGGAAACAGTGCTGGCATTGGGAGATAGGGTGGGGATTTGGCTTATGCACTGCCAAGAGAAAACAAGATGTTCTATAAAAGCAACCTTGTTCTTCAATCCACACCCAAACTTACACACACACACACACACACACACACACACACACACACACACACACACACACACACACACACAGTTTGCTTTCCTCTTGCTGTCTGCTGTTAGTTCTTTGGTCAGCTCTGTTACAGAGAGGAAGGGAAGACAGTCTTTCTGATTTTTTTTTTCACCATCTCAGCCACTGATCTCCTTTACTTTTTCAAATGTCTCTGTTAGAAGCTCCCTGATGCAATCAGAGAAAGTGAAGCTTTGTGCTGTATTCACACCTCATGTGGGCCAGCGTTTATGAGTACAGAACTAAGAGACTCCTGCAGCCAGGACTGCAGGAATTGTCATAGAAGAGGTTGCTTCTTTAAGCTGTTTCTGGAGGGCAGGCTCTCTTACTCTTCTCCTTTCCAATACACTGACTTTTGCTTTTTTCTGGAGATAACCATTTCTCTAGCTGTTATCCAGAACTATTGTAAAGGATCAAATTTCTGCATTTAACAGGACTAGAATTGCCATAGAAACCTGCAGGCACTGATGCCAGAACTGATGTCAATCAGTCCAGTTGCCAGTGTCTCTACCCTCCTGCACGTTTAGACTCACCAGCTCTAGAGCAGCTCACCTGCAGACATCAAGGTGACCTGGTTGTGGGGCTACCCCTTTAGCAATGAGGGAGAGAGGATGTGTATGCAGGCAAAGACACTGTAGTGCTTTGCAGACATGCTATTGATTGGAGAAGGGTCCAGACTGTTGCAGCTCATACAAGTACACGCATAAGGTGGGTGAGTATGAAGCTCTGGTCTCCCAAAGGGTCAAAAGAGCCCTCTCTGTGTGGTGTAGCTTCTGTGATACATGCAGATACACTCAGGAAGGGACAGACTCTCTGGTCCATGAGAAACACAAAACAGGGATTTGTTCTTTGTCCCTGATGGTGTTGCTTCCAGGGCAGGCACTGCCCCATGAGGTGCCACCTCCTCCTCCACAAGTGCTCTCTCAGCCCCATGAGCAATACACCACTGCCAGTCTCTTCCCTGTGCTTTTAGGGAAATAAAACATGATATATGATGTTCCCTCTACAGGAGAGATGTCACAGTTTTCCTTTGTTCCACCTCCATTATCCTGTGCTTCTGACAGGTACCTGTACCTCTGACCGGTAGGTGGGCAATCAAGCTTTAGGTAAGCCATAGTAAGTAAAGAAATAGCTGCTGGCCATGGAGGTGTTGACATACACAACAACACAGGATCACCTGGGTCTGCCCTGTGTGTGCCATTCTCATGCCCCTGTAAGCACATCTAGGCTGCAGGAAGCCACATATTCCTCAGTGGGGAATCTCAGGATCTTGTTATCTCAGGGGCTGTTTTCCTTTAAGCTGTGTGTCTTAAAGCTGCTGAATTAAAAAGGGAAATATTAACTTACCCACATCCTTCAGCATGGCCCTGATCCACTGAATCAATAAGAAAACTGCATAACTATACACAATTTTTTAAAAGCATAAATAACAGAATTTTGGTGCAAAACTTTTAAAATTTTTATTCTCTGACTCCTTTTCAGTCTCTTATGGTGTTATTAACTACTATTATCACTAATAGCATAAAGATGTAAACACTTATTTGTTCACAGCTTTATATATAACATTTCAGAGAAGGCTGGTAGGTATGTGACATTAAAAACTGAAACCAGAAAAGAACAAGAGAAAAACCAGAATATAGTGAATTACAGTATGAAATCTATTTACACACATTAATCTATACAACATCATAATCTGTACATTTTGTAAAAAATAATCACATTCATTTACATAATTTTAATTTTTACCATACTTGACAGATAAAAAGTTATGAACAAAGATGACAAAAGACAATTTCAAAGTAATACTCATACTAATGTGCCAGGACAAAAAAAGCTGCAAGTTATCATAACCTCATTACAGTGCTTTGGGAAACAGATGGGGTTGGGACATTTCAATCACTGTTCTGGCTGACAATGGAAATGTTATTGACTTAGATTAAACTACATGCTGTTATGACTGGGCAGAATCAGATTCAACACAGAGTGGTTAAACCACACCACAGAATGTTCCTTTTTAACATTATCCTGATGTACTCTTATAACAAACATATTAGAACATTTTTTTTCTTCTTCTTTTTAAATTTATTTATTTTATTTTTCATGAATAGAATAGCACTGCATACTAACTTTTGCTATTTGGTCATGTCAGGGTTGTGCTGACAGCCCACAGCTTATATAGGCACTCATGGTAACATGAAGGTACTTGGTTAGTACAAGTATTTCCTGTATCACTATGCATGGGCAGTAACTGCTTGGACAATAACCCTGTTACATACAGCAGTTTTCTCTGTGGGTTACTTGCTGGTTCTTCCTTTTTATCAGATATATTTAGTGCTTGATTCTTCATTAGGGATGCCTGAAAAAAAATCTGTATAGAGAGAATTTGGACTTTATCTCAAATTGCTTTGTTGAACTGGGTAAATTCACAATCAACAGAAGCTGGTTTTTAAAACTTATAAAAATAGGAGGCAAATTATGCAGATGATTCATCTTAGTCCTTACACACAGAGAGTGTGACACATGCACCTGGCAATGCCTTATTTCATAAATCTGTCCCAGGCAGCATCTCTGGTTTGCTGAGGGTCTGTATCTGCTGCTTTCCCTTTCATCATGTTAAAGGCAAAGGGAAGCCTGTCTGGGGCGAGTCAAGACATGAAGCAGATGCTACAGAGGGGGGTTGGCTGCCTCCAACTTGACTATAGAAAGTTTTTTGTGGTGCTATTTGCCACCATTCAGCTCTTGCTGTTTCAGTGCAGTGCTGATGCCTGATGAACCTGGGCAGTTCTTCAGCTGGCTGCCCCCAGCACCCACACCCAGGCCCTGGAGGGGCAGCCTGCTGGGCCCCCATGCACTCAGCACACAGCACTTCCTTAAATGCGTGTTAAATTCTTAACATTTCATGAAAATCAGCACTGCTTTCAACAGCTGAAAGAGTGCTCTCCATATTCCCAAGGTTATTTTTCAAGCACCTTACCTGCAGACCAAGGTCAACATATTTTAAACAGGTACTAGATTATGTGTCAAAAACCATGCCAGCAATAATCTCATTGCATGCCACAAGGCAGTTCTGGTCAATCAAAATGTAAAGTAAAAGATTTTAGAGGTATGCCCAGATGATCTGTAAGTGGAAGTGAGAAATATGGTCAATGGTGTGTGCATCTCCTAAAGCAGGAGATACTGAAATTCTTTTTTGGCATCTCTAGGTCAAACCTATTATGAATGGAATGGGGAACAGAAGAGAATCAGGAAGAATATTGGAGAAAATACCTCACTGCCAGAATTTAAAATATTTGACATGTTTAGTTTTTCAGAGAGGAAATCAAGACATAATTTTCAAGACATAAAGAAAATTTGTAGCAGTCTAAAGCATTTTTCTTTAAGCATATGACATGGCTACAAAAGGGAAAGACCTAACCCCAAAAAAGAAATATTGTTGAAAACTGAATTCAGGCAAATCAAAATGGGACATGAAGCTTTATCATAGGAGGCAGTGAATGACCAAAATAACTGTGGGATCTTCCATGACCTGAACTTTGAATTACACTGCACATTTCTTGGAGGATAACTGGCCAATGCAAGTTAAAGCCTTAAAAAGTAGTATCTGAGTAATCTTACCCAGATAACTGAATGATCTCTTCTGGGATATGCATCTTACTTCATTTCAGATGCAGGGTGATTAATCGAAGTACCAGCCAGCTGCCCTGTTTTATAGTAAATACAGAAAAAGAAGTGATCCAGCTTACCCACCTTAGATACCACCAGCAGAAAATGTAATGAGTTACCTTCAACTAGTGCCTATTTCCCTAAGATGACTATGGAAGACCCTTAAATAAGTGTCTTTAGCTCAGAGACAGACAGACAGCTTTTAGATACCGAATCATGGCAGATGAATTTCACCTGCATTTATGGAGCATCTGGCTGAAATTGACTCAGCAGAGGAACATTGAAATCAATGTCTGCTGTATATTTAGATTTTAATCGTGGTTAGTACTGGAAAGCAAACTGTCACTGTGCTCCTCTGGCATCAACAGCAGGTAATGCTGACAGGAATCACTCATAATGAGTGGTGCCTCCAAGGCAAGTGGAGTACAATTAACCACAGTACTGGAGAGGGAACTGTATTACCATTCTTGTTCAGTAATTACAAGGTGTGCTGCTGGCTTTTTAGTGGGGGAGAAAAAAAAGGAATTTCTTGCTCTGAAGAATTTACAACTCAGCTTGGACCCTGATGCAACCAAAGGGAGAAAGGCAGTAAAGGAATAAAGCGAGCAAAACCACGTGACAAGGCCATGACAGAAAGGATACATTTGTTTGCAGCTTCTATTTCCTCCCATGATGCTGCTGGGATTGAACAAGGTCTAGATTTGAAGATGACAAAAGGCCAAATGATGTCCTTTTGACTCATAAGCCTTACCACAGCACAGAGCAAGAGCATTTAATCCCATATTCCCATGCAAAATGCAATGAAAGACAAAACCATAAGACCTATCTTGTTCTGGATGTTGTAAAGATGCAAAACACTGATCAAGTTCTAGATTTCTCAAACTGTTCTGCCCCTTTTACATACATTTTAATATGATGTGTATCTGTGTGTGAAAAGGCAGCTGAAAGTCAGAACAGGTGATGATAGAATTGATGCTGTAACTTTGCATAAAATTATTTGGAAATGAAAAACATTTGGGGAGTAAGAACAAGGGAGGGCAATGCCCTCTGGGCCTTTACTGACATGTTAATACTTCCACAAAGCAGTATGAAGTTAAACTGTCTCAGAAAGCATCTTTTCTCTATATAGATTATTAGTACAGGGATGAGGTTCTACAAAGTACAGTACTTTTCACTGGTTTGAGAGAAAAATGTATGCAGCACCTTTCTCCCCCGTGTGCCACTCTTTGCATGTCCACATAGCTCTTTACATACTTACTGATACTATCTGTGTCCTCCCCCTGGTGAAACCTCACTGTTTCACATGGCATTACACCCTACATGAAAAGTAGAATCCACATCCAAATGCATCTGCACCCTGTTAAAGGACACAATGCTGTTTTGTTGCAACTTAAAATGTATTTTTCTTATTAAGGATTTTCTGTTTAATAATACAGAAATAATTAAAATGCAGGTTTTCTCCACGCTCATCTAATTAGAACAAAGATGAGTTTCTCTAGGATACAATGCATTATAAACACTTATAATTGGTGATGCATCATGCAGAACAGACTGATGGAAATGACTGCTTGAAACCCCTGTTTCTATACCATCATTCTGTCTGTGTGTCACCTCACTCATATAACCTCATTTGAGCAAAAAGATGAGCACACCTGAATGCTTGTCACACATGCTTTCCTACCCCTGGAATTTGGGGAAAAAACATCCTGCACATCACACCTCAGGGAGCTGAGCAGTCGCAATGCCACTTCAGACAAAGAAGCCTGAAGTGCAGAGACATGTTTAATTTAGGTATAGAAGCAACCTCCAAAGCTCCAATGGCTCTTAATATATTTGCAGTTGAGAGTTTGCAATAAGGTTGTTCAGAGATCCAGGAAAAATACTACAGTTTAGCAGTGGTTTCTGAATCTGAGGTCTTTGGGAATATATTTAGTCTAAATGCATATGTAGGGCATATCTTTAGACCCTGCATTTGGGCAGCCAACTTCTCTCCAAAATCTCATAGTTACTTCACCAAGTGACAGCAGAAAACACTCTGAACAACTGGAGATAATAACTTCTTTAAAGTCAAATTTGGCAAAGTAACAATTCGTCAAGTTATTATTTAACTCAAATGGTACCTACTGCGTAAAGGTTGGTGCTGTGCACCATTTATCACACTACCTGTTCTTCAGTACTCATGTGAACCACGGGGCCTTTTCTATCTGTGGTCTGACAAAACTGTATCCCTGTAAAAAATTGTGTTTGACTGATAAATAGCAAGATTAAATCACACCAAGAGTTGTAGGGACACTTTGACAGCTGCTGACAATATTCTCAGTACTAGTAATATTTTAAGAATGTACATGTGTGCCTGCCAAGACATGCCCTGGATGCTGTTCTTGCCTTTATCTGACAAGACTTTGAATGCTTCTAGCTCCATACAATCTATTATCAGAAATAACAGGGCAATTGCTTTTATGGAGATACTCATGCAAATATGTATTATTCCCACTTGTTATCAAGAGTGGACATGGCTAAAAGTAATATGGAAATAAAAGTAATTTGGCTTATTTCTTCTACAGAGTGCAAATGTTCTGTATATTTTTATAAGACTCTGTGAGTTCTATCTTTTTTTTCCTTAAATGTGGCTACATAAGAGACTTGGCTTTGCTGAGAATTCCTTCTTTATGCCTTTTAAGGTAATTTTTAGGGATTTGGCCTATTTTTTTTTTAGAATACTGTCAGGACTAAATTTTAAATCATCTCATATAGATACAGAATTGAATAAAATTAAAAGAACTTACATTATTCCTTATATAGGAGTTGCAACTTCATTGCAATATTTCTTGTTTTAGCTGTCAGGTATGTAGTTCTAGAGACATAGTTCAATGAAAGTACTGTATAAGAATGGTATTTTCAATGGGTAATAAGCCAGTGAAGGATGTTATTCCTATGTAAGGCTGCTTGAGCAATAAAACACCTCTTCAGAAAATTGCTTAATGAAAGACAAACAGAAACATCTCACTTTAAATGGAAGAGAAGAACTGGTGATTGGAACAGCACTACTGGAAAATGCTGAAGTTTTAATCAAAACTATTATGTAGTCTTTTCTGTATGGACTGTAAAGGTACCTCTCTACTTTCTGCACGTAAACATTAAACTAGGCACTTTTGAAAGTAACAACAGGATTGGAATAGAATTCTGTAAAAAGTAAAATTCTGTAGAAAGCAATCTCTGAAATTTATACAATTAGCCAAGAAGTCCTGCCTTTTCCCCTCTGTATAATAATGTTCATAATTTCCTGGATTAGCACACTGAACTCCCACTGTGGTTAATTATAGTCTTAGATTTCTTTATTTTTACTGTATTTTCCATACTTAGAAAAGAACTTCCTAGTCCTTAAGGAAATAAATGTTTCCTTCACCGTAAATAAAGTGTAAGAAATTTTCTTTCTTCCCATCTTAACCCTTACAACATGTGCCAAAGCAGCCTGCACTGAGCAGGATACTGTGCACCAACCTTGGAGCTATGCCTGAGGGTAAAGAGACC
This sequence comes from Pithys albifrons albifrons, assembly GCF_047495875.1. Lineage (NCBI taxonomy): Eukaryota > Metazoa > Chordata > Aves > Passeriformes > Thamnophilidae > Pithys > Pithys albifrons. The sequence goes on from NC_092464.1 coordinate 10,706,808, forward strand.
ATTATGGAAAATGAGCTTCTGAATTCTTATGGCCAGTAAAATGCAAGAGAACATCAGAATTACTATGAATACCATTTAAACAAAACAGAAAGCATCCTTGGGGCAGGTTTCTCTGTCATTAACAGGTTGGCTGCACAAACCAATTTCTCAAATAGCAACATGTAGAAAAGCAAAGCACTAAACTGTACATTTTATAAAATATCACATCAAGCTGCATAATGAATGATCTATCCCTCAGCTTTCCCTGTCTGAGGAGACCTGGCTGATTCATATCATGGTGGTCTCTGTCTGCATGAACGAGTGAGCCCTTGAGTTCCGGTGAAGCTGCGACACACTCTCTGATCCATTGCGAGAGATGGAGGAGCTGTGCAGTCTGTAATCCCTGCCCGCCGTCTGCTTCCAACACAAACTCCGCCACTTTCTCTTCAGCTCCCCCTGCACCTGTGTGCGAAAGAAATGCACAGTATGAGCTGGAAACGCTCTTTTATGTGAGGAACTTTTTCACGTGTGTCAGCTATCAAATGGGGATGTCTAGGAATGGAATCATGGAATGGTTTGGATTGAAAGGGACCTTAAAGTTCATCCTGTTCCACCCCTCTGCGACTGGCAGGGACACCTTCCACAGACCAGGCTGCTCCAAGCCCCATTGCTGATGACACCAAGTTGGGAGGGAGTGTCGATTTGCTGGAAGGCAGGAGGGCTCTGCAGAGGGATCTGGATGGACTTGAGGGATGGGCTGATTCCAATGGGATGAAGTTCAATAAGGCCAAATGCCGGGTCCTGCACTTTGGCCACAACAACCCCCTGCAGCGCTACAGGCTGGGCACAGAGTGGCTGGAGAGCAGCCAGGCAGAAAGGGACCTTGGGGTACTAATTGACAGGAAGCTCAACATGAGCCAACAGTGTGCCCAGGTGGCCAAGAAGGCCAATGGGATCCTGCCCTGTATCAAAAATAGTGTGGCCAGCAGGACCAGGGAAGTGATCTTTCCCCTGTACTCTGCATTGGTGAGGCCACACCTTGAGTACTGTGTTCAGTTCTGAGCCCCTCAGTTCAGAAAGGATATTGAGGTGCTGGAGCGGGTCCAGAGAAGAGCAACAAGGCTGGTGAAGGGACTGCAGCACAAGCCCTATGGGGAGAGGCTGAGGGAGCTGGGGTTGTTTAACCTGGAGAAGAGGAGGCTCAGAGGTGACCTCATCACTGTCTGTAACTACCTGAAGGGAAGTTCTAGCCAGGTGGGGGCTGGTGTCTTCTCCCAGGCACTCAGCAATAGGACAAGGGGGCACGGGCTTAAGCTCTGCCAGGGGAAATTTAAGTTGGATATCAGAAAAAAAATTCTTTGCAGAGAGAGTAATCAGGCATTGGAATGGGCTGCCCAGAGAGGTGGTGGATTCACCATCCCTAGAGATTTTTAAACGCAGATTGGATGTGGCGCTGAGTGCCATGATCTGGTAAATGGACTAGAGTTGGACCAAGGGTTGGACTCGATCTTGGAGGTCTTTTCCAATCCAATCGATTCTATGATTCTATGATTCTATGATATTAAATCAGCCTTGAGCACTTCCAGCAATTAGGCATCCACGGTTTCTCTGGGCAACCTCTTCCAGTGTCTCTGCCAACCCCATGGAAAAGATTCCTTCCTTACATGCACTCTAAATCTACCACATGTCAGGTTAAAACTGTTATCCCTTGTCCCTTCACTACAGGCCCTGATAAAAAGTCTTTCACAGTCTTCCTTATAATGCCCCCTGTGGGTACTGGAAGGCTGTTTAAAAGTGTCCCCAGAGCCTTCCCTTTTCCAGGCTGAATAATCCCTTTTCCCTCAGCCAGTCTTCATAGGAGAGGAGTTCCAGTGACTAAAGATTTTTGTGGCTCTCCTCTGGATTCACTCCAGCAGGTCCATGATGTCTCTCTTGCACTGATGCTGGCCTTACCTTCTTTTGATGCAGAACATTTCTCGGCTACAAGTGCACATTGCCAGCTCATGCCCCATTTTTGGCATCCCTTCCCTCTGGAGTATCAAATCAGTTTTTACAGAAGATTACAAAACTGAGGCAAAGATTGGGTCTACACTGTCTGTGAGGAAATGCCCCAAGGCCACTTTCAAAATCAGTTTTGTACCACTTGTGCTGCAACATCAGCTTTTGGTATGTAGCTATTAATCAGGTACTTAAAGCATGGAATCAAATTATTAGCCCCAAAATTAGGCATCTCATGAATATCGAAGGGCAGAATAGCACTGAGGAGAACTGAATGTCAGTTCCCTGGGCAGGCAGGTGGATCCTTAAGACAGATTCCTCCTGTCAGGTACTGCACAGTGGCTGATATCAACAGGAATTCCTCGCATGCTTCTCAAGTGAGATTAGGAAAGCTGCCACGTGCTGAGCACTTCTAAAAACCTGCTGCTGTTCTGAGGGCTCAATGCTGTCAGATTGCCCCCAAATGGTGTTTCAAGTTTTGGGTAAATTTCTAATCTTGTTGCACCTCACTTGCACAATCCATATTGCTTCTAACAGAGCTAGACTACATCTTGTTAAATAACAGATGACTCCTCAGTTTACAAGGATTTAGATTTTAAACAGCTCTTAAAACTCTTCACCAAACTACACTGGTTTTTCGTGCTGCATAGAAACTGTTGCATATGTATTCTATAAATAGGAATCCAAACATCTAAAACAGCTTCATGTATCAGAGTGGAATTACAAGGGCACTTCTATATTTACTGAAAACAATATTTAATATCCTCAGTAGGAAAGGTGAGACTTACTTCGCTGTTCAAAAAACAATATAGGACTGCAACAATCAACCCCTGGAAAGAGAAAATATTCCTTAGTTAGTCAGCAGCACCAGCCTAGGTCAATAAAACTTCTTTAGAATAAAAATTGTAAAATTTACCTGAAAAGATCCCAAACACAACTCAAAGATTATTTTATAGCTATTGGAACTGCGGTCAGGAAATAGAGCAAACACTGTATAGTGAACTCCAAATAATGGAATAAGCAGCAATGTGGATTTTGCAAGTCTCCTGGGTGAATAAAAGAGAAAAGTTGAAAGTTAATGAAGGTAAAATCTCTCTTTTGAAGTTAATTGAGGTTAATTTTCTTTGAATGTGCAATTGTATGGTAAGTTTGCCATGGCACATGCAGAGCATGCAAACACTGCTTAGGAAATGTAGTCTAGAATAATCTCAGCTGTGAGATTTTCACAAGCACTTTCAGATTTACCCCCAAATACTAAAATTTCATAGCTTTACTGGTGGTATTAAGCATATATCATTACCTAATTTTCAATGTTGTCTATTACATAACACATTTTAGCAGAAAACACTATGGAACTTAAAGATGGAGAACTTTAAATTACTAAGGACAGCAGCTCTGACAAACTGCCTGTGAAACTACTGAAATGATAAATTGCTAATTATATCTTATCTGTCACTTACTTCACTCTAATAACATCAGTTTCATATATTATACAGGGCCAGTCATGCACAATTATGTATGTCTAGCATCAGATAAAACTCAAGAAGTTACGATGTTGAGTTCCATAATTCTTCACTGTCTTGATGAATATAACTTGATTCAACAATGAAAGGCTGCTGTTGTGAATTCACGTATTTTAACAGAAAATTCAAGGTATTTCAAGCAGTTTTATTTTGAATGTGTCAGTCTTCATGGCCTTGCTTTGTTCTTAATGTCCCAGAGGCTGCATCTGTGTGGAAATAATCACTTCTGACAGCAAAGTTTCTCAAGAATAGTAAAACCCTCACATCTAAAGGTGATACCAGTAAGTGGGACAAATAGGATTTCCTTAGCAGAAGAAATTAATTTACAGCTGGAGGAGATGACACTGGCAGCAAATTTCCTGGTTTCCCAAGTGAAATGGAAAACTGATTTTATTTGAACTTAACCTTATCAACTGTAAAAATAAAATGAGCAACAAAAAGGATGGAACCAGGTACAAACAGGTTTAAAGGAAGGGAAGAAAAATGAAGACTTGAATGAATGGTATTCATTTTAGATTTGTATTTCACTTTCACTCCATTCTTTTTTAATAATTTTTGTCTAGCTGATGTTACTTTCTCTATCCTGCACTTGCATTTCAGTGAAGAAAAGGGACACACAAAATAGCCTTATTCTTTTCTGCATCTTAGAAAATGCATTTGCAGTATTAAAAATGAGTTTTCATTTGCTCTGTAGATGCACTCTTTCTTGAGGAGGTTAATCTCCTCTTCTATGGGTATCTGCTCAAGACCACACAATCCAAAATTAACCAGGCAATCCAATGCTAACAGCGAAGAACTCACAGGACTGAATAATGAAGGACAAGGTTGTTAATCATGTGAACATTTCACACTACAAAGTGCAACAGTAAACTGTGGAAAATGAGGGGACTGAAAGCAAGGGAATGCCTCATTTAGAGAAAGTACATAAGTACCACAGGGAAACAAAGAAAAACTCCTGTCACAAGAATTGAACTGGGTGGGATTTCCTGCCCACAGGTTGGCCATTGTGCTAAATAATATTGTGGCAACTGCATACATAATTTAATCTGGATTGATTTGGTTCTCCCACATGTTTAGGTAATTCAATCAGCAAACACAAAGAAACCTCCTTGTAGCTCCACACAGCAAAGTTACTCTGGTTATGTTGACTTTTTTGTGGCCTATCAGAATTCTCTTTTTGCACCAAATGTGCTACACTGTTTACAAAACACATAAAGTTCCACTTCTCTTGGTTTTAAAGCTATTCATAGAATAGAATCATAGAATGAACTGGGTTGCAAGAGGCCTCTGAGATCATCAAGTCCAACCCGTGATCCAACCCCACTCTGACTACCAGATTATGACACTACGTTTCTTCACACATCATATTTTATATTTAGGACAGGAATTCAGTGTTTTTTAAATGAAGAAAAAGGAATTATCCAGAAGCACATTTTTGAAGGCCTGTTGCATGGGTTTTAATTTTCAGTGTTCATGTTAGAGTTTGTCACTGAAGTATCATATTGACACCTTCTGTATCTGGGCTTTGAAATAAGACTTACTACAATAAACCCTTGATGTGGATTGCAGTACCCAACAGGTATTGTAATACACAACAATAACTGATATGGCAATATAATAAAGAATAAAACCCATTTTAGCAACGCATTTGAATTGTCGCTCAACATCCTTTGATTTAAAACTGTGGAAACAAGAAACATTAGGATTTGGTGATCAAACCAAAACAAAAAGAGAAGAAAGCATAAACAGAAATGAAATTGGTCTTAATCAGACACAACTGTTTTCCTCTAGAAAAATAAAGATATTTTAAATCAATATAAAACTTTACACTTAATTTTTAACTTTCTGGGAACAATGTAACTTCTTTTCAGCTCTTAAAATATATGTAAATACTACAACAAAAAGTATTTTAGAAATGAAAAATTTAAAACAAGTTTTCAAGGAGGTTGAAGCAAAATGTTTTGGTCTTGGAAATTTTGTTGTCAAAATGAAATATTTATACATCAAAAAAATTACTCTCCATATATTTTGTATCAGCATATTCATTCATGGATTAAACTCAATTTCAAGAATAGCTTGTTGATCTTTATGAAAGAGAATATTTTTTATTCATTTAGTGTTTGACAAAAATATATTCTTCTATATTTCAGCACAGTGATAAGACCTTTCTTAAACTATATCTAAAAGTAGTTCTGAATTAAATGTAATTATAGTATCACAGCAATTGTTGGTAGCAGGCTCCAGGCAATGAAACCTTACAGAGATTATTTTGACTCTGCCCATAGTATCCAAAAATACAACTTACTTGTACTGTGATTGGTCATTTCCTCCAACATCTGGAGATCTTAACTTCTGCAGTAAGATTCTTATAATACTAATGAAAAGTATAAAATTCACCTGCAAATAAAACAAATACAATGGTGATTTCTTACTTCTCCACTCAGTATGCAGCCTGAAGAAATGTTTATTAAGTCTGTCAAGTCAACTCAGCAGTAAGTTGTGTCCCTCCCACCAGAACACATCAACTCTGCACTGTCAAACCTACTGGCTGTTTTCTGCCACACTGTTTGTCCTGTCAGAGCACCTCTGTGTGCCCACCCATTCTGGTCTGCCTGGCAAAAGCCTTTGAAAGCCCCAGCTGGCAGAATTACCCTCCCTCCAGACTGCAGCTGCAGGCGTTTCCCAGCAGAATGGGACACTGGATGTGACTTGCTGCAATCAAGCACTGTCCTACATTGTCACATGGATCCACAACCAGAACCCCAGGGAGATTTTGACCCTCTCTTGCTTCTCAACTTGACTTTCAGTATTCGTTGTCTGAATTGGGGGAAGGGAAGATTATTGCAGAGCTGCTCTGTCTACTCCAATCAAGCACAAAAGGGGCCTCTCACAAGTATCTGTCTGTCTTGGATAATGATGCATAAAACCTTCTATGATCAGATAATGATCAGTCTAGAAAACTGAAGTATAAAACTCAGTAGTTTCCAAATCTCACTCCCATTTTTTCTTCAACCTTTTGGCTTTTGGCATCTTGTGATCACCAGCCCTTCTGGTGCTGGATTGTTAATGTGGTCAAGAAAAACTCACACTAAATTCAGCATGTCCATACGAAAGTAACTTGGATGTACACTTCACAGCAACAATGTTCACTAAAAACTACGGGTACAGCCACATAAACAGCTGCATCAGATACACACATCTTAGAATAAATTAATCTAGAGAAAAATTTCTATCACTGTGCAAATGAGAATTTTATTGTTTTAAACTAACCCCAACCTAAAGGCCATTTTGTTGTATATTTTTTAGCCCCAAAACAGAAGAAGGAAAAATCTTTATTCTGTATTTGTGAAGGGAATGACAGAATAATTTCTTGTTCTTCACAGGCATCTCTAGTCTCAAGTGTAACAGAAGAAACTGTCATCAACTTGGTTTCTGAGGCATCAGGTTGACGGCACAACTACACTCAGGAGATTCACATTCTTGACTGACATTCATGTATTACGTTCAGGTCTGTTTTCAAACACATACCTTCCTGTCTGTAATCACAATCTTGGATTAATGAAAAACTTACATTCTTATCTGGAGGCTGTAACAATACTTGGCACTACTGAGTTTGCCAATCCAGCTAACTCAGACTGGGTATTAAGATCTAAAGACGGCAACTGCCACTGGCTTAGTGCAGTGGAACAAATTAATTTCTCTAAGATTATTATTGCATTTGTAATTTTAAAAATCCTTGGAAGCATATATATAAGTTAGAATAATATTTTTCAATAGCATACAAAACAAGTAGTGCCCTGGAACTTTACTTTAAGTGTTGTAGCTTTATAGTCCCACAAAATCATTTGAGCATAATGTCTGTAAATAACACAGAGCATGTATACTGTTCAGTGGATCATCTAACAGCTATTTGTGAAAATAATGTCAATGTTGAGAAACTACAAGAAAGACAAATACTGGCTCTTTAGTGGAGTACCAGCAAGATGCTGCTCATACCCTGTTCTACTTCTTACAGTAAGTTTTTGAGTTGAAACACATTGTCTGAGCATGTATCATGTAAATTGCCTTCATGTTGCTTCTTTCTTTCTATTTAGTCCCTTACACTACCTGCAACATGAGATAAGAAAAACATTTCTCAGTTCCATTGCTGTGACAAGAGTGCTGTTTCCAGGCAAACACCGCTCTTTCCTGAATGAGAACAGTTTCTGGAACTATGGAGAAGGCAGCTGTGGAGGCCTTTGCTGAATGGAGAATACAGGTAACAGCACATTCATTTGGAACAGTCACCCCCAACTGAATAACTCTGAAGTGTGGACAGCATGAAGCATGAAAGTCTGCCAAAATATTATGAAGCCAAAGTTGTCAGGAGGAGATGTCAGGGAAGGTTTCTGACACACTGAAGCCATTGCCACTCTGCAAAATGGTATCAGAACTTGCTCTCATGATACTGTTGGATAGATGGGACTTTTGCTGATGGACCAGGACTCCACTTTCTTAATTCACAGCTAATTTCCCAGTCTTTGCTAAGATCCAGCTTCAAGTCAGGTCTGCCAACGTGCCTTGGCATAACTTTTGTGTTCAGGACTAGGACTGCTTGGCAGAAACACTTCTTGCTGGCACATGAAGTCTCAGCTCTTTACCACATAGCTCTTTAAACTGAGCATCCAGAGAACAGAATTTCATCTCTCTGTAAACACCAGGTGGTTCTTTCTGTTTTCATCTTTTAGCATATTTTCTTCACTCTGGACCCCTCCCAGTTCTCAGCTCCTTTGTGGTAGAGGTATTTTCTTTGTGCTGCAGTTCTGTTGCATGTCCATTCCTTCATAACATGAAGTATCTTTTCTGTGAGACCTTGCCTTATGTCATTTCACACATATGCCTGCTCTGCTTTCTTTGTAAATTGCAGAATTCACTCTGATGAAGATAATAGGCAGTTCTCCCAAAAGGATTCTCAGCAGGCACAGATTGAAAGACAAGTCCAAGAGTAATGCAAACTTTTGAAATCCTGTGTTATTTAATAAAGTCCTGTTTTTTCTGTCTACAATGTTAAAAATGAGGCAAGTGTACCTAAAATACAGTAATTTGCACTCTGACTGTTTTCAGAAATGGACATATATCTATAGTATATTATGCCCAAAGTTAATTACACAGTCATTAAACTGAACAGGAATATTATTATACTACCCCAGTAATTCTAATGAGCTCCACACAGGAAAAGCCCTGTGAAACATTCTCAAACGGTAATACTTTGCAAATACTTCATGTTCAATATATATTTCAGTAGGCTACTAATTAAAGAAAGATATACACAGCTGTAGTTTTTTATGATTGCAATAATATCAGGTTCTCAATTACAGGACTATCTATTTACACACAAAATCAAATCTTCAATTCATTGAAAAGTATAATTAGATTTTTGCTTCCCCCAGGCTCATAACCATAGATGTTGAAGAAAGAGCAACATACAAATAAAAGCAACTGCTCATTTAATAGGAGCCAGATAAATTTTGAAGGCAACAAATTTTAATGGCCTTGGCATCTGCTTAACATTTCTCCTACAGCATAATTTCTTTTCATTAAAACAGAATTCTTGCCTATCTGTAACTAGCAGTAAAGAATAATGGCTGTATGCACTGCAGAATGCTGAACAGACCTATAATTCATGTTTCATAGTTGACTTACTAAAATAGAAATTAAAATTGGTATTCGTATAACCCACCAGGGACCACCATGCTCATTTGTATCCCAGCAACTATAAAAAAAAAGAGGGAAAAAGATGTTGACATTAATATCATCTGGCAAGAAAGACCATGAGAATTATTTCTTATATGCAAGTCAAAGAACACTAAAATAATGCCTGTTCTCATCTAGAATTTGGCATTCAATTGTTGCCTGCTTTTAATTTTATTTCCTATTTTAATATGCATACTCCATTTCCCCACTTGAGACATTGCAGCCAGGTGTGGAGTTCTCAGCTTGAGAAAGATGTGGACCTGTTAGAACTGTTCCAGAGGAGGCCATGAAGGTGATCAGAGGGCTGAAGTACTTTTCTTTCACAGACAGGCTGAGAAGACAAGGCTCTGAGGAGAGCTCGTTGTGAGCTTTCAGCACTTAAAAGGGGCTTATAAAAGAGGGAGAAAGCCCTTTTACCAGGGCACGTAGTGATAGGACAAGTGTTAGATATTAGGAAGAAATTCTTTACAGAGTCACAGAATCATTTAGGTTGGAAAAGACCTACAAGATCCTTGAGATTGAGCCACTACCACCTTGTCAACTAAAGCATGGCACTAAGCATGTCCAGGGATGGTGACTCCACCACCTTCCTGGCAGTCTGTTCCAATGTCTGACAATCTATTCCATGAAGAAATTCTTCCTCATATCTAACTTGAACCTCTCCTGCTGCAGCATGAGACTGTGTCCTCTCATCCTGCTGCTTGTTACCCGAAGAAGAGGCTGATCCCCACCTGGCTACGGCCTCCTTCGAAACATTTGTAGAGAAAGATGAGATCTCTCCTGAGCCTCCTTTTCTCCAGACTAAACACTCCCAGCTCCCTCAAGCACTCCTCACATGACTTACTCTCTAGAACCCACACCTTCATTGCCCCTCTCTGGGCACACTCTGGCACCTCGATGTCTTTCTTGACGTGAGGGGCCTGGAACTCGACACAGCACTCGGGGTGCTTTGCTCTGAGGGTAATGAGGCACTACAGCAGGTTCCCCAGGGAAATTGTGGATACTCATTTCTAGAGGTTTTCAAGGCCAGACTGGATGGGGCTCTGAGTAACCTGGTCTAGCGGGCCCTTGGCAAGTAGAGCTGAAATTGGATGATCTAGAAAATCCCTTCCAATCCAAACCATTCTATGATTCTATGAAATTAGCTAAAAAACATCAAGCACACCAGGCTGTATAATTAGACATCATGGAGAACACTGGCCTTTGGGGAAACCAAGATTAATTTCACTTCATGTAAGGACATTTTTTCAATATGCACTTAACATTGGCCTCTTGGTAGCATGAAGATCTAAAGCAACTGACAGATTCAATTGCAATGACATCATTTCTTGTGGGATATTTAGGTTAAAAATGGCTGAACTGGTTTAGAAAAATGTGAGATTGAACCTGAAACTTTGCCTGAAAAACTGAATATTTAATTTTCACTGTGAGCTCTGCACTTTTGATCCAAATTTCCAAAGTGCTTTGAAAGGTTAGTCATATTAAATCCCCTTCAGAGTTCCTCTGTAATCGTAATGACAAAGGAAAAAGGAGTTTGCCTTCAGTTTACACATTAGAGGTCTTGCAAAGAAAGCCTTGAAACTATCTAGGATATGATTTTTCAGTTTAATTACAGAATCAATTGCAAAATATTAATTAGTTTGGCAACACAAAACTGTGAAAACTGTTTGTCTCACTAGCTAGAAATGCTCTCTCACTCCTTTTTGCCAGCAAAAGCATCACATCGGATTTTCCTACAGAATTCCCAGTTCCCCTTCCTGTGCCAGAAGCCAGGCCCAGCTCTAGTTACCTGTAGTTTTACCTGATTTCATGTACCTTACAGATTTCAATCTTTGGAGTTGCTAGTTAGCAAATGAGAATGCCCAGTGCCTTAGTGCACTGTGTTGCAGCACTGAACACAAGGACCCCCCTGCTATTTTCAGTATTCTTGCTTTGACTTTCCAAGCAGATAGCTCTAAACATGAGTCTCAGGGGGTAACATTAGTTATAACCTATCTCTGCCCTCACCTGCCCTTTGAGTTTTTCAAATAAACACCAAGAATAAACCCACACTGAAGAGCTCCCAAATGCCTGTCCCTTTATCACCATCTCTGAAATTTCAGTTCTGTGCTTGTCTCCTTCAGAACAGCAAACCACCTTTGTGTGAACACCATCACACACAAGGCAAAGATTGTACTGGCACAGTTGGAGGCTTTAACCTTTCTCTCCCATACACACTCACCCTGTGTCCTCTAAAATGATCCGTGTCACTGTCCAAGTAATAATGAATATGGTAGGAATTCCTGAAAAATGCCAAAGAGAACGAACACAAAAATATAAGTTCACAAAAAAAGTTCAGCCTGCTACTAAACAATTATTCCCCAAACACACAACATATATAAAAAGTTCAGAGAATGGAGGGAGAGGCATGTCTGACCAGCTACATGCTGTCAGCAGTGTATCACAAAGACTGCAGGGAAGGGGATTTATTTCTTACAAAAATACAGCCATAATGACTAATACACAAAGCCCATGCCTTCCTTAGGCTCCTTGCAAGCTGTGAGAGCGACTTACATGGAGACATACACAAGTTATGCATTACCAATGCACTTCCAAGGACTGCAATATAAAATTGGAGTATAAATCATTTCATAAGGAACCTTGTCCACACACTGGCTTATTCCCATTTCCCTAAAACACCTTAATGTTTTATGACCACCTGCTACTGCAAGTTTTAAAGTGCTCCATATAAATAACATTGCACTTTCTTTAAGTGAAAGGAATTAAAACCAGATGAACAATATTACGTAGTGTTTCACAACGTTTCACAACGTAGTGTAGCTCATGACTTTGCAGCTAAATTTGATTTTTCCTCCCAAATGAGGACAGCTGAATTCCATGTTTTGTGGTGGCATTCCTTGCACCATCCTGTATCCTGAACAACCCCTGGGAATGGTGCAGATTGGCAGAGCTGGAGCTGAACTGAGGAACTTGTGAGTCTGAGGAGTCACCCAACAGAAAAGGCAGGGCTACCTTGGTATGAAATATCGAACCTGATTAATACAAACAAACAGAAAAAAGGACATTATTGTATGATATTTGAGTTCTTACCCCATCCTATCAGCAAGTAGATTGTGAAGTGTCTGTTGGGGGAGAATATTAGCACAAGGAGGATGTGGAGGTAAAGTCCTTCAACCAAGAGCCAGTAAAAGTTTGCCATAACACCATACTGGAAAAATACCAAAATTGCCTTGCAGCCCACCTGAAATACGACAGGAAAGGTGCTGTATTGTTCTGTTATTAATAAAGCCTATAGATCTTAGCTCTTTGTATACTGTTAGTAACCCAGGTCTAGCAGAAATTATTTTTCTTCTGTTACTCAAATTGAGACATTGTAAATGTTATTATAAATATAGAAAGAAAATTAATTAAAGAAATATTTAGATGGCTGTCATTGAAAATTCACCCAGAAATGCTGAAAACTGCCCAGCAAAAATATTGAAAAAATGGTGCTTATAATAAATGCACACATTTGTGATAGTTTGTTAATGAATGGCTATTAGATTAAATGATCACCTATTAGGGGGCTAATAAATAAATAACTATCCCAGCTGGCTTCTTAACACAGTGAAAATTAACAAAAACTGCTTTTTGAATTTTTCAAGGCTAAATGGGAAACTGAGTGAAAAATACAACTTTACATGATGAATACTCTAAGTAGAACTAGAAGAAAAAGTTGACTGTACTTTTAAAAATTATGTTTTCCCTTTAGAAAATGCTTTCGAGTTTCTTAATTAACAAAACATGTAGTTTTGTATCATAAAATGATACTTATAGTCTGTGTGCTGCTTTTCAGAATTAATTTTCAGATGTCTGTGCTGGTGATGTTCTGCAGTGCTGGCTGCTGCTACTTGTGGTGCTTCCCAGCAGGAATCTGGGATGTGAGAATTGAATATGAAAATGTTTCTGCTGAGAATGTGCTAAGAAATGTGATGATATGGTGAAAGTAGCAGACTAAACAAACCATACCAAATAAAATCTCTCATTTCTCCCAGGTTTACTCACTTCTCCCTTTTAAATACCCTTCATACCTCCACTTTTTCTGTTAAAATTCCAAATACATCTGATACCAAGCAGATAACTTACTCATTTAGCAATTGATTCTTCTCTCCAAACATTGATGTCCATTAAGAAGGGAGATGGAGTTCCCAGCTGCTAAGCCAGGGGGCATAGACCTCATTAGAGGCAGTTCTCCATGTCCATCAGCCCTTTATGGTGCCTCAGAGCTCTCAGTGCATCCCAAGTAACACATTCATGCCTGTATTCACACCTGTATTCATGCCTGTGTACATGCCTATACAGACAACTAAGCAGCAGTCCAAAGGCTTGAATTAATTTCACCTAATTTTAGCTGCCTACAAGCAAGGTTTCTGGTCAAAGCTCGCTGCCCACTTGCCTACTACCTCCTTATACAGCTCATGAAGAAAGACAGACAACTCCAGAGAAAGTCTTAAAGCAGATGAGATGAACTGTACAGTGAGAAAGAAGCCCAAAGAAACAGCTTAGTTCAGTTGTCTCAATTGGTAAGAGTGATTTTACCTCTGGACTTGGTACCTACTGAAGGGATCTCTATTGCAGACCAGTAATGCGCCAGAAAATGTAACATAGATAAAATTAAACATTTCAAAATGCAAGATGAAATTTGCTTTTTTATTGATGACTGCCAGACTAGCAAAGTCTAAAATTTTTGTAATATATTTTAAATTCCCATAGTTCCTTGTATTACATTCTCCATTAACATACCAGAACCCCTTTTCCCTTCCTCCTGCAGATCATCCTGTGTCAGCTGTACTGCAGATGCTGAACAGTGAAGGTATCTGTCAGTGAAGTCAGTCCAAACTAATACTGTGTGTAATTCAGATTCAGGAGCTGCAATGCATCATGAACTGTGTGCTTTGCAGACACCTGTGTGTGCAGCAGGACTGGGGCACATCACACTCACACATGACAAATGGCCAACCTCGTGTGTTGCTGTGTCTGAAAGGCAGTGCCCAGCCAGTGCAAGGCCAGCTTGGTGTCAGAGCATCCCAAAGAGAATGCTACTGAAATGACTCAATAGTCCACAAAATTGGACATATTCGAATAGGAAGAAATGAGGCTCTGTAACAAAGAACAACTGGAGAATAAATGAAATCGCAGAAATCAAGTAGTATTCTGAGTGAATTGAATAATCTTTCAAGTACCTAAGAACCTCTGATTACCCTTGGCACTTTGTCTACTAACAACTTTGCCTACTTGAGGTCTATTAACTTAATTCCTTCTTTTCTCCATTAGAAATATCCCACATTATCAATGTCTGCCTACAGTTTGGTATATTATATGTATGTCTTGTTAAGAACTTCACATTTTTGGGACAAAATGTCTTCATCAAGACAAAAAAGATTTGCTTCCAATTTGTTCTCACAAGGTTAAATTGTAGTAAATTAAAATCAGAAGGTATTCTTGACTGAAACAACAGGGAGAGAGAATCAGGACTATCATATAGTGTTCATTCTTTTAATAGCAAGAGTTGAGATTTTTTAATCCCTGTACATAAAAATGCAATAAACATATTAGCTTGCCAAGAATACAGATGACAACACTTCTGTCATGGCTTGAAAATACAGAGGAGTTAATGAAGACAACTCCTGCAAATATTTAATTTCCTGAGTTATCTCTCTCCCTCCATTGTTACCTGTCCAATTCCTGGAGCCCTGATGGAGCTGCTGGGGCACTTCCAGCCCAGCTGCCGTTAATCACTCCCAGCTGATGGCATTCCTGCTTGTCTTCAACTCTCCCAGCTGATTAATGCAGTGATTGTATTTATTCTGCACTATAGCTGGTTATGATTTGTCTTAGCAGATGACGAGTTGTCCCTTCATGGTCATTTAAACAACGCTAATGTCTTCTACTTTGTGCTGCTTCTAACAGACCATTCTGCTAGTCATTATACTCTCTACAGAATTGTCTACACCAACAGCCTGATATTCCTAAATATTTAAAGGACCAGGGAGGAAAATTTAGTGACAAAACAGTATAACACCAGGTAACAAATGATGTTTCTTACCCATGAGGTTTGATCCTCTGGACAGTGAGCTGTGTTGGAGCTGGAATAGAGAATATCATCCTTGACTAAAACAGAGATTGCTCTTAGAATGAAAGAGAGGAACAGGTTCAGATGGATGTAGTTCCGAGTACAATGAAGTTTTCTAAGGAGAGATTTGAAAACAGATGTTTTATATTATGGTGCAGAAACTGTTGAACAGACTTCTATTACTCTGTGAATATGTCCTAGTAATATGAACCCTGAGTAAGAGCCTACCATTCCCTTCTCTGACATTTTATCAGTGCTGTCTTGCTGTTTTCTTTTATCTCTTACTCCTGTTCAGTATCACAGACTAAAGATGCCAGTGGTAATTCTCCCACATTTTAGCATAAGCTGGCAATAAACACAGATTATTATATCCTTCTGTGTGTGCACTCATTCCAGTGTTTTTCTTGAAAACAAAACTTTGATTATCTTGGATGTATTTCAGACATGCTGTCACCTATTAATTTAACTCCTGCATTTTGCTATGTAATGGTTTTTCATCCTAGGATGAAGAAGCAATTAAGAAATGCATTCAAAACATTTGCTTGCCTATCCTTTCTATCCAATGAGATGCAAAAGTTTTCTTTTGTCCATCAGCCCTGTGGAAGCCTGACAAACAAACAACAGTTTAAATATTCCAAGTAAGTGAACGAATGCTCAGGGGAAACAAGCTGTAAGTTGAGGGGTTTTCCCTTGGAATGCATTCCCTTCAACATCTTCCCATTTAAAAGATTCTTTTTAGAGCAAATCCCCAGAAAGCAAACTGCTAAGAGGCTTTTGTAGCCAAACCCAGCACATTGACCAGCACCTTGAAACAGGCCAGAAGCCAAGGCTCACTTCAGAAGGCAATGGAAGGATGAAGGTGTGATAGGATGTTCTGGCACTGCACAGCAGCAACTTCCAAGGAGCCTCCCAGCTTTGATTTTTACCAAACACTATATAATCTGTTCTGAAACTACTGAGGCAAGGATAGTTACAGTGAGTGCAGGCCAATAAAGAACAGATCCACCTTGCTAGCTCCCAGTTTGGCAAAGGACATGGTACCAGGCTGAACTTGAAGCAGTTGCCAAAAATCCAGTGATTGCAATGGCCGTGCATGTCCTTTGCTGAAACAGATTCTGAGAAAAGCTGAAATACCACTTTTATTCTGGACTGCATTGTATGTTTCTGTGGAATTCAGAAATAGATGCAAGTTGCAAATAGGAGGAAACTATTTTTCTTGAATAACTAATGTATATGATTAGTTATTTATCCCATTCAGTAACTGAAATAATAAATGTTGGATATATACAAGGCTGTCAAACCATTAATTTGGTGGTAGTGAGCAAGAAAATAACATTATTTGGGATATGTGTGGTGTTCCAGAATAACAAAGACATTCTGTTCTGTAACAGAAACAATAGCTGTCATGCTTATTCATTTGGTATGATTCCCTCATAATGCACAACTACCACGTGAGCAACATTTAAAGGCAGCAGATACACATGACAGCATATGTTATAGAAATGACACAGATTCATATTTTTCTCCTTGTTAAGCAATACATATCAGAGAAACTGACTTTGGGTTTTTTTGAAGGTTTTGTTATACAGGAGTGACCTTAAAGGAAGTCTAGTAAGATCTATAATGTCAATGTTATGCAGAAATATGCTGTTCTACACTTTATTTTCACTCTGACTTGGAGCAAACCAACCTTTTTAAAAATATCGGAAAAATACCATTTATTTTCAATTTTCACTTTTCAAAACTTCATGATACATTAATTTTTACATACCAAAATGAAGAAATAGAAACTTTCATTCTAAGAAGAGCAAAGCAACTTCTTTTGACTAAACCAGAATTATTGAGACTTGAGACTCATCTCTTCTGCCAGACAGTCCATAACAATATATAATGGACTGCAGAAGTCAAGTCATAAAGATGAATCTCCACTTTCTTGTCATGAACACATTACCTACAGTTAAGCTCCACCCTATTCCATGTTTTCTTTCATTAAAAATACTGAACATGTGCAGAATTAAATTTAGGATAATTTAAAGCATACATATACAAATGCAGCAATGCACAATTTTAATAGCCTGTTGCTTTATATAATCCATTTCTAAATGAATGTTCTTTCTTACATGGGCTGTAATGTCTGTAAATTTATAAAGTGCTTTGAAACCTTTTAGTACTATCATTGCTAGCAAAAATCAAGTCAGTATTACATTGTTGTCAGCTGTTTCACTGAGAAAAGTGTAAACCCAATACACTTTCTAAATATCTGAGCAATCAGAGAGCAGTTAAAGCCACCTTATCATTGTTTACTCATGAAAAATACATACCTGAAAAGGCAAAGAATGATGCTTCCTGTTGTAAGAGCAATCAGAGAGACACTGTGTCCAAGGGTATAAATTGCTTTCACCCTCACATAGAAGTTGACCTGCACAGAAAAATATATATGCAGAAACCACCTACTGATATGTAAAATTGGCTGTGAAGTGATATAATTGACCATTAAATATCTCTGAAGACTACAGTGTTATTTTCACTCTTTGTTCTACAGCACATGATGAGAAGGTTATATCTCTACTCCAACACATTTTTGCAATGGAGCATCTCAAGCTAATTGACTTCAGCAGAAAATTCAGCCTCAGGAACTTAGGGCTTACTCACACAAGCTGGTGCCATTCCAGCTGATTATACCATGGCAGTGAGGTCAAAGAAAGTATCAGATTAATAAACTTTCATAAACACAATCAAACTGGGAAGAATGAGCCAGTTAAAGAATGGATTATCTATAAAAGAGATAATTTCTCTCAGTCCTTCTGCTTTAGTGAACATTGCAATGTATTTATACAAGAATTAATTTTAAAGACATGTTTAAGTCTCATTAATTTACTACTCTGAATATTCAAATCCTTTACTAAATTGTGAGCCCAAACAATCCTTTACTTCTTTAGTAAAATTATTTGCTAAAACTTGGAAAGGAAATGTTTTTAACAGAACAAAAACAGGTTGAAATGCAGTCTGCTGATTAACTGCAGTTATCTGTAAATTTACCAGCTACATATTACATTTAAGTCCTATTCTGAATTACATCAAGAAAAATTATGCTAATATTCTCAGTTAGTCTACTCCTTCATTTCTGTCCACAAAAAAATCATTAGACTGACATTAGTTTCCACTCAAGCGAGATAAAATATTAAAACTTCAAAGTTTTTAATTATGTTATGAAAGTAAAGGTTTCAATAGCAATGTCCTCTGTAAAACAGACAGAATTTCAGTATTTAGTGCACATGGTTATCACTACCCTACTCAAATGATGCTTGTAAAAAGTAGCAAGGAAACCATTCTTTTAAATAAACTAAGATAGTAAAAGGAAGTTCAAATATCTTCATTTATTTATTTTTATACCATTTAAAAGGCTAAGAGGTACTTTTGGCAATCCTGATTCATGGTGAAATCAGCTGAATATTCACTTTGCACATGTTATACAGATATGGAAAAGACAAAATAAAATGTGAACTGAAATGAAGAATCTTACAACTGCACTATTGCAGGCATGGTTAAAAGGGAAAAATATGGGGAACAACTGCCAGAGATCCTAAGTGCATTCATAGCAACTGTGGTGCTTTTTAGATGATGAAAGGGGTGTACACAGTGTCAGGAAGCAGAAATCTCTTTTAAATTGAAGAAATAAGCTGTGATGGCCTTTTTGACAACAAACCTGACATGTTCATGTTTTGTTTCCTGTACATAATACTAATTTACTGCAGAGATAAAGAAGCAAATTATGGACTTAATAGTTTCTAGTGTCATCAGAATGACCATAAGATAAAATCCTAAATAAATTTGGCTGCTTCTTTTTTTTTATTTTTAATTGGTGTCCTTTGCTGATTGAAATAGTAAAATCTAAATTATTACTTAATTGCTCTCTATAAAGAGTCTGCTGTATATTTGCAGAGTTCTACTAAACTCCTGGGGACACTCTGTGGGTATGAATCATAGGCTGTGTTTCACTGAGCATTAGGTGTCTACACTGCAAATATAAACATCTCAGGCAATGTCAGGTCTCTCCACTGGGCCTTCTAGGAAGCACTTCCTGTATCTATGTCAGCAGTCAACATGGACTTGTTTGGATCTGTTTCTACAGACAATGAAGAGGCCCAACAGTGACTAATTCAAGTGGAGCAGCCCAGAGTGTACAAACATTTGCCTTTCTATGGATGCCCATGTGAATCCTGTGTTTGCTAAACAGGACTCTGAGTAGTCCAATGTTTCTGAGTGGAATACTGAGCACAGAATTATTGCCACTGTGACTTTTTTTTTTTCCAAATGAAATTTATCTTTCAAATATGCAATATTTACTGGACGGATGTGAAGACCTTTTTGATTTAGAGACAATTCATGCTTCTATTTGCATACTCAATAGAAATGTACTCAGTAGAAATGGAGTCTGCAAGTGCCAACAATATGATAACAGATCATGTTGTAGAACTGCTGTAATTTCTAAGCTTTACACCATATTTGAAACTCCTGATGTGCACAAGGTCAGGAAACTGGATTTCTTTTCTTCCAGAATACTGTTGATGGAGAAATGGGGCTGCCAGAATGTTGTCATTTATTGGAGCAGCCTTTTTCTAAGGTTTTGCAGAACAGGTGAGATTGAATAAATGAGGGAAGGTGAACAAAGTATTTGTAGCGTTCTTGATGCCATGGGATTCTCTACTGCTGAGAAACTGTTTATCACTATATTAAAAAAAATTGCCTAGAGATGGGCTGATATTCCTTTTGCTATGACAGAAACCAAATTAAGGAATGTAGAGGTGACGGGCAGTGCTTGTGTGTAGGCACAGTTTTTAGACCTGCTCAAAAATGAGCTGACCTGAGGAGCATAATTTTGCCATTCTAGCAGGGAATTGAAGAGCAGTTCTTCAGAACTGATTTTCTGTGAATTTGTGTTAATTTTGAAAATATGTTTTCACAATCGTATTTGCAAACAATTCTAGAAACGTTGTTCAATATTGTTAATGCTGAGTCGGAGATTTTCACTTTCATGGAAAAAATTGATTTTCGGAGATACACTTTTAAAAGTAACAATGATGTTCCATGTCATATTACAGAGCAGAGTCAGGTGTCTCCCCAGCTGCCCTAAAGCCACACACACACCACCTGCTAGGAGTGCACACAGGGGCAACTTTACATCTCCCCCATTTTCTTATCTTGGGGAACTACTATGTGGCTTAACAAATCCTGACATGTTAAAGTAACCACTGGCCTCCTGTAATTTGTATTTTTTTTAATAGCCTTCAAAAGGGAAACACCTAAACCTGGACTTCTGATGTAAGTTGTGTCCTGGCTATTCGCAGTGCCCAGTAGAAATGACCTCCTCTCTCCTATTCAGGTTTCTCATTGTGCTAGAAAAATCTTAAAGCAGCTGAGCGACCAAGTGTGCTACAAGCTGACTGTAGGATTTGCTCCAAAGACAGTCTTTGGTTTGCCTAAGGAGGAGAAATAACTTGGAGACAAGAAATATGTGAGACTGACACTTTCCAGCTCATGCTTGTGCTGTGACAGATGACTAAACTGTCCCAGCTGTACACTTTTCTGTGAGTACCTTGGGCTCTGTACTCCAGACTAGTTTCCTCTGGTTAGACATTAAACTTTCTCCTGTCACCTCCTTGCTTCTTTCAAAAACTCTCCTGTGCTTGCTCTCTCACTGCAGACTCTTGGGATGGGCCTTTGTCCTGAGCTTGGCTGGGCTGGGCTGGATTTCCTTCACAGCATCTTGCAGGGGGCTGTTTGGGATTTGTGATGAAAACCATGTTGATAACATAGGAATGTTTTAGCTATTGCTGAACAGTGTTGCTTTTCCCTGCCCCTCTCACTGCTCCCCCTGTGAGGGCTGGGGGAGCACAAGAGTTTGGGAGGGGACACAGCTGGGACAGTGACCCCCAATTGACCAAAGGGATATCCCAAACCCTGTGGGCTCATTGTCTTCTAATTGCTTCTTCTGATGCAAATATTTGCAATGCAATAATTTTGCTGCTAATAAAACAGTAATCACTTGTGTTATCATGCAATTCTCTCTCCTATGTATTGTATTTTTACAATGTTTAATAATCCTTCAAAAGGTCCAAGCATACCAGATACAGTAAGAGATTGTATAATCTCCTTAATTTTTTGTCTTGGAAGCTTTTGTTTAGGAAATATATAAATTGTTTGGTGCCAAGTATATCAAACTTCTATGTATGTTTAGTCTGAATTGCCTTTGCTCACTTTTTCCATACTTTTGTCCATCCTCATTTCAGAATGAATTTCACTCCTTTCACATTCTTTTTCTCCCCTCAGTCCTGTCATAGGCACAAAGTCTATTTTACTTTCTTAAAGTAAGAACACAGAGTCACCTGATTTACAGATGCTAATGATCCTTGGTCATTGTAGTCTTTAGATTGCATGCACTGAGAGGTTTATAGGAATTATCCTGGATCAGATGCCATCACTGGGAAATTGCAGTTAGACAAATGTTCCCATGGGAAAGCCTTGACTCAGATCTGCTGTTTTTACCAACAAATCACACTGCACAAGGTTTTTGACTGGCCTATCTGCCACAATGACTGCACAACTTCTGGGGATTTTGTATCTCATTCAAAGCCTCCTGGTGCTCATGGTTAAGTGGATAAATTTCCAGTTTTGGAGTCTGTCAGTTTGCAAAGGCATCAAACAGACCAAAAGAATAACATCTAAAACACAAAATGAAGGATGTTATTTTAAAAGAAATTGTTCAGAAACATCCAAAGAGAAGGAAAGTAGCTCAAAAGAATTTGCAGGTAGTCTCAGAATTCAACCCAAATTTTTCTAACTGTGTTTCTGGGATTATTTTTATGTTGACAGATTGGATTTCCAAAGTCAGTAATAAAAGCATCTGCTAAAGGGTATGGTGAATGGTCCAGAAATCCCCTGGAGTCAGTAAAAATTTCCCACCAGAGACAGTTCTCTTGTACTTTACATATTAGAAACTTGAAAATGGGATGCTTTTATTCCTTAGAAACTATCTAATGACCAATTTCACAGCACTGGCAAAAAATACAGGAGACATCATATTTACATTTCTCTGCCTCTTTATATAAGCCCTATGTCACCTCTAGAGGCACTCAGAACTGTGTCTCACTATGTTTGTAACACTGGAAGTTGAAAGATCCTTCACCTTGTCAAATTTTGAAGGCACCCTAAAACCCCCTTTTCAAACTGAGAGCTGAACCATTGTCTAGTAACTACAACTTTGAATAGATTCATAAATTGCATTAAACTCCATAAACCTACCAAAACTGTTGCCATCTATAAACAAACTTTAATGGCAGATGTTATTACAGAATTGAAAACAGTACTTTAAATATATTTTGGCCATTAGATTATGGAATAAGAGAGTGTGTTGTAGTTTGACATAAATAAAGTAGCTGTTCCAATCGCAATGGGCTGATTGAAACATGCCCAACAAGAAACCTGGATTTGTTTAGCTTTTTTATCATTTTACTGGTGCAGCTTCATAATGGTCAGAAATCTTAAATGTTTTAAAATTTTGTACTGATCAAAAATTAACCCTGCTCCTCAAACTGTTGCAAAGCTAAGTAAACACTAACCCATTTTTAATCCACCACATCAAAAATTAAAAATTATTCAAATTCAGGTGTTTTGATTTTCAAAAAAATTTAGATGATTAGAATGGTTTAGGTGATCAACACGAAGCCCTTTATCAGACTCAACATCAAAGAAGATGCAATCATGATGCTACTTAAATTTGCTGTAGGAGCAGAAACAGAAGTGCCTTAATTTGCCCATAAGACCTCTGTAACTCTTAGTGACTCAACAAAAAATTAATAAATGGTGTTCTCAAATTATATGTTAATTAAATATACACATGACCCTCATAAAGACAAATAATTAAATTCTACGTTGAGCTATGGCAGTTGAAACCCAGGAAAGTAATTAGGTTAATATTGACTTAGTTACAGCTATTAAATATTTGTCATTGATCTTTATTTTACCTAGTACATTTAAAACCAAACTCTTTATATTGTATTACTGCAAAAGAAACAGGCAAAGCATTACCAAATCTGATGGCACATAAAAATCAATGCCTTTTGTGTAAGATGGGCATATCTTGTTTCTTTCTTACTACTCAAGTGAACCATAATTAGTCAAGTCTCAACTAACCTTAACCTTTAACCTCTGAACTTAAAAAAAAATGTGCAAGATGGGCAGGAGTAAAATGTCTGCAACAAAAGTATGGATTGACCCAAACAGAATTTCAAACTAATTGTTATTTTTAAAATATTTGAACAGAAAAGAAATATCAAAATCCCTTTAGATTTATAGCTGTACTCAAAACATAAACTGATTGGAGTCATACACATGAAATTGAAATGCCATTATGAAATTTAAAGTGACATAAACTTTTCTGCAAGTCTAAAAAGATCAGTACTTTTGCAACAGCAATGAGAACAGCTGCCCTCTGCAAAATATTATCTGAGCAATACTGATTCCAAAACTGGAACCCAACAATTTATTTCTAAAGTTCTGAGAAAAATATTAAAATTACAACCACTAAACTAAACCCAATAGTTGGTTAGGCACATAAAAAATCAGTGGCTCATGATTTAAAAAAAAATTAAATGTTTACAGAAATTGTAAATACTTTCTAAAGATCTAATCCTAAAATATTTCCTCTTCTTTTGTGACTACCTAATGTTAATAGGTTTTAAAGGGGTACAAAACCCCACACTTGTAAAAATAAATTGGATTAGTACAAGTTTGTGTTATCTTCTATAAATTCTTTGTCAAATCTATTCTTAGGCACAGTGTTTTGTTTTCTTAGAAAGGACACCTGTTTCTGCTAATGTTTCCTTTAAACTTAGTTTCATGTATTTTTACTAAGTTAAGGAGACAGAAGTCTTCTATTTATTTACAGAATAGCACAGAAACTTCCCAGGCAAAGCTGACCATCACCAGTGATCTTCCAACTCCAGTCTTGGTTTGGAAGGACCTCTAGGGGTGAGAAGGTACCACAATGCTGAAGGACAAAACCCTGGAGAAAGGTTAGGACTTGACGCTTTGTCCAAAGGAGTTTTGCTGTTGATCAGAGGTCACCCTTCACATAAAAGAGAAACCCTCACCTCTTTATTCAACTGCCAGAAATAGAATTGATCGTTACTCAGAATTCATGACCATTATCATCCCAAGTGACTCTTCATTTTGTTTATTCTGTGGGCTAGTATATTCCTGTAATAATCTATGCTAGACAGTCTACTATTCACAGATATAATTACTTACAACTATATTAAAATTTGTAAAATGTAAACTCAGACCTGGCCCTTGCAAATGAGTTCAGTGCCTTAGAGATACCAAAATGTGCAAATGCAAATAGAAGTGAAATAAAGAGTCCTAATTCTTCCGTTTTGCAAAATTAATTTCAACAATGCAGTACCCATTTCTAAAATACTGTAGTACTTACTTATAAGGGAATATATATAAACTGAGACAAATATATAGATTATTGTATTGGATTATATTGTAGACAGTTTTCTCTTGTCAGACACTTCTGTACCTTTTTAGATGGTGCAGAGAAAAATATAGTTTACTAAAAAGACGTAGTCAAATTGGTATTCCTTACAGTATTTAATAATCTGCATACAAGTAATTAATGATATGCCTTTTGTGACATTTCTTCTTCAATTCACCCTAAACCTAAAGATCACCCCAAAAAGTTAAGACCAGGATTGTCATCTCAATAATAGCAGCATCATTACTTTTAATTATATCAGTCAGAACGTCTTCTCATTCAAAGTTTCCTAACCTTAGTGGGAGATATGACAACTTCATAAATGCACAAACTCCCACGTTTCCCTGAGTAAATGTGTATCAGCAGATGTATGTGTGAATCTGGACATCCTCATTACATACTGGTGTTCTGCAGTTCACTGAATAACCTGCAATTAAAGCCAATTCCCTCTGTGAGGGAAGAGAGTATCAGCCAATGCTCATATCTAGTCCTCACTTGAAGTCAGTGAAGTCATGGAAAAAGTAATGGAAAATGCAGCATAATATAAATAAATATAGCACAATTTATAGGCACATGCAAAAAGCAGGGGAGATGCCTGCCTCTGTTGCATTTTAGAGGCAGTGATTCAATTTAGAATTAATACAAACTATCCATTAGTCCAGTGCAGTGATCCATCCCCAGCAGTGCCAATGCATCTGTTATCCAAAGGTAGGGACAGCCACTCAGGACAGGGTGTGTGGCAGCCCTGCCTCACTGCCCTGGCTCCACGTGCTCTGGGTGCTGTGCGTGTGTGTGCAGCACACCCAGGGTTTGCTCTGACAGCTGCCCAAGAGAGAATGCTTCAGAAACAGGACAAATGGGCAAAGAATTCCTCCATGGATGCTCCTACTTAATGTACAAGCTGCAGCAGTACCACATTTGACAGCCCTGAGGATCCTTCTTTCCATGAATTTGTCATTGTATGACACTACACATTCAAATCACAGCCTGTACCTTGTAAATGTTGGGGCTTTTGTGTGATCTAATAAATCTCAGGCCAATTCACACTAAGATTAGACAAAGCTGTATTAACTGACTCAGTCATTATTTTAAATAAAGTGGACACATTTCAGTGCTTTACACTCACCAGACATCTTGCTGTATATTAAACAGTGCTGACACAGAGAGTTTAATGCTCTCTGAGGACAGCTGGGACATATGTCTAGCTTGTTCAGTCTAGATAGATGATGTCAAAATCTGTTAAGGAAAGATTGTAGTGGGGCTTGACTTGGGTTAATACACCTTGATGTGTGTTCCTAGTAAGGTCAAATCCAGCTGCTTATTTTACCATTGTGCTGCCATGAGCTCCACAGAAATATAAAAGGGGGGGGGAAAGACACTTAATTGAATACCTGAGATGAACCTAAAACTTGATCTTGAAGGTTAGCAGTAACTAGTTGACTTACAGAAAACAGACTGGAGGTCTATAATAAAGGTTTAGGTCTACACTTTGATTTGATAACAAGTGTTTTGTTCAGACATTGTCATCGTGGTGCTTTAACCCCAGTGGTAGCAAAGTACCACACAACCATTCCCTCCCTCCTCCTCCTCCTGCCTCCACATCCACCTACCCTGTGGGATGGGGAGGGGCACTGGGAAGGATAAAACCTGGGTTAGATAACAAGACAAGCAATGCCCAAAACAATTGCTCAGCACCCAGTGACCGATGCCCAGCTCATCTCCTAATGGTGGCTGCCAGCCAACTCCCTCCAGTTTATGTTCTGGGCATGATGTTCTGTGGTATGGAATACCCCTCTGGCCAGTTCAGATCAGCTGTCCTGGCCTTGCTCTCTCCCACCTCCTCATGCACCTGCTCACTGGCAGAGCATGGGAATCTGAACAGTCCTTGACTCGGGCTAAGCACTACTTGACAACAGCTAAAACATCAAAGTGTTATCAGCATTATTCTCATACTAAATTCAAAACACAGCCCTGGAACAGCTACTAGGAAGAAAGTTAACTCTGTCACAGCTAAAATCAGGACAGTCATACTTACCAAAGTGATCCCCTATAAATAATGGCAGGACCAGTAAACACTAACATAGAATAAAAGATCTAACATAGAATAAAAGAAGGATGCTGTATCAGGCACTTATTGTTAACTTCAATGCGTCAAGCAAATATTTTCTTTTTATATACCCTCCTAATATACAATTTGAAACTGAATAAAAATGGAATGTTTTAATTTGAACGTAAAGTCAATGTCAACTGTTGATGTAAGTTCCTTCAGCAGAGAAATAAGTGACACATTTACAGTGGTTTTAAATAAGCTTCCTCATTTCAGTGCTTTTGTCAGCATAAAAATTTGGTACCTGTTAAAAATTTGCCAGTTCAGCATTTGTTCATCAATCTTTGTCACTTAAACCTTCTCTAGAATATTAAAAACTGTCCAAAGTAGATGCATATCTGGAGAGAGAGATATGTCTGTGTGTATGCATATACATATATAAATATAAAGTAAGTATAGAAATCAGCCCCCTTTGCATTAAAAATACAAATCTGTATCTTAAAAGACAGAAAAAAACCCCACAGGAACAAATAGTTGGATCTATAATGGAAACTCATTCACCAAAGACAGCTTCTACTACCCCTCTGACATTCTCTTCAAAGGAAAACAAACAGAAGAAAACTTAGAATTTACCAGAGGAAAAGTACCTGTCCTAAAATATTATCTCCTTAGTTACTGTAACTTTGAGGGCAACCTCATACACCACCTGCAAAACATACTGTTGTGTGACATTTTGGTGTCCAGAACACTCAGTATCCAAATACTTAGGACTTTATTGTTAGCTCTTCTTACTAGATCAAAACAAACAAACAAACTATACTGACTTATGCTGAGCAAAGGTTTTGGTTTGAGGTGCTACCATCAGGCATTAAGATCTGAAATCAAGAAAATATTTATTGTGTAAACAGGTGGTTGGTGCAGAACCTTAAATGTCTCCTAAAATCTCACAACTGCATGACACTTCTTTTTCTATTGTTCTTTTGACATATTATATCTGTTATTTTATCTATTATACTTTTGCTAATAATTTTCCCAGTACCTGCTTTCCACATCTCTCTTCTGATCTTCATTCTCACACATTTATTTTTTTACTTTTCTTAAGGCTTTTGTAAATGTTCCCAGTAATTCCTATTTCCAGTTCTCTAGGTTAATTCCTGCAAGTATAACCAATTTGCCTTCCCTTCACCTCCTTCAAATTACTAAGGAATATGCCAAACAAAAAGAACTACTTTTCTGTTATACTAGTTCATCTGCTAATTGTTTCCCACTACTTGAAATATTATCCTTTGTTCATTTGAATTTTTACATCTTGACCCATTTTCACATCTCATGACAATGTCTGGGTCAAAAGACAGTGTTTCAACTGGCTGCAATACAAGCATGTCCCCAAGCTGCCAGATGACATGCTTTATAATGTGTCTTCAGAAAAGCTGGGAAAAGAATTCTCTCAATTTTCTTTATTATTTATTTTCAAGTACAGTAATGGTTGGGCTTTTAAATACAGAAAGAGATGGCAAAAACTGCATGCACTTCTCTGCAAACCAGACAGAACAGATTTGCTACAGCTATTCCACACACACTGAAATCCAGAAAAAAACCCCAACCAGCCAAGGATCTTTATTCATGAGAGGACTTAATGTGTTTTGGGGAACAAGAGTTTTACTGACACTGTGAGCTCATGCTTGTAAACAAAATCTTGCTCTGTTAGCCTCAGCAGGAAAACAGAGAGAAATATGGAAAACATGATGGAAAGAAATCCTTCCCTCAAGGAAAAGAATAAATTAGGTTTTCCATGCATAGTTTATTTCAGATACCTTGATAGCTTTCTGAATCACTTCTAGTTGCTAATGCAATTCAAAGTCCAGTATCAAGCTGCAATAACTCTAATGACCTAAATTAATTCTATTTTAGTTAAACACATACCAGCAATGAAGTGGTGCATGTACTACTGACAGATTATTACAGTATTCAGTTTTGAAATAAATTCTTTTGACTATTCTTTTGAAATAAAAACTAGAAATATTCTAGAAATAGCACAATGAAAAACACATGGTGCACAAGCAGAGTAGCACTGCAATATTAGAAACACAGATGCATTACTGCAATTACCAACTGTTTATAGCCTTGAATTTCAAACAGTTACTGAAATCTACATTTCTGATTTTATCTCATTAGACAACTGCAATCCAAGCATATTGCAACCAATGCTACCAAAAATTACTACAGAATTTTCATGAATTCTGATTTTCATTGAGTCTGAGTAGAACAGGAGTTATTGAGAGGCAGAACTTGTCTGATAGTTGTACTGAACACCAGCACCAAAATGAATGGGAAAAGTAATTTTCCTACCTTATAATCATCTTCATAGTCATTATATCCACAAGTACTTAAGATGTCAGGAAAAATATCTGACCACCCATTACTCGTACAGTTTTTGCTAATATTTCCTGTAAAGAAAAATTTGAGATTTTAAATCAGAAAACTCAAAAGTGTCTTCATCAATTAATTTTTAGACAAGCCAGCTTGGGCATTAGTTAGTCACAACCTGACTTTGTTCCCAGGACTCCTGTTAAAGTAACCCAGCCTTTTCCTTTCAGGTGCTCTTCATTCCTACTGCTTTGGCTTTTGCTCTTGCTTGGAGGTGCCTTTGCAGTACAGAAAACCAAAAGTAAACCCAAGCTGTGATGGGAGGCTTCTTCTTCAGTATAACAGGTATTTCTGCTACATCTGCAAAAGCCTGAAGTGTTTTGCTATTTTATTTACTCAGGAGAGAGTTTTTTGGCTCGCTCTATAGAAGGGATAATTGGTATTTTGATAGAATAGTAATCTAAGTAGGAGCTGTTCTGATCTCCTATTTAAGCTTTTCTGAAAAATCAATACCAAATGATCTACTGAAGAATTATAAAAGCTCTTAGACATTATGGTGATGATTTACTGCTACAGCAAATGTTGGTAAAGTTGGCAATGAAGTTTTAAGGCCAAACTATGCTATAGGTTGAAGAATGAGAAAATCAAAAGGCATGTTGAATATCACTCTTTGAACCAATACTGAAACAATGTGGTCCAAAGAACATACTGGACCTATGAAGTGTCGATGGAAAGGGATTTTGAATATCTATTAATTTCAGAAAGGGTTTTCTGGCTGGAACTCAGAAAAAAGTTAATTCTTCACAGAAGTAACAGACGAGATGGAGACAATCCATGATTTGAGTTTTTAATTCAATCAAGATGAATTAATGTTCATGTAATATGGAACAGCTTCAACAGGGAAAAACTGATGTCAGATTCAAGAAGTCATTAAAATTCTTGTAACTTATTTTTACAATGTTAATTCATAGCCAAGTTCCCCTCACATTTCTTAAAGCAATTTGTATATCCATGATACTTGAAATCTATAACATTGCATTGCTTTGGTTTGGAGTTTACCACTGGCCTTTAACTGACTTAAAGATGCCTGTTTTACACCATATAAAAATAAATTTATGTGTCATAGATCAGCTTTGCTCAGGAATAATCAAAACTGTTTATATACACTTCAAACTAAAGCTTTTGTGATTTTTATCTTGCTGACTGGTTACTGGAAGTTCTTTGTATAAAGTCTTCGGTGGAAAGTTGTAAATATCCTACAAATGGTTCACCAACCAACAACCAAATCTTTCCAACTAATAAAAAGGCCTTGACCTAAATCCACAGTGTCTCCTCAAACAACAGGACCACTTCTGCTGTTTGGCATAGACATGACATTTTTAAATGAAAATGTAACCTATTTATACACTGTGAAGAGTCTTCACTTTAAAAGTACACCAAGATTCTGTGACGAGGCAGAGCAGAGGAACATGTGAACAGGAGCAGAGAGTACGTCAAAGGCAGTTCTGCAAGTAAAGACTCTGTGTACTCAAGGGGCTGAAGTATTTTCTGTTTCAAATACTGTAATGCCTCCTAACCCAGAGCCAGTTGGGCGTTATTCTGTGGAAGGCATTTAGATCTACACCACCTCGTCATGCAATTAAGCATTTTGGATGGCAAACTGATTTAAAACCTGTAACTTTAATAAAAAACACATTTGAATAAAATCTTCACAGAATAACTTTCTGAGACTTGTAAACTTGCATTGTCATGTACAATACAGGAAAAACATTATAGGATAATATGGTTGCTTATACAGTAAAATGGCATTTAATAAAAAGTTACCAATATTCAGTAGAGAATTAATTATGTGGTATGCTTAAACCATAACCTAGACCATCACAGAAGAAATTCAGAGCCAGTTCCCCAAAAGATGTAAAAATGAGAAGACAACTACTTTTTGAAATTCAAAATTTAAATTACAAAATCCTTTAAAGAATTTATGGCATTTAAAAGCTTACTTGTGATTTGGAATATTTGCATAAAAATAAGGAAGTCTAGACCATCTCGTAGTAGAATTTTAACTCCTCTTAAACACTAAAACACCTAAAACATGTATCTAAAATATCTGGCTAAATAAAAAAAGTTAGATTTCTTATTTAAATATATATTTTTTATTTTCTGCTCTAAGAATGAAGTGAATTTGAAATGTGCTGGGTATGAATTAAAAAAAGTCTATATTCCTGAGCATAATCCAATTATAAAGGTGCCAAGATCCTTAGTTAGTTCTTAATGGAATCAACCATGCAAGATGTTTGCTGTCTCCTTTTCTGAAATTATAGAAAGCAAGATATGAAAAACACTGTTAATTGAACAGATTCCTCTAAAAAAAACCCTGTTCCACAAGTAAGAACTAAACAGGTAGCTGTGAAAAAAGCTGTATCTGGGAAAAATATAGAAAACAATAAAAATGAAGTAATCTTTCAGTCTTGCTGACACTGTGCTTAGGTGAGACAGAGTTGCAATGCACTGTGGAGATTTCAGACTTAAATATTTATTGCAGTTGTTTTATAGTAAAATTAAAATATTGTAACATAAGTAGCAGTTGTGAAGCAAACTCGAGAGAGTGCCTGCTCTCTTCACAGACAGAAGCAGCATGATTTAATTCAGATTTTGAATTTTTGATATTTATTAGTTTGCCTTGTCTCATGACAACACCTTAATATCTTTGTTTGAGTCAGTTGAATACTTTTATAGATTTCATAAGATTCAGTGAAGATTACACATACTTTCCCCTTTATAAACTGTTTAGACTATCCATGATAAACTAATCAAGGTTCACCAGCTCTGGGAATGAAAAGCTTTGCTCACATGCAGATTGTTTTAGTTATCTGTTTTTTACTGGAACTAGACTTAATCAACAGTTTTAAGAATAAAAGTATTTTAGTCACACCCCAAGTTAACCTCAAAACCAGAAATAAATCACTGTGATAAGTTTTGCATTTTTCACCAGCTCCTTATGGCAACAGTTTCTCACCTGAGCAGTGGGGATAATATTTTTTCTGCTGCATTACAAGATATGTGTGAAATACTCTGTGTGCATCATCTATTTACAAACCCCACTAACTTGCCACAGTGCAAAATTAAACCACAGCACAATGAATTGACAACATGGTTCAGAATATGGCAGATTTAAAAGAGTTCTTTCAGCAGTCTGAGACATTGAGGAGCTCTTTGCAAGTCCTATTAAAAAGCAGAATAAAAGGTTTCATATCAACCACCTTAAACTGCAATAGTGATAATTTTGAGGTATTATGTGGGCTCATTATTCACATGATGGAAAGGCAGATCTCCCTCCTAAGCATAGAAGGAGTAACCTCCACATGATCTGCTGATAGTTGTTAGAGATGTCAGTCAGGCTCAGCTGCCTCAATAATTAACACAAATAAGTCAAAAAAGAGTAAGCAACATCTTTGGCCTTGGTGAGTGTCACTGTATTAGAATATATATTTAGTGTCTGACTCGAAGAACACCACACAGACCACAAAGACAATAACTTTATCATTTCATGATGTATCATGAACAACTCTAACAAGAATTTGAACTCTAAAAAGGAAATAAAAATTCCAAATAAACCATTTTTAGCACATTATGTTACAAAATAACAGAGAAAAGCCAGTAAAAGTACACCTTAAAATAAAATACCTGGTTTGCCAGAAAAAAGGCTAAATACTTTTGGGCAAGGGACAGTGACAGTCTCTCCAATCTTCGCAGGACGCCAGCAGGTGATGTTGTCCCAAACTCCAACACATCCTGAAACAAAACAAGCAGTAACAGACTTAAAATCTCAGTGTGGTCCAAATCACCCTGTTGTATTGACCTTATAAAGACCTGGTGAAGTTTTGCATAAGTGGTTCAAGAAATATTAGACTCTTTCAAGAAAGCTGAAAAGACAATATTTGCTATGAAGATGTTACGGGAATCATAAGAGTCAGTTGATTAACCAGCTTATTTTTAGGTCAGTAAATACATTGTTTGCAAAGCATCTCATTAAAACTATGTCATTGTGATGTGAGGATGCCAAGAAAAAGTAAGAAATGTTCAAAAGTTAACTTCCAAGCATTGATATGAATTATTAACAATTGCAATATTTTGAGAATCTCTTAATCACAGTTAAAATGGACTTTTCTATCAACAGGTATTAGCAGATTGAATATTACAAAGAAATATTTTAGTCCATTGGACTCAACATCACATATACAACAGCAGTGCATCATGACTGGAGAATTTTTTGAACAATGAACTTACAAAATAATCTCCCAAACTAAGTAACAGCCACACAAACAGAGAATGCTTCTATATATTGATTTTATGAAGGAGGGGGGCTTCAAATTTTCTAGGCATGTTCTATAGTGGCAGCAATGACTTGTTACAAGTACATAGTAACTTGCTGCAGCTTTGTGCATGCTGATGTTGACATAAACATGGCTCAATGCAGTATCATGTGAATGAGCTAAATCTTCCTGCTATAGCCTGCTATAGGCACTTGGCTCAACCATGCCCTGTTTAAAGGTGTCTATTTACAATGCAAGTCTTCTAAGCTAAGAGTTATGAGAATTATCAATTGAAGCCTTACGAGAACAAAGAAATAATGAATATATTATCTCAATTCAAGTTATATAAAAATAAAATCATGTGCCAAATTCTGGGCATTTATGTCTTCATGCAAGATAAATGAACATTTAAATTTGTAATTAATGCTGTGGAGGAACCACTGTAGAATTTAGTAGGGAGGAAACAAATGTCAAAAGATGGTGGA
Organism: Pithys albifrons albifrons; assembly: GCF_047495875.1. NCBI lineage: Eukaryota > Metazoa > Chordata > Aves > Passeriformes > Thamnophilidae > Pithys > Pithys albifrons. The sequence goes on from NC_092464.1 coordinate 10,740,903, forward strand.
AAATTCCAGTATTTGGCAAATTGTTGCACTTAAGTCATGGGTTTTCAGGGTGGGTTTTTTTGGTTGGCTTTGTGGCATCTGGTGTTGGTGCAGGTGTGTGTATAGTGTGGGTTTGTATGATGGGGTGTTTTTGGGGGGTTGTGTTTTGGGGTTTTTGTTTGTTTATTTTCCCTGAAATCACATTTAAGTTCTTAATCTAATATAGGAGGCACTGCAGTCACAGACTATTACCCAGACTTGTGCTCTTATGTAGTGTTTGCGTTTAACTTTGCTTTCCAACAGCCCAAGTTTTTATATTTGTTTTGTTCTGTGTTTTGTCAAAAGTATGTGGAAGGCTCTTTTGAGAAGTACCTAGAACAACTTGGAGATCCAAAGGTAAGGCTGACCTGTCAAAAGATTAAAATTTGAGGAGACTAGAACAAATACCTGTGATCAAACTTTTTTACTTTAGCCTTTAACCAGTAAGCTTGGTGAATGCAACAGTCTCTGAAACAGATTTGGTTTTAATTTAAAAAAAAAAGTATCTTGACAGGTATGTTGCTGCCAGAACTGCTCCATCTCACTCGACTTGGTAATTGTGTCCATCCCATGTTGCAAACCCCTTTTATCACACCCTCCAAATCCTAATACCTCAACTTTCAATGCCTCGATTGTTTGTTTTAACAAACTGATGAGTTTGAATGGCTATTTTAATGCTATAGGGAGTTAAAATATAGTTGTTGATGTTGGAAATACCTCTGCTATCTCATGTAATCTCATAATCTTGCATAGGCAATTGCTGACCAGCTGAAAATAAAGGCTTTCTCAAAGGTGTACAAATAAGTATCTCTTTCTGAAGTTTCATTTTGTTTTGGACTTGATTGGTTTCTGGTCCTAGAACCTTCTATTTGTTTGTCACTGAGATGTGAATGTGTGAAACATGGTGAGAAATGTTCCCCTAAGAGTAAGCAAACTAACATGTAAACAGTGCCATCGCAGCCCTTGTAGATTAAGGGCAGGGTTAGTTTCCAGAGATGTTTAATTGTTATCTTTTTGTTGATTTTAAACTTGAATGCCACGTGCTTCCTTCTAGTGGTTGAAAGATGGAAAAAGGGGACAAACAAGGGGCTATGTGTAGAGGAAACCTGTGTGGTCGTTACAAGCAAGCCTAAAACTCCTGGAGTTGTTCTTGAAAGCTCCAGTGGTGAGGAGTGTTTGCCCTGTTAGCATTATTTCTGTAGATTATTAGAAGTATAAAGAACAGTTTGTTCCTTTCAGTAGAGAAAATAACACTTGGATTAGAAACTGCTCACATCCATACTATTCTTCAGAATATTTATAGTATTAGCAATTCACTATTAATTTATTCTGCTCTAGTGAGATCATGCCCAAAATCAAGCCACATGAGTTAAATGAAGCTGGAGAGGAATATTTAGAAGTTCTATATTTGTATTAGACTGCATTAGTGCAATAAACTTGGACAGCTTGTATTGACATAAAATATGCAGCATCCTGCTTTCAAAGTTTAAGCTACTTTTAATGTACACTTAAACTGGGGAACAGAAGGATGTTTTACAGGACCAGCAGTTGGATTTGTCCTGAGGTATGTCCTAGTGCAGCACAAAGAAAAGCCAGTGGCAAGGAATTCCCATGGGCCTTGCTTTCCTTTGGAAGACATTCATCCAAGTGTGATACTGGGAGGGAGCCTCTGTGGTACCAAGAAGAGGGATGGGAGATGATGGAAGAATACGAGAGGAGGAAGATGGGGCAAATGCTGCATTTGGCCACCAATTCCATAGAGTCCTCTCTATACAGTTTCCCAAGGCAGTGCTATTCTCCAGGGGAGTCACTTGTTCATGGGGACTGGGTCTCTCTTCACTGCTCTTAGGATTGTACAGTTCTGAATGCAGCATCTGTTCTACATTCAGAAAGATGATGCCAAAAATAAGGGATGACTAAAGGAAACGCTTCACAAAGTTTATCTCTGTTTGTAGACAACATAATGCCTTACTCCATTGCCTTGTCTGCTGATCAGCCTGATCTGGCATTACTGATGGTATCCCCGAGATATCTCTGATGTTCACTTGGCCATCTGTACACAATTTAAGAGTTTTACATCTGAGAAAGTCACCTTCATAGCCTTTGAGGTCAATAGAACTTCAGCATGCCTTGGTGCTTCCTGAGTTGCAATTCTGGGTCAAAATCAAGCCCAAATCTCTATGATGCAACACCAGGGCTTATGCAAAGTAAAAGGATGTTCACCTCAGCCAATTCAGGTCATGCTTCCTTTCTAATTGATTTTAAGCCAGAAACAACATCAACAACGTGACATACAAGTAACCAAAAAGACAAAGGACTATTTTCTTCATCTGCCAGAGCTCAGAACTACAGTGACAAAATGAAACTCTTTTGGCTTTGATGGATGGACTGTCTGAGCCAGCATAAACAAGCCCTGGAGTACACAAGAATAATCATCATCTTGTGATACGTCAGAACTCTTTATTTCATCCCCATTTCCACTAAAAGTGAGAGCTGAGTCATGAAAGTGTTGATGCACACCCATAGAAGCTGATGACTTTCATAAATTTTCCCTTTTGTTTAACACATTCTCTGTAAGGTGGTAGATTTGCTACAGTAATGTGCAAGCACCTCCAAGACCTTTATAAATGTTTGTTATGCTGCTGTATGGACTGGGCTGTTTTACTGAACAGGCAACTGAACAATGCGGACTTCAGAGCTCCATTGGTACATTTTCCTCAAACCCCACTTAAAACTCTTATTCAAGCTTCAATTAAATGGAATATTACATAGAAAAAATGAGGTTCAAGTCCTATGCTTACCAAAATTAATCAACACAATTTGTAGCAAACCTTGAAGTTGGCATGCTGGAAGGAACTCAGTATACAAGTGTTTGGTGTTCACAACTTCACAAGTCACTAATGGTTTCTGAGGAATGCATTTTTTACCCTCTTTTGCCTCAGTACTTTAGGACTTTGCAGGTGTCTGTGGCACAGGAGAGAATGATACTTTTTCAGACTCCTTAAATCAAATGGATGAAATACTACCAAAGATGCATTTCTTACATCTAGACTACATTCGACTGCATCAAAAATCATGAGAGTGAAACTGGAGTAGCTGTCATCACAATTCCAAGAATATTAAGCCTCAGGTTATGTGTATTTACAGGCTTACTTTTTGTGGTACAGGAAATTCAAGAAAACTGCTGAAATGTCCTGGAGGAGTTTAGTCACTGAATGACTACACTGGGGTCTGAAAACCAGGTTAGGTCTGAATGCTGAAATGATGGTGTTACTGGTGTGCTGCCAGAAGTACAACTGTTAAACAATTATACACCTTTCTGGGCTTTCAGGTCACTCATAGTCCCCTTCTCCAATTACTGCAGATTTTTAGCAATATTGCAGTCACATGCCTTCTTCTTACAAAAATATAATTTCATGCAAAGGTGTGATACAATTAACAAGTCCATTCTTACTGTACTTGCATCAGTCTGTCTCTTCCATCCCATCAATGTATCTCTTTTGTACATCACGAGCTTAATTGCGCATAACACAAATTAGGAATTAATTTCCTACTGATCTTAGAAATGAAAGATGTGGCACAACTGGAGATCTTGGTGAGTTTATCAGGTCCTCAAGTGGATACTGCTCTTCACCCACCACAATATCCTTTTACAACAATGACATATGCAATGACATGTGTCAGAGGGTGACAGAGAATGATTCACTTCATCCCAAAACACGTGAAATTAGGACAGATTGATTGCTCCCAACAACTGCAGTGACTACAAAGCAGTCTATGGTGCTTTAAATACCACACTGGTGGAAAATTAAAGTGTGGCAAATGCTATCCTAAATGTTTCTCTTTCTGTACACAGAATTTCTACTTGATCAAACTTGATATTCTCCTCTCTACTCACTCTCTACAATTCTCTGTCCAGCCAATAATTCATTCAGTCTTAGGATTTCTGGACTGTCATCCATCACTGCTGCTTTCCTAAAACCATCATATAAACTCTAATTCTCTGGAAATTCTATCCATCTCTCACATATATGGGTCTGTTTCCATCTGTCTCTGAAGGCTATTAATCAAGTAAGATGGAAAATATTTATGATTTTAACTTTAAATAAGTTTTAAATTTTAGCTCTGGTAAGAATTTGACCAGTAAAATGATCCTTGATATGGAAAGTGTCTCACTTTTTAAAACAAAACTTAAATTGCTGCAATGTTTATTTCATATGTCTGCAATTTTCTATATTTATAATATTTTTCTAAGTATCCAAAAGTATATTATTGTATACCTTGATTCTTGCATATTCATTCATGGATTTAGTCTATGCTTGCATGCTGCTTCAACAAATTCTCAAGCACTGAGTGGTTTTGTCCTTTCACTTTGATATGAACCTGTACGAAACCAGTCCAGCTCTTGATCAGTGTGAACTCCTCACCTTTTCTGCATGTCTATTGATATATTATTTTTCTTCTTCTTTAACTACTGTGCTGGTTTTGGCTGGGACAGAGTTCATTTCCTTCACAGTTGCTACTATGGGCTGTGTTTTGGCTTTGTGCTGGACAGTGCTAGTAGTATAGAGAGATTTTGGTTATTGCTGGGCAGGGCTTTCCCAATCCAAGGCCTTTCCTGCTCTTTGCACGACCATCCTGGTGAGGAAGTAGAGGGTGCATGGGAGGATGGGGGGGACATAGGAAGGACAGGTGACCCCAGCTGGCCAATGGGATGTTCCAAACCATACGGCATCATGCTCAGTATGTAAAGCTGGGGGGAAGAAGGAGGGAACTGGGGACCTCTGGAGTGATGGTGTTTGTCTTCCCAAGTAACCGTTACATGTGATGGGCACCTCTGTCCTGGAGATGGCTGAGCACCTGCCTCCCCATGGGATGTAGTAGAGTAATTCCTTGCTTTGCTTTTACTGTGTGTGCAGTTTTTGCTTTCCCTATTAAATGGTCTTTATCTCAACCCATGAGTTTCCCCTTCCAGTTCTCTCACTGATCCCACTGGTGGGGAGTGAGCCAGTGGCCCCGTGGTACTTGGTTGTTGACTGGGGTTAAACCATGACAACTGTTAATAAAACTGGCAAAGGTAAAAATAGTTCTTCATCCCTTTTTCTGTGGTGTCCAGAAGAACACTACTGCACCCTACATGTAACCATCCCTTTACAATCTCTTCATTTGCATCATTTATTTCTCAGCATATCCAAGGAAACAACAAAAATTCCCAGAAAACCTTTGCTCAATTACTTGCTCAAAAGTCACTTGTCTACTGACCATCCCTCCTGTTCCTCTAGATGATACTGCAGATGCTGTTGTTAGCTCGTTTCAATGAGATCACTTACTTTATTTGAATGTTTGGTCTTGCATGCTTGTGATGCATTTGCAGATACTTCATAATGAAAGGAAACATAACAGACTATAAACTACATTTTGTTTCTCATTTTCTTCAGCTTACATAAGTACTGCCACCACATTCATCACCCTGCTACTTGAGATCCAGTGTCTGAGCAACAAGTTTGCTTACCTACGTGTGCTTCTTCATCTATAAAGATGTGAAACGTCGGGCTTGTACTGGGAAATTTTGTTTATAGACACATTTTATATATAGATAAAACCACTAGGTGGCACTTCGCATTTGGATTTTAAAATTGCCACTTGCAAGAGAGGTTTAGCATTTTTAAGCTGTCTAGGCATGCATGAAACATGAAACAGCAAGAGGGTGCTTTCAAAATTAGTTAGAAAGTCGACAGCTAGCCCCGGGTTTATTTTTCAAACGCAAAGGTTTTCATTTTCATACTTGACAGAACAGGAGCCATTCCACCTCTTATGGGCAATGAGTTCTAGACTGCAGGTACACTGCAGCACATAAATTAGGTTGCATGGAATTAGAAACATGTATGGACTGACATTCTTTCTGTGTTTTCATACAAGTGATAAAAGAGAAAGGAAAAGGAGGTGTTAGAGGAATAGCAGGCTGGGAAACTGGAAGAAAAGCAGCAGAAATGCTCAGAGTGGCAACAGGAATAGGACAGTTGCAAAAGAGCTGTTGCTTCACGATACTTCACTGAAGTTATTTGCCATCTGATTTTGTCAGGGCCCTGAGTGCACTGAGAGGCTGCAATGGCCCTGCCCAGAGCCCCTTCCACGCTCCGATCTGGACCTCCAGCCATGCTGTGACAACACCTGATTTCAGTCTCCTCGGAGCAGAGCTGTGCCTGTCTCTGCCTGGCTACCCCTGGGTTGTCCCCTACTCTGGTTCCCTGTGCCAGGCTGGCTCCTGACCCTCCACCTGCAGGCTAATGTCCACAGCTGTCCCTGTCGCAGGGAGGTGACAGATGCCTGAGGCTGGGGCTGCCCTGGCTGGAAATGGGATGGCCCCTGCCTGCCCTGGGCCCCCCAGAGCCCCTCTGCCTGCAGCCTGCTTGGAGTCACATGTACATGAAAACTCTGGCTGCAAAGCAGTCAAGAGGCAGCTCCAATTATTCAGAAATACTGAAGAAATGCCAATGTGAAAATTTTTAATTGCCAGTCAACAAACACTACTCAAGAGACAGCATACAGATTTTTGGAAGTCTACAGTATGCATCAGATTTAAATAGTTAAACAGAATGATCAAACAAAAAGAGTTTATATCATATTCATATCTAAAATTTTTGCAGTTCATAGGTTCTTCAAAAGTCAGTTCTGTTACCAGGAATGGCAAAAATACTTTTTCTGAGATTTCTAAGGATTTTCTGGCTTTTCATTAAATGGAACACTTCAGAAGAAATGCCTTATTTCCCTTTTAAAAAAACAGTTACCCATTAGAGAATCAAAAATCTATTAACCAATTTTAAATTTAATGTAATCTACATACTTTCAGGGTTCTCTAGGGAAATACAAAAGTTACCAACTAAAAACTTTGAAAAAACCCTTTCAAGAAAGAAAATTGATTTTCATCCAAATTTTCCAAGAAATCCTGCTTTACAATTACTTACAATGTCCTTTGGAGACAAGAGCATTTATTTTTGTATGACTGGACAGCATCTTAATCATACCATGAGAACACCATTTTCTCTTCTTAGAAAGGATGTATAGTCAAAACTGTAAGAGGAACCTTCATGTTGCCCCAATTTTGACATGCTGTACATTCTTCAAAAATCACCATTAAATATCAACCTCCAGTTCATATAAACATATTATAAGTCTCCACAAAGTACTAGGACCATATATTTCTCTTAGTTTCTATATATCTTATCCATGTGCTACTTGTTGTATTAGCTGGAGCTTTATCAGTGTTTTGGTATTCAAGATTTTTAGCTTGTGCTATTTGGACTTTGGATGTCATGGAGATCAGACTGCCATGGGCACAGCTGCCTTTACCAGGACTCAAGTGCAAAACTGTGTGAGGCAGTTTTTCTTTCAGAATCTTCTGGAAAACAATAAATTTACTTATGGCTGTTCTCTTTCCTTCTTCAGGACTATAAATTCCATTCATTAATGTCTATTGCTGAATTCTATCTATGTTTCAGGTGGAGTTAAAATTTCAGGTCTTCAAAATAATTGTGAAAATGTGTTGCCTCTCTTCTTTTGAAAGAGTTTGCTATTGTCTGTCTTAGTAACCTTTATCCTGTGTGATGTTTGAACGAAGCTGATCAGGACATTTTCTTGTCTTCACCATTTTATCTCCTGTTGGTTATTTTTCAGTAGACAACTCCTTTCACTCAAGGCTCTTTTCCACCTCTCTCATCCAGTCTACTCAGAAGATGAACCAGCTCTGCCTCTCTTCTAACCTCAAATATTTAAGAACAGCTTCCACAAAGCCCAGACATTGTCAACACCATGATGATGATCACTTTTATGTGGTGTCATTAATGATGACACTTCAATTAGTGAAAGCCAAACAGACAAACATCCAAAGCAGCCCCTTTGGATCCCTTCATAAAAAAATGTGTGAATCAAAAAGTATCAGCATGTCTGTACTACAGCTAGAAAAGCAGCAGCACAGAGATTCAAGAAAGCTAAAGTTGTTCTGCCAAGAGCTACTGGTGCTGCATGAAAGAAGTTCCACGATCCCACTATCTCATTTAATTCCACTTTGAATGCTACCTCAGATGACTGTAAGCAACACTGGGACGGAAATTCTGAGTCATTTTGCAGAAAAAATAGCTGCAAACCCAAACAACACCTGTGCAAGACCTTGATGAGATAGGGAGGATTAAAAAAGGGGAACCTTGAGGACATTCCTTTTCATGTAGGAAAAGAAAGGCCCCATCTGGCTTTGTGTAAGTCTTCTCTTTACTGATGTGGAGGAGAGAGTGATCTCCAGGTTGGCCTTGTTCCACCCAGGGGTGTGTGTTATATACAGACCTGTGGGGGTGAGGATGTGTGTAAATGCAAAATAGGCACCTTTCTTACTGGAGAAATAACTTTAATCACTAAGTTAGTCAGATAAATGAACTTCTGGGCAATTTGCCATGGGTCCAACATTTAAGTATTCATCCCACTCTTTTGAAGAAGAGCTTTCAGAGAAATGTGCTTTGTGTCCTCCACAAGATCATGAGCTCAGTGGTGGAATCACTGAGTGAAATCCTAATAGGAGATTGGATTATACAGCAACGTTGGTCCCTCTTGCTTTAAATTTATGAATAACTAAGGACATATTTTTGGTAGTCCTATCTATTTTAATTTCCCATTACTAGCTGCATTATGAAGCTTCTCTTTGAGAGGTTTATGAAATTCTTTCCAAAGCCATTTTTTCTTTTTGTCTACATCCCTTCCTCAAAGTTAGCATGTCATATCTGAAATTAAAAATGTTGTCTGACATATGGGTCTCACAAAAACACATTTTGGAAAGCAAGATCCAAAAAGACACATTTAACTGTGCAGCCATTCAGTCCAAGATGAATAAAAAACCCCAAGACTTCATTTTTCCATCGTGAAATATTTTTAGAACTTTTTGTTAAAGCCCCTGTTAAAAAGTCTACTGACTGATTTTAACATTTTTGACTTTAAGATTTGATTTTTCATTTAAAGGTGAACAGAAATGAGTCAATTACTTTATAAGGAAAAATTCTAAATGCTGAATAAAGGCAGAAATTTGCAGCAGGACAATTTTTATGTATTTTCAATCAGTTTTATTGTGAGCTTTTTAATTTTTTTTTTTTTTGTGAGAAGACAAACTATGGGGAGCAGATAAAAATCAAGTAAGTTTTTTTCCATGTATTTAAAATGCAATTCATCTGCCTGTCAAAAGTAAGTGTGTAAAAAAAATACTCTTTGAGGCTCCCAGTTAAGGTGCATCTACATTTTAGGGGCCAAATTATAGGAGGAGAGAAGAAAACAAATGTGAATAGAAGCTAATGCAATCTTCATAAAATGAACAACTAGATGTGATAAAGGGCACTACAGAGAGGAAGCCACATACTTTTGGAGACTGATCTTCCCTGAAGAGCTTCCCTAAATGGGGTGTAATGCTGTCCACTCATGGAAAAGTATGTGATAATCCCTGAAAATCCCCCAAAGGGTGCAAAGCAAGAGATCTGGATGTCTAAGACCAACTGGGTCCTGTGGTTTTAGTATACCCTTGGCATTGTTCAAAGGATATTTGCACAGTCTTTATACAGTGTTTCCGTGGAAAACACACTATTGCTTTATTAAGTCATTTATAGACTCCATAGTCACTGATTTTAGATGCACTATAAAAATTACTTAGTGAAATTCTTTACCCCACGTCATGAGGCAGCTCAGGCAAGATGACTACAAGATCATTTTATTATGTAAAAACACCCTCAACTTCAACTGCCTTTAAGTATTTCCTGTCTGTCTTCCTAACTGGGAGCTGAGCAGATTAGATGAGGTAGTCAATATATAACTGCCATCCAGGTCAAAGGAGAAACTCCCTGTCCCATATAGTTTGGATCTTCCAAAATTCAGGAGCTGTGCATGCCAGGCAAATTCTGGAGAATGTCACATAGAGGTATGAAGATTTCTCAGGTGCCCAATAAGTTAATCAAAATGTTCCCACTGACTTTGATAATGGAGGCCCAAGCCCTTGGTGGAAAATCTCAGGGAACCTTTTTCCAAATTCAAGACAGTACCTTCTCAAGACTTCATTACAGCTTTTGTAAGTCAGGTAGCACACACTAAAATCAGGAAAGAGTGACAAAGGCTGTATAAGCATCTTTCCCATTCAGGAGAAAGTGGAATTACATTTCTGAATTTATTATAAAGAATTATGGTTCAAATGTACTACAAGTTACATGTAGAGCTAGGACTTGCCAGCTTGCCAATTTTCATTAGTAATTCTTCTGTATCAGCAGTCAGAGTATTACTGTCCAAAATAGTCATCACATCTTTGTATGACTATAGAGAGTTTTAGGAAAAGGACACACAAAGAATGGCTATTTTTGTTATGCAAATGCATATATTTAACATAGGCTGTTCTCTAAAGGTTCTTGGTAAGGGTATTTGTAACATAAAGCATAGAATAAATTCTCATGTAACATTGAACATACAGTTTTAAAGGTTTGTTACCAGAGGGACTTTATTCCAGTCTCCAACAAAATGGAATATTCCTTTAATTTCAGACAGGCATTCAATAAATGCTGCTGTTTTATCACTATCTGCACCATTGAATCAACACCAGACATACTGTGCCCTTTCAACATGAAGTTTTTTCACAGTAGTTTGCCTTCAGGAGGCACCCTCCTTCCAGTGAAAAGAGGCTGGGGAGAAAATATTGACAGAAAACTTATTTCTTCCCCTAGGGAACCCAAAATAAAACTGGTGTGCATCACCAGTATACCCTTGGAGCAGCCTAGCATCTGGATCACTAAAGAATATCCTGAGGAAAGCCTGACTTTCAAAGCCATATAACAGCTAATAGAGAATTTATTAATTCAAGATTTCATTAATTAAGCTGAGCTACCAATTATTTCTCCATCTGGTTTCACAATAATACTATTTATGTAACAGCCATCTCTCCTCACCACCTATATAAACAAAAAAAATATATCTAGATTAATTATTCCAGTAAGACTTTGCATTTTTCTAATTACTTATATGGATTAATACAAAGAAGAAATTATAGTACAATACAAACTCTGGATGATCCTTTGAATTATTTTGTGGCACACAAATTGATATCAGAGTGTGCACTGAGGGAGTTACACATTTAAATTGAGGAGAAGTGGAGAAAGCAACATGAGTTGAACCTCATGTTTATGCTCAAAGGACACTGCAGATGGCAAGTCTCTGAGGCCCCATAATCATCTTCAGAGTGTGTTCAAACAGACTGAACACAAAAAGAAACAGTTTATCTGTCCTCTTTGTAGTATGCTTGCTGAACAAATGGCTTTGCTACCAGCTTCAACTTACAAGAAAAACATCATTTTTCCATCAACTTTTGTTGTGCTCACATGAAAATGTAGCAAAGAAATATAATAAAATCTAAAAAACAATTAACTACAGTTACTCTTCCTTCTTTCTTCAATTGAATTACAGTTTGCTATCTTTTGATCTTTCTACATAGAAAGAAAATAAAAAAATAAAGTAGCAGACTTTATTTTTTGGATGTAACACTACTGTCCAGTTTTCCCTTTGCACAACTCCATGGTACTCTGGTGTGGATGTGATCTGCTGTCTGGAACATTGTCTGCCAGGGAAACCCAGAGATCACTCCTACCACTAGTACTTTACTTCCAACCATAACTAGAGAGAGATGCTTGACTCTGAGGCTTTCAGCTTTCCCTCAGATTTGTTCTTTCTGCTGGTCCCACCATCACCAGCCTGCAATCCTCTGCCAGTCAAAAATACCAGCAGCAACACTTTAACACATGAGAATGCATTTGCTCCCACCTATTGTGCCACCCAGCACCTGACACTCCTCTCACAACATTCTTGCTGCAGCTGTGCCTTTAATGCAAAATCACCCAGATGCTAAAAAAACCCATAAATCCTCAGTACAGTATAGACAAGTATGGATTCTGCAACCCCAGAATAAAGAGAGTAAAGGGAGAAAATCTTTAGTACTCCAGTTATCTGTACATTACAGTTTATCTTCTCTTACCTTTATAGTCCACTGGCTTTGCATTCTTTAGAAGTTCCATACACCTTGTTTCCTCCTTGTGAATCTCCAACTGAAATCTGCATTCTGGATGGATACCACTCACCTGTGTCAAATCAACAAACAGGTTATGTCTTGAAATGTGAATTAAAATGCTTTATGAAGAACATAACTACCAATAAGGAAAGCCACAACTTTAACTGGCACGGGTTTTGACCAAGCATGTGCTAAGCATTTTTCAGACACATTCAATGCCCATTTTAGCTTCTCACACACTGACATTTCAGAACAAAATGTTGAAATAATCTGCCATAGCATTTGCTGGCTCCTTACTGTAGCATTTCATTTAGCTTTCTAGTGCATTCCCCAATTTTGTGTAACGACACCTTCTTCAGAAAACTGTGAGCTAAACTGAAGCAGGAGAGTAAACATATTCACCTTCCCCCCCCTCTTTTTGTAGTAAACTAGAAGCTGAAAGTTTAATACAAATCACAAAGCATGAAATTGACCAAAATACATTCTCTTTGACATGGTAAATTTTGCTTTTCTTCCCTGTTTCACCATGCATATTTTATCTCCTGGAGGTCCCAGAGCATGATTATTTGATTCAGGCAAGTGCTACACAAGAAGAAAACCCCACTACTTATTTAAAGCACTAATGCCTTTACTCATTCTAAGACCTGCTCTCAGTTCTTTGGTTTTCTGAAAAGGTTACATATGTCCATGGGATGAACAGGAATGTTGCAGTACTGGGGAGAGAAACAAGACCCTGGGAAGATGTACTGGAGTCAGTTGGATTCAGTGAGGCAGACAGAGCCTCACAGAGTAAATACACGGAGTCTGTAAGAGAGTGCACAGGAGGAATTACTGTAGCAGGCAAGCAATGGCAATGTTGGAAATGTCACTGGAGCTGATGGAACAGTTTGATTAAATGAAATCATATCTTGAATAAATAAAATGGGAATATACTGTACTTCACACATCCTCACAGTTGTAGTTACCAAGAAAAAGGTGGTCACTTTCCAAGTTTCTTCACCTTTTCTTTTTTTTTTTAAACAATAACAGAATCTGGTAACAATCTCTTATGCATGACACAGTAATTTTTTCAAATGGCAGTACTTAATCAAACCATGATTGTGGACCCAGAACCTTGGACCCAAAGCTAGGACTGAGAACCTGGTGGTTCTGCAGTCTTCTTGTGGACAAGCCACTTTCACAGCTTTTAAAAATACAGTGTAATACTCATAACAGCAGGAGCTGTTATGAACACTCAAAAAAATTTCTCTCACTTCAAATGTCTCATTTCACTACCTACAGTATCAGAACCTTACCTTCTTTCCCCCATCTTTCCTGTGCTGACAATTGAAATTTTATGTTTTCAGTGCAGATTTTTTCTTTTTAAAGACCAATGTTTAACATAAATTAGAATGTCTAGAATTTATACTAGAAAGTTCACCATTATACTGAAAATATCTACCTTTTGTTATGTATTATCTACTTTGCACCTAGCTCTCATGTAAAATAAAAGACCCTTGTACATATAATGTTTTTAATAGCATTTTCCTTTCATGTCACATATTTTGGCTATTTTTTTTCCAATTGCAAACATTTGGTAACTGACAGTAGATTTCTTTCTCATCAAAAAGTATTACGATTACTGGGTCTTGGAAAAGTAGGTTTCAGTAAATAGAAACGTTAAATAAGAGATAAATCAAAGCAGCTACTGCAATTAAGAAACCTGCCGAATAAACAGCTTCTCTCATACTTCCAAAAGAACTGTAAGTTTCCAGTGTCAGTGATGTGATAGTGAAGGTTACTTTGAAAACATAAACTTCTTAGTACCCAAAGGTAACACAACATTACTTTTCAAACCTGGGATGCCTGTGGAAGTGTGCGATACCGTGCTCTAACACACCTGTTTCATTCAAATGTATTTCACAAGGCTAAAGAGATCTACAGTTCAAGACTACGTGGCTCTGGCCACGTCCTGAAACACGTCAAGAACTCCAAAATGGACTTTGAGAGCACTCACCAACTCTCGGAGTTCTGCTCACCCACCTTTTGCTCTGCTTAACCAACAGCACTGTCACCAGTGAATAGAGAGCCATGTCTGCTGAGCAGTGTAAAGGTACACATTTAGCTGAAAATCCAGATGAGGAGTCTCTCTGTGTTTTAAGCAGCTTAACAAATTCTAAGGCATCCAGACCAGCAGTTTTAACGGATAAACATTTTCTCTGACAAGCAGCTCACACTCACCTTCAGCATTGTTTCCTGACTTTTGGTGTTATACAGTAACAATCTTTGGAAAGATTTAGAAGGCAGATGTTTTCTTTTGTATATCATGTTTCCATCAACATAACTGACCTTTACAAAATACTTAGGAAAGGCTTGAAAACATAACGATGTTAAAAGCAGGCGTCCTAAAGAAGGCTTCAATATTCTGAATACTTTGTCCCGGTTGCACGTACTACAGAGCAGCTGATGATGCCGGGCTTTTTCCGCACGGTGACCGCCGCCGGCCCCCTGGACCGCTCCGGGCAGCGCTCCGTGAAAACTCTTCGCAAACTAGTGGTGTCCGCCGGCCAACGGGAAAACTGTGGGGACCAAGTGAGCGCTCCGCGGGGATGGGGACCGGGCCGGCGCGGAGCCGTTCCGGCCCTGCGGGGCGCCCGGGGCTGCTGCGGCTGCGGGCACGGGCACGGAGCCCTCCCGGGAGCGCGGAGGGTCCCGGCGGGGGCTGCGGACACGCTCCCCTCGACATCCCCGTCCGGGGGCTCCCGGTGAGGGCGATCGGCGGGAGGCACTGGTGTCCCGAAGTGCGTGCGGCGTGGCCGGAGCCTCCGCACGTGCTGCAGCTGCCACTGAGCCTCCCGCCCCGGGGAACGGCCAGCCCGGGGGGCTCCGCACAGGCACCTCAAGGAAGAGACGTAGGGTCACCTCGCCCGCGGTCCGGAGGGAGCGTCACCCCGCGCCGGTGCGCTCAGACTTACCCGGCCCAGGCTCCAGCAAAGCGAGAGCAGGAGGATCGGCAGGTTCCTCATGCCCGCCGAGTGCGGGGTCCGGCGGGCGCGGCTGCCCCGCGCCGCTCCGCGGGCGCCGTGCAAAGGCGGCGAGCGGGGTGCGGGTCCCGCCGCGGCACCATAGGGCCCGGGGGCCGCTGCCGGGGCGCCCCCGCCCCGCGGGCAGCAGCGATGGGCGGCTCCCGCACCTGCCCCCGCTCCGGCCGCCCTCCGGCACTCCCGGCCCCGCCGCTCCCGCCGCCGCTCTGCGCGCAGCTCCTCCTCTAGCCCCCGGCTCCTGCCCGCCCGCGTCTCCACAGTCCCTGTCTTCCTTTTCTCCTCCTCCTCCTCTCGCCGCCGCCGTCGCTCCCCCCATTAAGTGCGAGTCGCTCCGCTCAACCGGGACGCGCCCCCGCCCATCCCGTGGCCCTGCAGATGCTCCCCCGACACTCCCGGGCAGTGGACGGCACTCACCCCTTGCTGCCTTCCTCAAGAGGCTGGAGAACCCCTCCTGCCACGCAGACCAGGGGAGTCCGAGTGCACGTCTCGACAAGACGTCGGTGCCTGCACTGGGGTGCCTTTTGCCGGTGAAACCACTAAGATACTGAGCGCGGTCCCCTCAAGCCAGGCACGCGTGAAAAGCCCATGCAGATACGGGGTGAGTGAAGTGATCCCTGACAAGGTGGACCTTACCCCAGTGCAGATCAATAGCTGTATTAGCAATTTTTTTTCCCCCCAAGCGTGCTTTTTTCGACATCTCAATAGAGGACCAACAGTTTAAGGCCTCCTCGTGTTATTTCCTGGCAGCTTATGCCAGGATCTGGTCTTTGCCTCACAAGACATATAAAGTATGTTGTTAAGTGACATGTTAGCCCATGCCTTTTGTTATAGAAATAAAAGAGGTTATATGCTGGCTTTTAGCTAAGAATCAGAATACATAAGAGTTGCCTTTTCAATGTCTTGTATGTGCTGTAATGTGAGTATTATGTATTAAAAGGGACTGAGAAGGCATCATAAAGCTCTCATAGCTTTAGGCCAGGTGAAATAAACAGCTATAAGCAAACCAAGGACACTTCTATGAAAAAGCTGAAGAGAATTTTCATTTTTAATGCATATGCAAAAATTATTTTCATATATTAAGAAGAAATTCTTGATTATAAAGTCTGTGATATTGCTAAAAAGAAATATTACAAAGGTTATGAGCAGTATTATAACCTAGATGCTGAGAGCAGAAGGAAACAGTAATGTAGAAAGAAAAACTTGTAGGATGCCATATGATCAGGTAATGAAAGTATTTTCATTGTAACAGAAAATAATACCTCTTTGAATTGACTGATCTGTATGTGACAGGCGGACTGAAATGCCGAATTGCACCTACTCCTGAAACAGGCAGGTTGTAGAAGAACCTGATTATGCCATTAGTTCTGAGATTCCTGGTCAGGTCAAAACTCCTGGAGATGGAGAACTGCACAGTCTGACTCCTGAGACTAGTGTGCAAGATTCCTTTCTGGGCTTCTGGGTGACACAGGCAGTCTGGATGTGCTCCTCACAATTTCATAAGAGCCATAGGTCTTTCCCAAATAACAGTCTCAAAACCATTTCTCTTATCTTTCACAAGAATCTGATGTGTCATTATTGCAAGGCTTCGGAAAATCCTTTCTGTCTTCTCTCTCTTTAGAAGTTCCTTCTTGCACTCTGTGGTGACTGATATCCTGCTAAGAAAGCATTTGTTTCTCATGAGTGAAATGTACACGTCAAGGCTCTCCAGGTGCTGCAGCAGGAAACCCTAGAGCAGTCCCCAGGCAGAGGAGCCATCAACAGGCTGTGTCCCAGCTGCACTGCCCCAGCAGCTGAGGACACAAGAGTTGTCAGACACCAAAACTCAGTATTTGATTCTCTGAGCAAATGATTCATTAGGCTGTTGAAGCTGAGTAGCCTGGGAAACCAATTAACAAAATAGTGTCACCGTTCGCTGTAGAAACAGTTTGGGGAACGGTCATCATTATTCCTTCTGTGGAATGATAGAAACTAGTAACTTGGGCAGGAGCAGTCCACATACCCTAGAACTAGCAAAGAAGTGTTGAACATGATCTATAACGAGATAGTACAAAGTCAGGCTGTTATGACATTTTGGTTTCAATGAATCAGCATTTTTAGGCACAGAGAAATATCATAAGTTTTTTCTCAACCATTTCCTCTGTTGCTATTCCCAGTGACTCTTTGACATGAAAATGACACCAGATGAAGGAGATGCATAAAATACTAATATTTTTGTTCAGATGTAGCTAAGTGCTTTTTCTTTTTTCCTGAGAAAAAAAAACAACTTAATGATGGACAAAGTCCAGAAAATATGGTTAAAATTCTTTTCACTGAAACATATCACAGTTCAATGCCCTGTTATAGTAGATGTAGAAGGGGAAAAAAAGAACAAGCATGGAACTAAACCAGCTGTCAATATATGGAGATATATACAAACAAGATTGATATTCTTACACAGCAAAGAACAGATAGGTTTGTGAAGGAACAAAGGAGTCATATAAATTTAGACAGTCAGTGCTGATTTGATGCCATTTCAAAAAATGGCCTGTCAAATTCAAAGGAAAGATTTTATGGAGAAATCCAGGAGTCATAGAAGGACAGCACAGACACAGAGAGAAAGGATGGATTCCAAACATGGATAGAAATTCATCACAGTAGAGGTGGTAGAAAAGTAGATGCATTTTGATTGAAATAAATATTATTTTGATCCAGCAGAGCCTGGGTGTTACCCAGAGGTCAGTAAAGCTGGAGATGGAAAGTTCAATGACAGGTAATGGACATAGTGGCAGGCAGTGCCAAGGGACTGCAAGTTCTCTGCTCCCACAGCACATACAGGAGCCAAAAACTTTGTTTCAATTATAGCTGTTGGAAAAGTCTGCCTACCAAGAAAAAGTACATGCCAGTAGAGTTATAAGCAAAAAATACCTGCTGCCTGATCATCTTCCTCTTCAGAATCTTCTAATACACAGTGTTTGCGATACATAGATAGTTTAGGTTTTCCATAGTGACACAATGACATCAATCCCCTTTGAGCTCAATTTTTATTTAAATTGTTTATGGAGTTCAAGATGTTTTGACCATTTGCATTCTATCCACAAATTTTGTTTGTATCCATCTATAAAGACTATAAATCCATTGCTTTCATTGTTTAAAAGGAGTTTTTGTTTGTTCAGTCATCTAACAATTATTGTTTGTATAATGCATAACATACAGTTGCTGGAAATACCTAAATTGCATAAAAAACCTCAGGATTTCCCTCAAAGCATATGTACAAGCCATCTTGCACATCACACCTCTTTCCAGAGTGGCTATGTCTTGAGCTGCTTAAGCTTTTTCAGGTATTTGGAGTCCTGCTTTCCAGCCCACAGAGAGTTTATGTGTAATGCTGAACTCCTTGCAAAAGAAATGCTCTTCCTAAGTCTTTACACTTTGTGAAGACACTAGGTCTTTGTCAGGTATTCCTAAGTCTCCCAAAGGCACTCTCTGTTGTCATCCTGCATTTTGCTAGGTTGTTGTTTGACTTTCTTTCTGCAGTTCAACTAGTTAAGGAAATATTTCATCAGCCTTGGACACAGATTTTATTGAGGGTTTCCAGAAAAAAGAGATTGTGACTTTAATGTATGTGTGGTTTAGATTTCTTATACTGTAGAAAATGAAAGTTCTGTAAAGTTTTATCATCAATAACTATCAACATAGGTGATTTTATTGAGCCTCTCTCAGTGATCAGATTGAGTACAACAAAGAAAATGCCAGGCCTGAGTGGTGCAAAAAGTTTCTGTCCTGCTCATGACTAGAGAAATTCAGACCTCGGGCAGGCTCCAGGGGACTCATGGCCATCCTTTGAGAAGCAGCACACAGATGCTACTGTGCAACCTCCTGCATCAAATGTTGTAGCTGCTGTAAAAGGAGGTGAAGTTTGGAGTCTCTGAATAAACAAACTCATCAGTGTGTTTTATCTGCAGCTCCAAAAGGTGTTCAGTAGTTGTTTTAGTTATTTTGAACTTTTGCCACCATTACTGATCATCTTGCATCCACATAATCTCTTGAACCCTGTGGTTTTTTCTTACCCAAAGAAGCAATATCATGCAGAGGGAGAGTTTTCTAAGGAAGGGCTGCCCTTAAGTGTGTCACCTCTGCTTTTTCATTCTCTTCCATCTGAGCATTCCCCAGGGTGCCCTGCTGTCTCTGGGAATGTATAGTAACTGAGTGTGTATCTTGTAGTGATGAGGCTCACACTGCTCCACAAACTGCTCCAACCAATGTGAACATACCCAATGCATCCCACAAGCAGATATTCCTAACCGGTAACAGTGATTTGAAGAACTCTTCAGAGTGGTCTTTCAGTAATGTGCAAGCAGCTTGGCTACTCAAAAAGATGTTTCTGCAGATCAAAGATAAAAAGAAATTCTATGAAAGAATGGTAGTAGCAATGTCTGTAGCCGTGGAGTCTTCATTCAGAATGTGGCACAGGGACTTTTTTCACCAAAGACACATAATGCAGTCAGTAATACTTAGTGTGAAGTATGCAATTTTGTCCTCTCTCCCTCACATTTATAAGACTTCCATGTAATTTCAAAAGAGTGAGGGAGGTCCCCTTAGTATAATGAACCTTTTCAATTTCTTGGCCAGGTTATTTCATTTTTCTTATTTCCATTATACTCAGGTCCTTTAATACTTATTATACTCATTAAATTAATAGGTATTCTGTTACAGTCACAGTATAGGTGAAGCAGAGTCTGATCTTTTAAATTTATAGATTAAATTTAAAATAAATAATTTGAGTATCTGACATAATGGAAAATACTTGGCTAATACCATTTTAGTTATGGTTTGCTTCAAAGCTTCAGCTATTTGACACTTTTACTGGACATTAAGAAATCAAATCTTTATTCTGATACTATGAGAAGAAAATTACCTCCTTTATTTTTAGGGGGTTTGTAAAGGTTTATTATGATTAGGGGTTTTTTATTATTTTTTACAATTTAAAGTGAAGGGTAGACTTTGCCACAAAACTCTGAAGGCAAAACATGAAAACTAAAGAAAAAATTAACTGATAAGAGTGTCAGGCAAAGCTTTGGAAGAATAGACAAGAGTAAGTGCAGAATGGAAGATTAATGGAAAATAGAAAATATACTAGTAGTATTTATCAAGAGAAGTTGGTACTTCCTTAATACAATACTTTACTGAGAAGTATGAAAATGTCTTTCTACATGAAGAAAAGACATTAGTTTTATTCTAGATAGCTGTGAGTAAAGTATTTGATACACTGCCATAGAAATGGCTTGTTGAAATTACTGAGCCTAATGAAAAAACTATTTTGTCTAAAGGTGATTAAAGAAACCTGACCAATAATGCTCATGGAGAAACAGGAGGATAAAAGGAAATAGCAGTAAAATTCCTCAGAGATTGGACTAGGGGTCCTGTTTTACTCTTTTCAGTGATTATTTTCATTTTTAACAAAACCAAATTTGCTACTGATTCAAGGTGCTGCCAATAATAAGCATCATCTGGGTGTCCTATAGAACTGAATCAACCAAAAATGGAGTACTAGAAAATAGTTGGCAGTTTAATAAAGCAAGATGAAAAGTCATGTGCTAAAGAACAACAAACAAATGTTACCACCAGAAGTTAAAAGGCAAGAGCAGGAAGTCCTGTGTGTGCAAGTCAGTGTGTGGCAATTACGAGTATTAATGTGACATGTCCGTGAAAAATAAATGTGATCTCAGGACACGTGGGAGAGCAACTTGTTGTAGAGTTAGAAAAGCAATGAGTCTGGGTAACACACAGAGGATTGCTTGCATCTTATCTGGAGTGCTGCACATAAATTTAACAATCTGCTGTCAACACAGATGAATTCAGCAGATGCAGAGCAAATAAATGAAGACCTAAGGATTTTAGAGAATGTTTGGATTAATCACCAGTAAAAATGTAAACTGAGATGAAATATGTCATCAGAAAAGGAGCTATGTAGCCTACAGGAAATTTGGCAGAAATACAGGTGGATTAACCTGGCTGAGAGTAAATGCATAGATTCATATCCAGGTAGCTGTTCTGGACAAATATTTTAACAGTGAGGACAAAGAATTTTTGTTCAAGACAGAACTTGATCAGCCAGTGAAAGGATTTTGTACTGTGGCTGTGTGCACAAACAATAGACCATGATTTTCTTTAGGTCTTTTCCAAGCCACTGTCCTAGTTTGTCATAAATATTCCCTCTCCAAACTCTGCCATAAAAATCACCGCTCTACAGAAAATTGATTGCTGGAATTTTTTTGTCTTACTACACAGAAAAGTAGTTTTTTATACACAGTGCACACATTTGTGGAAATTTTTATTTTTCATCA
The DNA here is from genome assembly GCF_047495875.1 of Pithys albifrons albifrons. Lineage (NCBI taxonomy): Eukaryota > Metazoa > Chordata > Aves > Passeriformes > Thamnophilidae > Pithys > Pithys albifrons. The sequence goes on from NC_092464.1 coordinate 10,762,337, forward strand.
AAAATCTGACTATTTTTTCCAGAAATTTAAATATTTAGCTTTTTGATAAACATATTCATTTGAGACTTTTCAAAACAACCATAAATTTTGCTAGAGGGGAAACAGAAGTCACTACCAGGCGCTGCTTTCTGAAGAATTTTTGTTCAGTGGAACCATTTCTTGATGAAAAGTAGATTTTAGGCCAATTTACAAAAACTGGATCTGGAGCCTCATTTTTTGGTGATCTGGAAGTATTTGTATCAGGAACCCAGTGCCAGGCACTTTTCCAAAACAGAGGAAAATAAAACATTGTTTTTTACTAAAGGGTGGTTAAAATAAGAGACAGAAAATCTCAGTCACCAGCAGTCTTGGTAAAGGGACAAGGGGTAATACAGTCTAAAGAGAAAGTGCAAGTTTTGCATCATTTAAAATCTTGAGCTAAACAAACATATAGTGAATTTTTAGTCCGTGAAAGTTGCAGCCTGAGGTTGTTTTAATTGTCAAGTTTCTGTACCTTTAGGATAGAATATTGTTTATACTGTGGTAGGGGTTTTTGACACTTCAGGAAGAAGACTGAATCTCAACATATCTTTATCTTTGAAATTGAGAACATCATTCTGTCAAAAACCTTGACTAACTATGAGCCTAATGGGGTACACATAAAGCAAGAATTTTATAAAGAAGAGAAATGAGATTTCAGTGTAGTTATCAATATGAGGCTTGATTTCTTTTGCTTAGCTCGGGTCTTCACAGGAGACATGAAAGGAGAAACACCATCATTAATGTGATCAAACTTTTAAACACTCTAAAATTGCTGTCTCCACTAAGAGAAAAAATCTTCAGGCAGTAAGATAGTAAGTGAAGCTTAATTGTCCAGTGTAATGGGGTGGGAATGACAGCCTAATCAGGAATGGGGTACTGAGGTTTGTATGAAGAATTTTCCCATGTAACAGGAGGGTAAAAGAGATACACACTGATGAAACAAGCCCTTGCAATTCATGGGAATGTTCCATAGACAAAATCAGTACTGCCACATCAGGTCCCAAGTTAAACAGAAAACACCTGTAAAGCAGGAAGAGGAATGGTAGTCGTGCCATGGGCTGCCAACTTTAGGAGTGAAGACAGACAGGCATTCAGGTGAGCAGATGTCTATCTGGAAAATGAAATATTAGGAGATGTGTCCTTCTCTAGAGATTAGGTCTTTAGTACTTGCCTTTGATTGAGATGAGCTACGTGGTTTGAAAGGTGTTAGAAATAGGTGGATAGAAAATGAGAGCAAGAGTCGTGGCTGCATAGTGGTCCAGCTTCAGGGGGACAGAGGGAAGATGTCTTTGAGGAGAGAGCCTGGTAGATTGGACAGCCAGGAGTTGTGTGCTTAGATCTTTCCAGCTTACATAACCCCAGAGGTTTACTTTTTGCAAAAGTGCATTTATTGCTGTGGTATTACATAAAATATGGGTATCCACAACTTTGGCTTTGAACAGATGTAATAAAGTGCTTATAGGCCCTGGACTATTAATTTTTGCAGGAAAATGGATGTCTATGGATCAGATCTTTCCCCATATTCTTCAATCATTCTTTAACAAGTGCTAACTAAACCCTGAGAATCTAATTCTGAAATCTCTTGCTCTGGTCCTAGAGAGGTGTTCAGAGTCCTTGGGTTTGTGTAGCTGCAGTGGGTATTGAGCAAGCTTGGACTGGAATCATTGAACCCTCAAGAGAAAATCGAGTATTGCCTTGTTAGCCTTACTCCCGTAATTGCAGCTCAGCCCAGTTCACCTTGAGATCAATGATGGTCATCCCATTGACTTCAGCTGGGAACAAAATCAAGCACTTGGCTATGAAACCATGTAAATTCTATGCAAACATAAAACTTCTGTAAATCACACTGCTCTTTTTGAGCACATAGCTGGCTGGGATTATGATCATCTGAGAAATTATGGCACAGTGTCCTCCTTTTTTAAGTATCTTGCATCAGCTGTAGAGTGGGGCACCTGAGGAATGATGTGCACTAACTAAATATGCCAGTAACTAGCTAACCAAGTCTCCCAAACTAAAATGCCAGTAGAACTTTCCCCCCAGTTGCAATGCTATTTTGGGTTGAAAATTTAGAAACAAATCCTTTGAGAAGTAATTTCTCTTCTTTAATATATACTGTTTTTAATGGAACTGTGCAGAATGATTAGTGAGAGGCAAATGTCAAAATACCAGACAGAAACTGACTCACCAGTCACAGGATTTAATATTAAGGTCAGGCTATGGAAATACAATGGTGCTAAGTCTTTATTATCTTGCACCTTATGCAGTGATTTACATTGGAACAAAATGACTGGAGTGGATGTAATGTCCTATTTTCCCCAAATTTTATAGTATTTTACATATTCCTTTCACAGTTGTTAGTGATGACACAGGGCACAAAGCAGTTAAAACAAGACAAGTACACAAAACAAAGGAACAAGCTCAGAATGTCCCAGAAGATGATTATGAGCAATTGTCTGCAGAGATGTTAAGGTTTACTTTTTTTTTTCCTTTCAGGCTGGATTGAAATGTTGACAAGAGCACATACAGTGCATGCTTTCCCTTCCTAGTTCCTCCATTCTACTTCCTCCCCTTTTTCTTAATGCATTTGCATATGCCAGTTGGTAACAAACCTTTAATGTTGATGGGTTTTATTTGAAAAACAGCTTTCATCACAGGGCTTTGACTGCATGGACTGCTCTGCAGTAAATGAGCTTCAATTTATGTTACGCTTGAACTGAGTCTTCTCACTACAAGTACCTCAGTCCACAGTGGCACATGAAAGGTTGTAAGATCAAATGCTAACAGCAGCTTTCATGGGACACTAAACTTACATGTTAATGGTACTTGATACTTCTTCCCCATGATTGAAACAGCCCCAATGTCTCACACCCTGTAAGTTGTTATAAGTTTTGTCCCTTACCTGCTGGTCATCTCTCTGTGTTACTGATTAGTGTTTCAGTTCTAGTGTGATGATGATTTACAGGGCTCAGATTCAACGTGTCACCTGCTCATGTTCTTGCTGTTTGTTGTTTTGTCATGTGGCCTTTCTGCACTGCTGTCTGTCCCCCTTGTACTGGCTGAACACTAAATAGCATTTGGTAGTCATTTCACTCTCTTTGTCCCCAACAGCTTTTTAGGGTCATTTACCAACTCCCACTTGTCAAGCCATGATTGGAGCTCACCTGGGGAGTGCAATGTTTGGCCAATATCTGGGTTTCAGAATAGCCAGTGGCTATGATTCTGACTGCAGTAGCCACAGCAACTTCAGCACTACTTCATTTTGAATATATTGCTCATAGAGGTCACTTGCCTAACTGAATTTTAAACCAAGAACCTTTCTGTTATTTTTGAATTATGTGTTTCTGAAAATTAATAGTGTGTTTTTATCTTTTTTTTTGTAGCTACTCTGAAATATGAAGGGCTTGCCATTCTGCCAAGGGCTGAGTGCATTGATTATGTTAATGCAGATGGGAAGAAAGATGCAGATGTGACACTGCAGAAAGGATGCATAAGAAAGGAATCAAATTCATGGAGGTAGCACAAAGTTGAAGAAATAGATGGTTGATCATGGAATGATCCAATGCAATAAATGTTCATGGAATGATAAAGTATGGAAAAGTTTATAGGATGATACTCAACAGTCTGTCACTTTCTATGGAATGTGATGACCCTGAGTCTCTGGGGTAAAAGATTAATGATGTCTCTGTGTAAGGCCTAAATATTGGTGCAACTTTCAGTTTTGGTAGGAGATACATAAACAAGAATGCCACTCCTTTAATTTTCAAAAACAAGAATTACATACAGAGCAGAAAGCTCAATAAAATGTAATGTATAGTCAAAGGGTAAAGCTCTGGCAAGCAGCAAGAGCCTGTTCAAAGACAGCATCTGGGAATTCAGGCCAAGTGTATCCCATTTTAGAAAGACAAAAAGAAATCCAGCATGGCTGAACATAAGGATAGGGAAGGTTATTAGGAAAAAAAAAGAAAGAAAGAACATTCAAAAGCTGAAAATGTACCTGAAAGAGGAAAACAAGAAAAAATCATAGAAATCTGTATATTACACATGAAAAAGCAGAACAGGACAGGAGATGAGCTTCCAACTGTCACTAGTACTAAAAAAGTCTTTCTCAAACACATCAGAAGCAGCAAGTCTGCTGGAACATCAATATAGCAAATGGAGGATCAAGATGCATTGATATTTAAAAGGCCCATAAGCCATAGAAGGAAACCAAAATGGATTCTTTGCACCTGTAAGCACAGTGAAGGAGTGCACAGAGCTCACATTGGCAGAGCTTTGCTAATAAGCAGTGTTTCAGGAAAATCTGTCTGTAGTCAAGATTTTGATAAAAGTTTACAGAATAGATAAAAATGAGTAACTTCCACGTCTGGAAATGTTCACAAGGGATCCCAGAGGAATTTCCAAGTGAAAGAACTGAGCTGCTAACTGACCTGCTAATGTGTGATGTCTCACTTTGGCCTTTGGTACAGGAGGCTGGCAGTGACATAGTATGGTACAAATTTTTAAATAGTATTGCAGGGGGCAAGTATGGGTGGCATGAAGATGAATAATGGAAGTTTGCTGGTACTCTCAATACAGAGATTAGTTAGGACACAAAATTAAACAATTAAGGTACTTTTTACACACAAAGCACAGACAATGTTTAGACCTTTGCAGAGGATGCTGGTTGCTAAAGGTTTATACAGGATAGCAATTGAACAAATTAATGGAAGAAAAACCAACAGAAGGTTAAGTACAAAGATATTACCACTGGCTTAGGACACACTTAATGCAAATCACTGGATTCTGAACGAATACTCACCAAATATCAACTTCTTTGTCCCATTTTTACACTCTTCTCTACATATTTTCTGTTTGCTGCTGTCAAAGACAATGTGATGCATTAGTATGGAAGTATTGATGGGGTTAAATTTTATGTTCCAGCAGTTTTAAGAAGTAAATGTATTTTTGCTGGTTCTTCTGCAGGTAATTAAATGCATATTTATTTCTTGTTGACAAGCAAGATCATTAGTATTTTTATGAAAATATATTTGTAGTTTTAAGTTTGCTTAAATACTTTTAGTGTTCACTTAATTGTAAGGAAATGGAGAACTGAAATCATATCAGCCTCTAAAGACTCTCTGAAAGGGCAGAAACATCTACGAGCATCATAGATTAGCCAAGTCCATTATACATTGTGTTCCCAAAGTAGGGAACACAGAAAGATCTATTTCGATTGATATTTTATTTGGCATACAAAGTTATTCTTACACCACTTATTCCATAAATTATACAGGTACAACATATTTCATACAGCCTATGAATGCCATCATTCTTGAAGTTTGAAATAATATTCATGACATGAGATCCAAGGAATTGCAACCTATCTGGAATGACCCTGAGTATTTCACTACTCTCCACAAAAAATTTGCATTAGCAATCAGTTACAATCTGCAGCATGTCTCGCCTGTGTCACAGGTTGAACTGAAAGATCTTCTAAGACAGTATTTATTAACTCTTGGCAGGTTAAATATGATATTTCTGTGGTATACAATGTTCTTCAAAGCAGAACGAATGCAAGGAATGTCCATTTAACATGACTCCTTACCCAGGCTGAACATTACAAGGTGATGGAACAAAAAAAAGGCAGAATGTAGAGATAATACACCCCTCTAATGGAAAATCAATGTACTGTTTTGCAAAGGGATGTGAGGAAGATAAAAATGATACTCTGAGGCATCAGGTCCACATAAAAACACACTCAGGAGAAACATGTTTCCTCCCAGCTCAAGTACAGAGCACACAAAGGAGGGTGACTTTTGCAGATTCTGTAAGGAATGAAAAGCCTCTGGCTCCCGAGCATGGGTGTGTATATGTACATAAGCACCAAGATCGTCTCCTGAAGGGAGCTGTCCTCATGTGAGTATCTTTAGTGACTTGGGCTAGTCTGTGAACTTCATCCTCAAAAAGCTTCTTGTTGATGTTTTTTATCAATAAATTGGAAGTAACTGATTTAAGCGGCACAAATCAGTCATTTGGGAACATGTGGTTTTATACAGTGTTGGGTAAGTAACTTCACAGAAAGAACCATTCACTTCCATATTGGTATGGGAACATGGGATACTTCTGCACAGACTTAAAGATTGCTGGTGTGGATGCTGCAGCAAAGTAGATAATGGAGTGTCTTGTAAAAACTCTGTGTACACAGAAAGGATTATTTACTTTCTTGATTCTCATGAGGCATGCACAGATATAGTAACAGCACAGCTGACTTTGATGGTCTTATTTCTGAAGACTGTATAGGTCTCTCTCACAGTTAATTTTTTCAAGCAAGAAAAATCTGGCAGAGGCTAAGTTTAAAAATATTGGCCAAAGAAAGGCAAAAAAAGAAAATTTTTAACTTGAAACAGTCCTATAAGCCCCAACATCCATTGCTAAAGGACAAAAGATGAATGCATTTCAGAAAATTCTGGGCTCAATCTTGGGACTTGCAGATTGCCCTGATGAGAAGAGCTGCCAACTCCTGCTCATTTTCCTGGAAGACTGTAATTTCCAAAAGCATGTGTCAATGTGTTGATAGACTTTGGCTATGATTTGAGGATCCCATCCTAAAAACCTGCTGCTCGGTGAAGACTAAGTAGCCTTAACACCACAAAGCTGGATTAGGTCCCAATACAAATGCTCAAACTCTTTAGTTAATTTCAAGTATTTATACATATCAAATGTATTTTGGTAACAAACTGTGTATTATTTACTAGCATTTTCTCTGGAATTGCCCAGAAACAGAAATATAAATTAATTTCCTGCAAGGTCAGTGTAGCTAAGATGAATACATATCCTTGTTTATTATTTCTGTTCCAAACAGCTTCATTCCTCTATAATAACTTTCTCTGAGAGATAAATCTAATTTCCAATCCTTCTGACTGAATTATAAACAAATCAGATAGAACAGCTATAAACCAGTTCCATTCACAAACAGAAAATGGAGATTTTAAAACATATAATTGGACATCAAGTCTAAGAAAACTAAATACATTCCTGGATGCTAGCAGGGGTCTTTGTTTCCAATTTGTCATTCCAGATGAAGTGAATTAGCCCAGGTATTCTGTTTGAGGGCTTTGGTGCCAATGCTTGATTATGGGACCAAATATTGGCCTGTGGACGCTTTTCTACCTGAGCTGCACTCACCAGCTTCAAATGAAGTTCTGACAGAATGAGTATTGCAAACATTTCAGAAGTTTCGCAGAGGTGACATGGCTTTCCTGAGGTCAGTCTGGGGGCTGAATTTTACTCTCCTGAGCCTGAGGACTGTGTTTTGTCTCCTAGACTGCAGAAAACAAAGATATGCTCTTCATAAAATTTCCTTGAGATTAAACTGCGGAATCTGCTGAAAATCCTGAGGAAAGCTAGAACAAACAGAGCTACTGCATTTCCAAAAATATCTGCAGGGCAGGAAATCCGCTATTCTTCTGGTTTGTGTATCTTTTAACTGCTAATGGTACAAAAACTCGCTGGTCAGCAGTTGACAAAATGAGGTTGTAGTTTGTCTCATGTACTGCCCTTGGTTTCTTCACTCCATTGCATGTGCAGAGGCACACAGGTGAATGAACATGGGATCCTTCACTTTCTATCCCAGCTAGTAAAATATCTTCCACCAGCTCCTGCCCCAAAATGTTTAAGGACATGAAAACAAGCTTTGTGGAAGTAACTGTATGGAAAAGATGGAATAAATTGTTGAAATACTGTGTCAACATAATGTTGATTAAGGTTATTTCAGTTTCATAGCAGCTGAGCTCAAAATAATAATAAAAATTTCTTTCATGGTTCCAATTTCTGGAGTATTGCCCTGAGATTTTAATTTCTGACCCTCATTTGTATACATTTTTTTTAGAATATTTTTCATTTGCAGGGCATGCAGAGAAACCTCTGTTCCATTAAAGCCTGTAATGCATATGTCAGCTGAGGTCTCAACATTTTAAGTAACAAAACCATTCATCTTTGATGAAGTCACACATTAAGATTCACGTTGAAGAGTCTTGCTGGACATACTTTACAAATTGGAAGCCATGCCTTAAAGGTGGTTTGCAAAAACTCATGTCTGGTTTTCTGAGTCTGTGAGCCTTTTGTGATCACACTGTTGATCTGTATTTGTTATCTGCTATTTGTAAAAAAAAATGGGATTTGTGTAGAAAATTGTTTGGGGGATTTGTTTGTCCTTCTACCCCCACCCCCCCCCCAACCCCCCACTTTAAAAAACTCCTCAGTAAATACCAACTTTTCTCTTGTTTTATTGAGTCATTATTTTGAGAAAATAAAGGTGTAATCTGTTAATAACTTTTTTAAAATGTGATGTATGCCAATTTTTTTAAGGGCTCCTGGAATAAAGAGCCATGTAAACCTAGAACATTTTTGTTGGGAAAAAAAAATTCTTTTTTTTCTGAATAGCTCTCATTTCACTGCCTTTGGTCTCGGGATGTCACTTCTGATCTAGGATATGTCACTATTCTACTAATCTTTTCAGACAGACTTTACAGTCTGCTCATACTAAAACAAAAGGGATATAGCTGTTTTCTTAGTTGCAACCTCATTAAACTTCATATACAATGGAGAGTGGATATTTTATTTTAGTTCATGTTATCCAGCAAAGCAAATCCTACAGGAAGAGCTGAGGTTTTCTGTGTCTAATGCAATTGATTCAGTTGCTTAAAAAGTTGCTACCAAAACCAGCAATAAAATTTTCCAAAGTACAAAACTTTTATTCTAGACAAATTAAAGCTACTAGAATTTTAAAATCCACATAGGATAAACCAAGAGAAAAGTAATTACAGGACCAGTGGAAAAGAACAGCATTTTTAAGTATTTGTGTTCAGCCTTAAGTGAGAACATTAGTGAAGGGAACTCACATGGAAGAAAAATCTTGAGGGAGGAATGCATTCATCAGTGCCTAATAAGGTAAAGTTCCCACTGACATTTTTCCCATGGTTAGAATATTTCTAATGTTTCCGTCTTCCATGAATTCTCTTCTTTGCAAGGCCTGAACTAAAACTACATTCTTCCTTGGGGATGGATGAACTGAGGGAATTCTTCCCTTTTTAATTCAGCCATTTTCATAAAATTTCCAGCAATGTAGTAGCTATCTTTTCACAGTAACCAGGGTGGTCTGGCTTTGTGGGGGTTGTGCTTGAGTGCAAAAAAATTATCCTCATTATACAATGCTGCACACAAAAATCCACTGTAAACAGAAAAAAGTGGGATTGAACAGAAATAGTATTCTAAATATCACTTTTAAAGTGAAAAAATTGATTTGTATGGCTCTAAGAATAAGTCCTCAGCTTTAGCTTTATTTTCAGCATCTGCCTTAGTTCTATGACCCTATTTACTGGTAAGGATAATGACTCAAAATCTGCATAGCCTTTGCTTTCAGAGCTCAGCTGATAGTTCAGGTAGAACCATTCTCCTGGTTTCACAGGTGACAGAGTGAGCCACAAACAGATTAAACCAAAACAGAATAAACTAGTAAAATAACAATAAAAAGAAGAAAGCTGTTTTGTGGAGAATAAAAGGGAAGTACAGAACTGTGATCCCCAAAACTCTGATTCTGCCATTTCTTACTGTTGGAGAGGGTGAAACCTCACATATCTGCATTTTTCATGATGAGCTTCCCTGCTGCCTGATGCTTTGCTGATGCAAAGGTCCTGCGTTGTCTCAGGGCTTAACAGAGTTAAGTAACTTGTGGAGAGATTGTCCCAAAGGCCATTACACATCTCTTCATCTGTTGTCCCTGTCTTTGGGAACCTGAATACCCTCCCCAGTTATCAGGACCCAAAAGATTTGTTCAGTTATATAGGAAGTCTGAAGGAGGAAATTGAACATCTGTCTTCCAAATCCCACCTCAACATCAAGCTTTCCTCCTTTTCTTGAGGTCTTATTCAGACAAAGGTGGACTCATCATACATTGTTCTAATGTTCAAACAGAACTCAAAGCATTTTGGCTGTGGGTCATAGCATGGCCTTGAACACAGTATAATTGACTAGTGTTTTTCACTGAGAAAAAAAAAAGTAAAATATAATCTATTATATTCATTTTTTCTATTTTTCCCCCTGCTTCTATTTTTCATATAATTTTGAATATAAATACTCACATGGAAAATATTTTGAGTTTGGTATAATCATTATATTGACAACCAGAAACAGGAATTATGTGGGCATCAGTATTTCCCTTTTTTCCTTCCATAACTTACTATGCTTTTTTCAAGAAGAATAAAGACCACAGTGTATCTTGGAAGTTGTAATTCAGCCAGGTAACCTGGCCTATGGAAAAGAATGAAAGCAAAATGTATTTGAAATGCATTTCCCAAGCAATTCTGTGTTGGTTTTTCCAAGTGGAATCCTACCCTCTTACTCAAATCCTTTTGTCATTCGAAAAGGTATTTTCTGACCAGCACTAGGAACCCTCTAATAAGTAGTTTATTTAAGAAGGGGATAGATATATTTGAATAAAACCAGGTGTTGAACTGATCAGATTTTTTTAAAATAAATGTTGTAGACGAACTGAGTCTTGATGAAAGAATTGCACAGAGAATTTCAGTCACCTGTAGAGGAAGTCAGACTATCTATATAAATAACAGTCCATTCTTGTTTAAAAATATATGAACCTGATTTTTAGTTATCATTATACCATTAATATTCTTGAAGTGCTCACAAAATACATGTGAAGAAGACAGCACTTGAAGAGCTACTCTTCTGTGTAATCATTTAAATAAAACCAACCAGAACTGCTCAGCTTTCACCTGCTCTTTCTGCTTAAGATGCTTCATTAGCAGTGACATGGAAGCCTTAAATATTTAGGAAGCATTAGCAGTGGTTTGCAAGTGCTGGCAAGGATTTGCAGGAAGATTCGTCACAGCCCTAAAGTTATCAGCAAGTATCACTTGGAGACTTCCCATGGGACCCTCTACCCTCAGGAACTGTGGACAAAAAGAAATTAAGTGACTTCTCCAAACCACACAGCAAATAGACAGTCTCTATATATCCACTCACACTGAGGGTACAGCTGGGGCTGTGTTTCTGCCGCCCAGAAGGAGCAGCCCCTGAAATGGCTGTACATGAGTTGTCCCCTGTCTCCTGCCGTGTGGCTGCCTGGCCGAGGGCTGTGACCAGGCTGTGGACATGCCTGCTGGCACATCCCAGGAGTGGGCACAAGGGCCTCCTGCTGTGCCTGCTGCCCCATCAAGCAATGCAGAGCCCACCATACATAGCACACTGCACAAACAAGCTTAGTGTAAAGAGCAGAAACATGCTACAACCTCATCTTTCATTCCACCCCATACCTCAGCATTACAATATTGTCTAATTCTTTCATCACTCTGTCTCATTAGCACTGTGCAACTGGTTGCAATTATAGTTTTAAAATACTTTCTAAGCCACTTCATGCAGCTCTGTGGATCAATGGCCCAAAATATCTCTCATTGTTTTAGGAATTTTTCCTTTTGAAAACATAAACCAACCAGTGTGAACTGTCACTTTGGCCTGTTCTCTGTGCCCTGGATCCAAGTTCTGCTGGATCTCAGTGCACAGTGAAGATGAGTCACATGTTGAGCAAAAACATCTGAGTATTCTGATTTTTATTGGATATTATCAAGCTCTAAAAAGCTGGGGCAGATCTTGTCAATTTCAGATGCTTTGAAATATTCACCTTCTAAAAAACTCTTAGCTGCTGTGTAGAATTTACTTTCATGGTGTCAGAAAAAGTACATAGCATTGAAAAATATTCTAGGAAGAGAAAATGGGGAAAAGGAGAGAAAGAAATGACGGAAATAAGAAATAAAAGCAAAGAAATGAGAGGAAAGAAAGAAAACGCTCTTCATTTGGCTGGTATAGAGTTAATTGTGTTCATAGCAACTCATATGGTGCTATGTTTTAGATGTGTGACCAAAACAGTGTCATACACATCGGGAATTGCTGAGCAGTGCTTACACAGCTGCCTCGGCAGTGAGGAGGCTGGGGGGGCACCAGAGCCTGGGAGGGGACACAGCTGGGACAGCTGACCCCACCCAGCCAAGGGCATGGTCCACCAGGTGATCAGGCTCAGTAATAAAACTGGGGGTGTTTAAACTGATGGAGCTTTTCTTGCCAAGGCACCATTAAAGGAGGGAAAGGGAAGGAGGTAAGCAAGGAAGCACACAAGGATGGAAGGTAGGTAGGTCAGTCAGAAGAAGTGATGCATCAAAGCTTCAAAGCCAAGCATTCAAAAGTTTCAGAAGGGAAGAGTTAAGATTGCCTGTAACTTTTCTGTTGACCTTCTAGTCTGTGCATTACAATTCAAACCTTCAATACAGGATGATATTTTTCCCCCAGTGTCTATGCCTCATTCAGCACATGTATATATAATAATTCCTTTTATTTTATTCAGTATGTGACCTTAGAGATCTTACTTAATTCATGCTATCCAAACCCTCCTCAGAACAGAGATTTGTCAATTTTCTCAATGGCTGTTCTGATGTGCTCAGAGTTGGAATATTTGGATACTTCACAAATGGAATGGATTAATTTTCACAGCACCCAGATGAGGTGGTACATTATTATTATTATTAGACCTTTGTAGGGACCTAGAGATGAAGGTCAAAAGCTAACTACCTAATTTTGTGTTCCAAGCTGAAATGCCTGCACCCTAATTGCTTAGGACTTCCTATGGTACTTTCTAGCAACCTTCAAACCGCAATTTTAAGATAATTTGGTGAGATTGCTTCAGACAGTCCCAGTGAAATCAACATCAAATGCCCTGCAGATGCTCTCAGAAAGGCATCTATCTCACTTCTATTCTGCAAGGACTTTCCAGTGTTTACCCCCTCATCTCCACACTGCACAGCCTGACTTGATGTCCCACCTGGCACAGCAGGCACAGTCTCCTGCCTTTGACAGAATCAGCCAGACTTTTGTAGCAGAGAGAGGGAGAAGCCAGACTGAACTTCAGCCTCTGCAGTGCTGTTTATCTCCACTGTACCTCCAAAGACTTGTCTGCCTCTACAGATCACTGCAAGAGGGGAACAAGTCTTTTCCATCATGGTCTCAGCTTTTTTGAGGGACACCATGGAAAGAACTTTGACATCCTATGCTTCAGGCCAGGCCTGCCAACATGACCCAGGTATGTCTTCCTCTAGGGAGTGAATGCCACATCCTGCAGGAGCCCTCTGTCCTTGGCTGAAGCCACAAAACACATCAGCACCTTGCAGGGTCCCTTAGTGAGAACAGTTGGGCAAACTTCCATGGGGTTTTATGTATGGGGGAGGTATCCAGGAGATAAACCATTATTCAACTAGGCAGGACAGAACACTTCTGATCTCCCCAGTGGGTATAGAAAAAGAAGCCCTCATAACCATCTTTAAATATTAATTGATGCCTTGCTGCTACCAGACAGGCACTTCCCCCTATTACCTAAGGCAATAAAACAGACAGCCACCAAGTCCTAGCTCAAACCTCCCTGTTCTTGTACTTCAACCTCCAGCTCAAAACAATGACTCATTTCCTCCCATAAAACTGAACTGGTAGAAAAGACCAGACAATTCACTCTCAAACAGGAAAATACCAAATCAACTACAGCACACTCACACCTCCAACGTGCAGCAGTCTCACCCAAACAGGTTGTTGCACACATTCAAACCTTGGTTGTCGTCACCGTTCAGCTCACATAGCTCTGGTTTCACAGGTGGCATGAGGAAGGTCTGGGAAGGTATTTATCCAAAATGTGCCTGTGATAAATATAAAGAAGGGTCCCAAAGTGATTCATAGGCCTTGTTATCAGAATGTAAGCAGTGAAATGGAGAAGAAACCAGTTTAAACTTCTTATAAAGAAAGGGTGTTTCCTTTTCTAGCATGGTGAGCTGGACAAGTCCCAAGATAGAGCTAACTGTGATAATAATTTTAAGAGGAACAAGGGAAGAGAAGTTTTCAGGTGAAGAGTTAATAAAGAGGTGAGGCGTGAGCCAAAGAAAAGGAGAAATCCTCACCTTCTAGTCTGCATCCACAGAACTCTGGGGCAACCACAGGTGCAGGGGAAATTGCTCCCACCAGTCTGGGAGATGTCTGGGTGAGCAGGAGAGTCCATGCACTGCTGGTGACCTAAAGTCTAAGAGGTGGCAGGTTATGAAAGTAGTGAGGAATGACAGAAGTGTGGAGGTGCACCGAGATTTAGGTCTCCTGGACCTCAACATAGAACTTATGCACATGACACCTTTGTTGTACTACCTATCTTTTGAAAACTTGAGTTTTCAACCATTACATTACTTAAGTTATTTTTGGGTATCACTTCTATTTGTGAAAAGGCTAAAATAACATCAGTAGATATCCTATTAATCCTCTTAATATGACAGAAGTGTTTGTCATGGATTTCATCATGCTCAGCTGGAATGTATTCAGGATTCCAGGTTTTGCTAACTATTCATTAATTTTGTATTATGCCCTGAATATTTTTGCTTGTTTCTTCTACTTTTTATTTATTTGCTTCATGCAGGCTCTTTCTCTGCCTCTTTACTTTTTCTTTCACACAATAGGTATACTGAGAGAACACCAAAAACTTCTTAATGTTTTCAGCACTATCAAGATCAAAGAGCAATTGCAAGGAAAGAACAGCTCAAGCTGTGCAGGTGTGGACTGCAGCCTACTGAGTGTTAATGAAATCTCAGGAGAGTTACCCAGCTATTAAATACTAGCAAGTTTCTACTGCTGACTGATTTTTCCAGAACTTTGCTACATTCTCAAATTTTGGAAGATTTACTTAGGAATGAAGCCAGGTTAACCCTCCAAACCACAGAGTTCCCTTAATTTCTCACTGGAATGATTGTTTCAATGTGCAATTGTTGTCTACATCCCCTCATGCTCCCACTTTCCACCCTCCCAAGCCTGTTAGTTTTTAAGAGACATTTGGAAAATGCTGCTAACAATATGTTTTTACATGTGATCAGCCCTGAAGTGCTCAGGCAGTTTGACTGGATGATCATCGCAGGTGTGTTCTATTTGAGTCTAGTCTATTCTATAAAACATTGTAGGCAACTTTTCAAATGGAGTCTTAAATGGAAAATGCTGGTCAACAGTAATCAACTCTGGCTACATTAATTTCTGCCAGAATAACTATACAGAAAACATGTTTTTTAATGCTACTTCAGCCTTGTTATGACATTGATGGGCTGGTTTGCAGTATTTCTGCACTTTCTATTAAACAGTTAATAATTATGGTTGTGTGTAGCACAGAAAGTGCTGGAACCATTCCTTAGAGTGTTACAAAACAATATCAAGTGAGTTTGGAGTACTTTCTATGTGCTCCTGTTTCATTTGAAATTGGTGAGTTACAGAGATGTGGAAACAGTAAGTACCTTTTTGAGGAATAATTAAATGAAAAAAAGAAACTGCAGTCTAGATATTAAGGGCTTCACAGTCATGCATAAACATATTCCATAAATGCTTGAATATGCTTAGTGCCTTTTGACGTTACAGCGGTGAACCCAGATTGGATGGCAGCTCAAAACAGGAGCAAAATAAGACTTTTTCTATTGAGTCTGGAAAGCCAACACTGCTAAAGACTGCAAAAAACCAGTCATCTTCCCATTCCAAGGGTACTGCACAAAGCACCCTCTTCAGGTTTGCCCTGCTTTGGTTTGATCTCTTGCTACTATTTCAAACCATTGTCACTAAAGCATTGCAGTGCCAATGAACTCAATGGAGTTGCCAAGCACACAACATTTTTAGTCAGAAAAACCCCCAAGAATAATATTTCTATTCTTTACAAACATAGAATAATAACCTTTCTAAATTTATTTAAAATTTCCCAGAGAACACTACAGTAGAGATATGAGTATCTAATTAATTTTTCATAATTATTTATTATTTTTTGAATTCTATATTTTAGTTATTTTCAATAAACCTAATTAATTCACATAATCTCCCCTCCTATTTTTTTAATTGTAATTAAATTCCATGATATTTTTCCATAGAGGTTGATTATGCCAATTCCTGGAAATTCCATATTCATTTATTTTGAGGAAGTGAAAATGCTTTTTAACCTAGAGCTATGTCTACAAAAGCATGGCCTTAAATGTCTGGCTTCAGGCACATTCTTATGGAGTTATCATACATTTCTCACTTGTCATTGTCAGTCTGGGCAATGTTACTCTATAACCCACTTCCTTTACCTTTTCCACCTATACATGAACCCCGAATACATATGCCTGATGGATGGTTTGTTTATTTGTTCTAAGCTGATAGAGTGTTTGTAAATATATGTAGAAGAAAAAAAGAAGTGTCTGCAGTGTCCTGGCAAAACACAGATGTGACAAATATGAAATGAAGTTGTATTTGTAAGGACAATGGAGCAGCTCCCCTTCCAGGTACCAACCAGCAGGGCTTCAAGCATTTTCTCTCACTACCTGTTCCTGTCCTGCGCCCTGCATTGACAGTGTATTCAGGGATGGAAGGAGGGAGGAGGCAGCAGAGCAGGACTATGTGCACACAGTGCCAGTGGGAAGAGGGTTTTCCTGTGAATGCCACCACTGTGGCTACTTTTTATGTTCGCATGGCAAGTTCAGACTTCAGCCTTCATCACTAGCTCAGTAACACCAAAAAGTTCAAGTGGTGGACTCAGATTATTTTTATGAAATACTACAAATCATTTTAAAGCACTTTCTTGAGTCCAAGAATGCACACAAGATATTTGTCTATACACAACCACAGTGTTTTGTTTTGTTCCCTTGGTAAGGGATTAAATGAAGACATATGCTATCTGGCTCTAAAATTTTGCTCACACAGCTTGTCAGAAAGCAAAAGAATGGGTGTAGGAAGAAGACAAGATGGCAAAAGGGGAATTAAATAGATACTCATAAGTAATACGAGAAGCTTTTGTTGCAAGACTTGTTTGCGCAACTTCAAGCTATAGTTACCCTTCTGAAAAGAAAGAAAATGCTCAACAAAACTGATTTGCTGGATTGCTGACTGCTGGTGGCCATTGGTTGCTGTTTCATTAGCTGCATACTGTCTTGTCTGACATTTAGTATAGAGCAGAAAACATGTTTAGATGTTCTGAAATATTAATGTGGATGTATCAAGAAGTGTCTGCAACATCTCAGGGTTGCATTGTGATATTTTAAAAGAAGTCAATGCAGCACAACAAGCTTTACTGTCCTGTGTAAATTCACAGCTACAAGATGTTTCTATAGACTGAAAGAGGGTCAGTTTTGATTCGGTTATGAAGAAATTCTTTACTGTGAGGATGGTGAGACACTGGCACAGGTAGCCCAGAGAAACTGGATGCACAATCCTTGCCAGTGCTCAGGGCCAGGCTGGATGGGGCTTTGAGCAACCACCTCTAGTGGAAGGTGTCCCTGTTCATGGCAGGGGGATTGGAACTAAATGATCTCTAAGGTTTCTTTCAACACAAACCATTCTATGAGTCTATGATTTAACAACTTTTCTACAATCATCATATTTTACCTGCAATATGGAATCAAAAGTGTCCAACAACAGTTTGAAAACATCTTAACTATGAGAATTGTATTTGACTGTAACTAATGTTAGCATTGGATGATTTTTTTCCAAATGAGCTATTTGTTAACTAGAAAATATGCTTTTGAATAACCTTAAACCATTTCTAATTGCAGACTGAATTCAGAGAAAAGTTGTTAAAGAAAATTATTACTTATTATACACTTATTTCATACTATAAAGAGTTATTAATAACTTATTTTCTACTTAGTTTAGAGATAGTCTGATCAAAACAGTGAAAGAAAAATCAGCAGTTAGAATCAAAAAATACTGGAAGAAATTTTATCCTTTGATACAACAGTTAGGCTTTTACCCAAGGAATGGAGAACATACATCATGTTTCCATTTTTCCTTTAGAGTTCTTCATCCACCTGTCCCACTTTTCAACCATCTCACTCCCCTGCTGATACTCTACCACTAACTGTATTATTCTAATCATGAAAATGAACTCACTGAAGCTCACCTGCACACAGAAAGGGACAACAGCCACTCTATGAAGTCAGTCTGTCTCAGTGACACTATTGATACTTTATACTTCATGCAGAGTAGGGCAGGAACATGGGGGGGAATGTGGGAACCTTTTAAAAAGAGCACAGATTCAACTTTAGAGCTCTAACCAAGTGTGATAACCTAACTGCAGCTTTACAGTCACACTCATCTTTTCATTACATCACAGCTGAGGCTCACGCCTGATATTTGAATTAAACATTTTGTTGATGGACATATGAAGAAAGAAGTGTCGGAGGAGACCAAGTGGATGAGGACTTTATTAAATGGCAGAAATATTATAAGCGCTGGGTGGATGAGGACGCGGAGGTCCAAGAACCTGGAGAACCCCTGAAGCGGCTGAATCAGGACAATGGGGGCTTTAGGAGTTACATGGACATTTCCCCAGTTTAATTGTTATGTACCCCAAGATGGCTACCCTAGTCATTTTTCCCTTAGTCATCCCTGTCCAGGTTTCTCCTTCCCACAGACCCTCAGGGCATTTTCCCGCCAATCCTCTCCTGATTGGTCCCTGTTTGGTGCAGCGCACCATATTCCTTATAAGGATATGTTTAAACCCAGTTCTCCCATAGGTTCTTCCTTCGTTCCTCCCCCTAATTTGCATACCGACAAATGGGGTGTGTTGCTCCTCCCTATCTCCTCCCTTTACTCCGCCCCTGTTCTGGAAAGTCCCATGCTACCCTATATAAGTCCGGGCACACCCATATACTTTGCTTCTCTTCGTGGACTCTCAACTCGTGTCCTCTTTTGGGGAATCATCGCCGGGTTGGGAGCGGGAGGAGCCTCCCCTAAGCTTCGAAGGAGCTTGTTCCTCGAGAGCATATGCTATCGCTCTTCGAGCCCTGCTCCTAGGATCTCCATTCCCCTTCACCGTATCGGTGGTCAATCAACCATCTACCGATAAAAAAGCATAACTTTTTGTCTTTTTTTTCTCCAATTGATTGTTTGATTTTACATCTACCAAAAAATAATTCTGTTCTGTGAACATTTATATTATTGGTGTCTTCTCCAACATATAAGAACCAGGAAGGTGATCATAAAGAGAGCTGCTTTCAGGAGCGAGCAATTGCCTTCAGTCCAAGAACTGAGAGACAGTCACAAGGAGCACTGAAACTGCAGCTTAAATCATCTAAGTTAGGAGGAAAAAGTGACAGCATCCTGTAACTTCTGGCCTGAGTCTTCAGTGTTCTAATCCATATATTGCTCACCAGCGTACTTATTCCTTTATAACTGCAAAAGGATTTTGTCAAACAGATTAACAACATTACAAATTAGCAGCATTTGTACTATATTTATACTACCACAGCTCCTGACAGAACAAGATCATCTTATCATCCTAACTACAAACAAATGTTTCTGATCTGTGGAGCTAACAGTCTGAATTCAGACATAATAAACAAATAAAGTAAATGGAGAGACTGGAGAAGAGGACGAGGGAAAAAGCGATAAGAACACTTAGTTGCATAGACCATGTACTTGCATAATTGCAGCTCTATTTATAAACTAGAACTAAACATGAGATATTAATGAGGTTAGTAATCCCTGCTGGCCAGCTGCATAGCTGTTAAAGGAAGGACAATTTGTCATTAAGGAGAATATTCCTGCACCCCACTGTGTTGCTGAGCAGTATTTTATAAATGCCATGGAGTTTTTACAGTTTCTTAATTCTGCTGACCTTACCTTCTGGAGTCAGCTATGCAAGGGGAAAAATTGTACCTCTTATGACTATGGTCTCTTTCATCTCCTTTAGGACTTAGAGCAAATAAGGAAGTCCTTTCCATCCCACACTTCACATCAATACCATTAGTCATATCAGGATGGAAGGTACATTTGCAACACATATAAGTTAAACATTTTCTTCTATTTACTGACAGGACTTCTCGCAGTTTCTGTTTTAGTAGAATAAAGCCTGTTGTAATATGCAGATAAATTACACAGAATAACAGAGTTGTTTGTGTTGGAAGAAGTCTTAAATACCATTTGGTTCCAACTCCCCTGCCTTGGGAAGAGCTCTATCCAACCTGGCCTGTAACACCTTCTGGGATGAGACATCCACAGCCTCACCACCCTCATAGTAAAGAATTTTTTCCTAATATCTAATCTAGACCTACTCTCTTTTAGTTTGAATCCATTCCCCCTTGTCCTGTCACCACACACCCTTGTAAATAGTCTCTCTCCATCTTTCTTGCAGGCTCCTTTTAGATACTGGAAGGCTCTGCTTAGGTCACGCTGGAGTGTCCTCTTCTCCAGGCTGAATAAGCCCATTTATTGCAGCCTTTCCTTGTAGGAGAGGTGCTCCATCCTTCTAATCATCTTGGTGGCCTCCTCTGGACTCACTTCAAGAGGTCCATGTCTCTCCTGTGCTGGGGACCCCAGAGGTGAACGCAGCACCCCAGGTGGGTCTCACCAGAGCCGAGTAGAGGGACAGGATCCCCTCCCTTGACCTACTGCCCACACTGCTTTGGATGCAGCCCAGGACACAACTGGCTTTCTGGGCTGTGAGTGCACATGTCTGGGTCATGTCCAGCCTCTCACCCATCAGCACCACCAAGTCCTTCTCGGCAGGGCTGCTCTTGATCTGTTCATCCCACAGCCTGTGTTGATACCCAGGTTTGCCCTGACCCAGGTGCAGCAGCTTGATCTTATTAAAACTCATAAGATTCCCACAGGCCATTTCTTGAGCTTGTCCAGGTCCCTCTGGATGCTGTCCCATCCTTCAGGTCTGCCAACCACAAGGCTCAGCTTGGTGTCATCAGCAGATTTGCTGAGGGTGCACTCAATCCCTTCCTCTATGTCCTTAATGAAGAAAGTAAATAATATGGGTCCCCACACAGACCCCTGAGGGACACCACTTATGACTGATGTCCATTAGGATCTGAGCCATTGATCACTACCCTCTGGTAGTTTATTACTACAGTAATAAACATAGCAATAAAAACTTTGGATTAAGATCAACCAGTCTCCTCCCTTCTGTGTCTCATGAAGCTTAATCTTGACTTAAAAGACTGTAATTGCTCCATATGGCATCAGGATTTCCTGTTAATCCATTGCTCAATGCCTTTCTGTGTGGCCCTGTTCTTGAGGCACAGATGTGCAGCATCCTCAGGCTGACACTTCCCCTCATCCTCCCCAGGCTGACAATTCCACTCCTAGGGAACAGCAAGCAGAGGCTTGGGGTGGGGTGAGCTGTGCTGGTGGATGTTGTGGGGCAAGCATGTTCACAGGAAACACACATTTGTGCTTGCCTAAATACTTTCCTGGCAGATAAGTCTGCCTCTGGATTTGGGAAGGGGCTGCATGGCCCATCTTCTGAATCAGCAATGCTCGGCACTGGGGTGCTCAAGAAAGCCATAAAACACAATCCACTGGGAGCAGCCCCAAGGAGGTAATGACTATGAACTTTTCAGGTACCAGGCTAGACAAATCTCTGGTATGAGTAGAGCTGCCCTTGCATTTCTATGGTCTTGCCAATAGTCATCTTATATTCTTATATGCAGAGAGTCATCTCAAATCAAAAAACCGGCCTCATCATCTATCTTACTTCTTTCTCCTCCACTCTCTTACCATGCACCTCTCTTTCAACTCCAAGCTTTTAGGGAATCTTAAAATTTATTCTCCATCTTTGTTTTCACACTGCCTCTGATCCCTTGGGACTAGAATGAGAATAACCGAAATTCTATGAGAAAGCCTTTTCTCAGGCTATTTACAGCTTAACCATAAGCAGAAAGAACTTGAAAAAAAAATCATAAAAAACTAGTTCTCACAAGGCTGTCCAACCTAAGTTAGCAGATAAAAGGGATCTGAATAGCTTCAAAACAGACCCAGATTTTGGGTGGTTCTCAGTTCTGAACTTTTTCAAGAGTTTATGCTTTACTGCTTTACTGATCACCATCTGTATTTAACATCACTGTTAGGACATCAAGATTTGTCTCTTTATTGAGTTACCTGCATGGAAGTAGATTTTACCTTTTTTTTTTTTTTTTTGAACACAGCAAATTTTACAGTCAATGAAGCAACAGAGGTGACTAACCTGTGTGCATTGCATCCTGTTCTAGAGCCATCAGAGATGACACATTGGACTTGGCCTTCTGATTCAGGCACCTGCTACACGCCTAAAGTTTAGTGTTGCATTTTCCCTTCAGCCTCAAAGAGAAAAACATCTTGCTCCCAAACAGGAGAATTCTCTGTGGAAGGTCTCAATACTTGTGCTCAACAGTGAAACTTGCTTTTCAGGTCCTAAACAAAGTTAGTTGTGAAAAAAAAAAGAGACAGTTTTCAAGCTGGCTTTTCAGACAGATGGCTCAGAGGCTGTTCAGAAGGTGAGAAGAATGCTCATTTTTGTATTTCACGCCTTGCTTGGAAGCTAAAGGGGAATTGGTACTGGAGAGGAGCCAGTATGGTTAAGTGCTTTAGCTCCTGTGTTTTCCCTAACAAGAAATGTATCAGATGTAACAAGAAGAGATCCAACAGAATTGTAAGGTATCTACAGCCCTTGAGGCACAATGTTGGTCTCAGTAAATTCAGTGGCAGAACTCCCATTGACTTTAGCTGGAGTTTTCTCTGAAAATTTTGTCAAGAAAGAGCTTTTGCCCTGAAGTTTTTTGAAGAAGAAACACAACTCATTTTACAGAGATTTGGAGCAGTGATGTGATTCTAAGGAGAGTCCAAACCTGTCCACTGACCAGACAATCAATGCTAAATCCCTGAATCCTATAAAAAAATTAGCTTTTGCTCCTAAGTTTTGAGCAGGGGCATTGCTGCCTACTCAGTAGTGTTACGGTTCTCTTAACTGAATTAACTTTGGTATGAAAGACCTTAACAAAGGCTGATTTAACACAGAGAAGCAGCCTGCACTGTAGTCTTTCCCATCACCCTCAACTCCATATCTACAAGTATTAGGAAGGGGAGATGAGTGGACTAGTAACCTTATGGGAGCAGTCTCTAGCTCTACCACAAAAGGAATGAATGGAAAACAGCAGTGAAGTTGATGAATTTTGGAGTTTTCAGGATGAATTTCAGGATCAGGAGGATCCTTGGTGGAGTGTCATGCATTATTCCCATTAACAAAACTCAGGCTGAAAGAAAATCTTCTTTTAGGTTACAACTCAGAACTTACGTATTTGCAGCAAAACTGCAGCAACCAAGTAACTCAGCAAGACAAACACAAAGAGGTTATCACTGGGTTTTATGTCAGAAGACTTGGAGACCTGCTCTCTTCACACATCACTTGTGTGGATGTTTCTTTTTTTTCTATGGTATAGTAAAATGACTTGCCGAGCTAAGCTAATGCAAAGCCATCAAACTGTCTCCTTGTATATTATTAATATCTTGAGCAAAAAAAATAATTAGACTCTGTACTTATCAAGGCAGCCTGACAGTGAACAAAGGAGTAAATAGGCTGGACAAAGTTAAGTCTGCATTTGCAAAGACCTTCAATTGCAGATACAGCACATTCCAACTGGGGGTTTTTTTCCCTCCTTCCTCCTGATTAATTAGAATTGCCGTGGAAAAACAGACACCTAATTCAGGATACAGGCAGGAATTTTCAAATAGTGGGTGGAATTTGGGTGCAGTGGTGGGGGAGGGAGGAATGGCAAATGGTGAGGCATTTGGTGGTGAGGAAGGAATGTAAGGCCAATATGGGTGATGTCAAATGTGAAAAGTTGGAGCAAACACAAAGGGGTCATGGAAAGCTTAGGCTGCATGCACATACCCACTGCCTCACTCAAGAGGTGACTTAATTGTGTTTGTTGTTATGCTGACCCAAGAGAAATCCTTGTCTGAATGATACAAATGTCTGTCGTGCTCTATTTATAGTACTTTCAGTCAAAAATAGTTGGGCTGGGAGGGAGTCATTTAAGGAAAGCTGTTTGCTTATGAAAATGCTTTTCTTTCCTGTGGGTTTATAATCTGTATATACACCCACGTGCTCACTTGTGCAAAGTCACATCTCACAGACCAGTCTTTTCCTGAAGACGCTCAGTAGAGCAACTGCTCATAATATTTTCTCACAGCTTTTCTTACTAGTAGTGTTTGGAACAAAGATCCCAGTTGAAAGCCCGTTGGAGTCTATGGAAATATGCCCATTGACTTCATTGAGATTTGGATCAGGTCCCAAGTCTTTCCCCATTTAGAAGTTGGAAAATAGGCTGCAGTTTCTCAGCTGTAAATGCTGGACTAACTGGGCCTGGAACTATGTGCACAGAAAAGCTCCACATACCCGAGGCTGTACCTTGCAAATGAGTCTTTTGTATCTGTCTGCTCGTGGATCATTGAGTTCTTCAAAGTCAGACAAACAAATAATGCTTCTAATCTTTGGGGTTTCTGTCCTTACAGGGTTTGGAAGCTCTCAGAATTATCTGCAGGATTTAACCATCCTCGTGGTCATGCCAGGAGATACAAATCTGGTCTTCTGCAACAACAAAAAGTAGTGGGATTTTTGAAATTGTAGGAGTATCAATTATAGGAATAAGAAATATGTTTTGATGAAAACTTTTTCCAGATTCTCTTCTGCAAAATAGACATTCTTCATTTCTCCAATAATCTTGAATAAAAAGAAGCATCTGTGATTTACTCTTGGCATTAGCAGATAAACTTCTTTGTAACATGCTGTTTTTTTCAAATAGGTGTTGCAAAAGATTTTAAATGAATGACTAGTGCAAGC
This sequence comes from Pithys albifrons albifrons, assembly GCF_047495875.1. Lineage (NCBI taxonomy): Eukaryota > Metazoa > Chordata > Aves > Passeriformes > Thamnophilidae > Pithys > Pithys albifrons. Next base: position 10,787,034 of record NC_092464.1, read on the forward strand.
TTTTGCACAATGAGGGGTGCATTGGCCATGCTGTTTCTGATCCCTGTCTTGAAAATTAATTAACTACCCTCATACTTTCTTTTTTTTCACAGGCTTGTTTTTGTTTTTTTTACTGTAATAGTAATCTAGCACAGTAGATTTTCACTTTGTTTTTAATTGAGACATTACAATTATTACTCCTGCCCATGACAAGGAGGATGGAGCAGATGATCTTTAAGGTTCCCTGTAACCAAACCCATTCTCTGAACAGACATAAATAAGAATTATAGGCTAGATCCTTTTTTCATATATGAAGAGATGTGCATTATTTTTGGGCACTTTTTAGCATCAGTGAGAGTTTTTCAATGTGCATTGCATTGATTTGAGGCACAGGAGAAGGGCTAATAGGGGGCAAAGGCAGCTTTAAGCTGGCTGTCAGCACTCTTATGTCTGCACCAGAGGAATCCATTCCAAGTCTACTGTTTTATGCAGTGATACATTACTGAAGTCACATAATTATGTCGATGGCATAAGTTATGATATCCTTAATTCTTCATTTATTTAAGTGTTTAGGGATTGCTCTTAATGTGACAGATGTACACACTTGTCAAGACACCAGCTGAACTGGTTTGCTTTTTTTTTTTTAATAAGGTTATTTACTTCTGGAAAAAAAACCCAGATGTAGATAGTTGTCTGGGGTGTTTTTTTAGTTTAAATTTCATTCAGAATCATAAGAGAGTTTGTTTAATTTTCTTTCTTCATTATATTTTGATGACAACTTAATTATTCCAGAAAAATTAATGATTCTTCCACTTCCCTGAGTCAAACATGAGAAGAGCATTATGCACTAATTATAAGGAGTGAACTAAAACTGACGTCAACAGAATTTGTGTGACCGTACATATTATAAATTAAATCAGAATATTATACAACAGCTGGAAGACAGTCTAAGAAATAACTTTTTGAAAGCCACGTTAAAGCACATGCTGACTCACACATTAATTTAACTGACGAATCTCCACACAAAGTGTTCTTGTCTACTGACTCTCGTGTAGCCCAGAAAATGTAAATTAACTGATTTCCACGCTAGTTCTGCCCAAATGTAGTAATTCCTGCTCAAATATGTCAGAATTAGAAATTAGAATTAGAAATTGGCTTAAAGTGCAATGAAATCTGACTTAGGCAGAGCCTGAGATCCCAGGATGGTAGTCACACCTGTAGCCACAGTGTGTGTACAACGCGGGAGGCTGGGAAGGGAACTCATCACCAGCTCCAGGATTTGGAAAAACAGGGGAAGTCCAACATCCTTCTTCTTGTGTGCAAGAGCTCATTTTAGTGATTTGTGATCAGTAAAAGAAGACCCTAGCTTCTGATCTTCAGCTGCATTTATTCTGCTGCTTTTTGGGTATAATGAATATTCGGTATTTGCAACACTGCAACATGAGCAGGGGTGAGCTGTGCATTATGAGAGAGAACCTGTAGATAAGAATGGCAGGCTCAGAAGCAATCTGTTTTCTGAAGAAAACAGTGGACTCATTTCAAGGATAAGGAATTCCTTTAAGGGGACAAGAGTGAAACAGAACTTCTCCATTCATACATCTGATCTCATAATCTCAGAACTGCAAACTAGCAGTGTTCAGTGCAGACTCCTGTGCTGGTACAGACACTAATGTGTGCAGACATTGAGAGCAGACCTCTCCAAAGCCCCCATCTGAAAGCTAAAACAAAGATCACCACTAACATCTGCTCAAGGAGATGGCAACCATTTAGAAATATAACCATTCTTCTTTATGCAAAGTCTTTATTTTCATTAGCACGTTGACATTCATGATTCTGCAGAATAATATGTTGATAATGGAGTGGCAGAACCAAGTGAATGCCCATCAAGGATCATTCAAAAAAGTGGAGCATAAATTATCCATTAATCAAACATCATATGCCATTTGCACAAACCATTGGTGTCACTGACAAGATTATAGTGGAAGTCTATTTTAGCAGGTACTTACTATTGCTCATGAAATTTAAGGTAAAAGCAGGGGCTTTTGTTTTCTCGGGCTTTTTAGGGGAAGGTTTTCCTTTTTTGCTGCTACTGTGCATTTTTAGTTTGTGCCTGAAGAGGATTTACTTTGGTAGACTTTGAAGTCATCTATGAATTTAATATGGCAATTTACTCTGTAAAAACTGATACTTTATTCCAAAACAACTTGGGGTTTACATTTGCTATATATATTTTTCTTTTATTAAACAGTCAGTGAAGACTATATTCGTACTCTGCCAAACTGTTCAATATTGGTCACCAGAAATCCCCAGTACATTCATACTGCTGACATGATTCCTGCAGGTATGCACACTGATTTTGTGTAACTGAAAATTTAGGGCCATATACTTGATATCTCATTTGTCATAGATCAGAGTGAGGGGAAAAAAGGAACCATTTTACAGAACATAGATCCTGCCTGCAGGGGCTGAGGTGTCTCACTGTAGCCCCTTGCATGAGCAGCTCTTAGGAATCAGAAAATGTGAGTGGAAAAATTGTAATCCTTCTTGGAGAGTAGCAATCCTCTTAAATATATGTCTTGAGAGAGCAGAGTGTCAAAGTAATGTTTTTTTTCCTGAGTTTCCTGCATTTACCTGCCAATAACACACAGCAAATACTGGGACAATACTGTTAATATTTCCTCTGATCCTTTGATAAGCTTCATGCTCACAAAGGAAAGAGAGGGAAAATGGCATTTGTCTTTGCTCTCCTCTGTAAAAATAAAGTTTCCTAGTATGCAAAGAGATAAAATCATTTGGCACAAGGACTTCTAATTCACACTGGACAAAGTTAGGATAGTGTTAGAAATATCAACAAGTAATGGTTGAGGAAATTCCGTAACATCTGATGGTATTTTCCCAGACATCTACTAACAATGTACTACTAACAATGGTTATAGATTGATTTAATGGGATGCAAAGTTCACCAGGACTCCAAATAGTAGTATAACATAAAAGTTTAGGTGCTGATATAAATATATTTTCTCTATATAATTTGATGTTAAATAACTTACATATCTGTATCTTATCAACCTATATCTTTTCATACATTACACGCTCCTGGCAGGCAGGGCAAGGCACACATATCATCCCTGTGCTTACAGAACTGTTTCTGTATAATTTGTAGGTCAAATAAAATAACTTTGCCTTCCTTTTATCTGAGTGTATTCAAGACATCAAAGACAAGGTTGGGGGCCAGAAGCAGGTGTCTTTCATGAGGTAAGTTAATCTAGGTGGCAAAAAAGACAAACTTGGGGAAAAGTTTTCTTGTTGACAAAAAAGGCAAGACAATACAAGATGATTGAACTGTATCAAACCAAGTGAAACATAAGTGTGCTTAATTTAATCTTACCACAATTACTCTTTTCTTTTTCTCTCTCAGTACCTTTGATGAAGCCACCTGGAGCACCAAAGTTTGTCATTTTCCTCAGGTATATAATTTGAGAAAATAAAAATATATAATAGTTCCTAATTACCTATTTTCTGTGCATTGGAACAGATTCAGCTGGAGCAGTTTGCAGCGCTACTCCTGAGCAGCTTTTGGGGAGGGTATTTTCCCAAAAGGCGAGTGCAGAGCTGTTGTGATGAAAACACACTTGAATTTCTTTATCTCATTTAGGGCTTTGTGTCCTTTACTAAAAGCAGGAGGACATATTTTGAGGACAGAATTTTACTCAGGGAAATAAAAAAGGAAGAGAGACCTACATACACTTCAAAGAATGGTTACAGACTCGAGTGTGTCGCCACGACTTTGTACAGCCCTGGGAAAAGTACTGCAAGTGGGTTGGGGTTACACAGCTAACCTCAAGAGCTTACTCTTGGTTTGCTCAGGGTCTCTGTGTTGAGTGACAGGAGCTGGGTGTCCATCCTCAGGTGCAGCATGATGAGTGTAGTGTACTCTATTCTGAGATCAGGACTTAGTAGGTCAAAATTAAAGCATCTAATTATTGAGTTCCTAAGTCTTGAGCTGTATCCCTAAAGCTTCCATTTCTGAACATTTCCTTATCCCAGAAGGTGTGAAGAAATAAGGCCACCCAACAGGCTGGCTGTGTGGAAAAGGGTCCTTTGAGACAGATGCAAAAACCCAATTGTCTTTTAAGGTTGTAAAAATTTACCATGTGGGGACAATGTACTTTTTTTAGAAAAACATTGAGGAATTCCCAGGGTCTGATAGGCTCTAGTGTTTGTTCACTACTGAAACCTACCCAGTGTGCTAACCATATCACTTCAATAGAGTTTCTACTATATTTAACTCTTATATGTTGTCCTCTACAATGTTTCACATGTGAATAGCAACTTACAAGTGTTTTGTTGAGAGAAAGATTAGCATCTTGCTAGCACCGGCACTCAGTCCCTATTTATCCTTCCAGCAACACACAATCTTTAAAAATTCCCATAGCTACCTGATATTTATAGGCATATTTATTATCCAAGCCATAATTTTCCTTGTGGGAAGGCACACAAATGCCCTGCATTGCAGAATGCCTGCTTTGATTTTTTTCCACTCTTGTATTTCTCTGAATTTATTAATCTTAGGTGGGATTTACTTCAAGTGGTAAATATTTAAGTAAAACCCTTTGAGTCACCTTTTTCCAGCAATTTATAGAAACAGACACTTGGGGGAAAGCAATTCATCCGACCAGTCTGGGATGCCTATTTCTCTTCATGAGGTGCCTTTGACCCCACATTGAGGTGGAAGGTGCTTAGATGTACATTTTGAATGGTGATTATTAAGTGAGATGAACTCTAGACTGCTAATTTACAAAAATACTTCATACATTTTAGGAAGTATTCTGACCAATACAAAAATAATGTTGTTGTGGTTTTTTTAACATAATATCTTGGGTCTAGGAACTCTTATTTTTTTTTAAACAAAAATATTTTAATATAAGGAAAAAAGCCAGGCATGCAGTGCTCAAACCTACAATAAGAACACCAACAGTCTATTCAGTTGTTATCTATGTTTTGTGCTCAATTCCCATTCACAGTGCTGTCAGAGCAGTGTGCTCTATTCCTCTATTTTTAAATGTGAAAATGCCTGTGTCAAAATCAAACTATTCTGGATAACAACATATTTTTTTTCAACGTAAGACTATTACCCCAAATGTAGGACATGGTAATAACCAGACATGCAAGTAAATGAAGAAGAATTTCATTCTAGACAATGGAAAATGGAAAAACATCCCTCCTGCCCCTCACCCCCCCCCAAAAAAAAAAAGAGATCCTGTGTTAAGTATATCTAGCCCTCTCTTTGACCAAAACTTGTTACAAAAAAGTAAGAGACTCCCTAACCAACCCAAAATCTTCTCAAGTGGCAATGCTAATATAAATCTGAGGAATCCTGCAATGGCAAGAGGACTGGACTCTATCCAGACACAGACCTCAGCACTGACATTCTGGGATCTCACTTGGCATGGCAAGAGAGAGGATGTTTTAGTTTTCTGATTTTGTTGCATTTAGGAGAGCAAAATTCCTATCTCAAAAGACAAAGAAACAGATGAATTCCCATTGCAATGTACAACAATGGCATTAATACAAATCCCTCTGTTGCCCATGCATCAAACCTCAGCTGCACTGGCTACTTGTGCCCTGAGTAAGGAAGGAAGAAACAAGCCTGAATCCTCCTGGGAAGTTTCTGGACATTCTGAGGACATGGGAAATTCAGTGACTGACTCAAAACCCTGAATAGTTCTTGCTTTCCTTTCTGATTTTAATTTTAATTTAAATTTTTGCCTCTATTTTTTGAGCACAAAGACTGTGGACATCTTGTGCTGCCCCATTCCCCCTGAGCTATATTTTCCAGCGTACAGGGCTGTGTGCCCTGGAACTCACAAAATCTCTACCCAGACAAGCAATGATACAACTGAAGCAGTTGCTATTAGGTAAGGACTTCCACAGTGGATTTTCATTATTTTTCAAAGTATTGTTGGCCATCACTGCTGGAGAAGCAGGGTATCCAGTTCTCATTTTGATGTTTTACACATCCACCAATGCTTCATAGTAAACATATCCATGTTCAGATCCCTGAACACCACCAACCTTTAACAAGAAACAGGTGAAGCAAAATCTTCTGTTACCAAGACTATAATTAACTAAACAGGCTATGATGCACCTTGCCAAAAAAATGGGAAAATAAGCAAAATAAATACTCAAAATATTGGCTGAATTTGGCTCTGAATATACCCCGATGTAAAACAAAGAGAACATGGACAGACCTTTCGTGCACTTAGAGTGGGTAAACTCCATGTGGGTGCTGTGTTTTGAGACATATAACCAAAATTTTGTTGGAAGGAGGTTTATATGAAGATCACAGATTTTGCCATATTGATGCAGATTCCAAAAAGAGTTCTGGGACATGCAGCAGGAAGCAAAAGCTCCTAAAGCTCTTGACTTTCAAGAGAATTGTGGACAATACAGGATGCATGAAGATATTTCTTTCTCTTAGCACTCTTCATACCCCTCTTAGAGGGAAATACACTGAACATGAATAAAAGTTCTACTATCTTTCATCTTTCTACTCCTCAGAAACTGGGCAAGCTTTCAGCCTGCAACTGCCTGTTACTAACTTTAGCTTGTTTAGTTGCTTTTTTGTACCCATTTAACCATTTCTTATGTCAAATGCTCCATGCTGACTACAGAGCTGGCAAGTCTGAAAATGTTTACTTCCTCTGTGTCTTTAGTTATTTTTTAGTCTCATTTGTTATTTTCAAAATCATAATACACAGGAGACAGGATAGTTTCCCCATCAAAACATAAGACTGATATGAGAATACACTTAATGCCTAACTAGTCAACAGTTTAGGAAGCATATGGCTGTTACACTGAATTCTCCCCCCCCGCCTCCCCCTCCTTCCCCCTCCCCCCCCCTCCCAAAATATTTATTTGCTTTGATGTAAGAACTATTCTGAACTTCAGCATCTTCTTATTAATGTCAGGTTGCTTCAGAGAGCTGCACAAGGAGATCCTGTAGCAACCCATTAGATCCCAGCAGCATGGATTACTTTGTAGTCTAGGATTACTGATTTCCAAGGCTGAGTGACTCAGAATGCCTTCGAGATTCCTTTCTCCTATGTACTAAAGTCTATATATAAAGATACAGTACAAACAATCTATTATATACCTTCTTTTGTTTAGATTTCAATTAGATGCTTTTTATTTTTTTTAGGAAAGGCAAGGGTATTTATTTCAGAAAGCCTAGAATGTTAGCTGTATGACAAAAATCCTTTTGCAGATTTTTTGCTATAAAAGGAAGCTCTGTTTGATGTACATTAGAAATAGCCCAAAGCTACATGACAGTAATGCAAAGCAACACAATTTGTTTCCTATTGTCTGTTCCTATGGCCTGTTCCAATTGTCAGGGTTGGAGCAACATTTTGGATGAGATATCTAAATATTGATTAGTCTCTTAAAAAAAAAAAAAGACCTTATTTTAATTCCCTCAAACAGATTTAGAATACCTACTCTAACACACACACACACACACACACACACACACATATATATATATATATATAAGTTGTTTTATTTTTTTTCTGGAACTGTAACTTTAATCGGCCCTTAAAAGTAACTTACCTGAATCAAGTTACCTTCTTCCTTCTAATCTATACTATCTGAATTTATACACAAACACACACAATAAATGGGTTGCAGCTGAGGGAAAATGATTGACTTTGTATATCTCTAAGAACTCTACCTGATCCAGGCAATACCTGTCAAGACCACAATCTTCAGAGGACTACACAAGCTGACCATGAAATTAGGAACAGATTACAACAGAAATATGGTAGATACACTCATGGTAGCTCAACAACATTCTGTTGTTCTGTCTCAAAGCCCATTTCTTCCCCAAAAATTCCTTCTCCCTCACTTTACTTTTAAAAAAGCTGAATGGAAAAAACAATAGAAATAACAGAATTCACTCAACTAAAAATAAATTTTTCACAGAAAAAAAAGAATGCTATCAGATAAAAAGAAAAACTTTCTAACGGTGCCCTTTGTGGTAACCTCAATCATAAAATAAATAGGAATATCAAGAATGAGAAAATGAATTTTCAATCAAATAAATAAAAAAATAAATGCATATCATGTCTTTCCAGATTTGAAGAAGGCAGATTGAAAAAGTAATCCTTTCACATTCAACTCATATAGCACAAAGTGAGGAAAAGGATGCATCCTGACAGATTTATGGTCTAATAGCACTGAGAATTTCCACATTTTTCAAGATTAATCACATTCAGAAGGGGCTTAGCTTTGGAGCAGGATATATATATATATTTATAGATTTTCCATCATTCTTCCAGTATGAAGTAGTGAAACACTAGGCTACCTTTTTTTTTTTTTTTTTTTTTAAGCAAAGCAAGAACTGATGCACTTCAGGCTGGCTGCAGAAATACAGACACAAAGTCCCAGAGAAAGTGGAAGCAAGCTCTCTAGTTCTACAGGTAGCACACAGGTGATTCAACCCTGGCCCTGGGCACAGGGCTGCAAAAGTGTGATGCTTGAGTGGCTTCAAAAGAGGCTGTGGCACCTCCTCAAACTTTCTCTACCGTAATTAAAAGGAGGATTGTGCTCATTTACTTTGCTCTGTGACAAATATGATACCAGTTGTTTCATAGAATCATGGGAGTCATAGAAAGGCTTGGAGTGGAAGAGACCATCTAGTTCCAACCCCATGGGCAGGGGTGCCAGCCAATGGACCAGGTTGCTCAGGGCCCCATCCAGCCTGGCCTTGAGCAATTCCAGGGATGGGGCATCCACAGCCTCTCTGGGCAAAGAGAGAAGTTACATTCCATCACAGCAGTGTGCTGGTATAGATGGATGTGACTTTCTGAAGCACTTCTATTGCTGCTCTGACCTGGCTGAACATAAATCTTCTTCCTGATTGAGAATCATTTTAGGAGGTGTCATCATGGCTGGCCCAAGCCAGGCCTGATCTTGTCTGCATTACACCTTGCAGACACAACTTCAGTCCACAGTGCCAGCTCAAGGCATCTCAGCAGCGGAGAAATAATTTCATTTCAGTTTTCCTGCTCCAAGACTGAGGAATGAGATTTGTCAATTCCAGCTGAAAAGAAAGGGAAGGAAGCATGGTAAAATCAAAGTCAGACATCAGCGACAACCTAAAGAACAGCCACAGAGTTTCCTGAAAGCAAGAGAAGGTGAGAGCATTGGCTCTACTTCTGGTGGAAGGAGAAGGGCTCACCAGCACTCCCTGCTCCTGACATGTACCCAGCAGTGCCCTGTCAGTGCAGCAACCACTGCAGCTTTTCAGGGCTCAAAGGCACAAGAATTCAGTTGCAGTCCCCCAGTGGCTTTAGAGGACTGTGGCTTCTCCTGTGCCATTCTGCAGTGACCTGCTCTGCATCTCCTGATGGATCCCACCCACCAGCTGAGTGTCTCTGCAGGCTCAGACACTCGTGTGTTCAGTGTTTATCACTTTTCCAGCAAAATCAACTCTTCTGGGCCACACATGGGGAAACGGGGGAGAGGTTGAGTTCTTCATGTCCAAGAATAGTTTCCTTTTCAGAAGGAAAAGCTAACTCTAATGTCTTTCAAAAATTAGTATTACATATGGCAAAAGAACCTTCAATAGACATTCTAAAGTGCCACTTACCACTATAATTCAACTAGCAATTCAATTTTCCAAGGTCTAAATTCAGCATATGATGTGTAAAAAAGACACAATTCAAAGGACATATGAATTAAATGGAAATGCAAGCCTGTGTGATTCATTCCATCAGCATCATCAGCTTCATAAATGCAGGTTCAGAATACCCAAGGTCAATATTTCTCAGTTATAAAAGTGAAAGGAAACTGCATTCATGAAGATCAGCAACAATTTCAGAGCTGTAATGAGGGATCTTACAGAAGGGAACAGCTCCTTATTTTCCCCACAAGGCATGAAAGGTAACTATCACTGCAAAAATCTGAGTGTCAAAATAATCTATGGTTTCTCTGTTATCTGAATCTGGATTCTCCCACATAATCAAAAAAGAGCCAGGAAGAAACAGAAAAGCTTTTCTATTCCCATTTCTTCACTCATTTATGTTCTTTACGTTTTCCCAAACCTTTCTGCACTGCACATTACTTTCATTGACCCTTTTCCATTTTTTTCTGTCACGCGGTGATACTCCCTGTAGCTTCATTCTTAGAGCGTGCTGACTTTATGGAATTTTAGGATAAATCTGTGAATTTGTTATAAAGTACTCTCTGCTTTATAATTACTATTTTTCAGGAGTATTTGCTTTTAAAATTATGCAGACATCCAGATGTGAATTTGGAAATTATATTTGAAGCAAAGATTAGTTTGGTGTTGAGTTACTAAATGTGCAGTGACCACATTTCTGTTGATTTAATGAATGCTGCAGCTGACTTCCCAGTTCATAACAGAGTTTTCATCTGATTATTTCTCCTATCTACATGAACACAAATTGTCTTAACACTCATTGCCCATAAATGCAATGGCAAAACTGGAAAATATTTGGTCTTCTGCACTGATTTCATTATTGCTTATTAACCCACCTCTCTTACAGTGCTGCTTTGCTTGCCTGTGAGCTGATTGTCTTACCTAAGAGCTGTATTGTTAGTAAAACACCACTATTGTTCTGCTGTTGGGTCACTCTGTTCTCACTTTGTCCAACTCCAGCTTAAAAACTCGTATGTTCAGTGCCAAATGCTACATTGAGAGAATCTCTCTGACATCTGTGCTGCTTTTTCACTATTCTGTCTCCTCCACCTGTGCAAGATATGCCCTACTATAACAACATTATGATATTTACTTTCCTTTTGCTTACACTGTATTCTGAGAAGAAGGCTATAGAATATTTTCTTAAAAATTTTAGAGCATATTTTAAGTATTTGTTTGATATATCTCTCATACAGTCTTCTATGGCTGAAAATGTGTTTGAAGACTCATTAAGGCCAACTCTGCTCTTACTAAGCTTTTAAAAAAATTACTTTAAGCTGTTCTTGTAGCATATTTCACTTATTAATTCCCAAGTTGAGCCTCATAAATTATTTAGCTCTTATAACTGAATATTATATATGAATGTAGTAGGTTTTTTGATTTACTACCAAATCTTCAAAAATTTGTATCGGTTTCCTTACTGTTCACATAAATCCTCTTGGATTTTTCTGTACTGCTTTGATTGACATGATTTTTGTTGATTTTGCTTCACATGGAAGAGTCATGAGCTTGTTGGAGTTGTTTAAAATGATTTTTGAAAAAGTGTATTTTTGTTGATTTCCTTTTGTTGATAGATCTCTGTATTTAGCCATGCTGAAGGGTTGCTTCTCTGGAAACTATTTTTTCCAGAATTCATGATTCTGTCCTAGAGAAAGGGCTTCAAGAAGTCAGCATTGATGGCCTGTGATAAGTCAAGCCTTTCTGCATGTAAAACTTACAGTTTGAAAATGCTGCAGTAAACAGCACCACTCCTAGACCCCTGCAGTTAAATTTCTCTTTTATTTTTCAGAGTTGTTGTTTTCTTCTTACGTTTTATCTACTTTCTTATCACATATAGTTTGTTATATTTGGTTTGAGGATTAAGATTGTGCTGTAGCCATATATTCATGTAAGATTTTTCCGATACATATATGGTACCTGGTAGCTCTGTTGGGAGAATTCCAAATTACTTCATGAGGAAATATAATTCATGAACTCCTGTGCCAGAAACAATTCAGACATCTATGCATCATTCTAGTTTGGAAACTCATGCTATATTTGTACATTTATTCTGGGTTGTTTTTCCAGCCACTGGGTCTGAAGTTCCTCATTGTCCTACTTGCTGGAGACTTATTTAAATAAGTTGGGGTTGGAGTTTATGTGAAAACAGGAGAAGTTCCTGCCTAGATTCCTTGCTTAGTACAGATTTGTTTTTTCTTTCTTTTTATTTGTTCGTCAAATTTTTTTCATAATCTAAAAAAAAACCTTCCCGCAATTACATTTAGATAATCTTACAGAATGGAATGAGACATATTCAGTCAGTAAATATTTCCTCAAATTAATTATTTTCCCATGAAGTCTTTGACAGAACATGTTTTGAACATAACTGAAAAAAGTGCCAACAATATTTGTAACCAGGAGGTTCTCATATCCCCAGACTGTGTGCCACTAAGAGGTGGCATGTTCAGTTAGATATACCAGCTGTGGGGGGTTTTTGCCCTATGCAGCCTCATTGCATGTTCCAGGCACTCAGCAACAGGACAAGGGGGCTCGGGCTCAAGCTCTGACAGGGGAAATTTAAGTTGGAGATCAGAAAAAAATTCTTTACGGAGAGAGTAATCAGGTATTGGAATGGCCTGCCCAGAGAGGTGGTGGATTCACCATCCCTGGAGGTTTTAAACTGAGATTGGACGTGGCACTGAGTGCCATGATCTGGTAAAGGGACTGGAGTTGGACCAAGGGTTGGACTTGATCTCGGAGGTCTTTTCCAATGCAATCGATTCTTGTGATTTTCTGATTCTCACTCCACTGAGTTGTGCTTAAACCTGCAAAATAAACTTTCATCTCTACTTAGTCAAAGTTACCAACGCTGCCAAATCTTTAAATAAAATACAACTTTTGTTTGAATTTAGAGGCTGATATGCCTTCCCTTATAGGTAGTGATCTCTGGGTGCCGTAGCCAGTTCCAGTCAGTGGCAGACAGCACAGGGGCCATTACCATAACTGTGTTAATTTCAAATATTTCATAACTTCTTTTTTTTTTTTTTAGTACAGTTTGGTTCATATGAACTATGAGTTAGTAGCACATGTTTTTATTTCTCTTCTCTCCAGTGACCAATTTGTATTTTCTTTCTTGTTGTACACGACAAGAATATACTGCCATGTATTCAATAGAGAGCTGAAGCAGAGCAAGTGAAATTGGAAGGAGGCTTTAGGAATACAGTTATGTTCACCATATGGTAAGAGTTATTATTATGCAATTTACAAAGGTACTGTGCTAAGCTGAAACATTTAGAAGGGTCTTCCTAAAATTCTAGATGCTTTTAAACAATTCATCCAGATTCCTAATCCCTGAAAGGCCTTTTGGACCATTAATCAAGTCATGCTGGCTTTTGCCCTACACATTTTTCTTCAGACTAATCCACAGAAACAAGAAAATAAATTACACATTAAAATTTATGAGCACAAATTTTTCCTTCCCTCTAAATAACGTGTGCCATTTTCCCTGGAGAAATTCCCTCCTGCATAAAAAATTAAAGCTTTTAAGCAAAGAATAGTTCCATTGTCAGTAAGAAAAACAGAAGCATTGCCATAGTCATGCTATTTTCAAATATTTCATAACCTTGAATACTATATTGTTCACGTGAATGAGGGCTTAGTAGCATACATAACCATAGTTAGCACCTGAATGTTGTTAAAAAAATATTCCTGGGTTAAATGTTTGGGGTTTTCTTTCTGCCAGGAAGGGGACTTTGTAACAGTTTATTCTTTAAAGAAGCCTCAAAAGGGATATCAAAACCAGAACCTCAAGGCAGCAAACCTTTGAGTTCTTTTGATCTCCTGCTGAAATCAGCAACTGCAGAGCCTGTGGACACTTTGGTTTCCAGTCTAGAGGATGAACTGTGATTGCAGGAGATGATTATTAGCTGGGGGGTAACAGAGAGGCAAACCAGATGCCTGACCTGAGAAAGCTGCCTCAGTTTGCATGAAAATTTTCCTCAGTTTCTGAAGATTCATCAAAACTCAAGAATAGATTGTTATTTTAGTCAAGGGTAACACTTTGTGGTCAAAATGGACTTTTTGAAAATCATAAAAATGTGAATGTAGGCATTTTAAACTCCTACTTGATAAATTACCATAGTATTTTCACTGGAGGTTACTTCAGCATTCTTCCTAACATAGTTTTTACATTTGATTGCTTTTCAAAACCAGATTATTTGTGCAGAAAAGTAAGGACTTTATCTTGGCTTCTGAGAACATACCCACTGCAGCTATCTGCTAGACTGTAAATACACATTTTTGCAAGACAGAAAGTGAAATTGTCTAATGCCAGTGGAGCTGATGCTTAGAAGACAGCTATTTTCTTGGGTCACATCAAGATGAAGCCCTGATTAGTTCTATATTAAGCTGAATAACTTTATTGTGTCCAACATCTGAGACAAGCAGGCCTTAGTTTTAGCACAGTGTATGTAAGAATGTTACTGATACATCACTAATGTGGCTTTCCAGTTTTAGAGTGGAAGGACCTGCAGAGGAACAACCCACCCACGGCTGCTGAAAGGCCTCACAAAGCAGAGAGCAGTGGGCTGACACTCCCTGGGCAATCAACCTATTCAATTGAATTACACCTTACTCTTGCTCTGATAGGTTCGTCCCTCTAAAAGGCAGGACAAGGCGGGAAATATTTTATTTGAATTACCTGGAAAACAGCTTTACTGAGCTCAGCTGAGTATTACATGTAAAAGAAATAAAATAATTTTAAAATCCTAACTTCAGAATAGGCTAGAGTCAGACCTGCAATAAGCTGTCAAGTGGTTTTATTCTGTACAGTCCAAAGACAGAAAATTTCACTTTTTCTGAGTTATACAAAAATAGCATAAATATAAAATATTAGAAGTTATTAGAAAGTTTTACTTTCTCATTTTGCCTTAGACCTTACTTAGGAAACTTGACTTTTTCAAACTAGGTGGGATTCTAAGGCCAGATTATCAGACAAATGACTTAGATTTTTACTTAGTAGTCAGACATCAAAGTCAAACTTGGAAGGAAAATGTGATCCATTTGTAATAGACCACACTAATAAGTCTAAAAACTACAAAATTCATCATGCAACTCCCCCTTTGATCTTGACTGCTCGGCTCCTACTTTTCAATTTCAATGTAAAATTGATTTTTCTATGCAAAACAGAGGTTTCCCATGTTGTACAACATACAGAAGAGAGCCTGGTATGCTCCAGAAATGAGTGCTGTCACTTTCACTGGGATCATTAAGCTGTACTTGGAAAAATGTAGAGAACATGAAAGTCTGTCTTGACTTAGTTCCTGAGCTTTCATCCAGAATGAGATTTAGAGAATCCAGGAGACAACACTGCTTCATACTTTCTGGCAGAAAATTGTTTCCAGGAAAAAAGAGGTTGGTTTATTTTTTGAAATAACTGAGTGGCACTTTGGGGCAGGTTGGGAATGAGAAGACCTTTCACATCAAAACAAAATTAAAAAGGTATGGATAGTCAAAGTTAGATAAATGTTTTTGATGTAGTCGCCTTCTCAATTTGACTAGAAATAGGCAAAATTTCAGGTTTGAAAGAAAATAAAAACATGAATGCAATTATTTTCTTTCAGTCTTTTCAGATCTGCTTTTGAGATTGAAGAAGTTTAGTAAAGCCACTGAGATTTTGGATGCTTAGTCTAAACCAAAATTAACAGCCAAAATTTAATATCTATCTTGCTATAAGTATTGGAAAGAAACATTATCCTTAACATAAACTGGTACTGCTTGTTCTCATAAATTAGGGGAGGAATTGGGGAGGTTATTATTTTGGTTTGTTTGTTTGTTTGAAAACTTAAATATGAAAATTGCCAATGACTGTGGAAATGGACACTCATAATACCAGCTTTTCGTGTTTCTCTTGATAGGCTTAATCAAAGTATCTGATTATAACCCTTCCCTTAGCACTGCATGTATTGTCTTCTTGGTAGCACAATAGATGTAATTTCACTCTTTCAGACTAAATGATTTTCATGGTAATTTCATTGCCATTATCCATCCCACACATGGTGGTTTTGTATATAAATGTGTCTGACCCATGGCTTCTAACTAGTAGTCTGCAAAAAAGGGTAGCTTTCAAACAGCAAAAAGGTAGAACTCGCAGCAGAGCTAAGAGCAGCAAGTACAGACAAAAAGAAACAGCTTGGACACAACAAATTGGCTAAGCAGAGGCTGAGTTAGAGGATGATTATGAGACCACACCTGATTACTCTTCAGGGGGAATAATTCTTGTAAACATATCATGTAAGTTAGTCTTGCTAGATTATTCTACAAATTAAATATTTCATTTTTGCAAAAGTCTGATGCATCTAAGGTTTCTCTGTCAAAGATAAGAAATTTAATGTGATTCCCTCTTGGCTCCAGTATTCCAGTATTCCAGCTTTGGAACAAAGTAGTAAGAGATGTGCAGTGTCAGAAGAGCAGACCTTCCCATTAACTGGAGGCCATAGAAACCAGTAATCCATCCGAGGAAACCTACTGCTATTCATGTAAGAATGCTCAGTTCTAGTACTATTGGACGTATCCAAAGGAATGTCTCTTCAAGTACAAACGTTGCCTTCTTCAAAGACATAAAGTTGGTGAATTAGTGTTGCATAAACAGCATATGGAAGTGTATGATGAGGCTGGCACAGTGAGATGGATACTCTGCCTGAAAATGGGAGACCTGAGTTAGTTGTCTCCCTTTATGTGGCTGGATTGGAAACTTGAACCAATGTCTCCCACCTTGTCACTGTGTACCATAAACAGACATATTTAGTTTTGTCACTCTGAAATTGTTCTTATGCAAAACATATAAATGATTGCTTGTCAGAGAGGACTGAATGGGCACTTCAAAACCCTGGAGGGTGATGACACATATGTGGGCTAGAAAACATAGGACTTTTGCTTTACTTTAAAAAAACTGCATTAAAAAAGAGTGATCTCACTGCTTTTGCCCTCCTGGGATTTTTTTCTTCTCCAGTCTACAATGTGTTGCTGCTAAATATTGAAGAGATTTTACTGGGCTCAAACATTTTTTCCTCTTATCATTTGTCCTTTCACCAATCAGGTAAGCTGCCTTGTCTGCTGTGCTGGTAGAACTGGCCTTACTGTGTACAAGGTTTCATATGACTGTGAAATACTCAAATTAAGTCAACATTGCACCTAAAATTCTTCCAAAGGCTTCAACAACTTGAAGAAAAATCCACTAAAATATAATGGTCCATGCTTATATAACTACAGTCAGGCATTAAGGATCTGTGCTCAAGAGCAAAGCTTATTTCCCTAATCCATGGTAAGAAATACCCCTTCATTCTTCCTTGGGTGAAATAGCAGGAGCTCTTCAAGTTGTTTTCAAAGCATCTTTTGCTTATTTAGTGTTGGTATTCTTATTCTAAATTTCACTTTATTATGTGTGCTTGACACTTCTAGAATGCTGCTGAGGGGGCAAGTAAAGGATATGTTGTGCCTCTGATATTCCCAGTCCTGATTCCCTCATGGCTTTCCCCATGTTTGGTGAGGATGCCTTTTTGTGCCTGTTCCAGTGGAACCACTTACCATCCATTTCAGCTTGACGGTCAGAGCATGGGCTGCCCTTTGTTTATTCCTGGTGCTTCATTTTCAGAGGACATTGAGGACAGCAGTCCTTGAGCCCATCCTCAAGGCCTGGCTGAACTTCTGGGTGAGGCTTGGCAGTGTCACGAGGTGTCCCAGAGCCCCTGTAGTCCCTGTGTGACAGACAGATGATGGGCTGTCACTAGTCCACAGATGGGACTGTTGTCATGGAAACAAAAGTACATAGAAGTACTAAAATTAAAGCTGGCCAGACAAGCTTGATAGTTTTTATGCACAAAACTGAAGTCAGGGAGGGCCTTGGATTGGATTTTAGTCAAGCATTTGCTAAGGAGGATATGTAAGTCTAGGGAGAAAATTAAATCACTTTGTCTTAGACAACAAGACAGTTGGTCTAATCAAGCTGGCTTGTGACCTCCTGACAGTGAAAAATTAAGAAAATTTATTAAGGAGAGAGAAAATGTCTGGTGATACCCCACTAGAATAGGTATTGGGCTACCTGTTTAAAGTTTCTTAAAACATATCTACATAATCCTATCAAGAATAGTGAGTTATTCAAGATATATGTAGAAGACAGAACAATTTTGATTGCTTCACTACAGTAGGAAATAGCTAATACTTATCCCTGCACTAATCCATGTGAGGGGTGTGTGGGTGTTTAAGAAAATACATGGCCAAATTTTCCAGCCTTCACAACTCAAACACTTTGGGCTTTTACCTGCCAAGGGAAGCTTTTTTGTAGATGATCCTGATTTTACATGTCTCCTTTCATGAGAAATAGGATAAAGGCCTAACAATTGGGCCTTAGTTTCACTGGGTGGAGAATCCAAGTCCTTCACTCCCAATTTTCTCACATTCATGCCTATGTTTCCCATTATTTCCTTTATCACAGCCACACCAAGCAGCAGCATAACAGATTGCCCAGGGCTGTAGGTCCCTGAGCTGATATCCAGCAATGCATTGAGGACACAAAATTCTTCTTCATTATCAGCTACCTCAATATATAGTGGCAACTTTATTCAGCTGTGTTAGCATATGCATGACTAAATTAGACTCCTACTAGTAATATCTACGATAGAAAAAGTTGATTATTCTCGTTAATCTTCTTTATAAAAATATTATTCTTACTATGTGCTCTCCATGCTGACACCTCAGCTGTGGAAAGCACGGTGCTGATAAGGTGACCAGACTATGTGGAAACACTTGGGATGGCTGTAGCTCTCTGGTCTCTGACTCTGCTATTAGCAATTGATGTCATCCAGCTCTTGCAAACATCAACTTTAAATAACAGCAGCAGCTAAACTCATAAATACGTTAGCAGTGGAGATTTGTTTACAGTTGAAAATGTGGTGAAATAGCCTGAACAACTGTTTCATTATAAATCCTCAAATGGTCACTGTTTTCTGAGACAACTATTTCACTAAGTTTCTGAAAATAGAGAACCTCTGAGTCATCAAAACTATCTTGCCAGTCACTGAACAGGGTTTTTCAGAGAGCTGGTTTTATCTTAGAAGTCTTCCTCACAGTCTTCTATCTATTATTCAAGTAACAGCATTTTCCTCTGTCCTTGAATTATTTAAACTGTTGTGCATGCAGACAAACACACTTCCCAGCTCTGCAGCAGGATTCTATTCCAAGCAGATATTTGTGTCTAATAACATGTCTTAGCAAACGTAAAGACTTAATATATCTCATTGTGATATTTCTTGGATGCAAACCCCATCAATACTATTTAAAAAATACTTGGAGCTTTCACTTTAGATTTTCTATACTAATAACTTTTTTTTTGTAAAGGAGCCAATCTGGCTGTGCTAAGTACATATTCTCCAAAAAGTTAATGCATGGAATCTCAGGCTTAAGACAATTTATATTAGTGACTTAAAACTACCATCTTAATCACAGTATTATTGTGTTATTATCATAATTCTCATTAATGCATTTCTTGTAGATAAATTTAAATATGAATCAATGCCCAATAATAACTGATGCCCCTGAGATCAAATAAATTAAGGAACTGGAAAATGTAAATGGAATCTATTTATTTCGAATTAAAGCAGCAGCAGCAGGTTTAAAGAGAGTTCGTTCAGAGACTATTATGCAATTGGAATTCAGGGAGAAAAGCATACTTAATAAATTACATTTCTCTGTGTTGAAGAGATAGCATCCTAACTGCAAAATACATAAGGGTGGTTGGTCTACAGCTACATGTTGCAAAATCTCTATGGTGAGAAAGAGAGAGGGAGGCACATGGGAGAGTAGAGGTGATTATATTCAAAATTACAATGCAGAATGCCCAGTCCAGAAACTAATAAACAAACAAACAAAAAAAGCAAAACAAGAAAAGTCAGAACTGGGTGGATCTGAACTCCAAAACACAGGCTTCAGGCACTGTGGAATTCCTTAAATAATGGAGAGTCTCCATCTCAGTCTTTGCCACCAGGAGAGGAGTTTGCTTAGAATAATACCATTCAAATAATAAGGATTTTTTGTACAGTATTTGACATACCAGTTTTTACAGAATAGGTGTGTTCACTAATAGAGAATCTTCATCCTTTCACTTGAAATCTTTGATGAGACACCATTCAGAGGTGCTTTCAACCCCCAGAAAATCCCGCTTGTGCCACTGATATATTGGTTTGCTGATGTTTCCATGTGGTTTCAGTGGACTGTGGCATTACATCTACTATTTATTGAAAGGCACCAAGTTCAATCTGTTTCATACCTCTTCATGTCAGAGATATCTTGGCTCAAAAGTAAAATTTTTAAAAAGTATCAACAGTGACATAAATTTGGATACTGAGCGTAAAAAGAAGTTTTAGAGGAAATGATTTATGGATTGTACTTTGAAGCTTCTGTTCCATGAAAAAAAAAAAGAAAAATCTTAGAGACCTCTTGCAGCACAGATCATTTCAGAAGTATTTGTTTGGCAAAGGGTTTCAATTTATAAACATTATAAATAAAGTTACAAATGGAGCAACTCCCTCAGTGGCTGAACAAATTAACAGACAATGTTTATGAATCCTGACATACTATGTATATGTAGCCATATTGCACCAAACCTCCTACATTCTGATACATATCTTCTGTTTCTAAGTTATTTACCTTGTGGCAAAATATCATTTTCTCTGAAGCACTGGAAATAACAGGCTTTCAGAGCCTGAGATAAAACAGTGATGCTGCTTCCAAATCAAAACTTTTAGTAAACATTATCTGCAATGACAGTTGTGTAGTGGTCTCA
This sequence comes from Pithys albifrons albifrons, assembly GCF_047495875.1. NCBI lineage: Eukaryota > Metazoa > Chordata > Aves > Passeriformes > Thamnophilidae > Pithys > Pithys albifrons. Next base: position 10,807,550 of record NC_092464.1, read on the forward strand.
ACTGACATTTTCAGGATTTATATCTTTGTATAAAATATCACTTGGAGACCTCAGATTATAGCATTAAAAAAAATCAAGATTAAACTGTACAAGTTTTCACTGTATTTATTGTAGTGGAAAGTCGTTCCAGACCACACTGCTTTGATGGGTAAAACTACTTCTGACTTCCAGCCTACCTGTATTCCTAGACAGTCTGGATCCATTATCTTTCTTGTCACTTATATTAAGTAACACGAGCAGCACTTTGTTTTTATTCTGCACTGATGTATCTCCAAATCTGTGCTATTCCCTCTTCACGTTTGCCTCATGTAGTTGGAGAAGACAAATCTTTTGCACACTCTTTTTCCCTGTTGGTTGCCTGCATTTTTTTCATGGAGACTTCAACATAGGTGGTTAAATTTGCATGCCATATTCCATCAGGGTCCCAGCCATGTCATTAAATGTCCCACGAGGTCATTAAAACTACTATTCCTCTAAAGAAAGGGCCCTGCCTTTCATTTCTGATGGGAGCACACCACAATGGATCAAAATCATTCTCTGACCTCATTTAGCCAGATTTCTTTTCATTTTAGTGCAGAGAGGAAATACGAAGCTACAGCCAGTGAACTAGTTGTACTATCCATATTGTCTGCATATGGTGTACATTACTCTTGCATCAGCTCTGCTCCCAAATTTGCTACTTCAGCCTGAAAAAAGAGCAGTTAATATCTTGAGGACGACAGGAGTAACTGCAGCCAACTAACACAGAACTCCAAAGCAGACTAACTGGGAAAACTGAGCACAAGAGAGTAAATCAAGGAATATTATTTATAGTAAAAGTCATAGCATGCAACTTATTATGGTGTTTTATCCTCACACATTATTGTAAATGTAATAACATAATGTATTAATAATTCCATAAAGATATATCAATGTAAATAAATCACAAGATAGGAAAAAAATACTGTGATAGATCTTAACATTGCAAATCCACAGACCTGGATTCAAAGGTGTTCAAACATTTTTCTTATGACTACAAGTAATTCTGTGTTATATAACAGTGTGCATAAAAAAATTGGAGGAAAGTGCTATTGTAATGCAGCAAAATAATCTATTCCTTTATAATTAGAAAAGCATTTTGAAATTAGCATCCTCTATATCATGAGCAGTCATGAGCATAACAATAGATGCATTTGGGGTTTTTAAGCAAATTATGCCCTCATTTTAGAACACAAAGTGATGTAAGTCAGTTAGTTCTCATGCACTTCTGTGATACTCTGAGGCATGTGTATCCAGAGTGACAGAAAAAGGTTTAATTAAAAAAAATATTGGTTTTGTTCACATTTTCAAAAACCTTGAAAGTTTTTCTATTCTGATTAGTCCATTTTAGGGGAAAACTTAAAACTCTGGGTCTTAACATTGCCTGAAAACTCTCTTATCAGTGTCCATGTTACTAGCATTAATCCAACTGGAGAGAACACTGTTGAACTAAAGAAGAAAAACAAGTATTTCTATTTTAGGAGACACATGAACCTTTCTGGAATTAAAATACGCTGGAAATTTAACCCTTGAAGTGGTCGGAATCTTTTAAATGGTTTTTTGAAGTTTCAAAGGAGCTGCACGTACATTTAAATTTACTGTTACTGCAATTCCATCAAGCCCTGTCAGCCTGAAATCCAAGATCCATGTATATTTTTTGGCCAAAGGGCAGTGCGTGACATCCACCACCTGAAGCAGAGTTTCAAACCTGACGAGCCCCACAGGTCCCCTGCCAAGTAGGGTTAGAGCCAGCTACAGACTAATTTTAGAAGACCAGAGTTTTCCCCAAGTTGAGAAGTAATAATTTTCCTTTAGATTTTTCATTCTTACTATAGTACAAAAAGACCGGTTTGCTTGGATCAAACTGAAACAAAATTGTTTAATCATCTTGCAATGATAAGGATGGTAGTGTTATGAAATGTTTGTGATGTGTGTTAAAAATCAAAGAAAATAACCGACCCCTCCCACCCCAGGACACTCAGACACTAGTGGTGGGATATCCCATTGAATCAGCAACTGTTCTCACTGTAAAACTTCATCTCAAATTATTAATAATTATGCTGAAAATAGAGAATCCTGATTTGTAATCTGTGCTGACTGTTTCAAGCTCAGAAGCTTAATTTTTTCCCAGTGGAAAATCTTTCCTGATTGCTTGTGATGTCGACGTTCCAGAACCGCAATATACAGGTGACAGTTTGCCCTAACCAGCTTCATTCCTCATGGATCTGTAAGACCATCCAGCCCAACCTTTGCATGATTTTTCAACCGCATCCGATGAATAGTTACGTAATAGTACATTTCGTAACTTTCCCTTTCTAGGCTGTTTCCCTAAAGAAAGAGATGGAAGTTATGAGAGACATGGAGGATGGAAAAGAACCAGAGTGAGGAGAGCCTTCCTGGAAACACCATTGCCCATGTGCACCATCTGTGAACTATGGCATAAAGTGAATTTCTAATTTTGTTTTGCCATATTTACTTCATGAAGAAGCACAACACTACAAAGTGTGGCCTTAAACAGAGTACCTTGATTCACTGCAAGAGACCATCTGGGGCAGTGCAGTGAGAAGCAAAAAGAATTGGAAAGTTCTGCTGAGGACCCAGAGTGGCTCTGGCTCCTGCTGTCATTTGCCTCCAGGAACAGTATCTTCATGCTCTGCTTGATGATTCAGGATGTAGTATTTTGTATGGTCCCATTTTACAGGTATGAAGACCAAGCTTTGGAAAAAACAAATTAGAATTTACCAACAAAATGACACATTCTTCAAAATTTTCCTTATGCTTTCCTCTGCTTCTCACTCCCCCTGAAAGCCTCATTTATTTATTCCAAGATAAAACAGAAAAAATCTGGTATGTTTTTCCATTTATGTTCAATTCATCATCTTTAGCCCTCTTTCCCGTGTTTCTCACCAGTCTCTAGTTACTGACCTAAAGTAGATAAATCTTTCTACCTCTCAAAGAGTTCCTTTTGTATATTCTTCAGTGTGTCTTTTTCTTTTTCCATTACCCTTTGGAGATCTCTACAGCTCTGTCCTTTCTGTGTACATATTTTCTAAGTAAATGTCATTTACTAACACAAATTCTCCCCCTGCTTCAATGCCTCATTTCTACCCCATATTCTGTTCCCATAATATGAATCCCCCATTGGATTCATGTATCTGAATGTAGGTATTTATTTCTGAAGCACCTGTTGTAGTGTCTCTGAATAGTCTAAAAAAGAAGCTAATACTATATAAAGAAGTGTAATGTGAAATTAATCCAATTGCTAAAGAACATCTCCAAACTGGCAGCTGAATGGTCACTTAACTGTGCTTCTTTCCTTTCACTATGGAGGGTGACATCTACATTGTAGCTATGGAAAATTAGACAGGATAAACCCTACTCTTTCGTCCAAACTAAAACCCTAGACCATCTCTGACCTTTGTAGATATTTAGGCTCAACTTAGCCAGTATAAAAGTATTATTCTCCATCATATCTTTTTCCTCATTTCTTGTGGACAGAACTATTAAACATCGGATCATACAGGACCACAACCTAACCTCCATATTCTGCTGTCATCTCTAAAATACGCAGTTTCTGATTCATTCACTTATCTCAGACTATTATGCAGGCTCTGCTGTTATGCATGTGGCATGCTCTCTTGGGACTGAGTGAATTCCATGCCTCCCCTCTACACTCAGAAGACCTTTGCAATGATAATTTTCTCTCTCGTTCTCTCTCTGAGGTTTCCTGTCTCCATCATATCAAAGAATATCAAGTTTTCTGGGACAACTCTCCTCCCTCCTGCTGACAAACACCTATGAGACTTTATTGATCTGCTGTCTCATCTTGCATGCTAGACCCAAGATCTCAGGGTTTTGACCATAATTTTGCCCTCATTTTGCTTTTGTTCTGTTTTCTGTGTGGCTACTAAAACAACGAGGTCTCAGGACACATGTTCAGGGAGAACATGTCTCCTCTAGCTCAGCAAATGTGCCAGATTTCAGAAAATTGTCACACTGGAATGTGTGATGGAACAGATGTAAGGATTTTGACCAACATGTTCATAAACTATCTACACTATTACTGAATTGATTTTTCAGTATTTTTTCCCCCAGCAGAAAGGAAGTTTTGCTTACAGAGAAGAAACTGTCAATTTAGAGCACAGTTAAAAAAATACATGATTTGTCCTAAGGCATTAGGCATTAAGGGAAAGGAATTCGAGTGTTAGTGTAACTGTCAGGCACAGAGGAAGAAAGAAACCCCCCAAAATTTATTTATTTGCTTATTTTTAGTTAATTTATTTTCCATTCCTGATTAACCAAATCCAAGAACATGAAGAAGCTGCTGTGAGTATTCTCTGGCTAGCTTGGAGTATAAGGATAATATTGCAGGTGGATTTTCTAATTTCCCTTGTGCAAATAATGCTTTCAGAGCATCGTGCACTGAAGCAAAACAAGACAGTGACAGATGCTCTTTAAGTGTTTCTTAAGTGGACAAATGGCCTTTGTAACACAGTAGAGACTTGTAATGTTACTTATCAGAAGCTGTGAAAAAGCTGACATTCAGCTTTATCTTGGGGAGCTGGAGTTCCACTTCCCTCTTCTGTTATAAAGCAGCAATTAGTTCTGAAAAATATAAAGTTCTGTCTTAGTTTTAGATAAGCAACTGCCACCCCCCCCCCCAAGCACAGAGAGAAAAGCCTCCCTCCTAACACCAGGGAAAGGGAGGAAAAGAGAGAGGAAAGAAAAAAACCACTTCAAATGGCATTTATACTAAAACTACATATATTTTTCACAGAAAGAAAGAGACAATTAGAAGAGACTACAAACATACACTCACACAAGTCTGCAACAAGTTCCCCACCTCAACTTCTTAACGAACACACAAATTCTACTGTCTTAACTACACATTACTTAAGAAGACTTATTCCCCAGGGAGACAAACTCAAGCAGAAAGGAGAGACCCAGAACAACACAATTTACTTTCCTGAGATACCCTGTGAGCCAGTGGTGGGCCTGGCCCTCTCCATCCCCCCTGGGGCAGCATCGTGCATCCTCCCAAGGGGAGGGCTGAGAAGCGACTGCCTTAACCACTCCCACACTGGTTCCTACTTCCCTGGAGATGATGTCATAATGTGGTATGGAATACAAACTTACTGGCTAGAAGAGGTCAGCTGTTAGCTCAGCCCAGCTCAAGTCAGCTGACAGCTTCGGCCTAGTCCACACTTCAGAGCCCAAATCTAGGCCCACCTAGGTGAACCCATAACAAGTACATAAGATCATTAAGTTGCTACATAAGTGATTAACAGTAATTGCTGAAAAGAACAGTAAAATTAAAGGTGAAGCAAACAATGTAAAAAAAATTTCAATTATGCAGTGCTTAGCTAGCTCCAACTACTCAAAGCACTATTCAAACACAAAAAAAAAAAGAGGAGACTAAAAGGAAGCCATTGCCACAAGGGAGACATTGTGCTTCATTCCTTCCTCTGCCTCCTTCAAAAAGCACCACACCTTGTGAACTCTGGGGTATTTCTTCTCCTGTGCTACTTGGAAGGACCTAATGACCAAGAAGGCTCTATTTGTTAATGATTCCTTTTTCCTTTGGTTCCCCAAGATGTTTAGAGAGGTATAGCGATGGTTTCAACCTCATTACTTTCACTTTATTGCAAGACATTCTAAACAGGACAAATTCAAAAGAAAGAGGGATCCTGTTCTACTCTACAAAGGAAGAACAGATGACAAACTGAAGTGATTATAAGATGAAGGCAGATAAATCATAGAAAATATATAAAGTTCCTTGTAAAAGAAATCAGCAAATATAAAGCAACAAAATGTAGAGCTAAAAGAATCGTGTGCGTTTGTGAAGGTAAACACAAGGAGGAAATATCCACATTTAAAAAAAAATTAAGCTAATGTAGAATTAAGAATAATAAAATGCTCTAGTCATGGGAATAGAGTCATTGCATGTTGTCACAGTGGTTTAGAGTTGCTCTACTAAACTAGATATTGTTTTCTGATTTAGCTTTGTTGGATTTCTCCTTGAATCCTGTATCCAGTTCTGAGCCCCTCACTTTAAGAACATTGAGATACTGAAGCATGTCCAGAGAAGGGTAGAAAGACTCATGAAAGGTCTAGAAAATATTTCTTATGAGGAGTGGGTCTCAGGGAACTCAGGTTGTTTAGCCTGGAGAAAAAGGGGAGACCTTATAGCTCTCTACAACTGCCTGAAAGGAGGTTGTGTCAGGATGGAGGTCAGTCTCTTTTCCCAGGCAACCAGCAACAGGCTGAGGGGAAATGGCCTCAAGTGGCACCAGGGGAAATTCAATTTGGATACTAGGAAAAATGTCTTCATTAAAAGAATGGTTAAGCATTTAAACAGGTTTCCCAGGGAGGTGGTGGATTTAACATCCTTAGAAGTGCTCAAAAAATGAGTGGACGTGGCACATTAGGATTCTGGTTTAGTGGGCATGGTGGAATTCAGTCAAAGTTTGGACTTGATGATCTTGGAGGTCTTTTCCAACCTTAATAATTCTGTGATTCTATGAATAGAATGACAATATTTGTTAAAGAGAGAAATCAGTTACAACTGTTTGAAAAGGATGGCCACCTTTGGAATTCAGTAGACACATGAATTGCACCTAAGCTCCTTTTGGAGATACACTATTACTACAGCAAAGAACCAAAATTTGAAATGATGCCTAGATGTAATGCCAACCATCAGATTTAAGTGGTGGAAATCTTCTCAGAATGCAAAAGCAGAGTCTGAAACTATAAAAGTATAGCAAAATATAACCGTAAGATGTAGTAGGTGGCAAGTCTCAGTTTGTTGTGCCCTGTTCTTTCAGCTTACTTACAAAATGTAGATGTACCTTCTTTACAAAAAGATAGATAAGCTGTTCCTGGGCAGATCCCACACTGGCATCCCTGAGATTTTAACAGGCTACTGAATGTGAATTCAGTTCTTTAATATTGTCATTATGAAGCAGAGTGGCAGAAGGCCAGCAATCACTAACTGGGGAACGATAGAGATAATTGCAGATAACTGCAAGCTGAACAGTCACCAGACAACAAAAATTCTGTTTCATTATGGCTGACTTCCATCCTGAATTTCAGTTCAATTTAATCTGTTCAGAACAGCAGAAAGTTGGAGCGTAACAAATTCTTTCCAAGGCGACTGCTGGAGCACCAGCTTATGGGCTTTGCTCAGCTCTGGTCTCCTGTGCTGGTGAACAGCGGCCACAACTCACAGTGCTCTGCGTAAACCAGACTGGCAGCCTGGTTTGTTACCCAGTACAACTCTCCTGAACTCCCATGGAGACTTTTCATGGAAATCTTTCAAGTTCTAAAGGTTAACAAGTTACATCTGAATTACCCTTTCTAAGCTGATCTTCAGGTGCTCTAGGTGCTGCCAGACATGGAAAAAGTAGAGATGGGCTTCTAGACAGAGTTCTACAGGACTTTTTGCAGGGAAAGAAATGTCAGGTAAACTTCGTATTCCACAAGGTCTCAACTGCAATTGTAGGGTTACTGCTTTCTACTATATGTTGTAAAATACACCTGGCACATGCCAACTATTTGTATATATTTCTATATTGACACTCATGTCACAGATATAAAGTTTCTTTTATTATATATATGAAATATTTTTTGATTGTAGCAATGCTGTAAATACCACATTAAACACTAGAAAGAGAACGAGTGGTCTCTCTATACCACTAAGCTTTCTCTAATAGAGTCCAGCAGTTTATCTGTTAGCACTGATAACCAATACCCTAATTCTCAATGTCATAAAAAAGACAAGGCTAATGAGCAATAATAGCACTACCTTTTCTGTCCTAAAAGAAACATAGGATCAGAATAATGGAAATACATCTTGGGCCCATCAACACAAAGGTACAGCTTGGGTGGTCTGGAGTCCTCCATCACAACTTCATCCTTTCCTCAGCTCAGAGCAGGGGCTACAGCAACCCTGTGGAAATGCTGGTATGGCACTGAACATCCTGCTGCTCGCTCTCATCAGCTTGCAAAGCTCATTTTTACATAGTCTGTCTCCAACACTAGAAAGCTGGTCCCATATATGATAATCTTGAGGATCAGACTTACTCCAAAATAGCCTTAAAAACCATAGGACTCCAGAAATACGTCCTTTACTGCAATGACTTCAGAGCCAGAAAGACATCCCTCAGTTTTCATCAGACACTTGTAAACAGGCACATCTTTTCCCGCTGTTCCTCTTGCTGTCTTGAGTTGTCTCTCAAGGCCTCATGAGGGACAATTGTACCATTTTACATTAACAGAGTAAAGTGGAAACCATCATGGATTGCAGAAGTAATATTCAGTATGTTTTAGTGATCTGATTCTTGTCATGCACAAACACATTTTAAACTAACCCACTGCTTGCACTGGACTGTTGGCTGAACTAAAACTATAAAAAGAAATATTTGAGACCATTTCTATGAAAAAATAAAGAATGGGAAATTAATGTACATTCATCATCTTTGCTGTCTGTCAGTTGCTGTCTGCTGTAACTGATCTTACAACATTTGATCAAATAATGTGTTTATGAACATTTAAATTTTGCAACAGGAATCAGTGACTTGGGAGGAAACAGTATGCAGTAAGACCTGATTCAGAACATTGATCTTTACAATCTTAATATGACAACTTCACTGCTTTCAGAAATCAAAAAGAAATCACAGGATTTGATATAACTTTCAAAAATAATTCAAAATAATTCAAAATTTAGCACTACCTAGTGATATTAATGCATAATTCATTAACAGTGAGCATGAAATCTGTTGTGAAATTTTCTAATTAATAACCTGTAAGTTAGTCCTCTCTTGTATTGACATGAGTGTTATAAATCTCTGTGGTATTTTGAGTAGAGTATTTTTTGGCATTCAGTGTTCTCTAGGCAGGAAAACCAATTTTTTTGGAAGACAGGACTGCAATTCCACAGCAAACATTTTAAATAGTGGGCACAGGACTTTGCTAATGTGAGACAGCTCCCATTATTTCAAATGTTATTCCAGGTGAATTGAATCATTCAACAGGAAATTTTGCATATGTTTTCCTTCTTTTCCTGTGCTTCTCTGACAGGGAAATGGCTGTCCTGCCAGGGTGGAAGACAGCATCTGGAAAACAGAGTGAAAAAGGGAAAAAATGCTGCAGGTTGAGTTAGGAGACTTGTACTTATGAAAACAGAATTAAACCAGAGCTCTATCACAGAAGAGGTACAATGAGCTATCATTCTATACATTTTAAAGCTGCTCCTGTATCTCAGGAAATAACAGGGAAATTACTGGGTTTATTTTCTCTGTAGCAGAAACTAGATTAAACATTTTCCTAACAGAACTAGATTTCCAATTTAACCATAAGGCAAAAGAATTGTCTTCATTGAGTAAAACAACCATTTTGGGGGGTTGATGAGTGCATATGAAGTATTAAAAGATAAAATGAGTTAAAACAAGGCACTTGTTCTTGGCTAAGTCCTGTTAGTGCACAGGCAGAGGACTGACCTGGGCCAGTTCCTCTCTGAGTAAAATGAAGCCCTTCCTCTTTATCATTTCTTCTTTGGACTTGTACCCACAATATAGAGAATAAAAACCCATGCAGGATTTGATAGGAAAGCAGTTTAGTTGCTTTTGAATAACTCCTCATGTTTCTGGTTCATCTTCAGGAATTTAAGAGTATATGAGCATACTCCTCAGCATACTCTGGGAGTAAACTCTGTCTGAAATATTTAAATGAATTAATCACAAAAATAAACAGGAAATACAGAGATAAATGCAGCTTAGAATCTATTACAAGAGATACAAAGAATATTTCTGACTCTTTTCTACTTTCAAAGGGCTGATGCTCAGCCTCAGTGATATGAAACAAGTGAATGTAATGGTAATAATAATATTCATGGATTCTCCTTTAGCTCCCCACAGAGCAGAAATGAAAAATAAAGTAACCCAAGATGGGTTTATATTCTATTTGCTTGTACTGAGAAATGTGTCATGGAACTTGGCAAACTTTCTCAGGTCACAGACTTTGCTACGACAGTGCAAAGTGAGCAGTTTAACAGAGTGAGCAGAGTGAAATAAAAATAATCATTTCCTACCCTTTAATCATGAAGTGTTCCTAAACAGGCCACAGATAACCCCTTCAACGTACTACAGAGCGGTGGCTGTAATTGGGGTTTGTTAAAACCACGCAGTAAGAAGGCAGACAATTTAGTAGGTTTTAAATTGAATTTGCATTTCCATGGACAGCCTCAGCTTATGCCTTTCACTTCCATAAACTGAAGAGGAGGACTGGTAGATGCTCTCCAGACATGTAAAAAGTGCTTCCTCACTAGCATCATTGCCTCCTCGGGGCTCTGCTTATCCAGTGTCTAAACCATAGGGGGAAAAGCCACCTGAAATATTCTGCTTTTCAGGCTGCTGTTTGAATTAACCCCATTGGGATGCTGAAGGTAAGCTTCCCTATTCTCTTTGGAACACAGTATTGTCTCTGAGATCCTTTCTCACTCTGAGAAGTCAAATAATCATTACTATAATCTCCCTGTGATTTAAATAAAGGTTAGGGCTGCAACTACTTGCAAGCCATGCAAAAAGGGATGGCTGGAAAAGTTCATCTAGGCTTTAATTACAGCTAAATTACTGTTAACATTTGACAAGGTTACCAGGTGAGTATTTCTGGGTGGTTTGTGGTTTTTTTTGTTTTGTTTTGTTGGGGGGGTTTTGTATTTTTTATTTTTTTACAACTACTAAGTATTTCAAAAGCAGCAAGATAAGTTTGGTCTGCATGTAAGAATGCAATTATAGCTCTGTTAATCATCCAGAAATCATCTGCTTGGGACAGTGTGATAAATAACAGGCAAACTACCCAGCCAGTTCTTGGAAGCAAAGACCCTGCTTTGGAACAGTGTGAAACCACAAATACTAGCCATGTGCAAACAAAAGTGACTTACAGTTTATCATTTATATTCAGACTGCCCTGAAAATGTCTTTCCTCTTCCTGGATCATTAACTTGTCTGAAAAAAAATAGAATCAGACACATATTAGAGGAGGTCAATAGAAGAAAAGCAAATGACAAAAATTAAACAAAACAATAGACTGTGTTATGTTTCCATGGAAAGGCAGCAAAGGAGAAAAAGAAAGGCCAAAAAAAGAAGGATGAAAGGATTAAACAGAACATTAGCAATACTTCAGTAAATGGTGATGTGCTTCTCTTCCCTTTGCAAATGTTTCTCCTGTGTCAAGAGTTACCAGTCCTACCATGGGCAATGGGGAGAGCTCACTCCCCTGAGAGCCTCCCCTCCCTCCTCATTACACACCAATGTATTTATTTTGCAAATTAGCTTCATGATTGCTTTTTTTCATTTCCTATGGCCTCCTCCATGTGTTCAGAATTATGTTAACCCAAGAGAAAAAATGGTTATTGGAACTTACATGAGTGACAGACGATTACAAATGCAATTACACCCCGAGTCTCCATTTGCAGCAAATCCCCTCTCACAGCTCTGAAGCCTCTCAAATCTGAGAGCTCTTCCAAGGAGACGTTTAGCTTGCCATTATCTTTAGAGATATGACTGAGTGAGAAAAGCAAAGTGGATGCTTATGCTTATATAGAAGCCTTGACAAACAGAATCTAAGGCAGCTTTCACGAAAAGTATTAGCCTGGTAATTGCAGAAATGATAAACAGTGGGTAATTGGGAACATGCTACCAATAGGCAAGCACAACAGACAACTGTTGAGTATGTTGTGGTGTCAGGAGAAAGTGAAAATAGGACCTGACGTGACATTTTCTTTATGGTAAAAGTTCAAGGAATAGTCTTGTGCTATCCACTCTGATTACACATGGAAATCCATTCTTGCAGAGTGCTGCTCTGGTTTTTTATGTACCATTAACACAATTGCATTTTGAAGACACAGAGCAGAGTTTGCATTTTTTCCACATGCAATCAGTTTTGGGGGCTATTTTTACCAAGTATTAAAGCCATAAAATAAACATAATTCTAAATATTTGTGAAATATTTTTTCCATGCTGCATTTATATATATTCTTTTACATGTTCTTTTCATTCTGTTTGTTCCCATTCAGAAAAGGAGTTAAAGGGGAGAAAGGATGATAGAAAACAGATATCATATGGATAGTGATTTTCTTACATTTTACTTTTTTGTTATTGTTGGCTGTGCAGAAATAACACTGGTAATAAGGATATATCTTCTTCTAGAAATTTAAGTTAAAAAAGAGAACAAGAAAATGGAAATTTGTACAGAGTTGATGCCTATTTCTTGTGGGTTGTTTTAAAAAGGATAAAAGAGACAGGTTTCATCTGCTGTTCTGATAACAACACATAGAGATTTGTACTGAAAAAGAGCAAATTAGGAGATCAGGAAATAGGTCATAACCATGGGAGTTATGTCTAACATTACCCAAAGAACTCAGCAGCAAAATTATCATTGTTGTAGCATTTGTTGTAGCATAGCCTGCAGGCCAAAGACCAGCCTCTGGTAAATGGTCACAACCCCTCTGAAGTCAGAAATGCTTGCTCAGTTTACACAGGCTGGCCTTTTAGAGAGTCTTGAAAAATATATACTGTTTAGGTAAAATTATCTCAATACGAAGGCCTGGAAAGCCCTTTATGGAGAAGCTGAATATTACTGTCTGATCCATGAAAAGCTTTCCTCAAGACTAAATCAAACCACTGTTCTTAAGCATTTGTTACTGAATGTTACATTTAATAGATAGCAGTATAATTTATGTTCAAGATGTGATATTTGGATTTATAATAAATGTAATTAAACCACAAATTCTTCACTGGACACAGTACCATGTTTAGCAGTGGCTGTAGGAACTTAATTATCAGAGTGATTTCATTTAGTTGTTCATCTCAGCAGAGCAGGCTTGGGGCTCCACGATTTTGTCGCTGCAGAGTGAGAAAGTGTTTGCTGGGGTAACATGGGAAATTTGCTTCTTGGTGCTGTGGGAATCCTCAGAAAAACATGTTTTTGTTCCATCTGGGGAATGATGCTGGTATGTCTGGTTTCTGTTAAATGAGATCTTCTACCCTGTGAAAACACAGCCACAGCCACATCTATTAGCAAGCCCATAATTCTCTCTGGTTCCCTGTTGCAGTGCCTGGATCAGTGGGCAGCCCTTTGGATCTGTGTGTGTCACTGTGGCATGCACTGTGGGAAGCACCTTGTCCTCTGCCACCTGCTCTGGGTTGCACTGAAGATTATCTAAGTGTTAGAAGAAATTAGAGGTAAATAAACTTTTGTTGTTAGAGAGATCTTGACTCACCACTAAACATCTCTATTTCAGGCTTTTGTAATTTGTGTTAGCTGTGAACAGAGTGGCAGACAGCACCAATACTGGTTATTAATCAGTCTTGCTCTTTCATTAGAGGCATTATACTCTTTTCTTAAATTATGTCCAAACAGTGTTACATTTTTGCCTATCTTCTTGTAGCCAAGAGTCTGTAATAAATAGGTTGCTGAATATCTACCAGTGTGTGTATGTATGGCTCACATGCATACAAAGGATTTTGTGATACTTATCAACTGATCATTGGAAAATTGTTTTAAAGTCACTGTTAGCAAGACCTACACACATTTTGATTCATATTTGGCCGGAGCCTCATACATATAGCTGTACCCACAGTCCTAGCAGGATGCCAGAGTTACTATTGGAGAGCATTTACCTAGTAGAAGATGAGGAAGTGGAAGAAGGATTGTTTCTGAAAGTTGCTGTCAAGAAATCTCTGCAGTCCTGAGCTGTGTGTGCAACACCTTGCACATGGAATTCAGCCTCCCCAATCCATCGTAAGGAAGCTACAAATTGCTCAGTCATTTAACTTCATGGAATTAGATGCACCTGCCAAAGGTCACCTAATGAAAACAATTTTAACTTTGGATGTTTGAATAAAAAATCTTTGACAGTAGCCTCCAAAAAATCCACAATTTTTTTTTCCCCCACTGTATTCCTTATGTTCACAAAAAAATCCAAAAAATAATTTCACATGCTAACAAAAAAATACATTATACATCACCTGTTAAATGGAATATGACTGTTTTGCAGTTTTTCCCAGGATTCAAACCTGTGTAAAATCTGTGTAAAAAAAAAAAGTGTCTGTCATATTGGGAGCCCTCTTAGAAGAAAGCAGATTTCAGAGGCATTTGCTGTGAAGTAACACAGATCTCAGCAGCATAGCTGAGCATTCAGGACTGTGCTATCCCTCAATGAATAAACTGGCCTTGGAGTTTAACAACTGGTGGTTTCAAAATATTTTAAAAGCGCAAAGTTTCTGATTTTAATTTAGATGGATGGCACTTTACATGATTACAGTTCTGATGGGCAGGACATGGATTAACATTTTTGTAATGGTTTTCATGATCTATGTTATCCTATTTTTTGACTCTGTAATCCTAAAAGTGAAAAAGACATCTACAATGCTGCATTAACACCCCCTTCCTTTCTGAAGAGCACTCAGAAGCCTTGATCCCCTGATTTCCACACTGCGAACTACCAGATGTCCCTTTGTGAGAAGGGTGGATTAGGGCTGCTGCACCAGGTAAGAGAGCAGTGGAGGTAACTGCAGGCAGACCTGAGGGACACGGTAGGGCTCCCGAGCATGGGCTCAGGGTGACCTGCATTGAGGCACTGCATTTTACACTGCTGAGCCACCCCAGGAGCACAGCCAGTGCACATCGTCATTCATTCACCCCATTATACCAGCTCTGGGGTGCTTCTCACCAAAATATCACCCAGAGCTATCACTAAAGGCTGTCCAGTGGCAATGGAGCCTGCCTTGGCTACAGGATGGGACCTGGCATGCTCCTTTTCTATTGGTCACCATCCCCTCCTCCTGTGACCCTCAGAACCGGCCTGAGCTGCCTGGGACTCACAGCCTCACTTAACGCATCATGGCTGTGAGACACCACGGAGTCGTAGAACTGTTTTGTTTGGGAAAGTCCTCTGAGAATATCAAGTCCAACCATTAATCCAGTCCACCACTAAAACATGTCCTCAGTGTCACACCTACACATCTTTTAAATTACCTCCAGGGATGGTGACTCCACCACTTCCCTGGGCAGCCTGTTCCAATGCTTGAGAGCCCCTTTGTTACAGATTTTTTTTCCTAATGTCCCATCTAAACCTCCCCGGGTGCAACTTGAGGCCATTTGCTCTTGTTCTATCACTCACTCCTCGGGAGAAGAGGCCAACACACACCTTTCTACAACCTCTTTTTCCATGGTTGCACAGACCCTTGGCTCAGTGTAACTAAAAAATGGTCACCAAGGTGTGAGCAGGGCTGTAGGCTGAAACCATGACAGGTAAGAAAAGCAGGGAGATGTCTTTGCTGAGACACTAGTAGTAGCTCAGTGAGCCAAGAGAATAAACACAACAAAGTAAATACTGGTATGACAAGGTGTAAAACCTGAGGGGAAAAAGTAGGGTGTAGGAAGATGGCAGCTCAGAAGTGCAAGGATCAGGCCAACCCTTCCCCCAGGGCTGACATCTGCACTGCCAGTAAAGGTGTGCAGCATTTCTCACTAAAGGTAGTGAGACAAATTAATGCTTAGCTTAGTGGGTTATAAATCCTGGCCTTTGCTATGTGTGTTAGCCAACAGATAATTGGTCTCTTCTTTTAGGTGGGTATATACCACTTAGTGTCTCTGCTCACAGTAATAAGTGATGAACCAGATGTGACCCACCAGGAGAGTTTATTGAACTGCTGTCTGGGACTATGACAGCCTGAGGACCATGGGCACTCCAGTTCTCCCAGCTGCAGGTGAGTCCAGGACAGCAGGTGCCAGTCACAGCTTTGTTCTCCACTCAGTGACATGAATTCACTGCTGTCTTGAATTGAGGTGCTTTCTGTGGCTGGCCCTGAAGCAAGTCTGCCTTCTGACACATGTTTTAGTGCTGGCAATTCAGTCTCTATCATGTCTTCAACACACTACACATGGATAAGGTCACAAAGAAGGGGCAGAAGGGCACAGACTTGGTTGTGACTTTTCCTCTTGGTTTGTGTCTGCTGCTCCCATAGCCTTCCCAAGTCAGGCATTGGGAAGAACACAGAACCTATGTCTTGGAGGTTGGAGCTCTGCAACTGCAGCCCTCCCTGAGCCTGCACAGCCAGAGCAGTGTCTGGCTGTAGGGCAGAATCAGAAAACTCGCTGCGACATGCCTGCTACACGTTGTGCCTGTAGTAACCCAAACCCTGAGCCAGCTTAGGCACATTCATATTACACACCAGGAAATGATGCTCAAGGTATTGCAGAGATCAGAAACACTGAATCAGCCATAAAGACCCATCTATTTCTGCTGTTTCTTTCCTTAGACAGAAAACCTTTTCCTACTCCCTCCTCTCATCTCCCAAATTAGGCAGACAATCTCTCAGTTTCAGCACTGCAGACCCTGACCCCATCTGTCCTCCCCTGGGACACCTTGCACCCACCATGGCTCAAACAGCCAGCCTGAACTAACAGGGTTTGCTTCACTTTGCTCACAGCTGTTTAAAAAGAAAGCAGATGGACAAAAGGTTTAAGATGCAACCTTGAGAAAGAAGATTCCTTAGTTATCTGCTTTCTACAAAAATGTTTTCGTTGAACTTGCAAACAAACCTTAAATTACTGTAAACAATGATTTCCAAGAAGATTAGAGGTCTGCAAACTCCAGCACCACACCCTTGGACATGGCATTATGTGTCCCAGCAGCTGGTATCTGACAGAAGACTCACAGAAACCCTTGTACAGGCAACCACCAGAAAATATTCTTTCCAGAATTTTTTCTCCTGTTCTCTCTTTTTCTAGGACTCAAACATTTGCTGTTCACCCATAACTAAGTAAAACTGAGACCAACCTCTAAGGATGATCAACAGCAAGAAACCAAGTGGCTTTTGTGGTGATGTCAGCCTCTTTCAGCTGAGCTGGAGTAATTGCACATGGTCTTTATCTTGAAAATGTGAACTAAAATACCCTTGCCTAAACCATTGCAGAAGGTTATAATGTCTCAGTGAAGATGGTCAGTAAAGTTGTTTTATATCCCCCTGCACTGGGATTCATTTCTACACAGCCAGGCTTCCTGCTGACAGTAGCAACTTCTCAAAAGAGGATGCTAAAAGTGCTGACAAAGAGCCCATGTCCTCTTTTGAAACCTCCAGCCCTTTGCCTCAAAGGAGTGACTATGGTCTTAAACAGTCCTCCCCATCAATTTGAAGGCAGTGTGTAAGGCAGTCACACTGACAGAGAGAAATACTGGATACCTTTTTTCTCAGCCTCAATCAGTGCTGGTTTTGAAATGGCCATAGGAGTTAAATAGAGCCATGATGTTCATGTTCTCTTACCCTTATCCAGGGCTAAGCAAACAGCCTTTACTGTGATTTCTACAAGGCCTGCACAAGGACTTGGATACATTACTATTTCTTAAAGTTTAAATTTTAATTAACTTTAGACTTGAGACACTTGCATGGTATATCTGTAAAATATCTTATTATTTCCAATCTCTCACCTGTTTCAAAAGCTCCTGTCCCTGGATGATCTGTGCTTCAAGGACAGGAAACTGCAAAAACCGGTAAATTCTGACATTAAAAGTTTTATCGTGAAGAATCTAATTTACTGTGAAGCCCCAGTAATGGTTCAGAAAATGCTTTATTGCTGCATTCTCTGTGATCTTTCTAAAGTCATGAATTATCTTTAAAGAAAAGAGAAGAGAATGACAGAATCACAGAATCTGTCAAGTTGGAAGGGATCCACAAGGAGCATTGCCCTGCACAGGACCATCCCCAAGAGTCACACCTTGTGCCCAAGAGTATCACCCAAATGCTTCTGGTGTCAGCCTTGGTGCTGTGATCACTTCCCTGGGGAGCCTTTTCCAGTGTGCTACCACTCTCTGGGTGAAGAACCTTTTCCTAATATCCAGCCCAAACCTCCCCCTACACAACTTCAGGCCATTCCCTCGAGTTCTGTCACTCATCACCAGAAAGAAGAGCAGGGGAGGGATCAGGAGAAATTGGATATTTTCCTTACATGGCTGAGTTCCTTCATTTCAACCTGCTGAGAGCTTCTACTTTTGGAATATGTGTAGGCTTCAGATATTCCTTTCCAATTTCAAACTAGAAGGTATCTACACTCTTGATGCACAGATCTCACGTACCACACTGTAAAAAGGCACCCTCTTTACACAGTAAGGACATGAGCATGCCTCCATTGGCCCATTTAGCTCTGCACCTTGATGCCAGTAGTTGTTGATAGCAGATGCCAAGGAAAGATTATAAGAATGGGGTAGGCATCAAGGGCCTGCTCCTGTGATGTGCTCTCCTGCCTTCCAGCACTCTGCAATTTTGGAACTTATTGACCCAGACATTTTTTCCTTGTGATGAGCAGGCATTACAAGATATGCCTTCCAGGTATTGGCCTCATTGAATTTTGCTCTTCAGGTGTACCATCTTGTGACAGAGTGACATCATATAGAAGAAAAGCTCTACAACTACATTGTATGTTTTGTATTTGTCACTTCATAGTGCTAGAATAACAGGCATTAATGAAGCTAAGAAGACTAGGGAGAAAAAAAGCTGCTTATCTATCTACATGAACTTTCTGATTTTGTAGACCCTTTTTTAGAAATGCTTTTCCAGATTGATGGCTTTCCATTTATTTACTTCCTACTTGTACTGAGGCCTTTCCTCACCTCTGAACATGGACCATATTTCTATATCCTTTCCAGGACAGTCCATATGCCCAGGACAACACCCAAATGATAACATCACCTCAACTGGTGTATTCTCAGGGGTGACACTGAAGAAGAGAAAAACTGCAGTAACGTCTCTTTCTTGATTTGTCGCTCTTCTGAAAGCTGTCAGGTGAGCTTTTAAAATCCACTCATTATAACTTTTCTAAGGGAACTCAAAGACACATGTCATTGTAAGAGCTGCCAGTATTGCTTCCCAACATTATCTACTGATAACAACATAACCACTAGGGAGCTATGACTCCTCTGGTAGGATTCACCTCACCAGCTCTGGACACCTACTTCTGTTTCAGACATGTCCTGACATGGGCTTCAGAATGTGTCTGTTTCTGATTTGGTCACCCAATAACTCTGTATAGACAGCAAAAGAAACAGGCACTATCAGGAAGCATTTAATCCAACCTAAACAAGATTCCTTCCTGGGACAAGCCAAAATATGTCACCTTCATTTCACTGACTGTCTAGTGAATCTGAGAGAGTAACTCAGATCTTTGTTCTAAAGTAGGAGAATTATTCTCAGTTCCTATGTCCTCAAATACCTATGAAATTTCCCAGTCTTATTTTTTATGGCCAGAGCTGTTTGGCAATGTACAGCTGTGTCTTGTATGTGTTCAATGGCCCTTTGCTCACAGCCACCTCTTGTTTTCCACACATTCATTTCTTGGATGAAAACCAATGTAACTCCTTGAGATCAAATAAGGGAACTTTTATTTGTATGTAGTATTACACTACATTTCTTAGCATTTGCACGCACATACCATGCATAGTATACATGCTATATGTGCTCTACAATATTATAACAATACCATGTATAGTGTTATATGTTTGTCTTTTCAGAGCTGGTGATGAACTTTTCTCCCTATTGTCTGTAAGATTAAGGAAAGTTGGTTCGAAAAGACTTATGATGGAGGGAGGAATGGAAATCAACTTTTGTTCACTGCTTCAGCTTTCATTCTTACAATGGAAAAATTAACTAGTATTTCTGGATTCTTGGCCTACCATGACCTGGAGATCAGTGCCCAAATTAAGAAGCTAATTTTTTTCTGCAGGAGCTGAAAACCCTCAGTTTCATCCCCACTGCATGACTGAATGATTTAATGTTTTGTTTTTTTTACCTAATAATTTATTTCCAACATATTTTATTTAGAGCAAAATCTCTAGTCCAGGAGCCATCTGTGACTCTCATAAAAGACAATTCCCAAAGAACAAACATAAAAGGGTTTATCCACTACAAATTTTTCAATCACATCCATTTCACTTACAGATTTAAATTGTAACCTGGAATTTGACTAATGTTTCTATTAACTTACCCCTTCATCTTATATCAATAAAGCAAGTATTTTAACTAATAAAGATAATGGATAATGAGAAAATAAAGGACAACTAGAAGAAGCAAGCCATCTATACAGGTACTAAAGTTGCACAGAGAATATCAATTTGTTCATTTGTGAGAACATGGGGTATGACTCACTACAGAAACAGTTAAATGTTACCCAGAGAGACAAGAGGAAACAAGAAATGAGTTTTAGTGCCCTTAATTCCTCCCTCTTATTCTTTCTTTGTCGTAAAGCAAACCTGACAGTGTGTCTTCAGATCATCAGGTTCATGAAAGATGTGTGTATTGTGAAGGTCAAATAAGACTTCTGTTTGAAGAAGATTCAACACAAAAGCCTGAAGCAATTTGAATTTTTCCTATGCTTCTGATTCCTAATGCATCCACTAAAGAGGCAATTTGACAAACATAAAGCGCTCGGGGCTTTTTGTCCACAGTTGTCAACTGTTTTTTGTTCAGTAAAAGCCCAGTGGAAAGAAAGGGCTTAAAACAGTCATTCTCTTAACACAGAACTTGGATTAATAGACACGGATCTGTACCCAGTGGTGCTTTTAGCACTGTTCTTTGGAACTGTAAATCCCCCCTATGAGGAATGTGCAACCTACATGTGGGAACTCTTCCATCTGCCCCTACTGCGCCTGCTTTTAGAGCAACCCCTGTAGCAGTCATTAGGGGAAAACCATGTGAAAAGGTTTGTAAAAACAAACAAGCAGATTATGTGAAGCACTCCTACTTTTTGTAATGAACATCATGTTTCTCAGTGGATACATTATTTTTTATGCATCTATTTTAAAGTTTTATTTTAAAACTTAAATAGAATTTTGTACCGACATGCAAGGGGAAACCTCTCAACTTGCAGCTCCATGAAAATTATTTAAATCAGTGGATTTACAGAACAATAAGTAAGAAGGAAATAACTCAGTGTTTTGGTGGTTTTTTCCTGAAATCTTTGTTCTGTCATTCCATTCATGCAGAAAATAAGGATATGTAAGAGCTGGTCTATCAAGTAAGACCAGTAGTTCATTAAACACACTTTTCCAATGCTGTATGCTGGCATGAAATCCTGTCACAAATAATTATGGGGTTTATATGATTTTTAAATTGTTTTAGATTGGTTTGGTTTGGTTTTTTGTTGGGGTTTTTTTGGGGGGGGGAATAACCAACTGCCAGGGAAATATCAACTTACTTACATACTTCAATGGCACCTATGGAAATGTATGGAGACTTCCCAAAAACATGAGGCAAAATGGAAACTGTAGAGAGTCTGCAGAAGTTAAAGACAACTTCAGGAAATGGACGGGACTTGGAAACCCTCAGAGCAATTGCCCTCTGGATATACATTAACTTAGGTCCATGTTTAAAAGATGGAATGTTACATTTAGGAGCACTATGACACAGGATGTGTAGTATGCATGGTATGTGTTTTATTTAAAACTATTATTTAATTTTGTTGCTCCTTAATGCAAATACCTCTCAGCAACTAATAAACTAAATGTGATTATCCACCTCTGCTGCCTCTCTTGGCTCCAAGATTGGCTTTGGCTGTGGCACCTGGATCCCCACTCAGATTGGCTTCTAAAAACTTCTCAAGAGGGAGTTGTCTGCTCTATTAATGCCAGTCAAACCTTACCTCAGCAGTGAGATGTGAAATCCTGGAGAATGAGCTGGCTTGAGGGGAGTCTGTGCCCCTTCCCAGGGTTTCTGGGCACAGAGATTTTCTGTGGAAAGAAATCACCCAATGAAAAATCTAGTCCTTGGAGAGTAAAGCTTATCACTATGTATAAATAGGACTTCAACTGGCACCAGTTAAACTTATTTTTCCAAAACAGATCAGCAGGACTTAAAGAGGTGCTAGAAAGGCAATAAAAATCTCTGCTAGGACAAAAAGAGGTATCTCCTGATCATTACAATTATTAACCACTTACATAGAATTTAATAGGCAAAAAGTGAATAGACTTTTAAGAAAAAATACACTGGTGAGTCCAGCTGATTTACAAAAACTTTTAAACTATTAAATGCATATTCTTAAGAATAAAGTTTGACCTTGCTGCTTCTGGGGATACTAATTATTCATTTTAGTTTTCTTGTTTTCCAGACAAAATTAATTTTGCAAGAGCAAATAGCTGTAACTTGCTTTCAGACCTTCTAGCTCTAGTATGGTAAAGGAAAAACAAGTTCATATCAGGTTGCATTGACAGATGATAAAACTATTATATTTTAAAAATGCTCATGGAATTATAAGGGAGTCTATTTTGCAGAAAGAAAGGAGAGAAACAAACTGGCTTGATCTCTAGATTTTCTCCTTGAAGATACTTATTTAAGATTTTTTGCTGTCAAGAACTTTGCAGAAGATTGTGATTCTCTCTCAACATCAGATCTTTCCTACATGGTGGTCATTATACCTGCTTAAAAGCATGCACCAGGATTTATTCTCATTAAAATGTGTTCTGATTTTTAGGCTTTTTTCCCCTGTGATGCCTTTTTCTCTCCTTTTTTTCTTCCATGATTTTGATCATATTATATAATGTCCTGGTGGCTCCTCACAGTTGCCTATCCCTCTGTATGTTTAATGAGCATTCTCTTTTTCTATCCTCCCATAGTTAATGCCAACAGGCTCTGAAGCATCCCTCTTCTTTACCATTGCACAGTACATATTTCAGCCTGTTCTCTACCTCAGCCTGTTGTGGTTCCATTTAGAAATATATTTTGCAGATCTGCTTATGATAATGCTCTTTAAAGCAATGTCAAAAGCCTTGTTGCAGACACCACACAGGGCATCCTCTGCTTGTCTTCCATGCCCAGAGCTGCAGAGGGAAGTTTGAAGATCTGAAGTTTGAAGTTCTTGCCAGGTCCATGCTGGCTGTCACTCAGCTCTGCCTTCAGCTCCCACCAGTCTCTCTTCTGCTCTGAGTCCTGTGCAGTTGCTCTCTCTTCTGGAGGTCTTCTTCCAGCACACTGAGGTCCTTTCCTCTGACAACACTGTTTGCTGTCTGTGGAATCAGCTCTCACTCCCTTGATTTGTCATCTTCACACTTTGATTTGCATTTCTTTTTCATCTCCATTTTTTGGAATATTTTAATGTTTTTCTGTCATTTAAGATAACTCATGTAAAGGCTTTCATTCTTTGCCTCTAATTATATTCCACCTCTCTGGCTGCTCCTTCAGTTTTTCTCTCACTGCTTTGTCTATGTTTTCCCCTCTGCCTCTAACCCTTGAAACAACCCTCTGTCTTTTCTTTCTCCTCTTCCAAGCACCCCCACAGCTGTTTCTATCATCTGTAAAATCTATCCTTTACTTGCTACTCTTGCTAATTCAAAACAACCAAAAAAAATCTTTCACCTCATCTGCATCATATTACCCTCCACCACCGAAAACTAATAGATAAAAACCTTTTAAATATCATTGTTGCTTCTGGAAATGAAGAGGAAAGATTAAGCCACTTTTACTGATTTAATTGAGCACCCACGAGCACTATGGTAATCCAGGATTAGATTCTTGTGGTTATGTTTTAACGCCTGCATAACAATATTCCTATTTGCTAGTTTGACAGATGATGGCAACATAGTCATAACTTTTCTACAAATTGTCAATAATCCCAAGGCTTCTGCCTTCTAAATAAGGCCATTCCGAGTTTCTAGCTTTTATAAAGTAATTATGTTTCGTACCTCATTTACAATGAAAATGGATGAATTCAGTCTAAAGAAATAAGCCTTTTCAAAGGAAATCAGACAGAGGGAAAGTAGCTTTGCAATATGAGAATTCACACAAAGCAGGCAGCTGATCTTGCCTACACACACTGGGAATTTCTACTAAAAGGAAAGGTCTAATTACACTTTGCACTTTGAAACCAAGTAATTCTGCTTTGTTCAAAAGTGACATATTTTTTTCTGAAAGTGCTGACATGGGGCACAATGTGCAGCAGTCACTATCCCTTCACCTTCAGTCCAAAATTAATAAAATAGAATTTCAGTTCAATTTTTAATATCAGAACTCCAGGATTTTCCTTTGCAACATCATGCCACAGGAGGGGTTTAGAGAAAGATCAAGCCAGGCAAACTAATGAAAATTGAAGGGCTGTTTAATCCCCTACACTGTGCTAACAAACTCAGAGCAACAGTATTTATGCTTCAAAATTATCATTTGGAAAATTTGCAAATGTGTTTTGAAAATCTGACAGATGACCTCAAGAGGTAACTCCACTTAAACAAATCATTTTTTTAAAATAAATGTCATTCTCTCTACTCACAACAACACCCTCCATTCACTTATCACCATTTCCTCTAACAATCAAAAACCTCTGAAGTTGATGCTGTCTGCATTGGTGATTGCTGGGGATGCAGGATATAGCTGTGTGCTCTGAGAGGAAGGTTTCTCACAGGAAGGACATACAGTTGGACTCTTCAGATAATTTGCATGGGAAACAGGTGAGAACCTACCTGGCCCCAATCTTTGGACAGGGAAAACCTGTGAATATCATCTAAGAAACATGTGGGTAGCAAAACCACCAGTGTATTTGTGAAGCATGAAAAGGGTCTAGGTAGTTGCATCCAGGACAATTTTCTAAATCTTTTTTAACTCTATATTAATAGCTCTGATGAAATGCACTTTTTTAATCCCATTGAGGTGTGGCCTTTCTATCACTTGTGAGTCCAGACTGATTCTTTCCACATTCAACTCTTCCCAGTCTCATCACCTTTTTATTAAAAAAAAACCCAAACAAACTTCACCAAACTTTATGCTGTAATTATAAATTTAAAAGTTTCTGACACTATACAAGGACTTTAAGTGGCTCTTACAAGTGGCTCCTTCAAGTGGCTTCATACTTGGCAAGCAGTGCCTTATTTCTGACAATATTTTTAATGTTCATAGATTTATTAAGGTTGGAAAAGATCTCTAAGATCATTAGGTCTAAATATTAACCCAGAACTGCCACGTTCACTATTAAACCACACCCACAAGTACCACATCCATACACGTTTTGAACACTTCCAGGGATGGTGATTCCACCACTTCCGTGAGCAGCCTTGATCTTGTTTGGGGTGGGGGGTTGTCTTTTTTCATTTGTCTTACTGCTATGGACTCTGAGAATTGTTACCCCATGAGCCCATCCCCTTTCTAGAAACCCACAGCATGAAGATGGTGCTTCAGTTCTCTCCCTACTCTTGGGTTCTTCACCAAACAAAGACTTTCATTCTGCATTGATTCCTGTGTCTCAGTTAAAAGCAGCCGGGCTGGCAGAGTCAGGCTGTTCCTGCAAACAGGCTGCTTCTGAGCTGACTGAAAAGCAATCAGGAGTACATTGTCTGAAAAAGTCTAAGCTGTAAAATGTCTTCTTGGTCCTTTACAGTCAGAGCATCAAACAGCTGCAGCACATTAACACAAGCAAATTGCAAAAGTTTGTATTCTGATGATAAGAAAAATTCAGTTTCTTCCCTGTCTGCCAGATTTATTAGTCGTGAATGACAAAGTGAATGGAAAAATAGAAAAAGACAAGGAAAAAAATAGAATGAGAATCTGCTTCTCTCCATATTCTCAGCGGGGCCAAATTATCCCCCAGTGAGGCTCATTCCACCTGTACAGGAGGGATTTGTTTGGGCAATGCACCCACTGCCTTGGGATAGGGCACTTCAAGGAAGGAGCTGTTGGTACTTTCTAGACTTGCACATGATTTAAGTTCTAATATCATATATAAGCCTCTTGGGCAGGTCTATGAAAAAGATCAGTGCACTGGTGGGAATGAAAAGCATTTGTGTATCTGTTCAGATGCTACATTCCCAAAGAGGCAACATGTTCCTTAAGTTTCCTAGTTCCTAATGGAGAAACTTTTGGAATGAAAGTTCCTGCTTCCCAAAAGTTCCACAGCTTCACAGTCTGCATGTGCTTTGGCCATGCTCAGAACAGTATGTCTCAATAGTTTGGAGCAATTAGGCATTTAGCTCATCCCAAAGGTTTGAAAA
This sequence comes from Pithys albifrons albifrons, assembly GCF_047495875.1. Lineage (NCBI taxonomy): Eukaryota > Metazoa > Chordata > Aves > Passeriformes > Thamnophilidae > Pithys > Pithys albifrons. Next base: position 10,833,588 of record NC_092464.1, read on the forward strand.
TATCCAGAAACCCTTCTGAGGTCAGATTTGGAAGTCCTGCTCTGAAAGCCTGACCTGGCTGGACTCGTGCAGTGCTCATCTGTACAGAAGGGATGGCCATGCTGCAGGATAGGAGGTGAAGGAGAAATTATCTTCCAGGCCATCTCAACCCAACTTTTCTAACTGATGGTCCTAATTCACCCAGATTAAAGATAGACTGGGTTTGTGACCTGGCCTGTGGGGGGAATGCTTTCATGCATGTGGAAAATAAATATGCATCATGCATATGATTAAGAAAAAGGTAAAGAGAGAAGAGGAAAATTATTTTTCACCCTCATGGTTCATCTGGGACCCAAGGGCATCTGCTACTCAGTCCCTACCCTAAGAATATGTACACAATCTGTTTCAAGATCTGATGTTCTGGCTTGTAATAAAATGTGTTTTTAAACCCAAGAAGTGTTGGACTACACAGTAAATGTGCACTTAAAATTGCTGCATTTGGGATGTGATCATTTTTAAAGAAGATAACATCTGTTTGAAAGCTGAACAAAAATTGAGCTCATGCATTTTCGGGAACTTATTAAATAAGACAGATTGTCTTTCTTTCATACAAAATGTGCTTTTTTTTTTAAGAAGAACTGCAAGCACTACACAAAATGAAGTCAAAGGCTGCTAACACTTCTGCTCTACAAATAGCTTTTACTAATACTTATTTGCTGGATCAAGCTGATAATAGTGCTAGTGGCTCCCCACTCAAATATTAATAATTAAATTTTTAGTGGTATGTGTCACTGTCCCTTGCTTCTGCAGGCTTCTTTTGCTTTAGACCTTCTTGCATTGGTACTGATAGAATCCTCACATACAGCTGGCTACAACAGAATTTCGGCCTCATCTCTACAGTGGGTTTTAAAACTTGAAGGTGTGTGCTTCACATTGCAGGTTTGAGCTTAAGAAGGGAAAGAACAACAGTTTCTGCATGGCTATCGCAGCAGGTATGTAAGAATCAAAGGGTCTTTCTCTCTCTGTACCTCTGATACTTCAGGCTCACAAGGGCTTCATTGCAAATAATGTGCAGTAAGTACCTAGTGATCCATAATAAATACAGTAATTTGGATCTGAACAATGGACACAGTGTGTGCCCACACTTCCTTCCACACAGGGAGAAAGACAGGCACCTTTGAAGCCTCCTTTGAAGAGGGACGTTCTACTTGCCTCATTCAAATGCTTATATTTAGGTCTAATTGCACATACAGCAATACCTATATATGTACTTTAATTGAATATATATCAATACATATAAGGTACTTACATATAAAAGTATAAAAAACCCTTTCAGTCACAGTGAGAAAGTAGTTTCTCCTGATAAGCACATGGTGATATATTTAGTATATTATTTAGATTATATTTCAGTATAAAATGTTTAGTGTAACACAATGATTTGAGGACAAGAGTGAGTGAGACTCCTACTGAATTAGCACTCCTGGTGTTTTAGTACTCTGAACTGAAAAATTACACAAACTCGCAAACCAGTCCCAGGAGAAGAGTGTCTCAGGTGGGACCAGAGAAGTCTCGGACTAATAGTACATATAGTGGATGCAGCACTGTTTTCTCAGGCTGCATCACCTGTCAGGGCTCTCTTCTTGCTGCCCTTCACAGACAACATGCACATAAGCAAGTTAGGCACATCGAGTCTCCTGGAAGATTTGGTCTTATCTTCCTCTGTCTACTGAAATGCAGAGAATTTACACATGTGTTTATGTCCTCCAGGAAACTCAAAATGGGAGTAAACTAGTTAGTCAAGCTTGTAGATGGGTCTCAGCAGATGAAAGTTAGTGGCATCAGAGAGAGGCACTTTGCTGCAAAATGAGGAAATAGGATAGCTTTATGCTAGCAAGATTTTCTTTCAGTGACTCCAAGCCTATATATTTGATTTATTCACACTGTCTTTCTTTTTCATCTTTCTATTTGAAACATATTGCTTTAGTATTTGTACCCAGACTGTTTTCACACATTCACCTGTCTTCCTGTGGATGCTTTTCTTTTCTCCTAGGTCAGTTTGGACCAAGATATCAGTATTTCACTATTTTTGAGGTTTCTTCCTTATCAGTCACAGTGTCCTCTAACATTGATGCGCCCAACAGTGAGGTGTGCAATGACCCCAGACCGTAAGGAGTCAGGGGGTGGGATGGGAAAAACAAGCTAAAAACATGCTGAGGACTTCTTAGCTCTGCTGGGCCCCAGAGCCTCAGTACTGGTGAGAGATCTGGGGAGCAGGAGCCATTTGAAGAGCGGCAATGAGATGTCTTTGAGTTCCATGATAAATGGGAATGGTGGGATGAACAGTCCTGGAGGGTCCAGGCCAAACAGTATAGGAAGGGATACAATGGACAGGAAAACTGAAAACTGATAGTCAGGCTAACATAATAAAGCTTCTGGTAATCTCCACACTTGAACATGCTTCAGAGCTGGGGAAATTCATCACATTCATGTAGCAGTACAACAATTCCTCATATTGTATAATAAATGCTGTCAGCTGCATAAAGTGACCACATTTGCAGCTCTCAGGGAGAACTGGTCTATTTTCTCATCACTAAACAGAGATATACATTGGCCAAAAACAAATTATGAGACTTGAATGTATTTATTTTAATTTGTTAAGTGTTATTTTATGGACTTGAAGGGATTTCCTATATAAAAACATCACTTGGTGGGGTTTTTTTTCTGAGAAGTACTTTACATTGCTAAAAGTTTTTGCTAAGAATATGTGGAAGAAAATTCAACAGCAATTTTTCTTTCTTTGTCCAAGACAAATTTCTCATGCCTTTTTCCTTGGCCAACATGATTGGCAGGAACAAGCCAAAAGACTGAGTTTATTCAACTTCTTTAGTTTATTAAAGATCTAGTAACATGTTTTCAGTGAAGACCAGGGGCATTGCAGTTTCTGTTTGACAAGTATTACATTAGGTTAAGTTTTAACTCCAGTGCAGAATCTTTAGAACACCTAAGTCTTTGTACATGGCAGTAGAGTCAGGAGGGAAAGAGCAACATCCCAGCATTGTTCAGGTTGTGCAGAGAAACAAAAATTGCTTGCTATGAGCCTCCTAATACTCTGAGTGTCTGAAAAAATCAAACCTTCCACTCAGATGCAGAAGAAAGCCAATAAAACCCCCTCCCCTGAACTATATGTTCTCTCCTTCCATTATTGAAGCCCTTTCTAGCCAAGGGAACTGTGCTATTCACTTTATAATGTTTTAGGCTTTGCCTGATTTGCTTTGTCATAATTCTGTTTAGTGGCAATTTCCCATTATCCAAATTCTGAAGGGTCCTGAAGCACTCCAGAAATCATAATACAAACTATTAACTTGGGTTACTCTGTTAAGCACACAGAGGCATCTCTCCCTAAAGTTATTCATTGTTTCTTTTTTCCCGTTAAGTCTATTTTGACCTCAGAGTTGTGGTTTTTTAATTATTATCTTCTGAGTCTTAAAATGAAAATACTCCAGGCAGTAAAACTCAGACTGAGAAAATTCAGTCTCTAAACATCACATTAATATGTACCACTTTAATACATTATCTTAAAACATGCAATTGGAATTAAATGGACTTACCTGCTAATACAAACAGAGAAAATAGTTCTTCCAATATATCTGCAGATATATTTCCCAGAAGAGAGATAAGGGAGGAGATATGTCAAAAAATCTATTCCCACATATTGTTTTTAAAATTATGGATTTGTCTCATACCATTGACTGCAGACATTTTCTTGTTTTTCTTTCACCCTTCTCTACAATAATCCAATACTTGGAAGACAAAGGGATAATTTAGCTCTTATTTTAATTATAAAAATACAAATTACTTGCTACCTCTATGTTATAGAGCAGGTATGAAACGTTCACAAATCTCACCGCTGTGATTTTCCTTGTAGTGATTTCTAAGGCCAAGACAACTCAAGAAGTTTGTAGTTCCTGCCCATACAAAGTTTCTACTATTTATAGTTTTCACTATTTACTACTCACTCACAATTCACAATTTTCAATCCGAACTCTTTACCTCTCACGGCCCTTTCCAGAACAATCCAGAATTTTTAAATTTCTGCTGTATTGCTCTTATTCTTTCATACTAATTACTTATTCCATTCTCAATATTGGCACTTTTGCCAAGTAACCATTCCATTTGGATGCAGGATACAATTATTTTCTAAATGACTGACAACAGCATCACGAGCTGAATCCAAATGTCTTAAAAGAGAGAAATTATTAAATTACATAGTGTGACAGAGATATAAGGGGCATAAAATGAATATTTCTAGGCTGTGGGCACACACAAGAAAGTCAGCCTGGTACTGGTTTGGTGTTATAGGCCACCCATTAATTCAGATCATCTTTGAAAAAAAACAAAACCAAAAACCATTTTATCTTTAGGTAACTGAATTTATAACAAAGTCATATAGCTATTTATCTAGAAAATATTGAGAGGTATCACACCCAAGCAAAGAATTTGCACATTGATTTGAAAATGTGTTTCCTCACAGCACACTCTGGACCCGAACTCTCTTGAAGGGCATATCTGCATATGGCATTTATGGGAGTCTCAGTCATTACAGGTCCATTATACAGAACAAAAAACTAATATTAAAAAATCTTTGTGGCAGAACTGATTCTGGATACAGCATATTGGAAGCCCAAAGTTCAGTGAGCAAAAACCAAATATGCACTGTGCAATAGAAAAGTAGTCAGAGGTAACTGAGAAAAGTTTTGAATTGGGAACCTGCATGTTAGGGAGAAGTGTCTTCATCTGCAGACCTCACATTAGCTTTTTCTACCCGCCAATTTAGCTTCTGGTTGCTCCAAATCCCCTTTCCCCCCCTCATTTAATACTTACTTTCAGCAGAGCAATTTAGGTGTCCGTCAAAGCATTGTGAATCCTTGGTGTCAGACAGCTAACATTTAAGAGGTGCAGCATGGAATATTTCACTGGATTTTTGATTCTTTTCACAAGATAAATCATAATTTTGGTACAGAATGGTGTGACCAGGAGTCCCATAATTAGTCCTCCTGCAGTCATCAGCTTCTCTTATACAAAACTGTGACCTAACCAGACTGTCTGCCTGAGTCTTTATCATCTGTTTTGATTCCGTGACCCTACTGCTCTCTCCATGATGCATATTGGATTCCATAACTTCCCTTGGCTGCACGCCAGACTAAGAAAAATGGTGGTTACTACATTTTATATATTTCCATGACCTCTCTGAGGCTAATAGCAAACTGCCAGTGCAGCTGTCAGCTGGGTGGTTTGTGTTTGGTTAAAAGCAAATGTCAATAATAATCAGCATCATCTGTTGTGGGTCCTGCACCACTGGGCACATCTTCAAGTGTGCAGGACAGCTCACAGTGAAGGCACTTATTTAGCTGCCTAAATATGGATCAGGAACACACACTTATTGTTGCTGACCATATGCATGAGCAGCGATGCCTTTCCATGCCCATTCCAACCAACTTTGACTAAGGATTACTAACACATGACTAAGAGGAAAAGTTTCAATTAAAATGATTACGTTTTAATGCACAGTTAATTCCTGTGCTCCATGATAATGAGTTATGTTTGAACATTGTCCTGTTGCATGCAGTAAATGAAGTCTTTGGGAGGATTCTAAGGTGCTAAATCTGACACTTATCATTCAATTTGCCTTTAAGATCTCATGAAATTTTATGCAGTTTCAGACTAGAGGAAACTAGTCTGGGTTGACCTTGTGTAGTGTCTTTTGCTAAAGTCTTGACCTACTGAGGAAAGAAATCAACTTAGATGAAAGGCATGGCACAGGGATAACAGGACACATCCAAATGCCCACAGTGGCAGAGAACCAAGTAAGTCAGATCAGCTTAAATTATCTTACCGACAGTCTACATCCCTTAGATAGGACAGGGGGAATAAAACAGGGTTACTTCCAGACTGAGAACTTGCACTCAAGATCATTCTAGAATCAACCAGCTTCTGTGTCCCAGAGAGTTGACACCATGCAAGTATATTCCAAGTGACTTCCATTGCCCTCGAGCAATAACTCACCATCCCCAACAATCACAGTCCCAGAAAATACTTTATATTAATCCCTGGGTCATCACATTTAGAAAAATATAACAGGACTATAACTCAAGTTATGGTTAACCACTATTAAAGTAAGGAATGATTTCTGGAGAAATTCCCTTAGTTCCTGAAACTGCCATTCACCCATGGAAGTCCAAGTGAATGCAGTACAAATCTCTTTAAATTCAGTATTGTGGTGTCACCGATGACAACATTACACCTGGAGATAAATAAAAGTAAGTTACTTTTTATACTCAGAATGATTCTAGTGCATTAGAAGTACATTGTACTTGCTCACTATTCATTCCCAGGATTTATGGTTATGCAATAGGTTGCTTTGACAAGGATTCCTGTGATATTTATAGTCAGTTTTTCTTTCTTTTTTTACTTCTGCTTTTTGGCCAGTGTTTCAAAACTCTTCTAGTACTTAACCTCAGAGCAGACGTTCTCCCCTTATCTTTCTCACTTAGGCAAGAACACTTTCCTTTGTCCCTTTCCTCCTGTCTGTTGGACAGTTACTGGTGATGAGGTATGTCCTCAGTGAGAGACGAGGCTTCACAAACCTCCTGAAGACCCCCTCAGAACAGATACACTTGGTTCATGAAAGACTATCACTGAAATTCATTGAAAACTGAGTGTCTCAATCCTCCAGGCTCCTTTGAGAAATTTGTCCTCAACTCTTTTAAGAATCAAACTCTTCTGAGTTTCATATTTCTGCTGCCTTAGACTTATGACAGACACAGACTCCAGATCCATTGCCAGCCTACATGAAGACAATGGAGGGTAAAGTAAATTATAGGCCACTTGATACTTATGCATGGCCTATATTTCTCAAGAAAGCTTAAGAATCAGTGTCCTGCCAATATTTTATTTACCCTTAGACCTCAAACTTCCTCCCAAATTTAAAAAAATCCCTTATTATAGAGCAGTTTTTAAATTACTAATTTGACTGTTCACCAAAAGATAAACATCTTCAGATTCATTTGCTGCCTGAACCTTCAAAATCAATGTAAGAGATTCTAAAGGAAAATAAAAGAAATGGCTTTCACTCACTGCACATTCCACCCTCTTTAATACCAAAAGAATTTGTTATGATCTCTGTTATTTCTACGACCACATAAATTAAAACAATAAGACAGCTAGAATAAAGTGTTACCAAATCCTAATCTCTAAAAGTGGCGCGAAATATTTTCCAGCAAATAAAAGCAGAAAGAACTAATGATCTAGAGCTTTTAGCCTATTTATGTGAAAGACTAAAATAAACCTAGATTCTAAGTCTTGATCAATAAAAAAAAGTGTGGTCTAGAAAATGGCCTAAAAATGAATACATTGGTCTCTGGTTGAAAATGTGGACATTTGTTAGTTAAATATTTTGGTGGGGGAATTTTAGTCTACAGTTTAGGGGGTTCAGCATTAACTTCAAAGGAAATGTAGCTATTTCTGGTTGTTATTACAAGAAGTCATTCATAGACCTAGACCTCTTTGGAAAGAATGCTAATGATTTCAAATGCCATAGGCCAGTATTGACACAAGCTTTGAAAAAGGATCACATTCAGTGCAGAGAGTCAAGAGATTTCTTTCCAGGTATTGAGTAATTTTCCTTATATAATTGTGGAAGGATAAGCAAACCCACCTTTTCATCAGTCAGAAAGAGGTGGAGGAATAGGTTCATAATGAAGGGTTTGTGCCTTGTTCGAGAATCCCTTTTTATCTGTGCAGGATGTAGGAACACAGATTATATGGTGCTTAAAACTTGGATGCTTGTGAAAGAGAAAGCAAGCACAAATTTCTCTTATTTCTCTTATTTTCACTTTCTATTTTTGCAACTGAAATAGTCACTCTTGCAGGTTTTTCTAGGATAGGGGTTGATCCTCTGTAATGTGCCTAAATTTGTAAGTGATAAGGAAAAGGGGGACAGTGACAGTGTCTTCTCAAAAGAACCCACTACGTTCACCAGGGAGGTGCTGGTCACCTCAGTCCCAGAGCAACTCCTGTAGAAGGGACTGTTCTGTTTTATGCACAGGATCATGTAGACATAGTCAGGTTTTGTAGCCCTTAGGACACCTTTGGCTGAATACTATGGGTGAGTTTGACAATCTCTGACCCAAAGTGCTCCTGAGCAGCACCAGTGCCACACTGAGACTTCAAATGACAGAAAAAAAATTCCCTAACTCCATGCCTGACTACTTTTTTTCTAGTCCAAATATAGGAGCTAGTGGCAGTCTGTAGCTACAGGTGTCATACACACACATGATGGGAGTAGCATCCCCTGTTCTCTCCTAGATCCATCAGACACCTCCAGACCTGAGCAAGCCCCAGGGCAGTGGATAACTCCTGGCTGGAAACATGGGGAACAGGGGCAAAGAGAATCCAGGCAATCCAGATAAGCTTGCAAAGTCACCATGAGGCTAGGACTAAACACCACCTTGAAAATTAAAACTTTTATATAAATTAAGTATAATTAAAATATATATATATATAAAAGCTGTGCCTGGCCATCCCATTTGTAATGTGTTCTCACCAGGTGGTCAGGCCCACTAATGTTGACTCCATCCCTAGACACAGACAGTGGATCTCAGCACTCAGTTCACCTGCCCAATAGCCTTTTTGTCATGGGATTTGAGATGCTTCTGGACACCAAGGCACCTGCATGGGGCTAGGAAGACCAGTGGGATACCCATGCCCTTCTGAAGTCAAGGGAGCCCATGGCCATTGAGTATCTCATATATCTCTACACACCAATATGTGGGCAACCGAGTTGAACACTGATCATCACTGGTTTAGATACAATAATTAAAAACTAAAATGTCTTTTTTAAAAAAATAATTTCAATATATTATTATTTTAAGGGGTGCACTTAAAGTCTTGAAGGCTTTTCCTAATGTCAGCTGAAAATCTCACTGAAACAAGTTCCTTTTCTTTTCCTCTGCAGTCACTTGTCAATCTTTACTGCCTCACCAGATTTTCTACTTTTGTCATTTGTTCTTGGCTCGGCAGATGAAGATTAGTTTAGAAACAAATGAAAGAGGACTAAAACGCAGATGCTAAATAAAGTAACTCTTGTTAATGGGCATCCTACAATTTCTTCCACTTTAGCCAAAATTGTCTCTAATGGTGAATGAAAGGAAGAGGATGGGAAGCAGATGTTTCTACTGCCTGCAGCAAATGATTGTAAATTGGCCTGACACTTTCCCCAAAGAGTTTAGCAAGAAGGTTTGATTCAGTGAATCAGTCCCAAACCCAGAACTGAATCACTAACAGCTCAGCCAGAGTAATCAACCTCTTGGACTTGATGGGGGCTTTACAAAGATACCTTTCTTTTGCTACAGGCAAATAATTAAAATACTAAAGTAATCCTGGAGGACAGGTACACCTCACATTGATAGTCCTGGGACTTAACTATAGGCCTCTGCAAGTCAATTTAAGCATCAAGCAGAGGTGAAAAAAGATGAAAAATTTGGTTCACTCTGGAACATGACCCCTTGTGAAATAAAACTACCATTTGGGAGAGTTGACACCTCTGTTCAGATATAGCAGAAGACAGGAATAACAGATGCCACAATAAGTTCTGGGGCATGTACTGAGCTAAACAAAAGTAACAATCTCAGTTAAATTTTAACTGAATTTTAGACAATGAGAGAAAATTAGCCTCTATTGTTAGATCTGAAATATAAATCAAAATATAAAATAGACAAAAATTATTTTAATGCAAGCAATTATTTTCATGCATAGCAGTGAAGACATACAGAGACACTACTTTAGCTTGTCAGAAAAAGCAAATTGAAATAACAGTCACAGTTCTCATACAGAGAACATAAATAAATAAAAGAAAACTAAGAACCGTATGTCCTCATTTTGGAGAATGAGGAAAAGTATAAGAGCCAAAGAAAGGATAATAGAGAAAACAGCATGGAGAGAAAAATAGTAAAGAAATGGGTTATAAATGCTATTGCCAAAATGTTGCATAATGACCACTTCTATGAACAAACAGAACTAGAAACGTTGCCTTCTTGCTTTCCAGGAAAGCTCCAACAAGTCCAGAATATGGCATGATTAAGAAGGAGCGCAGTTTTGTCTCTTTTGAAGCAGTGAGTATGGGGCACTTCACATTCTCTTGGAGAAGTCCACAGGCTCTCCTAGCTTTTCAACACACCTCATACTCTGTGCATTTTCTCTCAGCTCTGGGGAATTGAGCAACACATTTTAAGGATAATGGAACTTAAGAGTTCATCAAATTCAAATTTCTAGAGTGATAAATAATAACATATCAAACAGAGTCTGGAATTATATTTATTTTTTTCCCAGAAAGTCTGGGAATTTTCAGTCATATTTATGTTCCTAAGTTTTTTCTGTTGTCCTTCTTTCTGAGATAAGAGAGAAAAGACTCCATGCTGGACAAAGGGCTTGTTCTACTAAATAAATACTCAATGGTGCAGATAAGCATTTTTCTTGCCCTGAGGTGCAACCACTGAGTGGGTTATAACAAAATCCAAAAAAGATTAAGGTCTGCTAATAGAAGCTTGCAGCTAAAGGAAGAAGAGACAAGAGAGTATCACTGCTGGTGCAGGGGCAAGGATATGAACTATCTGGTCCTGCCCCAACTGCCCTCCTTGTGAAGGAAGTGTTGGCTGGAAAGTGCAGCTCCCTGGCAGGTGTGAGCACTACAGTCAGGAATTATGGCCTGTTCCTGAACAGTGATTTCATGTGGTACACTGTAGTAACCCTGCCAGTCAAAGGAATGTTCTGTGTATTCACATCCTCCCTTGGCCCAGCTTTGTGCTCCTCCACTCACATCCATCTCCATGTCTGAACCACAGCTCCCCATGCACCAGAGTCATGCTGAGACCAATAAACTTAATATGGTGTTTGCAACTATCCTTCTCTCTGAACACCCCAAGCTCCCAAGGAACCTTCCATTGCCAGCTCCGTTGCCCTTCTCTGGACATGTTCCAGCACCTCAGTGTCCTTCTTGAAGTGAGAGAGTCAGACCTGAACACAGTACTCCAGGTGTGGCCTCACCAGTGCCCAGTACAGAAGGACAATCATTATCCCGGTCCTGCTGGCCACACTATTTCTGACACAAGTCAGGATGTCATTGCTCTTCTTGGCCACCTGGGCACACCCTGATTCTTGTTCAGATGGTTTCAACCAGCACCTCCAGGTCCTTTCCCACTGGACCACTTCCCAGCCACTCTTTCCCCAGCCTGCAGCATTGCAGGGGTTGTTGTTATCCAAGGGCAGGACCCTGCACTTTGTCTTATTCAATCTCATACCTTTGGCCCCAGTCCATCAATCCAAACTGTCCGGATCACTCTGTAGAGCCTTGACACCCTCCAGCAGATCAACACTCCTGCCCAACTTGGTGTCATCTGCAAAATGACTGAGGGTGCCCTCATTCCCCTCATCCAGTTCACTGGTAAAGATATCAAACAGGACTGAGCCCAGCACTGAGCCCTGGGGAACACACTTGCGACCAGTCACCAGCTGGATGCAACTCCACTTATCCGCACTCTCTGGGCCTGGCCATCCAGCCAGTTTTTAACCCAGTGAAGAGTGTACCTGTCCAAGTCATAGGATGCCACCTTCTCCAAGAGAACATTGTGGGAGACAGTATCAAAGGCTTTACTGAAGTCCAGGGACACATCCACTGCCTTTCCCTCATCTGCCAGGTGGGACACCCAATCATCCCACCCATTGACAGGGACAACTGTGATGCTGCGATCCTGTCTCCTGATCTTCCTTTGTTTACTTGCAGAGACACCACTAACAGGGCCAAGGGGTAACAATGACATTCTTACCACTGTTTTGGCTCTCCTAAGCAAGGTGTAGCACAGTGCAGAGGACAGGAATGGCCAGGGAATGGTACCAGTCACCAGTACGGACCACTATGGTCCAGTATCTGCCAACAGCAGTCAGGGCCTAATAATATCTTAATACAGACATAATAACTGTGCAAGTTTGTATTTACATAGGCTTGGAAGACTGATGGCCCAGGGATTACTGTTGACAGAACGATATGTATTCCATAAACTTTGAAGAAGACTCATGAATATTTTTCAGAGCTGAAGGGAAACACTTGAGATAGAATTCCCTCTGCACAGGGAAAGTAAATATTTAAAGCTTAGTCTGAGAGATGGGATGGAACAAAACATGCAAATTTCACATCTTCTAAAAATCAGTAATTTAAATTCACAAAGGTAAGAGATTCTTTTCAAGACACTAAATAACAAGATACTATTATATAGAAAATAGGCCAAACTGCATGAAGAATAGTCTATAATGATTTATTCTACTGGAAGCTCCAGTTAATTTCTGCAACTTAATCTAAGACCATGTCTACTGTTAGTTTTTTAAGAGGATGCTTTGTTCACATTTCTCATTATTTGATTCACTTCACAGTGAAGTCTCAGGGAACATAAAGAGCTTTGTTTGGGTAAAATCTGAAGGTAACTCCAAGTGCATTCCTCATGGACTCCAAGTGCACAGGGTAGCTCAGCCCAAGTGGCCTGCCCACAGCTAATCTGAGGCAAAACCTACAGAAGTGTGTTTGGTATGGACACTAACACCAAGTTTTTCACCTGTCTGCTCCCAATATCTGCCCAACTTGCTGGTATAAACATAACCTATAGTGCTTTCTGTATATAGCCCAGTATTAGTGTCTTAGTAGATTAAAGAAGCAAAGCAGAATTTTAATACGCTATTTTGGAAAGAAATATTGCACCATAACACTTTTAAAGAAAGTTCAAACCTTTGTTTCTTCCTACTCTGAAGCAACATATTTGGTATTCCTTTCAACCATCAAGTTGCCAACAACTTAGCTTTACCATTCCAACTGACTGAGCCAGTTTTGACTTGGTCAAATATCCTGGTTTCAAGTGTACACCATTATCTGTGTCCAGTGCTGCCATATCTGAGAGGCACACATGGATTATACTCACAGCCCAATATTTAATTTCTGCAGAAATACAAATCTATGAAGCTGTGCAAAAAACTCGGAGCTTCAGGTATTCACCATTCTAATGCCTTCATTACTCCAGGATTTCCATTGAATAATGCTAAAAAATGCTTAAAAACTATGAAATAGACAGTAAGGGAATCATTAATGATCATCAGTATAATTTATGAGTATATCACATGAAAAAACCTTGAAGTTTATGTTTTAAGGGTATTTGGAAGTCCCCAGAGAAGATCAGAGCAGGCATCCGATAAGCAGCTTTCATTTCAGTGCCTGCAGTTGTTAGTAGCAGATTCTTCAGGTCAGTACAAGAACTACAACTGAGAGTTTCATAAATTAGTTGCAAACTAAATGAAGAAAAATATTTTCTTTAAATATAAATTTTCAGTCACAGCAATTAAATATTCTCTTGTGACTTTGTAAATATGGAGAAATGCACCACTGAGTTTTATTTCTGAACAAACAGGAAGCTGACTGTGCATGGTACAAGTGAACCTGCTAGTCAAACACTTAAATGTGTGCAGAATGCACCTACCTGTGAAGAGGGCTGTTATGTACTCTCCACGGGTTTTATAAAATAAGAACTGAATATGGATTCTATTATGCTGCCTCATGTCACAGTAGAAGCATATACTCTTTTATTAGAGCACAATAGCACTTGAGATAATAATGACATAAAGCTATTAACACTATATGCATGTACTGTATTATTTCTTTCACTTTCATTGCTAAGCCTAAAAAAGGTAAAAGTTAATAACTGAGCTAGAGTCTAAATCCTTCACTCGCTTTGCATATCATCTATTCCTTTGAGTATTTCCCCATCTATACACGTCCAGTATTCACAGTCTGGTCCCATACTCGAGGAGCTTATGTCTGAGAAGTTGGAATAGCCAAGAGATAAAATCTGTTGTAACTGAAAGGCTATATCTGAAAGGGCAGCTGAAAGCACGGGAGATGAAGACATGTGAAAGAAAGCAGAATACTTAGTTGGAAGTGAACTGGGGATGAGCAAAGTGCACAATGATCAAGGTGATGAAACGAGATACCAGCATCTAAAAGAAACAGGTCACAAGAAATCAAATGAGCATACTTGGGGTCTACTTTCCAACTGATCTCTGTGCTTATTTCCCAGTAACAAATTACCCTTTTAAGAAAGGAAGAATATAACCTGTGTTACTTTTTTCCAAACAAAGGAGGGAGCTAATGGAAAGCTGAAGGACAGAGAGAAGCAGTTATGGCAGGGGAAAGAAAAACAAAAGTGGAGGAAGCAATGTGATAAATGCAGTGCAAAGGGAGCCTGGCTAGAAAAGTCCAAATGATGCCAAACAACTTATTGAACCAACATGAATGTAAATAAAAACCAAAGTCACTCTTCAAAATACGAATGTAACAGAGATGCACATGAATGTTCCCCAGCTGGTGTGCTATAAATAACATAGAGAAGGTAGCTGGAGGTCAGAAACCATGGGAGCCATCCAAGGGCAGGGTCAAGGCTGAGAAAAGCTCAGATTTGGCAAACTGCAGAGAGCTGAGTTTGAGTAAACATGGGAGCACAGCACTGGTCTCAGGAGTGAGCTGTTGACAGGAGAGGGAGGGACAGTTCCCCAGCACCCCTCTGGTTGCCCTTCGACCCCCACAACAGGTACAGTGTATGCTCTGTCACGACATTCCCACTTGGCAGTGTCCTCTCAGCAGATGTTTTATCCATAATTCCAGTTGTCATTTCTCAAAGTAGAGTAAACAAGATCTTGCTGGCTGTTTTCCTACATCCTGGATCTGTTCACGAGATCTTCTGTCTAGATCATTTCACAGCTGCTTTAGGGGTTCTGCAGATTATTACCCAAATATTTACTTTTCAGGAGGAACAAAGTGCATTAGATCCAAGACTCAAAAGCTTTGTTTCTTCCAGCTTCTTCCTGTTGGGGTTTGACAGGTTGAAACAAATGAGTACGAAGACAACACAGTGTACAGCACAGAGTGTCATTGAAAGGTCAGAGTAACACCTAAGCACTGGGGTGCTGCAACATCCCAACAGCCAGCAGAGCACTAAGAAATGATGCATCTAGCAAATGCCATATGGACAACCTCTGTGGCCCCATGTCCCCAAGAGCTAAAAAACAATTTACAGTGGTCCTTTGGGAAGCAGCCTTCAGCAGACTGCACTTCAGTCCACGTAGGGAGATATCTTCTGACCCACAGAGACATACCTCCACTGCTGCATTGCCTTGCAGAAGTGCAGGGTCTGAAAGTTTTCAAAATCATTGTATGGCTTAGTATCTCAAGTTTTGTCTTCAAGGCAACTTACAGTTTAGAAACAAGGTCCAAGTTCTTCCATCTTTTAGGCAGTCTGAAAATGAGTACACACAATTTTGGAAGTGAGGAGCTGGACACCTTTGAATCACTGAGGACAACCACACACAAGGCCTGAAAAAACAGGGCCCATCAAAGGAACATGAGATTGTTCAGGCCCTGTAAAATCTCACATTACTGATTGCCTTTGGAACACTGTGACTAAACCATAATTTCCATGCTGTAATCATACATCATATAAATCTGGATCTCAAAATGTTACAACACAGAAAGTGTCAGCTTGGCCTGACTCCAAGGGGTACATTTAGGCATTTCTTTTCATTTAAATCATACACAAAGGGATCTCAAGTTACTACGAATAAAGACAATTTTTAGTATACAGTAATAGATATATGGGAAGAACGTCAGCTGTTTTTTTTTCTTAGATTTAATTATGTATTTTAAAATGGCTAATATGATTACGTAGCCTTTCTTAGCTATTAGTGGCTATGCAAATGTAGTTCTTACTATATCAATACTGTTGCAGGGCAGCCAGATTGAATTCTGCTGTGTAAGCAATGGTGTTAGGTATACATTAATATTCCTGAGGCAGTAAAAGTGAGAAGTCACACTATGACTTTGGGGGCATTCACCATAGTTGCTTTTAGAGGATTAATTTTCAATTTGAAATGTCAACAAACTTCACATGGAACAATGAAAAGAAGCCCCCTCCCTTTGTTTTAATAACCTCTCCATGTTGATTAAACTAATCTTGTAAAGATAAAATGTACTACTGAGTAGATTCTTCTAATTTAATTCCCTGCAGAAGTGTAAAGAAGTGGGGTTAGGCATCCAACATTTGGTAGAATAAGCAGCATATTCCAGGCCAGGATGCCAATTTCACCAAGAAACTAGGGGCAAGAATTTAGCAGTGGAATCAAAATTCTTGGGAATCAGCAGTGCCAGACACTTAGATTTATGTAACTCTACTGACATGGATTTTGAAGTTTCCGGATTAACTTTATATGAAAATACTGGTGTACTATATCTTAAAAATGGCACTGAAAATATCATCTCACTTTCTTTATTAGGCAGATTTCATCCATGTTGTCTTCAAAAGTGACATTCCTGAGACCTCATTTTCATGTCATGGTGGAACAGCAGAAAGAGCAGAGCATGGCACTGACTTCACTTCTGCCAAACAAGCTTGATGAGGTGGCATGGATTTCCCACAGAAAGCTCTGCCAAGAGTTCCCTGCCCAAACTTCTTGGGCTGGAAAGTCACATTGTTGTTTTGATTCCCTGCTATAGATGAGAAGCACCGGAGACAAAACTTGCACTGCCGAATTCAGCATAGAGACATAGACCATTAGTCAGTCAGCTGTGAAATGTAAATAATTTTTGCCTCTCAGAATATCCTCCCTGATTCTGTCAAAATCCATCATGCACAACTGCTTATTCAAGCAAAAGATAACACAAAGTAAAAATTCCCCAAACGTACAGCCTAGCAGTGAAAATCTTCATTCCAGTCAGTCATTCTTCTCCTGACACTTTGGTAAAAAATACTGTTTTACCAATATCAGTCTGTCCTGAGCACTTTGAAATAACAAAAGTTAAATATTTTAAAAATTGGAGATCTCTGATCTCCCTCATGAACTGTGGACTGGGAGCAAGTCCACCAGCCTCACAAGTCAGGCTACTTAATTCCTAATTGCAACCAAGAGTAATGGCTGACCTAAAAATCAGCAAAGGCCAAACCATGACCCAGATTTATGCACCAGCACAGGCATTTTGCTGGATGTAAAACACCCTCACTGGCAGGCACACCTCTCTGAACAACCTCCCAATATATTCCCAGGGTGTCAGTGACCCCTCAGGGAGTCTCCCCTCTGCCTCTGCAGGAGTGGGAAAGGGAGAGGAAGAACCAGCTTCAGGATTGAGCTGCTGTCTGGGTCTTAGGTTCTTATTTCCCTCTTTGGATTCACAGGCTGATTACACAAAAGTTGAATTTGATTGTATTTCAAAGATGTAAAATGGTATGACAATGTACCCTGATGGATGCTTTGAGAGGTCCAGCCCCACTGCAGCAAAAAGGGAAGGCCCGGGGAAACACTTCAGCCTCCTGTGTCAAGGACATATCCAGAAGTACTTAACCAAAACCAGTGCTCTGCACGTTTGGCTTTTCCACCCCTGATGAGTAGGCCTGTGAGTTGTTCTTTGACATCTTTGTAGATGGAAACTAAATTTCACAGAAGATTTAAATAAAGCTCAGTAACTTTGTACAAAAAAATGGGTTCTGCTAAACCAAATTTGGCGTTAACAAAAGGAAAAAACCCCAGCATTAGCTGAAAGTTAAAAGACCTATAAAATCAAATTAATTGTGAAGACTCTATCATTTTACTAATAGAAGAAAATAAATACATAGGAACATTTAGAAACAGCTAAGTAGGGCAAATTATTCTTAGGAAAGATAGAAAATAAATCAATCTGAATATTTATTTAGATACTAAGACTGTCAAAACCAATGCCTGCTCTTAACAGGCAGATCAACTGTGCTCAGGCAAAATTGCAATAAGGCCATTTATAGAGACAAATACTCTTCTGGATGTCAGGACTGAGCCTGCTTTTATCTTCGTGTTTAGCACTTTTTCTCTTTTTTATGTTTCTTTTACTTACTGGTTTGTGCCCTAGGATATCTTCCCCAGTTGCTCAGAGGTTCTGACAGAGGATCTTTACAGAAGCTGTCAAGCTTAATATTTTAGTCATGATAGTGCATTCTTTCTTTAATCTTATACCATTAAAAAGAAAGCATCTACCACGTTCTATGTTTGCTGTGAATAAACAGCTGTCCAGGTCAAATGTGGTTGCTCCCATCAAATTTGAGATTTTTTTTTCCATAATTTTTGCTCAAGGTGCACAATGTATTCATATGACTTGCCAATGAATTTAGAATATCAATTTTAATTAAGAATACTGTGTACTGAAGAGCCTCAGAAAATGTATGGCTATTTATTTTAAAGAAGGAAAGAAACAAGCAAGTCAGACCACATTTCCTTTTTAGGATTGAATAATTAATTAATTTTCTTTAATTTTTCAGATAAATCTTACCCACCCAATGTTGTTGCATGTCTCCTAGTGTAGAATTTAAATCAGACTTAGAACTCAAATTATATTCTTTCATCTGCTAAGCCATCTCACAACCTAAAGATTTCTAGCTACCTTACGTAAAGCTTCTTACAATTATAAAATCACAGATTCATTTATGTTGCTCTGTGAATTTAAATAGCTTTCCAGCACCAGACTTTCCTTTATTCTGTGTTCATAAACTTGTTAATACTATATGTTAATAGACCTGTTTTAGTAAGAGCTTTTGATTATAAACCACAACTTTTTTGCCACTAAAATCATTAAATGCTCAAGTGATATCAAAGTTTGGCACAGAATATCTCCTGCTGCATAAAATTGAAGAATTCAATCTTGCTGACTGACTTCCAAAAAGAAAAAAGTCTATCAAAAGGAGCAACCATGTCAATTTTACCAGTGGTGCTACAAGAAGCCTCTATTTGAAAGAACAGATGCCATGCAAGAAAACCATGTGGTTTCTTCCTCCCACCCCTCCATCCTCAACCCCCACAATTGATTAGATTTGCCCTGGGAATCAGATTCTTTAAAAACAAAAACCCATGTGGATACTCCTTTTCAGCTAGTGTTAAACAACCAGATTACAAAATAACTCTTTTCTTCTGATTCCATCAAGACTATGGTGTGCAGGCAGCCAGAACCACAAAATTAAGGAGGGTTCTGATGCAGAGTAGCTTGGAGACATTGGAGGGGAAAAAGTTCTTTCTAGATAGTCTGGATAATCTCTGTCATTAGCTCCTACTTCACATGACACATGGATCTTCCATTTAGCATGCCACTGGATGTACTCATCTCATTTTTCTTTTTAGGATAAGTTAGATTTTTTTCTTAATTTCTGACTTTCAGGTCAACATATGCTACACCTGATCCTCTTTTTCTGTCATTTCCCCCCTATGCAGATACTGCTTTTTTCTCTGCTTCTACATAGTCACCTTTTGGTACCCAAGTGCCATCCTGCACATGATGCAGGATGGTGCAAGAGCTGCCCACCTTCAGCCACATTCTGGGTGCTACGAGAAGGATGGGCTCAGTGCTCCAGCACTGTCCTTGAACCCCTCAGTTTCAGGCAGTCAGAAAGGAATCCCCATGTTGCATTATAACACATGAGTTCCCAGTACCAAAGCGTGTAAATTTGCTTTTTGACTCTGACAAGAATATAAAAAAGGAAGATAATGAATATGTGAGAGCACTTGATGCAGAAAAGTAAAGAGAGAAATTCATCTCTTGCATAAGGCTGCTGGTCTCCAGCAAAGCTGGCTCAAGCAATGTTTTGTCTATGTTGCTTAGGAAGAGTGAAACTTATAAAAAAATGTAAAAGCAGTTTGATGGATTGCTTTGAATACTGCAGGCTACATCTGGGTTCAGAGTGGGAGGTGTTTAAGGGCACTCCTCTGCAATCACAGTTCCCTGGTCTGGATATTACCAGAGCCAGCCATGAGTCCTGGTTTTCTACCCATGGGAACCAGGACACAAAGACAGGCATGGGGCTGGGGCACAATGCCATGTGTCCGTGTGTCCTCCAGACTGGAGGCTTGGACACGTGACTGCATCCAAAGGGATGGGCACGTACCATGCCAGGCTCTCCTTGGAAAAGCACTGCAGAAAGCACAGCTCACTCTCAGGCTGCTGATGTTCACACCATATCCTTCCTCCTCCTTTGGCATAATTAAGCATTCGTGGTGATCCAGTTGCTATTCCTTACCCTTCAGTGTAGGTACCACAGCGTTTAAAATACATTAATGAGTTCTTGCCGCTACTGTTGCAGCTGCCCTGCAGTAACACACTCTGGAACAGTGGCATGCTCCACAGAGCAAGAGAAGATGACTAATTGTCACAATCCATGCTTGTAACTTTTAATTACAATTTGATTTTTTAAATTAATTACAATTTTTTCCCTAGTTTAGATATGCAATTGCAATCAGAAATTAACTACAGTGCAAGTATCACTTATATGCAGTTTGCAATTTAGAGGCCATCTACCTGTACACCCATGTCAAATTTAGGAGCTTAAATCTCATCATAACGATGCTCAGTGTTTTCTGGTTTGGTTTTGTTTTTGTTGTTTGGTTTTGCTTTGGTTTTATTTTTTTCCAAGTTTTGCACAACCACTCACTAATTAATCTTCATGACAATGAGAAACAGAAAGGTTAGATTTATTTGGGGTTTAACAAAGAATCAGATGGCAGAGCTGGGAGGAGGATTTCTGGGGGTGATTCTTAGCCTTGTGCTCAAATCATAGTTTTTGTTACATTTCCACATACAATTCATTTGCTAATTTTGCTCTAAATATTTTTTGGTTTTCTGCCCCTGGTAATTACTCTTAGCTGATGCAGTGTCTGTAATGTAGTGAACACTTTCCAGACATAAAACTGAGAAAAATTATTTTTACAAGACTGCCTATAAAAATACATTGCATGTCTGAGATCACTTTGGATTAGTGAGGCTGGGAGATTTTAGACCTTGGTATGTGCAATGTATGCAGTAAAATTATGTTGAATGGGAACAACAAAGTTCACTTTTTTCTTGTTATTTTTTCCAGTTACTAAGTACAGCCTGCTCTGTGTTAGTAAAACTGGACTTTCACTGACCATGGAAGTACTTAAAATTGTATGGTTTGCTCCTTTTCAGAGTCTCGTCCTAATCTCATTTAATCATAGATTTTTACCCATGTAACACTATAGACAAACTATCACCAACTTCTGGCAACGAAAGTTAGACGGGGATTTAAGTCAACTGTTTTTATAGCTCTGTTATTCTTTGATTCTTAGGAACAGTAAGGCCCATCCAAAACTAAAACCACTTTTCCTCATACTTATCAGAAATCTATATTTACAAATGCATACTATATATATATATATAGATATAGATATAGATATAAAATGTACATGTATTCATTTATTCTACAGTTACATTTAAATACTTCCAGATGTTTATATATTTTAATAGATAGATATAGAAAGTACTTTACAAAAATAGCAGAAGTTAACTTGCTACTTCTCTTAAGCCTGTCAGACTGTGTCTGCAGCTGTCTGTTCTCTTCTGCCATCATGTGGGTATCACTGAAGCACAGAAACGCAGCAGTTGGTGGGAGAGGATGAGAGGATCCCCCTGTGCCTCCTGGGGACCTCTGGGCAAACAGGGGTAAGGGCCCTTTCACTCCAAAACTGTCTCTCAAGAAGCATGAAATCCAGAACACTTCCCCATACCTTCAGCTCTTTTACAAGACTTCAATGCACAGAAGTAAAATAATAAAATAAAATAAAATAAAATAAAATAAAATAAAATAAAATAAAATAAAATAAAATAAAATAAAATAATAAAAGACATAAAATAATAAAATAAAATAAATAAAATTTAAAAATAAAATAAAATAAAATAAAAAATAAATAAATAAATAAATAATAAAATAAAATAAATAAAACCCATTCAGTCCGTTTCCTGTAGAGATATTTTATTGGAATGCAACACTTTTGGGGATGATTATGACGATGATGATGATGATGATGATGGTGATGATGATATTTTGGGTGTTTATTCTAAGCAAGCCCAGGAGCTGAAGCCCTCCAGGCTGGGTTCTTCTCATTCAGTGGGATCATCCAGAACTCCAGAGCTGCTTTGTTTTCACAGGCCATCAGAGATTAAGGGGCTGTTATGTGGATATATTCTAAATATGGTCCTTTCAGTTTGGTGTATTTAATATCATCTCCCTGTGATTATGCTACTGACAAAACACATCAAATGTAAGATGTTTACAATACACCTACTTCAAATAAAGGCTCTTTTGACTTTACAACTTGTTAAACAAAGAATTATCTGTCTAGCTCCTGACTGCAAGTTCATACTTCTCTAGTAAAGGCCTAAAAGGGATAATAAAATTTTATTAATATTTTATTTATTCCAAAATTATTTGAAACTGCCATCACTCCAGAACTCCTAAATAATGGCATTCGAGTCGCTATAGTTTTCCACATAATTAGTAGGAAACAAAACTTATAGATCTTTTGGATGATGCTGAAGGAGCATTACTGTAGTATGTGGTAGCTTTCCCCATGCATTTCAAGAGTCAGTGTATGAGGATTTCACCCTTGCATAAACACTGGTATTCTGGGTAAGTGCATATTTTGTCTTTCTATTGAGTATAACAAAAGAGGGAAAAGTAAACTTAGGTCTTTTCATTAAACAAAGAATAAAACAATGCCTTTGAAAGAAGGTATAGAAGTGTGTGGGGTTTTTCCCCCAAGTGTATCCTAGGTTTGCAAATAGTTAATATTTTCTTTAACACCAGTTAATCTATAAATATCTTTTTGCACTTTGGATAACAGCAAGCTTAATACATCTGCATGTCAAACACTGCAAGTTTTACTTTGATTCACTCACTTTAAGATAAGCCATCATGTGTGCCAAACAGCTGTTTTTTCTCATAACTTCCCACATAACTAAAACTTCTGTGGAGTTACAAAGCAAAAAAGTGACACCAGAATCACAGAGATATATGTACATTACTCAGGCCTAAATGGCTTCTGCTTACTTGCCCCAGCCAA
Source organism: Pithys albifrons albifrons (assembly GCF_047495875.1). Lineage (NCBI taxonomy): Eukaryota > Metazoa > Chordata > Aves > Passeriformes > Thamnophilidae > Pithys > Pithys albifrons. Next base: position 10,856,574 of record NC_092464.1, read on the forward strand.
GTATAAACCATGCAAAAGTACACTAACTTAGCTTCTAAAAGCAAATGTCTTGTCAGTGTTTCATGCTAGTAGTAAACACTCTAACTTCACATTTTTCCTCTTTCACTCAGTGCCTGAAGTAAATAGCAAAAGTCACACAACTTTTATTCAGGGTGGTAAATATAATTTGAATAACTATCTCCATTACAGAGACTACCTTCCATGACCTAGATATAATATTTTAATTTCAATATAATAATATAATAATTTTAATAATTTAACATAATAATTTTACTATAATATTTCAGTGCTAAATAATTTGCTGCAAAAATATCACACTATATAGCAGAGCCATCTATTCTTACGTATCTGCAAGCACTTTGTCACATTATCACATTAACATTAATTGTATAAACATGTTAGCATTTAAACTGTCCTTAAAATCACTCAGATATTTATTCAGGACAAGAAGATTCTTGGAATTTTATGTACTTCCAATTTGGGCATTGCAGTACCTAAATATTCAGTAGCTGGAGTCAGAAGTTGATTTTAAAGAGCCAAAGGCTGCTCTGTACAGTCAATGGGAAGAGTCAAGTTCTTCCAAGGTCAATGTTCAATGACTGAAAAGAATTAGGTCCCTCTAGGGGGTGTTCAACAAAAACTGCTTGCAGCTAGAAAAGAGGAAATGTTTGCAAGAAATCAGAAAGAAAACAGTACAGAGAGCACAAAGGTTGTATCAACTGGGGAAGGGCAGCTAGGAAATAATTTGCATGGTCTAGAGAAGTGTAGCAGAAGTAGGAATTGCTTTGGCAAGAATGGTGGTTAGAATGTGATACCTTAATGGGGGTGTTCAAAAAGTTTCAAGAAAACTTTAAGAAAAGCACACCATTTTGAAAAGCTATTATCAACACCCTAAAAGCTCTTTAAACTGATCAAGATCTAAATGATGTTAGAAATACAGTAAAATGCAGCTTGAAACCCGAAGTAAAACTATTCCATGTGTACTGTTCAATACATACAAATACATACATGAAACACTTTGGATTAACAGTTGGTTGTTGGGAATTTTTTGTGTCTTCATCAAACTGGTAAATTACATGTGTCCATCATCTTGTTCTGTCAAGCAGGTGGAATGCTTAAGAATGGACAATAACTGCTGTCAAGGTTTGATTAGTTAAAAATGCTTTGCCTGTTTTAGCAATAAATAATGCTCACCACATGTTTACTAAATAAGGCTGTGATTCCCTTTTGCACCAGTTGGGTGAGAGACAAATCAAGAAATATTAATAAAAATTGATTATTCCACATGTAAACTCAGCAGATGGTAAAGCAGCCTCACCAGAGAGAGAACACTTGGGCTCTACTCATTGCCAGCCTCAGCTCATGCATTTTACATACAATAAGCATTATATAAAAAAATGCAGTGACTAACAAACACAAAAATAACTATTGAAAGAGGGGATATAAGTCCAAGCCTTCCCTCCAAAGAAGGTTACAGTCAGTTCATTCATTTTTCTCCTTTTACTTTATGTTTCTTGTGTTCGAGGTGACACCATGGCTCAATTTTAAGCAGAAGGTTATCCTGTGCAGCCTCTTCCATGATCTGGTCACTTGGGCAGGTCCTGCAATCTCCACTGCACCAAGACTGGCCTTTTCAGCTTGGTGTGTTGTTCTGTAGCACTGCAAACCCACAAGGTCCTTACGGAAAGGCAGGCAGAGGTGTCTCATCCTCGCCTCTCATGGAGAGAAAGCAGGAGCAGCTGTCCTGTGTTTCACTGGGTTGAAGCACCTGGTGTGTGTTATGATGCTATGAGCAAGATGGAAAAATGTAGGCACCTCCCAGCTGGAATCCCAGCAGGGTTAACTGTGCACAAGGCACCTACTTACACAGAGGACTGTTTCTGCAATTACTGACATGCCTGCCTCTGCAGTCCAAAATGTGTGTCCAGGGCACTTGAGGACCTCTGATGTAGCCTACTAGAGCCCTTTGTGTATTTCAGACAAGAACTGGTGTGGGCAGCCTCTTTTCTTGCCACGTAAAGTGATTTGTCCTTGGAGTTAATGTTGTGTTTGGCTGGCTCCTGAATTTCATTATCCTCCTTTGCTTACCAGGCTTGATGCCCTCTTCATCTTTCCTACTCCAGTTTAGTTTTCCATGATGTCTACAGATTGAAGGGAATCTGCTCTGTTCTCCTCATTCCACGAGTGAATAAATAAGTGAAACTTGCTAATGTTACATTATTATTATTTCTCAAGTTCCTAGTGCTATGGAAAGTTCTGACAGCTCATGCAGAGTACAAGGCTGTTAGTACTTATCTTTCAATAAAATACACTAATGAGAAAATTTCTCATCAGATCTCAACAAGAGTGTTTTGTTCCTTATAATGTAATGTTGACATATTTGTGTGCTGCTGTTCTGGGCCTGGATGTCAAAGCTTATTAGACTTGTACATTGTATTCATGAATTTGGTTGGTAAAAATAAATTAACACTTACCTTCTGTGGTTCCACTTGTTTATTAGGTATTTTCAATTCCACTGATGGCATGTTCACAAGCAAACATCTGGGAAAATATTGGCATAGATGTCAGCATTAGCTGAGGTCATCTCCCTTATCTGAATCACCAGGTATCTTGAAATCCAGGCAAAGGCAGAAGAATATTTGAAAACAGACCAAGTTCATCCACAGGTTCCTATCCTGAGTCTTCTTTAATTTTTTACATAGCTGAGAAAACAATTACTTTAGCTATTTCATTAATTATATAGATTAAAAAAGGATTTAGTCTGAGTTTAAACTGGCAACAATGAATGTTTTAGTCCCTGGTCATAAATTCCATGTCAGTTTTCCTGTCTTTTCAGCCTGTGCCGTAACCCTGAAGTGACAGGGCACAGAGTGCTTATCTTAAGTGCATCCATAAGATACATACAACCCTTCCCAAATGCAAAGAGAACATACCATGTTGTCAGACATGTACATGGGAACCTATGCAGGGATCTACTCTAACTGACAATAATGAACTCTGATGGTGAAGCAGTAGTTATTTTTGTCCTAAAAGACAAACTGCCATGTCCTGTTACCCAGAAGTTTAAGGCCTGACACACTCTATTTCATCTAATGGAACCAGTTTAAAATGAAAAGACAAGTTAACATATGCCAGTAGGAATGGATATGGAGCTGTATTCCCCCAGGTAGCCAAGAACTAAACATCAGTGATTTTTGTAACCATGCTGGGTTTTGTTGGTTCATTTTATTTCAAGGTGTGCTTAAACTTCAAACAGGTCCTTGAATTAGCATCCCAGCATCCCCTCAGCTGACCACTTTTCCCATGAGAAGACAGACCAAAGCTGAGAATATCACAAGTAATTACTCCTACCTGAGCAGACATTCAACCAAAAGAGTGACAACCACCATTTTAGTCAAAGAGAAAAGATAGTGAAAGCCTTGTTGTGTCTCTCTCTCTATTAGGAACGGGTGGTTGTGAAGTATTCAGACTAGCAACATCCCTTTAGATGAGCCTCACAGTTCAATATGATTACTTTTCCCTGGGGGTAATTCTGTTTAGTATTTAGCTCTGAATCAGCCTTTCACCCCTTGTCTAATATTTTGCATTTTCAGTGCTGTAAGGCAATGTCTGCATTTTTGCACGGGTTTTATGCTCTGCTTGAGCCATCATTAGGATTCCTATAGCAGGTATTGCTACCTACATTGCTCACCCAGACATCCAAAGTGCCCTTTTCAGTGGCTTCTCTGTCAGACTCATATTTCCAAAATGCAGCACACATGCGAGGATTTGGCCCAGAGACTTAAATTCCTTGCAGTGTTATAAACCATGAAAGTGTGACATGTCCTAGAAAGACTATGTGCCCTGGTTCATCTTTAAAGACTCATGCTTTTAATGGAATTTTATCTTCCCAGACATTGTGAAACCCATTAAAATGAAAAATACTTCTTTTGGGTTCCTGGAAGTAATTAATTCTTTTATACTTAAGATAAAAGACAGATACTGTAGTAACCGTGACTGTCAGAAAAGAGGACACATTAGAAAGGCTTAGGAAATACAGGCTGGGTTCCTGACAGGCAGCGGAGGAGCTGCAGGGAATTAACGGTGCTGGGGATATTAAGTTCTTCTATACCATATTAGCAGGAACCAAGGACCCTGAAGTGAGGTTTAAAGAAAGGATTAAAACTTTGCAAAGCTTCACAATTTCCTTTTCAAAACTGCCGACGTATTTGAGCAAGAGGAGACTATGACTTAGTTACACAGAGATGAATTAAGTATTCCTACACTTGCTGGAACCAAAAATGTTTTTTGCATACATGCTCTAAAAGCATCAGGCACTAGATGGGCAGTCTTCAGACAGATGGCCAAAATGAAATGTGAGAAAGTATTAAATGTTGGTGTATTTGAGCTTCAGGCAGAAAAACAAAACAGTCAGTTGAGCTCTTTGTGGTATAATCCACTTTTACTAAACAAACATGATTAAAAGTGTCCAAAGAAAGGCTAAAAAGATGGGGAAGGGCCCTGAGGGGAAGCCATATGAGGAGTGGTTGAGGTTACCTGGTCTGTTCAGCTGGAGAAGAGGAGACTGGGGGGAGACCTCATTGCAGTCCTACAGCTTCAGCTTCCTCACAGGGGAAAGCAGAGAGGCAGAGACTGATCTCTTCTCTGTGGTGACCAGTGACAGGACCCGGGAGAATGGCCTGAGGTTGTGTCAGGGGAGGTTTAGGTTGGATATTAGGGAAAGGTTCTTCACCCAGATGGCAGTTGGGAACAGGAACAGTCTCCCCAGGGAAGTGGTCACAGCGCCAAGCCTGCCAGAGAGCAAGAAGTATTTGGACAACGATGACAGACACATGGTGTGATACTTGGGGTTGTCCTGTGCAGGGCCAGGAGTTGGACTCAATGGCTCTTGTGGGTCCTTTCTAACTCAAGATATTTATGATTCTATGAATGAAGTTGCAAAAAATAATTACACAGATGCAAAGAAAAAAATGCTGTCATACACTGTAATAAAAGACTACTCATACTGTTCAGACTAAACATCAATACCAGTAACAAGTTAATTGATTTCATCAAATCTTTAAGTAGCATGAATATAGTCTACCTGAGGACCTAAATGTGACAAATCACCCAAAGATATGGTAACCACCATGAATACAAGAGATTCCTCTAGACTGTCCTATGAGGCTATCTGTGTCAGAGCAAAACAGCAGTTTGCAAAAGTGCAGGTCCTGCAAATGGGTGAACAAGATGGGCCAGGATGGCCAAAACACAAGTCCTTATGTCAGGATATAAGGCTTCTGCTGTTGTATTGGGGGTTTTGTTTTCTTCTTTTTTTTTTCTTTTTTTTTTTTTTAATTTGTAATGGAAGTGGTAAATTCTGTCTATTCAGGTCACAGTTTTTAGAAATCCTCTAAATGTTTTTGAAAAGGAATCTGTTATTTCCGCTTTGCCTTTTGCAAGCTCTACACACAACCATACTTAACCATAAGATTTTCTTACTGCAACACTAAAGCATCTTTCCATCTTCCTGTCATAGAATCATTGAATGGGTTGGGTTGGGTTGGAATGTTCTGGATTCTTTGCCATGGGCAGAGGCCCCTTCCACTAGACCAGGTTGCTCCAAGGCCTGGCCTTGAACACTTCCACAGGTGGGACATCCACAGCTTCTTTGGGCAGCCTGTTCTAGTGCCATACCACCTTCACAGTAAAAAATTTTCCTATGTCCCATATGCTCTTGGATTCCTTTAAAAATACATTTTGATTTTTAAGGATTTTTAAGGAAAAAAAAAGTGTTTTCCTTCATCTTCTAGATACCAGTGCCTTTGGCTCTGTATGTAGGATTACTTTTTCTATCTATAAATATTCTGGATTAGAACAAATGGACACAGTGCTAAGGTATAATACACATCCCTTTGCACATGTCACATCTGAGTTTGTAGCTCTGAGTCTCTGGTTGTTTGCATTTATTTCAGTGTCTGGATCTGTGTACACTTTGCTGGAGGGACACAATAATACAGCAGTTCTGAATCTGAAAATAGTTTTACTAGATTTTTTTACTAGATTTTTACATTTCAAGTAAGAAAGATTGCATTACTCTCATATTCATGTTTGCTAGCTGGGTATTAACTGAAAAATTCAACACCCTAAAATTGTAACACATGTGCAGTAACAATAATAATATTAATTTTTTTTAAAATTAACATAGCTTCTAATTGCACTATTTATCTTAAAGATGAGGCAAAGTCACAACATTTATATCCACATCTCAGTTTCTCTTTCAGGTGATGCAGATGTACTCTTGGCTTTTGACTTACATTCCATTCAAATAGCCTTTGCACATCTGTGTGTATCACTTGTTTATCTCCAGCAGGAAAAAATAAACATCTAAGATTCAAGTCTCATTTCTTTTTAGGGATTACTCAAATAAAAAAGAATACATTTTTATGAGATAGCGTGGCTATGCTGAGATGAGGAGCAGGTGTCTGGAATGCATGCAGAAGTACTAACTTGCTGTCAGTGTGTTTAAAGCTGGAGAAGTCAGCCAGTGCTGTTCTCTTCAGCTTGTAAACTGTAGTGGTTGACGTGATGGGAATCAGCGAATGTTCTGCTTACAAACTTAAGACTCTTTATCCCAAGAGATCCTATGAGACCTCAGGCTCTACAAAAAATCCAGATTCTATTTTCATAGTCCATATAGAATAGATCATCTTGAGTGTAATTACACAGTACCTCCGTGACAGCCAGGGGATCAAATACAGCCAGCACAGATTTAGGAGGGGCAGGTTCTGCCTGACCAACCTGATCTCCTCCTATGACCAGGTGACCTGCCTGGTGGATGAGGGGAAGGCTGTGGATGTGTCTGCCTGGACTTCAGCAAAGCCTTTGGCACAGTCTCCCATAGCACACTCCTGGAGAAGCTGCAGCCCATGGCTTGGACAGGGGCAGCCTCTGCTGGGTTAGGAACTGGCTGATGGCTGGGCCCAGAGTGTCCTGGTGAGTGATGCTGCATCCAGCTGGAGAGATGGGCTGAATCCAATAGGATGAGGTTCAAGAAGACCAGGTGCCAGGTCCTGCACTTTGGTTACAACAGGCTGGGGACAGAGTGTCTGTACAGTGCTAGGCAGAAAGGGACCTGAAGGTGCTGATTGACAGCAGCTGAACATGAACTAGAGTGCACCCAGGTGACCAAGAAGGCCAGGTGGCCAAGGGCCAGCAGGACCAGGGAAGTGATTCTTCCCCTGTACTCAGCACTGGTGAGGCTGAAACCTAGAGTTTTGTGTCCAGTTCCTGGCCCCTCAGTTTAGGAAGGATGTTGAGATGCTGGAGAGAGTCCAGAGAAGGACAATGAGGCTGGTGAAGGGTCTGGAGCACAGGTCCTGTGAGGAGCGGCTGAGGTAGCTGTGGGTGTTTAGCCTGGAGAAGAGGAGACTCAGGGGAGACCTATTGCTCTCTACAACCACCTGAGAGGAGCAGGTGGGTGGGGGTTGGTCTCTTCTCCCACGCAACCAGCAACAGGACAAAAGGCTAAAGTCTTAAGCTGCTCCAGGGGAGGTTTAGCTTGGACATTAGGAAGAATTTCTTCACAGAAGAGTGACTGAGCTTTGGAATGGGCTGCCCACGAAGGTGGTGGAATCACCATCCCTGGAGGTGTTTAAGGAAAGACTGGATGTGGCACTCATCCATGGTCTAGTTGACATACTGGTGTTGGATCATAGGTTGGACCCTGTGATCTCAGAGGTCTTTTCCAACCTAGATGATTCTGTGATTCTGTATATTTCAGCACTCTAATATAAGACATTTGCATCTGTCTGCTGAAAGACTGGAGGTTTAGATTCAATATTAGGAAGAAATTCTTTACTGTGAGGATGGTGAAATGCTGTAACAGGTTGCCCAGAGAAGTTGTGGATGCCCCATGTATGGAAGTGTTCAAGACCAGGTTGGATAGGGCTTGAAGCAACCTGGTCTAGTGGAAGGTGTCCTTGTACATGGCAGGAGGTTGGAACTAGATGATCTTTAACAACCATTCCAACCAAATCTATTCTATGATTTTATGAATTACCAGTGGATGCATTTATATGTATGGGGTAATAAATACACCATACTTTTTATTTTATACCCTTTTTCTTTCGTATTTCTTATTTCACAATTATAAACGAGCAAAACAGACCAAGTTTCCCAGTTATACTCTTCATGAATTAATTAAAGCATAGAAGAAAAACACTGGATAGAGCAGCACAGATCTCAGAGAAGACTTCAATAAGAGGCAGACACCAGAGGCTGCAGAGACAGCAGAAGGCAACGTATTTTGAGACAGCACATATATGAGATTTTTAGTAAAGCAAATCATGCACGTCAGGGAGCATAGTGGGAGAGGAGACACTGCAGGAGCATGCCTTGTTCTGTCAGAAAGACAGTTTGAAAAAGATAGAAATTATCTTTCCAAGAAGCAGTACGGATGGGAAAAGTCCAAAATTTTTAGAACTGCATTTTTTTCTCACGAAATGTCATTATATTGAGGGAAATCAGGGCAGGAATGACACAAAAATAGCTGTTGCTAAGTACTCTGTAAAATTGTGCCTTTTGCACTGGCCCAAGTCAGGAACTAAAGAATCATAAGGAAACCAAAGAAAAGAAAAATAACAAAACTTCCAACAAAACCAAAACTTGAAGATATGAGCTAATGAGCTTATACCACCCAAACCGTGTTTTGACCTACATCAGCTCTTTGTCACTCAGGACAGTGTTTACATTCTCACTTCTGAAAGAGTTGGAATAAATCAACCAAGCATCAACTGCTTGAAACACAAGTAAAATCTTTTCATGAGTTGACCTGATGTATTATTACAAGTATTTTGGCTCCTTAAAAAGTGGCAATCGGGATCACTTGAGTTCACCAACTGTCAGCTCCTTTCAAGGTGCAAGCTTATTACCTCCAGAATATTAGAGTTCCAGAAAAACATTTGTAAGAGATTTTAGCAGAATATTTATGAAATTAATTACTGGCAAAGTTGCTGTTGTTTGTTTTATTTAAAGGAGGTTTATAGGTGAAAACTTGTCTAGTTTCTGTATACATATTGAATGAAAGATTAGCTGTGTTTCGTTCAGAGATGGACTGTGTGAACTCTTGAACATTTTTTCATATTCATTTAGAAAAATAACTCTAAGAGTGTCATTAGCTTCACAGTTCTCCATAACAATTTTACATACACTGGGAAAAAAAAGTAAATTATGATATTCATAACCACTGAAATAAGATTGAAAATTTTACATTTCAAACATTCTCTAATTCCATCAGTATTCATACAGGGCTATGTGGACCCTAAGGTGAAGTTACTCTACCAAGCAACCTCAGGTTTACATAGAAGCAAATCATAGCAAAACATTTTACAGAACACAGAGGATTTGTCATGTCAGGCATAAAGACAAAACAAGGTCTGTTTTTCAAAACTATGAGCTTATTCTCCCATGAGCAGAACATTTGTGGAAATCTTTATAACAGTTATAATCTGCTCTTGTCACTTTTCCTTTCTAAAAATATCTGGTACATCTTTCTGGCATATACAGGACCAAAATCCTTATGAATACAAAGCAGAAAATTTGGGGTTTGGCATGATGTCAGTGAGGAGAACACACACAGGCCATTGCAAAGGCCTTAACAGCTCGGCTGGGAGCTTGCAAGGTTTCCCTATTCTCATGCATGAGGAATGCAACTCCCTATGAATTCAATTGTGGGTCAGATTTGTCTTTTGAGATTAAAGCTCTCATTAAGATGTTGGGAGCATATGAATTCAGAGAGGGAGTTTGATGGTGGTGAATGTCACTGTGCATGCTGAGAACTCCTGCTGCACATTTCATTAACATGAATCTTGCAAACACGTTCTTGGTACAAATCCTCCCCAAGTTTATAAAAATTTGCCACAAGGCTGGTCTCATTTGGAAGTTTTCTCAATTTTTGAAGATTTTATTGCTTTGAAAAAGATTCTTTGGATAACATTAAGGCCATGCTGATGTTAACAGGAGTTTTGTCACTGATTTTAGCAAGGTATGGTGGGCTGACCCTGGATGGACACAAACTGCCTGCCGTGGACCTCTATAGGCTACAGGGGCACAGGTGTCTCACCATGGCCTTCCACACTGGCTGAAGGAGAATCTCTGCTCCAGAACCAGAGCATTTCCTGCTCCTCCTTCTTCATTGACCCTGGTATTTGCATACTCTCACTTCTCTCTCCAGCTGCTGTTGGAAAAGTTATGGGTTTTTTTACCCTTCTTAATTATGTTATCCAGAAGCACATACAACGTTTGCTGAAGCTTCTCTCATAACCCACTCATGTAGCCACTTGCTACCAAAACCTCACCACAGGAACCCAGTGCACAAGGCCAGAATTTCCAGTATAATGGCTGAATGGAGTACCTGTAAAAAGAGAAAGTATCTGACCAGCCACCAAATAGAGCCTGCACTGATCAAGGCTCTGCTTATGTTAATGCTGCTACAGCTCCAATCTCCAGTCGTCAGAAAATTCAGGTATCTACTTGCAAGCACTTGGTTTATGCAAAGGTACTCTCTATTTTAACCTGTGAAACTACATCAAATTTTAACTCACTGTGCTCTGTGAATTTTCTGTGAATGTGTATTAATAAAAAAAACCAAGAAAAAAAACCAAACCCACAAATTTGTGAAGTAAGTGTTACTTTATTTTCCCAAATGCAGTTACAGAGTTTCTTCAGCAGAGGAAGATGCACTTTTCAGCAAGAAAAACACAATATTTTGAGAGCTGTGTGAAAACTTGAGGACTGTCCTTACCCTTTTGTTCTCCCAAATGTACATCCCTGCTTGCCCTTCTCAGCACCTCTGAGTCCTAGAAAAAATGTCAATAAACGTGATAGTTTGCTGTGTGAAGGCCTCACCAGTGTGATAGTCCCTGTGTCCTGATGGTTAACAGTAAAAATACCTTTTCAAATTTCTACATGAATTTCAGTGGCAATGTGTATCACAGGTACAGGCAGTGTGGTCTTTGTGCTTCTGGGGCTTTCACCACGTGCTCTCCACAGACAAAATTTGTGTTGCAAATTACTGCTGAAAAATAAAGCAGTCATAAGGGTTTTTTATGAAACAAACCCCTTTCATCCAAACAGTCTGACCCTCAGGACCCCTAGATACAGGGTGAGGTTTGTTCCTAGAGCTGACTTGGCTTAAAGGTTACAATAATGTTAAATAACATTTCTTTTCATGCAATGTGGAATCTATAGGCATTAAACTCAAGAAGTAACTTGCCTGTATCATAGAAATGCTTGCTGAAAGTTTAGGATTTGCTTCAAGACTCTAAAAATTCTATAAAATAAAGCACTCAGAAATAGTGTAGGCATCTCACATTTCCAGTTACTGTTTGTTACTTTCCCAAATTCCCCCTAAAATAAACCTTATCCACCATACCATCTTTCAAAATTGTAGAAATTTTCTTAATGTCAGCTACACACTTCATAAGATCACTACCAGGAGACTGGATTGCACAGTGCTGGGGAAAATAAGATTCAGCAAGTATTTTTCATCCTGTTTTTATCATTTTTCTGCAAGGAAAATATTCTCACCTTGGCTGCAAGTTTAGATAAAGTTTTGGTCTGTGAGAGGAAAGTTATGTGCTTTTCTTTTTTCTTTTTTCCCCCCTTCTTTTCTCTTCTGTTTAGTTTACTTTTAATCCTTCTTAGAGACCTGATATAACCTTAGTTTTCTACATTTTTGCACTTAAGTCAAATATCTGACTGTGACAAATGGTCTCAATGAAGCAACTTGGAAAATTGAGCTGTATCATTCCTGCCTCTCTTGGGGAGCTCCAGAGTACAAGATTATAAATGCTTTCTCCTTACTACATCAGCTCCAACAAAACAAAACAAAAAAAGAGAATTAGGAAAGAAATGTTGCTGTCTTCTGACCAGCTGATAGTCTCATTTGCTATTTCTATCCTTAAAATTTGTTATGTTATTTAAGGGCCAATAATGTTTTTACATGATGCTTCATTTGAAAAGGGCTACATGAAAAAATTTAACTCTGCTAATCAGCATAACTAGCTTAGTGATAGCAATTTTCCATTAGCAAATGGACACATAAGGGGAAAAAAAAGTTAACAGAAAAGATGATTTATTTTTGTGATTGACTATTGGCTTGTGACACACCAGAAAAATTCAGAACAAGCAGAGCCAACATTGACAGGAGAAAAACTAAATGCAACCAAATGATATTCCACTACTCACAGTCAAACTATTGCACACTGCAGGTGATATCAGGATTTCAGCCCTTAGAGAGAAGTAGTCAAACTCCAAGCTCTTTTAAAATTGTGATACACACTTGGACTTAAAAAGATTTCAGCTCTCACCAAAAGGTGTAGGCTTTGAGCCCATCATTTAAGGCATTTCTAGCACCCTCTTACCTGAATTTCAACAAAATTAAATAGATTCACAAAACCTTTCAGAAGCCCAGAATATTTCATGTAATCACTATGGGAGCTAACAGAGGGTGCCCAGAAACCACACAGAATCTCTGAGAGGTGGTGAGTGCCCACCTCCACCTGAAACCAGGTTTCTACTTTGCCGCTGCCTTCCAACACCTTAAAGAAGTTACAAGGAATCTGGAGGTACTCTCTTCTCTAGGATGCTCAGTAGCAAGTCAAGAGACAGCAAGTACATGTTGTTCTATGAGAAATTTCATGTGGATTTAAGAAAAAGAATCGTTCATCTTGAGAAGAAATAAACAGTGGAATATGCAGTCCAGCAAAGTGGTGGAACCCCCTTGACTGAAAATATTCCTTGGCTAGACAGTGTTCTGGAAAATCAAGTCTAAGGCTTGGCTTTGGCTGGATATTGGAACAGATGATCTCCTGAGGTGCTTTCCAACATGGAATTTTCTGTAGTCCTCTCCTCTAACTCATTACTTCTGTTTTTTTCTAAATTGTGTTGGTAGTGCTTAAGAAACATGAAGTTGTGAAAAGCACATGTTCACCTAATGTATGAAAAGGTGAGAAATAAGATCTTTAAGCTCTGTCCACCAGATTCAGAAAACGATAATTCTTGAAAGCCAAACAAAAGTATCCAGGCTGAGAATGTAGAAATGCTGCAGTAGTGCTGCATCTGTAACAGTTAAACTGAAGATGTCTGAGCACATACACCAAAAGGCACTGAGCTCTCTGTATCTGTGCCAGCAAACTGTCATTGTCTCCAAAAGAAGTGCCTGTGAGCAAATGCTTGTTTGGGCTGGTCCCTGGCCAGTCCTCACTGTCAGCAGCTCCTGCATGGGGTGGGTGTAAAGGAAGTCCTACGTGGGACAGGCAAAGCTGCTGCCAGATAATGTTCAAACCATTTATCCAAAAAATAATAGTGATCCCAGGATCAGAAATGTCCTTGTGCAAGGTGGGGATTAAAGCATAAAAATGCCATGGAAATAGGAGAAATAGGCTCTTATTCCACTGCACATAGGCCAGCAAAAAAACACAAATCAGCATAAAGTATTAATTCATTCCACTACAAAAGCATGAGGTCACTTTCAAACCAAAATAAGAAATACTTAGCTTGTGAAACAGATATGGTGAAAGTATCTTATAAATCTCTGGAAGATAAAATTTTACATTATTAATGGTTTGACTAGTCAAGAGAAGAGTGGAAAATGAAACAAACAGAATGTCCTTGCTGTCTAAAAAGAGATAAATTGCTTGCATGAGTACATCCAATGCTATGGTGGATTGAACCTACCAGTTTGACTCACCACTCTTTTTGCTCTGGGCTCTAGAACTTATTTCCTAGCCCATCAATTGGCAGTATTGGTTTTGTGTGGCCAGATTTTGGTAGCAGGGCTCTACAGAGGTGGCTGCTGGAGATGGTGGTAGTACCTCTGGGATAATGTCTTTAAGAAGGAAGGAGGGAAGTGCTCAAATCCTGCAGAAGTCAAGAGAGACAGGAGTGAGAATATGAGAGAGGAACAACTCTGCAGACTCCTATGGGCACCCAGAGAGATGGGAAGGAGAATCCACTGTAATTAAATCAGTCCTAACAGTACGCATGGCACCGGAACCACAGTGTAGGTGAACAATAGCATGTGATGAGACTTATCATTAATTTCAGAAGCCTCTAACAGGGTGTATGAGGGAGGAGGTTCTTAAACCATCCACTACACAGCATTGACTTGGGACTTTCACATAGGACTTTTCACTTGCCCCCGCCTGTTCCATCTGCCTCTTCTACAAGTCACCATCACCCTTAGGTATCTTGTGTCATGGCCATCTCTCCCACGGTATGAGGACAATTCTCTGTATCCAATAGACTGTTACCTCCAGAGAGCTGAGCCTGGGCTCAAGAAATGAGGATGATGTGCCAGACTGATTTCCTATGATGAAGCTGTGAATTCTGAATTTCATTGAGGTTCCTCCACGAACATAGCATCCCCCAGTCTCAGGGGATGACCACTAAGACTCTGCATCCATGGGGGATGTGTAGTGAGAATGGAGCAGATCTCTGCACACCTGCCCTGCCCCAGCACTAATGCCATGTAAGAAGAGGGGTCTGTGGAGAGGTCTTGGAGGCAGGTCTGTGACCAGCCCCAACACACAATTGCCAGGGTATCCCACTCAGGCAGTTTGTAGTGAATCTGTCTGTCAGGGTCTGAAGGATATGCAGGTGAATTTGGCGGTATTTTGTGGCATTAAAAGCAGAGTGAACAAATGCAATGTATGTTCTTACAGCGCCATCTTGTGACATGCAAAGGTAGCAACTGTGCATCGAGACAAAAACTATTTTTAAATGAGAGTTATAAGAAATTTTCAATAACATGCTACTGGAAACGAATGCCTGCAATCAGTCTGCTAATTAGCTACAGCTCTTTCATTACTTTTAGTTTATTCAGTTGAAATTTCGAAAATTCATGCCAACATTTTTCAAGCCAATTCAATGGCAGTAACAGTCACAGAGTCTTAACATCTGTATCCCATTTTGGATAAGGGTCAAGTCTGGGAACAAGGGATACATTTTGAAAAAGCTATGGCAATTAAAATAAAGCCATTTAACATTTTGTTTATTTAGTCTTTTGAGGGGGAAAGCTGGTGAAGTTTGAAGACTTTGAATGACCTTCATTTGCTGAAAAGGGTCTTTCCAAATGCAGAGTTTCTCATGAAGGACCTACTAGGTCAGTTGATTTCTTGGAAGTTTCTTGGACCTTTCTAGCTGTCCATGCTTTACTTTCAGTTCTCAGATGTTAGTCTCACACTCTCTATTGTTCTGATGGCACACTGATGATTTAATAGATTGACATTTTAAAAAACCCTCCTTCATGAATCTGAGTCTCACACTGATTTCTTTTAAAAATAACATTAAAATCTTAAACTGGCATTGTCTGGAAGACAAAAGAGGGGCAATAACCTGGGATTACCATTCTTATTGTGACCTAAGCCATGGGAAAGGCTCTGTATCAACTTCTCAGTGGGATTCCACTACAAGTTTCAAATTTTTCTGAAAACATCAGCAATGCTGGGATTTGAGATACTCTGGATTAAAAATTAAGACTCAGTAGACCAGTAATGACAAAAGGCAGTTATGAGATTGGTGAGGTCAAGAAGATACAGTTTCACAGCAGATGCTGACTTCCAAACTATTCTGTCATATAGGGCTCTATGCTTCTATTCTGAATAACATAAATTACCTGCAAAAGTAAACTGATACACTCAGGAAACCAGATCCTTCCATCAGTAACCAATGCACCTGGAGTTCTCTGAGTTACCAGAAATCTCCAGCTGGTAGCTGTCCTATGGCTGCTGCTTCCTCTGGAGAACTTCTTTTTTTGTTTGTTACCAAAGAGACCTAGAGGTGATCTGCAATGAGAAAGTCAGTGGTGTGAATCTGCTCTGCCTCAAACTTGTGTGGAGGGAGTGAAGATTTCTCACTGGAACTGGAGAGGGAAGGAGTGGGAACTGCAGTGCTCACCTTGTGAGCCCAGAGCTCACAATGTAAAGCCCAGACTGATGAGGGCTGACTGTCCCTCACTCATTCACAGTCCCACATGGAAGGCCAATCAGGAGAACCTAACCCAGAGATCTTGCTTTCTATTTTCCAAATAGAAAATTACCTCTGTATTTTAATAATTTGAGACAGCTTAGATACTTAAAATTGCAGAAAATATAAATGTAAAGGGAAAAACAAAAGAGGCTTCTACTTATCTCTGCATCTACATATCTCTGAGGATATAAATTTCCATGGTAAAGTTTTCAATTTACTGTTTACTTGCATGTGTATTTTCTTAGCAGTTTTCTTCTGCGCTTGGGTTTGATATATAGTTCAAAAATTAAAGATCAAGCCCACATTTGTGCCTTAATATTTCCAGCATAGTTTATTTATACAATTAACTTGTAAAGTCCTCTGTATTTCTACTGACAACGCCTACCTTTCCCTGATGTGTGACTGAGTTGTGTGGTTCTTCATAAAATGAATATCTGCTACAGCAGGACTTAGGATTTGCCTCTTCCCACTCTTCTGGACATTTAGAATATGTATTGGTCTCTTGATGTCATTTGACTGCAAAATAAGGAATGCATTGTCACATCCAAAGGTCTAAACTTTCAACAGACAACATCTCTAAATAAGAACATTTTATTCAGCCTTGTTGTATGGGATTCATCTCACCTAACTTCAGATACCAAACATGCAGACAATCAAGACTAAACAAGTCACTCCAGTGTCATCTTATAGGGAGTTAAAATGTGGTTTGGGACTATGTTCTGCCCAACTTTAGTCACCTACCTAGAAAACAAGACGAATTTATACTTAGATCGACAAAAGTAACTGCTTCTCCACTGACTACTGCAACTAGCTCAAATGTAAGCCAATCTTTGGTTAGGTTAATGTCATCCCCATGGTAAAAACACAGTAACAACACTTTAATAAGTATCAATTTAAGGAACAGTTCTCAGTCTTAATTTTATTCAGCTTTGCATAGTTGTAACATCATTCCATTTTCTCAGTGCTTGTTGAAAGACTTATCTAAATTGCTTTAAGTCTGACACACAGCACAGCCACCCAGCTGAACCCACTCCCAGTCCCAAGCCTTCCCTAAAACTGGATTCTGTAACCTGCAAAGGCCAAAGACAGTCACTGTATGGTCTGTAACATTTTCCTGCCTCTCGGCTACCATAGAAACACAAAGTTGTTGGCATGGTGTGATACTGGTTTCAGCAGAGCAGGTGGAAAATCTACCAGAGATTTCTGTTTCTTAATTAATAACTCTGTCTCCTGTGGGTGGGAGGGGAAGTGGTAGAATCTTTTCCTCATTCTTTTGAGAGAAGTAGGTTCAAGCAGATAAATTATTGGAAAAAATAGTCCAGGCTATTCTTGATCTAATACTAGATCTTGAGTATATTATTATTATTATATATTGTTAGCTAGAATCTGGCAGGTTTTTCCACCACAATCACTGGTTCGCAGAGAAGTATTCAGAAAGTCCTACAGAAACGTTCTGCCATAATAACCAGAATATCCAAGTCCAGCTGTGCAATATAGTGAATTTATAGATATAAAAGGTTTAAACTTTACTGAATGATAGATAAAAATAGTTTGAAAAATTTGAGGCTCAGAAACAGCTTTTGTTGAGTTTGGTTGCTTGGTTGGTTTGTTTTCTGAAAACTTACATTACTTTAAAAAAATACCAAACCAGACAAATCAATCTTCATCTATCATTGTAAATAAGTAAAGACTGTGCATTATGATATACATCTAAAAAAACTCATTAAAATTGTACTCACAGTTTGTACAGCTCAATAATAATTCTATTGTCCTTACAGTATTAGGCACGCAGTGCTGAGATTCTGTTTCTTAAAAACTCCTAAATTGATTGATTTTTCTCTATGGCACTGTGCGACAAAACTTTGAAAGTTAATGAATTTAGTTTCACTTCTCACTTACAAAATTAAATCAAAATACTGCCCAGATTCTAGAGAGTGAAAACTGAAGTACTAGTGTCTCCTTTCTGTAAGAAAAAAAGCCTAGAGTTCTCATACTGTTATGAAGTCATGTTTAATAATGCAAGGTAACACTGAAGTCCAGACACTTTGCAACCTTGACACAAGCTGGCAGGTCAAAATAAATTCGTAGGTAAAGTTTCACTTGATCTACTAACTGATGTGAAAGCTAAAAATAGCGTTCCACTTTCAACAGAATTTAATTCACCTGAGTTGATTCAATTAGGTAAAGCTGAAATCAATTTTTTTCCTAGAAAAAAAAATGCAGACAGAGTTATTAAAAAAATTATATTTGTGATGTGTTTACTCTCTGCCATTCAAGTTCAAGTCACTTGGTATGATAATGCTCAGCAGCCTAAAAAAGATTAGCTGAAAATCTAAGATGCACTTAGGAAGATTCTGCTAAATTTCCTGAAATTCAGCTTTTGCGTTAACCTGTGTGAAGCTGGTATGGTACTGCACCTGCTGAAAGTTTTCACCTGAGTGTTATTTAAAAACAAACAAACAAACAAAAACCAAACAAAACAAAACCCCCAACATTAAATGAACTGCAGATTATGAGAAAAAAATAATCTCCTCTAATATTTGAGCAGCCTATTTTCCTTTGAGTTCACATGCCATTACTTCAGTAGTGCTCATGGTTTGGAACCTTGAGTCCAGAGACCATGACTGTTGCCAGGACCCCTCTGAGAGACACTGAGCATTTGCAATTGGCCTCTCATTAACCTTAAAAAGAACAAGTTTGGGGTCTTAAATATGGCATTTTTTAAGTTACATATAGTAGTGTGTTGTGGCAGAAAATCTGGGATGTGAAAAATAAAGTGAAAACTTAAAAAAAAATTTGAGCTGGATCTTATGAGCCTTTATGTATGTGTGGCCTGTATGTATGCAGGTAGTCACACTGACAGAGATCCCACTATCAGGCAGTTTTACAGAACAAAATTAAATTATAGTAAAGAAAAAATAATCACAATGCTCTGAAAAAGTCATCAGTAACATGTTTCATGCAGTTTTTTAAAGATATTTCTTCACTCTTTTGTTCAATTCACCTTTCTTTGAGACTCATCCAGTAACATCTCCCTCACACTCACTCCATCTGGAATATGAACCTAATTCTTTAAGTACTTTCTCTTCAACTTACTTTTCAACTCTGTCCCCAAAGCTCCTGAAATTTCTGTGACTAATTGAACAGAATTTGGAAGACTTCCAAGCCTACCTAGTCCTCATTGGTTTGACAATGTTGCTGTGCTCTGGTCATTAGTACAGCATGACCCTGCAGAACTAACTCAGCCATGAAGCAAGTTAATCAGTAAAAGAATAGAGTTCTTGAACAGAGAAGTTTTATCCTGAGTTCACCAAAGCAATTATGTGTTAATTAATTCTCTGCCAGGCACAAAGTAAGACAAATATAGGAAGTATGATCTTCAGAGGAATAATTTTCTGGGGAGAAGGTCAAATCCTAAACTGATGTAAATTGTCAGAACTTGCTTTACTTACATTAAGCCATCATGATTTATACCTTCTGAGGATCTGGCCCTATTATAAGAGGATTCACTATTTTAATTTTATTCTTAATCCTAATAACCAATAGCAAATCCATGCCAGCTAAGCCTTTCTTCAAAGAAATAATGAGTTTCCTCTGAAAAATTGCTCCATAGGACTTAAATCATAAATAACAAATCTGGTATATCTCCATTTTCTAGATATGCATAGGTGTGTCTTATATTAGGCAACACACAAATATATATCCAGATCCTGACTTTTTTAGTGTTGAGTTCCTTAAAAATAATACATGTAATTTATCAAACAGAGACAGCAGTAAAATCCTCAGGAATATGTAGACTAAGACTTGAAAGAAAGCTTTGGATTGTGTATTTTCTTAAATTTGAAAAATTAACTCCTACGAGCATAACTCAATGAAGCCATAGTTCAGAGTGCTGCACAAAGAAAACATCTTGCAAATGTCAGATGAAAAATATAGCAAGGATTTGGTTTTGCTCCCATTGCAATCAGTAAGATATTTGAGTTAAATGGAAACCTAAGCAGTTTTTAAACAAAGTAACCTCTTTATTACTTCAGAACCCAGTTTTTTAAAAATGGACACTGACTGTGGTTTCCCAGTTTTCAGATGTCTCCTTTGTAACCCTTTGAACTGATTTAACATTCAGAGAATCAACAAGTTTAGCAAATAACATTTCAAGGCACCATTACCAAGTCACTTTGGAATGAACACGTAATCTACCAGCAGAAACAAACTATAGGCAACTCATTAATCCTATGGCAAAGTGTCTAAATAAAAATTGATCCTTATCAGACATTTTTCTGAAATGAAAGCATTTTATATGCCGACTGTTCCAAAGGTGCTGCTCAGTGTGGTTGTCTAGGCATTGTACCTTCTCAAGCGCTCCATTTCCATCAGCACTGTTTCACTGCTCTCAGTTGTGCTTTCAGTTCTACAATCATGTGAGAGTGAGATGAGAAAAGCATTTCATACTGGACCCGGCTGAATTGCACAGGTGTAGCTGAAAGTATGCTGTTTCATGCCAAAACTTTGTACCATAGGTGGCTGAGGGGTTATGAGTAATACAAGCTTCTCAAAAAGGTAACAGTAAAATATCTTCACTGGAAAATTGATTATAATTCCTGTAAGCTAAGCCAAGTCAAACACATGTATCTCATCTATAATTATACTATGAAATCTCCTGTAATATTTCAGTATTTTTTACATTTCAGTTAGACAAACCCAAACAAAATAGCAGTGATAGGAGTGTCTTCTTGGAAGCCATTATTGCTTCCAAGCTCTTTGGAGTGCCACCAATGGGGTGCTTCTTATCCCTGCAGGACAATGGGATTCACAGTTTGCAGACACAACAGACTGAACAACTGAAGGTGGCAGAAAGGTGTAGTATATGCTTGTAGGCAATCATTATTAACTGCACTAGTAGACCTGACAATATTCCTATTGCAATTGCTTGTATTGCATGTGACCAGCTGGTTATTTTACTACTCCTGGTGATTTTCAGCATGTAATATTTCTCAAATACTATTCTCCATCCTTTGTTTATGATTAATCCCTTGCTGTAGGACAGTATTTGTTATGGAAAACAGAATGTTCTGAGTTTTAAAAAAACACCTATCCAGGAATCCCATCTCCTTGTGCAGGGCAGGCAACTGATGTATGAACTGATTGTTAAAGCTACAAATATATGTTAACATATGAAAAAAGTGAGAGAACTAAGAAAGTTTATCACTAGGCACAAGCAGTTCTACAGACACTGGAGCCACTTCCAGCTGATTTTGCAGAAATGTGAATCTGGATTATCTAATGGAGAGTTCTGAAGACTCTCCTCTATCCATCCTACTACAAGTTTCCATAAAACTTGTTTCAATATTTTTTTTCTCTTACACAAACCAAGTGTGATTGTGTGTTTCCTTGGTTTCCTTTTCCCTTCGAAAAGGGCTTGGGAAGGAAATCATTGAAGAACAAAATAATAAAATTACAATAATAGCTTACATATGCTCCAACAAAATACCAGCCAGATCCAAAACTAAAGTTGCATGCTAAGTTAAAATTTCTACATACATAGATACTGCATTCCTCCTCCCTGTCTTTTGTGTCTCTGACCCTAAAGACAACACAGCAAGATCTTCAAGAAGGAAAAGCAGTTTTCTATATATCCTTGCAGAATTTAGCACAATATGGGCCTAATCCCTTTATGGCTTTTGTAAGTTAAAATAACACATAACTTCTAGCTGTCACAGTAGTAAACTGAACTGAAGCCAAAGAAAAGCCAAGAATATCTACTGGGACCACTGTGAATAGGAATCAACAAGTTTCTTGGAGTTTCATCTGGTAAGATGTGCCAAAAATTCATGTACCTGCCTGTTTGTAATTTACTTCACATAAAAATGACTTCCATTACTTTTTTTCCTTAATGTTCTGAAGTGACACAGCCCTTTCATGCACAGACGAGCTTGTTTTTCTGATAACAAACTGCTATAGTAAAGAAATGAAAGGTCAGGAAAACTGCCTCCAACTGCAGCACTTGTCTGAGAAAGGTAGTGGAAGATTAAAGAAACTCATTGTTACTTCTCTATAACCCCATTACATTCTTGAAACGACTATTTCAACTACTTGCCCATAAAGAGTAGGTTAAAATACTTTTTACGTTCCTTTTGCCCCTTGACCATGCCATAAGCAATCTTTCACAATATTTTTTCAGAAGAAAATATGCATGTTTCTTCCAAAAAATATGTCAAGTTTTCTCCTTTAACAGATGGTGACAGTAGTTCTTATCATATTTCCTCATACCCTTAGTTTTCAAGCAAAACATTTTGGCAAATCAAGAGGTATAAATAAAGATTCAAATGTTTATTGAACAGCACATAATTTAAATAAATCATATTTATGAATGTCTGGCTGAGCAAAATTGATTGCCAACATATACCCTTTGGGCCTGACTTTGTTATCTGATGTTTATCTCAGACTGGAAAACATAGTGTGTGAATCATTTATCCCTTTTCGTACTCTCCTTTTTCTTACTTGCTAGATATTTAAAGTAAGAAACACATTACTTTGAAATGCACTCACATGCCCAATAAGGTTGGCATGTGAGAATCTGAAATAAATAAAAAACAGTAATTAACAAATAAATTAAACAAATGACCCCTCACTATTTGCCCCATTTCCTCCCCAAACAAAGGAATGCAAAAAAATTCTTACATTGCAACACTGAGCTTACAAAACTGTGGTGTTTCACCCTATAGGAAACAGGCAGCAGAAGTAAAAACCCTCTGTTAACAAGCTCTGAGCTCTTGCACAGCAGCAAATCAGACACGAGTGCTGGGAAGGAACACAACTCGAGCAATGATCTCTCAGACGCCAGACTTGGGGCAATTCAAACTCTGTGAGCCTGGCAAACCCAGGAGGTGTTCTCACACTCTTACCATCACTGCTATTTTTCCAGACTGAGCTTGATTACTTTACTCCCATCCATACTGTCAACAACTGATCTGGTACAACATTGGCAGTGTCTGGAAGAAACAGAGAGAAAAGATTTTTGATACTACAGGCCAAATGACAGGACTGACATTGATAGTAGCCTTGTAAGATAAGCATTCTACAGACCTGAGAAGAAATTGCAAATATTCCTTTACTTCTCATGCTCTTTCAAAGTTTGGAAAAAGAACAAAACAAAGACTGTATAAGCTTTCCCATGAAATAAAAGAACTAAATTTTGAAACCACATAGTGAATGGATTTTTCTATTTTATTTTTATACCAAAATTGTACAAGTGTCAATATCCACAGCACAACTTGATTTCCTTCCCATTTACATTTTGATATTTGTACTAAAGTGGATGGGGTACATTCAGCAATGTCCCAGCCTATATAAAATGTTATGTGCTGTTTCTACCTCTGATATACACAGAGTCGGAACTCCCTCCCACTTACAAAGCTTTCATGGTGGCAATTATGTCTCATTTCTCACCTCCTCCTAAAGTTCTTGTTCATCACCTCCAGCAATCTCTCATTATAATTTTTATATGAATACTGTTAATAAAAGCTTCATTCTTCCCAAAACAGCATTTCTCTTTTTTTTCCTTCTGCTTTGTTTCCAGAACATTTCTTCAAAATATTTTAAAGTACATTTAAAAGAAGATCCACCTCAAAATGAATGTATTGTCATTGGTTGAAGTTGTTTTAAAATGAGTCAAGCAGCAATATTCTTCAGTATTTGAATCTCCAACCAGCAATATTAATTCACACTGTCCTCAGCTTCATGTTCCCAAATAAAATAGTGTCTGGAAAAGAAAATAATGACTGTGTCCTGGGTGGCAACATATAGAACAAGCTGCTAGAACACATTTTCAAATGAGATTTTTAAAGAATTCACTCAAAATGCCTGCACATGGAGGACATCACAAGAACCTGCTCCCCTTGGTTGGCAAACTAGACCCAGACTGAGCACCTGCACATACAGAGAAGTCAACAATGATCTTCATGAGGAGATTAGAGGGGCACTTGTGTCTAATGCTTATAGTAAATACTCCATTTAGCAAGGATGCTACTGAATCCTTTTCCCAATGGATTTGACACAAATGATGAATTGTAATAACTTAATCGCATGTACAGGTTAGGGCCGGGACAGTTAATTTTCTTCATAGCCGCCTGTAGGGTGCTGTTTTGGATATCTGATCAAAACAGTGTTGATAACACAGGGATGTTTCAGCTTTTGTTAAGCAGCCCTTACACAGTGCCAAGGTCTTCTCTGCTTCTCACTCTGCCCCACCTGCGAGGGCTGAAGGGCACACAAGACTGGGAGGGGACACAGCCAGGACAGTTTATCCCAACTGACTAAAGGGGTATCCCACACCATATGACATCATGCTCAGCAATATCAACTGGTGGAAGAAGGAAGAAAGAGGATACTTGGAGCGATGTCTTTTGTCTTCCCAAGTCACTGTTATGTGTGATGAAGCTCTGCTTTTCTGGACGTGGCTGACACCTGCCTTCCCATGGAAGTAGCGAATGAAATACTTATTTTGCTCTGCTTGAGTGTGCAGCTTTGGCTTTACCTATTTTTGATCCATGACTTTTATCACTTTTACCCTTCTGGTTCACTCCTCCTTCCTACAGGGGTGGAGTGAGTGAGTGAGTGAGTGAGTGAGTGAGTGAGTGAGTGAGTGGCTGTGTGGGGCTGAGCTTCCTCATGGGTTAACACACACTCCTCAAAATGATAAAATCCCTCTTTATGAAAGAAAAGTATGCAAGCATTCACAGACAGTATAATCAAGTCACCTTCCTATTTGTAGTGCCTTACCAGGACATAGCAAGCAGGCCTTTTAAGTTGCAGTTATCCAGACTTTGGAGCTGGTGACAAGAATGATATCTTAGATCATAAAAACCAGGAGCACCAGTGCTTTAAGGTCCACCACTAAGGCAGTGAGCCCTATCTGCCTTTTTTCTCTAAGATGTTCTTTCTTAGTTTGCTTTCAGCTGTCCTTCCATAAAAGTCTTGTGATTTTCTTCTCATCAAACCCAAGCAAAGAGTTTAGGAGAATCTTATTTATGTGCAGTGAAGTAGAAAGCGATGGTCTGAATGCAGTCACCAGTTTACTGTGGCAGTATGTACTCTGTGTTTGCCTGCCAGGCATCTATTTTACATTTTGCACAAATACAGGCCTTAGTGTTTTGTACAAAGGCTTCCCATCTCCCCCTTCAACAGACAGCTTGCAAAATATGTGGGAAAAAAATCTTAGAAAATAAAATACTGACACATTAGCAGAGAAATGTTTCTAAGATTTGAAACTATAGAATCAATCAAGGCCACACCAGCATAATGCTAATCCCCTCCTAAGCAACATCCACTCAAATGTGAAGGTTTATGCTTGCACTGTCTTCCTTCCTACCCTGAAGGTCACATAAGTCCTTCTCTGTGATGGAAAACTCACACAGTCAGTGCTCCCTTAAGCAATATGGAGACTGGTAAGAAAAAGAGATAAAATGATAAAAAAATAAGTAAGAAAACAAGGTTGGTGGAAAAAAAAACCCATTACTCTCCTGACCTCCTTTTCTCTGGTGTGTCTCTGTTGACTCTGCAGTTGCTGATGTCTCCAGCTGAGCAGCATCTCAGGTCCTTTCTGCCTCACTTTCCTGGCTGTCATCAACACTACTCCAAAGCAGAGACAAAATGGATACTGCTGTCCCCAATACATGGGCTTATGCTTGTTTTCTGTTCAGAATCCCTCTCCAGTCTGGTGCAGCATGGGCTGTATAAGCACAGCATATGAGTTGTGACCTTTCTCCCATTGTGTAAGGCAGAGGACTCTCTCCATGCACTTTCAATGGAATTCAGGTTAGCCTCTTACTACACCATAGAGAAGCTCATTTCATCTCACATTCATCTTTGCATTTACAAAAACTTCTCAAGGAAAGAAGCAGGGCCCAGCTCATTTACAAGTCAGACCTTTAATAAATTTTGAAACGTAGTCGAATGTGAGTCATTTATTGACTTTGCTAGAAAGAACAGAGTTTCCTGTTGTGCCTTGCTGAATCGCTTTTGTAAAATATTAAAAGTGAGCTCCTATTTCTCTTTTGTATGCATGCCTGTAAAAACAGCCTCCAAAACTATGAGATTATTTTGCTAGATTTCCGTGTAAACAGAAGAAATGGAACAACTCTAAAGGTGTCACTCAAGTTAAATTTTCTTGACTTCTAAAGGGCTTTAAATTCCCTTTGAATTCAGAGATGTAAAGTGTGGCCTAACAGAGCGTCCAACAGTGCAACGGAAATATGAAAGCATAAGGAATAATTCCTGACTTTTTTCAGAGTTACACTGGGAATTTTTGGCATTGCTGGAATTCTTACTATATTCCATAAATGACATTCACAGTTCTAAACATTTAAAATGGTTCTCAGCAGGTATTACAAAGCATTTTAAAATGGCATTGTAACTCGAATTTTATCTGTGTCTCTTTGTCTATGTACCATGTTTAAGGATTTTTGTTTTAAGGACGGATATCTGTTCAGAGGCCAAAAAACTATGTGATTTTTTTAAACTTATACTGTTATACCTCCTTTTAGATATGAGTACTAGAACTTTTGTGGGCTTAATAAATGAGAGATGGATACAATATTACTGGTATGTTCAGAACGAGACGTTGGGGGGATAAAGATCCCTTTTTTCCTCATTGCCCCTTCCAAAATTCCAGTGAAATTCGGTTACAACTTGTGTTTTCTAAATGCTGGCACAACTAATATTTAGACTGTCTGAAAATAAGAATAATTTAAAAAAAAAAAAAACAACTTTGGAATACTGAGCAATACTCTTCTGGAGCACAGATGGCTTCTATGGCTCTAATATGACACATGGCAGTAGAGTTCCACAATCCCCTCTCTGTTTCATAGAATCACAGAAGGAATGCAACATAACAACTCCAAGTATTTTTGTTACGTCTCAATTAAAAAAAAAAAAGATATAATTTGTTGGCTGGAGTCTATCATAGCTGCTTCCTTTCCAGGATAGGTCTAAAGCAAAGTTTAATCAATTCTATTTAGCCATTTTCAATATCCGAGAGACAAAAAAATTAGTATGTGACAGCTGTTGCTATTACTAAAGACCCTACTTTTTCAGTTTCCATTTTTCACTTTGTGTTCTTTCAAAACATAGGCTATGAGGAACTTAAGGTTGTATTAACTTTTCTGACTTAAAAACTTATTTTTATACTACTCTTTTTAACATTTCTGATGTTAATTAAGGGAGGTTGTATGTGTATGCTTAAATATTCAGATATTATTGTGTCTGCTAATTCAAGCATGGCTTGACAAGTTAAAAAAGCTGTTTAAGAAGTTCCTAAATGCTTGGAAACCATGGACCTTCAATACACCGTATATGAGTTTTTCAGTATTTTTAAAATATATATTATTAAGACAACTAAATAGCAAACAATCAAATTAATGTCTTTCACACACAAACAGGCACTAGACATGGTGTATTTAATTCTAGTAATTGTAAACTGTATTTCCATGGATGCACATTCAAATCAATCTCTCATTGCTTGCTAGACTTGTACCTGCTTTGCTAACAGTTTGCTCATATTAATAGCAGCAAAAGTATTTATCTAAGGCAATGGCTATTGGAATTATGCTTTGCCTTTGGGGTTGTCTGTAGATTAATTTTTTTTTCAGATTAACTGGACTCACAAATATTTCTGAAAATTTGAGTATGCAGGCAGTATAATAAAGAAGCAACATCTATGGTGATAAAAAAGCCAAGCTAAGGTCCAATTTAGATGAGAACATTGTATTTTAGAGCTAACAGAACTTAGCGACCAGAATATAAGCCACGTTGTATAGGCTGGTGTGAGGGCTAGGTAACAGTGTTGTTGCTTATGATCAAAATACTAACTGAAGCTCCTATTAAATTTTTATTGTTATTATTACATTTTATGCTGGCATTTTATTCTTTGTTACCACCTCGTTTTGAAGTCTCAGCTATGACAACAATGTTATATACACCATCTAAATCCTAAGTCAATTGCATAACAACTTTCCTGTAGACTTACTGCTTTAAATGCAGCAAAGGCTTTTTGGTTTAAATTGGTCTTCAATTCCTTACTCCTGCTTTTACCTTACTTATTATGACAATATTCTCCTTTCACTAAATACACAAGTTCATGTTCAACTAATTATCCAGCATGACTACTGTCTCCTTTCAGAGTTACTAAACTACTGAGTCATGTCATACATACTTTTGGTATTTAATCTCTGTTTCTGGAAGAAAGAAAGTATTTTTTATATATGAATACATGTATTTTTCAGTATCATATTTGAACAGGTATTTCCCAAAAAAGATAGTACAATTACACTGCTGTCATATGTAACAACTTCAGATTTGACATATACTCCTAGGAACATTATGCTAGAACTCAAGAGCACAATTTTGTCAGACTGCATTGTGCCATGTAAATCTAATAACTGAGGCAAAAATAATCAGGACTCCAATCCTCTGAAGGTACATATCCCTACCACACTTTGTTTCCATGAAGACACTCAGACAAACTGCCACGCTTATTTTAGGGCAAGTTAATTGCCTACAAATAGCTCATATATTCCCACATCCCCTGAGCCTGGGAGTTCCACAGGACTGAATGAAAGTGCTTCCAAATACTGCAGTTTAACACTTCAATTAATGTTCTGCAAGGGTTTTGTAGTTTATAATTTTTTTTCCCTATGGACATCATGTTTTAAAATAGTGTGCATGAATCTGTTCTATTTTATCTTCTTTTACCATTGGGGGACCTGAATGATTTCACTGTAGCAATTAAAAGGCAAGAGAAGTTCACTGCTAGCACTAGTGTCACCTCTCATACAGGTGGACTTGCTAACCAATAAAATATAAATGAGCATACAAATCTGGGACACTTGACCCCAGAATTCACATACATTAAAGTGCACAGCAGCCATACTGCTCCAAGGATACCTCGAGTTCATTCCTGGTCACTAAATGCCCAGGAGAGGAAAGATTTTACTTATATAGTCCTAGCTCGACCATATTATTCATGCACATTAGACAGTGCTTGCAACTTGACAGAAAGAGTTGTCTGTTCAGGAATTCCTCCATGACTATAAAATACTTTGAGAAGGCTCAGTCTGAATCTTCTAGACATTCAAAAAATATTTTAGTTTTAGAGGGGTGTTGAGTTGGATGAGTTTTTTCCTCTCATAATATTTTTTATCCCCTTAGGAGTAATCTTGAGCCCTTTTAAGAAGACAGATATTACCTTTTTTATTCCTCATATGCATGGTGTGCACTAACTACTTTTTATATCCTCACAGCTCGGTATTTGAAAGCAAATACAACTTTGCAAGTGAAGGGTCATGTTCTCAGTAAACTGACAGATATAACTTTGTGTCTAAAACTTCTGGAAAATTTTCTTCCAGACAGAACTTAGCCTTGGATAACAGTTCAAACATAAGCTTTTGTGTGAGTTGATTTGTCCTGTTTTTATAACATCAAGCATTATGAATTTAATCCTAAAAGGCAGCATACAGAGTAAGAGGAGCTTTTCAAATTGAGAATCCATTTGGAAATTCAATCCCTTTTCCAATAATAATATTATGATTAATTCTTACAATGCTTTGCTGCTTGATGTTTATTACAGGTTCCCCTTTGAAATTTTTCGTAAACTTCTTGCAGTTTCATGAGTCTTTATCAGGAGAACGGTGCTGTTCTCTACCTTGTGTACACAAACCGTTTTGCACCTTTTCTGAATAGCATTAGAAAAACAGTTTTAAATATAAGAATAGAATGTTTATATACCACCATTTCTGTTGATTCATTTTCCAAATACAATTCTTTCTATTTTTGTAATTTCACAGTTTTTTTGTTAATTTCACCCACAGATTTCAG
This sequence comes from Pithys albifrons albifrons, assembly GCF_047495875.1. Lineage (NCBI taxonomy): Eukaryota > Metazoa > Chordata > Aves > Passeriformes > Thamnophilidae > Pithys > Pithys albifrons. Next base: position 10,886,454 of record NC_092464.1, read on the forward strand.
TATTAACACTATGTTTTATTTTTCTTTAAAAAGTCACACACAAATTGCTTCGACTCTAAAATTGTACCAACACTATTCAAATTGTACAACATCATTTTTAGCTTAATCTTCTGTAATGCATAATAAACTATACACAGTGCTTTTTTATTTTGTTTTTCTTAAAAAATAAAAAGAAACACAACACTTATTTAATTGGCAAATGAGCAGAATCCTCAGATCTCCAGAGAGTCATGGGAGAAAGAAGGAAAAGCTTGTCTGTATGTCTGTCCTAACACCTTGGAATTGTACTAAACTATTCAAAGGCAACAGTATTTCCAAAGTGAATGCAATATAGTTGTCACCTAAAAGGGAAAACATTCACATAAATAACTGAGATGAAAAGTAGCATGACCTGTGGTTCAGAATGGAAACATGGGGATGATAAATCTTTCCTTTTATGTTAAAAAATGAACAAAATTAGCACTAGTCCAGCACTAAGAAGAGGCTATAAAACATGCAAATACTAGAAATAAAATATGTGGATTTATGTCTTAATGTGAAAAATTTATTAAGTGCAGGTATAGAACAGAAAATGTATTATCAAGACTGTCCTGAGTGACATGTAGATGTGTCAGGATGTCAAAATCTGATTCCTTTTTATGGTTCTTTTTTTCAGAATCAAGTAGATTGTGTGGGACTTTTAAAATTCACCAATGCAGGATATTCAGTCACTATTTCAAGGGTAGCTGTGCCTAGTTACTTTGCTACTAGCTAACCATGACTTTGTATACTTACAAGGTATGTAAAAACTCCCACATTATTCTTATTAAAGCTACTAGGTTGTTAATAAATTTTTATTTTTAAATGAGAAATCTTTAAGTGATTACATTGCCATAGGCTGAGCATAATGCAGCTATTAGCTAAGATAAATAGACAAATATATAAATAAAATCTATTACTTGTGAATCACACATAATAGATATCCTACATGACATCTAAGATCGAACAATATACAGTCTATTTGTCCCAGTACTCTTTTGAAATCCCTTCATTTCAAACAGCCCCAGTATATAAGTTCCACATATGCGGATTTTTTTTGTTCCTACATTAGCTTTCATGGTGACTATAATGGTTGAAAACTGACACAAATATTGCTATTAATTAAGCCCATCCTGTACAGCCAATCAGTGACACCTCTAAGAGGTGCAGTCAAGCTGCAGATGACACGAGGATACATCAAAGCTTGCAAGCACATCAAGATGGCTTCGTGCCAGGCCAACTCTGGTCTGGTAAGGATCTTTAGCTCCTTCAAGAGCAGCTCAGTTCCAGAAACAATTCTGCCTCTTTTGTGAGGCATCACAACTGGCAAAATAAACAGTGGGAGACTGGAGCTAATGCCATGCAAAACACTGTATTCCTGGGAAGTGGAGCTTGGGAAAAAGCTGCAGAGAGCTGGTGACCAGCTCTGGTCCAACAAGGCTTATCACATTCAGTTAACTACTAATGATAACCTCTTTTAGAAATATTTGGATGTCTTTGCTCTATACAGGACAGAAGTCTGTTTCCTGGAAAGGCTTGTTAAGCCCACAGAAGTGCCACATGAGTGCATTGAATCTGCCCAGGTCCAGCACTACCTTGGACCTGACAAGCAAACTTTGAACATGGAAGGCTTTGACATGCAGGCAGAGACAGAGTAGTTCTGCACTAATTAGCTAAAAGGCAATGCGGGACCAAACCAGTTTAAGACCAGCTTATCATGAACTATCTCAGTTTTAAAGGCACTTGGACATCTCTGCATGCTCCTTATACATTTACCTCCCTTATCCATGTATTTCCATCCCATTTGGGGATGACAGACCCCATTTGCTTTAAATATAGGATATTTTTTCTTATATGATGCACAGTCTAATTAATATTTCCCTACAATTATGACATTCTTAATATCTCCATCTAAAACCTCTAGTTTTGTAATTATTTAATAACAAAAGGTACTACTTACTTCCTCATAGTCATGATTTTCTGGCAAATGATATATCACCAGTCACAGCATCTTCATAAAATAACAACAGATGCTATGTCAGTCTAAAAGCAAATTTCACTTGTGTGCATCTATTTTTCATACATACAAATTATTTTAGATATTACAGCAAGACTGGACAAACCTGTGTGAGACAAATTTCATGTACACTTGGAAGCAGATATTAAAACTTCTTTTTTAACAAAGTGTGAAACCAGTACAAACTCGCTTTCTTGTTTTGAATTAGTTAAAAAATATGGAGCTAAGTTTTCTTTGGCAGACTCTGTGCTGAATCAGGCATACAGTTTTTCATGAAGCATAATGCTGACATAAACACATATCATGTCATATGTCATAAACATATGGCAGTTTACTCACAGGTAAACTTTTCAGGATAAACCTCTATTCCCAGTTGTGCATGAAAACGTAAAGAGAGAACACAGTGAAGAAAAAAAATTCATTTTTGCATCTTAGTCTGCATCTATACTTGCTAAACTTAGTTCTGAGGCTTTTCTGCTGTCAGTTATACCCACAAGGTACTCACACATGTGAGTACTGGCCATAGAGGTTCAGATGAAAGATCCACCTCCCCACAATGTACTGTTTTCAAAAAACACCCTAGAATGTCCTTTAGAAGTTCTGCCAGTACTTTTCCTCCAATCTTTTTATTTATACCTTTACTTTCTCAAGCCTACCAAGTCGCAGAATGCCTGATCAAGCTTCTCTGAGCATTGTGGACGGTCAGTCTGCATGGCCAGGGACATAGCAAGAAGAGGGAAGCTGAAAAGGGAGGAAGAATCCTGGCTGCTGTAGGGCTACTTCAATCATCATGTCAAGCCTGCAAGGACAGCACCTCTGGATGGCTTGGACTCATTCCATACAGCTTCACGGAGCAGCAGACATTATTGGGGTTTCTCTGCTGCGTCCCCATCTTTGGCTTGTATTTGCTCTTCAATACTTGGGTTATAAAGGAACAGCATAAGCTTCTCTTTTAAGACTCTCCCATCCTCCAACTGTTTTCAGCTCCATGGATTTCCTGAGCCTGCTGTTATTAAGGCTTTGCTCCCCTCCCCCAGCTTCCTAAATTAAATGCCTTGCTGAGATTTTTACTGCAAAGAAAACTGTGTTGCTTAACTTTGTTCTGATGAAAAATTTACACTAATTTTCTGCATTAATACTTCTATGATCAGAACACAGCAGACCTGCCTCTCAGGAAACACATTCAAATTATTTTTGTTTCAGTGCAGCTGGGAGTGAAGCACACAGTGAAGTGGGTTGGCACTACCAGCAAGACAGCTATCTTACACAGCCAGCTAAAGACTTGAGCACATAGTGGGTGGGTTTGGTTCAGCCAGGAAGGTGGTAGAAAGTTCTGGAGAAGGCAGGGCTGTGCATTAGTATACCATGAGTTCAGCGAAGGAAAGGACGTAACTCTCCTAAGGGCAGCATTCAGTTGATTTCACAGTACCAAGCCCAGTATGTAGAACTTCCTAGCAACGATGTGCTTGTTCACCTGCATGTTTGTGGTTGTACAACTAAAGCAAGAACATGGCAAAAGAGCATGGCAAGAGTCAAAGGTCATATCCACACAGGATTGTGTTGTCCAGTGTTAGAATTAAAATGATTTTTTCAAACTGAGGAGGTGGGAAGTATCATTTAACAGGAGAATGGAGGCATACTTACCAGCATGTATATTGTTATGTGATGTTGGTCTTCTAACACTCAAAAAGTGTAGTGGCCATACCTGGGGGAACATGGTAATGTCCAAGCACACACGGTATTAGTGTCCCAGGCTACAAGTGCTTTCAGCTCAGGGATTTCCCAAGTCATGGTTTGCGTGTCTCCAACCAGCACAGAATTTCTTTCCATGAATGTGCCTGACACCCCCTTTAAATCATGGCAGTAGATCACATTCTGGATGATGCTTATTTATGCAAAACTCCTTCTGTTTATGCACCTTCTTCTCCCCCTCAAGCCCCAGGGCCGACAAACGGAGTGTTTAAACACCAGTGCAGCAATACTGGTAAAAACACACAGTACACACGCAGATGTATTTCTATGGCAAGTACTTTCTACTCGGAAGGAAGTAACTTTATCATGTTTTCTTTCTAGCACTGACGCAGCGGTGCGCTTTCTGTCCACCCCCCCCACGTAAGCCATCAGGCGGCTGCAGCACTCCCCATTGTCCCTGAGCTGCCGGGTGCAGCTCTGCACACCTTTAGGACAAGCAAACTGTCTCCCCACCCGAGCCACGGCAGCCCGAGAGGTGCCCATCCCGACGCCGATCCCCGGCTCCCGCCCGTCCTTCCCAGGGACCTTCCCGGCCGGGCGGGAGGAAATGCCTGAGCGGCCCCGCACCGCCCCCGCGCTCACTCCGGGGAAGGGGGGCTAGAGACGGCCCCGAGCCCGCTTTTGGTGGAACAAACACTTCCCCGTGCCGATGAGGAAACCCGCCGGTGCTGGGGGAGGGGGATTTCCTTCCCATTGTCTGCCGGGCTCGGCGCTCCCGGCCCCCGCTCCCAGTGAAAGTGAATGACCGGGAGGGACCCGCCGCAGGGCTCGTGTTGGACACCGAACTACCTGCGGATAAACCCGGAGTCGGGGCTGACCCAGGCGGGATACCTGGGCTGCAAATCTGTACCGCAATGAGCATCAAAAAGTATTTACAATACACATAAAAATAAGTCAAAGCTACAAAAAAAAATGCACCCTTTTTATCCTTCAACGTGCATCCTGAAGGTTATACAATGCAGTTACCCAGGGCACCTGGTAAGGATATCAAAACATTTCAAAATCAAGCCCACAAACACCTAAGTATACGCTCTATGCCTTTCTACACTTGACTTAATTCGCTGCCCAGCAGCTCAGAGAAGGTAACGTGGCTATGGTTGCAGACACTCCCTACATGTTTGCTTTAGGATACCTTGTTCTTTCCAAAATCAAATATTTGTATCCTGAAACAAGTATTTGCAGGCGGTCCAGACTAGCCGTTACAAATATGTTAAGTACAGGAGATTGCTGGCCAGTGGCAGGCTCCAGGTAAAAACTTGTACGGTGGGAAAACCGTAAGGCTTCTGCCCCACATTGGTGAAACTGCAGCCTAAGTACCTGTTTGACACCTCTCTATGGGTCCTGTGAGAGATAAAGGGCTAAAACCGCTTTATACTGAAGATTGCTGAACTTCTGCCTTAAATAAATATTTACATAGGTTAAGAGAAGGCACTGTGGCAGGGTAATAATTTTTTTCACTAAAGAACCGGAGACTGGCTTTGGAGCTTTGTTTTGGAGTTATGGCAAATCCCCCCCAGCTGATCCAGTTGTTGGGGGTATCCGACTGAAGAATTAAAAAATATTACAAATGCTGCTAGCTATGCTTGTCCTCTATTTGCTTCTGGATGCAAAAATTGGTTTACCTTAACCATGCCAACTTGAGCAGAACTGTGAGCTTGACTGCATGGTAAAAACAGCAGAAATTATAAGGACCCAAACTTCTTTTTTTTTTTTCCTATTTATAAATATAGCTCAGATGCAATTTGTACAGAGAAGGTTTCAAAGAAACCTAAGTCAGCCAAGCCAACAATATCCCATGGAAACTTGGCATATATTTCTATCAAACTTCTTTTGAAAATGACATGCCTTAACAAAATCATAGCCAAACATTACAAATAAATGCTTAACATAAGGTAGTCTTTTTGTAATTATATTGATGGTAAATCCCTTTTTACTTAAAAAATTGCCAGTAAATTTAATTTACTTTTTATTAATACAAGCAATATAATGCAGTTACTAAATTATAGTACCACTACTGGGTATCTGCCCAACCCCTCAAGCCCTCTTTGAAAGCAGATTACCAGCACTTTCTTTCCTATTTATTTTAGATAATGTAAAATGTTCTTTCATATTTAAATACATAATAGAAGTAAAGGTTTATCACAACTGTGCAACTAACTGTTATTTGCATTTTATTTTCAAAGTGGATGTAAAGTCCTGGTCCTGATGCAGCAGTCTCAAAGGAACTGTGAGTTTAGACACTACTAGAAATCTTATTGACTGAACACACCGGAAAAACTTTCACTGTTCAATGTGCAAACTCTTTGACTGACCAGGCAACATTAGCACCACTGTTTCAGTCTACTATTTTATTAATACTAATGACTAAAATTTTCTGCACATGTATTTATAGAGCTAAGCTTAGAGTGTATTTTAATAAAAACATGCCACATCTCTAGTCAAGTTTAATTAATTGTGAAGTATGTTACTTGTCCATGTAATAATTCCTGAAGCATTTCAGAAACTTTAGAATATATTTTCCTAGACATTTATTAATATTTATCTCACAGTCTATAAAAACTAGGATAAATGTACATATTTTCTTATTACTTACATATATGTATATATATGTGTGCCTATAAAATTATATGTTTCATATTATCATGCAGTGAGAGTGCCATTAGCAGTTGGACTCAATGATCATAAAGTTCTTTTCCAATCTAAATGACTCTATGATTCTGTGATCCACAGCTCACAACATACAGACAGCTCTGAGGCAGAGCGTTGGTTCTGTATGTTTCAGTTTCTGTTGCTCAAGGTGAGTGTCTACTTTCAAAAACATTATCTGTAACTTCTCCAAGTTGGATTTCAGGATAGAAGAAATTTGCATGTTTCAAGGCCAGATAAGCGCCACATTTTTGCTCTGCAACAAGACAGGGTACAGACCTAAGACTATGATAAAATACATACATAATAAATAGTTAAAGATCCGTTTCAAATGTATTATTAAAAAAATAATAAAAGAAACAAACAGCAACTCCAGCAGACACCACTAGAGTTCTCCTTCTCCCAAATATCCCTAGCACCATCCTAAACCCTGTTTACCCCAGAAACCTGAACTGTGGACAGACAGAAGAGGAGAGAGAGAGAAAATTCAGACACAATAAAACTCTGAGGGGAAAAATATGTGGAAGGAGGAGGCAGCAGCGGCCTGGGGAAGGGATTGAAAAGTTTCCCCTGGCTTAACTTCTCCCCCCCTGCAGCAGCAGAAGCAGCGCCAGCAGCACAAGGTGAGAGAGACTTTTAAGTCTGGGGAGGAGGGGTGTGTGTGCGGGAGGGGGGGTGAATTTACAGCCCTGTGGATATTTCTGTGTCTGCCTCCCTGGCTTTGGGGTGCGAGAGACGCCGTGTCTCATGCTGGGTGGATTTTTTTTTTTAATATGATGGAGGATTATAAACATGGCGCCTTAAAAAAACTACAAAATCATGTACACACTGTTCCAAGGAGATGGGGGAGAGGGGCCAGGGGAAGGGCTGGGCACCAGGGGAGGGGGCAATCCTTCCCCGCGGGGTGCCGTATGAGGAGGGGGGAGCAATTATACTTCATAATAAAATGTGTGGGGCTGCGGGGGGGAGATGGAAGGCGGGATTTTTTTATTATTATTATTATTTCATTTTTCGGAGTGGGCAGGATTATCTGGCAGCCCGCTTGGAAACTGAGGAGGAGAAGGGGACGGCGGCGGAGCGCGTGTGATTATTAACGGCGATTATTTTTGTCCCCACACCTTCCCCGGTCGGATTTCGGCTGGGAGGCGGCGGCGGGTCCCCCGTGCCGAGTTGCAGCCAGCCCCGGGGCCGGGGCAGGAGGAGGTGGGGTGGGCAGAGGGGCGCTCCGGGAGAATCGGCGCCGGGCGCGGGCCTGCAGGGCGCGGGGAGCCGGGGACTCGCGTGAGAGGCGAGGCCGCGCGGGGTGTGGCGCGGCCCGGCCTCGGCTCCGCCACCCTCGGAGAACGCCATCCCGCTCGTTCCCACACGCGGGGCCACTGCTGTGCTCCCCACTCTCCCCCGCTTTCCTTTAGCTCGCACACCCCCCACCCCCGCCGCCGCATTTCCTCGCTGGGGAGGGGGATGCCTGCTCGGAGGACGGGTCTTGGCCCGAGTAATGGCAGCTGCTCGACAGCGCCGAGGCGCCACGGGAGAGAGACGGCGGGGCCCCCGCAGGCCGGGCGAGGGGCCATGGCTGCCGTGTCTGCAGGGGGCAGGGGAGGGGACGGGCAAAAGGGTGAACCGGAGCCCCAGCCCTCCTCCCCCGGCGGCTGCGGGCGGTGCCACCCCCGGCCCGGATCGCCCCGTGCCCCGGCCCGGCCCCGGCAGCCGCCTCGCCTGCCCCAGTGCTGCGGGGCAGGGCCCGGGGGGCAGACGGGCCGATCCCTCCGCCCTGCCCCTCTGAGCGCAGCTGCCCTCGGCCAGGGAGGGGTCCCCGCCGGCCTCGGCGGCCGCATTTCGGAAAACGTGGGCACCGAGGGGCCCGCTTTTGTTGGGCTTTTGGGGGGTTGTGTGTGTGTGCGCCCTTGGAGCTGTGTATTCAGATAACTCCCCTCGGTACACTTGGTGGGGCATTCTCGTCCGGCCCCCGGGCTGCTCGCGGGCCTGTCTGCGTTCCCTCGGGGAGGGGATGGCAGTGCAGGTGCGGGGGTGCCCGTGGGGAGCACGATGGGGACCTCCGGCGCGCTTCCCTGACCGCTGTGTGCTCCAGACAATACCCCCCTGTAATGCTGATGTTAAGGACTTAGGAAACTTTGTGTGTCTTTTGGGGTTTATTCTGAAAACGGCAGACTTCAAGAACTTGTTCTTGGCCTTCCGCGAACATGGCAAACAGAACTTTACAGAGGTTAGAGATGGGGTGGCTTGAGAAGAGGAAAAGGAGTGAAACACTACTTAATTTGGCGCTGGCTGGTTTTATAATTGTATAATTGGGCATTTAACGCTCTGGAATCATCTGCCATGGTCTCTGTGTTGTAGGAGTAATTCTATTTGTTGTAGTTTTGAGAAGATCTTACTGCAGTAAAAAAGAACAAAGGTAGAAACTGATTTATTGTCCTAGATACGCTGTTATTTTCTCACTTCTGTTGCCCTTCTCTGTAGGAAATTGTTTAATTCTTTAGGGGTGATCACTGAGACAGGTGTGAGGAACGGGGAATAATGGGAGGGGAAATGCCAGTTTGTGGTTCAGGTTGCAGTCCCTTGGGTTTTTTTAGTTCCTCATCCTTCAGCATAAAGTACCTGGCATCTCTCCCCGTTTTTTTCTTTCTTTCCTTTTTTTTTTTATTTTTTTAGTTATTATCAACCATTCTGAGTCTGCTACAGAAAGTCTTTAGGGAAGTAGACTTATTTGCTGACTGATGTTTTGTATAAAAGTAGAAGTACTCACAAAATAATTCCTACTATGGATTTATGCCATTAATTAATTCCCACTGTGGATTTATGGCATTAAAATGCCAGCTTTTCTATGCCTAAGCAAACCTCTGCTTTGCCCAGATAGGTGTATGGAGAAGGGAGGGAAGGGAATGGTTCATGGGCTGGGTAGTTCAGCAGAGGACACTTTATTTTGCTGATGATTAGTTTTGTTTTAATGAGTGGGAGAAAAAGTGTGTTGGTGACACATTGTTGGTTGCGCTATCGATGGTGGTCTCTGCATCTGCAACTGATACTTGGTATTGGGTTCAGCAGCATAGGACCAAGTGAGAAAAATTACCCTTCCACTCTCTCCTGATCTGGATATTGTGATGGAAAATGTCTTGTGATGAAGTGAGCTGTAAGGGGAGTTGTGTGTGAATGTTATGGGAGGGTCTTAAAACTTCCATGATGCTCTAGAAGATACTCTTTCACAGTTTGAAACTTTGTAGCACAACGTTAATAGCGTAATTCACCTTCATAGGTGGTTTGTTTAGTTTTTTGTTTGTTTGTTTCACCAAGCACTTGGACCTGTTATTTTTAAATATAATTGTAAAAGAAATATAATTTGTTCACCATGAATTAAAATTCTTAGTAGTTTGTCTTAGTTCTTATGCAGTGTGAGCCAAAGCAATGTATGTTAACTTTCAGCAAAAATGGAGCATGATTGAAGTAACAAAACTGTCACAAGTGGAATTGCTGTGTGCACAGTCTGAAGGCCATTTGCTGTGGTGTGGGGTGTCCATGCTGCTTGTCGGCAGTGGGCATTCTGTGTGCAGATACTGTTCAGGTTGCTTGGTTCAGGTTCCCCTCTGCCCTTGTAGCAGAGAGTAGAAGGGACTGTTAAGACCTGAGAAAGAGCCTGGATCATTTTTTCAGCCTAAGGTCATCTCAAGAGCAAATGAGATGGTGAAAGGCTGTGAAGTGTGCTCGGCTTTTCCACCTCGCAGGTAAATAAACCATACCGGGTGCTGTTAGTGACATGAGAAGAAGAAAACAATGTGAATGGGCAATGAATTTGGCCTCAAACTCACCTTGAAGTGGCTCAGGCTACATCTAGACTGTTGTGCATTTCTGTGGGAACCATGTCTTAGGGGCTGCTGAGCTGTACCATCTGCAATCTCTGACTTGGAATAAAATACTTCAAAAAGAAATAAATAAAATATAACATTGAAGATGTTTATTTTAGGTATCTCAACCTCTCCATAGATGTCTGTATTATCTGGATTGTAAGCAAATTGTCTCATTTCACACAATTTCAGCATTGGGAATATTTAGAATTAGTAGTTGCATTTTGAAATTGAGGACCCAACTTCAGTCAGCTAAAGTTCACAAATTCTGGGCATACCACTTTTCATAGTTATTGCCTTCCACAGTTTTCATAGTTACTGCCTTCCACAGTCTTTCAGAGCATTTATCTCTGGAAGAGTGTGAAGACCTCAGGCACTGTGAATTGGTCCAGGCTAAAAGTTCTGAAAGAGGGACAAGGTGATGATAAAGATGTCACCAGTAAACTTCTGATTTTCTTCTTAAATGACTTTTTAGCTACATCCAGATTAGCATAAATGCCAGTGAAAAAAATCTTTTACCCATGATGCAGGTTGTTACAAATGCTAAGTCAGACTATAAACAAAATTAATCTGTGCAAGATATATGTAGCTAACACCAGTGATGAACTTGGTTCATAAAATGCTGAGTTGTTTAAAATTGCTGGTCAAATGCATACAAGAGTTTCCTTTCCTGAATGAAGTAGAGTTTGGGGATTTTTTTGAAGAGTTAGGTCAGAATTGTTGGCGCAATTATTTTTCTCATATCTATTCAGTAAATATATACATTTCTTTCAAATCCTTGCCACTGATTTTATTAATTGCAGTGGTTTTCCTTCCATGTAATAAGACTGTCTTCAGCCATCCTTCTTGCACTGATTGTTTAGAAGCTAATGTCACATCATGTTCTTTATCTGCAGGGGGTTTTGTGCCACGGTTTTTGTTGGGTTTGTTTAGTCTCAGGATTTGATGAACACTCCCACAGTACTTGTGTGGTACTTGGAGCGTGGCGCACTTGGTAGCTGGGCAGTGCAACGTATGTCATCTTTTATGTAGCTCATACATTTTAGTCTGTCACTGTTGCTTGTGCTAAACATTGTGAACAAAGATCGTTCTTGTCAGGTTCTGGATCATTTCTGATCAGTTGAATGTAAATTTAGCTCATAATTGGGTTATTGTTCTAAGGTTTAATCTGCCAGTTGGGAGAGTATAGCCTGCAAAATAGGTAGTTTATAGTGACGTAATGATTTCATTTTGGAGGAATTTCTTAATAAGTTAACTCTCATGTTACCACAAAAAAAAAGTTTTCCCTGTTTTTTAGTGCAGTATAAAGATGCAGATTCACTGGTCACGAGAGTATCTTATAATCTATACTAAATGCAAAACAAGGGTGTAAAACTCCCTAAAATCCTTAATTTTTGAGTGTAGTGAAGGTAGCTGGGAGTAGATTCATAGACACCAGAGTGGCTGTGTGCAGTGTAATAAACATTGTGGCCTCAGACCTGCACGGGTGAACTCCTGTGGCACACAGAGTTCTCTGATTTCCAAGACCTGTACCTGCAGCTCCCTGCAACACTGGGGTTGAATTGAGCCCATTTTTTCTCCCTGTATTTCCAACTTCAGTCTTTAAACATAATTTTATCATCTCTTTAAACCAATGTCTGCCATCAAGTTAATTGACGAAGCCTGAACTCTGTATTATTATTTATTTCTAGCATGCTGTGAATGTTGAATTATATGGAAAAAATGTTTAGGGGTAAAACTAGTGTTTTAGTAAGATTTCATTCATTTTTATGTCTTCTGGTTTATATCTCCTCGAAATGACTAGGATCCTGTGGGCAGGTGAGGGCAGGCACAGTGGTGATTCACTGTGACATGTCCATGAACCCAAGTTAAAGCTCATGTTGCCTAATTTTAGGTCAGCCAACTTTAGTAATATCCCATCAGAGCCTGATCCTGTAGCTGTACTGTGCAGATAAATCCAAAGTGTAGTTATTGAGAATTTTGTGTACAAAACCACTGTGCTTGATTTTCTTCCAATCTCTCGTTTTCCACTTCATTAAAAGGCAAAAATTTCTGCTACAAAAGCATAGAGACATGTAAATTGAGTTTCAAGTATATTATTGGTTCAAATGGCAGGACCATGCTATTTGTAATTTCAAAATTAGAAATATATTTAAAAGTATAAGTAAAATACAGTTTACTGGTGTATGTACCAACAATCAGAATATCTTTCCATATGCCTTTACACTATATTCACCTTTAAATTCCAGGATTAAATAATCGCAGAATAAAACATTGTGAATTAATGATTATGACACTTCATACAACTCTCACTTCTACTATGATATAAAACTAATTCTTAACAAGTAATTTTAACACTAGACACTGAAATTTGAAGTACTTAAATCCACTTACTGGTTAAGAAATTAATTCAAGTCAACCTACAAAAATACAAGTAACATCAAAATTGCATTTTTTTTGCATGCAGAGAACTGGCCTCGCTGCATTAATTTATTTTAATCGATAATAGGATACTATTGATTTGAGATCTGGTAATTTAAAAGAATTAAATTGTTTACGTCTCATTTCTCCTATGCTTCATTTTCTCTTGCTTTGTTAGTATGTTAAAAATAAACATTAAGGCAATTTGTCTTATGTTCAAAAATATGATTTTAATGCAGATAACTAATGTTTTGGTTACAGACTGTAGGAGTCTGCTAGCAGGTGTAGTACTCAAGAGCAGCATTTTGGCAAGTGGGTATTTGTACTTTGATCTCGTGCACTGAGGACATGGCATTGTTATCTGCTCTTTGAGAGAGAGATGGATGGGAGTCTCGCTGTGACTCGTGGGACACGGGACTTAGTTTACTAATTTTAGCAGAGCGACTCTGATCTGTCAATGTTAGGTTTTATTGGAACCCTTTGGAAAAGTGATGAAGTGAAACAAAATGGAGTTGAGACAAAATGATTAGCAGAATCCTGAATTAACTAGAAATAGTATACAGTGGAAAAGAAATTAAAGGGATATATGTTTATTGCTCAGCAAATCTTTGAGAAGATCTGAGAGGCAAAAGAGCTTTATCTTTCTTAGCACGCTGTCGTCATTTTCTGTTAAGTCTCACACAACATTTATGCATTCAGTAAGAGAGGATCTCACACTACAGATACCTGTTTGCCATTACAGATGCTTCTCAAAACAGAAACCAAGTACCAGCCAAGTCTGCATTGGCTGCTTATGCCTTATTACTATTTTCTTTGTGCCATTGCCAGTAAAAGAAAACTTCCAAAGAGGAGATAGTCTGTGCCTTTCATAACATTGCAGTGTGTGCATTCACATGCACAAATTAAAGTGGAAATTTTACCTCACAATGGTGGGGAGTTTGTCCAGTTTTCCCTCTGGTTAGTTGCTAATTTTGTTATCAGTGTCTTCTGAGTTGTCATTGATTTCAGAGATGAGCTTCAACCCAGTGTTTATGCATAATCCCCTCTCCTCAAGTAATTAGTAGGATCCGGGTTCAAAATGGTACAAAATCAAAACCAAAGAATTGCTATTTCATAAAATGTAATCACAGGCCACACATTCACTGATTGTTCACTGATGAAAATTGATATGCACTGCAGAAAATTCGATGTTACCCACAGATTATTATTAATATAGTGACAGAGACATTGGCCATACAGTCACTTTTTCCCCACAGCCATAAAAAATGTATAGGCCTTGAAGCATACTGATGAATCAGGTTTAGTTTTGTAAAATAGTTTTAAAAATTAAAATCTTATGTACCACTCCAGTATTCAAGGAAGAACAAGTTACAGTTTGTTGTGCTGATATAATTTTATGTAATGTTATACTTTTGATTCTTCTACTGGAGTTATGTAGCCGTGTTCCATAGGCATTTTTATGCCTTTTCAATATCAGCAATATGACTGTTGTTATTTTTGCACATGCCAAATTTTGCATTGATGATTGTTTCCATTGAAGCTCAGGCACTTTTCCTACATGTACATTAGTTTTGAAGGAATTTACAGTATTTACTAAAAGAACAGAGAAAATGTGTGTATTTTTTACCTCATGACTATTACCATTTTCTGTATATCTTCAATCCTGTATGTTATAGAAAGCCTCAATTATAAATAAAGGAAACTGGTAAAAGTAGAAATTCCTACTGGAAAACTGATACCAGCATGAGAAGAAAGGTTTATTTTTACATTAGGAAAGTTGAAAAAAGCAGATATGTTAGGAAACTGAGGATTTTAACATAGTTTCAAAATTATGGAACTTTTGAATGTGAAAGCAGTTAAATAATCAAATGATTTTTAAATTTTTTTTAGTCAGAACATAAATTTAAAAACTGAATTCTGAAAATGACCTTGATTCATCCTGTTCATTATCATTTACCTGCATTCCTTTTTGCTCCATGCAACAAGGTTAGAAAGAGTAAGGTTCTCCTCACCTTATGCTTCTATGCCTTCTTCATTATGCAGTTTAGCAATCACAGAAAATGTTTTTCCTTTATTAATTAAAAGCAAAGAATTGTTAACAGCTATTTCCCCAGGAACTGGACTGGCACCAGGTTTAGCTTCATATAGCTATGTAGTTGAGAATTCAGGACGTTCCTAGGAACTGACTGCATGAACCTTTCTCAGGGAGCTGGATGTTTCAGGCAGTCATCACATGCAGGCTGACATTTGAATGTAATACAGCACACTAAATAATTTGGTATTGACACTAACATTTTCTCAATAAAAAAGAAAGGAGAATTTTTTTTCCACACATAAAAATAGCTTTCTGAAAACTTTTCTTGGTCATAGTAAAATGTGAGGAACACTGAGAAGGGATGTACACTTTGCTCATTGGTAACTCACAGTGTCTGATCTCTTAGCAGTCATACAGAATGTAATGTCAGGTTGTTTAAAAGCTGTCATATTAAATTCTTGTTTGTTTGTTTGTTTGCTTGTTAAAAGAAAACATTTTCTTTCACTGACATATCTTTCTGAAGGAGAGTACTGATGAATACCTGCAGGCATTTCAGACTGACGGTGTTGGAAACTGAGAAACATGGACACTCTCAATCTGTAATTGTATCTTTCAGTTTTGTAGGTTTTTCTTCTTACGCTGACCTGAAGTAAATAGACAGGAAATATTTGTTGTAAGAACCAGATTCTTCTTTTTCCTGCACACTTCACTCTGCTGGCTCCCAGAAGGCTTCTTTGTAAATCTCCTAATTGGAAGCATACTCCTAACTTCTCTCTGATTCCAGACATGAGATTTCCTCTTGTTATTCAACTTGTACCTTTTCGGAAATATAGATTAAGAGTCAAGTATCTCCAGGTGCCATTTTATTATTTTTTTTAATCCATGCTGATATTCTTTTTTTCAGTGGTTTTAAAAAGTTTTTTGATAATAACCCATTTTCCATTCAACCAGGTATAAGACTAAGCTGTAGCACTAATTCCTGCAGACATGTAGCTTTCAATGAAATGGAAAGATTTTTTTGTCCCTTATAGTGGCACAGGAAATACCAATAAATGTGAGCTAAAGCTGAGTGATGACACAGATACTTTGAGTACAGGTGCACCAAAGAGCCTAGAAGCAGAACATGGTTTGCTCTGCCAAGTTAGTGGATAAGCAGTTACAGTGTTTCCTGGGCCAGTGGGAAGGAATGGTATCCAAATTTCTGCTTGGCTCTTCTTCCATGAGAACTGCCTTCCTTGATCAAACTAGCATGTCATGTAATCCAGTCTTGTTTCCAGCCATTGCCTATCTCAGATGCTTCCTAAAAAGGTGTCAAAAATCATGCAATTTTCTGAGGTAGAAATCTATGAAATACTTCTTTTTCCCCCCATACTGGTTCCCAAACAATAATAATTTAGATTATGGCTCCTGTTTTTATGCAAATAGAAATTTTATTTATTCAAATTTTTTTTAAAGTTTCAAATTCTCTCTCCTGTAATGACTGAATATTTTAGCTGTAATGTTAAAACCTCCTGCTTTTTAGGTCAAGCCTGTTCTGTCCTCTACATGCCTTGCAGCCTCCCACTGCAGTGCTCTTTCTCTGCACATTTTCCAAGAGCTTCCTCCTGGGTTGCAGAAAAGAGCCCTGTATACCTGTTTCTCCGAGGTATTTGATGGAGATAAGAGACCTGGAGGGGCAAGTTAATGAAAGGCTGTGGTGATTGTCTGTTGAGTGCAAATAAGAGCTGGGAAATGCACATATGAAAGGAAGAAAGGGAGAGTTTGGCATGAGATGCACATTAAGTGGAAGTCTAGATACACATGTCACAGGGTAGGGCAGACAGGACCACTGTCTTTGCTGAGGTAATTTGGTGCAGCACTGTTGATTTTAGTGGAGCAATATTAGTTTACACCTGCAGTAAATTTTCTCCTGAATATCTGGGAATGAGAATATAAAATGAAGTGTTTATGGATGAGTGACAGAGAGAGTGAGCATGCGAGAGAGAGCGCCTGCACACATTTTCAGGCCTGATTGATTATATGAAAAAAACCCGGGAGTTGAAAGAACATTATTTTAAATTAACATTCATTATCTTCACGCGTGAGATAACAGTTCACTTTGGACCAGATCCTAGCACCATTATGTTTCCTGAGCAGAGACTGCTTTTTCCTTGAATGAGGTTATTCAATATGAAAATGGTAAAATGTAGTCAGATCTTTGACAATAAAAATATATGGTTTAGTCACCACAGATTAGGATAATGCTGTGTTATTTCTGTCAGGAAAACATGTATTTTTTTTCTTTTTAAACTAAATGGTTACATTTTCTTTGAAATGTGAAATAAAAAGTAAGATAAACCTTTTCTTTTAATGTCTCATCTTATGCCTGGAAAAGCTTGCAGCCATTTTAATTCATGCTGCATCCATTGATCTAGCAGTTAAATCATTTAATCACCCTGCAGCTGGGTCGTCTACCTATCGGACACTGTTAAAGAGTTCAGTCATACACTTTGGGTTATTGGCTTCTAAATGTCACTGTGGAAAAAAAAAAGGAAAAAACCAAAAAGCAAAGAAGCTATAAACATCCCAGTTATCCCAGTTAACAGATGAACAGTATAAAAGAAAATACAATGTGAATTCATGGTCTTATCATTCAGCTACTTTTTTTTCTTTTTTTCTTACATAATACAAATAGGAAAAATGCACATCACAGCAAAAAAATGGAAAAAAATCTGATTTTGATCTTCTTTGGCAGTTCTTTTGCTTTTAAATACAGAGTTTTGCAACATTAAGTCATCTAATTAGGCAGCAGCTTGCTATGAAATATTTTCATAACAGACGTAGTTTGTGAGCATGAAAATGAAAGCCACATTTTAAAATTATAACCCCAAATAACTTTGTGAAATCAAATATTGCTGTGAAAATGACTTATTCTTTAAGTATATTCTTGTGAAAAAAGTTTGTATTTTATTTATTCAACAGCAGTAGAAAAACTATTTTCTTAGACTCTTAAATGCTGCAGTAGTAGAAGTCCAGTGATCTAAATATATAAAAAGGGAAATAAATGTGACAGCACCTAATGTGTGGCAGTGAAAAGCAGAGGAAAATGTTGTGATGCTCTTAAATGTCCTGTATTTTCTAAGAGGGAGCTACTCACAATGAAATAAACCTCTTCTTGGTATGCAATAGGCAAGTATCTTGTCTAAAGAGAGAGAGTAAATTCTTTGGCAGTGATGCAGTTGGCACCAGCAGTTTTTAAAGGGTCACCCACGTGCTTTGCAGTTATTTCCCTACAGAGATGAAAAGGAAAGTTCATGCTCTTCTGAGGTATTGTTGTCTGAGTGCAGGTGGAATGAGAAAGTTGTGTTTCATATGAAGATGGGAACTGAATTACCCTCTTGTTCAATGAAAGCTAAGAATCCAGAGATGTTAATTCCATCGGTATGTGTTTGGATGCCTTGGTTTATTTCCTTGTGCTTCCCTGATGTACACTGAAAACTTCATCAGATGAGAGGTTATGATCATGTTAAGTATCTCTATGTTACTATACCTTCAGCAGAGAGACTTTAAACAGAGTAAGGGCTCAGGTGTTCATCTTATTTGCAGTGTTTTCTTTATATCTGAATTTTTCAGTGGTTTCATTCTCTGATTTTTAATAGCTCCTCTGCTTTATTATGTTTGTTTATGACAATTTTGATACAACTTCTTGTTATACTGGCACCTGAGCATTCTGAGATGTGATTCCTTTTTTGAAGGTACATGTTGTGATATACGTACATGAGGAATCAGACTGTAGAGGAGGAATTTGACTAAAGGTTTTGTGAATGCCATCCAACTTCTGAGTAAGACCTCAGTGCAGCCAGGAGGGTTAAACAGCGTTCTGATACTTTAGCTCCTTTCTTTTGGAAGAACATGGAAAAGGCTACAAATTCAAATGAATGTGCTGTGTCCTCACTGTATACTTCTTTACCAGTAAATAGGGACTTCAGTCACAGAAGGTAACTCAGAGTGGTTAAAGAAAGATGCTGAAACCAGCTGCATGGCAAAGGAAAATGAGAACTGAGTGATAATAAAAGCCAAAAGTCAGTGTTAATGCAACATACCTGCAGGTTTTTCAAAGATCTGAAGATGCCTCTTAAAAAGGGTTTGGGTGGCTGAATTACAGTTTAAGTGTCATGTTTTAAGCAGGATGAGGCCCTCCTGCATAGGAGAGTAAAGAAGCATCTGTTGAGTTCCATTCGTTCTGCTGGGTGTTGTGGCCAAATGATTATGAACTAATAAATGAAGTTCAATATTGCACTTTCATCTCCACATTGCTAGAGTTTAGAAACAAAAGAGCTCTTGACAGTTTGAAATTACAGCCCTAGTTTCCAGCATTTCTTCCGAGTTCCACTGAATTAATGGCATGAATTGCCAAGCTGGGTGGGGAGGTGCCAGCGAGCTGTGGCTGTAGGAGCCCCACTTTGGGCAGAACGTGCTGCTTTACAATCGCTTTGTCTGGAATTTAAATGACGACCTTCACTTCCTGCGTGTCAGACCACGGCAAGCTGCAGAGGGAGGCAGCCGGGAGAGGGTGTTTGCTAGTGAGGCTCTAGCACCTTTGATAGGTATGCTGGATAATAAAAAAGTGATAGATGACGCTGTACTGTATTCAGAACTTTAATTTAAAATATATATTTCTTTTGACTCATCCAAGCCATTTGTATGATCTGTTGATGTTTTCCACAAGAGTAAGGATGCTTGCCCTCTTGTGCTGGCCAACTTCTAGTTTGGGTAATTGCATTTTGAGTACCTACATTTCTGTAAAGTTTCATCTGGATTTTGGAACTTTTGGTTATTTAAATAGTGATACCTATGTACTTGGCCATTTAAAAAATAATAACACAAAATAAAAAAGTTGCAAAAATCCCTTCTCCATATTACATTAGTATTTGTACATGAATAAGTGTAGTGTGGCAAGACAGAGTACAGAAAAAATATGAAGTGGCATATTCTGTAATAAAGGTCGTAGAAGAGGTAGGTTTTCAGAGTTTATGAAATAGAAAAGAAGGTGTAATCCATGAAGTGCAAATGGAAAAGACAGAAGGAGTGATGGAGAAAAAGGAGAGAGGTGTACCAGAGTATGAGATGTAGTTCAAGAATGCTTTGTGGAAGACCCTCCTGCAAAAGCTGAAACATCACGGGTTAAGTTGCTGAGCAGTGTGGGCTGTTAAACATATGATATATTGTGCAGCAGGAATAGATATAATTCACTGGTAGGAGAAATAATGCTTGTTTGTATTGTGGTTAAACTATATATATTTTTTGCAAGGTTAGGAGGCACAGATTTTACATGTGTATCGACAAGGAAATGGGAGCCAATTTATGTGGTGATGTCAATAGGACTTGGGCAATCACAGATCTGCACGTAGCAATCATCTGCTGGCACAGAAATGTTTCTCTTCTACATACAAAGGCACATTTTATCATTTACCACTGAGTCTCTCAGAATCCTCCTTAAATTGCAGTAGGAAGAACTTGCTGTTTGTTGCTCTAGAGTAAGAGCTAGGTGAAAAAGAAAGCAAGCCACATCCTGTTGTGGAGAGTTGCTCTGTAGAAATACAAACTTTAAAGCTGCAAGGTTACTGTTAAAACTGATTGATATTAATAATCAATATTTACTTGGAATGGACTTCCAAAGGAGTTCAAAATAATCCAGTATTAGACCCTACTGCATAACCATAGCAGTCCAGTGTTTACAAGAACTGCCCTTCCAAAAATAACTGAAGTCTTCCTAGAGGTGCTTCATCCAGGGTGCCAATGGACACCATTTTGCAGAGCTATTAGAAGTAGATGGAAAAACAGTCCTCATTTGGAAAATACTTCCAGGAAAAGGCTTTTGACTAGTACTTGTAAGTGAAATCATACTCAATTCAAATATATTGTTCAGAAAAGAGAGGTTTCGGCTTTCTTTGTTTTCCTATAATTGGAAAAAAAGGATTTGAAAATATCTTAGCATTTACATATTAACATTGGTGTTTCTTATTGTTAGTAGTTCCTAACCCTAACCCTAACCCTAACCCTAACCCTAACCAAAGCAGTAAATTATGCACTATGTACTCACACAATAGAAAGATTTAGGACAATGTATGTGCTTCTGATAATTGATGTTCTTTTAGTTTTGGTCTATTTGGCATTTTTCAGAATATCTGTCTTGGCCTTGTTTTTGAAAAAAATTTCAACAAAAATGTTTTTCACTTTAGCTCACAGATACCCAGTAGTACCAAACCTTTAAGTTCTTACCTAGCAGAACTACACTGATCAGTTAGTCTGAACTTCAGCTTCTGTGTAATACAGCTTAAATAATTTTACCTATTTCCTCTGGGTCAAACCCTCCGAAAATACTGCCCCCCGAGAAAGCAGCCAGCCAGTCAGGTGTAAGTGGAAGGGTTGAAGCTCTGTCTTTCAGTGTTCCAGGGCAGACAGGTATCTTAACCACTTAGCAGTGTCTGTCTAGTTGTCTCTTGTTTTGCCATCTGTGAACTTTTTTTTTATGGAAAGAGTCAGGAATGCTTCAATGAAGAAAGCCATCCACCATCCACATGCTGCACATTATGGGAATGAAATCCATGTGTCTTCTTACCTCTTTTCCCTCCTTCCGTATCATTTATTAAAGCTGTTATGGAATATCTGCTTAAGGCTAAGAGAGTTTGAACTCTCAGTTAGCCTCATTAAGGTCTTGGGCTTGGTGTTTACCACTTCTGCTTTCATCAAGGCCACTTCCTCAGAGGCAGTTGCAGGAGATACATATGTTCTTATGAATAACATTCTTCATTTTCTGCCTCAGATCATGATAGAATTTTGCTTCTTAATCATCAGGTTTTGTTTAATCTCAAAATTGTATTTCTGGTGTTCTGCCTCTAAAGCAGAATTTGGTTTTTTATACTTTTATGTCATGGGTTCTCTACTTCTATATTCACACCTTCAAATGCTTCAGGCTATTCATTGTGTGTTTTCTGGAGGGTTTAACAGTTCAGCCATTTCCACACAGACTGTCGAAGTCAATTGGAGACTGTGTCAAAATTTGCTATCAGGCTGCTACAGTGAATCTCCCACTGTTACTACAGGGTACTTCTCCAGAGCACACAACATGGGTAAGAAATAGCTGAGATATTGGAGATGATGCTGTCTGGAACTCTATCCCTATCTTCACCATATGCTGTTAGTGCTGGAATGGTTTGTATAAAAGACTCCAGGACCTCAGATACTTACTGGCCAGGTGTAGCTGTTTAAGTCACTATGATAAACTCTACTTGTGAACTTAAAAAGAGAAAAAAAGAGTTATTTACCAATAGGTGCCTTTTCTTGTTTTATATGTGTAGTTCACATATATGTTTTCTATTTTGATTACTTTTCTCTCCCTAAGAATTTTTGGAATTTCCCTGAGTTTTCTCTCTGTGGTTGGGAGGAGACCAAAAGTGGTACAGTCAGTTTGTACTTTATATGTTTTATTCACTGCAAAGATACAAGACTAGTCTGGAGTGAAAGGATATATATGTAGCTCGATAGATTGAATATAAGAATTCATGTCCCAGAGAATTCTGGTTACTGGTAAGAAATCTCTCTTTATTTTAGCAGTACATTTAAACTTCGAACAATGAACGTGCCTAGACTAGTGATGTACTTATTAGGTTAAAAAAAGAACAAGATTTTAATAGGAAAAATTATGATGAGGCAAACAGCATGGCATCTCATTAGCATTTATGGATTGCTAAACTGCAATTTAAAAGTCACATTTCTGTCTAAAAAAGTTTCCCACAATAGTCATACAAGCAAACATTAAACAATGTTGTTTTAGTTTGTTTACTTGAGGTCAGATTTGCAATGATCAGAGTGATTAAAGTTGCAGTTGTCTGCAAAGGCTACACTACTTAGCTGCCATTGATTTTAGTGGGACCCCGAGTAAGTGTTGGTTCTGAAAATCCCACTACATATGGACCTCATATCTGTCTTCAGACATCTTTGAAAATCTGGCCCTTAGGACAGTTTACAGCTTTCCCTCTCTTACTTCAGTGGTTTTCCTTTACCAGTTGCCTATTTTACTCTGCTGAGGAAGGTCCATCAATTTTAAAAAGCATTTTGTACTAATTTCTGAACCTAAGACTTCTAAACCTGTCAAGAGGGACAGACTGACAGAAGAGGCTTGGCCCTGGCTTTTCACGTAGTATTTTACTTCTTTGCTCTAATAACATAAATAGTTCTTAGGATAATTCTTTTCAACCATAGATGTCTAAGTGCTGCACAAAGGGGATTAGTGTAATTAGTTTTGCATTTGGAAATGGTAATACAGAGATACGCAGTGACTTGCCTGAAGTTAACCAGCACAGGAGAAGACTACCAAGTTCGGAGCCCTGGTGCTCAGTCTGCTTCCCTCAGCAATTGGAGTTCCAGAGTGCTTGATGTCTCCATACAGAATAAACAGACGAGAATCTTCTAAATGTAGTGATTTGGTACTTAGGCAGTGTGAGTCATGTTCTGGGATGCTGGCAGTGGTTTTTTGTGATATTTCCGTTTCACATTCAGCTTCGGGGGCTCAGCGGGGGCTCTTGGTCTGGTTGCCATATGAAGTTCATCAGGGGTGACAAGCGAAAGCAGCTTTAATGTGCTCATGTTATTTTTGTGTATAGTAGAAGTTTGTGATGGGGACTGTTTCTGTTTTGCATAAAGTCACCAAAATGATGCATTGAGCTGTAAGCTAACTGGAGATACCCAGGACTATTCGCAGCAGAAGAGCCTGGATAGTGTTAGTTATTGGATGTAATTATTTTGATCTCACTGGGAGTAAAGGCTAAAAACCACTTAGCAGACTTCTGAAATTGCACACTCTGTTAATTGTGATGGTGAATTTGGGTACCTCTGCTAGGCCTTCCAGACATAGCTTTTTGTGTGTTGGTTCCCCAAATGTAAAATGAAAAAAATGAAAACCAAATCTTACGAAGTGCTGTGAGCATAAAAATGTTCAAGGCTACAGGATCCTCAGCCAAGATGGTTTGTGGAAAAAACACTAATAACCTTATCCAGCTGCTACTCACCATAGAGTACTTTCCACTCTCCTCACCTTGTTTTCTCAAAATTTCCTGTAGGGGAATTTGTGCTGTAGGTACTATGGGAGCTCTTGGCCCAGAATGTTTGCTTTTCTCTACCCCATCAACTAAAGTGGATTACAGTAAACTTTTCAGGCAGGAGAACAGACATGGGGTCTGTCTTCCTTAAATTTTTTGTGTAACTTGCTCAGCTGAGCTTTGTTGCTGATCACAAAGGCTAGAGACCCTTTTCTCCAAGCATTCAGGTAGCCAATACCTACCTTGAGAGGCCCCAAGCTTAGGATACATTTCTCTTTAGGATTCCTTCTCTTTAGCACAACAAAAAGGTTCCCCCAGAAGACCCAGGATACTTCTCATTGACTTCAAATTACAAGATTCTCCGGATTCCTCGTAGCAGAGGCAGCCCTTGATTTAGGGAAAGAGCTGGTATTTGTGGGTTTTACAGGTGTGTTAGGCAGGAAGGGATCTGTTTTGCTGAGTCAGTAAAAATATCTAATGTTTATTACTCTTATTTACATAGTCTTCTTACATTAGTAAGCTGGGATTTAGATTTGTTGTGAATTAAGTGTTGACGTTACTCTGGTGTTCCAACAGAGAGGCTGAAACTATGCTGTTACCTATGTTACCTTCTCCATCTTTAGCCCTGGAGTATCCCATGTATTTGAGTAGCTTCTTGTCATGCCCACGGAATTCAGTTATTGTGTCTTTGATTAATCCCTGTGGTTCTTATGATCTCTACAAATATGTCTAGAAGGAGGTGACTATGCAAGAGAGTAAAAAGCCACTTAAGCCACAGTACTGGTGTGAAGGTGATGGCTCAGAGCTCATCTGAGTACGTGTGGTTTGGAAGGTGGGCTGTAGGGTCTGAGCATGAACCCTTCAGATGGAGGAACCTGCCATGATATCTACATCAGACATGCAGTGTTGTGACTGCTTTTCAGTGTTTACTGTAAAGGGCAAATATGGCCAAGCTTACTCACACTAAAATTCCTACATGCAGCCAAGGCTCCCATACGTGTGCTTTGCACAGCTGAGGGCTCTTGAAATGGAGGATGAAACTTGTCTCAGTATTGAGTCCTGGGGTGATGTTTGCTTCAGCAACCCTTGTAGACTTGTTTCTTACAAATACAATAATTTGAATTTATTCAGCCATTGCAGCATCAAATACAGGATTGGTGGCCTCATGGAAACTGTACCTGAAATACTGTGAGGCAGGAGTGGTTCAGGAGCTGTGCACTGGCCACCATGGTCTCAGTATGGAGCAGATGAGAATAACTCATCAGGTTTCTGAAATGGTTTACCAGTCATGCTGCCTTATTTTTGTGCTTGTAACAGATTTGGAATATACTTCTCTACGACATGATTTCCCCCCTGTAAAATAGCAGTATCAGCACTTTCTTGTATTACGAGGCATTTGGAGTATAAATTAGAGAGGAACAGTTGCTAAGACATACACTTCCATTTTATTCTGAAAACAGGTCTGCTCCTAAGGCAGAAGGAGATAAAGATAATATGCCAATACTTTTAGCACTAGAAAAATAGAAAATTAGAAGTCAGAAGGGAAGAGTTGGAGAGAAAGTGGTTTTGATAAAAATGAAGGCAAGTGTAAAAGCAAAAGGCAAGCAGATTAAATATGTTAAAATGCTCAATAGCTCTGTAAAAATGCCCAGACCTTCAAGTTCCTGGTGCCCCTGTAGTAGGAAGAAATGGAATTGTGCTTACGCTGTTGAAATAGTGAAAAACACTTGCTACTATGATTTTTTGATTAGTTTTAAAGAAAGTGCTAAAATAAAGCTAGCAAATTTTGTACTTCATAACTAAACAAATGTTATTTTGAAACTGAGAAACTGCTAATAACTTGGGAAAGAATATCATGAGCAGTTGCTTCACCTTCCTCCAGAGAAATATCTTCCTTAAAATCTTCACCAAGAGATAGCAAATCTTGCTAGCAATTCTCTTACCAGCGCTGCACTGCTATTCCTTTGTTCAGAGTGAATGTCTCTTCTCTGGGAAAAGCAAAATGTATTTCAATTTACATTTGCTCATAGCTCATTCATTACTTTTTACTGTGACATCAGAGGTTCTGGTGTCATCAGTGAGCTGAGACATTCACTGTGATAAAATCTGCAGCCACCCTCAGAGCTTTTCAGAGAACTGAATATTGTGCTCACAGAAATTGTCTGGTTTCAGACTTCAGCACAGAGGGTGCTTGTGCTGTAGAACATGAGCCCTACTCTTGGAAACACCCTCTTGGATTTCTTTCTTGAGTGTAATTAAACAGGAATGGCTTCTTCAGTGTTCACTCATTGAATCTGAATACCATCATTCAAGAATGACTAGAGAGTTTGGAAATCAGAATGTGTATGTTAGAGAGGTTTCCATTTTATAAAGAATTAAGACAATTTATGAAATCTACAGAATTGAGATACTACTTTTTTTTAACCAAATTTAAGAAACTTTCCTGGTGTCACAGCAAGCCAGTAGCACTGCCAAGAATTGCACTTGGACATACCTGCAGAACAGACTTCTTAATCAAATTTCTCTGCTATACTGTTGAAGCTGGCTGTCAGCAACTGGCCATGCATTGTCATTTCTGCTTAAAAAAAGATAGAAGTGGCACATGAGACAGGAGAGTTGATACCAAAATAGTCAGTGCAATCTTCCTGCAGCTCAGCTTTCCTATTTCTTAGACTTTTAGTGGGTCTTCCAGAGAACTTATCAGGTCAGGCAGTCTGTTTTAATTCTTTCTCAAAATATAGTTGCACAAATTTTACACAAGCTTTTCCTTTTCTAAAGAAAAACAAGAAAAAGTAGACTGAGAAGAAAACTTTCTTGTCTGAGATTATAAATTATTTAAAAGAGTGATTTAAAAAAGTTAATAAATGGAGACAATGTAATTACTTTCCACTTTTCCTCATGAAGCTTACTTGAAACAGCAGCTACAACGCTCCCAATAAAAAGAAGCACTGCATTTTTAAATAATAAGATTTGCTTTCCAATGTGTACTTCTGTTGCTTGCTTTCTTCTAGTTGTTAGCTGTGGCCAATTAAAAACATAAGTCAGTTTATTTTTTATTCCTTCTAATTAGCATTTTCATGGTCACTATATACACTAAAATTTCAAAGCAGTTTGGAGTTGGTTTAAAAAAATATTTATAAGTTATTGATTGGTACTTCTTTTTACTAAATCTTTGGGCTTTTTTGAGATGCTGGCAAATGGGAAATAAAAGGCAGTAAGGACCACCAAGAAAATCAGGCAGAGCACAGATGAAATGTCCTGTATCCCTTTCCCACGACTGCAGGAAACAAGATCTAACAAGGAGAGGGGAGGATGTCAGGGAGGTTGCTTATAATCCATGAAAATTTATAGCAAATCACTTAGACAACTGAGGAGCTCTTGATGTGGGAAAATGACTAAAATAACTGAAGTCAGCAGAGAAGTACTCAGATACTGTGCCTAAGTAGAAGAGCAGTGAGTAGGTCATGAGTATAGGAGACAGAGAATTAAGGTACAGAAATTGTATCAATGTGATGAATTACCTGAAGGAAATTAAGTACCCCTGATGTTCCTGTGTTCTTTTTTTTTTAATAAAGATTTGCAGAAAAATATATCATTGAGTAGAAGAAAAATCCATTTTTTTAATTACAAGTGAAAAAAATTATGAAGTCTACTGCTGCTGGATGAGATCCAGGAAAGGCAAAGCTGTTGTGTAGGATTCTGAATATCTTTACCCTATTTTTAATTAAAGTAGATGTACACCTTGTAACATCCCAAAATTGTTAGGAAGGCATTTTGTAGTATGAGTTACATTTTAGCTGTTATTGACTACTTTCCTTTCAGAATTACTGAAAAAATCTATGTGTCTTCCAGCTAGCTGCACTATACCAAACAGATTGTTTTTTCCTTCCAGAGAAACAATCGAGTGTCGCAATTCTTTGTGCACTTGTGTATTTATCATATAAATGATAAGTCCAATGCAAAATGCATATAATTCTTCATGCCATTATATTATTTCTTGTTTCACCGTCTGCTACCTTCTGTGCTATAAAATGCAGTCTCTTTGTAATACACTTTGGATTTTTTTTTTCAAATTGAGTGATTCAAAGATACTACATGAGGAAGAAGCAATTTATGTGACGTGGCTACATTCTTAAGCTGTAACAATGATAAATTAGTAACATTGCTCTAGGAGTTTGCAGTCATTTTGCTTTTGATATGATTTGAAGAAATGCATTGCTTAAACTTGTTTTATTCTTCACATACCATAGAAATTTAATAGTATGGTTCTGTACAGATTCTTGACTGAATTATGGCTAGATTTGTTCCTTAGACTGGTTTACTGGAATGTATTAATGTATAGATATCTAATATAATTTATTTCCCTGGCAGCGCTGTACATTTGTATTTGATTTATATTTACAAAGCCAAAATCTTATAATAAATAATAGAACCAAACTACTTGCATAGCTTTCTTTTTGATCTTTTTTTTTTCTTATCTGCATAAACATTGCTGCAAGCTCCCAGGCTGATATCTGTGGTAAATGGATGTTTGACGTTTTGTATTTCTGTACTATCTTATCTGTCTGTTTATCAGCCACATAGTCCAGCGTCTCTTCCAGAAAATGCTTATTCATAAAAGCTATTGACTGTTGTCAGGATTGAGACTGGAGGGCTGTAGGCAGTAATGAGATGAGAAACTCCGAACATGGATCTTTAAGACATCCATCTACCTGATTTGCTACTCTACTGAAAGAGTGTTTATTCATCTTAGTTATTTTGAAATGAGCTTCTTGATTTTTAGAAGAGAGACTGTAACTGGAATGGAGAATTGAACTGAAACTCTACTTCTCTTAAAATCAAATTATTTAGAATTCATGTGAGAACATTTGATTTATGCATTTTTCCCATATGCAGTCTTTTGAAATAATTTCAGTAATCCCTGGGATAAAGCTCTGGTACAGGATTATTTCTGATTCATGGCAGTGGGGAAAGGGAGGGGAGATGGAGCTTGGAGATTTGTCTTTGCTATTTACAGATCTTGGGCAAGCCCTTTAACCTTTCAAAGACTCAACTCCCTCGCTTTAGATTGTGGGCAGGGTTTTGAAGTTCTTTGGCAAATCTAACAAAAAAAAATCAACTTCTTTAGGATATTAGGAATTACGCAAGAGAACACCAGTTACTTAATTACTCAGTCTTAGTATCTTTTCTTGAAGGATTATCTATGAGCTTTGGAAATTAAATATTTTTCTGGAGTTTGGGTTATACTTAGTACCCCAGACCTCTGTATCCTATGGCAAGTCCAGTACTGAGTGTATTGGTCAAATACATCCATTTGTGGTTTAAACTGTGGGATTTTGCAATCGAATTGGCTTGTGGACATGAGCTGGTGGAGAATGATGTTTTCTCATGGAATTAGTCTGAGTTAGCCCACAGAATTTTTCTTTTGCCCATTTCTACCTATGTGCAGCTCCTGATAACCATCCCATCATCCTGGTGGTTTCTGAGGACAGCAGTGCTGTGCTGTCTCCAATGAAAGCATTTTGCACTCCTGCTCTTGTGGGGACTTCTCCAAGGAGTGCTCTCGATCCTGTCTCTGAACTTGTTAGGCCTCTTCTTTGCCACGCACGTGTGAACAAGAGCCTTTCTTTTTCTGTTTGCCTTTATGCTCTTGTGTGGTGGTGGTAGGCATCTCCCAACCATCTTCCTCCCTTTCTCACTGGTCTGGACATGCCAGCTTCTGTCCTAATGTAGTACTCAAACCCATTGTGTGCTATTTCCACTGCTTTCTTACAGTGCCGTTGTGAGAATTGTCACCTTCTGCATTTAAAATGTTACAAATGAAGGCCATTTACATTTTTGCCTTTAACAATGTATTTGAAGTATTGAAGAGTTCATAAGCTCTTAAACTAATCTAGCCCTTTGTGTTAGTAATTAAAAAAATGAGTGGTGCCAGTTTTCATCAGAGCTGAAGGTCACTGGAGGAATAAAGTATTAAGAAAACGTAGCACGTAATTTCCCTTCTCCAGATTCTTTTTGTGAAAATTGAAATAGGTATAGTTTTTACAAAAACTTATTTTTTATGAGTCTTGCTTTCTATATTCAGTTAAATTAAAATTAAAACTAAAAAGAAAAAAACACTGTAGTTTTAATTCTTCCTTAATGATGAGGAAAAAAATCAGTTTCAGGAACAAACCAATGGACAGTATCATAGCGATTAATGTTTATTCACTGGAGGTTTTTCTAATGTACAGGAGAGTTAGTTTCTCCTGTCTAGTATGATCTGTAGCTTTTACATTTAGTGGATAACTGAGGCACACAGACATAGTGTTTCTAACCTTAGGGAGTGTGCAGCTATCTAGGATTTGAGGGTTTGAACCATGTTAGAATAAATACTGAAGTATTCATGCAAGTGGCTCCAGCAGGGCAGCTGAGCACTGCCAGCCTGGACTGTCCCTCAGCTGCTGCAGCGCTGGGGGGAACAGCTCCTTGCTTTGGGTGGTGCCACTGGGGGTTCTCTGGGTCCCAGGTAAACCACAGTATAGTCAAGAGCTGTGGAGAATCACAGCTTTATAGCCCAAATGTTGTATGATCCTACCTTAACTTGCGTAAATGACTGCTAGTACTGAGACAGAGACATCACAAATATTTGTTTTGAGTTGTTGGTTATCCCACAGCGCTCCATAAATGATTGCACAGAACCTAGGTGCACACTCACAGTTGTTCAGCACTTTGTGTTGGTTTTTGGCAATACAATAATTTAGTTATTAAAATTAAAATCACTTGCTTTTTTTTTTTAATAAAAAAATCTCAGCATATTTATCAGCACTGGTCCGCACCTACATCCCCCTGAAATTTGGTTTCAACTCTCATTCTTCCAGCATTCACCCCAAGTAGTGGATAACTCTGAAAACTCCACTGACCTTTCTGACACTAGCTTTTTAATGAGTCTTTAAAATACACTCTGTCCTCATTTTCTTGTTCTAGAACATTCGCTTGTTAAAGACTTCTGCCATTGTGTCATATTTTTTAATTTAAGACCATTAATGTTTGTCTGAATTGTTCACATTTAGAGAAACTCTGTCCTGGTGATGTGTTTAGCTCAGCTTTGCTTATGCAGAATATTTGTGTGCAAACATGGCAGATACTGTTTTTCAATGTTCTTTTTAGTCTGCAGTACTTCAAAGAGTCCCTTATATCATTTCATGTATCAGTTAGTCATAAAAACTCTTTGAATATACATTGTGGGAGCTTCAGAAAAGTGTTAATTGTATTCTGCTGCAGTGGTAGCCAGAAGGTCAGGATCTAAAATTAATATATTTCTGAATAATTTGAATTTTTTATCAAGGTTGATTTTTCATGGTTACTACTCAAAGTATCATGCTAAGTTATGGCTAATATATGACATATTTTTCCTGTAAAAACAAGAAGGGCTGTTCCCTTCTCCTCACAGATACAGGCATGCTATCAAAATGTTTCTACCTTAAAAAGAAATGTGTTGGTAGATTCTTGGACTCATCTTAAATGTGTGCAGAAACTCTATAACATTGGGAAAAACTTTCTTTTGAAAGGAATCAATTAGAGATTTTTCAGATACTCATTAACTTTTATTGATATCAATATATGCATCTGAAAGCATTTTTACAGAATATTTAAGTAATTTCTTTAAGGAAGATGCTGTGTATTAGCTGCATTCCAATACATTTTTATTCCTCACTGGAGAGCAGTTGAGTGTAATTATCTTTGGATTAATCAGTTTTTGAAGTCTTTTCCAGTGATATGTATAGAGAGGATTAAGAGAGAGATTACCAAAGCATTAAGATTTTTTTCTGGTTGTTTTTAAGAAGAAATCCTTGCCTTAAGTCAATTAAAAAATTATTTCCTTGTAAGAAACTGTTGAGCAAACTGAAAGAATAAAATCGCCTATAGCAGGGTCTGTGTGTCCTCGAGCTTGAGAGAGAGATGTGCAAGTATTGAGGTCCTGTTTGGTCATGCGCCTTCTTTTCTAATTCCTTCTTTCCTTGTTACATGGTAAGGCAGAATTGTCTTTTTCTTTTCCCACTAGAAATGTTCAAGTTCCTTTTCTCTGGCTTTTCTTCTGTTAGATGAGCAGCAATAAAGGACAGGAATAATGTCCCTTCTCACATCCTCTGCTACCATTTTTAACTGGGGAATAGTTTATTTTTCTTGTACTCATTTTTCATGGGTATTAACTTGCTCCATAGTGTTCTCTAGTTTGACCTTTGTTTTATGTTTTGCTTTGGATATTGTCGGAGTGATGATACAACTTAAATGGAGTTCTGTAAGATTGTTCTAACTGAATGTTTGAGTAACTCTGTGCCCCTCTAATGACTGAAATGAACTTCATCTGGAGCTTGGAAAGACTATCCCGTGTATGATTTCATAATTTAAAAAAATAATTAAATTAATACAATGTTCTGTTGAACAGATCAGTTCACAGTTCATTTGCTTTTGGCTTTAGGGAACCAAAGTGCAGCCGCACCCTGAATTCCTGTGGTTGACAGGCTTCTTCCAAACCTCCTGTTATATCAAAAATGGTATGTGACGTAGTTCCAGCTCTGGGAGTCACAAACTAACCTTCTCCTATAGGAATCGGCTTTCAAGTCATGTTTATTTCTTTTTCTTGCCTTATTACAGTAGTCCTTGTTTAGCACTGGATTGTATCACATCAGACAAGTCTATGTGACTATTGTTAGGTAGCTCTGTAATAATATCTCCATTACTTTGATGTCTTCAGTGTTTCATGTGTGGGTTGTTGTTTTTTTTCTCATTTCAAATATATTAGAAAGGCTGAAGAATAAGGGGTTGAGAATTACTTAAACCATACTGTAAGGTGAGAATAGGTATCCTTACTTAATAGATAGTGCAGGGTACAGATGGGATCTGTTCTCCACCGCTCTCCTCTTTCTTCTGGTACCTCTGTGTTGGTGTTCCAGTGTGGAGCCTGTTCAGTGGGACTGTTTGCAGTGTGTCTATTTGCTCAACAGAGAGAAGTTCTGCTTATCTAAGCTAGCATGCTTGCACCCACAGCCTCGTGTGAGAAGGAACAAAATTGCCATTTTCATTACACTTCCAAAGTGGCAAAAGTTTCTGCAACAGATCAGTTTTTATTATAGCTGTCCAAGAGTCATACTCTGCTTATGATGGAAATACTGCCCACTAAATGACACAGTGTACTCATGCAAAAACTGACTATGAGAGCCCTAAAACCCATAATGGTGGAAACAAAGAACAATCTGTCATTTGAGACATCAGCCAAGACTGATTTTTTCCAAATGTCCGTTGGACTTTGTTTTGACATGTAGCTGATTGTAAGAGTGAGCCTTAGCCCTTGTCTATAACTCATGACGTGTGACAAGTGGAAGAGGAAGGGAGTGTTCTTTATGCGAGATTTGCCCATGGGTCTGGCCAAAACCTGGATACCCAGCCAAGATGGTTAGCAAAAGGCAATATTTGAGCTGGGTCATAAACCTTGAAAAGGCAGTCATAAATCATAATTAAGGTTTTTTTGTTTCCTCTGTGGTGTAACTCTTCAGAGAATGGAGACTGAAATTGTTTACCAAAGCCCATTTTGTGTTTGGAGGAGTGTTTAGGAAACCCGAACCGGGGTTTATTAAGCATATCTGTGGGAGACAAAAAGGGAATTGTTGGTCTCTAAGCAGCAAGTGGCATTGACAGGCTGACTGGTGTGGTCAGAAAGGATATTTAATTTCAAAGGCTAAACTACAGGATTCATTTTTTCTTTTTTATCTGAACTCAAGCTTATCTGGTTTATGCCTTATCTAATTTAATGTATGAGAACTGTAAATTCAACTATGTTAAGCAAACAATTTATTTTGTTTTAATTCCATTTTCTCTTTTAATAAATTTTTGTTTTGTTAGGATTACTGTTGTGTGGGTAATTTAATACAGATGTCTTCAAAGAGTAAAGAAAAATCCATAACTCTTAAAGAGAATAGCTGAAGGGGAAAAACATCTCTGGAACTCCTTTTCATTCCTCTGTGCTCCTGCTGGAGGGGTTTGGATTAAAGGGTTGTATCAGGAAGTCGTCTTGCTGCAGTTGGTAACCATAAGAGAGAGACCAAAAACTAAAGAAGAGATTAAATGTTAATGTTTTCAGTCTATAACATTAAAATTTTTGAATTTTCAAAGTCCTATAAAATGTAGGAATATAAATATTATTAAGAGGTGTAACAGGTCCTGTCTGTGAGGTGACAGGGAGCGGGATGGGCATGTATTCCGTTTGTTTTGAAATGAAGTAGTAACAATATTAGCTTTTACATATCTAGTAACATGAATTTAGGGAAAATAATGAGGTTGTGTTGTTTTCTTCTTTTCCAGCTTCACAAAACAAAATCAAGAAATCAGATATTTGTGAATAACTTGTAATTTTATAAGGTATAATGTTTTAGACAGTGAGCATTTAGCCTATAGAATTCACCATGGAGGTCATATAGTTAAATATAGTGGTTCAATTTTCAAAAAGGGCTTGATGATATAAAGTCTAATAAGAGTGGCAGCAAAGCATGTCCAGAGAAGGGTAATCAAATCTCATGATTTAAGACATAACATTACCTGTAGCATCTGAAAAGACCTCGTTCCTCTCTGTCAAAGCTTAGTAAGGTTCATTGTGTCTATTTGTGGTGCCTAATTTCTTTGAGGCATTGCTCCTAGCAGTTTTTACGGGCAGGATACAGTCTTCTGTATGTCATCATATCATATCAAATGCTTGCACAGAACACTGTTCTGCATTCCTGTGCTGCTGCGTTGAATGACACCAACATGGTCTGAAACAAAAGAGCCTGGTGATGTGGTGATGCTGCAAGCTGCAAAAGCACAAATTTCAAGATCCAACATCAAATAGAAGGGAACTTTAATTGTTTTTTACACAGTACTTTGAGAATTAATTCAGCTCTTTTGTAAATTAGTTGTTACAGTTCATGCAAAACCCCCCTGCATTTATAAGCAGCAGTAAGATAACTGAATGCATGAAGTAAGCAATTTCTTTTGACATAAAAATGGAAGTGTATTTTATATCTGATTTTTGCTTTAGCTTTTAATTTCTGAGGTTTGCTTTAAATAGCAACTGCTGAAGTTAAAATATTTTATTTGAAATGCAATATGTGGAGCATATACAGAGTTGAATCCTATGTGAGATCCTCCTTTGTAAGTAAAAGCTGTAGGAAAGAATTTAGATTCAGTTTCTTCTTATTTAGCAAATTAGAAAAGAGTAACATGTTTTAGCAGGTAGAAGAATGTGGTATTAACCCTTAATAAATCACAGAAAGAGATAAGGACACCTTCTGAGGCTGAAGGCTTGAATTATAATGTCAGGTGAATCCTAAATGTTTTGAACTGCTTTTCCAGCACCCTCTCTCTAGAGGAGTCCTTGCAGGGAGTGGGGCATGGACCGTGAGCAGTCTGACTCCTCCGTGGGCTGCTTGCTGGACTGAGGGATGTAGTTCCACATACAGCTCCTCTGGGAAGGGAGATTGTACCCGTGGTTTTAACATTTTATTTTTAAATTTATTTTAATTTCCATTTTATAATTTAACACAGAGCCCATAAAAGTCAAGGTCAAATTGAAGAAATCCTTGTGAATGAAGGAAGGTGTTTGTTTTAAATTATTGAAGACAAGCATCAGTTTGGAAAATTTTCACTACTTACATGTTTGCAGCTTCTTTTTATTGAACTTGTTATATTGTGTGGAGGTAATTTGAGGCAATGCATGTAGAAATCAAGCTCAGAATAATCAAATAAATTTGATTAGCTATATGCTGATAAAGACAGGAGGGTGAGATGATAGTTCCAGTAATTATATAATATAGAGGACAAAGGCCACAACGTTATAAAAAGGGATGAAAAATTTATACTTTAAATGAATGTACTACTGATCTGAAATAAACAGCCTTGTGACCTGTGAGTCAAACTTAGGGAAGGTTAGCCTCTTGAAATAACTGAGGATATTACTTTTTTTCCTAGCTCAGCTTCTACTTGACCAAGATACTGTCATAAAACACTGAAGCAAATTCTGCTTTTGCAGTTTTGTTTTGTCTGGCTACATCGCCACATTTATAAAAACGACTTTTCTTGTAAGAAAAAAAATTTCTTACACTGCACTTTTTCTTAATTAAAACTCAATCTGACAAGAAAAAAAAGATACATCCAAATGTACACTATTCCCCATTGA
Source organism: Pithys albifrons albifrons (assembly GCF_047495875.1). Classification (NCBI taxonomy): domain Eukaryota; kingdom Metazoa; phylum Chordata; class Aves; order Passeriformes; family Thamnophilidae; genus Pithys; species Pithys albifrons. The sequence continues at coordinate 10,922,470 of NC_092464.1, forward strand.
AAATTAGAATATATACCAGACATTGTCATTAATCAGTGCTTTTACTAAAATTGTAGTGATATTACTAGGGTTATAAGTGAAATTTCCCTGGGTTTGTTGGGGTTTTTTAGGAAAAACTGCAGTTATTTAAGTCTTTCTCAATGAAAAACACAACTGCATTTTTCTTTAGGCAGATGGGGGAAATAAGATATCTTCAGTTATTCGAAGATGTCCATATGGAAACTGAAATCAGAGTGATGAAATTTTTCATCCAAAAAAGGCAAAGTAGCAGAAAAATCAATACTATGATGGCTAAAGCCCTTAGCTGAGAGGTAAGAAATTCAGCTATAAGCACTACTTTAAACTAGTTAAGTGTAGGCACTGGTTAAAACAGACAGCCTAAGTGGAGTGCATGTGATTTAAATCCAACCACATGAACTCCTCATCCTAATCTCACTTTATCTTCCCTGGAAAGAAATGGTTAATTTTAGGACTTAATTCATCTGACCTATTTGTGATGGCTGCTTCACAACAAGATGAATTGTAGCCTTGAGTAGATCATGTCAAGTGTGAAGGGAGCATGGAGTGATTAGCTCAGAAATAGATGTCTGCATTCAATCCATTTTTCCAATCTCCCACATTGGGGGTTACATTAACAAACTCCCAGACCCTCAGTAGGACCCTGCCTGTCCAGCTGGAGCTTCACGTACGATGCCAGATGCTCCAGGTGAGGTGAAGGGATCTAAGATATGTTCCCACAGACATTCTGTTGTATTTCCACAAACCATCTTGGGACCCATAAAGGAACATTTTTCGAAGGAGAGAGTTTTATGAAGAAACTGTGCAGCTCAGTGTTCACTTCTGCTCTGATGTGACTGTCTGCTTCACTGAAAGGATCATAAAACAGTTGGAAAAGAAGGAGGGAGCACACAAGCATTCAGCAGCTTTGCCAAAAGTAGAATAAACATTTCTTGATTTTGGGAGATGAAGTTTCAAATGTCCTCTTCTGAGTGACCACGCTATGGAAAGAATATCAGTTTGTTTGTCAGTGTTATTTCCTGTTCTCAAGTTGCTTAATACGCTCTCATTTTTGCAACACAGCACATGGGGAAAAGAATTCTTGGTCTAGTGGCTGTAGTCTTTCTTTACATCAGAAATATGCTCTTTTCAGAAAGCTAAAATGCCAACAAACATGCAGGGGCTGAAAGTGCCTAGCTAAACATTTCAGCAGGTTGAGGCAAAAAAGGGGTTTTGTCTGTAAGGAAGGTTTGCATGTTTCCTGGCTCAAGCTGACTGAACACACTGCTGTGCAAAGGGAGGGATTTAGTAAAGCTTATACTTTTTTTCCTTTGAAAACCAGATTTTCAGCCTTCCCAGCACATTTGGGGGGTAAAGAGCTGCTTTCTTCTCTGAACGGGTTAGGTAACTTTTGTTGGCCACATTTTTTCCCAAGTAATTATACTTTAGAGGCCCTATGTTACAACTTCTGCCTGAAGTTGTTTTTACAGAGCAACTGGAAGCCCTGCTGAGTGGGGTTCCTTGGTGCTTTCCCTTCTCTGTTCTCTCCTTAAATGCTTACACTTTTGTTGAATGCTGCCTGTTTGTCTGTTACCATAGACAAACATATTTTGTCATGTGTTGGATGTTTTGCCTAACACTGATTTTGTTTTTCTGTGTGGAAAGTGCTAGTAAAAAAATACTGTAGTTGTTGTACCTGTATGAAATAGCTGAAAGACTATTTGCAATGTGATTATTAAGTATATTCAAACCAGGTAGCATAAAGAAGGGGAAGAGAAATGGAAGTGCAAATGAAACTGCCTTTATTTAATTATTTTCTTGTCATCCTCTTGTGGTATTATGTAGATCCCCAGCCAGATGGCTACTGGCTATAAGCTGTGCGTGGATTCACAGGATTTTAACTCTGTTGGTTTCCCATCTGTCATAAACTCAGAAGCTGCAATCCAGAGACTGACATGAATGTCAGAGTCTTCTTTAGCACAGTGAAACCCTTACACTTGAAGGCTTGCCATGCTGCTAGACTGGGCAGTAAAATTCCTTGCAGTTGTTTTAAACTAGCACTTCAAATTAGTTTGACCACTCTGGTGGCAGCAGCTTCTGACAAAAACTGCCTAAAAAGTCTCCTCAAAAGGAGTTCTTTTCTATTGTTGGAGCTCAGTGAAGATTGTAAAGCCACAATTGGTTTCAGTAGGAAATCTCATGTCTAAAAATAAAATAACAGACTATCTTCAACACAAAAAAGGCGATAATCTCAGAATCTCTCAGTCCTTGGAGAACAGATGTGAAGCATCTTAAAACAATACATTGGTCTTTCTTCGCTTTAAAATGACCAATTTAGCATTCCGTAAATTTTCCTTCAGCATGTCATCACTTGGACAAACACATTTTGTTTCTGTATGTAGGTGAAAACAGTGAAAAACATGTTAGATTTCATGGCACAAGATAGAACGAGGAGATGGTCACTTTGTGGTCACCAACTAGGCCTCAGCACTACTGGAATGAAGAAATCTTGCTCAATGTAAAAGAAGCTCTCAAAGTCTTGCTTTATATCTTGTCATATTCAAAAAAGCAAAATGAAAAATTAAATTAGACCTTTATGAAACAGGAATGAACAAGTGAAAAACTGTTTTAGAATGAATTTTAGCATGTAAATGTATCAAGAAGAAACATGTATATAAGCCTGTAAGGAAATCACTACTATTATGAAGTCTTCCCAGGTTTAGACTTGGTGTTCTTTATTAATGGATTTGACTTACATGAGAATAAAAGTTACACCTGTGTAAGAAAATAACCACTTTCCTAGAGGATAGCTGTCTGAAATCAAGCAATCTGGTAATCCACCTTCAAAAACCCTGTCAGGAGTAAATGAACCTCTCTGTTTCCACTTTGTGTTCAATTCTGTAGGAAAGGGAGCAGCTGCAGAGGGTTAGACTGTGTTTCAGGTGGTTTCTAGTGCTTGGTGAAGTAGCCTGGAGTTAAATGCCTTGTTCAGCATCAGGCATCCCAACTGGAGTTGTTCCAGACCGGTGCTTCAGCAGCACAGCAGACTCCAGGTCTTCTGCCTAGGCTGGAAGAACACCACATGATGAAGTAAGATACTGATTGGAAAGACTGTCATAACTTTAGCATTTTATCTCCTCTGCTTCCTGCAAAATATTGTATTGTAAATCGAAGCCTGAAGTCAACAGGCTTGCCCTTGCCCTTTGTTATGACACCATAATGTTGTGAACTGCTTGCAGTTCATTTTCTTTGCGTTAGGTGGGAAAGAGTTTTGCAGAAATTGCAACAGGAGGCTGCATTCCGTGAATGACGTTTTTTGAAATTTAGGACAAGTTGATGGTAGGATTCGTTATATTTTCCAGACTTAAACTTAATTTGGTAGCCACAGGGATGGCAAACTATTTGGTTATGTCCTGCACTTCTGTGAATTTCCCCCACCTTGTAGGGGTAAGTCTCTGTGTCAGAGCTCTGTATCATTCATCTGCATTCAGGTTAAAGGAGTAAAATAAAAACCTAGCCAGGTTTTGGTAGCAGGAAAACTGAAATAATCTGAAAAGTGAAGTCCAACCAAATTATTAATCCTATGTTTCTGTGTCCAGAGGAAATGGCTGAGAACAGAACAGTATGGTCCTGTTGCCTTTAATAAACTTCAGCCCTAGATAATGATAAAGCAGGAAGAGCTCTTGAGTGCTCAGGAAGTAATGTCCTCCCTCAAGGACCTTGTAATCTGCTCTATGTCATCGACATCACCACTGTCAGTGCTTGAAGAAATAGGTTTCAGATGCACCTGCCAGAGGAGAGGAAGAACTTCATTTTGGAGGTGATGAGTACTGTAATCTCAGAGTTGTGGAGGGCTCTTTTGTCCCTCTGATCTGTAGCTCAGCACATCCCATGGACACGCATATGAATATAACAGCAAGCCACTCTGCAAAGTAATTACCCACAGGAGTAATACAGAACAGATATAAAATGTGAGAATCAGGCTGATGTGAAATGGATTTTCAGACAGAAATGCATAATTCTCTTCACCTGCAATGGGTCCTGGAGAAGCCTTGAGAAGAATTCTCTACATTCTCTACATTTGAGACTGGATGTGGCACTCAGTGCCATGATCTAGTTATCACAGTGGTGTTGGATCAAGGGTTGGACTTGATGATCTCAGAGGTCTCTTCCAACCCAGCTCATTCTATGATTTTATGATTAAAAAATAAAGACATAAGTTGGCTTCAGGTAAGAGAAGAAATAAGAGTTGGAAGCATCTGAAAGTTATAGCTAATAGAAAATGTATCAAAAGAGATCACACTAGAGCTTGCATCAAAACCTTTGAAACAGGCCAACAAACGTGAGACTGCAGTCCTGGATTACAAGGATTGTGTTGGGAAAGATTCTGAGCTAGAAAAAAACATTTGCCAACCTCCCCCACATCATCAGCCATACCGAGAGCTGGTTAGAAAATGAAATTATATTTTCCCGCTGGCTCTTTTAAACAACCTATAGGAAGGACATGCCAGCCTGCAGTGGTAGGCTGAGGGTATTTTTATGTCAGCTGTTATCAGTTTTGCTGAGAAACTGCTGCTATCTGAAATAATGGCAACATATTTCCAGCACCTGATCTGATCTTTGGAAGATCTTTATTTCTTTGAGTAGTGTTTTGGCTTTTAAAGATTCTATTTATAACATTTGTGGGTTTGAAACTTACTTTTTATCATTTTTTCCATGTTTTATTTGTCAACTTTTGCAACAAAGATAAAAAGTATGATGATTAACCTCAGCTGTTTTCCACTTCAGGATTTGTTTAGATATGAATGCAGTTTGTTTTTAACTGTACATTAGTTTTCATGAAAACTGCTGTTCTCACATGACTAAATTGTTCTCTAGGCAAGCTTTGTCCTTGTCCAGACATGAACACTTGGGGAGAAGAGCTGAGGGCAGTTTGAAGTAAGAAAGTACAAAACCAATAAATTACCTGGTTTTGAGGTATAAAAAAATATTTGAAATGTCAGTGGGAAAAGAGAATCAAAATGGACCTTAGAAAGGGATGGGGATTAAGGCTTCACTAAAGAGTGATGATAGACTTGGTTTGGGGCATGTAATTAGTGAGTTTGCGTCCTTCCCATGAAGGAGAGAGCATATGCTCCAAATACACTTCAGAGTGTACTTTTAAGCCAGATGTCTGTGCCCAGCCTAGGAAATACAGTCTCCAAAAAACATAGAGAAGAAAACCAAGTGAGGTGGGAACTAGGGGAAAGGCTTCCAGTTCCATGATATATTATTCTTTCTCTTGCTCTTATCTTCATGAACTGTCCGACAGCTGGGGGAGTGTTGCATCGAACTTTAAGGTCCATTATTTCTGACATTCGCCTTGAATTTCAGAGGCAGAATCTAAAGCTCATATGTTACAATTTGATCCTCTCCCTGCCTTAAAGTTTCTTTTGATTAATGCTGTAGAAGTCTGTAAGCTTTGGCAGTGTTTGTTTTTGGCTCATCTTACCTGCATTACAGATCAATGTGTAAGTTCTGAGCACATTTCTAACGGTTTCCAAAGGTAAGCCCAGGTATATTGGCTTTGGAGGAGCTTCAGTTTGGAAACCTTAGTGGGTTCAGAATTGTACTTGTTTTCTTTACGTAGTATCAGCTTTCCTGGAGATGACTGTTGACAAGAGAAAGTCTCCTCTGAGCTAATGTTGCTCGTGGCCTGACTGCTGGAGAAAGGTGGTCATACCTGCAGAGCACCCTGACTTTAAAATAATTCAATATCTGAGCCATTTTAGAAGTTGTGTAGTTGTGTTTTTATTTATAGAGAGGGAGAGACCAAAAAGAAGAGCTTTGAAAGAAACAAGTTCAGGCAGACTTTGTTTTTCTTAGGGAGCAACAAAAATTGATTCAGCTGCCTTTTGTCAATAAAAATGCAGCCTGGTAGAGAAATAGTTGTTACAAACATCTACGGTTTAGGTCCTGTTGCTAGCACCAAAATCACGATTTGTACCTTAAATATAGTGTCAGTTGTGTGTAGTTCAGAGAGAGAGAAGAAAAAAACAGCTATTTAAAATCTCCCATTACATTGCAAAAAGTCAACATCAGCGCCTTATTTCACCATATAGCTTACATAATCTGCAATGAATTTATTTTTCCATGATTTAGTGCTTTTCCATACATTCGTAATTCTTTGACCTGGAAAATGTATCTCTCTTTCTCATTGTATAGTCAGAAACTGACCTTATGCAGCATTACATTCCCTGCTAATATACCTTGAAAAATAATTTATTTATTTATGTCAGCATGCCTTATTTATTATACCATACTTACTGACAGAGAAATTTATTGCATCAGTTCAGTTGAGGCTTGCAGAACAACCAAGCTCCTTGGCTTTCAGAGCAGAAAGGAGGAGGATGATCAAAAGCTTGCTTTCGGAAAAGGAGCTACTCTTCTCATTTACATTTCTTAGTATTTTCTAAGATGTCTTCCACCTCTCACTTTTTATTAGAGAGAGTTGCAGAATCAAAGTGGCATCTATTTATCATCCAAACCAAAATTCCAGCCCTCACCATCAGCCTTCTTTGGCCATGATTTTTCCCCTTTTATGACTAAGTGAGCATTGGAGCCTGTCAGGATGCAAAGCTGCATTAATTATCTCTGCTCGCTACAGCCAAGCAACTGGACAGGAAGCATCTATTTACTAAGGGCTTGTCTACATGGGGAAGTAGCTCAGTCTGCTCATTAGGAGTTAACTCTTTCCTTGAATTCTCCCTGAGCATCTTTCAGTGGTTTAGCTTCAGGCTGCTTTGGAAAATAGGGAGTTTGGTAGTGGGTGTAGTTAAACCACTGAAAGCCTCTGTTGGTGTGCAGTGTGGGTTCAGAACATGATCCTGTCTCCACGTGTCACTTAATCTTCTGTAACTGACCCCCTTCATGCTCTTAGTCTGTGGCAAATGAAAGGTAAAACGTGTTAGTTCAAGCCTCTTACATCAATGCTTGTGTGGGTAACTTGCCTGTGTGTCTGTGCGCCTGTGCATTCATACAGGGCAGCCCAGAGCATTGCTGATAGCAATTTGGGTGCAAGTATGATTTTTCATATGTCCCCAAATAAACAAATCTGATGAGAATAGATTATTTTTCATGATAGGGGACAAAAAGTGTGTAGAATGATCTTTTACACCTTGTTGTCTATTATTTAGTGATGTTGAAGTTAGTCGTGGTGGACCATCTTTTTTGTAGAAGTTTTCTTTGACCAAAGACAGGTAGTCTTTGGAGATGGACAGCTTAAAGTCTGTTTAATACTAATCTGGTATATCATTATCCTGAATATAAGGGGCTTTGTTACTGTGGAAGCTAAAGTTTATCTTCATGAGAAACTTGCATCCCTTTACAAAAAACGTCTTTTTAAAGCAATTTATAGTAGTGCAATCTCCATTGTGGAAACTATTGAATTTCATTAACTAAGCCTTAACCAAACCACACTAAATTGCTTGAAATTATGTTCATTTTGAAGTTTGATAAATGCATTAATGGTGTACGCATTTTCAGTGGTCATATAAAGTGGAATAGAAAAGAGAAGAATATTTCAGTTGTAAGAGTCCTACAGTAATCATCTAGTTCAACTGCATGACCAAATCAGGGCTGACGAAAAGTTAAAGCATGTTATTAAGGACAAATGCCAAATGCCTCTTAAATACTGACAGGCTTGGGCCATGGACCACCTCTCTAGGAAGCCTGTTCCAGTGTATGTCAACCCTGTTGGTAAATTTATACTCCTAATGTCCAGTCTAACCCTTCCCAGCACTGCTTTGAAACGTTTTTTTCTCAATAAAACAAAAACTTTTGTGGTTTTTGATGTTCCTATTAAACTTTTAGTTTTGTTGCTAGCTATAAAAAATTGCTCTCCAAGTGTTTAATACCTATTAGAAGTTGAAATATTAAGGCAAATACTGCTTATTTTAAAAGATCAATGTGGAACCTTGTGTTAAGACAAATCCTTAGCAGAAAATATATGCTTCAGCTTTCATAGACATAGTACCTGGATTAAAACACGATGACCATTGCAAAAAAAATAGTCAGCTGAAACAAGCTGTTGTAGCTGCATTGCTAGTAACAGATTTGGCTTTTTGCTTTCAGCCCTTTCAACTGTATTACTTTCTTTGGCAGCTGTGTTCTCTTTTCCAAACTTAAATTACTAGATAAAGTTTTATTCAGTGATTTCTGCCAGACAGGAACAAAGGATAGTTTCCTTCCAATTTTTAGGAGGACATTTGCTATTGTCTGTGAAATTCCAGACTGGGGTTGGCTGGTGGGGCAGCAGAATGCAGGATTACATTTTAGCCCTGTACATATATTAGTATTTGGTAGCAAACAAACCCACGTTGTTTGACAGCCTTTGTTTGGGGTATATGGCTGTTATTCTGTCTTTCTCAGCAGCTGGTGTTGGTGCTCATATCAGGTTTTGTAATACTGTTTACACTTACACTTTTTAGGAATTCTCTTTTGGGATGGCACCTCAACATTTGTGTCAAGTTCTCTCTAACATGGTTGGTTAACTAACAAGAAAGTCTAGGTTTGGTTTGAAAAGAAAAATAAAAACAGTTCTACCATTTATACACTGATGATTCAGAATGTCTGAGCTTAAAATTCAAGTGCCGTATGCCTTAGCCCCAGTGAAGGACACCTAGTTAATAATTTTGAATTGAGTACAATACAAATTATGTAAATGCAACATCAGGGATTAAAATAGAGTTTACACGTATGTGTAGTAAAAGTATTCTTGGGGCCTTTAATTCTGTACTGTCCTTGGCTCAGATTTCTACAGTGGCTCAGTGCCATCTTGAAATGGCACAAGGTAACAGCAAAAGCTTCCTTGTATTCTGTGTGCAGGAGTTGGAAAAAACCTAAATTGCAGAGAGAAAGAAGCAAACCACTACAGTTTTGTATTCATGCAGTCATGTTTTCTGTCTATATTGCACTTGATGGGGCTATGGAAAACCTCACTCAAGAAGTTGCATGGCATCAAGGTTAGAAACCTTGCAGCTGGAAAATGCAAAAGGTGAGGCCACACAGAACAGCAAGGATATTGCAATTGCTCATGGGAAGTATTTAGGACAATTATGTTAATAAACTTCTCTTTGAATAGACTGTGTAGACCTTAATCTAACAGTGAAATGATTTTCATTAGGAATGACACACATCCAAAAATCTTTTGTAGTTTAATAACTTCCAAACCGACAGCATTACAGCCTGAACTAATCTCCAAATACAAAAAAACATACTGAAGAATTCAGTAACTTTTATTAATTTATAGTCTAATTTTCTGAGTTTAGTTTAATTAACAGAAATTTTTGACTCTTTCAGCCACAAGCCTTTGTTACATCTTTCAGCTTTGCTAACATCATTCAACACCTCCCTAAGTTTTGCATTGTGAGGATGTCAAAGTCAGTCAGCAGTTGAAAGTTTACTCCAAAACCCAGAAAAGTCAGCAGAAAGGCATTTGTTGATTTTAGTGGATTGGGATTAAGTCCAGAATAAATATCTAATGATACCAAAACACTTGCTTATTCTTAAGCATTTGAAAATTATTTTATATGCAAAATCTTTCTTTCTGATGATCTTCACTCTTGCCAAAGAGAGTCTTCTGCTACCAGGTGCCCAACTAATCCTTGGTTATGGTTGTAGTCTTGCATTCTTATGAAGACAACTGGTCGATAAGCAAAATATGAAATTACTCCTGCCAAAAGCTGTGTCCTCAGCCTGGCAGCTACTCCCCCCATTTTTGGATCACCTGACATGAAAGGCAGTCTCAAGTTAAACCTCCTTTTGTTTTCCCCCCATGCATGACCTTTGCTCCCGCTCAGTCAAGACATTTTCACCTGCACCTTTCCTGTGCACAAATAACGTAATTATTACTTTTGCTCACAGTTATTGTTGGAGGGGAAGACTAAAGAGTTTGTGCGCCCACTACACTGGTGATGAAATATACACTTTAACAGCAGTTGAAATTGTAAACTAAATTGTAAACTTGCCGAAGTTCACAGTGAAACAAAGATCTGTACAAAGCCCAGAGATCCAAACTCTGCATCAACTTGCGAATTTGTAATCTGGGTTTTAATAGGAGGCTCCTAATTAATACATGAACAAAGCAAAACGTTTGGAACTACTTGTACTGTTCATATATACAGTTTTTTGCTGACTCTAAAAAGTTACATTAAGTACTAGAACATATATTACAAGGTACATATAAAGCTAATTCCGTGTTTAAGTTTCCTAACCACCCAAACTCGGCCAGGCTCACAGCGTGAAAGCCACAAAAATTAGGAGTGAGCCTAGCTTCTTCCTTCTGTTGAGCCTGAAATCTTTCCACCGTGTAGTGTGGAAGAAATAATAGCGAGCCCCAGGGATGCAAGGCTGAAGGGCAGAAACTAGCAGCCGAGCAGTGGCAAGGATCAACTTCTTAAACCTTCTTTCCATGGCAATTAACTGCATACTGAATCTCAGCCAAATGGTGGCTAATAGCAAGGATGAAGTTTAACCTGTTTGACTTTGCACTGGAAGGGACAGGCACCACAGGTAGCCTCACTTACAGTGAAGTACGAACAGAAGATTTAACAAGCTACTACTTGTCAGCTCTTAATTAGCAGCTCCCATCAGAACAGTAGCACCCAACTGCATCACCGTCTGCTTCAGTGCAAAGTCCAATTCATTAGTTAAGTTTTCAGAAGCATCATATTTTGCTTGGATGATGGTATTTAACAGCTGAAGCATGGCAAGATTTGACTATCTTTCATTTTTTTCTGTATGTAGGCAGAGTTTCTAGCTAAACTTAGTACCTGATAGTATCTGCTAAATTGGATGCAAGCAGCAGGTCAGGAAGTTCCTTAAGTTAAATCCCTTGAATGCTGCAAGGTGATTTTTGTTTATTTTGACTTGCAGTGTGGATTTCCATACCCACTGCTATTGCAGGAGACAGCTGTACAGCGTTTGATTCAGCCTAGCGAGTGCTAATGACCAGTAGCCTTGTTTGTTTGCCGATGCTGTGCCATTGCCGCCCCGTGGCAATGCACTTTGCTGGGGGCGTGCAACTGATAAGCCATGCTGGGTATTCACAAGATAAAGTGCAGGTTGTTGAGCTGCCTGCGAGAAGTGTGGGTAACATTCAGCTCTTGAGGAAAGTTGTGCACAGTAAAGTGGTGTATATTCTTTGAAATGTACTTAGGACATTAAAGAGGGGTTCAAAATACACAGTACAGTAAAACCACGCTTGTATTGCACTGAGGAACAGTTAGAGAGTTGAAAATTGAGAAGAGAAATTATTGCTTTGGGCTCTGTATGGTTGAGGGTGTGATTGAGGTGTGTGAGCTGGCACATCAGCCACACTTAACTTCCTCTGTTAGGAAAGTATTTCTTATATTCTGTGGGTCCCATGGATGCCTACAAAACCTAATACACATCCCAGTGGTAAAAATTCCCAGATTTTCGGCCATCTATGTTTGTCAACCTTTCCCCAAGAACGTGTGTCCTACCCTAAACTTCAAGCAGAATGTGACAGAAGTGGACAGGGATACCATAACTAAATGAGCATGATGCCCAGCAGATCACACATAGGAAATTAATATTTACTTCAGCTTTTAGTTTTTATTTCCAGGATTTTGAAATGAATAACAAAAGAGGAGAAGGAGAAATATCTTCAAGCATTTTTATGTAAATGCACATTTCAATATCCAGGTGGTCCTGTGGTGTAAAGGAGAGCACTCTGGACTCCGAATCCCAAGGTCCCGAGTTCGAGTCTCAGTGGGGACTGTCCCCAGGCAGTTCAATGCCTCCCTACCATCCAATCCCGTCAGATCTCGGATGCTCAGCAGGGTCAGCCCCGGTTGGTACCAGGTGCTGTGACAGTCCCAAGGACTTCACTGTCACTGTCCAAGCTCGCTTGGCTGTGGCAAATGGACCTTTAGTACTTAAACGGTGGGGCCAGTTCTGCACACCCTGTGCCTCACCTAAAAAATCCACTGTGCAGGCTGGAAGGGCACACCCACGTGGGGAGAGACCTTCCCAAATTGTCGTTCACAAAGTTTGGCCATACATACACACATTTCAATATTGCGGTTTTAAAGAGTCTCTGGAGTTCAAACTTCTTTCGAACACTGCATGGGTGAATCAGCCTCTTTGGATATTTAACCTCTGAGCCATAGATTCGTACACATACTCACACGCACTGTGTGTTTATGCTTGTGTGAACCCACACATAAGCAAATAATCAGGAGTGACAGAGTTAAGAATCTAATATGTGTCCTGTTAAACTATAAACTATTATTTGCAAGAATAGGTTGTGCATGTGGAAGCACTGGGAACATTTTCCGTTGCTTGGAAGTAGCACTCCAAAGCATTTTATGAATTATTAACAGTCTGATACAGGTTACTTTAAGATTTTGTAATAATACAGAAACCTGCTTATATTTTTGTATGAGTGCAGGGAGTAGCCTGTTGTGGTTACTTTTACCATGGAGGAAGAGTGATTGCAATGAACAACATGAAATATGCCACAATCTTTTAATCTTTTTCAGTAATGCAAAAAGACTATATTTTTTTTCCACACCAGGCAATTAAAAGATTAAAATAACACTAGAGTAGTCTGGGTTTTTGGAAAAAAGTACTTATTTTTGTATTTTTGGCAGTATGGTGTGTCAGAACTGCTATTTCAGTAGTGGAGTGTCAACTCCTGAGTTTAGCAAAAGTGCACTTAAATAGTAAACCAGTTATGAAAATGAAATGTATATTCTTTGAAAGCAGAATACCTGCTAAAATTATTCTATCTTACAAAGGAGAGTTTAAAAAAAAAAGAAAGAAGGAACAGAACAGATATGACTGCTGTGTCCCATGTATCAGAATTTTTACTCCTATTGTTTCCATACAAACGGGGAGGAAGAGCCATGGCCATGCCAGTGTGTGCAGCAGTGGGAGCAGGGAGCCAACCAGGAGGGAGCCATTTGGGGGCCACCCACACCTGTTGGGTTTTGGGGTAACTCCTGGTCCAGTCACGTGACCTCCCAGGAGTGTTTGGAGCCTGAGAGGCGCATATGGGTGCTGAGGGTTGGAGTTGGCCATGTCACAAGGCATGGCATGTGTTGCTTCAAGTCAACCAAGCACGATAAGGATGGGGCAGGGGGTGGTTGGGGAATTTGTTCCAAAAGCACATTCCAAAGGAAACAGGGAGCCCATAGTGCCTTAGCAGGTAGATGCCTGCCTGTGCCCGTGGGCAGCTGTCTGAGGTGCCGCTCTGCAGCCACAGGGCTTCAGGAACTCATGATTACAGCACTCCTTCACTCTCCCTCTCCCTGCCTTGGGCATGGGCTTCTTCCACCATGGAGACACCAAGGGGAATTCCTTATCCCCAAAGGTCAGCCTTTGCTTGGCTGCACAGTGGGCAATGGGGCCATGCAGAGGCAGCAGGTGGCTACCTGGGACCCTGCCCTGTGCCAGGGCTCTCAGGCACAGGCATTGTGGAAGTGTGAGAGAAAACCCTCCATCCCTGTGCCAGGCACGCCAAGAGCGGCGCTCACATGGGCAGCCATATGCTGGGCTGCCAAAATAACGGCTATTTTTAAAGGAGTTGGGATAACACGACCCGCCTCGCTCATTACAGAACAAACTGAGAACTGGTCTGTTGTTTCACACCGATATCAGGGTTAAGAAGGGCAAGTGTTTCCTCCTCAATCCTCATATGTGGATGTGATGCTGTGCAAGAGATCCCGTGTCCGGCTTGTTGGCTGCCATATAGTCTGACAGCTTTTGTAGCAGAGAGTTTGTAGAGAGCTGGAATAAAAAGAACTATCTCACTTTCAGTCAGTTCTGTGTTAGAAAAGAAGTTTTATGTTAAAATAATAGCGCTGTAAAGATTGCCCTTTTTGGTGTTAGAGACTAACTTTTTTTTTATTATTTTACAGGTCTGTTTCCCTTAAAAATTAAATTCTACAAATAGTTATATGCTTCTCTTACAAATTAGGAGGTGCTTTCTTTACTTGTAAAAGTTCATGTTCTGTAAAATGAATGCAGAGGAGCTCACAGGGATGCAGTGTCTTCTCCCACTATTCCCAACAGAGAGTTTCTTTCAATGAATCATTCTCAGGCGATGCTATCTACTGCTGTCACTCTTAGCTGTGTGTCTGTCACATTTCCTCTTATCCTTCCCTCAAAAGTTGGCCTTTTTTTTCTGGGAGATCCATCCAGTTGCCCTTGCTTTAAATCCCAGAAGGAAGAGATTTCTAAAGCAGAAGTGTGGGATTGATGTGTCACCAGCCCACGTCTTGTTGTGTGCCACTCTGTTCTGCCCTTCCCTGCTATCTTGGGTAGCCAGAGGTGCGTCTAAGACCGGGACATGTACCTAGTCATACCAGTTCACATCATCTTTTTTTCCCCTTAGTTTTTTCTTTAAATGGGATATGTAACATTAAGTATAAGGCTTTTAAATGCTTTCTTATCCTTAAAAATGGTATGTTGCTGTTTGTTTCATTACACCTGTAGAGTCAGGCAGCATTGCCAAGCTAATACTGGATCTACAACTTGATAGTCCTCTTTGACAAGTACCTGAAGGTCCCATTGACTTGAAAATTACATCACTACAACTGATGGAATACTCAAATCTGTTTAATTTTTCTGAATTTGAGAGCAGGGACACTTTTGATACTTAAATTCCCATCTTTAACATTGCACAGATGGTGAAATGTTTTTGCATTTTTTATATTCTTTTAGGTTACTGAAGTTAATATTCTGCTAGCTACAAATATCCGTGTGCATACCACAGAGTTCATTCTGAGGACAGAGCTCTAAAATAAATTATAGACCTTGGTAGCACTCATAAATCAGTCTTTTTTTTTTTCATTGAGAAAGTGGTGGCACTGGAAGAAAGTTATTTAGTGATCAAAATGCATCGTTAAGCTTTTAAAAAGGGATTCAGTGCCTGTAGTAGAGCTGTAGGCGATTTATGGCTTATCTGTACTCATTGCCTCGAGCTTTTGGAAAATTTGTAAACAAAGCCAGATGCTCATTATGTTCCTGTTCAGGGTTGGTTAGATGGGTAAATGCCGTCAGAAGCACTTTGGTCCTGTTGGGTTTTAGCATGTTACACAAAATGGAATTGTTCCAAAATATTTTTTGAAATATTCATCATGAATGAAAATATACTTCTAGTTTCTGCTCATAGAATGGATTTTTTTAAATAGCTGTAAATTATAAAAATATGAAAGTCAGAGTTCACGCTTACACCATGTGATGTAGTCAAGCACCACTTGGGTGGTTTCCGGCAATGCAGGAGGCTGTGGCACCTTCAGGCTAGGCTAACTCTGCATTTTTACCAAATATCAGTGAACTGAGATGCAAGCGAAATGACTTTACTTGACCAGTTTCATAAGTTGAGTTGTTTGCTATTGATTTGATATTTTTTACTGCTTGCCTTTTGTCTTCTGTGTAGATTACATACTGTGACAGGGGTTCTTGTAAACTACTCTTTTTTTACTTTTGACTGCTCTTTAAAGACAAGGAAACATGCTGTTATATACAAATTGAGCTGCTATCGTATAATATATTTTTGTTTGTAATCATATTTATTGCAGTATAATCATCATGTAATCTATTCATACTTCATGGTTAACTTTTTGGTGTATATTTTTTTTTTATTTATTGGCTGCAGCTGACCAAGTAAACAGGTCATGGCACGCTTAACGAAGAGACGACAGGCAGATACAAAGGCTATCCAGCATCTTTGGGCAGCTATAGAAATAATCCGGAACCAGAAGCAAATTGCTAACATTGACCGTATTACAAAGTAAGTGACCTGTTCCAAAAAGTCTTGATGAGGGGGAAAGTTGATGCTATTAAAAGCCCTTGGAAACAGAGATAGTAAACATCCTGAGAGACTGTGAAGCAGCTACATGTACTTCTGCATTAGTAATTACTGAATTATTAAAAAACCCAAACTTTCTGAACTGAGCATCTGAAGATCCTCAAGTGAGGTTTAATACATTGAATTGAGATCTTGCCATGTATTCGTTTTGAGTAAGCCTCTTTAGGAAATATGTAATATTTAATGTGCTTTAACTGAGTTTCAGTTAAACATTTCACATTTCAGAGTTGTGCTCAATAGCTTGGTCAAAATACAAGAACTAGATACAACAGTGAAGGACAAAAGTGCAATAAATCTGTAAATAATCTTTCTTTTGGAAGATGTGATAGACCATGGGAGAACTCTTTTTCTAGAAGGCAAAGAGAAACCTGAAGTGTTAGATTGCTCAGGTAAATAAGCCATATTTGCCGAGATGTGAATAAGATGCTATTAAAGAAGCCATGAGATGATTACCACCTTTGATTAATGCTATTAGATTATTCTTCAAGGTATATTGGGTGCTGTATAAACAAAGAAATATATATTCTTTGTTTTGTGGAGCTTGCAATGTGTAAAAAGGTCTACAATATAACTTGCAGCAGCCACTGTAGTAAAAACTGAGGGAGGTTTTGTGCCTCTCTCTGCTTTGTCTGCATTTCCAGGCCAACATGTACGTCACATTTGTCAAAGTAATCAATATGAATAATTTAAAAGAGCAAAAGTAACCAATTGGCAACTCTTCAGTTGCCAGAGCCAATGTGAACTGATAATGAGGCCAGAGATCACTAAAGGGGATAGAAGTGACAGGCAAAACTGACTTCATAAATGGAAGGAATGTAGCAGTTCAGGTTGTTCAAACATAATGAACAATGAACAGGAGAAAGAAAAAAAAATGATGTCCAAATGAATCTACAACAAGAAAAACACACCATTAAACTGAAAAGTATTTTCCCAGAGATAGAGAGTTTCAAGAGAGCTTGAGAAGGAGATCATATTTTAGGAAATTTCATTTTTGAGGTTGCACTGGAGTTTCAGAAGGCATTAAAGCATATATATATTTTCATCATGTCTCCAAGGAGACAAGTAGGTAAACTAATGCTATACACTTTCCATTTTAACATTTCAAATTACTTGCTCCAGGCTATATATTAGCTGAGTTTGTTAGCTGTTTCTACTCTTTTTAGATGTAATAAAGGGAGACAGGCATGTCTAGCTGGGAATTCATCCCACTCTTGTGAGAGATGCCTAGTTTAAGATAGTGCAAATAACATTTAGCTGGGTAAAGTTAGGTCAGACAAATCATTACAAATAAGGTTGAGAAAACAAGTAATTAGATACTAGATAAAGAAGGACTGCTCTTGGTAACTGATGGGTAGTTTGATTTTTTAAAAAACAGTCTCGATCCAGATTGTATGACTCATTTCTAATCAGAAGAAAAATAAGTGACTAAACAGAAATGCCTCAGTACTTTGAGAAAGATGTGCAAAGTGTTAGCAGTGAAGAGCAACCTAAAAAGTGCTTGGACATTGAAAATGCTTCACATGCACATCAGTGACAAGAGTGATGAACACTGATCTGGTTTCTATTATATGATAATCTTAAAAAGATAACTTTTGACAAGGAAAAGATAAGAACTTTTGAATTCCTGTACAGTACAAGTCATTGGTGAAGAAACACAGATGACATAGGAAATGAGTGTGCATAAGATGTAATATTCAAAATAAAGTTCTGCAATTAGCTGGGCATCAGAATATGTCTTCTGATGAAAACTGAGCAGGTGATGTATTCTCCCAGGCTCAAAAATTATTTGGGCAGCTCAACTGCAATTCCTTGAAAGATCAGTCAATGTCTGGGCACAAAAGCAAATGTATGAAAAATAAGAAAGTTCAAAACCAAACAATGGCCAAAATTATGAGCATATGAACATATCTGGAGCTAAATGAAATACCCTAATACTTAGATGAGTAACATTTTTTACAAGTGTTAATACCTCTTGGGATTGACTGAAAGAGTGACTTTGCATATTAGAAGTAATTGCAAGTAATAATGACAATTTGCATTTTTGGAAGCATGTAGTTTTTCTGGGTAGGGATACAGAAAAACAGCAAGATATTTTTTTCTAAATCCATGTTTAAGGTAAGCAATAGTCTTCCTACTGTGTTATATAGTGGATGACAAATGGGTACTTTCAGAGAATGTCACACATGGAAAAAGTGATTCATTATTTGATTTTTGATTGGTTTTTTTTTTCCCCCCTAGTTTCAGCCTTTGTTTGTTGCCAGAGACAAGTTGTCCTGTATATTTTGTGACCTGTTAGTCCAAACACCTTCAAAGCAGAATGGCTCTGAAGAATTGCTGTTTTCTTCATCAGATGGTTTACTGTGTTTAAGCAAATATATTTGTTGGCTTTCCTCCTAATATGTCAGCTATGTTCAGCATAGTTGTCTCCCTCTTCTTAACATATTACTGTTTATTTCATTTACTTCATACTTTTCTTAGTCTTCTGGTGCTGACTAGAAGGCACTTGTACATGTCAAGGAACATTTACTTTTTATGACCAGGGAGGAAGTGTTGGTAATATAAAAAGAAGAATCCTTGTTTATAGTTTATGAACTATTTCAACTCAATATGTAAACCCCCCCAAATTTATATAATACATTAAAATATGGAAAATGTAACTAGTACACTTTAAATGCAATTGTTAGAAAATATCTGGGGTAAAGGAAGACTTTCAGAAGATACTGGCAATGGAAATCATGCAAGAAAAATCTACAGAACTAGGCATGCATTTTCTGTAGAGAACATAAGAGTGAGAGGATGGTGTAGGAGGAGCCAAGAGCACTAGAAGGTACTTCTAATATTATCAGGAAAAACCTATAAGGAAAGAGGCCCTTTAATTAAAAGTAGACTAAATCAAGTATGCATTGCTTTTTAAATTGTTGAGGGGGAAATGTAAGAACAGAAAAATGCATAATTAAAAGTGATTGAAAAACTGTCACATCAGGGAAAGAGTCACTTGGAAAATTTGAATACATAAGTTAGAGCCTTTAAGGAATTAGTTAGTAAGCTTACTGAACTTTTGGCAATTATTTTAGAAAAGTCATCGCATGTGGTGAAGTATTGAGAAACACAAGAAAGGTGTCTATGTTTTAACAAATTAAAAATATGTGGGTGTAGAAATGGCAAGAATATGACACAGTTAATTGGAGTATTATATAAATACTTAAAAACATTGGTAGGGAAGAGACCACTCTGCACAAACTCAATTTCTCAAAAAAACCCCAACAAACAAACCCAACAAAACGACAAAAAATAAAACCAAAAAACCCCCCGAATCATCGTATGAAAGGGATTCTGCTGTTTTAGTGATTATCTGTGGGGTACATTATTGCTGGAGTTGGAGAGAAGCATTCATCAGTAGCTTGAATATGAAATGAAGGACTGAAAAGGAATACTAATAAGAAGGAAGAGTATAGTGAATTTAAAGGATGTAGTAATAAAAGTGCAAACTACCTTTTGAAGAGAACTTTAAAATATATATTTAAGTTCCTGTCTTTCTACATAAGTTTCAGTATATTCAATCATTATTATTTACTGGTAAAGCTCATTTGAAGGCAGTTGTAGCATTCCTACCTTTCTGTAAAGGTGTGAAAAATAAATATTCTCACCTGACTTATATTGTGGTAGTGTATCTCAAATCAATGAATTACAATAGTTTAAAATTTGATTACAAGAAATAACTAATATTTCTAAACTGCCACATTTCTTAATAAAAAATAAATTTTGAAGAGGTATTTGTCAAGAAATATGACTTCCTTTTCTGTCCAGACTTGATATTGGGATAATTTGACCTTTGTGTATCAATTATTTAGAGGAGTATTGTTGGTATTAGTTATGTTCTAGGTGCTAGTGATGAAATGGCTTCCCATATCCTGTGAATTCTGTGTCAGGAGTGTAGCTTGACAAATTGTTCAACCCTGAAAGTGTGTTAGAAATTATAATTATGCTTTGACTTTCTGTTTTTTCCTCATTATCTTCCATCTGTTTTGGATTTGGGGTAATCTCAAAAATTGATTCTATGGAATAAAATGCCTTAAAATACACTGGAAAAAAGGCATGCATATTTAAATAAGATAAATTATTGACATTCAGTTTCATAGCAGATTGGGAAGTATTTCTGTACAGACACATTTTTAAAGTTCTCTTTCTTTGGCTATTCCAATCTTCCAATTTCTTTTTGTAGTGTTTTCTTTATAATTCTCTTACAGGTAATTGGACTCCTAAGATTTAATTAACCGTTAATTAAATATTTACCCCTTTTCTCACAAGGTATTGGGTTTCCTCAGTAGCAATATATGAACATTTCATAACCTTTATGATTAGTTCATAGTTCATTATCTATTAAACTAATGTTATTAAAATATGCAATTGGCAAATACGGCATCTTAGAACTGTTATTGGCTGCTTTCAAGGTTTCATCATTGTAAATAGATAATTATTCTGGTTTCTGAACTATTCTGTGAAGACTAATATGAAGAATGAAAACATAATTCTTTTCTGCCGTACTTCCTTCCTCATCATTTTTTCTCTCTTCCTTTGATGTGTTTCATGATTAATTTAGTTGATTAGCTTCTCTCTCTGTCTCTTATAAAGGCTGTGTCTGCACTGTCTTTGTGTGCTGTGACAGGGAATGCCCTGGCACCCTCTGGAGCAGATACTCTGGGGCTGCACCACATTGCCTTTGGTTCACAGCATGTTTCTTTGGCCCTGACATATTGTTTGTTTGTTTTATATATGTGTGTGGTTCCTCAGTTCTAAGCGCCAAAAATAATCCAGCCCACAGCAATGCTATTCTTGCAACCCTAAGATAGAGACATGATCGTTTGCCATGGGGCATGATGTGAAGGCATCTGAGGACACATAGCGTGCTGGAACAGCGTTGGAGTGCCCTTGGCAGAAGGAGCCAGTCTTGGCATGGTTTACATCTGTGTTCTCTGTCAGCAGCAAATGAACCCCTTGGCCATGCTTTGCCTGTTTCCCAGGGGGAAGGAGCTGGCTTCCTCCAGAATGCAGCCTGAGAACAAATCAGTTTGAGAAGGAGACCAAGGGTGGCTGTAGTACACAGGGTAGAGACATCACAACTTTTGGGGGGCTGATACTTATGGATAGACCATTAGCTAGGATAAAACTGGTAATGATGTAATTGGATGCTTTGTGTTATTTTCAAATAAAACAATATTGAAATATCCGTTTCATCAATGAGGAAGCTTTTATCACATTGAAGTTTTACCATGTCGGTGATACAAGAAAATACTGGGTTTTCATTAATAGGTACAAAGACTCTCATCCTTTTTAATTGTCTTGCAAATAGGATGGGCCAGCACTGGGACCCTAAATGGTCATAGACATTTTTCTCATATTTGTTCTGTGGACTCCTTTTTGCTGTATTATAATTTCATGTAGGTACTGCTAGGTCAGAACATCTAACAGAAATGAGCAGATCCCAAGCCAGTATAGACTAGACTCTGTCAGTCCCCTGTTATCTCTCTGCAGACTGACATTAATCAGCATTGATGGGATAGCATGCCACAAGAGAATTACTCAGTATGAGAGATTACTGTAAAATGATGAGATTTTTTGGTCCCACAGTTGAGATGGACTTGCTAGCAATTGTAGATTATGTGACCCTACCAGTTTGACATTTAGGCCTAGGAGTGGGATTTCTTCTCCAAATATCACTCTGAAATTTCTCTAGTCAGTGTCTGAGAATAGTTGAAGTTCATATCTCTGTTTTTGTTCTTCAGTTCTTTTCCTGTTCTCTTTCTAGGCTGTCTACTTTAACAGAAAACAATTTCTAGAAGTACTGATTAAAGCAAAGTTGAGAATGAGCAATTTATTCTCAGGTAGAGAGTAATTGCAAGAAAGTATAAATAAGAAAATGAGCAATTTTTAACAGGTAGGGAATAATCACACAAGTCTATAAATAAGAATATGTGATGCAGTGGCAAGAAAAAAATTGAAATAACAAGATTCTTACAATATTGCATTTTTGAAGCTCAGAAACTTGTTTGGAAAAAATCTGTTACTATTTATAGTACCTTTGATGAAAATTTAAATCTTCCTAGTATTTTGCATGTTGCAACCAAGTAGTCACACATAAACAAAAATAGTAAGGCATAGGAAAGATTAGAAGAGCAGATGACAGTGGATTTGTAACTAGATAATCTTGTAGTTTAACTTTACATGACAGAAAGATGTGTTGTAGCACCTGATATTTCTCTGACTGAAATAAAAGCTTAGGAATGTTTTTTTTGCGTTGTTGGCTTCTTATCCTTTGTCAAGCCATTCCCCTAAAATATCTGTCTTTTGTTGTTGGAAAGTAAGTTTATCTGAAAGCAACTGTTTGAAGTAGAACATCCTCCTGTTATGCAGGAAGTGGTAGCTTGAGTTCCCTTTGACCAGTGTTAGTGCCTCCTTTTCCACATCTATTCATCATTCTCATATATGTTTTAAATGTGACTGTGTGAAGCCAGTAATGTTACTGGAATCCTGGTCAGATTTGTTGTAGTGGAACAGGCCATTATTGAAGAAGGTGCTGAGGAGGGTTCACATTTTACTTTTTATTTGGGAAAGGTTGAGGAAGAACAGTAGAGTGCAGTTTTATTCCATGCCATGTAGTGTAATAGCAGTTCCTATTTATGCAAGAGTAAGGAAAAGTATGAAGCACAAGATGCTACAATAAAAAGCAAGATTCCGCTTCCTCTAAGCTGCTTCCAGTGGCAGCCTCTCTACTGAGTGTTCACCTTGAGAAAAAAGTTTGGATTGGATTGGCTTAATTATAGATAATATGCATTACAGAAAACAAGCACAGGAACACATCACCAGGTGGTGATAGGGTAGAAAACTCCTAATTTTTAATACCTGCTTATGTATTTTCTGTTATAGTCAAGGACAAAGCACTTTTTTCTATCTTTTTAATTTCTTTTGCTTTCCTTCTCCGTTTCCCATGATAAATTTCAGTTGCTTCTTTTAGCTGCAAGCCAATGTGTGGTTTTTTTCTTTATTCAGAATGCTATTTTTGTGTTAAACCATGAGAATTAAGTGATTCTAGAGTTTTAAAGCTTGTAAATTCTCTGTCATAGATAATCCTGGAGAAAAAGTCTTCTGTGCTTTTTCAGCAATTTTTTCATCGATTTGGTTACAAATCCATTATCTTAATAAAGCACAAAGCAGGCTAAAAATGATCATTTGACTCCCTAATAAAAATTTTTTGAGTAAAAATACTGTTTTGGTCAAATATAAAAATTACATTTGTGCGTAACCAGCAGTTGCAAGCATAGCAATCAATACATTGCATAGAAGTATGCTGGGCACCAAAATGCTCAACTTCTTTGATAAATTGATTTTTTATACTGATGGCTTTGCAGTGAGGTGTTAAATGATGGGTTCAGGTTTAAATTTTTTTATATCTTCAAAAGCTTCGTTTTATGCTATGAAGTAGGAAAAGAACTCTGGGAACTACATATGTGTGGGAAGTGCAGGAATTTTCATCAGCCTTTGCATCATAACTGATATACAGTTGTGCTTGTGAATTTGCACTGAGACTGACCAGTGAGGTAATATTCAACAATTTTTAACATCCAGATTCAAAAAAATTTGGAAAGAGAAGCGAGAAGCTAAGCTAAACATTCATGTTTTATAAGACAAAACAACAGATCGCGATTTAATTGCCAAGTGTTCACAATGGCATATGTTCATTAAATTTCACCTGTGTTACCTGTAGATAGGTACATTTGTCTTGCAGCTTTTATCTATTTGTTTATAGGGTGTATAATCTTAATTTTGTTTATGAGTTCATAATGATTTTCTGCTTTGGAAATAATTTAATTTTAATATTGCTGGTATTAGTCCATTTTAAGAGCTTCTTTTAGGCATTTTTGTCTAAGGAGAGTGGAAACAGGGATTACAGGAAGAAAAAGTAAATTTTTTTTTGAGAAAGACTATAAAGAACGTAGCTGCATTTGCTCTAAGGAGTAGAGGAATTAAAATTTCTAAATTAGTACATTTGGTTAGTGTTATCTTCAGTACATTAATAGCTGATCTTTTTCCCATTGAGCTCTTTTATTGATGTAGTTTATTTCTTCATTTTGTGTAACAATTCTATTTTATCACATTAAATAACTTGGTTAAAGGAATACATAAAAAGAAGCCCACATGTATTAAACAGTAGTGAGACAGTGTCCCACGATGTGATAGGGAATGTTGCTACCTGAATTGCTGGGTCTGCTCCTCAGTGCTGCCTGTCATAGAGTAATTCAGTGCCTGGTGTGGGAAACTCTTCACCCTGGGCCTGACAGAATCCTTCAGCCTTGCTCTCGCTGGTGGTGCAACCATTCCAGCCATAAAGGCTTAGCACAGGATGCTATTTTGTTGAGGACTAAAGCTTTAGGTGAGGTGAAGCTTTCTGTGTATTTGCTTTGTTCAGAAATATTATTGCATGCACATCTAGTTCCTATTTTGTTCTGCAAAAAATAGATAGGTGTTAAATTTTCTAACGAATTTTGCTTGATTGGTTTTCCTTAGCTAGCAATTCTTCTCTTAAGAATGCTCTTATGTGGTATTGATAGTATGGCTGCTTCCCTTTTCTGTCTCAAGGGTCAATGTTCTTCATTGATTCAGTAGGTGAAATTATCTCTGGGCTGAGCATGGGTATGTCTGGTAAATAAACTGATTCACACTGACAGCACCAACATGTTGCTATTAACAGCCATACTCCTTGTTTGATGTTTGCTAGTGAGTGTTTACTCATTTAAACTTTCCTTATTGTGTGTTGCTATAAAAACTGTAACATTCAACAGTTAATATAATACATTCAAACTATGAGCTCCAGTAGAACTATTAGAAGGAAAGGGGTAGAAGTGTAACTGATTTGAAAAATCACTGTCCCCATTTTCATTTTCATGTACTCCCTACTTCTATTGATATTTGTATTGAAGTTGTGCAAGTTTACACAGAAAAAGGCACAACAGCGTAACTTTATTTCTAATTACTAAAAGCCAACCAATTTTCATATCACAGCCAGTATGGTTTTTTGCTCAAATCATAACATCTTTAGAATATTTGGAAGTAAAACTTCTAGCTTATGTTTGGGTTTTTTGCTGTAAATAAATGTGATTTTCTATTAGAAGTAAAAGGTAAAGAGGAGTGGGACATGGCCATTTAACAGCTTGTTATCTGGCCTGAAGTGCTCATCAGGGCTTTCTCTGCCATCAGTGGAGAGAGAATGATCTCCAAAGCACTACTCATACCATCTATTTTAGGCTGTGGTTTCATATTCCCATTCATATAAACAATATCATCACCAAAAGCAGCAGCCCTGTCCTGATGGCTTTTCCAGCTGTTGTGCTGCTCCCTAGATGGTAATAAGGTGAACATGTGTGTGACAGTGTGATGATTTTGAAACTTAGCTAGACTAAAACTAATGTAAAATAAAACAAAACAAAAACCAAAAACCCACACACAAAGAACCCCTAAAAAAACAGAATGAAAAAAGATTTTGACCCAGATAAGAATGGAAAATAAATTTGATAGACAGCTCAAAAAACTCAATCATGAAAGCACTAGAATGTTTATTTTTAAAAAATGTTTTGAATTGAGATGCTCAGTATGAGCCGACTAAATATTAATTTGCAAGGTATTACCTAGGATGCTACATTCTGAGTCATATAGTATTTGTTTGGATATACTTTTCAGCACATCCAAAGAGAAGAGGTGGATGGAGCAGTGGCCCTGCACATACATTGCAGCTCTGCATGCAGTGCCCCTGAACGATTAGTGCTCCTGTTTGCCTGTTGTGCTCAGTGCACTCACATATACATTACCAATAACATCATGTACAAGTTTTCAGGTTGGAAAAATGGGAGTAGAGCCCTTTCTTTAGTTAAGTTCGTCCATAACCAGATGGTAGTAGTTCTGAAGGGAAGATTTTTGTGGGCAGCTTGATACCTTAGTTACTTGATTTTCATGGTCATATCGATGTGTTACACAAACTGAAGTGTATAGTGAAGTGTATGAGTGACAGTTTGAATTACTGAATCAGGGAATCACCTGAGTTGGCATTATTGTGCTTTCTGCAGAAATGACCCAGGTGATTTACATTATAGGAAACTGGTGCCTGGGGTGTCTAAAGCACACAAAACCAAGATTACTCCTTAGCTATCTTTTAACAACAGCAGAACATCAGGCAGATCTTTCACTGAACTGCTGGATTACACTGTTTCACTATCAAGTTTATGCATTCTTTTTGTTTTATAAAAGCACTGCACAAAATTAGACTCCATATTCATGCAAATGCTGTATTTCTTGACTACGAAGGAGATATGAAACAAATTTTAAAAACATTTCCTGCTTAGATAGTGTATGTGTCTTCCAAATGAATGTTGCAGACACTGATGTTAGAGGGAAAAGTAAATCCATCATTTCCCTATAATGTCTGGAATTTTGGACCACATAAAATGTAGATCATATAAGAAGCATTTTGTTGCAGAGGCAGCAGCTCTGTCAATGCCTGCTTGGTCTGAGCAGTGTGTTGTTGCTATGTAGAGTGCAGGGGAAATCAAATGCAGCCTGATCATATCCCTGCATATCTTTGTAGAGTATAAATACAGAGGAAAAACACTGTGACTTGGTTGTGTTTATCTTAGTGAATTTAATTCATAATTGAAACTTCAGAAAGTGTAAACATATCAAAAAGTATCTTAGAAAACAAAAGTGAGCTGCTACATCCCCACTGTAAAGAGTTTTACTTATCTCTGTGTGTATATATTGTCTTCAGCTCTCAGACCAGCTCTCAGTTTCAGGCAAGCAGGGAATATATATGTCAAATAGCTATAACGCTTAGTCTGTGTTTTATGAGAGTTGATGGGTACCATAGTGCTACATCTGGTGGGAGCAGGCAACTTGAGCTTCAGAGTGAGACCCTGAGATTTGAGCCTGCGTATTTTTTTATGCTGTGTAGCTGTATTTGTTATAAAAAACTCAATCGCAACCATCTCTTGCATTTTTACTTTCAGTATGACAAAGTGGCCTATTCTTTTCAAACTAAAAAATGTGTCTTAAAAGAAATGTGTAGGCCTTCTATAAAACTACTGTCATATCCTGAGAGTAAAGCAAAAGGCACAATTTCTCACTAGATGCAGGAACATGATATAAAACTCAGAACAGATTTTTGGCTGCTTTTCTTCTATTTTATGTATTATTCCTTAAGTTCTGTCCCTGAATCTAGGACACTTTTATATACCTGTGGGTAACATTTAAAATTAACGGCAGGCTTTCAGCTGAGTTTAATGGGATCTGCTGTATTTTATCAGATCTCAATTTTATCAGATCTCAAATTTATCAGATCTCCACTCATCCCTGAACAAGTTGCTCAGCAGATAATCTGCTGCTGCCAGCAGACTGCTACATCCCTTCACATCGTGGAGGGGTGGAGGCACCCAGCATAGACAGAGATAATTGATCAGACCAAGATTACAGTGTTTGCCACTAAAATTAACATCTACCTACACTTGTCACACTGTTGTGTTTTATATAAGGCAAGTATTTCCTATATATATTTTACTTCAATCTTATAATGAGATGCTTCTATATTTTTTCTCTATTTTTTCTTTTGATGAGTTCGGGTGTCTGAAAATGTAATTCCTTATGAGTCCAGAAAAACTGGGATTTTGTTTTAAATACCTATGTCAACTTTCCACCTTAATTAACCTTCCTTCCTTGGCCAGCTTTCTTATTTGGACCACAACACAGCTGTGCCCAGGCAGACCCTTTGCTACCTTTCAGCAGAGCACTGTTGCCTTCAAGAGGACTCTGGGAGCAGAGTTACCTATTTGTGTGCATTGTTTTGTGGCCATAAAGATTAAGCACTTTGGGACAAGGTTTGGCTTCATGTTGTGTCTTGCACAGTACCAAGCAAGAGTTGTGAGCTGTGTGACAGCTGTAGGTGAAAAGTTCACCATCTGATCCCCTGCAAGTGCTGGCTACTTCTGTATCTGTTTTGCTCCCATGGTGATTGCAGCTTTGGAGTCTGCTTCCTCCACACCCCTGAGATCAAACCAAACTTTTTCCTTCCGTTTTAATGTATATC
Source organism: Pithys albifrons albifrons (assembly GCF_047495875.1). Classification (NCBI taxonomy): domain Eukaryota; kingdom Metazoa; phylum Chordata; class Aves; order Passeriformes; family Thamnophilidae; genus Pithys; species Pithys albifrons. The sequence goes on from NC_092464.1 coordinate 10,950,471, forward strand.
ATAAAGCACATGTTGTATATATGTGTATGTGTGTGTGTATGTCTATGTCTATGTATATGTAGGTTTTGAATACAAAGACATCATGAACACTGACTAGTCGGCGAAAGTGATTTTGAAGTTCTAGGGATGAATTAATTTTATGCTGACAGACTTTGGTGTGTCTCTAATGTCTCCTTTATATGGGGTAGTTGAGTGGTTTAGAGGTGGATTAGGGTACTCCTGTAAACTTTGTTTGGCAAGGGGAGCTGTGAACTGGCAGTGTCACGAGTTACAGGAGTTTCTGCAGTTTGTGGCTGTGAGTGCGAGTCTGGAAGGGCTCATCCCAGGTTTCCTTCCCCATCACTGAGCGTAGCTCAGGTAGGGTGTGCACAGGTGTTGCCTCTGGGTGCTGTGAGGCCTGTGAGAACTGCTGGAGTCCTCCCCTCCAGCTGTGCTGACCCCTTGGACCATCCCTGTGGTGTCTGAGAGTTGGTCAAGGTTTTAGAATGGGTAACAAGCATAAGGTATAAAAACAGAAGAATATGATGAATTTTATTGTTGTTAAATTGAAAAATACATGGCTACTGCTCATCTGCATTTCCAAATAGGTTTGAAATTGCTGTTTCACATTTCTCTGTTTGGTATTTTTTGTGCTAAATACAGATGAGCATGCACATACATATAAAATCTACAAATCTACTGATGATTATCCTCTATCATTCTCACCTAAAGTTTTTCTTTTGCTGTCAGACAGATGTGCACATGTATTAGGTATGTGCACATGTGTATCTACCAGATTGTGTTGGTAGGATCTTGTTTCTGAAGGTCAACACATTTACATGTACATTTGATGGTATGGCAATGTGATTTGATTAAAAGTGATAATGAACAAATGACAGGATAAAGATCCTTATTCTTTGCTTTCCAAGTGGTATTGCAGTAATTGAAAACATTCATTACTAGGCTCTTAGAAGTTGATTACAAAAACTGTAATTTTGCTAGACTGGCTAGATTCTTCTAGACTAATGTCAAGGAGGTTTGTGCTGCCAGGTTATAAATGGAGAAAATACAGACCTATAAATAATATTTAGCAGCAGTTCAGTTACTTCAGTATCCTGCAGACAGGCAGCCTCATTTGGTGAGGTTTGGAATTTAACATGCAGATTATCAGGCCAAACCTCCACTTTTCACCAGAAAGACCCTCATTTCATATAGTAGGGATTAGTACAGTTAAATTGTAGTTTGAAATGGTTGCTTCAGCCCTTTGTCTGATGAGGGCTGCTTTGCTGATTTAGGGCATTTTACTTTGTCCCCATGCCTTATTCTTACTCGTCAAAGTGTGTTTGCTTCACTTCTTGTGGCTGACTACATAAGAGCAGGATAAGGACTCTGTTGCACTTCCTAGTCTGTTCATACGGAGGACTGGGAAGAGCATAACAAACCAGTATCACTTCAACTCCCTGTCTCCAAGGTACAAATAATCAGCTTTTGTTGAAAACAGCAATCAAGGATTGTTTTCTCTTTCTTACTTGATTTTTAACTTGTTGGTGCCAGATGCTTCAGTTTGTGCAGTGTCAGGAAAAGGCTTGTGCTCACTGGATTAGTGGTGTCACTTCGGCACAAAGACATTTCAATATTGGTTTTCCCTAATCCAGTACTGAGGCTGACATAGTGCTTAGGACTCCAAACATCATGCTTTCTGGATCTAGGCTGGACTTTAAATTCTTGCTTGCATCTTTCACATGTTGCGACCATTTTCCACATTTCATTGTAAAGAACATTAACTATCTTTTCTGATTCAAATCCTGTGCCTTAATCACTTCTTCATTTCACTGCTGTCCTTCTGGCTGGAAAGAAACAGGATAGGAGTTAATATCTGGGGGGAGGGGGCACTTTTCTAACAGCAGTTTTAGTCTTTGAAGTAGAAACATTATCTTTACATGTGTGTGGTTTCCTATGAAAGCTGATAACATTTTATTTTAAAAACATTTTATTTTAAAAATGGATCTCCAGACTGCACAGTCTTAACATTGATGAAAGTATTCTTCAAAAAGCCACTGGGGATTTATTACTCACGATTTACAGCTGGAGAAAATGAGGAGATAGTTTAGTCAGTGGCAGTACTTTCACTCTGGTTGAGAACAGAGATTGGATTTCAGAAATGGGCGATTCTGAGCCTTTTTCACTAGTGCACACACTGCCACAGTGGAAATAGGCAGATTAAATCCCTTAGCTGATTAGAATTGGTTTAAGGTTTTTTGGTTTGTATTATATATCTGTTCTGTTCAGAAACCTGAGTGAGAAATCACAGAATGTGTAGCTTACATTTAAGAATTTTGTTGAACTGTGTTTGTGCTACTAGGGTTGATGCAATATAAAATAAATAGTTTCTTTAGCAGGATGCAGTAAGGATTATGACACTGGGTTAATACTTGATTTCTGTCCTCAGACCTACAGCAGCCCATTGTATAACTGTGGGAAAATCACTCCTTGGTCAGTGCCTGATTTGTTCTGTCAGTAAAATGGGAAGAATGATAGTTAGCCTGTGCTATATGTTTTGAGACCTATTAAGGACTTGAAGACATTGCAGACAACTTGAGTGCTGTGGCCCTGACAGGGAGGTTGTTAATACAGAGTTAAAAATGAAAATTTGATGGAAAAAACATTAGCAAATGCTGGCAAAGATAATTTGCACTTTAAAAAGCTCATTGTGTTTGCATAAATACTTGTATATGTGCACACACATGAAATACATGTCACATGAGTATATAAGCAAATGAGTTGGTTTTATGCAGTTTTAAAGGTTCAGCACTTTATACTTTCACAAACTAGTGGTGTTGACCTGCACTCTGTTTGGAAGTGAGGTAAATAAATTTGAGTTTGCCTGTTTAAGACCTTGAAATCTGGAGAACTTGGAAAACTCATTTGCGGTGTTCAGTATCACTCAAACAGGTTCTCACGTTGAGTTTTGGTTTCTGCAGAGGTAGAGAAGGATGGGGTAGGGCAGATGAGCATCCACCTAGTGTGTTACAGAACTGAAGTGCCTTATTTTCAGGTTGGCCCTTGATCCTATTTGGTAGTCAGCATAAGATTCGTGTATATTAGATTGGATCACAAACTTGCACAGAATTTTGGTCTTTCTACATTAATTATATTTATTATTTCTGGCTTTTTATGCAGTGATAGCTTGCACAAACCAACCAGACTTGGACCATGTTGTGTTAGACATTGTAAGATATAGTAAATATAGTAAATGGCAGCATCTGCCTCTAAGATATTTTTATCTTAAAAAAAACAAACCTCAAGATCTTGCAGACATGCTGCATTTATGTAAATGGCTCTGATACCAAGCAGAAATTTATAAATGTCCTGTGCTACTCTGATTGTTGTACAATTTGCTACACAAATATATACTTCTCCTCAATCAGAAATCTACTGTGTGATTATATGCATTTAGTTTCCTTTAAAGCAAAACAAAAAGATCAGATTAGTGCAAATCAGTTCCAGCAAAAGCTTGAGAAGGCAGGATTGGAAAAGACCTTTAGGCATCCAAAGCATAGGAAATTTGAAAGAAAAATGTCTTCAAAGAGAAGGGTTAATTGGTGGCTTGGCCACTGGACTGTTCTTCATTCCTTATTTTAAGTTTATAACCTCTAATGCATTAAAAGTTCCTGTCAGACATGTTATTAAAAAAAATCTGAACTGATGTAAGTTTTTTTCATGTAACGTCACTGCTTTAAAATAGAATTTCCTCAAGTTTGCTCCTGATAATAATTAGATTTTTTGTGAAGGTGCTTGTGATGACCGTCACAAAAGAATCATGGTTGCTGGAATTCATTATGAAGCATGAAACAGAGGATACTGTAGCTGACAGCTTTGTCTTAAAACAGGCAAATTACAGATTTCTCTCTTAGGAAACAGATAAAGATGTAGTACCTGGAGAAATAAAAATGGAGAGAAACTCAGTTAGCTCTGTAACTGTAATACATCTATAACTAGGAAAATGTGTCCACAAAATAATTGGTTCCAAATCAGTTCATTTATTGCATGTGATTGCAGCACTCTTTGCTTCTTCATGTGCAGTAACTCACAATTATGTTCTTGGAATTTTGCTAAAAACATCTGAATTGTAATGAACGCAAAGCAGGGAGGTTGTCTTTATCACATTATGTTGATTACTCCAAGTTAGTATTTGGTGTTGTCCTAGAAGTAAATTATGCTGGTTAAATATCAACATTATACAGTTGAAACTCATGTATATACACAGTTTTAGGCTACATATGTTTTGTTTTCACCAAGGCAGCTCATCACAGTGTGATTATTGTGGTTATCTCAAGAAAAGGGGTAAAACTACTGAGTACAGTAAGTCTGGCTGTTGGGTTTTCGTATGTGATAGATGAATTCCCCATTTTTTAGAAATATGTTGTACACACAAGCATCACAAAGATTCATTGGTACATCTCCAGACTCATTTTACAGTATGTGTGCTATAGGAAGTATTAGGTTCAATTAGTTTACAGGACACAAGTGGATGTGGCAGAGACAAGCCCAAGTAGTGTGTGTGTTAAACTGGGGAGTGTTTGTTAGGGGATTACTGTGTTACTGCTCGGCTTAGTGTGTACATGATAACTGCAAGGGGAAGAAAAGATTATTTGAAATAAAGGGGAAAATTGTATTAATTTTGAATGTTTAAAAACAGTCTAAAACTTAGACTGTGTATTATTTTAAATCACTTGAAAAAGTGTATGTTTTGCTGGTACATTTTATAACTTAACCCTAAAACTGAAAGATGTTTGTGTTTTGTGTGCAGGTACATGTCTCGAGTCCATGGGATGCATCCAAAAGAAACCACACGTCAGCTGAGTTTAGCAGTCAAGGATGGTCTCATTGTGGAAACCCTGACGGTGGGATGTAAAGGGTCAAAAGCTGGTATTGAACAAGAAGGATATTGGTTGCCAGGAGATGAGATTGTGAGTATAAAGTCTTTGAGAAAATAAATCACAATTTCTAATATGTTAGCACAAAACTTGTTCTAATTTATATTTAAAGTTATTTATAGATTCTGTGTTGGTGCTTGTGAACAGGAAAATAATGCACTCTTAAACTTTTTTTAACTTTTTCTATTCCATAGAAGCTCTTTCTCCTTGAATTCTGAATTTTCTTCTGTGAAACACTGGCAAAATCCTTTGCTCAATTATCCCTCCTTTGTATGTAATCTTCTCTTCTACAGCTGTACAGGAATACAGTAAATATTATTGGTATTACTTGAAATCCTCAGACATTCTCAAATGCCAAAGATGTATTAAAAAAAAAAACAAACAGTAGAAGGCAAGAATTTTTGATTTATCTTGCTTTAATCTGAACCTGAGGAGCAGACAACTCCCTTTCAAAAATGCAACATGAAATTGTACAGTTATATGCAAACACACAGGAAAAGATGTGTTTTAAAGATATTTGTGAACACCAGGGAATTCAATTAGGAAGGATTTTCTTAGGAAATTAGCTACAGGCATCCAGATGCTGTTCCATAAATATTGAAATCAAGTTAAACAGGTTGAAAGTTAAGTGAAGAAAAGCGTGTTTTCAGTATCCCTCCATAGCTCAGATGGAATGCACTCACAAAGTGAGAATAGTTATGTAGTCTAGCAAAAAGCTTGGACAACTGTTTTGTCTTGTTCAGAAGCCCAATCTCTGTATTTACAAGGCCACATTTTACTTATTAAAAGAAGAAAAAAACCGTCAGTTCGGCAAAGCTTTAAAATACTTGAACTGGAAACTGTTGTTTTAGAATGTAATTACAGTAAATACTGATCAAATGGACAGGATTTCTCAGACATAGTTAATAACTTAAATTTTGAAGAAACTCAGAAAAACTCTAAAACTCACCAAGATGCTCATTATTGCAGTCATTAATAAGATCCTGAAAGTGAAACAGTGTATTATTTTTTATTTTGTGGAAACAAATAGTATCCATAAAAGAAAACATTGTGGTAAAAATTATCCCAGTTACACTTATTTAAAGTATTGAAACATATATTTAATTCACATTATGTCACAGTTAAGAGTCTTGTTCTAATTTCATTAGAAACCCTCAAGGGAGTGTTTAAAGAATATGTTATTCTCCTGGGAAGCAAACATTTCAAAATTCCAGCCTAGCTCTTTTAGGTATTTCTTACACCAGTTTTATCTTTTTAGAAGTGATATTAAAACTTTGTAGACTCAACAAGACATAAAGCCTGAGATCTGTAGTTGTCTCAAGTATTCTGTATGTTTGTTTCCTCTGTTGCTAAGAGAAAGGGAAAAAAGAAAAAAAAAACAAAATGCCTCACAAGAGTCAATCAAGTAATGTCCCTGCTGCTTATTAGCAACATTTGTTTAACAAAATTTGAAAGATAATCAGATTATAAATTCCCACTGAGTCATTAGAATTATGCAGTTATTTTATCTCTGAGTGAAAAGCATTGTCTTTGACTTGACCGAAGATGCTGTTTGAGTCACACCATGAATAACCCCTTGGTTAGGAGCATGGCCTGTATTTTCAGCATGACTGCTGGTCACTGATACACTGTCCTGGTGGCCACCTCAGCTGTTCAGAGCACTGGTGCACCCTTTTTTTGACAGGTTCATGCAAAAATAAGGATCCACTTCTGATCCAGGCCATGGTTCAATAGTGCTCACCCTCAAACTTCACAATCTCAATGCTGGATCAGAATGCTGCAGACAGATGAAGTAAAACACATTGACTTGGTATAAAGTCATTCTCTTTGTTCTTTTATTCAGAAAGTTTTAATGAGTAACAAAGTGCCATTGTCATCACTAGACATCAGATCAAGTATTTTCCGTTCTCTGACAATTGGTGCAAGACCATGAAGTTTGGGATGTTCTCCACTTGGGACACACTGGATAGTTTTACAAATGCCCTGTCTGCACTTGATCAAGAGGCAGTGTGTACTTCTTTGTAATTCAGCACTGCTCAAATCTGGTACTAATGACTGTTGAACCATGAGCTCAAGTTACATTTCAGTGAGGACAAACACACAGAATTCTCTTTGGAGATTCACTTGGAGGAGATAGAACTCTACGAACGAGGGTTATTAATGTTGGAACAGGGATTTCAGGCTCATCAAACTTGAGCACTTATGGACTGAGCCTTGACCTAATTGTCAAACTTGGTTTGATTGGTACTACTGGAACCTGGAAAGCTCATAATGTGAAAGAGAAAGACTTAAGAACCAATCCACCACCTACTGACATCAGTACAAGAATGCTTTTGGATTTTAGCTTGTTTTCTGGCCCCACAGTGGAAGTCAGTAAGCACAGGCTGTTCCAAGGAGATAACAAAGGGACACATTTCTGTCATCCCTCCCCATAATTTTTATTTGACTGTTGTTTGGTGTTCTTTTACACTTTTGGATCTAAATTTTAGCAAGTGAATAAATTACTGGCCTGGGCCACAGAACTGCTGAGCACCTTTATCAGATATTAATATAGATGCCTGACTAGAGGCTGCCACATGGTCTGAAAGTTTAATGATGGCTTTGGACTGATGGCTAAATGGTGAAAATAATTGGAAGTATACAGATTTTGAAAACACAGCTCTATTTGGAAAAGATTAATTTGATAATCCGTGGTGCTTACTTAGGTGTTTCCAAACATTTACCCCATCCAATAGGTTGACACAATGATAGATCTGTGCAGAAAGGACATGATCTCTGATAGGGTTACTCTTAGAATTCAGAGGAATGTGTTAAAAAGGTTATACTACGTTGCTCTCATTGTTTTATCAGTATGTTGAAGCTGTAGAAAAAAAATTAGCAAAATCTCATCTATTTTGAGATACCATACAAAAGAGCTGAGGTGCAAAGACAAAACATACAAGCTGAGGCGCAAAGACAAAACAGTTTGAGGGCATCAGGAGGCCCTGCCAAAAGGGACAGCTTGCGAAAATTAATATTCTGAAAAAACTGGGGGAAAGAAAGATCAGATTTAAGACTATAAAATAGCTCTTTTTCTGTCAGATATATGTGGGAGAAATATTTTTATGTAAGTTACTAAATTTAAAATACAGGCTCAATAGCAAAATATACTGTATTCCAAGTGATATTTAAGGGTCGGTACCTATACAAGAACTTTGCTGCAAATATTATACCTTCAGGGCTTGTGCAGGTATTAATTTTGTTTGCTCACTTGCCATGTCTCCAGATGTTTTGCACATTTTCAAAATGTGTTTCATCTTACAGGCTTTCTTATCTTGCAGATGATTAACACATTTGACACAAAATAAATGAGAGAAGAATTTATTTTCCATTTTTATTCAGGATTTAGTTAGGAATTTTGCATTTTACTATATGCTGATGCCATTATTATACAATTGAACAAAATCTCTGCAGCTTCTTGCCTTGCAAGGGAAATGTCAGTCCTGAAATCTGGTCATGGAAGTTTACCTTTTTCTTTTTAAAGGCTTTATTTCTATTTCTCACAGAACTTGCGGGATTTGGACGTGTTATTTATCAACATAAGGAAATTGTTTCCCTTCTCTTTGGGTTTAGAAAAAAATTTTGCAAATCAGTGTTGTTAACTATGTTTTTAATGCAGTTGATAGAAAAGAAGTGAAATGTAGTTCTTGAAGAAAATAATAATGAACCTTCTTACCTATTCATTAATATTTTCTGTTATGCCATAATTTTTATATACTTTTATCTGTGTAAAGTAATGCTCAGTCTAATCTCAATGAAAGAGATTGAATTTAAGTACCAATGTCCTGTAGCTTCAGGAGGAGGTTAGGTACAGTTCCTAGAGTTAGTTTGTCTTAGTCATCTATATTTTTCTACAGACAGTGTGCACTGTGCTATTTTGAGCATTTAATGTGCTAATTTTTCTCCTCATGATTAAAGTCATAAAACTGCTCTGACCCAGAGAGAGGCATTATGAATGTATAATTTCAGTTTTCATGTGTTCATAAAGCCAAACAATATTGTGCTCTTCTAAAATGGAGATGTGTTCATAACACAGGCTCATTGTTTGCATCTGAATGCAACATATCCCAGAGCACTGCTGTGGTTTAAAGTTGGTTCATAGTGGCCAAATTCTCTAATAAGATGTGAAGAGTGAGGCTTCACACTCAGTTAAGGCACTATGAGCTATTTCTGCACTGAAGAATACATACAAGGTGATTATATTTAAAAGAAATTGCTCTTTTACAGAGTTCTATTTTCTGATCACTTAATTGATTGCATATAGAAAGAGCCAGCAATTCTTCTGGCTGGTTTAGTCTTACTTTGGAGGTTAGTTACAGTCATTTTCCTGTGCATTTTTCCTCTCTGTATCTAAATTATTACCTTTCTAATTCTTCCCTCTAAAGATTTCTTTACTCTAGTGGAGAATATACTGTTTGGAGGGGCAGTTTCCTTGCTTTCCCATTTTCAGAAAACATTGGAAATAGAATGTGCTTTTTTCCAACACACTCATGTATTCTTAATATGCCAACTCATTACTGAGGATTTTCTGCTGTTTTATACTGAGAAAGTACTGCTGCTTGCTCAAAGTGACCCCAGATACTTTCAAGTCACAAGGCTGCCTAAATAATCCATCTCTTCACCCTGCCAGTGTTCCCACCCTTGTAACCTTTGTTGTAACCCATTGCCAGCAGTGTGAGTCTTGAAGGTGCTTTTGTTAACCTTACTGACCTTAGGCACATACCCAGTGATTATGGTGATTTGATGTGTTGCAGGTTCAATTTTGCTAGAATCAATCTATGAGAAAGGAGTATTTTGGCTGTTATGTTTGTGTTAATCTAAATTACTTTAGGTTGAACAAAGGCTGGATTCCTTACTTGCCATGCTTAATTGCTTTTGTAATTATATTGATTTTTCCATGCTAGGTCAGTATTAGTAGCCAGAAGCTGTTTTTTGATCTGGCTATTTCATCTTGAGTCTCCAGAAATATGAAGATAATTGTAAACATTTTTAAAATGTCACTGTGAGTGTTTGAATCTCTTTTGTACATAAAATACACTTTAAATAAAAAAACAAAACCAAAAAAATACAACAGATAAAACTAGATCCCAAACCAAAAGCAACTTAAAAAGCTACCAGTTACTGCTACCCAGCTAGGGGCTTCTAAATAACTGGGCTGAGGAATGGTTTTAATGTGCATCCCATTCATTTCAGTTAAGAGAAGAAGGATAATATGAAACAGCATAGTGACAGCCAGTGCCTTCATCATGAAAGCTCTTGCAACTGGAGAGCACAAAGAGGAAAAACACGTCACAGCAAATGAAGAAAAATCTCCTTCTGTGTTTGAAAAATTCTCCATTTGCCTTATCCATCTGTACTACCTTTATTCTGAAGTCCTGGGTGAATTCACTGATCCAAAGCCAAACATAGCCCAAACCATGATGGTTAATATTTCTCACATATTGTAACAAATTGAGAGTTTTCCAGGCTGGAATGTTCCAGGTAGAGTCCTAATTATTGTGAAACTATCAGTGTTCTTTACAGTTGGTGAGTCACTGATGGAAAGAGTTAATGATTGATCCCACAAGAGGAAAAAAGTTCAAACTGGCTTCCATCTCTTATTCCACACCTCAGGGAGAGTATGAAGAGGCTTTGGTGTCAGGCCACATAACAGTTTGATCACACAGGAGCACTCAAAGATGAGCTTCTGAAATTCTTTGAAACTTTATTTTCTGTCTGTCTTTCCATCCTCTAAGGTCCCATTCAGAGCTTATTTTTGCTAAAAACTGCCATGAAATCGATCCACAATGTGCTAAATGCAATGATTTTTTGCACATTATTATCACCACAAAATGCAGTAGTGATTCTGCTTATTAATGACCCAAAATTAGTGGATTTATCAAAGTTCAGAAAAGCAAATATTTCCAAATCACCAAATCAAAGCATATATTATTTTGTCCTTGAGAAGCAAATTAGAATTTGGAATTCCCACTCATGAATGAGAAATTCTGTTTGCATTCAAGCCAAGACCCTCCTCTGTCTTTGCACTAAAGGTGTAAGCACACAGCTTGTGAGAATGACCTCACTGCAGTTCCAGTGGTTCTCCTTGTCTCCAGATGGGTTAAGAATAATGAACAATTCTCTGCATTCCTTTTCCAGTCTTGATTTTCTCCTCCCATCTGTTCAGGAGTACTTCTTTCCTCTCCTCTGTTCATCCTTATGTTTTATTCCCTGGAAAGGGAATTCTCACTGCTTGGAGAATCTTCATCTTACTGAAGGTGACACTAGTCGAGTCCATCTTATTGCTTACTTGAGAGATGCTGCTTCTTTCTTCTGGTAAAACAACTTCATCAGCATTTTCACTTGTCCCTCTCAGCTTGGCCAACTTGACTCTTAAAAATTCAGTTGATGCAATACTGTATTCTTCTTCATGGCTTTCACTCACAGTTCTGGAGTTCAGATACTGATGATGCTGTTCACAGATTTCACAAAATTTTTTTTCTGATTAAGAGGGTGTTTTGAAGAATGTGAATTTATGTACAGGTTTAAAGTAAACTAGTCAAAATTAATCTGTGTAAAGCTTCTATCACAGGAATTAAATTATACTAATAGAATATATGTCATAGATCACTCTATCTTGAGTTTGTTCTGCAAATATGCTTCCTGGGTTTGCCCACCTCTTTTGTGCCAATCCTGGCCTAGTTTTTATTAAATTTGTGGGTTCAAAATGCTCTGGAGCTCTGGCAACAGATTTGAATCTTTTGTCATGCTGGTGACTGAATGAAACTTCAGTGAAGCTGATCAGCTTATTAATATTCATCCTTTGTTCACAATACATGCAGACCTCATGCCTTTCTATCACTGACAGCTGAAACAATACCAGCCACACCTCCAGCACTGGGCACATGGACTAGAGATTTAAGGAAACTGTGGAGTGGGTTCTGCTTTTGGTTCAGATAAAATGTTACTCTGTATACTGAAACATCAACCTAGAAAAATACTATCGAATTCCATGGAGAAAATAAGACCAGGAAAGCAATGCAAATGTATTTTAAGAAATAAAAGGGAGGCAAACCACTTTTGTGCACAGGTCTTCTTGAAAGGAGACTTGAAACTGCAAGCAGAGATGGTTTCCTTCTGGTCTTGGACTCACCTTCTTTCTAGGGGAACAAAACCTTCACATACATAATGTGAAAATATAAGGCATTGCACCTAATAAATACTTCACTCCATCACTGATTTATCTCCCTAATGAAATAGCATACAAACCTCCTCTTGGCTCAACCTAAGACAAAAGTTTTAACATTAGTAGCAGATTGAATCCAGTTTCTGAGAAGATAATTTGAAAAGTTTCTATTAACCTTGAACTCACTTGGAACGTGAAGAAAGAAAAAATGTTTTAATTTGAAACTATTTTCTTTTTCTAATATCCTGAGGGAGAATACTTGTATTGTCTCACCTCAAATCATGCTACCCAAACATGATCTTGGGAGGGAAATTGAGATTTATTCATTACTTCAGGAGCATAGTTCATAGGCTGAGGAGATAAGCGTGACAGGGGGTTTAGGAGTCAGTTTGGTCACTGGCATCCTACTACATCTCTTGAAAAATCTCACTTCTTTAGCCCTGGGAGCTAGTGAGAGGCCCTGTACTTTGCAGCCTTTCTTCCCAGATTGTCCAGAACATAGCTACAAGGTCAGAGAGGGAATAAAAATCTACCTGTCTTAGCAGGAACCCAGGGAAGGCTTCGGTGGTTTCTGCAAGAAACAAAAGACTTATAGGACAGACTGGTAATAAATTAATTAGACAAACTTACACTTGCAGATTAAATTCAATGAGAGAAAGCCCAAAGTGTTCAGAGAGGCTGTGGAATTCACTGCAGAACCGGAGTCTTCCTGCATCAGTGCATCAGAAGAGAAAGGAGTTATCAGTGAAGAAAATGGAAATGGATTGTTACAAGCCTAAATATGCCCTATGGAGAAGATTTTGATCTCTCCCCCAGCTGATGGTTTTGCATTGGTCCTTTTTAGAATAAAAAGGATTTCTAAAATAAGAGAATTTAAGAATAAGGTAAAACAAGAAATTCCAGTTATTTTCTGAGATGCTGAAAATCTTGGCCTAAATAAATAAATAAATAAATATACTTACAATTAGGCAAGATGCCTAGGTAGTTGTGAGGACATATGAATTCGTAATTACTTTGGAATTTTTTGTGATAAAATATGAATCATAAAGACCTACGTAGTGTCCCGCAGAGTCAGTTTATGGAAATTCATTTTAAAGATTAAGCCTAGGTCATCAAAGGAAAGGATCTATAAAGGCAACTGATCAGCAACGGATAAATTATCCTGTCTGTAGAAGCAGACATCATTGTATCTACCTGCTGTGGTAGTTTTCTAGAAAAAGAAGAAGATAAAGTGAAACAATTTTTATAATGAGATTCTAGCTGCTGAAGTCTTTTTGACTTTGACGGAGAGATGGATGCTTGTTTATTTAGTGTGCACTTTTGATGAGCAAAAGCAGTAGGAAAAAAATACATGCAAAATAGGAAATGTATCTAGGAAACACATGAACACGGGGAAACAGCAGGGGAGAAAATAAGCTTATTTTGATGCTGAATTTACTCTACCATTAAATGTAAAACATACAATAATCTAAGAAACTTTTATCATTGGAAAACAATCATCTTGATCAAGTATGGGTTCTTTACAGCAATGCTGAAAGGGAAATACTTATTAAACAGCTAACTCACCATTTACCTGCTACAAAGATTAAGTCCTCTGAGCCATCAAGGAATTAATCACACCTTCCTCAGTCTGGAATCTAACCTTTTCATCATCGTTCTGATGAAAAGATAACCGCAGATTCAGTAGGCTCCTGAAAGGAAGTTTACAGGAGGATTCATAATTTCTAAGAAATAGATGGAGCCGGGGATATGGCATGAAGAGAAGTCTGATCCAAAGGGCAGTAGGAAGACTGCCCTCACAGCAGGCCAAGGACTCTGGGGAGTAACATACACAGTGTCCTCACTGCCTTTGAAAAGATACCGGGAATGGTGTTCTGTGACACATTATGTTTGTTTGACCCAGGTAGTATTTGGCACATGCTGGTGTCTGAGTGAAAAGCAGGGCATCCACCAGAGATCCTTGGTAAGCTGGAGATTTCTTGTTGGCTACTGTACCCAACCAGAGGCCAGTGTGTATGTACCAATCCACATGCTTTCTCTGAAAAAAGAAAGAAGTAATGCTCAGATCTCCGCAGCTCTACAGATAATCAGCCACATTTTGTGAAATTCTTGTTACAGAGCAATTAATTGGAAGTTGAACAGTATTGCAAAAGCGGTGAATAGATGGGCATGGGGAGACATTTCAAAGCTGAGCACGTTTTAGTTTCCACAGTTCTTAAGGGCTGTTAGAACTGCTCTTGTCTGAACCTGTTTGAGACTGCCCTCTGTATGGGGAACAGATTCTGATATTTACACTTAGAGAGAAGTCCTGGTGAACAGACAAATTAAGTGGAGAGTAGCTATTTACAGCAAATGTACAAGAAGCATTTCTTTCAGGGTTTGTACTGAAGGACAGAAGTCCCAGAGGCAGTGCATACCCACAGTGGTTCATTGCATTTGTGAGTCATACCAAGTGCAAAATGCAGTGCAAGGTCTTAACAATTACCCTTAGTATAGCTTATAACTAATTGAGAAAGCTTTGATGGGAGCAGATGCTGCCTGAAAAAGGCAAGAAAGGAACTGACTGATTAAGAGTGGAGAATGTGTTTAGACAGAAATAGATGCTGCTTTATTTAATGTGAATGGGGACATAGGTTCCTGCAGCATACTCTGAGACCTCTTAAGCAGAGGACTCGGATACCAGAGAAGAATAATGATATGGTCAATACATCCATGCTGGAATGTAGTACCACCGCTTGTTATTATAACAAAGGCTTTAAATTTACAGCAGAAAGTTTGAAAGATTAAGTACAGAAGTAATTACTCCCCAACAGCAGATGATGATGGATGCATGTTGTAAAACCGAAGGCAAAATCAAAGATGTGAAAAAAGTAATGCATAATTCTTGTGGGAGGCATTTATTTCAGTGTATCTGTCTACTTAATATGGACTAGTAGTCAATTTTGTTGGGTTCCAGTGAAGAGTTACTGAAAGCCAACAAAGAAACCTTAACAGCAGAACCCAAGATTTTAAAAGCTTATTTCTTACCTCAAGATGAGAAAATATAAAGAACTCTGATGTTAAAAGCTGATAGAGGTGAGGTGAAGAAGGAAGTGTTCCTTATGGCTGTTCCCAGATCCTAAAATACCAGAATCCAGAACATTTTCCTCAGAAATTATATCTTTAAATTTGGCATAACCTATCTCATTAGATGTTAAAAAAATGGGAATCTGAGAAATAGCAGGCATTCATTTATTGGCGTCCTTTTCAGTTTTCTGAAGGGTTATGAAATAGTCAGGAGAAGATTGTGCTAAAGTTATGGGTTGGTGATTTGAAAATGTCTTTAAGTGTAGCATGCAATACTACTATTCTAAATAATTTATATTTTTTAAATTACTTCTTTCTGCTGGCATGGACCTTGTTGGCATTCTAAATTCCGCCCCTGTGACAGACCACAAGTGTTGTTATGATACAAAGTGGGTGAAATCTACCATAAATGTGCTAATACTCTTCCTTTAGACTAAATGTGAAAAACTGTTTTAAATTCTTTATCCACTGATCAATTGGAGCTCTAGGGACTGTCAGAGCATAGACATCATACGGGGCTGACTGTGAGTTTGTGCACAGGTGGATCTGAATGAAAATCCAGGGAACTGGGAGGAGCTGTGCGTGCTTGAGTGTAGGTGAGAGGTGTAGAGAAACACCACAGCACCAAAGGAACTCTGGAGGAGCACTTGAAACAGAACACCTGGGGAAAAAAAACCCCAAAGAGTACTATGGGACAAGTGCCACACAGGAAATACTGGGAACCCTGAGCTCCATGGAAAATGCTTCCCTTCTCTTGCTTCATATTGAATTTAGGACAACAGAACTGTATGTATACTCTTCATAAATAAACATGATTGTGCCAAAGAGGTAACTGATTTATAACTGTTTTTTTCCATCTATGTGACCCTTTTTTTTTTTTAGCCTGCTGGTTGGGTCCAAAGGATATCCATAGTTTGGATTATTTGGGAAATCTAGTTCAACAGTGTGAAACCAGCAAATCCCCAGAAAGGGGAGTTTCATGAATAGAGTTTTGCTTTTTCCCCCTCCCTTTTCCTCTCTCCACCTGATAGTAGAGTGACACTTAATACCGAGTATCTGGGCTACCATTAAGGGACTTGGAGAAAACAGATTAACAGGTAAGAAATGAGCTATGTTAATGAAATATTCATTACAAAAAGGCAAAGTGGTCCTTTTAGACAAAGACTAAGAAAGGAGGTTATACTGTTTTCCGGTGCTATGCCTGCAAATAATTTATATGAAAATAAAAATTTATTACTTGTTTTTACATTTTTTAACAATAATTGTGGGCTTGCTGAGGTATGGAAGTGACCTAATAGTTACAATTGTGACCTCTGAGTTATTGTTAGTTTTATTGTCAGTATGTGCTTCACATCTCCTACTTAATAGTATGCTAATTGTACAGCAGGATGTCACATTCTCCAACATACAGATTCCCTATTTCAATTACAGCTAAGTAAATCTCCATTACTAATGAGTAAGCATTTCTTTTCCATGTACATTTGCATTATAATGGACATTTTCTTTGTGCACTAAAATTATTCTTTCCTTGACAACAACTATATATTTTATTTTACAGTAAAGGCTACGACATGATGATTCATTCCTTTCTGTTGAGTTTATCTGTATTTAAATTGTCAAATGTTCTGGATAGCCTGACATTTTCTGTCCATTATTTTTCTGTATTTCCAGAATAAATGTATGTATTTAAGACAACCTACTTAAGACAAATCACAAAAAAGTAAGCTTATGTGCTGGTCATAAATTAAGTTGTATGTTTGAAATTGTTGCAGTGTTTCACTCATGTTGCTGAGAAATCTCAACCATTTATGTCAATGCAAAGTGACCTTTGTGATACAGTGTTTGACTGATTTGAAGATAAAGAACAAGTGACCACATGTGACCCGTATCATTTCAAGATCCCACTCTGCTTAACAGAGCATCGACAGCTCTTTGCCTATTAAATACAGTCCCCCAGAAAGACTTTTGCTGCCCTGCTGGTGCGTAGATGTACAAGTCCAGCGGGCAGCTGCGTGAAAGGAAGGGGGAAGGCCTGTTGGATCTGAGCTGTGCAGCTTTGCTGCCAAACCCACTGCCTCTTGAGGGCTGTGGCCAGTCCCCGGGTACCGCTGAACTGCTGAACTTGGGCAGCCGGTGCTGCTGGCGGAGGATTCCCTGTATCTGCCAGCACAGTGACCCAGGAGGCTTTCCCTGCCCTGCCTCAGGAAATCAGGATATTGGCAAACTGAATGCCTGTGGCAGAGATCCTTCCTTCAGTCTCCATGGCCCTGGGGAAATGCATCACCTTTCATACACAACTAAGGACTGTGAGTTTGATTGATAAATTGGTAGCTTAACATTTGATAATATTCAGCAAATAAAGTGTTGCTGTGATTTTAGTGGGGCCACTCCCTAAGCAGTAAATTGTCTTAGAAGGATCTTTTTAGATGCACAGAGAAGGTTTATGTATCAAAGAGGGTGCATTAATTAGCATTAATCATTAATATTCCTGATGATTTTTAAGTCGGCCTGGTGGTGGGTATAGATATGGGAAAAATAATGGGTGTTGGGTTCTTCTAATGATATAAGTACATGGGATATTTTAAAGAAATAAAATGTGGTGAAAGTGTTAGGTAGCATTCCAGAAATGCAGGAGGAAATGTATGCAATCAGAAGTTAGAACTAACCGATTGATTTCCTGGTCACTTTGCATGAATTCTTTCTAGCCTTATGTATATCCTGATAATCAGATGGCTTACAGTATAGATACAAAGATTGTTTTGTTTTTATTTTGAAAGGCCTACGGTATGCAGCCTTTTTCCCAGACAGCAGCAAAAAACAAGGTGAACAATTTTTGCACTATGTGGTTTTGAATTCTGTCATATTTTCTATTACGTTTCTGTCTTCCATTAGGGTAGCTTAGTTTACTCTGTTAGCCACCACCATCATCCATATCACTCCCAACTCCGAGTTTAGTGTACATGCTGTATGTATGTAGCTGGATGGCTCTGCCGGGGCTGGCAGTGGTCGCTCACAATGTCACGATTCCCTGTCACCAGAGTCGCCCTTGGATCGGTGGATTTTGGGAGCGGCTGGCGACACCTGGTGGTGGGTGGGGTCACTGCAGCCGTAACGGGCTCTGCAGCTGGCGGAGCTTTGACCTGTCCTACCCCACACACTGACAGCCAGAGCTTGAGATACTTAAATAAATCCCATTTACCACATTAAAAAAAAAAAAGAAAAGAAAAAAATGTGCTGGGAGTACCGTACCCTCCCACTCACACTTATGTAAACCAAGATAAGCAATAACCAACATTTGCTGTTAGAGAGAAATTAGTGCCTCTGACCTCACTGTTGAAGTCAATAGGGCAGTTGTCCAGAAGGGTTATGTACCTTTTTATTGTTTGTTTTTTTTTTAATTAGCATTTCAAATATATTGCACAAATGAATGTTTTATATACACTTATGCACTAAATATACTGCATTAAACTAAAGATCTTTTCTGTGAAAAACCTGGATGTTTGTATTTAGAAATAATGATGTTTTCAAAACTTTACAGTGTGAACACTGAAGGAAGCTTCTTCTGGTGTTTTATTTAACGTCATGGTTTCTGGCTTGAGTGTATGATTTTTCCTGCCAGCAAGTATATTTCCGTATGTTTGTGAAATTCCACATCTCTTTGCCAGCATATTTCTTAACAATGGAATATCTGGGAGAGATGAATATGCAACTAGTATGAATAAAAAATAAGACTCCTGAAATCTGATTCCGTGGTGAAACTCAGGACCTCTTGAGGTCTACTCAGTTTGATTTTTATCTGAATATATCTTTAACCAAAACCAATTATTTTTCTTGTTTAATTGGCCCTTTTTTGCCACCCAATTTTTTTGTTTCATAAAGAAGATATGTATTACAGTGAATATGGAAGAAATACAAAGCAATACTTTATCCTGATTTTTTCACTCTGTAGGCAAATCAAATACAGAGCAATGCAGTATCTTTAGTTGTTTCTAAAATATCCTAAAGAAAGGGGTCTCTAAGTACACTGCCACTGGAATTCGGAAGGGAAAAGGTTTGGTGAAACAAAAATGTGTTCTTTATAGCCAAATTTGGTAGTATTATTATGCCATTCTGAGGTATATAGAATTGGCCAATAAAATTAAATAGGAGACTGCGTTAAATGAGAAGAAATGACAAAAGGTCAAGTTACACTGTTAATCTGCACAACAAAGGAGGGCAAAGTTCAGAGTTCAAAAATCACTGGTTAAGGGCTGTTAGGCTCTTTTTTTTTTCCCCCCTATACTTGCTGCCCTTGCAATTCAACATTCATGGTCCACAAACTTTAGTGTAGGAAGTCTGGGTTGAGGCTGTCCCTAAAGCTCTTGCACTCATGGGGACTCTGGTCAGATGAATTAGATACACAAACACAGCTGTTCTTCAGTGTAAGGGACTGGAAGTGCCACTTGTGTGCAGGGCTTCTTACGCTGCTCTGCTGGAGGAGACCTTTCACATGAGGACTTAAATGACTGTAGTTCCCAGGCACAGAAAAATGAGAATCAAACAAATGCCAGTTCTGGCAGTCGGTGGGAATTGCTCACTACACCTTTACATCATGACATTAAAAATAGCTTGATCAGATTTTTATCAAGACAATTTATTGAAGAATAGGAGTGATTTTTTCAGAGATCTGTACCCATTGAAAAGTGACATTTGACATGAAAAGGCATTGGGAGTTTTATCTGAGATATGACAGCTATTTTGTCTTCTAAGTGTAGAGAAGGATGTGGCATTTCAGATAACAAACATAAACATTTAACAGTGGCCACTGGCAATTCTGCTTGGTTTTAGAACTATAGATTCCTAAAGCAAAATTCCGCCTCCAAATTATATGCATATTGCTCTCATTTATGTCAGCAAAGCTTGTGCACATGTTTCAAAGGTCAGAATTTGGCCGTTGGGGGTGAATTTTCAAGGAAGAGTATATTAAAGACATCTGTGCATCAGCAGAACTACATCCTTTGTCTTCTGTAGAGCATTTCAGGAATGAGCCTAGTGCCGTTGAGCACAGCAAGTGAAACATTTTTATTTTTTCGAATTGCTTTGGGATTGCTTAGCAGAAACATATCTTGCAGTAATTGGTTCGTGATTTCATTTATTTCTTGTAACTCAACACTTTGATGCTGAAAAGTTGACAGTTTTAAGGGAATAAAGACTGGAAAGGACTGCCCTGCACAAAGTTACAGTTGAAAATATACTGTAACACTCAAACCAAGGAACGTAGTCCAAGAAAATAGGTATGGTCTGTTGAGTTGCACAGCCTTTTGTTTGCAGTTTTATACAGACAGGTCAACAAGGGTTTTACACAAGGGTAGAAAACAAAACCACTTTTCATTGTGGACAGAGCTCATCTTTGAAATTGCTACTAATCAGACACTTGAAAAAAACTAAAACTTGGCATTCATATTCTATTTGAGTTAGTGTGTATTAAATTGATGAAGATCTTTAAGCATGTAGGTTTTCCCCTGTTTTTTAAACATTATACTCTTCTTAAAATGTTTATAATGTCTAATTGCTGCTGGATTTCAAGACATATCAATTTTGTTCTTAGTTCCTGCAGATTTTGACAAAATGTCATACCAAAATATTTTGTATTTTTTGTAGGACTGGGAAACAGAAAATCATGACTGGTATTGTTTTGAATGCCATTTGCCTGGAGAGGTGTTGATATGTGACCTGTGTTTTCGTGTGTATCATTCCAAGTGTTTGTCTGATGAGTTCAGGCTTAGAGACAGCAGTAGTCACTGGCAGTGCCCAGTTTGCAGGGTGAGTACCTATGAGATTTCATGTGCTGATTAGAGGATTGATATTCATTAATAGATTCATTAAGGTTTCCAAATGGTCTGGCCAGGTTAATGGATAAAGAACTGAATATTGACATGATGGTACTTACCTAGAGCATCTATACAGAGATACCAAAATGTGGTGCATGTAGCAGATGGTAATTTTTGAAGACTGCAGAAAGTTTTCCTTGCACATTTGGAGGCACACAGTTTACTGTGTGGGAATGTGTGTCCGTGCGGATGCCACACAGGAATGCAGTACTCTGTGGAAATCCTCAACACGAGTAAACAAATCGCTGTATACGATGCTACTGTTTTTACTTAACATCATTTGAATGGATCATAATGTAACTTTTTTTTGTATTTTGATGACTGCATTTTTAATATTTTATTGGAATAATATTTGACATTATAAAGCCACAGTCATGTTACTGATGAGGGCAGTATCAAAAGATAGGGAGTGAAATTCTGCTTCTCATTTACTACCGTGGGTTCTGTTGGTGAAAAAGGGGCAATCTGGATTTCACTCATCTATATCTATATTACTTTTCTTTAAAAATGCTACTATTATGAGTATGGTAGGAAGACAGCAAAAAGCATTTTTTATATACTTTCCAAGAATGGGCAGATATGTTGTCTACATATCATGAGAAGACTAAATATTCTAGTTAGGATGGTGCTCATTGGTAACTGGCTGTGAATCAGCCAGATAATTCTTGCTCTTGTCTCTGTGTCACCTCCCCCAAAGGAGCATGCTACTAGGATTCCTACAGAGCTACGCTCCCTTCCTGTGGAGGTAATAGCGCATATGATTTAAGATAAAATTCTTGCTAGACTAAAGCATAAAACTGCCAGCTCCACTCTGCCTAGGATTGCTGGAGGGAGAGGCAATCCCCTCGCTAAAAGCTTAGTTCTACTGTAGAGCAGCAGACTCGCCTTCTGATGATCTGTGATGCAAGGAATGTAGGGGTTTGGGCACTTCGTAATATGGAGAAGCAACTGTTGAAAAGACATGGATTGTTTTGTTTCAAACCAGCACTTTTTGACTAGTGTTACCTCAGAACCAGTGGTAAAATAGCTGTTGCCTGTAGCCTCTCACCTCAGACTGGGAGCTCTCAGGATTTAGGAAAACAGCAAGAAAATCAAGCCTGCCTCAAGGAAGTTGAAAGGAATGAAAAATAAGTAGTGGTAGGTAAAAAATAGTTAAGAATAGAGACATATATTGTATCTCTCCATATTTAATTGCTCGCCTTCAACTTAGCTACTCAGTATTTCCTCTGTTAAAAAAAAAGAATAACCATATATAAATGAATCACTTTCAATGTTTTAACTTAGTCTCTTTAATAATTGTTGGTTCTCATAAGTATTGATAGTTTTTATAAGTCGTTAAAATTAGGTAAATTAGATCCAGTCTCCAGTCTAGTTTGCCAGTAATTTTAGATGACACCTGGTGAGAGTAGAGAATGTAAATGGCTTATGCCACCTTGTATATGAGATGGCTTTTATAACATTTGTTTTGTAACATGGATGTCATCAGAGTGGAAATGCTGAATCATTGCATGAAATATGCACTGATACATCAGCTTGGAGAACAGTTTGACTTTCATCCTGAGGCTTTGAAGTCCTTTATGGCAATGATATTCAATAAATGTTTACCTGGAAAAAAGTCCTGCGAAACTCAGACAATGTACTCTTGTGTCTGAATTTCTATATATTGGTTTCCCATTATTATACAAAGACTAAGGAGAGGTTTTGGGTGCTCTTAAATACTTCCTGCCGCAGAGGTCTTTGGCTTACTTAGTGCCTCAGGTGATGATAACCTATTTTTGTGAATATTGCCACTTCGAATGCCATGGCATCCTTTCTCCTCCTGTGCCAGCAGCTCCTATTTTTCTTGTAGCTAATTCAAATCACTTCAAGCCCTTACTCTGCACACTTGGACTAAGGAAGCTTGCACAGTCCCTGTAAGCGTGGGAGTCAGCATCCTTGTGTCAGGCTTCAGGATTCTGCGACTTTCTCCCCACTCTCCTAGGAAATGACTGCTCTAATTTCATTTTAAAAGCAAGAGAGTGGCCTATATTCAAAGATCTGGTAATGTGGAGAGGCCTGGCTGATGTCCAGAGGATGTAACAGAGCTTAACTATCTTGCATAAGGGCAACGGGATTTACTTTGCATTATCAGCAGTAAATATGTATGGTCAAGAAAAGGGACAGCTGGAACAAAGAGATACATATCTTTTCATACTTAATTCTCATAACTGGACATAGCACTTTTCACTTGGGAATTTCAAAGCTCTTTACAAAGATGAAAGTAAAAAGTATGTTTAAAACTTAATGTATTGGGAGAAATAATCTAAGAACACTTCATTCTTATGTAAAGATTGCTTCTGTAATGCTGCCAAGGTCAGCAAGCCTTTGGATTATTCATTTCACAAATGTTGATTGTATTAGTTTGATCAACCTGTGCAGCTTTATCTTGCACACTTGACCACCCAGAAGCATTTTATAAAGGACAATGCCAAGGATTTAAAGTATTTTTCCTCCCATAACATTTATAATAGTCCCTTGCAGACCTTTTTCTGAACTCTGTTTCTCTGCTGGTGGTTTTTTTCCACCACACCATTAAACAACCATGTCCAGTGCTTTGTTTTTGTTGTTTTTTTTTTCTTTTAATGTGACAGTACCAATCTGAATATTTTTGCCCCCTACGTAACTCTCAGCAAGAGTCAAAAGTCAAAAAAGTTCAATTCAAACCACATTGCAGTGATTGAAACTGTTCCCTGACTGTTGACTAATCATTGCCCTAAGTGAAATAAATTGGCGTTATCAGCAAAAGTCCTGGTAGACAGGTCACAAGAGAAACACTTAATATTGAATGAGCTTACAGATTACATTCCCCACTACTGGAATGGTCCATTGAAGACAGGGTTAGTCAACTTGGTCTCTGAAGGATGTAGGACACATACATTTATCGGTGCTCCTAGATTAGATAAAAAGAAGAAATTAATTTTCTTCAGCTGTTAATTTAGCACCTAAAAACTGCAGAAAGCACTGCAAAAATATTAGTGTTTTTGGGGGGAATAATAGGCATATACAAAATTCTGAATAGAATAATATTGATCACATGTTGGTGTGACTTCTCATATTTCTTTTCTAAGAATTCAAAATTTAAAATAATTTTGTAGAAAAGCAATATTAAGCATGTTGATATATAGTTTGTCCCAGAGAAAAAGATTTTGATTTGTGAAACAAAAATAAAGAATTATTCATATGGTTTCACTTAACTCCTAAATTTTTTACAATCATCTGATCAGAGATTGGTCTTCCATGCATGTGCTTTGCAAGGAATTATAACCAATTTATCTATCATAGTGGGTGTTTCAATATTACTGGGGTTTATACATATGAGACTAAAGTAATCTGTAGATCTTAAGATCTTAAATGCTGTGCTAATAAGTATTCTATAAATAGGCTATTTTTGAGTTCTGGTACTGTACTAAACATTTCATAGAGTACATAAAAATACACCATTGTGCTGTTGACAATCAAGACAAAATCTGACAAGTGAGAACGACAAACAGTAGGAAGTTAGAAGCACAGAAAGATGGAGGTTACCCATGTGAAGTAACTCAAGTGCTTGGGTAGGGGATGTTTGGTACTAGCTGTCAGTCAAGATGGTTAGTGTAAAATACAAAGAAGGAAGAAAGGATATGGCTCTGATGACTTGCTTTATGGAGTGTTATGGTGGGAGTTTGTTAGATAACTGTGTGATGAAACATTCTTGAAGCAGGATTTGGTGTTATCATACAAATAATAATCATGGATTGTTGAGTAAAGTCCTAGTATAGAACCTATATTAGCATCATGTGGTTCAGGGCACAGGGGACACACCTGAAGGTAGGTGTTAGTCCTGAGCAGGTCCTCCCATGCACCTTGAGTAAATCAGGGAGCTGGCACAACTATGCACTGCATAGGGCCTACTTAATAAAGTAAAATGGAATTTCTCCACAGCAGTGAGAAAACAGGGAAACCTCCACTTAGAGCCTCCTTCTTTGTGCACATAAAGGCATATTTAATTCATATGATGCTTCATATTCAGAAAGTGCTTAATGCACCATACAAGTAGAAATCAATTTGTGGATTCATCTGTAACATTTCCAAAAGTACCTGATGCTTTGAAAATTCTAATTTAACTGCATATGATTTTGAAAGAGACAAGTCTTAGGCTGTATTTTGCTCATGCAGAAGTTTTTCTGTACAGTACTTATGGCACAGGGCACATTGATTGCTCTGAGACCCATTCCATGTGCCTGCATACCTTTCTTAATGGTACAGGAAACCTGAGGACCTGAGGGTTGGAAGTTTGAGAGGGTGTTAGAGCAGTAAAGCTTTCCATATGTAGCACCAAATTCCTCTGGAAATTTAAGCCCTTAAAAAAATCCAAGGGCCAGTGTGTAAGGCAAGTTGTTTCTAGAGAGCGGTGGTGAGTGTGTGTTAGACCCATGCACACAGTTCCCCTCTGCAGATAGACCCTCTGGAAATCTGAGTTTGTTCTGAAATGAAACTGATGCCTTAGAAACATGTATCTGTCATTGAGCAGGCTTCATGTAACCCCATCATGGACCTGAAACACAGCTCTGATGTGTGTATACACAGGACAGGTGAGAGAGTAAGGGGAGAAAGTATTTATTAATGGGAGATTATCAGGAAATGGAAACCTCTTTACATGGAGCAAATATAACTTAAATGCTTATAGCTGGATGGAATGCTGGCACAGACACCTTGCATTTCTTAGAGGTTTTCTATTTTTGTCCTTCAAATAAAAGGTTGCAACAACTGCAGCACAGTGACCATTGTCACCCTGGGAGTTGAGAGCTGCAGCTCACAGTGCAAGGATTAGTCCTTTCCATCATAATTGGTGCTGCTGCAGGATGAGTGTTTCTCGGCAGTGCCCTGGCTGCTACTAACCTCGCCTGGTTTGTTAAGTCTTGCTGTGAATTCCTGCACTATAAGCATGTCAGAATTGCTAAATAAGTCACGCCTGCACAGTGCAATATACTGCTAACCTCTTTAACAGGTATTATTATTAATCTGGAATATTGAATATAAAGAGCAATGTAAATCCAACCTTCAGGTACCAGCTTCTAAGAAACAGATGTGCTTCAGAGAATAGGGCATATTTAAGGTATTTCCTGCACCCACAAGAGTTAAATTGCAGTCTTGGCCTTTCACCTAACAGATCTCATTAATCTTCTACATGAGGATTGCCATTGTGAAGGTTATTACTTCACTCCTACACCCCCTATGTAAACACGTATGCCTGACCAGCCTTTCAGTTTGCCTTAATTCAGAGCAGAAGATTTGAAGATTTCTCTAAAAAATTGGTGTGACTTAGGAATTATCCATGTTGTGAGTTAGCCCCAATAGGCAGATAAGCACCATGCAGTCTCTCTCTCACATCTCACCAACTCCCAGTGGGACAGGGAAAGAGAAAACGGAGAAAACTTTTTGGTTGAAGTAAAGATTGTTAAATAAGTGAAGAAATGCAGGAAAAGAGAGAAATAAAACAAAAGTAATGCAAAAGCAATCGCTTCCCACCCTCCATGGACAGACTGATGCCCGACCAGTTCCTGAGCTAAACCTCTCCACTCCTTCTCTTGCTGAGCATGACATTATATGGCATCAAATATCTCTTTGGCTAGTTCAGGTTATGTCTGGTTGTGTCGTCTCCCAGCCTCTTGTGTACTCCTAAATCTATTCACTGAGGGGGTAGAGTGAGAAACTGTCAAGGCCTTGACAGTGTTCAAACAGTGCTCAGCAAGAGCTAAAACACCCATGTGTTACCAACACTGCTTTGGACACAAATCTGAATACAACACCCTTTGAGCTGCTGTGAAGACAATTAACTTCATCCCAGCCAGACCCAGTTCAGTCCTGTATTAAAATAATGTATCCTCAAAATAGGCTATCTACAAGTATAAGAATCCTGATAATATTTTTGGGGCTAGGTTGAATCTCAGCAATCTCCTTGAAAGAAATCTGAACTTAAACAAGGGTTGCAGGAGCATATTGTAGTAGATCTGACTGTGGGAGATGATACACGGTGGATCTTGCCACTTTTACAGATTGACAGGTCGCTATCATTTTGTTTCTTGAAAGTAGGAAATTAGAAGACCCAATTTTCATTTATACTTGCTTATATATCACTCTGACTAGATCTGAAAGTGAGTATACTGTGTTGTGTCAGAGCAATATAAATAGGTTTCATGCAAAACATAGTCCCCATCTAGGATTATCTGTTTTCTTGCTTTAAATGGCTCTAGGCTGATTTCTCTGAGAACACTAAAAGTCTTCAAAATACAAAGAAGAGTTCCTTGGGGTTTTTCAAATTACACATTTTACATTATAACTTCCAAAGAATGTGTGAATGGTACATCCTAAATGGCTAGTCTTTGTTGGAAAGTGAATGAAGAGGTTGGAATATAACTTGCTTTCTACAAAGGGTGAGCAACCTTGCCATAAAAAGACGTTTTACTGGCTCATAGGCTCCAATTCCCTAAATTTATTACCTTTCAAAATTTAGTACAGGAACGTGGAGATCAAATTTTTCTTAAGATAAATCAATGTAGGGAATTGTAGGAAAACTGGAGATACTCAAGTTTGCCTGAATTGGCAAGTTAATTAAATCATTTTCATTGGTGCTTAAGATGATACTAATTGCTGATTTCAATAATGATACAAAGTCAGCTATCTATCTTTTCTTATGATCTGAAGGATAGGACTGTAAACCATCTATCTCAACACAGTCTCTTACAAACCGTCTTGCCCAGCAGGGCATGAAAAATGGTTCACATGAATTCAAAGGATGATAAATTCAGAACCATGTCAGAAAAAGAGGTTTAGAAGGACTAGGCAGTGCAAGTGAGTTTTATTGTGTTCTTACAAGTTTCAGTCTCCTAAAATGCTGTGTCATTAGCAAGCATACAGCACTCCTGTGCCTGAAATGACAAAATGACAGCAGCATTTCATAATGCAGATAATTTAATGCACATTTGGGCTTTCATTTGCAGTAGCAGTGTTGGTTTATGAGAAACTGAATAGGTGATTTGAATTCCAGCAGAATGCACGTTTTCATGGCAGACAGAGTGAAACATGAATATACAGAAGGTGATTCAGATAAATGGTGCTGGATAAAATTCTGTCTCAGTCCAGAGTTTGGAAGGAAGGTCAGACAACCATTACTTTCATGAAAATACTGCTTAAAGGAAGTTCAGGTATTAGAAATATGTGGGTCTGGCCCTTTCCACAGCAGTGAGTTTTACCCCACACTGGTAGTCAGGAGAAAGCTGTGGAGTTGTTATTCATATTGTAGTATCTAAGTAGATTCATGACTGAATGGGTATTTCAGCACAGTGTGTAACAATTCCAATTGATGCTAGTCAAATAAACAGCTTTGCAGGTAGTGCTGTGTACAATCTTGTTTTAAGAAAGAGGCAGTCAGTACAATCCTGAGATGTATAGGTTGCACCTTTGCAACCACAGGACACAGCCTTGTGATTTTCAGTGTCTTCAGTGTCTTGCAGAAGGAACATAAACAGAGGAGACACAGTCAAATCCTATAGAATTTTTTTTGTTAATGTATAATTTTTAGTCTTGCCAAGTAAATACATAAAAGTAGTTGCTCTGTACTCAATGTGTGTGCTCACTCTATATGTTCAGAGTCATATATAAGTAATTAAATGAAAAATAGCACACTTCTAGTAATCAAAAATTCTTAAGCCTCATAACTCTTTTAGTTACCTATTAGAACATGGATTCTTTTTTTCTTGTGTTTGCTAAGCAAGAGTCGTCTGCATAATTATGTGGATCTTGCTAAAGACCATCAAATTATGAGGATGCAGGTGTAACTGAGCCAGTTTGGTCCACACAGTTTACATAGAAGTGATGATGTGAGGCTTGAGAAGGGAAGAACTCAGCTTGGCACTCGGTTCATAAGGAGGTGTGAGGAGGGGTAAAAACCTTGCAGGAGATTTGAGCAGTTAGAAACACCTCAGGATAATAAACTTGGAACCATGCTGTTGTTTCACTGTGCTTTTGTTTTGGAGAAGTACTGTAGGTAATAGCAAGGAGGAGATAGCAGTTTGCAGCCAGCTGTTGTAAGGCCGTGCAGAACTGTGCACAGCTGCTGGGATGTGGAGTGAGAAGGGCTGGCTTGTACGAGCACATTAGGCATTTGCAGAGAGCCACCTTCTGTTTAGCAGGACATTTTCTATATGCAGGGCTTCCCACTAGCCTGGATAGACTTATAGACTTTGAAGAGTGGGGATAAATCATTATATTAGTCTAAGATGAGAGGGAAAAACTCTGAAGTCCAAACTGCTAAGAAGTAGTGATCTGTGTTCCAGAATCTGGATTAGATTTTATGAAGGAACAACTACAAAAGTCCATAACTGCTATACTTCTTGAGCACTAAAAAGTGCTCTGAGTTTCTACTGGCTAGAACTGATGTGACTTCCTCCCAGATGGTGTTATTTTGCTTAGTAAGCACATAAGTTGTAGATGGTACAGAATATTATTTTAAAAATTATTTCTTATTTTATTGAAAGTATTAATACCTTGCTAATAAAAAGACCATTAAATAAATTTTAAGCTGCTCCCTAAAATGCCTTTCTTATTGCTTTATTCTAATTACTTTTTATATGAGAGGTTTTGACAAACTATAATGGATATAAGTGGAAATAAAACTTGTAATTCTTCTGTAGCTGAAGTCCTCAGCCCAGACATAATTCAAAGCAACATATATAGTTGTTATGATTTGTTAGTGTTACTAGTTTCCCAGAAAAGGTTTTCCAAAAAAAATTGTGTTATGTGATTCAAAGTTACCTTTTCAAATCATGTGTTAATGCAGAGAAAATTTTTATTGGGTGAATTTCGAAGTCAAGTTTAAAATAATAACATGAGCCTGTTTTTCTTTGGCAGAGTATCAAGAAGAAAAACACAAGTAAACAAGAAATGAGCACATACCTGCGGTTCATAGTCTCTCGTATGAAGGAGCGGGTGAGTCTGAAACAGGGAAGTTTGTTCAGTGTTGTGTTGCACTGGAGAGGAGGCATTATGGTTGTCCATGGGTAACTGTGCAGGGAGGAGGGCTACAAGAAGGTGGTTTTTATTTCCACTGTCATGCAGGGAGGAGGGCTACAAGAAGGTGGTTTTTATTTCCACTGTCATAAGTGGTGTATGTATTTCAACATAGGCTTATCAGGTCTTCTTGTTTGCATTAGTATAATTTTGACAGGGGCAGGTTCTGCTCCTCTGAAAGGGACATTTTTCAGGTTTGAGACTTGTGTGATCTGCCAGATTGCAGATCCCCAGTCTGGTCTTGTGTAGTCCCCACCTGAAATAGTTCAAACTATTGCTTTTTCTAATATTTTTGTGTTTCTAAATGCAATAACATACACTGTCTCATGGTCCTTCCAGGCTATAGATCTAAACAAGAAAGGGAAAGACAACAAACACCCAATGTACCGAAGGCTGGTGCACTCAGCTGTTGATGTTCCCACTATACAGGAGGTAGAGTGACTTGCTTTCTAACTTCCACACTGCATATGGTGTCTTTTAACATTGCAGGACTAAAAACTCCTTTACACCTAAAGTACTAATCCTGTTTAATTTTCCTTGTAATCGGTATTTCAGTACTGTATCTAGCATTGGATATGGGAGCTTAGCATTTCAAACTTTTCTTCAGAAATAGGTAACTGAGTAAAACCATTTGGAGTGGTGCCTAGTTTTCAGACAGAGTATCCTCAAGTCCTTTTGTCCTAACGTTTTATTAGGAGCTTTAGGTAGCTAAAATCTTTAGACAAAGTACCCTTTAGCTAAATTGCTGAATATGGACCTGAGTGCCTATGTTTGCCTATCTGGCCCAGTAGTTTTGACCATATTCCAATTGCCCTTGTGTAGGTGTCAACTTTATAAACGTCTAAATGATTCATAAAGAACCAAGCATTTTCTTGATCATGAAAAAACAAGACTCACTCAAAACATCTGTTTTGCATTAATTGTTCAAAGAATAAAGTGCTAGTAAATAAGTTGTCCCTTTTTTTCTGAAAGAAAGGTCTGATCATGATTTATATAAATCAACTGCACATGACCAAAATGAGCAGCATGTTCATCTTCACTCATTGCTGCAACTGGATTACTATGCAATGCTGTGGTGTATGTTGCCCTTTACAACCAAAGATGTGAAAGCCTTTGTTTTATTATGGAAACACATGAATAAACAATAGCTTCACTGACAGTTTTGGAGACCAGCACTGCTGCCTGACTTGAAGTACTGGCAACACTGGTTGAGCCTGAAAACAGGTCAGGCCTTCCTTTCACCTGTAACCTTCTCCTGCTTCCACAGAAGGTCTTTTGGCCTTGGTGACATCCTATAAACTGATGATGTTTTGTTTGATGATCAGAATTCTAGTAGGTGTTCCTGACAAAGCACAACTGAAAACGCTGCATTCCTTATCAGACAAAAGATCATACTAAGAAAATGAATTTCATAGCTCCATGTAGGCATTTGTTATGAGTTTGGAAGACTGGGACAATCACCTTTCATCAGAAAACACTGGCTGTCAAGTGAAGATCCTGGAAGTTTAAAGGCAGTCAACACTGATTTGAAACTAGATGGTATTTTAAGGTACAAAATGTTCTTCTCAGGGAATATATTTTAATT
Source organism: Pithys albifrons albifrons (assembly GCF_047495875.1). Taxonomy (NCBI): domain Eukaryota; kingdom Metazoa; phylum Chordata; class Aves; order Passeriformes; family Thamnophilidae; genus Pithys; species Pithys albifrons. The sequence continues at coordinate 10,982,199 of NC_092464.1, forward strand.
TGAACAAATGTTCTGGGCCATACCTTATGCTGAAGCTACTCCAGATTCACTCTGTTATAACCAAGAAAATCCTTTTTAAACGTGGTCAGGTATTAAAGAATCCATTTTACTTCTGGGCATTGCATAAAGGGACCAATGCAGCCAGTGCGCAGGTACTAACAATCCATGTAAAAGAGTTGTAAGTATTCCTTCTGCAGGCAGGAAGGACAGTGTCTGATCTGTGTTGCATAATGCAGATTTCTTTGAAAGCTTCTCTGCATTAAACAGGTACAGCACTTTTAGTTATTTTTCACAGCCCTTTGTTTTCTTTTGTGCAGAAAGTAAATGAAGGAAAGTACAGGAGTTATGAGGAGTTCAAAGCAGATGCTCAACTGCTTCTGCACAACACAGTCATTTTCTATGGAGGTAAAATACTACCTTTACTGCTTGCTTTGTTTTATTTGTCTATATTTGTAGGAAACTCACAAGTTCAGGAATGAATTTGTTATTAGACAGTCTTAAGTGTGGATGAGGTAATTTCAGAGCCCTTAAAAATCAAAGTAAGCTGCAAGAGGACTTTGTGGGGTCTTTTCTGGCCCACCTACTACAGAACTATTTTCTTCCTCTCTGGCTAAAGCTCTTAGTGGGAATTTGCACCTTTGCCATCCAGTTTCTTCTGTAGCCTAAGTGCTAAGTCAGTCTCTACTGCAGATTTTTGCCAATACACATTTGTTGTCCTAGGGTAGAAAGAGGTCTGGTCTCTGATGTGCTGTGTCGGCAAAGACATGTACTACACACAAATATTTCCTTTACTTTTGGGCAATATCCGTCTTATTGTGGCAGCAAATATAGCTACACCCACACTTCTAGTGTGCTGCTGGTGTGGTGTGTAGAGTTACAGCCATCAGAGAGGATACCAGCCACTGGGAGGGTGAGGAGTGACTGACTGGAAGTCAGAAAACACCACCACTGTATCCAGAAGCTATGGCCAGGTCCTGTAACAATGTTCTCCAGAGCCACCATTTCAGGCAGGATGTGGTTCTCCCCTTCAGACACGGCCCCCATCAGTGAAGCTGCAGGAAGGTGGGACCAGTCTGTTTGCAGCACCAGGAGATTCACACTTTGGTTGGTATGGAGAGATGTGAATATGGCAGTAGAGGAACACACAGGGTAAAGGAATCACACAGTTATAAACAGTGTGTGAAGCATTACTCAGAGCAGTGGTCCTTCTGTGATTGTACTCGTGTTCCCATCAAGTGGTGATAGCAGAGAGCCATGTTTTAGGACAACTGCAGCGTGTCATTAAGATACTAGCAGAGAAAAGAACTGGATCCATATTAAGAGCAACTGTGTCTCCCTGCTGCTGCTCCTCAGATGTGCATTTGCATTGTTCAGTGTGAAAGTGGTGTTTTTGCATTGTGAAACAGAAAACAAATATTGAACTGATTGTTAGAAAATTTTAAATGGAAGGGCTGTCCAACTGATTAAATTATGTTTTGTATTCTCAAGCACAATTCTAAATTATAGCATGAAAGTCATACTAATGACAGCTGCAAATCTTCGTGATCATACTATGATTGTTCATGCCATCTATTTTTAATTTATAGCGGACAGTGAACAAGCTGATATAGCAAGGATGCTTTACAAAGACACATGTCATGAAGTAAGTACTGCCAAGTAACCAAGATGTAGTCAAGATACTGATTTTCATTTCAGAATCTAAGAAAGTTATTCTTCATATTACAAAAATAAAAAGGTTGTGGAATTTGTTGCAATTTTTCTCTAAACTGTCTAAGAGCTGATTCAGAATTCCTTTTTCTTTTTCTTTCTCTTTTTTTTTTCCTGGGCAACTAGACTAAAACTTTAAAAATACTGATATTCAAATTTTAGTTTTGAAAATAATCAAGTAATATATAGTTGGACTAGAAATAATTGTACTTATGATACTTTACATGTACTTCTGACAATATAAATTGAACCTGAGCTCAGATTTCTACTAAATTCTGTAACTGGCATTGAGACATTTCTCAACATTCAGAGGAGACCAGAAAATAAAGTTAGGGGAGCTGACACACTTTTTTCTTTTGTACTTTAAATATTTGATGAATTTTAAGAACTATTCTTTGCATTTCATCTATAATAGATCATTAATGTGTCAATTAGTCTCCTTCCTCTGCCTGGGTTTTCTGAAACATGAATAATGTTGCAGCTTGTCTTTAATTCTCTCACAGTTTCACACCTCTAGTTTGCATGCAGAGAAGTAACTCCATCAAATTTGCAGGAGGGGCTGCAAAAATGTACTACTTAAAAGAGAGGAATACTACTGAAGTCATAAATAGGATTTTTTGGCTTATTTACCCTCTCTTTTTTTTTTCAGCTGGATGAACTGCAGCTTTGCAAGAACTGTTTCTATTTGTCAAATGCACGACCCGACAATTGGTTCTGCTATCCCTGTGTATGTGCTGACACAGATTTTTATTTGTTTGCTCTTCTGTATGAAAGCCTGCAAGTTTGGTGTCATTAATGTGTTGAATACTCCATTTCAGTGGGCCTGTTTCTAAGCATGGTTAAGACTCTGTAAGCCTAGATATTTTACACAAGTGAAGTGTTGATTGAAGTTCAAAGCTGCAACAATATAGGTTATAAAACTTGGGTATCAGCCAGTTACAACAGTTTCACAAGAATATAAGGAGCTTACAGAAATAAAACTTTGCTCCTGAATTAAGCTATAGAGATAAGTCTAATTTTTAGTCTGCTTAAAATCTCTGTTTTCAATAGACTGTTATACCCTTTTTAGACTGATTTTTTTTACTTTGATCCTAGCAATATGTCTAACAGGGAAATATGTATTGTAAGAAGATAAAAAAGAAAATAGCACTAGACCTAAACAGCAACAATATTCTTAAGATACTAGCATAGTATTACAGCAAACTGTTTGTGGGAGTTATCAATGTAATACTTTATATTCAATAATAAATACAACATTTTTTCCAGATACCTAATCATGAGTTGGTTTGGGCCAAAATGAAAGGCTTTGGGTTTTGGCCAGCCAAAGTCATGCAGAAAGAGGACAATCAAGTTGATGTTCGCTTTTTTGGCCATCACCACCAAAGGTAATTTATTAATTCCATGTGCTGCTTTTTACAAACAATACTTACAAGAATTTATCTCATCTATCATGTCATAAATCCTGGCTCAGTGAGTTGCCAACATTAGAAACACAGAATACTTTGCCATAATTGTTTCAGAAAATTTAAATTTCAGTCTAACACATCCAAAGTGTCCAAATGGCTCAGAGATTCCTTTTCCACAGTTGCCATAGGGATGTTACTTAATGCCATTTTAATTAAAGACAGCAAGTGAACTTCATCTGTTTCTTCAAATTAGTAGCAGCCTGCTAATCCAGGCCAAGGTGAAAACTGGACAGAAATGTATGTACTCTTACTACCAGCAGTATTGACTTCATGCAATTTCTCATCTGAGCAGATACACTGGAATTTTTTGTTTTAGTAACATAATATTCATCACAAATGTTTGTGTCTCACTGCTAGAACATTGACAGAGCTCCTGCTGTGAGCTAGTTTGCAGTTTCAGAGAATCACTCTTTGCGTTGGAAACGTCACTCTTAGAGATCAGCTTTTACTTCCATCTGCAGTCAGTTCAGCATTTGGGGAGGGTCATAGTAGTGTTACTACAGTGGATATACTAATTTTTCTCCTGCTTTATTTATATGCCTATAATGTAAGAAAAGGAGACATTTGCAAAGTAATTTTCATGGTTGTTGGGAAGGTGGTATAGTTTGGTGCATCTCCAAAGGGTCTAGACAATTCAGTAACAGTGTTTTATGAGACTGTCATTTAAAATGGTTTTAGTGTAACTTGCACAGTATGTAACATGTTTTCAGTAGTTATATGAACTACTGAGACCTTTTAATAGTCAAAAAGTGGTAAAGGGTCTTTATTTATTCAGTCTCAATCACAGGATGATTTCCCCTGAATCTGTTTGCAAATATAGTTTATCTCATTAGTATTTTTGGCTTTAAGTTCACACAGTTTCAAACTGCTTAAACTGACACGTGTGGGATGAAGTGCTTGGAACTGCTTAAATGTGTGCTGATACAAAAGGCAAAGTGCATTTAACTAGAGTGCCATTGCTTAGTTACTGTGCTGGATTGAGACAAAACGATGAATTCCTGGGTGGTGCAAGATGTTTCTTTCAGTTCAATGAAATGAAATTTATATTGCAAGAATTAAGAATCTGTCCACAAAAATTGATTTTTTTACAGTATTTACTCTGTTAGACAGATGTACATGGCAGTGACTCTTTCTTTAATGTCCAATGTTGCTTGATGCTTGGTATAACCTTTCAAAATGTCAAGAGCTGCCCATCTAACTCAATGAGGACTCTCAACATATTTAAGAGGACAAAGTAACTTTGAAACCAAGTCACTGGCATTAATTCAGTCAAAAAGAGCATGAGAGTCCTCACTAAAGTGCAGTCCTGATAGTCAGGAGCCCAAACTACAAAATGTCTCTGTTTAAGTTGATTAGTTGGTACATTTCTTGACACTTCTGGCAAAGAGGTCACAAGCTAAATTGAATTAGCATATGAGCTTCCAGTAAAGGTTTCTGTCTGACTCAGGGCATGTAGCAAGGGAGCAGTTGGGAGATTTGACTGCTGTTGGTGCTGGGGGAGGTTTATGGCTCATCAAAAATGAGAAAGACTTTCAGCCTTAGCACTCACAGCTAATGAGTATTTATAACAACAAAAATGTCTAACACTATGCAGTCTATTTTTTTTAATGTGTTGAATATAAAAAAATGTCTGAGTAAACAGAAATTGTCAATGATTGACCACTGTTAAAAATTGCTTTTAAAGTCAGTTTCCCAGGTCAAGAGCCTTCATCTTATTTTATGTTTCTGAAGCTGTTCATGTTGTGTGTTCCAAAGGGCCTGGATCCCCTCTGAAAACATTCAAGATATCACAGTTAACATCCATCGGCTGCACGTGAAACGCAGTATGGGCTGGAAGAAGGCCTGTGATGAGCTGGAACTGCACCAGCGTTTCCTTCGGGAGGGCAGATTCTGGAAGTCAAAGAATGAAGATAAAGGGGAAGAGGAGGCAGAGTCAAGTATCTCTTCCACCAGCAATGAGCAGGTGAGCACTGCTACAATGTTAGCAATCAGCACAATTTATTAATGGGTACAAAGGTGACCTATTGTGATTAATCTATGAAATTAGCCTTGTGCTCTGTCTGCAGCTTTGTGATGACATGAGGGTTCAAAGGCTTATTCTCCCTTTGGTTTGTAGCTCAGTAGTAGCAAGAATATAAATTTTCCTCTTTCCTCAGTTTCTTGGATGACCCCTCAGAAGTTTCAAAATGTTTGTCACAGCACCTTGATGAGACAGATCAAAATTTCTAACATTAGATAGGAATGTTCAGGTTAAATGTCAGATAGACAGAAACACTGCCTTCTTGGAATCCCACCAAGGGCCAGTCCTGTAGATGTTCAGCCTTTTCACAGGTAGGCTCTGTTCATTTCAGACTGTATTCTGCATTCAGATCGCTGAGTAACACCAACCACAGCATTTTCAGCAAGTCAAACTAAAGTTAGGTGTAAACGTTGCACTTGGAGACCATGTGACCAGCAGCTGATTAAAGTAATTAAAAATGATTCTGCAAAACAAGAAAAATAACATTACTTTTAAGAAAGGCAAAGAGCATAAATAGCCAAAATACAAAACTTTGCATTTCCATATGGAAATTCACTTATCACAGTTGAGCCTTACTAGTCATTCATTGTTCAGGGGGGTGTTATATATTCACTATTACTGACTTTGCAGTAAGATTTTCATAGCTTGCAGGATGCTCCTCCATATTTTTGGTAGTCCTTTCCCTGGCAACATCTTTCCTCATTTAAAACCATTCTCCTCTCTCTAAGTCTGTATTTTTTAAAAATCAGCATGCTTTGACCCTCTTCCTTTTGTCTTTTTGTCAAACAGGTCTATCTCCCAGTTTGGAGCTGAAAACTTAAGGCTGATAAAACTAGTTGTTTTAAGGGGATGCTCCTTATCAAAGTGCTTTTAGGGATTTTAGCCTGGCTTACTTAGCTAACCCTTTGTCGCACTTTTATTTAATGTCTTGTATGCAGTCATGCAACAAGGTGTGATGAAACAAGAAAATGGTCATATGTAGAAGATAACAGTGGCATTTTCCCATTTTTTGGAAATGTCAGTCATAGGGTCTCTGCTCATTTACATATTTTCTGTCCATCCCAGCTGTTCATCCTGCTCTTGGTTAATGCTTATACCTGTTTCACTGTTTTGCTGGATACAGGAACATTTATTCTGAAGCATGAAGTTCCATACAGACCCCTGCAGCTGCAATCAAGTCTGGATAATCTTACCATATTTACTTTCTCTTTATAATCATTGCTGTTTTCTGGCATCCAGCAAGATCTGATGTCTAATTAGGGTTTACTGATACCAGAATATTTCAGAAAACAACTGTTTGAACTTATGTGTTAAATGAGGAAAGGAATGGTTAAGAGTGTTTTAGCAAATGCATATTGAATGTTAAAAGTTGTCCATGAATTTTGTTCCTTTATGTAATGAGTCATCTGTGATAATATGGAATTGTGCACTTCTCATTTAAAAACACCATTCAACTTTCTACACTTTCAACTAAGGTACATTAATTACTTGCAAATAACCTCAAATAAAAGGCATATCAGTCATGTTACAGTGAATGCCACTTACATGAACTGGTTTCTGGATTGATTCAATATGATTTTCTTAATGTTCATAGCTGAAGGTTACTCAGGAACCAAGAGCAAAGAAAGGGCGACGTAACCAGAGTATGGAGCTCAAAAAAGAAGTAAGTAACCTCAATTAACATGTTTGTAGATGTGGTAAAGCATAAAGAGCCTGAAATTTTAAAAAAACATTTCTTCAATTTCAGTCATCTTTCACTGGTTTTACAGTATTAATCTTGGAAGTTCCAACCCCATATCTTCGTCCTCCTTGCTAACAACCATAATTGTGCTTTCCACATGCAAGCCACTTGGGTCATAATGGAAATATTTTGTATCATGAATAAATCAAGTCAGCATACAACATTTCTTTAATGACAAATTCAGACTACTTAGTAAGTGTATAGACAGCAGAAATTAGAAAGTATTTCGCACGATCAAGACTATTAACTTTATGAAATCTCATATCTGCCTTTGCCTGTGGAACTTCCTTGTTTATGCTGCCTGCACATGGAAGGATCCGGTAGCCAAGGGCTGCATTATTGCACATGCACACAAGGGGGCAGTTACAGAGAGAGCCATAAATCTGCTTACCAACTGCCAAGGACTTTTTCCTGGCCTTGTTCCAGCCACATGTTGAACACTAAGAAAAATTTACATATAAGCCCAGTCCTTGGAAGAAAACTCAGAATACCATTCCAGAGGAGGGATTGGGTGTTTTAGCAGCAGAGCTTTGTGGGATGACTAAAATACAGACGTGACTATTCCTAATACCCGGGCACCTGCCTCCCTGTTCTGTCTGACCCCACAGGAGGCACTTTTATCGATGGAGGCAGGGACACACAGTTTGTGCTGCTTCCTGTGGCACAGACTGTGTTTGAGTGCAAGATAGGGAGACTACACGTTAGGATGTCTCGTAATTTTTGTTGTGTTTTCTGATCAACAAATGCTGTAATTAGCTTCATTTATTTATGGCTTAACATTTGCCTTTTAGCTCTGCTTGTATTTGGTCAGTGATCCAGAAGTCAATCACAGTTACCTCTTAGAGAGTAATTGGCTGCAAAAGGGAATACACAGTCAGTCTTTTGATTAGTGTCAACAGTGCCCCATCACACAGGCACAAAGTCCAGTCCTGAGCAAGGCTGGTGTTACAAGGTCTGTGTGCTTTATCTCTACACTGTTAAATGATCCTTAAAAAAATCTTAAGTTAAAAAATAAAATACTTTTATTTTTTGTCTTCAGACACTTCAAATATCAATTAGAGTTTTCAGGAATATAACTTCGATCCATTCTAAAGAGCAGGAGCAATTGGTGTTCCAGTGTAATAACACAGGCAGCTAAATTCAGTACAGTACATACAGTAACTATTACTTCTTTCTTGATAATTGTGTAATTATATAAAGCGTCTGTGGTCATCCAAGTCTAGTTCTATATTATTGGAAGCAAGACGCAGACGCTCATTAGCCTTTCATCTTCAAAGCACCTTTGAAGTACTAATCAATCTTTGCAGCAGTTCTATGGAATCAGTGGAATATCACAGACTCCAGTGGAGCCTGCTGGGCCAGAGTAAGCCCAAAGTTTGCCAAAACAATTCAGGCACCTTGGGCATGCAGCTACAGTCTCTTCAGGCAGAATGGTAGGGGGGAAAAATTCTATAGCAAACGTTTAGTCATCCCAAGGGATCTGCAGTGATTCAGCATAGCCTCGGAGGTTTGTCGTACTTTTGGGGAAGTGAGGCTGGTGACTGTAGCATACTGATGCCATTTCTCTGCTTCCTTTTGGAGAGCTCCTAGATGAAGTCAGAAAAGCCTGACAAAAGAGCCTTACCCACTGTCACTTGGTTTTCCCCAGGGATCCCACATCCCATTAGCACTAAAGGTCTTTAACAGACACCTTTCACATTAATTGCGCTGGCATTAGTCATGCAACATTTTGTCTCAAGGGAACTGAATAGTTAACAAATTGCCTTGTTCTCTTTTGATATCTGGATTTACAAGTTTATTCTTTCTCTGTAGGAGCCAGAACCTGAAACTGAAGCAGTAAGTTCAAGCCAGGAAATTCCCACAATGCCTCAGCCCATTGAAAAAGTTTCAGTCTCAACTCAGACTAAGAAGTTAAGTGCCTCTTCTCCAAAAATGCTGCATCGGAGCACCCAGACCAGTAATGATGGAGTGTGTCAGAACATGTGCCATGACAAATACACCAAAATCTTTAATGATTTCAAGGACAGGATGAAAGCTGATCACAAAAGAGAAACTGAGAGAGTTGTGCGAGAGGCAGTGGAAAAGGTAACACTTGTTGAACACCAACTACACAGGTTTGAGGAGAGGAGAAGTGTGGATTTTTTTCACATTCTTTTCTATTTTTGTAACAAACACCCACAAAAAAAAAGGCATTTTCCAAAGAGAGTACATAAAATAGTCTCCATTATTGCTTTTTAGATTCCTTCTATATCAATAGATCTACTTTCAACAGAAAACTCCTTCTTTTTTTGGTTCTTGTCCAGTGAAATCAGTTTGTGATCCAAAACTGAAACTAACTGTTCATTCTTAAGGATCTGTTTTGTCTTCATTTGTCAAGTGTGATTATATACAATGGCATTGTTTAACGGCTGTTCATAAATAATTCTTCTTTTGTCAATGTTCTAACATAAAGATTAAATAGGGTCACTGAAATTTGTTTGAATTGCCTTATCTAATAATAACCTTTTTAAAATTCAATGTCTAAGCCTGACCTGGCTGGAGAGAGCAGAACAATTTAGAGGATGATTTGTCTGACCTCTCTTAAGTACTTGTCTTAAGATAAGATTAATTTCCTTCTGGATGAATGACTATAGAATGAACCTAGGGAGTTTAAGTGTTAACCCTGTAGGATTAAGACACGAAGCACCTGAGCAAGGGCAAAAGTATTGACAATTAATGCTAAAAGGTACCTCCTACTGAACTCAGGAATCGTCTGCTTTGTAGACCATTGCAGTAGTGCCCTTGCAGTAGATTTATATGCAGTTGTAGATTTAGAAAAGACAAAATCTTTTTCTAAAATAAGTTCATAACTTCATAAAATGATCATTGACAAGATATACATAGGACCTATTAAGCTGATTTTATAGATGCGTTGCAGAATACAAATACAGTGGCATTTTTATTTTGAACATTTCTTATTTTGTTATAACTAAAAAAGCACTTTTTGTTTTTTAAATAGAAGACATTTCTAGCTGTCTGTCCTCCACCCACATCAGTAATAGAAGTTTACAGGGTAGAGATTTAAAGAAGATGCTTTTATTCCAATAGCTGCCCCTTGACCAGTTTTTCTGACTCTCTTGTGGCAGCTGCGTACGGAGATGGAAGAAGAGAAAAGGCAGGCTGTAAATAAAGCTGTGGCCAACGCACAAGGAGAGATGGACAGAAAATGTAAGCAGGTGAAGGAGAAGTGCAAAGAAGAATTTTTAGAAGAAATTAAGAAACTAGCAGGCCAGCACAAGCAACTGATTTCCCAGACCAAGAAGAAGCAGTGGGTAAGTGTCAAAAAATTATCACAAGAGGGTAAGTGGAAATGTATCATGCATACTGCAGGCCAGCTGAAGGTGATTTCTTCCTTACTTTTAGCTGCACCTCTCTTTCACTGGTCTTTGAGCTTTCAGGCCTTCTCCATATTATTGCTTTCAAATTTTCTCCACATTTCTATTCAACGTTCTGATTATTTTCCACCCTAATTCATTAGTGTTAATAGCACCATCTTCTCAAGTCCAATCAGATGTTAGTATGAAAATATTTTTTTCTAAATGCAGTTTTACTTCATATAAGACATATTTTACATTATGTTCACACTTCTTTGATCTTGAGACCCCAGAAGGTAAATATCTGACTGCATTAGTTTGGATTCCCCTGCTAATAAGACTGGTAGTGATATCCTTTCGGCTTTTTCCTCTCCTTGCTTTTTCTGCAGCTCTTTTATATTCTTTTGTATTAAGGCATTACATTCTGAAATACATTTAGCTCCCTTTTTCAGTCCTTAAGCTAAATCTGCAGCATTGACTACAAAGAAGAAACATGTTGGTACTCCCTTTAAAAAAGTGAAAATAGACATCTAACTTACCATTTCATTACATGCCATAAACCTTTCCCTGTTTTTGTTTGGTTTGTGTCTCGTGTTTTCCTTTCAAGCCAGAAGGATATTCTCCCTATGATACTGTGCTGCTTGCCAGGAGCAGGGGCAGGTGGAAATCACTGCTCTGAGGGTCTGGGAGCCTGGCACATGCACAAACTTTGCTATTTCTTTGCAAATTTTCACATAACAAGGGAATGGAATCCATGATTCAGGAAGTCTCACTGCACTGTGACAGCTGTCTGTAACACCCAGAGTGGTGGGTGCAAAATTGGAGCACTGTCTTGGCCAGATGGGGCTGGGAAGGAGCAGGAGCCTCCACGAGGTGGCAGGTCGAGCTGAGGGACAGCCTGGTTTGCCTTTTGCTGTAAAGGACTGTTTGCTGCTGCTCAGCCTCATTAGTCCCTGTGCTTATACATGAAACCACAGTTCCTGCCAGGAAAACTCTGCTCTGGGGAAGAGTGGAGTAAATATTCAGGCGAGACAGTCGGTCGCTGACTATCAGAGTTACAAGTTTGGCTTTTGAGAAGAGAACAATTACTTCAAATGCCAGAGCTCCTGTAAAGTCTTTCTTTGTGTTTGTCATATAGATTTTACTGTGGGTTTTATGATGGTGCAGTGCTTGGTTCTTTGTCAATGAGAAAATTCCTCCCTGCCTCCCAGTCTCTGTGGACCAGAGAAGTTATTTATGTCTCTGTCTCGAACAAGTTACTGTGTGCAGTGTATCACCAGCCCTGGTGTCTGCATGTGTGTGCCTGTGGCACTGGAGAGGGAAACTGAATTGCTTTGTCCTCTATAGATTACATCAAATGAGCTCCCTGCTGTCAAAAGTCAAGAGCCCACATGTTGCCACCATTCAGCATGCAGTGACTCAGGCACAGTAACTTGTTTGTGAGACTGGACTCTTAGCTCTACCTGCTTTTTGGTGTTTTCAAAGGAAAAATTTACAAAAGAGACTGATTAGATTTACTTTCATCTGCTCCAACATCCTTTACCATATCCTTCAGACTAATCAGAGAGTGGCCTGGTACCACATCACTGCATTTTATTATCATATACATAAAACCTCTAACCAAGCAAGACAATCAAAGATATAAAGAGTATTTGACAGTCTTGCCTGTTTCTGTGGCCTTGAATTATCTGTCAATCACCACCTTAAATGAAGGCATCATGCAGGCAGCTGGTTTACATGTGACAGGAGAGGGAGGGTACGGATAAAGACCCTTGCATTCAATCTGATGGATTTGCCTGCCAACACACAGCCTTAGGCAGCTGGAGTTGGTCCAATTACACAACTCTCCAGTGACTTTTCCTTCGGTGGTACTAATGACAGTCCCTGGTGTTTAGTACTGCGCTTCTATGCTGCTATTATAATGATACCTCCTTACCAAAATCTCATGTAATTAACACACATACTAAATGAGTTTTGGTGGCTTTGCTTTTTAATTAGAAGCAAAGACCTCTGGTTTTGAGTAATGCAGATGACAAAGCTTGGGAATACAGCTGCTATTATTCATGCTATATTTGTCTTTTTCTCATATCTGAAAAAAATCCATGGGAATGAAGGGATCATTTTGCTGGTGGCACACAGGGACACGAGAAGAGTCATTCACAGCCCTTGGGAGACTGGTGTGTAGTTGAAGAACAACACTTCCTGTGGCTCTAACTGGTTGCAATCCCCTCGGCTTAGCCCAGTTTCAATTTTAGACCTCCAGACAAATCTGTGTTTAATACAGATACCTCAAGTAAATAGCAAACAGAAGGAAGAAATTTAAAGGGAGGGATAATGATCATGAAATTATGCAGCTCAATGGCCTCCAGAATACAGGCTGGAGTGCTGGCCTTGTCAATGTTTCTGCTTTAGTTCCTCTCAGTTCTTTTATTGGTGTATAAGCCTCACTTAAATTGGTACATAAGTAATTTCTATAGATAGCTTTTAACTTTGTTTCTTTCAGATTTATTTACACACATACTTATTCTAAATTGCAACAGGTGGTTTTTAAAGGGAATGAGCATTGTCTGTGATGTGTACTGTCTGAAACAAAAACTCAAGTGATTGATAACAGTTAGAAACAGGAAAATACCAAGAAAGGAGGAGGCCTGAGGCCAGTTGGCATTTTGCCTCCTGTTCCACATGTGCTTGTACCAGCACAGATGACATTATTTTCCTTTTGTAAGTGGAGATTTACATCCCACACTTATGGCCAACATATGTAAAGGGAAGTGCAGGACCCAGAGATCAGTTGTCCTCTCGTGACTTAAGTTTTTTTTTTTGATCTCTCCAAGCAAGCAGATGTGAAGCTGGTCTCTGGGCTGAGGCCCATGCTGTAGATAATGGAGAGGCACAGCTGTTCCCTGCACCTTTCCAGCAGATGATCCTAATGGCTCCCACAGGCTTGTGGGGAGCCAGCAACATGAAAAAAAAAAGGAAAACAGCTCTCAAGAGGACACTTGTTTGCAGACATTTCTACAAAAAAACTTCTCAGGAGCTAAATTATAAAAGGAAAATGGAGTGGTTCCCTTCTCATGCAGCTAGGGCAGTCCCTTTATTGCTGATGTAAATAAATGGCTATCAGTTTAGCCAATGTTAATGTTGGCTTTCTTGGATCTGTCTTTCAGTAGTGTGGATGTATTTTTTGTTTTGTTTTAAGGCAAATGAGTTTGTTTTCCTTGTAATTCTCTGTTTTATTAACAATGCTATAGCTACACAGGGCATAAAAAGTAAATTGTGTGTTATTCTGTGGTTTGATAACAGCCTGCACAGACTGTGTGATATCTCTCCCTCTGTTCCCCATCATGCAATAAGCATTTCAGTCTGGATTCCTAAAGACGCTCTCTGATTTTGAGCAGACCAGATTTAGAAAGACAAATCTGAGGTCATTAGAACCTGACTCTCAAGGACATAGAGTATAAATGGTACCTTTAGCAGCAATGCCACCCTGCTTTCCAGAATTTTGTCAGAATGATAGCTAATACTTTTGCAGCACTCCCTTAAGGGGTATAAACCCACCTGAACACAGGGCACGTTGCCTGTGGGGTGTGATACCTCCTTGGTGACCACCCATAGTGTTGACCAGCGTGTTGTGTTCCCTTTTTTAGTTCCTCAGAGGCCACAGAGTTATTTTCCAAGTAGCTGTTCCAGCTCCCAGAATTCTGTGTGTTCTGAGGTAGAAATCCTCTTTGCTGCAGCACACACCAGAACCAAGTGCTTCTGCATAAATCGTGGGCTGTGTAGTATCTCTCTTTCAGGAGTATTGTGCAGTCCTGGCAGGTGTGACAAGGGGAAAGAGCCCATGTAACGATCCTGTGTCCAACAGGCCTTCTCTGGTTTCTAGAAGACTGGAGGAAAAGGCACTTTCTTCATCTTCTCAGTAGCACTGATGCAGCCTGATGTTTTCTTTTCAGATTGCAGTGCTGTGCTGGCAGTCAGCAAACCCCAGTGACATTGACCTCCTTGCAGACTCACCTTAAATGGGCTATAACAAACCACTTGGTAACAAATTATTCTTGTCTCTTGGGATATTATTGTTATGACTCTGGAGATTTTCCTAGGCCAAAAGGATCTACCCCACCAACCTCTGGACAGGTCAGGCTTGTAAAGAAACCTCAGAGAGACTGATTTTCAAGCTTGTGCAGAACCTGTTCACACCAGAAGTGCCTGTGGATTTATTGTAGCTTTTAGGACACAGATCAATGTGCTGTTACACAGATGTAGAGTTAAAGATGGTTCCTGCACTGTGTGGCTGAAAAATGTCAGTCCATTGACCTGAAAGATGAGTTTTCTTAAATGAGGCATGATTTTTTGACAAGCAATAATCCAAACTCTGGAAAACACAAAAGCATTGTGCTGATTTGCTAAAGATCAGTGCCTCACTCGGCATGTGTGAAAAGTGCCCTCCTGCCTCTGGATGCCCCGAGTATAAAATGAAAGAGAAGCATTGCTCTGCATGTGCTGGTGCATCCATGGACAGGTGAGAAGGGTGGTGAGGAGGGATCCTGCCAGGGTGGTAATCCCATCTCATTTGTTCTCTCTTCACAGTGCTACAACTGTGAAGAGGAGGCGATGTACCACTGCTGCTGGAACACCTCCTACTGCTCCATCAAGTGTCAGCAGGAGCACTGGCACGCCGAACACAAACGCACCTGCCGCAGGAAAAGATGAAAGAGTCGTTCCTCCCCTAGAACATCACCCCAATGATTGCTACACACAGCGGTTTTTGTTTCCAAGAAGCCAAAATTGTTTAGAATTTGCTTCCCATTTTGCACCAGCCTTTAAACACTTTTCGTAAAAGAAGTTTTGCACAAGTAACTTCAGTCTTCTGTTTAATGCTCCTCCAAAATTTTGTCGGCGAAATAAATTTAACATCTGTGGGAGCAGGTTACTTTAAATAATTTTAAACTAGAGGATTTGTTGCATTTTCAGCAAATTTTAAAACATTTTTAGGTTTTACAGAGATTTTAATCTTTAAAAACAGCAGATCTATAAACAAAAAAAATGATGCAAGTTTAAAAGCAGGAACATGTAAAAACTAGATCTGAATGTAAGAAGAACAGAACTGTTTCAGAAAAAACGAAGTATACTACCTTGATGTAACATTTATTTCTTAACCTTGTTGAGCTGGTTTTGTTCAGCTTAATTTTACTGTTTAAAGGCATTATCTATTGGTTATACCAGTGGGTACATGATTGAATTTAGGGAACAGGGTTGACACAGCAGGTGCTAGTCCTGCGTATTTTTTCTTAAATATTTCCCAACTGTGTTTTATTTTCATTATTTCTTTTCAATATATAACTTTTATAACAAAATATTAGCTTTGATCTTGTAGTTTAAAATCACAGGGAACTGGGGTAATCTTTTACTGAGCTGGATCTTAGAGAAAAATGAATATTTAAATTTTGAAGTTTGCACATTTCATCTTTGTCCTAACATGAGTGCTTGTAACAAGAATAAGAAAAGCCAAAAAAAACCAACAAGAAAACCCAACTACCTTTATTCATACTTGGAATTATGAGGCATAGAAATTACTTTATTGCTCCCCCCCTTCAGCCTCCCCAATCCAATGTCATTTGACCACCTATGATCTGGTGTCACCTGGTCCATCATAACTTGATAATAAATGGAGAAAAAGCACTTAAGTTTCACAGAAGCCGTTATGTTTGTAGTAATGGGTCATTGCCTAATAATGAGCTCCATCACTGTACTCAGAATGAAGAATAATGCATGTTAATTTTCTTGTATTAAAGATGCCGTGATTTGTAAAAAGTCTGTATTTTGCGGAATGTCTGGATTAAGAAGCATTACCAATAGGAATGGATCGATAGTTGAAAAATGATTTTCTTTTTGTTTGTTTTATATATAGATATATGAATTGCATCCATGTTCAGAGACAATTTTTTAAATAGATGTAAAGCTTACTTAAATAGCTTTTCTTTTAAAGTGTCTCCACATTTTAGTTTCTTTCAAAGATTGGTCTTAGACTGAGTCATATGCCCATTAATCATCCAGCTATTTTTTGAGAAGTTAGAGGAATAATTTGTAAATATTTATTTAGATCTTTGATATTTATTGAAAGCAATTACATGATGGAACGATGGAAGCTGAAGAATCAGGAGGAAAGCCTTTTAAAAAGTTTTCTCTAGGATTTGTCAGGGTCATTTTAAAGACAAAAATATAACTAAGACTTCTGTGAATTACCACTGAAATCCTGACCTTTTTTACTTACAGTGGTGATATAAGTTAATTGACTAGATACTGCCAAATATTGCCCCATATATTGCAGAAATTAAGTGGTAAGTTGATTGAAAAAAATAGTAAGTAGATGGTAACTTATATTACCACAGCTACATTATTGCCTGATAAATGTGTAATTAACTTTTGTCGCCTCTGTGTTGTGACTGTAAAACACTTCACAACTAAAAATCAATCTTGTTCAATTACTTTACAATTTCCAAAACTTCGATCCACCCCTATGAAAGCAAGTTATTGTGGAAATATTTTTGGTGTAAAATCATTCCAGAATATGTAATATTTAACTGATAGCTGCATGAAAGTAAGATTCGTGTTACTTTGGCTTTTTTGTCTCTGTTGACACGGTTGCACATTTCCAAGTTACTACAGCGTGAAAACTGTGTGTTTTAAAGAAAAAAAAAACAAAACAAAACAAAAAAAAAAAGGTTGTGACCTGGTTTTGTATAAGTTTTAGGTAAAATTACAATTGATTGTTTTAGGAATCATGATTTAAAAATAATTTTTCTGCAAATCATAAAGCTATATTAAAGTGTTGAGCTTAGCCACTATGCACATTGTAATTATTCATTGTGGCTGTCCAGTTTATGATGCATTCTGGCATTTTGTAAGCTGCTCTGACTAGCAATATATAGAGTCATTTAATGTGTTAACATTGGTTAATAAATGTATTTAAAAAAAACCTCACTGAAAGTGCCTGTGTTGATTTTGGCCAGTTGTCATCATGTCCCTGGGTGAGCATGCCTGAGGCTGCTGTTTTGGTTTGTCCTCAGCTAGAGGGACCAGGGCTGTGGATAGGGAGCTATGCCTGAACTCCCAAAAACATTGCTCCTGACTGGAGGGGAGTGGCATGGCCATGGAAGGGCTTCAGCATTTAATGTGACTCTCAGCACCGACACACAATCTTTTCAGCCTGTGCAGGACCAGCACACTCCAAGGGCTGTGGCCATCATGTTCTGGTTTTAATGTGAGACCCTGTGCTGCCAGAAGCCAGGCGGGGGCTCACAGAGCTTTTGCTTCCTCTCACCAGTAGCCCCACTCTGCCTCCTCCCTCACCCAGTCACCAACCCTGAGCCTGCACCTGTTGTGTATGTCATTAATAAAGTAATTCCACCTGGAGGGACTGAGAGGATTGTATGAATCAGCTTCAGCTGAGTGGCAGCAGGGGTTCTCTTGCCAAGGCAGTCCTGAGCAGCACAGCCTCTCACTTATTTGCAAAGGCAGGACTTGGTGCCAGTGAGATGCCTGAGTGAGCCGAGGGCCCATCCTGATGCTGCTGCCCATGGAGCAACATCCCACAGCCACACCAAGAGAAAGAGCCATCTAGAGGTGAGCCATGGGCAGGGTGGGTTATCCAGGAGCCCCACTGGGACTTTGGGGCTGCAGAAGGGACTGCAGGAGGGTAAGAGCTGGTTTCACTGGGGTAATTTAAGAATTTCCCTATGGGAATGAAGATCTGGCAAGATCTATGAGTCCCCAAAGATCCCTCAAAGTCTCTTTTATGATTTTACTATACGAACTTTTCTGTTCTTACATGGGCCAAATTTTATTCATTCATCTTGATGAAACTCAATCAAATGCTAACATTTAATTAATTAAATAATAATATTTAATTAATAGCATTTAACTAATAACCAGCATAGTGAATTATGTCAGCCAGCAAGGCAGGATCAGGAATAAGTAGTGTCTGCCTTGAGCTTCCTTCCCAGAGCAGCTCCCCCTTTTGATGCCTGAGGTCACCCTCCAAGCATATCATTGCTCACCTGCACCCCAGTGACAGAAATCCTCAGTGGAAATGCTCCCTCACACCCCTCCCCACACACATTTGCCAGTTCAAGTGACACCAGTAGGGCCAGCATCAAGATCAAACAGTTTAAATGCTTTGGACATGCCAAGGCAGTCATAGCAGGGATTGTCTGTGACATGTCATACTCCATCCCATGTCCCACACTGGGCCCTGTCATTGCTGGCTGACAAAGCAGAGGAGGAAAATTGTCCTTGCACTGCCCCAAATATACAAGTTTTCTTCCATGAGAAATCTCAGCTCCAGTGTTGATTTCTCTGAGTTCCTGCAGCTTCACCTCTGCAGACAGCACTCCTAAAGCATAAGTCTTAAACACTTAAAATTCTTACTGTTGTCTTTTCCTGTTGTTATTATTAGATTTTTTTAAAAATTATTATTTTAACTCTGGCTATTACTTTAATAAGGAGGAGCCATTGTTTCTGCCTCCTGCTTCCTTTAGGTGGAGTGAGCTGCCCAGCTCATGGCTTGTTTGCCTTTCCAAATCTTAAATGGCCAAACATGTGAAATTTGTTACTGGTAGTTAAGGGCTACCCAGTCAACTTTAGCTTCCCTGAGTGAGAGTACATATGTGATCTGTGCATATGGCTTTCCAAATGCTTTCATAGATCAAATTGTGAGGAGGTATCAAAACTAGAAAAGCCCTTCTTGCATTCTTTCATGTTAAGGAAATGCAATTGCAAGCAGAAAGATCTATCTATTTGTGAGAATACTAGAGTATTTTTGGTTTAAAGTGGGATGTGTTTATAGGTAACGTAAAAGGAAAGAAAAACCAACTGTCTTAGACTTCCAAACTCTATATTTTATCTTTTTAAAACCTATTTTCAGATGTCAAAAGGCTCAAAGGTATGATGGGCTCCAAGTAATACCCTTTAAAAAAGAAATGTTAGTTGCTAAAGGTTCAAAGCTGTAAAATCAGAAAGAGAACCAAGAGAAAATTAAATTGTTCCTTCTGCTCCCCATGTCTGTTCTTGCCCTGGGACCTCTTGAGTTCCATAACCCTGGCACCACTGCTAAAGTACAGAAAGATGCCTTTAGGAATGGCAAACAGCAAGGTAGAACTTGAAATTAAGTGCAGCGTCTGCTTTGTAGATAATTTGTACATAGAAGGGGACTGATAAGTGAAGATAATACAGAAGAAATGCCAAGGCAGAGTGATGTGTTTGTTTACGAAGCCACCGGCCAGTTACTGTTAACTCCCTGGAATGAAAGCTAAGCTGGCATGAAGCTTCAATGGAAATAGGATTTACCCTGGAGAGGTACCTAAAAATAAACCAAGTTCTGCATCAGAAGACACTGTGAATCTGGTTACATAAAATGCCTGGACCAGTGTTTGGAGAAGGAATTCTAGAGCAGGAAATAATATTTACTAATAAAGCCAGAGCACTTTCATTTTCAACTACCACGTTAACAGGATAGGTATCATTTGCAGCAGCCACTGCAGGTGGCTCAGGGCCCTGCCTGCTGCTCTGCCTCTCCTCATTCTTCCACGGAAAGAGCGTGTAGGAGCCAGCTCTGTGCCAGACCGGTGCTGAGCCATTATCCCACCACGCTTGGCCACAGGAATGTGCTTTTGTCCCTTGTAACAGAGTAATTGAGGTGAAAAATGGCTGCATTAAAACCAAAAGATAATTGGGGCTTTGCAGCCCTCAAAGCCCCTGTAACCAGGAAAGAGGGTTTTGCCTGGCATGGGCCACCCCTCCCCTGCCTTGACTGATTGGGACTGTAAGACCTGTGTGGGTTGGCTGTGCTCTTAGAAGGGGGTGGAATGAGGCATCCAAACCCCAGGGCACAGGCAGGGATGTCCTCTGCTGCCTGCCCTGCAGCTCAGCCCTGCCAGCAACACTGCCTCCTTCCCAAAGGAAAAGCACGGCCAGAAACTCTGCCATGCGTGGCTTATGTGCTGGAGAGAGAATTTCTTTGGCTGACACATCACTTGACTGAGTGACAGAGCCTTTCCTTGTCTTTTCACAAGTCTGTAAAGATCACGAGTGCTGGAAAGCCTTTTAGTCTTCCCCCAAAGAAAGGCAAGATGTGCAAGTCAGTCATGCACTTGCAATTCTGTTTTCCCACTGACTCTGGAGCCAGCAGCATTGTATCCCTGGGCTCCCCAGTGCCAGTGGCTGCTGTGGCAGGGAGCCAAGATCTTGGGAATTGGTGCTGGATGCTGAGACAGAACCCAGGACTGCTGAGCCCTTCCCACCAGCAGCATTCCTGCTGGCTCTGTGCCATATTTGGATGGGTGCAATGCTGCAATTGCAAGAAGTGCCCCCAAAACTTGAAGTTTCTTTACTGATAGACAGTGGGGGTGGCACTGGGATTTTGAGGCTGGGAAATGGAGCAGGAGGCAGCTCACACTGCTGGTCCCTGCTACAGGGACTGGATCTGTCCTGAAGTGCTGCACCAAGTGAGAAAGCTCTGATCCCCCTCAGGCTTGTCCTGGTGCAGGAGCCTCAGACAAAGCCTTAGAGAAAGCTACAGACAGTAATAAGCATTAATTGCCCCAGGAAGGACCTCTGCAGAGACAGAAGTTGGGAGTTCACAGCCAGAGGCTCCTGAGCTCCTATGTTGCCTGACACAGCCCAGCCTGCTGCCCTTCTGCCCTGGTATGACACCCATGCCCAGAATTCTTCTCTTTTAGCCCAAGGCTCCTGGAGGTACACTCTCTGTAAAGAATCAGCTGAAGAGATAGGACCTATTTATGGGTTTCTCTTAACAGCTTGTTCAGAATTTCCTGGTTTTTCACCTAATCTTGATCCTGCTCTGGACCTACCTGGGCAAAGGGAGTGTTGCCATCTCTCCCAGCTACTGCCATCACTATTTGGTGCAGCAAAGCAGTGTCTAGAGTCCCATGTCCCACAACAACCCTCATTTGAAAAGAAAAAAAGGCTGAACTTTGATTGAGAAACTCATTCCCTGGGGTCTCAGCTTGAGTGGGACATTGCTGAGCACCTTCTACAGGAGCCAGCTCTTTAATTCCTATTAACATGATGTCTCTATAGGGGTACTGGAGAAAAGAAGTGCAGAACTGTATTGAAAGGAGTAACTGTGGGATTGGGGTTAGGGGAGGGACTTTTTTTTTACTTTGACTTTCTTTTTCTTCTACTTTTTTTTGGTCTTAGCACCATTTTGATCCATGGTTCAGCTGTTTGATCCTGTGTTCAGAGCACGAATGCTTCTTTGCAAAGGCACTCAGAAAGGGCAGGGGAAGTTCTCCAGAGGATTGTTGCACAGTGAACATGACCCTGCGGGAAAGTTCAGCCAAATTTCTTACATTTATGGAACTGAAGTTCATTTCATGATCGCATCCCTCCAGTCTCAAAGATCATGTGCTGCAAAATGGGGCTGGTTGCCTCACTCGTCCCCACTGGGTGCTTCTCCAGTCTGATTTCCCTGTGAAATGAACAGAACTAATTGTGTCAAACTTCAGAAACCACTCCAAGATGCCTGTATAATTCCTAATGGGAACCACACAGGCACATTTAGGAAGCCAGGTAACACCTGTTGGTCTTTAAGGACCATAATGAAAATGCTCTCCATTTGATGCTCTTCCTTAGAGATAGAGCCAATCCATATAAAGGGTTGGACTTGATGATCTCAGAGGTCTTTTCCAACTCAACAGATTCCATGATTCAAAATAAAAGTCAAGTGTGGACTCGGTTTTGTTTTAAGGGGGTGACTTGAAGTGCAGATCTACAGTGAGAAAATGTTCTCAACATGTCTTCTAATTATTCTTCTTCTTCTTCCTGTGGTTCAGCATTTCCAAATCCAAATTGGACTTTGCCATGTCCTAGACTGACAGCTTGCATCCTGACTTTGTCTCTTTCCTGCAGATGCACTGGCTTTATTGTGCTGGTAGTTGTGACAGTGCCTGTGCCTGCATGCAGGCACAGCAAAATGCAGTGGCACCATTCGGGCAGCGAGGCTACTGCCCTGTCAGGTGATACACTTAAAATGGAGCCTCTTAATGAAAGTCTTCATTTAAGAAAATCTGGGTTTTGTTAAAAAAATTCATAATTGAGTGATCTATAATAGTAATTTTATTATGGCTTTAAACAGCAGTTAAAATCATCTTGTTCTGTTAAAATCCTGTGCTCCAAATGAAAAAAATACTTCCATCCTTTGAAGGAAAATATAACTGAGACTACATTTCATTTGCTTTTCCTTTCTCTTTGCTAACCAAAGAGCTGCAAGAGAAGGGAAGGGGAGAATCTAAACACTCTCCATTCAGTTTTTGCTGACTCCACACTCTGGACTGACAGGGTGAGCTGTGGGTTTCCATGATGGGTGTCCAGTGCCGTCCCCTGCAGCACACGGGCATCTTCAGGCTGTGCATCTCTATCCCTGCCCCGTGGAGCAGCCACCTTGGGCTGAGCCACTGTGGCTGCAGCAGAGCCACACAGGGGTGTGCATGGCAGACACCCTGCAGCTGCCCTGAGTGTGCATCTCATCCCAGTATGCAGCTACGAGGTGGGGAGAGAGGAGGGCATGTAAAAAAAAAATCCTTCTGAGGATTTCAGGGAAGTATCTGAACCCAAATGTTCGAGTGAGTCATTCTAGAAATGCTGATGAATACGTATGTCTGCAATGGAAAGTTTAATTCCTTTGTATCTCCTCAGCCACTAATTTCCTTTGGGCAGTTATTGGCTCAAATTCTTTTCTCTCTCTGCTCTATGAATACTGCCTGTGCTGTGCCATACTCCCCTCCTGACCTGGCTTCATGGAAATATTATTTTCTTTTTGCCTATGGCTGCTCTTCTCACCCTCATCTTCTCCCAGGACTTCCCTGCTTCAGTCCTGCCTTTTCCCTGATACAGACCTGGCTGGTTTTTTTTAGTTTATTGAACCATTTGGGCTGGGATAAACTCTGCCCTTGTTGTGCATATGTCTGTCCTCCTACCTCCATACATTTCCTCTCTTGGGTCTTATCCCAAAGGCCTTGGCTGAATTCAACAAGTGTTGTTCATCCCAGCCTCCATACTCGATCTGGGGCTGAAAGCAGACAGACTGTGTATCCCAGCAACTGGAGCTTCCGGATTTGAAATGCACTCACCTAAGTGAGAAAACTAAAATGTAGACCCCTAAAATTGGGTGCCTGATGCCAAGGGGTTATATGGTCTTAACTGCTTGTCCCTTACCTCTGCATGCAAAGTCTTCTCTTTCCCAGTCTTCTTGTCCTTCTACACCAAATGCTCTTCCTAAACCTGCCCTTTGTTTATGGCTTCCTCAATTGGTGTCTGTAGCCTGGTGGTTCAGTCCAGCTCTTCTCTCAGTGCCTCTCCTGGTATCTCTAAACCTTTTCCACATGCTGTCAGTCACACGTGGAAGTCATTTCCTGTTGTGGAGCTTCCACCAGCTTCATTCCCCTCCATGTGTCTATAAGCATCAATCTACCACAGCATGAAATTAAGACAAGATCAGCTTTGTGCCTCTAGGACCTGCCCATCAACTGGCCATTGCTGTAGAACATTTTGAAATTATTATTAGATGTGTTGTGGGATGCCTGGGGAAAAGACTTTGGCTTTCTTTTTCCTGTGTGGATCATAGAGAATACAATACTGCCTTGGCTTTGGGGAAATCTTGTTTATGCAGATCAGAAAGAAGAGCACTCCTGGTACTGACTTTGCCTGGCATGATGCAGCATGACCTGCTTAGTGAACCTGTGGCTTAACTGAAATACCACACAGTTCCCAGTCAAGACACGTGCCAGAAGGTGCAGAGATGGGCTGATGCTGCTCTGCTGTGTAGGAAAGTGGAGCTGCTGATTCAAAGCTGCTGACCTGAGTGAGGTGAAGCACAAAAGAGGCAAGACTTGAGAGAGTTTTTGGATCAGCTTTAACATGATGGCCCTCAAAAGAAAACAGGAAAAATATGATAAGGAGAACCCTAAATTAAGGTGAGAGCTTTTGGGAAGGTGGGCTGTTGAATTAAGCAATCCAGATATCAAAAATAACTCAAGCTGAACTTTTATATTTTATCCCTAACCAAAGTAATTAATTTCTACTTCCAGAATGCAGAATCCAGTTGCTTTTTTTCCTCTTTAAATCTCAGTTTTAAAGCAGAAAGTTCCTCTAATAAAACAAAGAAACAAAAAATTCAACATCAGGGCTGCCTCTTACCCTGGGGAGAGTGGGGTCCATTCCCTTTGGGATGATTTTTCTAGGCTTTACCTCTCCTCACGCTGCCCATCCAAGTTGCGGCCCCAAACTTGGTTCTCCTGTGACTGTTCATAAGGTGACTGGTGAGAATTTGTCGTTGATCCCTGTGTGTGACCTTCCTTCCCTGCCTTGACAGCAATGGTGCATAAAGCAAATTTTTGTGTTGAAAAACAGAAAGGGAAAGCTCTATGGTCTTTTACCGAGCTTTTTCCCAGTTCTTACCTTATAATGAATAAATTATACTGTTCTTACTGTGCATGATTGTTTTAACCCTTCTTTTTTTTTTTGTTGAGATTCCCCATCAGCTTTTGTTATAGCCCCTGTTTGCCAAAAATGTTTTTAAAATGTTGACTTGAAATATTTTGATCTTTTAAACACCCTAATCCAATTGCCATAAAACATTAAAAACATTTTTTAAAACGAAATTATTAGTAAAATTGAATCAGGAACTACTTGCTGTTCTACAATCCTCTTCCTTCTGCCACTCCTAACTTGCTCTCTTCTTTCCACTATTTTTGTGTTGCACTCTCTGCTCAGGGAAATTGTGGGTCCACAAACCTGCACCTGCCTCTTGTGGTGAGCAACCTGAAATCTGAGTCATCAGAGACAGAATTTTATACCCTGAAATTCTCAGAAAGGCCTCCAAAGACACGGGGACTCATAACGTCAACCTTTGAAAGAACATTTGGAAAATCAGAGCTGGGACCAAACCTCTTCTCTGGGGACCCTGCTGACTGGAGGCTGGGAATTCAGCTCTGAAATCAAGGCACTTTTGGAAAAGGCCAATGAAAACTGGCAGCTCACATTTCCAAAAGGTATCATCTGGTCTCTCAAGGCTTCTGAATCGATGGGGAGGTTCCAGCCCCACCTGTGTGACCAAGCACTAACCCATATATTTCCACTGGCAGGAAGCTCCAGCAGAGCTGCAACACCTGGATCAGTAACTTACTTAGGCACCTGAGTAGCAGCATGTCCGTAGAAAGACCTTGCAACAAAAGTGATAAGTGACAAATTTGAGGAGTTTTACAGTACTAATGCTTGTTATTGCTTCTCACAAAATGTTACCAAGCTTACAATAATCTTTACACTTTCAGCAAAAATGTGAACAGTATATTTGAATATATATTAAAAAGAATTAAAAAAACATTTCACAAAAAACATTTGTTGCCATATGAAAGTCTTTCAGCAATAAATGCCCACACCAGTATTTAAACATTGTTAAAAGTATAATGATTTGTACTAATAAATTATGCAACAAGAGAGGTAAACAAAATAAAATTACAGTATAGCTCTCCATGTTCCTCCACTGAGCATCCACAGCTCTCGGAAGCTCCATTTTAGATGACTAATTAAGAAACTGATATTTTCAGAGCAACAAAAATAAAAGCTTTTATTTGTTCATTTGAATATAAAACAGGCGTTATCACAGATGTACAAAGCGTACTGGTGGTTTAACATACAAGAAGGTTGCTGTCCTTTGCACATAAAAATTTTTGTTTGAATCTGTGATTGGCTGAGTTACATGAATTTCTCTAACCAGTCACCACACTCTATGAAATAACGCTGCTAACATTCAACTGATAAAAGGGACAGTCTTCCCTTGGGTAAAGTGTCAAGCAGGATTAAATATATATAATAAACAAGCACCATGAGGAATCTGCTCCTGTTTGATTAGTTTTGTGTTTAAATGTTCATTGTGTACCCTCTCTTTTTGTGCATGTGCATCGAGTTGATTACATGGTTTTGTCTGACTCCAAAAGCACAAGGTCACAAGACAAACATTTTATACATTCTCATGAATGGTTTATCTACAGTACAGTTTCTAATACAGAATAATCCTTCTTTATTGCTCAGTCTGATGGTGCTTAAATGTTTCCTTCCTTTTGCTTGCACAACAAAACCAGAAACTCAGTTTATCATTTCTCTTAACTCAGGATTTAACAACCACAGATGACAGGTTGCAGAAGAGAGCTGTTATTAACTGCGTTTCACAACTGCATTGCAGTTCTTTTATTCTCTACAAATGCAAAGTTGACTTCGTGAAGGTTAAAGTGAAGCTTTGAACGACAACAAGATTTGTTTTGCAGTACTGAGATCAGCGATAGCAGGACTTCACAAGTTAGTTCACACACTGCAATTATGTTTGTAATCAATCAACATCTTGTCTGAAACCTTACAACAACTTGCCATTAAGAACAGATTTTTATTCTTTTCAGGGAGCAGAAAATGAATTTGACAAAGTATGGGATTGGTCTGCAGAGCATGAATAGGGCTATTCACAGGACAGTGAGGGCGGAAAGGATGGTCTGAAAGAAAATGTGTCTGACGTGGCGAGATGCTCTGTACTGTACATGCAGACTAAAATGTCCCTACCTTTTAAAAAGATTTTTAACACCCAGCATTGAGACTCTCTTAAACGTGATATAAACATGATTACATTTGCCCTGCAACAATCTTAGTCATGCATATCCGGTAATGAGAGCCAGCACATGAACGTCATTTGGGACAATAAGAAAAGCATTCTTGGACTGCAGCTGGTAAATCCCACTCTTGATCACAAACAGGTCAATTCAGTTACAACCACATGAAGGAAGGGAAAAGTTTTAAAAAACGGGCACGGGGCGCAGGGGAAGACAACAGAACTGGGGAATCAAACCTCTCTTTTATCCAAAGGTAGTAAAATGAAGGCAGCTGTGATGCACGTTTTCCTACTCTTCTCCCGTGATGGCCTCAGGCTGCAGACCACGGGACTCCTCCTTTCTTTCAACAGGCAGATCGGATCCTCTGATGTTTGAATGTGTTTAGGGACTAGTTAGCAGATGCACGATTTGTGTCAGATTGGTTGTAGTGACTGTACGTTCCTCTCTGTTAAGGAATAAATTAAAGACCATCGAAACAATCGTTTCCTGCAAATGTAAACTGGATGCGTTGGCCACTGAGCTACATGTCCTAGCTGAGAGGCAAATTGATAACTCTGTGCAAATAACCCCGAAACTTTTCCTTATAGCAATAAAAACACCAACTAAAACAATGAAAAAAATTGTGCAACAAAGTTCTGCAGCTAGACAACAGTGCTATTCCTCAACCTGCCTTTTCTAAGTCTAACAAGTGTATGCACATGCCAGCACGAATATTTATTGTTGCCTCCATGGCAAAGAAAAGAAAATTATTGTAGTGCATTTTTAGTCTTAAATTCAGTCACTGCCTTAAAGGCAGCAATAATTCCACTTGCTGGTATCTAGAGGATTCTTTTTGACAGGGATACTTAGCAATCCAGGATTGCTTTTTTTTTTTTTTCCAAAAAATTTGTGAGTAACATTTGATTATCTACAGTGGGAGACACCATGCAAGTGACAAGTACTGCATTTTAAACTTTAAAATCTTTTGTCATTAGTGAATTTATATTTCATATATATATATTTGATGTGATACTATCCACTCAAGATAATACAACACTTTGTTTTTATATTAGCAAACATTTCAAGAGTTTAATATTCTTGAATGTTTTTTCTCTTTTATACTTCTAAAGAGATCAAAATAAATTAAACGTTTTGTACATAATTACAGAAGAAGTAGTTAACTTATTTTATCTTTTTAGTTTAGTACAAAGATATTTGCAAGCTCATTGCCGAAATACACCTTATTTATAAATTTCTTCCATTCTAATGCTAACAGCAAAGGCTCTTTGGCCTTTGGGCATTCAGCATCTCTGACAGAAAGCTGCAAGATTTCTAATTGAAAGGTGCTACTTTGGGTATTCTCCTCGTACCACTACATAGTTTTCTAAGACGTGGGACCTAAAATGGCTTAAGTTAGTAACGGATCTGTATTCATCAGCTTCTTATGACATATTAAAACAAATGAAGGAAACAATTATTTGTATTAGTATGCAAATTGTTTTAAAAGAATCCATTTGGAGGGCAGAATAAAAAAAAATCTACTTCAGCTTACTTAATGTAAAATACAAAGCCACATTTACTCAAAAAAGCAGTATTGTCCAATAAGCAAAAAAAAAGAAGTTTAAAATGGGCTTTTCCGACACACTGAAGGGCCTTACCCCATAGTCCTTCTTTTCTAAAATTTAGTGGTAAAAGAAAACATTTCACATTTTATTTCCTGCCAATCGTGACTGCTTTGAAAAATCGTAATAGAAACAGTTCCATTCTGATGAGTGTCAGCATCTTATCTGCACACTTTTTTAGTGGACACAAAAAAATTTTATACATCTATAGTAAAGTCCATGGAAGCTTTAAGGTACAAGACTACATGTTGTAGGCCACATAGATGGGATCTAGCTGGTCTGCCAAAAATCCATCTCGTAGGTGCATACGTTGTTTCTCTCCACGGGAGTTGATAGGAATTACACCAATGTCCACAACCACCACCACCCCTACAATCAGATAGTGTTCCTCCAGGACCACGTTGGTGACCAAAGGAACCAGGTCCAAAGCTTCTTGCTCTGATCCATCCAGCTCAACTACAACAACCAATAAATTTGTCCAGGTAAACACCGCACTGGAATGAAAGAAAAAATAATATTAGTGGTGGGAATTTTT
Source organism: Pithys albifrons albifrons (assembly GCF_047495875.1). Lineage (NCBI taxonomy): Eukaryota > Metazoa > Chordata > Aves > Passeriformes > Thamnophilidae > Pithys > Pithys albifrons. The sequence continues at coordinate 11,011,295 of NC_092464.1, forward strand.
TTACCCATTTAATTTTTACCCTTTTTTTTGCACCTTGGTTACCATTGGTTTCAAGTCCTTGGGCTCCTTCTGTGTGCTCAGCACAAAGTATAAGAAAGAAGAGAGAACACGCTGCAGGCAAAGGCAGAACAGTCCCATGAGCTCTCACTTTAATACTGCTGCACTATTAAGTATTGGGCTAAACCTTAGAGAAACTTGCCCATCCTATAAGGAGGTAGTTAAAAAACATGCAGTTCCCTCTGAAGCCAGAGAACTGCTGCAGCTCTGCTGTGTTCATAGAGTGATGTGCGTGTTGAGGTGCCTTCCCTGGGGTTTTTTGAACAGCAGCCCAGAAAAGCCAAGGAGGTTAAAAGAGAAGGGACCAAAAAGAACAGCAGGAGCATAGTCTGAGCTGAAAGATCTATGGGATAATCGCTGCCTGGTGAAGGGGTGTGGAGCCCTGGGAAGGGACATGGCAGAGTGCAGGCAACAGAGGGGTCCTTGGGCGGCCAGGGCAGGAGCATCCTCCTTGCACCGTGCTCAGCAAACACAGCTACAAGCCTTCTGGACTGAGCTGGCTGCTGTCCAGGCAAGGCAGAGTGCAGCACAAAAAAGCTCCAATTCTTCTGGACCAATTGGTTTCTGCAAAAATAAGCTGTGTCTCCATCTGTTTTATTTTGGCTGGTTTATTTCTGCTGGGTTTAAGGGGACAGGAGTTCTTACATTCTTGATTAACAGTCGAGATGGTCAAGGAAACACTATTATCACCAGTGTCTCCTCTTTGCTAAAAGAACTATGTAAGACCCCAGAATTGTGGTTAAGCCTTTGGGCTGAAGCAGGTCAATTTTGGGTTCTGCTACTGGGAACCTTTTCTGGCTGAGGATAATGCGTTTATCGTTCCAAACATGGAGGCTGGGAGGGTATCAACATCTGGTATATGCTTCCTGCATCCTCCTCCCAACATCTCCAGTGTCTCCAAAGCCTCTGTCATCTCACAGGAGGTTAGCACAGCTCAGCCATAAAGAGCAAACTCATTCTTCCTTGCCTGTCTTTAAGACACAGACAATGATTATTTCTTCCTCTAACTTATTTCACAGAATAAATACTAATATTCTACACATGTAAGTCATACATCAAGCCCTGCACTTTGCTCTTCTTTTCCTTATAAAATCAGGGGATAACTTCCCAGAACTGTCTTGAGCATAAGCATCTGAAAGTCAGAATATATTATGTATATAAGCCATCTTCAAAAAGAGCTACTTGCCCCAAGGTCAATGCTTGATTGAGAGAGAAGTGCACTGCTTTAGTCTATCAAGGCAATTCTGAAAATCCTTGTAATGTGGAAACACATCTTACTTTGCCCAAAATTTAGCTGTGAAAATGTGCTCTATGCTGATGTTTGACAGAATGCATTTTAGGGGAAAAGTACTTAACTTTAAAAAAAAAATTAATTTTCAGATCATGCCAAAGTAGTATTTGATTGAATTCTTATGTGCTTATTGATCTGGAAAACTAATGAGCAGACAAAGCAAGGCTGAGCAGGCCCCTTCTGAATTAGTACTGCTGTGAAATAATTTTTCATTTGTAATTATGTTTTCATTGACATTCTAGTAAGTTTTGATTGATGCTGAATATTAACAAAGCAAAGTATCAGTCTGCACAGGTGACCATCTCCAGAGAGATACTGGAATTTTTTATGGATTGCTGTACAAATATCTAAATTAGTAGTAGATATATTTAACAAAAAAGCCTGGAAAGGTTTTATTAAAATGCAAGTTAGCATTTGAAACCCTGTCTTAGAACTACGGCTAGCTTATTACTTGAGAAAGCAAATTACTTGGGAATGCAATTAATAGCAAGATTTGGGAGCAGCTCCCTAAAACATGGCTTAGAAGGAGTTAGTTTGTCTGAATTCAGAAGACTGATTCCCAAAACCTTCATGAAGCTTCTATTATGTCCCACAGCCATGGACACTCCCAAGAGGGTTTCAATTTAATTTAAAACTCACTTCATATGTCATGATTCTAATTCACTGGTGACCACTGTAAGTAAATGGAAATATTGCCCCTTATGTTCTCACTGGTTGAGATGAAGATACACTGGCCAGCATGTATCCCTTATGGATAAATAAATAAATATCAAACAAAAAATCTAGGGACCCAGAAAGGCTGCCATTTCTCTAGAAATTCTGGAGTCACACCCAAAATAAGCAAAACAGTCAATGAACTGAGCTGAGAATTGTTCTGCCTGCTGCTTCCATGTCACCAAATGCTTCAGGAAAAACAAGGCAATTGTTGAAACATCTGCAGAGAAAAAAGGTCCTAATTGTTTTCTTCTCCAAACATCTTGTGTAGCTTTACCTATTTGTCATTATCCAGAGAGAGAAAACCACTTTGCAGCAAATTTCAGGAATCTAGTTTGCTGCTCTTTTGAGACTTCGATGTTTCAATGAGTCAACAGTGTGCTTTAATTAAAACATGCACATTAGTTTTCAAGATACTCTGTGGAATTAAAAACACTTTCAAAAATGCCTGGTGTAGGTGTAAATTATAATCAAAACAGACTCTGACACTCTTTTGCTTCTATTAAGACAAAGGAGGTCCAGAGTCAGAGACTGTTGATTTTGTGCTAAAATTCCTTAAGAGAGAAGAGTAATTTTAAATGACATTTTAGATCTGATCCTCAATGACAGAAGTTGCCCAGCCCTGTGACATGTCAGTCAACAAGCCACTGCTTTCCTCAAGAGTGTCAAATGTTACAAAATGAGCATGTGTTTCTTGGAGGCTGTTTTTACAATCTATCAGCTGGACATACCCAGTACCTTTTGTTTGCAATAGGAATGGATGCAGTTAAATCATTGATTATTCTTTAAAGTGAAGCAACAATGGCCTCCTACAATGGTCTCCTGACCACAGAAAGGCATATACAAATGATATATAAAAAGAAATATTTAGCTGGCTATTATTTTGTCAAGGGATTTTTCACAAAGACAAGAGAAAGGTCTCTAAGAGAAGATGAAAGAAGTTATGTGATAGAAGAGAAGGACAATCAGGACATGAAATCTATGAATGAAAACTCCATGGTGGTGTCTTGAGAGAGCTGTTAGGCAGAGCATTGCTTAGGAAGAGGTTGGAAACTGTGAGCAAACCAGATGTTGTCCCTCTGAACTACTGTGTCTCCTTTTCTGCAGGGACCACATCAGAAACACATCTAACTCATTATCAACCTCTGTTTTTGAGGAAAAAACAACCCTTAAGACTTTAAATACTGGCCTTTGGGCAAAGGAAGGCAAAAATACAGAGTGTTTTCTGAACTCTCGTTTATGCATCTTGTACATTATTATTCAACTACTGGGAAGAGTTAAGGCACTGAGAATTATTTGCACATACTTCCACCTTCTTGACGAAAGACAGTGACTTTTTTTTCTCTGGTTGATCCAGCTTACCCCCAGCCCATTTTTAGTTGTCACTATCCCACTCAGGACTACCATGATCATGGAACAATAAGGATGCTCAAAGTGCTCTCAGCATCTTGAAAACAGGAACATAATTTAAGCATTTTTGGGTACTGAAACTCATAATGACATTTCTGCATTGTGATATGGCTATTTTACTCACTGCCCATGAGCTTATAAATGTAGGGGACACAAATCTCTGACAAACAGGTACTGCTGAACACACTGATTTATGAATCTCTGCCCATCTTATAATAAGGCAGTCCTTAAACAGCTTGATCTGAAAACTTTCCATCCACTGCTGTTACTGATCTGGCACATTTTCAAGGGCAATTTCATGACATTGGTGAAGTTTATATGAAGGCATGGAATCTGGCTCCATGTGTAATGGGGGCTGGTTCAAGACTGTACCAGCACTGATGATGCTTTAGGGTGGAGGCAGTAAGGCAAGACCTCAGTTACAGTCAGCCAAGCAACTAACTGCAATAATTGTAGCAGATATTTCAGAAAAGAGCAAGGTGTTTTACTAAAGAAACCAGTCCAGTTGCTGTGCTTCATTCACTATTAAGTTTCCTGCACCAGACCACACCTCTGCAGCCAGGACTGAAAAGAAAAATGGAGAGTCACGTCGAATCGTCACTAAATTGCTCTGGCTGTTGCGACAGGTTCATTTTGGTAGAAAGGTGACTAGCTGAGCTGAGTTTGCACCAAAACAAAACAACTACCTGACTCAGTTTTCTGATGCAAGAATAATGAAAAGCAATTTGTTCTCATGTCGGCCTCGAGAAATGATTACCTGCTGTGTACATCTGAGGATGATACATTGATTAAGACAACATCATTACTAACTCATTGATTTACTGCTTCAATTTCCATTGTGACCTTGATTTGATCACTGCTTTATTTATTAATAACCAATTCAAAAATAACAGTGTGTTCACTAATAAAGTTTATTAGTATATTCATTTATTTGAAATGTTCACTTGCTCACTCCTTCTAGTAACAATACTCCTAAGGCTTGAATTCTTATCAGTTTGCTTTTCCTGCTTAGAATGCACATCTCAAACTCCAAGATACAGCTACTAACTTGCCTGAGATCTGTTTGGCTCTGTCCTAATAAAAGTTTAATCTTTCACTTGTACTTAAAACAACAACAACAACAAAGAAACCAAAATACACACCCTGTCAAATCATCCTGAATGATCTTAGAAAAAACCGTCCTTTCTGATTAAATCTGTTTGTGAAAAGTTTCCATCCTAAGGATGCATTTGCAGCTGGGTTATAAATCCTGTGGTGATCCTGACAGACCATTTCCTGGATCAATTGCAATATCCAAGGAAAAAACCCAGACATAATAGATATTCCAGCTTTTTACAAGGGCCCCGGTGTTATATAATCCTTACCATTCTGTGATGCTCTTGTGTGCTCTAATTACAGAGGTTTCAATATCGATCGGATGGTACCTCATCCCTCGTAATTCCATGGCTTCATCTAATGCACCCACAACATAAAGTGCATCATGGCGTTCTGGTTGTAAGGGAAAAAAAAGTTAACGATTCTATTCTCCAGTACATTAAATTATAAAAATATTCACATTAAGAAATAAGGAAAATAAGTATAATATAATATCCTTGAATTTTTGAAACCCCAAAGTGATTTCTGAAGTAATGAGCATTTTCCACTATTGAACTGCAACGCAGAGCAAAAAACAGAAGAAAGATGGAAGGGCAGAAACATTATTCCCATTAGAAGATGACAAAGGTGCAAATATTTATTCAAAGACAGTGGCATAAATTCCTGTTTTTCTCCAAGGTGGATGCAGAACAAACTAATCCTTTTTTAAGGCTGTCTAAAAAGACAATGGATTCCTTCTTTCTCTCTGTGTTTTCAAAGAGAAGGGACAGACTTGATCCTAAAAGTACAGCTAGAAACTCTGTTTGGTGAACAGCCTCGACTGGCCAGCTCAGCCACTGCTGCTCGTGGCTTGTGCTCTGCAGAAAATTACAGGAAAATAATGTTTTTCCAAGCACAGACTTCGTGTGCTTGACAGCACTGGTTCACTTACATGTGTACACAAGACAAGCAATCTCATTAAAACAAGCAAGAAAATACTGTGCCTTCCTGACAGAAGCCCAAACACCCCATAGCTTCTCCTGCAGGATACTACTTGTGCTATGTTTCAATAACCAGCCCTGCAGGTTTAAAGACAAGAAGATCTGAGAAATGGACAGCTTCTGTGAATAGGCTTATGACAGAGGAATTATTAGAGGAGGTGGTGGTCAGAGTAGGGACAGGGCTCAGACTGCCACCAGGCTTTTTCTACCTGCACAAACATATTCCTGTGGACACAGCTGCCAGAGCATGTGATGGCAGTTTTAGCCACATTTCATACTTTTCAAGCACTGGGCACATTAAAAGTACCAAAAGGTGTCACTGGTGGAGGAGATTTATAGCACCTGAGGTGGAGCAATGGAAAAGCAACTGTTTCAGCAGAGAAATCTTGCCCTCTCTTTTATTTTCTGATTATTTTAACCAAGGTTATTTTGCAGTTCTACAGGTTTCATGGATTGAACAAGTCAGGTAATGCAGGGCAGAGATGAGGTGTCAGCCTCAAAATAATCTGGATTATTTGCACACACCTACATGATGGGAAAACTCTTACCTCCATTTGCATCTGTGAGTTCTGTTCTTCTCAGGAACCCCAGATAGCCAGTTCGAGCCCAAATGGTCTGTGTGTCTCCAAAGCTGAGTCTTGAATTAAAATGATCTGATTGCAAAGATTCATCTCCATAGATGGTAAAATACCCACTGGCGTTGTGAGTGCTGTGAACCCATATCTAAGTTAAAAGCAATTATACTAGTATTAATTACAGTAGCTTTCGAGAATGAAGCATTACTGAAAATTCTTGATGCAAATATTTTTAGTTATAACTAGAAAATACCATCTTTTAGCGCTGTTTCTGAATTCATAAGTGACTTAGTTTTAGGCACAGAGATCCCAGTCTAAGCTTGTTGGATTGTGGATCGGAGCCATGACAAGGGGAAAGGGACACTGGACTCAGGGCTGTGGGGACACCCACCTTGCAGCCCTCTGGCCCCAGGTTACACAAAGACCTGCTCAGTCTCCTTGAAGGGCCAAGATTGCTCTGAGATCTGCTTGGTTATGGTTATTTTTACAAGGACCCATAGACCACAGTGCTCTTTCCATAGTTTCCCCCTCCTGATTCAGTGTATTTACTTCAGCAGAGAGTTCTCCATGAACACCAGACAGACAGACTATTTTAAAGAGTGAAAGCCAGGGACCCTTGCCTATGGAGAAGGATTCATTTCATCAAACTCAAGGCATCATGGCAATTTTTATGATTTCAAATTAATGAAATTTTACAGAAACTCTGAAATTAGATTGTAGTTTTAATTATGACTAAACCTATTCTTCATTTTCTTAACTAGATTTTTAAATGCTTGAAAACAAGATTTTTTTCTCACTCTAATAAAAACAAAATAAATTTGAAAAACATACAGCCTTGCTCAACTCAGCTAATGAGTATAACTTCAGTGCGACGAAGCACAATGATTATAGAGAAGAGCACTAGAAAACCATCTAGGTGAAATTAGGCTAATCAATAAACTTACTTTTCATGTAAGTTTCCACCAGAATTAGTGAAGCACCAAGTAAATACAGTTAGCAAAGGCGATTTTTTTCATTTTTTAACTTGAGATATTATTAATATTTAGCAAGTGTGCTACTAACAATTTTGATAATGATACAATTTTAATAATGATACAAATATTATGCTCCACACTTTATATACCATAATGATCAGTAGAATTCACTATTTTCTGAACTGGACATTTGATACGATGTATTATAGGAAATCATTAGCATGCATGATGATAGCTTTACCTCTGCAATGTAGTTCAGAGCACAGAAAGTGCAAGTTCTCATGACTCACCTCACCAAGATGAGAATCTCCTAAGGGTCCCTTTGTTTCTGGATTAGCAATAATGATACGTACTCCTGGGAGGATCTATCGAAAGAAAACATGAGGCAGTAAAAAAGCAAGTACCAGCTTATGCAATTGTATGGTGACTCTTTGTCCCCAAAGAACCTTCACTAAAAACTAGAGGAAATCCTTAAAAGTTAAAGTAGACTTATTACATAAAAAATTAAAATAGTCCACAGATATAATAAATTCTGAGATGTCTGGGAAATGTGACAAAACTTCTCTTTATGAAAGCTGTTCCCTCAATATAAACTTCTCAATCAAATGTTCACCTACCAAATGGCCCCAGTCTCTCTGAGAGTACATACTGGGATAGACAACCCCCCCTCCAATACCACCCACATGAAACTTTGGCTTGAAACAAAAAGCCAGAGGCACCATGCAATCTCTCCAGAATGAAAACCTGCTAATGACCTCATGCAATGGGCATTCAGCCACTACAGAGATGGATGTTAAACCCTAAATTTGCAGAGCTATGGACAGAAAGCTGCATCAAGATCCATCAGGGGCTCTGTGCAGGACTGATGGCACCTCTTCCTCCCAAAGGCAGAGCACACTTAACTGTAGATCTTGGTCACCAGCACATGGCCAGACACTGCAGCCAGGGACAGAGCTGAGAGCAGCACCCCTATCTCTGGGAGCTGGTCTTGTGTCCCTCTTCTGTCCCCACAGTGATGCCACTGGCAGGGATGGTCCCTCTGAGGTGATCAATAGCCCACCAGTACAGCAATGGTCATGTCAGACCAGTTGTCAGGGCAGGTGGGTCTACACTGACAGAACTGCCTGCACTTGTGGCACATGGCTGTTTGAAGTGTGAGATGCAGGGGATGAAATGAAATACTTTCTTTTTGCATAAAAGAGGAAGGTACAGCTTCTGAGAGAGCAGTAATGCAGCAGTTACCACCATCGTGTTGTAACCTTAACAAGTAAAGGAAGGAAATCCATCTGCACAGCTGATAACGCCTTCCCCAGCACTACATCCACGTAAAAATGAACAGAAACAGGTAATTGCTGAAAACATTTACCATAAAAGGTACATTGAAATCTTCTTTCGGTACTTACTTTTCCTGACTCCATGAGTGGCAAACTATGTGGAGATCCTCTTTCAACTAAACGAACTCTGTAAAATACATGTAAAATAATATGCATAATACATGGTTGCATTTATTTGCTTTTCATTAACATTTCTTTCTAAAAGGAGCGGTTAATGGTTGTAGAGTTTCATGTTATTTCTGGAAGAGATGAAGCTTATATCCTGTGGAACATAATCAGACTCAGTATTTAATATTAGTCAAGACTTATGGCTGGGAAAATAATGAAAAAAGATGTGTGTGTGAACAATTTTTTAAATAATAAATTCTTCAAAAGTAGTTGGTGCCTTTTATTTAGTTTTGATAGACTTTTGTAAATGGAATTCTGTGCACAAATTTATTCACGACAAGAGGAATCTAAAATATTGATTTCCCACAGGAACATCATAAAAGCCAGGGCACATACACAAAAGGATGTGAGCTGAGTGAGCAACCACATTCCACAAGTAGCTGACAGTTAGAACTAAAATCATATCAAAATAACTCATAACCTTGCCTCAGCTTCAAATCTGCACTTGCAATCTTTTAATTATTTTCAATAGGCAGTGGTTAATAAACATTTTACTATTAAGAAAAATAATTTAATGAAAAAATGTTATTTTTGTGTAGGTCAGACCCTTTCTGTGAGTGTGGCTTTCTGGTCCTCTCCCTTTCTTAGATAACTTATTTTCCTACTTAATGAACAGGAATGTCATCTCTCCTTCAGTGGTATGATGTTCTGGAAACAAATTTCTCATTTAACCTTAGAAAAGTACTCTGCAGGGTAGAATGAAAGAGACTTTCAAGTCCCAAAATAGCTGACAATCTCTGCCAGTGGATGGCAAAGAAAATTTGGTAACATCTATGCATTCCTGTATCCTAAGCAAATAACTTAAAAGTTCTAACAACAATGAAAACCATAAACTTCCCACTCCTGAACATTACCCATAATCTACTTAACCAAGCTAAATCTTGGACTTGTGTCCAAACTCCTGTTCTTACTTCTTTCCTCCCCTCAGCTCCTGGTATTAGGAAAACAAACAAAAAACAATGCAAGATGCCTAAAAACCAACTCAGTAAAAGGAAAAGATGAAACATCAGAAGACAAGAAGACATAGCTAGGAGCAGATAGGAGGAGACCTGGATCCAATTGAGCTGATCATAAACTGCAGTCAGTTAGGAGCAGTCATGACAGATCTTTTTTGGACTGTTTTGAGGTCTTTTTATAGCCAGAGTACTGCAGTACTCAGTTTGGGAAAGGAGGGATAAGACACAGAGAGACCTGAGCTAGAGGTCCCTTTGGAGAAGAACAAAGCTTTGGCAAGTTCAGACCCTAAACATAAAAGAGATGAAAAAAGATAATCTTCTTTTTATCCTTCTTCCCGTCTGTCCCCTCCCCCCCTCCCCCACTATTTCTTTGCTCCAAGAGATTTCTATAAAAGGTGGGACTGTTGAGGTCAAGGCAGGAATACTGAATAATGTTCTAACTGCAGTTCTGGGAAGTCTCTCAACCTTGATGGATGGGGCATGGCTAAGCCCTGAGATGTTGCACATCCACGTGAACAGCTCCTTGCACTAACAGTGAGATACAACCCAAACACCCAGTGATTTCAGGCTGCTTCTCCAAGTCATTTTGAGACAAAACAGATGTAAAATGCCCTGCAAGGGGCACTGCTTGGAACAGGCACAATTAGGAAGCTGCAGCCTGATCTGCAAGGTGTGTAACAGGAACCACCTTCCAAAATTTGTTCAACTGCCACAAAACTCCCAGACTGAAGCACTCATTGCCACTTCTGTGTCTTACCTTTAATGCTACACTGTCCTTGTTTTACACTGTTGTTTACAGGTATGCACAAGTGCCTGTGTTTTCTACAACATTTTCTGCTGAGCCTTCCACCAGCTGAAGAGCAGTAGTCGTCCCTCCCCCCCCGCCCTGGATTTCCAGCAAAAGCAGTGGAGCTACAACATCCATCTGTTCATCCAGGGACACAGATACAGGACAGCAGAAACCCAGCCCACAGGAGCTTCACTAGACGGTGGGTGTGCAAGGCTAAATTGATGGTACTCTGTAATGGGCACACCTACATCAGCCATGCTTGTGTTGCTGTTTGAATGGCAGCCAAATCATAGGTATTTAGGACTATTCAGAATTGGTTTTAAAAATAACCCTGTGCATATTGAAATGAAATCAAATATTGCAAAAACCAGTTACTAAGGCCTATATATTTCTGCCTTTGCATAATATCTTTGTTCTGTAAAATCCAGATTAGTGGAGAAATAGAAAATGCCTTGAACTAAGGTTTTCCAAACAATTGACATCTCCAATCTTGTGACAGATATTTGCAGACAGGTCAGAACTTGTCATCATCTAAACCACTTGGTACCTTCTTTAACGGACAGAGTTATCTTACCTATTATTTACAAACATTTGTCAAATAGAAATAATCTTAAAGGACAATTTAAAAAACTCAATCATAAGCACTGTTAGGAGAGATGGTATAACAAAGATCAGAAAGTACTTTATATAATTTAATATAGGTTTAAAGAGAATTCTATTTGGATAACAGTAGCAAAAAATCCTCTGGGGCAGGAAAAATGTCAGAACTGTCCAGCTGTCCAGAGATACTGCTGGCTTTGTGACCTTCCCATCATTAAGACATGCCTCCATGAAGTGTTGCTGAACTCCAGGCCTAGCAAAAATCACATATAATAAAGTGATACATTCAATAGTCAATGGAGTTGACTACTGGAAATGAATCAACAGTCATAAATCTGGCAATCTCCTTTTTGCTTTCAGCATCTGTTCTTCCCATCTTGTTTTTATTATCACAAGCATATCCTCTTGTTCCCATCTCCACCTATTTCATTTAACCTTGTCTGATTTTTTAGCACACGATGATCCAGAAGGTGCAATTTCTCAGTTCCCAGCTCTGTTAAACCTCTCCCACTCTGCTCACCACCTCACATCCAGCAAGTTTCACAGCACATACAAACGGTATTTCCTGGAGGTTTTCTGCAAGGGCCCTGTTAGCACGCAAAACCTTGGATTTCTTTCTAAAAAGTTTTGTCTAAGCTTATAATCTGTTTGGGAACATGCTGTTAAACCTCTAAAAAATCCAAACTAACAAAAGATATTTTGCCACAAAGAGATTTCAAAAAGTATAAGTAAAACATGAGATTCTGATGCTACCAGCTTTTATGTGCATACTTAATTTTAAGTCTGTAAGAGTCTTATTAACTCTACTGGAACTAGATACCGTGAATAAATTATGGGCATTAGGCAGTATTTTTTAAAATTAGTTTTACTGTGCCTCAGAATAAAATAATTCAATTGTTCCCACTCTTCCCCAAGAGATTTCCATTCTTCAACTGACAAACACAGACAGTAGACACAATTGAAAACTTTGCTTCCCTCTTGAGTAAACAGCATCACTATCAAGGCTGGTCTGGCAGGCAAACTAAAAATGCAGAGCACAGGGCCCATCAGACCCTTAAGAACAACACCTCTGAATTATGGCTCCTTACAGCCTCCTTAGGACAATGTTAGCAAACCTTCTCCAAATTCACAAATAATCATAACGTGCTCCCAGGCAGCAGAGGGCCAGAAAGGGCAAGTCCTGTTTCTCTGCAGTGCTCCAGTGGTTCTTTGTTGAGAGTGAAAACAATCTCTTACACACTGAGTACGGAGCCTTCCCACTGCTCTCTGCTGCCTTCGAGTCTTGCTGGGAAGGGCAGAGGAGAAGATGGCAATAGAGCCAGACTGGCAAAGAGCCTGAAAATCAAGTGGATGGGAGACAACATGCTGCCCTTGGGCATGAAAACTACTTTTGCACCTTCTGGTGGTTTGCAGCCAAGCTGAGAGGAAAAGCATAAATGAGAGATCCAATCTAGGGCAGACACAGGGTTTCTCTCCCACTAAAATCTCTCACTGGATGGGAGACACAGAAGGTGTTTAGGAAATTTTTCACTATTGAGGAGCTATAAGAAATGATGATATGCAATGAATCTCTAATATTTACATAGAATAGTATAGGAGAGTACATTTTTCATAATTTTTTTCCACTGGTTCCTAAGAATTATTCTTAAAAAACCTCTCACTGGAGCTGTACAGTTGAGAAAACTGCCTGTGCTTCAAAGTCTGGCTACCAGGATTTAATAGGGAATGCAGCTACACCACCAGTATGTGCCAAATCTCTTTTCTTGCTACAATTTAATATATTGAATAGATTTCATCTTTAAATCAAACACCATAGAAAAGTAGGAATCTAACTTCAGAACAAAACTGGGCACTGTAATCACTGCACAGCAAAGGGCTAGCAAAATAGAGTAACAATGTCTTTCTGCCCAACTATCTTATATGAAACTGTAAATTTTATTTATGCTCTTTTTAAGATCTGGACCATTCGGTGATGAAAACTCTCCAAAACATACTGCACAGCTTGCTATTACTTCACACTAATCAGAGAGTTTGTCAGCAGAGCTAGTAAGAAGTATTGCTTTGGGAATCTGCAGGGGCTGGCGCATGCAGAGTGGTACCAACCATGCTCCCATGCCAAAACTGGGCAATCCTTCAAAGATGGCTGTGCTGTGGCTCTTAGAAAGACTTTGGATTCTGTGATTTTAAGAGAGATGGAAAGAAGCTATGAGGTCATCCAAGTCTTGCTCCCTGTCAAAAACAGACTGCTCCCTGCAGTGCACTTTTGAGTGTTTTGTCTAATCCTGTTACAGTATTTCAAATGATGGGGCTTCTTCCGCTTCCCCTCAGAGCTTTTTCCTCAGCTGAATTTATTTCAAATCCAGGAACCTTTTTTACTCTGCAATGCTTGGCATGAACCAGTCTCAGCTTCCTCTTGTTATTTCTAACTATCCCTCCATGTCCAATTCAAAGGAGCTACTCCCAGCATGCTCTTTCTTTTCAAGCTGAAGAGATTGACTTTTACCCTAACACTTGGCCAAACCCTGCATCTTGAACTTTTTTCTTTCCTTTATAGCCATTCCCTCAAGCTGAGCCATGGTAAGTGCTCTCCTTCTCCTTGTCCATGTGCCAGCATCTTCTGTCAGCTGGGCTTGGGCACTGGAGCACTGCACCTTCCACTGTCTCCAGCTCAAATTTCTCTGCCTACCCCCCTGACCCTTCTTCCTGTCTGGAGCAGTCTGTTTTCACATGGTGTTACTTTGCAGTCATGCCAGCTTGGAAGTCCAACTTTTTGGCTTCTTTACTACTAGCTATTTTCCACTCTGATTTCTTTCAGTGGCTGTTTTGGGATGCTGCCATTCTTGAAACCTTCAGCAACAAAGCCTAGAGGAAACCAGGTAGGATGTGATGAACATATAACCTAATACATATATATTGAAAATATACTGTATATAAGTCCCCTCCTTGCCCATAGCCTTTCTGTGGCAGAAAGCAACAGCCAATGGTCTCTGGTTTCATTCCAGGCCTATTTCTTAAGTCCTGATGATTGTCATCTTACATTAGAAATTAAACTTGTAGGGAAAAAGTAGATATTTTATCCTGAAAGAAATCAATGTTTTAAAATTATTTTGTGTACTAAACTGGAATGGAAGGAGTAAAATATGCACAGAAGTTGTAAATGGAATCTTAAAAATTTGGCAGGTCTGAAAAACGTTATTTATGTTTAATGTTCCAGGTATTTTGCTTTGTTTTGGAATGATGTTAATCAACTCTCCAAACAGAAAATGCTTTAACCATCATGAACAAAAATTCAAAAGTCAATGTATCTTGATCACCCTGAGAATTCTAAATATTCATTAAAATGAAAAAGATCTGTCAAAATTGACTTTTCTGAATTCAACCCAATGGTCCTTTCCCATGAAAAAAAAGAAAACCACCTAACTCACTAGGAATTGTAACCAAAATCTATTTGTAAGGCCTTTAATGGCAGGGATCTTTTATCTTGCTATATCCACAGCACAGAGACTTCCCAGTCCTGACTCAACTAAGAGGTTTTGCCATTAACAATATCTTTCAGATATATATTGTGTCCAATGCTGAGATGGTGCCTGAGTGAGACTGATGGTGGGAAAGGGCCAATGCAGTCGGTTCTCATTTTCTGCAGTCAGAAGGATGGGCACTGTAAGTACCAATGGGATCCTGGATTGGGGTCAGGGCTCTTTGACACTCAGGACTTTCAGTGCATCTTCTCTTTACTCAGGGAATTAAATGTTTCTACATAAACTATTCAAGAATTAACAAGTCAATTAGCTAATTGTACCAAAAAATGGAAATATGGATCAAAGAACATAAATTCTGCCTTCCAAAATGACCTACACGGTTCAAATAACCAGATCAGAAAAGTAGGAAAATTGCACAACTGAACACGTAGGCCGAAAGTAAAATGTAGACAATGAAGAAGTTTCCCTGCATCATCCTTATTTCCTCAGAGCAGTTTTTCTCACATCACATGATAAAATTCAGACAACAGATAAATACAACTGGCACTGAAAAAGGGATTTTGGGATTGAGGCAAACTTCAACCAACAAAATGAACAACCATTAAATCTTCTGTAAGTGTAGGACATATTTTAATCCTGTTAATTTAATAATCAACAAGAATTAGCACTAAATCACTTCCTTTAATGTAAGGAATACTTCACTATAAACCTAAATTACACTTCATGTGCCAAATTCCCTGAGGTCAAAAGCAAAGAGCTTCTAATTCTTCAGATGACTGAACAAAGCAGCAGGAAAGGCTACACAACAATTCAAGACAGTTCAGAAAGCTGCAAAGGGATCAAAATAAGGCAGAAACTCTATCAGGAAGGGAATACTTGAAGCTTCACAGATTAAAAAAGGCAGTAGCAATGTTATCATAAAAGACTATGGGAATATGTAAAAAAAAAAAGTCATGTTTATGTCTTTGCATACAGTGAACCAGGGCTCTGAAGAATTTGGTCTCCTGCCTTGCATGTCCTGAGCCCCTCCAGGCACAGCATCACCTTTCTCTGTGCTACAGGCTCATATTTGCAAAACCAGGCATAATGCTGCTCTCAGCTGTTATCTTTTTTATTCAGATTACAAACCGCCCAGGACATGGTGTTTATAACTAATTGTTTTTACAGCACTTTTCATAATACCAGTTGTGATCAGACAATTCTGTTTAATGCAATATGCTTTTTATATTTAGTAATGCTTTGTCTTCCCAGTTCTAATTGAGAGAGAGACTCCACATACAGGGAGAACTTTCATTATGATGAACCTGGGATCTGAAAACGTCCTCAACTAATGGAATTCAGCTTATTTATTGTTAACAAATTATGGAAACTATTTTAGCTTTGCCAATGAAATATTCATATTCTACATTCACAGGATGTAATCAAAGGTAGAATTTCTGAAATCAAGTAATCTTCTTTAACCTGTCCCTTTATCATGCTACAACCTCCAAAATTCCAACCACCAGCTGACTCACTCTGCATTTTTGGGGAAGAACTTGTAGAAAGTTCTACTTAATAACCAGGGTAATTTCCTGTGCATGGAACACCAACACATGGAGCTATTTTTCCAGCTGAATCAAAACTGCAGATAAGCACTGTGAAGAAAAGGTCAGCGGTGCTACGAGCAGCAGTGCCTTGTACTCCTGCAGGCACTGGAAAGAGAAAGTCCTGTCACAAGATACTTGCTGGGAGCCCTGGCTGAGCTTCTCAAGGCTCTTTGCTTAAGCAAACCATTCTCTGCAAACAGACACTCCTAGAACATGTCATATGAAAAAGGGTATGTGAGGCTTCAGGCAAGATATTGAGGACTATAGAAGGGAGCTATTTAAGAAGATATTACATCTCTAACCAAGTTAGTGACATATCTTTACATAAATAAAGGATGCTTTTACTGGTCTGAGCTCTCCTTCCCAAGACTAACCACTCAGTATTCCTTCAGCCAGAGACTTTACTGACAGGAGTATGGGAAAGCAGCACTTTTTGGTCCACTATTGAAAAAGTTGATCACTTTTGATATTTTAAAAGAAACACTATTCAGTGTTCTATTAGCAGTATATACCAAAATGAGGGAAAACAGATTCTGTTTCTGTAAAAATCAAATACATAATACATTCTATTTCTGAAGAAAATTGGAGAATGAGAATTGCATGTTATTTAGACACTCCTATAAGCTGTACAGCTAGACTCATGGCAAACTCTGGCAGAGAGGAAAGAAAGAAGTATGGCTTGTAGGGAAGAAAAAGGGAAGACTTTATAACAAATTTGCCTCAGAAATGTGAGTGGCCAGATTGTTTTATCAGTTCTCAGCTTCCATGAGAAGTATGATTGAAATAGCAACCTGCAACACCAAAGAACCTCAGTACCCCCAGAAGTGGGAAATCCTTTTTTTTTAAACAGTGTCAGACACTTTTAAGGGATAAATATGTTGGTGTATTTTAATAACCTGGAAATGTAATAAGCAGTAAAATTATCCACAGTATAATGATATTTAATAATTTCAATAAAATTATTGGAAGTTAAAACCTGCTTTGTAAAAACAAAGAAAAATGGAAACATTTTCCATTTAATTCTTGTACTCATACTTGAAGACAGTAACATGAATGCATAACTGCAGTACAACTGCTTCCCTGGAAAGCTGTGGCTTTTTGTTTTCTCTTTCTCTTATCTGGTACACACAACAGTATTCTTTTTCCCCTAAGCTCTCCAGGGAAATATAACTGGAATTTCTTGATTTGTAGTTAAAGCATGCTAAACCACATCCTCTCTCAAAAACTGTATTTAGAGCCAACTCTTATTGTCCTGTTCCACTAAAGTCATAATATTCTTATCCCTTGAAGATGACTTTATCAAGGAAGAAATAGACTTGCTTCAAGGGAGGAAATACCTCACTAGCTGGCAATCTTGCCTTAGAACTTTGTACGGCTCCCACCCCCATAGTTACTGGATGTTCCTCCCTTTCTCCTGCCCTGCAACAGAAGTTTTGTCTGGAAAAAGGTGTATTTCAAAGCTCCTTAAACAGGTACCTTTACAAATTTTGTTATAACTCTGGAACCTCATGCAGAAACACAGCAACTTCTTAAACAATATTCGCTTCTCTTCAGTTTCTCAGGTTATCAATTTTCTCCTAATCACTGACTATTCAGTGCACAGAGGTTGAACAAGTCCCTGGGTTCGTTTCCCAGCACTTCAGGTACAGCAAGAGAGAACTGTTCCTCCAAACCAGAGAGACCAGGTCTTCTCTAAGTCAGAACTGGAATGATGCTTATCAGCCCAAATTGACCTTTCTTTCTGAAAGACTTCTTTTCCATATATTTGAAACTGTGCCAAGGGGATTTTAGTAGTGTTTGAATGGCAGAAAGAAAACGAAATGCTGCTAACATGCCAAGGCCTGAGCAAAAACATGAAGGAGGGTTTTGCCAGTACCATGATAAATAGCTTAAACTCATAAATGAGACTCAGCAAGTTACTGGCAAAATGCCTAAAAGCCAGGCATTTCTACGAAGGGTCCTCAAACCCAACCCGCATAATTTCTTATCATATTTTTATCTTTCAGGGACTCAGGTTTTATTTTAAAGAACTCAGATCCTCCTCCTCTCAACTGAGTTATTTCTACTGACTTCACAGGGGTGGAAGTCTTTTCACTTCCATGAAAAAACTGTTTCTGTGATAACCAAAAAAACCCAAATATTGGAGTTACCCTTTATTGGGGTAATGTAGATTAGCTTAGTGGTGGTTAGAGGAGGCAGAGACAACAGGCTGCAGTGTGATTAGAAGGCTTACTGGAGACAAAGGACTTTATTTTTAGTAACAGCTTCACTTTTATCTACTCCTGCATATAACATGCCAGCACACTATTGGTCAGTAGTTTACTTAACATACATGGAAAGATTCTACTGGTTACAAGGCATCTACATTCTACAGGTGGTTCTCCAGTCCTTAAAGATGCATTCATCAATCACTGCAGACCTTAAGAGATCCACACACACACTGTCACCCCCACACATAAACAGCTGATGCAACAGACAGTCACAAAAAAAGGCATGGGTGGTCATGTGTGAAACTTGGAATTGGAGCCACCCATATGAGAAGAACCTTAAAACTCAGGATGGCCAGAATGGCGCTGCTGGAGGCAGTACTTGACAACTCCATTTGCAAAATGAGCTTATTGCTTTAAAGAATTCTGAGTCTGATGACATAGGAGGTCTGTGTTTTGAACATTTACCATATGTGTAGCACTTTATACCTCAGAATACTCCACCTCCTTTCCTTACCAAAACTCTCTGCAAGGGAAAAGATGGCTGAGTGTCAAAGAGCATAATAATAGATTTTAACTATCCCTTTGACCCCCCACAGTGAATAATTGAGGACTGCGATTTTCTTTTACCTGTGACTGGGCTCTGTAAGCTGGAAAAGAGCTGGAAAAACCCTGCTCTCCAGCATCAAGGGAGCACACTTCGAAGTTCCTCTTTTGCTACCATTGGCTTTCAAGTATGATTAATCAATTAAAGTTTCACTAAGGTAACTATTTTCCTGTCACTTGCCATCAGCATGTCTCCTTCTGACAAACCTCCCCCCCATCTCTTTTCCCTACTATGTGACTATAAATTGGTTCTCCTCCACACTATGGCTGTGCTGCAGAGCACTGCTGTGGCTACAATTTAGCCAACTATTTAACTAAGTAGTTTTTTTTTGCCTGGTAACCCTGTAATAAGGATATTTTTCAAGGTAGATGGAGTAGAAGCATTTGAGAATAAGGAAAAAAAGCTCCTGTGGCTTTGTTGCTTGGTATTACCCAAAACAATGTATACACAACATGAAAGTTTCAGTAAAATACAGAGGAGAAGGATAAACAATTGACATCCAGAATAAAAGTCTATTTTTCTGCTCCTGCATGAAGTCTGAAATGCTGCAATATATTAAAATGAAGCCAATGCCTTAACTGATCCCTTTTGACAGAGCCTGGATTTGAGTCTGGGCTCAGTGTATAAGTAATCTATAAAAATAAATCCTAAGTAACTGTTTTCTCATATCTTTGAAATGCTACAAGTGTGCCCTCTTTTCTTGGGGAATGAGATTCAGAATTTCCATCCTCTTAAATCACCTTTGTCAGGAAGACAATGAAGGACGTTAAGAGGTCTCTGAATACCCCCAAAATCCAAACAAAAAAATTGAGCTTAGCACTATGTACAAATAAGTTCCTAAGAAATCGTATATACAAGGTCACATTTTTTTTAAGAGATGCACTGATTTGCATCCCTCCAAGAGACATCAGTGACCACATGAGAGGACACCTCTTTGTACAGCTCCACAAGACTGCTTGCTTAATAAATAGAGAGGGTAATCAGGTTAAAATAATTGTTCTAATGATAGAGTGAGAGTATTTAAATGAGAGATAACGGATATCACAAGGCACATTGAATAATAGCCAGACTCAAAAATTAGTAACTTGAACACAAATATATCTTGGTACTTTTCTTGTCCTCTTAAAATAAACTTTGATATCAAAACAGATTTTTCCTTGCTCCACATAGGACAGAATGGTGGTTTTCATTTTTTTACTTCTTTATGGATAAGGTTTTGCTATAGAAGAGAATATTAGGATGCAAGGGGATGTTTATCTTTACAGGATTTGCATGAAATTTAAACTTTAGGAGAAGATCAATGATATTCCTAAGCCATCACCAGATGGGCCCTTCAGCTCACTATTCAAAATTTCTGAGGAAATCCTACATACAACATTTTAAATATGAAAGACACAGATACACAGGAAAAGAAACTCCTATGTTAAAAATCTGAGAAAAAATTCAAAGCAGTCAAAATATTTCAAATTTTTTCATGATTCCTTATTTATACCATCTTAGCTTCAAATTCAAGGTAATTTCAAAATTTAAATTGACAGATTAAGACACTAACGTTTTGAAAAATCTCTGAATGATTCTAAAAAAATATGATTTACGATCTTGGCAAATATATTGACACATGTGAAAATCCAGTCTGACCTGCTGCAGAATAATTAAAAATGTTTTTGCCTGGGGAAAGATTTTATAATCACAAGGTCTATCCTTAGTTTGATGAATTAGTTTGTTTTGCCAGTAAATGATTTTTCTACCAAGAACTAACCTGTTGTTAAGGATGAGGAGGCTATGAAATGTTTATAATAACATCAGATACATATATTTTCTGGACCTTTTTTAATTTTATAAAGACGTGCATATTGTTTTAGAAGAACCTGGATAAAAGGGATGATTGGTCTTTAAATTTACATCTTTACTGGTACAAAAGGCTGCAAATGTTATAAAAGCCAACCTCTTTCAAGTATAGGGTGTTTTGGTATGACGAGTAAAGGCTCTCTCTCTCTTATCTTCCAAGCACTTCTCAGCTTTTAGCATATTTAGGTATCTTGTGCTTAACCACTTGAAAAGCTTTCTGAGGAGAACATGCCTGGCCTAAAATGACGATGGAATGATTTGAAAACCAGCACTTCAGACAGCAGGAGAAGAATATGTATATATTTATTCTATTCAATTTCTTTTTTTGAGCGGTGAGGTGGAATAAAACTGTTTTCCCAGAGGCAGAGAAATGCAGCAATGACCTGACAGGGTGCTGATAGCTGGACTTGTGCTGTAGATGCCTGTGGACACACAGGACAGGCACCCGGAGCTGCTGGTGTGCTGGCACTGCCCGGCGCAGGGCCCGCTCATGCACCAAGAACCAGTAATGCACCCACTGTGCCTGCTGGACCTGAGCTAACCTCTCCAACTGCATGGCACTGCAGTGCAGGGGCACATCATCCACTTGGTGCATAACTCAGGAATCTTTGCCAATTTTTTGATTAAAAGCCCTGTGGGACTTGCCTGTCTTTGCTTACTCTCGGCCATCCTAAGCACACTCCGACTTTTAGAAAATCAGTAAGATGCCGAGTACAACAATACTGATGTCCTGTCACCAAGAGCAAGTCAGAGCTGTATATTCTTGCTTTTAGGAGGCTACTCAATTTCCAAAAAAAGGTATCTAATGCTATTTGAGACAGCACAGGGTGCCTGGGACATCTCATTAGTGCTAGCAAATACAACAGGAGCCTCATGGGAGACCCTGCTGGAGCAGCTGTAGCATCTAGAACTGCACTAGATACTCACAGTTAGGCAGTCAAGCCTTTCTCCAGTATCAGAACAGATGTCAGCCACTGACCAAGTGGTTTTACCCCTTGGTACCGGTTTACTGAACCTCCTAGTGAGTCCAGTACTATGGTCAGAGTCCCAGCAGCTAAACCAGTGGACTGGTGGCTGAAAATCACACAGAGTCACACACAAAAGGTGTGAAAAGCTCCACCCTGACCTATGAAGCAAATCATGAAAATCCAGTGAGAGCTGTGAGGAAACAGCTAGTTTGGTTGACCAACCACCCCTAGCTCTCCATACAGATGGTACATAGCACAGGTATTTTCACCTAAACTCCTATAAAAAATGACATATTCTAAGCTGTAAAGTGTGTAAATATGTAATTACCAGAAGAGCTTGAAACAGTTGTATTCAAACTTATTACTATTTTTTATAGATGTGAATAGGATTTGAATAATTTTAGAGATGAACTACAGCTGTTTTTTGAAGCAACTAGAAAGTGTTATCGTGAAAACAAAAAATTACATTCAGTCTTTCTCAAACTTTGGAAAACATATTCCAAAATATAAATTATGAAAAACATTTTCTCACATTAGGTGTACAGTGTAAATTTTTCATACTGTTGGGGGACTGGCTGGCCTGCAAAGACTCAGTGGGTTGTTAGTACATGGTCTCACATCTGTGTACAACAATCTTTCAGTTATTGTTAAGTAATAGGGACATTCAGTTCTACTAAAATGGTTAGAAGCAGCAAGTGTGAAGAGACTACGTCAAATAAAGCTGTTTTCTCCCCTAATTTATGACCCATGAATCTAATTCTAAATTCCACAGGATTGGGTAAATGAGGCACAGCTTTAATCCATCAAATTAAAATCTACATTACCACAATATGAGAATCATCTTTTATGTTCTGTAGAACTAGTCACTAAATATACATTAATACACTGCAAAGTCTGATTTTGATAATGATGCCTACTTCTCAATGACATGCTAAGGCAGGGAAATAGTATACCCATGGTTTAGGCAACTTTTATAAACAGCAAATTCCTCCATATATACATTTATTTTTATTATGTATAATTTTTACTAACTGTTCTCTTTCTATAGAAAAGGCTTTTATCCTTCTGATTTGAGTATGACCATGAATTGTGTCTCCACAGCACTGCAGTTGGTGGGCCAGGAACACCAAGTTTTTGTGCCTGGGTTATGCAGACAGTTGTAATCCCAAAGGACAGATCAAACATAAGTCTTATTAATGGTAACAATGTGTGCAAAAGAAATAAAGAAATGGCCAATCAAGTATCTTGCAGTTCCTTTCTTCTACCTGCCAAGCAACAAGAAAATATCTGTATGTGTATCTGACTTAACTACCCAGAGGATAATTTGGGCCTGTAGTACCCTGAGGTTTGCGCTCTGCAAGCTAAATGAGTCACTTTGATATAGCCAAAGTCAGTATTCACCTAAGGGGAGCAAATTCTCTGTTAAGCTTTTAAGAAGGATGAAAAGAACAGGAAAAAGCCCTATTTGTACAATGATTTTTTTAAGGGAACCAGGACTGGTAATTAAATGTTCTCCTTTTCCAGAATTCATAGAAAACGTTTTGTTTTGCTACAGCTTTATAGACTCCTGTTACCATTTTGACCAGAGTACTAGAAAACTGAAATATATGTGCATGGGTGTTTTTTAAAGTTACACTTGAAATCTCAAGTTCCCCTCCAATTGCAAAGTGGTAAATTTTAGCTCTCACTTCTTGTGTACAGATCTAACACTAAAGATGAAACTGGAAAATAACCCACAAATACAGAATGTGGTTGCTCACAGTGGCTGACGCCAATAATCCATCCCCTCATGGTGCTGCAGCAGTAAGAATTGCAGCAAGCCCCCCATGGTCTCCCCCCTGGCTAACAGCTGCCAACCCAGGAGAAACACCTCTGTGACGCTGAGGGCCAACAGGACTCCAATTCTTATGGACTGGCTAGGGTCCCCCATCTAAATATAAAAGTCATGAGATCCTGATGGCAATAAAGGCTGGGAATCTTGTTAGTCATTGCAGTGATGATGTCATATGCTTCAGTTTATCAATGGTAAAATTAATTAACCGACTAACATAGAATCATAGAATGTCTCTGCTTGCTGGTAGGAGTTAGCACAAAATGAGAATTTCAGAAGTTTCCAGGGTCCCTGAGGTGTGCTGTAAGTAGTTTTTTTGCTAGAAACTCTGTTAATTGTGTGTATTAGAGAAAAAGAAAAAGGTGGTTCCGACCTGTCATGCCTCAGTGCCCTCATATCAACATACACTGTGGTGGGATCTGGTCCAGATGTTCCCTGTAAACAACAACATCAGCTAATCAGAATCTGAAGGCTGGGAGGAGAAAAGAGTTTTACCCCCCAAATAACCAAACGTTCATTCCAGTGGTAATTATGCTCATCAAATGACAAGTTATATTTAAGCGATTCATCAATCAAAGCTCGGCTTTACAGAATCAGAACAAGCACTGGAAAACATACCTACCATCAGGTACTTGTTACCTTGGGGTTCAGGAAAACATCAAGCAGTCAAACTACTTAACCAACACATGTCAACATAGGTTTCATTTGCTACAAAAGGCCAAGTAATCAGCACATGGATACATACAAAAAATGTTAAACACATTTTGCCATATAAAGGAGGGCGGAAATCGCTGAGGAGACACAGTTTAATGGCAGAAGCACATGGTCAGGAATGTGAAGCATGGTTTACTTGAGAGTCCTCCATACATGCAACAGAGAATATACTTGAAGCTAAAGATAGCAAAGGTAGCACGCATGACATGAACCAATCTGGACTGAAGGTCTGTAAGCAATTATTCTGTTCCTTTTCAGTCTTCCACTGCATAATTTAAATCCTTGCTTTATGTCACAATGTTTAGTTACTTGAAGAGCGGCAGACTAATTTTAGTTTCCTTCCATGCAGAGATGATACAGTCTTTAGGCCTTTCCACCCACAGCTTTTCTCCAGTTTTGTAGCCTGCTATGATTTGCCCTTATCCAAAACTTCAAACTCATCACCACTGAACATCATGTGAATTCTCAATGCTCCAGGCTAGGGCTCTTTTCTCTGCTGCATACCTCATGCTACTGCTAAGCAGAAAGCTAGAAGAAAAGCACAACTTCATTTTGGTACACTGGAACTTTGGAAATTTTCAGCAGAGGAATTCAGCTAACTCGGGTAAACTTCAGATGCACAAACTCCTTTACCAGTTATTTAGATGTTTACTACTTAAAATAGCAGGCAACATCAACTCCCCATGACTTTTGTCCCATTTGGGATAGAGTACAATTTTTCACATTAGGAATGTCTAGGGCTAAATTTTACATTTCTGCAATGCTGGCTGATAGTTCCACAGTTTTTGAGCACCAAAAATTGCAACAGAGATCCACAAATTGCTAATTCTTGTATCTAAAGGGGAAAAGAGATACCACTATCAATTGATACTTACTGTACAGATACTGATTATGACCCACCACCACAGGAGAACAAGAGTAATAGAGCTGCACATGCATGTTAGCCTCTTTAGCTTGTTATACACAATACAAGATACAATATCCTCTCTAGCTATTAACAACACGATTTTCAGTCTACTACTAAACTCAGCAGTGTAACAGACTAGTGCTGAGTGGAGAGCTCATTTGAAATATATGTAATGTTAAAAAGAAAAAAAAACAAAACCAAGGAAAAATTGGTTATCTTTAAAAATAAAACTAAACCTGAATTGATTTGCAAAATAATGGAAACAGTCAAGTTTGAAAATCAAAGACAATCACTATGGTATTTATTATTTTCAGTGTGAATGAAATAGTTACAATGGACAGCAAATATTTGATGAAACCTGCATCCAGATATAGCTATACTGGACTTGTTTATAATTTCATAGAAGGATCTGAAAATCCCCAAATCTCCAGACTCAATTTCTAGTCTGTCCCACTGTTGGAAGCTGATAGGTGGGTATTGAGGGAACATGAAAATCCCCTACCTGCTCGGCCAGCTTCCCCAGCCTGTGAGGCTATAGCAGCAGGAATAGCAGGGATGGAGAGAAGGAAAGAAGGTAACACAAGACGAAAATAATAATAAAATATGGGAATGAAGGGTGGGAGAAAAAAAAAAGAGGAGAATGCAAAAAGCAGGGAGTAAAATAAAAAGAAAAACAATGTCAAATACAGGAATTTTACAAATTAACCATTATACCATTAAAGGTTAAAAAAAGTAAAAAATGAGGTGTCAACATTTTAGTAGAGCAACAGAAGAGACAGCTGTAGACTGCTAACCTTGGACAAACAGACTTAAATGGTTTTAGGACACTACAGACAATGTTGTTAGTGGAAAACGTGTCTAACGTATTGTATTTTTTTGTTGTTTTAGTTTTTGGACTCATTAAACATTGTGGGCCTGCTATTCTAATGCACATACATTGAGACTGAGTTCCAGGTCTGCCATTTCACTACTAAGAGAAGTTTGTAAGCGATGTCCTCTGGAAATCAAAAGTAAACTTTCTTTTTGGAAAAAGATAAAATTAGTATACAACAGGGAAAGACAATTACACATTCTTGCATACAGATTAACCTGATTCTAAAGTGAAATAAAATCAAGGCTTCATGCACAATCTAACTACAGGAAGACTATAAAAAAATGGAGTAACTTCATAGCCCAATAATTCTTCATTCTTAATCTATTTGCTATGGTAAACAATGTAATACATATAAAGAACAGTAAAATTAAAAGCTGATAAAAACCCATCAGTACTCCACCATGAATGATAATGAAGCAAAGACACAAAAAAACCCCTCTATGATGACTACTTCTAAGCCACTACCATCACGTGGAGCATCTAATACCAGATGGCTGCAGTAGGACTTGCCCTACAACTTGTGAAAACCAACAGCTCTGAAAGCAATGGCATCCCACATCCTTCTCATCAAACTTCTGAATGCCAGCAGAGTTAAAGACTGCAGCATCATCTGCCACAGCAGCATCTTAAAATAGGTTTAGTTTGGATGCAGAGGAAGATCTAAAAATATAGGACAGATCTGCTTATTACATTGATGCCCTAAAATAGTATTACTAATAATCCAGGTTGAACACTGCAGTGTAACTGCAAGAATGCAGGAGAATTGCTGAAATCCAGCAGTTACATAATTCATTGCATGTGACTACACTGCAGGTCCAGAAAGGGCTTTGAGAGTACCAGAATCTCATATGGCTTTTAACTAGGGAATGGCTTGAGAAACAGCAGTTGGAAACAACAGTCCTGTCCTTCTGCAGCCAGCTGCAGCTGAGATGCTCTGAATGTGTTTCAAAAGAAGCAGTCTTAGCCAAGACTAGAATGACTGACTCAATGTCTGTACACATTTATTTTGCAAGACAGAGAGCATCTGTAATGCTGGTAACAGGAAAGAAACAGCACAACTTCTGGTGTATCTGATCCTTACTCAGGATATGCTAGGTAGTGTTCAAAGAATCAAAGTGGGACAAACATAATTTTCTATCTGAAAACAAGTATATCATAAGTCACATTTCTTGGACTAAATAAATCTTCTGACCATGCGCAGCCTGCCACCAGTGAACCATCCCCTGTCTGTGCAAACCTTTGCAATATGCTAGGCTTTTATTCTCTGAGAAAACATTGCAGGTCTCACTGCCTGAAGAACTACCCCAACAAGTCAGCTGGAATGCTGACCACCTGCTAGGACTAATTTCCACTGAAGTCAAAGGCCAAGCTTCATGCTGTCCCTTACTTCCCTCCCTAGAGTTAAAAACCAGAAACTAGGCAATCAGAAGTCCTAGGAATGTAAAAATAACTGATGTTTTGTGTTTTGTTTTGCTATCTAAGGATGTGGCCTCAGTGTTTACCCTGAGTCTGTGGATTCCAGTGATGCTCACAGATGGAATTTTTGGTCCACACTTGACAATCTCACATACGCAAGCATAGCAGCTGGAGCTGTGAAAAGAACTTCATGGCATGACTCATAGTAAAGGTGGGAAAACAGAATCTGAGGGAACTCACCCAGAGCTATCACACACTGCTAAGTGTCAATCATACCTGTGACAAAGGGCATGGTCTCCTGCTGCACTCTTTGCAGATCTACCCTTTATTACTTTTAATATGGAAGAGTCTCAAGAAGTGTAATCTATCACTAAGTATAAAGAAGTATTAACTTTAATCCCTAAACTGACTAACAAAGATTCCTTTGCTAGACAGTGCGGAAAGGGGTTAGCTGCATATAAGTTTTAGCCATCTGAGGAGAAAGCATACAGTGTAAAGTAGGAAGTATCTCCTGATGGTGATGAATCCTATCCCAAAATGGACACCTAAGACAGACTGAATGAAACTGTCTCTTGAACTATTTTGTGATTCTACTGATTAGAGAGTATATGGGATAACTCACTTAACCTTGCAGTCTCGGTTAGAGGAGACATAAGAGAAGAAAGAAGAATCCTGCTCTCCTGCTCCATTTTGGACAGACTTGTTAGTACCTTTTCAGGGTTAACTAAGGAAAAACGAACAACTTATAAAAGTTTTTCCTCAACTGAAATGGAGTAGCAGGTTGAATAAAATGAAAATATTTATTTCAAGTGTTTAAATGGAAATTAGCTAAAATCCTAGAGAACCATCTGTGCTGTTGTAAGAAAAAGGGTACTTTTCATATCTATTTTTCTCTCTCTCTTGAGAATGCTAAGATGCTAGTTAATGAGAATTAAAATATGCTGGATGCAATCTTTTCATCTCAGAAATCCCTAGACCATTATCTGTGACTATACAGCCATGAAAGGTCAGATATTAATGGTATTTAAGTGCCTAAAGATGGAGGGGATTATTTACTTTCAAAAGCACATCTCTAAAAATCTAGTCCAAAATGACTACCTCAAAGGAAAGATACTAAATTTGCTCTAAATTAGAAAGGAAATAAATACAAATGACAATGTATCAGTCTGTCAGTGATCTCTATCCAGAAATTAAGATAATTTGGTAGACTGAGGCTTTTTTGTACCAAAGGGATTATCACAATGATTTTCTTTATAAAGTAATCTTTAATAAAACATTAAATTCTGCTATGAAGTCTTCATACATGAACACGGAGGCACATACACACCCTCCTTCTCTTCTTTTTGGAGAGAGGAACAGTAAAAGCTTTTTGGAAAAAACAGGATAATTTTCCCTTGAAACACTTGAATCTTGAATTTGTCCACAAAATTGGAAACAGAGAAGGTATAAAAGATAATATCCAAGTTGTGTTAGAGGCATTCCACAGAGAAGAAGCCTGGATAGGCTTTTTGCTGGTAAGGCTCAATAGCTGAATATTGATATATGTTTTGTAATGTGATTAGTAGACACATATATTAGGAAGTGCAGAATAGGCAAGATCACAGTTATCCTGTGGAAGATGGTGCTCCAGGAACCACATGCTGATCTCATGGATGACACAACTTGGAAGAAAAAAGCAAAAGCAGATGCTGTTGACTCAAACATCTTGAGAAGTATTTTTATGCAGTGTGAAGAATCCAGAAATTATAACCCATTTCTGGAACATATTGGAGACAATGTTAATTTCAGGAACAGTGTTGATCAAGAATTAAAATCCATTCTGTTCCCCAGCTGAGTAAACAGAGTAGTCCATAATCTATTCTGGAATACCACTACCCATAACCTTCCAGAGATCTTGGAAAGAGCATCCAGTCTAATTCAGTATCCAGTCTTTGGCAGTGCTACTGCCAGATATTTCAAAGGACGCATCCTCTATCTTTATATTCTCCACCAAAATGACATGTTTCGTGGTGATGCTTGTAAGTAAAATCTTTAGTAATTTTTCAAACACCTTTAAAACTTGCCAAACAACTCTCTGCTTAAATGTTTCAAGAACCATTTCCCTTAGAAGAGTAATGTCACTAAATATAGCCTGCCCTGAAATGGCTTTTCTTCATTCCAGCCACACCAGTCTTTGGACAGTGTTTTGCTTTTAGTTTGTCCATCCTATGGACTGAGATGCTGCATCTTAGTAGAACTCAACATTGCCTGGCACTAAGCTATACTATCAGCCAGGCTGTTTAACCATCTCACTCAAGGCTCTCATTCTGTGCTGTTCTTAAATTCATAATTAATTCGAGATTTACCCACTTCTATAGTTTGATTCACTAACTCTTTCAAGAATTTCTGTAATGAACTACCTAAAAAGGAAACTTCAGCTAAGGAGTTAACACAATCACAAGGAGATATGCAAAAAAGCCAAAATCCAGCTTAAGTCCATTCTGATTAGAACTTCCAGTTTTATTCAGTGTAGTCAGCTTTCCTGATTGACATTACATGGCATGGGAATATCCCAGGTCAGCCTGGAACAGCTTTCCTGGCTGTGCCCTGTACCAGCCTCTCTCCCCCAGCCTACTTGCTGGGGGCGGTGGGGTGGTGGTGCAGGGGGCAGACAGAGAAACAGGGAAAGTCATGATGCTTTGCAGTACTGTTCAGCAATAGCTAAACCACCGGTATGGTATCAATACTCTTTCAGTCACAAACCCAAAACACAGCTCCATATGGGCTGCTAAGAAAAACATTAACTCCATCCCAGGCAGACTGAGTACAACGTTACTTCCAAGCCATACTCTGGCATTCAACCTGGCTTACTGCTGTTTGTTGTCATTCCTTGACTTTATTATCTGTCCCAAATTAATGAGCTATAAGTGAAGCAGCCACTATGAACAGTCCAAAGACCAGTGCAAAGCCTGAAATGAGGATTTTCATTAGTGGCAAGCAAACTTCTGCAGCAAATTTGTCCTTATAATCTATTGCATCCTTTATGTCTGGTCCCTCCATGGACCAGAAACCAGAGAAGTTGATTTGTCTTTCAGAAGTAGCTCCACCACAGCTGCAGGGGAGAGATGACAGGCCTCAGATCTGTTTGCCATGAGGGTATGTCATCATTTCCTTCCCTCCCCTCTTCTCTAAAACTTTTTCTATTCCTGGAGCATACTTACGGTAGCAATTACAGAATGGCAAACTAAACAACTCTACCTCTAGGCCACAGAATGACTTTTAACCCTGCTCAGCTTTGCCTTGCCATACGCTTGATAATAACAACTAAAGACCCCTTATGCTGTAGGGATAGTCTGCTGGAGTCAGAGAGAAAGCAAGCAGTACTGGAGGTGTGGCACACCTCCTGTATTCATATCCTGGTAACATCCTGAACTACAGTCACTTTTAGGCAAGGTCTGATGAAAGCCAAGATTCTCCAGTGACATTGAAAAGAGCAAGAGGCTAAAGCAGGCACAGACATACTGGTCTGTGAAGAAGCCATAACCTGTATTTGTCATTGAGGAAAAGAATAGCAGATGTCTCATTTGCAGTGTCACTGAGAAGATGTGTTTGAACTTCCACAGCAAAGCAAGTATCCATGTTACACACATGAGAAATCCTCACTGTAAACCAGGGGCAACCGCCAGATTTGAAATGTGGGAGGTACCACACAGAGTACAGGCAGGTAGTGACTTTGAAAGGTTAAAGACATGGTAGGTGACCAAATGGATATGGAACTTCCCAGCCAAAGCAGCTACCACTCCAGAAGATGATTCTTTTAGTATATAAAAAGTTATTAAATCAGAAATCATATTACACCTGAGTAGGACAACTATGGCACTATTACAAGAATAATACATGAAATTCTGAAACCAGATTTGGAAAGACAGAAGAAGATCAAGAGTCATAAAAAGGAGATACAAATCAGGAAGGCAAGTAATGAATGTAACAAAATTTAAAAAAGGCTCAATATAATGCCAGATAAATTTAAACTAGAAATATGGCAAAAACTGAACACCTTAAAGAAAGGTGAGTTAACTTTCATCACCCAACATTCTGAAAGATCAAATGATACACTCTAGATCAGCCTAAAACTATTTTCTTAGTGTAGTTATCGCTGGATGAAAAACTAGAAACTATTCAGAAATTCAGACTAAATAGCTACAGTGCTCCATCAGTCCTGAAAATCATGACCTAATAAAAATTCCCAGAGAATGCAATTTAAATCCTTTATCACCCTGGGAATTTTCTTCTGATTAGTGGATTGAAAGAGAATGAAAAAGATGTAGCAAAACAATTTTCCTTTTTAAGCATTAAACTGAGTGCTGAAAATATCTATTTTGTTAACTAAGTAATGGCTGGAAGTCTTTTAAAAACATACTAAAGTAAATGCTTGGAAACTTGAGTTTACATGACATGACTGCATCCTGGTTTTGGAGTACAGAGTATGCATTCTGTCACTATCAAATACTTTTCTGAATTACTGCATTCATGGGCAGAATAAATGCTATGATTGCAACATGAGAGGGATGAATAGTTGACAAATTAACAGCAATTTACTACCTGTATATGCAAGAACATTAAATACCACATGCATTTTCTTAACGTGTCTACAACCAGGTAGCCAAAGAAAATACAATGAATGCTTCTTACAGAAAGCCATTTTCTTAAAATAACTTTGAGCTTAAGGAGTGAAAACGCTTACCTGCAAACATATTGCCAAGTTAACTCTACAGCCAAGTGATGTGCTGACAGCCCGTGGATGGAGACCAAGGTCTTTAAATAACTTTGAAAATGACTGAGTAAGAGCTATCCGAGGTCGTTCTTCAGCCACTACTACACAAGTCCTTACACGTGAAAGGTCCAGTCCCCTTGCCTAAAAAGAAGTTAATATGTAACAAAGGCCACAGATGGGAAGATTTAATACAAAACAGTAGCACTTCAGTGTATTATGCAGGTATTATAATTCAAGAGGACCAGCAGATCAGAGGCTACGGTACAATTTCCATCTTTCCTAGAGGCCGGATGGCCAGATGACAGTCTAATAGCTGTAGAAGAGCACACATACTTGCTTGTCATCTCAACATTAGCACATAGGAAATGATGGGTATGCTAATTCTAAAGGGAGGGAATGCTGTTTCCCAAAATTGATTCAGATGACAGTGAATAATAGCAAAAAGGAAGCAATGTCTAGACTTGGAAAAACCAATTAGGAAATTATTAACAGAGGATGGTAAAGACTGGAGACATTATAAATATCAGTATCTCAAAATCTAATTTAATTTGGTAGCACACTGGAAATTTCAGATGATTTCAGAAATTTAACTAGCTACCTGGCTTTTAATTCTGGAGGAAAAAAGGAAGATATACCCTTGTCTCCATACAATGAGGACAATCTAGTTAAAAAAACACAGTGCTTTTAAGCATGTGATTATTTAACTACAGGGGTCAAACCCACATTAGTTCTTCATATAATCAGAGTATTTATAAAACACTCCACACAATATAACACTCCTTGGGTTTCTCGGACATTTATCCCTCTGTTTCTCAACACTTGTCTATTAACACAGGCTGCAACAACAGATCAGAAAGCTTAGGTAAATAAAAGCCTTTCCTTGATGTTTAGTAGCCCTGTGATCTGAAAGAGTACGATTGATATTCATACATAGCCTCTGGCAAGGAATAACATGGGTTCTGTGGAAGCTGCCTGTGCCCTCTGATGATTTTCATCTCATAGCAGACATTTAGCAGTGCTGCTCGTGGCAGGGAGGCTCCCAAACACCACCGTGCAGGCGACAGGTTGTGCGGAACAGCAGAATTACTCACCTTCAGGGACTCCGTTTGCGACCCGAGTCCCTTAGTACAAAGCTCCATGACTGAATAGGAACAAAAAGTGTCTCTCACTTTGTACTGACTCACGGCAAGAAGCCACAGAGCAGGATTGGTCTCCAATTCCGAAGGAGGAATCAGAATAGACTGGTGTCCTGAATAAACGCTGTAAGACACAAGATTCATTACCACACACTAAACATCTGTGTCCGCAGACGTTTACAAGCCATGGGCACCAGAATATGCAGTTTATCCCAGCACGGGAAGAACTATGTAAATAAAGCCTTACAGTGCTCCACAGCTGCAGAAGTTTAACATGAAATTTAACTCTTTAGCTACACCTTCAGAGTCTGACAAATCATGAGGAATGCAGACAGAACATGCTCCTAAACTACTAATTTACTCAAAATTCCAGTGGACTTTGCAATTAGAGCTGTACCAAAGACAGCAAAATAGCTCAGTTATTAATGGTGATAATAAACAACAAAAATATATGTTGCTGACAAATAATTTAGATTGATAAAGTATCATTTTAAGACACCGTGATTAAAACTCAAGTGCTTAATATGCAAGTAACTTGTCTCCTAAAGCAAGCAAGTGGTTTGCAATAATTTTCAAGGGAATGAATCTGGCCCCAATATAACAAACCTTGTGGCTTTAGATTTCTTCTATGAAAGTTTTATTAACTTTTGAAATTCAAACAAACTACATCTCTTGTTTACAGGATATCCAGTGAGTCTAACTACTGAGAAAAGGCACTTATCAGTGTCACTGAAGGAAACAATTATGTTAGAACTAATTTCTCTGGTACCTAAAATTCTCCACAAGGGTAAAATATTCCCAGTTTGATGGCTTTATTTCCCATGGGTCCTATGCTGTTCACTCATATCACGCAGGCAGATTTACCATCAATTTTACAGTCCCCTTACATCTCAATTTGTGATCTGTAGATATTTCAAACTGGAACAGTGACAGCATAAAACCCCCAAATCATAGAAGTTCTGAGAAAGGACCATAAAAGGCCCTGAGATTTATGATGCAGAAGACAATTTCACTTGTGACTTGAAAACTTGAAAGG
Organism: Pithys albifrons albifrons; assembly: GCF_047495875.1. NCBI lineage: Eukaryota > Metazoa > Chordata > Aves > Passeriformes > Thamnophilidae > Pithys > Pithys albifrons. Next base: position 11,045,601 of record NC_092464.1, read on the forward strand.
CCAGCTTGGTAAAGTAAAGCTGATGTTTTCAAATCCAAGTGCCCGAGGTAAGACATGAAATGGAACTTTATTTTCAGGAATATGAGCATTTCTGTAACACTGGACATCAGGAAGCAGATACACACCTTTCCAATCTTGCAGACAGGCTGCTCACACAGGTTCCTTCCTTGCTGAGTGAGTGTCCCCACTCCCCCCAAACCCAGATGAGGGTGCTTTCAAAAGCTGTGCCACGTACAGGAAGGTTTGTGTGACCTGGATGTCTTCACTTGGTACGATAAAGGCATAAAAGGCGCAAAAGTCCAGCCACAATGGCAGTTAATAATCCAAACTGTTTAGGTTTCTGCTGCAGTATGAGCCAGAGGATGTCATGAAATATGTATGAACTACAGTTCAAACAATTTCATCTATCACAGGGCAGAAATTTTATCTTTGACTGCTTGTCCACATTTATGCCACTCTTGGTGATTCATGACCAGTGACTTGCCATGGAGCGATGTGTTCTTGGATACAGCTGACATAATGACTGTGGCACAGGGCGGTCAAATGAACCATTATGCTTTTATGGAATCAGAATAAAGTATGACTGAACCTTGAGCATGTGCTGCATAAAAATGTGAGAAGAGAACTTGGCAACACTACCTACATCTGAAAGGGGTATGCCCTGAGCTCACGTGACAGATCAAACCAGCCAGGGAGTAGTAACAGTTTTTACTATAAATATTACTGTGTTCTTTCTTTCTTAGTCAATTCTATTAAGTTTTTCAGAGTAGTAAGACCAAAAGGCCTTACTAATTCACAAATTTAGGGTTAGAGCCCCACAAACAATCAAGGTGTATGATCTGTCTGGTAAATGCATAATTCTTACAAACAGGAAGCTGTAACCACACAAGTAAGAACCCGGGATGGGCTCCAATCTGTACAAATATGGTATATAGAGATTCAGTATTAAACACTTCACCCTGCCCCCAAACTCCTCTAGTAGATGCAACCAGGTGAAAAAAATGATCTGCACAATAATGTTGCCAAAATGGTCAAATGTGGGAGAATTATTACAACCATATTAAGATCCCTTAAGTACCAATATTCAACTGGACAGAACATACCAAAATCAAGACAAACTCAAAAGAACAAATTTTATTCCTGCACTAAAATGTGCTCCAACAATCTCCACAGTAATATGGAAGAAGAAAGCTGCATTGCTGCAGTAGGAAAACAGAAAATTGATTCCAAGTGTATTTTACCAAGAAAATGTCCAAAATAGTGGAATTTGGGAATAAAAATTTACACCTAAGACAAATATTTTGCACCTCAGCAATACTAATGTGTGTGGGTGAGCTGTCTGCCTCTCGTGATGGTCTTATGGACAAGTAAGAAAGATACTTGTGTTTGCTCTTAATCTCCTACCAACAGCCATGCAGCAAACATGAGGATTTGGACACAATATAACCCATCTTCTCCAGACTGAGGAAAACAAACACTCTTATGATCAGACTGTGACTAAAAAAATTATTCCAATTAGACTGAAACTAATTAAGATGTTAGTACCTTTTCTGAGATTTTTTATGCCTCAGAAATACTGTGAAGTTCAGAATCAAACTGCAGAGCAGTAGGCAATACCTAGCAGGAATGAAACTTTCTGTAGCACAGAACCTCAGACGTGTGCTGCTCGTCTGCAATACCCAAACCTACAGACAAACACCATGCCTGGAAACCATGCCCAACACAGGCTTTTCCTATGGGGCTGTGGCTTAATAACCCATGCATATATTTTGACTTGCTAGAGCAGTTGGTGGAGCCAGAAGAAGAACTGCAAAGACATATTTCTAGGGTGAATGTGCCAGTTTCACAGCTGAAGCGGTTTATGCAGCACCTGGTCACCATGATGTCAGCCATAACTTGGCTCACCTCCTTGAATCAATCTCAGAAAAACTATGCAGAATTTATGAATCACTCTGAGCAACAAAATGTTCCCGATAGCCACATATCCTTGAAAATTCACAGGTTTACATTCCCACGTTAACCCCTGAGAAGTTGTATACCATCAATGTTTTGGTGGAGAGAAGCTGAGATAAAAATTCTTCTTTGCACAGCTGGTTGAAACATTTCTACCATTCTGGTGGTTTCAAATCACTGTGAGATGTTAGAAGGTGTTTGTTTACTATGAATGCCAAACATCACGCAGAGGACCATGTGCTTGAACAAACTGCAGTCATGGAAGGCAGCTTCGGAGGTGTTGGATAAAGCTAGATACTGTTCCAAACCTGTAGAAGTTCTGTCAATGCTGCCTCCATGTAATTCTAGATATGGTAGAGAGGTTTGGTAGGTTCATCTGGGCATGGTACTCTAGATCTGCTAGAGTTAATCCTGAAACTTTCATCTTACCTTTAAACACAATGGTTAAGATGGTTAAGCTGTCAGCTTTTCTATCCTCATACAGAACCAACAAAACAATGGTGAACACTGTGGCATCAGGGGGATCAAAGGGATATTAGGAAAACTTGGAGTTGTGACAATAACTTCTGGGATGCAGGTGAAGAGTAAAATGGATGGCTGAAGTGTGGGATCACTTTTAGAAATACTGTCTTCCTTTAGGGAACTGCTTAGCAATCTGGGGGGAAAAAGGTATTCATGTGATTCACGTGGTGGACAAAGCCCTGGATTTTGGCAGTAGGTGAAAAGCCTTGTCTGCCAGCAATAAGCAAGGGCTGCCCAAGGACAGGAATATTCCAGGTAAATGCACCAGGATGTATTTTGGTACCATCTGATCACAACACTGGCTGCACTGCCTGGCAGGCTGTTTTGGCAGCATGCAGACATGCCTGGAAGGACATCTTGGCACTTAACTGTTCCACTGAATCAGAGATTTACCCCATATTGTGCTGAGGCAGATTAAGAGTAAAGTCTTGAGGTTTTATTATAGTTCCAGAAATTTCAGCAGGTCAATAAACACTGACAAATGGCAATTGCAATTGCATTCTGGCAGACTACTGACCCGTCACTGCCCTTACTTCTATGTCCTTCTCAGGTGATATGAGCTGCTTTTCCACTTAACTGGAGAAGGCAGGTAAGAACAGCTGAATCTTGTAACTATATGCCTTTAGTTTGTGCTTTTCTACCGACGGTATCTGGCATTTGGTGATGACAGACAGGTATAGGAACTGGACATTTGGTAGTGCCCAAAACTGAGTGGCCATGCCCGCAATTCAAAGTCTGTGAAGAGTCTGCATTGCTAAATTAACCTGAAGGAGACTGAGCAAAAGTCTTCACAATCACCTGGACCAGAGCTTATAGGAAGGACAGCACGGGCCATACAGGACAGTGTTTAGGCATGTATCTCACTTAGGCTTCACAGGACTTGGACCAAAATTCAGTCTTCAGTTCTGGAGACACACTACACTATGTGCACTAAAGTGGGACTTTTGGAGAACAAGTAAAGGACGTCACACCACCTGCAGAGTCCAAAGATACCCAGTTGGCACACAGTGCACTAAGAGCATGACTGCACATGATAAGCTACCAATACCAGAGAGACAAGAGAGCTCACAAGAAGTGCAACTAATGTACAGCAAAAGGTCACTTTACTGCATCTTACCTGGAAAGCCTGCCTGGACTATTTCATGGCATTCATGCTATTTATTACATGGCCACTCTGGACCAAAAAATTTGGTTCCTCTGTTTCAGTCTGAGTCTCACTGACTGAATAAAATTTATTTAAAATTATTAATGTACTTAATTTTAATTTGAGCAAGGACAATTCTGTCTTCCAGTATTAAAAGTAGAACTGCAATATGAATTTGCTTAGCTGGTTTAAAGTAGAGACAAAATTCTTATTCTACTCCATTACTCAGCAACTATCAATTAAGTGAATCCTCACTAATGAACTGTAGAATGTTCTATTCTGCCCTACAGTGAGCGTTAAGATAGGGACATCTTAATTTCAGGAAGCATTTATGAACAATGGGATTTAGAATTCATCTTTTTTATACTGGAGGACATTTTTAATTTTTTTTCCTTTTAAAGAATGTAATACATTTTAAAGTGTAATGTAATACAAGTCAGAATACTAGAATCATCCTCTCAGAATGGATCAATGACATTATTAAACAGAAAAACACAATCATGAAGTACTCTTTAATTGAGTCACGAGTAAGAACCTGTTAAAATTAGGAAGTTAAGGGTTTGTAAACTCACATGGGGCTGATGGCTGCCACCACACCCACGACGTGCTGTTCAACGGCAAAGGTTCCAAGGAAACCCTGCTGGAGCATGCAGCCAGTTTAGAGGGAACTGTTCTTTTTAATGTATTGCTCTGCTTTGCAAGGTTTCTTTTCTTTATTATTTTATAACCTGTAGGCCATAAAATAATAAATTCTTAAACTATAAAAACTTTGCAAAACTATGCAATATATTCCAAACTTACCAAAGGGCTGGCTCCATGCTCCAGCAGCTTTCCTAAGTAGCTTTGACCTCACAGAATGGGGCATTCTGGGGCACCGCAGTGGAGCAGGCCAGCACAATCGTCTAAGTACCTACAACGGGGATAAAAGGTTAGTTTTTCTTTCATTCCTTAGTCAGAGCCTCCTTTGGTCAAGTTAATAAAGGGATTAAAATGTACTCATCATTTTCACTGCAACCAGGACAGGAGGTTGATATCTCTTCCTGGTGGGCTCCTAAAATGAAGAGTTCCTATTTAACTCTCAAAACCCCCTAACTGATCAAAAATTGAAGATCTAACTTCATTTCCATATGCCATTAGAAATTGTAATTTAGTCAAAGGGAGTGGCAAAAGACAATCATAATTTTATAGCAGAATTCTCTGAGATAGAAACCTGGGCTGAAATGTTGGGCATGATTTGGTTATGCTGAACCTCAAAGGGTAAAATACAAAATTGCCGTATATCAAGTTATGACAAGCAAGAGTCTAGTAAACTCCAGGATGTATTTTTCACTATCACATCAAATAATTCGCATTCCTAAAATAGTAATGAAATGGGCATTATGTTTGTAAGTGGAATTAATGAAGCTGTATCTGATGCCAGCTTTTTTCAAATGACAATCACAATTCCAGCAGCCTGCACTTTTCCTGGTTTAATAGGAACAGGAGATCAGTAGCAAAGAAGAGATTGACGCAATGGTTTATAAGACTAGAGTGTTGCTGGCCTGATCTCAGTTCCGTCAACTCCCTCGTTTCCTTTCTCTTCTTTGAAAATGGTATAAAATTTTCTTTTCCTTCTATAAGCTACAAAGGGCACAGGCACTGATTGCTTTTTCCCAGAGGCTGGCTGCCTTAATTCACTTGCCAGTCATAAACAATCTTCTCCTCCTAAAAGGCTGAATACTATCAGTATTGGGAAGGACCTAAGGGCAGCAAATGCTTATTTGTTGCAAAAATGGTTTTGGAAGAAACAAAAATTTTTGTATTCAGGAGAGTCACAGGCAGCACAAATTTACCTGGGTTTTGGACAGGTCAAAATTTATCTGTATTTTATGGCTCTTTCATGATGTTGCATATTTCTATGTACCAACATTATCCTATACAATAATACATTCCTTAGCTGAACTCTCCTGTGGTGCAGTGCAGTCCTTGCCTGGTCTCACTGAATGCACCATGGTAGATTGGGCTGAGCCCCCAGCAGAGTGCTGACATCAGGACATGCTGGAACACTGAACTCTATATAAGAAATATTCAACTGACTTTAAAAAATCATAATTTAAAAAATTTAACTTAAAACAGGGTGATTTAATTAAAATCTTAACATTTTTGAAATTTTTTTTTGCAGCCTAAATATTTTGGTTTTGTTTTGGGGTAATAAGACACTGAAAAAAATGTTTTTCAAAACAAAGGCAACTTTAATCCTTATGTAAAATGCAAAATAGTGTTAGGATAAGTATAGCTTAAATCAAAAGAAACTGATCAAGAATGAATAAGACAATACTCTTAATCTTTAGCCTACTTAATATCTAATAAATATTTTTAAAATGGCAATAATACAGGCCAATAGCCCACTTTTGAATAAACAGTAAGTGCTGAAAAGAAATTGTTGCAGTTGTTATCAAATAGTACTTCCTTCAGGTATTCAGTAAATTGGCACAAAGTTTATCCAGTGTATTTTTATTACCCTGGATTATCTTAATTTTTAGTAACTAAAAACAGCAGTACTGCTAAAACCAAAGAAGTTTCTATGGAGGGAGCAAAGATGTTGGACTCTCATATACCTTCATAAAAATGGGCTCCATTAACACTCCCATAGTTCTTTCCCTTTGCCTCTGCATCAACCCAGCTAACTTAAAAAAAAAAAACAAAAAAACCCCCAACAGATGGACCTGCTTTTAGCGCTGAACTGTAACTTCCCTGGACTACAGAAGATTGACAGAATTGGGAAATTTATGAAGTTATTAGCAAAAAAAGATGATTCACATTTCACCATAAATGTCTTTTTACTGATAATGTCACTACTGCCACGCAAGTACACACACTTCCATGCCTCTGCGAAAAGCACATTCCTAAGTCCCACAAATGAGGAAGTCCCCTGGTATCTACCCTTGCTTTTAGATTAGAGAATGCAAAAGAGGAGACCAGGAACTACTTCCTTAAGGTAATATTGGTAAAGCAGTGCTTTCATCAAACAAATTGAGTCAGACTCTGCAGAGACAGCAGTAAAACAGCAGGAGGTCAATGAGCAGCTGTGTTGATGCCCTGTACTTCTCAGTCTAAATACCTACGGCCATGCCCTGCTCACACAAACCATATCCTCCACACAGCACTCTCCATACAGCTTCCAGCAATTCCAACTGCCTATGGCAGTCCCAGAGGTACTGCCTCTTCTTCCAGTCCTTTCATCATTCACATGATCTGGCTTGCTGTGTTACAGTACAAAGGAAACGGTGTTTCAAAAAATGCAGAACAGAAGCCTCACCTGCAGAGGCACCAGAGGACAAACCCAAGTCCACAGTAGGGGTCCAAGCAGATCGCGACTTCTCTGGAGGGATAAAGCTCACACTGCAGCTTAATAGAACGACAAAAGGCACTAGTGGCTGCATGAGACATCTGAAAGACAACAGCAAAGTAATTAAAATGATCAACTATGTCATTTTCAAGACTACATCACGTGCTTAAATCAGTTACAAGATAAAAAAACCCAAATAAATATTGACTTCATGCTTCATATAATTTATAGCTAAGAAAACATAATTTTCCTTCAAGAGGGCATCCGAATAACTGTGAAAGGGGAGAGGAGACAGAATGAATGGTAAGTTTGAAGTGATTTAGGAAGAAAGCTGTGAGTGCTCTAAAGATGTGCTTCAAGCTATATGCAAAGCTGATGATAACACACTAAACTTTCTGGAAGAACAAAGACATGAATGACTGCAGGATCTGAATAAACCATTTTGTTGCTCATCAGTAACATACTTCTAAGTACGTATTTCTTAATAAAATAAATTAAAAATGCCAGTGCACTTTTTAAATTGAAGGCGATTTTGCCTGCAAAACAGTACTAAGGAGTTAATCATTCAGCAATAAAGACTCCTATAAATGTAGTAAAGTTTCTGTAATACATCTTCACGTTATCCAGCTCCTAGTTGAGAAATGGGGTCTCAATATCTTGGTAATAAAGCTCTCAGAGATAAAACAAGCAGAAAATAGAAATAAAAAACCTGATCAAAAGGAAATTCTCCTGATTTTTCTTCTAGTGTTAGGATGCTTTCTACATTCACCCATCCTGACTTAGAAGTCCTAATGACAATGGAAACAGAATAATACCTTTTAATCTTTATCTTATTTATTAGCAACAATAAAGTTACCCCTGTAAGAAATAGTCTGGGTGGGATTTAATTTACCTAACCTTTGATCTCTGCCACATAGGAAGCTCGTTGCCTTATATACTGCCAGAGTCAATGGAGGGGAACAGGCACTTGGAAGGTAAAATTTATTTGGTCTTTAAGTAAACAGGGGAATAAAGCTCCAGAAGTGACTTTTCCTCCATTGCCAATGACAGCCATAACTCAGACTGAACATGTTCCAGGTGATGCAGAAGGACCAGCTCAGAAGAGATGTCTGCACAGTGATCATTTGCAGTTTGCAGACATTAAATCTATTTTACCTGATTCAAGACCACTTTTTCACACAGGATTAAACTGAACTCTCCTGATACAGAACTGGTGTTATTCTGTGAATTTTAAACCATACTGCGTGCAAAGCTACTGAAAAATTTGAGAGCAAACGTGGAATCTACTACTTTCAAGATGATTACAAAACATTTGTCAGTTTTTAAAAACCACAGGAATTATTTAGTCATTTTTTAAAGTTAGCACCACTGCATTATGAATATTAACCTTGTGGCCTCTTTTGATCCTTCTATAATTATTTAATCACTAGTGATGATGTAGTACATGGTCACTGTTTATATAAACCTGCTCAGTCAGCAATCTGGAGGCTTTGTGACCCAGATATTAGAAGCTAATCAAGAATTCCTTGACAGATTTATCTGTAATTCCCTCTAGCCACATTAAGAAAGGCTCATCGACTTGCCCTGCTTTTGATTATCTTTGAAGTTTTCCAAGTACTCACTCTGCATAGTTACTAGTCATTTCTGCAAGTCTGATAAGGTGGAATTCAGACCTGATTTACTGTGGATGATTGCCTTTGAAACAATCGTTTGAGGCTCCCTTTAGAAGAAATGAAGACATTCACCCCATTCAAAAATAGATGTTTTAGGTAAGTCAGATAAATTACACCCTAAAAGTCCCTGCTTCTCTCTGTTGGTTATTGAGGAGCCCAGTGGCTACTCTACATCTGTAGGCATCGTAGCTATGCAAAGTTAGAAGGAATGAATGTTGCTGGAGTGTCCAATGTTTGACATCAGCCAGCTCAACCATTTCATCAGTCGGTCTCAAGCAGGTCACTTCACTAGCTCTGTGGTTCAGATACTTCATCTGAAAACTGGGAAAATGATGCTTTCTTTGTTTATAAAGTACGCTGATAGGTTCTGAAAATAGATGGATGATATCAAAGAGTATGAGGAGTTCCATATAGGCTGTGTGATACATCAGCAGAGATAGCTAAAGTAATTGTAATCCTTGGATATGCAACAGATAGGAGTAAGGAAGTAACAGGTAAGAATAACAGAGTTGTTTTACCTCCGCCCATGTTTTGGTGAAACCAATAGTGGGGAAATACATAAATTAGTGAACAAATAGAACAGATTTGATGACCTGTGGTTAAAGGGTTGGAGAAAAAGGCAGAATAGATTTAAAGAGCTCACGATGCCTTGGCTTATCAAACAAATCTATCAATAGGTTTTTGCTGCTTACTGTAGTATAGTGCAGTATAGTACCAGGTGAATATACCAGAGAAATCATCAGATCCCTTAATAGCATGAAGAAGAGAATATTGAAAACCAAAGGCCAGTAGCTGAGTTGCAGCAAGAAGGGAGCAATGAATAGGCACTGGAACAAGCAGATAAAAGATGCCTGAGTCTCATTTCATTCATAAAATGGAAATAACAGCTGAATAAGTTGAAAAATGCTTCTGGTCAACAAGCTAGTGGGATATGCACCGGGATACTGGAATGAAATGCTTAGGCTGAGAAGGGGAGAGGGGCTAAACCCACCACAGACAGTCCTGTAGCAAGTGCAGAAGAACTAATTTAATCTTAATGGAATCAGATGATGACTGCAAGGCAGGACGCAATTTAATTTCTAGTACCAAAAATCACGAAAGTTACAAATCAGGAACAATGTACCACTTGCCAGCTGGGCATGATAGCAAGAACGGCAGCTTTATCAAGGAGTCCCTACCTTTACCCCTGCTAGCATGCCAGTTGTGGAGACACTGAAGTCAAGGTAAGCAAGCGTTTCAGGGTTAGAAGGTTTGTAGATCTGTGCAGGCCGCTTCTTTGGCAAGTCATCTAGTGAAAATAAGAGAAAGAAAACATGTGTGTTACTCCCACATATGTATCAGACAGACCTCTGAGCACCTGACAAACACAAGGATAAGGAAGATAAGGAAGAGGGCCCCCAGTCTCAGTACTCACCTGTATCTAGTACCGGAGGCCACGTTCTGATATCCACTGCTGCTGCCGCCTCTCGCGACCGTAACAATTTACATATTAATTGTGTGGTCATTAAGCAGGCAGAGCGGCTCACCTAGAAATTTGAGAAATAAGTAATAATGCAATGGGATACTAATTAATTCTCCCATGAAAATGAGCAAGACAATCTTAATAGTAAGATTGTGACTTTTCCAACACTTTGCATCAGTTATCACCTAAGGAAATCAACTATCATATGTACACTAATTTACCACTGAGCAGAAGAGATCAGCTTCTGCTTACAGTAATATCATGGAAGTCAACCTTTATAGAGCATTAAAGGAAATTCAGAGCATACCAGCACTGAATTAAACTCTACTTACTTCCTCTAATCCCATGACTTCCCTGTATAGCCAGTCTAAATATTTCAAGCTAAAACTGAGCACAAACAATGCCACTGCAGCACCTGTCAATCCAATCACTGTCACTGTCATATCAAGGGTAATTAAATCTTACATTGATAATCTTAATCTGTGAAAATCTTGACTTGGGACAGTGAAGGCATAAAGAAAAAGGAATTTCAAGAGTCGGTGGCTCTCTCAGAAATTATATTATCTGGAAGTTCAGGTGGTTCATTAAAATACAGACTACCCATGGCTGGAGAACAGCAAGTGAGAGGTAAAGACATAGGAACAGTGGGAAGGAGAAAGAAGACATCTTAGCTACGGGTTAGCAAAGACTCCAGATGGGGCTTAGTTCAGCTATATTTTACTACTACCAGTTCATCACAAGAAACACAATTGTGTAGGCCAAATTTTGCTCAGAAGCCATTCTTACTGACTTCAGAAGGTTCTGTGTAGACATAAAACATGTTAGAGCAGGCACTGACCTCCTCACATCAGGAAATTTGTGTGATTGTGTTGGCAATGAAACATGAGCCTCAATATTTTAATTTCTGTGAGGCCATCCATCTCCATATTGAAAATCTTGTGTAAAACAAACCTGAGAGGTTTATAAGTCAAACTTGCATTAATATGATCAATAAACTTCAATATTATATTTAAAGTTAGTCTATTAAAGGGACAATGATTACAAGTCAGCTTAGACTTGACAGTTTTTCATCATGAAACCAAACAGATCCAGTTTAGCTATTAAACATCAAAGGAAAAGCAAATTGACATATTTTACATCACTTCTATATGTTAACAACTGATCTTTAAAAAATACTCAGTGCCAAAATATTAAATAATGAGAACTCTGAAAACAATAGGACAATTTCTCATACCTCGATTGATACTCCATGGCATTTGATGCCATAAGGAAAGCCAGAAATTATATCTCTATTACTTGTTAATTGAAAATATGAAAATTAATTAAAAATGGTAACAACACATTTGTTTCAACTTGTTTTTTTAGAGAATTTGAATTCCATTTAATAGATTAGATACTGCCAGATATGTGGCTATCTCTTTGTAATCACTTTATTTCCCTCAGAAACAGGTGTGTTGCAGTTACGTATGTGCAACAAAGACCAAACATTGTTAGATAAAGTCAAAATACCAAATGAAAGCACTGAAGGAAAAAGTCTGAGTAACACCTGCCTGGATGAAACAAAATACTGACCAACATCAACAGAACTTTGAAATTGTTTTGAATGCAAACCAATTAGATGTACTGAGCTGACCACAAATTGCCATCAGGTGAGGCTAAACTTCCCATGGAGATTTTTCTCAATAGTCAGTGTAGCACTGCCAGTGTCCTACCGTTCTTGGCAAATAGCCAAATACAAAAAAGCACTTCAGATATATTTCTTGAAAGGAGTAGTATAGCTGAGGCAAAAAGTGACAGCTCAAGTCAGCAGGTTGTGTGCTGTCAAGAAGCTTTGGTTCTGCAACACGCATCGAAGTCCAGGTTCTTTGGAAGGAATACAAATCTTCAACCCACACCACCACTCACTTAAGTTACTGCTCCTAAATGCATCACCCATTTTATCTACTTGTGCCATTTGAGGTGGCTGCTCACCTCCACAATCATCTTGACGGTAGGCAGCGTGGTTGCGATGTTCTGGGGATGTGGAGGTCGCACTGTTATTGGCACACAGCCTGCATACAGGCAGCCGTAAAACGCTGCAATCAGGTCTATCCCTGCACAAAGAACAAGCAAAAATCCTCCCCTGAAAATCAAACCATTTAATCACAGACACTTAATGGCAGCATAAACATTACTTGGAACTGAACTCAGAAGGTTAAAAGAGTGACTGAGCCCTTTAACAGATTACTTTTTCAGCCCCTTGTGAGTATTTGTTCAGCTTCACTGATTCCTTTCAATCACACTGTTTGGAGTATGAAAAACTGAAGGCAATACACAAAACTGCGGCCAGATATCAACGTTTAGGTGAACTCCACTTTGATGTTCAGGAACCTGTTTAAAAGACTGATTTCTAATGCTTAATTATATTCCTAAATTTACATTTATAGACAAATGAGAGTATACAAGAAGAGGGATGTCCCAGCAAAAGGACAAGGTAGGATGATGCTTGTTCCTATGAGCTGCAGAAAGAACATCTGGAGGTTCCATAAAATACTGCCCTTGTCTTGCCATTTTTAACCTCACATATGCAGCTCTGACTTATCTACCTAAAATTCTACAGTAAAAAAGGGAGTAATAATTTTGAAATCCAACTTCCAACATAACATTAGGTGTTGCCCTATAAAAATATTGACTACAGGTGATGAATTATGGACAGCATCCTTCAGGTTACTTAAGGAGGCTGAGCAGACAACAACACAAAGCTCCCTCCAATGCTGCTGTTTGATACCTCCCTGGTGCTGTACACAGGCTCTGATAAGATGACTGTAGGGGCTGTCTTATTCCTCCAGTGGAAAAGGATCTGCAGTACTGGTAGGTTATTGTTCCTTCATTCATGAGAGGTGAAATACAGAAAATAAACACTTAAGCTTAAAACACTAGTCTTTCCTGGAAAAGGTTTTCCTTTATTAGCCATCGAGAAATTACTCCTATAAACTACCAAGACATCATCAGTATCTTGCTATCCTTACAAACCAAATATCACAATACAGACCGTAAATCAGACTGTTTATTTCACCAACACACGTGAAATGCTAAAGATAAAAAAGAGCAGCACTTGATCAGAAATAATTTCAAGCAAATATCAAATATGCTACCAGTTAATGCAAAGTTAAAAGCTCTTATGCCAAGGCATGAAAATCCAAGACATAGAGAACTGTGGAGATCAAGGATCTATAGAGAAAATAGCAATTAAAATTTTGTATTTCTTAAACATCTGCTAGCTATTGATCAAATTTCTACTCTGAAAAAACCCAGTATATTACTTCCTAGTTACTGTTGCTTCATCCTCAGGAAACACAGCATTTCCAAGAGGGAATTCAACAGGTGAATCTAAGAACACTTAGCAGATGGAATTGCGTGCTCATAAAATAGTCTATATCCAGGAAATTAAAACAAAAGCTGCAATAAAATTTGACTGGTCATAAGAAACAAGTTTTAAAAACACAGGTTACTCTTAATCTGAACCCAAAGAAATAACATATATGCATTGCATGAAGAGAAATTCTTTTAAATATGTTTGACTAAGTTCAAAGGACTGTGTGTAAGGCAAACATTTTGTGTCTTGCCAATGAACATGGTTTACAGTTTGGTAACACCACTGATGCTGCACCATTCTAAAGGATCTTGATAGACTTGGATTACCAAGGTACCTCTATGGCAGTTCTTTACCTGGTGGGTAAACCAGAGCCACATGGTCTCCATCTTGTAAATGTCCCCTTTCCATCAACATGACAGCAATCTTCTCAGCTCGTTTATGCAGCTGGACGCATGTTAGTGAGTTGGCTATTGTTCCCTGCACAGGAAGAAAGGTTAATGTCACAGAAGATAATGCAACGTGCTGAAAGTCTGTTTGCCTAAGCACCTTAGAAATTACAGAGTGAGGTGCACAATATGTCATGTAATCAACTTAAATATAGAAACATTCAGCCTGAGGGCGAACTGCAGCTGGAAGGAAAAAATATGTTTGTAAAGCAGAGGAATGTTCTCTATTCCTTTCTCTTTACCTTCTGGCCTCAACAGTGTTTTTGCTCCAACCAAGGCAGTACGGGAGGGTGCTAATATCCTGCCCATGTAACCTGTACTTCCCTTGCTACACAGGCAGCTTTCCTGCTACAGCCAGGAAAGTGCCTTTATGTCCTCTGCAGCAATCTGGAGCATCTGTGGAGAGCAATTCTGAAAATTGCATTTTCTTGCCTGTACACTGGAGTGGAGCCAAATGGTACAGCAGAAATACTTTAAAGACAAGAGACAAAAGACACAGGAGAAAACAATACTTTGTGACAGGAAAAAGAATTAGTCTGGAACAAAAGCTACGCACTTACAATGCATATAAATGAAAGACAGAAGAAAGGCATTTGTTAAATTTGAATAACTCTGGTCAGCATGAAAAGGAAAGTGGAAAAGACAATATGCTAGGGAGCTTGGCTTTTTTTAAGCACTTCCAATAGTGCTAACCCAAAATTATCAAACAGACAGTGTTTTCAATTGAATAAGTGGTATGGTTCTTACATTTCCTAAATACATATATATGTATGTATATAGGTACACAAATAAATACACATTTAGAGAAATACATACATCTGTATCACAAAATTCACTACCACTGCAGACACCTCAGAAGTCTAAAAATGAATGTACAGGACAGACCAGTTGCATTAAGAGCTGGTCAGGCCAGGACTGGGTTGAGAGAAAGGAACAGGGCTGTATGGCAAGGGCTGCATCTTGGCTTGTGTACTTGTTCTGTGGAAAAAGGGGATTTCAGTCTCCAGTACTGCAATGATACACTTGGCACCTATCACAAGCACTAAGTTCACTTAAAAATAGTGAGTCTGAATAAACTGAGGGGAAAAAAGAGTAAGAATATATATATATACAACACACACATTAAAACAGAACAATGCATTAAAAATGCAACAAAAATATTGTATCGCTATCATTATTGAGAGAAAGCAAGGTCTGCTGTTTAAAAGAAATATTCTTTACACTCTATTTAACAAGGTAAGGAATAATAAGTGTTTGTTCTGATCACTGTTTTCAATCCACCCTAATTATCCTACACACCCCTGCAGAACTTACTAACCACAGGCTTCAGAGAGGAGAGAGCAGTGTGACAAAGGGCTACCACTGCAAGTTATGGCATGTTACCAGGCATCACTTGGCATTTACAGACTTTATTACATACTGCCAACAAAGAAGAAAATCTAACTCAAAATAAAACAAAGTAAGGGCTTAGCATTCCTTTAGATCATCCTCAGCAACCACACTTAGTGAATTGCACTTTAGGCAATTTTAATCAATCTTCTGATCAATGTGAAAATCCTTTCACTAAGAAAGTTTCCTCTAAAGACATATGCAGCTATATGGATGATGGACTAGAGATGGCTTCCATCTGTCCAGCTCTAAGTATGCCAACGTGACCTGAGGTCTGGGTGTCCTGCCACTGCAGACCTGCCAGGAGGAATATATTTAAACTCTCCATTCCTTTTTTCAAGAAATAGCCTGTTTGCTTAGCCATAAAAAGAAGGATCCTTTATATCCCCACACACATCAAAAGCACAGGTCTCACTGGCACAGAAAGAGAATTGTTGCAAATCATGTAAATTTGTGCAAACTTGTTTACATTTCAGACTTCTGGCACTTGCTGTCTGTGAACCAGTGGAAAGACAGTGTTTATACAAAGCACAGGGAAGGAAAATCCTCTTGTTGGACAAAAATCGTTGGCAAAGATCAGCAACTTGGGACAATTCCCTTGGGTCTTTTATATAAGCTGTCCTGAAATGTAAAGGTGTTGCAATCCCTCATGACACACACTAAAAACAATGTACTGCGCTAACTTTGAAATATTTCAAAATCTCAAAAAGCCTGTGTTACAGGAAAACACTAATCTCAGTGGACTTTTGTTAGTCATCCACTGCAGGATGCCTGAATGTTTTAGAACAAAGTGTACAATGCTCAAGGAAGACAAAATAGAAAAAGTTACAAATCAGAACTAAAATTCAAGATGGGAAATAAAGCTTGTCCAGGGTAAACCCCACCTGACTGGTCATTTCTTTCCATAAAATATTAAATCTCTCCATAAACCATTACATCTCTCAAACAAATTTCATGTGATAAAGTACTCCCCACTGGGAGTTGCAGAGAAACTGAATTTCAAAATTCAACTGTTTTTCACGTCTATGGAACGAGAGTTTATTTTGCTAATCCTTGTTTTGCACATTGGGTCCTTCTCTCCCACTGTTTGAACCCTTCTGCCAGCATGGGAAGTCTGGCTTTATTTAAAGCTCAAAAGCAACAGCCTGTGTGGAGGAGATGGGACAGCACATATCACTATCTCCTTCTCACAAAATCTTTGCTCCTAACTTATAAGACACAGAAATGCAATTCTTTAATGATGTGATATTGAATCTGTAAACAGCATTGCCTTTCAAGATTTCTCCTTTGCCATAGAAAACTTACATCACTACTTCATTATTTAACTGTCAGGCTTACACATTCACAAAATGTTAGCTATTAATCTGAATTTTAAAAAAGTTATTTAATGACTTATTGGTATCCTCAAACTGGGCCCCTCAGTTCAGAAAGGATATTGAGGTGCTGGAGCGAGTCCAGAGAAGAGCAACAAGGGTGGTGAAGGGACTGGAGCACAAGTCCTATGGGGGGAGGCTGAGGGAGCTGGGGTTGTTTAGCCTGGAGAAGAGGAGGCTCAGAGGTGACCTCATCACTGTCTAGAACTACCTGAAGGGAAGTTCTAGCCAGGTGGGGGCTGGTCTCTTCTCCCAGGCACTAAGCAATAGGACAAGGGGGCACGGGCTTAAGCTCTGCCAGGGGAAATTTAAGTTGGATATCAGAAAAAAATTCTTTACTTAGAGAGTAATCAGGCATTGGAATGGGCTGTCCAGAGAGGTGGTGGATTCACCACCCCTAGAGATTTTTAAACGCAGATTGGATGTGGCGCTGAGTGCCATGATCTGGTAAATGGACTATAGTTGGACCAAGGGTTGGACTTGATGATCTCGGAGGTCTTTTCCAACCCAATCGATTCTATGATTCTATGATTCTATGAAACTGAACTTTGGTACCAGCACTGTAAAGTGGTCTGGAGAAGCATATTCTGTAAATACAGGAAGTGTTCATTTCACAGAGATTCAAAAATTACTGCAGGTTTGAGAACCCATTCAAGCTGCATAAAGACCACATGGGCTGAGTCAACCCCAACTATACTCCAGGTAGTTTAGGAGGATAGCACTATTCCAGGCCTCTCCTCTCCTGCAGACCCCCATGGACTCCGTATATTTCCCAGGCTTGACAGGTATGTCTAGATGTACCATGGTGAGATGGTTTGATATCAGACTTTCATTCTCTCTGCAGTCTTGAGAATTATTGTTTTGCCCTCTATAATCATGCAGATAGTCTGTAATGGCCCACTTTTAGTAAAGCTAAGTTCTGCACCACATCCCAACACTAATTCATTTTTGGTAAGCAACAAAATGCTGTGCTGGGCTGGCACCTCATGTAGGCTATGAAGAGAGATTTATTAGTGATCGTCTGCAGACCTGATTGGATTCTGTCATAGCTCTTCTTCACTTCTTTTTCTCATTCTCATACAGTCCCAGACAGTCCAGTTTCAAAAACAATCATTGCTTTATTTAGGGAAAATGCTTTGAAAAGCCTGTGCTTTTCAAATTGGAATTCAGGATGGTGAGCACTATAAACACCACTATTCAGTATAGAAACAGATTTGAAACAGATTCAGCAGTATTGAAACAGATCTGCAGTGTCAGCTCACAAACATATATGTGGTGGAAAAAGAAATGAGAAATGTGTAAGGCACACTGTCTGATACAAAAGCAATCTGTATTTTGACAACTGGCAATGGTTATTCTCTTTTCCTTTCTGCCTCAGTGAACATTAAATATAACAGCTGTGTATTAATGGGAAAAGAAACAGAAAGGTCGTGTCCAGCCATAGCACAGGCAGGTGCTACTGAAATCCCAGTGTGCCATTTCCAGTTGCAGCCTGTTGGAATAATGACCTGAGCTCCTTACCCTGCAGTTGAGCAGCGTGTAGAGCACATGGTCAGGGGTGGTCTGAGCTCTCCACTGTAACACTTCTGACAGGAAGAGGAACTACAACAAAGCAGAGTGAGAGTCATGGCACTGAACAACATTTGGCTTTAAAATCCAGGTCACAAGTTTTGCGAGTTTATCTGTCTTATTTATGTGCTGCATTTTACATCAATACCCAGAAGCCCTAAACATGAATTAATTCTCTTGTCATCACACATTTACAGCAAGGTTCTTTTGCATGGTAGCCGTGGCCTCTCTGGAAGTGAAGTCATTGCTGGGATTATGATAAATTACTGCATATACTTCCAAATCAATGAAACAGGTCTTACTGATCTCTCTGAATTTAAGCAGCATTTTAATTCTTTAGCTTCCTCTCTTTTTCTTACTATAAATACAGAAATATTTATACAATTTAGAACTTACTAATTTATTTGCTCACATAAGTCCCCAAAAGAGCTGAACTTCAAGTTAATTTTCCAGGAATAAAATAACAAATAAGGTCCGGAACATATATGCAAACAAAATTTCCTGAACTACAGTTGAACTAGCAAAAATCATATAATAGAGGGTGATTTCTGGTAGAAGCCCCATTAACACTTTCCATCATTGTTGCTTTGTTGTCCTATGCAAACTTATTTAAAAAAAATGCAAGCAAATAAGATGCAGTGACATCCTCTTATATTTATTTTATATTTATCTGTAAAGGGGATACAGAAATATTTTAGTGTTAATTAAAAAAAGCCATCAACAAGTTCAATAAGAACAAAAACTTTAATAATGATATGCTGCTAAGTGTCCTGATGTTAACTAGCTAAATATAAGCTGTATAAGAAAAGTTTAGTTTACCTTTCTGGCTTGGTCATTATCTTCTATTTGCCCCAAATCTCTACCACTGGCCTGTGCAATTCTTTTTCCAGAGACCAAGTTCCCCACCATCACAGAGGCAGGGCCAATTTCTAGAACAAAGCAGAAACGTGCTAAGCACAATAAAAATCCTTTGCTTGTGGACGAAAAATACATTTTTTCTTTTTTTTGCATTACATGAGGTTTTCCTTATTGACATCCACAAAACCAAACCTTGAGCACATCTCTGTTGATACAAACTTTGGTTGTGGAACAGAAGTGGTTGGAAGATATGTAGGACTGGATTTATCCTCTCAAAACGTATCTAACTGAGCATAGGCTCCCTACAGCCAGAGATACAACTTGTCTCTCTTGATATGATGAATTTTTGGAAAATTCAGCTCCTAATGTAGTCATGTCCATTCAAGTGCCTCAAACCAGAGGGACAACATTTCTGTTTCCCTCTTCTGCTCCCTGGGCTAAGTTGCATCTGTATTAGCAAATCTGTAATGCCACAGACATGAAGTGACAAGGATTAGGAAGGCAGGTGGTGCACATGGTAATATATGAAAGCCCTATAGAATGAGATAGAGAGTGAAGATAAATAACTTCAGATGAAAAGAAGGTGTCATGACTGATACTTCTCCCTGAGATGGGTTTCACTGATGTTTTGCTGCTGCCATTAAAGGAAAGTACTTGTCTCATAAATACCATTTAAGTTAATGTTAGCATTTGTTTTCTGTTTCTCCAGCATGGATCAACTGCAATTGATACTGGATTTACTTCTAGTCTATGATGTCCAAGCTTTGTTTCCGTGATTGTTTGTGGTGTGTCAAAATATAAGATGTGTAAGTAACCAGATAATGTATATAAACAGCATCTACAGACAACTTTGTTTTAAAAATATGAAAGCAATACCCTCTGGATATGTCACAACAACACAAAATGGGAGAATGTCAGACTATCAGTTTGGTTTCTGCACTCCTGGCATTGCTTTTACCATAGTGATATCTAATGTATACATATCTATATGTATCTCCTTTGCACTGATCCTGATTCAGAGGTTACTTTACTTTGTGACTTTGCAACAAGGAAATACCAAAGTGAGAAGTGCAGTAAAGGCCTCATTGCTTCCGTTAAGTTAGTGGAAGTCTCTGTTAACCTCCGACATTCGCAGTATCCACAAATTGAATGTTCTGAAACATTCCTCCAAAGGCTTTAAAAACAAAAACAAGCTGACAGTTTAGGCACTGAATGATGGACAATCTCCGTATTCAAGATCCAGAGAATAAACCCACCTCATATTCTGAGGTGCAGAAGTAGAAAATAACCAACATTTGGTCTAATGTAGCTGAATTCAAGTCCTAAGCCTGAGGCTACAGATCCAGAATTCCTTGAAATTAATCCAAATACTATAATCTGCAATTGGATACAAAGTCAAAAATTTGCTAAAATTTGATTGTTCATTGGGCATGAGTAACCAGAGATTGGACTACAGCAGCCTACAAGGCCTTTCTTGGTCTCTTAAGACAGTGTCCTGCTGTTCCATTTCATCCAATACTCTTCATAAAGTGGCAGAACTACTAAGAACCATCTTAAAACTGATTAGGGTTTTCCCTTTAATATACCTGCTGCAAGAATAATACATAATCTCCCTCAGTTAGGTAGGGAATTCTTTGCTTTTCTTTATTCATGACCAGTTTTTAAGTATTTGCTCTTTGTCCAGCATTGTTATTTAGTGTCAACAGCCCTCTTCCTCTCTATTCCTACTTCAGAAACTGAGCCTTCAAATAAGCCAAGATTTTATCTTACTCTGTTTTGGTCTCAGTCCATCCTTTTTAAACATAACTGACAAGGAATTTACAAAGAACTCCAGGTGTGGTCTCAGCAGGGCCTTGTAGAATGATAAAAATGTCATCTTTATTGAATTAGAGTCTTCCCTTCCACTCCTTGTGAAAGTCCTTCTAGCTTCTGCCAAAACCAATGATGTCTTTAACACACATAGAATATTTAAGAGGAAAGCTGATCAAGCTGATTCTCACCTGCATTAAAAATCACTTGACTCTGCTCCAAACAGGACCACAGCATTAAGTCAGAGTCCCTCTGCCTTCATTCTTCTTACCTGGTTGTTTTTGCCTTGGTTTAGGCAGGTTGGTTACACAGGTGTGGGGACACATCAGCACGTTACAAGGATGCAGCGATCCCTCCAAGAAGAGCTGTTTGGTTTCTGACAGGTGTATTCCTCCCAGCGGCGTCTTGGGAAGTGTGTTTGCTGGTACGAGCGCTAAGCAGTAGACTCCCACTTGATGAATACTGTCAATAGCCTAAAAAAAAATGCAGGAAGTCGATTTTAATGAAAGGCTAATTTTTCATCACTCTAATAAGCACATGTTGTTCTGAATTACTGCATTTAACAACCCTAATAATTAACTGGCAATGGAAAGACACTTCAGCTATGTCAGTGATAAGGAGGTTCTTTTCAGTGGGAACAGGTGGACGGAAATGTTATTGCACTCATTCCAGAAGATAAAAAAGCAAACAAAAACCTGGTGATAAATACACAAAATCTATTAGGGAATGCTACCCAGTCATCCCTCTTAAGCACACATTAGTAGAAGGTATCGTGGAGATGTAATATGGGTTGACAGCCCATGTGAAACTGCTTTTGACCTGTGCACTTCTCGGAGCTCAAGTTCAAAGGATTCTTATCAACTTATCATCCAGTCCATTTTTCTGAGCAAGGAAAAATGTTAAATAACCCCTATACCCAGTAATGTATGTAGCTTATGAATAATTTTTTTATAAGATAATAACTATTTCACTCCTGATTACAGTGTAAAAGATGTTCAGGCAGGAATGGGAAATAACAATATAAGAGAAAACAGTGAAACTATCCACTTGAAGAAAAATCCGTTGAATAAAAATCAGAAAAATAAACATCTTTGAATGTTGTATCAACCATGTTCATTGCCTGAAGAGTTGATTAAACTGCATCACTTCCAAGAAAACTCTAACACAGTGTATCTCTGTAATTTATTGAGTTCAACATGAATGTCCACACACTTAGATTTTCTATACATATTTAAAGTAATTATTTTCCTTATACTGGCAGGATCAATTTCAGCATGCTAAAAAATACCTTCAGACATCCACTCAGACTGAGAAACACATTAGAAATAGCATTTCTAATGAGTAGTTAAATGTTCAAAAAATATAATTTACTTAACTGGCATTTTAATTTTTAACTGTGAGAAAAATGAATTCATATATCTACTGCCTTGAAGATACAATCAAATTCTGAGAATCAAATAATAATTTACAGTTATGCATGTACTTAAATGTAGACAATAAATAACTGATTACTTCTACAGACTAAGTAATGCTTTGCTTTTGGCTTCTGTTTGCTTCATTTCTTATTGATTTGATTACAAAATTTCATAAGAAAGAATAATAAATCAGTGACTCATTTTACAAACATTGGAGTTTTAGTAGGAGTAGCTCTCACTGCAGTATTGGAAGACCTCATTCTGGTCTACAGACACCTCACCTGAAAGACCAGTGATAGTAAAATACATGTGACAGCCACCACACAACAGCTCATGTTTCTGGCAGAAACCATCATGAACTACGAATCATAGTGTTATTTGTAGGTTCTGAAAAGCAGTGATAAATCATTGGATCTTCACATGATATTACCATGAAGGAACACTGTTACAGGGCAAGTAACTGCTCCTTCTCAAACATAAAACTGTGGCTCCTGCAGGTGGTGAATGGAACGCAGTACTCAGATGGGGTGGGATGAGTGTGCATGCAATGACTCCCCAGTGATTTCTGAACTGCCTCTGATAGCTACACCTGGTGCATAGTGCCTGATAAAATGTCATGGGTCATTCAAATTTGTCACCTTTCAGACCTTTGAGTTTGGCACACTTCTCAAGCAGAGAATGACTTTGTTTCACAAGGATGAGCACTGGTTACCTGAGCCTTAAAATTTTGAGTCAATTTTAATGCTTCTGGCATTTATGCCTCTTGATGAGATGGCTTGGTTTTTGAAACTACTTTTCCCATTTAGAAATGAGTAGAGTGTCAGAAATTTCTGTCCCTCTGTCTCATTGTGAAAATGGACAAGATATACCAGAACTTGTGGAGAGTCCAGACTCCTGACACAATTTTTTGGGCACACACTCTCCAGTCCTGCAGCAGATCTCTTAGCTTTACCTAGTCCTGCCAAGTCCTGCCAGCATGCTGCACCAGTAAAACTAACATCCAGTCTGCCAGTACAGGAACCACAACCCTCCCTGAAGAGTCACAACAGTCTACAGTAGGCTTTAGAAATAAGTAACATCTGACTGAACTGCTGGGTGATCTGGGATCTTCACCATGCTCCTCCACTACTCTCAAGAAACTCTATCCCCAGCCTGACCACTCCCTCCCAATTAGGCCTCTGCTAAAGCCCTCAGATGCAGTCCAGCACAGTCACGTATGTACAGCAGCTCTACCATCCTCCAGCCCTCTGCTGAGGAGCAGGATGGGTCAGGGAGAGAGCAAATATGTGCAACACACTGGAAAAAAAGTTCTGCAAATCAAAGCAGCTCAACTGCAGGGAAGATACGGCAAGGCACAGCAGAAGCAGGCAGTGCAGGGCACGGGTGGCACAGGGTAGCACACACAGGGTGTCAGATAAGTCTCACAAATACCATCAGAAACAAGTAGCAATTCGGTAGTTTGTAATCATGGACTTCACTGAGAGTCATGACACAAGTTGTGATATTGTTATGTTGCTCCTCACTAGCAGATAATTCAGATACAACTGGTTACCACTTCCTGACATCTGTCATTAAAACTCTGATTGGAAAGAGGCTCAAAGCATCCCACACGTTCATGGCTTTTGTCCTCTAGTTGTGGTGGAAACAGAAACTTCTTGTTCACACAGTGATATATGCCAGAGTTGCAGGGTCCACACATGGGTGATGAAAGCAGCCACACATGTGTGTACTTTGAAATATGGCCTACTATTCTCAGACACTGTTGTGAATTGATCAGACTCAGAATAACAGGATTGACTCTTGGCGGGAGCAACATGACACAGGACTCCCGCAGTGTTCAGTACTGAATATTACAGGCTAGGATGGTGTCAGACATTTTTTCTGTGAAAGTCACAAAAATGTTCAGCTGACATTACAGCTGAGGTCCAGAGTTTCAACCTTTTTAAGAGCCTGCTACTTGACAAAAATTATCAAAACATGGAGAATACAATAGTTGCCCTGGGTGCTTCAAAGGCTTTCTGTGTGATGGACAAGGTAGAGGCTCTAGGTTTTACTGGTATTAATTTAGATCTACTATGAATATGAGACGCCTCTAACTTTATGAAATATAGCTATCTTATAAATCAAGAGAGCAGATAAACCTGTCCTGGGATGGATGAAAGCTTATTTGTTCAGTTTCTTGAAGGATACTGTAGACAGATTACCTTTCTTATTCAGTACAATGCAATGATGAATAAAAACATCTCTGAATTGTGGGGATCTTTTTTCTTTGGCTCTTGTGTAAAGCAAAAAAGATGATTGCAATATATTTCCCAAGAAGGCTCCTTGCAGAAGGACAGAAAGGGAAGTCAGAAAGGGAAGCAGAAGTAACTGGTGATCAGCTGTAGACAGAGCTGAGACCACTTCTCAAGGCAGCAACCAACAGACTCAATATGACTGTATCTCCACTGAAGCTATTGCTTTTGAGTGAGAATTGGCTTAACCACAGACATAGAGAAGATGGAAGATGACTCTATCTAATCTTTTTGTGTGTGAATATTCAAGTATAGTATCAGTATTGCTGCAACTTGGCCTGATATATATAGGGCGAAGATCAAAATTCTTTAATATTCAGTAGCTTTTGTCTCTAGATCAAACTGTCAAACATCACCACCAAAGTGGGATCATCACAGCAGTAGGTGCCTTGCAGGATTCACTAGACCACTGCAACGGGACCCTTTGCAATAGGTGCCCCTCTAAGAATTTAACCTCACTGTAGATACCTGGATCTAAGGTAATCAATCACTTCCTTCCATTTCAGTGGAGAGAACATGGCATTTTTAGGTGGTGTTTCATTCACTTTATTTTAACTATCAACATGATACACTAGAAACACATAATTCTCTCCTACTGATTAAAAAAAACCCACCTGGATGAAGTCAACTCTGTATCTGTGCTTATAAATCTGTTACTAAACTCTTAGTAAGAGACTCTGGTAGCTTTTGACAGCATGAGTACATAATACATTCATTCATTACCTTTTTGAAGTAATGGATGACTGTATCCTTTTAAACCTTATGATACTCCTCCTTGGATATTATTTACTTCAATTCATTTCTGTTTTCTTGCAGCGTTTTGATTAGGAAAAGGATCACACTCTGGATATGTGCAGCCCAGATAGGAACTGTCACTCTGAAGAATCTCATTTTGTGCTTATTAAGAGCAAGCGCAACTGAAGGTGGATTTACAATTACTCAAAGACAAATGTCAGTTACCTTAGGGGCCTGAAAGATCAATAAAAAGAATATAAAGCAAGAAAAAAATAGCTTCTAAATGTACATAAAGAGCATTACCTGGAGAACTCTACTCATCCATTGGAAACTGTCTTCCTCTGTGGAATCTGGCCTTTGCTCAGCAACAATAACTATCCTTTCGTCGTGCAGCACACTCACAGAAAACACTGCTATTCTATAGAAGGAGAAATTATTTAGTGCCAGGACAGATGGAAAAACCTGTCTTGTAAGTTAATCTTCTATACCTATAATTTCATTATCTACTACTCAGACTACTGATGCATCAATTACTAATTTATTTATTGAGAAAAAGCAACATGAACAGTTTTGGTTAACAGTTCTGGAGGAGAAATAGTAGGCTCTGTTCTACAGTCATGTAGTCAGAGCAGGACTGAGAAGTGAACCTTCCTGGGATAAGAAAAGCACTAAATTTGGTTCACACAAGGTTGTTGCTAAGCTGCTACATAACAGCCAGCATAAGCACCTTCTTTGGTCCCATCTTAGAAGAAGGTAATTGCAGCATCATTTTGTGCAAGGTGTGCCACATGACCGAGTGTGAGCGCATGGTACTGTATTAGGCTCTTCAGAAGTTTTAGGTGTCTCCTTATCAGTTTCAGCACATTAGGAAGGTCACACAAGGAACCACTGTCATGTTCAGGAACTTCACTGTTAGACAGATTAGAAATGTTCAATTCAGACCAGAAGGATCTGTTGAGTCAACACCTTCAAAATTACCCAGATGTTCAAATAGAAATTGTAGTAATCCCAGTTTCAAGACCTTGGTACTTAAAGTCTGCCTCAACACTGCCTTAGGCTCCCCTCAGCTGTCTCCTGGTTCTAGTCATATGAACAGCACTGGAGGGAAATCACAGTGCAGATCAGGCACTGCTTTCTGAAAACATTTTGAATCACATCTCGTCTAAGTAAAATAAGTATTTCTACATAATGTAAGAAAAGAAAAGATCAAACCTTCCCCTGTAGACAAACTTCATTGGTTCCACGGCCAGTGCTGTTGCTACAATGTCATCAGCATTATGTCTTCTTCCACTGACAACCATCAAACCATCCATTTTGCCAATAACAAAGACAAGTCCACCTGGTCCTATAAAGCCTAGTAGCCCAGTCCTTATAAAAGGATATTCGGTGATAGGGCCACCAGAACTAGTCATAGGAAACACCTGGAAAACAGAAACACAGATCTTCAATTCTCTATACAGAGATCATGCTGCAAAGTATTTCAGGCATGCTCTCTCAGATGGCTCTGCTGGAATGAAGTAAATAGGTCACTGGTGATGCTCTTTACCCTTCATTGACCATAAAGAGTCAGGAAACTCCTACACAACTATGTGAGGTTTTCAGTACCTAAGTTCCAGCAAGTTCAATCCCACTCCATTTACCACACACATTCTCCATAATTGTGACTCTAAATCATTTATGACCTTAAAAAAATATATATTTATATAAATCAACATCAACAATATTGAATAAATCCCCCTACTGTGCAGACTGCAGCAAACCCCAGGTGCTATGTATAGGTTTCTGAGAGCTTAACTCATGAATGTCTCAGTAGAGGTTCTTTTCAGTACCACAATCCCATTTCCAGCACAGAGTAAGAAATAAGCAGGCCAGAAGTGAAGCTATTTTAAGGTACAGTACATTAATGACTTCTTTCAGCTGACCACATTTTTACTTAAGGTCAATTAATTTCTCAGAATACCAGTGATAATGTCGTCTGTAGCACAGCTAAAAGTTAAAATACAGTCATATACAGCACCTCTCTGTCTGAGCACCAGATGCATATGTGACTTCCCCAGGATAGATTTATATGGCTTTTTCTATCCTAACTAGTACAGTGGTATTCTTCTGACATATGAGCTACTTTGAGCTGCATTCTGACACAACTGCATTTTCCTGCCATCACTTCTTTAAACTAGTCTAAAAACAAATTATTTAAGACAATGGCAAGTGGAAGATCATGGCTACATAGTGTTCTTCAAGGCTCATCTAAAAAGAAAGGTCATCTGCTTCCAGATGCCCATGGGTGACTCCGTTGAACAGATTTAATGCTTATACATCCTTAGCCATAAATCATTTCAGGAACATAAAACTCTTTGACTCTCTAACACCTGCAACACAAATTACACACTAAAACAGAATAGAGATCCACTTGAAGAGGACTCTTAAGAACATAGTTAACTTTAAAAATGAGTGGTCCTGCTCACTTAATGGCAATTTATTTATTTAGTGTTAGGAATAAGTCTGAAACAGTCTAAATATGATGTTAAACTGCAGACAGCTATGAATTATGAATGGTATTACAATTACAGCAAGTGCTACAAAACGAACATAAGTACCTTTCTACTCTGAAATATGTAAAATCCGGGATTATGACTCACTGGGTATTGCCAATTGTACTTGCAGCACAAAAATCAGCTATCAACAAATTTCACATCACAATAGCATAGTAGGATTCCTGGCTTCAATAGTAGGATGTAGAATTATACAATGTACAGTGTTGAGAACATTCAGTTTTCATTTCACAGGAGATATTAATCACATTTGGTCTACTAAAAATGGTAATAACAGAGAATTTTTTAGGGAAAAGCAAAATGTATTTGTGTTAGCATCTGCCTTAAATTAAGAGAAAAGGATTGGAACTTAAAAATCTCAGCTCAGTTTTTTCAGTATTTCTCTATTTTTTTCAGCCTTTCATACTGGCTTCAGCAGAAGGTACTCATAACAAGTGAGCAGGCACTACAGACCTATCAATAAAGCTGTCTGCACTGGAGCTGGAAAACAGACTCCACAAAGCCAAAAGGCTTTCACCTAAGGCAATTCAAACAAAAGCAGGTGGGGACTAATTAGGAAAAGGTTTCTTTGCTCTTCATATATCACTCGAAGACTACATCTGTCAGTATTCTGTATAAATGCAAGCCTTTAATGGTGGAAGTGCTGTGGAAATGTTGGAAGCTACTTTTTAAAGACACCCAGCAGCCTTCTTACTGTTTGCAATAATCAAATTCTGCAAATAGCTAGCTCATAGACTTGCACAATATTACCTTTTGAACTTTATCTTTTTTCCTTCTTTCTTTCTGATGTTTTCAGCCCCGGTATCTTATTTAAAATTAAAGTAAAAGCTCTTCAGAGCCCAAACTAAACTCACATAAAGATCTACTATTGCATTTAATGAAATGGGCTTCATTGCAGATTATCTGGCTAGAGCAGAGGTCTCAAGCCACAAGCATTGATTATTACTTCTATTCTGCTTCCACTTACAGATGTCTTCATAATTCTTTTGTTACTAGCAATGTTTTATGTCAATTACTACCTTGAAACAGAAAAGTTAAAAAAGAAGGATTTTATATAGCACGTTTTGGTCAACTTACCTCAAAAGTATTTTTGGTCATGCCCGAGAGTCCATAATATGATGTACCTGTCGCAATAGCACATACACAAAGTTCTCCTATTTCATCTGTTTTGCAGAGCTGAGGAATTCCATCTGGCTTCACTGAACACATTATAGCTAGAAGGAGAACAAAGGACTTTAAAAAATGTTATAAAATTAACTAGAGAATAACAAATGCTGTCGAAAAGACATCGTGGTGGAGCCGACATAAACAAATGAATTATACATAGACTTATGTTTAATATCGATTCCTTGAACATTACTGCGTTCAACATTATCAAATGTTATTTATATCATAAATAATATTTATACAAAGAATGCAAAGGTCCTTATGTAAACTTGGTCTTTACACTGATAACAAAACCTACTTGCCTTGCTTTCTAAAATTGCAGTTGATCTGTAATATACTCATGAAATGTGACTGCATTCCCAGCTTTGCATACTGAAGACCAATTTGCCTCAGTCAGTATAAAATGAAATACCCTAATGGAGACCTTGATAATTATTATACAGCCAGGGAGTCAGGCAACCAGGAAATCTACCTCTCAGAAAGTAGCAAGTAACACCACTTGAAAGATCAAGATATTCCAGCAGACTAGTATGGTGGTCTTACTGAAAATTTATCAGAGCTGAGACTCCCTCTTGCTGGTCTTACAGGCCTGCAGAGACAGCAGGAGCTAAACAGGAGGGATTAGAAAGCACTGGTCTGAGAAAGAAGCACTAGTTTATGTCAGCCATGTGAACAAGAATCAAGAATGCTGCTTTAGCTATAATCCCTGCAGCTGGAGTACAGCATTTGTAGATTTTGCAGTTGGAAAGAGGATATGAAGACCAATGCAGAGCAAAAATTAATCAGTACAATTTTAAGTACAAATGTACAGAATCTTGAATGACCTTTCTCTTACTGAGAGGATAAACAGGAGCATATACTTTCATTAAAACAAGGATAGCTATTAAACAACAGCAAATCATATCTTCCTTCATTTTAAGTCGTTCAATTGAAATTTTATAAGATGCATCATTACGTTTAATTGCTTTAGTGCATAACAAACATTCTCTTATGAAAAACTACAGTATTAGCCTTTTCTAATATTTGTAACCTCTCATTTAAAATCTAGCTCTCTTATGAAAAATTTCATCTTCCTCTTTAGAAGCACTGGTTTCAGTTTGAATTTATCAACATGAACTGTTCAGTCATACCCCCTCTATCTAATAGCTGGGTGATAGCACAAGATCTTTGGGAAAACATTCTGCAAGCTTTCAGATAGCAATTTTGTTGATTCTTAGCACAGGTTATGAAAACTTTCCCTACTGAGTCTCATCTGGGTCAGACATGGATATTTAAAGCCACAGTACTCCAACTTCCTTATTTTCTTACTGTTGTTTAAAACATGCTAATGTGAGCGCACACAGCCACTGAGGCAAATGCAGAGAACAAATCCTGGGATTTCCAAACCATAAGGTTTTACAAGGTAAAGCTTTTGGACTAAAATGTTTTTAAGGACGCAGGTAATAATCCCAAAGCTTGTAGTCTGGCAACAAAGTATGCTCACCTGTGCCTTTCTACTTCTAATTACTTAAGCTGAAGAATTATGGTAAGTTTCAAAGACAGTTCCTTACCTCCAGGCATCACTAAGCCAACATCCTGGACAGTGAGAACGGAAAGCTTTTCTTCAGAGTCCACTCGAATCACTCCATAGGTGAGACCATGCATGGACAGAACTCCTCTTCCTGGTGGCTGGTTGCTGTCATCTGTTGGCCTACAAGCATAGGTTAGATCATCAGAGCACCCTCAGACAAACATAGGTATTTACTTATGCTTTGTGCACTCCTATTGCAAATACTCGTGTGTTTCAGAGTTTATATTGTCACCTTCTTTTTCCCTCTACTAGACCTGACAGAATCCTGTTTTTCAGTCATTTCTGACCAATAATATCTCTTAACTCTCTCATTCAGTACCCCCCTACTTATATGGGGCTGCTGAGATGAAAGTAACAGCTAACATTTACCCAAACCAGCTTGTATTAAATCTTCAGGTAGGTTTATAAAGATTGTTTGATTCCCCAAGTAATGCCTTATTTTAGAAATAATGAAAAATGATGAAGACAATATGGAGGGAAACTGCATTCTAAAGTTTTGGAACTGATCAGAAAATAACTTGATAAACTCTCTACATACTACTTATTTTGAGACAACCTGCAACTGGGACTAGGAAATGGAAATCAAAGTTATCTGCCAGACTAAAAGCCTAACTGTTGCACACTGGTATCAAAACTAAAAAGAGAATACAAGTATGCTGTGTTTAATCCATAGGTATGACTTTCCACTCCCAATACTCAGGCATCTAAAACTACTATACAGAAGAAATTAGGTTGTATCAGATTTACTGTCAGGTGTCTGTGGAAAATGCAAGGACTTTACTATCTTCATTTTAGTACATATAATTGAATTCTTCCTATTCTAATTTACCACATGAAAATTAAAACAAATTATGCCTTCATCAGTCATGGTCACAATGCTGTGGTGCAGCCTCTTCGTAACGCCTCAGTTTGCTCAGATTCACTGCCAACATGCTATAGAATTCCACAGCATCAGCACAAGATGCCTGTCAACTTGTTTCAGTATAAAACCACCTGCTGCATCTGTGGATACAATTATACCTACAGAGAGCGTGGCTTGAGCAAATGAGTGTTGACGTATGCAAGTTAGTAAGTCAGAGGAATATGTCAAGGCTTTTCATGTCTGGAAAGACTCTTACACTGTCCTACATTTTAAAATGCAAAACTGGAAGCTGTTGTGCCGCTGATTGGAGTGTGGATAATGCATCCACACAGAGCACACTCCAGCTATTTTCAAGATGGATAAAATAGCCAGTATTTAGTTCACGATTCTGCATTTTTCCTAAATACTCCATCATAACACAACTATTTTCTAACAGATAATGTCCTTTTATATGACATTTCTTCTCTACTATGCTTGAAATACTAGATGGACCTTAGTCAGTCCTGCTAATGTAAGCCTTGCTCTGATCAGCCCTAAAAATTTCAATTAATAGGTTTTACGAGGCATATTTCTCAAGTGACATTGTCAACAAAGAAGGATGTAAGCATGCTTGAAAATGCATTAGAGCATAACAAATGGTGCTAGTAAACAAGCATCTGTGATAAATAACATTCCCATCATGTAAAAGGAACTTTCAGTGACATTGATCAACTCCCTCTCATCCTTGCTCCCCAAAACGCACAGGTTGCTGCTTATGAGAAGAAAGGTCTCCTGCAGGCACACACAGCTGCTCACGGCCTTCCAGGAGTAGAGGCCATCTGGACTTTCATCACATCCATTTTCCTGTATTACTTATCACATGCAAAGACACTTTGCAAAGCATTTTGAGAGCAACTCCCACCACCATCTACTGCTATCTATTTTACCACTGGTTTTTGCCAGTCATGTATATGGGAAGAAATCTGTTCTTAAACTTGCATTCCCTTAAGCAAGTAGGTTCAGACTAATATACAATAAACCAAAGGGGAATAACAAAGAATTATTTGCATGTCACATCCCTTTGAATATTAGGCTTCGTGACTCAGCTCTAAGGCTAAAGTACTTCTAGTCTATTACTGACTGTCTTTTTCTAAATTATAAGGGTATTTCAGCTGAGAACTGGTTTTGTTACTCTTCCTTGCAGGAAGTTCAGTGAAAATACACCATAGATTTTGAAAGAGTCAGAACATTAGCAGGGAGCTCTCTGGATCTCTGCTCTGCAGGGAGTAATTTTAATGCATACTTCAGCTGTAACTCTTTCGAACTTGTATGATAATGACTTTACTGTCAGTGGAGATGGCTTGAAGAAAATGAAAAATACTACATCTTCCAAGTTCAGCTAGCATTACCCTACCATTAAACAGACTTCAAAAAAAGGAGATATGTGTTCAGTAACATTCACTATAGGAAGAACTGTTCTGTAATTACACAGCAAGGCATTGAAGATAAAAATGCCTCTTTCTTTCTTTGAGTTATCCACAATTTTATGTGCTAATAATTTTTTTGGTAAGCTCTCAATGCTAGTTAATTTGAAAATGAATTTCTAGTGCTTCAGAGTGCTACAGGCACAGAGTTTAAATCTAGAAAGGGCACACCAGCCCCTGCCTTATGAAGTCTTCCCACTTACTATCCTGTGATTTGGGGCTGATTTTCCAGGGCTAGCACAGGAAATGAAAACCCTGCTCAGTGCTCAGCACAAGCAACATCTGCTGCCCATCCACCTCCTCTCTGCACTTACAAACAAGAGCTCATTCCAAGGGAGCAAAAGGCCTGCAGAGTCTATGGCACGGAAACCCACCACAAGGGAAAAACACTTAGTACTTCATGGTGAGAACAGGCAGGTGGAGCTGAATGAAGGATTCTCTGAGATCGTGCAGTTCAGTGAAAGGCAACTAACGTGGACAGGGTAAGCCCCTGATGGATCGCTTTCAGATGTTTTAAACTAATAGTGAGCTGTCTGGAAGTCAACCACACTCTTGGCCTCATGTATTTTTTCCTGTAATGCTATGTTGGAAAGCTAATTGAAAATCTAGCTAAATTTCACTTGAACAGTGTATTTTAAACTTTGTGGCAGGAAGTATTTTACTTAATGCTATTACAGGGCTTTACACTTTAATACTGCATGTTCTAACATGTGAAACAATTATAAATGGTTGTAGAAATAAGAACTTAAAGTGCTTACTGTTGAAGGTACAACTTTCAGAAAACTCTGCCAAAACAGACAGTATTTATGCCATTTACTGTGTGCTACAGCACTCATGACAGGATACTGCTGCCAGAGTACAAGACTTATGAGGAATAATTAAGGGAACTTGGATTGTTCAGCCTGGAGAAAAGGAGGCTCAGTGGGAACCTTAGTGAGGTGGGAGTTGGTCTTTTCTCCCAAGTAACAAGCAACAGGACAAGAGAAAATGGCCTCAAGTTGTGCCACTGAAGGTTTAGATTGGATTTCTTCACCAAAAAGGTTGTCAAGTATTGGAACAGGCTGCCCAGGGAAGAGGTTGAGTCACCATCCCTAGAGGGACTTAAAAGACCTGTGGATGTGGCACTCAGGAACACGATTTAATGGTGAACTTGGCACTGTAGGTTTAATGGCTGGACTTGATTTTAAGGGTCTTTTCCAACCTAAACAATTCTGTGATTCTAGATACATAAGCCTTAACAAGTTTTAGTAGAATTTAGCAGTTTAAGTGGAATTCATCAATTTTATTTCTAGGCACAAAGACTATTTCCAGATGGTTACTGAAGCCTGTGAATGGTTAAAAAGTGCCAGTCAGCCAAAAACAAGCTGCAGAACATCATCATTCTCTTTAAACAGACTATTTTAGAGTACGTTTTCCTCGATGGCAATTCCACTTAATTCCCACATTTTAATTATTTTATGCTTACAGTGGCATTTTCACACTTCTATTTACAGAACTTGCTCTTGCATTTCAATCTACTTAATTTAAAATTAGATAAAATTACGGATATGGGAACTATAAAGCACTCTGAAGTTAAATTATTACTCTAGAAATTCTTCTTGTATGTCTTCTTTGGACATAAACAAATTTCAAACAAAAATGTCATAGAGGAGTTAAATATGCAGTTGCATACCTGAATATTTATTTAATTTCTTTTCAAGTTACCACAAATATATATCCAGTGGGTGTATTTCCACTGGTGTAACACAGTACCTTCGAATAGCCACAGTGAGAGCTTCTGGTGAACTGGCACAGGGACAAATGACCTCCTGTCTTAGACCTTTACTTTGGAAGACATTGAGAAATGCATCACAGGAAGAAATAGACCCTGGGGTAAAGAAAAAAACCCAAACAATCAGAGGAGAAAAATAATTTGATTTCTGAAGTGATGCCCTTCGAATTGCAAACTCACTATTTAATATATAGGCTTTTCAAGAGAAATAATTTAAAAAGTATCCATGTCCACCAGAAAATAAGTCAGCTGCTACAACAATATATATGTATATGCAGTTGTGTATGCAGACAGAGAATAAAGACTTATTTTTGAGCATAAAGTCTTTTCACTATGTTTATGTAAAAAAGCCATTATTGATAGATTTACAATATGAATTTCATTAGTTTTCTACTTTAGGATGGGGGAAATTAAAGATTTAATTTGGAAATTCAAAGTAAACCACAATGAACAAGCAGAACGCCTATAAGCTGGTATCTTACATTACACAGAGAAACAGTTCATGCTATTAATTGTCATTAATAGATCCAAATGTGTTTCTCTAGAGTAGCACAAGTATTTCTCTAAAATTCTCCATTATTCTGCATCTGAGCACCATCACGCAGAGGAAATGTTCTGATATTTCCGGAGCTTAAGATCTTTATTGCTTCAGGTCTTTACAGCTTCAGTCTTTATATGACTGTCATGTTAAACAACAGTGGATTTACTGCAACTTTTGTTATGTGGAATATCAAGTTTGCCTCAGATTAGCTAAAGAAAAATATATTTTTAAAAAATCCAAAATTAATTACTGTTTCCATATATGTCATACAGTTTGCAGTAGGCAAACTCTATATTTTGTAAATATTTTAGCTAAGATGGCTGAAGATTGAATCTTGAAATGCAAGACAAAAGCCCCTTCCTGTTCTCTCCTGTCCTGCAGCAGCACAGCTTACATGGGTTGGCACCATCAGCCACTATCAGCATACGCAGCGAGGAAAGGTTGATGTCTCTCTGATCTCGGTGTGCCACCAGTGCCCAGTGCATGTCTCTGGATTTTACACAGGCTACTTTTGCTGCAATAAGAATGAGAAAATTACTAATACACTATATAAAATCTGCAGCCATATTATCAATTTGTGCTTTTGATTCTGACTATCAAGGAAAGTTTTGTATAATCTTGTTCCTTACCTTTGTACTGACAGACTTTTTGTATCCATGACAGTGGATTCACTTTCATTAAGGAATATGGAATACTTATAACATGCATCATGTTCATGACACTCTGAAATCAAATAAGATAAATGGGTTTTATGCAACAATCACAACAACCATTTACATTGTGTTATGGGCAGGTGCATCTTTGTAAATCACTCTATGTTTATTTTTTTATCTATGCTGGCATTTCCTATCTAGACACCTATAGCGAGATGACACAGACGCCCATTTTCCAATGCTTTAATTAAGGATTAAGAATTTAGGATTTATACTAATTAGATCATAACTTTGAAGTGGTACTGAAAAAAATGAAACATTTTCCTTCAATTATACTTGAAGATGCCTACATGTTTGCTATGTAACTTAATACAATCCCCAAGCCCACTAAACTTCCATATATGAGAACACTGTACTCAAAAGGACAAATGGCAGCAACATGTCTGTCTAAAGAAATCCATGTCTGGGAAGACTGAAAAGCTATCAATGGTAGTGGTGCACAAGTTGTTTAAAAGACAGAGATTGCAGTCACAGACTAAGAAGAGATCAAAATTAACAGAAAAATAAATGAAGGAGGTCTTAGTCCTTTTCCAGGTGAGCTAATTCCAGTGTTTTCAGCAGGGTCATAAAAAGTTCCAGGAGGTTTAGAAAAAGCAGCTGAGTGAAACCAATGACAGATCCAAAACTGATCTCTCAGTCTGAGCCTGTCAATTGCATCAGAGATTTCTCAGTGTTAAAAAACTAGCCTGTAAATGAGCTGCTGCTTTATTTCTGTTACCACTTAGAAATATCTTCTGAGAGCAACACATCTCCCCTCATAGCAGCTCAGGTTAAATACAGTATTTGTTTTGGCAAACCTAGGCTTAATAAAGGTTAAATGTCCCAGTGGATTATTCATCTAAACACTTGTTCTCTTTTCACTCTGGCACAAGCATAGGTACAGGAAAAGCACTCACAGGCAAGTAATGAAAAAAAGGAAGTTCAGACCAAGATTAATAGCAAAGAAAGGCACAGAAAAGCTCTATTAGACACTTGCTTTCAACTTCAGTGATAAAGATTTTTTTTAACATAAGATACTTATGGGCATTAAGCCTCATTATTTGTTTCTGCCCTTTGATACTAAGAACAGTGTAACACTGCATGGGAAAAGTATATCAGATCACTGGGAAACAGAAGGCCAACCAAATTCTGGGAATCACAGGCACCCTCAAAGTCATGTGACCCCCAAACAACGACTCTTCAAAACTTGACATCTCTTGAAATGATCAGTGAACATTAAGCATTTTGTCAGACACTGGTTGAAACAGCCCCAGCAGAAACAATCCTTAAAAATATGTCAGTTGCCTACCATGTCAATCAAGGAAGACATTCAAACAGAAAATGGACAATTAATGTAATATAAGGCATCAGAAATGTTTTAATGTTAGCAGAATCATCTGTTCGTGGGAGTTTTGACAGCAAAGCTAATCAGTGGCAATAGAGTTAAATCATTGGATCATATCTTTACAGAGGCAAGTACTAAATTAATTTGTTTATGCTAAGAAGTTTGATCTCAAAATCATACATCAATAAGATAAGAATAGCATGGTAAGAATAGGAGTGGAGTCCTTGACATAATGCATGAAAATACATTGAGATCTTTACCATAATCATTATGGGTAAGTGCTCTAGTTTAAGTCACATTTATTTTGCTTTCAAAGCAGGAAAAGCCGTATCAGAAGAAACTGCAGGATATCCCAGTTTGTGACAGCAATAAGCATATTGGGTTATTTTATTTTCAAACTCACAGAGAATAAAAAACATACTTACTGTAAGAATTCCATGCCATAAACCAACATCCTTCTTGAAATCTAATACATTCACAATTGTTTCAGCTGTCCAACAAAAACAAAGCAGAGTTTATTTTTTAGAATATGGCACTGACTCAAGGCAAACCCACTCAAAGGAAGGAAGCTTCAGTGTAACATGACTGATGACCTCAAAGGTTAACTTTCACAGTAAATTTCCACTGCAGGATTTGTATTGGCTACGACATTATTTGTACCTCTCCTATAGATATAAAATCTAGAAGCCTTTGGTACAAATGTATGTAAAATGTAAGACAGGAGCCTGATGAGAAACAAATTACAAATTTTATTGACAAACAAATTCACACTGATTTTAAGGATGATGCAAGGGAAGTGTACTCCATACCTTCTGTGTATCCACATGCCTGGGTCAGGGCTTGGCAGTGTGTCAGCAGTGCAATCCTTGTCACAGTCACCCCAAGCACACTTCCATCTTTACATGTTTTGTACTAAAAAAAAGGAGCAGGGAAAGTCAATGTGCAATAATTGCCCTATTTCCATGATTTAATAGCTACGTTTAAACTGTTTCCACTGCAGATGAATGATGGGCACATCTAATGACTCTATTTTAGGAAGGCAGCAGTATTGAGGAATTTGGGAGGCATTTCTTTGTTAGAAAACACTTCTTTTCAGATAGGCTTTCTCTTTTTGACTGAAGCTTCCCAGGCTTGATATCTGAAATCCATCTGCTGTTTGAAAACAGGCAACACGGAGAAATAATTCTAACAATTCTGACCATGTTAATGACTAAAGGACTGGCTAGATTTAGCAGAGAATAACCTAGTTCAGTCTGTTCAGTGTTTACATGTTAGATTTTATAGGCTAACCAATAAACTCGAGCTTCTCCCTTCTGCATCTTACAAGGCATGGGATAAGAGCTGACCTCAGAATTCTTGCTGGGTGCTCTGATAATAATCTATATATATAGAAGGACACATGTTCTTTGATGAGAAGAATATGAGACTCATGAGAAAGCAGCAGAAAAAAAGAGTTGGGAGACCATTTGGGATGATTGCAATAATTTTCTTGACTTTATGCAAGAGTCTGAAAACTATCAGTGGGCAATTAGTAAATTAAACATTTATCTTTCTCCATGATGAAGATAATCACAAGATTGAGAATGGAGACATCTCTGCTTCTCTAGCCCAGTGTTCTGACTGCACAAAGACAGAAAATACCTTTGCTCCATTCACTTGAACTTAGTCTCTTTGAAGAATCATTTAAATTCAATATCAATACCACTGAATTCAAGGCATTTGAGACTATGCAGAAGTAGAAGAAAATCATGAGGGAAAAAAAGGAGGAAAATTAAACTTAACAGCATTGCTAACTTTCTCTTCATGATGCTGGTATTTTGGAGGGAGCGTGACTCACAAAGCAGTAAGTCACAGGCAAGCATTTGAACAAATTCTTTCTCTTTCAAAGGGTCTGAAGTTTGTGATATGAGAACTGAAGCTTCACTGTAAAACTTGTCATCTACTCATCCCAAGGCTAGTGGGCAAGCCCACACTGTGAACAGGACCGAGATTGGTCAAGGCAAACTTAATATAATATTGCTGCAGCCAGATATATGATATAAAAACATTAACGTTAGAAATGCCCAAAATGCAATTTAACATTCTATTAACTTTTCTGAAATCAGTATCAGTCTAATTTATTAGAAGGTATTACTTATTAACAGGATAAACCAGGATGTTCTTTGCTTCTGTGACTAGTGAATGAATAACGATGTTTACCTAATCCAGAAGTGCCATATGTAATGATTTGAGGAGAAGATGCATCTTCATTAACTCACCTCAATGTAAGCTGTGTCATTGTTTGCATCCTTGATGTGTGGAAACCAGTCACGAGGTGGCTTGGAGAGGTGTTTAGACTCTGTGACAAACCACAGCAGCTTTGGCCAGCCTGAGGTGCAAACAAAAGTCAGCTTTTGTTGAGTTTCTGCTGGATAAGACATCACAAAAGTCTTTCCCAACACAGCTTTTTTCCTCTAATGCCTGTCACCATTACCTAAAGATTGCTTCTTTTTGAACCTTAGTGTAGTGTGGGAAAGAATATTTTCCAGAATTGCTTTATTAACATGGCCATCATGGTCTCCTCAGACAATCCCTGAGGAAAAGACCAGGTAGTTTAAGCTGTTATTGACCCACACAGTTTTCATTATCGCTCTCCTGCCAGAGGTTACTGTCCCTACATGTAGCTATATTAGTGAATCATATGAATGCTTCTCATCTACTACGGTCCTAAGTCTGCTGGTTTAATTTTGCTTGTGGCCACAGATGATCCCAGCAGCCTGGCTTAGCCAGCAGAGAGCTGTATTGGGAGCACTGGTACTGCTCTCCAGCCATGAGGTGGGCACAGCCATTGCCACTGGCAATAACACATCAGGGCAGTGGTGTCCCTGCAGTCACAGCGCTCCTGCGGCAAGCGTTTCATCATGGGCCTGATCCTCACCCACAGCCTGAACAAGTGCAATAACTGTTGTAGTAAATGACTCATGAGAGCCACAATAAGCAAAGGTTAGATTACCTTTAAACTGTGGTATCTCCCCTGTGGGGCTTTTAGGCAGTCCTTTATGGCATGCATCACTGGTCAAGGCCACAGTAACCCCACAGCTTCCAAGCAGAAAGCCTATTTGTTGACTTCCTGCATCCTAAGAGATGACAAAATACACAGAATTGATTAGAAGTGATTACAGGCTGAAATAATTTTTGTCCTTGGGCACATTATCTTGAGAGGAAAAGAGTCTCTTTCCTTTAAGCTGATTTCCTTTTAGCTGATTATCAAAATTCATCTGTACATTGACAAAGGAATTTCATAACCTAGACATCCTCTTGTCTGCAGCAACATAAATCATAAAGAGAATGGAAGCCATCAGATGGCACCTGCTCTCCCATCTCTTCAGAAATGATGATAAGTAGCTGGGAGAGTGCCAGAAGGTTGTTGCTTCCACAG
Organism: Pithys albifrons albifrons; assembly: GCF_047495875.1. Lineage (NCBI taxonomy): Eukaryota > Metazoa > Chordata > Aves > Passeriformes > Thamnophilidae > Pithys > Pithys albifrons. Next base: position 11,086,307 of record NC_092464.1, read on the forward strand.
GGATCAAAAAGTTCAACAAAGGCAAATTCAAAGTGCTGCTGGGGAGGTAAAAGCCCCTGCACCAGCACCATCTGGAGATCAGCTTTGTAGTAAAGGATCGGGGGCCTGGGTGGTCAACAAATTGAACATGAACCAGCAGTGTGCCCTGGCACAAGGAAGGCAAATAGCATCCTGAGCTGTGTGAGGCAAAGCACTGTCAGCATGTTGAGGGAGGAGACCCTTCCCCCCAGCACTAGTGAGGCCTTCCAAGTAGAAGACATGGAGCTACTGGAGAGAGTGAGCGAAAGGCCACTATATAATTAAGGGACTAGAGGTTAAGGGCGATGCGTTAAGGACGATCAGAAGAGCTCAGGCACAGCAGCATCAGAAGGCTTGATCAGAAGGCTTACAACTAAGAGTTTACTTTTATTTACAGCTACATCAGTTCACCTAAGATACATAGAAGCATCCTACTGCTTACAAGGTATTCCACATTCTACAGGTAGCTCGCTGCTCCTTAAGGGTGTACTCCAAACTGATTTCCTTCTAGGATACACTCTGAACTGCTCTATATCAATCTCTTCATCAATTACCTCAGACATCAGGGCATCCACACACTCACTGTCAACCCCTACAGGTGCCTCCACCCGGAGAAAGCTTTCATCCCTTAATATGCTATATGGGCATACAGTGGTGACAGTATCCCTACTTATGCTGATCTAACCTGATTTGTCAATAAGCATTTCATTGAGTAGTTACAGACACATTTCAGGAGCACTACATATAGTCAAGTACCCATTAGAGTAAGCTCATTACATTTTACTTTCATCAAGGGTGTGTAGGCACTGAGACTAAGAAGTCATGTGATGATTTTCAAGTCCAGGCCACAGCTGTTCTTTCAGAGATGCTGCAATTGTACAGCATTATGTCTGCTTTATGTATAGAACCTTGTCATGATTATTTTATAAACTTTACATCTATTCACTAGGCTCTTCAACAGAGCAAAACCCTACATGGAAATGCACATAGAAGTATTAACCTTTTCTTCACAGAATGCTTCTACAGAAAACAGTCTAGGAAGTCTTAAAGGATTAAATTAAAATATCTTTCAAATCAACCATAAAGAACACTTAACCATGGAAAAAAACAGAAATACAGTACAGTTGCCCTAATCTATTGATTTATTCAAAGCAAAATTGTATGATGAAAGCCCCAGAGCCTATCTTGCTAATTTTTAATGGAATTTTTATGTAGTCAAATAAAATCATCAAAACGGAGAAGCAATGAGATCAGAAAAAAAGCAAAGGCTTACTTGCTTTCCATACCACCTCAAAATATGTATATGGCAGCAATTATCAGAATTTTGACCTGTGAGCAAGCAATGTTGGACAATAAACTGATCTGTCAAGTCTGTGCTATATAACTCCTTCCATCCAGAATTAGAAAAAGCATTTGCTTTTGCTTACTATAATCAGAAAGCACATAAAACCAGGAAAAAATGAAAAGGCACTTTTTAGGAAGGCTTTTAAAACTTAAGTTTGTGTCTAAAACCTGACAATGAGAGTATCTTTTGAACAACAGAGCATAATACTGGTGTACGCATGAACAACATTTTGGGGAACATGAGGCTGACCTCACCATACCTACACCATTGGGGCTTTCAGGACTTAAAGGACTTTGTCAGCCATTACTGTCTCACAGACTCTTGTCAGCTAGTCCACATTAGTATTGTCGAACCTATTGGACAAGAACTTGGCCAGACCTGATCCTGGTTCCACATGAGGATGAGATCTAGTATCTCCTCTTTTGGAGTCTGCTCAAAGAAAGTAAATGTGGGTGCCTGAACAGTGCAGGAGAGATGACTCTCCTTGGTGGTCCCTCAGAAGGAATGACAGGAAAAAGAAGGCTGGAGTACTCCATGGAGAATATCACTCCTTGGGCAAGACACAGCTTCTGAGACCTGCTACTCTTTCATCTATAAAGAGAGGTCCTGAGTTTCTTAAAATATCAGATTCATATTAACATTACCCAAAATTTCCTACTAAATTGAATCTGAAATGTGTTTACTAATATACTTATGAATTTCTAACTACCAATTAAAAAGGCATATAAATTTTATAACTGCAGCAACTGCATTGATCTCAGTTTAAATTACAGTGTTGCTGTAACTGTATATCCTATAAAAGATTGCTACTAAACTGCTTCACCACTGTACCAATAAAATGCCAATTCTCAAGCAATGAAATTCCATTTAACGTAGAAATTAACCTTATGAATTCCATTGAGAAATCTAATCTAAGTAAACAAGTACAAAGTGTGGACCATAGAGCATCAGCATACCATGGCCCTGGGGGATATTTTTGGTCTTCAGATAGCGAAAAAAAACAACAGGAAACTTGCATTAACAGTGGAATTTTTTAGATAACACAAGCAATAATGACTCAGTGCCATACCAATCACCTTAGAGAATGTCCACATAAATATTATTCATTCATTTGTAGTAGCTCACACACACATACAGATTACTTAATATAATCTATCCACATCATACTTTGTAACAACAGACTGCTTTACATCAGGACAACCTCATCTCACATAGCATTAAAATCTTCAGCTCACTCTTCTCCGTACAGTTATTCTTTAAACTGTAAGGAAAACATGACTTAACAATTATGTGAGGTAATACCACCATAGGAGATTAGAAGAATTTCACCAGGCATGACAGTACTTTCAAACCCTATAACAGACTTTCAAACGCTATGCCATGCCTTGGTGGCCACACAAAATTCTGCCTTGCAAGAAAAAGGAAAATCAAGATGCCGAAACAGAGGTGCTGTGATAAACACTATTCTCAAGGGCCACAGGAGTTGAGGATTTTGCAGTATGAACACAATAAAGCTTTCTGGCAGTCTCCTACTTGGTGTTCACCAATTCCACCTTCAGTCTCAGTCTCTCACACCTCCTAACGAGTTATCACCACCCTCTGACTGCTTCTGGTGGCTTCATCCTGATTTAGAAGCTAAAAGTACTGCAAAGAACAGAGCCGTTTCTCCGTACAGGTGCTCCTGTGAGTCCTGCTGCCCCACAGAAGAAACCTTTATAGATCCCACAGACTCATCACATCCTTACACCCACCCATGTAAACATGATAGCCTTTGCTGTTCCTCCTGCCTCAGCATGACAGGCCCGGAGCAGTAAAGACCTTGGGCAAAACGTGTACGTTTGAAAAATGAAGTTTGAGTTAAAAATGCAGTCCTTTGCCTGGAGCAGTCAAAGCTCCCATGTGGGCCATGAAAAAAGCTACTGACTTTAAGGGCATTGATTATTTCAGATTTCAGAGACAAGCTATTGGCCTGCCTTTTGAGTAATGTGAAATGAATGGCTGCATGCTGAAAACTACTTTGTAAGTAGAAAAAATACACAACTAAACAATCTTCTCCAAAAAAACCCAATATCCTCATTCCCTCTTAAATAAGATTACTCTTCTGCCTGTAAAGGGAATAGATTTTCGGGACACACTGGTTTGTCAACAAGTATCACTTGTTATTTTGGTAATTTATGCTAATCTGCCACTTTGGCAACTCCCCACTTGTCACAAACACTTTATTTTACTGAATTTTGTAGGGGTAGGCAAACCTTCAAGAAGCCATTGGGGACCAGGTGAAAAAACTCAACACAGCCCCAACCACAGGCAAGGGAGAGACTCGCCAGCGATGCTTGTTCTCAAATCCTCCACAATTCACAGTTTGAAATGACATGTAATGCAGATGGAAGGTAAAACACAGCACTGAGGTATTGTAGCATGAGGTTTGTGACCACTTGCTGACTTTCGAACTATAATTTTACATTTCTTGAAGGCACACAGCACTTGCTGAGGTACAAAAAATGAGGTGTGCATAGCTTCAGTCTGTGTCTGCATACACCTAGAGAGATCAATCTTTCAGGTGAAGCAAGCTGGAAATTCTCTGCTGTAGGCAGCCATTCAAAGTTCTCTACAGACTTTTATTAAAGGTTGCCTAAAGGTTTTCACGAGTACCTGGAGGCAAATCATCCTCTTCCTGCTGCAGAGAGTGATAATTCACTGACAGGATAAAAAAATCCCACGTGTGGTTGCATTTCAGCATGCTGTTAATGTCATTTCTATAATGCTTTGTGAGAGTATCTGTGTGAAGGAAAACAATTATGATCCTGTCTCCATGAGTGAGAGTGCATGTCCTTATCTAATAAGGAAGGAAGGAAGAGACAGCCTGTGCAAAGGTTGGCCTGATAAAGGTTACTTCTGTTCACTTGCTAATCCCAGACGGTTTTCAAAATGAGAATTATGTGGTGGAGCATCACAGACTAAACTAATCTTGTTTTCTCTTACAATGCTTATTGGAGCTTCAGTGCCTTTACCCTAACAAAAACTTGCTTATACAGAACAAACAGGGCAACCATCAGATATAAAAGCCAAACGTCACCAATTCTGAGCCAAAAGTGAAAAGGCATAGAGGAAACTTTCTATTTTTAAAATACAGATCTCAAAGACCTTAATAAAAGTTCAACACAATGCAGATGCAATCTTCATAACCAGCTTTAAGACAGAGAAATTAGTTGTCTTCTCGGACAACAGCTTTGCTCTCCACCTGCAATTTGCATGTGAGACCTGCAACTATGAGCAGTCTTAATGTCCAGAAGTCAAAATGAAAGCAAGACAATGGTTATTTTTGGCAGGGGACACTGCATGCAATGTAATATGCTCTCTAGGAAGCTATAATTTCCTAAACTTGAAAATGTAATAGGGAAACAGACTTTAAAGGATCTGAGATTGACTTTGGCAAACTAAGCAAGCACCTCTGCTCAGTGTTCCACTGCCAAAGTGTATGAAGTGGGATAGACAGGCACCAGGGGCTCACATGGGGCTGAGGGAACTTAGATTGTTCAGAGAGAGTGTCATGGGGAAAAAAAAGGTCAACATTTTATGCATATTTTAAATCCAGGGGAGAAAGAGATCCATGTCAAAAGATGTTCAGAAGTATGTTGAGCTCCAGTGTTTCTGGCACACTGGAGCCCAACGATGACTAAAGCTGAAAGGAAGCAAAGCTCATTTTATCTCAGGCCTTAAAACACTAGGAAAGATGTCAAGGTGTATTTCCTTTGGAATAGAATTTTTCCTTCAAAGGAAGACATGACTGGGACAATTTCACTGTCTTGAAAGAGATATACCTCTCTGGCTACTGTAAAAGTTTTAATAACCTTTCAGAATTTAATGAAAAGTGCTCCTGAAAAACAGTTTTAACCCTGTATGAAGTATCCCTTAGAAAAACTGAAGTGTCCTGGAGTGCATATCTCCAGATTTCTTATGACAATACACAAGTACATTCTCCCAACCACACTGTCCAAGCCAGTGTCTGGAAAAGCACAGAAATGCCTGCTAAGCACACACAGTGTTAAATCTAAGAGGCTAGAAAATAGCATTTTGAGTGAGAAATTAATTTTTACATGCTTTCATGTCTGACTCTGCTGTAAATTCTGCCTGTGATAAGAAGGCCTTAAAGATCTATGTGGGATTGCTTTGTTCATATGTTCACAGCATGTGACTGAGCATAACTATGAATGTGCTTGGAGGACAAAAATGTTATTTTCACATTAAAACTGATTAACTCCCCTGACTGTATCAGAGCAGAAAAATAACATTGACCTAAAAAATCTAAAGAAGAAGAAATCAAACCCATATTTTTAAATCTTTTCATAAGGGACGTAGTAAATCACAGTTTGAACTAGAACTTGACATGTTGAAACTCCCATGTCTTCTATTTTGATGGCACATTCTATGACATATAGTTTGCATTTCACATCATATCACACATATAGTGAAACAGGTTGTAATATTTCAGCTTCAAGTGAGATTAACAAAAGTGCCAGTTTCTAAGGAAGAGATTGTTGTATAGGATAGATTATTTGCTAATGTTTGGGAAACACAAGCAAATTTGGAAAGAGGGACACTATTCTGAAAGAACAGACTCCACAAGCCAAGGAATGAGGATTAGATATTACAATTTTAGGGAAGTGTTGATGACAAAGGCATTTCAGTGGGATTAATGTAGAAAAAGAAGGAGAAATAAAATGTGCTGCTTGTTCTGATGCTACAATGACCATGGAACTCCTAACTGCAGCTTCTAGAATAAAGAAAATGTACTTGAAGAAAGCCTGGTATTTCAGTTTTTAATTTTAGATCTGCTGTCTCAAATCTAAAGAGCCAAAACCATGCCACATGAATGCCAATTTCCAGGTCTTTGCCAAACACCAGGAAGCATTCTGGGAATAAAATTGGAGAATGCTGGTTGTTGCTGGGTATTCTGGCTATCCATTCTAGATGCCAGGTCAGACAGGTCTCCTGAAGTCCTGGGGATATTCTAGGTATTCTGTCAACACAGAGGTAGGATAGAGAAGGAGAGAGCTAAAGGCCCTTATTATTCTATTACTAGCTTTGTAATAATGAACCTGACAAAAATCTCATCAAATTCTTACAAAAATAACAGTCCTGCTACAAAGAAAAGGGAATGCATACAAAATCTACGTCCTGGTAAAGCAAAAGCCTTTGCTTCCATGTGGGTACAGATGTCTGCAGAGTAATCTGTAAGCCAAAAGTGTCCAGCTGCAAGCATTACTGCTCACTTGTAAAATGCCACGGAAAAAATTTAGCACAGAGTTGTGAAAAATTCTTCTTTATGAAAATGCAGAACAGTATTAAATCTGCCAAGACAAATTTTTAATATTAAAAATGTGCTTCTAATACAAATCCCTGAAGGAGGTCATCCTGTATCACTTTATTATTCTGTAAGTCTGTAATATAATGTGTTAGTCCACATTCTGTCTTCCAAAAAGCAACCTGAAAGATGCCAAAATGTACTGAAGCATGTGGAGAAGAGGATAAATAATGGGAAAGCGTAAAAAAACAGTCTAGGCCATTGTATGATGAGACGACTGACATCTTCCCACGGATGCCAGAAGCAATCCACTGCCATTTGACCAAGCAGAGGTATTCCTTCTGGAACTACTCAGAACACGGTTTTCATCTCATTGTTTCCACTCCAGTTGCCCTTTCATATAAACAAACGCAAAAATATTTGCCATAGTATATGCTGTGAGATTGCATAGTTTTATTTAGAGATTATAGATCATGTTGCTTTTTTAACTGACATCTCTGTTATTCTTTTATTAACTTGATATTTAAACATTATTACAAAAGATAAACAGTCTGAGTCTGTATATATTCTTTTATATAAATATATATACATGCATGTGTAAGTGTATATTTATATATCCATTTATACACACATATTTTAAAAAAAACAAACTCTCAAGAGGTTCAGGCAAATTAGGGTACATTATTCATTTGACACAGAGTATTTACTTGGACAGCTGGATTTTATAGTTTAGTGGATGGACATGACATCAGATGTTTCAAAATAAATCAAATTTACACCTATCCATGCACTTCAAAATGTCATTAAACCTCAGAAAATAGTAATAGGGAAGGACATATTAGATTTTTCAACCTTCAAAGCTATATTGGCTTTTTTATCAAAGAATGAAAGCAGATTTACCCATTTGAGCACTCCACAAGATCTTAAAATGTATATGTTCTGCTTGCCTTCTTTTGTTAACACATCTAGAATTTCTAGTTTATATTGAAATAATGGACAGTGTTATGCAACTGCTCCAAACTATCTTAAGGTACTGCACTTGGATGTCAAAGTGTAATGACAGCCCAATGCAAATGCGATGTATTTCATTGTCCTTGTCCTGTAGTCATATCTACCTCCCAGTGCTCTCAAATACAAGATTTTACACATAAAAAAATGTAACCTTACTCCCCAGAGCAGGTATGGTGGTTGAGGTCCCATCCTCTCCCCTTTCATGGCCTTTCTAGCTCAACTGCATCTTTCCTCCAGTCTTAGCCAGTTTAAGCTGGGGATCTTTTGTCTCCTCTTCCCTTGGTTCCCAGTGTCCTTCCTTCTGCTCAGCCACCCTCATGTCTGCTCAGCTGGATCATGACCTTTTGCTATCTGATCCACTCACTCACTCACTCTCACTCACTCACTCACTCACTCACTCACTCACTCACTCACTCACTCACTCACTCACTCACTCACTCCTCCTTCACCAGTCCATCAAACCACTCCTTCCTCCAGCTCCCACCCCTTCCCTCCTTGCCAGATTCTGGTTTCACTGTGGCAGGAGCCCACCACAGATGTTGGCCACAGGGCATGTGTGATCATAATGGAGAAATTATGAGAACAACTCAGCTTCTCAGCCATGAAGAAGGCTCCAACATGTTCACTTAGGAAGGAATTCCCAGATATTTTGAGCTATTAATTTGATATGTGAGATGTACAAACCAGAAAGCCTTTATGAGGGCTTAAAATCTTGTTTTCATGGCTTTCATTTGAAAAGCAGGGTAGCTGTCCATGAAACAAACATTTCAGCTTCTGCTTTAGGGTACTGTAATGCTGGAGCATTTCAAAGGAAAACCCTGGAAAACTGAAAATTGAAAATGTGAGCAAAGCAAAAAATTTTCCCAGTTCTTTCCTTGGAAACACTTCATGTCTTCAGTCAACATTTTCCAAAAGAATTTAGTTTTTAAAAAAAAGCTTGTAAGGATTAAAGAACACTCTTTGTGTGGACAAGTCCAGACCAAGTAATTAAAGTAAAGTATTGTTAGTGCTAGCTAACAAAAAAGCAATTGTACAAGGGCATATGTGGGAGCAGCCAGCCATGGCATATGACAAAAAACCCTTGTAATGAATAAATACATTTTGCTGTATTTACAACCTTCAAGGCACACATTCTCAGAAAAAAATGCGAGTTCAGCAGCATCAGTGTAAGTGTCCCAGCTGTGGTTCACCTACAACACTGACCCACTTCCCCTCACTGCCCCCAGATGCTCTTTCTGGCTGGAACTGCTCTATCTGCCTCCTAACACTTCCCTAGAATACATGGTTCTATCTCTGAACTAACACTGGATGTGAAAGGCTTTTGATTAGCGCTGCTCAGTTTTCTCTATGAATGCATGTTCTGTGGCAAGAATTCCTGAACTTAATTTGTTCAAGTGCCACCCTTGGCAGAGAGGACCATGGTGACAGAAGCTTTGGGACACATATGCACACAGAGACACAGGAGAAGGTATTTCCACAACTGCTCTGAAGTAGCACACACTCCACTAGTGGCAATACAACATAGCTTGAGTAGCAGGGACAGGTGGAAAATCAGCAGTTGCTGCCAATGATTCTTTGTCAGTGGCCAACACCAGAATGTTTTGAAAGGTTACAGAGATTATCCATCTAGGATTGGCAGAGCTATTCTCTTGGGAAATTTTCCTCTCCTTTTCCAGGACCTGCATTTGCTGAAACTGCAACCACATCTTCAGATTTTCCATCACAGAAAAGAAGGAACTATATATAATTCGCCATACAGCACTATCTTTGCATCCTCAGATTCAGAGTTAGCTAACCACAAAAATGTACTCAAAAGCTATGTTCAGTTGTGATCTATTCCAAAGTAAGTTTTAAAATGCAGCATAGAGAAGAAATTCAGTTCCTTACCTTTCTTGTAAGTGGCACTTCAATAGGGACGGGGACAACTTCAGCAAGCAGGCAGCCATAAAATGCCACCATGAAAGCAGCAGGATCATTGTTAGGAAACACGAGCGTTACCTGAAAGAGATACATGTACATTAGAAATACTTTATCCTAGGTGTGAAAAAATGATACTTGAAGTTTCCATGCTTCCTTTTGGATAGAGATGATTACTAGAGCACTTCTAAGATAACTATTCAAATGCCTAGTGACAGACAAATGAGGAATCAGAAGGAATTTATATATGCTATATATATGTATATTTATAGAATATAACATTGTATATAATATTTATATATGTTTGATATTCTTTTTATGAACATTTTCACTTAGGATTCAATTAAATATTTTCATGCTGTCTTGTTTCCCATACTGACAATACCTTTTATCTGCTTCTCAATTAACTGACTGCTTTATCAGTGTTAAATAACCAAGAAAATGGATTTAATAGAATTTTATATTCTAATGTAATAATTTGCTTTAAGTTATTGAAACCGAAGTGGATGTGTGACCACTTCAGATTACGCAGACTTACTGTGTCATTATGTCAATCATTAACACATTGTTTTGTTCCACTACGCTTTGCCTCATACAACAGATTCATATTAGGCCTGGACTATTGTCCAAGCGTAGAAGTTTCTGTGCACTGTGTGCACACAAACAACTGATACCTGGAAGCAAACGTCCCATCCATGACACATGCCAGCCTAGGTGTGGATTTGTTGAACTACACAGCTTCAGGACTAGGGTTGGGGAATTATTTAGAAAAAAGAATGCCAAAACGAAACACAGCAAATCACCACTATGCTCACTAGGTGCCCTCCTTCCCACAGCGTGCTGAACTGTGCAGCTCAGTCCTGGAGGCATTGCAGACAATGTCTGAGATCCTCCACAGGCAGGGGGAAAGAAGAGGTGAAGATGCACCGCCTCACTGAGGATCCAACAACTCAGATAGACCACAGCTCTCCTTGCAAGGGCAGGGAATACTACTGGTCTTAGTCTCTGGTGAATGACCTCAGTGGCTGGATCCTCTCTGCAGTTTTGTTTTGGTTCAGCCAGATGGACATTCTCAGCTCTTGTCCTAAACAGCTGTAACACAGCTGGTAACTATCCTGCACGGTCAACTGAAGTGCCATGCAAAAGGCACAGTGAATGATTTCCAACCTAATTCCTTTGGGCTCACATAGAGGACCAGTGTATTATTACAGCAACTCGAAATTTGTCAAAACAATGTAATAGCTCTTGAGTTTTGACTGCTTGGATGTCCATAGAGGTTTTGTTGAAGTAAAATCATGATGTTTTCATACATGCTCTGAGGTTCAGTTACTGGAGATTGTAAGTGTTTCCAGAAGTTAGTTAAGATAGTCACTTTCCATACATTAACTTGATTTCTTCAAATTGGAAGAAATCCAACCAACCTTGTCCAAGTGGGTCCTAAATATCTTTTAAGCTGAAAACTCTAACTTTTTAACAGTGTAAAGTCAGAGCAAATACATGGCTACTTTGCACACTTGCACATTAAACAATCCAAGTGCTGGATATGGCTTTGCAGAGCTTACTGTATGCATTCTATACTTATATATGTCTTACTTATCCATGCTTACTGTATGTATTCTACACCATAAACAGCCTCAGGTGAAATGGAAATACAGGACTTTTTCCAGATGCATGGAGGGGATGGTAGAGTTTGCTGAGTTTACTTTGAGGGCTGTTGGGTTTTGCAGTGGTCTCTGCTTACATAAAGGCAGTGAAGGTTTGGCTGGGAATCTTTGCAAAGGAGCTGATCGAGGTGAAAAAAATCTCACTGAAATCCAGTGGGAATGAGGCATTAACTTCCTTTCCAAAAACATTAATGACTAACAGACTTGTATCAAATAAATAAATAATGTGTGTAAAATAAAAAAGGAATAAGGTTGAAGGAAAACAAATCATACACTGTATATCAAGAGAAGAGAATCTGGTTATCTAGTAGATATTTCAGAGGGCAAGTTTAATTTCCAGACAGCTGTCTGGGGTGATGCAAGGTTAAATTTCTGAAGTTACTATAGAAGGCAAACGCAATTTACTACATGGAATAATACCAGAAGCAGGGAATGAAAGGCAGGGACGTTCACTTATTTCTTGGCTCAAAGAACCTAAGAGGTGAGGTAATGGTAGTCATGAAAAACAGAGATTGTATTGATAGAAGATATTTTTAAAGGGGAAAATAAAATACTTTATATAATATTAACATAAGGAAACAATTACATTCTCATTTAGAAAAGATCAGAAATATATGCCTGTATTTCATTTAGTATGTAAAAACTACCTTTAACTGTTGTCACACAAAAGACATTATGTTAGAATAAAAAGTCACCCTCAAAGAGGTCAGAAAGCTTTTATGTTATTACAATAAGGGTGTAACAGCCAGAATAATCACAGCCTGGAGCATCAGAAGTGCAGTAACACCTCATCTTCAACATAAAGTTGCTTCAAACGATCACGTTCCTGTTACACAGGGATGCTAGGCAAGATGTTTTTCCAACAAAGCACATGCTTTCAGCACTCAGCTGTAAACATTTGTTTCACCCTAATCTAGGTGGACTTACTTTAGAAGAGCTGCAATTTGTTCTTTATGTGTCTTGCCCTAGATAAATTTCCAGCTTTCAGCCTGAATTATCCACAAATCCTTTCTTAATGTTAGGAAATGCCAGTGACTGCTGCAGTAAATGCCTAGGAAGACAGGCAAGCAGCACACAACAGATAAGGAGAGATGCACACTGCCCATATGTGAGTTTTACTCCTTTTGGAGCTTTCTGGGTGGACTGTTTTGATGTGTACACCTGAATAATTTGCTGCTTCTGCTGTTGCTTAGAGACACACTTGCAAGTTGAGTAAAAGAGATTCTTCAGATCCTAGTCTTGGATGAACGCCATTGTAGGAAGCAATTTAGATTAAGGATCTAGAGATTATTTAGTTATTTGCTTTATGATTTGTATTTCGTATGTGTGGCACAAGAGGATTCAGTGCACCAACAGTTTGAGAATTGCTGAGATCCTTGAGGAGGGAAGATTTAATCCCACACTCACAACTCTAAGCACGAGGGAAGGACTAAAATTTGCATTTCTAACAAATTTGTTCTGGAATATCCATTCCATGGCTTATAGCCATTGGAATGGGACCTATGGAATTTTCTATACACACTCTGGCAGAGAAAAAGGGCAGCAGACCCAGCCAGCCTTGGCAGACACAGGGGTAGGTTTGCAAGTACATTGTTAGCAAAACCACAGGATGTTCTTGTCTTCCTTTAACACCTTAAAGTGCTACCTCTGCAACTTTGGCTCTCTGTGGGCTTTATCCATCCACTTAGATTCAGTCTCCAGCTGTAGCTGCATTACAGTCAGGAACCAGGAATGGAAATACTCTTTGTGTTACCAGTCAGTGTCATTTATTTATTTAAGTGGCTGCCAAAAAGTGCTTACTTTGCTTGTCTTTGTCCTCCACAATGTTTCTCTTGTCTTTACCATCTCAACAACTACAAAGTCATTAGTAAGTTTTTTATCCACATGACACCTCTAGGCTCCATAAGCAAGCCTTTGCTAAACAGACTGTTGTGCTATGTCCAAAAATCACTTTCCATGGGGATGTTTATTTTTGATGTTGCCACAACTTCAAGTTACTATTCACAGTTTAAAACATCTGCCTGAATGATCAAATTCCTTCCAAGTAAACAGCAGATTTCAGTTCCTCTCCCCCAATAATTCACTTCACTAATTTTCCCTGAGCATCCCAAATACCTAATTCTCTCTTTGCCAACACTGGATCTGAACTATTAGCAATTTAAAATCATTGAGATACTCACCCTGTCTCCAGGTCGTACCATTGGTTCTTGTTTTGTGCCTAATTTATGTAGTATATTGTAAGCAACCTTCATACTTCTGGTCCAAAGTTTGCCTATTAACATAAAAGTATTGAAATTAATTTAAAAATTCTTACTTTTCACAAGATTATTAATGAGAAAGAATATCTGAGAAGTGGAAAACACATAGTAGGAATATTTATATTAGTTTTCCAGCTAAATATGACACCACTACTGGGACTAGTGGAAATATTTAAATACTTATCATAAGTTTTCTTTGAACTTCTTTTTTTCAAGACAGCAACACTTAAAACAAAAAAAAAAAAAAGAAAAGTGAGCATAGTTTTCTTTATGGCAGAAGTTTCTTACTTCGGAGAAAATTGAATCCTGACTCCAAAAGCTAACTGTTAGAAAGGGCTGGAACACCATCAAGTCCAGACATCACCCTAACGCCTCAGCTGTAGCAAGTTGAACAAGTTACATTTCAGCACAGACTGACCTCTGGCAGTGACTCAGGTTTCCCAATGGCAATTGTCTCACCCCAAGTCACCGAGGGAAAAAGGAAAGTAGTCCCAAGAAGCAGAGACAAAGAAAACCCCAACAAACAAAAAACACCCCACAGCCAAAGGGGCACACTGAAGCAGCAGGGACCCTGTGAATTTTAGCACATCCACAAGGCTGTTTCATTTTTAATTTTCCACCTTCTTCCATTTAACTTGGCTTTTTGTTCTCACCTGCTCCCATCCCCTCCCTTCTCTCAATTTCATTTCACTTGCCCCAGGTACCCATCCTTACTGTCTCTCTTCTCCCTTGCTTTATTTTTCCCGCACCATACTTAGCTAATCCTTATCAGGTTACTATACTATATACTATATACTAGTATATGCTATAAACAAAAATTATTTCATCAAGACCTCTTCCCCACATCACACACATTTCAATAATCCTTCAAGTGATTGGCACCTTTGCTCTTTCAGATGGTCTTTGTTTAGAGACCTTGTTACTTCCATTTGAACAATACCAAGTTTAACAGCCCTTGTGCTTGGCTGGCCCCCAGGTAGTGTCTTTACGCAGTATTCAGTCTGACAGTAACAAATCTTTAATTCCTGCCCACCAATATCTGAAACGATAATAGGTTCTGACAACAGATTACCTATGGAGTTCAGCAGTTCAGGCTCCCAAACATGCAGCATTGCTATTTATAACTAAGTCAAGCACTTGCTATAGGAAGTTCCTCCACATCTTGGTTATAAAATGCAATACTATGGAATTTAAGTGCAAATCTGATTTAAATATAAAGAAGGCCAGATTTTAATTTTTTCCACTGAAGGAAAATTGGAAGGGTCACTGCTGCTTTTTATGAAGAAAGTACTTAATGCAATAATTTCTTATGAAAACAGTAATATTGTATTATCAGACTGTCCATTGCAGAGTTTTAATTTTATTTAAAATTACTCCAGTATTTGCATGCTGAATTGTCTTGATGCTCAGAAAGAAACATGACTCAATTCTGTTCCACTGGAAACTCAGCATAGATACAGGAGTACGTGTGCAGGATTAACCCTCATAGTGCCATGGCAGAACTACTTGCATTTGATGGAAAGAAGGTCTTTGAAAGCATCCCTGCTGCTACAGTTAACACTTCAACTTTAAAAGGGAGTAGGATAAAAATAAGGATGCTTTAAGAAAGCAAACATTATTTTTCCTAAAGTACTCCACCAATAAAGTTTCAGTGGCAACAAACTTAAAAGAGCAATTAGTAATGACACAGGAAATTGAAGAATGGAAATCAAAAGCCTGGCAAAAGTTCTGAATTGCAAAAAAGAACCATCTTTACACAAAACACTTTCAAGCTTGAAATGAACATTGAATCTTAATTCCTTTTTCAAGACACATAAGGAGCTGCTGTGAAAAGTTCTGTCTGAGCCATAGAGATTAAATCTGTTACAAGTCTTAAATTTGCATTTTTGACATATTCACACTAATTTTTCAGCTATCAAATGTGCCATCTTACAATATTTTCTTTAAAATCTAAGGGCTATTCATACTACAGTATTCAGGTGCAATCTTTCAGAAGTACAATCATCTCCACCTAAGAGACCTGGTTAAATGCAGACATTATTTTCTCTTGAAAATTAAGAATATTAAAGGAGGATTTTCTAGTAAAATTTTAAATAATCAAATCTTTACACCCATTTTGTCTTTAACTGCCAAAATTTTATTTCAGCTCCTGAAACATAGAGCATATAAGGCACATTCCTAACTCCTCACCTTTCTGTTTAAATACACTTTGAACTGCCCAAAAATGCTCATAATATTTTCTAGTGGTCAGAAAATACTTGAGTTTCTTGTCACCACAGCCCTTTCCTTCTCTATTCACTGGTGTGATACCAACCTTTGTTAAGTAGCTGGGGTAACTGGGCATGTATGTGCCTATGGATATGAAACTGTGGAAAATTGGAGCAAAGCAGCTGGTTTGCATTCAGCTGGGAAGAACTGAGGTATAAGGACCTTGCAAGCTCCATAACATCACTCCAACCCTTGTGGGTCTTGCCGGCCCTCAGCTGCTGCCAACTCTGCTCCAGGGTGGGCAGGGGCTGCCAGGGCTGGGCAGAGACCACCAGGCACCCTCGTGAGTAGGCAAAGTCCAGGCACATCTTGAGCTGAATTGTGTTCAACAGGAAATCTGTAAGTTTTCTTGCAGGGTATAAGACTCAGTTCCAAAAAAGTAAATGAAAAAAGGGCCACAAAAGAAGTAGCAATCCGCAGCTGGAGCCAGGAATGTAGGGATGATTTGGGCCAGATCAGTGGCTGCTGGATGGGACGCAAGTTTCTGACCAGGGGTGGACTGAACCATGGGTTTATTCTGCCACCTTGGCTGTTTGCCCCCTCCGGCATCTTGGAGAAACACAAAGGACTCAGTGCCTGCAGGATAAAAGCCCTCACAAACGGAGGATGTTATAAAGACGGAAATCTTTGAAGTGTTTCCTTCCTTGGTTCTGCCTAGGTTGCAATTCAGAGTAATTCTTCCTTTGCGAACTTGAGAGATTAGATGTTGCTGGGAAAAAGCTGATTGCTAAAACCTCTCCTGCAAATCCCAATGCTGTGACCTTGCTGTGACCTCCATCCAGTGCCACATCTGTGCCGGGGAGTGGCAGGCCTGGCCAGGAGGCCAGATGTGCCTTATCCAAGGCTTTCGCTCCGAGACAGGGCTTAGCACCACCGGGCCGACGCTCGTGCAGGATAAACTCTCTCCGTTACATGGGCTCCATCGGAAATCTGGCTGTTTGTGGCCACTGGGGATGTGTCTCATTGTCCTCAGACAGAGTTCAGTGAAGCACCAGCCGTCCTCGGATAAACATGCTGCCATTAATCTTCTAATGAGTTGGCCTGAACACAGTGGGCAGATGGAGGAAACTCAGGCAATAGATTTGTTTGGTAGTGAAAGGACCAGCCCGTGTTCCAGCTCAGTGCTGAAGCTCTTCTCTTCCAACCCTGCTGCTGCAGCAAAGAGCTGCCCTCGGTCCTTTCTGCAGCCAGCAGAGTATGTGCTGCTGGAGAAGGAGACTTGAGCAGCACTGCTGCTCCCCTGCCACAAACACCAGACCCTTACATTCCTGCCCACACCCCCAGGGCAGCGTGGTCCTTTCAAACTACTGCAGCACCAGGACAGGATTTGTGCATTCCAGGCTCTGATATCACAAGCCCAACACTAACAGCTAATTTCTGGCATTTAAAAATGAAGAATTGGTGTGTCAGCTACAGAGGTGTCCAGTGGTGTTTAAGGCACACCCTCCAGAAGGGGTCCAGGCTCTGCAGACCCTGTGCTGGGACTGTCAGTCACACACACACGTTGTGGGTAACACAGGGCACTAGATGTTTAAGAACCTGAATTGCCCCTCAGTTTTCAGGCCACAAAACTCTTTCCCAAACAAAGCAGACTGGTAGGTGTATGTGGAAGAGTTTCCCTAGCTGACTTTGGAAAACAAAACCCCAACAACAGGCAATTAACACACACCTTGTCATTACTAAAATTTGTAACCTTGTTCCTGCCTCCCACTGAGCTGCAAATTATGGTGCTGCTTTCCAAGAGCTTTATAACTCTACAAGATGGTAAGATTAAGCTTTCCTCTGCATCTATCATTGCTAAATTACAACTGCTTAAGCATTTAATGAAATACATCTTCTTTTAAATATGATCGCATCTCCCTTAGCCACTTCTGTCCCTTGCTCAGTGCTGCTGCCAGACTCTCTTGTCCTAGCAACGTGGTCATGCAGGGAGAGCTTTAAGGGTCTTCACACTTGCAAACTAAGTGGAGTGTTCCCACTGCCCAGTGAGTAAGAGCAAGTACCACTATGCCTCTGAATCTCAGCCATATCTGGCAGACATCACATATGCAGATATGCTCAGTAGGACAGGATGAAAAACAGCATCTCACTTTCTGGCAGCTGTGACAAACACTGTTAACATCCATCTGGGGCAAGTCCATTTTCTTTTTTTGACAGTCTATTCAGAGGGCGAGATCTTTTACCAACTAAAATTTAGCAGGCATAATTATCCAGTCCCATCTGGTTAAGCAACACATTATGAAGGCAAAGGACACCACAAGGTGTTAAAAACCACACAAAGAGAGATCTGTTAACAAAAATTAGATGATTCCCACATGACACTGAAGTAAATCCCCATCCTCTTCCTTTGCAAATCTGTAAAAGGACTAAATGTTTGTGTTGAATGTAAAGAAGGTTTTAAGAGAAAAGCTGTATAAAGGAGAAAACTCAGAGAGAAAACAAACCACAATGAATTGCCTTATCATCTTCAGGACGCTTTTCAGAACCACACAGCACTAACTCAACAAAACCAAACCAGTGGTCGCTTACCAATGTCCGTGCTCAGCAACTGCAACACTGCCAAAGATTAACTGCAAATAATTTTGTCAAATATTCATTTTCTCAATATCACAGTATGACATTCCTTATATTAAATAGAAACAACAGTATTTATTAAATCTGGTGCAAATGGCAAACTTCCCACTGTTATTCAGGGAGAGGGGTTCTTTTTCTGTTTTGCAAAGAAATAGTCCCAGCTCTACTGCTTTGTTCACCCTTTCTTCACAAACTTTAGATTCATCCTGAGCAGCAAATGAAGGTGTTGTCATTGGGGATAAAATAATCCAAATAAAAAGAACAAAAATATTCTGCTGCAGAGAATAAACGACTCCAGACATACTCAGAATAGAGGTAACCTTGCTATTACAGTGCTGGATACCACAGTCTAAATCATATAAAAGAGTAATTTTCTGTCTTTTTTAAAGAAAAAAAGGTTTAAAGTATTAAACAATCATAAGACTGATATCTATCTAGGGACTTAAACCTATGACTATCCATACTTCTGTGAGCATGGAGTTATTTCAGAGATAAGGACAGTCTGGTGATGTAGCTACTTGATCAGAAGAGTCCTGAATCCGTCTCTCTCCTTCTGATAACTGTGAAATTCCTGACCTAGGAGATTCTCGGAGAAAGGACAGGGAGGGGTGCAGGTTGCACCCCAGGTGCAGCATGGTTTGAGGTTGGCTCTTTTTGGCCTGTTTTAAACTTTCAGGTGTGCCAGGGTATCTCCAGTATAAGCAACATCACCCCTGCTGAGGCAGAATTACTTTGGCCTCAATATGTTTACAGTTGTGTTAAGGTTATTTTTAAAATCAGCAATTCATTCTTTCTCCACAGAATCCAAATGGATAAAGTAAAAGTGATCCTCTGTCCAGAGAGTCTTCTCTGCTGTTTCTTGCTAGCCTTGCCTTGCTGTCTCCAGGAGGCCTCTGATGTGGGAAACACCATGCAGGAGCTACTGAAAATGTTTTTTTAAAATATCTGATTACAGAAAGTGTTAGAGGAAATGAGATTCTTTGAATCACAGTTAAGTGGTACTCATTTTGTTGTTTTTAATAATGGTTACAATAAGAAAGCTCCAAACTTGCTCATTCCTAAATTACTTTCAGCTTTTTACTTTTTCACCAGCCTTTCTGATTCTTCTTGGAATAATCATTTTAAGTAACAAAAGTAACTGTGATAGCATAAGAACTATATAGGATTTAATTGTCCTTCATTCACATTTGTCCTCTAAGAAATCACTAAGCACTAAGCACTAAGAAATTGTCTTCCTTTTCCTCAAAGCAAGTATTAGGTTTCTAGTCAGAGTTCAGACATAAAACCTGATAAAGGCATATTTCCTTCCCATATCTCAGACATTTCAATTTATGCATATTCAGTGATTTGATTTATAAAGGGATTAAGAATAACTTAACTAAGATGTTCTCCACTTAAACAAGTTCCCAGAGGTACAAAATATTTGAGAAATAAGTAATATTCATAGTGTTTCATTCACTAGAAAGAATTTAAGAGTTTTGAGTACATTAAATAAAGATTACAACTGGGGCACTGAGAAGAACTTCCACAACTGAGGCAAACTGCTTCAAACACTTTCTTGAAAATAAAGATCAAATCTACAAGTGCAGTTACACTTTTCTTCTATCTCCAGTAATCTCAGACACATGGACAAAAACAGTCCTGACATGATACAAAGACAAGGAGCTCAAAAAAAACATGCTGAAAAAGACACAGGAGATACATTACAAATGAGATGAATTCCTGCAGAGAAATGGGAATATAGAGATGATTTTGAGCAACAGCTGAAAGAGTAACTTCTTTAAACTAGTTTCCCTTATGGCCCAACAGCACTTCACAATCTAAAGCACTCATCACTGAAAGTCACACTAACACATAACCACATCAGCTACCATGAGGTAGAGAAATTCATTCCAGTAAATCACACAAGGTGGTTTTACAGCACTAATCTATCACTGTCTGCCACATTATATCATAGCTTGGCCATTGGTCTGATCACTCACAGATGTCTCTGGACAGGACAACAAAGGAGTTGTAAGGAAGACTTTGGAGAGGAAGAATTTTGTGGACTCTCAGGGAGCTCCTTTTCAGCATGCAAGGCCACCAAGCGCAAACAGGAAAGCATCTTGGATAGATGCAACAGGTCAACACTACATTTTTCAGAGCCAGAGAGAGCCTGATATTTGAAACAAGGCCAAGGTGGCAGATGGGATGAGATTTCAACATGTTTGCTGCCAAAGGTCTGCATTTAAAAGGACTTACTGCCAAAATAACCTGAGAGGTTTGGACACAGAATTACTGTAAAATAAATAATGTCCAGGTTGTGTACGATACTCTAGTTGCAGCCCAAGAAACGGGTGGGAAGGCAATAATGTCTACAACAATCCACTAAAGAGGAGATTAATATGGTTGGTGTTAAGGGAATTAGAACTCCTACTCAGATGGCCTGTGATCTAACTGACAGCTACAAATACACTGCTGGAATACATTTTGGAAAGATGGAGAGAAGTCTGGAACAAGCAGGAAAACCTACAATTCATCCATGCAGAGAAGAAACTGGAGAAGATGCTGAGTATGAAAAAAGTAGGGATCAAAATACACAATGTAGAAGCCTCCTCTTAACTGGAAAGCTGGAGGATAGAGAAAGAGGATTTCCATGAAGGCAAGGGGGTGTGAGAAGAGACTGAAGCAGAAACAGAAAACACAGGTAAAATACTCAAGAAGACATGCATAGTGACTATGTTGACAACATGTCAAAGACCAAAACTCTAGAAAATTGGAATTATTCTTAGAACTCTTGAATATGTGTCAGACAAATGAAATTTCCTGGTATTAGTTATTTTTTAAATTGGAAAAAACCCTGAAAATAGCCGTGAGGTACAAAATCAAAGACTACTAGATGCCCTCAATGTTGATATTTTAATGTTTAAGTCACCTGATCACAGCAATCACATGAGGAAATTCAGTGCCTCATTAATACTGTGTGGCAGGACTGTGATTAAGCCCATATTTCAGAAGTTTATTACTACCAGGGCCAGTGGAACTATGCACAGGGATAAAAATTCATGAGCTTTGCTGAGTTCAAGGTTTAATGTCTATCAATGTTCAGCTTTAAAAAATATCATGCCTGCAATTGCTAGAAAATATTGCAGACACAGAAGGTGGACTAGCAACGGCAAAGTCATACATAAACCCACCAGTAAAATGGCAAGTGGTTGTAATGTTGACATCTCAAAAGCAGCTGTCATTTAAGAAAACCGTTGTGGCACAGTGAATGGACATTTTCCCTGAAAAAGAATGTCAGCTTGAAATGCAGCTAGCAGAGAAGAATTCAGTCAATCTATGAAATGTTTTTGTTTGTAATTTCTTTTATCTATAAAAAGAAGGGGGAAAAAAAACCCTAGTTTTTTTTCTGACCTTACTGAAAGGCAACAGCAAAACCACATCCTAGACTGCTGCCAATGAAAGGTGTGAAAACATGAATTTTAGTCCTATTTTTCTCAGGATTTAGATAATTTAGAAGAGGAAAAGTTATCTTAAGACAGAGAAGGCTAGGTGGCTCTGTGAGCCCTGTAGATGAGTTCCTTGGGTTGATTTGCTCAGCCTACAGCCTCAGGCAAAGCAGGACATATGCTCAGACTCTCTGGACAGAATCCCAAATTCAGAAAAATGATCTGATTCTTAGTAACATCTTAATTTCCTTTCCTGTCCAATTTATTTAGGGCGTTCAGTAGATGACATGAATTTCTCTTCTGCAAACAGGTAATTGCAAACTTTTAAATTCTTCCCTAGTTCCAAGAAAATGTCCTTAAGGAAGAAAAACATTCATCAATGGTGAATCATAAGTTTGCCCCCTAAATTAAGTAACTTCTTAACTCTAAGGTATCCGAGGGGAAAATGTTTCATGCATGACCCTTAGTTGCAAAGGTTCTGTTATGCTTTAAAAGCCTTTATTTCCAATGCCAGACTTGGAGCAAACATCTTTTTGGCCAGGGACCTTCACTAAGTCTGACTCCTGAATGGAAAGGCATGTTTAGCACTGAACAAAACAGACAGACCTCTGTATCACAGCATGTAACAACATTCTCTGCACAGAACTCAAGGTCCCTAAGAAGGTAGAAATAAAAAAAAACAAAGTATTTTTTTACATCCATATCAATAGGATATGGTAATGCTCCACTTGCTTTCAAAGTCTGACAGTTATTCATAATAATTCCTTTGAACATCTCCCAAATGTCCCCTGAACATCGTGAAATTAAAACCAATATGGGAGTTACTTGTCAGAGATATCCTTATGTTTATTTTTATTTGGCCTTTCTTGGTTGCAATAGATTGCCAGGCAGTAAACATTGAACTACAACAACGTACTAAAGATCATACTGAAAAATATCCCGGCAAATCTATTTCAAAGGGGTACATTTGCTCACTGTACAACTACATATCAGGAGGAATAATTCAAATCACACTTACTACAGTGTCAGTAGAACACAGAAAAACATCCTATTTTAACTTCTTCCGGAAGTTGATGAGATTTGTACACCAGGTTCTGCTTTTGCAGAACAAAGCCTGGACAATATCCAAAGGCAGTGGATTTAGACATTAATCTTCAGGAAAATCTGCCCCAGGATGAATTTCTGTCTAAAAGGTGGCTTCAATTTATAATCTGTTATTCCATGGGTGTATCTACTTGACTCTTTTCCTCTCTGTGAGATAAATCATATTGTAACATCTCAGCTACCCATACTCAGACACCAATAGCTTCAGAATCTCTTACCCCACTCAGAAACAGAACAGATGCATCATTACAGGTCTTTTCTCACCATATTTTTATGCATTTACTGTACACAGACACTGCACAGAATATATAATGGCATAAGTAGTTTGAGGAGTGCTCACCATAAGTGAGAATATAGAGTGGTTTTCCATTAGTATCCATAGTGGTTAGGCAAGGAGCTTTCGGTGAGATGGTCCCCCATCGCTGCAAAGCTGCTTCCAGGGAAGGCGGCCAATTTGTAACCACACCTAATTGTTCCCCACGCATAGCCAACATCTGAGCTCCTTCTGGCTTTGGCTGGTTTGGATCTGGCTGTTGAACTTATGATTATGAAAAGATACACAGTTACCATGTAAATTCTATACCTTGCGTACACCTTTGTAATCAAGAGAATAAGTTACCTTTGTAAAATATTCTGAAATCAGTACAATATTAGAAGGTATTGAGAAGCAACAGCGAAATATAACAGAATAATTAACTTTTAACGCAGCTCAAGCAACTGAAACCCCTCAGGAATGCATGTGCTTGTCCTTACACTAGCTCTACAAGCAGGGAAAGAAACTGCTGAGACAGCATTCATAGATTTATCTTCAGAATAATCAACCTTTCTTTATTCTTAAAGAGGGATGGAGAATACTTTTTCCTGGGAAAAATGCAGTAATGAGATGAATTGCAAAACTACTGAAAAAATGTACTTTAACAAGCAACAGATTGATTTAAGTCATGTTCTGTTACATGGTTTCTTACAAACTATATGAAGGCAATTTAAATTTCCACATCCTGGCAAATCTTAATTCTCAAAGCACTGGCCTCTTCAAAAGAGATTCCATTTATTGACTTAATCCATGTTTCTAATCTTACATTTAATTCATTTTTTGATGCTTCACTGTTATACAAAGGATGTGTAAAACATTTAACATGCTCCCTCACTAACAGTTTTTCTCATACTAGTATTCAGAAACAATGGCTGCAACCCACAGCTTGATGTTCTCAAAGCAAAGCTTCCCTCCATTCTTTTCTGTCATTTCTTTGCAAGCAGAACCAGGAGCTGAGCAAATTAGAGAGACTTCTGACTCTGCAGCACTATTGCCAAGCTCACTACAAACAGATTCTACTGAATACCCATGGTTTTAGGTACTTGCCGGTGTAGAGAAGGTGTACTTGCCTTTCTAGAAAGTCAGTGTAGGAGACAAACATTTTAGAGTTTCAATACGAGATCCCCAAACCTTTTGAAAAACAGTCATTTTACCTTCTAACAATTCCTCAAAGTCATCTACAAAGAACTCTCGTAATGGTGGTCGTTTGGGCCGTTTTAGTGTATTGACCAGTTGCTGAATCTTTGCTGACACTCTGCTGCTCACTGGTACTCCTGCAGGACAGGGATCAATGCAGACATCAGTCAACTGCGAGGTGAATGCCACCAAATGGTAAGTGGGGTAAGAAAGTGGTCATGCCATAATGTGACTCAAGTATTTTACATTAAAACATAAAAGCCAAAAAGAATGATGATGACTAATTTAAATAAAAACAATACAACAATGTCAGAGGGAGGTTACAAACTCAGAGGGGAAACAGCACAGACTGAGGGAGAGAAGCACAGTGAAAAAAAGTCCCTATAGCAGATGTCAGTACCCTGAGAGAACCCTCTCAGCAAGGGGCAGTGAGAAGTCAGGCATTGGCCCTCGCCATGATCTCTGGTCATACCCATGTTGTCTGACTCAGCTGCAGCTCAATAAGAAGTGTGGGTCATAGGCTCTGCCCCGGCACTTATTCTGTGTTCTTCTTTACACTAGAGTGGATATCTGTCCATTATCCATCTTAAACATGGTTCACATCTCTTTATTACTTCAGCATGACCCTGTATTCTCTGAACACCCCTACAGCCAACCCCACCAGCCAGCAATCTGCAGAGGGAGTGTGCTCGTCCACAGAGCACTTTGAAAAACACAGTTCTGAAAAGGATTGTGGAGCAAGGGGCATTTTTATAATACAGTCCCATCAATCACTTCCCCCTTGCTTTTCTCTAGTCAAGTGCAAAGTTCATGTCATCTATTCCTTAACTAATAGCTTTCTGTCACTCCATTATGGAAATTTCAACTTCCTATACTTCCATGAGGTTGGCTCCAAAACTTTTACCAAGTGATTTCTGAAGCTGAAGCTACTAAGTTTAGAGGCAATTGGTTAACGATTCCATGCTGTGCTGAAATATTGTTTAGTAAGTTTTAGAAAAGAGAAGCAGTAGATAAGAAAGGGTTTATAAATAACTGTTTTTCAAAACAAAAAAAAGAAAACTTCATAGAATAAAACTTCAAACACATCACTTTGCAGGATGTAGCCATCCTGGCATCCTGGCATGTCACATTCTTTTCCATTTAAAAAACAGACTAGCTGTAACTAAACAGCATGATAAAAGCCAATCTAAAGATACTCACTGTTTTCTTTTGCCAAACAATTTCTACAGGGAGTCAGCTGTGCTGATTAAGAAATATTTCTTTATGTTGTTTTCATTGACATTAGATCATTTTAGGACTGCAAAGGCGCTGCAACTTTGTAGGTGTTTATAAGTGAAAAGTGCCCAGAGAAATAGAACAAAAAACAACCAAAAAAACAAGAGCAGATGCATACAGTAACCACTGAAAAAATTAGGATAATCAAAAACTCCCAGTGTTTCTTTGTGACATACCATCACCAGTCTCCATAAGTTCAGCGTTTCCATACTTTGGTGCCACCCGTGCTGTTGATCCCTGTGGTCTTTCTACTTGTATTGAGTGTTCTGAGGTGTAAGTGGTA
Source organism: Pithys albifrons albifrons (assembly GCF_047495875.1). NCBI lineage: Eukaryota > Metazoa > Chordata > Aves > Passeriformes > Thamnophilidae > Pithys > Pithys albifrons. Next base: position 11,112,210 of record NC_092464.1, read on the forward strand.
ACATCTGGAGGGGCAGAATGATTTTCTGTGAAAAGCAAGTTAAAAGGTTTAACCGTGTACCTCTAGTGTTAAAGGGCAGAAAAGCAAAGGGCAGAGGAGAGGATATAACTTGACTTTTTTTTTCTCCAACATCTGAACAGGCCTTACAGTTAATGCACAAAATGATTGTACAGAACTATATATATACACATACATATATAGTCAAAACTAAATATAATGTACAGCATGATTTTAATACATAAAGTTTCCACTGAATAAAACAGGGCTGTATATCTGCAATCACAAAAACAATAGGCTTGAAAACTGACACAATTAGGTTGTAGGTTCTCCACTGACATGTGATTTTATACTAAGTTGAAGCTTGTGGACATCTGCAAATAGAAAAGACCCAGACAAATACACTTCTGATGGATTACTCTGTTGGTTTTTCTAACTAAAAGGAACACAGCACGCTGTCAATCACTTGCAATTGCCAATGCATATCACGTTTATAACCTCTGTATTTTGAATATGTCAATTTTTGTCAAGACAGGGAAAAAAAAATCAATCATAGAAGGATTGGAATGCAGAGGAAAGAAATTAAATGTAAAGAAACATGAACTTTGCATTCTGCATGGACACTTGCTTGTCTACTATTTTTAGACAGAGATATTTCAATTCTTCTGCATAACAAAGCCTTGCCTTCCAGAAGGCAAACACGATCTGGTCTGACTCATGCCAGCACTGCTAAACAATTCCACAGAGCTAATCTTTCTCTCTTTCATAGCCTGATAACTCAGCATGCTACTGCAGTTTGTTTTCTCATGTTTGTACTATTTTTATGGGTTTTCTCATATTTTTTTCCAGGTTTTTATCAGCATTATATTAGATGGAGATAAACACCATGAACAAACAACTTCTCTTTCAATTGGCATAAATGATCCTCATTAGCTTCTGAGTTACAAAAGAAGGCAAGTCTTTATTCTGCTGCTACTGAAGTGAAGAGAAATGCATTCCATTTTACAATAGGGTAAGAGTCTTTAAAAATGAAAAAATTCTGGAAAAACATCATCTTGTTCCAATCAAGATGCGCTTTCTTCTAAACCTGTCCTTTAAGCATTATGGTTCTGTAAGTATTGCAACACCAATTTCTACAGTAAATTTAATGTCAAAAGTAACTATAAAGCATTTTCATGAGACTTTGGATCACTGTAATTCTTGTGGATTCAACCCCAAATTAATGCACCATAAATACAGAAAACTAATTTTTATGCTACACATACAGTAAAAGGATGCTATAATAGATGCTTTTCTTGTATACTCCTCATTTAAAGGTATCACTTGACAGACCACGACCATGAAAAATTAAGGCATGGTATTAATCTGTAGTCGTTGTTTAATCTTTATATTCATGAACATCATAAGGACTCAACCTTATGAGCCAATCACTCTGTCTAGTTGAGAAAAACACAAGATGTCGAAATTTCATCATGCAACTCAAAAACATCTTGCATTCTACAAATATCCAGTTGAAGCTTTTGCTTTTAATCACATCCATTGCTATAACTTTACTGAAACAAACTCCTTATATTGTGCTATAAGTGACCAACTGAAGTATAATAGTTTGAACAATGAAGCTTATGCCGATAAATTGTTTGAATGATGTCTTCATTTTAGATGTCTTGTAATTATCCACTATTTTAGACTCAGCAAAATTTTTGCTCATTCTTAATAAGTTGCAAGAGCTTTTTATAGATCATGATTGCATTACTCAGTAACTAAGTCAATTTAAAAATGTTGATGTTTATCTTCCATCTTTACTTACAATGCAGCTTTGCTATGCACATAGAAGATCATGACTAAGAAAATAATTGTACTTAGTCAGCTATTAGTAACATGAGAAAGTATTTTTAAAGTTAACTATAATTATTTACAACTTTCCAGTGAAGTATTTCCATCTTTCAGACTTTACAAGGCAAAGTGAATTGAAGTTTAAGTATTCCCAGGTTTTAGCACCAACATTATTTTTTTTAAATGCGTGGGACAGAAGATATGTGATCCAAAGTACCACAGAGCAGAGATGCTCTTGAAACCAAATTCTTCTTTGTTACACATGGTGCTGAGTAGGGTCAAAGAACTTTAGAAGAGTCCTGCTCCTTTAAAGAAGGATCTCCTTTCAAACAAGCACACTGGTACTTGAAATTACCTAAAATAAACTCTTCCCAAGGTGGCCACCACTGTCAGCCAAAGAGCGGAGTTCCAGTGCCCTGGCTGCCAATCTGCTGTTTACATTTCCATTAAGAACTTTTATTCAGAAGACGAAGAGTATTAAGGTTTGTATTGCAGTGTTCCTTTATAGTATCTGTTTAACAGCTGTCTTATCATGGCAATATCTATAGCGCGAAGTTTCATCCATTAGATTTACAAATCCTCAGTCGGTTCATGTCTCAGAGTCAGGCTTGGAGAAATGAAAATCACACAGACAAGAACTTGGTCAGAATGACTTCTAAAGAAAAAGATAATTGCTATGTTATGTGAAATGTAGCCCTTTTTTTTATAGAACAGTCAATCCAGTCTTTGACTATGGACACAATCTGCTTGGTCCTATGTCAGGTAACTTGAAGCAGTGTTTGAGGTTTAGTTAGGAATCATGATCCTGACACATCTGTTCACTAAAAAGTAGAAACTGACAGCTGCATGACTTCAAAGCACTTCCTCCATCAGACATACATATTTGCATCACCTCCTCTTCCCATCTCTTCCAATATTCTTGCATTAGAAGATCACAGACAGAACAGCTGTTTCCAGTTAAAGCTCTCTTCATTTCTGCCACTGTGACTTTCATGAAAATCAGAAAGACCCAGCAAAGCAGATCATATTCATGCAGGGACAGAGTATGTCCATTGACAAAGCCCCATGTCTGAGCAGATGCAAAGAAATATGTTCAGTGAAAGTTTGGAAGTTCATATAAGTACCATGTATTTGAAAAGTCTCTGGGAACTCAAGAAGCATCCCTGAACTACTGACTTGAAGAAAATCCAGCTTTTCCTCCCAAATAAGCTGCTTCTTCTGGTTGTCAGAGAAGGAAAATCCAAAGCCAGAGATGTAGCTTTTTCCATTAGCTGGGTTCCTTTTGCTCTGATGTCCAGGTGACAGATGGTATGGTAAACTAGTCTCCTGTATTATAAGCTAAAATTTCCCCTCAGAACACAAGAATTTTCAAGTTGTATGAAAACTATCAGCCATACATAATGGCACACGTTTTTATAGTTACTTCATTAGAAATCTATGTAGCCTTTAATGTGGATAGAGGCCTTTGATTTTGAAACAGAAACATATTTGAAGTATATAAAAGAAAAATGAAATGCACCTGCAGGATCAAAATTTTGTAGTAAGATGAATAACTTTATACAGGTTTACAATCATAGGTAAGCACTGTGTAATTTTCACTGCACGAGCTTTGTGAGCTTTGGGTTGTGCTTTCTCTCCCTAATTTTTATATACATAGAAATCCAAATCAGGTAATACCAACAAATGAAAACTTAAAAGATCTTAGAAATACATACAGTATTGACCCAAGAGAGGGTCAGAACATAGGTATTTTTAACAGATTTCACTGGTTTGTCCTCTAAATTCAAGAATTACCAGGCACGACAGTGATGCATATGCCAACTAAAGGTTCTCCCTACAGCTTAATGCAGACATCTGAGCATCTTAAAGTTGAAAATAAATATTGACATGATATCTACACCAAATTAGAACTTTGGCCACAATAGAACACCAGCAGCAGTCAAATTAAATGAACAATATAACATTAAAAGCATATAATAGTTTATGCAAATTATCAAAATGATACACAAAGCTGAACTCATTATATTATAGCCAAAGTTTTTTATCAAATCCCTTCTCAGGACTGCATTAGTGCACTTAAACTGGAAAAAATCTCCCTTTAATTCTCTGATACACTGTGGAGGTGAAATCCTAGTGAATATCAGAATGGAGAGGTTTTTTTGGTTATCATTACAAGTCTTTCCTATTGCACCTTAGATTTGTATTTATCAAAATTCGTGTCTTCAGAGTATGTCCTTACATATTTACAGCTGATTTCTCTCTTGCAGGCTGGTCTGTCTCTGGAGAACAACTCCCTGGACCAAACAAACACCAAGCCATGGTAATATGTTCTTTGTGATCAAGAACAAACTGTTTCCAGTAGCTGAGGAACTTCAAGGAACAGGATTGCTCTTCTCTCTTGTATTGCCTCTTAACAAAGAGGATTATTCATCTACCATCACTGGCCCACTGCCTCTGAAAGACAAGGTTATCTGTAGGAATACTTGGAGTCTATTACCTCTTAGAATACATTTAAATGCAAGATCCACCTCCTTGAATTGAAAAGAAACAAAAGAGCACTTTAATTTCAAATTCTTACAAAATGCAGATCCCCCATGCAGAAATGCATCTTATAGTTACCAACTGTGCAGCTTCTCTACATTTCCAGTGATCTTAGAAACAATGGCTGACAGAAACCATATGATCACTCTCTCAATCTGTTAGCAGGTATCACTAATATTTTGTATCCAACTGACCTTTACGTTACTACATCACAACTACTATCCAACTAGAGATGCAATTTAAGATCTCTTATTATCACAATAAAGGAAAACATGCACACACTGAGGTAAGCTCAACTGCTTCCTTCAAAGGCAAGATCATTCTAGTCAACAAGGCCAAATAAAACAAGAAGTAGTATTTCTCCTCTTCTGCAGAATATTGCCATCTTAATTTACCTCTATAAATGCTGTATTATTTACCACAAACTCACTGATTATAAAAGAAGACTTACTGCACCAGATTTAAAATTACTGAAATGTCACATTATAAAGAAGCTATATTTAAAGACACATTAAGACTTGGTGTATGAGTAACGCAACCTTTCAGAGTTTAGATAAATTTAATTCTCTATTCTATAATTTCCTCTAGCATTTCAAGACGAAGTCACAGAAAATAATCAAATGCAATGATTAAGGTGTTCCGAAGTGTATGCGTTTCTAAAACAAGGTTCTAAGCTATTCATTTACCATGAATTTACAAACACAAGTTCTTTCCTGACTGTAATTCAGCAGTTCCAGATCATGGTGAGAGGATTACTGAAAATAGAGGTGTTACGTCAAGCTATACTCATACCAAAAAACAAATAGATACAAACCACTCTTCCAGCAAATAAAATCAGGAACATTTAAGATGCTTTAATGTATCTCACTAATATACTTGAAAAGGAATGATCAGTTGAGGAACAGTCACACAAAACTGACTTCATATGTATAGTAGAACAGTAGTTAGATTGCATTATCTGTTCCAACATACACTCCAATAGATTTTCAGTGAGACAGCCCAGTATATTTACCCCATCAAGAACATACCCAAAGCAGATGCCTTGCATGATAAACAACTAAAGAGTGAAGAAAAACAAGCCTTGCTTTCCACATATTTAATCAAATAGCTGTTTGACGTTAATGAAGACTAATGTCAATGGCACAATATTCAGAAACAATGGCTATGAAGTTTAGCCCTAAAGGAAAGAAAGCTTCAACTTCCTAGGATCGTTCCAAAGGATATAAACAAGCTACTAGTAATAATAGCTCCCTTCTCTGAAGGTATATAATGGCTTCTCCCATGGAGTATAATAGCAAGATACCCCAGTTCAAGTATTCTTGGTTCAATTAAGGGCAGAAAAAATATGTTTAAAAGGACTCCTGTTAACAGAATTATCAAAAATCACTCAAGCTATGTAATTAAAGTGGTGCAACGGTGGGGGAAACTCATATGCAAGCAATCCCTAATGATGCGTGCACTGATTTTCTTTACTGATGAATCCCACAGTGACCTTTATAGTGCTAAGTAATGAAAATCATGCAACTGTACATTTTAAGACATTTGGGAGACAACAGTTAGGCCCTGTTTGCCACAACATAAGTATACCCCCAAATCTAAACTGCCTTTTTTTTTCCCCCTCTTCAAATAGGAACATAGGACTATCTCCATATATAATATATGTAAATAGAAAAAAAAAAAGCAAAAAAGAAGAACAGGAAAAACTTTTGTAAGATTGCATAGAGAAGAATCAGCTGAATGTGAGGGTCAAAATTCATGTTAAGCTATACATGCTCAACATGTCTGTATACCAACCTATATGTGTTTGAGCCATAACATCAGCTAGCCTGTGTGCAGCACCACTGCCTCCGCTTTGTGTCGAGGAGGAGGACGTGGTTGATGTGGTAGAGCCGTGGATCGCTTGACTGATCCAATGTTCCATGTTTATACTCCCCTGACTTGAGGTGGGAGTTCCCTGGGAGTCACCCTGTACGGAGCCTTCATCTTCTGAACCAGAAGAAGTATCTAGTAATTAAAAGCAGTCTGTTAACTTGCAGTGCTTTGGGCTTTTCTTAATAGAAATAAGGCATGTTCATATTACAAATCTAAAGAAAGTGCCATTTTGAAGATCGCAGGAAGGTAGGCAAACTTAATTAGAAAAGTCTGTAATACTGAAAGCTCTGAAACTAAGTCAGTTACTAAGTACACACTGAGAGAACTTCCCTGTTCTAAGATCTAAGATCATGGCCTGTGTGGTGTTGTACCAAAAAATAAGGATAATAAAAGTATTCTTTTGTAATGTTAAACACAGAATCTTCTGAAGATCTCCAGCCATGTATTAGCAGCACAGAATATACAAAATACTTTCCCAAGCTCACTCCACAAAGCCTGTGTAACACTTATCCAATTCTACAAGGGCCACTCCTCACCATACTGAGAGCCCCAGTCAGATTCAGTAAGTATGGGAATGCATGAGATATGGGGTATTTTCAGGGTAGTAGATAAAAGAGAAGATAAATTTGAAAAGGAATAGCACAACTAAATGTAAAGATGTTACATTACAGTGTTAGGGAATAAATCAGAAACTTGAGAGGAACTTTGACTATCATAAAATATGACAAGCTGGCCCTAGTTAGGTCCTTGTAAGACCAAAATGACTAGTGCAAGCTAAGATATCACCACAGGCAAAGCAGTCACATAAACTGCCCCTGTTGACTTTTCCACCATTCAGTTCACCTTCTCCTCTTCAAATATACCTCAAAATTATGCCCAGTGTGCTTCAAATGACATTTCCATTACTAACTATGGAGACAGATAAGTAGTTCATAGCAGCACAAAGAACCATTTTTAAAATTCTCAGAAAATACTGATACTCACCTGGAGGTGTGTAGGCATCCATTGATGTTTGCACCACCAATGAACGTCGTTTTGAGGGCATGGGGACTGCCATTTTCCTTTCTTTGTGTTTAGCAAGGGCTGCCTGAACTGCTTCTGTGTGAACATCTGGAAGGAAAGAGTTTGAAGCCAGTGTTAGACAGAAATGAGCTGTTTCTCTGTGCCCCCAGTGCACCTGCGTGCAGGTTTGTGCGTGTGCCAGCTGGGCTGGCAACACACACTGAGTGATGGAAGGCCAGAAACACACAGGACCTCAGAGGAACTGCCTGGGTTCTCCTCACCATAGAAAAAGCAGCGATAGTGAAAAGTGCTGTACCAACAACCAAGCCCCCTGATCTGTATGATATTCCAGGGACACTGTTTGCAGTATTTGAAAAGCAGGAATATTGCTTCCCTGGAGCAAACCTCTGTTTAACCAAGAGCTGTTACTTCAGCAACCATTACTGTTTTCAGTGGAATTGTGGTGTATTAACATTGCCCACTTGTTAAAGTAATGATGTTTCCAATTTCCACAAAATCACACAGACCAAGTGAACAAGTACATTTGCTTGAAGGGTACGAGGTATGTGAAATGTCACAACAGAAATGGCAACAGGTCCCCCATTTCCAAATCCTTCTCTTGCCTCTGTCACTTGGCATTATTCACAGAAAAATAAGTATTAGGTAAGGTTGGCCTGAGGTGCAATGAGAAGAAAAAGCATTCTGAGCTGGTGCTTTTCAGGCAGGTGCTAGACACAGCTCACACCAGTCACAGTGTCCAATAGATCTCTCCTCCCTGGGGACTTGCCCAGGGAACAGCTTCTCCACCTTTCACATATATATATAGCTGCCTGCCTCCCAACGCTTGAAAAAGGCCATTTATCGTGCCTAAAAGAGGCCAGTGACTTTTTGATAATGACTCTGTTTTATGCAAAAGTCTTTAATTACTATCAGAACTACATCTTGAAATAAGTCAATCTTTAGTTTACTACCTTGTACTGTCTCGCATATTTCTATGAATTTTGGGACAAGATACACATGAGGAGACTGTATGCAAAAGACATGGCAGCACACAGGAAGTCTCTTGTGGTTGCACATATTGACCACCTGACATCTTGCCTTTTAACCAGTTCCCACTTGTCAGCTGTAGAAAACACAGCAAGTGGAGTACATAATTTAGCTATTCCCATTTGTGATGTAAGAGCAGAGTGAATCGGGTCTAACCCAGAGTGTCCCACTTCTGCTGCTCTTGAATCTGTTTGAAGATCACCCTCATAGCCTGGGTTGGCAGTACACAGTCATTTGCCTACTCCCCTATTGATGCAGTGGCAGCTCTGAATGGGCAATGTGCCCCAAGAAAAACAATAGGAAAAAGAAGAGCATGCATATCTTCATTTAAAGAAGTGTTGGTTGGATCACGTAGGTATAAGCAAGTTGTTGTAAGCAACAACATGGAAGGATGACTGGAACCATTAGATGATAAGCTGCTGATAAGCTACAGTGTCTCATTTTCAATAATGGTGTTCCCTATCTTCTGCCAGGGTTTAAGCACCTCTCGGTGCAAGTACAACAGGGAAGAGTAGTAAGGATAAGAAAAAGAGCATTATCAGCTGGTTCTGTGAGCTGTTTTATTTTTTCTTTTGTTTTAAATCATGAAGAGAATGAGAACATCACCAAAGCAGAGCAAGGAAAGAAAACAGCATTCTCAAAATATAAAAGAGCTGTGCAGCTGATAGACCAAAACCAAGGAGGGCTGCAATGTAACATCAGAGAAAGATTTCTGTCCTGTCGAGTCATTATTTTAAAGTAGAAAGTTTAAGGTCTTTTTTATAATTGAAACATGATGAAAAGTTTATGTGAAAAGTATCAGGCTAAGAAAATAAACACTGTAAATATTTACCTAGCAGCATGTCTCCAGGATAAATTCCTACCTGCTCACTCCACACCCATGTCAATAACATTTGCAGGACTGGACATGCTCACTAATAGTTTGTGTTTCTTATACATCAAAGAACAAAAATTCTTAGTTTTTATTCAAAGGGTAGCAACTAGCTATCAAGCAGTAAAAAATGAGCTTTCCCTTTAAAAACAAAACCAAACCAAATCAAACAAAAAAACCCTCAACATTTTGCAGCAATTTTTGGAAAAAATAAATTTGGCTGATCAACACAGGAGAAACTTTCTCTATATTATTGTATATAGAATTGTATTTTTACTGTAAGTATTAGGAAGCAGAAGAAATTCTTCCAAAAATGTTTAAAGGAGGACAGCTGACAGAAAATATTAAAATGCTTAGTGACAGCTGGATGCTGAATCATAACTTGTGAATTCTCTGATTTCTTTTTTGATGCTGTTTTGATCTAAGAAGGTAGACTCATCAGCTTAATTAAAAACACTCTGCAGGGTTTTAATTTTCAAATGAGTCCACAGGAGTCCAGGAATTGAATTGTTTTCTTAGTAAAGCACATGCTTGATATGTTTATTTGTAATGGGTTAGTGTGAAATAAACCAGACTATAGATTGCTAAAAAAAACCCCCAAACCAAAACATCACAGGAAAGCAAAAACAATGGAAAAGATAAGAAACTCCAACTAAACAAGAGGAAGCTGACTGGGGAGAAGGAATATGCACACCTGCTCCCAGGCCAGTCTGCAAGGTCAACTATTCAAAAGGCATTATTCAGACTATGGTGGCTACAAAAAAACCAGGACATGTGAAAATGCTGAGGACAAATAGTCCAGAGATGGTCCAGGGACCATTAGCAAGAGCTTATAGATTTTTAGGGGGAGAGAAAACAAGGCAGCAGAAACAGTCAAGCTTGGATGAAAAGACTTTTCACAATGTTCTTTCCCAGAAATAAATCTCGTGGCTAAACAGTGTCTCTATGCATATAAAGAAAGTCTAATGATGAGGTAAAGAATGAATAACAGCTTATATGGGTTTTATGGTCTTATTTTTGAATGAAAGCCTGTTGATGGGTTCTGAAGATGCTCTTCAACCCATTTTGACAATTTTGTACAGAGTAGTACCTGCTGAGCTAATTAACATTCAAGCCATTCATACCTAGAGACTGAGACCCAAAGTATTGAGAAATCAGAGACCTGAAGGAAAGCCAGACTGATACTTCAAAATTACACTTGAGAACAACTCCTGGGTTACAACATCTACCCTGCAACCACAGCAAGATCGAAAACGTAAGTAGGTTTGTCCCACCAAATATCAGCTTCAGATATGCACATTGCATTCACATGATTTACTTTTCTCTAGTTTTTCATTTTGTTTTTCTGATCTACAAGCTGACTTTGCTGATATTGCACAAGGAATGTTAACTAAGATACAGCTAATAATCTTTTATTGTACTTTCATGAAGTATGGATTTAAATCCAAACTGAAACATACATTCCTCACCAAATGGTTGCTTGTCATCAACTGAAGCGGAGTGTGGTGGTTCTTTGCCTTTATCATGGTAAAAGATGGGCGTTCATCATACTGTAGGTAACTCATTGCTTGCTCATAATCTGTCCCTAGCAGCTACTGGAAAAATACAAGGAGACCTATAGCAGGAGTTCATACAATAGTACCTGGACACTCCTTGTTCATTAAAGGAAGGAAACTACATTTGTGATATGCACTAGGCCAAAGTATAATGAAGGTGCAAAGACATAGCCAAGTTCCCTCAGGACAGGAAACTGCTGCCCCCCCGAATCCATCAGCACAAAGCAGTTTGTATTCACCACATATTGCACACATCAACAGAAACATCACATCAGAATTTCAAAGCATCTCTGGTTGGGTGATGCCCCTGTCTTGCACGTCTGACAAGAGTGTCAGAATTATCTTCTCAAACTACCCTGGCATACTCAGGCTAACTAAATCCATCATATTGTCATTGAGTATTGCTTTAAAACACAGATGTCTTGTTAATTTTTTTTCTGAAAAAAATCATTCAAGTATGAAAACTTTGTCCCAAAATGACACACATAAATGCTTTCATTAAAAAAAAAGGAAACATATATATATATATATATATATATATATATATATAAACATTTCTCTCGTCATAGTGTTGCTTGCTACAATTTTTAAGTTAGTATAAACTTATGATAGTGTTTAAAACATAGATATACCTTGACGTAATTGCACTCAACCCTTTAGAGAAAGTCCTAAGTGGAAAAACCATGCTTATAGGAGAAATTTTCTTTCATGTACAAGTCTGCAACACTGTAAGTACCCTGTTACAACTGATAAAATGACTCCAGTTCCTGAACCTTCAAAGCACCCCTGCAGACCACAAAATCTTTATACTCTTCCCACCTGGCTTTTCCAAAAGAATGTTGCAAAAGAAAATCTACAGCAGAGTAGAATCAAACTACAGTAGTAGGAACCAATGCACAGTGTCTTATCTGCTACTGTCCTCCACTGGTTTAGGTTGCCAACCATATGTTGAACCCAATTTGTGTGTTTGCACTCAAGGAATCAATAAATAGGTAAAAGTAAAGCAGCACACTTGGGAAAGCTCGTTGCTCAACTTTTGCTCACTGCTCAACACCAATCAGCCTGGTGTTCAGCATTCAACCTGATACATACATCTTACAGGCTGCCTGGCAATACTTAGCAAACTGCAGACAAAACAGCTCTGTCCCCAGACTTTTCCCGGTTGCATTCCAGCATTTTCACTTGTTTATTCTCTCCCTTTACTTTCTATGACAGGATAGAGAGGGCAAGCATACTTCTGGGACCAAAGTCAGGAAGTCAAATAGAAAGTAAATGGAACTGTAAAAACAAGCAGGTGGTAGAGAAAATTTTTTCCCTCAAAGTGCTAATGATAGATTAAAAAGGAGATGAGGCCTCAAAACAAAAGGCAGAGAAATTAAAACTGCCAAAGAGAATGAAGGTGTGTAAGTTCAGACTCCCAGCGTGATGACATCAGCCATTGCATTCCATAATCAGAAACTCTCATCTATTGCAAGTAGAGGTAAATTCCTCATTCCATCAGCAGGATGAATTGCCCAGCTTTCTTGGGCAGTGCTCTGCTTAGATCAGTCATTCTTTTTATCTCGTTTATCTCATAGCTTGGCACAATGTTGTGGTCCTTGATCAAATGGAAAGGCTTAGGAAAACACCTAACCCACTAACAGACACTGCTGTGCAGCACCACCTTGATGCAGACACTGCATTCCCCAATGTCTTCCCCAGCTTTATCTCTCTGTGTGATCCAGTATGTTGAACACCCAGTGCATCTGACTGCCCATAGAAAAGGCAATAAACCCACCTCTCTGTTTCTGTGGAACCAAGTGACATCCTGCCTGCACTAACATGCTGCTTCAGTGAGATCCCCCAACACATCAAACCAGGGGGAGACTGGCACATCAGTGGCCAGCACACAGCCCAGCCAGAGGGGTGAGCCTACACTCAGACACTGCTCATCTTAAATGCAGCATGGCATGAGAGAGAGCAACCCATATATCAAAGGGATAACTAGGTGACAGCAGATGTTAGGCAGTGTTCTTTAACAATTTATTCCATACTGTAGATGACCTGAAATCTACTCTTTTTTGAGTCAGAAGTTGAGATGGATGTTTTTTAACTGGCTGTGGGATAATAAAAGTCTCTTTGGAACTTTTAATGAAGCCTTTTCTAGAGAACATACTTTCTCTCCTCTTTGCATACTTAGAACAAGTGGTGACTTCCCTCTATGACAAGCTGCCCTCTACTAGTAATTTCCTTTGAGGAAGACAGTATGTATGATCCTTCTAGGCTCAGCTGCCTCCACAAGCAAATCAGTCTTCCTTTCCTAAAGCAAAAAAGCAATTGTTGTGTGATGAACAAGGTCAGCCACTTCCTGCTCCACATATGGAGCCGTGCTGCACTGTCTCATGTTTCTCTACAGCTGCCAGAAGAGCATTCTTCTGAAGAGTGCATCCTCATTTGGCATGGAGCATAACCCTGACTCGCCCTTCCCCTTGCACCCCACAAACAGGGATGCTCCATTCCTTGCTTGGGCCAGATATGCTGTCCTTGAAATTTCTGAACTGTAACTGAGACATTTGAGATATGCTGCTAATTCCTAGTCCTCCTACAGACTTTAGCAGCTTTAGCAGAACGAGATTGCTCCTTTTTGTTCAGTTCTTCCTTTTAAAAAAAAAACAAAAGCCTATTCAACAAATTACAGTTGCGTTCTTCCCCGAGGCAGAAGGGTTGTTACATTGTTTTTTCCTTACAGAAGTTTAACACGTCTCAGCAGCTTCCTTTTCAGTATTAGCTGCATTTGCTCCATAGGCATGTCAAACAGCATACTGTAAGCAAAGCGATACCTCCTCATGGATCAGGGATTTGGGTATGAGTCCTGCACAGGTCACGAAACAGAGTGCTCATCCCATGGCAAGCAACAGCTACATTAAAAAATTCCACATTATGAAACTGTTTCTCACAGCCCCTGCATAAAATGCTTCAGCACAAAAAAGAAATATAGTATCTTTTTCTGTAATTAAACCAGGTATTGCAGTTGTTGTCAAGTAGTTCTCCTACATCTCATTTATCATGTAGCCCTGTTTCTTTTTAAGATAAGAAATTAGACTGGCTGTAGACAGGAGTCATGGTTTACTAGAATCAAGATAGTACAAGTCTGTTTCTACCTCTGTTTCTGGTAAAATATATTCCTTCTGTTGGTTTTGCTCGCATTTTCAGTTTCCCAGTAGTTGTGAAGCCTCGATACCTATTCATCAGCTGTTTAAGAAAAACAAATATGGAAAAATAGGCTGTTACCTAATTTTTGCTGTACAAATGCAGAATAACCTAACAGAGTCCCTACCACGCAGACTGGTTTTCCTGTTCTGAAGTAATGGTACTAATTCCACCCCTCCTTTCAGGGGACTTAAGCTGGAAGAATAAAACTGCATGGAGACATACCTAATTATAATTTATATTCATCCATTTCCTCTATTTCTTTCTTTTGCCTCACGTAATTCTTCTTCCATGAGCTCTTTTTGTCTTTTTTTTTCAGCTGATGTTTGGTGGTGGTGGTGGGTTTTTGAGGGGGGGAGCAGGGTTGGATTTTTGGCGTTTATTTTTGAGTTAGCCTTTGGAAACAATCTTTATTTCTTTGCTTTAGTAGCCAATTCCTAGTAACATGATAATACAGCTGGGAGTAGCACAGGTCCAAGGACTCTGAGAAGGTTTAGCCTCCTTGCTTGTTACAGAATAGTCCACAAACACAACTGACTTGCTTGCACAACAGCAGATTATTAAGATCAAAAAAGGTTGATGCTCTGCTCTAATGAGTTGAGAATACCAAAGGACTTTCAATAAGAGGTCATTTATGTACCTACAATACATAGTTATGTCTTATTTATACTGTAGTAGTGGACCAGCCCTGATCCTCTTTACTTATTTAACAATTAAGTAAAACCACAAATAAGTCTCTGCCATAGGGAAACCATCATCTGGGATGGCATCAAGGAAAACAGTTGGAAGAACAGGCAGAGGAGGCAACAGGAGCAACAGCAGTTTATATGTATCAACACATAGTGCAAGAGAATAATCACAACAACTTCTAGTTATTACAGGGAGACAGCTGATACTATAGGAAAACAGCATTATGAAAGGTGAATTTTAGCTGAAAATTCTAGATAAGACAATGCTAAGTATAACAATTGTATGCTAAATAATTATACAGAGAGAAAGTTGGCAATTGCTGTCTTACAGGAAACCAGTTGCTGAAAGCATGAAAGTCTCTTACGAGTTTAATCAGACCTTTGTTGGAGCTACCATGGAAACGAAGGATATACTGAGAATTCATTTCCTAATATGTGGCCTGTAAATACTCTGAGTAGAGATAATTTTGTAGCTACATCTATTGGAAATGCAATCAGGACATACTAAATAGGGTGAGACACGGTAAATGTGGTATCATCAGAAGAGATTACAGTTGAGCTTTGTCTTTTGATTGTCCTGGGCTGACAGAACTGACTTATTTTCAGGCAAATACAGGGCAAGTGATTTCATAAAAATTGCTGTGTTCATCCAACACAGATCAGACCTTGGGAAATCATCTCACCTCTGGGAATGTGAATATAAGTGAGTCCATATAATAACAGATCTTTGTTGTGGGTGATGCTATAATGAAAAAGTCTCACAATACTTTCACAATCTCTCTGGCTATTAAGAGCAAAGCACATATCCCCAACAGTGTGACACCTAATTTCTCTCCAGCTGCAAGCAGGTGTGCTATTAATTCTGAAAAACAGCATTCACAAACACAGTGAATACTTGACTGAATGCAAGAACAGCTGCTCTAAGATGACTCTCATTTATAGGAGGGCTGTGGAGGTTAGTAGAAGAAATAAACTGTTGCTTACCTTCCAAAAAACAACTTAAGTGTGGAAGTTTCAGCCTCTGGGATTTATAAGCTATATAAAATGGGCCTCTGGTTTTACTGGGAACTGGGGATACATGAATATGCAGGCAAAGTTCAGCTGTCATTTCATGAATCTGAGGCCAAATTTTGTTGATCTGCACAATTTTTGACAACGGAAAGTCAGTGGTTTAGAAAAGATCTGCACTCCCATGAACACTCTATTATTCAGCCAATGCAGAGTACCTGCTGAGCATCTTCTGTCCCCACCTGGTGCACACATGCAGAACCTAGATGGTTTATATGTTCTCATGGAGTCAGAAAGTTTAACTCCAGGGAGGAAAAGCATGGCTGTCATGTGCCCCCTTGGCTGGCAGTGGTGATAATCCACAATTCTGTGTAGAAGGAAGCAAAAAGCTGAACATGCAGTTGGGAAAGATGTACAGGAAGGCTGTGAATCACAGAGGTTACATGCTGGAAACAGAGAACACCAAAAAAGCAGACTGAACTCTTTATGACTCCACTGCTAGTTTTGCTGAAAGGCATAGTTTTTGCCTTACTTTGGATTCTTCAGATATTACAATAAAGTATATTTTAAAATGTTTTTCTCAAAACTCTGAGATTTAAAGCTATATTAACTCTACTCATAAGTGAAATAAAAAACCAACATGCAGGTCTCCCACTAATAATTTCTATCCCTCCATCTATTTATCTCATGTGTAAGACAATCTGGAAGTCAGCTTCACACAGTGATCTCATCTCAGGCCTCCTTACTATGCAATCTGAAGTAAAACAACTTTCTGTTTGTTTCTCTCTGGAGATCCTCAAATAATTTTCCTCAAGAGTTCTACACTTACCCTTTCAAATTTTTCTGCTGGGTCAAAAGCAAGAATGTGGCAATATAAATTACATATTTGCTAACATTTTCTTCAATGTCTTTTTTGCCCTAACTGAGTTGTAGCTTGAAATTAACTTTGTAAATAAGCTCAATTGAATTCGAGATTAATTAATTTTTGAAAAAATCTGTTTACAGTCAGGTTAATGATTTCAAATTAACTCTAACAAGTAACCCTTGCTCACCTCAAGGGTTAAAAAAGTATTTGTTTTATGACAAGCAACATGAATACTTATATACAGTTTTCTTGATACTTAGCACATTAATCATATTTTTCTTTCTCCTTATTCTTTGGAGAAATGTTATATGATGAGGATTCAATAAAAATGATTCCTCACATCTTCCCATTTCATCCTTTACCACACACAACTCTCAGAGTCTCATAGTGTAATTCTTTTTTGTCAGTTCTGGCAGGGTTGCACAGGAAGATCTTCAATGTCCGTTCAAAAACACAAAATAAAAGCTACTCATATATTTTTAAATGTCCATGAGGTAAGCTGTAAAGATGCAAAATGTCAGCAACCTTTTTTAGGGTTCATACACACGCTTACTTCATAGTAAATGAGAACAAGTATGTGGTAAGGCTCCTGAAGCTCCTAGAGCAGAGCAGAGCAGAGCAGAGCAGAGCAGAGCAGAGAAGAGCAAAGCAGAGCAGCTCAGCTACCGCAGGTCTGGTGCCAACTTCTCTAAGCTTTGAGTCTACAGGGAATGTTCTTTCATTGCTAGCTCCCTTATTCCAAATGACCCTCCAACCTGGCCTAGGATGATTTGTTCTGAAGTTTCACAATTTCATGCTAAGTCTAAGCTATTTTCCCTGTAGAACACCAGTGTGGGAAAGGTGGCTCAGGAATGTGAGCTGTGAGAGTTGTAGTTAGGATGCATTTGTTTTGGCAGTACCTCCAAAAATCTCCTATATTAAGATGTCTTTTTAAAGAACTGCTGAGTGTGCTTGGAAAATGGGCTGTTCCCTGCAGTGTTGGGATCTCTGGGGCAGGAGCTGGCAGCTCTCCAAGGATGGTGTACCAGACCAATTTTTTCTTTCTCATCTTCACAACCTAAATGTATAGGAAAAAAATCAGCAGAAGTAGGAGAAGCGAGGTACTCCTGTCGGTACCACAACCACCACACAGGCATTACCCTTCCTGCATGCTACTACAAATGGCATTTCTCAAAACATTCCAATTCTCAGCTCCCAACTCTACGCTCACCTGCTGCTGTGCCTTTTCAAATCTGTTCACAGAGTCCATGTAGCACACGTGCTCTCATTTGCTGCTCTTTCCTCTAGGACAACATGAACCAAGTCTGCCTGAGCTCAGGCAGCATTTGGATAATGCTCTCAGGCACATGGAGAGATTCCTGGGAGCAGGAGTTGGACTCGATCATGATGAGTCCTTTCTGACTCAGCATATTCTATGAGTCTGTGAACCCTTTGACATAGAGGCAGAGCAATTTCACTTACGCTGCTACTTCCCACATGCTTTCTGACATCTGGAAAACTCATCTTTTAGAGCTCACTGGTCTCATTTTTCTTAAGGATTACCCTTGCTCCATCCAGGTGGTGCTCTGGCAATCTTCAAGGCCTCTTAGAGAGCTTGTGAGAAACAAGGAACTTAACAAACTTGACCCAACCCATTCCTCATATCCTTATCTCAGCAGAGGAGGATCCTAGTTTAGTAGAAGTTGTAGAGCCATTATCTCATTTCTAACACATACATGTGCCTTTGAACACATTACACCACATTCCCTATCATTTAATGCTGATTTTTTTTTAGTTTCTAATTTTTATTGGTGCACATTTTTTGTGTTATCCCTTTTGGTTTGGGCTGGTTGTTTGGCTGTTATTTTTACTGATAGATGTGGAAACAGGTCCCAGCATATGAAAAGGTGCTCTGGTTTTCAGCAGTGGGACAAAGAACTCCAGCTTTTTGCTTTGGCCTAGTCATGGGCCCTTTGGAAAAATCAAGTTGGAAGAGACCTGATGTTTCAGTTCTTTGTGTGTTGAACACTCACAGCAGGGAGGATATCATTCATGTTCTCTAGAGAGGAGTTAAAACTGATGCTAAAAGTCTCTGAAGGAGTGTTTCCCTCTGAACCCTGCAGACTGTGACCAGCTGAGAAACAAAGAACAGGGGGAGATTTATTGTGACCAAAAGAACAATTTCTGATGACAAGGACCTGGCCAGTTACCCTTTGGCAGTGCCACAGCAGCAGCTGCTGCTGTACTGCACTGCAGCCTTTACGTGGCAGCAGAGCCCAGCTCTGCTTCAGGCTACCACAACAGGCAGCCACAGGCAAGGGGCCAAACTGCAGCAGGACTACTCTAGGGCTACACTGTGGAGGGGCTGCAGATCACTGTTTTAAGCACTAAAACAGTTCAGACCATTCTTCCAAAAGCAAGACAGCCTACATGATGGTATCTTAAATAATTATGTCAGAAGCTTCAGCTCCTTCTATGAGGGATTTCAACATTAGCAGGAGTAGAATGTAGCCAGTGCTAACCAGGGAACAAACAGGTCCCTAGTGACTGTATGGAGGGGAACATCCACCAAAAATTTCAGTCTTCAACTGAGTTAGCTCATTTAGAGAGAATGGTAAGAGTGGGAGAGAGAAGTCATTCGGTTACCCACTTACCCACTCCATCACATAATTCCTATCTCCTTATCTCAATACACCATACCAAGTCCATGGATTTACAGCTTCCAGAAATACCTGAGAAACCTAGTTTCTAAATGGCACTTAGGAAACAAAGCTATATGTCCAACTGCAGCTACATGTACATGACCATTATTAACTCATTCTCCAGTCAGTGCCTGATTTTGCAGTCCTGTCACTGGAGCCAGACCAAGCCTGATGCTGACATTCCACACGCAGAGCCAGAAGTGCAGTGCAAACCAGCTTTCCTCTGGCTGAGTTTTCTTGCCTGAAAATCCATTGGCCAGAAAAGCCTCTTGGCCAAAGTTACTGATCCAGCCTACAGCAACATTTGGCTTCAATGTCATCTTGAGTCCCCAGATAATGTTATAGTACAAGCACAGGATAAGGAATGGCAGCTCCTAAGAGAAAAACATTGCCATGATGTACATTAGGCAAACCTTTCCAAATACTAAGTGTTTTTTTTTAAAAAAATCAGTAGTAAACAAATCAAAAATACTTTGGGATTAATAAAAGCTCAACTATTTGCTATATTTGTATGAAATAAATAATACAGCTTAACCCTGCACTGATTCAGTTACTACACTTACAGCATTATCTATTTCTTTGGACATAAAAATTATCAAAGCTGACATTTTGAAATGTAATGATTTCAGGGTTCCTTCCTGTATAAAAAGAAGCAGCCAAGAAATTTTAAACCTTTTTTGGTTTTAAGAAATTAGACTGAATTTCCAATGTAGGCTGAATTATAAAATCAAATTATCTTGAAACACAAAATGTACCAGGAACAGTTAGGGGGAAAAAACAATCCATAAACTCTAAGAGTCAATTTTAGTTAGAATATAAAAATCATAGAAATCAGGTTTTCACAATTACACTGCTAAGAATTCTGTTACAATATTAATGCAATAATAATAATAATAATAATAATAATAATAATAATAATAATAATAATAATAATAATGGCTGAAATAAGAAAATAGGTAGGGATTTAAAATGTCACAGTCTGACATTTTCCATAATAAAAGAGCATAAATTGAAGGTGGCATTAGTGGCAGCAATGATTTTGAGACTCCAAAGAGAGTTCATTAAACAATCTTCACTGACACCTAAATCTTTGTAAAAAGCAAAGGCATGGAAGGAGAACTGGATGACTTTCAGAATCTCAGACTTCCAATTAGGAAAACTTTACCAAGAAGAGACAGAAAAGTACTTTGATCAGAGTTGGAATGGAGGATATGTTTGCAGATGTTAATTGAAATAAATTGTGTAAAAACACCAAGGAAGAGAAATATTTTCCTAGAAGTGAACTGCTTATTAGTTAAAGACTAATTTTGTTTTGGGCCTTTTCCAAGGAGATGTGCCAAATATGATAACAAACACTGAAACTGGGTAACAGCTAACATCTAACAATCACCGTATGATCAGAGCAGAGATGCTGAAGTACTAAGCACAGGAAAACAAGAAGTGAAACAAAGATTTCTACCTCAAGCAAATCTGAATCAGAAAACAAGATACCCAGAATGAAATCTGACTTGCAAATTTGCAAACTACAGTAATAGAGAGCATGAATTATGAGACCAAGAAAGAAAGAGACCTCTGACCTCACAGGGGCAATGTATAGAAGGGGAGAACATAGTTCAGGGTAGGAATTTTGCACTGTATCTAAGCAAAGCTCCTCTGAAAGTAAATCTGAAGATGATCTGATAACTCTTCAAAATTGAAATGTTTACATTTACCTTCACTGACATTTGCTACATACTGTTTTCTCTTGGGGGAGTGAAGTTGCAGGAGTTCTTCAAACCAATTTGCTGAGTAGTTACACTATAAGCAACCAATGTAGGAATTCAAAGCCCTGCCGTAAGTCTCCAAAATACTGTCAAACTTTTCAGTTTTAACACTGAGGACATTTTCAGAGCAGCAAGAAAAATCTGCATTTCTACTATATAGTCCTAACTCCCCTAAAGTGAGACTCCTGCACTAATAACAACCCTTTACACTCAATTCCTTACTTTTCCTCTCAGCAACAAAGTTTGTGTCTTTATTATTTATATATATCTTTACAAAAACTCACCCCATCCTTTAAGGCAGGACTTTATGTACCATTTCACTGAACAAATGCCTTCCTTTTAAGGCAGCAGGCAGTGACTGAAACCAAGGAGCAGCAACATCATCTCAGAGCACTCCTGGGGGCTCAGAAGAGGCACGCAGTGAAGATGTGCATGATGCTTCCTTTCACTCACCCCCACACTGACTCAACATCTTAGTTTACAAATGGCAGGCATAGCTCAAGCAGACAACTTCCAGCATACAGTCAAATGCACTTATTTTTAACAGAACTGCTCTGGAGAGTCACAGCTTGGATGTTTGAAGGCCATGTGTTGCAAACCCACAAATTAGACAAGTTCAAATCAATTCAAGGAATAGTATATTTTTACCTATTTAAAAACACTGGGTAAAAATCAGACCATTTTTAGTGTAATGTTGGAGAAGCATCTAGGAGCTTATATATCAAGGAATTATTATGCAGATACCACAACCATTATTCAACAAAAAAAATTGGCAGCATTTACAGTATGAACCCAAGGTATCTGAGGGGAGTGAGGAGTTTGAAAAATTTATCAGAATGGTCTGGACACACATGAACTTTCTCTGCCACATTTATCATTTAATTTTCCTTTAAAAGGGACTGACAAGCTCTTTGACTACTGGAATGAACCAGAGATACGTTACAAAAGGCTTAACAAGGAGTTCTCTGTAATTTTCCAGTTGTGTCAGCACAATAAGTCTGAGTGCATCCAGAAAGATGCATCTCTCAAACACAATCCAGAGCTTCCACAGTCAGCTCCTTGGCACCCTCCATAACCACCAGGCCCTGGCTTCTGACTCTCAACTCACAAGGCTCTCTCTGCCACAAAGGTGCTGTTTATAGTTCCCTTCTCCTGCGGCTGCAAGAGAGGAACTATCAGACGAACCAGTCTGTGGCCTCTGGCCACTGTCTGGGAAGGGTGCTTATCCTGCAGCAGTCCCTGTAACAGTTGAAACAACAGCTGAGCACACCTACACTTCATCCAGCTAAGGTGTAGTACATGCAGTTTTTGCATGAGTAAAGAAGGCAAGAGCAAAGAAGTTTCAGAGCTCAATTTTTCTTCACAGAATCACAGAATTGTTAAGGTTGGATTATCGAGACCAACCACTAACTCAGCACTGCTATGTACAACACTAAACTATATCCCAAGTGCCACATCCACATGCCTTTTGAACACTTTCAGAGATGGTGATTCCACCACTTCCCTAAGCAGTCTGTTACAATACCTGACCACCCTTGCAGCGAAGAAATTTTTTCTAAAATTCAATCAAAACCTCACCTGGTGCAACTTGAGGCCATTTCCTCTTGTCCTATCCCTTGTTGCTTGGGAGAAGAGAACATCCTCCTCACCATAACCTCCTTTCAGGTATTTTAAAGAATGATAAGGTCTCTCCCGAGTCTTCTTTCCTTCAGACTAAACACTCCCAGCTCCCTCAGCCACTCCCTGTAAGACTTGTGATCCAGAGCCTTCACCATTGCCCTACTCTGAACATTCTCCAGCACCTCAATATCCTTCTTGTCATGAGGGGCTGTTATAAACCAATTACAAACTAAACACTTCCTTCACTTTGTGTTGTATCTGGAGCAGCATCATGAAAAGAGTTGGATCCCATTCATCTGGAAATGAGTTTGTGCCCTTTTGTTCAGCTCTGAAATTAATTTTATCTTCCCTTAATCAGTGATCCTCTTTAGGGCATAATGATGTTCCCAACTTGATATACTTCAAATTAAGTATTTTTCTTGTGGTATTCACCAAAGTAGAACAGTACAGCAAAAGCTAGCTGTGCCACACAACCACAGACTGGAGTAGGACAACAGGAACCTTTGGAGATGATCCAATCCAACTTCCTGCTCTAAGAACATTGCTTGGGGCCATGTCCAGTGGGGCTTTGAATACCCCCAAGAATGGGGACACCACAACCTTTCTGGGCAACCTGTACCAGTACTTGACCATTCTTAGGGTAAAACGTTTTTTCTTGTGGTTAAATGGAGCTTTTCATATTTCAGTTTGTGCCAGCTGTCTCTTGTCTGTCACTGGGCACCACTGAGAAGAGTCTGGCTTCACCTTCTTTAATTGTCTCATCAGATACTTACACATGCGGATAAGATCCCTCTGAGCCTTCTCCAGTCTGTACAACCCCAGCACTCTCAGCCTCTCTTCACATATCACAGGCTCTATTTGTTAATCATCTTTGTGGTCTTTTGTTGGACTCACTCCAGTACATCCAAATCCCTTTTGTCCTGGGGAGCCCAGCACTCCAGGTGTGCCTCACCAGTGCAGTGTAGATGGGAAGGATCACCACCCCTGACCTGCTGCCAGCATTCCTCCAAGTGCATCCCAGGAGGCTGTTGGCCTTTTTTGCCATAAGAGCACCTTCCTAGCTCATGTCCACCAGGACTTTGCTGCCAAGCTGCTTTCCAGCCAGTGGGCCCCCAACCTGCCTGAGTATAAGGGGTTATTCCTTTCCAGACACTGGATTCTCATTTCCTTTTGTCAAACTTCACTGGATTCTTGTTTGCCCAGTCCTCCAGTCTACTCAGATCCTCTGAATGGCTTTACAAACACGTGGTATAACAACCACTCCTTCCAGTTTGGTATCATCTGCCAGTGTGGGAAGAGTGCACTCTGACTTACCAGCAAGGTCACTAATGAAGCTATTAAGAGGTACTGGAGTCAGTACTCACCGCCTAGAGTACCCCACTAGAGACTGGTGTTCATTTGGACTTTGTGCCACTGATCACAACTCTCTGAGCTCAAACACTTCAGCCAATTTCCAGTCCACCTCACTGTCCACTTACCTAACCTGTATTTCACCAGTTTGTCAAGGAGGATGTTATGAGAGATACTGGCAAAAGCCTCACTAAAGTAAAGGCATAGCACACCCACTGCTCTTCCCTCCACCTCCAAGGCAGTCATCTCATTGTAAACCCTGTTAGGTTGATCAAGCATGAACTGACCAGCCCAGTAAGAACACTTTATAAATCCATGCTGTCTATTCCCAACCTTCACATATGCAAAAACAGTTCCCAGGATAATTCGCTCCACCACCTTCTCACAGACTGAGATGATTCTGGCTGGCCTATAGTTTCCCACATCCTATTTCTTGCCATTCTTGAAGACAGGAATGAATCTTGCTTGTTTTTATTCTTCAGGAACCTCCCCTGATTGATACAACTTTTCAAGTTGTTGAGAGTTGATTCACAACTACATGGGCCAATGATGCATCCCATCATGTCCCGTGGACTTCTACTTGTTTAGTTTGTTCAGATATTCCCTGTCCTGATTTTCCTTTGCAGAGGGTAGGTTTTCATTACTCAAGACTTTCCCACTGGTCCCAGATGCCTTGGATTCCTGAACACAAGTCTCACTAGCACAAAACAAGGCAAAGAAGACGTTAAGTATCTTGGTCTTTTTCATGCCCTTTGTCACCTGGTCCCCTGCCTCATTCAGCATGTTTTCCCTTGTGTTCCTTTTGTTACTAATGTGCCTGTAAAAGGCCTCATTGCTGCCCTTCACATTCCCTGCTAGATTCAATTCCAGATGTACTTTGGCTTTGTAACTCCACCCCTGCATGCTTGGACACGTTTCTGTATTCATACAATGAAAGTTTCCCATATATAGCCACATGAGTTTACAACAAAATTCCATTTAAAAAAGCAAAGAACAGAACCAGACATTTCAAATTTTCGGTCCAATTCTGGGGTCTTCAGTTCTACTTACCCGACCTATAGCGCTCATCCCGAGACCCTGAGGACCTGCGACGGTGATACCGAGAGGAAGAGGACGGAGTAACAGGAGTTCGACGTTCCTGTGGTAATGCCTGGTCCACCCCTGCATTAATGAAAAAAAACCAAACAGCTCATTCTGATTGAATTTTAGAAGATTTACAGTGAGGAGGAATTCAGCATACACTAGAAGCAGAAAATGAACATTCAGTGCCTAAAGCACATCATGCCAATAAACACTACTTGCCTCTGGTCAGCTTTTCTGATGTGGTTATTTTCCTGATCCTCTCTAAGGAACTGTCTGGGATCATGGACAACATGACAAGAGCATACAGACAGCAAGCTTGGTGATATTTTTTTTCCCCAACAGATGACTTTTCATACAGTAGTACTTAGGAAATATTTTAATGAGCTAATAAAGGCAGACACCATTGCAATGGATATTGAAACTTTCCTGTAAACTGGGTCATAAGAAAACTTAATCAGTGTGTATCATCTACAACCTCATCTGGTTGGATGATATCAGCTGGTGACAACAAGTTACTAATGTGTGGAAAACTAGTTCCTATAGGAGCTATAGTAATATCTACAGGCAT
Source organism: Pithys albifrons albifrons (assembly GCF_047495875.1). Taxonomy (NCBI): domain Eukaryota; kingdom Metazoa; phylum Chordata; class Aves; order Passeriformes; family Thamnophilidae; genus Pithys; species Pithys albifrons. The sequence continues at coordinate 11,137,745 of NC_092464.1, forward strand.
TTTTAGCTACCAAGGGTCAGAAAGTAAACAATAACTGCACCAAACCAGGCCGAAAATAGTAAGCTGTTCCAGCAAAACAACAAAAGTAGCCTTGCAATATATATACCTGCAGTATGTCAGTATGTTGGGCCTAAACATCCAGTATTTTAAGATTCAAACCTTTTATTCACCCCTTTCTCATAGCGAATTTGCTTTCTTTTTTTTTTGATAGTATTTTCTTGAAGGCTTCTTAAATGACAGTAGTGGCATCACAGCAGCATCATAGATAAACACTTCTAGAAACTGATGTTCCTTGACAACTTCCAGAGAAGAGTGAAGGCAATTACCTATGCAGGAAAATTCAAACAAATAATAGGAAAAGAAAGCAAACCTGCATCTGTAATAGTGGTATAATATGGTACCCAGATCTCTTCCAGAGAAGAATCTTAGCAGACAAGCCCAGAAAACAGTGCCTTCAGCTTGAGCTAACAAAGCACAGAGGTAAAGGAAAAGCAGTACCTGAAGAAATTTATTCTTTCCTATGATTTTTTGCCTTTAAGAAGTAGCTATACACTGCATGTAACTGTAAGAATAGAAGTAAAACTGGCCTCTTGCACTTTGGGTTCAAATGGATGACTAACAATTTGAAATTGCATTAAAAAAACCAATGCATGTCAGTATGCTAATATTTTTCAATTAAAACAAAATGTAAAACCTCTCCACTACTATTTCTGAACTATTCAGTGCCAGCTTGTTGGAGTGGGAGAAGAGTTTACATTTGTGGAAACAATATTTTTTATGTAGAATACAGAAAATGCTGTGATGACTTCAATCAGTCTCAGGTTTCACTGGGCTCTTTAAAAAGCATATTTTAAAAAAAGTTGGCATTGTATGCTTATTTCTTTGTGAAAACAAACTGCACTCTAAATCCAACTTCTCTCTTAAATCTTTGGACTATCAGTAATGTCAAGTCTGCTTTGATTTTGTGGAGAAATGGTTGGTTGGCTAAAAAACATACTTGGAGTAAAATCTCATAGGCGCCTAAAAGACAGAATGAATCCATAAATTTTCTCCTAGTCAGATTGTGATTAATGATTCACACCCTTAAACCAAATAAAATGTCTTCATTTAACTCCTCTGTTTCCACGGTATAGTACTGTGTAATTTCACTTGCTCTTATATTCTTTAGGGAAGGTGAACCTGACTGCTGAACCATTGAAATAATAAAATTAAGTACTTTCTCCTCATTTGAATATTCAGAATTTTTCTTTCTTTATTCAATCATACTGAAAATGCATAATATATAGTTAATAATAAGATTAATTTGGACTGAAATTTTTTGAAAAAAGTCTGTACAAGGGCTAAGCATCATTACTCATCTCAGTCCCCATCCACATTGTCAGGAATGAAATAATTTCTGGAAATCGCATATACTTACAAAAATCCTAAAAAACCACACCCCAAAATGGTAGACCTAACACTGCTGCTGCATGACAAAAGTTTTGTGAAGAAAGCAGTGCCACACTACCCATGGCAAATGATTTGTGTGGGGCAGTGCCATGTGGAGAAAAACAAAGATAATTGAGGTGTTGCCACTGCAGTACAACGTGATGCTAATACAGGAAAAGAGGATTAAGTGCATCTTTCAAAAAACAAAAGTACACGCAATAGGCTTTAGAAACAGTAAGGAGAAAATAAATATTGAGGAAAGGTATCAGTTTCAGAGGTGCACAGCTGCTGTAGGAGGAAGATCTTTCAGGCAGACCCAAAAGCCATTGGGTAAAATACATTCAAGCCTGTGGTTTCCTTTTCCTTGCCTAGCAGCTGCGAGACACCTCAAGCGTCTCAGCCTCTTCTTCTGCAGCTCTGGGAAGTGCACAAAGATCTTTTTCCAGGTGTGAAAAAGACATAAGGTGAACAGAAGACAGCGGGACACCTAAGTGGCCTGGGCAGCCCTGCCACCCACAGCACTTCGCAACACTGCCAAGGGCTCTTCCCTCCTCCAGTTCACCATGGAGATCATTGTGCTTCTTGTTCTTATTACCGATATGTAAATCTCTCCTCTAATCTTAAAGTTGAAACACTTTAGCCAGTTCACTTCCCTTTCACTCTGCATTCACGTGTTTGTTCTTTTAAGTAAGTCAGTTCTGACCCAATTGGTAACATGGTTTTTCTTCAGAGTCAGGAAAGAAACCCCCCAACATCCTTCCTGCACTAGTAGTGATTTACGGCCATAGAAAACTAAGTGAAAATATGAAAATGTAATCTGTATTTATGAGGTCTGGGAATTATTTGATGGCATTACATTCCAGTTTCACATATATATAAAAACAGTGAATAAACCTCTACCTATATGGAGCAGGCCATGAACTTGGCTCACTGATAGCACCAACTAACATGAGTTAGTTAATGCTGCACGAAAATACAGAGGAGAAACCTTCCACCAGCCATCTGTAGGGAGACCTCTTTCTACTATGTTCCTTTAATGTGAGAAAACAAGGCACTGCCTCACTTTGGAGAGACAGCAAGAAACTGGATGATGGTTCTCTGCTGAAGGGGCTGGAGCAGGAACTAGCTGTATTGCCTGGATTCAGAGCTTGGCTTCCTGAGCACCCGCTCCCTCACACGGCACCAGAGATGGTGCGAGACAAAGTACACAATAGGAGAACCTACACACTGCCATTCCTGAGCAATGGGTGGGAGTAAAATCCATGCAGAATAATGAGTACCATGAAATCAGTGAAGTGTTGCCATAAATAGCAAAGCAGCATTAACAGCCGAATTGTTCACCTCCATGAAGGCTCTGGCAGTACAGTGCAGTAACAAGCAGCTTTTTTTTTCACTTCTACTTCTGAACATAACTAACCCCCCAAAATTGATAGCTTTCACAGCCAGCACAAGGGTCTGTGAGTTAAGTGCTAATGCTTGTTCAAGTGCAGCTTTGCCCAGATGCATTTGTGAACCGGTGGAAGTGATGGCATAATGGGCTTTGAGAACCCGTGCTTGGATCGATTCCTAAATTTCAGGACACAGCAGAGCAGTGAATGGCTTTCCTAAAACAAAAGGACAGTGTTACACCAGTGCCCTGTACACAGACACAATCACATGTCAAATTGGCATAATTCTTAATAATGCCATAGTTTACCCCAGTCTTGCAGCTGAAGCAAAACTTTAAAAGGTAAGCACAATTGGCACTAGTGATAGACTTGTCACAAGCCACAAAGAATTTTAGCAAAATATATATGCCTAGAACACAGTTAGTTACTGTGAAAGTCTGAGAAACCAGCCTTTATAGTCATCACATTACCCATAAGCATCTACACATTGCACTAGAGCAAAGAGCCATGTTCTTTATACAAGCTAATGCTGCTAACAGGGAATTCAGCTCACAGACTAAGACACCTATATTTAGGTGTCTACAAGAAGGTGCTTAAACTAAGTTCCCATTATGAAAAACAAAGACCTAGACCAGGACTCAGGATTCTAAACAAAGGTGTCCAATTTCTTTTCAGATGTTGTGGACTATGACAACTGACTTGATCAGAATGGCGCATGTTCCCTTTAAATCCCGTTTTACGTGTGCTTGTCCTGTGCAAATGTCTCCAGTACCACAGGAAATCCTGAGCAGTATTAGACACCTACCTTCAGGCAACTCCATAAGGCCAGTGAACCCCTGAGAGCTATGCAGGTGGTCAGTGAAGGTCTCTCCTTTGGGATAAACTGAAAAGCTCTGTGGGTTTTATCAACTGAATTGACTGTCTCTTCACATAAGAATGGAAGCTTAGATATAAGGTTCATAGGCAGACAACTTAATGCAGATACATCAATCCACAAATCCTAATGTGCAAGCCGGGTCCTGTCTTGACTGCATTTAGCTAAAAATGCAAGTCTCAGTAAAGCTATTTAAGCAATAGCATTGCAAGTTGGATAGCTTTAAGTGCATGGAAGGTATAAAACTCTCAGCTGGAAGCAGGCTTCACCTCTTTTTTTGGTTTTTGGCTTTCATCTCTTTGTTCCGCTCTTTATTACTTCTTTTTGCAGCTAAATTGCAGTGCTATGAACTGATAACCTGGCAATAGCTGCATTGCCCTCTCCAACAGAGGACAATTGTTTCCTTCATGACAGCTGACAAGCTGTTTTGATGTATCTCTTATTCCTATGTCTCAGTCAAATTTTTGAATCTAAAAATATTTAAAAGTTGAAATGTCTAATTGACAAGAAATAGAAGGCATTCTTAGACACAAGCTACATTTATTGTTCTAAAACTAACTTACAGTGCATGCCCCCAGGAGAGAGAGCTGTAGGATAAACCAAACAACTCCAGGGTCACTGGGAAGGAAGACAAACAGTTCTTGCAGTGCAGTTTTAAGAAATGGTATTTACCTTCCCTTTACAGTATTTCTTGAGCTTCTCTACAATGGCTGATGGCTCAGCTTTAAAAGCAAAGCCAGGTGGTGAACACACCGTGTATTTTGTAAACAGGTTAAATGTCACACCATCCCCATGGAACTAGTTGCTTAGCCGGGTATTTCACTCTTCCCATCAAATGTACAAGTAAGTAATGAATTCACTGGTTAAGTCAAAGGAGATTTAAAATTCAATACTTCTAACCAAAGACATCCAGGAAAGTGGAGACACTTTCTGCTAGATAATTCTGGGGGAAAAGAAGAGAATTTCTGAGTAGATTTGTTTAATTAAGAATTTTTCCTTCACAGGTGAGCTTAGTCCTGCACTTGGTTCTGATTTCAAACAATGTACATACTTGAATCGATCTTCTTTCCTTATTACAATCTCGATTTTGCCTTCCAGCAGTTGTTTGCAAGCTTTAGCTTTCAGTTCAAGCTTAGCATGGATACCATGGGCTTCTTTATTCTCTCTTTTATCTCTGTGATGGTGGACATCACATTACAGCTCCAATGCACATATGACGTTTGATTCCCCTTTTTCTTTAGACAGACCCACAGCTTCAGTGTATCATCTGAAGATTCTTTTAGGAGAATATGTAAAAGAAGGTTACCTTTTCACATAGCAAACACATTCACCAATGGGCTGGTCAACTCACACTACAGACAAATTTGGGAAGCATTGTGAATTCCAGCAGTTACTTATTTTGACAGTGGCACTCAGCTCTTCAAACATCACCATGGGCTCCACCTCCTCTGCTCCAGCATAGGTAAACTTTAAGACCCTCAGGGGTGTATTTCCTTTCTACTCTCCATTGCTCACCTCTGACTGAGCCAACTTTTCTCATTCATTTTATCATTTTAGACCGACACTTTCACGTTTCCCACTATGTTCTTATGTTCAGCAGATAGTGTCCGTTACCATCAACAGATATTTCACTGGAAATCTTCAAATTCTTTGAAAAACACCCTAACTTTGATGTGTATTAAAAATATCCTCCACCCTAAAAAATACTGTGCTGAGTGCTGAAATCACTACCAGCATTACTAACTGACTTCATCAGGTAATCATTTCTTCCCTTACAACCATTTTTTTGCCTTACTATTAGGGTGAAAAGTGAAAGGTATTTTTTGCTCTGTGTTTGAACAAGATTTAATATTATGAGGTCATGGAGGAAAGAGAGATGCCATCAAAAACAAAGAATGATAAATTGGTAACGGGGCTCTCAGTCGGCATGGCAAAAGCAAAGCAGCAAACATCACACTTTCAGTGATGGCTTCAAGGGGTAGTTCTCAGATGCTTTCAGAGTTTTCCTTTTTCCCCAAACTAAGCTCTGCAAAGCATCCATGAGTTCCAACAAAAACTCTTCTTTAAACCCTAAACTTACTAAGCATTTGTCCATGTGCCATAGTTTCTGATCTGTGAAACATCTGTCATATCGTTTTCAGGGATGTGTCCAAGTGTTGTGCGATGCCCATGTCTCACTGAGATACATGTTCTCAACACACAAAAAATGCTCCATCATAGTTATCCCTTTTTAAGATCTTTAAAGAATTAGTAAGGCAGATGTGATAGGAATACTTGCTAGTATTAATAAAATTAATACATGAGGGTATTTTTTCAGTTCCAGAATCAACTCTTGTTTAAACATTTCCTCACAATCTTTGCAATCCAAATAAAGTCTATGGAAGAGAAAATGAAATTGTAATCATCAAGTTTCCTTGAAGTGCCCAAAGGGTTATCAGTAGGAATAGCTGAAAGCAAATGCATGCCTGTATATACACAGAACAGTATGCAAATCTATGTACATATTACAGATAAATATTAACATATGTGCCATGCTAATGACAGAGGCTATGGAAATCGGTTCCTGTAATTCTACAGAAAACTGGGGTTTTTGGGATGTAAAGGGATCTTCTGTGCAAATGTATTATCTTCTCTGCACTGTGTAGCTTGAAATGTCCCCGAGCTGGTGCTGTTGGGGCTCCACCAGCAGGAGATGCAGTGATCTGTCTCTAGGCCTGTGAAAGGAGCAGCAGGTGCCTTTTAAACACTGCATCTCACAGATTTATTAGCCATAATAAATAAAGCACTGATGACTGGTCTACATGGTTACACTACAAATAGAGCTACACTGGTGGTACCAATGATAGGAAATTACAGAAAGCAATCTAGTGTAGACACAGCACTTGATTAAGAGAGAATGAACCACCCATGTCTAAGCTGTTAGAAGCAAAGCTTAATTGATAACAACATTGTCTCTGTTCTGTGAATGAATAATCAAATTTCCTGACAAAAGACTGGAAGCAAATTGGGGAAAAACACACCTTATGGGGAACACAGGTAATTTAGTTATTTTTCTTCTAGGGAGGGTTTCTTTTCATAGTGTGCATGCAGCTGTCCACATTATTTTGCCCAGAACTGACTGATTGAATCAAGACAATCTTCAGAAAGTTATTCTAAAATAAATGTCTGTTTAAGTGGTTATTCTTTCAGCTGTCATGGTTTCTCTACAGAGGCAATAAGAGAAAGGTCACTGCACAAGAGGGAGTGGGATATATGTACAGATATAAAGGTCTGAATTCAGTATGCTTTCTAGATGTCTGACACACAGGCACTCTAAGAAAAGAAAAACTTCCCTGGGCACAGAACATCTCCAGCTAAAACTGACACCCTGAGAATGTATTTTGAGGAAACAAAGCTGTACTTTTGTCTCCCTGACTTAAAGCAGGTGGAGATTTAATGGGAAAGAAAAAGGGGGTTCCCCCTACCCCTTCTCCCATTAACACTGCCAAATGCGGCACATCCGTTCCGGATTTCTGGATGCTCGACAGCCCAGCTGGAACAGTACAAATGTCCTTTGCATATGTGCAGTCTGTGCAGCATCTGGATGTGTCAGACCTACTGTGCATGCACTGTGGAGTCAGCCTGCAGAAGTGCAGCGGAGCCAGCACATCCCTCGTGTGACACACATATCCCTTGTATGTCAGACTCACTGCATCTTTGCTGTACAGCATATGTGACAATATGCTCTCTGGGATTGTCCTGTCAGAAACAGGGAGCCTAAGAGTGAACTACATCACCTGAAGGAGTATCAATCACCTGGTTGCCCAGGTTTACCTTTCACTAATCCCATTCCTGAAGAGTAACAGCACTCCCTTTCTAAAATGACAAAGCGACCATTAGAGGTATGTGTGCTTATGTATGTCTATAGCCAACCCTTCACTGCCTACATTTAGCACTTACATGGTTTCATATCATTAATACTGTTGAACCTGAAATTGCAATCTACACTTAATCATTCCCATTTTGCAAAAATCTTGTGCAGAAGAAACGAATCATGTCAGACTGAGGGGACCTGACTTAGAGCCACCTCACATAGGAGGAGAAATACAAACATAGTCAGAATCCAATATGGATCTCCCTTCATACTTGTTCAGCAAATTGGTTTGCAAATGAGTGGGGAAGAGTTTCTGAAATAGAAAATGCTTTCACAGATATGTCTTGCCCTGACAGAACTGCAAATATTCTCTTCACTCCAGCCATCTCTTACACCACATGTGGACTCCCTGTGCAAGAATGGACAAGCACACACACAAGAGTGTGATGTCCTCCATGAGCCCAGATGGTTCTCAAGAGAAAATCGTGTGTCTTCAGGGGCTGTGAATCCTCTGTGGCCTTGCTACAAATGCTAGGAGTAAGAGCAGAATGCCTGGCACTACCCACAGGTCTTCACAGAAGGCAGGATGGGTACCTGGGAAGGGGATAGTTATGCAGGCATGGCTGGGGTCATGCCTTGCCAGTCCTCAGTGCAGAGATGTAGCCCTGCACAATGTTCTTTCTCCAGTCTGCAATACCAGTCTGATGCCTGTTCTTAAAAGTCAGTCTGCTCCTGAATGGTTTGGATGTGAGCAGAGCTCAGGTGATCTCTACTTGAAAACAGCACAGAATTAGGGATGCTTAGATTTTTACAGTTTCCTCAAAAATCTGGTGAGCTTGGACCCGTTCAGAGCCCTGTAAAAAGGCAATGCCAAAAAGGGAATGAGAAACACATGCCTTCCTGTGTTTCACCAGCTGCTTGTATGAAACCTCCACCAAAGTATCCATGGTATGGAAACAGGAGAAGTACTAATATGTTAAAATGTTACTAAGAAGAGCTATTCCTCCTCCCTTCCCATCACTTCACTTTTAGGCAGACAAAAGTCCGCAACGGCCTCCCAGTTGTTGTCCTTTGGTTGTCCTGCCTTGCAACTGGCTGCCCCAAGTCTATCATACTGTTGTAGGTGTCTACGAGAGGCTTCCAGATGAGGCACAGTTATATACAGATATGGACTGGAAAAGATACATTCATCGTGCTCACCAAAACGAAAATAAAAGAGAGGCCGGTTTCCTGCTGTGCTGGCTGCTCTCTCTCTAGCGGCCGCTTCCCGGATGTCACAGACACCAATGTTGGCAGTGCGGAGCATTCTTCTGGCAGCTCCTTCACTGTGTTGCAGTCTACACCGTACCGCGGCAGCTCCATTCGCTGCTGTAACAAGTCGAAAAAAACTAATTAATTCACGTTTAGTTTTTTTACATTTGTTACAGCAACGAATGGAGCTGCTGCCCCCATGCAGTAGAGCACACACGCACACGCACGCACAGACACCACAGGACACTCACGGAGCCAACGTGGGGCAATGTTCCACTCTGCCAACATGGGCGTTAGGAGTGTTAGCAAAGGTGCAGCGAGAGGACTGGATGTCCCAACACAGGGGAACTGCCTTTGGATTTCCTTTAGTTCGTTGAACGCTGTCACAGAATGCAAATCCCTGCTCTTTCCCAAAGACTCCAACCCCAGCGAAAGAGTTCTGTCCATTTCCATCCTGTTTTAAAATATCTTTAAAATCTCTGTTTCCTCTAAGTAGCAAGATCCAAGTCCGTCAAAGCTTGTAAATTCTTGCATTACCCATCAAAACAGTTTACCAAAAACCCCCCCAAAAAACCACTAATTGGCGACGATGAGATTGGTGAGATATTAACAGAGGCTTACAAAAGGTAGCATCTGTTTTGTTATCCGATTTCTTCTTGGAAAGGATTCATCTCCCTCTTCCTAGTAAACAGGGACCTCAAGCCATTTGGATGAGTAAAGTCTTAGAAGGAGAATAAAAAATGGAACTTTTTCAAGTTTTGTCCAAAATGTCACACAACAAAACAAACAAAAATACAAAGACAGCAAAGACCCAAGCACAAATAATATCCGCTTCTGGAGGGAAATACTTTAATAGAGTAGAAGCAGTGTCTTCCACTATAATAAAGTAATTCGTTTAGCCATCAGCTAAACAATTGAGCATTACTTTTCCTCTTGAACTTTTATAATCTTCCTTCACTTATCCATATCCCACATTACCAGTGTGGGATTTTCTGAAAAGTGGTTGAGCAGAAAATGTTCACACCATTTTATCCCATTTTTAAAACAGCCCTAAATCAGCTACATCATCAGCCATGGCCTCTTCAAATTATTGAATGGATCCCATTATAGAACGAGCTTACAGCGATCCCTTACACTGAAAAACTTTAGTATCACAAAAGAGACCTTGAACGGGTAAATCTGTGAGGGTTGTCCATGTTCTCTCTTTCATCATTACATGCATGATGATTTCCCATTAGTTATAGCCATGGATACAGTTTGACCAGAAGACTATGAGCTTTCTGGAGAAACAGCTTTATTTGCTTGTATGAAGAAACAAAAGTCACAACTAATCTAATGAACAAATACTGATACCAAGCACTGCTGGGTTGAGGATTACTGTGTCTCTCCACAACTCAGTAAATATAAGGTCTCATGAGAACAAACTGTGAAGACTACTGCATGTCTGATAGTCTGGCCAGACCAATAAATACCCAGAAATTTAATAAACTGCACCTCTGGTATTGTAATTCTGTTGATTTTATTTGTTTCATTCTCTAGTGGCTCCCAATAGTTCGGAAATGTCACAGACGCCCTCAAACCAGACTGTATCACTTGAGAAAGCAGAGGTGCTTATAACACTGATCTCTTCTGTGGAGTTCCCACCATTGGAGCAGACCAAGTGAAATCCAAAGGCACAAAACCAGCATTCTGCTATGGAGCTAGACAACATATATGAACCTGAAGAAGTGAACAAGGCAGTGCCTTCACACGTGAACAGTTTAAATAAAACCCCATCAATTCCACCATAAAGGATGGATTTTGTAAAATAAGGAGGAGGAAACTAGTTCCAAGGCCTGCAAGAAAAACAGAGATAAGGGGATAGCTAAGCACAAGTGGAGCCTCTGTAAGGTCAGTGAGATGCCAGAAGAGTGTGGGCACGCTCCACTGAGGCCAAGACAGAACAGAGGTCCACACCAATACCTACAACAATGTACTGAACTTCATGATCCAGTGCCTCAGAAGAGTGAAAGTACTCTGAAAGTTCTTATACATACATATGAAATAAATACATTATTAAATATAGTTTGAAGATATTTTTACACCTTTTGGGCAAGGACATGCAGCCCATCCCTCAATGCTGAAACCAGGTATGAGTGAAAGGTCAGTTGCTCACACATCATAGAAGAAGCCAAACTCTAGGGATGTTGCTGGTCTCTCTAAGTGTCTTCAAAAGTGAGACTTGGATAGGAAATCCAGAAATGGAGGAAGGTACAAAGATCCAAGGTTCTCCTCCACTCTTGTGTATATCTCTGTTAGAAAACTTCACTTGGCTGAGATGCAAATGAGTTGGGACATCACGTTTTCCTATGTATTCTTCCATTCCTTCCAACAAACAATGCCTCTCTAACAAGCCTAGGCTGATTTAATTTTCCAGACATAACTGCCAAACCCACACCAACGTATGTAAAAAATGTACACACACATCAAATCAGACATATATATGAAAATACACATAAAATGGATGGAATAAGCTTATTCTGCATAACAATAGCTTTGTTTCTGCCACATATATTTCTTCAGAGATGCAGGTTTTACAGTGGCAACTATCAGTACACTTGACATCTTCATATATCGCAAGCACAGATATACGTACCGGGAGGCTGTGGCAAGTAGGCCCCAATTAATTTTGATCTCTTCTTTTCATATCCTTTCTGTGTGATGTCACCTGTCAAGAAAAGAAAAGGAAAATCAATAAGATGTGGATAAAGACAGTGCCTAGCTGCTTAATGGCAGCACCATCAGCTTAGCCACCACTGCACTGTTTGTCCTTCAGGACAATTATAATGAACAAATGAATAGCACAGTATGATTGTTCCACCCAGAAAATCTTAATTCACACCAGAGCCATTCTGACAAGTAAACACCCAGCCTTGACTTATTCCAGCACCAAAGTCCAGCAGCAGAGTTTTAAAACCATTTTGATGTGCTGTCGCACAAGCTTTCAAAAGCTACAATGACCTTCATTAGGTTAATAAACAATGAATTATATAGAATGCATGGGCCTTTAGTGGCTGGCAAAACACATAACTGATTAGCATTTTCTATCATTAATGGAATTTTTCTAATCAAGCATGTAAGGCACAAAAGACTTGAAACTGTTGCTATATCATTTCTGCAATATAAATGTTTTAGCTAATTTCAGCAGTACTGAAGGAACAAAATCAAAACAAAACAAATTACTACATATCCACTAGAAAATAATACCATAAAGACTCTTTGTCTGGCTTTCCACTTAAAGATCAAAAAAAAATGTTGGAGACAAATGTTTGTATTTCCTAAATTCTACTAAAATGACAGATCACTGTTACTCCAGCTTCCCCAGGTAACTGGGTTTTTTTTTTAATCTAAAGATTAAAAAATACTTTTCTGTAGAAGTTTTCTTATAGAAAACTTTGGCTAATTAGTCGCATAGAACAAAACATTTACTTATAGCCTAATAGAGGTCAGCACAGGTTTGGTGCCAAAACTGAGATAGAGTCCTGGCTCTGGAGCTGGATATTGAATTTAATACATGTGTATATGCTTGTGTTCAATACAAGCTACTTCAGACACTAAAAAGTGTGTCAGTTTTACAGTTATAAGAATTTTTTAAGTAACACAATGTCCTGCTCTTTCAATAAGCCTCTCTGCTATTGTGAGATTCATCATGCAGCTAAAGTACAGTTGCAACACCGGACTCTTACGTTTGAGGGCTTAGAAGGGTGGAAACCACAAAGAGATGAAGAGCCTTGGCAGCAATGTCCAGCTAGATACAGCAACAGGTGCCTGTTTGTGCTTTTCCATCCCTATGCTCCACTTCTACCTCAGGACACCATTTGCCAAGAGAACGACACACTCATTTCAATCCCAGCTGCTCTGGTAAATGGATGCTAAATTAGCATCAATGCCTAGATAGACCTTCCTGTGGACTGCTCTGAAATCAATAACTACACAAAAACATCTTCAAATGTTGCTCCTTGCTGAAACACCTTTTCTTGGCAATTGTTCCAGTAAGCAATACGGAGGCAAAATTCTCCAAACCTCTCGGCCAGTGTCCTGAGACAACCTCTCACCCCTGGGTAAAAAAACAATGCTTAAAATAACACCTATCCTCTTCACTACCATATCTCACACTGCTCTACAAAAGAAGTCAGCTAAACTATCTTTGTTTTTAAGTGAGGAAAGAGAGAGTGAAGCACTTCAAATGATAGCATTTCCATATTTACACAGGGAAGAAGTGACAGACTTGGCAAGAGGTCCTAAGCCTTAAAGTTCAAACCCACTGACTCCTCAAGCACATTTCTTCCCATTTTGAACACTTCTGGCATGTGTTCAAACTAGTGAAAGAAGCTTCCTCTCCATTGTAATCATTAGCTTCTCACAAACCAGACTGTAACCATATGTTTGTTTCTATTTGAAAGTTACAAAATATTAACAATTTTTTCTTTTAAACTGTTGTTAAACAAATTACTATTGACTTCCTGTGCTCATCAACATTGAATTCTCACACATTCCAGACACATCTTAATTTGAGTAAAAATTTTGTTTTCTTATTTTACTATTGCTCTTTAAGGAGAATGGAGATATCCTAAGGAGAACCACAGCTCCACTGTGGTATGTGCAAGTTGGCAATGCCATTTTAGACACACTGTTAACAACAGGTGCTTAACTATTGGTTCCTCTTCCACACACATGGTAGTACATACACGTGCAAATCTATACCTCAAGCTATAAATTCCAGACATTCTTCATGTAACCAGCACCCATTCCCATGCTAAGTTTCTTCAACCTATATTGTTCTTAATAGAAAGAACAAGCAATTTCTTTACACCAAAGTGGGAAAGATAAAAATCAAGTGTCATCTCTTGTCAATCGCAAGTTTTTATTCGAATCTGTATCCAGACTCACTCTTTTGAAGTTCACCATAAAACAATTATTCTGAGCAGAAATAAGAGTGACCCCTTCTTCCCCAGACCACTGATTCCAGCAAAAAATCACCAATAAAATGAGGTTCTGAGACAATTTAATATTAAGATATTTCAACTTCCAGGAGCAAACAGCAAATTAATTTGAAATTATCACTACAACTTCTATACTCATGTCCATCATTGCCCAGGTAACCAAATAAAAAAACATGCAAAAGCAAAATATAAAATCACCACAACTTTAATTTTAGCATCACTATCACCATTTTGAGGTGGAAGGAACTCTAGGGAACTACCATGGTTTGCTGATCAGCATTAATGGTATTGGTATTCATTTGTATTTTTTCAGGTAGACTATTTCAGATTAGAAACAATTCCATCATTAACCATTATATTTTTATTATGTCATGTACAAAACTATTGCATTTCAAATCTATGTTGAACTCATTGTGTAAGCTCCTAATAAACTAAATTCAGCTCACCAAAAGTTAAGTGAGCTTAAACTGCTCATCATAAATCACCATTCTCTCAGTCTTCTCAACACAATATTAAGACCTTTAGTCTATACCCTTCCTTCTCCTGCAAATGAACACAATAATTTTACAATCATCATCTGAGTAGCAAGCCCCTTTTCAGTGAGATCCACCTAGCTCATGTTCTTTCACAGTGCAATACTGAATTTAGGCTTGGCTTTTAGGGAGTATCAACAGGATTACAAAAACAATACATCCTTTTCCTGAGAATAGAGGATTTGTGGTACCTTTTCCTCTTGAAAAGCCAGCAGACCCGAAGAGGGAAAATGGTCTCATCACAATGTCCTTTGAGCAGACAGGATGTGTTAGGTTTTCTACCCACAACAAGAATACCCTCTTCAAAGGCCCTGCAAATTTAGATCTCCTTGTTGCATCACTCTCTAGCTTTCTTCTCACAACACCTCTGCCTGCTTTTGAGTGGCATTTCCAAGGGTACAGAGCTACTCTGGGAGGCAGGCTGGAATGAGCAGTGGACAAGGTTGTCAGTGGGATAAAGTAAAATGGCCACATCATGAATGGAGTGATGACAGGAGCACAGCATTAAGGATGTGCAGGAGCAGAAGCAGCACATGGCTGCAGGGCACTCTGGGGATGGGTCTCCCTGGGACAAGACGCTATCACATAATGTTGGGTAGCTGAAAAGGGAAACCTCCATTTAGCAGCTCTCCGCAGACCACTGTTCTGTCTGCCTGTCTCCTCCCATGGCTCTTGCCCCATTCCCTGGCCGTAGCTCTGCTCCCAAGTGCTCTGTCCAGCTCTGCTGCTTCTCAACTTCATCCCAATGCTGGACCTCAGCCCCCCCATCCTCCTTGCTCTCTTCCTCCCAGGCTGCATTCACTTCACTGCACCCTGATCTCTGCCTCCTGTTTACATCAGCACTCTTCAGGTTTTTTCCTCTGGACATGTTCTCTTTTCCTCCTCACGTTCACTGGTGATTTGACAGGTTTCCACCATGGGAGGCCACAGGTGTATACCCTCAGGGGTACTGTGTCTGAGGGTCAGAGGGGCAGAGCAAAGCACAAGTCTGAGAGACCTGAGCTCACTAACAGTGAGCAAATTTCACCCTGATTTTTCCTCCATCTGTATTTAAAATTGGTTGTTAAGGACTGCTGAACAACAGGCATTGACCCTCTTTCAACAAAACAAGCTCATTTCTTATTTTTTAGTCTGGATTCCACAGTCTCTCCAGGGAAAAAGGGAAAATTCCACTTTTGCAATGAAAGGGACAGCACAAACGAAAGACCATCCACCCCTCCAAGGAGGAAGGTTGCCCAGTCAAGCTGAGTACAGGACCAGGGCTCTGGCAGTCTGTTGTCCTACTGCCATCTCTTTCATTTGTGATTTGTGTCCCGGTTTCTGCAGCTTCCCAGGTTGTGGAGGGCAATGCCCTCTGACACCAGCACCCGCAGACAAGTATTCTGTAGCTATATTTAGCAAAGCTGCACTGTAGTGTAAGTTCATTCAACTATGCTCATCACAACTGTTACTGCTTGCATTATACCCTGTGTTTTATTTGAAAAATTTACTGAATTTTTCTCTTTCCTTCAACAATGATGGATTTCTGCCTTGTTACAAAGATGATGGTCTAAACCTGGGGCAGACTGGTCTGAGCAACATAACCACAGCACACACACACTTGTCATGGTAAGAATGTAACATTAGGTAGTAGAGCCCCTTGGGATGTTCCATGTTGTACAAGACACTTTGAGGAGTAAGAAATGCCTGTAAATTTTGAAGTTGTTCCCATTATCCTACTCCTTTTCTGGCCTGTCTGAGAGTCAGCTCTATCCATTTATATGTGACGTACTATATTATATCACACCTTAAAATGAAAATTAAAAAAGGCATATTTTGTAATTAATATTGACTTTTTAGTGCCTGTGCATTACTATCCCTCTTGAAAGCATTTGCACTTTAAAAGCTGAGTATGGTTAGAAACACTGGTACCAAGATAAATAAGGTGCTGTGCTACTTTCATGAACACAAAATTCTTACAGTTCATATAGTACAGAAGTTTCATTTTCAATTGAAATATCTATTAGCTGGTCTAGTATCACTTCCTGAAAACAAACATGTCCAATCCTGATGAACTGCTACTATGATATATGAAGTACATTTATTCAAGGTTATAGCATTCTACAGGGGAAAAAATCTTAAACAAAACCCAATACAAGATAATTTCACCAAATCTTTCCTTTTTCCTGGAAGACACCAGCAATTATTAATGATCTCAGCCCTTTAGGATACAGAACAGGTAAAAAGCTCTTGACAAAACCAGGGACCAAATCACCTTGATTGGTGCAGTGAAAACTCAATTTTGCATTCCGTGATCTCAAAGGCTGATCAATGCTGTAGTTTTCACTACACATGCATGTTTCAAAATGAAATTTCAGGCTGGGAGTTTGAATTAGTTTGAGGCACTTATGGAAAAATCCACCACGGGAAATAATGCAATCAATAACTCTTCTCAAGCACAGACTAACAGAGAGCTCACCAGTGAGTGTCTTTCCTTAGCCCATGATTTTCTGCCCTCTAAAGATTCAATTTTCTGTACGACTTGTTTATTGCTGATGACTCAAATTCAGTGTCAGCATCTTGGCAAGAGGGATTTGAATGAAACAAAGCTCCTCATAAAGAGAACTGTGAGTCATTTACTTCTCCCACTCATGATGCAGACAGTCTCCCTGTCTGGTCTCCTAAAAATATGCCAAGACACAAAGGATTTCATTTTGGATGGTGCAAGTACAGAGATATCAAAACTGCACGAATATATCTCATGTAACATGTACATGAAAAAAAATATATCACAAGTCATTTTCTTTTCTAATGTCTTTCAAAAATGATGTTTAACCACAGCAGCAGCTCAGAAAACTACTCAGAACTAGGATGAGGAAACAAATTGGTAAACTATGGCAGTGGGCAGAAAAATTATTGGGATCCCACACTTGCAGTGCAACCAGTGCCATAAATTACAGAACTGCTCAAATGCTTTTAAAGGGAGTATGCTGTAGCTTAAAGGCTTCAATGAGTATTTTACCCACTCATAGCCAAATTATCTCTTTTTTCCCCAAGGATACATTTTGTTCCTGTTTGTTGCAAGCAAAGCAGAAAATGGCTGAATTTCAGTGGCAGATAAGGAAGAGTGCTCCATGTGTACATGGGGAAGCTTATGTTTTCTAAAGAGGGTTCTAATTCAGGAAAAAATATTTAAACAGATTATTCAATTAACAGACAAGGTAAACTATTTTAACATGGCTTAAATAAGAGATGTAAGATCATCTGAGTTTTGAAAGTATTCCTGTTCAAAATGAATACTTCCTTACCATTCTTTTGATAGCCAAATTAAGTATCTGCTGTATAGCCTGCCAAATTTTAATTCAAATTCTACATTTTTAAACAAGTATGTGAGCAGTAAATAATTTTATGTAGGAGACATTTTTGAGTATCTCCACCTTGAATCCCTGGAGATCCCCTTAATGAGTTTCCCAAGACTTTCTCATCCCATCAAAGCCTTCAGCACATTTTTTCCAATACCCAAAACACTCCTGGGCTTCAAAAGAAAGAAAAAAGCAAAAAACCTCCCCCCCCCAAAAAAAAACCCTCCCCAAAAAGGAACCCCGAAACACCTAATTTAAACCAATTAAAACAATCCCAGGGATTTTCTGACTCAGACTCTCTCCGGTTTGGCCGGGCTGAGGAGCGGCGGTGGCTGCCAGCGGTGTGGCAGCGTGCCAGGAGCCGGGCGTGCTGCTGGAGACCCCGCTCCTTGAAAACTGAGGGGCTGTGTGGTCCCTGGGCATCCCGGAGCTCCCCTAGAACGAGGGATTTCGGCGGCACTACGTTTATGGCCTGGATTATTGTAAAGTAAACAGAGGCCGGTTGAACAGTGAAGGTTTCCATTCTCAGTGTCAAGAGTTTATTTCATTATTTAAAGCTTTAACGAACACGTTATATAATGAAAGCAATCCTTGCCATTTTTGGAATTTTATGACTGTTAGGACCCTTCATAATGTTGTTTTCCTTCCTTTATTGCTTTATAAGGCTTATGGGGCACCCTTGAAGTGTATATCCTTTTTGCAGCTGCTGGAAGCTCATCTTTCATCTCTCCACTGGCTTTCCTGTTGCCTATGAGGCATTTGCCTGTTCTAGTTATTCTCCCTGTCTCTAACACAAATGGTGCAGAGTCAGATCTTGCTCAAGATAAAAATAAAATACAATTCTGAAAAGCATGCCTAAGGAAACATTCCTGATAAACGTTATTTAATAGGCAGGCTTTATATTTCAAGTTAGAAATGTTCCCTACAGAAAGATAATTATAGCAGCAATTCCACTTATCATTGTTTAGAATTTACAGTTCACAGCAAATCAGACATTTCCATAAATGCTGCGCTGAGTACTGCAAATTTGTGTCCCAATTTTTTCATAGCCCTGAAAATGTACTGGAAAAAAAAAAACTACAAGAGAAGGAGAAGGTATCCTAAAGGAGGAATATATAATAGATGTATGAAATAAAATTGAGAATACATTATCCAAACCAGACTGTATGTGTATTTGCTCCTCTGGGTAAAAAAATATATCCAGGCTTTCTAAAAGAAAAAACCTGCAATATCTAAGTAAAATGTTAAAATTCATTAATAGGGAAATTTCTAAATTTTGCCACTTCTCTAGGAAGTAGCCTTGGAAAACAACCCCACTCTCTGCCACCTTGCACTTTTAACCATTTTTGCACTACTTTGGACATTACTAAGTTTAACCAAAATAAAAGTCCAAGTGGATTAATCTTATTGGAAGAGAATGCAAATATTCCAAAAATCAACCATTTCTAAAGCTGACGTTCCTAGTTTTGCTTTCAGTACTTTGATGCACCACAGTATGACTGCAGATCTCTTCCCAAATTTCAAATCAGAACAGAAATCTGAAACTCTTATTTTCATATGCTGGAAAAAAATAAAAGAACAGCTTTTACTTGATACATTGCCGCATTCTCCCTTTTGACTTGGGTTCACCATGAAGCTTCTGTGTTTGAAATTAGTTCTGCTAGTCAGTAACAGAAGCAATTCTACTTAAAATATCTAAAAATAATGTTATTTTACTGTAATGTGGGTTAAAGACATTACGCTGATTTTAAAAATAGGTATTTAGAGCAGTTGTACTGGAGTATTAGAACGCCAAAACATCCAAATCTCTTCCCACAGTTTTTTGTAAAAATAGAATCTCTTCTGGGGGAAAAAAAAGCAAAACCTCTTTATGCAAATGCAAATTTCCACATACTTTGACAGCTGGATGCAAAGACAGAAAAGCCCAGATTTCTTAACTACCATGGAGAAACTGAAGCAGAAACACTCCTTTTCAAACAATTAGAGGGCCACTAATGGTTGTGGAAGAATATTGAGGAGTTTTAAGTAATTGTGAACAGAGACCTGAATTACCATGACAACTATGTAGAGTGACCGTCATGTCTTTAAAAATGTATCATTTGCAAGATCATTGAGCTCAATAATCTGGTTCACAATTTTAGTACACCATGTTTTCTTACATGACACATATGACTTTGAAGAACTAAAAAAAAAAAAGTAATTATTTATGAAGGTGAACATAAATGTTTTCCATGACAACACTCACATTTTTTCTTTAAATTATGGTGCTTGATTACTAAATCCAGTACGTAAGTTATTTCCTACTACTTTTAATTCAAACCCCCTCAAACACAAAATCTGTTGCAGAATGTTCAAGGATCAAAACTACCTATTGCCTACACATCATCTGCTTTCCTATTTCCATCAGCTGGGACCCAGTCCTATCACAAGCTCAGAGTGGCCAAGGGTAATTAATGTGAACCATGCTATGTGAGGAAGCCTCCAGGCATCTCCAAGTTCTGATAAGGAAGTCTCCCAACAACCTAACCCACACCCTCTTACCTCCATTACAGTTCCTGGTAACTTCAGTTCTTTTTTTCAAGCTTTCCAACAAGAGCAAAATAGCTTAAGTTTCTTTCAAAAAAACCCCCCAGTCCTAAAGTATAGAAAAATATTCATTTGAAAAGCATTCAAAAGGGAACAACCTCATCAGACACCCAGTCCAACATCCTGCTTTGCAAGAACAGCAGATCAAAGTGAACAGCCTTGCTCTCAGTGATGAACACTTGAGCAACGACACTGAATAGTTACTCATATCCTCTCTGTCTCAGAAGATTTTTAACTATTTTGTGCAAAATAAAACTATTTAATTTAGTGTTCCCTTCTTAGACACCAGCTCCAAAGCAAATCATCTGAATTTTACTTCTGTCCTACTGAAGGTCAGTGGTGAACAGACCACAGAGGTTCCTTGTGGAAGAAACAGAGCAAACAGAAAGTGATGCCTTCTCTGAAGAACTGTAGAGAAAGACTATATTTTTATTAATAAACCTCACTGCTCACTTTCACTTGAAGAAAATCTGACCTCCCATTTTACAAACCTTATCCTTCAGGAGGTCTTAAAAGGTGTCAGGCAAGTACATGGCAACTTCTGGGTCACTGAGTCCAGTTCCCTGTACTAGAGGAGAGCATGTCAAACACTCTCAGGAAAGAACTCAGTCTCATCTGGAACTAAATTCGGCTATACCCCTTTTTATTTTATTCTAAGCTGGTTTAGCATTCCTTTTACCTTTTTAGATATTTTTTCACAGATCTGCATCATTTCACCTTGAAATAATTCTTTTCCATTTAACCCTATACCACAGGCTTTTTTGGCCCCCTGGTAGACAAACTTCATTTGTCTAAAAAAAGTGAACAACTTTAATAAAGCAAGAGATCAGAACAGTCTTGTATAAGAATTATCAAAGATAATTCAGGTAGTGTTTTACCAGGTTTAAATTTACCTCTCTGTCTTTCATTTATGTTTTTAGCATTCCAGTGCTGATATTATCTAGTTGCCTATTTTTGCAACTTTTTCTTCCATCGTTATTATTATATAATAAATTCTACCCAAACTGTTTCTAAAAAGATAGAGGCTTCCTAAACTGCATAGTTCCTGGAGATACTTATTTTCCTAATAACATGAGAAAACTAAACATTCACTGCAATTATTTTGCAATTCAAAGAAAACTCAGTTCAGATTTTTAACCAAATCCAGGCCTGAAAACTAAAGAAGACATATACAGAGCAAATTGACCTTCCACCAAATATAAACTTTAGAATCTGTCTGTCCTGGTAATGCAGAGTAAACGAAATCTATCTCTGGTCTCAAGAAATCAAAAAAATTAATGCTTATTTTACAGCTTGCAAATTCAATTTAGGCTGATATGTAAAAATACATTTTGTTGACAGTGCATTTGATCCAACAACCAGATACAACAAAACGAGCAGCTATTCAAAGGCCTTTGCAATACATGAACTGTAATATTTGTTACTAAGACACCTAGATCACTTCATCTTTTCTGTGTAAAAAACTACATTTGAAAACTGTCACTAGCACATTTCCACATGAACCAAAGTAGTGAAACTTCACTTTTAAAAGAAATAGCCTAAAATGCTTCCATGCCATTTTGCCACTTAGTTCCACAAGGACCTCAAACAGCAAGATGAATTAACATCATCTGATTACTCAACTCAATTCCAAGCATGTTACTAAAAGAACAGAAAAGTCCAAAAGCATCTCATTCTCCTGTTATGTGGGCAAAGTGCTCATGAAGCACTGGAAATATGCACCTTTTGACTCAAGGACTCCTATTACCCAAAGGCTGACTCAGATCCTACTCTCTTAAGTCTGCAAAACAATCTGAAAGGAAAAATAGCTGCATGCCTTCAATTACCTCAAGACACAATTGGTGTGCCTGTTTTCCACAGGTTTCACAATATTTGACAATTCCATTTTTTCCCTGCTGTAGCACCTCTGAAGGCTCCTAAAGGTCTGTGACATTATTACAGACCTAATATGACAGCTCATACTGATGTTAGCACAAAGCAGCTGTTCTCATAGGAGGCATTACCCTGCAGTGCCTGTGAAATATGGCAGTTGGAAATCTGCAAGTCTCTGCTAGGTTCGAGGCACACCCTTCCATGCAGCTGGAAAATCAGATCTCCATACTCTCATCCTTCTTATTTTTCTTCATTTCCAGCTTACAACTACTCTTAATCAAGATATGGAAATTTGCTGTGGTAAGCCAGATGTGCAAACACTTTCTTTTCTTCCACAGTTCTGAGTTCATGATTTATTTCATACGTTAATGAGGTTATTCTGTGATTTCTGTAGCCTTTTTTCTTGGATTTCAAAAATAATAAAGTATTTCAACTTGAAAGAAGCCACTGATTTCACATCTTTGTTACATTTTTCCCACAAGATACTTTTCCAAAAGAAGCCAGAATTAAATCACAGCTATACTTAATAAAATAAAAGCAAGCAAAATTTTACTGAGTAGTGTTCATTTTCACCTGTACTAGAAGCCAAAACCAGCCATGCCTTTCTAACAGGCAGGTGTTACCAAAGGCCATTTCCCATGATGACAAATTTCAACACTTGAGTTTGGCTTTCACAGGCAGAGCTGGTGGTTTAGACATACAAATCTGTGAGAAAGCCACAAGTGACTGTTTGTATCAATATGTTAAAAGAGATACTCTTCTGCTCTTTTTCTTGATTTGTCATAAGGTAACAGGTAGCTAATTACTATCACAAATACTTGTTAATTCACTGTTTTGCAGGAATTCCCCTTCATGGCTTACTTTATTTTGTGTATCAGTAGGTAAATCAGCAAACATGCCAGCCCGAGGACTGAAGGAACACAATAACACACCTTACAAAACCCAGCAGCCCATTTGCCTTTATATTTATAATAAAGCTTTACTTTAGATGTGCAAATAAAGATTATTTAATATGCAGAAAATCAACAAGAGACTTCATTTAATACTCTGTTATTAAAATCCTAGCTGGAAAACAAGACCAATAGAGCCTGGGAAGGTTGCCATCTTTTAAGAAATTAAGAAATCAGGAATTAAGGCAGGATTTACAACCTCTTGTAAATATTCCCAAAACACTGACTTTTCAGCATAATTCAGATTGCACATGCACATAGATTGTTTTGGAGGGAAATGTAGGTGTCCAGCATAAACACATCAGCCTTCAACCTTGTACCCTGCAAGCCAAGACCCTCAGTCCTGCAGTTTTGTCCTCAGACATCAGATTGGCCCCCAAATGTTGCTGATCTGAGTGCCCAGCAGGGGCAACTGTCCACTTATACCTGATGAAGTTACAGATGAAGTATCAGCTGAAGGTGTACCTTTGCTTGCTGTTCTACACAAGCAGATCCACACATAATACAGACCATCTCTGGCTGTAAGTTCACATCAGCAGAGGAATATGTCAGTCAGAGCAGCTGGTGGACCAGGTAATGCTTAAGAAATTACTTGATAAACCTGAAATACTAGGCACAGACAAAGCTTTCATTTTCTTTTGCCTATTTCTTACCCATACTCAATATTTTATTATTTCCTCTCTTCTTTCCAGTGGACTCTGATGCTGTAAGGTCATTCCAGAATCACATTTGCAGTGAACTTCATTCTTATCTTCATTCTTTTCTTCCTTGCAAACAATCAGCTACCTGAGTCTGCTTCAGGTCTTGGGTATCCATGACTGAGTATCCCCACACTACCTGAGCACTGGCCAGCCTCACTCAGACCTGCTGACCCTAGAGCCACATTGCAAAGGTCTTTAATCACTCCTTTGCTGTTTATTGCTCACAAGGCTTATCATCTTTTTTGATTTACATTTATTAATCATCTGCAATCTCAGATACTGCTCATCCTAACATCCTCCTGAATCTGCCGAGTTCAGCTGAGGCATTCCACAGCCTCACAAGAGCTCCCCTCTGCGCACAGTCTGGAACTTTCTCTGTCTGGCCCCCACAGAAATACCTCACTCTTTCCACTTGTCATCACTACAGTATGACTTCTTACCATAGTAACACTGCAAAGTTATCTTGCCATCTGAATGTCTGAATTTTCACTACAATCCCTAATTTTATAACTCAAACAATGGACAGCAAAACTAGAATCAGATGCTTTCCTTAACTAAAAGGTGACTCCCATGCTATTTATATAATTAAAATAGTGAGTGGCACCTGAAAACCTATACATGTAAGATGGAAAGACACAGCATCTTTGTGTCTTGCTGAAGACAACTAATGGCATTTGCCACTTCTCTAATAACATCATGTTATTATGATGCCAGAAGGAGATAGTTACTAACTTTTATGGTTGGAAGAGTATAAGAAACAAAAGGAACAATCACACTGGATTCCATCCAGTGTCAGAGGAATGGTCACATTGGATCCCTTCCAATGCTTTCATGTCCTTCTGCACATACAGTTACTTACGGGACATAGTAAGGTAAAAAGTTTGAAACAGAAAATATAAATAATCTATCCTGCTTCTCCTCACAGTGTCATTATATCTAAAGGTGTTAAGAGACTGACCTAAACCTTAGAGCATAACAGTGCAAAAATCACTGCCACAGCTCAGAGCACCTTTACCTCCCAAAGAAAACTGGAATCTGCTTTAGAACTTTGCTGAAGTCTTGGCTGAAGTCTTGGCCTCAATAAGTTTCAATGAGAATTAATTCCACAATGTAATTACACCCAGTCTGAATTTGCCAACTTTTAAGTTAATTAAATATCCCCCTACCCTCTGCCATGAAAAGTTCATGACATACCTTCTCTGCACCATTCATTATTTAACACACTTTTGTCAGTTCCTTCTCATTTGGCTCCTTGCAAGGTAATTAATTCCAGATTTTAAAGTCTCTTCAGATACAGGGTTTTTCCATGCCGTTCATCATTCTCACCCTGCTACCACAGTCACAGCCAGTTTAGTTTGCCCATGGGTAGGGCAAGGCAGTGAGTAGAGTAGGGAGAAACATTTGGATCACGCTCCAGCATGGGGCTTCCCAATGCTCCCAGTCAATGGCTCCCAGCTGCCTGTCCTGTGCAGTGCTGTCCACGTACCCCAACTACCATACTACATAAACTTCTACCTTACGAAAAGCTTTCCTTATAATGCTTGCAATTTTAGTGCCATCAGTCGTTATGCTGTCATTGGGACTGAGTTTTTCTGTTGGCTGGTTGGGTTTTTCTCTGCTTTATATTTCCCCTCTCTTTTCCTTGGCTGCCTAGTTATTTACCCCAAAATGATCTCTGGATTGAAGCAGAAAGGTTTGATCATTCACTTCAGTCTAAGACTATCTTATTTGAAATTATTAAACCCAGGAGAATAAGAGGGTTGAAGAGATTACGAAGACCAAGCCATATCTTTGCTTCCTTCAAGTTAGAATGAAGATTTTAGATAATAAAAGAAAGAATCCCTTTTCCACTTGTTACTTGTTAGGATTCTGTTCCAAATCTTTCAACATGAAAAATAACATTGCATGCACCACACTCTTACTAAACCCTTCCCTACAACTTCTCTCCAAAAAGTTGTTAAAGTAGTGACTAATGTATAAATACTTCTAAATACCTTAGGAGCCTAAGGAATTAGCACACACAGTTTCTTCTTCTTTCTTTATTTGAAATTATATATGTATGTGAAATCAGTAACCTGGAGGAAAAAAATCCTGAAATCTCTAGTCCTTCATTTTTCAACTTGCATTTGCACTGGTATTTAAACAATTGCTTCATATAAAGGTTTCTGAGACTTCTTTTGCACAAGGTTATGATACAACATAAAGCCACAAACTCTTCGGGCTTATAAGTTCTGCGAGGGTTCAAAATACAAGAGCATACTAAAGCTGTAACTTGGGTTGTGACTGTGTGTAGACTGCAGGTATGTCCAGGTAAGACTGGCTGATGCTCTGAAATATTTGAGCTAACTCAAGAGTGGCTCTGTAGGTGTCTTTACATACCAGTGGGCTACTGCTGATAATAGTTGAGTAAGGGAAGGAGCACAAACAAACAGGATGCAAGTCAAATTTTAAAGAAAATTCATATTGACAACAATGTTTTTATTAGTTCAGTTCCCATGTGCCAAAAGAACTTCTGTAAAGCTAAAAGCTCCTAGGAACAAACACTGAAATGTCTGCTAAATTTACAAAACTGACTTCTTCAGACCCAGAAACCATCACTGCATAATCCTGACCTTTTCTGTAGTTTCAGGTGCACTACTGGAGCTGTATTAGGGGACACAGAGCCTGAAAGAGCACTTTTGTATGCAGCTTCTAAGTACCACTGGAATATAAATAATGCATAATAACAAACAACACATTTGTACTTCTGCTGCAAAAAAACCACTTGCCCTGAGTTTTATAAATCAGGCTGTGTATACATTTTTACTCTTTAACCTCTGCAAGCTGTATGTCAAACAGCCCCTTTAAAAATCACAAGTTTTTGCAAAGTCAGGCACTGCATTAATGCCTTATTTCAGAAGTTACACTCTGCATACATATGTATGAAGGAATTAGAGAAAAAAAAAGCAGCTCAGCTTATTTGTCTTTTGGTCACCTAATGAAAAAGGTGATTGGATTCATTTTTACCATATCAATGAAGTCACTGGAGAGCAATCATAACCTTTTCTCCATGTGAGGGATGAATGACCTTCGCCACGGCCTCAACATAACAAAAGACAAGCCCATGTTTCTTCCAGGTACACCAAGGCCACGGTTCACTTCTGCTTGTACATGTAGGGAATATCAGATGTACTGCAGCAGCACGTGCTCTCTTCCCACTCTCAGAGCATATCAAGAGGCTTACTTAATTTCTTTCATAGTAGACCAGGAGGACATCAGACAGGAAAATACGTGGGATATTAAGGATGCTTGCTATGCATGACTAGAAGGGGATACAGCAAGATATTCTTCATTTCCAAAGGGAAATCACTGTCCTAACGTAGCCAAAGTATTTAACGCTACAACTGAAGATTACAGAGTGGGGCACAGGCCTTGGCTGAAATACACAAAACCCAAACATGTATCCCTGAAATCCAGTTCAGCAATTTTGTTCACCACAGATCTGTCTGAACCTCACTACTGCCCTTCCTCTTCCAGAACACTGATAGTTGCCTTGTCATTTTGTGAATTCTCTTTCCTGTCAGAGTCAATTCAATGCACTTCCTTCAAGACTATACCACTCACAACTTTACAGAATCCTCCCTTCTTGACCTTATCTCTTTGTCCTACAGAAAATGGCACTGCTGGCTTTTATCTAAGAATTTGCCAAGTCACTGCTGGAGCCTCCCTGGATCCCAGAGATGTTATTACTATGGATTACACAGGAGCTGGACTTCCATGCCCAAACTTGCAGTCAGGCATTGCTTTCAACCACCGGGTTTCCACACAGCGCTGAACCTCAGTGACCTGTCTGCCTTGTGATCCATTTTGCCCTTCATCTGGCCTCCTGGAGCAGGAACCTTGGCAGTTCTCTTTCCTCACCAGCCACTGCAGGGTATGGCTAACCAACCCACTGGTGGATGTTCAGCAATGGATTCACCTGGTATTGCTCCCTCCAGGTGTGTTTGTACAGTTTCCAGCAAATCTAACTGGTAAATCCTAGAAAGATCATCAGGTAAGCAGGCTACTAAATTACCTGGGTACCCCACCAACACAGGAGTAACAGAATCTGGAAAAACTTAGTCTGCAGCCTCCTGCAAAGCTATGAGCTACATCAGCTATCTGATAAGTGTGGAAAGTAATAGAATAATGGAATATATATATTCATTGTATACTTATTTTAAATAAGAAATAACTACATAAATACATAATTAATTCATACATTACTTACACTAATAGGAAACAAGTAAAATAATAATGGAAAGTCTCTCGTACAGGTGTCAGACATTGAGAAAGTCTAAAACACAGAGACATAGTAAACTAAAAAATGGAACAAAACTACGCTGTGTTCTAGAACATGGAGAGAAGGGGGCACATGGGGAATCTAGATGTAACCTTGGCACCCAAATGGTGTTTGAAACACCTGCAGCTCCTCCTTTTAACATTAATTTGTTCTCCTTTAGCGCTACAGGGAGAAAACCTTCAGCCTCCTCCCACTGTACTCTGGGCCCCGCTGAGACATTTAGACATTAAGAGTAGAACTCTGCTGCTGCTCCTTTCTTAAACACAAGACACAAGGGTCAAGACACAGGATGAAGTCTTTGGTTCTGGCTGGTAAAAATGAGCTGCATGGGTAGAGTTCAAGAGAGTGAGGGAGGTGGATTGCAGACTGTGAACCTCAGCAAACAACACTTTTCCTCTATTCATAAAAATTCAAGAGGTTGCAAAGCAATGTTACATTTGGCAACATGCAGGCTGTCTGTGTTCTCAATGATACAAAATTAATTTACTACTACATTTCCTCTTCTTTCAGCCACAGCTTGTTTCTTGCAAGCAGCAATCCCAGTACAGACTCAAAAAACCCTTCTGAAAACTCAGCTTTCTGAATATTGTTGTGTAGTTACTTGCATCTGCAATTTGCTCCCACAGAAATAATTCTACCATGCTTGGAAAATGTGACTTTAATTTTGTGATGTGAATGAGTTTTCCTGTGTAAATCCTCTATACAATTTTATGTTATTCTTTCTAAAGACCAGAAACTATTACTGCATTCTAATTCCAGTTCTAGAGTGAATACTGAGATTTATACCCCAAATTCTACCACAGGGTGACACGAGGGAGCTGCTCTACTTCCCCCTCCCACATTTCCTAACAACAGAAGTGTTTTGCCCACTTTACATTCAGCATTAAGATGGACACATTTACTAAGCACAAAATACAGTAAATGGAACACTAAATAGTGAAAAGATATTTCCACATACTTCACAAAGCCATGTATTAAACCCTTGGTCATTGGTGCAGAAGGCATCAGCATGTTACTCATCACAATTTTATGTCATAAGAAGAAAAACAAGGAGGATGATTTATCCTCAAACTTCCTGGCATCCAATCACAAATGGATGGTGAACCACTGGATTACTTAAAGTTCCTTTAGTTGCTCCAGAAAAAGAAAGAAGTTCAGAAAAAAATCAAAAATCAAAAACAAAGCATTCTTTAAAGGAGAGAACTACACTACAAATAATTATATATATTCATTTCAGAAAGCAACACTACAGAAGGACAATTTTACAAGGCAACAACATCTGAGATTTTACCCTCCTAAAGCAACTGAGACAGAAAGTATTTCACCTGTTTTGTATTTGCAGGCATATATAGGTCCTGCTATGTGGCACCGGGATGGAGCTCAGATGAAATGGTTTCTCAGAGCACATATCACCCCCAATACTGCAAAACACATGAAATTTATAGGCTCCACATATGCATCTACACACCTACCATTCAGATGGGGTGTCTGACATGCAGTAGCCTTTATCTCCTTCAGTTTGAGGCCCCAGTGAGGGATCATTTTCATTACTGTTCTGTGTAAGACAGTAGCAATAACCCATTGCAAATGTTTCCATGTAAAGTAATGAGTGATTATCAACAGCATCATGGCACTGTATCATTTTGTTATACTTATTTTAGTACATGAAAAAATAAAATAACTGTGACTTGCCAAAAGTCATGTAGGCAGTCCACAGCAGTAATGAGAACTGAATGTAGATCTCCAGGTAGTGTATTACCCATAATATTATACTGCCCTTTAAAAAAAAGTAGAAAATTCTTAAGAACATGATGTTTTTCTTCCCTTCTGATGATTAAATAGATTCTGCATTCTCCTTTTCTGCTTCCATACATCATAGGCAAGGGAAACAGCTTATTCTATATGTGTAAAAAGAGGGGGCTTAAATAAACCCCTGTTAACTTTGTCTGGACTGAGACTGTGCATCTCTTTTAAGTATAGACGCTGATGATTCCTTGGATCCAACTAATTATCTTTATAACCTACATGATCATTTTGATGAATATCTGACAATGCTCTTCTGTAGTCCTGGCAAGGTTAGTTGCACATCATTACATCATTACATGCATATCATGTTTTTGTCCAAGAAAAGCTATAGGAGCAAATCCATTTGTGATAGAAATTCACATTTTCTCTGAATAAAAGAAGGAAAGACCTGTCCTGAGAGGTTGTATTTAAAGGCCTCCTTCATAGAGAGTAACATTAGATAATGAGCTATGGTAAACATCACAGTCAGGCAATAGAACATTAAAAAATGTGAAAAATGTCTCTATTCATCTCTTGTACGTAATAATGCACCTAGTACAATTCAAGAAGAGAAAAATACATGAATTATTTGGATTGGGCCTATAAAACATAATTGGAAATAACCAGAAGCCAAAAGCAAACAGAAGCAGGAATCATTAGGAGAGAATGGAAAACCTCATCCTTACAACATCATATAAATTCACGGTTAGCCCCATTCTACAGTGCATTTAGTGGTCGTCACTTCACCTTAGAGTGGTATCAGGGAGATAGTGAGGGTGAACTGATCTGTTGAAACACTTCAGTATATTGAAGGTCTGTGAATACATGTTCCCTCTAGAAGATATGACAGATTTCTAGATAATCAAGAATAGCAGATAAATGGTGATACAACAGTTTCCCACACGAGTGGTGGCTCATAATCTCCTTAAAATTGATAAAGACAACTACCATCGACCAGGGAGTCTCACTGAGAAGCCTGCAGTCCCCAGCAGATACCAGCTCAATCCCTGCTAAGTGAATCTCAGGTGTTGTTTGGAGTGCAGGAGAAGGTTGTCAGCTGGGGCCTCCTCCATCATCTCTCCTTATCAGTCAGCATGTGTGAGGTCAATAGTGAAAAAAAATTATTCATGAGGGAATAATTTCTCTCCTTTCCTTGGAAATGATGTAATTCAAGCTTTCAATCTTCCATGAAGGGAGAAGTTGAAAGGACATGTGGCTATTCATGCCATTTTGGGTGCCGTTGTTTCATTAAGCAAGTAGGCAAATCTTATTAATTGGGCATAGGAATTCCTGATACATTTTTGATTTGTGTTTATGCATATAAAGCAGTAGCATGGGTATTATTGGCAAATGAAGGAGAATCTAAATTAAAGTACACAGCAACCACATGTAACATCTGCAACCTAAACTAGCAAGTATGTTCATTCTATATATGAATATATTCTTGAAACTGCAGGATACTAATTTAAAAGACAAGCAATTCAAAGCTTCCTTGGTTGACACTGCAGGTAATGAGATTTTTTTTCCCCTGACATCTTGTGTTTCATCTTACCTCATAACTAAATTATTTAGTATATTTTTAAATATATATAGAAGCATTCTAAACACTAAGCTGTGTATGACCTACTTATTTAGAGTTTTCAATTAAAAAATAGATATTCCAGGAAAAAAATATTTCCTGTGCAATTGTCATCAGAAGGAAGTTGATTTAATCCATGAAACAAAGACTTGTGAAGGTGAGACACACGCACCAGTAAGCACGAGAAATCTTTTGAACTGCAGTACTAATTCTGAGAAATGAGTTTTCAATTAAAAACCAGCATTTCCCATGTGACTCTACCAGCCACTAAAGCACATGACAGCTTTAGCCCATATCAGTGTGGTGGCTGTGACAGGTCAGCCCACAAAGGATGTTGAATGTGCAACTCCCATATAATTGGCTTGATTGTAGGTATTTGCATATATATAAAACACAGGCTGACGTGAAGACTTCATCAGCATGAAATGGAGGTGGTTGCACTCTCCATGCATGACCAAAACTGTGAGTACAGTCAAAGACTTAAATGTAATGAGTGTCTTTAACACTTTCACCACCTCTGCTGAGTGCACAAATAGACTGATCGGACAATAATGGAAGCTGAATCACCTGCAGGTTTTATTACTGCTACATATTTGCCCTGGTCACACCTTTCTTCCCTCACACAAACATAAAAATAAAATAAAAATAAAAATCAGCTGAGTCAATTATAAATGATTTTAAGCCTGTTGGAAAATGGACCAAGTGCTTAAATTTCAAGAACCTCTCAAGTCTGCAGAGAAAGTCTCAATCTATGGCAGCATCTCTGAAAACATACCCGTGGGACCGGGTGAATGACCACTCTGGAGGGAAAACCATCCAAGGAACTTGTCAGAAGACTGGAACAAAGAGAAGGAAAAAGAAGTAGCTTTTTTAACCACTGTACCCACTTTACTATTCACTGCATAGAGGGTAACCAGTCTGGAAGTCCATCTCTTCCTCCCTGCCAAGCTACAAGACAGCTCAGAGTAAGTCCTATGCTACTTTTGAAATCCTCACATGCAGGATCACTGGTAAAAGTAGTCCCATGTCTGATGAAGGCAAAGGGTGCTGCTTAAACCAAAAAAATCTGGAAAACTGCTAAGAATTTATATCAGGTTTTAAGCAGGCAACATTGAGGAAGGTACCATTATCATAAGCAGGCGTATGGAGCCCTGCAATGAGTGCAAAAGGGGCTTCATGGGTACCATTGATTTAGAATACAGCTCTGACAAAGAAATTCTTCCCTTGTTGCTTTATACAATCCACTGGCATGGGTTTTTAATCTTCTGGAGATGCACAAGCCTTCACACCTGTATGGAAACGTACTCCATTCCTGTGATATGAACAATGAGTTCAAGCACCTCTGCACTGGCTGCCTGTGCCAGTGCCCACATTGTGAGTTTCTAGAATATATAGCTTCATTTGATATTGCTTGTCAATCTCTCTTACATTTTATTTGAGATCATAAAATACAAAGTCACAGGAGTGGGCAACAAAAGTAAAGTGAAAACTACACCTGTGGCCAAGTTCAGGAGTTTTATTTTGTAAAATAAAGATAGAAACCTAAAAGTATAGTCTTGTGTTTTCTTGTTTAAAAAGTGAGTGATTTGCCAGGCTGCACTGGATTTAAGATTTTAACAAAAATATGCCAGAAAGCAGGAACAAGGTTACAGTCAGAAACATCAAAGTTTTTATGCAGGCAAAAGAAAGCTATAAAGCATTACAAAAATATTTCACCAGAATGTTTAAAATGGAGAGCATGCATTTATGAGACACGATTTCCAGCCTACACTTAAGAAACACAATGGTAAAGCATTTCCAAAATGTCTCACCACTAACATCTACCAAGAAACAAAAGGTGAAACCATGCAAAGGTTCCACACCCTCTCTCTCTGAATCTCTGAATCAAAAAGAATGGAGACTTATTAAAGAAAGATACCTTCCTGTTCCCACTCTGTGACTGGGGGAAAAACACCAGCAAACACACTGAGAGGGACAAATAATGCCACTGTCAGGGCAGGGAGGACCAAAGGAGCCCAAGTGCCACATGGCAGGATATGGCCAGCCCTCTCCAGCAGGACAATCCCTGCTTCTGCTGGTGTTTGCCACACAGACAGTGCCAGAAAGGAGTCCAAATTTGCACTTTTATCATGGAAATTTCCCACAGCAGCTTTTACCACAGGCTAACAATAGGGTCCTATGAGAAATTAAAGCTTATTTGAGCTGGATGATTTGCCAGCTCAGAACACAATGGCCCTCTTCAGCAAAGGCGAGGTGTAATTAGCCCCTTTCTGCAACCAGGAAGGATGATCCTTTCTCCAGAGCCATGACAGCTGGGGGATGCAAACAGCCCGGCAGAGACACGAAGCTCCCTCCATCATGCATGCGGGACAACCTTGAGCCACAGGCTGGAGGAACAACAGCTTCTGCTTGGAAACAAAGCCGCCTTCATCACCCCAAAACTGATGGCTCCGTGTGACCCAGGGCAGGTTTCTCCCTCCCTGTTACAGAAACAGAGCCCCAGTGTGCCCATTGTTAGCACGACCTTTCCCAAACAGAAGCCCAGTCTACTTGTTGAGTGTCCAGGTCAGCTGCCTTTGCTGAGGGCATGAGGAAAACAAGGAAAACATCAGCTCTCAGCCATGCTGTGAGTGTCTGATGTCACTGGTGGGATTTGGCCAGTGCTGGTCCCTCCCGGCTACAGCTTTGGGGAGTTGCCCCATGAAATAAAGGCACAGACATGAGCACGGAGGAGCTGCACAGTGAAATGAAACAGGATTGTAGCTGCTTACCTGCAGTGTTATCTAGAGCCCAGATCAGAAGAGTAGGAAAAACTCACAATATCCTCCCCTTCAAAATCCTTCTCAGCAAAAAATGCCCAACTGTCAGAGATGCCCATTGGGAAACTCTGTGGGCATTGAAACCCAATAACCCAAAGCTCAGGTGATGTTAGAGGAGTCCCACCTTCTGAGATAGGAATGAGAGAATCAACACACACAATTTCTCTAATTGCTTTTCTGACCTTTGGCTTTTTCCTGTTCTTTTCACTAGCAAGAACACTCCAAGGCTGCCATTTGTATACCAAATAAATTATATTTGCATATATTATATTTGCTTTTATTTTTCCTGGACTGGTTGCTTTTGCCTTCTCTATTTGAGAAGTACTAGAGGCAGGGAAAGGTCAGTGAATCAAAACTCATGGGAATCCTTATCAACAACAACCAAAACCTCTCTTGCATCATTTGGATTGACACTGATGAACTCAAAAATGAGGCTAGGCTAACCAAGGGGTTGTTGTCCTTCTCTGACAAGCCCAAATCTGATTTATTCAAACTGCTATCTCGGGAATCTGTACTGAAATCATACAAAAGCTGCAAATTTATGAGAATTTAAATTTGTTTTCATTCAGTTCCAGAAGGAAACAGAATAGAAGGGCATGTATGCAGAGGAAATGCTTCATTTCCAGGTATGCCATAAAGGCCACTCGTGTCCACAGAGCAGCTGGCTCTGCTCTGAAGTCCTCGTGAACTACCATGACAAATGTCCTGATATGTGACACAAACTGCACCACGGTCTACCTAAAACACCACCTTCAACTTGCTTCCAGGTGAAAGGTTTCAATGCAGCTCTTGTCCACCAAGAAAACCAACAGAAAACAAGTTAACTGGCAGCATAGAAATTTGGAAAGAATACAAACCCAGGTGGGCATTCATCACAGTCATGTGGCAGCACCAGCAGCGGCCCCAACCAGCGACCTTGACATGCATTATGCACTTGCATCTGCAGTTTAACATGCATGACTTCCACAGAGGTTGGTCATTCAAAGGCAAAACATACAGTGCCTCTGTTCTTCAGTTATAGTTTTCCTGTACAGCATTTACACATAGTACACACCCCGCCCCAGAAAAAATCTGTTCTCCATTAGAAAGAAGACACTCTGTGGAAGAGAACTGCCATCTTTGGGTCTGTCTTGTACTTGGGTTATCTATCGTTGCAATTTTAAAACTTTGTTTGTGCAAGCCTGATTAAGCAAATTTTATTTTAGAAGTCACAGCTCAATACTCAATATTGGGCATTGCTATGAATTCTTTATAAAAGTTAATCATCATGCTGCTACTTAATCTTTTTGTGTGTGGCACCTGAATATTTTCATTACTTTAATGTAATATGCTCAAATAGCCAGTAATAAGCCAAGCATCAGTAAAACTCTTGCCAAACCAAACAACTTTTGGCCTCAAGCCAAATTCTACTTGGTCCCAGTAACTTACTGCAATGTTCATTTAAGTTTTGTATTCTTCCATTAACTTCCAGTTGGGTTGTTTAGTTATTTTTAGTTCATTCCTTCAGGTGAAAAGGAGGTTTCATCAAATTCAACAGTAGCTGAAAAGACATTGAATTAATGTCTCTTGAATTTTCAAGTGCTAGAAGGTGAAATAATATTTATACTTTGTATGGCTGCCTGATTTTTCATATTAGCATATCTGTGGTTTTTATCAATTTTTCTATTGTGTTCATTTTGGAAACATTCTACGCTTA
The DNA here is from genome assembly GCF_047495875.1 of Pithys albifrons albifrons. Classification (NCBI taxonomy): domain Eukaryota; kingdom Metazoa; phylum Chordata; class Aves; order Passeriformes; family Thamnophilidae; genus Pithys; species Pithys albifrons. The sequence continues at coordinate 11,173,704 of NC_092464.1, forward strand.
CTTAATAGTTTGTAAACAGAAGTAATTAGTTGACAACAAACATGATTGAGGTTAAGCATGCATGAAATTATTTTCAAGATTGGGACCCAAATTGGTTAAGCGTAATTCAGGTCATTGTTAATAAAATTTTAAAACCCCACTATTTTTATGGATGCCTTTGAAATAAACTCTCTCACTTCTCTTTGATCTTCTTTGTTCTCTTCACCCTCCTGCTTTACCGGTGACACTCAAAAGCACAAGTCTGCATTTTTCAGATAGCAACACTGTAAAATTTATCCACACATTCTACACTGAAAAATACAATTATTAAAATGGTGGCTCAGAACTTACTGCCCTCCCTTCCCCACACAGTAATAAAAGCTTTTCCTTGGAGTAACAATATAAAAGCATTACAAATCTTTATTTCATCAAGTTGGCAGCTGCATATATGTTTTTAGACTGGTTAGGAAAGAAGATTGCTAAGAAAGTGGTAGCAATATATTTCTTTACTCTGTATGACAATACTTCATTGCAGCAGGACAATGCTCTTGAATTTGCATATATATCACTTCTCTCAAATTTCTGCTCCTCTTTTCAGACCCTTTTTTGGTGCACATGTTTATGTTGGGAGCTGTATAGCATTGCTCAATTTATGGCTCCCTAGGTCTGTAAATAAGCAAACAGGTGTACTCTTAGAAGTTATACTTAAAGTAACATGACTACTGAATTTATTCTTTCCACTACCAAGCACAGTTTGTGAAATTTAATGTTTCTCTTCCTACTGACCACGAAGAAATTTGTGCTTTAATATTCCACTGAAAATAAAAGAACTAAAAGAAATTGCAATGCAGTTACTACACTAACTCTTCCTTTTTATTAGATAGGAAAAAACATGGGCATACTAGGACCAAAAGAACTACATAGGCAATCATGTGCAGTTCCTCACAGCCCAAAGTATCTACACAACAGACAACTAATGAGAAAAGTCATATACTTATTCCACTCCCCTGTCCATCACTTTTCTCTAGCTTTTTAACCTTTTGGTCTGTTTAGAAATGCCCCTTTCAAATGTAATTCATAAAAATCCTACAGGAACTTCAGGAATACAGAACACTAAGTCAAAGCAGATCTTGCCCTCATTACCTCTGTAACACTACCATGTCTCCTCTTACATAGTTGAACCATAAACAAACTATGCCTAACATATGTTTTAGAGGAAATGTCCTCTTAGAAGGGAACCCAGATGACCACGTGCGTCAAGGGACTCCGCAGACTCATTTTCCATGCTACTCTAGCACCTGCACTCACCCTGTCCTTTCTGCATTAGCAGAGGACAGTAGGTATCTTCCCTCACAGAACAGACAGGGCTTACACAACAGTAGAAAATCCATGAAAACACAGGCCTTAAGCTATTAAAAAGTAGATGTTATTTACTAAAGGCACTAGGGTGAATATAATAGAGAAGGAGAGTATGTGTAATTAAAAGGCTGCCCCTTTCATGAGGTTCAAAAGCAAGAAAAAGCACCTTCCTCAAGGCTAGGAAACATGTTTTATGGAACAGGAACATAATTGTGTTGAGAAGCACCACGTGTTCCTTGCTGAAAGCTGGTAGTGATAACTGAGGGTAGATCCAGACGTTCCAACAACTCTTCACAGCCAAAGCAAACACTTGCAAGCTGAGGATTTCTGATATGGCCTACACATAGGTTATGCATACAGAGTCTTCTGGCCTATTTCCCCTCCAAAGTCAATCCCACTTCAAGATAAACACAAAGCTCAGTTCAAAACTCTTTGCGTGTTTGCAAAACTACAGGTTTATTATGCATCAAGCATTGCTTTTACATCCAATTTCCAATCAAATTTGAAAATACATTTTCACATAGCACCACATTTGACTTGGGCACCTATAATTAAAATTGGAGCCTCTCATGTTTTTAAGTAACTTTAAAAGCAGCAAACTTACACAGGAAACTCTTTAAATATAGTATATGTGTCACTGAGGAAATCTTTACATTTATCCTCATGCTTCAAAGTCACAACACACAGTGCTTTGCAGCAGCCACTTTTGTTCTGGCCCAGTTCGGCAAGACTCTGATGTTACTCAATCTAGTGTAAATGGTACAGCTGGTCAGAGAGCATCCTGCCAGTTGGGGAAAGCAAATACAAACCCGTCTATTTTCAGCTGAGAACAGAAAACCTAAGAAATGTTTATCTGGGAAATTAAAAAAAAATTTAAAAAGAAAGAAAAAAAGAAAACCCCAAACTTTTTAATAAATTTTATGAAGCTTGACATTTCAATGAGGCAATGTCCTGTTGCGCAAGCGTAGGAGGCTGTCACATTTCCCTATGTGGAGACAAGCCGAGCTGGTTCCCAATCGTCACAGTGTAGCCCCATGGAAGTATGAGGTATGTAACAGATGCCTCAGGCAACTCCAGAGGAGAGATCTTCACTTTAAAGGCCATTAGACAGCCTTCCCTAAGCTCTGATAGGCAGGGAAGCCTGGAGAGGAATTCAGCTGGAGATTTGCTTTTCCTCTCTTAAACTTTGGCTGGTGTGAAAATACTCCAGCTGGGGGTCTCACTCTCCAAACAAGGAATGTCTGCTTGGTCCCTGTCTACCTGGTCACTGCAGTTCTCCTCCCAGTTGATGCTGGGAGGCTCTGAGAGTGGGGTACAGGAGAAGGCAGACCAATGGGAGGCACATCCCCTGCTGCTCAAGCACACCACCACAACCTTTCCACCACCAGCCTACATTTAAAGCTTAACACTTAAATATAAACACTTTTTGTCTTCCCAATCACACATAATTTTAAAAATCCCAAAGCCATTTGCAAGGTTTTCTTGTATTTTAATTTTCATTGTTGCAGTTTAAGAGGACTAGGAGCAGCAGGACTGCCTGCATGTGGGAGGGGAGGAGCAAACACTTTCCCCTTTCCAAGCACTCCCTGATTTTGTTGACCCCACACTGGGATGCCAAAGCCAGTGATCTATACATAGCAGGACAGCTTTCTCCAGGGGGTCAGTCCTGCACACAGCGTTCAGCACTTTGTGAGAGGAAATCAATAAGAGCTCTCCCTCGGTTCTCCACTCCCCTGTACTGCTGCATTTCCCTCCATCACATATGTACTTATGCAAAGAGTGCAGTCCTTTGTATGACTATCCCCCCATGAAAGCCATTACAGTAGCTGAACAGTGGAAGGTGACATCGATAACTAAAGCAACAGAAATAGCTTTCATAGCTCAGTGAAAGATATACAGGCAAACTAAATATTACAGCTAAGCCCTGCTTCATCACTGTTGCAGAATGGGGCCTGGGCTTCCCTGACCATAAAACACTGGATTTATTTCTATGTTTTCATATTGCTAAATTATCAGATATGCCTGTCTGAAACACAAAATACCTTTTCTAGTGGCAGAAACCCAACAGTCATCAGGTCTCCCTGTCATGCTGTAGCCTTTAGAAAGTGGACTCTGAAATGCCAACACCCACCCCTCTTATTCTTTCCATCACTATTTCCCTTAGGGTGGCTTTATCTGCTGGGACAGCGTGGTATTTTTTCCTGAAAAAGCTAATATTGTTTACTCTGTCATTCATCATCACCCTTTTAAAAACAATTTCTTTCCATTATATATTTTCTATTGATATTATTCCTTATTATAGACAGGATACGGCAAATAATGGTGTTTTTCTTACTCTTTTTTTTTTGTAATCCTGTGTAATGTAGGTTTTCCACATTCATTTAACCCTTTCCAATTTTTCAGAATGTTCTGTTATTGGTACCTCTGCATATTCTTTGTAACATACCCAGTGCAAAATGACACAATTCCAAGAAAAGCTTGTTTAAATATACACTCCTGTAAATTTTTCTCTCTCTCTGTGTAATTAGAAAGCAAGAGGAGTTAGGAGCCACCATGACTGGGATGACCTGGAGAGACTAGCGCTAGCTGGCCAGCTGGCTATGGGGCAGCCACAGAGAGGGTACAAGCAGCTGGCACAAGCCAGCATCTTTTTTAAGTTTCACATTCAAGTAAGCCCTTGTTTCCAGTGAGTTTCCTTCTCAAAGTGCTGGACTAATTGAGAGGAATGGAGCAAAGCACAGGTAGGAAATAGCTTGGGCTCCAGCCCCACTGCAGATGGGATAGCCTGGAAAGCAATGGATGAGGCTCAGAAAAAATCCTCCCCCTTGGGCCAGTGGCCCTGGAAACCTGGTGAGGGAGTCAGGACGCACACAAAGACTGGGTCTGCAAGGCAGGTGGGATGCACAGCCTCTTTGGTGGATCAATTCCATACTCTCCAAAGGGAGGATTCATGTCCTTGCAGAGGGAACAGAAACCACGCCCCAGCAGCCACCAGGCCCTGGCCAGTCCTATATTTTATCTGCTGGATTTCTTAAGTTCAATTCAACCATGTTCTTATAGGCTTGCACATTCAAAGGCAGTCATCTCCTGATATGTAACAAATATAGTTCAATTGTTTGTGAAGTCTAATTAAAAAAACAAAAGTAAAATCTAAGCACCTCTTTGTGCTCAAAAGAAAAAAAAAGTCTAGCAAAAAGAATAACCCAGCAATAACCAATGACCCCAAGAGGATGAGGATAAAGAAGCTATCAGCTGGAGAGTGAAAGCATTAAGCAGTGAAAACAAATTATAAACTTACTTCAGTATTGTGGACACACAGACAAAAGCCAGATGTTGGTACAATAAACACCACAATCTCTGGAATTAGGAGCAGAAACACTTGGATTTCAATTGAAATGCTTGTTTCACTTGACCATGCAGGTGTTTAACCTTCCGGGCTTCACCCTACTTTCACCCTACTTTTTTGTCTTTGAAAGGACAGACACGGTAAAGCTTTAAAGCAGAAAGCTCTTCGGCATGGACAACTTTAAAACATACTTTCTCAATAGTTCCGTTATGCAAAACTCTGGAAAACGTATTCCCTTGCCAGCAGAGGCTGGTAGAGGCTGTAGGGATTTAACCTCTCTGCTGCCACACATGTGATCAGACCATCTCCAGGCAGCACCAAGATGTAAAGGGACTGTGCCCAGCCACTACTGCACCACCCTCACTCACAACACTGCTGATTACACAGCAGCAACAAAATCTGACGCACTTTGATTTACCCTGGGGTTATTCCAGAAAAACAAAACTGAAAATGTGTCTCAAACTCTTTATAGACCTGCTATCAAAGTCATTCACAGCCCATTATGAAATCACATCTTTTACAGTCAAGACCTGAATCAAGCTATTTTATGCATGTTCAAAGACTTCATTGCCACCTCAGAGAGCTGTTAGCTTTCCTGATACCCAGTCAGATCCTGTAAGCACTCACTGCCTCAAACCACCACACCGGGAACTTCACAGCATCAGAAACACTGGGGGTTTCATTTCTGAGAGCTCGGTACAGGGGCCGCACTCACCCCAGCCCTGTCTGCTCACTGCGAGACTCCTGGCACAGGAAGCCAGCAGGTACTTAGAAAATATAAAATAATTATTTTCATTCAACTCCAATGCTGCTTTGCGACATCACTTCCTTAAATAATATGTTCCAGTGTGCCATTTTGTTTTCCTCTCTTACATTATTTATCCTGTAAAAAGTTCTGCTGTGGGAGATGCAGAAACTCAAAGCACAGTTAAATAACTTTCTCAGAAGGAAGACACCAGAGGTGCAATTTTAACAACACTCGGTAATTTTTCAGATTCAGGGTTTTTTTGTTCAAGATAATGTGGCACAACTGTTCACTAGAAAATGAAAATAAATTAATTTGGGTTCAGATGAAAGGGCCGTTGACTTGTTTTCTTTACACAGTCTTCAATTAATGGTTTCAGAATTTGTAATCAGAGAGTAAAGTTGGGATTTATATGCTTAGGGTCTCAGATTATGATGCACTGTCTGGACAGCATGAAGATTTGAAGGAGATTCTGTTGCCTGTCACTATTTAATGCAATATAGCAGCAGGGACCAAACAGAAGACATTTGCCCACCAGTAGTAAGTAGCTGAAATTTAATAGTTTGCCAGGACGATCCTCTCTTTACAAGCTCTCGGTGGCAATCCACTGTGGGCCACTACACCTTTGGTGTTTGACAGAGAAAGAAATATCTGTGTTGGAAATGAAAAGCAGCCAACAGGGAAGAAGATGGAGTGCTTACAAAACTATTAAAGGCATTTAAACAGCCATGTAATAAAAGTGGGGAAATCTGTGTTAACCAACACTCATAGCAACTGCATTAAAGTGTTCCTTTCAGTTCTTTACAATATCAAAAATCAGGTGACATGGTACTATAGAAACTAAAATCTCACTCCAATGAACACCTAGTGAAAGAAGCAAGTAGTTACATCAAATGGGAGTGAATCAAGCAAGTTCTCTTCTGGAACTCTGGAAGGCAAAGGCTGCCTGTAAACATGAAAGCAACACAGATCACCAGTGAGTAGCAATGCCATGTTATCTATCAGTTTATGGTTATGTGGACCATAAACATGTTACAGAATGAGTATAAATGCCTGGTGAAATGTGCATGCAGAGGGAGAAAGGCAGAGCTTCACTGCTGGAAGGAGTGGGGGAGGTGCTCTAAGCAATTCCCTTCTGTTGGACTACAGAAATGAAGATGTGGAGTTTTTTTTAATTTGGTCCTGTGATCAGATTCATGATACTTAATTTTAGCCAGATATATGCTTGACATTTGTTCTGCAGCAATGATTGATGCTTCCTCTAGAATCAGCAATAAGAGAAAGGCACTTTGAGCTGGTGATTCACTGGATCCTAAAATAGGTTTATAAAACAGGAATCTCCAGGGATGATTCAATCCACATCCACTGACTAGGACTGAATTTAGCAGCTAAAGTTAAATGAAATAAATTCCATTTGAACTTACCAATCACAGCACAAGAATATCTGCCAACCAGAGAATAAGAAATAAAGCTGAGAAAAGGAGTTACAGTGAAAAAGCTGCATTTCCGACATGCTTCATCTTCTAATAATTAGTATTTTTGGATTCATGCAGCTACACTGCATGTAGAACAACCATGTGATTTCATTCTGTTAAACCGTCTGTATTTATCTAATTCTCTTTCTTAAAAGGCAAGGAGTTCCTAAAGAAGGTGTGATATTGTGCACTATTTTTTCTTCCCAAATTAGTTTGATCTGGCAAGTGTGTTGTGCTCCTCACCTTGGAAGAAACTATACTGGCAGCAGATCCCCACTTCCTTGGGAAACCTTAAAAAAACCCTCATATGCAATCGCTCTGCTTTAATGTCTCCCAATGCACAAATCCAAGATATCCATTAAAGTCCACTAGTCCAGCTTCCAACAAATTACAGTGGTAGGGTAAATAGATGTAAAGAAATTACAAAAATACTGAAAGATATTACTAAAAGTAGACTACATTCAAGTATAGATATCCTAACTTTTTAATCACTCAGTTTATGTAATAGGCCATAGGAAAATAAGTAACACAATCAGATCACTCATAGCACAGCATCTATGTTAAATTTCTAGAGCTACAGAATTATAAACAAAGCCATGGAGCTTGTAGGTATGCATAACTTGCTTCCATGCAACTAAAACGAAAACACTGAAGAATGTAACAGACTATGTAACTTCAGGAAGCTGCTTCTCTACAGATGGCCGTGCAAGAGTCATGTATACATGCAAAGCAACACAAAACTGCACATTTTTCTTTCTTTATGTTTTTCTTTCTTTAGGTCAAACAGATCTTTTTTTGCTTTGTACACTTTCTTCTTAAAAAAACAATATAACAGCTTTGCATACAATGAACAGCGTGTTTTCTGAAAGTAAGAAGGCTGTAGGATTAACAACAGATTAAGCAAAATAAAAATAAGCATTAAGTACACACAAAAGAAAAGAAATAGTAAACAGCCATATTGTGCAGTGAGAGATTATTCCACGCAATACTAGCAATGGTGAACATCCACCATCAATAAAAGAACTCCTGGGATCTACTAACATTGTACTAATGGAAAATTAATGGGCCTTCCACAGACCTTTCTGCTGCAAAGGCTGAGCATCTCAGCAAAGGATCTTCATTCCACAAACAAGACACATCATGCAAACTCAAAGGTCTCATTGTATAATCTCTGGCAGAGAAGACCTTTATGAATTTTTTTCTTCAATATGCATAAAATGTTTTGTGGAATACACCGTAGGCATATTTCTTGAAAATGCTATGAACCAAACCCCTTGAAAATGTGCTGAAAATTCACCAGCTCCAAAAAGAAAGCCAGATACACATAAGAAAAACAATCTCCAATAAAAGGATTACAGGCAGTAAAATATGTATATAAACTGGAAGCCAGTTACACACTTCTGAGGAAAAGCTGTATCCTACAGTAGGGAAGCATCCATCCTTCTGAGCCCCCCAGGAGCACCCCTAGCCAGAACAGCCTGGCATGGGGACCTAGTTAAACGTGCCCAGCAGCATTCTTCGAGTGCAATGAGATGTGGCCAGGTGGCTTGAAGGCATGTCTAGAATCCAGCAATTCTGCTGGAACCAGAAAATAACCTCTTCTGAGTGGTACATAGTGATCTCAGCTGATCCAGTGAGAAGCAGAGCTGCTGGTGCATAAAAAAAAAAAAAAAAAAAAGAATTTCCCACCAGTTATTACCCTGTAATACCATGTATTTTTTCCACACTTTGGAAAATACTCCCTATTCAGGGAAGCAGCATGGCAGCTGCTATTAAAATTTGACCTCTGTGATATTAAGATAATAGTTTTTGACACAGCCATACTAAATGTCGTTCCTCATTCTTCCATGTCACTACCAGTAAATCAATACCAGAAACTAATTTATTGCTGGCAGAAAAGTCCTCCTGTCTTTTGACTGACATAAATTAATGAGCTAAATAACATGAAATTATCTGAAGTCAACTGCTATTTGCATTAGTCCTACAGAGGTCACGAAGCAGACGGAATGCATACCTGGCACAGCCCCATACCAACGGCAAAGTTTAGTTTACATGTAAAATATAAAGCAGGCTATTTTTATTACCAGGAGTTTTACATTCCTCCTCTGTCTCAACAGGCTGGTCCTGGCTCTGGTCTCACCAGGGCTATACTGACACCACTGCAGTCAGCACTGTGATGTGTGACAAAAAGAAAAAAAGCATAAAATGCATAGCTAAGGGCTAAGGCTTAGAGGGGAAAAAGCAGCCAAAAAACTGAACCAAACAAAAAAACCGACCAAAAATCCTCGAGTAACATTGCTAATTCTGCTGAATTAGAGCTGCAACTTGCATTTGCAGTTTGGCTCTCCATAAATAGCAGAGCAGCCATGCTGGGCAGCCACTGGAGGCTTTCTCAGACAGTCACCATACACTGTCCAAGCTGCAAAAACTCAAATCCTTTTGACATTTCAACTTGTCAGAGCACCTTTTCCTCTCCTGCAGCTTTGCTGACCACCACCAAGGATTTTCCAGCCAATTGTCAAGTCATCCAGATTTCCAACCAATCCTGTCTAGTGGGATAAACAGTACAATCCCCCCACCCCTCCAGAGCCTTAAATATCCATTTTTATATAAAAATAGAGGAGCTGTTCTGTATCAGATGACTAGCTGATTTGTTTGGAGGAATGTGACAATCTCAAGGCTACGAAAGGAGCCTTCACACCCACTGCCTGTCCCTAATTAAGGAGAAATAAGTCCTCCTGTCACGTATGCCCCAGCCACAAAAAGAACTCCCGTATGACGTAGAAGACAGCATGCTTAGATGAAAGAGAAATTCAAAAGGCAGCACAGCCTTGTTTTTGTACTAGTACCATCAAAAAGGAGGGAAGAAAGAGTGTCAAAGACCAGTGGCATTTGGAGCAGACCCAAATCATATTTTTTTCACGAAAGACTTGTGGGTCCAAAAACCTCTTGGTTCCCTGAAAATATCTTGGTTTAATACATGCTGTTATATTATCTCACAAAACATCACCCAATCCCTATTTTTTCTATGAAAGTTAAAAATAGCTGAGAGAAAACTTAATACAAACTCTTTTTTTTAATATAAAACCTTAAAATGAAGGGATTTGGCATATTAAGGTGTATTAAAACAGAAGCATTGCAAACAGAAATGAAACTCATGCTTTAATGTTTACATGGAAGTGTTTCTACCTAAAACACAAGAAGCTACCATCTTGATTTAGCAAGCACTTGTTTCTGCCTTATTGAAATACAGGGATGCCCATGCAGAAATACTTTTGTATCCTGAAAGACAGATTGTTATATCTAACTGCACCAGCTGACCAAGCTCTGATGTTCTTCATAATTACACAGCCTTTGTTAAAACATATTATAAACATGGTTATGTATTTTGGCAAAACATCCCAGAGGTCAATATAGAGAGGAGATTTGCATAGTTTCACAGATTAATAAATTTTCTCTAGCTGTTCACTTTACTGATGCTTTACTTCTGTGTGTTTACCCTTGCTAGAGCTCACCCTGCCTAGCAGCATCATTTGCTGCTTCCTGAGAAAAACCTTTCCAGGTTCCTTCACAAGCTGTAAGTTGCATGCCAGGGCTGAGTTACTGCTTAAATAATGAAGTTTTGAGTTGTTTCCTTAAAAGAGAACTGGGAAGTTAAAGGGCGTTTTCTTCACCTGAGGCTCAGATAAATCCACATACATAAATCTAGAGGTTCCTCACAAGAGTTGTGTCTGCAGCAAAAGGGGTGAAGGATCCAACGTACTCCATGTAAACCTACAGAAATTATACAAGCCCTCGACAGCTCTATATGAGCAGGAGAAAAAGTACAAAGGAGAAAAGAAAATGAAGAAAAACATGACTCTGTGCCAGCAAAGGCAGAAGTAGGAGAGAGGGGTCCCTGAAATGACACCCAGCACCACGCAGTGATGGGATGGAAGCTGAGCGAGAAGAGGCTGCTGCCTGGGCTGAACACAAAGAAGGATTGGAAAAATTGTACATTAAAGTTAGAAAGCACCAGTTCTCAACCCTGGTGAAGGTTCCATGGACCATTGTCTACAAAACCCAGCCCTGGTAACCCTCTATCCAGCAGCTGTGCTTTTTCTGAGGAGCAAACTAAAAACTGAGCTCTGAGTATAGGAAACATGACTATACTGGTTCTGGGGTTTTTACCAGCAAAAAACATCCTAAACATACTCAATAGGGTAATCATGTGCAAGCAAACCCTGAAAAAGTTCTAGTTAATTTTAGCTCAGAAGAGTCAACTTCCACTCCAAAGCAAGTACAGGCTCCTCTGTGGCCTTTCCCCTCATGGTATTCCCATTTTTTCCAGTTCCCTCTGCATGAACGTAGGCTCAATCCCCCATGCTTCCTGAATGCACCATTAAATACCAGTTATTCTATAAGCTTTACACATCACATAGCTTAAAACGTCATTAAACCCAGAGAGACAGCTTTCCCTACTGCAGGGTGCTCAGACCTGGGGTTTTCAGTGACGTTGAGTAGGTAGAGCCAAGCAGGGCTGTGTATTAACAAATCTGTTCAGCAAGTGCTCAGTTTAAGATCCAAGTAGCAGAGACCATTCATTACACCAAATGAAATTACTTACAGGACTTAAAAATATGTGCAAGACCTCTGAGACAGCAGAATATAGCCCATCATTTACTCTTCATGCCAAATTAATAATCTTCACAATTTAATGTTTGCAATTAACACGCATTTATTATTTTTGCAGTGTATTTCTCTAATTGCTAATGTAGTATAAAAATCCTGAAAAGTGTCTGGAGGTTCATTTGAGGCATTTATTAAAATTTCACAGAGCCTTACAACAAGTACCACCAAAATGGAACAATATCTACAGGAGAAAAACTAGACATTTAATTACTGAGCAAGATTTAATCAAACCTTTCTATTTTCCTTCATGGTAACAAAAGAGATGTTTTGGCACTGGGCCAGAAAATAGCTGTAAATTTGCATGTTCTTTACTTCCAAAGAAAAGAGGTTAAAAATTCATCTTTAGCTCAATGTAGTAATTCTTTAAAATCTCTGACACGAACTATTGAAAAATTAAACGTATTTAAAATTTAAAAATGACACAACGGAAAAATGGTATAACCATGAAAAAGGACAATTTCTCTTCTCCAAAGGCTCTTTATGGGTTAGTACTTTTTATAATATCAGGTAAACAGACTCCTAAAATACCATCAAAGCATGGTATGGTTTTCAAACCCTCACAGCTGGATCTCTCTGAGATACAGATCCAGCAGCCAGCCCAGCCTGGTGCAGAAAGCCTTGGCACAAATTCTACACACTGTGGACTTCCAGTCAAGCAGTATTCATGTGAAATGTATAACTCTTTGCATTTCTTCTGTTGTGGAGCAATTTAATTCATAGACTAGTTTACATAAATCTTTCCAACGATGGGAATGGTACAAACACCATTGTCGAATTATACAATATACTGAAATCTATGACCATGTGAGTGATCCTTTGACCATTTAAGAACATTTAGTCATACATACAGATTCAGCCACATCTGGCCTACAATATTATTCTACAACAGTATTCTTGCATCTGCAGCCTCTGTTTAAAAAGTGTATTAACTAAGCCAATTGCAAAGCACTATTCTGCAGATATTGTCAGAAGTTCAGACATCCCCAATCCCACAGACACAGCTGATTGTTGTAACTGGTACAGAGCATAGAAATAACGTACAAAAACTTTCCAAAAAAAGCAGCTTGCTTAAATAATTTGCAGTGTTTTCCATGTTTTTTTGAAGTACATGGATTTAGTCTAAGTACCATTCTGTTCTTCCATTCTTGCATCACCAAGGTAACATCAAGAGCTGGGGTTTTTTTAGGAAAAAAAGTAAATATTTTTCTACATGGCAACAAGGAAGAAAATTTGTCAGGCATCGTAATATCTTGAGTTTACACAATTTTTTACAATCACTGTGCATGCATTTATCAGAAACATTTTAAATTATTTAAATAAAAATTACACTACTACAAATGTAACATGTATCAAGAACACGGCACTTGGCCAATGACTTTGAGAACAAAGCTATAAGCTGTAACCTGAGTTCTGAAAGAAAAGAAAGTTAGCCAAAACAGAATTACAGCAATTACCTTTAATACACCACCATCTCCCAGAAACCTCCAGCAGCTACACCTTGTGCATTCAAGTGCGTTATCTCCACTCTCACAACTAATTTACAAAAGTGACTGAGGCTCTCTTGGGTGGGAAGAGACTCATTACCACAGATAATTTTATTCCACTACTGCACATTAACAGGTTTTATACATTTCAATTTCCTAATCTTTAGGAAAGGCGAGCTATGGGAGCAAATCTCTCAACTGGACGTTGTAGTAAACTAATCGAGCGGATCATCTCAGCGCATGTGACGGACAGAGCACAGCAAACCCTGCGGGCAGCCACGTCCCTCCATCCCAGGAAGCACCTCTCTTTCCTCAGAGCAGCTTTCCACTTCCAGTCTTAACTCTCCTCTTCATTTCTGTGCACAAATACCATCATTTGTTTGCTCTCCTGACCTACTTACTCAATAGTGCATCTTTTCCTCCTGGAAACAACATAGCACTACTGATAAGAAACTAAAACAAAGAAGGCTCTGTATAGATTGCTGATGAAATGATGCTTGGAATTAAGACAGATTTTTTTAAGTTTTCTAAAACATCTGCAGTAAAATGGTGTGTGCTTACATTCCACAAACAGGAAACTGGCTGCAGTTTAAAATAACAATCCTGGAAAAATCCTAAGAGATGAAGAAGCAGAAGACCAAGAGAAAAGAGTTAAATCTGCAGTGCTTAAAAAAATCACACATGAACTGCAGGACAGCCACCCTGACAGAGGCCATAATGCTTCAGGATGGTATTCCTGCTGCACCACTGGCACCAGCAAAGGAAGATGCTCAAGCTGACGCTTAAGCCCTCAGCTGACCCCAGTAAGCTACAGTTATCAGTTTGACAGTCTGCCATTCCAATTCAGCTGACAACAGCCAAATACAAGCACAGTATTCACATGCTTAAAATTACTCATGCTCAAGTGCTTCAAGGTATTGGTTCCATATCCCATCTCATTGTTTAATTAAACCACAACATTGCTCAGGTCATCCATATTTCTGAGCATCAAGGAAGGTCTAAATGAATGTCACAGCTTGCTTCTCTGTTCCTAAAAATATAGCAGGAAGATGCCAAAATGTTATGAACTATTTTGATGCATTTACCAGTTCTCACTATTTCAGCTAGTTGCTGTCAACTGAGACTGAGCGTATCTGCCAGCCAAACCGATAGCAGATATCAAGGCACCTCAGAAAATGTTCCTGCACTGCAGGCTGCTATGGAAGGTATGTGTGTGTGGCACTATTACACCTCACGTGGTTAGATAGGACAAGTCAGTATATTTAAAGGTGTTAGAAGTTAATCCATATGCCAAACACCACGTGATGGTCTCTTTGGCTGACTTAGCTGTGATTAAGCCATCTTGCCTAAGAAATGGCTTGGTTTAGAGTTCTGTTTTCACCTTGTAACAGTCTAAACTCCTATAGTTCCTGTTTGTGCCCATGTAAATTTATTCCTGCAAGTTCGGAAGACACAGATGCCTGTTGGAGGGGGAGGTAAGTATAGTCTAAATCAGAACTCATGATTGCTGCTCTAGCACTGGATCAGGAATGAAATGCCATCAATCAGAAAATGTGCATGCTTCCACTTTAACCTCCTGTACAACCCAGTCCTTTTCTTCCTGAAGGGGCAACAAATCAAAAATCACAGGATCTTTACTTCCACGATTAAAACATATTTCATCAAAGCACACAGACTCTAAACACCAGGATTTAAAGTTGATATCAACAGTTCATTGCAGTTGGAATAGGGGTGAAATTGGATCAGAGCACATTAGGGAGCTGGTTGTGTTAGGTCTGAGCACTATCTGTCTATACCTATATTCAGGTCATTTTCTTTCTAAATCCCATAGAAGATTTTTTTTGTTGGTGGGGTTTTTTTGGTTTGGTTTGTAATAGGACTTTGCAATTAAAGAGAAAGTAGCATGGTCAGATGAATTTTATGAAGGTTTTTTTTTAATGGTAAATCCTTTTGAAATAAAAACATCTATTTAGAATTGTTTATTAAAATTTCATTTTGTTGTCATACTATCACACACTCCACCAGTAAAATATAATCACACCTTCTCCCAGCACTACTTTAACTTAAGTTTCTAAAACAATTCTTGTATGGAAGGTTCTTTGACTGCTTTTTGTCCAAAATAAATATGAAAACCACTTAAGAGCTCAGTGCACAAACACTTGGTGCACTTCTACCAAGATCTTTTGAAGACAAAGGTGGGCTGGCTGAGTCTGTGGCCCTGAGCCAGATTTCAGGCAACTCTGCCTGACCATGGGGTAGCCACAGTAATGCTGTGTGCCACGGAGTAACTCCAGCTGCCTGGCAGGAAGGGTGGACACTCAGCAGAGTGCCATCCTGCACCTCCAACATACCCCCTAAAGCAATTCTCCACTAAAATCTATTACTAATAGTTACTGCCCTGGAAACGCATTCCTTTGCTTACACTTCTTACTCAGAAATGAAAACCAAATTTCTTCTAAGCAAAGTTTTAGCAAAAAAAAACCCAAAAACCCAACCCAACAAAGGAACCATATGGGCAGCAGGAAAACTGACCACAAACATTTTTCCTTAGTTCAGGATGATCCGGAAGATCAATTGGACATAAATTATTTCTGAGCCAAGCTATTTCTGCAAACACTACTGAATGTTACATCAAAGGCAAAGCAAAAAGCCCATGACAAACAGTACTAAATAATTTCCCCTAACCTACTTCAGTCACTGAATTCTTAGGTGTTCCTTCTAATGAAAATAAAAATATTTCTACGTGCGTCACTTCCAAACGAATGTTCATGATTTAAACTCATCACTCCTTAGGTATTCAAGGTAACTCCAAAGTATCATGGCATTTTCTGTGTATGCTGCAACATGGGGTATTAAAAATGGTATGCAGACTTTCCTTTATTATATCTTTACTTCATTTTGGTTTAAAATTACTTTTTGTATTACAGGTTGCTGCTCACAGACATATCCACAGCTATGCAATTTTGCAATTTAAACTCCAAAGAGCAGCTTTCAAAATGCAAAGAGAAGAGTCAGCTGCTAGGCTAAAGTTTACAAAAAGAGACTAGTTTTATGGAAAACAATGAAAATGGATGGAAAACTCACTCCTCTATGTACAACAGATTTGACACAGCAGGAAAAACATTCCTTACCCTTCCTAATGCCAAGTCCTTCGACTGCCCAGAATCTCTGTGTTAGAGGCATTTCCAAAGATTAATGGAAAACTCAGTTCATACAAACCATGTGACTCTCCCTCCACGGGGCCCATGATGCCTAGTCCAGGGTTCTCAAGTGTTAAATAAGGATGTGACCAGCATCTCTGCTGTGGCAGAGGGAAAATTACACATTAGGTATTAAACTGTCCCACTTACAAGCCTTTTTTTTTCCTAAAACAACTTTAAAAATAACTGGACGCTTATAATTTGAATGAAAAGCAAGCCAGTTACCCTGGAGAAAGGACAACAGGCATATAATTTGATATAGTAAAATACGTTCTCTTTTTGTACAAGTGTTCAACACACTATTGCTAAAAAAACGAACTTTGCTGTTTATCTATTCAAATATGATAAGATTACCTTACGAGAATAATTTTCTCTTATTTTTAATGGTCGATAAGAAGCAATATAAAGTTAGACTTTATTTCTTCTCTTGTAGTTGCAATGGAAAGCACATTTGGTTTTAATTAGATTACTGGCCTTTGTCAAAACTTGCTAAGCCAATTCTGAATCCTTTCCTGCTTCTGAATGCCTCAAGCCCCTCTGTAATCAAGGTGTTCTGGAGTGCCGAATGGTAAAAGGAAAATTGCTGGTTTGGAGCACCCACAGCCAAGGTCCCTTTTGGTGGCAGTGTACCGAAAATCCATCAACTTGCTATCTATGTTTCAAGGAAATAATACCTTCCTAGGTGTCTGAGAGAGTCCAAACTTTGGTTAGCTCAGAAAAGATACAGAGTTAGTTCTGTTGAGCTATAAACTGCTATTTCCAACTGCAGATAGACCTGGACATTCAATTTGTGTCCCAAATTGCTGTGGTACCTGTTCCCATTTCTCCAATAAACAATATATTACAATTCTGGCTGTTGCCATCTGGCAAAACTGTTTGAGTCCAAATTTCACAAATCCCTGTCATTCTTAATTATTTGGGGCATAGTCTGTAAGCATACAAATTATCATGGCAAATAATATGATTTACTATATCTAAATTAGATTCCTTTCACAGAAAAATCTTGGAAGCTACTGCACAATTCAGCTCTTCAACCCAGAGCAGTACACATGTCATAACTTATGATTAGCTGATTACAATTATTTTCCTTTTAACTTGTTTTAAAATTCCACAGGAACAGAAAAGTTGGAGCTAAGCTTTGTCTCTTTCCACTTGAGCTACTTCCAGCACACTCACCAGCCCCAAAGGCAGCCCAGTGCTTATATTTATAGTTACATGTTTCTATTTACGCTATGTTTAATAAAAAAAACCACCAAAAATACACAATAAGCACCATTTGTACATGGGAACATTATTGCTTTGAGGAAATTTGACTTCTTGTGATGTCTGCACCCATTTAAGTGTGCATGATCACCTAAGTATCATTTTCAATTTCAATAAGAGCATGTATATGAGGATTAGACTGTTATGAACACTGCAGTGCAGATCTAAATAACTCAGTCTGCCAAACTAGTGTTACTATGGAAACAAAACTAATGTACTGTGACCACAGCTCTGACTGCATTACTTAAGACCATCTGGTTAAAACAAATATTTTTGTGGCACAGTATTTGTTCTTAATTGTGTACTGATCTTTTTTTTTTTACATACACAAATACATTACTTTGTGTGTGTGTGTGTTATTATACTCTGTTCAAGTTTTCACAATCCTGCATGCAAATTTAGGTATTTTTAACATGCTTATGAATAAATCTGTAAGTCTCTAAGTTAAGCTAGACTGGATGAAGGTAAATGGTCTGAAGTTCCTTGTTCTCTTGGATTAGGTTTTAGATGAGGTATCTTTTCATATTTTCCTGCATCACAGCACTGAAGAAATACTTTAAGCCATCTATCCTGCACTGGAAACGCAATCATGCTGAAAAGCAAAGCCGAGCACTACAGTCCAGCTCCCTGATAGCACTGAACGTGCAAAGCACCTTTCAAGTCAATTGGCAGCTCCTCCACCAGCTCCTTGCTAGAAATAGAGCACTTCCAAACTGGTTTATTTTATTTACTTTGAAGCATTTTTCAGACTAATAACTCATTGCCTGCCTCTAGCCTGGGGAAATTTAATATTCTGAATTGAGATGTGTCACCACAGGTACTGTTCTGATAAGAAATAAAATGCTTTCACAGATAAATGCAGACTGACCAGACCATCAGCAATACCAACACACAAAGGTGAGAACCACTTCTCCTACCAATTTCTAAAAGTGGAAAGCTATTTTATTCCAGGAAAATAACTAAATTAACAAACTAGTAAAGAAGTAGATCCAATTCTTATTTCAGACTTTCTACAGAACTGCAATATTTTGTTCCCACTTCACAAGTAATATATATGTGTATGCATATATGTATTATAAATATATATGGTGAGGGGTTTGGTTTGGTTTTGGGGGTTTTTTGCAAGCTCCACAGAGTAATCATGTTGTGCAAAGACAGGCTTCCAGGCTGCATTCTTGAACTGTACTGTAAGTTTGAGGACATATGACTTGAGAAAAATTGAACACAGTTGGTTTTCCAGTGAGGAAAGGAACTAAAAGTTGTCCATTACAACAACTAAATATTAACAGCAGAATGAGTTTCTGCCTGTCACAGTCCCTGGCTATAGAAGTAGACTCATTCTTCTCACATCAGCTCGAATGTTCCTTAAAAATATGACTTGGAGAAGCAGGTTTATTGTAGCATGGATTATCCACGCTGCCAGAGATGTGAAAAGTGCATGGGTTAATATTGGTGAAGCAACCTGCAGTCTTTTTTAGGCAGCTCTGTTGCATCAAGCCTGTGTGACCTGCAGTCAGGAGGGCAGGGGGCTCTGCCTGGGGAAGGCAGGGAGCCACCACTTCCCTTCTGTCAGCGGGAACCGGTGTTCCATCAACGTAGCTGGAGAGCACTTTTGGCAAGAGCTGCAGTAAATGCACAGCAGCTTTAAGGAATTGTGGATAATACTGTAAAGAAAATCCAGAGCAATTAATCAACTGCTATTTTTGCTTGCATGTCTATCTACACATTTTATCTGCACATACTATCATGGTATGTGGGAACTTGTAAAGTCTCAGATTACAGGAGGTGTTGTACATTGATCTTGGAACCCATGGCAGAAAGTTAAGAATTCAGCTAGAGCCTCCACCATTTTATGCAATATACATCTAAGGATAATATTCATGCCCTAAACCATGTGCTTCTGAATGCCACCACTGGAGACAGAAGGAAAGCAGCTCTCAGTACGAAGCTCCTTCAGACTCCTCAGGGCAATCCAGCCATTACTCCATCTTTTTTTTTCTAATTCAGAAAACGATGGGGAGAAGAATATTTTTTTTTCAAGATCACAAGTGTTAAAGAAGCATAATCTTGCTAGTTCATAATTACAACCGAGTATCAGATTGCCAGCCATGTATCAGTCAAGCATTTCTCATAATTAAGAAATGGGTAAATGCAGCAGGAGATGATTGAAGGAAATCAGCCAAACTCTGTAACAAAAAAATTTATGTCTCCATTTATCAGATGGATATAGGGAAACAAACATCAAATTCTAGCTAAAGGCTCCAAGAAAACATGCCAGGAGCTAAATGCAATATAATTAAGAGGTGATTACAGAGGAGCTTTACCTACAGCATGGTGTGCAAAGCACCACAACTCCTGCTGCCACACACAGATCGCCCTTCCGCCAGGAGCTCCTAGTGTGGCTATTAGGAAGGTATTCTCACAGGGGACACTTCCAAAGGGATCTGCTAGCAAGGTGAGAGCCACCAGCTTTCCAGCTGCAGCCAAGAGCTATGGAAGCATGTGACCTGTGCAGGGAGCTGGCTCTGAACCTTGGGCAGCAAGTGCTGCCTGTGGAGCTGCCCCTGTCTCTCCTCTGGTTCTCTTGGGCAAGCTTCAAAGAAGGCATTAAAGTAACCCTGCTGCTCCAAAACTGACAATTGATGCTGGGGTTGCTGCCATCTGATGGCTTGTTAAAGGGACAGGAAATAGGAGAGAGGAGTTACTCTGACTCCAACACAGTGGTAAGAGCTGACAGAACAAAGAGCTGTTACTTTGAGACACTGCATCTAGATGTCCAGAGTGGCAGAGGATGAAAGGCAGAGGGAAGAAAACAAACTCAGGAGATCTCTGTATCTTCCCCATCCCCACCTCGGGCAGAGCCACAATACAACAGAGTCACCTTCAGACTAAATTTATGGGATTAAATTTCTTTGGACTTAGAAGAATATCCTCCTGATTCCTCAAGTCCATTGAAACTGTATCTGCTTTTAGCATATCAGAACACAAGTGTGACTGTATTTCTGGTCTGGTTTGGCATGCATCCCAGTACTGCTATGATGTGATGAGCATCCATATGAGAAGGTCCCATATTTCATTTGATGTTTGTGGCCTTCCCAGTCATAAGGACAATAAAAATAAGAAATTCTGTGGGCAGAGCCCAAGGTAAGTGCAAGGCTCACCTGGCCTGCCCAGGTCTCCAGTCTCTACCATGAAGGATGGCCACACAGCAAACTGGACCCCAGCTCTGCCCACTCCCCAGCCCCCCAGCCACAACTGCAGCTGGCCCCTCCAGCAGGGAGCTCCAGCTTCCCGAGAGACAACAGAGACAACCCATCCCAGCCTTTGCCAGTCTGCTTTACCACTTCTAACTCTCGGACCTTTCACTCACCTTTCTTTTGCTCTGACTCTAAATCACACTCCGTGCTCCACGTTCTTATGGTAAAATTTTTTTTAAAAAATCATGATTGCAACTTATTTTCAGGGTCCACACCTTAATACCTCACGAAGGAGTGAACTTATGCTTATGTGGATGAACACACTGCATGAATTCTGCATCGTTGCCCTCTCTTTTCTCTTGACTGCTGCTTCTCATCACCTTACTTTAGACTGCAAAGCCCTTCAGTCCAGGTAGCGCATCTTGTCACATCTGGAAAAAAACTTATTTCTATCCCACTTTCCATTTTCATGTACCTTCTTTGCTCTTTGCATACTTTTCATATACATATCACTGTCAGCAGCTTAGCTCCACTTCTGGCCACCTTTTTTTTTTATGAGGGAGAAGATACAACACAGTGAAAGTAAACGAGTATCTGCACTTAAAAAGTACCTTATAAGATTAACATGATTGGATTTGTACTTGAAGGATTTCAGACACCACCATGGCACAATTGCTTCTTTTGCAAAAGAAAACAATTTTCACCCAACAGCGAGAACATTGACTTCCACCTGGACTCAAAGTTCAAACTTGTTCCTCTCCATTTTTTGACAAGAACAGTATTTCTTGCACAGAACACCCCTCCAGTTTCACTGTGACATATGCACAGCACTGAGGGTTTTTAATAGGATTACTATGGTGTTCCTGGGGTTTAAAGAGAATAGAGTCACACATTAATAGCTGAGGACTCGACTCATGTTTACTTGCAAATAAATAGAAAAAAAATTCAGAATTCTTAAGTAGCAACTTTATAAAGAGTAAAACTTCTTAACAACAAAATGAGTTTAAGAAATTGGATACACATATATGACTTTTTTGCTCCCCTATTTTTACTTTTAGGTATACGCAAATATCTGCAGATTCCTAACACTGAAAATCAAACACAATCTCACAGACTGGCATATGGAATTTTTGCTTATTTTAATAATAAAACTGGAAGGCATCATTTCTTAAAACTTACATCATCTGTAAGCAAATGTAGTAAGTAGAGTAAGTGCCTGTTTAAGAAAAAAACTCTGGATACCTTAACCCAGAAGCCTACACTTGGACCACCCATTATTTAATAACATGCCTTTGGCAGGCTCTGTTGATTCTTGCTAAGAATACTTTCTTTAAAATAGAAAAGGATTAACAAAATGTTAAATCTTCAGTGCCTGACACATGAAGATCACCAAGGAAACTGTAATTATTTGACTCAAAGAGAACAGTGGTTAGATTTAAGGACAAAGCATGCACAGGATTGTTCAGGGGCTTTGTTCTGTTTGCATTGAAATGGAGCATATCCAAACTCATCTCTCCAAATTCTGAAATGTATTTTTTAAATACTCAACATATTTGTGCTACGCAATACATATAAAGATGACCCAAACATGTAGGTAGTAATGAAAATTATTTATGACAGTCTTCCCAAACACAGCTTCTTTCTCCCCAGCATCATGTGTTTTGGCACCACTTGGGTACTCCTATGGGGAATCTCCACCTCAACCTGGAGATTGCTCCAGCTCCCTCTGAGAGAAAAGCAGCCACATTGGTCTAATGTACAGCCTGGTGTTTATTTGTCTATATTCCACTGCACTCAAATATGTTCTCTTAAAAAATACACCTTTTTTTCCTGTTCATTTTTTCCTTTTCTTTCAAATAAAACACTTTTCCAAATGGGACTGTGAAACTAAAAGCTCTTCCTGCCTATTTAACTTTAATTTTCCTGTAGATTCTTTGCTGCTAGGTTGACAATCTAAATACATGTTTTAAAGAAATGTCAGTATTTCAACACGTGATGCTTAAGTTTTACACACTGCACTTTATATAAAAAACCATAAAATCAGATGTCTTTCCTTGAACTCTTTCAGTTAAATCCCAAAATGACACACCCAGGGAGTTCTTGAAGCATGAAACACAATTATGGTAATTGCAGGCATGTCCAAGTGTCCAGAAGTGTCTATTTCTGACTGTTAACATTCCAGAGTGTTGCTGGCTTTATTATAAACTTGAGCTCTGCCACATAGTTACCAAGTTACCAGAGTAAGCAGGAACTATTTGAAAACATTAGATGCAACAGCATTTTCAATTTGCTAGAACTGACTGAAAGTGCTGTAGGAAGCCCTGATCTGCAGTCCTATATGATTCAACCAAAGATTTCATGATATCCTAAATTACGTTTTGAGTAGACTATTAACAAGAAATGTAGATTCCTGCCTTTGGACTATCTCCATGGTTAGCATACCTGAACAGTGAACAGCTGCAACCTTTTCACCCATATAGTAACAGAATAATCTCTATACAAAAACACACCCGCAGTTCCCAACGGGAGAAGTACAACCTGATGGCAGAAATAATGAAAAGAGCAATGGAAAGAAAGTGGAAAAGGGGAGTCAAAGTGACTAGAAGAAATAAAAACTAAGCAGGTATCAGCAATCATGAAAAATACTTGTTAAATAGTCTGCAAAAACACAGATTACGCTCTTCTTAAATTGTCCTTGACCAAAATTTCTTGTTCAGTATTTGTAATTCATATATGCTGCATAAAACAGTCATATGATCATCATCTTAGCGTATAGTGTTAAATGTGCCGATGTAGGTGTTGGTCTCAAAGCTTTTTCCCCCAGGGGTTGAGTGATTACACCTCCTTTTAGCCACTGTCCTTCCCATTCATTTTGGCAAAGGAGGGTAGTGATGAGCCTCTGCCCTGGGAACAGCTGCTAAAGGGAAGGAGCAATGGCAACAGGAGCCCTGTCCCTGTATGTAACAGGAGGGAAAAAAAAAAAAAAGGAAGTCACATTAGGTGACCAATCAGATCTCCTGATTAATATCTGACAAAATAATCTCCATTTGCTAGTTGCCACATGAATCAGTATTTACCCAAGAAGGACAACAACTGGGGGATGTGTGCCCACATATTTGAGCTGCAGAGCTGAGGCCTCTGATGAAGACCCTAGACCTGACACTCAATCAGACAGCATGGTGACCATGGTGCACATATCATAGTCATAGCACCCATCACCAAGCATGTAACATGACTACAAAAGAAACTATTTCTCTAGTTATCTTTCTTATGAACTTGAACTTTTTCTTATTGTTTGGAAGAGGGTTTGGTGTAGAAGGAGAAGGGCAGAGGACTAAGTCCTTTATGTGAGACACAGACTTTTCCTTTAAGTCACATGGCCAAAATGATGAGACAGGAACTAGAAAAGTGGGCGTGGCAGGTGGAAAATTGACTGTATCCTTGACTGTATCCTTGGTACAAAGTCCAACTAGTGGCAAGTTTCTAGCGATGTCTGAGGGACCGATACTGGGGGTAGCAATGTGTAATATCTTCATGGATAACCTGAACAGTGTAACTTCCCTCAGGAAGTTTGTGGATGATCAATATGCTGAAGGGCAGGGCTGTTATTCAGTAGGACCTCAAAAGGCTGAAAGAATGTCCTGACATGAGCCTCCTGAAGTTCAGTCATGACAAGTATGAAGTCCTGTATTCCATATGGAACAATGCTAAAGAAATATATGGAGTAGGGACTGACTGGCAAGGAAACAGCTTTGTCAAAAAAGACCTGAGGGTTCTGGTGAACCCAAGTGGGAAATTCAAGCCAGCTGTCTGCCCCTGTGGTAGAGAAGGATGACTGCACACAGCTGCATTATGGAAATTACTATTTCCCTCTATATGGCATTTTAACAACATTTCTAGAATATTGTGCAAGTCTCAAACAAGACCATCGGAAGAATGGCCTTAAGGTTAAATGGAATCTTGAGTGATCAGCTTCACTTCATCAAAAATGACATTCCAGCCTATAGACCTACACTAAGAAAGAAGGCACCTCTACGGAACAATCAGAAAACAGTGAGTTTGATACTGATTGCTCAACATAGTCCTTCAGGTGAATCTTTAACAGAATTTAAGAATTTCTGTTTTGATTTCTGCAACACTTCTATTTATTTCTTCAGTCTGTTTGCATCAAAAAGTTCTCTATTACTTATAAATATATATAATTATATATTATACTATATAAAAGTATGAAGTTTGATCAAAGCAATAGCTAAGCTGATAGCTATGGTTTATCTACTCATGGACCATAATGTATTGCAGACCAATCATTTGATCAAGAGAAATAACATGCAAACGACTACTTAGCCTGTCTCTCTGGATCACAACGATTAACCATCGTATGGAATAGGTATGATGAATTATTCTGGAATTATTCTCAGGATTTCAACCATGTTTGAAAACATGCAAAAAAACCAGTAACAAATGGCAGGAAGGAACACAATGGCAATATTTGGTTCCTATACTATTTCCGAACAGTAAAATGGCCTGAATTCTACCAATTAGATGCTCACAGTAATTCCTTCATGCAAATTGATTCATAACACTGTTGCCAAATCTTTCTGCCACAAACGGGTCATTCACATAACAGCACAGCTCTATTTATCTTGGCCACCCCGTCAGGAGCAGAAGCACAGGCAGGATACCCAAAGCTGAATGAGGATTTACACTTTATTTTTTTATTGAGGAACTAAATTTTTAACATTTCCTTAAATCATCAATTATTTTATGTGCTGCAATACTGCTATCATCAGCATTAAAAAACAAGCTTGACTTCAACCTTCAAATTATGAATTTGACATGTACTGTGCTCAGGTTCCTCCTCCCTTATTAACTGCCAGCGTATGCCAAAGTCCCATTTTCAAAATTTTCTCTACACCTTGAGGATTCTTTATTTACGTAAAGGAAAGGGGGGAGGGCAGGCAAGGAAGGAGGAAGAGAGAAAGAGAGAAGGCAGGGAGGGAAATATTTGCTTCAAAGATCACACACGAGGCAAGATCAGAAAGGTTGCCAACATGACAGTTAAAAACAGAAACAGTCTTCATCAAGGAAGACCTCCATCTCCTAGGCAGTGTTCACATACCTGCTCAATCCCTCTGTTACCCACTGATCCAAGTAACTATTCAATGGCAGTGAGCATCAGTACATAATACTCAAGAAGAGAAAATAACTAATTTGCTTGTGGCTCATTGAGAATTTTTCCAAAACATCAGTCAATCCTGTTACAGTCACTGATGTGTAAAAAAACAAATGGTCTTTAGTAATAACAAAAAAAGGAAAACCATCTTCCATAAACCCCACAAATAACATACTCTAAAAATTACTCTCTCTGCTCCGGTTTAAAAATGTGATTTAAAACTGTGTTTCTGTGTAAGAGTGAATACACTGCATTAGTACAGGCTTTGCTGCACTGAATTCAATAGTTCAGCCCCACTTGTGCACGTTGCATGGTGTGGTAGAAACCAGAACACAGGTGGGACAGGAGAATTCGCCTTTCTCATAGGGCAGAGCGTGTGCCAGGCAGGTCATTCACAGATTGGTGGTCTACACCCCAGTTTACCTTCTACAGCATGTGCCCAAAGCTTAGCTGTAAGGAGCAAAACCAATTAAATGAAGGCCATTCCTAGTGCATCCTGAAATGAAAGACAAAGCTTTCCTTAAGAATGGACAGGATTAAACCTGCTTGTCACAATATAGCCTGAAAAGGCTGGTACAAAGTTATCAAAGGTAGTTCAAAACCCTTTCCTTGCACAAACATCCCATCCAACCTTAATGGTACAAAGTTATCAAAGGTAGTTCAAAACCCTTTCCTTGCACAAACATCCCATCCAACCTTAAGAAATCACACCATCTCTCCTTTGAATTTTGCTTTCTGGCTGTGAATAATGGGATTTTTCCATTACCTATTACCTGACTTCCATTGCAACAGTAATTACATTATCATTTGCGAGACTCACATGCAGTACATCTAAGGAGACAGCTGAGATGTTTACAAAGGAAGATACCCCCTCTTTCCCCAAGAAATAAACCTCAGTCATCACAGATAAATTAAGGACTCATTCCAATTTCTGTTCATGACCCACTGTCTAAACAGTAATAAGAGATGCTGTGTGAGGCATGTGAGTTTGATATTTCTTTGCTGCTATTCAAAATTTTTTTTTAAAAGAGCTGCACAGATTTGTGATTGATATTGGGACAATGCATTGAAACAGTTCCTGGTAGACACCAGGAGGCTATGCCCATCTGGCCCTGGCTCCTCCAGTGCATTCAGTGCTGCCAGGAAACCAAATCTGTAATTACAGCTACCCACTGCATGAAACACTCACACTCCTTTGCCTTCTATTTTCTGCATTCACAAAGTAAAGCTTCTCCTGCAGCTGGCTGCTCCTTCAGAGCCCACAAAGCCTGAGCCACACACTGTGTACATGACAGGGCACTCAGAGCCTCGGGGGCCAGTGCCAAGATGCCCCAGCCCAGTGCCTGTCTGATCCTCACATCCCTCCCACTGCCTCCCCCACTCTCTATGGGGACAGCACAGAGCTGGCTCCTCACAAAGACTGTGTTCCTGAAAATCCAGCACCAGGCAAGAAGATAGCCAGTTATTTCAAGGGATCCAGCAACAAATCATTTGTTATTACAGGGCAGCCCAATGTCAACAGTGTACTGCAGGCACAGGATCTTGTGAATACAGAAAACAAGGAACATGAAAACATTGGGGTCAGACATCTGAGACGCAGCAGTGATGGACCACAGCTCTTCCACTTAGATTAACTGCCAGCAGCATTAATGAAATGCAAGTATATAAGTAATGGCACAAAGCATTAGACGTATTGAGCTGAAAAAGTGAAACATTTCCTTAGCCATAAAGGGCTAGAAATAAAACTGAGGTTTATAGCAAACAGTTCCTGATGCTGAAGCACAGCTCCTTGGTGATATTTCCACTTGAAGAGCAATAATTGGCATTACTTTTCACATAACTGCAGACAGTGCAACAGCTTGTCCTCCTCTTCCAGTGTGACTCCTGGCTCACTAGCTGGTCCCTTTGCTTTTTTTGGTAAAGCTTCCAAAATGTTAGGAGGAAACCCCTTCCCAAATACAAAGCTCACTGCTCAGATCTAATCTCACCTGCAAATCTGCTTTGACTACAGCCACTAGAGTATCTGTTAGGCACCAAATCTTGAGGTTTTTTTCTTTCTCTGTCTATCCGTACTAATATCTATTTTGTTTAGATGCATTCATCACTGGAACCCACGCAACTACAAGGGTCACAGAGGCACACTGGTATCTAGACATAATCTTAAAACACTGAGAATCAATAAGTGCATTTCGTACTCCTCAACCCTACCTTTCTTTCCCGGAAATGGGTATATGAGATGGAGAAGGCAGGAACATGCACTGCAAGTGCTATTGCTAACAGCTCTGAGAAGTGCTCCTGCCTGGGAACAACAGCAGTGGAGGTCAGCAGTATCTAAAGCATTGAAGTGCTTTCTGTTGGTCAGATTTTGTATGAAAAAATAATTTTTATAAGGGAAGTTATTTCCAAACAACGCAGCAACTTGTGAATAAGGAAAAAGAAAATCCCAGAAAAAGTAAATTTCCCACCTTTGTCAGTAGAAAAACCTGGCTGCTGCATTTAATTATATTCTGAAACTCTATTATTAGTTTTTGTGTTGCCACAGACATCCCTGCTGGTATCAAGGCCCTATTCTGCAGAACATATAAAGAAACATCAAGTTTTGTTAGGGAAAAAACCTGTAGAAGTCCAAAATAGGAGTACAAAAATATTACTGACAGGACAGAAACTACAAGGGCTACTAGAGGATTTCTTTGGTTCACCAATATTATCATCCCTACATACTTCACTGGCGTACAATTTTATGTGGGGTGTGTTACAACGTGGTATTTTATGAATCCCTGGTTCCAGCACCCCACAACGTAAAATAATCATGACCTAAAATAAAATCTCTTCCTGACATTTGTAAGTGTGGCTGTAACTATATGTTTATTTCCTTTGCTTCAAGCTTTGAAGAACAATTGCTGCAATTTTCCCAGTGAAGAAGCAGAAAACAAAGAATTAGTATCAAACGTTGGGAGATCAATTTTCACAGACCCCATCGCCTGATAATTTAAATGCTAAGCACTGCAGCCAATTAGTCTAGACTGAAGTATTTGATGGGGGCAAAATTTAGGTTAACAAATACTGCATAATATTATCTGAATACTACAGTGCAGCCTTCCTACAAAGATGAATTTTGAATCTGCCTATTTTACAAAACAGGTGCAAAGAGTGTGTGGGAGAGGTGAATTCATCCCTCCTCTAAATGGCAGTATAAAATAAAATTAGGATATAAAATTTGGGGGTGTCTCACAGGGCAGTTTTTAATTATATACTTAGCAGCATCTTTGCATATAATCATTACCTCAGTCTCCTCGTTTGCATGTATATATTCTTTTGTGCCATGATCAAAGAACAAAGGTTAAATCCTTCTGAAACTCTATTCAAGCAGTGAAAATTGAAAACAGCTATTTTAAGGCTTTGAGCTTTTTTTGTGTTTTTCAACTGTCTGTATAATCTGCTTAAAATTCTGTTTACTTATTAAATCATGTATTCATAGTGTGACAGACAATTGCAGAACAGGGGTGATCCAGCATTTTTAAGGAGGGCCCTTTCAGTCGTCTCTCCCATGAAAGAGAGAGAAACCAAACAAGGTCTCCAGTCAGGATACTGGCTGGCTGCAGGAGGAATTCCAGCAAATCTTCACTCCTGCACCCCAATTTGGTTTGTAAGAAAGGGTTTGGTATGGAAAAACTGGAATTATTGTCTAATTTTCAGTTGACATGCCCATGACACACAAATGAAGTCCCTCTCTGTTCTGATAGCAGTGGATAAACATCCAGCCTTGGTAGCAGGGGTGGAGGAGAACTGATGGAGAGGCAGAGCCATCCTCATGTCAGTGAGGAATGCTGAGACTGGGCTTTCTGGGGCCATGGGGCTGCCTTCAATCATTGCCTTCCTAGAAATTTCTGGTTTGTGAGCTTTTCTTCTTCCTCTATTGCTGTCAGCTGATCTGTACTTACATCAAGCTGCATGTTCTTGCCATTCAATATTCCTGGCTACCTCTGAGGAAGTCCTCTGTCCCCACTTATCTTTCCTGGTTTGTGCCTGGGCCTAGGGTGAATGGTGAAAACAACCCATGTACTGCAAACTTTCTCCTTTTTTCTAAATAGAAGCTGGCAGGACCTGACCAAGAGTTTAAAACTCTAGAATAAGACAAGGGGAGATGAACTACAGAATAAATGAAACCCTACAAGGTAAATGGCATGGAAACAGCTCAGCAATTCGTCATTTTAACCAAACTTGGAGAAATATATTCCTGTAACACATCCAGCATAACCTTGTGACATATCACTAAAACCTAGAGAATATTGACATATAGGGTGCCAACACACAAATGCAATACTCACAGAGGTAATAGCACCAAGAAATATTTCAGGGTTCACGTAGACACTGGATACCTAAATTCACGTGCCATCCCAACCTCCCAAACTGATTCAAATGATGACTGCTGAGAAAAAAACTCTTCCTTCTTCCAGTCACAGGTTCCTGAAGGAACAGTCACAGAAGGCTGGAGAAGAGTTGGGGGGGGGGGGGGGGGATAGTAACCACTTTTTAGTAAAGACTTGTTAACAATTGAAATTGTTACTTTGCAGCCCTGCAGAAATCTTCTGTCACTGAAGAGATACCAGCTCAGCTCTTCCCTCCAACCCTCTGATGATCTGAAGACATGGAACAGGAAGAGTCCCTTTCTGCTCCAGGCACAAAATATTTAGTATCAGTTATGAATAGATGCCAACAGGGTATTCTCCAGGACTTGGAAGCTGCAGCAACTATTCCTGTTGCATAACAACTCATTATGAAGAGGATGGCAAAGTTCAACCTTTCTCAATAGATCCATGGCTCAGGTTTGCCACAAGATGTATCTGAAATTTCAGTTACCAAAGGGCTATTGGGATTTTCACTGATGGCTAATTGCTTCCCATGATGCACACATAGAGAGATGCATAATGGGCGAATAGACTAAAAAATATAACAATTTTTTAAAAAATTGACTAGTAAAAGGCTCTAGAGAGCTCTTCACTGGACATGTGAAGAGTCCTTTTACATGAATCCTTTTACACTGGCAGTCCTCTGAGTACATTCATTCCTTTCAGGTTTAGCTTACATCAGATTTGATGGGATAAAGTCAGGGTGATTCGGCAGCAACAGTGAAATTCACTGTTCACTTCAGGCTCTTCCAGTCTTCCTTGAGAAGAGTTGGAGATTAGCAACAAACAGCAGACAAGGAAGCCCATCAGATGTAAAACACCAGGTGAGGCTCTGTCTGTGATGCTCAACATTAATAGCTCCTTGGAAAGAAAGAAGAATTTGAACATCCTATTTCTGTCATGCTCTGCCAAGGCAGACATGGATTTTGGATAGAGATGTTGGAGCATTCTTTTTTACTCCCTCAACTCTCTCCTTCTTTCAAGAAATGTTTCCACCATATGGTAAAAGTAGTCACAAAATCACAGAAAATGTCATCTGGATATTTAGTCAACCGCTGCTTCCAGAAATGATGGCATCCTCAGTCATATAGGAAAAAGGCAGTAAAAGTAGGGCTTCACCTGCAACTCCAA
This sequence comes from Pithys albifrons albifrons, assembly GCF_047495875.1. Classification (NCBI taxonomy): domain Eukaryota; kingdom Metazoa; phylum Chordata; class Aves; order Passeriformes; family Thamnophilidae; genus Pithys; species Pithys albifrons. The sequence goes on from NC_092464.1 coordinate 11,205,136, forward strand.
AGGCACTCTGGTATTCTGGCCTCTTCAAAAGAGTGGCTGAAATTCAGTTGAAATCTTAAATTAAAATCTTCATTTTAAAAAACAGCAACTCACTGAATATATATTCAGGACTATGAGGTTAAAGAACAGCAGTTTCTTGTATTTGCCCATTTCGATCTAAATACCAAAAGTCTGATTTTTACAATTATTGTGTCCACACACAGACACAACCCTCCACCTGACGGAGGGCTGCAGATGCTGAGTGACATCTGAAAAACAAACTACTTAGCAAAGGAACAACATATAAACTAAAACAATACAAAACAAATTATACAAAGGGCAGCACGTCACACTGTTCTACACTACTGGAGTACTACTCTTGCTGTAAATTTTCGCTCATTTTCCCTTTAACAGCTATCAGTATGTCTCTCCTTGATGACTGTAAAGGCATGCAGGGATGTGTCTCCTGCCTTCCAACACCTTTTCAACCATTCAGGTTTCCTCCATAGCACCTGTCTGAAGTCATTCCTGCTTCCTTCAACACCTGCCTTCCATGTTCACAGGAAAAGAAGCTCAGCTACAGTCCACTGCAGAATGTAAATTTTATACAACTAACACAGTTATTTTATATGGAACTACTTTCAGACACATCACAAAAATTGGAGAGAATAAAGCCAAAGGAGACAACATTCTAGGAAGGCGTATACAAAATATACTCTCATTTAAGTGCAATTTAAACTCCTTCATAAAGCATACAAACAAACAAAAATTCAAAGTGATACAATGCAGTATAATTCAAGCCCAATGTTGCAAACACTAGAAAATCAGCAATGAAGTGGATGCCTCACATGGCTGTTTCACTATCCTGTGCATAAAAAGCAACTTAGAAAAATATGCTCAAAATTTGCATGTTCTCCTCCTCACAACGGTAAAATTTTATTATGATGATCTTTTACCATTTCAGAAAAAAACAAATGCCAAAAAATGCATAGTAAGAGGAAACTAATTAGAGTTTGTACCTATGAAGAAAACAGAATTAGATCTCTTAAATAATTAAAGGCATTTCTAAGTTGCAGCTTTTCTTATCATTATCAAAAAAACACATTATATTACAGCTGAGATTAATACTTTTAGCATTTGAATGGAAACAAATGTGGAAACGAATGTGTATTAAAACTGTGTGATGGCCTACAGCTTTATAAATAACCACATCCCCTCTTTGCCAGTTGCAGTGATGACTACGGATACAGCATGCTAAGTTATTCCATCACAAGTCACACGCTCGCGGGAGCACTGCAAAGTGAAGATGAAGGTTAAATAGTTAGCAGGGATTTCTAAGAGGGAAGTGGACGTGTGACCTTGCAGCTCTGACAGCCTCTGACTGGGGAAAACACAGTGTGTACATATATATATATATATATATATATATATATATATAAGTAATCAGATGTTACCAATGTTCTTCATGGGAGAATTTTTTTAATTAGCTACAAAGCATTTCATGTCTAAAAGGTCAACTAGGGAAGTCAGGAATTCACAACAAAAGGTGTGCTGTTTCTAAATATTAAATGTTACACAATACTTTACCCCCAAAGTCCATGCTCATGCTCATCTGATATAGCAAGCTCTCTGAAGCAGGCAGTTTTGAAAAAGACTCACTATACCTATCTTCCTTGTGCAGCTGCTTTGCAGTATTTCCCTAAAAAATGGCACCATTCTCATGAATGGTTTCCCAGTGTGAGCTGATTCATATTACAGCTAACCGCACTGTCCCAAACTTTGCCTGGAATTTCCTCCCTCTAACTGTTACACTGAAGATGCATTTTCATTCTCCAGGCACAAAGGTGATTTCTGCCAAGCAGAGGAAGGGAGACTGGAGCTTAACAGGGTGCTGGTTCCTCTTGGCTCATTCAGAGGCCAGAAAAGCAACTCAGTGAGGCCAGGCCTTACAGAGAGCCGAAGGAAAGAGGCCAGGAAACTTTGTGCTGGGATTTTTACCAGGTTTAACTGTATATTCTTCCACAGCTTCCCATGAGTCAAGGTGAAGTCGAGACTGGCTGGCGTGGCTGCAAACCTGATAGCAGGCACAGCCTTACAGTATGTCCAAGTCTTTTTCTCCAGGCAGATTCTGTCTGTCCTTCCCACATCTCATCTTCTATCGCATCCAAACAGTTCCAACATTTGCTTTGAGCAGCCTGAGTACTCCCTCCCAGGAAAGTACTTCTTTAGAGGTTCAAAAACTGGGCAAAAATTGGGGTATGCTTTCATGGAAAAAGACTTTTAAAAAAGTAAAACCTGTTATGAGTTACTCATATATAAAAAAGCATGGGTTTAATGGTTAAAAGAAAGTTCTCCTTGTTCTTTATTTCAGGACCAGTTGAGCAGTTCTAGAGGCAGTTTTCATACTGGAAGCTGTTCTGATGGAAATGTTAGCATAGCCAAAACTAAAGGAAGCTCTGATACAGCTTTCAATGGTATCTCTCTCAGTTTTATTACCACTATCTCTACCTAATGCAACACCCTTAAAAAATATTAAAAGGACTAAAATGCCTCTACTTTTCCTTCTGTGTCTAAGGATGCATATAATATTAACCAAACAAAATTAATTAAAATGACTCTCTGGGCATGTCATCATCATCTGACACCACTTAGTCTGCCTTCAAATCAACACCCTCTACACTTCTAGTTAGAAGCTGGGGATGACCCATGTTTATATCTTCTGAGACCAGTTATCTCCGTTTTCTGAACTGTTAGAAATTAAAGCTGCTATGAACCAAAAGATATTTTAAAACCCCACTATTATTTGTTTGTAAATTATTATCAGAAGACAAGCCTCAGTTCATCCCAACTTTAATAACTACTGACAGAGTTGTTTCTGCCCATTAGTAGTTGTCAACAGATTGGTTTTGCTTAATGGGCAGCCAAACTGAGTTTCACTGAATAGCATTTCACTGGGAAAAAAAAAAAGAGTTTGCAAACCTTCAAGTGAAGAAAATGAAAAAGAGGTGTGCAGTAACACGCACTTCAGAAATGCAATGTAATCTGCTGACAAAACTTCAGGATACAGCTTTGTTCTTCTACATTTTTAGTAAAGCCTCTTGTCTAGCCATCTATTCAACTTGTCAAGAACGATACAAACAATATCCTGAAACAGCAAAATTTTGCATGGAATACTTAAATAAAACTAAAATGTGGAAAAATAACCTGGAAGTTTTGGGGTTTTTCCTAAGTAGAGCTCCTACTATTTTCGTAAGCAGATCAAGAGTAATTTGACACAGCAGATCATAATAGGACATGGAGGAAAACAGTTTTTCAATAAGAAAAAGTAATCAAACTATCCCAAAATGCTTCCCTACCTGTTGGGCTATTTGTTTCATAACCAGAGCAGAGCAAAGAGTTATGCAGTTATAACACACAATACTACACTGGTGATTTTGCTCATTTCTCTCACTGTGACAGAAAGTTACTGGACAACCTATGGTGACTTCTTTTTTCCAATTAATTCCAAATTTGAATTGAAATTAAAGGAGGAGAAAGATTAAATGAGCTATGGCAGAGGTATCCCTGCCCTTTACACACACTGAATCCTGGGATGCCTGGCAAGCAGAAGTCTGCCCAGACTTCGTACAGCAATGTGAATGCTCAGCACTGGGCTGGAGACTGAACCTCTAATTAGGTATCTGGGGTAGGGCAGGGAGGCTCTCCCTCTCCCTGTGATATCCAGCAGTCAGGGAGCAGACACAGTGGCACACCTCTGCAAAGGTTTCTCCTGGTAGCCTGAGCAATTTCTATTTCCCCCTTATATTTTTAATGTGTTTGAGTGTGTTTTGCTTCTGTTATAAACAGTGGTTTTAGCCTCATGAACAAAACCTGGGGTGAAGTGATGGGAAAGGTTTGGGGGAGGAAGAGGATGCTTTTGAAGAATGAGATTTGATAGCTGGGCTACCAAATATATTATTAATATATGCCCTCATTTATATTAAAGAGGAAATACAACCCAGCCAGTAATGCAGCAATTTATGGCTATGGGAAGCAGTGTCCACAAGCAGATGGAGATGCCCATCCTGCTTTATGTTGTGTCTGGATCTGGGCTTAGAAGCTTGTTCAGAAGCAAAAAGACTTAGTCCCCTCCTCATGCTTCATGTATGCCATTCCTTTACAGAAACAGTGTCTGCAGATGAACACTGGCTGCCAAAAATGTGACAAATTCAAACAGACAGGCTCTCATAATTACTAGAGAAAATTGTATACAAAGGAGGAAAGGAATTATGCTCCATGGAAAAAAAACCACAAACATCATATATGAAAACAAGACAAAGGGAGCTGTTGTTTGAAATGAGTCTTGCCCGTTCCCAAAACATTTGATTTTCTCTTTTCCCTTAGGCTTTAGGAGTGTAACTGCATACCACTTTTTGTAAAAATAAAATCATTCTGCATTTCTGCTATCTGGGAGAGAGAACAATAAAAAATAATAAAATCAACCTCTCCTCCAACCCTGTCCATGCAGCACACATGAATCTAAAGAAAAGGTAACCTCCTATCTGAAAATACCTGAATTCAGGAAAAAACAGTATCGCAAAACTACTAAAGGCATGGAGCTGTCCTACTGAGCAGCATCTAGGCCTCAGCAGTACAAATTAAGAACCAAAAACCCACTGCACCCTGCTGCCTCAGAATCAATAACCAGTTTTTGTTGCAGGCACAGAGCAGCAGGTCAGCCTGAAAGGCCACATTCAAACTTCCACTCTCGTGAAGGAATTCTCTTTAATCGAACAGCACTGAAAGATTCCACTGGAATACTTTTATCATGCTCCTCAATCTCTTTTGATGATTTTTGCACTTTGCAGAAGGAGGTGCCTCTTGCCCTTCCCCAGCATCCTGCAGCAAACCACGCTACCAAGCACAAAGGCAGCAACACCCCATTCCCGTGTGGCAGGACAGACTCTCCCCTCATCTCAACAACACTCATTACATTGCACACTTATCCTTCACCAGTATCTCTCCATTGAAAGCTGACTTAAGAAAGAGGATTTTTTCCTTCCAGTGTAGATCATTAAGAAGAACTTGTTTATTTTCTGACCTCATCCAACTTTACAATTCTTTTTTTATTAAACCATTCTTTTTTTTTTAATCACTCCTTGCAGTTACTCTGAATCTAGCAGCTTCCATTTAGTATCTATGTGAACAGCAGAAAATAATCACATTGCTGTTTCTCTCTAGTGAAATTTGCTTTTTTATTTCAGGTTTTTACTTAGGATTTTCAAGAGAATCACACTACTCCACAGATACACATACAGGTTTTACAGGCGTTTTTCTTATGAGTAATGTACCTACCATACCACTTCAAAATGATGTCGGTATGCCAAAAATGCAGTACTACTGGAACTCTGAAAGTATTTCATAATGCCTTCATGAAAGAAACTGGATCACAAAACATGTTATTGCTATTACCTGTGAAAGTCATTACTGTGAGGCCTCACGGCAGCATTAAAGAGCTTCACATGCTAACGGAAAACCTTTCACATACATTGGCTGCTAATAACAAGTCAGCCTGTGCCAGCACGTACCACAATTAACCACAGTGATTTCCTCTTCTTGACAGAAATCTCTCCACAGAAATTTGCTCTACACTAATGCCTAAAACTGATTTTTAATGGTGCAGATGAGACATACACAAAATGAGTTTATCTTCTCAGAAGAAAACATTTCCAGGCCAATCCAATTGTTTCAAGATGCATTAGGATAGAGCTAATTCTGCAAATGCAATTCCTTTTATTCTTCTGATTTTCAGAGGAATGCTTTGCTGACATTTCTAACTCGCACCTTGTTTTTTAACTCACTTCAAAAATGGATAATCAATCACAGAAATCACCCTGATCAGAACCTGCGATCTTGGGATGCCAAAGAGACAGGTGGGTTTGCGTGCTCCTGATTAAAACATTCACACATCAATTTGCAAGGTCTACAAAATTTGGAAATCTTCTGACTGATACATATTGAATATAAATTCTCTTTACACTGATTACATTACATATTGCCCAGGATCTGGAACTTGCCCTCAGAATGGCCAGTGTCATGGATTGGTGAGGATTATTGTTAACCTTCACACTTGTAGACTGAACAAAATGACTGCAGTTTTCTCAGAGCATAAATTGATTAACAGCACTAGATATGATGTTTTGGTACATTCACACAAGAGCATCAAAGGTTGATTTTGATTTTTAATATTGGAAGGGCATATTTATTAAGTTGCTTTGCTAAAATATTTTGGCACTTATCTGGCAGAAATTTGAGATGAAACGTGTAACATTGATGTAACGACATTTTCTGTGAAACATAAAATAGTCTGGCACACTCCTCTCTCCACCATATGAAAAGTAATTCAATTACCATCTCTACTAGATATATAATGCTCTCTGAATTAAACATAAGTGCTTGAAATATTTTCCTGTTTCTAGTTAAAAAGACAAAACAAACAACAACAACAACAACAACAACAAAACAACACCAAAAAAACTCAAAACCAAAAACACCTAAACCAAGACATCCATTTTACATTGCCAGTTTTTGTTTGGATGTATTACCAAATACTCTTTTTAGACCCACAGTCACATGTTAAGAAATCTCTAGGAAAGAATGCAAAGAACTGGTACGAGAAATGCACAACTGCAGGATGCAAAGATTTCCTCCAAGGCAGGAAGCTGAACTTTCAGGACTGTCTGGTTCTGATGGCTTTCAGCTCTGCAGAGCTTTCTATTTTTTTATTCTTCAATTTAGCCCTTGGAAGCTAGTGTGGGAGGTATTATCTATTTGATGGAGACTTTTTTCTCCAGATTGTAGCCAAAAATAGATGATGAGAGCAAAGAAAAAAAAAAGAAGAAAGAAAATCTCATGTAAATAGCCTCAGAAGATGTGATTTACAAAAGAAGAAACCTGCCAGCCACAAATTAAGCCACACTATATTTATTCAGAAACAGAATTAAAATGAATAGCATCATTAACTGCATCTGCTAAAAAGTTACTCAGCTTCTCTACAGAGACAGTTTCTGCTAAGGAAGACTCCCTGACCACATCTCATCCATGGAATATGTGTGATAGAAACACATACTGGCTGTGGTCTCTTGTTTCAGACAACTGAAGATGACAGAAGACAAAAAGAGCAATGTATTAAAATGGGTTCACCGCAAAAAAAAAGGATTACATAACCTTAGGTATAATTTATACAATCAATGAAAAGGGATAAAAAGAGGAATGAAGGCATTCAGCAACAGATACATATATATATATACACACACACATATATACACAAATAAATATGAGAAAAAGCTCACCACTTCAAGACCCAATAATAAACAATATACTCCCTTTATATTATAGCGCCAAGGCTGTCAAGCAAGTCCATAGACATTATTAAAATTATGTAATTCTTTAGACTGGAATGTAACATAGCAATAGCTAAAATACTTTGCAGATGGGTGAAAGACTACTAAGTCTCCTCTTGATTCTATGTTTCCTCTTAGACATTCTGACCATGCGTCTGAAAGCAAACAGAGCAGGTTTTTTACTTAACTTATTCTTAAAAACTGGTATCATAAAGATGAAGTAAAGCAAACAGAATATTCCCAAGTTTCTGGGCAGAGAGGCAGGGTAGAGTTTCTCTCTATCTCTTTCAATTACTCATGAACTACATGAACAGTCTTTAGTATTTTTTCACTTTCAGAATTGTACATGACAACTTCAGTGTAGGAGAAACAAAAACACTGCAACTAGCCATGTCCTGTACCTACCCTATATGTCTGTGGGACAATAAAGGAGCATCTTTGACAGAAAAGAAAGAATTATTTTCAAATTAACATCTAAAATTTCAGTTGAAAAAATATGGTCAGAGAGGACAAAGTGCAATTCTTCCCAGACTACAAAGAACCAAACAAACTACTGAACATCTGCTCCACAGTCAGCAGAACAGTAACTATGTGTCCCAGCCAATGAATGACCTACACAAACTTTTCCCTGATGTTACATGGCAATAGCTTATTCAGTCTCCAATTTGAATCAAGAAAGCTTGTCAGAAATCAAGGGGTTAAATCCCACTTCTCATTTTCCTCCTCTCCTTAGCTTCCCACACAAGACTGAACCTATTTCATAAATGAGAGCTGTCCTCCTACATAAGATTTATATTAATAAAATCACTCTTTGAGGATCACAGGCTCCATCTATGCCAGAACATTAAGCAGTGCCAGGGAATGTTACCACAAGAAGGAACCTGATGCTCTGCACTGTCACGGTGGGAGGTGGCCCCTGGCAGCACATGGCCCCAAACCAAGCAGTGCTCTCCCAAGCCAATCTCTGGCCCGACTCTGGCGTGGGCTCTGCCCATCCATCAGTTGGGATGCAACCAACCTGTTTTGGTGTGTAACACTCAGAGGTGCTGGCTGGGGCTCTGCTATGCCAGCTGGCCCCACTGCCAGAGCAGCCACAGCATTTTCATGCACCAATAAATCCCAGCAGCAAACCACCAGCATCATGCAGGGTGTGCCAGCCTTGGAGCTTCGACTGTTTTACATTTAGGTGTCTTTACCTGTCTCATGGACAGCCATTGGAGAGCAGAACCACACCAGTGGTATGTGATCCCCATGCATTAGTTCTTCTCTCACTATGGATACAAATCCCTGTCAGAACTTCCAATAGAGACCAAATACTGTTAACACTGGTGAGAGATCTCCTGTGGTCCAGGGGAAAATACCTGTCATCAACTTGTAAAAAACCCAGTGAATTTAACTTTGAGAAATGTGCTCTGTCTGTTAGTGTACAAGACTGAGTGATACAGAAGCAAGCCATTACTTAAAATGGACTTTATGAATGCAGAACACAGGCTCTAAGTACATGTGCCTTCTACAGCTACACTAAACTGGGGGACAGCATTTCAGCAAAGGCATTCAAAAATGCCTACATTGTAATTCTTTAAAATGACAAATCAAGCTCCTTTCTTGCACCACAAAATACTCTGCCATTACTAAGAGAAGTCAGACAGGCACTACGGGATTTGATTCTATTGTTTCAATAAAATACCAGTGTTAGGAGAGCAGTGATCTGAGAGTATTATTGCCCTCACCAGCCAATGCTACACATTATGGAGCTTGCAGGAGTCAGACCTGTATTGCTCCTAGGTCTCTCACACACCTACCATTGGTCAAAGGTGTCTGCAAAAGCCAACACTAGAGAAGCTTCTAGTAAGACTGGTTTTGACACTGCAAGCCTGTTCCTTAGCACCTGGAGCGAAGGACAGAGGGGGAAGCCACAACCACAGGGATCTCTGGTGCAGTAGATGAAGGTGCATAGTCAATGTTCAGACCCCCTTTGGACCTGAGGAGTGGTACAGCAACCAGCATTTCAGCTGGGTAGTTCAAATATTGCCAGTGGTGTAACTGCAGACTCAGGCTCCAGGACAGGCACCGAGTTATTCTGAGCTATGGCAGATGAGATGCAGAAATTGAAGGTGTTATTGCCAAGTTTCACCATTGTTTCCCAAAGCCTTCATTGAGCCTTTCTGCTGGACAATGTGGTGTGCCCCAGCTGAGGGCACAAGCGCCTCAAACTGTCCTCGTGAATTGCATCAGAGCTCAGCTGCCAGCAGCCTTTCTGAGCTCCACAGGGAATCCAACACCAGCTGCCCTCCTCCTGGGCTGCAGGGCTGGCAGTGTCTGATCTAGCTGGTTTCAAGAAGAGCTCCTACCAAAACCCACCCTCTGTAATGAGAGCGGGTGATGAAAATGCAGCTTTTGTGGCAGAGGGCAATTAAGTACCAGAATCTATGTCGCTAGTTTTAAGGATCACACCTATCACGTATTAACAACTTTTCTTTGACACTATGCAGTGTAAAAGGCAGCTCTGTCTTATATCTTTTTGGATCAGAATGCTCAATCACTACAAGCAGAATACAAGAATACTAGGTAAAGGAAAAAATAATTTGAAAAATATGATCTAAAAATCAAACTCGGAGCAAAATGGAGTTTTCGCCTTCCAGATGACCAGTATAACTCGAAGTGACTTAACTCATCTGACAAGATGGATTACAGCTGGCCCCTTATCTCTTGGCCTGCTTAGCAACATGAAAGGAAAAGAAAAACAATGCATTAATTGATGGTGCAGAACGTTTTTCTTCCTAATGGTTTCCAGCCAGAATTTTTGAGCTTGAGCCATTTTCCAAATAATGGCCAGCATTTGTGTACACATTACTTTCTTTCATGTGACAAGGAAATGTAATTTTTCTTTGAAAACATACTCATTAAGGAAGCAAACCCCTTCCCCTCCCCAGAAGCCTTTGCACCCCATTCATAAGTGTGATACAGTATAATCACTTTAAAAGTCTGGAGGAACCACAGATCCTTTGAAAACTCCCACAGCAGAGACACAGCCATATGCCTACTCTCCAATGCCCTCTATTAGATCAGGCCTACCCAGTATTTTAAGGTTATTTGCAATGCAACAACCATCAGATATCTCAATCAGGTTGAGAGTTATTCTAGGAAACACAAGAAAAAAGAAACTAATGATTATTTCAAATAACTGAAAGAAGCAGGCATCATTAATACAGTCAGAATATTATATGGGTTGATTATATGCTCAGAAGTCACTTGGAAGTATTTATTTCCTCTGATAGATGCTTTTCAGCTCAGCTTCACAGAGCCCTTTCAAGGAAAGGAAACGCACAAAGGGAGTTGCAAATGACTGTGAGGTACTTCTCACCAGCCACAGTGCTCGGGGAGATGGAAGTCTGACAGTGGATGAAATGAGGCATGGGGAGGCGAGCAGCAGTGCATGCTGCCTGGTACCTGAAAATCTCTTTGTCTACTACTAACTTGCAGATCCTCAGAAGACAAATTCAGCTGCAAAAAGGCTCAGAGAAAGTCTTCAGCCACTGAGTGCTATGTCAATTATAAACTTAAAAAAAATCAAAAAGTTAAAATCAAGACTGTGCATCCTGTAAGTTTGTTCCACTCTGCCTGTGCTGCCTTGGGTTAAACAAATGCATCTGCTTGAGAGTCATTTTTCTTGCTCTCCATTGAGATATGGCTCAGACCACAGCGGACCAGCAGAGAGCATGATATCTCTCCAACGCAGGGCCATGAGCTGTTACCAGAAGAGAAACCATTTAGCACATGACCAGAAGAAATTATGATATTTTTTCTGTTACAGCAGGAACTGCTTGGTCTCCCTGCTTGGGTTGCACCCCAGGAGAGGCTTAGTTAAAAAAAATGGCAATTGCAATAGAGTTCCCTGCCTGAGACTAAAGCTGGAGTTCAGTTCCATAAGGAAGCAGATAAACTGTGAATGTGCAGGCATGCAAAATTAATTTAAACCCACCCTGAAAATGGGCAGCTGAAAGAGGCTTCATCATGGAAGCAATCCCAGCAGTGCTGCCATGACAAGCAGTGCCCACCTGACAGAACAGGATGTTGAACACCAGTCACTTAGAGCAAAGACAAGCCTGATGCCAAACATCAATTCCTATTATTTTATTTATAACCTTGGTACTGAGATGCATACTAGTTATGCGTGGCAAGGTACACTCTTCTAATCTCTCTCCCACTGACGCATCAATGGAAAGCTGGTAGTGCAGATTTCAGTGATCATCAATAATTACCTAAGGCTGGAGACTGCCCTTAAGAAGAAGCCACGCAGCCACCAACTCCTTCATCATGTATGATTGAAAACTAGGGATTCAAAAAAAATCCAGCTCTCTGCTGCAGTGGATCTCACAAAATCTTACAGATCTCTGTAAGATGGGAAGGCCTCACAGAATGTTGTATTTTCCAGGTGATGGCAAGGTATCTAAGAAACACACTTATTCCTGTCAGCAGCTCTCTGAAATATTTAGAAGTTCATTTTCAAGAGTAATAAATATATTTCATAACTATCCAAAGGAGTTTTTCCTCTTCAATGAAGTTACTGTACTTGGCAAGAAAGCAGTGTGACGTTTTTCCCCAAAGGCTTTGGAGTGATAAATGATAGCTCAAATGAAATTTTGTATTAGTCTAAAAGCCTTTGCAGAACAGGCTTTAAGAGGCAAGGTTTGGATTAAAAAGTCCAAAATTTAAAAATCCTCAAATGTAAATATTAGAATAATTGAAACAGGCACGACTGATACACAAAGTTTAAACTAATTTAAGGCAAACTCCCAGATGTGTCTTTGGTATGAAAGAAGTGAGGGATCAGAGACATTCTCTTACCACCTTTCACATAAAAAAATTCTCTCTGAAGATGCACCATAAACTAAACTAACCTGATAAAAATACTAAGATATTTCATTGATACTGAGTTGTATTCAGATATTGAAAGAGTTCCAGTATCTTTCAGTGCAATCTAGCAACATGTTTGTTCCTGAATGAGCTCACTTGAGCTACACATAGAAAGAGCAACAGTAAAATTATCAGATGGAGGGGTTTGACATTTTTAGAATCTAGAAATGACAAGCTAACTTCCAAAATCTTAAGTTTAGGTCACCAAATTATGAAGATTTAAAAAAAAATCAAATTGTATTATTTCTGTTGTGGTTTTAAACTGTTAGCTATATATGTGAGTCATGTTTTCAGAAGTTTTAATTGAAAAGTCATTTTATTTTTGCTTCAATGGAAACAGATGCAATCTCACAATTTACCGGGCTGGCTATGTGTTGAGAAAAACTTCCCCAAAACTTCACAGTTAACTCTTCTTGACAGTTTAGAGTGGAATTTAGCTATATTCAAAAACTACATTGACCCATGACAACCTTATTGAGATGGCACTATTTACATCTCTCAAGTTCCTGTGAAAAGAGTGTGACCTACATGTGCTCTGAGCTGCATTATGGTCACCCAGACTAAACTTAGTTCTGGATCTGGAGTCTCACATTTTCTTAGAGAGTGAAGCCCTGGCTGCACACTGTGGATGCCAGCCATTCCAAAGGGTGACAGCAGCTTGCAACTGCATCCAGTGTGAGGAAATTTGTGAGTTTACTGCCAGGTCTGAAGCTGAGAATGATCACTAAAGAGCAATATGGGAGGTAATCTTTACAATACCCTCTCAGTGAAGAAACAAGATACACACTGGTTGATTACCCTGGAAAAATGCACTTTTAAAAAACTTAATAAATAAAAAATTTTCAGCCTACACAATAAATTTACAAGAGGCAAAAATTCAGCTTAACTACTGTGCTCACCAACATCCTGAGCTTCAAATGGAGAATCAAACAATTGTCAAAAAAACATCACTTTTAAAAAAACCCACACATCAGCTGAACAGAGCATTGCCTCATTACATGCAGAGTTCAACCAATAACATATTTTTTTTGTTCCCACTTGAGTAATATTAGAATAAGAAGTCAGTGCCCCTAATATCCATTTGGATTCATTTCATGGGTACCCTTTCCACTCCCTTTCCTAGCAAAATTCAGTGACTATGAAAATAACTGAACAGAAATGTTTTCTATTTTCTAACCTGTAAACGTCTGTCACACTGAAAGACATTTTCACAGGAGATTGAATGAGGCAGGGGAGCAGTTAATGAGACACAGAGCATTTCACCACTTGGACACTGGTTACAGTCCAGCCCCAAATTGATAGTGCATGTTTAGTGAAAAAAAAAACAAAAAAAAAAAAAGCAACAACCAAAACTAAACCAACAAAAAAACTGAAACAACTCAAAGTTTCCAGCAGCTGTTCAGTCATACTCATTATACTCCCTGGTAACAATAAACTATTTGTACAATCTCCCTGTATAAAATGTGGCATTAAAATAAAACCTCAGCCAAAATTACTGACATTTCAGTTCAGACAAGATTATTCAGAAGTCTCCTATCTTGGAAAATGAAGACCAATATGTGTTTCTTTCCAAACGGCCACTATTTTATACCAGATACTGCTCAACTTCAGCAACATCCAGACTGTGGCTTTGTGGTTCTATCAGCTATAATCTGTATTTTCACATGATACACATCATGGGGGTCAAATGAGCACAGCCAACAACAGACTGCATTCATCTACAGTCAGACACACGTGTCAAGTCCTACAAACCCTGTTTGGTGAAAAGTCCTCATAAAGCTGAACACCCAATATCAGACTATTACTGACCTGGCTCTCTGGAGGCTCCATTTGGCTGCCAGTTGACCCAGTCACTGGATCCCTGTCCCATGCCTGCCTTCACCACTACACTGTTGGTAGTGGTTTCTAGGGATAATGGTTCCCAACACTTCCATCCAGAGCTCAACCATGAATGAACATTCCTAAATGTTGGCTCATCTTATACAAAGCATGGAATGGGAAACACACTTCGTCACTGTTTGATAATTCTGAGAGAGGTGAATAGCACCTGAGCACACCCAGGTAAGTAGGAGTACAGCCCATAAATAATTTCTACCTGTGCTGTGTTTGGAAGAAAAGGTAGGAGAAGTCTTATTCCAGGGCAGGATTCTTGTTACCTTCAGAAGAAGATGGAGGTACCACGAACAGAAAACACCTGATACTTGACATTGAATTATGGCAATAACTATGTGGCATATGCAATTCAAGCAACTTCAAAAATTGTGCCTGAGCACTGGTATCCCACAGAACCCCAGTGCACCGTGTTTGGGGACATGACCAGAGGTATCATTCACATGCACAGCCCCAGCACAACTTGGCGGCTGGGTTTTTGTTTGCTTGTTTGTTTCTTTTTCCTGGAGCTCAGAATGACTAACTCAGCAGTCCCTATTTGCAGAGTCTTATAACAGGGCTTGGAAGCGTGAACTGCCCATTTAGGTCAATTTTTTTTTTTACCTGGGATTTCAAGGTAACATTTACATGCCCTAAATACCAATTCCTTAGTATACTTCTAGCATAATTAGGTGATCAAGTAAAGCTATAGTCATGTTTTTCAGCCAAGCAGCCATTAAATACTGGGAGCAGCAGCATTAGCAGCTGGGAGTTTATTTTAGGGAACAAGGCTAAAACCTCTCTCCTGATCTATAAACAATCCCATTGGAGACCGTATACAGAGAGACGTTAATATTAAATGAGACAAAAAAGATGTGACATAAAAAAAGAAAAAATTTCAATCAGAACACAAACTTATTGAAGGTGAAAGAAAAGACAAGAAAGAGGGAAGCAGAAAGATCCTCTAGAATTCCTTAAACTGAACTTGAGGCATTTTGAATAGTTACATTTTCATTAAGTTAGAAATAACTGGATGAAATTCCATGATCTGTGCAATACAAGAGAGCAGATTAGAGGATCTAAGGTTGCTTTCCAGATTTAAAATCTAAGAACCTATGAACAGAAAAGATGCTTGAGCGGCAGCAATGGAGACAGAGCCATATAGAAGTTATTTCAGGCAGAGAAAATATACTGCCGAAAATAGTAACAAAATATGTCTGACATATGCATATACATGCTCTGTTCTCCACTACCCACATAAGTACTTATGTAATTAATGTACACTTTGCCAAAAAAAAAAATACATCACAAAGGATACACTGTGTCCCAAAGGAGTGGCTTCACAGGTGCCCACAAAATTACAGCACATGAAACAGGGAAATCTTCACACATGGTGGGTCTTCAGCAATGTCCAGATAGCAAATGGCAAGGGCACAGCCCACCAGTTCCTTGGACATAGGGAGGTGTCTGCCTCAGCAGTCTTGTTCCACCATGCACAGGGGTGTGCAAGAGCCAGACACGGCCAAGGAAAGGGCTGACCCAAGACTAAGTCGTTTCAGCTACTCACAGCTGATGGACACTCCCTTGGGATTCAGGGACAGCTAGCACAGGTTGGGTAGCCAGCATTTCTCAATAAGCAAAGAAATATGTAACGGACAAGATTAAAATCAAGGTTTCTAACAAAATCATGGTCAGTGGCTTTGTTGTGTTACATCAAGCAGAAAGAAGCACCGGACACTCTTCTGGAGAGTTTGGACATGAAAATTGCTACACAAGTATGAACTGTCACTGCTGGATACTTTCAACTCAGTATTTTTATCACACATTATGAGCAAATTCATCCCAGAAGTTAGAAAGAAATACTGCATGCAAGGCAATGCTTATAAAGCTATATTGCTGCTGGCTTTAGTGACAACCGCATCAGACATATCTGTACACAAAGAATCGGGGCTTTTGGAGAGTGTGCTCCAGCCCCCAGAGAGCTGATCCGGTAGGGTTAAGACTGCAGCAGACCCTACATCGTAATGAACTGCACACCAAGGGCTGTGCCCAAACAGTTTCCACAGTACAACTACAGTGATAGGAAAACCAAACTGCTTTCACCAGAGCTCTGACTCTCACTAACACACCTCCCTAAGGAATCTCTAGTACCAAGTCCTCCTCCCTGAGGCTCCTGCTGATTTCCTACACCAACTACCAAGTACAATCTCTGGGTACAAGGTTTGCCACAGCCTGTCCTAAATAAGAAACAAATACAATACTTTAGAAATTGCTCAAAATACACAGTAAAATGACCACAGCATTTTAATAAATCAAATGTTTAAGATTTTTATTGTGCTGAAGAGCATTTATGCACTGTAGAACACTTAAAAACAAGCACCACAGAAGCCACTGCCTATGCTGTGCCTACACAGATGAATATATGCAAAAGCCTGCGACTCATGAAGGTACAGTCATAAGAAAAAAAGGAAATAGAATAGAACCAGGAACCAAACTCCCACATATTTGCATTTTTTCAGCTAATCTTGCCAATAATAGCTCAATTGTTTCCTTATAGAGAACTGCAGGGAGAGTTAATTATCAAAGTAAAACTTGACGCTTTTAAGGCTGGGAGGAAAAACCGAAAACACCATCCTATATTTCCTAGCCTTTAGCACAAGGACTGCACTTAGAAATGGAGATCTCAAATTTAATGTTTGGTGTCACTGGAGATTTTAAAGCTATCACTCTCCTTTTTATTTCTTCCCAGTCACCCACCAGCACTACAGCACACCAGCTGCAAGGAAAAGAGAGCAGTAATTTCTGAATTGCTGACATAAATTTTCATACAGTAAGAGGGGGTCAGTGAAGTCAAGAAAGAAGCCTTGACTCTCCAATGTCTGTACTGAAATCAAAGTGCCATTCACAGCCAACTGGTCCTGTATCTTGGTCTCCATTCCCCTACAAACTCCAGCACTCACAGAACTCATAAACCATCTTGAATTCTGGTTATTATTTGAGTACATCAGTGGGTGGAACAAGGATATGCAACCATAACTTCAGTTTCACATTTGGAGTGTGATGGCCAAAGCCCCAAGACACACAGTACAGTGACCTGGTACTGTACTGATAGTTTGTAATAACCATAGATTTCAGATTTAAGATAACTGAAATAAAATGAGAATATAAAGTTTCTTTGCATTTGGTTATAGATTTAAAATCATTAAGCCATAAAACCTGTCAAGCTGGGGAACTAGCATTATTATAGACTTGCAAATTCAAGACAGTAGATGGGGTTCTGAGGCTAAGCTGTATTTTAATTTCTACCCACCTGTCACTAGCTCTAGTGTGATATGTCATACTGAATTAAAAAAAAAGGTAGTAGATTTATACTTTCTTTCTGTTAAACAGGAAAAGATCTTTCCCATGGTCTCAAGTACCCCATCTATGGAAATGTACAAGTAAACAGTAAAATAATTATAACTAACAGCAGTAGTCTCATTTATTTATGATGAATAAAACATGATGGAGAGCTGTCATAAAAAAAAGACAGAGATCTAAGACCTGCAAGTGCATTTCCTGTTCATGTCAGTAAGAATAAACAGCCATGTTCAAAGCCCAATGAATTTACTGGGGTTTAAGTGCCCTCTGCAACATAAGAAAACAATTAAGATTACATGTTTCACATCCAAAATGAAGAAGGGAAAAGGGGAAGATGAATGAGTAATAGCAGAAAGCAAAAGAAATATTCATTAAATTCAAATTCAGAATTATATGCCTATTTTTTTAAGTTTTCCTGATCAATGAAAAAAATCAATATTTCTGAAACCTACAGGAAAACTGCTTAGAGGAAGGTGTTTCTGCTGAAAAAAAATATTCTGAAATAGATCTCTGTTAATCTGCTTTCAGCAAACGGGAAATTCAATGGACTTAAAAAGTGCTTGTATCCCAAGTTTTGTGACATTTTATCCAATCTTAGCCTGCTAATTATTTCCTTAAAGGTTCAGTGTGAAAACCAACAACAACACACACTTGCAAAACTACAGAATGGGCAACAACAGGGGTCCTTTAGCAGGACACACATTATGCAATTGCAAAATAAACTCTATGCAGTTGCGTAACAGCTAATTACCACATTTTGGAAATACAAACAGGTGTTTAACCTGCAAAGTACTTGAATATTTCTTCTACATTGTTCAGCTTTGCTAGACCTCAATTGAAACCTGAGGATCAGCTCTGGGTACGACACATTATCTCTGCACCTCCTTAGACAGTCTGGAGTTACTCAACAAGGAATGGCAGAGGTCTAGAAAGTTTCCTCTGTGCCCTGTTTAAGTGTCCAGGTAAAGTCCTTATTAATGACCCAAATGAGATCTATGTAGCTGATTCCAGACAAGAGCAGGAAACAGACTGGACAATCTCAGTGAAGCTCCTTTCTGCAGTCCAAAGTGAAATGCTTTGGACCTGAGGACTATAAATCTCAACAAGCCCCACTTTCTATTAATACCGTAAATTCCATGTCCATCGCACTACACCAGCCCAAGGATGTCAGCAATGCAGTTGTACAGCAAGCAGTTGCCAAAGCCCAAGTTCTCAAAATGAGGAGTTACCATATTGTGCATGAGATAAAATACGGAACTGCAAAGACAAATGGTGACAGCTCCGGTAACATTTTAGATCCATGTAAGAAGTGAGATGATTGCTGACATCTGAACATCTTTTGACAAGCAGTTCCATCTAAAAAAATGGAAGGAATTATTTTAATATATTCCGGGTGGGAGGGAGGAGAAACCACAAGAACTATTTTTAAAGTCACAATTAACGAAGTCCCACTTTATTCATGAAGGTTAGCCACAGGAAAACCACATGGTCTTAAAAGTGTGCTGATCTTCAGAAAAGCAGATATGGGAAAACACCTTTTCTTAATAGACATGCTATGCATGTGGCATCCAGATTACCTCTGGTTGCTTCAGGAATTAAAATTACTTTTCTCCTCATTTGCAGCTCTTTGCAATGCAAAATCCAACATAAACTGGAAGTAGGAACTAGACTGCTTCTGGGTCATACACTATTAGACCTGTTAGTTAAACTTCAGTTGCAGAGCTGCTATTCCTGATTGGAATGTGTGAGCCACAAAAAAACATGGCCTGACATTCAATTTATGCAGTTGGCACTTTGGCATCTGGAGACAGGACAAATTTTTCATAGATGATGCATTATTTCAGCCAGAAGTCTTGAATAAGGAATGCCTTTTTCAAAGAACCAGATTTTAGTCACATATTAGGCATTCCTTTACTCTACAAATTTTCACAGTCTTATGTTCAACTTGTAGAAATGAACACCAAGAAAGCACATTTGACAAAATCCTTTGTTTTGACAATAAACTAATAACTGTTAAAATAAGAAACTGAATGCACTGCTCTCTAGACACTGGTCTGCAGTATACAGTTCTGTGAAACTAATCTATTACATGAAAAAAATGCTTTACCAGGTAATTAAACTTGTTATTCTGCACTAGAAAAAAGGGACTTGAGAAGAAATCAAATCTGGACAGATGTCTGCAGGGATGTTTTCAAATGCATAGTTTCTGTACAAAATGAACATACTTATTACACTTACAAAGGCTTGTGATTTCCTTAAGGATTTGAAATTTTCATTTTTTTCCCCTGCTGGTTCTAGTTTCCATTATTTTTGACTGCTCCATGAGAATAAACAGGTGACTTTGCTCACTGCCTCAGCCTCGTGACACCATTAGACTGACCAAAACTAACACAACACGATAGATTTAACAAGCAAGAAAGAACACAGGAACTGGCTTTAATTGGGATCACTACGTTCTGCAGAACTGAAGGAAGGCTATAATATAAGAAACGGCTTGAGAGGAAAGTACAAAGGAGTCAGGATCTGGCAGGCAAATGTGATACACATGTGGTGAGGCAGTCTGCCATCCATCTTCCTAGAAGGAGATCTCTTTGTTGTTCTTCTGGGGCAGTTTGTAGATATCCAACTTGAGGAATGTGCAAGGAAAAAATTGGTGTACTTTTAACAAAAAATAGTGATGTCCATAAAATCCAAAGAGATTCAGGAACCAGCCCAGAAAACAGGGATGTTCTTGGTTGTCAGGGTAACGTGATCACCCCAGACAACACAGACGTCAGTAGGAATCTGCAGCACAGACTGGGTACCCAAGAATACAAGTCTTCCTGCTTCCCTTTAGTAATTAAGCCACAAAGGGATAGAGGTAATTGTTGCTAAGTTGAGGCTCACTCTTTTAGCCTGTGTTAGGGGTCCAAGATAATCAAGAACCTGGTTGATGCTTAGAAAAGTCTTTACTGGCGTTACCCACCTAACCTTCCAACAAAAATAAAAATAATTCACAGATAGCAGAGAGACAAAGTGAAGTATAAGGGACAATCCTTTTGCTTAATGTAGCAGTGTCCAGCAAACATGATATGATCCAATGATACACAAAATACTAATATTATTTTCTTGAGGGTAGCACTCATATACCTTTGCTCTCAGTAGATCAGATGCCTGCGGTGTACATTTTTCTAAGAAATTAATGAACAGTTTTCCAAGTTTCCAAGATGTTCATAGTCTGCAGCTTGACCTCTTGAAAACTACATAGCCTTCTCCATCAAACCAACAGACTTCAAGTCACCACTCAGCTGCAAATACACAAAGATTTGGATATGCAATAGAATAAATGACCAGATGCCCAAGTCTTCCTTGTGTGCATTGCTACTTATCCCATAAAACAAATAAAGTGAAGTCATATAGCTGACTAAAGCAAAATTATGCAAACTTCAAAGAATTTTTACTAATGAAAGTGGATACATCATCTAACAGCACTGTCCATGTGTGTTCACAGATCACTCTTCTATTGCGGTCTACACACTTGGCATTTTGGATGGACTGAGGTTTAAACTGGCAGGTAGCTGAAGATCACTCAGACTCTCACTCACTTACCCTCTCAGCAGGATGGGGGAAAGAACTGGGAGAAAAAAGTGCAATTTGTGCGTTGAGATAAAAACAATTTAAATGGACAGAAATTGAAGTAATAGTAACAGTACTAGTAGTAGTAATAATAACAATAATAGAATATACAAAACAAGTGATGCACAATGCAATGGCTGACTGATGCCCACCCAGACCCCACGTGCAGTCCCTGGCCAGCTTTTCCCCTAGTTTTTTACACTGAGCATGACTCCAAGTGGTCAGTTGGGGTCAGCTGTCCAGCTGTGTCCCCTCCCAGCCTCTTGTGCACCCTCAGCCTGCTCACTGGTGGGGTGGGGTGGGGTGAGAAGCAGAAAAGCCCTTTGAGCTGTGTAAACACTGCTCAACAATTAAAACATCAGTGTGTTATCACCATTATTCTCATCCTAAATCCCAAGCACAGAATAGTACAAGCTACTAGGAAGAAAATTAACTCCATCCCAGCTGAAACCAGGACACCCTGAAAATATTTTCAAAAAGCTAGCTAGCTAAAAAGAATTCCCAAGGAGTAGGAAACATTAAATACTCTGAATTTTGAATATTAAAGTTGTAGGTTTTCAATCTTACTCTATGTCACCACTCTTGTTTTCTTTGAAGACTACCTTCCTTAAAAAAAATTATTTAAACCCCTTTGTTTAAATCCCCCTAGAGGTTACACCAACTATTTAGAACCATGGAGTGAATAAAAACATTCAGTCACCAAATGGGATACACATCAGTGGTTGTGCAGGAGAATTAAATAATATGATCTAAAAAAGCATTCACATAAAACTAAGTTTATTTTTTCATTGTTCTGATATAAAAAGACAATTTACACCCAGTAAGGGTAAATGGAGGAGGAAGAGTTTAAAAAAAGTAAACAGCTGAATGTCTCAGGAACAAGGGTGGAAAACATCACTCAGATTTTCAGAGTAGCAAAATGTACAATTAGTGTAGGTTAACGAGCATTCTTTTACTCCCAGTTATGGCTGGGACCTCTTTGCAGCCAATTTTGCAACACAACCTTTCCCCAGCTAGTGAAAGATCCTGTTTCTTCACTTGTGAAGCTCAAGAAACTTAACTGTGCTTGCCTTTCCCTCTTTCCTCCTGGATAGTTCACAAGCTGGCTGCCCTGCATTTAGGATTAATAGGTCATATGCAACAAATGAAAGTCTTTCCACAGCAGTTTCACAGTCAATACAAGACGCCAGTGAGCTTTCTTTCTTCTACTTGAAACTGAGTCGGTGTTGCTAGTATAAATATTTACTTTATATCCATAAACACACGTACACCTTCCCACACACACCCTTGTGGCCATTATGTTCCTACATAGCTCATATTACCCATCTACAAATAAAGAACTTTTTCAAGTTATAACATGAAGTGTCTATTAGCAGATGTAGGAAACCAATGACCTGAAACACCAGCTGGCACTGAGGCTACCTAGAGAACAACCATACCCTCAGTTAATACCTCGTTTTGCATAATTTACAGATGATTAACAATCTGAAGTTTGCTTCATCAATAGGGGAACAGCAATTCCCGTATTTAGGCAGACAACGCCCCTTGTTCTCCAGGTGCTGTGCACATCCCTTCCCTGCCTCAGCTCAGCAGTTGCCCTCCTTTCTGAGCCACACACCCCTGAGCCTCTGGGGAAGAAATCCCAGGGGTTTCATTAGTGCTGCTGCAGGATTAAGCACAGATGACTTTAGACAGCCAAGAAACATCAGCTGAGTTAACATATGAGTCAGGTAACAAATGGAAGTGACAAACAGTAACATTCAGTTTGTGTTTGATAGCAATCATCATATGCATTAAAGACAAGTAATAAAAGAAACAGTTTTAATATCTCTTTCTGTGTGTTTCATATTAAAAAGCTTTTAAAATCTCTTGCAATTACTGCTCTACCCTGTGATCTGAAATATAAACCAAACTCGGGCAAGGCCAAGCACATCTTAACCTAAGTTTCAAGTCTACATCAAATACCTCTCTGGAGTTGTTCGCGTAATAACAGACTATAATCTTTTTTTAATCATCATATTTGTTTTCAAATCCACTTAACTAACATCAGACAGGAAAAGCAGCTCAACACCTTTCCTAGAGGAGCTCTGCCACCACCTGGCACAAGGCAGGTGGGGATTACAGACAAACCAGAGTTCAAGATGCCCCTAAAATAACATGAAAGCAGAACTGGATCTCAAAATCATTTCAGATTTCTGGCTGCCCTTTGCTGACGTAAAAGAAGAACTTTGTCTCCTGCTTGGATAGCCAGAATTAAATTACTCTAAAATTTTAGGAGCTAGAAAATAATAAGATATTACAGGTCATAGTCAGTTCTTCAAAGAAAAAAAAAAAGGCAAACAAAAAAAAAAGGGGGTGAGGAGAGTGAGCAGGGAGAGTAAAAATCCAGTGAAGTTAATTCCTTAACTGGGAGCTTATCTGTGAGATGTGTGCATGTAGGCAACTAGCTCAGAAAACTTTATAGGTGAACTGAACATGTATTTGTGAGCAAGGTCAGATATCACACATCTCTTCCTGAACTCTTATATACTTACTGAATTTCTGAATAAAAATGTACAGGGTATAACAGAAGTTTATTGAAGTCAAAGAACCAGTAAACATACTTGAAGGAATCAAATGATTATGAAACTTTATAAACAAAGTCAGCAATATAATTATTTTTGTGACTCTTAACACAAAATACCCAGGTTTCACTTGAAGGCCTTATGCTAAATACACTGCTGCAGAAGGATATCTATTCATATCCCAGAAGAAAACAATAAGTTTGGTAAGTTTGGATAGACATAGCTCAGGACAGGGCTAGGCTAAATACATCTAATATTGGTTTAAAAAACAGATACAATCAAATCTTGATTTGCATCAGTCTTCACCAATTGGCTCACATGAATCCAGATTCCTTTGTGCAGTATAAGTACCTGTCCTTAACTTTATTTATTATGCTTTCTATTTATTATTAATTTATTATGCTTTCCATTAAAAAAAAGACCCTTGTCACAAGTGGTAGCAGAGACCCTTCACAGTTTTGTTATTAGTTACAGCAGGGTAGGAGCTGGTGAGCTGCAAGAAAAGCAGGGTCTGGCCACTGCACTGGCTTGGGGTTTTAATTTTATTCTACAGTCTGTAACCGCTTCTTCTACCCACCAGGTCTTATCCTCTCTCTCCACTATGACTTCACATCTTCCTGGTTTTGCTGATGTCTGACTGCTCAAGGCTTCTCCTTTTTCTGCTAAAACCTCAAGAGCCAGGAGTTAATTATCAACCTTTTGTCTTTGTGACATGAGTTATTTTTATGTATGCATTCAAGTATGTCTGTATGACACTGCAGGATCAAGGACGGTCTCTGCCTCCCCCTTTCAAGCACAAAAGTAATCAATGCAAATACTTTAATAGTAATGTCATAGCCATTCATCATCCCTGATCTTAAAACTTAAGATCTCTGCTTTGAAGTGAGGACAGGTTAAATGACAGTACCGGCCCCCTCTGTAGTTATGTCCCTTTTATGGCAAGTTTTCTGGTATACAACAGCTGGTTTTATTACCATTAATGCTGCACGTTGACTACAAAAAATCTGACCTGAATGGGATAAAACCAAACCAGCTGTTTCATCTCCTTTCATCTATCCACATCTCAAAGGGGGCTTTGTGCACCATCAGTTTCCACCGAGAAGCTGAAAAATCACATGTCACAACAGGGGCCCAGTGTATGTGGGTCATCTAATAACTGGCAATCCGGGGCCCTGCCACGGAAATCTCTGCCCAGCCGATCCTCCCCCGCTTAATCTGAGCACGATGAATTGGCACGGAGGAAAACAACGAGCACTCACTCGCTTCACTTAATTTCTACAGTGAATAAATAAAGAAATGAGACAGTCAGCATGCTCCAGTGTAGAATCTGCCCTGAAAGTCCAGATGAGCAGCAGAGCTTGGGGAGAAAGGGTTTAGTCTCTGAAATCAGAAAAACAAAACCCAAACACTAACTTAGATCCATTATGCTGTTTCTGCACAGAATGTAGAAATAACTCTCTTTTTCTACTGCAGCACACGGTTTCTCCCAGCCCTCTCCCTGACAGCCTCCTTAGTTACCCTGGTTTTGCATACCATACTTCTGTCACCAAAGGAGATACAACAGTACTACCCACCAACTCAAGATGACACAAGCTCAAAACCAGAACATTTTAATTACAGATCTCTTTTTATTTCCCTTGCAAAGAATAATAATTAGAGAGAGAAAGAAGCCCACACAAACCCAAAAAACATCCCACAGCCACTCCATGGACTTCACCAAGGTTCACCCATAGCTGCCATTTAATGATCCCAAATACAGCCTGGAACAGGAACGATTTTACAGAAAGATGTTAAATACAAACTTAATTCACTAAGATAATGCAGTGGTTAATTAGTGCAGGTTTGACTTGAAATGACACTGCTTGTACCAGAAGATTACACATGTAAAGTATATTTTAAAGTAATTTTTAGCCATTGCTCCAATATGGCTGATTCTTTTCAGGTTTTTCCTCAAACACCAGTAATTACAGTTTAACAAAAAGTCATTCAATACATCACTTTATGTAGCCTGAAGAAAATTAATCATTCAAATAGATGTCTATTTCCAACAGGCATAACTATTAAAATAATATGCAAAGAACATGCATGAGCAGCACTACACAGACTGCTGTGTTTCCTGTATTTTGTCAGTATAACAATTAACAGTATGGTACCTCAAATGTCATTTAGTGAGTTAAGGAATCAGTCAACTTTATAATGAAGCACAGCTGTTAAATGAACAGTGGCACATTATAGGGAGGGAAACCCTGACTTTCAGCAGTCAGGACACACTGACACCAAAAGCCTGGGTGTCAATCTCACAGCAGCTCCAGTGGGACTGGTGAGATTTCAGTGGCCTTTGGCCAGTAGGAGCCTCTGAAGCATCTGTATGCAACACAGCCCAGCAGAAATGGGGTGTCTCTAATCTGAAAGCACCCTGGCACAGAGTCAGTATCCCACAAAACTAGGTGGGACTGAAGAGCCTGAAGGGAAATGGAGGAATACAGAGGCACAAACACCCAGAAGAAGGCAAATAATTATCCTCAAGAGCAAAGTCCAAATCAAAATCTGCTTTTCAGCCCAAGACATACATCACTAGGGAACTGCGCCAGTGCGCATCACAGCATTTCCCTTTGCACGGAAAAGTGCCTAGTGAAAAATATTGCCCTAAAATTTTTACTGTACTGCTCCAAGCCTCAGTGTCAGGGCTGCTCTGAGTTTTACTCAGATTACAGGGCAGGATTTTTCTCCCTCCTCTCCACACCAAAACGCTCCAGTGAAAAAGCTTTCCTCAGAGTAACAACCAGATGCGCTCACATGCACATGAAGAAGATTGCATTCACACCACTATAGCCAAGAAAGAACCACATATCTTTGTTAATTGGCATTATTTACATAAAATGTGATTTAGGTAACAACACAGCTTCCTACAACCTGCCTTAAGCTAACAGGCCTGCCACAGAGCACTGCACAACTTCCAGCTGCTCGAGATCTCTGCATTCCAGGGCTGGAGGTATCAGGGGCTGACACTGGCATCAGGAGTCCTTAAAGGGACAGGTGAAGCACAACAGTATGACTTCTAAATTATTTAATATGCAAGTTATTGTGCAGCTTTATCAGCTGCAGCATACACAGACTCTCATCTAAAGCTTAGTGTTAATGGTTCAAGAAATTACAAAAAATAGCTCCTTTGGAGAAATGACATAATAAACATTATGAACAAGTTCTTTGGCATACTTCTAATACATTGCAAAGATTAATCCCCAAGCAGAGAAAAAACAAAGCAAACCACTTGCATAGCCCCATTGGAGTAATTCCTTTGCAGTAACCATTCTTTGCAGAGTCAAGGATTTTACAATTTGTGATGTTCTATTAAAGCCTTAGAGACAGAAACTCTATAAAATACATGTTGATATAAAAATTTCAACACTGTAGCCAAAAAAAGAATAAATAAAAACTAGTTGTGAGCAACAGATTTTACCTCAACCAGGCATAAATTTGCATCTGACACCAAAATCCTCTCACTTTTACCATTATGTAAGCAATGAAGGTGCATGATAAACTGTAGTCATATCAGATACAGAATTAGAAACAAACATATTTAAAAGTATCATGGAGAGCCACTAAAGTTTTGATGATGAATACAGAGATAACAGTAAACAATTTCCAACTTGGCAGAACAACTCAAATCAATCTGTTGTGGAGATTAAACACTTGGAAGCTTATTTCCACATACCTGTATACCATAAAACAAAAATAAAACCAGAGATAAACATTTCAAATATCCGATGATTTCACTACCTACTTCTATCGTACAAGCTCTGTAATATGTGAAAGCATCAAGGATAAAATACATGGTCTCTATTCTGAAAGCAGTACCATTCAGAAGTTAGATTTTCACTGCTGGCCTGTTGAGGCAGGTGAGTCACCTTTGGCAGGCGTCTAGTTCCCTTCAGTGACTATAAATAGAGCCAGAACAACTGGTTCAGAGGCATCTCAAAGTTGGACATCTGAGTGAAGGTAGATGAATCCTACTCTTCACCTCTGAGTCATGGTTCCTCCCCAGTTTTTCACCTGAGGCTGCACAACTATGTAACACCCACAGGCACGACTTAAAATACATCCTGGCCAAGAGCGATGTGTAAAACAGGAAGATACAAAATTTGACAGTTTTATCATAAATAGCCCTTAGGCCTTCTAAAAAGAAACCATGCAGGGAAAACAGTCACTGCCAAATAACCGTATGTTTTAATGGGAGTGCAGATCTCCTCTGAAAATTAGCTTCACAATCATATTGTAGGGATATGTTTATTGCTCCTCAGTGGTAAAAATAAAACTATCATTTGATCTGCCTGCCAGGGCTGAAACCTCCACCAAAGCTGCAATCTCCCTGGTTTACACAGCACCATCAGCCCATTGCTAATGCCACATCAGAACTGTCATCCTAAGAGAAGTTAAAGCTGTGCTAAAAATTGCTTTGGTGCCCAAAATAAGTAGACAATACTTGAAGCTGCAGAGAGAAAGCATTTCTGTTGTAACAATTTTACACTGTCATTTTAACAGACTATAAATAGGTTTAAAAATATTTACTGAAGGCCAAATTCTGCAGAGTTGAATTTACCCAGTGGCATTATGTAAGAGAGGGCTGCAGAAATGCACTAAATGGGGCTGGTATTACAGCTCTAGCAATAATTTATTCCAATTTCATGTGTTCCACCTTTTTTTCTGAGTTTCTTAAACTGATAAATTTGCAGTGATGTTTTTCTCTTCAAACGGTATCCACAAATCTCTGGTATCTGATGATGATGACTTGGAATGAAAACTGGCACTTGTGGCCCCTTTATGCCAGTCTTCCCTCCCTCATCCAAATAAAAGTTCTGCTATAAATGCAACCAAAGATTACAGAGAGGCAGACTTAGCTGAAATAATTCTTCAAAGATGATGAATTAAAATCTCTCAAAAAAACCTTATATTATTGTCATTTAATTTCACGGAAAAGATTTACAGTATTTGAAATATTTTGGTAAGTATAATGGATTAGTAAACCGGTGACATGAGACGGAGTCGATTTGGGTCAGGAATTTCTTCCAGCTGCCTTTTCTCCTGCCTGCCTGCCTGGGGTCCCACACACCCCGCTTCCCAGGCAGCTAAAAGGAACTCCTGAATTTATCCTGCATATTCAGGCACTGTAAAGTCAGTAGCAGGTCTACAACCAAGTATAGTGCCATTTTTTTGTACTACAATAACAATAATAGCAGAACATATCTAAAGGCAGTAGAAAACAAGTAGGCAATACTAACTCCATAGTACAATTATTTTTTTCTCAGAGGACAGGGAACTTTTTATCATCCAGTTTCCCACCAG
This sequence comes from Pithys albifrons albifrons, assembly GCF_047495875.1. NCBI lineage: Eukaryota > Metazoa > Chordata > Aves > Passeriformes > Thamnophilidae > Pithys > Pithys albifrons. The sequence continues at coordinate 11,234,165 of NC_092464.1, forward strand.
TACAAAAGACATGTTCAATAGCAGATGCCAAAGCAGTCTCCGAAGCCAGAGCAAGACAGAAACAAGACCTCTCCCCATTAACTTTTTCATTTACTTCTTCTACCTCCATACAATAAGGGACCAGGGCAAGCAGCCAGACAAGAACTCACAACAGGATCCAAGATCCTGTTCCTGCGAGCTCAGTGAGGACCCACAGGGTTTGCTGGCCACATCCACCTTGGCCTGCAAAGCCACAGATATTACCAACAGAGGAGGAGATTGCTAAAGGTAATTCTAATTCTCTCCCCAAACAATCTCATTTAATTCTCAATGGTGTTGTTAAACCATCATGATTTGCTTGCATAGAAGACAAAGCTTCCAGGCTGCTCTCCATGACCATCCCTAAATGGTGACATGGTTGCTTAAACCCCTTTTGGTTCATGCCTTCAGCTGGAACAGCGTTTGAGAGGGATCGAACATGCACACTTCACTCAGCAGTGGCAACAGTAAGTGAAATGATGCCATGCAAAGGCCACTCTTGAGACAACCCAGATTTTGTTTTTTCCTTCAAACACATGAACATCTAGCCTTTGGGATGGTGTTTCAGCTAGTGGTATATCAGGATTAGAGGATACAGAGGAATATAATAAAAACCAGAAAGGATTTCTAAATCACCATTTCACACAACAGCCTATTGAGAGAGGATATGAAGTCTGACTCACTGTAATCTTCATATATTTAATGCATTTTTCCACACTCCAGTTGGGCTCCATACCAACAGGAAGAAGATTATTTTCCTCAGTGAAGACCATTAACAACTCATATGCAGCAGTTTTTGCCATATGTGGCTTGTCAGCTGACTGCCTTGATCTGTTAACCAGAATGGTGGTGAGGTTCTTTTAGCTTAAATGAGAAGCACATTATTTTAAACTTTTAACAATATTATGGAAAATGATACAGAAGTCATTTGCTGTGAAAGAAATGCTGCCTTGATTCAGTAACATAGTTGTTTAATCATCCCCTACCTAAATATGTTGCTAACTTTTTTCTTTTATTCCTATACGCTTGTGGGGGAGAAAGAGATGTGGGAGGATATTTGCAAGACATAAAAAGCTTCTGAAGTTTCCAATTGGTACCATGAACTGATAAAACCTTGTTTCAATTGGCCAGAAAACAAGACAGGAGAGAAAAGGGGGGAAATGTGTAATAAAGAACAGTTTTTTCTCACTTACTTTCGATCACTGCTTAGTTTGCTGAGAAAAGGGTGAAAAAGTTTCCATCAACATAAAAAAAGCAGATTTCAATGCAGCTTTCTGCAAATCTCAGCACTATCTCTACTGCACTTCCTCCCTGCACTGAATCACCATTTTGCAAATATCCAACTTTGGTTAAACATGAGCAATTAGAGGAAGCACAGCAAAAGAGAAAATCATGATTTCATACCAGACTTATGCAAAGTTATATTTACTGAAATCAATGAAATTATTATTGTTGTGGAATGAGAAAGAAAAGTACATGATGCATGTCTCCAAGCTACTTACATTCTGTGCTCAATCACAGATGGAGATACTGTCCCTGGTATGCAAGACTGTGGCCAAAGCCCAGCAAATTTGTAAATTAATGATGGTTCCCATACTGCACAGACAAGCACATTCTAAGGTATCTGCTGCATTCTGGCCCTTTACTTGATATAGTACTGACTTCACCTTTTTTCACAATACATATAAATTACTGTATTTCAACATGTATTTCTAATCTGTTCATCTCAAGAGTCCCAGAGAGATCTACATGTATCACACCTGCAAGATTGACTTTGTCAAGGAAATAAAAACTTCTGCCAGAAAAGCACCAAGAGCAACAAAAGCATCCATGCAATTGGATGCTTTGGGCCAGAAAAGATCAGTTTCCAGAAAAAAGTGACGGATTAAATAAAACTTTCACTACTTATATGTACTCTCCAGAGTCCTAATCCTACTCTATGAATTCTGTATCTACTTCAGAAGGAAGGTAAATTGAATTATTCCAAACCCAGAATTTAATGGTTTCTGCACTAACAGGAAAGCACAGGAGTTCCTAAACTGTATAAAGATAATGCCAGAAAACAAGTAAAGGAATTTTGGCCATTTTCCTCTCACATTTGAACAGCCAGAAATACAACTTTTACAAACACAGTAAAGGGTCATAAAGAACCATTCCAATTGTGTTTGTTTTGAAGAGAAGCTTGTTTTAAAATAAAACTTAATCATGTACCCAGATGGGGAAAGGTCTAGAACAGGTGACTCCAGGGTTATGCTCCTCACCACTCATGCAGTTTGGGGCAAACTGTTGAACTCTGCAGCACAATCAACATCCCTCACTTTTTATCTGCCTGTGGGGATTTCAAACACAGCTACAAAGCTGAGATATAATAGACAGCATTCTTAGTCCAATGCTGCTTTAGAGAAGTCAAACCTAAATTTAAGATTTAAATGTTTCATTAAGATTCTCCATACCACATTCAAGGGATTGGTCCAGAGATTAGTAAGAAGTATTTTTGCCGCCTTAGATACCAGAACAGATTTGGGTATACCAATTATTTATGTGTGTTGTTCTAACACTTCATTGGCATAGAAAGCCAAACTAACTACCTGCATTTTCCAAGAGTAGCTCTTAGATGGTACCAACAATAACCTTGCTGTATTACCAAATACTGAGCTTCAAAATAAAAAAAGTTAATTCTGGTAATTCTGGGAAGCTGAGGGTCATTATTATATCAAGACTTAAAGAATTTCTTTTATGGTACAGTAAGAACATGGCATATTGTTAGCAAGATGAAATCATCTTAGTGGTAACAGCAGCAGAAGTGAAATCAAGTTAAGATTCTTCCCCTGAAAGAAGATGACTTGACAGAGACAGTAATCAAGAGTTATTTTCTAAATGGATTCACTGATGCTTCCAGAGGCATCAAAAAAGTTTAAGTTATTTAAAATAAAAATTATACTGTTTCATTTATAAGTCTTTTTCTTCTCAGTTGATTGATAATTAAAGTGGATATTATGAGATACACCTAACATACAAGAAGATGTCTTCTGGACTTATTTTTGGAAAGTTTCAAACCTGTTCCTCTTGCTAATAAAACAAATGAAAACAAGATTTCTGTTCCACTAAAACAGTATGAAGATCTATTTTCATTTTGACTGAATATTCAGGTAACACCAAAGAAATTATTTCAGTTTGACTGAAAAAAATTAGCCAACAACTGGAGGCCACCTTCTACAATGGTTCAAAATTTCCTTTCCTCTCCTTTCTGATGGATTGATGCTGACACACTTTGAACCCATTTAGAATTGCCTTCTTTTGTCCCTACACGGTTGAGCAGCTTCAGCTATAGTAGCTCTCAGGTTCTGAGCTGGAATGGGCAGCAGGGAAAGGCAGAATACTATCTTGATCATGCAAACAAAAGCATGTTTAAGTAAGATATGATCAGTACTGTAAAAATGGAAAAATTTGAGCCAGAGGTGGCAATATTTTTACAAGTTATCAGCTTCCAAAAGGGAAATGCCATCCTGAGGTCTCATATTAGACAAAGAGCCTGATAAAAAACCAATGCTTAAGAGCTGCCTGGAATTACGAAGCCTCCAAACCTTTATGCGATACTGTTGCAGTATTTGTAAGATCTGATTCACTGATTCCAAGTGCAACTCCCTTCTGCTTCAACTCACCCGCTGAAAACATATCCCCATGACAACCCAGGAGCCGAGGAAGAGAGCACAACACCCAACCTACTGCCAAGCACTGCCAGAGCCCTCCTCCAAATCGGGAATGCGCCAACACATGAGCATGTTTCTCTCACTGCTATGGGGCCTGGACATGTGTGTGTCGCTCTGGATTAGAAAATGAAAATGAGAATGGCAATTAGGTACATGCCAACAACCTTAACACTCAGCTAACTTTTTAAACTAAATAATGAGAATACCACCTAATATATTATTTGTGAGTACAGGCTGGGAAAAAGAGGCTATTTAGTTGCCCAAAAGTCTATCTCCTGCTTCAGCAAAAGCAGTGACCAACTCAAACCTGCAGTATGAGTCCATTACCTCTTAGACCAGAAGTTGGTTTTCCTCCTTGACAATATGCAAAAGAAGTCTGTTAATGGTCAGGTTTGAGTTGAACAAAACATCAGTTCTACAACTGCATTTGTCCAGACCAACATTACAGACAGATTATATTAATTTCACCACTAAAAGCAAAATAATTAGCTACATTTATCACAAGTGACATCAAGCACTGTGTATCTCAGCAGTTGTACTGCTCGTTCAATTATTCTGCCTCGGTCTGTTACATAAGCTCTACTTTGCAGCTCCAGGTGATACAGGGAAAAACAAACTCATATCACTTTTGCAGTCTACATTGTAGCACAGAGACAGAGAAAAGGATGTTGGGAAAAATCAGGAGAATCACCCACTATCCTATTTTGCAGTAGTTCCACTTCAGTAATTTCATAAACATAGTCTCATGATCCACTTTGGGCAAGGACTAAACAGGTCTGGCAATACGAGTTACCCAAGCATTGAAATAAATGATCACTGGTTAAAATAAAATATGATTGCAGCAAGCTCAGGGTAGTTGGTACTTGCGTACACTATTTCATTCTCACCAAATATGATAATTAACTCATATGGTGAAATCCCAGCTGAAAAGAAACCCAGAGCAATACCTCATTACCTTGAGGCCATGGTGACCTCTAATTCTCCTAAAGAGACTGCAAAAATCCTGTTCAAACAGAGTCCCTTTATTACAAAATTATGGTGAGTACATACAGCTTGCCACATTTTTTCCTGACTATTGTTTCCAGAAATTGGTTCTGGAAAATAAATCCTACCAACGCAGTCTTCAGGGGCTGGCAGGCTCACAATTCAACTCTTCCCAGAAAGCATAAAATCACAGTCAGCAGAGTTCAGCTGGCACTTAGTGTCAGCTAGGCAAAGACAAAGCTGTTGGTCAAGTATTGCATAGCTATCACTATCTAGCTCTTGAAAAATTTCTCATGTTTAAAACTAGAATGCAAGATTGAAACTTGGTATTTTTTAATCATCCCTCCTGGCAATTTATTCTTGTTTGTATGCATCATAGTCCCTATTATTTCTTAATTTGATAAGTAAGTTTGCAGTATTCATAAATTCGTACCAATTATACAGTGGAATCAATAGCAACAACAGTTCTCACTGGGAAATTAGGCTCTAACTCTTTGACAACTTCCATACCCTTTACTCCTTTCTTGCCTAAATGCATATTCGTCACCTGGCACGTGAGTCAAAGCCACCTGCAAGAAGAGGCTGACAAAGCTGGTTAGTGCAATTTAGAGTGACACTGCTGTGCGTGTGCTCTTCACAGGCCTTTTAGGACAAACCAGCTTAGAAGTTAACAGGCTCCTCAAGGCACCTCCCAGGAAACAGCACTTGGATGGCACCCACAGCATACCTGCCACATTCTGGGAGCTGCCCCTGCTCCAGGCTATTGTCAGGACCTGGCATCCACGCTCAGGGAGAGCCTACACACTACCTGCACTCAGCAGCCTGCAAATCCCATCTGTCCCTTTGACAGGCAATTTCACATTCTTTCTAGGAAGGATTTCAGGACAACTGCCAAAGCACACTTCTTGCATCGTTTCTGTCTCATGCTGTCAACCACAAGGACACGCGGGATGGCTGGAGATGGGGACCTACCACAGAGCAAGTACAACTATCTGGGATTTCACAGTGGACATGCAACCAGTGCAGGACACAGAGGCAAGAAGCCACCCAGGGAGCCAATACTGCTCCTCACAAGAGTGAGGAGTTGGTGCCACCATCTCACACTGTGTATCCATCCTGCCCTGTCAAGTGCCACAGCCTGCCTGTATGGGCTGCTTGGAATGCAGCACCAAGTGCATTCTGGGGTGAAAGTCTAATTTTTCAAGGCAGATTAGACACACAAGGACTCACGTTAATTACAGATTCTGGGCACTAATCCATGAAGACAGGTGCAGAAATCACAGGTTTACTGCTGCTTCGAGACTTTTGCGATGGCAAGCCAGAATCAGCGCATATCCCATCCCAGGGATACAAGCCCCTCTGTGCCTAAACAAGAGTGAAGCAGCACAAAATAAGAAACATTCACATGTGAGTGCTGCTCAGAACTTAACTCAGAGAAATGCTGCTGGCTGTGTTGCCAACAAACCCTTCTTCTGGCCTTTCTCGGACTTTGCATCTGCTACATATATTCATTTTATCAAAGAAATGAGAGGTTTACCATTGAAATGACCAATCTAAGCACAGACTTTTTTTTAGAGGAAGTTTCTATTAGCTCCTTTTAAAGAGTTAGAACAGGCAAAGACAGAATTTATACTGAGTTTCATTAGTGTGCTGCAAGAAAATATCTTCAAACATAAACAACAACAATGTTCTTTGTAAGAAGCTGCTTAGCATTGCACTCTACCTGCTAAAGCACGGAGAACTTGTCTGAAAAGCTTACTGAGTTCATTCCTATCACTGGCACCTGCACTGGGGGGACTGGGGAAAATCTGAGAAGACCCTGTGACAGCTTTCCTGCTTTTACTGAGACAGAGAGACACAACTTTAAGGCCCTCGTTCTGCCTGAGTAAACACAACTCCCCCTAGAGCCAAAAAAATCTAACTTGGATCATGAGGCAGAGGCATTGCTGCTACTGAGGATGTTTCTCTGCTCCAGCAGCTGAACTCAGTGCCATATTCCCAGCTTTGCCAGCTCAGAAAATACCATCAGTTTCAGGTCTCCAACTGATGCCCCGGCAGACACACGGAATTCCCACAGGTACTCAAAGGGACAAAACCAGGTACCAGTGGAAACACAGTTTACTATTATCGAATCCCTTTTCTCTTCCTCCTGATGAACAGGAGAAACCCTGGAAGTACCTTCAAAACAGGATCAGCAAACAGACTGGAACTTTATAACTTCTCATACACCTTTCCCTCAACCAGTCCCCTAAACTTGTTTTCCATTATGTAAATAATTTACAAAATTCAGTAACATTCAGAACAGTTTTTTCAACTGGTCAGAATTAGTATTAACTTGAAAAAGTCTGCTGTCACAATGATTTCACTTCTGTACTCTAAATAACGGCAAACCCCTAAGCCTCTCTGGTTTCAAGAGCTTAGTTTGATTTATCTAGGGCAAATTTAGTGTAATTTGGAACCTAAAAGGCATTCTGAACCCAGCATTTTCACTAGTATTTCAAAAGCATGGATGAAAAGTGCAAACACACAAGACAAATACAAGCTCAAGTACAAAAAAACTAAACTGTACACAACCACTACAATTCAAGCATAAACAATCCATTGTGCTGCAGCATCTCCAAGTGCAATCTTTTCTTTGCAGGAAATTATGTAACTTTTCTTCATCCAAAACATATCACCTACCCCTCTTTCACCTGACCATGCCCAGTGCACTGCAGCTACAGAGTTTACACAAACCTCACAAGTCATCATAAAGTACCAATTATACTGTTGTCTTTTTTATTTCCTCTGTTCCAGTACTTCCCATTTTTTAGGAGATGGGCCAGAGGCTCTTCAAAAGGATCTAGTTACTTAACAACAAGTCAGGAAGAGATACAGATGGCCTTCAGTGATTTTTTGTGTTCAAGGGATGCCAGCTCGGAGAGCAATTGTGAACGGTTGAAAGACTAATACACCAATAACCCTTAAATGATTTTGTTTACCAGTAATGAAATGCATTTAGCTTTCCAAAGCTGAAATGCCAAAGATGCAAATGTTCATTAAAATCTAAAGGCACTATAATCAATACAAGATGCAACACTAGTTAAATTAGCACAGTCTGGAGCTTAGAAGGAGAAAAAGATCCACAAATCTGCATTTTGTTTAAACTGCATTCCATGTTAAATTCTGCTGCTTACAAGCCAAACACTGTGTGCCTCATTGACACTAAATTGTCCCAATGAAGTCAATAAAAATATTGCTGTTATAAAAATAATTTTGCTCTATATTTACAGATAACTTCATCCAGGGATTTTTTTTCTTTAAATGTGACATGAAAATGTAAATCAAGCAGTGGGCTGGTGCCTGCCACATAGCTGAAATGAAGACAACCAAGGCAGATTTAACTTTGAATGCCAAGAAATCAGGATGCCTTCTGCAGATTTGAGAAAACACAATATCGAAATACCAGTACGACTTACCTAGTAAGTAACTGGTACGTCAAGACATTGTAGGCAGTGAGGATGCCACGGTAGTGTTCAGGAACATCCCTACTACAAGCACCTGTAGGGACATTTAGTGGCTAAAGCCTCATATATTTCTGTGCAACATGTAAAGCAGTCCCAGTGCAGGCCTTATGAGAGTCAGAACAACTGTACTGAGGCCCAGACAAGGATGGTCTCTCCAACCAGTACATAAGTATGTAAATAGCTTGTAAGAAACTTCTATTCCTACAATGACAAAATACAACCCTACAAGCTGAAAGAGCTATGAAATTCACTTTAATTGCACTGAAGGCAACATCAGTAACCCTCTTAACACCATTAACTGGTCAAAGACATTTGGGTGTGTGACTAGAATGGACACCAGACTGGAGCACCCCTGGGATGAGAAAAAGGGCTCCCCAGACATCCCTGTTGCTGTCTCTGTCCACAGCAATGGCGCTGACAACTCCTGCAGAGAGCACCCAACATGGCCCACCTTGGGTGGCATCCCAGATGGATGGGCCTTTCTAGCTGTACGTTGACCAAAACAGGTCTCAGAAAGTTTGGAACTGGAATTCCTTTTCTTTTCTGGACATGTTAGGAACTCAGTAATAGAAGAACATACCAGGAAATGGCCCAAAAGGCAGGTCAGTCATTTAAAAATAAACTTATTTTCCCTTCCAATTACCAAGTCTTGTAAGAGAATCAGCTATGATGCATTCCTACATCGTAACAGTGTCTGTGATGCATGTACCCACAGACTTTCAGTCTGGAGTTGGACAGTTGTCAAATCTGTAAAGTAGCTTTTAGAACTGAAAGGTCCCTGAAGTCTGAAGTAAAAAGACTCATTCTGACTATAACAAACAAATCTTATTCCAACTGTAACAAAGGAATCCATTCTTTCCCGCATGAAAAGCCATGTACTTTAAAAAAAAATCCTTTTCTACATTGTTGGTTATATATACAGTACGTAAAATAACTTTAGCTAAAATACATTTATCAGGTTACTTGGATTTCTAGAACACATAAAAATTCTAGTTGGATTTCATGTCCCATTTTCCCATTGTTTAGCAACAGAAAGAGTCACTAAGTCAATCCATCTGAGGCCTGATCAGAAACCTTGTTAAAATCAATAGTGAGATTCTCTGGTTAGGATGTTTCAGTTTTGTCAAACGAATCCATCTCATTAATCCGGTTTTCACTCCTAGACAATGGATAGAGACAGACACTCTTGGGCTACAATTCACTTGACCTTCAGATGTCTAAAAACAGGATCAGGTGAATTGTGTCCAAGAAAAAGCTATACTTCTCCCTTGATTACATACGGATCCAAGTAGGATTTGATCAGAGGTAGACACCTAACCTGCTATCTAACCTTACACAAGGTGATTCACAGCTTAAGTGTCTTTGGCAGAGTCTACCCAAGACCTCTGTGCAGCCATTAGCCAAAACAAACCAGTATTCTTCATTCAATTGCCAGGACCCATCATTGATGACCATCTTACTGACTGGTAGAATAAGAACTAATTGTACTCTTTCAGCTCTACTGCTACACTAGGGCTGAACTATCACAACCAGCTTAGAACCATATAGTGTTTTGTTCTAAGGAAAGGCTCTTTTGTATTCTATGTTCACATTTCAAAACATTATACACAAGAGAAATTCCAAAATAGAAACATTTTGTTCCAATAACTTTTTTTTTAATTAAATTCTACATGAACTACAATCTTTAATGTGTTGGAGGAAAAATTTCTGTATGAGTAGCAGGAATGCATGAAAATCCCAGCTAGTGACAAACCACACTGTAGTGACTTCACTCCTGTGATCTGGGTGACCTTATAGAATAAGAAGGCTGTTTTCAACAAGACAAGAAAACAGGTAACCCCCAAAGTTAAAGCAACCTGCTTACATTTTGCTCAGAGACGCACCAGAAGCTACACAATGAGACCTCTTGGTTAGACATGACTTCCCTAAAAGGTAACCCTGCAGGTGTTTGTTGGTGAGTCCTACAGATGAGTATTCTCATCTCATTCTGAAATAAACACGTGACACTGAGCAGAACCATGCAGGGTTAAACCTGGCACACAGCACTGGTACAGCAGGCAGGAATACACGAGTAGCAGTTGAGGGAGCTGGGGGTGTTAAGCCTGGAGAAAAAGAAGGTTCAGGGGAGATGTCACTTCCTACAACTACCTGAAAGGAGGTTGCAGCCAGGTGGGGGTCAGGCTCTTCTCCCAAGTAACAAGTGAAAGGATGAGAGGAAAGGGCCTCAAGTTGTGCCAGGGGAGACTTAGGTTGGATATCAGGAAAAATTTCTTCACCAAAACTGTTGTCAAACATTAGAACAGGCTGCCCAGGGAAGTGGTGGAGTCACCAGCCCTGGAAGTCCTTAAAAGACCTATAGATGTGTCATTTTGGGACATCAGTTTGTGGTGGAACTTGGCAGTGCAGGGTCCACAGTAGGACTTAGTGATCCTAGAGGTCTTTTCCAACCTGAATGATTCTATGTTTCTGTCATTCTAAGATACGTGAGACACAGAGCTGGTGAAATAAATACAGAATACAGCAGTGAAATCTGATCAAGTTTGGCACACTATTGATTAACAGGGGCAACATGAGAACAGCAGAATCCTAAACAGTGGGTTCATTTCACCAGCAGTATTAATAAATGCATTCCAATTTTCTTATCAATCCTTTCTACAGTGTTACATACCATCAGCTTTTACTGGTTTTCAAGTCTAAATGAAAAATTATTACATAATTGATACAGTTTGCTTTTACACAGATAGCTTCATATAAAGACCCTAGTTATCAGGCAGTATCTGTATAGAGAATATTCCCTCCACAAGCTTATACCATTATGCTTCTGACAGCCAACAGGGCAGTCAGTATACAGTATATTTACAAGTACTCTTAGAAAACAGGTGAAAGGATGCACACAGGTTAGATAAACCGAACAGTTCAACAAAAACCACAGGTATCATTTTCCATTTCATTCTTTCTAAATTAATAGCTGAAAGATGTTCAGCATCTGCATTTCTTATCAACAGCAGTGGAGCTGCTTTTTGAGTGCACTCAAAAGACATTTATCACTGGTACAATAAGGAGGATATTATTTGCATGATGACCTGGAGAGGTCTTATCCTGCAAGATGCCAAGTGCTTCCTGTGGTTTGAAAGTGACTCTTGTGTAGCCACGAGATCTATCAACACTACAACACACACACACCTTCCTTACCCTGCTTTCCTCTCTGCAATGTCTGCTTGCCAGGACATTTTTTTGAGACTGGAATACAAAGTCTTTGGGGCAAAAAGTGGGATTTTTTATCATAAACTGGAGAAATTGAGCTTGACACTGAGTGTATTAAACAAAAAGACCAGCACTGCACAATTATATAGTTCCTATAGGAGAGATTAATTGGAACCATTGACTGGGCTCCATCTGTCTCACCTCAACCATCACTGAGGTGGCTCAAACCAGACATATCATTTTATTTTTGATCCTAACTGTTCATACCTGGGGGAGATGCATCTCATGTACCAGCTTCTACTTCTCACATCTATTTATACTGTAAACTCCTATGACAGCTACTGCCTCTTATTTTCCATACACTCAAGAGCAGTGGTGTGAACTATATACTACTGTAATTAAAGGATCTTACACCATTTGTTATCTCCAAATCATAAAAATGGGCAAGGTGGCTCAGCAAGACTGGATCTCTCATACACCTATGCCAATATACTCCTACAGAGTAAATGGCCTAGATAAAACTATAAAACCTGTACTAAAAAGAGCAGGGGGAAGTAAGGAGGATGACAATGCAGTCACTAGTCAACCTGAAAGTTCCCTTAAGGAAATCACTGACACTGGTGGTGAGAAATACTACTCTGTTTCAAATATCCTGACAGAGGTAAAAGGAAGCCAAAGTTTTTTCTCTTTAATTTACATTCTCAAATTGTACATAAAACTTGAGAAAACTGGAATATTTTTTCTGTTGGCTAGGAACACATCCATCACCATGCACCAGGTTTTGATAGCATTAAAACAACAGGTCTTGCATTGGCTTGAATATATTATAAAGTAATGCTCCACTTAAGTAATGAAGTGTTGTAATACCCCTGGCAAAACACTAATCTATGCAGTGAAAGCCAAGCAAGAAGAAAAATGTGTCTTGCCACATAGTAAATAAATTTCAAGTGTTTAGTAAACCTTCAAAAACAACATGATTTGAACACCAAGAGAAATGTGCAACAATGAATAAACACAGAGAAATGGCAGGTTGAGGAAGCACATCCCACCTTAGAGCAGAGGGCTCACCCAGTACAAAGACATCAGCTACATGACATTTCAACATTCCAGGACTGATGGTTGGGATTCAAACAGCACATGAGGAACTGAATCTTCTCTGTTTTTGCAGGCCCTCAGCCTGATGTAAAGAGGACTAGATTGAACTCAAGAGCTTACTTTCTCCTGCATGTATATAAAGTCCTGGAATCTCCTGCCATGAGTAGTGTGGGGTGGGGTAGACAAAACAAGCCAAGGAAAGTGAAGACAAGCTTGCTGAGTGGTCCAGTGGAAGAGAGAAGAGGCTTGCACCAAAGCCTACTGCTCAGCCACCTTCAAATGTAGAAGATATCCTATTTCCTGAAAGAGATCTAGTCAAACAAGCTTGTTAAAACACAAGAGCCCCTTCTGACTGTGGACATAATACGGATGGCAAATATGGCACAGTTAACTATACATAACTGCAAAATCAGGAATTTAATTGCCCCAGTGATCAGAGTTAAAAATTACTCCTTACAAAACATGTTTCGGCTTCCATTGTGTGGATCCAGACAGGCCTTATCTGTGAAAATCTCTAACAACTCAATTACCAAAGCCACAGAGCCAGACTAGCTTCTCAGCTGTACTGTCCGGCCTCAGACTATACCCTTATGCCAATATGCAAACTGACTGTTCCATCACCAAGGATACAGAAATGCCAAATGGCAAGTTAACAATAAAGAGAATTAGAATTACATACATTAATATGCTAGTACAGTACACATTGCTATCCCCCAGGTACATTGGCAACTGTATATGTGAGGGGTTTTAGACGCTTCTTTTTCCATGATTGGAAGGTCAGAAAAAATACATTGGGACATAAATTGTCATCTGTCTTACATGACAGTGAGGTTATTCGGACTTCTCAAATACAGTTCTTACTAAAATACGTTTCCATAAAAACATACATAATGACAACTCCTGTGTGTACTTAAATAAAACACAACTACAAGCAAACTGTATACCGGGGATTCTGTGAAGAGCTTTTACCACCATTTATGGTATTATGTATTTCTTCATCTCACAACTACAAAATCCATGAGAAGGAGAAAGACATATCTAGGTCCTGCTACTAAAATTATCTATTAGGATAAAACAACTCTGATCTCAGGGTGTATTTTCTGACTTGCCTTTAGCTATGACATTCTTTCTAAGGAAAAAAAAAACTAAGGAAGCCTGACCTAAAGCTGCATGCAAAGTTGTGAGCTGTGCTGCCTCATCTCTTTCCTTCAAACATTGACCAGGAAAAGGAGCAGGTACTCAAGCCACATTTCCATTTGTTTGACTCTATTGCTGCAATACAAACTTTCATGCCTCTGCTTGAGGAGCTCTGACCATTCTCCCCACGTATAATTACCACTTACTTTCTAGATCACTAATTAGGTTTTGCAACACTGTTTGTAGAAAAAGCACTGCCAAGATCAATAACTTTCCAGATCTCATGGTTTTTTCATACTTGAACTTTATTTAATCAAGGTTTTCTAAGCTTTATTTTGAAACCATTTCCCTGAGAATGCATCTAAAATGTTGTTCAAAGAAATTCTGAATTCTTCCAAAAGTTTAATAAAATACAATAAGCCAATTCTCTTTCTTTAAATAGTGTGAAACCAAGGGAGGATAAGCTTACCTCCGGATGCACAGATTCCAAAACAGTTTATGCCCAGCATAAAGTGAAAGATGGGAGATTAAAATATATACACTTTAGATATATATACATATAACTAGAAACTTCATGAATATTTACAACAAAGGATTCTAAATAATTATCAAATGTCCTGTTCTAAAAATATAGTATTTATTCTGATGTGTCCAATGGTTATAGTTTGTGTCATAAATTGTTGTAAGCAACTTAATTAAATATACAGTATTACTTGAGTGAGATAGTTTATGTTCATTCTAAAATTAAATATACTGCAGCTGTTAGTGCACTGGTTACATTTTTGAGACCATACTCCCCTTTTCAGCATAAAACAGTAAATGCATGAGAGCATTTTCTGCTGTCTTCCAGCCCTGGGAACACCAATGCCTACATTTCACTTAAGCACAGGCAGTCTCATTTCAACCAGTGGGAATACTCACATGTTTAAATTTAAGCAGATTCATGGCTTAGTTGTTCACATGTTATAGTAAGAACATAAATCAAATCCCACTAAAAAATCCAGTTAAATTTTTCACTTCTGCCAGATCTGGATGTTGTTGTAGCCTGCTGGTCACAACCTTGAACTTAACTCGCACTTGATACCATCGCTTTTAGGTCCAAGACTTGTTTCAGATGCACAAAATTGTTCCAATGTGTTGTATGGAAAAAAGTCAATGTCTTCCTTGCAAACATTGTTATTTAAATGCTGTAGTGAACATATTCATAAAGCTTATTACAAGGACCCACTCTGTTAATAACTACAATTAGAGAAAGAAAATAGAGGTCAGGAGCAACTAGCCAAGGAATTTAAGAAGTGTTTAAAACAGGCGAAGATTGAGCACAACAAACCATCTCATTGGGAACACACCAGCACTTGTGACTGAAAGGACACCTCCATCTCTATCACAGCTACTATGGTATTTATTAACAGTAAATACGCAACACATGTAAGGAAAGACTTGCTCAAATTCTGAGCCACTACCCGCAATAGGCAAAAAAACCCAAAAAACAACAAAACACTTGACCCTTTAAGGAGCACCTAAAAGCCCTCTATTCTGGAGAACAACCAGTCCTGAAGAAGGTAGAACTGTAACACTTCCCAGAAAACACTGAGAGAGCAGTAGTTATAAGCCAAAATAAAATTAAAGTCATTCTTCCCTCAATTCTGGACTCCCAGGGAAGTACCTCTGTCAACATATCTGGGTATCCCATTCTCGAGGTGGCTTGTATGAAACAAAAACACCAGATACATATGAATCAAATTCATCTTTTAATTTCTTACCATGAAACATTGTTTTGTTTTTAAATAAAGTAACCCTTCAGTGCATAGTTACACAATAATACTTAAAACCCAGATAAGATTTTCAGCTGGAATATATTTTCACTCAGTAAGAACTACACTAATCACTGTAATTAAGTCTCTATTTAAATAATTATTTCCGTATTAAAACTGTTTTCCACAGCCTTAGTTTTAATGTTATTAATCCACTGTGAAGTTCCTTTTATTAAGCAAGAACAAAACTTCTGTTGAGAAACTTCTTAATTACACAGTAGACATTTGTTTCTAATACTGACGTTTAAATTCTTAGCAAGAAAATCTGTTTCATTGACTTTGGATACCAAGGAGACTTTTGACACTGCTACTTTGCTTTGCAGAACACAGAGAATTCAATTCTCATTACAGCCACCTGCACTGGAATAATCCAAAGTAAACGTGTTGTCCTGTACAAATGTAAATAATGAAAGAATGGCCACAATTTTGCATTTCTTCATAGAAAACACTGTGTGGCTCTGCTGTGGCCACAGCAATGCATCATATGCACATCCATGCTGAAAACGCAAGACCAAGTTTCCCCCTCAGCGCCACAAAATTACCTGAGGAGCAACACACGAAGTCTGTTGAAAATCATCACCATGGATCTTTCTTGTCCTCCTGTGACTGATCTAAGTTATAACAGACAACATAATTTTAAAATTGTAACTAAGACCAAGAAGGAGGCAGCAATGAGAAACCATTTTGCTATCTGAGTTATTGACTTTTAATTTCCAACCCAGTCTTGATTTAAAGGAGTATATTCCTTAAATATGGATCAGTTCGGTCTGTAGCTATGTTCATATTACAAGATTACTGCAATAAGATTTTCCATATTGAATTTTACCTTCCCTGAATCAAAATTCATTAGCCAGATTCTAAGCAGCATCCAGATTCAGAGGTTATGAAGATTTAAATGCTGTATGTGGACCCTGTTGAAGTCTTTTGGTTAACTGACTCCTTTTCTCTTGCAGTGCATCACAATTTTAGACACATTATCTTCAGTAAATTTTTCCATTTCCAAAGTGCAGCAACAAGTAATATTCAAAAGACTAAACTCTTTATGCCTCCCTAAGTTACAACTTTAAAATACAAGAACTACTTACTTATATTACCTTTGGTTGCAGCTTCTGATTTCTGTCTCTTGACCTCTATTGCATAATCAAAAGGCAGAAGACAGCAATATTTTTAATATAGCATATTTACACCACTATTTACATCCCCAAGTTATTGAAAATGTCTTTATTAAGTGTGAAATGCCATTCAGAAAGAATTAGAACATAATTTTCTAGTGGGAGCGCAATATGTAAAAGGGTGATGAAAAGCAGAAGGAACATTTGTTTTATTATAGCTGCCATTAACATTCAGGTGTAGTCACAACCTGCTTCATTGTGTGTTGTGAGTAAACTAACCCCTGAGCTCCTGTTACAATCAGGCTTGCACAGGGCAAAGCAGGAGGCTCAAAGAACTTTAAACATTAAGGAAAAGTGAGCTTGACAGACACCCAGCACTTCCACAAAATCCAAGATGAATTCCTCCTTTGGGAATGTTACACAGAATTTGCCTGCCTGTATGGACTACATTCCTAACACTTGGGGGAAAATAAATGAACTATTAAACTATGGCAGCCCAGTGCTAGTTGAAAATGAGGTTAGTTCAATGTAAAAACTAGTTTGCAATATCTTTGGTTATAATTACAGAAGAGGAGGAATAGAACAGAACAGAAAACAATAGTTCATTTGGAAGGGACCTACAGCAATCATCTAGGCCAACTGCAATATGCCAGTTTTTCCAGCAGACCTGGAAACTGAAGGTATTTGGTAGATGACACATCAGTCATTAAACTTTGCACACCACAAAAGAAACAGCACCATTTTCCTTTAATAAAAATTCTTTTTCATCATGCTGACTCATTTTAGACTTCAGCAACTTGCCTCCTCACTTTCAACATACCTAGTAATGTCCAATTTCACTTTCAAAAAGCAGTCCAATATGATGAACCTCCACAAAAAAGGTACTTGAAACAGAAATCTCCAGTTGCGTTGGAATCATCACCATTTCAATAACAGAATGATCCTTGCAGGGAGGAACACAGCAGGGGTTCGAGTCCTCACACTGCACAGGAGCCTCCAGAACAGCAACCTCCAGGCTTCAGACTGCTCTGTTGTATTGACAGTGTTTCATTAATAAAGCCTTATCACCTCTAATTAAAAGTGTTAATAACGAGTCAGAAGGAAAAGAGAGAAAACTTTGAGAAAATGGTATCATTCAGGTGTTACTGAGTGAGAAATTGATCACTTGTGTGACATACAAAGTCATGGGGGGGGGGGTAACAACAGTAAAACTGTTACTCCTATATTCAGATACCTCCAAATCCAATCTGTAAATCCCAAAACAGAAACAGTCACGGATCTGCCGAATTTGGCTTTGCCAACGTGGGGAGTGACATCAGTGTGATTCACAGTGCACAAGCTAAAGAGGCAGCAAAGCAGCTCAGAAACAGAGAAAGAGGGAAAGAGCAGCCATTCAGTAATCTGTGCCTGCTCCACAGAAATCATTTACACCTTTATGTTCCTGTGCTTTCATTTTCAAATGAAGAGGACATGCTATACTTAGCTGAAATCTTTTCTTGTGACACATTTTAAAGTCTTAGTGGCAACCTATATGGAAAAGCAGTGCAATTAGGAGTTCAAAATCTAATTGCAAAGGGTCTGTGAAAATACACAATCACGAAATTGCATATTATAGATAAATACATCTGGTTTAGAAAATCCAGTTGGCTCATGTTAACCTTGTGAACTGATCCTATACAGAATTAATCTTGCTGCTTAATCCCAAGCTTCAAAACAATCTTGAAAACATAACAGGTCCTTTTCAAGATACTGTATTTTCATATTATATGGAAGCAGTAACCAAAGCTATCTCACAAAAACAGTTTTCCTGATGTATATACATTGTACAAAAAAGGTTCTCCTGATTGTACTGACATTGACATGATCCAATTTTTCCTATAATATGTAACCCTAATAATAATGGTGTAATTCCACCTCTGGTAACACCCTCACGAACCATGTTTTTCTTTTAGTCTTCTATTGTGCCATTTACACTCCCTGGACTCAATACAAAAACTCTACTATTAATTAAACGGGAAAAAAATTGCAACATAGTCACTGGTTATTTATTAGGAGAAAGCAGCAGCAGTGTTAAATTAAAAAAATAAGATCCAGTGACCATGGCTAATGTGCCTATTACAATGCACACATCACTAAAACTGTGTCCATTGCAACAGGTGAGCCATATGAAGTCGAGCACCAACTCAAATCAACACAGGAGAATGCTACCTTGAACATTCCTCTGTATCACAGCAGTAAATAACCTCAGATGTAGCCCTCACTGACAAATGATGGAAGCAGGCTAGCTGGAAGAAATTAAAAAGTATAAAACCTGAAAAGACAACAGATACAGCTCAAACATTCTTTTTCCCACCATTCTACAGTAAGGTAAATGCAAGTACTACACAAACCAGCAGACTCAGCTAACCCTGATAAAATCACATTTGGGGGGCTGTTGCTGGGAGGATGATGAGAGGCTGGAAAAAGAGAGTTATCCTTCCCCTCCCAGACTTTCATAAGTTTTTCCGTTCCAAGTCAAAACCAAAAACTAGGACAGTTATATTTGCTTATGATCAGATAACCATAAACTAAGATTCTTTTGGTATAACAAATATTCCATCAAATATGAGGTTTCTTTGTTTTGCTGAGATCGTGAATACATTTTCAACTTTTGCAAACCCTTAACACCAAAATACCCTTCTCCATATAAGCCTGGATATTTTTAATAGGAAACAAAATCATATGAATCTGCTCTTAAATGTAGTTTCCTGATCTCCTGTTCTCATTTTATTCAGTTATTCTGGAGTCAGAACAGAAATAGCTAAGAGTACATATCTCAATTTTTTAACCTCTGAAATATTTTGTAGCTGCATTAATTTCTCACTCCACCTCTTCACATATCAAAGTGACTGTAAAAAGCTGAAACAATATACAGGAAATCAGTAATATTTTAATTTGCTATTTTTCAAATGAAGCTTGAATCCTTAAGATACATGTACCAAGTGTCTCCAGCCGTACAATTCTCCTGGCTATGCACTGCTTTTTCCTTATTCCTAGATATTGCTGCCTACTGAGATACTTCATTTGAATGCTGAAAAGTAGTTAAAAGGCAAAACCCCAAAAATTATGAATCTACTCTCAGAGGGATAGAAAGTCAATGCAAAAACTGGAGCTGCCCCGTTGCCTGGAATATAATTTTTCTTAAGAACTACTTACAAGAGTTTACAGGAATTTCACCTAATTATTTACAGGAATGAATGAACTGTTACACAGGATAAAGCCAAATGTCCATCTGATTGAGAGCATTTTCTCTAGCAGTTCATATATTATTTAACTTTCTGAACTTTCTTCTCTCTTGTAAACACAGAAAACTCATGGGGATTCACAGAAATTGTCATTCAGCAGGTTAAAAAAAATCAAAACAAAAGGAAGGCCCTTTCCACATAAACAAAACCATTAAATTGTGAAACTCTACACTGCAGGGGCCAAAAGTATAAATGGTTTTATGGAAAAAATTTAGGGGAAATAAGTTCATCACTGACTATTGAACAAGATGACCAAGCCAACAGTGCAGCTCGGACAGCATCCGGCTGCCAACTGCGGGAAGTTCAGGGGATTCACCAGGGAAAGCGCTGGCCTTGCTTACCCCTTCCTAACTATCTGTGCTGGCCAGGAACATGCTGGGCTTGTCAGATCCAATATAGCTCTTCCTATGACTGAAAACAGCAACAAAGAGGCTCCAGCTCAAAGCACTGAAAACTTACTTCATTTTATTCAGCCCTGGGCCACAATTTTTCCCCATGCATCCTTAATAGGTATTAGCCAGTGTGGTGATATGTGAGCAACAAAGGGGTTAAAAAGTACTACCTGGTCTTTCACAAGGCTCTGCAGTCAAACCATTTCTTTAAGTAGAAAACCACCTAATGGATATAGATTCAAAAATATTTCTGTGGGTGGAGCACTTTCCTAATTTTGGGCAGTGAAAGACAATTCACATCCTGAAACACAGGAAATAATTTTCCCTACACCTACTTAAGTTGACTTTATTAAACTTTTATGAACACCTCCTAAAGTAATGGACAATAAATACTTTTAGGGGTGCCCATGCAAATAGGCTGTCCCAAGCTATGCTGCCAAGTGACTTACTAATATCCTTGCAACTGTTTTGCTCAGAGAAGATCTAAATGAATGCTACATTCCCATGGACCAGCATCTAGTACCACTCACATCAGCTCTTCATATCAATTCACTGAATCACAAGAGTTGGGGTCAGCAGGGACTTCTGGGGATCATCTAGTCCCAATCTGTACCCAAAGCAGGGTCACACAGAGGCTATTGCTCAGGGCCATGACCAGTTGGGTTTGGAATAGCCCTAAGGATGGAGACTTTCCCGCTTTGTTTATTCTGCTTTAGCAGAATTTCCTGTATTGCAGTTTGTACCACTGCCTCTTGTCCTATCATTGGATTACCTGAGAAGAAGACACTGGCTTCAGCTTCTTTACTCCTCCGTCAGCTTTTTATACATATTGTTAAGACTCACTACCTCCAGCTCCCTTAGACCCTTCTTATATGATTCAAATTACTTAATTGTCATCATGGTCTTTCATGCATGTTCATGTCCTTTCTGTACTGGGGAGCCCAGCGCTGCAGCGAGCACTCCACAGTCCCTCTTCCTAGTACAGCCTCACCTTCCTCACTTCACAGACAGAAGGCAATATTCAGAAAGCCTGAAATTATATAAAAATACAGCTCACTGTCTGATCCTGGACCAAAAAGACAGTGGTCTTAGGTGCCTGTCTCAACATGTGATCACCGCAGTTTGTATGGCCATCTCAGGCCCCAGCCAATACTGCTAAGGCTGAGCAGCTGCAAAGCAGTGAGGCTGTAAAGGAGGAAGGGAGCAGCAAACTCTTTCTCAGGCAGAAAGCTTACAACAGGTCTCATAAGGTATTTAAAACTCCAGACGATCTATTAAGGTAAAAATCAAACACCAGCAACAACTTTTAGCATTCCCAGAAGACAGATATTCAACACAGAAAGACGAAATTACTGCTATATGATATTTTACTCCTCCCATAAACTATTTATAATGTAGCCCTAAAATACCACACAATCTCAAAACACACCAGTCCTTTCACAAAAGCAATTAAATAAATAAAATATAAACCAACTCAGTACCCTCCAGGCACTCACACCAGAAGACCCAGATTCTCCATCACGGTTCTTTACCCAAGCATGCTCACACAGCCACAAGCACAGCCCTCTTTCTTGCTTACAGAGACCCTCTTTTGGAGCAGCCATCTGTCTCTTGCATGGACACTTGAGTTCCACTTCTGTCTCAGTGCTTCCCTGCACCTTTTTTTGTGTTAATTTTAAAGATTAATGGCAATTGGTAGTGAAATATCAATGCTGTCAAACAGATCTATTACTCTTTCTTGAAGCTGAACTGGGAAATGTGTTTTCCAGCTGTTTCAGTGTAGATAGTTTTTAAAACCAAGTTCCTCTAACCAGTTGGCTCATCAGTCAAACACACTCCTTCTGTACCAAGGAGCAGACCTGAATCTCAGAGGTACAAAAGGTGACTGAAAGAAGGCAGGTGGCAAAAAAGCTAATCCAAACCCTTAATTCCAACTCCCCTCTTCCCCAGCTTCAGCCAAGTATCTGTAATTTGTTAGTAGCATAAGACTATTTGAAAGCTCAAAACTAGGATCTTCTAAGATTACTTAATGATACTTCTATCTTTTAATTTGTGATCTAAAACACTTCAGCAGTATAGCTGGAATGAACAAAACATGGTAAGTTGGAAGAGAAATGTAACAGTGCACTCAGGTACAAAATGCCCTGCCAAAAAGAGGAATATTCCAGAAAGAAGATTGATAATAGAATTATTGTTAAAATTTTATTTACCTACAGAAAGACCAATAAAATTATGACCCTCCTGAGAGCAGCAAGCCCATTCTTCAGTTTTAAACTAAGGAACTAAGGAACTAAGGAGTTGGTTCAGAAACAGAGCACATACCAACTTGAAGGATAAACTTTAAAATTTAAAATTCCTAATTTGTGCTCCCTATCCCAAATTATGCTCCATAAAAACATCAGTTCATACTGGAAGTAGAAAAATGAATACAGGAAAAGGATGGTGCAAAAGTTAAAGAGGAGCACTCCCAAAAACTAGCACGCTGACAAACCAGTGTAGATAAGATGAAGTAAAATGGCAGTGTGGTGGAGGCTCCACTGCACCTCCCCCTAACCATTAGACAGCCTCCACTGTAAATTGCACGTGGTGTCAGAAGCTGTCATTGCTTCTGAGCAATGAGTTACACTAGCATAAGCTTTTTTATTCATAAATAATCCTCCACTGGGAAACTTCCAATCTATACAATTTTTTTCCTTTTCTGTTAGCAGGATATTGACCTATAAATTGAACAAACTAAATTAGAAAGGTATTTTTTTCTACAAACCCACATTACTGCATCCCATTCAAGGCAGCTCTCCAGGGCATTCCCAGTTCTCTGTCCTTCCTGGAAGGCAGGACGAGCTTCTGCCTGTGTGGGAAGGAGTGGGTGCTTGGCTTTGCTGCTCCCCTGCTGTCAGAAGAGCTTCCCCAAGCAAAGAGCTTCTCAGTCAGTGATCAATTTTAAAAAGGAAGTGAAATGTCACATTCCTGAAAGAAACTGGGGACAAGTGAGCTTCCTGAGAAAACTGGCATAAGCACAGCTACTGACCTGTAATGTCAACAAGGTCAGAAAAAACACACAAACCCCTTTGCCTAGAGGGCAGACTTTCATTAATGTCATGCTTGCCCTTGGCATTTCCAGGCATGACCCCATGGGTAGCATTGAGGGGAGAAGGATACAGAAGTGGGTGATGTATTCTCAGACAACCTTGACTGTCTCCTCCAGAGTAAACAAAGACTATCATGCAACATAGTGTCAGATTTGAATGGGACACAGGAAGGACATTAGCCAAATACATTTATTCCCCTACGAAGAATTTTAAGGCATTATTTTTAATAACCACAAATTCTAAAACAGTGCTCCTCAGCACCTGGAATGTGAATGGAAGGTATGGAAGCAGCTGAGGTAACACAAGTTGCCAAGTAATCTGACTTGGACAGAATTCAAGGCACCTAAAATTGGTCTCACTGATTTTACATTCTTGGCAGGAGAAATTTGATTAAGAAAACTATTTTTCACTAGCTACTGATAGCCTACTACTTGTAGCCTACAGAATTTGGTAGAGTGACTGAGAGTGGGTGAAGAAGAAGAGAGCAGATTACTTGCTAGGGAGTTATTATTAGATACCTGATGTCAGACCAATGATGGTTACCAATGATGCGAAAACACTGCTGCCAAACCCAACAAGGTTCATCTCTCAGATGAAGAGCAGATAAAGACATCAGCAGATCCCTCTGCTGTTCCCTGGGGAATATTAATCTACTCTTTCCATTTTAAAACAATATTCAAATAATACATGACATTGTGCCCCTCTATAGTGCCTTCAAAACCATGAAGGTAGGAAGGTCTGCCCACAAACATTGTGACCATCTCCCCTCTGACATTGCCACAGGTGATCCAAATCCTGTTGCAGGGCAGCCTAGATACATCCTACTGTTTGCAAAAAAACCTTCATCTATGACAAGGGAGCAAGCAGTGCATCTTCTCACATCTGACACCACTTGCTGACACTTGCCAAACCAGAAAGAAAAAATCAGGCACCTCACTACACAGAGGAAGGTAATTTCTGTCATAAGGAAAGTTTTATCTTCTCAGACATTTGAAAAGCTTACTGGAAATCCAAGAGCAGCGGGATGGATAGCTTGTTAGACAGCCATTATGTTGATAGAGAACATCTGAATTTTGAGAACAGCACATGAATCCTAAACTCAGGTAGTCTATTAGAAACCTTCTAAAAATGAAACCCAGACAGACACAAAGCATGGATAAAGCAAATCTTGGCAATCTACCTCTGTACTGAATCTTTACTTTCCCTGATACATTCAGAGAACTGAAGGCAGCAATACCCCAGGTTTTAGTCAGATGGTTGCCTCCCAAGCACCATACTGGGCTGTGCACTCAGCCACCATCAGGCACAGGCTGCAGCGTCCACATCCTCCACGGCCGCTCCAGATTCCTTCCACTGCCCTCCTCCCCAAACCATGAACGGGGTCTGTCTGTCAGCACATACTGAACTACGCAGTCAGTTTGGTTTCTCATCTTCCCCACACAATCACGGATTTGTCTTCAGCTGGAGACATGGGGTGAAATCAAAGTCAGGAGACTGATCTCCATGGTCAAGTAATCAAAATAATTTTAGCTCATAAAACCGATGTTCAGCTCTACTCCAGCTGACTTAAGAAAATTTTTAAGCTTTTCCATGAGACAGAAGGTCCGGGAATGACAACCTCCTCATTTCTGCACTGGGAAGTCACTCCCACCCAAGTAGCTGGGGCTGGTTGTGGCAACACAGGGATGTCAGCAGCTGACCAGCATGTTGTATCCATCAGGTAGATTTTAAGTCTTCCTTGGCACTTTCAGCTGAGTTAGGTCCCTCCCTGGCTTACTTTAACAAGTTATCCAGTACTTACAATAGCTTAAATTCTACTAATCTGCTGGAGTCATTTTTGGCAAGTAGCAAAAACAGTGATTCATCCCACATTATCCCAGAGAGACTTCATAAATAAATCCTCCTATCCAAGGAGAACTTGCTGAAGGCTTTTTATATGAAGGAAACTATTTTGGTCCCATAAATAAGTAACAGTGATTCAGTCCAATAAATGAGCCATTTGCTTTTTCATGCTGATCTTTCTTTACTAGAGAATGATAGGACTGGTATACTGCTGCACACCTCCAGATTTCATTCATTCCCCTCTAGCAACCTACCAAAAGCAAGAGAAAAACTGATATAAACTCTTCTTCTACACATTTTCAATCCAGTCCTATGTATCCTTATTTTTATTTTAAAAGCCTTCCAAAGCAGAGGTGACTCAGCAGTCATTACCTCAGACATCAACATAAAATTAGAGATGTTAAAACAATTATGTCAATTAAATTAGCAAGACATCTTTAGCGATTCTGATTATAACCAGATATTAAATTTCAGACTAATCTGAATTGCAATCATAGCCCATATTTACATCTTAGACAAATGCCAGATAGAAATGTCGATTAATTTGTATATATTGTTTGAAAGACCAATTATGATCATCAGGCACAGTGTTAGACAGTAGCTGTACAAGTGGCAAACAATCTGAATTCTTTTCCAGGAATGATTTTGCCAATTTCCCTTTTTCTGATGCATTTTGAGATTTGTTTGCCTACTATTTTGAAGGTGGGAAACAGGAAAATACACCTATTTCAATAAGAGGCCTTGGTTTTATTAAAAATGCTAAATAAGCTCTCAAATCCAGTAAGCCTATAATGTGCATTGCTGATGGCATAATAACTCTAATAATTAGTCTTTGTTAGCAAAGTAAGCTGCATGAATTTTGCTGAAGTATAAAAGTCATTAAACAATGAGCATCTGTCATAAAACTGTGCAATACATCATGCACAAAATCTCCCATCCATTCAGCCAACGGTGAAGATCCTCTCCCTCTGTCTATGATAGGATTTCTAAGCAATGAATAGAGCTTTCTCTTCAGCATAATCCTTTCCTAATTTAGTGTCAGGATTTTATTATGCAATTCTTCCATTCTGGAACTGAAACAATTTCAAGTCTCTCTTCACAAAAGTAAAACATTAATAATTCTGTCTCACTGACATGTGAGTTTTGTAAACACTAAATTGCTTTTCTTTCCAGAAGACAATACTAACAAACACTTTCTCTTTGCCATCTAATGTCCTTATATACTTACAGGGGTAAAGAGTATCTATAAAATTGCAGCTGACGTACAAATACCACATTGGAAGACCTGACACTCAGAGCTTGTGGAGAACTAAACAGTCTGTCAAGCCATTTAGCAGCAAATTGGATACATTATTGTTCTAAATAGGATTGAAACAGGACCTGAATTGTTGTACAGAATTAGAAGTGACAATGTAGATTACTAGATTTTAAAGGAAGACAGAAATAACTGGACCTGAAACATAAAAATGGGATTACAATCTCTCACCTAAAAACCCTCCATAAGCAGAGAGGGATTTTTTTTCCTTATAAATACATTTCTCTGTATATATGGGTAGACTTTCTTTACACATACACAGGTGAGGACAAAATTATGTCCATGATATTTTTTATGAAATTCACCGTTGGAGAATAATTAGGTGAAAATGTTCTTTCTCTGGTCATAACTTGCTGACATAAAAGCTCATTTCTACAAACCTAGAACATGCCACTGATCTTTCCAGTGTTCACAACGCCTCAGTCAGTGGTTGGGAAAACCAAGGATTTAAACACAGGCCCACAGTTCTGCACCAAATGGGAGGATGGGAAACAACCACTCTTCCACAAACACACCCCAAACCACCACCATCAGCAACAGGATGGAAGTTTCTAGTTTCCACACATGAATGACTGCAAGTAAAAAAAACCAAAAACCTCCACCCTAAATACCACTAGTTTTAAATTTGCCAACTTCAGTCCTATTTCTGTGTCTAGCACTTTACAGGCAACCCCTGCTAGGAGTGCAAGGTCACTGCACGGGGAGCAGCCCCACCCAGCTGGCAAAGCAGGTGAGCAGGGCCCTGCAGACAGACTGCACTGTGACACTTTTACTGCTTCTTTACAGAAGTTCAATTGCACGGTTTAAGGTGGGTGATTACACAAAAATGCAATTTTGGATAGTGAAAATACTGGTTTGTTATGTGCTGTTTTAAAGGGAAAGAAAACTATTTTGACAACAGGACTCAAGAGAGGTATTTTTAGAATTCACATACGGTACAGCATCTCAGCTGAAGAAAGCAAGCAGCAAAATATTTCCAAGCTGAAATATCAGTGTATTTGTACTCCATGATCCTGACTCATTAAAATCTCAAATTGCTCAACTTCAATCTTCCACACAGTTAAACAATACTTTTTTTGCTTTATGCATTTTCTTATCTGCAATAAAAATGGTTCATTCCATGTTCTTCCTGTATGAGCTCTAAATAACTTTCTCATTAAATGCAATTTTCTGCCACCGCAATTTACACTGCAGTATCCTTCTGCTCAGTCTCCTTTTTTCAGTTTATATATATATAAAATAGAATATCAGATCAGACAGGTCAGCTATTTGCTTCAATACTTGATCCCTGACAACAGGGAATTATAAATGCTACAGTGAAGCTTGAGGAAACCACTGCACAATAATCTGCTCTTGGAGAAATTTCTCCACACTACTCATTTATTTTCAACTAGTCTCTGCTCCTGGGCATCAGTTTATATCCATAATCTTTACCGTTTACTTTACTTACTATAATTGAAGCCTCTTGTTGCTTACTTCACCTGAGCGGTACTATGTTCAGTACGAAGTTTTTGTGAACTTCACAAAACTCCCAGATTAATTTTATATTGTGTGTGCATTCTGGTTCATTTTTGTTGAGTTTATGCACACATCGATGATCCCTGTGTGATCCTCCCTGTGACCACAACTGTCACCTACACGAGAGTGCTCTCGGGTAGCGGCTGCTCGGGTAGATCTAAGGGATGCCTTTGAACAAAGGTGTGGCAGGATCCAAGACTGAGCACAAGCAGATGGCACATTTCCACCAGGCTTAACCAAGGCTGAACTATGTGTTGCTAATGAGGTCTTGTCACAGATGAACTGCAACACCACCCATCAGCCCTTGGCTGGATTAGCTGACCTACCCACATTTCTCAGATGCACAGAACACAACTGCTGCTTACAGCATTTCAAACACAATGGTAAGAAATTCAATGACTGCTAGCTCTTGGCCCTTTTCAAAATCATTTTAAACATTTAACTGCCCAACCATGTATAAAATGGCCTTGAGGCTACAAAACAATTGATGACATGTAAGTCAATATGAGTGAACGTGATCCTTTAATGGCATGGGGCTTTCTGAATAAGAATACCTCTGGTTTGGAAGTGTCCAAAACACATTTCCTAACTTGTACCCAGTATAAGCAGTACATTAAAGGAAGATTTTCACATACGAACTGTCAAAGTCAGATATGCTGGAGCTTCTTTGCATTAAACAAAACAAGATAATAGCAAAAATTCCTTTAGGCTGTCACTCCACTTGCTTGTGAACTGAGCCTATAAAAGCAAGTGAAAATTATTAGGGTAATACTAGAAACTACAATACTGTAATTCCCTAACTATTAAAAATGTCAACCCATGATCATGCTATGGCCTTAGATACAAAAGATAAAATGAAAGGCCCTCACATAAGGGGAGGATTCAGTATTTAAGTATATTTCACGTCACCACTGAAGGCATACAAATGAATGTAATTAACCACATCTCATTAACAAGGACCACTCTAATTTATAGTCTTGATTTCAGTTATTCTCTGAATCTGCTGAAGATAAAGATCAAAAAAGGTGGTCAAAAGGAAAGATTTACATCTTACATTTACAACCAATTTTTCAGTAAAATTGAAATGGGACAGAAGTGACACAGTTGATGGCAGCCATTCCAAAACAGATGAAGACTCCACTGACTCAGTCTAAAGCCATATTATAACACCAGTTCCTCCCTGAATACAATGTAATCTATCACCAGTTCATTTTGCAACATAGAACAGAGTATGATTCCTCTTCAACAAAATGCCTAGATAGCCTCATTTCAGCTTTCACTTTTTCTATTAGGCAAAAAAAATTCTCAAGTGCTTTAAAATTCAACATTTTTATTCAGCCTTTGATGACAAAGCTCTCAAGAACATGATGTGCTGGGTAACTTTTTTACTTAACAAAGTTATAAATCAGGTGTAAATGGATTATAAAAATTTCATGGTGATTCTGAACCACTTTAACAGATCTTTTTTATAAAATTGCTTCAACAGACACTACTTCCCCACACAATGGCCAGGACTAAGGACCTTGGGCATAGCATGGGAAAGAAACCAGCACAATGCCCTTGATATCAAGTACTTCAGAACAGCCCAACTGACTTCTCATTATCGCACTCCAATTATTTGGTACAAAGAGGCAATGCAATACCTCTGCAGTCTTTGCACTACTGTTTATCCTTTCTCACCTCATTACTGCTCTCCAACTAAATAGATTCAAGGTTTTGCAAGTCTACATCTAATTTACTCTATTTCCAAAGGCAATATCTCACTATGATACTTGATATAGAGAGCAGGCTGCTGCTTGGGAAAGCCTGGGATGGACACTAGAATATCTGTATCATCCCTGTTTTCACATTTCCATTTTCCCTCCACTCTACTCTAGCTGCTCTGCAAAAAAAAAAAAAAAAGGCCAATACCAAAATCACAAACTCAGTGCCTTTTAATCAGGGAAGAAGTAAAAGCATAGTTCATTCACTTCATTAAACTCAATAGGACTCTCCCTTTACAATACTGATGGTGACACCTGGAATGAAACATTTCTTAATTTTGGTCAAATCCACAGAAAACTGCAGCAGATCTCTAGAAATCATCCAAGACTGGTTCTGGACAGCCCTATTTTCCATCAGGAATACATGTTGAAAGGATCTTTTGATGGTCAGTTCTTGCTCTTTGCATTACTTGATTCTATCCATAACTTCTGTAACATGGAAGGGCACAAAAAATATCAGAAAGAAGTGTTGCAACCTTTATAATCCAATGGTAATCTCAATGATCATTAACCAAAGAGAGATTTTACATACAGAAGCCTGTGCTTTCAAGTTCAAATATTCCAGGTTTTCTTTGGAGTGAATACAGGCATTTTTAGTTTGCCTGCCAGACCAGCCTTGATAGAGGCTTGCCATCCCCTTGACCTCTGGCCACTTTTTCCTTACCTCTGGCCACTTCAATCACACCCCAGACAGCTTCTTACAGTACAGTGACCTTTCTCCACAACCTTTCCTCTCTCCAAAACAGGGGCATCTGCCTTTTTCCCCCGGAACTGAACCTTTTCATGCTTCCCTGATACAGTCTACTCTTCACTGAATTTTTATCAATTCTTCACCAGTCTCTCCCATGTAACCATGAAGCTTACCCAGTGGTCCCTGCCTTGTGCTCTCCACATGGATGAGTGATGTAGCTCCAGGATCAGAACTGTACCCTGTCATTCAGGTGTCAGACACAGCCAGCCAGCCAGCCTGTGATGAGGAAGAATAGCCAGGCCCCCAAAAGTGGCTCTCAGAGGAGAGCTTTACAAGGAAGGGGACCTAGCCCTGTAGCAGTCACGGCCCCTTTCACTGTGACCTGCATGTCCCAGCATGAAATGGCACAGCCTCATGACCTGGAATCCCTCTCACCAGCTTCATAAATTCTGAGCATCCAGCTCTTGGGTTTGAACTGACCTGCAGGAGGAAGCATCATTTGCTTCCTTTCCCCTTTTCTTTGTGGATGTGTTCAAAAATGTGAAAGGCCAGAGCCAGACACGCAATTGAACAGCCCTGAATTCAATCCATGGTGTGTAACAGAAAGCCTTTATACCATTATGCAGGAAAATACAAGAAAAACAGTTGAAAATATTCCTTCACTTTCCTTGGACAGGGGAAAGTAACATGCTTTGCTTCCAGACTCCATTCAGTTCAGTCAGATAGGCACTTTCTGAAAAAAAACAGCCATCCCATACCACAAACAAACTACCGACAGAATATGTTGTATTTAAGAATGGAAAAACAAAGTAAAAAGTTACTTCTGTATTTTAGTGGGTTTTGAAATCACAGTCAGGCTCAGATTTAAACCTGGGCAGCCAAACCGAAGTCCAGCCCTAAAACTGGAAAGACACTCGTGCAGATGGCCATTGGATGAATGTAAAGGCAGGAAAACACTTGAATCCAAAGTCTGCTTCTCTGAAAACAAATCCTTTATTATTTCTTTGCAAACTAACCTCTGAAAAGGTTCTAGCTAGCACATTAAGCAGCACACCCTGCAACTGCCAGCTCCAGTCAAATTAACACAGAGCCAGCCCCATGACAGTGACTAAGAGCAATCATGGAAACTGGCCTGAATACAGAAGTGCTCACAGTTTTTAAAGAAATGGATAATGGGTAATTTGTAGGAGTTAGTTGTCAAATTATGTATTTCCTTTTTTTTTTTTTAGTATGCAAGTAATAATAAGCTTAAGCCTACAACTTGCACTTGGAATAATGATTAAAGTAACAAGCTAAGGCAGCTTCCGCCTGAAGGACTCTCTCAGCTCAACTTCCCCCATAGTCACAGCAAATCCTAAGAGATATCTTAGGAGTGGATACTATGAATCACTGCTTTTTTAAAGCAAGAAGGATAATGCAGATTGGCAACAACTGAGTTTTTTTAAAAGAGCTAAAATCTGTCATTAAATAAAATCACTGCTGACCCACAGGAAGCTATTGGCACTGCCGCTGATTAAAAGACTCTCATAAAACACATCCAGAGATGTTATATCCTTAACTCTGAATGATTTTTGCAGTTTTAGATGATAAATTGTACTACAGTTTCAATCCCTCTGACTTGAACAAATAATTTTTAAAGTGTCTGAAAACATAAAGATCTACTTAATCTTTTTAGTGATCAATACCACTATTACACACAGAGGATTATGCAAGAGATTTAGCAAAAGTTAATACAGAGCTATTTGTGAATCTAAAATGGTGACTTGCCTGGATTCCATCATGAATTTTTAAGATGACTAGACAACTATAACATAACATTAGTTATATTAAACTTTATTTATGTCATAAAGAGAAAGTGAGTATAAACTAACTTCATTCTTCAAGCATAGAGGTTACTTCAAGGACATTAAACAGGAGAGAATTGCATGTTTTCATCAGAAACTCACTCAGTAAAATGCATTCAGTCTATCACGTGTGGAATCAAACTGATGACTGCTTGACACTGTTATGAATCAAGGGACTGGCTTACTCCCGACTGCAACATTTGTCATCACTATCTGAAAACAAAAGCAGTAAACCAGGTACGCAACTCAAACCCTTGATTTAAATGAGTATTTGTTTTTACTTAATTCTTGAGCTCACTTTCATTGACCTTGTCATGTATGTCTTTTGACACGAATGAGGAAAGTCCCAAATGTGCCAGACATGGCTAGTCCAGCCACACAGATTCCAGTGGAACTCCTTCCAACTTGCTAAAAGCACAGGGTTCATACACTGCGAGGTCAGAGAAAAGCAGCTCAGGACTCAGGAAAGGGCAACCTTGCTTAAGCCTTATACCTTTGGAACACTGTCTATCCACTTGCTGCAGTGGATTATCGGTCGAAGTACATCCATAAGAAATTCCATGTCAGGAGTTGTAGTAAGCCAAAAGGGTACAATTGCCCATTGAAGGAAGAATGGCTTTTGCAGGAAACAAAGCAGGACTAGAAAATGTGGGAAGACTCAAGGCTTTGTCATTTGGCTACAAAAGCCAAGGCCATGAGCAGCAACAAGCCCTTAGCAGGGAACGCCAGCAGTCAAAAACATTCAGCCCTCCAAGCTGCAGTGAGTCTGTTCAGTAGAACAGACCCACAGTTGTCAGCGTTAACGGAATTTCACACTGTCTCTAATCACATTTTAATTTTAAAACAGCACATTTCCAATGGTGCATTTCTATTCCTTCCCATTTTACATGGAATTTGCACTTCTTAGAAGCAACTGGCTTCTTTGGGCTCACACACTTTGCCTGAGTCATACATCAAAACCTGTTCCACTGTTAAATGGCTATTCCCTTTTCATTAGGTCCCACAAGAACCAGAAACGCCAATGCACCAAATTAAGAAGGGTAGGTTTGCATCTGATTGGATGCAGATATAAAACAACAAGCAAATATAAGTGTATCAAAAAGTAGCATTGAAAGGCACTTTTCTTGCAAGTCCTAACTCTTGTTTTGCTGTACCTGATTGCCTAGAAACCAAGATAAATGCAGCTCTATGAATACAATAACCAGAAAAATGATAGCAGCATGGAACAGGTAATTTGTTTTCTATATTTAGCATGTATGCATATGTTAGTGCTGACAGGAAGAGCTATTAGAAATGTCTAAATGTGCCTCAACTGGAGGGCTTTTGCAAGTAAGGTTTTCATGGTAAACATGAGATGAAATATTTAATAGCTTAAGTTTATAGTTTGAAAGGGCTTACATTTCAGACTGTTCATCACAGTTTATCTCAAACAGGTTTTATACACAACAGGTTTTATCTTAGCCAGTGGATGGAAATATCTTGAAGCTACCAGCCTTAGAAAGATGCATAAATAATTATTTGTTTGTACTTAAGGAACAAAGGGAGGTACATTTCTAGACTAGTAGATTAAAGATACAAGATTAGAACTTGTCTCTCCTCCTTCTGGAGTGGGGAACACAAGACAACTCTCTAACAGACAAATAAATCAGTATCACTTTCAGGACAAAAGCACCACACACTAGTAAGGAAGATGCTAAAAAATACATGCAATTAATTTTACAGAGTATCTTTGTCATCTAGCATGCACCTAAGATGGAAAGGTACTAGATTGCCACGAACTTGAGTAGTTGCTTGCTTTTCATAGCAGAAGGGAGGAGCTCTGCCGCCTTCTCCTTGCCACATGCCAGATGAAGTGGGGAGGATGACAGCCTGTGAATCCAAACCTGTCCTGGGCTTTCCAAGAACTTGTGCTAAAGACTTGGAGGCGAGGAGGCAGTACCTTGATGGTAGCACCGTTCGTCATCCCGAGACAAGTGTTCTTTTCTTAAGAAACTTATAGTTGGGGTGAAACTCCCTCACCCCAAAATAGCATGGCCTCCTAACACAGGAAAAAAAATCCTGTGTTATATTGAGAATCGCCTTAAAACTGGTCCTGAAAAAGCAGCTGATGAGCCTTCTCAGCTGAGAGCAAGAGCGAGAGATAAGCCGACATAATTATCATCGTACTAATTCCTTCAACAGTGTTTTGGGCATTTCAGCAGAAAGCAGAGAAGCAGCACAGCACCATTTGAAGGGCAGAACCCAGCAGAGCAAGCTGCCAGCGCTGCAGCCTGGTCCCCTGCCATGCCTTGGGGGGCATGAATCAAAGCAGCATCTTCCCATCACAAGGCAAAGGCAGTCCCAGCCCCAGCCAACCTCCCTGCGGAGTCAGAGCAGTGCTGGCTGTGCTGGGGAAGTGCTGCAGACACCCCACAAACAGGGAAGATTTCCAGAAGGGCCTAATGTTTTACGAGCTCAATTACCACAGGAAATCAATGAGGCCTGCCTTTCCAAGCCATTCATAAAATTAAACTTAATATGGTGTCAAGAACATAAAGATAACAAACAGGAGAGGAAAACAAAACTAAAGCATTCCCCTCGCCCTGATCTCCTGAGCTAAATAGTTCAAGACACTGCATAGAAGATGCATTTAGGCTGACATTGCTGAGATTTCGGATGATGCTATTCCTTCAGTAGACCCTTCAATAAAAATCTTCTGATGTCTTTTTCTCGTTAGGTAACCAATTTGCATTGCTATTAGCTAGCCAAACAGTCCAGAAAACTTCCTTCACATTTCAGATTCATATATCCTGCCAAAATGTATTTCAAATGTAGGTGTAAGGAGACAAAATATAGCCTTTTTATTTTTGAAAGAAAGAAAAGATGAAACAGGGAAAATATGACTTAAATTATGGAATATAATTAATCATCAGACTCATAAAAAAAGGTGAAGAAACACAATAAAACCAGTTCTCCACAGAAACCAATTTTACATTATATTTTAAAAAAAAATCACTGCCAGATTTGCTCTTCCCATTTGCTTTCAGAATTGTTACCAGTTTTGGCTCCTAAAACTAATGAAACGGGGAGGAGAATGAAACACTGTCACTTGTTACCTTTTATGGAACAAGTAACAGCAGCAATCAATGTGCTCTCAAATAAGCCCTAAGGAACTTATAGTCCTTCATCAGTCTCTTTGAGTGTCCCACTGTCTCTGGACCTGAACCACAACAGTCCTTTCAGCAGTGGAGATGACCATGCTCTGCCATGGCACCTTTGCTACAGTGGTGATCTGGGATTCCTCTTTTGCCACGGAGCAGAGAGCATAGCTGCTGTCAATTTAAAGACTTTTTCTGGACTAGTACAGGGGGCAGTAAGTAGAAATACTTAAATATTTGTTACTGGTGTCTGATTTAGAGTAACTGAAACTATCTTACTGCATCCACAGAAGAGGCGAAGCAACGGCTGAATCGCTTTGGTTCTACCCAATCCAAACACTTTGATTATATGATTCAGAAACTGCTTTTTCAGGCTTTTGACTTCTGCTAACTGAAAAGGTTTATGACAGTAACACACATCATGATACAGATCCTAACAACTTGACAAAGACATTGCCCACATTTTACTTCAATCATTTTGCCTTCACTTAGAACTTCTTGATGTGAATAAATGAGCACCGATGAAATATGGACAGAAATCTTCCCACGCTGACAGGCAAGGCTTCAATTTAAAATTTCCATACGGAATTCCTTACTGCATCATGATCCTGAACAAACAACTCCTAGTGCATTCCACTACTAACTACCGAAAGTATCATAAATACCTTTCCAATGAAATAGTTACCAAATCTTCACCACCACAGTATCTGAAAAGAGTAGTCACTGGTGGAATTTTTACTTGCAATGTTATACTGAGCTAGTAATGGAAAAAAATACCACAAACAGAGCAAACTGCTTCTGAAGGAACTCTATGGCTCAGGCAAGAATTGAGAACATGTTTTGAAGACTTTCTACCCACATACTTTCCTAGGAATGCAATCTTTTCATGAAATATGTGATTCCTGTTTATGCTCTATATTCAATGAGGATGTAATCTTCAGAAGGAAATGGGAGCGTCAGCAAGGTACACCAAGAGAAATCAAAGAACTTATTCTGCCTATTTTTATCTCCTTAGAGTTCCTAAGACACAGGGCATTTTGTCATTCTGAAGTTATTTTTAAGTAGAAGCCATGTACATTTTCCATATAAAGAGAAATTAAGAAAAAAATTGTATCATGTACTTAACGACTAATGAAAGTAATGAACTGAATTAATTTTCACACCTCATTGGACTAAGGATCTTTTACAGAATAATCCCTGAAAGTTTTATTTGGAACGTTTACAGAATGGTATCATCCTTTTAGAAAGGCTGTAACTAGGAATCTGCAAGTAATTGGCAATGGCTTCAATGTCTGTTTGTAAATAATGAATTTAGTTTTTCCTAACTAGTACACCTTTTGCTGTAAGGAACCTCCCACTCACTTCTGAATGGGTTGGGGAGAATCATTGAAAAACAGCCACTCTTTGGTACCATTTGTACAAACAAGCAAGAAACAGAAAGGGCAACAACAAAAATGTTTCTACTTCCCTGAATGCAAACAACATGCAAGCAGCGGCAGCAGGAGCAGGGCCTAACAGAAGAGAACAACTGTAGCAGTCTTCTCAGTACTCCAGCCATAGTGGACCTGCACTAACACCTCCCACTGCTGCCCCATATCTTAAGTTTGCATCATCTGGTATGAAGTACTTCCTTGGTTACCCAGTCAGGTGATTGCTGCCTTCCAGTCCACACAAATTCTCTGAGCCTGACAATTTGAGGCTTAGCTAAAACCACTACAACAACATATGCAACAGCTCCTCACTGGTGAAAGGGAAATCAAAACACTACAGACCCAAGTTACTATTAATGCCTTCTATTTACAGGAAAGGGAAGGGAACAAGTTCAGAGTTGTAGCCTGGTGAAACAGCCATATCACCATTATTATAAGCCACACACACACATTTGGCTTAAAATACTTCCATTTTCTCCAGTGATATCCAGCCTGGCAGAGAGTGAACCCACAGTAGCACAGTTGCTGTTGCTGGGAATTACCAGGAACATGCCAATTCTGAGGTCTACTATCCAAATGGCACTAATACTTCACATTTTCCTCCTGGTTTAATATTTACTCTCAAATGAGAAGGGAATGGATTGAATTTTGAAATAAAACATTAGTTTCAACAGCACCTTTGAGCTGCAGATGCTAAAATTCCTATACATACTAACAGCACTGCGAGTGCATGGAAGACGACTATGTTCTCAAGCCTACCGTTCTGCATAAAAATGAAAATATCTATGGAATGCTAAGACCTTGTAGTTAACTTATTTTAAGACAAGTGAATTCAAGGTCTAATCTTATGCTTCAGTAAGATACTTCAGAGGGAGAAAACTGGACTTGCATAGTAAGCTAATTCATCACTATGCAATGTACAGAGGAAAGTAATTAAAGGAGGTGAACGGCTCTGCAAGCCTGTCCTCTGCACTCTGTGGTCTGTACCTGTATTTCTGTCTGTATGGCCCACTGAACAGTGGTTTACTCCTGTAAACACCAGGGTGGATTGGGAATTCATCAAACCACAGACCAGAACCTCAGAACTATGAAAGCAAGGCAAACCTGCTGTGCCAAATGTGGAGCAGGAAAGTGCAGGAAATAGAATGCAAAAGCTATGAAGGATCACTATCTACAATTTTTTTGTACTCCTTCATAGAGCAAGACCAAATACCTCTTGAAAGGAAGAGCTGCAGACAACTCAAGAAGGCTAGTAAGATGTTGATCCAGCAGAAATGAGGCATCTTCGTATCCCCATGACTATGGAAACCAGCTCCACAGAAGAGCTGGAATTTCAGATATAATGTTTTGTTTAACCATTAACAAACATTATTTATTATTTAATCAATAAAGAACACCATATGTGGGGAAAGATAAGACCCAAGTAATCAGCATATAGCATTTCTACATTTCTTTTCAGGTCACATGTAAAGGCTACTTTGTCTCACAGATGACCACACTGCACATGAAGGTAGATAGCTCTGGTTCTGCCCCCAGATGCAGGGGCCAAGCACTGACAAATGTCGTGCTGCCGTGCTCACAGACCTCCAGAGGTTTCCCTCCTGAATTGTTCATAAGGCCATGTCCACCAGTGAAGCAGAGACACCAGCATTTCTCTACCACAGAGAGCACTACAAAGGCACATACAGGTAACAATGCTACAGGAAAAGAGACAGGTAAAAATAAAGTGCTTGTTTCTTCACTGGACAAAACAGTATTTTGCAGGTTTCACTAAAGGCTACCAGGTTTTTGTCATATTCAAATTCAAGTATCCATTATATTCTTTGTCATCACACACTAGAAGTCAATTGTTTGCTTGGCTGCACAAACAGCAAAGCTGTTAACTAAATTAAGAAGCTGAAAAACAGTATAAAAAGGAAACGGAAGAGTATGAGAAGAGGGTAGTTTTACTTCTCATTACAAAGGCATCCTGTGTTTGTTTACCATAAACAAAAATTAAATTCAGACTAGAATCCACCCTTTATTTATGGATTGATTTCTTGGTTTATCACAAAAGGTATTGTGCTTAAACAGAATATGCTTTCACAGTGATCAGATAACGAAACTAACTATAGAGCAGTACCTTCAAAGCACTAGTCTCTGTAACTTAAACTTGCATCATGTTATCTGAGGGTTAAGATCTCTAGATAATACAGGTCACTTCAGTTTGCAATTCAACTCCTTTGCTAGGACAGATTTATTTTCTAGCTAACGCCAATTAACCCAGTTAAATAGAATTAATCCATTATTGGGTGGGGGGAGGGTGTAAAAAGAAAACAAATTACACTCAAGAGTTTTCTTCTGGGGTGAAGACTTACATGGTAAAAACGTAGGATGCACCAGAGTATGACAGCATCAGAAGGAAGGAGGCCAAAACATTAGCTGGGGCATACAGATTTAGAAAGACAGGTTATGATAATTGCTTTTGTACAAACACTTTAGCACATTACTATTTGAGATTAATGAACAGAGATAAGATTTGACAGTATCAGTTCCACCTGCCCTGCTGTGGCTCAAACACACATTTAGATGAAGGTGCCTTCAAATGTAGCAAGCACTGAGGAGAAAAAACAACCCCTGAAGTCCTAAATCTGCCAGAAACAAGAAGCAGATGGAAAATTGATCTTCTGTCCTTCATCCATTTGACTGAAGGCAGAAATTGACTTCCTGAAAGTTATTAATTAAATTTACTGAGAAAAATTTAATCCTTTGTGTATGACCATCACATTATCCTTCATTATTCTGAAGACTGAAATCATACTGTTCTAGCTCACTTCACCTTCATTTCCCCAGTCCTGGAACAGGGAATACTGAAGTGCTACCCACATCAGGCTAAGCCATTAACAGTGGCATCAATTATTGCTCCTGTTCTTGCTTCTGGGTTAATTCCTCTCAGACCTAAGGTTCAGCTTTCCTAAAAGCAGCTATTCATTAAAGAAGTTCAGATAAAGCAAAAGGAACTTCATTCAGGATGTATATACAAATGAAGCATAGACCAGCATTTAGACCACATCATCTGTAGTGAATGAAGTAACAGAAGGAGCTTCCAAAATAGAAGTGCAATAAATGACTGTTAAGTATGCATCCTGGCAGCAGTTGTTGTCCGTGTTGGAAAACACCAAGTGCAGCTTGCTACCTCCAGCTCGGATGCAGCTGGGGCAGCTGCCGCTGCAGAGGGAACAGTGTGCAGCCAAGTGCTGATCCCACCCGCGGGTCAAAGAGGGAGGCTTGGGCTGGAGCTGCTGCTGCAAAAGCCTTTCCCCAGCAAGAGGTGTTCACAGTCCATGGCATCTGTACAGAGCAGAAGGATAGGACAGTCTCCATCACAGACTCACAGAGAAAAAAAATTAGTTAAAGTGGCCAGATTTTTCAAACATCAAAATCATAATCAGTCCATCCTACACTACCTATGAAAATGTTCTCAAGAACCATGGGAAATGCTGGTTTAAAACTACAACAAACACAGGAAGATGCACATTATAGGAACTGTTTTACACAGACCCCTTGTTGGAAAAGGTGGTTGTTACTATCCCACCTCTCACGGAATTAACTACACTTGCTACTGATGATGACGATGATGGCTCAGCTTCGCAAATGGAGATTTTGGGGAAGGGCCTTACCCACGTGGGTGTGTCCTTTGAGACTGCGCAGTGGATTTTTTAGGTGAGGCACAGCGTGTGCAGAACTGGCCCCACCCTTTAACTCCTAAGGTTCATCTGCCACAGCCAAGAGAGCTTGGACGGTGACAGTGAAGTCCTCAGGACTAGAACCTACAGCCCCCAGTATTCCCAGAAGTTCTCCCATTCAAGTATTAACCAGGCTGACCCTGCTCAGCTTCCGAGATCTGACAGGATCGGGTGTCAGGGTGGCATTTAACTGCCCTACTTGTTACTACCAGCCACTAAAAATTACCCACTTGCAGAAGTTGGTATTACAATTTTGGTATGAAGAATCCTCTCCCTAAACATTTCCAAGTGACCAAAGACTCTGCAGGCTCAGCTTTGCTCTGTATTTCATGAGGCACAAAATATCTGTGAGCAGATTTTCACGTGTTCCCTGTTTGTTCATACATGGCTTCACACACAACCCCACAAATGCTGGCATGCCAGTCATTAGTGCCTGCAAACACAATTCTTTTCTGCTGGCACAAGCAGGCTACCTGCAGCTACCTTTTCTGTGCATTGGTCAGTGTATAGAAAATTTAACACTCTAAAAACATGTCCCTCAGATTAGAAAACAGACTGCAATAAAACAAGAGCTGAATTGGGCGATTATCTCAATAGTGGTTTTAATTACCTCTAACTCATGGCAGCCTGCTCATTTGCATCCTTCAGATGAGACCTTAAATATCCATACCCTCTGCGCCGGCCTTGGACAAAGAAGATAGCTTGGGGCTTTTTGGAAAAAAAACAGATTCCTGCCTCTTTTCCTTGGCTGCTACAGCCCTCTGAGGTGGCTGCAATTCAGCAAAGCCATAGGGCTTGCAGCTTGGGTATTAGGATGGAAATTGTTACATGAATGCAAATACTGTTCTTGGTCTTTTCTTTAAAAAAGCATCTATTTACTCACCAGCCTGAAAAATTAAATGAGGTTCTAATTAAGGACCAGTAAGCCACGAAGATAAAAGAAAACCTGACGAGAGTAGCCCAAAAGACACAATTTAAGATTAAATAGATCAAA
Organism: Pithys albifrons albifrons; assembly: GCF_047495875.1. Lineage (NCBI taxonomy): Eukaryota > Metazoa > Chordata > Aves > Passeriformes > Thamnophilidae > Pithys > Pithys albifrons. Next base: position 11,275,769 of record NC_092464.1, read on the forward strand.
TAGCCAAGTTATCATTTAAAACAAAATTACCTAAACAGGAACCAAAAGAACAAAGGGAAGATAGTAGAATTTAAAATGGGTTTGGGGGAGCCGACAGAAAAGCAGAGAAAATGGTAGAAAAGGCATGAGACCCTAGCCATAAGAGCTGATCAGTTTATTGCTAAATGAAACCTCACTTTAACAAAAAATGCATTATTAAGTCTGAACGTGCCTGGCTCTTTGTAGGCCATCCAGAAAGGATTAAACTTCTGACCCACCTCCTTTTACACAGTAGCCACAATCTGGCCCTTCAAGTCTGACTACTGCAAAACGCCAATCAATTTTTATGGGAAGTGGCAGCTTCAAAATTACATTTCATGGCATACTCTTACTACAGACAAAACAAACATTCCTTTAGCTATGCCGTGCCTATAAGAACACCAATTCTGAAGCATAAGGTTTAAACACTAAATGTCAGACATATTACACTGTTGGTTTTAAGCAGTTGAATTAAGTGTTTTAAGTTACTGGAAAGGCACTGCTGTGGCTTACAGCCAAAGCACGACATGGGACCTGACAAGTGTATCTGAAATCCTGTAATTTTAACCTACTTGTCACTTCATACTACAGCTAATCAGCTTCCTCAAACGCGTCCCAACTATCTATTGCATTTTTCAGAAGTCTTCACCTTCCCTTGTTGTTACAAGAACCCTCTCCCAAGCCACAAACCCGAGAATGAGGACAGGTACAAAGTAATCCCATTACTTAAGAAAGGAAAATCACTTTTAATTACCAGCTTGCAGTCTTAGCTCTAGAAATGTGTAGACCTGTAATTTTGATCTTTGCCTGAAGATATGCTTGGCATTAGGGCAGTCTTTAGCAACACCAGACTGTTTCAGACTGCAGGGTGGCAGGATCCTGGTTGACAACTGCAGTTTTGGAAGCAGGGAGGGCTTCAGTCCCTGGCTGGGTCAGCCAGCAGCCCCTGCAGAGAGCAGCTCTGCCCAGGGAGGGAGAGGTGTCCCCATCCCTATAGGACACTTCACCTGTGAAGAAATTTAAAGCCCCTGAAGCCCATGAAGATCTGCCCAATAAAATCAATTCCAACTCAGTGAAAATAAACCTTAAATTCAGTACTAAAAGCCAACTCTATTTCCTTCTTGCTAGGAGAAGGATTTCTGCACTATTTCATTGGAACTGGTTAGTCACACAACAGGAGGTAACACTGGAGAAGGTAAAAAAATAAACAGATACCAGCAACAACGAACAGTTCTGAGCAAATCAGAATGGTTTCACACAAGCTAGCAGCCAGTGAGAGAACTCAGAGGGTAAAAGCAGCAGGTGAAGTCATGGACTCCAGGTTCAGCTTTACCATAACACACAAATTTGTTTAGAAACAAACTGGTAAATACAGTGACCTCTGTTCTGCCCTTAACATGCTTATCATGTTTTGACTAAAAGGTTGTTTTCAAAAGATGAGCAAGTTCCCAGCACAACCTCATCAACCTCTGCCACTGTTTTCAAGAAAGAAAAGTGAATAAAGGTACAGCCTACAAATTCCATTTCTTTGCACTAATTATATTACAGAAATAGTTTTTTTTATATTAAATATTGGCAGGGCAGTTCTAATGGAATCAGTAGCCAAACATTGTACTTAACATCTGCCATTTTAATAACCATCTCAACTTCTACTGAACAGGCTGTTCAATTTAATAGATAGTTTTAAAATTCTAATAAATCTTGGGACTGGCATCCATCTCTCTCTATTTTATCTCACTATAAGGTTTCTTGCTTCCTATAGATTTGCAGAAATGGTAGCTTTAGTTTTCCAAAAGGGTGTTTGAACTTGAAAAAACTAAGACAGACCTCACAGTTTCAATACAAGATAACAAGCACCTCCATTCAAATCTGTAACTGACTGTTCCTACTCCGCAGGACTCTTCCATCGCTATCCACCCACCCTCTCCTCTTTTTAAATAAGGCTGCAGCTGGTCTCCAAGAGGTTCTAAATTAAGGCAGGAATGTGATACAAAGTGCATGTGCATGAATTCAGATCTCTCCACACCCACTGAAACGCATCTCCAGAGAAACAAAGGGACAGTACAGCAAGGGATGGAGAAATCAGCACTTGCGCTACATGACACTAATCTTGCAAAACAACTGCTAAATGTGGCTCAGGAGTTCACTAGTCCACCTCAATAACTCTTAATCATCTTTGGTAAGAAACTGGGAATATTAAATAATCCATACTCTATTACAGCTTGTGCTCTTTTATAGAGCACGAAGTCATCATAACAATTCAAGAGAATACAAAGCTGAAGACTGCAAATTATGTTGATAAACATATTTGTAATTAACATGGAATAGATATAAATAAAAGAGAACAAAACCTTTTTAAAAAACTGTGGTCTCAAAGAGAAGTGGAACAGTGTTCAGAAATAGACACTATTTACCTTAGAATATTTTTGCATTATGGAAGCTAAATATCCAATGAATGTGTACTCTATTAAAGGCCAAACCCAGCAATCAACATCCAGTTTCTCTACTAGTTGTGTGCCCTTGGGGGCTTTCTTAATATCAGGAGTAAAACAAAGCCTCCTGAAAGTCAAGTGAAAAGGCTTTGCACCTCCTGTGGACACTTTCACATATACAATAGATGTCTCTGTGTTTCTCACACTTCCATTTCAGTTAGACATAGGACACAGGCAAGTACATGATGGAAGATGGAGCAAAGTCTTTTATTAGCCACTTACCGACTGACCATGTATATTAACCTCACAGTCTGAGCCTATGATCCCATTTACCTCCTCCAGATGCTGACTGCCCTTTTCACTCTGTCGTGCATTTCCCGTAGGCTTCCGTTTCTCTTCCCTTCTTCCTCCTCCTGCTGTTAACCGGTCCCATTTCACCAGTAGCTTCTGGTTTTGCAGTTGTGGACAGTTATGGTTTAATAAGGACTTCCTGCCTCTGCCACTCTTACGGCTTCCCCTCTCCCTGTACTGCAGGGACACACGCTCTGTAGAGCCATGGTGCTGACTGGATCAAGAACAGATCCAGCCACAAAACACTTCTGCAAAATTTTCAAGGCAGATCAGTTTCCTCACATAAAGATGCAGGTATGGCACAACAGTGAGTGCCTGGGAGACGGGAACAGCAGGAATCACTGCAGAGAGCTGGCTTATCACTGAGCTGCAGCTTTAGGCTGGGCCCTCCCTGCTCCACCTTCCTCATGTTCTTGCCATCACCATCGTTCCCCAGCTGGCACCACTGGCAGCTCTCATCAAGAGTTCCTCATCTTCCATGGCCTAAATAAGTTTTGCTCAGCACTTTCCCAGCAGTGACATGCGCAGGACACCGCAGCTCAAATCTCTGTCCAAATAACTTATATTGAAATGCTATGGCTTCAATGCCAAATTTTAAAGCTATTTGACAAAGACATTTTGTTCATTAAAGAGATGGAAGTGAAAATAGATGAAATTTGGATAGGCATACTCTTGTGTTTCACACTAGCATATATCCAAATCACCATTTCTGTGCATATGAAAGCTGATTATGTATGAGATATAGTCTTTTTTTTCAAGAATTCCTATTAAAAAATGAACTAGTGAAAAATGCCCAACTTACAAAGCCATTATGCAGTCTGACTCAATTTTGAGTTATATTGATTTAATACTATTTCTTGGAGCTAAAACTAACTGGTATGTTATTATGTATTTACAGAAAATAAAGGAACTAGAAATCTAGTGGTACAGGTTAATCAAACTGTCAACAAACCTTCTTTGCTGCATAGCATAATCCATGCAGCAATCTCAAAACACATTATAAAGCATTTTATAAAGCAAATAAACTTTAGCAGGTTTTATTTTAGAAATAAAACAGTCACCTCTAAGGCACTATAATATTACATCAGAGTTGGAATTTTACTTGGGATGCTGTGCTAGAACTTGGTCAGAGTTCAGAGAGCTCACAGATGTTAACAGCAAAGCCCAAGACCCCCTTGTGGAAGTGGAATGACCAGAACCTCAGCTAAAACTGAGGTGGTTTACATCATCATCATGCCTAGACTTCTTCATCAACAAAGATTTGGGAAGGGCTGTCCCCACGTGGGTGTGTCCTTCGAGCCTGCGCAGTGGATTTTTTAGGTGAGGCACAGCGTGCACAGAACTGGCCCCACCCTTTAACTCCTGAGGTTCATCTGCCATGGCCGAGGTACCTTGGATGGTGACAGTGAAGTCCTCAGGACTAGAACCTGCAGGCCCCGGTATTCCCAGGACATCTCCCATCCAAGTACTAACCAGGGCTGATCCAGCTCAGCTTCCAAGATCTGACAGGATCGGGTGTCAGAGCGGCGTTCACCCACACCCTAAACACACCTATATGCAACGCTGTTACAGAGTATTGCTGTGCCACAACTTACAGGCAATGGGACCGATCAGACCTGGGTGGAAATTTCAAAACCTCATTTTATTTGCTTTTTCCTGAGGAAGTTATATGGAAAAACTCAAATTGAATTCAAAATTGGTCACACCACTGACAAATGTCTGCAACCATTATAACTTATTTGTACACAAACTTAATTTCAACTAAAACAGGGGCTGACCCAGCAAAGCCTCTACCAGAGGAGGTAAGCTGATAGTTACTAAATAGCTGGTTTCAAATATCTTGCTGCAGTGTATGGAAGCTGCTTTTATTCCCTCTCCAGTCTCATTCATGATGCTTAATGACAAAACTGCCATGCTAAGCATTGCATGGGCCAAGAATAAGTGTGGTAGCAGTTATTCATACAGAAAATGCATGACCTACTGATTCAACATCCCAGAGTGGATCCCTGTTCTATAAGGTAACTTATTTGTTTAAATTAAACTTGACACTCAAGGCTTACATTCAAATTTCAGATAAAAAGATAGGCCCTGGCTTCAAATGCCATTCAAATCAGTGGAAAGATTCAGAAACACTTTCCAAGGATTTGGATTGAGCTCATGGAATGCCAGATCCCATTCAAGCCTACTCATCACCACCAGCAGCCTCAGAGGCAGAAAAGCAGAACGAGGGGACTACAAAGGACTCCAACTACATAGCAAGGCTTCAGGGCCTGGCAACTGGTTGGCCAGGCTATGCAACACCAAGTATTTGACTTCTCTTTTGTTGAAGAATTATACATTTCTGCAATTCTTACTTGGAATTACTAAAAACAGAAAGGGCAACGTCATCTCATTTCAAGCCCTTCGGCACACAGTGTCAAAACACAGACAAATACATACATCCCCCCATACTACTCAATTCCACTTTCAAAGTTCTCCTCCAGAGAACTTGTGCAAATCTTACATCTCTCTAAAGTCAGTGATGCCTGACAACATCAGATCACATCAAACCTTATCCCAAAATCAATAAAATACACATAAAAATTCTGCGGATACTCAGCACAAATTGGAATTAAACTGTGTCTATGAGAGAAAATGCAGTATTTTAAGATTTAATGTATTTAATATTGTTGCACTCTCACTTTAAAGAAATTTAAACATCAAAGTGGAAGGTACCATCCTAGCCACATATTTTGTTGTTAAAATTATCTAATCCTCCTACAATAGTATCACCCAGAGACCTCAGCTGACACGCTGCATTCTGTACCTTCTGCAGCAAAAGGCAGGCAGAACAGAAAATAACAAAACATGAAAATGTGTTGCTAGGATAAGACGTCATGGAAACCAAATGCACTGCACTTAAATAGTGTGACATTCTGTATGTGATTCAACACACAGATATACTTCATTTTCTTCAAAATTTGCCTTTGGTGGATTTAGATTCAATTTCTTTTTTTTTAATAGCACACTTGAGTTTAAATTTGAAATGTGTTAATGAAATAGTGTCTTAGATTTTAACCTATACCACTCAATAAGGATGATGGGATAGTACAGATCCAATTTGGGCAGATTTTTTCTGCTAGGGTCTTGCAGAATCATATCCCAAAATGTCACGCAAATTATCACTTCATATCAGATGCATTCCTCTTCTCCCATCCTGTAAGTTTCTGAAGCCCCAAGGACACTCTGAAGGAGAACAAATGGAAATGAAAATTTAGTTGCTGTGCAGAGCCTCAGGGGGCTTTTCTATTGATGTCTATGGAGAGCAGGGAGCTAAGGTGGGAAAAAGTTTCAAGAGAGATAATTTTTTAGCAACACATTTCAGGCACAACCTATGGTCCTCTCTGCTAAAAAAATCCATTAAAAGTTAAAAAAAAACTTCCAGTCTTTCTAAGATTAAATTCCCTCTGCACACTTGAAATTACAATATCATGGGTTTCTAAACACTAAGCCACTGTTTGCTAGCTACAGCAACAGAATATAAAAAAGGCACATTGCCACTTTGTAAGAGCACATCCCACTAAGAAGCCACATATCCAATGTACAGTATTTTCAGGATGCTTGCCCATCTTGAAAGCAACGCACAAAATGAAGTTATATGACCTCAGAACACCTGAACACAGTCTCCAGAATGTCATGCTGTCACTTCCCAGCTAGGGAGCTTTATTTTTAACATTTACTAAATACATTCTATCACTACTAAAGTGCAAAGAAGACACTGTCACAGCATTTTCACATAATGTGATCACTATAATGTTCTCCTCTTGTCATAATAATAATCACCATCATCATCATCGTACAAGTGATTCTTCTTGTTAGAATTTGAATAGGATACATTTCATAATGTCCAAAAATTCCTTATTTCTTCACCTGCTGCTATCTGATGAAGCACCAAAGGTGTCATTGTGATGTAACCTAAGAATTTAGGCTTTGATTAGGGAAAAAAAGTTGGGCTGTGTTAAAAACTATTGCCATGCAATTGAAAACAGGCTTTTTACTTTGCCAGAATACTACATAAAACTGTCCTTGTCCAGAATGCATAACATTTGAAAAACAAACAGATCTTCTAGACAGGATATGATACTATTTCAAAGTACACCATAATAATCAACAGATTTGTGCATGACTTTGGGAAGAGGATAAGGTCTCACAGTCACAGAGTTGAAGCTTGCAGAATTATAAGTATTAGGAGAGCAGGAAGTAGGACTGAAAAGGATTTCATGGTAAGTCCTTCATTAGTCCTGCCACCATCTGAGAATTGGTCTGAACACTGATCAACTTCCTTCAATATATTTGTATGTATTTATATGGGTTAAATGTATCCAAGTATGGCATTTTCATGATCTCTTCTAATCAAGCTCATTTTGGAAACCATTTAAAACAGGAGTGGAAAAAATGAGCTGGCGTGAGAGCACACCATAAGAGACCTACAGCCTACCCCAGAAAGCAAAAACTTCATGAAGTTTGAGAGATTTTTCTTCAAAACAATTTTCAGATACTGCCACATTTCTAAATGGAAAGATGACTGCAAGTCTATTAGCTATCAGAACTTCAGTGTTCCTGCAGCATCCAAAAGCTAGAAAGGGCATTCTTTGATCTCGTTAATATGGAAATGAGGGCACAGAGAGTGCTTTCTTTAAAGAAAAACAGCTGTATCAATAAAAGCTATTTGTGAAAGCAATGAACAATTTTCTCAACAAAATTATACTTAAGCTCTTTAAGCTGAAAAGAGTGAAAAAACTCTAGTTTAACAGATACTGCAGAATCTTCCTTTTGATGAGCAATCACTTATAGCTATGGAAGTGGTTTGCCCACATCAAACGAAAGCAGAATAGCTCACGTGAAAGACACAAAGGATCTAACTTCAACAGGGAAGCAGAGTGAGGAAAAATGGGTACAAATAACCCTTACTGGCACAAGTTGGGAAGAAGAATCCTTCAGGTTAAAGTCCAGCAGTAAGTACAAAGTAGCATTTGCTTTCTCACCAAATGATGCCCAGGGAGGTTTTTCAAATGCAGTTCCTTCACTCTTCACAGCTGTGGCCTGGGTCTGTTCCTGAGAAAAGCCTTCCCAGCACTTGCCTCAGGGTGGTTCTGTGCAGGGTGCCAGATGAAATAAGAAGAACATTGGAAAAGGAGGGATGTTAGCTCACTACCAGCACTGGCCAAATCCCATGAAAAAGGCTACGATGGAAGGAGTCAGGTGGGTTGTGCATTAGCTCCTGGAAGAGAGCCTCAGAGAAACTGACAACCTACAAGTACTTCCAGGGCACTAGAGTCAGTAAGGAAACCAGTCCTCAATTTTAGTTTCTGTTCGCCACTGTAGCACCACTCTGCTCTCTGCCTGTTCACTCTGGGGCCCTGCAGAGCAGGGGTTATGCACTTGTGCAACCCCTGCACAACAGCACCCTGATTGTAGCTGTAGCAATGATGAATTAGTCTCTGTCAAGTGTAGTGATAACAATGAAGCAAAAAGAAGAGAGCAAGAACGCTGTGATGATAGAATTAGTTCATTTTTTAAGTAGCAATAGCAAGGCCCTTGTTATCAGTAAGGATCTAGAGTTTCTTCAACAGCTTGTCTTTGTTTAAATCTTTGTTTCCTGGAAGTGAGAAACTAAGAAATAAAGAAAAGGCCATAAATAAGTGTTCGAGACATTAACTCTTTTGTCTCCTACTGTTTTTAAAAGCAATGCGAGCTATAAACTACGCTATAAACATATCCTGAGCTTCCTGTGACAACTTCAGTGTAAAGCAAAGCCTTGCATTGTGCAACAGTTTTCCATTCCCATTTTGACTATGGATACAGTTTTAGGCTTCGGTAGAGCCTATTTTACAAGGTTTCTCATTTATTAGGTCTCTGCTCCAATTATCTTCATATGTCTCATTTTATATTATATTTATGGTACAATACTGTGCTATGTTGCTCACACGCTTTTAGGGCACACAGTAGGTCAAATACTGCTCTGTGTAACAAAGCATTTCCATTTGCTTTTGCAATTGTAAATAGCAAATACTATCGGGCTACAACACTATTCTGAAGCAACATACCTCCTTGAGACAGTGTAACAACAGATAGAAGTTTATGGCAAGTTAATTATAAATATACTTTTATTTTACTCAACATTTTCTTTCTCTCCACAAAAGATTCTGTATTCCTAATTAATTGACCATATGTATTTATGCAGCAGATACACACACCATACCTACCACCACTTCAAAGATTACTGCTAAAAATCCACAGTATTAAAAAAATTAGTCACACTTGACATTAAAAAGAAGAGCTATGTATTACTTAACAAACAGTAAGCTCACAAACATCCATCTGGGCAAAAAGCACGTAATAATAAAAAGTAACAGCTGGAACTTCCACTGTTCTGCTTTGCCTTTGCTTTTCCATATCTGTATGTATTTAGCACTTTCCAAAATCATCTTAGCAAGAATTTTCAAGATGCATAACATGATCAGTTATATCAAAGACACATTGCTTAACTACCGCTGTGCCATATTTCAAGTGCTTTTATTGTACCTTTCAGTACCATTTTATTCACATCAGCCAATCTGCCTACTAATAGCCAGTCATTAGGAGTTGTTAAGCTACTTATCAGCCAAGGCACAAGCTACCCACTGACACAGTTCCAGTCTTCTCTTATAGAGAAGGCCATGCCAGCAACCAAGCAGTCAATCCAAAGAAGGACAGATTTTTATTGATCTAGTAATTTTAACTAAAGAAAAAAACCCAGAAAAACAGATTTTCAAGCCTTGGTCTTCATCCTCAGTAAGAGATGTTTACTGCAACTGATGTTTAGAGACTGAGATCTACAAAATGCTCATAATAATACTTCCTTAAGTCTCCCCTGCAGTCTAAACCCTGGAGTAAAAATACAGAATGAGCAAGCAGAGAGAGGCATACCAATAGTGTTAATGTATTCATCCTCACAAACAAATGCATTATAATTCTGTTCGTGTGATAAGGCAGCAGGAAAAACATCTCTAGAATAATAATCCATTCAGTGATATTCTCACATTGATATGCTTCTGTGATTTTGACTTTTTTAGTTGATTAAAAATTGATAGTAAAACAAGTAACCATTTGCTCTGGGTGTCCGTGTCAAAAAAAAAAAAAATAAATTGACATTTTGTTAAATGAACATTCACTTTTCCAGAATATTCAGTTGAGATTTAGTAATACTCATATTTTAGCATGAGAAAATGCTTTTGCATTTGAACCACACTTTTGCTGTACACATTATGGTGCATAAGGTACCCTGCATGGCTCCCAGGCTGCTGGGGAGAGACGTCTGTGGCAAGCAGCAGCAAACCTGACAAGGCTCACTCCCATCAATTCCTCTCTGCTGATACCCACCGCATCACTGGCATTAAACCTGGGCTCCAAGGGAATGGGTGAAACCTTTACCTTGTCTTTGTCTGGGCTAAGACTCAAAAGTTTCAGCTGGGGAAAAAGTGGTCTACAATCTTGCCTTGAAGGGATACAGAATATATTTACATCATTCTGTATTATTTGTGACTGAGCCTTGCACTCACTAAAAGCAAGGATGCTCCCAACAAGAATAATAAATGAAAAATAATTCAGTCTCCACTTCAAATTTTGGAAGCTTCATATTGAGCTATTGCCCAAAGAATAAGAGCAACCACATCATCTCCTCATATACAATCTATGTAATACCTAGGAATATTACAATATGACCTCTGACTTTGTTCACTTTGGACAAAATCAACATCTTCTTAAGCTTCCTGTTGATATAACATATTTACAATATTGGAGACAATCACCTTTAGTCTCAATTTCTCAAGTCATCAGACCATAAAATTTTTGGACTAAGACTGAAAGCAGATATTGATGTTCAATCCACCTAGAAGTAAATTGCAATACATTACCATTTCTCTACAATATTACTTTGTTAGTGCTCAACAGACCTGGATTAAAATATAAATAAAATATAAGTTCAAAATTACAATTAAAATTTCCCCATACTTCTCCATTCCTCTAACAAAACCCACAAATGTGAACTAGATATAATATCTGAAGGTAAAACAGACTTTTTTAAGCCAACAGAGTCATAGAAGGCTTCTAAAATCAATAAGACATATAAAACTGATTGCAACCTTATAAAAAACCTCAAATCTTTTAGCCTGGGTGACACAAATATAGAATTTCACACTGTAAGCAATTTCCTGGCAATATAGGCCAGTTTACCTTTGCACTGTGAAGGTTTTTTGCACCTCTAGATTACAAGTAACTGCAGTGGTTATATAGGAAGCAGATAACTCCATAGGGCGCCCTGCAAGACCAAGAACAGCAGCTCATTGCTGCTAAGGCACAATGTCAAACATGGGTCACTCCACAGCCTGTGCAGCAAACAGCCTGGCTTTGCTTTGAGGATGGGATGATTCGTCTCCTAGAAAAAAAGATGCAGTGAAAAATAGCTTAACAGAAGGGGGGGTGGGGCAGGGAGGTTGGTTATAGTATCTGATGTAAATATTCAGTCTCAAACTCTTGCTCTCCAGTCAACCATTTCCCAAAACCTTACCAATACTCCACGTAAGATGGCAAACGAGTATGAGTGTTCCAACCTCTCTATACTTAACTGGCCTCCACACATGGCCAAGGCATGCTGTTGCAGCAGCAGGGCTTTCACAACAAAGACAGTCAAGTGAAATCCATGACAAATGGTCTGGAGTTGATGTCAGGACATCCTCATGCCTTCAGCAAACCTCTGTTCATGCTCAGAGGTGCAGTCATGCATCCAAGGTATCAGGCCCTTCTGACTGGTCTCAGCCAGGTCACTCCAAGACCCTCAGGCACCTTTTACATTCAGTTTGCAGAGTCTACACCGTAGCTAAAACTGCTCAAATCATATTAAGTTCCTTGGTTGTTTCTGAAGATGAAACTGAAAAAATGGGCATGTGTGCTGTTAAAAATGTTAATAACATGATGTTTTTAATAAACAAGCAGATTCACACTTTCCACAAGTCAATCATCTCTGACTAATGAAGACTTAAAGGAAACACCAATGAATGCCAGCTAATTCCAAATTTTAGGGATGATTCCTTTAAAACTTGCAGTTTCAACATGAATGAGCAGATGTAGAAGGTGTGGAAATTCTCACATCGATGCTTGAGGTGAAGGCAGAATGCTCTTCCAAAGAATTCAAGAATATCTTTGATACTTCCTGTATCAAAACACCACCAGTTAGAACACCAATATTTAATCCTGTGGCTACCAGTGGAGCTAAGACACAGCTAAACTTACTTTTGGTTACGCCCTAAGCAGTAATCTATATAGAAAGGAAAATAGTAACATAGAAGGTAGAAGGTGTATATACAATACTGTTATGATTTCAAAGATGTATTGAAGTAGGAAGGATGATATGAAATATTGTCACAGAAGATCTTTATAGGAAACTAAATAGAAGATAATGTTGCCCAGAACCAGGGTAGAGAACATGAACATCAATAAGAATTTTTTTTTCACCTGTATTTCTGGTCTGATACTGTGTGGTACTGTTTTCTGCAACACAATACACTGTATCAATACAAAAAGAAACACTATCCACTGAAAATTAACCAATGGTGGGAACATTCCTTAGCAAATGCTAATTGATTCAACAATGAGATTTCAGATTACGTCACCTGACCAGATTGTTTCTATGGACTTCACAGCAAATTAACTAAATGACATTTCCAGCATCACAGCCAGGCCTACAATTTTTATTCCAGGATGATATACATACAGGATGTGCTAAAAATTAATGAGAAACACTAAACAAGTACCAGGATACACACTGTTCTTAAAGATGCCACTGCTGCAAAGGTATTTTGTAATGTTGCATTATTTTTGCAAGTTTTTGCCAGTTCATGCTAAGAAATGTGGCACAAGGATACTCACCAATGGATGCCACCAAAATGCATGAGAGGCAACCCCACACATCTAGGGCTGGTAACATTAAAAGAAAATTCAGGGATATACTTAGGGGCTGCTTAGTTTGTCACTCAACCAAAACCAAAACACACACCAGTTCTTGGCAGAACGTAGTTAATTATTAACTTTATTTATCATTTTACAATGTAAACTGTAACAATTCATAAAAACAAATATTCACAACATTGAAACCACACATTAATAATAATAAACCCCCAAAACTGCAGATCACAGAATTAAGACTCCATTAGGCACATTGTTGCAGTAAGTGGCACCCATTTAGAAGATGAGACAGAGCCAAAAACAGAGTCTTCTGCATATAGATCCAACATGAGCAAATGGAGCTAGATTAATACAGCAAATTCATACGAATTCAGGACAAGAATGGAAATCAGGCATGTTTTTCCATTGTTGTTTTCTTCCATTTGCTAAGACAGAAAATATTTTGCTTGCTGAAACAGAAACAATTTACGAATCTAGACACAAGCAAGTAAATAACAATACTGAACAATTCTGTGGTGTTATCCACGCTCCTCAAAACACCCTGCACCCTGCAAACACTGCCCTATACTTAATGGAATCCAACCTGTTTGATGGGACAAGGATGTTTCGATGTTGAAAAAAAAGCATCAATACACAGGAAAAGTTTAAACATGCTCAAATACTGCCCTTCTTACAGGTTAATGTAAGCTCATAATGGTGCACTTTCTTGAATCATGTCACAGTCAAGGGACAGAAGAAATGGTGCATACTAACACTAATATCCTCTTTTACAAGAGATGTCCTGACATATCTGGACTTCTGAAGCTGCTTTTGCTCCTTCCTTTTTTGGTCTTACTGAAAATAGAGCAAAAGGGAAAAGTCTATCTTGAATAGGTTCAGGTACTACAAATTCTCTTTGCCACCAGCAGCTGGAGTGCAGTTGCTCTGAAGGACAGTGGCAGTCAACCTCATTCCTTCTAAGATGGGACAAAAACTAAGACTGAAGAATGTGTCAGTGTGATGAGACAAGAGAAATGCTTTAAATATCTACAAATTTTAACATTACTACTTCTTAGATTAAAAGACTTTAAATAATTTATCAAATCTGAAATTACTGCATCTATCTATGCATTTACAGATAACTGGTTATTTTTATTTCATTTAAAACAGTTGTAAATAAGACTTCATACCCTCTTGATAGCAAATTTACATTGTTAGTCACATTATGTAAGTTAATCCCTTCCTTCTGAGCATAACTGTACCCTCTTAGAGGTAAGTATACACAAATATGGACTGAAGGGACTCATTTCATGTATTTTCAGAGCTGTGACAAAGCAGGGCAAATTGGAAACACAAATCAAGAAGAGGAGATTTTTTAATCAATACTTTCCCATATCCCACTCGCGTCCTCCATGTTACCAAGACTTTAGAAATACATTAAATACAAGCATGAAATTGCAGTTTCTAAAAAAATTACTCACTTAAGTCACAAATAGCTTAATCCATCTTGGTTTTGCTTCTACAATTTACATTGCTTAAAATTGACAAGATTTTATTCAAGTGGGTCATCTGCTTACTGCTCTAAGAAAGACCTCTTAGGTTAAAACTGAAAAGCTTTAACACCATGATGCAATCCAAAGCAATAGTATTGAAACTGTATGGTGGATCCAGTAATGACATCAGCTCATGGAAAACAAAATGTGAAAAAAACCCCACATGACCAAAATACAGGATGTCAAAACTTAAAAAAAGTATTTATTAGCATATCTGATTACAACCAAATGCTTTCTATTCAGAAACTATTTTTCTGTCATTTCTATTTCCTTCTACCTTTTTCTCACTCATGACTTCTCCTCCAAAGGAAACCAAGCAGTCACCTTCATGCCCAGTCACCAATTATGGGCTCATAAACTCTAAACTGGCACCAGACAGTACCCAGCAGAGCCTGCAGTAATTCTTTGTGTGATGTCCTCTCTTTTTATTTTAAAAAAACTGAATGCCAACACCTGAAACCTCCACATCTCAAGGCAAGGTTATTTTATCACTGTCTTATCTTTCTGTTAAATAGACAGTTTCTAGGAAATTTGAGTGCTCTACTTACTTACCCCTTGGAAAAAAAGCAAGGCAGATGTAATAGAAAAAGCCCCACATGAGGCTGCTGTAGGACAATAATCAGGCTGGCTTGCATTCTTCTGTTGACTTTCTTTTCTTCAGGAAGAGCTCATTTTTGAGGCTGTTGTCTTCTTAAAAACAAAGGTTTCTATTCATGGCTGAGATACCCAAGAAATACAACTGGGCCAGGGCACAGCATCAAGCACAGAGCCACACTTCTGTTTGGGAGCTGGTGCTCTCACTGACACAGTTTTGGCCCCTGACAGCCAGCACTGCCCCAGATAACGCCCAGACAAAGGGAATAGCACATATCACAGACTGCTCACAGCACGCAGTTTGGGTATGACCAAATGCTGTGAAAAGGTTTAGACACCTACATGTGTGCCAGGCTGGGCCACCTAACCATAGGATTTAAGAACCACCCCTGGCCTAGGATGATTTTCAGTGCTACTACTGGCAGATGAGGGTTTGGGATTTCAGGTACTACTTTTACAGCACACACACCTACAAAAAAAGTTTTATGTAGGAAAGAAAATACAGTGACTGAACTCTTATTTTACATATCAAATCTGAACTATGATAAATTGGGGAGAAACTGGTCTAAAGAATTACTTAGTTATATATTGCACCTACAAAGCTCATGCCAACCTGAGCCCTGCAATGGAAATCAAATGCTATCTGTGTAAAACTGAAGCCTGATTTTCAGATACCAATCTCTTATAGCTGTATGATGTGGACATCTCATTGGCTGCCTCCAAAGGTCTGCACTATCCTTCATCCTTCTCTTCAATATGCTCCAAACTCTTGTGAGGTTATTTTTAATTGAGAGTAGGAAAAAAGCTACAAAACGCTAGATGTTTTTGAGCCATGAAAAAATATGTGATAAAATACCACAGCTAACTCTGAAAAAACAACCATATTTTTCCAGTATTATACCCAGCATGAAAAAATAAACCCCAAAATTATATTTGAACTAGAGACAGACTTTAAAATCCCTGAAGAACAGAGTGGGAAAGTCAAATAAATATCTTGGAACACCAACCTAAACATTTCCAATCCTGCTGCATCTTTTTTTGGTAATGTTAATTGCAGACATGCTCTCATTCTTGCTGGGATTCAGCTGCCACTACTTCCCTCTAAATGCAGCCACAAAAGCCACAGCAAACGTGGCAGAAATGAATTTGTGCTACCAGGTCCTCCAATTCACAATCCAGTGTATTAACCATGACATTAGTGAACACGCAGAACTAAGAAGAGGCACAGTTGGGTACCAGACACACCCTCAGCTGCCTCAGCTTCACCCTCAAGTAAGAGGACAGTACAGAGGCCAGGGTAAAGCCATTCTGAGGGGCTCCCACCTGATCAACAGAATATATCTGAAGGTAAACTAAGCCTTGGTGCTGAAGAGCAGATGCTTGTTGCTTCATTGATTCATTTCTATACTGTATTTTTCCCATTGTCGAGTGGACACTATTACTGTTTTTCCTTCATTGTTTGTGCCAGATATAAAAAAAAAGGGCAAGAGGGAATAAGAAGAACCATGTGTTTCCAAGACTGTAGTTCCTGCCTATTAAAAGAACATTTAAAAAAAGTTACAGCTACATCCAGAATACTATTTATCCAGATTTAAAAGCAGGAGCATTTAGTCCAGTAAAAAAAAAATTTTAAACTACCATCAAGCTTATTTCTTCTTTAGGACTTCTCTTGCAGTGAACAGTATTACAACATTATAACCAAATATTGATGATCTAAAACAACATGCAAAATTATTCCAGATGTGAAAGTCTTCGAGGTCGAAGAACCCAATAACTCATCAATACTGGAAACATAGTGGGGACTAAAAATAGTAGCAGAATTTAGTAGGTTTTGTGACCCTTTCGGTTCTATTGGAACAAAAAATGCTGAATACAGTGTAGTTTTCCAAAATGGCTGAGATGTCTCATACAGTCTTTCTCATACTGAATTCCTTACAACACAGTTGAACTCTTTCAGGATTATCCCGGTATCCTTTCTTTTTACATGTCCTTTTGGATGCTGTCTTTTTCTAGCTCCAGTTCTGTAATCCATCCCTAGACATCAGAGTCCTTAACCATGCAAGCTCCAAGTATACGCCCACTTTTAACCATGTATTTCAGCTCTAATTGCCTTCAATATGACTTAAACCCATAATAAACTGTCCCATGCAACTATGTTTTTACCTACACACTTCCATAAGCAAGTAATATAATCCACAGTTACACAACTTTACAACACTATTCTGATATAAATTTCTTCTATGTGAATGTCATACTGCAATTCCCAGTCCAGTCAGTTTTTCAAAGGACAATTCACAATAAAATGCCCCACAGCTTTTTACATTAGACTGTAAAGAAAGATGTAAGCACTTGCTCTTGGCTTTAAGTGGTAGCACAGTGCTCCCACAGTGGCCATTCCATTTCCTGAAGTATAATGGTGTCCAACTTCAATACACTAAGTTGTATCAACCTCACGTTTGTCAATAATATATAACTTCATGTCCAAACCTAGTACTTTTTTAAGAAGACATATACAGTATTAGTTTCCTAAACATAAGAGCCTGTTCTAAGACATAAAGATGAATCATTACTGGAGAACTTCCATCCGGAAACAAAGTACAGTTTTTCCCACAGCACAGGAAAGGATGGCATCTAACAAGAACTGTAGTTCATCCACAGGATATTAGACACAAGGTGGGAAATACAGGGAGAACTTTTTCATGTCTGTGTGTGATCAGCAGACATATGAATTCCTTCTGACTTGAAAGAAAAATTCAAACAAAACAGCTATCAACTTATGAATCCTTGAAATAGCACAGGGGAAAAAAAAACAAACCAAGAAAAAATGGGGAAGGGGGTGGGGGAAATCACTGCTCATGTTCTGAACTACTGAGACATCATTACTTATATGCTGGAGTGCATATTGACATGTTGGTTGGAGACTTAACTTGAAGGGCACATATTTATCTGGAGATATTTGAGCAGAACTGCTTATGGACATCAGCAAATCAAGCTGCTGCCAGTGCAGCCCCTGCTTTGGATGGTAAATGCTGCAGCTTTGCTGCCTGTTCTGCTGAGGCTCTGAGAAGGAACCACTGCTTCTGCCACTGACAGGAGGTCTGAGCACATGCATTCAGACACCAGTCCAAGGACAGAGGAAGGGCTCTTGTTCAGAAGCAGCATTCACCTCTGCCTAATGCTGCTGTGGGAGCCAGCTTTGCATTTCAAAGCTCTCTTGCTTCCATCCAAAAACTTTCTGTATGTCTCTGTCCCTGTCTGCTAAATTGATCTTCCCTCTCTCGTTATTTTCCCAACCAATTATACAGGTCTGATTCTGCTCCAGCTTTAAATTTGGTTCAGTGAGAGCCAGAGAATTTTGTAACAAAATGCCCCTACAGAGATCTCCAGACACTGCAATTGGAAAGGCACAACATGTTAAAGAAAACCTCAAGATATATACAATAGAGCTTTACCTTATTCACTGTGTATTTTGAGGTACCAAAGGTCATTATGGTTAATTGTTCCAAGCCAGGAAACATCACTGTAAATTCAGAATCAGCAGCATATAATTCATTTCATGTGAATGAATAGAAACATACACATCATGAAACTAACCGGAATAAAGATATCTGCTAAGTTTGTTTAACAACAAAAGCATCGGTGACTCCTTTGAAAGGGGGTGAGTCAGTATAAAAGCCAAAACACTACTGAGAAGCAATAAATAAAATAGGATTAAAATTATCTTCTTGTACCAGACAGCTGAGACTGAGCATCAAGAAACCCCACATACCCTAGTGTGATTCAGATGGCCTCCTAGTGACAGTGATCTGTCCCTTGTCCTTCTTGACCTCAGCTGCTATTTAAGGAATTGGGAGCATAGTGGGGAAGGGGCTTGCACATGAGCCGCAAAGCTGAGGAAATATCCATGACTCAGAACGGGGGTAACTTGCACATGCCCATCCCTAAGGGAGCTGCTGCCTCCCATAACATTCCCTTAAGTGGGAAGATTTGTTCATTTGACTAGTCAGTATGTGAGGTTTTTCCTTCCCCATCTTCTATGCATATATATTCCTTTACATCTTTAAATATGCCTACATACACGCACACGCTGCATGCAAAAGTAATGACGTCTGCGTACTGATTTTTACAATTTAAAAGCTACTTCCTTAAATATCACCAAAAATAAATCATTGCCTCAAGAGATGTTTCCACAGCTAAGTTCTTAGGTTCTCTAATGTGTCACATTTAGCCTTTAATGGAATACTTAGTCCTTGTCCAAATACATTTTTATGCTCATCTTTTAGTTATTCCACCAGTGACAGATTAACTTCTTACCCTCCCTTAAGAGTGGGTAGAAACAAAAATTGTGTACTGGACTTTGCAAACCTTTCTTTTTACTGAACAAACTATCAAAGTTTCTGTTGTTATCCAGATCTTCTGAACCACAGTAACAGAGGACTAAACTACCACAAATGCTGGATATTACAAGACAATGAAGTTCTTTGAATAAACTACATTTTCATACAGCTTAATGACGCAAAACAAACTCAGTGGGGAAACTGTGATGCTTCAGACCAAGTTCAGTAGATCCCAGGTACACCGAGGAAAACATCACAATGGACAGTATAGGGAAAATGAAAATAAAAATGAAAAACTAGTCCTAAGTGTACTCCATAATCCTGAATAGAATCATTAATTTCATGTGTTGATCACAGAAATTAGTTCTCAAATTCTTAAAACTGATAAAATTTATGCCTTTGCTATAAAATGTAAGGGTAAAGAAAGAGATATCTAACACTTGGCCTCTTCCATTCTTTTTTTTTTAATATTTTGAAAATCCTGCAAAGAAAATAAACTCATCTCTCAAATGCCTCTTTTTCCCATAAAAGAATGGCTTGAATACAGTGTTCAGAAAACTGCCCTGTTGGATTCAGATTTTCCGTATGCCTGAGCTGCAAACTCAGCCCTGGAAAGCAGGAGCTGGGCATTTTTGTCTTTGTCTGGTGATGACAGTAATTGGACTAGGAACAACTTCTGTTAAGGCAACACTAGAAAAAACAGAAGGTCTCCAGCCTTACTCTTTCTTCCTTGAGTCTTCACTCCACCTGCCTTGCAGCAAAAGGTAAAGAGAAACAGCCTCAAAACACTTTCCAGAAAATGTGTGGCTAGATATCCTTGCATTTAGGAGGAAAGGCAATTGGTGTACTCCCTCATTTCCTCACTGTCACTCAAAGACATCAGGTATATTGAACACAAGGACCTGCCTCAGGGTTTCAAGGTGATTGCACATGAATGGCTGCAGACAGGAGGCCCCTCTCCATGACAAGTGGCTTCTGACAATGTACCGCAAGCATATCAAACACATCCTTCACCAAGGATTTGGTGAATCATGGAATTACTATCTTTTTGTTCCCTGATTAGCCTGTTTTTAAAGCAGATTCTCTAATAACACAAGATTTCACACTTTTCTCTCATGTCCATCTGAGAACTGGGGTTGCCACTGTACCCTGCAGCACAGCAGGATTTTGTTTTCCTTATATCAACCAGATTTCAGGTTTTGGAATGCAACATTGCCATTCTGACACCTGCAATCACTATCTTTATCCTGAAGGCAATAACACACTTCTTCATACAGAATGTGGGTGATACAATTCTCTTTCTGAGGCTGCAGTACAGAAGATAGCTAAGTTTGAGGACCTCCAACCTCACAGGGCAAAAATTAAGAACATTGTCACCCACAATCTTTTAAATTTAAAAAATTCAATAAAGCATAAAGAAAGCATAGAAAATGAGACCCAGACATGGGCAGTTCTGCTGTTCTTCATTGAGCAACCTGACCTTAAATATATAGTGGTGTATCATTTAATTAAAGAATGTTTTAAGATCCCTCTCCTTTTACTCAGTAATCTGGAAGAAAAAAAAAAGACTGTTGATCCTTTGATTTAACACTGACTCTTTTTTAAGTAAGCACTGAAGATTCCATCAATTTTTTTTCCATGCAGGAGACAGATATGCTCACTCCATGTGCAACAATCTGGTTTAAGTTAAACTGGCAGTACCAATGAGACCAAAGCACATGCTTAAAATGCTTTGCTGAATTGGGACCATACTCTACATAACTTTCTCTCACAAAAGCTATGTCCACCTGCTCACTGAATAGTCAGGAAATGATGTGGATATGGAAGTTTTTCCATATTTCAAAGCTGTGTTCATACCTCAAAAAATACAGTCCAGTTTTGCTTTTTATAGTGAGGAAAAGAAAGCCTGGTGGCTTAGAAAGAATTAATAGTGTGAAGCCAAACATTCATCTGAGGACCACAGCCACCAAAGAGCTTTCATAAGCAGATTTACTGTGGGTCCTTCTATAATGCCAAGGTATTGGTGACTTATTTCCAGCTTAGCCAGAAGAACTCATTGTTGCATTATTGATGTGAAACTTTGAAAGAATATTCAATATTTAACTGTATGATTACAGCTGCATACAACTCTCAAAATAGGTTTCAATAAAAGTAATAAAAGAGCTCATCAACATTCAAGATATTTTCATATCTAAAATCAGTGTTAATAAGTAATTGAAAAAAAACTATTTTCAAAGCAATTCAGTTCTGTTCATTTCCCTGCTCCTGACAGAACCAAAGGAAATACTTTCCTACAGATATAAACAAGCATATACTTCCATCATTCAGAAAAAAACAGGAATTGTCTAATTGACAGTCATATACCTGAATGATGATCATAATGACAGTATTAAAATCATCACAAGCACCCTTACCCAAGTTTAAATTCTAGTTCATTTACATAAGATGTAAATTTACTGCCACCACCAAGTTTTGCGTACAAAAACCAGTGACATTCTTTTAAGTGGAACAGTTTCAAAATCAAATATCTTTTTAATGCACTGTGCTTCACCTTCCCTGTGGTATATTCTTGTTGACTATCACTAATGTGCATATGGCATAATTACAATCAAAATTTTAAAACTTATGGGTTACAGAAGATCTCAGATGGGGGCCACTGACAGCAGGTATGAACATACTGCAGCAGAGGCCGAGCTTGCCATTCCCAGAACCACATACAGTGGTGATCCACAAGAATTATCTATCCGTGAAAGGGTGGAAGTTTAGGGGTGTATCACAGAATGGTTCAGGACAGAAGGAGCCTCTAGAGGTCATCTTGTCCAACACTCCTTTTCAAGCAAGGCCATTCAGAGCAGGTTGCCCAGAACCATGTCCAGACAGCTCTTGAACATCTTGAAGGATAGGGAGTCCACAACCACTCTGTGCAAGCTGTGCTAGTGCCTCACAGTAATGTTTTCCTTATGTTCAGACAGTGGAGTTCTATAGATTACCTTATTCAGCAGCAAAACTGGATTAAGATGCTTCTATACATGTACCCCTTTCCAACACATCCATCTTTTCCTCCACTCAAGCTTTTCAGATCCCTGTTCTCAGCAGGGTGCAGTTATTTCTGAGGTTGCACTATATAGCAGATTGTTGAATTGATCCAACTTTAAAATGTTACAAAAAGAAATTTACTCAGAGAAAGGAAAAAAACCCCAAACCATACAAGATTTCCTTCCTTTTCTAGTTCTTTTGGTTTTAGTTTTTTGTTTGTAAACCCAGGCATCAGTGGAATCATAACACACCTGCAAACAGTAACATGGCAGCAATGACAGTGGACTTTCGAAATCCAGCTTCATACCACATGGTGTAGAACCCTCAGTCCTGTTGTTTCAAGTTTGGCTCCCCAGAGAGCTGTATTTTGTGGGTACTCACATTAACACCAAAGTCTAAACTGAGCATGACACTTGCACTGAGCAGAGAAAAGATACAGGATACAGCAATCATACAACCCAGCTCTTCTCCTGAATATTGGCAGTGCTCAAAAATAGGTGCAAGTAACATGACTCTGCCTCAGCTGGTGCTGAACTCACCAGAGCTAGGAAGTTAAGAGAAGCCAAGAAGGCGGCCCTTTATTTTTTCCTTCTTTTCCATGTACAAGTGTGAAAGGAGACATGCTTCAGTATGTCAGGGATGCTTTACAGCCATACTGCATGCTGCACATTGTGCTAAATGACAGTGCTGGGGAGGGGCACGGTAGGAGCAGGAATCTTTATATAGTACTGAGAGCAGTAATTCAGCCCTGACAGTCACATGAATACAGCCCTGCGGAACACAAACAGTATCTTTCTCTGGTATTAGGCTATTAGGCAGATAAGGCTCCACTTTGGATTTGAAAGACTTAAACTGACAAACGATCTTGTTTTTCTTCACCCCGCTAACGGTGGCACAGGGCTGGAGGAACCTCAGCACTTTCCACTGCTTATATAACAGGTGTACTCATAAATATGCAAAGATGATTTGAAGATACAGTTTCTAATCCATGCTTCATGCCTGAACAATTTAAATGGCTTTCATCATGTAGACAGCATTGCTGGCTCTTCGCAAGCAGTTCCTTTATAATTTTAGGCTCTATTAGCTGTATTTTTGTTTAGTGTGGGTTTCACGTGAATTTAGAAAAAAACTACCCACTCACACTCAGTGGGAGAATAAGTAAGACAAACGAATTTTTAGATAGAAAAGAGATGTCATGACTTATCTCCAGATCAGGTTTCAAGAAATTTAAGATACACATTTCTCTATGAATGCCTCACTGCAAGGAGAGCATCCTAACCTAACTCTACACAAACATGATAAAGTAGAAGTAAAGAGCAACCAAAAAAGCAAATATCGAACACAATTAGCAGAACATATACCTCAGCTAATAGCTCTACAGACTTTGATATTCAGCAGTTAACAAGTTTGTTATTCCAGGACAATAACTTGTTTTAAAACAATTTAAGAATTAAATATTTCAATTTTCAACATGCTGGTCCTGACATGTCTCATGAGTACTCTTTCACATGTAAAAAAAGAAGCTATTGCAAAAGGAGGCATCATACGAATTATCTACATCATGATCCTACACCAAATCTACAGTTTAAGAGGACTAGTGAAAAGACAGATGACCAAGGAAAGAAAATATGTGGAGCAGGATGGCAGACTGACTCTGATGTGCCACACCAGGTCCGAAATTAAACGGGGATATAACAGAGAGGTGAGAAGGAAAAAATGAAAGCAAAAGGAACATACACTGGATCTATCACATAGAAAGAGGTGATACCAATCATGTATTATCTTTCACAAAGGAACAGAATTGCTACTGACCATGTGTTGCTTCCAGGAAATTGGTACCAACTTCTCTAAATATGGACTGATTTCCAAGTCCTGAATGAGGTTTTCACTGTGAGTACATCATGGCCCATTGGCCCATATACATAAATGCTCTGTGTGAAATGCAAAGACACAAAGAGAAGAAAAAGTATCTGTTTCTTTCTACATACACCATTTCTTTCTACACTCACCCTAGCATAGAGCCTTAAATATCACAGACTGTTTCTGACTATTCAGACAGAGCTTTAAGGGGAAGTACACCCATTAGTGCAGTCTCGATGCCAACATAGCTTTTGCCATTTATTTTTAGGTGAATTGAACTTATTCTGAGTGAAAAAACAAATACCAGAATATATTTTGGCAAACTTATACACCCTCTATATTTAAATCCCTGAAAATGAAGCTTCAGCTTTTACAATGAAAGTACTCCCATACTGCTATTTTGGGGAGACTTCAATCACCCTCTGCCTGTAATTCCTATTGCAATTTTCCTGTCGTTTCTACTATACTCTCCTAGGAGCCCATCTCCATGGGGTGTGGCTGCTTCATCGTCCATGCTGGGCTCAGGGGTGGAATGCAGAAACCAATGAGGGGGTGACCCAGTCCATGACAACAGTCACACAATATTTTCAAAAGTAGCCTGGAGAAGAACAGATGTCACAGTATTTCAGAAGGATACAGTTACTTAGATGTTTTAGCCTCTCCTAACTGTAACATTACCATGTGAGCAATTTTTGATGAAGAGGCATAACAGGCTTTATTATTACTTAAATAAGACATTTGGGTAGCATCTATTGCTACCACTTTCAAAACCAGCAAAACAATCTCTTGTGAAAAGTCAGGGGAGACCTCTGGATATTTGAGTTAGAGCAGATTTATGACAGAGTGAAAAAAATGTAAAATTCAGAACACAAAGCTGCTCATGTTTAAAAAGCTCACTTTAAAGAGCAGTTGGCTTCTTCCCAGTTTCAGCCTAATGTAGTACTGGATAACATTCTTTGGTCCTAAAAAGGTATAAAGCATCAAGATGGCAGAGCTGGAGGTATTTCTAGTATATCCTACACCAAAATGGTTCATAAAGGAAGTCAAATCTGCAACTATATTTATTATTTACCAGAAGTAACCAATCATAATCATGAAGAGCCAATGTGTACTTCAAGAAACATACATACACAATTTGGCATTTTGAATGATGTTAAACTATATAATATTGCAGGTGATATTATCAAAATACACAGAAAAGCATTTTGCAGGTCAGCCAAAGCCAGACTACCACCTAGAAACGACAAACAGCATTACACAGTAAGAGGAGTTCAAACTGAAATTCTTTAAGCTTCAGAGATGCTGTGGTCTTTGCATGATTTTCAGGACAGAAAAGAGCCCAGTGTATTTCTCACACAGGACAAGGAGCATCTGATACATGAACCAGCCTGGATTCCTGCCAGCACAGAGAACCTCCCCTGAGAAACAGAGAAACTGGCACTGATGAGAAAGGGCCCGGGTTTCCTACACTTGTTCAAAAGGTATCCTATGGAGAGAAAACTGTTACAGACTAGGTTACCAGAAGTTACCAAGTGCCTCTGAAAGGTCTAAGAGTCAGATAAAATTTATCATTGTGCTTATTTCTGGCTCAATGCATCCCACAGAAAGCTTCTTCACTTTTCACAAAGTGACCCCAGTCACCTCTCTCGGCCACACAGCATCTTCTGTAGAAAAAAAAACAGACAAGAGGCTGGCCTTCAAAGCTAAAGAAGAAATAATGGACTTGCCAAGAGCCCTCATCTTCCACGGAAGTACCACCAGCAGGTAATACCAGCCAAGGCATCATTGTGCTCAAGAAGAAAAACAGTGTCTGGGCTAAGCAACAGCAAATATCTTCTTCCACTGCAGACAAAGGAATATGTCTCCGTTTCACTTTGCTACGAAAGTGATCACAGCTGGAGGTCAAAGGCACCAACTTTGTGAAACTCTCAATAAACAAAAGTTTTCACAGACCTTCAGGTGACGGCAGAAAGGCACGGAAGCACTTTTACTGCTCTTACACCCTTCACCTATCACCACAACATGGAGAGCAAATCCAAGTCACCACGACTGGCCAGTGAGGCAGAAGCAAAGACATCAGAGCAAAGAGCAACCATCCTGATGAAGCTTTCCAACTTCAAAGTAGAAAGGGCTTCTCATAAGCTCAATGAAGTATGCCGGAAAAGCACAGATTCAAGGTGCATTAAAATAAGAAATGAATACAAATTATACTAAAAAATTCAAGAAACACTAAAGAGGAATGAAAGAAACAATAATCACAGATCTGTTATCTAAAAATACACATCCCAGGCTGTATCTACGGTATGAAAGCTAAAAGGAAATAATACTCTAGCTGTCTTACTGCAGCTCATTTTGGTTTTGAGTATAGACCTCATCTCCCTGAAGCACCAGGGAAGAGGATGCATGAAGGATTAATCTTCAGAGGAAACCAATGCTTTCTCAATTTTTATCCAAAAGATTACAACAGACAATACCTTCATGTAAAAACCAATGATCAAGCTAAATACAATAAACTTTAAGGAAGCTATGAAAAATGTTATTTTTCTGCCACTTCATGCTTATACAGAAGGCCCCTGAGCTACAGGTAAATATATGTGTAGTCAGTATTTAAGCAAGTATTATCAGGGCGGCTGCATTTGATACCCTCTCAAACTCTAATGTATGCACATCCTTACAGTGTTCAATATTGACTTAGAACAAATTACTACTGCAAGTAAATGTCAAGTCATTGCTAGCAAAATACTGAAAACATACTAAATCCGAATTTCTCAGCTGTTGCAGTATTTTTTGAAGTTACCAGGAAAACATATATTATAATACTGGACTAAAACATTTATAAAATGTCACTAAAAAAGTACCTATTGTACTTAAACTGGTATATTTCTGGCCAAGGGTGGATTAAGTGGTTTACATACCTATTTACATACACAAACTTCTTAAATTCAGCATGTCTTAGAACAGAGCTTTCTATCAATCCTACTAGTGGTAGATATTTTTTAGAAAGCTGTTGAGTTTTCTTTGCTATACAAGTGCTGCAGTGTTTATCTAGCCTTATTAATATTTTCTGTCTTATCTCCAGCCTGCATTTGTCTAATTTCCATTCCTAGGAGTTCGATTTTCTCGTGTTTTGAACTCCTAATGCTGCATTAACTTTGCAACACAAGAAAGTACTCCTTCTTGCCCAACACAAGGCTTGTCAAATAATCAAATAAACTCCCATCTTTCTCCTGGCAAACAATGTTTATTATGACTGCTTTAATCCCCAGTATCCATACCTTTAGTCTTGGTCACTCTTCCAGATTTGTTCTGAACTATTCTGTCAAATTCTGCCAAGTCAGTGGTACAGATGCTCATATGACTGAAGTCAGTGTTTGTAAGAGACACGGATAAATCCTTGTGACTGGAATGTGTCAAACACTTTAGCAACATAAAATTCATAAACATAAAATGCAATACTTCTTTTTATCATCATCAAAAAAATAGATTTAACAGCTGCTAGTCCCACTGTTGTTGCTCAACACAACAAACTTTTCCATTACAACACAGAGCTGATTTAAAGTAGAGCCAATTAAAAGTACGGCCTATATGTTATTTTCCCTTCTAGAAGTAAAAATCACTCCACAGTCCAACAGTATTTTTCCTAGAACAGGTTAACCCCTCATTTCAAAACGCTTAGAAAACTGACAGCATCTTCTAAAGAATGTATTCTCTTTTTTTATCAGACTAAAAAAATACAGCCAATGACACTGGGCTCCTCCAGTGAATTCAGCAGAGAGGTTTGCTATTATCATCATTCAGGAAAGAATAGGGATATTTCTGAATTTTGCTGTTTCACTAGATAACTATTGTTTGCTCATCCTCAGGCATCTGTCAAAGAAGTCTAGCATTTGAAATACAATTTTTATTTTAAGATTCTTCATCCAAGTTGAGCTGCTTGCATGTCACCATAATGCCATCATTTTATCTGTTCAAACATTCAGCAAAATACTGTCCCATTATTTGAATGATATTTCTTTCAACAAGGATACAAGAGGCATGGCACACAAAATTTTAAATTTTGATCATTCTCTTTGCAATTGTAACAATGAAAAATATGAGTTATTATGACTTAGGATATCACATAAAAAGGAAAAAGGTATAGTTTCATTATTTGCTATTACCTTGAGGCATGTAGGTGTATGAGAGTGCACTTACAGAGTGTAGATATTTCAGAAGGAAATCTACTGTAGTTTCAGAACTGTTCCACAATGAGATACTAGAAGCTCAAAGACCGGTTTGGTCTATTTTCTCATTAAATGGTGAGAATAGATGCAATAGGCCTGTAATCATCCTTCTAATATCATGTAACTCTTTCTGGAGGGTCTTTCTGGATAGTCCAGGCCTATGTTCTCTGTTGCTAGGGTCTCTTTATTTTGCCAGGCTGTTTATGAACACATGGACATTCACACAGTAGGAAAAAGTGTCAGAGCACTTTGTGAACTAAGTCAACCAAAAGTCTCTGAACTTTTGCTAGTCTAAGCAAACTTTCAACCAGTGAAAAATCAGGCTCCATCACCTACACTTCAGTATTTGTCACAGAGTTCATTGAGAAACATTTTCCTGGCTTCTGAACAGCTCTTACCAGACCAGACTTACAAGCGTTTTTTGATATTGTAATCTTACATACAGATCAAGCCAAGATTTGAATGAAGGAACTGCAGGTGTCATAGTTTGGAGATACGGTTTCTGGATACAGACAGAAACAGGACCAAACAAGTCCTAACACCCATTTTTACTTTCATATAAGAAGACAACATTTGAAGAATCCCTCTGTCCCCTCAATTGCCTCCATTCTGCAGACCCAGTCACTCACATAAAAGCAAAAACCACCTGAAGCATCCTAAAGGATGGTATACTAAATGGTCCAGTCTTCGGAAATCAAACACCCCCTACAAAAGTCATAGGAAACATCTTCCCTTCCAAGTTATCAAAATCCTTTATAAGAATCCTTTCTTTCTCCAGTTATCCAATCATTTAACACTGTAGTCTTAAAAACAGATCACTGAAACATCATGTATTTTTCACTTTTAACTTCTGTTGTATAATAATGTGGCAATTATCCACGCCCCAGCACCTGATGCTGCTCCAGGCACTGCAGGTTATATGTCAAAGAGACTATGCCTATCAAACTGCCAAGAACCAGCAAACAGCCCTGTTCTCAAAAAAGGGAATACAAGAAGCTCCCTGGCTTGGCTTCCTTCATCCCCCAAGAGCCATACAGGGGGTGCCCTGGTAAGATTTCACATGGCTTTAAGGCAGAAGCCTACACTTGTTTGGCCAGAGGCTCCAGGCAAAGTCATGGGCATGGTCTTCCCAGCATCTGTTTCAAGTTGTATTGCTTTAAATATTTCTATTCTTATATTTGCCATTTGATTGGAGAATATAATGGTGTCCCCAATATGTTTTATACATGTTTTAATGTTATATTTAATCCTAGTGATAAATAATACTGGCTAGAAATTAGAAGCCTTAGCTAAGATTACCAGGAAAAAAATACAAACCAAAAAAGATTT
Source organism: Pithys albifrons albifrons (assembly GCF_047495875.1). Lineage (NCBI taxonomy): Eukaryota > Metazoa > Chordata > Aves > Passeriformes > Thamnophilidae > Pithys > Pithys albifrons. The sequence continues at coordinate 11,305,462 of NC_092464.1, forward strand.
ATTTACACAGGTCTAAAATGAGCAATTCCCTGATGCACTGCACCAAGTGGAGTTAAATGAAACCAGTTCCCATTTCTTAGCATATGTTTACCCTTGTAATACAAGCAAAGACCAGAACTCTGCAGAGAGCAATCATGCTTTGCAAATGCCCCCCACACCACCAGAGTGAAGGGGAGAATCAGGGGCTGTGGTGAACAGTCAGGAAAGGCTCTTTTACAAGCCAGAGAAAGACTGCTGCATCCAGACCCTGCACTGGGGTTACTGACAGCAAGGAGGTACTCAAGAAAAAAGGGGGGGAAAAAGAGGCAGGCGGGGGAGGAGAGAAGGCAGAATGGGATCATCAGGAGTTTGGCAAAAATGAAGCTCACCCACTGGGAAGATAGGGGAATATACATGCATAATTTTACATGGATTAAGAGTTTGTGTCAAATCTGTGATGTGCTGTGGTGAATTCTTATACTGCAGTGAGTCATCTTGTCTGACAGTTGCTGGGGAATTAAAGCAGTTATTTTTAAAAAATTATATGTCCTGCTTGACGCGTTATACAAATAGCCTCTTAAAAAATTAAAACGCAGTCAATGCATTTTTAAGTATAGGAGAGCTATGGTACATTTAGGATTCTCTGTGCCACACCACAAACATCCATTCTGAGCTATGAAAACCTAAAGGAGTCTATTGATATCCCTTCAGAGAAACATTGATCTTTTTGCTGCTTCCAATCCAATCTTGCCTCAACAATTATTTTATCTGCCTTTTATACAGCATGAAAATACTTTTCCCTGAGAAAAAAATTAAACACAAAGGAAAGAGGTGTGCTGAACCTGAATTCCTTCGATACCAAAGGATATCTGGTTTGCTCAAAATCAAAATGACAGCATTCCCTTTCTAATGGATTAAAAAAAGGCAGGTCAACACCCTTCTAGAGAAAAGCAGCATGTTGAGTCAGCCATAGGTGCAACATTGCACTGCTGGTTTGGCAAGGGGAAGCAGTGCTGGCTCCTGCTCCCTGCTCTGTGCAGCAGCATCACACAGACGTACCCTGAAGCTGCAAAGGGCAGCTCCTTACAACCGTGTTCTCGTTAAAAATACGTTGCTTACTCCCTGCTTTGCCTATAAAACTGACACCCCCTTGGCAATTTTCACACATCCTTGGGAAAAGTGTTTCGAGTATGTCGATTGTGTAATAAAGATCATCTGAATGATCTATTAAGTGTAACCCTTGGGCATCAATGCTGCTCAACATCAGCTGGCAATAAAGGTATATTTACAGATGCCTTCGGGACAGCTGTTCTGGGAACATCCTGGAGATTTGCATAGTCTATTTTACAAGGCATTACCATGTACTTCAACTGAGTGAGTGGCAGAGAATTCTTTTGACATGACACCACCCATTAAAAGCCCTTAAGTCCAAACAGCACAGTAAATTCAAGCAGGCATATAATAATAATTTAAAAACAAAATTCCAAAACCACAAAAAACCCAACAAAACAAGAAATGCACCATATTCCAGTGCCTTAAAAAGCAAATTATTAATTCATGAGTAAATTGAACCTGGTTTTAAAATAATTGAGTTACTGTCCCTCTCCAACTTGAGCACCATCAGAGAAACAAAACAGCTGATGAAAGGAGCTTTATCTTACAAAGAAAGAAAAGTTTCTGTTGCCAGTGCTCTTGATGTTATCATAATTCCCATGCTATCCAGTATATTTTCTTAAAGCCTTAGATCTTGTACATAACTGACATGAAAATTTCAGCTTTATGTATTTGGAGTAAATTAGTCCCCTCTTTGCCAAAAAAAATAACTGAAAATATCAGCCAACTGCAGCCCAATGGCTCAAAAAACAACACGAGGCAAATATGAGTATTGAATTTCTTAGTTCATTTCTCACCTAAACTCAGGAAGTATTAACACTCTGTCACTGTGCAGGTGATACCCACTTGCTAAGCAGAGCACTATGTCTCGAGGAGTGAATTAAAAGGATGAGTTTGCGTCCCAAATCACAGAGGTGTGCTAGTTATTGAAATTTTCACACTTTGAATCCTCTCAGTGAGTGAACAGCCAGTTGGCAAATATTATGGAGAACCAATAACTAGAGGAATTAACTACATATTTCTGGTCCCAGTCCAGTGACTACATGCAGACAACAAAAGACAGAACTTATACCTAATAAAATAATAAACCTGGCCAGACAATGACTCAATCAACCCAAGTAATAATACCAAATATAATCAAGCCAGTGGATACAATGAAAGCTGAGGACCAAATTAATTAGGTGACTGCACACCCAGTGCCTTTGGGAATCAGTAACCACTCATTAAAGATCTGCTGAGACTCTTTCTGAAAGTGCTCTTTAGAGAAAAGTTCAGACTTTCAAAAAAAGAAACCTGCTATGCCTCATATGTTTACAATGGAAGAGGACTGGAAGTATGGTGTGGAGAACAGTTTCTGAACAGGATGGTTTCCACATTTTCCATGTGGCGTCTGTGGTTCTTTACATGTTTCTGCTATGTTATCTGACACTTGGATAAAATTCTGGAAGAACTAGAGAGCATCTTTTCCCAATTAATTTTGGTTCGGGAAGTAATTAGAAGGGCAACATAACCTTGTATACCCTTAAACTGAGGGTAAAATGAGAAAAGTAGGGAAGGGGCATTTTTTTAATTCTTAAGGGTTTTTAAGAATGGAGGGGTTGTAGAATTACTTTTTTTAAATAAGACAGCACATTTCAGGACTCCTGGTTTCATTAAATCAGTTCTTCAGTTAACAACCCCCAAGCTATTCTAAAAAACAGGATGAATCATCTATTTCCACCCAGTACAATTTTATACATCGTTAGAAAACTAAAGCCTCGTAAAATTCTAAGTAGCCCTGAAGAACAGCTACTGCAGAGTGACATGTTGATTGCATCAGCCTAGAAGGGCTAGTTTTGAGCAATGTAAACTTCAGCAGGCTCAGTGGAAACTCCCAGAGTGTCAAAGAACATATATGTAGCATACCTGCATTAAGCACCTTCACTGAAACACAGAAAAACAAATGTCTCTGGAATATCTGGTGGGATGATTACACAACTTCCAATATTCATAAAAAATAAAGTGTTGTTGAACCCCTATGTCCTGAGAAACATAGAAGCAATTTTCCTTTCCCAAAATGACACGAAAACACCATCCAGAAGTGCGCTATTGATGCCTTAAGCTGAATATGCCAGCACATCACTATGAAGGTCATTCTCAACACTCTTCAGAGTGACAGGCATCCACCGTTGGAACTCACTGCTTGCATGGGGCAGGCTACCTGCACACAGACACAGGGGACTGTGGCAAGTGCTTCTGATTCTGACTCATCTTCACCTGACAAATCATAACAATGAAACTAACAAAATCGAAAATGGTTACTCTATTGCATCCATAGTAGCTTTTAAATAGCTATGTTTAAACAAACAAAAAAAAAACCCCAAACAAACAAAACAAAACAAAAACAATCAAAACACAGCAAAGGGCAGGTGGAAGGCACGAGGCTTGCCCACAATAACCAACAGGTTAGGACTGCCACAGAGATGAACTTCACAGAACACCAAGTAAACAACTTCCTGACCATCTTCCTCCCTCTAAAGCTATGAAAGAGGCACTTTGCTCTATTGACTACAAAGCACACGCTACCTGTCCAGCAGACACTTCTTGAGGCTCTCCTGCCACATCCCTTCACCAGTGAGACTATGTCAAGTGGCCAGCTGAACAAGGAACACAGAAGTTGTCTACAAGGGGTTGAAAAATGCCATGGCCAAATTTAAATGTGTGATGAGTACCAGTGAAGACTATAATTACAACACCTGCACAGTGCCTGCTGTGCTAGTGACACAGAACCCGGAGGTCTGGCCACAGTCACATGGACACCAACTACTTTATGTTCAGTTTTGAGATGCACTGCGTGGGTAGGATCCATGGTATCACACTTCCTAGAGCTAGGAACGAGACAGCTTTAGCTCACAGCCAAGGAAAAATTTTGCAATAATCCTTCTGGTGCTCCTCTCTTTTCCACAAAGCTCTTTCAGAAGCTGTTCCTAAAGCTGCACTGTCAATAGCAGGTTTTGGCACCAGAGAATCACGCTGCTTGGGTAAAAGCAGCAGCTGTAAGACCCACAGCACTCAGTGGCACCAGAAACGAAAAAACTCAGTCATAAACAATACAACACACACAACAATTCAGCACTTGAAAAAACATCTCCCTAGCAAATTGGACTCGGGAAAGCACTTTTATAAGGGGCAAAAATTACGCCAGTTACTCAGCTCCCAATGTCATCAGTAAGACCCAAACAGACTTTTAAGTATGCAGTTGCCTGTCCATGGTCTTCAACAGTTTCTCCCTTCACAAAGGCAGCAGAGGCACCGTAGCACATAAGCCTAATACATGTTAAAACCTCAATCTTATAACCTTTTATGCACATGCATAAGCGTATCTCAGAATGAACTCTGCTGAAGGCACTGGACTGGCTCATTATGGCCAAGTGAAGCACATGCAGGTTCAGGGTGTAAAGACATACAAAGTTGCCTTGAAAACCATTTAACTCAAGAGTTAGCAAGGTCAGAGTATGAGCAGACTTCTACAGCACAACAAAACTGTACAAATTACTGATCCTACTTTCTGTAGGGACTAACTTTCAGAACAGATCAGAAGATGCAACATGGGTACCTAAAGGTAGGAACTTTAAGCAGTAAATTACTTCATTTTCTCAGGCACTGAACACTGTCATATACTTGACTAAGAACACATCAAGAGTAGCTTGAGAGAAGACACTGAAAAGGATGTTGCCCTTTCTCCACCTGCCTCCCACTTCCAACTGATCTTCATTTAGGCTGCCATAGTCAGAAAACATGAGCCATCCCATCTGCCAGGTGTAACATCAATGCCACAGAAGGAAAGATATTGTCAGGGGGCTAAACTCATTTCAGGTCTAGGTGGAGGGAAGTTACAGCAATGCAGACACAGATGCCCATTTTCAAACCACGTCCCACTTCCTCAGAGCCTTCTTGGATTATGCTTACAGCAACAGAAACTGAACTGTAAAACTGTATTACAACTTTGGTACACTGCATTAGCATATTTATTGAAGGTCTATGCCAGTTTGATTTGGGGTTTTTTGCAAGCACTTACTAACAGCTGTTTTAATTAGTATCTCATTGGTGTGTAGACAATGAAGAAGCACAACAAGAAGCATTTTCTGCATAAACATTACATATACCATGATATAAACAGTCCTTTCTCCCACCCTCTACCATAGATGAGGGCTAATGGACAGGTAGTGTATCAAAAGCAATATTGTATTTAACTACTCCTATTTCAAGTTTTCAGGGTACCCTCAGGGACAGGGAGGCACAGAAATGGGAGCCACATGCAATCTCAGTAGCTCATTCTCTTCACCCTCAAAGCGTTAAAAGGAAAATACAATGTCAACATCAGCTCCTCCCTGCTGATGAAACTGGCTCCAGCGCATTTTACTTTCTGGCTCGGAGCCCTTACAAACCGTTACAAAAAGACAGAAGACAGACAGACAGCTCAATATATCGACCACTTCCAATAACTAATTTGGGACACGCTGGGTCATTTGTTCCTTCTGTTAAGTGCTGTAGCCTCTCGGTGGTGAATGAACCCTGACATCTGGAGAGGTTTTATTAAAAAAAAAAAATAAAGAAAAAGAGGGGACAGCTAATAGCAGATTTGCATTTCAGGAAAGCGCCAACCCTAGCATTAGTATATATAAATACTCCCCACTCTCTTCCTCTGGGAGACACAGATTACATCTGATACACTAAAATCGTCTCCACGACTCCGGGCGCTCAATGCCCATCAGCGAGGGCTCCTGACAGGCACTCATCGCTGCCTGCCTTCTCGCTCCTACCCCGGCGCTGACACACATGGAAACGGGAAGCGGGACCCAGGCTGAGGAGCGGGGGGCGGGCTGGGGCTCCTGTTCATCCTCCCTGCCACGGCAACAGCACGGGCTGCGTGCGCGCCTTCCCAGCCCGGGGACCGGCGGAGCATCACAACCAACCACGCCAAGGAACCACCACCAGCTTTCAATTAAGACATTAAAAAAATCCCGCAACGTAGAAAATACATATATATATCGTTTCCTCCGAGTGACCTGACCGGTATTGTCCAAAACGACCTTATGACAGGGTGTTTTGTTGCAGTCGAGACACACACACGCTGCGTGGACTCCGTGGGAGTCTCTCGATGCGGCCACAGCGGGGTTTGGCACGCAGGTAACACGGCATGTTTCCGTGAAGCCGCGTTTCCTCGGGCAGGGCAGGAGCCCCTCCGAGCCATTCCCACGGGGATTTTTTCCACCTCCCGCAGCACCGCGTGCGCGGCCGAGCCCCGCTGCCGCCGGAGCCCCGCTGCCGCCCCCGCCCGCGCCGCGGCGGAGCGCGGGGGGCTCGCAGGTAGAACAAAACCCCCACGCCGGGGTACTCCCGCCAGCCGTCGGCGGGAGGGGCCGCCAGGGAAGCCCCCCGGGCGCCATCGGGCCGGGGCCGGCACCGCAGGGCCGTAGGGCGGAGAAGGGTGTGCGATAGGGGAGCGGCCCGGGGGTGCCGCCGCCGCTGCTGCTGCTGCTGCCGCGCCGCCCGCGCCCACCGCCCCTTACCTTCGGAGAGCTCCAGCTCCAGCTCGGCCAGCCGGGCCCGCACCTCCAGCGGCAGGGACACGCTCTCCAGGCTGCGGTCCGCCATGCTCGCGCGGCGGGGACGGGCTCTCCGCTGCTCTGGCTGCCCGCTCTCCCCCTTTGTCCGCGGCTGGCGGGGCGCGGGAAGGCGGCGGGGCCGCGGCGCTGGCTGAGTCCTCCCCGCGGTCTCAGCCGGGCATGCAGGGGGAGGCGGGCGGGCGGGCGGTCCGCGCGGGGGGACGGGGCGCGGAGGGAGGGAATGCGGAGGTTTCTCCTCTCCTCCCCTCTCCTCCTCCTCCTCCTTCGCCGCCTCCTTCAGCGGGGCCCCGCCATGGCTGCTCCCGCCGCCCGCCCGCGATCGCTCCGCATCGGCTGCCCGCCGCGCCCGGCCCGCCCCCCTCCCGCCGCCGCCCGGCCCCGCGGCGGCGGCTCCCGCTGGCCTCGCCCCGGCCGCGCTGTCCCCGCTGTCCCCGCCCGGCTCGGGCTGGCGGCAACGCTGGCGCTGCGGAGCCGCTGCCGCGCCTGGGGCTGGCCGGGCACTGCCGCTGTCACCGCCACGTGACCGCGCCGCGCCCGCCGCCGGCCCGCAGGGGGCGCCCCGGGGCCGCCCCACCCGGGGAATGCGCCCGGGGGCTCCTCCCGCGGGTCCCGCACTCCGGGGGCACGCTGGGGAAGGGATTCGTCACTTTTTTATTCATCCCGACCCTGAAGTGGGGCTTCAAGTCACTGTTTTACCGCGGAAGGCGGGCAAGGAGTGATGTGCTCGAGGCAGGTGGAGATTCAACGCCAGCACTCCGCACACCCTGTGCTCCCTTTTCCGTCCCCACCTACTGAGCAACTTCCAGCGTACCCCTATTTTCAATTCTATTCTCTGCATACAGCCAATGGTGGAGTGTGTAGTTTCAGGTTAACCCTGGGACTCGATGATCTTAGGGGTCTTTTCCATCACAAATCATTCTATTCTATTCTATTCTATTCTATTCTATTCTATTCTATTCTATTCTATTCTACTCTACTCTACCCTACTCTACCCTACTTTATTCAACTCTCCTTTACTTTACTCCAAGCAAGCCATTGCAGCTCTGGTATGTACACCACAAAACCCTGGGTGCATATTTCCATGAAAGAGTAGCATAATTGTAGTACAATGAAAAAGAACAAATCTGACACTGTACTCTGTCCATACTCAGCAACAGCACGTGCCAGCTGACGCTGAGCCCATATCTGGAGAACATGGTAAAAAAGGTCTTACAAGGTAAAAGGACTTAAAATGTAAAAAGGGATTCCTAATTACACCACTCCAACATAAGAAGGAATGTTTTGAAAACATTGAAACATTTCATATCAACAAATGTGTTCCACAAAGAACATCTTCCTTTTTCTCTCTGTACATATTCCTTTCTTTGAGTTGGGGTTAGTGGTTGGTTGGTTGGTTTGTTGTTTTGGTTTTTTTTAAATCTCTCACAAGAAGGAAGAAGTGAGATACCACAACATGTATGGTTTCAAAAATCCTTGGGAACTCCAAAGGTAGACTAGGTTTTAGTGGGACACAATCTTAGCAGAAAGGGAAAGTTGTAATCATCCCCAGGCCAGCCTTGATTTATCAGCTTGCCATTCCACTCAGTGGAAGAAAAACAAGGATGTAGGAGCTTCTTCAAAAGATAAAGCTTTGACTGCCACTGTACTAAGCAAGGTAGTTTTTTAATACGTTGTGGAACAAAACCAAATTACATCATATTACCAGCTGTGCTGAACAGGCATCAACACTGGAGCTATTCCTGTAGTGTGTGTAGGGCTGGTGGTTTCTCCTGCTTTCACTGGTTACCAGCCCCAGACACGGGAGAGCTGTTTACACCCTGATCATGGCCCATGGCAGCATCACTCCAGCCTGACCAGTGGCAGAACCGGTTGGGATACTTTGATGAGTTTGTCTGCCATAAACAAAGCTTGGGCACAAAAAATCCCTTGGTTTTATGATGCTACTATTTGTTTTGTTGTCATATAAATTGTTTTCTAGTAACCTCTGCTGGGCTACTCCACAATGCAGTGAGGAGGAGACCCACCTGGTCATCCTCCCTTGAGTAGGGCCATTGCTTTTAGCAACACGGTGGCACACACTCCTTAGGGCTGTACAAATGCCTCTCCCCAAGTGCTGTGCTACACAGGGGTAAGATTTTTACCTTTTGTTGAGCACTGTGTGTTTCCAATACAGACACTCCAAAAAAATTATCCAGGTCTTTCTTGTTTGTTACATCCAGACCTAAACAAAGAAAAGTAATTAAGTCTAAATATGCTCCAGGGTTCCTACCTGAGAATCCGAGTTTTGTTTGTTTCTTGTGTTATGTGGGATGAAATAGGCTGAAAGTATCAGCCTTCTGCAGGAGCAGCTTTTTCAAGAGTGATGGAGGTAGCCAAGAGGGAGCTAAGGGAAGGCTTTGTGGTGATCCAGCTTCTTTCACCTATGCGTATCTCTGAGTTGCACCTTTATTTCTCCAGTCCTGAAAGGAGCTGATTAATTTACTCATTACCTGACTGTTACAGACTCTGTACTGCTAGTGTTCACACCATTTTCTGCATTTTTCCTTTCATGAAGTTACTAAAGGCACCTAAGGAGAAATAGTTGAACACTCATACCATTGTGCCTGAAATTTTCTTAGCTTTTCCATGACAAGCCCAGGGTTTCAGGTGTTGAGTGCTTTTAAAGGAAGAGCAATCACTTGGTGTTGGAACTCATCTGGCAGAAATGGAAAGGGCTGAATTCAGCCAACACTGCCAGGGAGATGTCCTGGCTCCTGTGGGGGACCTTTGAGGGATACAGTCCTCTCTTGGCAGGCAGGGCCATCCCACCACCTGGGTGCAGATGGGCAAGAACTGTGGGAACCTTGACCTGGGACTGCATGAGCCAAGCCCTGGCACAGGGATACACACAGGGTCATGGAAAGCTCCCTTGGGAAGTGCACTTGTTCACCTTGGGCCAATTACAAAAGGAATTATTTCTTACTTATGCAAAGTATCAGAGTCCAGACTCCAGGAATGAAATCTCAAGCATATGAATTTGCACAATGGTTTTGACAAAACACTGAAATTCCATTGAAAAAGAAGCAAGCCAGGAGAGTAGATGGTCTTAATTCATGGATCCTTTCAGGTTTATAGGTAAGAGGCTGGGTCCTGATCATCCCTCAGAATGAGAGGTGGGAAAGTTTCAGACTCCAAGAAGAGCAGGATACTGTTTGTATTTTGGATGCAGAGATTAATTAGCATGGTAAGGATTTGTTGAATGCTCTTCTATCAAGACAAGCTTTCGACAAGCTTGGAGATAGTTGCTTGGCATATCGTTTATCTGTCTTAGAGAGCAGAAATGAGTCAGTGATGCCTTTCCAACAGTGGACCTCCTTAACGCAGCTTATGAGTGACTTCATACCCCAATGCTTTTGTTAAAATTATTTGGATTATTTACGTGCAATGACCCACTTGAATACATGTATATCTTTATGGAAATTTTAAAAAAAGGCGTATTTTTACTTAATACTTATTGAGTGGTCAAATCCTACTGGTGACCATGCTCAGTCAGATCACATTATGGTGTTGGTAGCCACATGGAACCTCTGAAAGGCTGCATAGAATTGACTTGACTAGATAAAAAATTCCTAGCTCTCTCACAGCAAAGATGTATCCAATTGTGCAGAGATTTAGCCCAAAGCCAGGTCTATGCTAGAAAATATCCCCGGCATCATAACTTTAGAAAGCAGACAAGGCACTAAAGATACTTAGAAAAAGCTCATGTGTAGACACTCTTACCTTAACCTAAAGCACCTAAAATGATGCTTCTTCTTCACACCTTAGCAAAAGCAAGAGGACTGTGCCTGAATGAATGGGTTAGTTTCTCCTCTGTCTTTGGGAGGGGGAATCAGCATTTGGCCAACATAGCACAAAAGAAAAAGTCTAAAGCAGAAGGCACTCACATGAAAACAACAAAAAAAAATCAGCTGCCTGGTGCGACTGGGTTATAAGAAGAGATTACAGAAGTGCTTACTCAGCTTGAGAAGCAACAGCAAGAGATGGCCCAGATAGCTGCCCATGATTATTTGAAAGGTGGAAACACCAAGGAAGTTGAAATGGGGAAAAGAGCTGGGAGAAGAGGATGTAATGGAATGATCCAATGGAAATAAGAAAGGCAGCCAGAACATATATCAGGGAAAGCTTCCAGGGGATGAGCAGCATTAGACTGCAGAAGAGGCTCTCAAAGGAGTTGGTGGAATCCCCATAATTTGAATCATTAAAACCAGAGTAGACAAAGAGATAATGAATATTCTGTAGGAAATAATCCTACTGTGGGATGGGATGAACATGCTTGTCTGGCATTGCTTATGCAAAGATGTACTGCTTTTTTTTTTCTCCTGCTGAAGTCAATTTATTTTCTCCCTTTCACCTCTCCACTTCCATTCCCTCTATTTGCATCTATCTGCTTGTGTCTCATAAGCAGATCATGAAATGTATTATTCTTCTGCAGTATCTACCACAAATGTGACTGGATGGCTACACTGACCAAGTTACTTGTGAATGGTATGCAAAGGGTTCTATAATTATTTCCAAGTTGGGTTCCAAGTTCTTTTCACACTTAAAAATTAAATCAAGTTGCATTTTCTAATTCCTTCCCTGGAGAAGGGGAAGGGGAAGGCAAAGGGCAAGGGGAAGGGAAAGGTGAAGGGAACAGAAAGACAAAGGATAGGGAAGGGAAACCACCCAGTACTAGTCATATATGATTTCATTCTCTGTTGTGCCACCCAGGCAAGTACCATGTTCCATTTCTCCAAGCTGTTTAGGCACCTTAGATCTCTTTAATTACTGCAGGTATGTGGCAGATCTAAATCACTGCGTATCTTGGCATTTACTTCTCTGCCTTAATACTTTGAAATTATGTAAATGTCTCTCTCTTAATTCTCTGTAGTTTATGAAAGTGAATCTGAGGGAAGCCAAATGAATACTTTGGACAGACTGATCTACCTCAATGTACAGAAGAGTGTGTGAGCAAATCCTGGACAACTGAGAGCAACCTTCATGACTTTCAGTCAATTGCAGGTGAGCTTTGGTAGTGAAGGAACTGCAAAGTTCCTTCCTGTGTCTGTCTCTGTGCCAGAGCTTACTGACCTCATAGCACAGCTGGCAGCAGGGAACATAAATTCATGCCTGAGCTCCTTCTGCACATAGTTTGGCATATTAGTTCACATGCTGATGAAACTGGATTTGAGCTAAGAGGCATAAGAGGGAAATTTCTTGGCTGAAAGTGAGGAACTGCACAGGAAAACGAAGGAAAAGGAAACCTTGGGAATTATAATTTCCCTTAATGTATTAGTCATTTTGCTCTCCATATTGCATTTTCATTGTTATTAAAAGAGCAATTTGATTGCTATCAACTTAAAAGTATTTTTAACAATGGTATTTCGTGCATTTTTATAATTCTTTTACCTCTTTCCTTTTATTAAAAGCAAAAACCTAATAAAAACCTTTTATTGGCACATTTTAAATTAACTTTGATTTCAAAGTTAGTCCCACATAAGACATGTTTATTAGGCTCCTGCAGTCTTGCAAAGCTTGTTTACACACACACACACACACACACACACACACACACACACACGAAAGATCTTCTCCACTGCTGCATTTCAGGTAGGAATTGCTAACAGATTTCACAAGTTCAGAGAAACTGAGGGAACTGGCATCTGGGAAATGTCCCAGTATTCTACAAGAATATTCTGCAATATACTACAAGATCCAAACACATGCATATGCACAGCTGGTCTCTCACCACACCACACATCTTAGAAGGATAATAGTTGTTCACCCTTTCATCAAGGTTTTTCATCACCATTTTGTCAAAAGTCATCAGTTTTTCTTGAAAAAATCTTCTTAAACTAGATTTGGTGGATTTCTCAATCTACTGAGATAAAAATGTGAAACTGAAATTTCCTGGAGTATATTCCCTGGAGTAAATTCCTTTCCATTTTTTCTGTATTCTGTAATGTTTTTTAGGAAAACATACATCTATGGGCAAGTAACAAGTAATTTTTAATAGCTTGCCTTCCAGTTAATGCATTTTATCATAATTTTTATCAACGAAAATTCAGGTTGATGCTCCAAGATATCCTACAAAGCTGTTGGCACATTGTAACACCAATATAAGTAATATTCTGTCACTTAATATGCCCCTCTGTGATGGCCATCTTCACATTTCCCAAAAAACATTAAAATCACAATAGATCGCTATTCAATTAATTTAAAAAAAAATAAGTTTTAGTACCTGGAAAACATCTAAATATTCTGTCTACTAACATGGATAAACTATTTGTACATTCCTTAATTTTTCATGGATACACAGCAGACCACAAGAAATGTCCCTAGAATGAAATTACTTGGTAAATGAAGAAAAATTACCTTTTAAAATTATTATTATTACAAACAAAAGGTTATTTAACCATTAAGCATGTTGCTCAACTTGCACTACCTGAAGTAGATTAAATCCATTGGATGATTATCAGCCAAAGTTAGATTGCCATCTGCAATGATGATGCATTCATCATTGAATGTTATACTTTTGAATGTTTTTGAATTTTTGGGATAGTCCTGAGAGAGTTTCGTGTTTTCTTGAAAATAATCAAGGTCATAGGTTCCTCTTTGTTAGTGCAGAGTAACAGATGTATATCCAAAATGTTTCAATAACTCTGTGACTTAAAAAATAAGTGGTGACAGAAAAATTACTCTGCTCTCAAATTCTCTTAATTGTTCTCCCAGCTGACATGGGAGTTAGTTTATTACCATTAAGACTTAGAGCATTTATGCCACCAAGATGAAGAATTTGAATTATCAGTGACTGTTGTAAACAAAGGTAGTGCCTGCTGCCGCATCCAAAAGACCCATCTGAACAACAGTGGAAATATTCTGAAGCACTTTCACAATGTCTATGATACCACCTTTACATTTTCCATTTTTATTTAGCAACAAAAAACCAAACAAATAAACTAACAACCAAAGAAAACTTTGTGTTCCAAGGAGCTGTTATGAATATATCATATATATAATATAATCTGCTCCAGTTTCACACTGTCTTATGTCTGACATCTACGATTAACAAGTTTGCACAAATGGTAGTAGATGTTCGACAATTACTGATCTCACTACTTTACTGCATCGAGTAATTTCTTCTGCTTCCTGAAAGTAGAAAGCCTTTTCATTTCTAAGTCAGTGACTTGACATTTGAGAAAAGATTGCTGTCCTTATCACTTTCACCATCACAATCCACATAAGAATGTAACTTGGCGAAGTATAAATAAATAATATTCAGTTTTAGCTCTTTGTCACTTGTTAGTCTTTGTACTTTGGTGCTGCCTCAATCCGATCTAGATACTTGTTCCAAAAGGCAACTAGATGTTTCAATCAGCCTCCAGCAAATGTAATGCATTCTCAGGGGTGGCCACTGAGAAGTCAACACTCATGCTATTCCTCCTGGCTGTCTCAAGATTCTCGTGTCATTCTGGCCAGACTCTTCACCTCTGAGCTCTTTCCATTGGGAAGCTATTATTTTTTCATTTTGAAAAAAATCTTCTAATTTGATCCTGTCCTGAAACTCCTATCCCTATTTTGCTCTCAAGAGCCATTTTTTCCTTCCAGTGTTACTATGAGGCTCTGACAGATGTCTTCAACATTTCTCTGTACTCAGGTTTGCAGTATAAGCTTCTGTATCAAATGAAGTTCTTTAGGGTTTGCTGAGACCAGGAGAAAATTTAAAGAGAACTGTACTAAAGTATTTCTCTGTAGAAACACTATTCCTGCGAGATCTGGCTTGCTACTGTCTTTTAAAACTTTACCCTGCAAAAAATACTCTCACTGGTCCTTTGCAAAGAAAGTCTTGCCAGGGCTTAAATGGACATTAAGGAAAGGGACAGAAGTTTTCTTTTTCATATTCCATTTTCTTTCTTGGTTTATAAGTGCAAAACCTACGGCATTAAACTAACTTGGTTCTTCAGGAAAAAAATCCAGTATGAAGCCACATCTCAACTTTTCATAAAGTGCATGATTTAGCAGGGTAGTACAGAAGAGGAACTTCTTATTTGTGATTTTGTGTCATTTTTTGTTAAACAGTTACATAGAAGTTGAATTCAGTTCTTGAAACAAGGTTAACTAACAGTTGTTTTCGTTTCTGTATGCTCTCTGCATATGCTGAGGTCATTGATTTAGTCTTCACCTCACTTACACAGCAAATTGATGAATAATGGTTGGACTCAATGAACTTAAAGGTCTTTCCCGATATAAATTACTCTGACTCTATGAATTAATGTGTACTTCTCAAATGAGGGTGGTGTTCGATGTCCCTGACGTGTGGACAAACGCAGCGTATGGTGACAGTGGCCACATCTGTCAGCAGGGGGGAACCAAACAGTTGGGCAGCACCAGTCAGGGCCTCAGACAGCGAATGGCTCACCACACTACTGCTTTTCATTGTGCATGGACTATTTTCTTTCTTTTCTAAGCTAAAAAGGTTAATGTTTGACTGTTTATTTGGCTGAACCTCCTTAAAGGCATGAGCTCAGTGGACCATTTTAATAACAGTAGACAGTGCTTCCTGCCCCCTCTTATCTTTGGCCCTGGGAGCTGTTCTTACCAGAAAGACTGAAAGTCCAGAAACACAACATCACTGGCCTACAACCCCATGTCAGCAGCTCAGATTAATCATTCTTATACTCTTTAACTTTCAGTGACAAGCTTTTACATTTGTGTTTTAAATAGTCCAGGAAATTCAGAACAGGAGTGACAGCTGAGAACATCAGTTCCCAAGTTTAAAATTACCTTTTTCTTCATCTTCTTCATGCTATTGAGTACAGACACCTGTCTAGGGTGTGTTGGCTTCCAGAGACATTGGAGCTAATAGTGAAATTGTTTTTCTGGGTCATCATCATCCAGAGAACATAGTAACATCTAGCTGGGTAGAAACATAATAACATTTACTTACATCATCAAGTGTTGTGAGGATCAGTTATTAACAGTACTCGTGTGTTTCCCCAGGGAATGCCATGAATGCCACAGATGCCATGTTTATCTAATGATAAACACTTTTTTAGCAATATAAGAAAGCAATTTCACTTAAGAACTAAGACAAACCCTGTGCTCTAAAATGCCTCCAGTATTTTCTTCTGGATTTAAGAATATCCTTGAGATTTTATGAAAGTGTCCTTTCAAGAAAATTAAGAGGGATATCTTTTCACTTTCTGGGATTTAAATCTTGCCTTTAGGAGAAAGCAGGAGAGCTGAGTATTCTCCTAACGGGGCAACCCTGCATCACAAGACTGGTAGTCTTTCAATCACACACTTTGATCTTGCTTCCTTCTCTTTTCTTGCTAGTTTCAACTGTTTCTTGGCCTGATTTTTAACTGACATATTTACTGACCTTTAAAACCTCTCCTGCACCACTTCAGGAGGACTCTTACCTTGCCTTGCAATGTTATCAGATGTATGTAGTGCTGAACCGCTGTGAATAACTGAGTACCCAACCTCGGTTTTGTCTGGGTGATAATGAGGAGGGGAAAACATAGATGCATGGAAATTCAAGCCTTTGGATATTTTTGGTACAAATCTCTATATGAAAATCTTTGTTTTGATGTGAAGCCTCTGGGTCACATGGAAGTAGCTTACAGACTGCTTCTAATCAGTTTTAGTTAAAAACTATCTAAACCATTTCTATTTCAAATGAAACTGAAGTTATATCAGCTAGCTTGCATCAGTTGGGAACAAATCAAAACTAAGATGAAGTAAAAGTACCATTAATCCAAAATCAGAATTGTTACACCAGTTTAATTGGTGTGACTGTCTGTAATGGAGAAGACTTAGTGTCATGTATTGTTGAAATAATTTATTCCGATGAAATTCTGCCCAGAGGAAGGTTTCAAGTAATTCATTTTTCTCAACCTTCTTTGCATGGAAAGTTTGTTAAATGTCCTGATGCTTTGTTACATTTTGTTACTGGCAAGAAACATTTCTTCTCATTGGAGTTAACCTACATCCTTGGCTTTGTTGTATGTAATTCCTATTAAAAAAAAAAATCAAAACCAAATCAAAGTAACAAAAACCCTACCCTAAAACTCCTTTTGTATTGCAGGAAAGTTTTGATTCACAGTTTTTCCATATTTCACCTCTCTCCAAGCTGTGACGTTGAGTCAGCACAGATGAGGTAACTCCAGATTTTTTATAATGGGAGTTCATCTGAAAAAAGTCCTGATGTAACAATTTCACACATCCAAAGGAAGAGGACATTATTATTTCTTTAGCCCCAGTAGTCAGTCAATATCTTGCTTGAGTGCATTTGCGGGATGAAAATACAGATTACGTGAATATGATATATTCTTTCATGTGATGTATTCATTTAGCAAAGACCTTGGTTTCTAAACACATCAGGGACAATTCTGCTAGATCCCCAGCTTCATCTTTCAGTTCTTAAGCCAGATGTCTTTGCCTTTGCTGCCACTCATATTCCACACTTCCCACCCCCCTTTGTGCCCTGCAACTCCAAGCACCAGACTAGGGACCTTGAGTTCCTTGTGACTTTGCTTCTGAAGAGGCCCTGCTCTGACATGAAGCTTTGGCCAGGACACATCAGTCCCAGGGGCTTTTTTGCACCTTTCTCTCAGCCTGAATGACAGACCAGCCTGGGCTGTGACAACTGAATAGTCCAGGACCTTGAAATGGCAAGGAGGAGAGAGTCTGGAGCCCTGCGGGGCTGTTCCCTTAGGGTGGTGTTGAAGGAGCTGCTGCTGGTGGGTGAGGACAGAGCTGCTGGCTCTCAGGCTCAGTCCAAGCAAGGGATGTCAAATGTTCCTGCTCCTAGGAATTGCTGTTTACTCACCTTTCCAGGTAACATTAATGGCAAGATCTGGTGGCATCTGTTCACCCTTTGCTAGTGACACCTGACTGGCTCACCACCTGCCTCATTAGTTCAGCTGTCATTTTTCCAGGCACCTAAAAGGCCAAAGTTTTGTCCCTTCATGCTTGTTTCTATTACAGAAAGGTGAGTAAACCCCCTCTGTGTTGTCTTGTTTTTAATTACCACAGGACAAGAGTGCTTTTTTATGTAGTTTGAAAGCATAAAATGTTGCAAAACAAATCACTGTTACTATAGGCAATGGATACTCTTCAGTGAAATAGCCCTTTTTTTTTTTGTACATTACAGTGTAACCACTCTTGGATTTTTTTTTTTAATTGGAAACTACTTGCATTTTAGGAAAGGAGTAGTACCTAGGAAACAATTACAATGGATAAATTTATAGAAAGACATAAATCAGAAAAAAATGCTCTCTGAATGCAGATATGATTGATTATTTTAGGGATATCACATTAATGTTGAATTACCATTGCAAACAAAGTGGCATTTAGAAACCCTTGAATTTCCTTGCTATCATTTCTATGACCAACTCAGAATTTCATCTGCTTTTAGGATCATGTCTTAGTATGTGGCTGTATCATGGAAGTGGCATATAGATAGTTTTGCTTTTCCTTCAAAAATCTAGATTGTTACTGTTGTTGCTATTAGGAATGAAATTCTATAATGTTTTTTCTAATATAGACTTCAATGATACTAATAAAGCAAGGTACTCAGTTCACTAACATGTCAATAAACCACTAAAATAATCCATACATAAATTTAATTCTAATTGGTAGTACATTAATAATTTGAGTTTTTCTTAGGGAAACAGAATAAATACCTACTGCTTTCAGCTGTGGAGTGATATACTAGAGGACACAGGGAATTTCGCTTGGTTTGGGTTTGTGCCCTTTTTGGTCAAATATGAGATGAGAAATGTACAATGTTTTTTTCCTCTGTTTGTTTTTGTTGGTAAATATAATCACAATTGTTACATTTGGCTTTCCTTGCTGGGAGAGAGAGAGCTCTTTTCACTGCCTTCCAACCCCAATAAAGGAGTGGAGGTTTCAACCCCACTCATCCTAGGTCCCCAGTCCCTATAGTGGGGCACTAAACCGTAATACACCTGGGCTTGACCCACAGCCCTTCTCTCTGGGACAGTAATCAGGGTCTCCTTCCTCTGCCCACCATCCATTTCCATGAATTCTGCAGGACTCCAGTGTCTTTCTCTCCTCTGCCAAATTCAGCAGAAAGGGACAAAGGTGAGAAGGAATGTTTGTTTATTAATAACAACAAAATGTATGAGCAGAAAGAAAAAGGAGCTTAGGATTTTTTTCCTCTTTGTAGGTCACTTACAGTAAAAAAGCGAAAAGACAATATCCATTGCCAAAAACGCTGACACATGAGTAAAAGCTATTGATCAAAAGTCATGGAATCACAGAATTATTTTTGTTGGAAGGGACCTTAAAAATTATCTAGTTCGAAACCCCCTGCCATGGGCAGGGACACCTTCCACTAGACAAGGTTACCCAAAGCTTCATCCAGCCTGACATTCATCTCAGTGGTTTAAAATGTTCTCAAACTGTAACCATTAACTAGGTTTGCTAATGTTCATATGAATTTTCAAAGATATTATTGTAGTCAAATGTCCTAGGTCAGCAAGCTGGAACCAGTTTATCACTGTGTGGGTGTAACCAAAGCTGTGTATTCTAAACCTTCTATGCCATTTCCCAAAAACTGTTAACAATGGACCATTTGCAGCAGCTGCCCAGGGCACATCCAACCCCTCAGGCTGTGAGCTGGGTGTGAAAGACACCTGTGAGATAAAAGCTGTGATAACTCCCTTCCAGGAAGTCGTTACCTCCTCCACACCCAGCCTGAGATGTCATGTCTGTTAATGGGCCATCAATGATCCCAAATACCCCATGACTCACAGAGTGAGATCACCCATTGTGTAATGCCCTGCCCTGGGGGATGTACTGGGTGCTCCCACATGGACCTGAGGGGATATAATCTTGGGGGTTTGGGGACTTGGAGGACCACTTATTGGATTCAGAGGAGGACCAGAACCTCAACAGGAGGAGACCACCACTCTCGACTAGGCTGTGACTGTTATCTGTATCAACAGGTTTTTCACCTCCTTTACTTTGGATTTGGGGGAACCATGTGGGTCTTAGGACAGGGGCTAACAAACACCGTTGTGTTTGTGCCCCAGGGTGCTGGGTTACACTTCTGAGTTTTGTGGGTTAAAACCATTTTCTCTTTGTGCTATTGCCTTTATTGTAATATTTTTATTAAATTGTAACTCTGACGTATAATCTCTCTTGTGGTGGGTTTGTTTCTCCTGCTGGTTTGCCTTTCAACCAGCACACCAGATAATGCCATAAAAGTGAAGAATATTTGATACTGTTCTTGTGTAAGATAAACATGTACATTAATCAAGACTTACATACCTAAAATAGAAATTACTTCAGAGAGAGACTATAGTTCTTAATTCAGAACTATCTGTAAGATATGTAATGAGATGGTTTCTGTCTTTAATTGAGTGTAAGTGAAATCATACTCATGCAGTTCATGTTGGGAGATAGTGTAGGAGGTGCTGGGTCAGGAAATAGGGATGAGAGAACAGTTAAAATGACAACGTGGAACAGAGCTCATCACAAACCTTAATACAGAGTTTTGTATGTAGATTACTTTAGTACTCAGACATGTCTCTTTCAAAAAGTGGATGTAGGCTATTATTTAGTAGGCCTTTTTTCATACAAAAATCAAGCCATGATTGGTAATGTGCAAAAGGTCAGGGAGGAAGCCCTGAAACCTGAGTGCTCTTCAGCAGCTGGGCTTGCTGGTACCCCAGGGTATTTCTAAATCCACAGGAGCATCAAGCTAGCAAGTTACACATCTGTCTTTGGAGAACAAAAATCACTGTATTGTCCAGTGACGAGGTAATGACAGCTCTTGAGATATCCAGTGCTGCATTTGTAAGCTAGCAACGGTGTACCTCAACTGTGATTATGTTTTGCCTTAAACTCCTCACATAAAGGGTGACTGGGTCAGTGCAGACAGAGGTAAAATGGCTTTTAGAAGGTTGTCTACTGTCCCTGACACTAAGACATTGACTTAACACCTCACATAATTAATAAAGGAAAAAGAAATCTTGAATATATTTAATGTCAACAGATTCAAGCAATCTACTTTGCAGGAATGTTAAGCTTTTCTGTATCCCATTAAGTTCACAGCAAGATGCTGAATTCAGCACCACTAGAGGTCAAAGCAACCTTCTAAGACCTTTTGAGATCCATGTCTCAACCAAGCAACTGGGCTATCAGCACAGCCTTTCAATGAGCAGTGCCAGGTGCTCCTTTCTCTCTTGAAACTGGAGCTTGAGGGTTTTGGTAGCGGCTTATTTTCACTAAATCCAAATCAGAAAAACTGTAAGTGTCCACCTTGCAAAGAAGAATGTGACTCCTACTGGTTGGACATGCTACTGAACATCAGCAGGGCCAGTGTCATGGAGCACATGGTCACTTTGGCCAGCCTGTCAATTAGTTCTGCTCAGTGTTTTACTTCACATCTGTCAGAGGTAAAGGACATCTACATGGGTTAGGGGTAGTGGCTCAAATGGTCTGTGATGACTCATTAAACTGGGAAAATTCAATTGCACATCTTAACTTACACTGTCTCCATTCTGGTAGATACATCTTTGGCAGTCTTTATGAAATCTGGATTCTAATTTATGTTCTTGATGTACAGAAATAACATCAACTTCTGAATATGTTTTGAAATGCACATCACGGAGTGTAACCTAGTGAACATGTGAAACAATTTTCCAGCTCACTTTGAGTAAGCAAGTTATATTTGCATCAGTACCATCTTGCTTTAATCCTACCCACACAGCAAGAAGGGTTTCAGTATTATCATAAATACTGCAAAGAATTACCATATGAAGCACCCAGTAAAATCAGCACTGTGTTTCCTGGGCAGTGAGAAAAAGCTCTACAACTCTTATGCTCCATCAGATTTCTTTCAAGTGTTTCAAGCAATTAGTTCTGAGGACACTGGAATTACATTCAGTTAACTCTCATCTTTCCTTCTTATTTCTACTACAGGAATTAGTTTTTACATAGGAATCTGGAAGATAACAGGTGATTAGCAAATTTTAGAGGGATGTATCTATCAGACATTCTGGGAGGTATATGAGGACAGCAAAATCTTGATTTCCCTTGTCATCCTCAATAGGATCAGTAGTTATGGAAGACAGGTACTGGAATACTACAAACTTTACAATTCTCGTTTCAAGCTAGCACAGGTGGAGAAAATAAATATTCAGTTCAAAAACAAGGGGGAGAAACTAACTATGGGAGATCTGTGGAAGCAAGCTTGTGAATTTGCTTCAGCATAAGACTGGTGAAGGTATTGCAATGAAAAAGTTTCTTTATCCAGTCTTTACTTACAACACTCACTTCCTTGAGATCAAAGTTTGGTCCTCCTATCTGCCACTAGATGTTGGGAAACAGGTCCTGAGTACTCACTCTCACTGGTCAAATGACAAAACTTGTTGTTTTCACCCTAATCTAGAATTCGGACATAAAGATGGAAATTAAATTTATTAAAGTGCTTTTAAATTCAGAGTAAGGAGTCTTTATGGACTTGGCCATAATGAAATTATGATTTCAATTGCATCTCCACCAGCACACCCCAGCAGATGCCATGATTTGTATGCCAGTTTTACTTAACTGTTCACTGGTGAAGCAGGTCTGCATGGATCACAAGTGGAAGTTCTCACCTCTGTACTTGAATCCAAGCTCCGTGTTGACCGACAGAAGAACTGGAAGTGCTCTCTCTGGTGGTGACTCGGTGCTCCAAGCAGTGCAGCGCAGGGGATCACTCCCCACAATGATGTTACTGCCGACCAACAAAAGTTTGTTCTGTAGTTTCGGGTCTGTGTGAATTGAGGTGCCAACCCTGCAAGACCCTTTTCCTTCTGCTGGAACCTCACCTTAATGAGAAGGTCACTGTGCTTCTCCTGGGCCAAGCTGATAGCAAAAGCAAGTTATTATCTTACTTCTGTTTAACTGAGAGACCCCCAGCAAGACGCATAACTGTTCTATGTGAATAGAGTCAGTCCATAATATGGGCCATTTTAGTACTTTTTTCTCCTCTGCCTTTCTTCTTCTTCTCTCTTACTACAGATACTCTTCCAAAGCTGTTCTGCCCCCATCTCTGCTGCTTTTCCTTTCTTTGTCTCTGGCCACATTTCAGTTATCCCTTCTGGAAAGGGACTCACCCTTGTGTACTACTAGCAGTGGAAAATTTCAAGGTGATATTTTAGAAGGGAGTAACTAAACTGAATATGCAACCCATTAATATCAATTATGGGTGTCAGATCAATACCAATAGCATGGATGCTGTTTCAAAGCTTGAATTAATGTCATTATGCTGCCCATTCAGCTACGGGCATTTTCAGAGACAGTCTGTTATTTGCATTTTATTATAATGTATCTTTCCTGAAAATTCCCATCATGGTGGGAATACCAGGAAAACTAATATTGATGTCAGAAGGCAGCTATTCAGATAGGTGATATACAGTGCTGGGCTGACAGGAGCACCCTGCAGTTTCATTGCTGTGGTGAGGAGTGTCCTTCAGATGGATCTCTCTCTGCCAGCTCCCTCAGCCCCCTGCCAGGTTTACCAGGTCCATTCATGTCCCAGCCTCTTCCTTGCTCTGTGCAGTTCCCGGCCTTCCTTACTGTCTTCTGTTATGAAGCAGAGTGTCAAGCATCATGTCAGGCAAAAGGAGCATAAGTGAAATTTGGCTTTAAAAAACATGTATTACAAAAACAGTTACTTAAAAAACATTGACTAACACTCATTGTTCCTCTATTTCTTTCCAGACTGTGTGTGCTCTGAGATGCCTGGGGACCTCAGCCTCACCAGTTCTGCCTCAGCAGCCAAGAGTTGCCACTCTATCGGCTGAGTACCCACAGGCATATTTTCAATAAAATCATCAGTCTGGGTAATTCTTACTGGTTTTTTATATTCAGACCTGCCAGATTAAAAAAAAAAAAAAACAACCCAGAAAAACCCCATCAACAATAAACCAAAACACCTCGTGAGGCTTTCCCCAATAAAACTAGGAAAATAGTATTGCCACTTACATAATGTACTGGTGGATCTTATTGGAAATAACCTGTACAATTCTAACAGAATCAGGGAACTGGGGGGACAGCTTCATGGAGACTCACAGAGCTTCACTTCTTTGGTCTGGCAAATAGAGGCTGAGAGGGGTGGGGTTGCTGCTAAATGCATTGTGGGGTTAACATCGAGATAGGAGAAGAGCTATTTACACTGAAGAGTGACACTGGCACCCTATCAAATGAATATAAGCTGATCATGAATACATTTAGCCTTGGTCTTAGAAGAACATACCTGCTACCCTGGAGCACTGAAGCCTTTAATCAGAATAGAATGGGTCAAAAAACAGAGTTAGATTTAAAAAATAATACTATGCCTATATGGAGAAACTTGCATATTGCAGGGCTTCCATGGCAAGAGGGTCAATTCTGTGACCCAGAAGGATTGCTCAGTCCCATTTCCATGTTCCTCACAGCCTTTTGCAGAAAAATAAATTGATAACAACATTGACACTAAAATCACCCTTCAGAGACAATCTTCAGAGTCTTCAGCGAACTGAGATGAAAGGTGGGAGATGGGGAGGGAGTTCATCTTTCATATCACTATTGATTTAATATCTCAGCTCATAACAGAGAATAACATCACTTTGCACTCAATTCATACTTGAAAGTTGTTTTTTTTCTCTCTTCAAACACAGAGATTAGAAATGATTTTGTTTAAAAATCAAAGCTCAGATTCTGCAGATGTTCAAGAATCTTTGATGGCAGTATGGGAGGGACTTCTGTTTCATCAGTGACTGAACTACAGTGTATTTGAGTAGGATATCATTCCTTCATTATAAAAGATAATAGAAAAAGCAGGAACACCAACAGTAGCATTTCTTCTTCATTTTATAGTACTCAAAAAGCAATGATGTTTCCTATTCAGATCTTGGATTTGACAAGTAGCACTATCAGCTTTGCATAAAGTCTTTTCTTTTGAACCACTAGTGATGAGAATTGGATGTATAATTTTAGAGAGCCAGTCTAAGAAATTATTGTATATCACTCTTCATACAATTTCTAGTCAGGAATTTGGGAAGATTGTTTTCCTAGTAGTCCAGTTTTTTACCTTTTCTCCTCCTATTTTTTTCCTAAACAGTTTCAGGCCTAAAGAATCAATTCAGTATAACAGACTCTTTTCCTTTCTATTTTCTCCTTTCATTCTACTTTAAGGGATCTGTCATTCAGTATGAAAAGGAAAACACTAGTAGAACTTGTGATTACAATTTCTTGATAATTTTGTTCAATCTGCAGAAATGTTGAGGCCTTTCATGGGATGTTTTGCATCGATTTATTCTTAATATAGCATCCCATGAGTTAAGCCTTTACATAATCCTATTCGCCAATGGCTGCAAAATCATTTATACAATGAGGAATGCAGTAAGTGGTCTCATTTGTCATCAAAATAATGAATTCCACATGTAGCTAGTGTAGCAGAATACATGATTGAACTGAAGACACCTTTTGCAGTTGTGCCATCCTATGCTGATTATTTCTTTTCCTATTTCTACATACAAGACTGGAAGAAGTAATTTTTGTTGTGTTGTAATTCAAGGCAGATGATTATGAATTAGCTCATGCCAGAAAGGCTGATTTTTCATTGAAGGAAACAAGTATTGTTTGCCTCATCAGCTCATTTTTTTGGAAACATCAATTATTAAACTTTGTCAGTCATATTCATAAGGGGACATCTGAATCTTCCCCATACAGTTGCAAATGATGAGTTAGAAGCATCAGCTTTCCCGCTGTTCAGTCTTATCTGGATGAGCATTGGTAACTGTGCTGGCTAATTAGATGGAACCGGCAAGCAACTGAAGTTACAACAAAACTGCGACTCTTGATAAAGACAAATCCTGAGCAGCCTTGGTTCCTGCTGCTTCACACAGCAAGCAAAAGCTCTTATCTCTGTCAATGTGTTTGAAAGTGGTGAGTCTGTGGAAGGGGGCCCATACCTAACGTGCAGTAATCCTGTATCCTCTGCTTAACCTGCACTGATTCTGTGCCCTGTGCTTCACCCACACTGCAAGCATATGTGAGGGATGTTAATCTGACCTGAAAACTTAGATATGAGTGCATAATAAATCCACATCCACCTGTGTGTTGATATTTTTATTGTGAAAAACCTTCCTATGTCCATACCTCAAAAGTAATCCCCTAAGTTTTGCACCTACAGCTTTCCAGTTGCATACTCACTAAAGCAAGGTACCTAATGTTCAGCATGTAGAAGGCCACAATACCTTCAGAGCCTGTACCAGAGACCAGTAGAAAACCTCTTCCATGTCAGTCTATAGTGGCACTGCATCAGCTCATAGGAAAGTGCATGTCTGCACTGCAATCAATTAAATGCCAACCACAGGCCCTGCCTTTGCTCTCTGCAGTCAGCTGCCATGGGGATTGGTATCTCCTTTCTCTAATGCTGCTCAGTGACCATCTACGCTTGCTTCTAGCAGGGTAAGATGCTGGAAAACAAACCTCAGGTACTTACATCGTCACTCACACGCACACATATACAAGGTTTCATTCAGGGCAAAAGGCATATGTGAAAGATGGCTTATTTAAATAAAACAGAAAATTAAATAAGTCATTGTATAAATGGATTCTAGCCAGATTTATGTTTGAGTCTGCTGCTGGTTCCCAGCATCAAAGTAAAGGCAAAGACTCTACTTTCAGACAAGACACGATGCAAAGTCTTGTGGGAAGAAGGAGATAAAGGCAGCAAAAATGGACAGCTTGCGAGAGCACACAGAATCTGATTTCTGTGCACATTGACGGGATCGAAAAAGAACTGAGAATATATGTGAAATCAGTGGAACATTTCAACAATAGCAGAAAAGAATTTAACCTGTCACCTACATCCTGGGCAAATGCTCCACACATTGCATATGGCTATAATGGGAACTGCCTCCTCTTTCAATAAAAGAAAAGCATATGTAACAATCTTCTTTTTGCAGTGCTTAGTCTTCACTATTTTCCCAGAGGAGACTCAGGACTAGAAGGCACAATAATCTGAGGAAAAAATTTAAATTACACCTTTATCTCACCTTAGTGTTGATACCTCCTATTCTAGGTACCCAGGTGTTACCCAGCTACTAACTGTGAGTAGAAAACATCTTCAGAAGCCAGGCACCACCACACTCAGTGTGTTCACACCTCCTCTTGTAGCTGCAGCCTCAGACACTATTGTGGTGAACATAATGGGAAGACTAATGAGCAAATTTACTATCTAATAATCTTTACAGCAGACTATAAACAGTTTTCAGTGCATAACACATGTGACCATTCTTGCAATACAGATAATTGATCATAAAACGCTTGCCCACCATGTGAGCACACTCAACAAGTCGTCGGGGCAAACCTATCAGCTGCTTAAGCTGATAGGAATATCTTGTGATATCTGGTGGGCCATAGAACAAATGAGGTGGAAATGCTGCATCAGACCTCTGCAGACAATTCCATTGCCACTGGATCACAGGTGCAGGTCTGGTTCTCCCCTGGAGGAAATAAGGCCTTTAATGGACTTTGCAACATTCATGGCAAGCAATTATGTCCAAGTCCATGATATTAAATGCACAGATGTGGCAGCACAGATCTTGGAGGCTGTCACAAATTGACACTAAATAAATTGTCCAGGACCCTGGCTTGATACAACACTTACTTCCTTTGAAAACAACACTGTTTTTTCTCTGCAGCCTAAATTGGAACAGCAATGCAATTGCTATCTGTAACGAGGATTAATTGACCCACTCAGTTACTTCCAGCCACTGGAAGTTAAATGGGGACATAAAATCGGAGCATTAGTCAGTTATTTATCCCCTAACCAAGGATTTTTATCATGCCTCATTCACTCTATCCCCCTGCTGCCAAAATGTAACTATACTAAAATGACAATATGCAAATATGTGCTGTGTAGGCAAACTATTAAAATAAAGTTGTTCAAGTTGCTCAAACATAGAAAAGAGAGGGAGTGTCAGACTTGCTACTTTAAATGCAATAAGGCTGGTCTGTCCACTTTTCAACTCAGTTCCTAGAACAAGTTTACTTAACATCCCTCACTAATAAATCTGAATGGGATGTACGTGCTGGTACACCACGTAACTCTCGTGGCTAGCAAAATGTGCTGTGGGAAGGAGGACCACCTCCTTAATGACTGAACAATCCTTTAAATAAGTTTTAATTTGATTTTTTTTGTTGTTGTTTTTTGTAGGGTTATTGGGTTTGGTTTTTTTGCGGCCTTAAAATCAGAACTAGAAACTCAGAGGTACAAGCTGTATTCTTCTCGCAAATTACCTGAGGTCATAAACTAAGACTGATATTAAATACAGAACTGACTGCTTCCTTAACACTCTGGATCCCTAGCCGTCATCTATACTCCAAAAAATAGATTTCTTTAATCATTGCTTTGCTGTATGTAATCTCAACCTTACTCACAGCTATTGGTTTCCTGGCTATGAAGAAGGGATACTTTATAGACCACCTGAAGTACATAAGAAGGGCTTCTTAGGTTGCTGAACTCAGTTGATTTTCCTCCCATTAGGGGTAACATATTATGTCTTTGAAATTAATGAAGCACCATTTTAAATATTGAGGGTTTGGGGTTTTTTACACTAAGGTGATGCTTCTTAGCTTCTTAAATCTCCAGAATCATCTTGAACGAGTTGGAGTAATGGAGTTCACTATAAACAATGTTTCTTCTGATGGTCAAACCCTATGATGTTCCTAATAAAATACCTGTGAAGTTAGGACTGTTCCCAAAGATGCAGTTACTTCAGTGCAAGCAAGAGCAACTTCCAAAAAATGGAGATGAGGCTGACACAGCTGGAACAAATATATATATGTATTTTCAATTATACATATTATATAAGTATATATGAGACAGAAATGTATGTCAATATAAGACGCTGGAAGAATATCCTCTATAGAAAAATGTAATTTAAACTAAGGACATAGAAACTTGCAGAAATGGTAAGAAACATTGCACTGGAAATCGGTCTTCCCTGGAATACATAGGCTAACTTTGATCTTCCATAGAATTATGAGACTGCAAGTTAGCCATAATTGCTTTGCCCCCTGTTTTTAACCTTATAGATATTCTCAGCTTCCTCAGAAGCTCTGAGAAAGTCCTTAGAAACTATTATGTCCTCTCTTCCCATTACAGTCAAACAGCACATATTGTACTCTTCATGGCACTCTGAAGGGTTAAATCTGTCCTGTAGCTTGCATGAAAAAAACAATTTGGCCCAAAAACCTACCGGGTTCCCTTTTTCCATATGTGTGTACTGGCAAGATTGTACCTTGGTCCTGAGTTCCTCACCTATGTTTCCACATCTCCAGCCAGTATCAGAATTAGCTCTATACATGAACTTCTGAAAGTCTTGATAGTGTAAAGAACAGGGAAAACCAAAATTAGAGCTAGATCTGACTCCTAATAGTATGACTGAGAAGTCATACTCTTTTATCCTTTCAATGGACATAGAAGCACACCCAGCACATAAGGAAGCTTATTTGTATTAATAAATGCTCACGTTTGTGAGTAAGGCTTTCAAAATCCTGTCTGACATTTTAATGTATAATTAATTAGTGATTTAGCAATTAAACAATGGGAAGAATGGAGCCACCTGCATCTCACGGGTCGAGGTGGATGTGTGATAGCACACCCAGCAATCAGTTCTACGATTCAGTCCTAAATACAGCTTGTAAGGTGAGGAGAAAATAGAATAGTAAACATGCCTGGGGTAATCTGCAGTGAGAACCAGATCTTGCAAGCTGTAGTCAGAAAAAGCCTCTCTGGTGGCATGTGCCTGGGAGATCCCAGGGAGCAGACATGATATTTCCCTTTCTTGGAAGCAGTTGGGATCTGATGAGATTGGTTAATTTAGATAACCTGGAAATGTCACCACACCCAGCCTTAAGGCAGATCCAGGAGACAGGCAAAGTAAGCTGTGTTTCAACCACTATTTCAAAAATACAAGCCACAGCAGACGTTGTTGTGGAGGTTATGCAAATAAAAACAGTAGATTGTGTTAAAATGGCTAAAAGAAGGTCCTCCTGAGCCTTGGGGTACCTCCTCTAACCTCAAGCCTCCAACCTAGGCACTGATGACAGCCCAGGGTTGGATTCAGCCCTTGAATGAGGGCAGAGATGCCCCTGGCTTGCTACTGGAGATGCAGTATCACCAGCCACCTGGGTGAGCACAAGTGCAGGTTGTGGGTTTCCAGGCCAGTGCTGAGTTGGTGCCCTGCTGTAGTCAGTGTGGGACACTGTTGCAAAAATAAAAATACCTGTCTGGGCTCAATGTTGGGCAGGAACTAATTTTGTCTGTGTCACAGGTTGTGCTACATCCTTGGAGAGACTGTAGGCCAACTCAGACACCTCACTGCTGGGAGAAAGTAATTTGTGAAGAAGCAGTTCAGAAAGATGTGTCTTAGCCTCTTTTTGACAAACAGGACTCCTTTTCAGCTTGTAACTTTCCTTAGTCTGTCAGGGTATTTGTAATATTTTAGCATCTGTTTCACAGAAAACAAGCTTTTTTTTAATATTACAGTTTTATTTTTTTCTTTTCTATTTTTACAGAGCATAGAATCTTTCCAGGCTGCAGTCCTGTTGGGATGGTTTTCCACCCAAAGTAATTAACTGCTTATTAATTATGCTACAAACTGGCCAGAATTTGTCATTGACTTCCACACATTCCCAGGAGTTTATGACCAAAGTGTCCAGCTTTCATATGGTCATGAAAAGGGAGAAACCTAAAAGACACAAGGAAGTTCAGCAGTGCCTCTGGTACAGCTTTGGTAGGGAGACATCTGGACCTACATCCACAGTGTCACATGGAGCTCACTGAAATCTTCATCTTCCTCATGTCCTTGTTGTCTAATGTGTTTCTGTGGCTCATCCATCCATCCATCCATCCATCCATCCATCCATCCATCCATCCATCCATCCATCCATCCATCCATCCACCCAAATGGAATGGTGAACACTGGGGTAAATGAGCCCAGCTTTTTGTTCCGGGTATGAGCCCACAGCTGATCCTCACCATACACATGAGCCCTTGACTCCTTTTGGGATGAGCTGTGAAGTAAAAGCCTGAATTGGGTTGTTATCAGTATTGGTCACCTCAGAGATCTGCATCTGTTCCCACTAGGGCTTGCATCAGCACTCTAATCAGTTGTATGTCATGGAGAAAAAGCCATGGTCAGCACTTCGCCAAAAGTGAGACACAGCAACTCCAGGAGTAAATACAATGATCAATCCTCTTTCCCTGCCACGCATCCCAGTCACTCCAGTGAGCTTGTACTGAGCTCCAGGGAAACATCCATGCTGCCACAGGGACCTCCACAGAATGATCACCCAGCATTCCTCACTTCTTCAACTAACAGTACTGAGAAGGGTCTCCAGTTTTCTGCAGTTACTCATCTATGCTTGTGAAAGAAATACAGCTGCATCCTCAAGGAGGCTGAGAAAGAAAGTATGACCTGGAAAGACTGGGAAATATGGATTTTTTTCCTACAAAAGGGGCCACATATCAGTTCACAGTTTCCAAGGTGGTAGCGTGGGATAGGAACTGCAAAGTGATCTCAAGGCATATGGGTAGAACTTCCTTCCATTTCTGGCTGTGCCATAAATCCCTCATAGTAAATAAAGGGGTTTGTGTGTATCAAGTGTCCAAATGGCAGAACTGAGGCATGCAGGGGAAAAAAAAAAAAAAGCACGGTTTAATTCAGAGTTCAGGTTAAGGGGAGGATGATCTTGTACCTAAAGTATTCTGAGAGATTCAGTCAAGCTCTGGGTCTTTCATGGGGAGCTGTGGGGATGTGTGTGTAATCTGGTGGGAGGCAGAGCTGAAGGCCATATATGTAGATGAAGAGAGGCTGAAGAGAGGAGATTTTTTTTTATTTATCCCTGCTGGCTCAGACATACATCTTAACCCTTCCAGCATTACCCCTTATAAACACAGAGCAGTACCTCTTTGGGAGCCCAGGAACATCAGTGTCTGCCATCAGCTGTGCTCCCTGGCTGTTTGCACAAAGCTAATGGCAGACAAATCTGTGCAAACACACAGAGGCTGCATAACTGTATCCTGGGATGGAACAAAATCCCCAAAGCTCACAGGCATTTCCTAGAGAGAACTGGATGGAGTTAGAGGGCTGTGGTTCTGGAGAATATCAGACTAATGGCAGGGCCCATTCTGTTTCTTGAGGGGTCCCTGTAGTGCTTGCCCTGCCCTGGCTTCCAGCTCTGGTATCAGCACCAGAGGGTGCACATGTCTGGGGGGGGGGGCTAGGGCAGGGTTATCTGGGTGCTGCCACACATGAAGGGATCAGGACTGGACACTTGGCAGAAGCAGGGAAGGAGAAGAAGTTCCTGAACTCAGAGGGCTGCAGAGAAAAGCAGTTGTGTTCCCACTGTGAGCTGGAAACAGGGTGGGGGAAGAGTGATGGGGTCAATGTGCCTCTTAGGATCCCTTCCATAATGGCAGAGGGAAAAGCCATATTTCATTTGCCTTCCTGCCTTGTTCTTCCCTGGAGGCTGCAGGCCACAGGCACTGTGTTGGCCACAGAGTGTCTGGATAGGACATTTTGGAAGTAAAGAGAAGAGGGACCAAAGAGGGATGTAGCCACAATGACACTTCTGTTGAAGATGCCGAGACCCCATCACCAACTTTCCTCCTGGGTGAGAACAAGGCTTAATGCTCAGCTGTCAGAGCAACTTCACAGCAGCCTCTGGCCCCAGAAAGGCCTCAGTGAGGACATCCAGCCCACCATAAAAGAATTTATCTGCTAAGAAAGACTTTTCAGACAACCAGACCTAACAACTGGTTTCCAGACACAGTTGTTTCATTGATCAAGTCTATCCATGTCAGCCAGAGGGGCCAGTGAGGTTGTAGTACAGGCTTCATTGCAGCACCTAGTTCCTCACCAAGGTCAGCTTATGCCTTCCAGGCTCTCCTTCTCTGTGTGCACACATGCAAAGTTGGAAAACGAATGGGCAATTACTTTTCCTGGAAAATGGTGCTGAGCATCACAGAAGCACAGAAAAGCTTTCACATCTTGCAGGGCCCCCACGATCATGAGGGCAGCATGGAGGGAGGGGTGACCTGCAGGAAAGGCTTGTTCCAGTGCCATCATTTTCTTAACTCACCTTTCAGTAAAGAAAACGAATGCAAGCAAAACCCTGGATGCACAATAAGTCAGATAACAGAAAATATAGAAAAGATATTCCCATATTGCTTTAGTCATCATTACATGTGATTTAGGACATGGTCTTTTTCTATTAAAGTTCAGGAGAAAGTGACAGTCCAACACTATAAAAATACAGGCATTATAGATAAAAGTTGTTTATAAAAATTATCTGATTCTATGCAACAATTGGACATAAGTATTCCACCATGGGTCAGTTACTTGCGATTAAAAACTCTACTGGGAAACTAGGTTTAATTCCCTCTCCACTGCCATCTTTTATGTGATGCTGAACAGGTTCCTTAATTGCTCCACATCCCAGTTTCCCATTCTTAAATAATTGTACTTCCTTTCCTGAAGGTTTTTTTTCATTTATAAATTATAATAAAAAGAAGCTACTCAGAATGCAAAACTATATTGCAAACTTTGGAAATTAATGCTGTCTTGATTCTGCCCCTAGAACTACCATTTTGGACTGTCCCTGAGGCACAAGTGATTCAACAATTAAAATTCTGTAGCATAATGCAGATAGGGGACACAATTAAGGTTGCACACTAATCACCCCTTTCCTTCATCTCCAGTGCATGACTTTGAACATAAATAGAATTCCTTTATTGTATTGCTAAGTGTAACTTTCTGTGTGATTAAAAAAAAAAAAGAGGTAAAAATTATTTTATGTCTGCTATTGTCTTTTTTTGTATGCATTCATTACATAATGTTACTAGAAAGGGCACAGTGACTCCTCAGCATTGCTGCCACATTTGCCACCTCTGCCACCTCTGCCACCTCTGCCCGTGTCTGGTGACACCAAGGGGTGTTTGTGTAAAGCTGCCATGTAGGGTCCTGCTGACAACGTGAGGGTGACACATCAAGAGACAGGAAGAGAAGGGGGCATTGAAGAACCCAAGTCTCTCTTTCCATTTCCACAAAATCCTGTCCAGGCAGAGCTGGTGATCAGACTTGTAAGGACCTCACAAGACAGCTAAAGCCACTGCAGCTCACCTTTGCTCTCCTAATTTCGAGGCTCCAGCAGTGCTTTTTCTGGAAGAGCAAGTCCAAACAGTCTGGAGCTGCCCTTGCCAGCACTCCCAGCAGGCCACAAGAACAGTCAGGATCAATTAGTTTGAAAATCCACTACTATCTTTTGCTAGGAGAAACATGAAAGGATAGGAGAGAATTGCCATTTTCAAAGTTCATAACTCAGCAAAATCTAGATGAATTTTTATGGAAAAAGAAAATGCATTTTCATAGCTCCAGGGATTCCTTCCGCAACATTTCAAAGGCTGGCTGTGAACACCAGCAGTGCAGAACCTCTCAGTAAGAGAAAGTATTAAATGGTTCAAACAGATGGGTTAGTATTGGCAGCAGTGGCAATCACACAGTTCTGCACCAGTCTGTTTGATGATGCTGTGATCACTTCTCAGGTCAGCATGAGGTTGCTGGGGTTCCTTCTACTTTGTGTGTGGGGATGCCACTGGGTGCCTGTGTGCTGGTGTCTGTGTCCCCTCTGCATCCTCCTTGGCTGCTGTGGAAACCAGAGTGAAGTGAGGTGTGTCGATCTGATGCACTTCCCAGGGAATGCTGGCACCTTTTGCTGCAGGGGAAAATATTCTTTGACTCTGCACAGTGATGGTCAGTGCGGTGTTATGGGTGGGTTTTATGATCTATTTTGTTTGCATTTAGTGTTAAACAATAGTATAAGAAAGTCCTTGTACAACAAATGCCTACCCTGCCGGTGTTGTTTGTTTGGCAACAGGTAGAGAAATCATGTCAGTATCAAAAAGTAAGATGATTTAGAGGATTGAAAACCTGCTAGTAACATCATCCAGTGACAAGAGCATCACAGCCAGCTAATCCTGCCCAGGAGATTGTAGGAGATGTAGGTTAACCAGACTGGTCCTTTCACTAAGAAACTCAATGTCTGAGCAGGAACTGACAAGGTGGATGCAGCTGAGATCACTCCTGTTCATTGGCAATTAAAATGGAGGAAATAACCATTTCTAAAGAGCTGATTAGAAGAGGGAAACAAGTAAAGAAATAAACAGAGTGAGCAGCATGGGCCATTTAGCCTCACTGAGATGTCAAGTTCAGCAAACACAGAACAAGTGTTTTCTGTGTTACAGTGGTCAATTCAAACAGATCCAAGAGCTGTGGTTGTTTTTCTAGGTGCCAAGCCTCTTTCTTCTTATCTTCAGATGTTTTCTGAATATATTTGGAATTAAGTGAGCTGATTTTGGCTGGGATAGAGTAAATTTTATTCACAGTAGCTAGTTTGGGGCTATGCTTTGGATTTTTGCTGGAAACAGTGCTGATAACACAGGGATGTTTTAGTTAGTGCTAAGCAGGGCTTACACAGTGCCAAGGTCTTCTCTGCTTCTAGTACTGCCCCACCAGCGAGGGCTGGGGGTGCACAAGGGGCTGTGAGGGGACACAGCCTTGTCAGCTGACCCAAACTGACCCAAGGGGTGTCCCACACCATATGACACCATGTTCAGATGGGGGAAGATGGAGGAAGAGGAGAATGCTTGGAATGATGGCAGCTGTGTTCCCAAGTCACTGTTACACACGATGGAGCTCAGCTCTCCAGGACATCGTTGAACACCTGCCTGATGAGGGGAAGGGGTGAATGAATTCCTTGGTTTGTTTTGCTTGTGTGTGCAACTTTTACTTCACCTGTTAAACTGTGTTTTTCTCAACCCATGGGCTTTCTCAATTTACCCCTCTGATTCTCTGCATCATCCCTCTGAGGCCAGTGAGCAAATGTTCATGTGGAGCTTAGCTGCTGGCTGGGGTTAAACTGCAGTATTTTGTCATTTAAAGATCATTTTGCTTCCTGATGTAGCTTCTATGCTGACCATTTCATGTGAAAACCTGGCCTTCCCTGTTTCATTTGGTTAGTAAAATCCAAATCTCAGTTTTTAACCATCAGAGGCAGGAAGGGCAAAGTGGTGGCTCTAGGCTCTGACCTCAAAGATGCATAGACCTCATCATATAAGAAATTAAGGAGGAGAAAAAAAGAGAGAAATCAAACCTCTTCATTTGGGAGCCCATATATCCAGAATTATTTGTCAGCTATTTCATTTTGGTAGCACTTCTGAGCCCTGTCTCAACTTAGTGTCTGGTGAGAGTTCATTGCACTTACTGCTGACACTGTGCTTGCCTCCTTCAGATCTGGACTTCTGGTGGAGTTGAGAATGGCTGCAATATTTCGGCTGTGCACTGACCGGGCTGTGCATAATGCCAGACCAGAGGCAGTATGAAGCCCCCACCCTCGTGCGTGGAGTTGCAGAGAGAACCCCATAGCCCTTGGCCATAGCAGAGCTGTCCCTTGTGGCAGAACTGTGCAAACTACTCCAGGATTTACCACATGCCTGCCCAGGAGCTCAAGGTGAGATGGTGCTTCCCTCAATTCACATGCAACACCAAAGGCTCCAAACTCCAGTCAAGAAAGGTTTAAAAAGCTGCAGAAAAAGCCAGAAGGTGAGTGGGAGCAGGCTCTCCTCCTTGCTCCCTGATTGAAGAAACTGTGAGTTATCATAAAAAACAATGGTTAGTGAAATTTTCTTTGGATTTTGCCAATGAGTTCACTTGGACCCAGATCTGCTCTATTGATTTCCTCCTCCTGAAAGGTAAGCATAAACTCTTATCAGTGGGTAAACACACTGAACCCAGGAATTTGTCAACCATGGCCATAGCGAAGGATGTAGTAAACTCACATATTGCATTATTTGCAAATTGCAGCAGTGAAACTAATCTAACCTTTCAGCGGCTCTTTTAAGTGGCATTATTATTAGCCCTTGTTCAGAGGATAGCAGGCAGGCAGCCAGTAAAGCACTTAGAGTTTGCCATCATCCATCTGCTCCCCTGTAGATTTGGAGATTGTAGGAATTTTCCTTTTTAGGAATTACTTGGAATATGATTAGTGTGCCACTTGCCATATTGCTATATAATCGTGTCTGTGTGCTTTAGGCGGAGGTCTGTGACAGGTATTTTATCAATGAGGGATTCTCAGTTGAACAGTATTTCCATTCATTTCTCTGCTTGTTTATTTGTGTAGTAGAACTGTCCCTGGTGTTCTCAAAGCAGAGATCAAGATAAGAAACATTTTGTGCCTGCAGTAAGGGGGTTATAAAAGCAGACACTCATAGCTTTTCAGTTCTCCAGGAAATTATGATTAAAATTAAAAGGTCTTACTTTTAAATACCTGAATGATGTGGTTTTCTCTTAATTTTGATAGCTATAATTGCAAGAACAGCTAGTGGAACAGTGTCTACGTAGTCAGGGATTAGTATCATGGCACTGTGGGATATGGAGGAACAAGGAAAATTTAGCCCCTGTCCCTAGACCTGTGCAATCCAAGTACTTGTGTTATGCTTCTTTTCCTATGATTTTTCAAAACAGAGCCTGGCCAGCACTGGCCTGGCAGACTCATTGCAGAGCTGACATTAACGGGGCTGGAGGCACCGAGAGCAGTTCAGCCCTGCTGGTGAGGTACTGGCAACAGAGGACAGTGATTTACGATGGACCTTGGTTCAGAGGAAGAGTTCATATAAAGTCAGTTCTTCCTTGAATTCCTTCAGGGTTCCCCATTCACTGTTTTGTAAATATGGACAAGATCAAAGGTGTAATTCTGTCCAACTATGCTAATTTACAAGAGCTATAACTTCCAGCAATCTTGCAATACTGCAGCTTTTACATGGGCTCCCAAAAGGTCCTATAAAGCTCCTGCATTTCACCTGCCCTGCTCTGCTGCTCCTGGAAACTGAAAGGTGAATTTTTAGAAGCTGTTGTTTCCTATTTGCCCTCTGATGAGCCTGGGAAGGGCTTGGACCACAGTGTCTTCCCATAAACCCACAATATTCCCAGCAATGTCTCTGAAATGGTCTGTGTGCCAGAAAGCTGGAGCTTCTCCTTCCAAGATGGAATCTGACCTGTGGGGAGGTGAGCCATATAAATATACCTCTTACTCACTGTGCAGCCTGGCTCACCCCAATTATGCTTTGATGACCATAGCACCAAATACGCTCCTTGGTTTCTAAATGCAACAGCTCATGGTGGGGCACTGAGTTCTGCTCCAAGGATATAATACAGATAAAATTTTCTAACCCAGACTAGGACATGACAGGACTTATCCAGCACAACCCTATCAAAGAGACTGTGCAGATGATTTCCAAGAGACCCAGATCTTTAAGCTGTAAATAAGCCAGTTCTACCATGAAATGCATAGATGGAAGGAGGAATAAAATGATGTTTCCTTAAAATTTTTGCCTGAGGGTTGGAGACAATTCCTGCAGAGTAGATAGTACTTGTGAGAAGGGCAGCTGACAAGGTCAGAATGTGGATGTGGGACCAGGTGACATGTGAGCTGACTGCTGCTCCCAGCCTTGCCTCGCTCACACTGGCAGGGTACATGTGTCTCTGTGAAGCCTCTCCTGTGCAGCTCAGCTGGCGCTGCTGCTCCCGCCATGCTCCATCCACCCAGTTCTCCCAGCCTGTGACCTTCCCCAGACACACTGCGAGTGAGTGTCTGCTGACTGAACGCACCACCAAACATTTGAGGATCTGTTTTGTGTGTCTTTCACAGGCAAAGTTCATCACATCATATTTTCTCACAGCTTCAGGTGGGATTTGAGTTTGCAGGGGCCACAGGTTTCAAACAAACAGGGGATGGAGTGCTGTGATCTGCAGGCAGCTCTGCTGGCTAGTTGGTGTGGCCTTGGTACATGGGGAAAAATAAAATCTATAAAATCATAAAGTCTATGGCTTTGAAATTGTTGGAGCATGTGTTCAACTCTATGGACAGGCTGTAAGGACCTGCTGAATAGGGCTTCTGACTGGAATAAATATGCTTGGATTAAACTTGGACAGAGGAACAACAAGCTCTTCCTTGTTCAAAAAATACCTCTTATGGCTCATTAAAAATGGTTTTCCCAAAGACTCCTCTGAACAGCTGCAGTTGGTGCTGTCCCTTTCTCCCCCACAATACAGTCTGTCCAAATCCTTTCGTGGAATATAAATGTGCTTTTTATTGAGGAGAAAGTCCCCTTCACCAGGGAGGGCCCCTCTCAGGAAGGCTTCATGTCTGTCCATTCCAGTAACCTCCCTCCCCAGAGCACAGACTCTCCCCTGACTTCCAGAAGGAACAGCCTCACAGCTCTCGACAGCCCTAAAAAAGAGGCATCCCAATACTGGTTTCCACAATCCAGATGCCACTGTCATAGGTACACTGGAAAATTTTTGAGTATTTAAAAGCAGCAGTCATATTATTTTTTCTTTGTATCCTTTGTGCCTGGAGAAGACATTAGGAAAGGTGGATAAAAGCTTGAAATACCTGAGCAGGGGTATGCCTTTTCTTTTCTGGTTTTCATGAATTTTTTCAGAAACTACTGAGCATCCCTAGTTTTCAAATCAAGTTTTCTGAAGGCTTCTCAAATTGGCTGTCCAGACATACCAATAATTTTTTTGAGCATTTAGGATATGAAACTCAGGCAGCCTGTTCCTCCTCTATATAGAACTGAAAGAACATGAGAAATAGGGGGAAAAAAGAAGCTATTTTGCATGGGAAAATGGGAGTTAGCAACCATGCTTAAGAACATTGCAGAATCTAAAAAGAAATAAAAAACTTCTTCACAAAGAAAGGCATTTTTGCAGTAGCTGGTGATATCCAAATTTCTTCACTGGAAACTAAGAAAGACAAAGCTATTAAAACAGGTGTTAAGCCTGGTTTTAATACTGTACATATTTGGCACTAATAAAGAACAGTGACCAAAGGTGAGATGTAGTTAACAATATTTGGGGCTCAGACTATTTTTAGACAGCTTTATTTTCAGGCACTTTTATTTTCAAGAGGGCTTTGGCTGAGCCATGTCAGATAAAGGAAAGGAGCACTGAACATGTAAAAACTTTATTAAATTATTTAGTACTCATGAAAGGTGCCAGATGGAGAGCCTTAGGGACTCAAGTCTCCTTTTCATCTGCAAAAATGCCTTAGAGTAAGTGACAAATTTATCAAGCTCCTTTTACAGGCAGATCCTCTGACCTGGAGCTCTTGACCCCAAGGGGAACAGGTTTGCTTTGCCACCCTGCCCCTGCAGCCCTGGGTGTTCCTGCTGGGACCTGTGATGAAGCTGACACGTGGCATGTGAGGCAAGGCAGAGATCCAGCTCTCCTCCAGCAGAAGGGCTGCTGCTTGCTCATCCTCTACATGTTCTGCTGGCAGGTGGGTTTGATCTGGTTCAACAAGGTGAAATGTCCAGTGATAAGTAAAAATAAAAATCACTTATTGACAGCTGGATGATTTAATGGACTAGTTATTATTTTATGCCTCCTGATTTAATGATCCTGTAAGTAACGAGCCACTCACTCTTCTGAAACACTACAGATTTGTTAAGCCCAGTCAGTGTGCACGGAAAGTGCTTTGCAGTTGAATAAGCTGATGGATCTCTGTCCATATAAACAAATTCAAATATATAATAAAAAATGATACAATAAACAAGAGAAGGACTAAGGAAATACATGGATGCTACATGCCAAGGCACAAACAGGTAAAAATTCTCTATGCATTTTTGTGTCAAACCTCTTCAGTCTGAGGTGAGCTCTTTACCATGAGTGCAGCAAAAGTCTGAATTGCAAGTGTTCACCATTACTTAATTTATTGCTGGAAATGGCAATCTGATATCTCAAAAGTGATCTAAGTCCACCTAAAACAAAGGTATTTCTCTTCAAGCCAGAGTGGGATCACACTAGCCATTAAATGATGGACCATAAAAATAGGGAAGAAGGACAAAAAGTAGAAGTGCTGAAAAGTTCTGATCATAGCATAGTGGTGTATAAAAGGAAAAAGAGGTAAGGAGTCTCCAGCCCAGAAAAGCTGTGCCCATGACTGATATATGGGATTATGCACTAGAAGCTCAAGAGGAATGTTTTCTTCTCCATCAGAAGAAACCTGATTGCAGAGACAAGCTTCAAGTCTTAGAAGGTTCTCATAGGAAACCATATCATCTATCTAGTGATGTCTGATTGGAGACCTGTTAGGTGGAGATAAAAGCATTGTCAGTTGCCTCAGAGGCCACAAAAGGAAAGGAGGGTTGTGTGTGCCAGTAGGCTCTGTGCCAGCAGGCTTCATACCAGACTCCAAGTAACAGAAGTTTCTGCAGCCCCTGGAGAGGGAATGTGTAGAAAATCTGGCTCTGTTGTAGTCCAGATCTCATCTGTGCTCTTCCAGGAGAAGTTTCAGGCAAACATTTTTGCTGGACTGTAACTCCATTCCTCCAGAGACTGGCTGGGGCACCTCAGGCTGGCTCTTACCCCTGAACCAGTGCCAGAGTGAGGATGAATGGGACCAGCTCTGTTCTCAAGGACAAGGTGAAGAAGAGGTAAGAGCTTGGCTGTCTTGCCTTTGAGCATGAGCAAAGCCTGCTATAAAGAAGTAGGCATTGGGAGAGGATGGGAGGGGAGGGGGAAGCTATTTTCCAGGTGTTCACATAACTGAACCTGTGGAAGCACCAGCCAGCTCCAAGGAGGCAAGCCTCAGAGGGGTCTATTTTTCACTGCAGCTCTGAATGAATGAACCCAAAGAGATCCACATAGTTGGACACATCATTTTGTGGATCTGAGCCATGATGTTCAACAGAATTAAATTACACTCTGAAGCCTGAGAATTAGAAAACTAAGAAAGGCCTCCCTGACTGTTTTGGTAGCTTTCCACTCCAGTCTGCCATTGCCTTGTACTGGGGAGCCCCACACTGGACACTGGTGCAGTTTCACATGTCCCACATGAAGAAGAAAGAATATTCATAGCTATGGCTAATACTGACTTTTTTTCTGAGGAATGGCTGGAGTCAGAAAACTCCAACACTCATTGGAGATGAAGCTGTGGGTCTCAGAGATTCCCATCTTTGCTGTGTGACATCTTGTCTGGACCAAAACTTCTACAGCAGAAACTATATAAAAAGAAGAAAAAACCTCATAAAACAGGAGAACCAGGAGGCTATGGAGGTCAGGTGATGTTTCACTGCTGTGAAGAGTGCTATGGAAGCTCATATATCAGTGTAGCGTTTCCCATGGGAAGATGGAAGGTGTGAGAGCAAAAGCACCTCTACTGCAGAAACAACACAGTTACAGGGCTCAGAGTCCAACAGACAGACAATCACAATCTCAATGAGATTCAGGCTGTTAAGCACAACTTCGACTGAAATATCAAAATCTTCAGCACAAAGATTCCTAGCAAATACAAAGGAATGAGGTAAGTAATCTCCTATCACAGAAGCATCTAAGATTTGAATTAACCTCCCTAGGCCTTACATTTGATTGCTTCACATGGGGATAGTGTGTCTCAGGTTAATTGTGTGGACCTCTGATAATTGGCCCAAATACACCACAAGGAGATTTTCATGCTAAGCCAACATCAATACTGTGCATCAAAGGCTGCCCTGAATTTTCCCTCTCGGTTGCTCAGTCATCTTTGATCTAAAAAATGAAAAGAGTAAGGGGGTTTGTTGTTATTTTTATTTCTTCTCCCCATCACAAGATTGAGTTTACTGAAAATATAAACAGAGAAAAGGTGGCAAAACATTAAAAAATTGTAAAGAGAAGCAGGGATGATGGAGTGAAGTAAACAGAAAGAAACAGGCTTAGAAAATAAAAAAGGCTTACTGAGAAAGAGAGATGCTGTACACATGGGATATGACAGTGAACGTGGTGGTGAAGAAAAGCCCAGGTGTGATATCATGGGTGTCTTCTGTAGGGTGTGAGAATCAGATCCTGTCTTCTTAAGCCACCTGCATGCTGACCCATCTGACCTCACAGGGGACTGCTTCAGAACCACCAGGAAACCACTAAGACCTGCAGCACACATGTAGAAAGGCCTTGTGCATTTGAGCCTTGCTGGGAATAATAATTATTAGGGAAACAGATGTTCCTATGTGACCCTTGTACTACTCATATAAAAAGTAAAGGGGACCCATGCCACCCCCTTTTCTGCCTGCAGAGGAGGGAAGAAGCTGCTCCATCCATGCTGAA
The DNA here is from genome assembly GCF_047495875.1 of Pithys albifrons albifrons. Taxonomy (NCBI): domain Eukaryota; kingdom Metazoa; phylum Chordata; class Aves; order Passeriformes; family Thamnophilidae; genus Pithys; species Pithys albifrons. Next base: position 11,348,402 of record NC_092464.1, read on the forward strand.
ATTGTGGGAGCAACCCAAGTCTCTCAGGGGCAAAAGGAAACAGGAAGACCCAGAGAAACAAACATGTAGAGGGTGGTGGGAAGCAGAAAGGAGAGGACACATGGAATTTCGGGGCTTTGGGTATTATAAATCTTTTCTCTAAGACTGCACTGGGAACTCAATTCTCTCATCAGTCCCAAGTGCTTCCTCTTGGCAACTCCACAAAAAGAACAACTTGCTTTAGCAACCCTGAGACTGAGTAGAGTTGAGTCCCAGAATTACAAAAGTCTGGCTCCAGAAAGGGTTGTTCACAAGCTTCCTATTCAGACTTGAGCTTAAGGCCCATTAATTACAGAAGGACATATCCCCACTGTGGAAATCTGGATGAACGCACAAAACACATGAGGACACTCAGACCTTAATCCTCCAGCCTGGCTTCACTCCCAATTTACAGCCCCAGGAAATCTGTTTCCAAGAAAGCGTCTCTTCCCTATCCTGTGCTATTATCCCCTCTCCTCCCAGCAGTCTTGCATTCACCTCCACAGAGCCCAGGTTCGGGGAACAAAGCCCAGCAGTGGGCTTCAGACAACAAAAAAAGTCAGGAGAGATGGATCCACGACCTTTCAAAATGCAATGTTTGCTTTAGTTTGATGCTGAGCTGATTTCTTAAAGGGGGTAAAAATTAGTTCCTGATGAAATATTGTGTTTCACATCAGCTCTAAGTGCACATAGTTCACTGACCCTTCATTTTCCAGCTTGGCCACTAAAGTGGAAGATTTGTTATTTGAACAGCTCTAATTGTGAATTATTTGTGTTCTTGGTTATAAACATGATTTAAAAAAATATGCAAACAAGAAGAAAGAGAAATAAAACACCAGGAACATACAACAAGCAAAGAACCAAGAAAAGAGAGAAAGTTTATTCCTGAAGAGGTTTGAGCTAGTTTGATAGAAATGTCATGAGAAATCTGCTGTATTCAAATAAAATCTCACCAAACATTTCTTCTGTTCTGTAACTAAACCAAACATTGATTACAAATACAACATTTCAAGAAGTTGCCCATGTGAATTGTAAGCTAAAGAGACTTCATGATTTTTATTTAAAATTAAGGTTATAAAGCAAAAGAACAAAATTTTGTTAGGAGTGAAAATGTGTTTATCTGGGCATCTGATACCAGAGAGCATCCGGCAGCGTCACCAAGGTAAACAGATTAAATATGCATCCCTGCCAGAAAAACAGCAGGTATGTTGGACAAGCTAAAAATGTGCTTATGTTGACTTTTAATTGGAATCATTAGAAAAAAACAACCTTAGCAAACATGGTTTTACCTTTTGTTGCTGTATTTTTCCAGTCTCATTGGTGGGCTCCAGCACTGAGCCTCATCTTTGTTGTGTGTCAGGGCTCTCATCAGAGTGCCATCTGGAGCATCTTGCTTATACAGAAACCACTATCAATTCCCCTACAAAGCCGGGTAATGGGATGCCCTCTCTCCCTTCTTCCCGTTACAGTCTTCTAAGAGCCAAATCCCTCCTCCATTTACAGTCCAGAAATTCCCATTCACGCAGTGATGCTGTGCTGCATTTATACTAATGCAACTGAAGGCTAAATTTGACCCTAAGTTATTTGTATACTCAAATATTAACTTAATGCAGGACATTTTCTGAGCTTGGTTCCTCTCTGTAATGTGTATCAATTTACTGAAAGTGAGAGCATCCTTCCTAGCTTCCCGTATCGCAGGTAGATGTTCAGGGCATGGGCAGGGTGTTTTCATTTTGCCAGTTATGGCTGTGGTGGCAGTAGGATGAGATTGGCTTGCACTTACATCCATTACTGCATTGCAAGTTTTGTTCAGGGCAGAATATTTTATATAATGGGCTCCTTCTGTATCATTTGACAATCAATCCTTCATAATTTGAAGTTCCCTTTCCCTGTTGAACTGCTCACCTCCCAGTGGAGCTGGTTTGCACGTTGATTTGGAATAGAATGAAAACTCAATGAACTACAAAAGCCTGTTGCAGAGATTTTTGGCGATGTATGACCAATGCTTTATTCCTGGCCCATTATTTTCTTCAGCATCTGCTCAGCTGATTAGTTTTAATGAGCAGTAGCTCCACCAGTGCATAAGGGAATTCACAGCTCAGTAGGCTGGGGAAAAGAAAATGAGCAGTGGAAAATGGCTGCATGCAGGTAGCTGTCTCCAGAACAGGCACCTTTATATGCACATCAGCCATGGGACAGGAGGAAACATCCTGCTTGTACACTGCAACCACGGAGAAACTCCACTGTACTGGGTAGTGGTTCCCATTGGAAGAGCCTCTTTGAAATACAAAACCACAGGGAGCTACTACAGATACACAGGGAAAAGCAAAGTAATGTCTTGGAGGTGTTGTGGCTTCAGTACATGTAAGCCAAGGTGGATGATTTCCCTAAAAAATGCCATGCCATGCTATGCATGATGAGAGAAGGAAGCCTCCATGCTTGAATTTTGAATTCTGCAATGTCCAACTGCCTTGCACATTTTTTCTGTTTGTTGTTTGTTTTTTTTGCCCTGGGACCAGGTTTCCCCTCCTGCCCTGTGCCTGCACCCACAGCAGAGAAGCGCCATGCTGAGCAGGGAGTGCAATGAACAGGAACAAACCACAGCAGTGGGAGAGCCAGCCCTGCAAACACTGCTTGCAGGCTGAACTTCCTGCTTCAGCCTCGTGTTTCCATGCCTGGAACACAACAAAACCTTCGGGTGTTAAGTCCCTGGTGGTGGCTGGAAAGCATCTTTCTGTAGGTCTGCATGCTGGCTGCACATCTGAGGTACAGAAATGTCAAGGTAAAACAAGTCAAAACAGAAGCATAGCTGTCTTACTGCTGGCCTGGTGTCCATCATTCCCTGGAAGAGTCTTCCTCTCTCCATCACTGCAGAAATCATTGCAGCAGAAATCTGAACTTACTGAATGCTGTAGAAAAAAATGTTGTGGAAATGGTAATAGTCAGGTCGGAATTGTTGATTTTCTGTAACCAGACGGTAGGGACGACACAAGCTCTGCTAACAGAACCATGGCCGTGAAAACACATGAAAGCGATCTCTTTTTTCTCTCTGCTGGTTTTTCAAGCTGTGATGAGAGTTACTCAGCAATCCTCACTTTCATCTCCCCACAGAGGAAGGCCAGCATTTCTATCACATGGTGACTGTGTGCTTTTGGGTAAGCAATCCCCAAAATGGGTGAGACAGGGGCTGAGGCTGACAAACGTGCCAGACACAGGCCATCCCTCCGGATATTGCAGCCCTAGGCAGTAGCGTGGCCCCTCTCCTCTGGAGGGATGCTGTAAGCCACATCTTTCCACAGGACAAATCTGGGGGCCTGCATGAACAGCTGTGGTGTGGCACTGCAAGAGAAGCAAAGCAGTGGTGCTGAGCACCAACCTCCCCTCTATGTATCTCCTCCATGTAGGGACAATTGCGATCAGACCTCAGGGTTCGCTTCCCCAGCCATGAGCCCCAGACCTCTCTCAGCTTTGGCTGTCTCCTCATGAAGAAAAAGAAGAGGAGAGGGGCTGCCTGCACTGTTGCATCAAGCGAGGGACTGGAACTGTCTGAGTGAGCCTGGACACTTCCTGCTGGGCAGCAGGACCAGTTTAACATTTTTCCCTGCATCCATCCCAGGTGCTGCAGGAAACAAACTCTTCCTGCTTTCCCTTCCTGTGTGCATCACTCCTTTCTAGACTGGGGAGAGTATTTTGCAATATCATGTCATATTCTTAAGGTATAGTTGATAAAATAAAAGTGTATTTTATTGTCCTGACCTGACAGAAGAGCTGTTCTCCCATGCACTCGCTGTCAAGGCTGTTGGAGAAGTAGTTCCACCACTGGGATGCCTCTCACCATAGGTCTACTGCTGCCTGAAAACATGCCAAGAGGAAAGATCCACTGTATATATGGTCAGACTGCACTGCACACAGCCCACATGGAGTCTATCTTTAGCCTTTTAAAAAAAAGAAACAGTGACAGTTGCTCAGAGATACAGATTTTCCTCCCCTTTCCATCTCCCACAGAAGGAGCCACCAACATAACAGTGCTGAGCCACATGGAGTAGAGGAGCCTGTTTGTCCCACCAGCACCCTGTCCGCTCTGCTGACAGCATCTTAGTCCCTGAAACCATGAAGGTGATAAACACCTGAAAAGGTTTCTTGGCATCCCCTCAGCCCTATGTCACCAAACTGCCAACTGTGACAGGGTCAAGCTTGGTTGGGGCCCCATCAGTCCATTTAAGCTAAACACTTTTTTGACTTTAATTTCTCAGCAGAAGCTTTGGGAGCAGAATGGGCATGGGGAGCAGTGGTGTGTACTGGTCTGCAGAGGTGGCCATCTGCTGCAATGGTGTGAGAGAGATGGAAGGACATGCTGGGATCTCCTGTGCCCTGGGGCAGCTGCTGCCAGGCCAACAGTCACTCTGTGTCCCTGCCTTGCATTGTGAATTATGCTGGAAATGCTCCTCTCTCTTCCTAAAATTGGGTTGGAACAACAGAGCTGTGATATCACATCCCACAAGAGGGAAGTTCACAGAAATCCTCTTTGCTCTCCCTTTCCCCCCTTTCCCCAGCAAACATACATGAATTATCCAGCTTCCATTTATCTAGCTGCCTAGAGTGCAGTGTTTTACTACAAACCACAATGATGGCTTTTGTGTGCTAGAGATGCCACAGCTGGGTTAGACAGAGCCCTAGGCTAACACATGGGGCTGGAGGAAGCCTTGGTTATCCAGAACTATGCTTGTCCTTTGGCACAGTTCCTGGGACACTTGCACTGCACCACAAAACAGTTTGGGAAGCCACCAGTTCCATAAGAAATACAATTCAAAGAAGCCTGTGCCATTCTCCTTCATGATTCCACCTTTAGGAGTCCCCTCAAGTGAAGATGAAGGAATAAAGTACTTATCCTAAAGAACTTCCAGCTGAAGGAAAAGGATAGGGCAGAAATGTGCAAATGTGCAAATTATTTCATAGAGAAATCCAAGCATTGGATTATTCTGACAAACAGTAAGAGGACCCTGGTGACTCTCGGACTCTAGAAATTTTAGGAAAGATGGGCATCTCTCCCATAAAGTGATTCTCATGAGACAGACATGCTGTTAGCAGTTTCTCTGCTGGGATTTTTAGGTTCTTGGTACTTATTATGCTGTATGGAAATACTATCAGATGTAAAACTGAAGTTTCTTGTCCATGAGACCCATTAGTCTGACACTTTTGCTAAGGAACAGAGCAAACACAGAGTGCTCAGTGGCTGTTTAAAGTCAACAGCACTGAATGCCATTGCCACTGGAGAAGTGGTAAGTCCCATTTCCTCCAAGTGAGGATAATTTCCTATGCTTGTCATGTATTTTCATGTTTCTGTTCACATATTCCCAACATCTTCCAAATATTATCCCAGGTAAAACACACAATTACTTATTCAGCCACTTGAAATCTTGCTGATGTTAAACAAAACCCCCAGCCTGGATGCCCCTTGTGCATATTTTCTTTTGTTTGATCAATTGCTCTTTCTTCACTGTTTATGACAAACATTTTTGTTTTCACATGTTATTTGGAAAATAATCCTAATTCCCATCAATGTATGTGCTATTCGCTGAACAACCCTTACAAGTACATTTCAGCCAATGGATTACTTGTTCACTTGATAATCTGTGTGTCATTTCTTAATCACTTTCTGGGTTTTTCTTTTAGAAAGATAATAGTCCTTGAGTGAACAAAGTCTAATTCAGCAGTCAAGCCTCATTGCAGAAGTGTTATCTGTCCAAATAGAAAGTGGAGTTTGGATCCATCAGGTACCCCTTCCTTGATACTGTCATTCCATTCATCTCCCCCAGGGCCAGGAGAAGGAGATGGACATTGCAGTGACTCCTGAGGGCCAGCAGCATGAGCCCTCACAGGAATGAAGAACTACACATTAAACCATGAACAAAACTGGGCTGCTAAATTAGCTCCAGGATGCAAATATCAGCATCCTGACATTGCAAGATAATTCAGGAAATAACCACTGTTGGGGTGGGTCTGCACAGGGCTTCAGCACAGCTGGGACCCAGGACAGCACTCCTTCCCAGGTGCTGCTGCAGCATGTGGTGAGACAACGCAGTGCTGGGTTTGGTCCCAGCTTCTCTCAGCATTCAGTGCTCCTGTGGTAGGATGTGGTCAGGAAATCTGACAGTTGTTTTCTTCATTAAGGAAATGCTGATCTATTGAAACCAAAATTTTGCATGAAAAAACAGGGCTTTTCTTCAAAAACTGTGCATAAGGGATCAAAATGAGAAGACAATAAACCCAGTGTCAGCTCTTCCACAAATTAAGGGTTCTGACCAGTGGAGTATCAACAAGCATTTTGGTGTCCATTTGACTGTCAGCATATGTGAGATTCCTTTTCCTCTGTGGAAAACAGAATAAAATTCTTAACCTCAAAAAGTGTGGCAGACTGTGAAAACTCTTTTCAGCACAGTTTCACTTGAATTTAAGAAATATAGTTTCTCTCTACCCACAAATGTCAGATAATTTCATACTAGTAAGTGATACGCTGAAGAGATGAACTGAAGGAAGGATAATTTTAGTGTTATTTGTCAATTAAATAACTGCTTATGCAGAAATCAGAAGAAAAATAAAATGAATTAATTCAACAGGAGCATAAAACCAGTGAGCTGCTATCAGGTGCCGTCTGCCCCTTGCCCTTCAGCCATCGAATAGCAGCAGCTGGGCATGCGGAAGGAGCTGGTTCAGTTGGTTTCTGCTTCTCCTCATCCCAGAGCAGAACCGGAGTTAAACCACCATGGCTTTCCCATGGGGACTCCTCCTTATCTACAAACAGCAGCAAAAATCCCAGTGGCCACAGGGCCTCCTGACCAAGACACGTGGTGCTCAGCCTCCTGAGCTCACGTGCTCTTTTCTACTCCCGACAAAGGCAGTCTGGGAACCGGGACATCCCGGTGGGGTGTAATCCTCCGTGCTACAGCCTTGGTGGCTCCCAGACAGTGCTTCTCTGCCAGGGAGAAGAAACATGTGACAAGGCATCTGTCTGTAAGGTCCAAGAAAACAGCTCCTATCTTCATTGAGTTTAACAAGAAATCTCTCAAGCCTGTTAAGAGCTGATATTTCCTGGCTTTTAAGGTTGCTCCATCACCACTCCCAGTCAAAGAGCACCTGGTACACCACCCCGTTTACCTCTCCCCTGCTCTGCTGTGGAGCTGTGAAATACCTTCTCACAGGCACTGAGGGGACAAAGGAAAGGGATGCTAAGGACAGGCAGGCAGCCTTGCCAAAAGAGAAAAAGCAAGTACTCCATCACATAAAGTAATTCCCCAAATTGCAGAAACCACAAATGCTCACTTTATGTCCAGAGCAAACGGGGGTGGCCACTTCAGCACGGTGCCTGCCAAGGAGCACGTAGGGGTTGCTTTGCACTGTGTTACTTCTGAAACACAGCATTGAACTATTAAACTTTAATAGCACTAAATAGGCTGGGGTATGAAACCCTTGATGCACTTTCATAATGGGCAAAGGGAAAAGCCTTTCAAGACAGATTTATTTCTGCACCCTTGGATAGCTGCTGAGACAGGTCTGGATTGCAAGGCTCCACCGCTCTTCCTTCTGCCCTCTAGTGCAAGAGAGGAAGTTTAAATATAAAGAAAGTAGCCTGTAATATTCTTCTTGCAATACACTAGATAAATAAAAGAAGAGGGAGAAAATAGTATTTGTAGCTGCATACTTGGATACCAGTTTAGGTAAAGCATTCTAGAAAATGTGACGTCACAAGAACCACTGTCAGCAGGGTTTATGGTGCTGTTTGGGAGCCAGAGGTGCTGCTGCAAATTGCAAGCTGGGTACAGGACATGGTGGTATTGCTTCTGCTGTTGTACTGGACCCATGCCTGTCATAAGCAATGGAGTCTCCCAAGTAAGGCAGAAGCTCACTGTTTTGTGCAGCAGGTTAGTACAGGTGTATCTTTGTAACCGCCCAAAGATGTGTCTGTTCCAGACCTGCTGCTTCCATTAGATTAAAACTCTGACTAAGCTTCAAGCCAAAATGTTTACACTAGGGAAGTGCCTACTGTTGAACACTTTGAAACTCATTGAATTCACAACTGCTCTTAATCTCTGCCTCTGAACACCACCTCATGGGGCTGAGTCAGACCTGTTACCTTGACTGTTCTCTTCCAGAAAAAAGGGAAAAAAAGGCAGCTGAGTTGGGAGAGTGCCCTTGTGCCCATGTTCACTTTCATGTGTGCCTGTACTCGACATCTTTTTGCTCAACAGCAGTGTAAGGGAAAAGCCACGCTGCCATAATTTCAGCAGCTTCTGTAAAGCAGAGGAGCTGTCACCTGCATATTGAGCTGCCAACAGGAGGTGAGGGCTCCAAGACATCCTGAGTACAAACAACAATGGGAGAAGCAAAAGGGAGATGAAAGGCTGGCCCAATCTGAACAATGGGGCTGACTGATGCAGGCCAGGGGTGATGGTGAGGACCCAGTAAACCAGTTTGTGGGGCTGAGGATTAACTGTCCCAAATGACTAATGCCAAGCAACCTAGTGAGGACTAATGGGACTGAGCCAGCTTGGCCACCAAATGGGCAAAAGGCCCATGAGAGGACAGACAGAACTCCCAGAGTCACAGAGTAGTGTCACACCGATCTCGACTCCCATCACACTGCAGTTTCAAAAGTCTAATGTCCTTATGCTCAAGGCAACACACTGGATGGAGGTTCCTGACCCACTGCTCAGCCTTCAGAAAAGTTCCTGCCTTGGGATGTGTGAACTCTTCTTCCTTGTATTTATTCCATACTCCACTATTGTTATTCCTTTTTACTCTCCTGCTGCTTTGCCTTTTACCTGGGCCAGCAAGGTGAGACCCTGACTCACCCTGTCCAGCCCAGGGGACTGGTTGCCACCAATGGCTCCCTTGGAGCTGCCAGGGGCACCAACAACATCCTGAAAATGGTGTGTTACCCCGACTCTTTTCCCATCCTCTCCCTTTTCCTGCTCTGTGCGTATCTTGCAGTCACAGGGGAAGCAATTAGGGAAAGTGACCAGAACTAAATCTTCCCTCTTGGCTTTGTTGCTTGACAAAACAAGAGTTTTAAGCCCCATCCTCCCTTTGAAAAAAACAAGTTGCGATTGTGTACATTTTGCCTAAGTACTCAATTTCAATTTCAAAATGCGTATTCTTGTTTTTGATCTATTTCTCTCATGGATCCTAATCAGAATGTTTCAAAACTTTAGCATGAATTTTTCAGTGTGTTACCCCCTTGACTCCAAGCCCTGCAAGGTGACGAGCTGTTCAGTGACACATAGCAAGAAAAACTGGTTTGAATTTCTGCTTCTCTCAGTCTGTTTATCTGTTAAATTAGTTCCTCGTATTCGCCTACAAACAAGATTCCTGTCTGCACAGGTCATGAGCAGTGCAAGGTGCCAGGAAAGTTCTCCAGGGAGCCACTGCCATTATTGGCTTCTCTGCCAAAACCATGACCCAGGGGCATCTGCAACTGAGGGGATGCAGGAGTGGACACAGCGAGTGGACACAGCAGTGCAACTTCAGCTAAGATACAAGGAGGGGGCTATGATGTTGCTACTGGAGGAGATAACAGGACAACCCCCCCAATTCAGCCAGGGGTCTGCTGCAGTCTTTCCTCCAAAATCAAAGCTGGGGTTTCAGGAGAACATTAATTTTTTTCCTTTTCCTTCTGCTCCCTAGTGTTCTCAGGGACTTAAAATCTGATACAGACTCTGTAGGAAGAAACTGTGAAATATGGAAACTTCTTATGGCAACTGCTGCTGCCAGCTTGGTACAGGAGGACTTTTCAGGGAAGTTACCTGCCCCACAAACCATGTTCTAAGCACAGTATGTGCTCATTGCTCCCTTTTCCAGATAGTTGTGGGAAGTCCCAGCCTTCCTTTACAGTATCACATTGTGAAAATCATCACAATTCCATAGCAAAATGCCAAGACCCAAACTCACTTGAAAATGCAGCACAAGCAAGACGAGGAGGGGCTTCTCTGAAGGTAATGAAACACTGGGAAATAAATTGGAAGAGGACACAGAGAAGGCGTCTTGTGTAGGCAAGCTTGGATGGAAAAGCTGAAGGAGAGCATTTCTGAGGTTCATCTTTACTCATCAGAGGTTAAAACTTACCTTCACTTCAGTCACTCCTGTGATGCAGGAACTCCTTACATGCTCTTTATGAGTAAACAGGGTAACATCACAGAAAATGAGCTTTCTGACATCATACTCTCCTCTTTAAGGAAACAGTTCTCAGGATGGTTGAACTACTCTCAGGTTGCACAAAGACTAATGCACGTACACACACACGTGTGTGCTCCTTAGACTCACACCCACAGAAGAACATTTCAGATGTGGTTCAGAAAATGTGCTGCTGCCTTCAACAGGAACAGTCATAACGCACACTGGAGGATGCTGAGGAATATGTCAGTGTCCTGTTCCCTGTCCCATGAGATGGAGTCCCAGCTCCACCAGTGCTGTGCCAGGTCCACAGGCAGCACTGACTCCAGCCTGGCAGTGCCAGTTCCCATCCACCACTAATGTGCCTGGCCAAATGAGTGCCACAGGAGCCTGAGACTGATGCCTTTCTCCTCTGTAAGCTCTATATTCTAATGCCATCTCAGCCTGAAATGATGCTAAAATCTCTGACCTGCTACCAGTTAATGCCTATTTTATTTTATTTAAGAAACAATCCAAGCCTCTTCTGGTTATCTTTACAGGGAAAAACTCTGAGACAGTGCAGCTCAGGGAGAGCAGCGCTGGAAGCCACAAGCTTTGCCTTCATGTCACACAGGCAATTAAAAGAAAGAAGAGATGCTCCTTTCTCCCTCATCTACCACTCAATCTTCCTCAATCCAAAGATAATGTGCTACTTTATTGCGCTTTAGTGAACGTGAGGCATCCATCTCTCCTGACACTGCTCAATAAGAGGAGCACCCAGGGGCTTCATGAGAAGGAAGACAGCATCAGAAACTGCTTGCTGAAAACTATTCATGGCTGTGCCAGCAGGTCACATAGCCAGCAGGATCTGGGGGAGGGATAAAGGAGCAGTAGCATACAACCACACATTGGCTGGCAACAACAGGCACCTCTTGAGATCATTCAGTCCAGCCCCCTGCCTGAGAAGAGTCAGCCAGAGCAGCTTTTCAGGGCTGTATATTATCGGGTTTAAATACCTCCCAGGATGGAACCTCCACAACCTCTCTGGAGAACCTGATCCAGTGTTTGACCATCCTCACCATAAAAGAGTTTTTTCTTATGTTCCAATGTAGTTTCCTGTGTTTTGGTTTATGTTCATTGCCTCTTGTCCATTCTCTGGATACCCCAAGATGATCCTGGCTCTGTCTTCTCTCATTACTCCACTCAGCATATATTTTACACACAGAGAAGATCCCCCTGTAGTTTCTCTTCTCCAGGTTGAACAGACCCAGTTCAGGACTGGAGAAAAGCTGCAGCAGGAACAATGTAGGTGGTGGATAGAGTCAGAGGCAACTCCATGAGCAAAGTGATGAGGACCTCATCAACAGTAGGTCCCAATAAACAGTTGCTGGTCTCAGGATAGCATGAATATTATATCCCAACACAGCCTCTTCCCAACCCAGCCCAGTGTGCCCCAGTGGATGTCCATAGGCACTGGGGCTGGAGTGCAGCAGGTGGCTGATACTCTGAACATCTATTTGAAACACAAGGAAAGGAAGGGAGACAATGGTGCACATGCTTTTCTTACAGCGATGGCACTTGTTTTTCTTACAGCAATGTGGTCCTCCTGGGTTTTATTTTATGTTTTGTTCTCTTTCACTTCTCACATTTGTGTTTGCAGAAACTATCCTACAGTTGCTATGTGTAAATATGTCTGTCACCTGTTGAAATGTGGCTTTTCCAGACAAGCCTTCCTGTCTGAAGCTAAGTGTGACAGACACGCCCAGGCCCCATGTCATGCCCTCTGCTTCTGCACCCCATGGTGAGGTATTTAAGTGTACTGACAGTCAGAGCTGCACTAGGGGACCACACTGCCACAGCCGGTGTTTGCACATGCTCAGAGTACGAGTGGTGAGTTTCGCAGAGTCCCGAAGGAGGCAGATCCCCTACTTCCACTGCTTCCACCGCTCCTCGGTCAGGCACTGCCTGTGACCTCCCCCTACCCAAGCGATCTCAGCTGTGTGGCTGGCTCAGCTCTGCAGCAAAGATGTCCACTTCTTCCAGCACTGTTTTGCAGACCTGTGCCAGGTGTGTTGAATTAAGTCCGCTCTACAGTTCCTCGCTGCTGGTGTTGATCTGGCCTGAGGCCAAAACCCTGTGTCCCAGCTCGGCACCCAGAAGAGCTGCTTGCTGCAGATGCCCTGGCCCCTGAAATTCCAGCAGTGGGACCTGATGACTACTCCATGGCTCCTCTGTGTTCCCTGCCATGCAGAACCATCCGATTCCCCATAGCCTGGTCCCTGGTGACTCAGATGTTTCAGAGGCAGCGCAGTGCATCAGCTGCTGCCGAGCAGCACTGACAGACGTGCTAGCGAGAGGAACAGCCGAGGCGCAGCCAGAGGCTCCCAACGTGAGATGGCGTTTTATTTTTAGTGTTGTGGCACTAAGGATATGGAATGAGCTGCTTCCCTCTCGTCACGCTGACGCCATCACCCGCCGCCCACACACCCACTAAGTGGGTTATCGCAGCCCATCAGGCTCCCAGGGAGAGGGAAAGAACATGAAAAGGTCACCCCTCTCCTGCTGCCAATAAACAGCAGAATATGTACAGTGTTGTGATGCTTATTAATGGACTTTGGTTTAAAGTGTTGAAGGTGTCTTGGGCAAGACATCATCTCTCCTGCTCCGCAGAAGTCCAGGACCAGCTGTAAGTCATGGTCCTCCCAAATCTATGAGAAATTCCAGATCTACAGCACTGACAGAGGGCATTCCTCTGTCTCAGCTGATAAGCAACTCCCTGTATCCTTGAATTTCCCCTGACCAGTCAGTATCCTTTCCTCTCAGCTAGGCATTGCTAAAATCACTGTGATCCCAGCTACTAAACCCTTCTCTTGTCATTTTAATTTTCCCTCCTGACATATCAAAATTCACACTTGTCTGAGATGTTTGTGTCCTTTGTGCAACAGTGTTTACAGACATTCTCATGGGATGTTGTTATCCTCATCTAACACAGTGCAAGCTCTCCATCCCCCATGCCAGTGAGAGATGAACAATGTGCTTGAGACAGCAAAGACCATCCCAGCCCTTTGCACCTCAGGGTCACACTTTTCCTTTCTTCCTTTCTTATTTTTCCTTTATTCAGAGTCAATTTACTGACCTACAGGCTCCACTCCACCCTCGTCACCAATCCTGTGTGTCCTTCCAGCACAGAACTGCTCACTGGGAAGTTTCAGCCCATGCTGTTGAACATTTTCCTTCCTCCAACCCGCTTTTTAAAATTTCTGGCACCAACAAGGCACTTGCTGAAGTAGTGCCTTTCTGCTCTTCATCTGCCTCACCATCTGCTTGAGAGTGTGGGGCAGGGGGGTTTCTGCAGAAATTTGTAGACTAGAGGCCAGAAAGAACCAGCATGATCTATATCTCCAGCATAATAAATGCCATAGACAACCAGAGAGCAGTTCCTACAGCAAGTTCTTCATAACTCACTCCTTTATCCCTTACCAGTGCAGATTCAGACTTCCTGCCTTATTTTTATTTTTTTAATGACACTAATTAAAATATTTTTTGTACTTTGAAAATATGTAACTATTCAAGGAGAGGACAGCTAAGGTTTGGAAATCTTAATGACCAGATTTGAGAAGACTCAGGTCTTGGGAGAGCAGCAGTTTTTCAGGCACATGTGCACACAGAATGTTAAGCTTGCACAGTTTAATTAGAAAATAATTCCATCACATAAAACATGTTGACATTCCTAAATGTTTTGTTCTAGTGAATATTGACACCCATCTCCTTGGGGAGCCAGGACCTGCTGCTGTGTTGAAATATCCTTTCCATAAACCCGAAGCTGAGTAATAGGAACCTCCTGCTTAACCAGCCCAAACACCATTGGGAGGAGCCCTAACAGCAGCTGAGGCATAAGAACAAATGCCACCTTGCCATCCAGCTCATGGCACACTAGCACTTCAGGCAGCTTGCTGAGTCAGTAACCCCATGACTCAGGTTACTCAAAAGACTCTCAGCAGCTACTGATCCTGGGTAGCTGTGCATCCATAAGCACAGATTCAGCTTTCTCCCTGCCATCAAAAAGCTGTCATTTCACCTGACCTGGAACATCATCACCATTCCTTCAGCCTTAGGAGACTGAAGGACCTAAAATCCTTAGCTTAGATGGAAGTCTGCTATGCTCTATTCCCAGTCAAGGAGTACATGACAACAAAGGGATATTTGCCCAATCCTACCTCTTCATGGTATCCTACAATGCTCCATTTTAATCCTGCCTTTCAGGAATACTGCCAGACACAGGGAGGACTAAAGCCTCCTCATCCCACAGCCATAGCTGGTGGTCTTTTACTTGGCTCTGGCAATAAGCTTGCTCTGACTAGCTCAAGTCAGGTCTCCCAGCAAGTCTTCTCAAAAACCCAGTTATAGCCCTGATCACCAACAATAACATTAGCCTGGAGTTTCTGGCAATTCCCTCCTCATCAAAAGCTGAAGCTGAAGCCCAGCAGCACCGGTCTAACCTTTAACCCAGAGCCTGAGGTGGGATTTGATAGGGGTGATCTAATCAGCCAGTCATCTCCCTGAATAAAGGGCAAGAGAAGCTAATGGATGCAAATTCATTAAAAATGTGCACAAATGTATGGTTTTTTCCTTTTCTTTTGTTAAAACAACCTTTTATTAAAAGAATTAGTGCTTTCTTTTTAAAATACTGCTAAAGCTTCCCCAGTAGAGGCTGTCTCTAACAAAAGACAGCATGATACATGGTGTTCATTTAGATACAGACACATGAGAACATACTGCAGGAATGTCTGTGATATAAAAAGTCATTTTATGAAGTACTTTTCAAAGGGCTTCAGCATCTCCCTGGGTAGAAGCTGACATGATGCAGGTGGTTCACTTGGGCCTCCCACAGAGAGGAACACTGAGAAGCAACACATGGAGCTCTCCACTGCAATCCAGTGGGAGAAGACTGGTGTGCCAGGCTGCTCAGGAATTTCAGTCCAAGAATATCTGTGTAATTGGACAATTTCTTAAATACTGTAAAATATAGAGGATCCTACAAATCTTTATCTGCAGATTTCTTGTTTAGCAAAAACCACATTGCTCGTGGTCAAAGAGAATTGACACTGATAATGTAATATTTAATGCCGTATTTTAGTAATTTCAAGAATCAATAAACCCTAAATAGCACAACAATTTGCTATCTCTGGCAAATTCCTTTTTGTAATGATGGATTTAAGTAAAAGTAAAGCTGTTGAGAGACACACAGTTGATTTAGCAACAGAGGTGACACATTCTTTTGAAAGACACTCTTCTAAAAGGATCCTGCTTTCTCTCCAGACCCCTGGACTGAGGCTCAGGGTTACCAGGAGGAACAGGCAATAATTGACTCGTGTGCACTTCATCTCTAACAAACACAAGCTGCTCACAAGTTAGAGAAGTGTCCATGCTTGCAGGGCTGTGGTCTTACTGGCATTAAGGATACAGGGTGGAATGGCTCCTAAGACTGGAGTGTTAGAATGGAAGGATACAGGCTCTTTAGGAAGGACAGGCAGGGGATATGAGGAGGGGTGTTACCCTCTGTGTCAATGACAAGGTGGAGTGCATGGAGCTTTGCCTTGGGATGGATGAGAGCTTATGGGTCAGGACTAAAGGGAGGGCAGGAACAGGTGGCATCATACAGGGAGTGTTCTGCTACAGGCTGCTCCAACACGAAGACCAAGTGGATGAGGCCCTCTACAGACAGAGAGGAACAGCCCCATATTGACAGCTTTGGTCCTCATGGGGGATTTCAACCACCCCAGTATCTGCTGGAGGGACAACACAGCAGGGCATAAGCAATCCAGGAGGGTTCTGAAATGCCGTGGTGACAATTTCCTTCCCCAAGTGATACAGGACCCAACAAGGAGAAGTGCTATGCTGGACCTTGTTCTCACTATCAAGGAGGAACTGGTAGGGAATGTGAACTTTGTGGGCAGCATGGGCTGCAGTGACTATGGCATGGTGGACTTCAAGATCCTCAGGGCAGCGAAGAAGGCACACAACAAACTTGCTACCCTGGACTTCAGGAGAGCAGATTTTGCACTCCTTAAGGATCTGCTTGGTAGATTCCCATGGGATAAAGCCCTTGAGGGAAAAAGAACCCAATAAAGCTGGTTAATATTCAAGGATCACCTCCTTCAGACTCAGGAATGATGCACCTCAAGAAAGAAGAATCCAGGTGAAAACACCATGATGCCTGCAGGGAGAAACAAGTTGCTCCTGGACAAACTCAACCACAAAAAGGAAGTCTACAGAGAGTGGAAACAAGAACAGGCAGCCTGGAAGGAATACAAAGAAATTGTCTGAGCTGCCAGCGATCAGGTTAGGAAAGCTAAAGCCCTGACAGAATTAAATCTGGCCAGGGGACATCCAGGGCAAGAAGAATAATATCTATAGGTATATTGGTGACAAAAGAAAGACTAGGGAGAATGTGTGTCCTCTCAGGAAGGACGCAGGAGACCTGGTTGCCCAGGATATGGAAAAGACGGATACTCAATTGCCTTTTTGCCTCTGTCTTCACTGACAAATGCTGCAGCCATAATACCTCAGCCACAGAAATTGAAAGCAGGGATTGGGAGAAAGAAGAACCTCCCACTGGAGAGGAAAACCAGGTTTGAGACCGTTTAAGGAACCTGAAGGTGCAAAAGTCCATAGGGCCTGTTGAGATGTGTCTGCAGGGCCTGAGGAAACTGTTGGTTGAAGTGGTTAAGCCACTACCCATCATATTTGAGAAGTCATGGCAGTCTGGTGAAGTTCCCATTGACTAGAAGAGGGGAAACATAACCCTCATTTTTAGAGAGGGAAAAAACAAGAAGACTGAGAAACTACAGGCCAGCACATGGTAAATAACCAAGTGTCTGGTGACAGCCAACAGGGCTTCACTAAGTGCAAATTCTGCCTGGTAAAATTTGGTGGCCTTTTAAGATGGAGTTGGTAGGTATTCCCCACAGCATTAGGGGGTAATGGAAGAGCAACTGACACCATCTACCTGGACCTGTGCAGAGCATTTGACACTGTCCCACACAGTACTTAGTGTGAAAACAGGCTGAGAAAACTGGGATTTTTCACTAGAGTAAAGAAAGCTCCAGGGAGAGCTTAGAGTACCTTCCGGTACCTAAAGGGGGTCTGCAGGAATGATGGGAAGCCAATCTTTATCAGGGAGTGTAGTGACAGGATGAGGATAAGAGTTTTAAACTGAAAGAGGGTAGATATAGATTAGACTTTAGAAAGAATTCCTTACTGTGAGGGTAATGAAGCATTAGAACAGGTTTCCCAAAGAAGCTGTGGATGCCTCATCCCTGAAAGTATTCAAGGCCAAGCCGGATGGGGCTCAGGGTATCCTGGTCTAGTGGAAGGTGTCCCTGCCCACGTCAGTGGGGTTGGAATGAGATGATCCCTTCCAACTCCAAGCCACTCTATGATTCCATGATTATTTGAGTCAGCTCAGCCCTCTTTTTTGCAGTCTTAAACCAGTGCTGAGAGCAAGAAAAAAACAGATGCAACCAGACGATTTGCTTTGAACAAAGTAGCTGAGCCACATCCAAATGACTGAGTTCAGATAAATTGAGCCATCAGATGCCCACTTAAGACGAATTAGTTTAGAATGGCTATGCTGCATTTGTCAATGGTTTAATGCACTAGAAGTGTATTTATAAGACAGGGCTAATTTCCTAGTCCTTGAAGAAGAACACTTTGAGAAAGCAGATGCTCCATCTAGCAAAGTATTTTCAGATGCAGTCAAAAAGGTGTTTGAACCCTTAGTTTACCAAGAAACAACTTTGGTCAAGTGTCATTCTTCAGATTAAAGAGATATGGTCTTTGGTTTTTATAACTCAAACAGCTGAAATAAGTGCCAAAACACTGATGGCATCACAAATCATATTGTACAAGTTTTCTGCTTCTTCTGTTTGACCAGATTATACAGCAGCTGCAATGCAAGTCAGAAAAACTACTATGTTATGTTTTATAATCTGAATTTTAAAATTCTAACAGGGAATGATCCTCTTATTTGAATGTCAGCAAAGCATTTCACTTGAGCCAGGTCTGTTTGGGAGAGACATTCCAAAAGAAAATGCACCCTTTTGGTGCCAGCTGGTGGGGCAGCAGGTCAGGGCGACCATCCAGTCTGTGCAGCCCCTTCTATCGCTGGCCATGGCGCTGCTGGTACACAGGGGTGTACAGGGCACTGAAACTCTCTTCACTGCAAGAGGAGCAAAAAGCCGAATTCTTTGGCACTGTAGCTTTATTCAGCATTTTCTTGACTGTCCTTTCCTTTATCCCTGCTCATTTCTAGCTCAGACACCTTCCCCATATCTCAGAGGAGCAGGGAGAGGTGGCAGGGTGGCTGGGTGAAGTGGGACAGAGGAGGAGGCTGGAAACAGGGTAAGGTCAGGACAACACTGGACTGGATGGCTTGGGAAGGTGGTTTCCATTGTGGAAACAAAATGAACATAACAAATAATCTGTCTGGCATGAAGGGAACAAAAGCAAGGCAACGGAGTCATTTTCTGAAGGTCCTTTTAGACTATTCCCTATTACACTGAGACACCAATCCATAATTTCAAACATTTGCTGTCTCATAACAGCAGACACTGGGTACAAGAAAAACTCAAACAAGTGCTCATCACCTTGGAAAAGTGGTGTTACAAGCAAGCTCTGTGTCTCACTTTAGACTATGTAAAGTATTACATCACCTCTTAGGAGAAGTGGAATTCTGAAATTTTTTAATCTTTCAGTTATGCAAAGGCAAAAGACAACTAGAATTATTCTCCTTTGTGTGGAAAAGTTCTGGAAGGCAGACTGCAGGTCGAGTATTGGCTCTGGTTTTGGGCCAATAAAACCAACAAACTGGAGCCAGTTCACAGATCATCAAGGTGATTGGGGCTGAAGCACTCATGCTGGGAAGAGAGGCTTAGTGTTGGTCAGCATGGAAGTGGGATGACTTTGGGAAAACTTACCTGCAGCCCCCCCCATACCTATAGCAGGGCAGAGGGAGGATGAGAGAGAACAGGTGCAAGGAAAAACTTCCCCATAAGGACAGTCAAACATTGGAGCAGATTTCCCAGAGATGTTGAGCAGTCTCCATCCTTGGAAGCTTTCAAAACCCAACTGGATAATGCCCTGAAAAATGAGCTCTGATCCACCTTTGAGGAAGATACCGAACCAAAACCCTCATGACATCGCTTCAGACCAGAACTGGTCCACGTTTCTATAGTTTTTACTGAACGGGAAAATATTTATTAGCAAATAGAAAATTATGACTTGCAGCCACTTCCTAACAAAGACTGTCATTCAGACCACTAAAAATGTACTATGCATTTTTATATAAGTAAAGAATTGCATCTCTTGGCCATTTGCACGTATGAAATTTGAGTTCACAGATCAAGACATCCAGGTGTCTATACAAGCTGTGTATACGTGTGTCCTCACATACTCAAGCTCCTGAAGAGCTACTCAGGCTGATCAAGGTGCAGAACCAAAATTCAGCCAATCAAGATGCAGATGAACAGCTCTCCAGGCTCCACTGCCTATTGATCCAATCTCCATGGACTAAGCAGACAATTCAATTTATGTACATCTGCAAGCTGAGTCTCAACCACTGCCTAGTAGTTTATAACTTAATTTCTGTATATTATGTACACATTCCTTGCTCTTTTATGCTGTATTAGCAGACAACAGCCTAACACAATCTCCCATTTAAGTGCTTACAAGGCAATTCTATCTAGTGTCATTTGCTTGGGCATTTTTACCATGCTGAGCTCAGTCTGTCTTGGCAGCTGTGGGCAAGGGATGGGAAGACCTTGTAAGAAGTAGAGGAGACCAACAACTTTTTATGCATCTTAATGGAGAAGTGTCTTGTAGTCATGGTGCTCAAGTCTCCATGGAGCACGAGAAGCCCCTGCAGTCACCTGGCTCAGCCTGCCATTTTCTTCCTGGTGCACAGGAATTTTTGTATCGCCAGATCTCATAGAAAATGAATCAAGTCAGAAGACATTTATATGTCCCTGGGGATCAGGTGAGGCTGTGTGGTGAGAACGAGAATCTCCATGGATGGAGACAACTTACAAAGGCACCCTGCACTAGGGTTTGACTACCCTTAAAACAAAGGTGTTTCTTCTGCCTGAATAGAATTCTCTGTGTTTGTGCCTTCTCTGATCCTGTCACTGGGCACCACTGGAAAGAACATGCCTCCATTGTCTTTCTGCTCCCCATCAGGCATTTGTACACATGGACAAGCTCTCCCTGAGCTTTCTCTTCTCCAGGTTGCACAGTCCCAGCTCTCACACTCTCGTGTGATAGATGCATCAAACCCCTTAATCATCTTCAGAGCCCTTCACTGCACTTATTCTAGTGTGTCTCTGACTTCTTTTGAACAGGGAAACCCAACACTGGCCTCAGGACTGCAGATGTGGCCTCACCAGTGCAGAGCAGAGAGGAAGGATTACTTCCCCTCAGCCGGCCAGCAATACTCCTCCTAGGGCTGCCCAGGATGCTGTACTCTGAGGCACATTGCTGTCTCATTTCCAACTTGTTGCCCACCCAGATGCCCCCGGTCCTTTTTGACAAAGCTGCTTTCCAGCTGGTCACCCCCTGAGTGCATGGGGCTATTTCTCACCAGGCACAGGACATGGCATGTCCCTTTGGGGAACCTTGGAAAATTTCTGTTGGCCCATTTCTCCAGCCTTGTTAAGATCACCACATCTACAGCATTCGATAAACCCTGTCTTTGACATACCAAGGCCAGCAATGTAGTAGATGAACATCAGCAACTCACCCTATTAAAGAGCAACTTTCAACAGGAACTACAGCTTTTTAAGTTACAGGAAAAGGGGTTTGCACACCTCATTTCAGGCAATTCTACATATTTTAGTGACTTTTCACATCAAATCAATGCTAATGCCCTGGGATGTCAGAACCACTGAGACAGCAGCATCTGATACGGCTGAACAGTGAAGCATATGGTGCACTGCTTGCATCATTTGCTAAATCCAGCTCTGTTGCACTTCCGTACCTTCCCATTCCAGAACCCCTTGTGGTACCTATAATGCCTTTTCCATGTTGGAACTAAAACAGAGTTCCACAGAGCATCTCTTGCCTTTTCTTATTTTCAAGCTCAATGTACTTTAAACCTGGCACGTAACTCCCGTGTACCCAACCCAGTGCAACTGCCTTCACATTCCTAGGCTGGGATGAAAACATACATCAGCACTCAGAATGGCAGCCAGCAATGGCTGAACTTCTTCCTCCGTGGCAGACATTAATTCAAATGAAAAGTAAAATACAAAGGTTTATCTGAAACAGGATTTGCTAGCAAGGAAGCATTTGATTTCCAGTCCAAGGAATAAAACCAGTGAGAAAATCACTGCAGCAAATCTGTCACTTCAGTGTCTACTATCCAAATCAACAGGTCTCTCTAGCACTTACTTGCCATAGCTTCAAGGCAGGCATCTTCCCTTGGCACCAGCATGAGTCATACCAGAGAAGATGGATCCAGCATTTGCCAGTATGTAGGAAGGACACAGATTCCAGCAAACGTAGGAACAAAGAACACACACCTAGATAACGCTCCTCTGAGTGCCAAATTTGCTGTTAACGAGTAGGACAAAAATACAAAATTCCAGCAAACTGAAATGATTCAAAATGTTGAGACTATTGTATTTCTGAAAATAGGTACAATTCTTAGGAACAAGGATCAACAGCTGCCACCTACCACAAGCAATGTTCTCAAAAATGAGAACACTAAACCACTAAAAAGGAAAAGAATATATCGGGAGAGAGAAAATTACTATGAATTTTACACATCCCATTTCTAAAAAGGAACAAGAGAGAAATTGCATCCCTCCTCAAATAAGAGGCTGTGTAGGCTAGGCTGGTGACAGACATCACGGATGCCCAAGAAGTTCCATTTAGGAAACAGGCCTTCTGCCTTCTCCCCCACAGCACCTAGTGAACTGCCCGCCTCCAAACTTTTGTTCTCACCACAGAGTGCATACTCCTGCCTCCTGTTGAGAGGCACACAGCTGTCCCCCACCCCATGCAGGGCGGGGCTGTGGGGGCATCAAGCCACTGCCACACAGAGCTGGCTCTGCTGCATGCTGACTTCCCAATCCTGAGCCAAGAGCATTGAGTTGGAGACAAGAGCAAAACGACAAAGGTTTCTCATGCATGCTACAGGGTATGAACTGCAGGTTTCTGGAACACACTCCCAGCCTTGGGAATGACAGGCTAGACCTGGTGGATTTCACTCACTTGTCCTACCTGGGCCAACATCTCAGGCTGCGTGGAAAGCATACATATGACTTTATTTTGGAAAACATTAGATACATTTCATTATGTATCAGCAATTTCACCTACTTAGATTTCTTAGATCCAGCCAGCTTCTGTATGGTTTACAACTCTAATTTCTTCCATCTATCTCTCCTTATTCAGAGCATCCTTAGCCACGGTAGATTTACTGCTCTGCATACGCTGTCTGCCTACAGCAAATGGGATGTAAAGCCATCAGACTGCAGGATGGTTTCTGCACCCTACATGCGTAACACAAGCACACAAAGGAATTTGCTATTCAAAACTGGTGAGAATTTAGGAGAGGGTTAGGAAGCGATTTTATCTTCAACTCCCTTCCCCCAGCACATACCTACCCCTTTTGCACTCCATTTTGCAAAACAGTGAACTGTTTCCAAGCCAGATGTGAGGATGCACAGACTTCTCATGTGTAACACCAGGAGACAGATTTAAGATTTAGCACATTTGTAGTCTGTACAAAATAACCAAATAGGCCAAAAATTACCAAGTCTGATGAGTTGATCCACTTTCACCAGAGTGAGCAAGGCTACATTTAAGCCAAGATTTTTACCTTTCATTTGTCATTACACAGCTAATTTTCTCAAAAGCAGAGATGAAGTGCGTAACATTACTTTCATCTATAAACCAGCAAAATTTGAAATTCAATCACTTCCCTGACTTAAGTTGCACTCAAAAAAGTCCAGCTGTATCAGGAGGTTTTAACTTAGAGGTTTGTGAAGTAGAAGCATATTAGAAAACTTAAAACTTCACAAAATCTTGTTTCTAGAGAATCCTTAGGATCAAAGTGCAATGAATCACAGTTTCTGTGACAATAACTAATCTCTGAATGCTCAGTTGCACATAATCTTCCATATTCACTCTCATCATGCCCAAGAAGAAATGAAACTGTATGTTCAGCATGATCATTGGTGCAGCCACCTGACTTCTCTCACACAGACAAGCTCACAGTGCCCACTGTGCACTGGTATTCCTGTTCTGCCCTACTCTGCTGACAGACAGTAGTGGGGAAATAAAACAGCAAACAGCTAAACCTCTCCAGGAGCTTACGGAACCAGCAGTCTGAGGAGTAACACTGCAATACTTCCCAAAATGCTAACAGAACACAGGAACTGTTAGTACTTCCATGCTTACATCTATAGCTAAACTTATTCAGATACAGCTGAATGAGAGACAAACCTTAAAAAAAAAAAAAGAAAAAAAAAGAAAAATGTTTTATTTCCAAAATACTCTTTTATGTACAGAGAGGATATCCCAGAAGCTCTTTATTCCTAGAGGCAAGAAAAGAATAACCTCTAAAACTGGCAGAAGCCAAAAGTAACCCCAGGACATCTCCAGATTGAAGAGCCATGAAACCAAAGCACCAACCCAAACATTAAAATCCGTATTTAAGACCAAGCCAACACCTTATCTAATAATTTGAAGAAACCACTAATGAAGAGAAGCTCCAGTACACAATTTATCACATCAGCTTTTCTGTTTGCTTTGAAAATGTTAACCAGTCATAGTTCCCCAACAGAGGAACTGCTGCCTTCAGAGATACATTACAGGGGTTCTTGCTGCTGCTACACAGGCTTAGGTGACAGCTACAGCAGCTGTGCTGAACAGGAGAGCAAGCAAAGCTTTTTTTTCCCCCCAAAATTAGAAATACACCATTTCCAAAAATGGGAGCAAAAGACAAAAGGTAATGAAAAATACTGCTGAAGAAAGGTTTAATTAAAAAAATCAGGAATTCAACAGTGCCTAAATCTTTATTTTTCATAACCTACATATTTTTTTTTCAAATTAGACAGTTTTACATTTTATGACACAAAAGGAAACTTAAATTACTGATAGTTTACATGTAAGCTTGATTCCAGTCTTAATGGAAGAAGAACAAAAAGAAAAACCCTCAAAAAGGCTCCCATAGTACACTTCTATTTTGTGAATTGGCAGCTGTTAGGTCTCCTTAGAAATCTCAGATTGTCTGCTGCTATTAGTGTAATTGGTTACAAAGCACAAAAATCCCTACCTGTAGCTACTGAAGGAGATACAGAGATAGGTGTGCACCATTACAGTCAGCTGTTGCTCGTGATACACTGCACCATGCTCCAACAAGGGCCTTTCCATGCCAACTGCTCAAGATTTTGAAGGACAACGCAGCGAGGTAAACAAATGGCCACTGTTCACAGATTTCTAAGTGGTGAGTGGCCAGGGTGGGGGACTGATCTGAAACAACATTCGGTTTTGAAAGCAACCTTCCTTTTTTTTAAATTCCTGAAAGGAGTCTCAGATCCCATTTTGACTTGTTTTCAAAATGAAAAGCATCACCACACAGTCCTACAAGGTAAAAATGCCAATTTTAATTACTGTATCCCTGAACCTTTAATTCAACTACTGCTTTTGGAAGGTTTTTCATTTTAAAAGCCACATTTTAATCTCTCTCTGTATCGTAGCAACAGTCTGCATGCAACTTCACAGCTCTACTCCGAAAACTCCATTTTGTCACTGAGTGGAATTAAAAAAAAATCTTGAAGTAAAATGCAGTAAGGAGAAGTTGTATTGTATGTTACACAGCAATTTGGCGTGTCACTTGTGTATTTTTTTATAAAAGCTATAAAAACCATATCAGAGGAAGGTTTAAACTTTCGATGCAACAGACTGTTGCTGGGTAAGCAGTAATTACAGTGTATTGACCTAGCACAAATGGCAGCAGAATACATTAGAACAGCACAACACACCCCGCTGGTCTCAATATATCACCTCAGGTACCAGCTGAGTATCATGACGAGCCGTACACAGTCGCTGTAAGGAACCACTTGCGATTGTTTGCAGCTGGAAAGCCTTTCACTTGCAGCAGACAAACAAAATGAATCATACAGCTGACCTAAACCATACACAAATCTAGCTACCGTGTTCACTGCCGCCGGGGAAAGGACAAGCATATGAAAAAATAATTCCAATGACAGAACTAGTTGAGTGGTTTTGGTGATTTTGTTGGGGTCTTATCTCCTTCCACAGCATTCACAAAGTGCGTTTTTTAAACAAGAAAAAAAATCAACAGACTCCAGGATGCCCTGTTTTGACCAATTCTGCAGCATACAACAGGTTGGATTTGAAATGTCAACTAGTTACCAATTGATGCCTGTAATAGGAGATTTATCAGGAGTCAACTTCTATAGTTACTTTACAGTTCTGTGAATCATGCACTGATACTCGTGAAAGCTCACAAGTAAGCTTCAGTGTCTATTTCTGCAGCAGTCAAGTTTTTCCCCAGTTAGACTTGATTTTTATTAATGACTTAAAAATTACAGTTTGACTGCTGAAATTCATTATTTACATTGCAGAACACTGTTGAAATAGTTAATTTGCTTGTTTTTAGAGGGAATTTGGGAAAACATTTGAGGGCTTTCAAATAAGACTTTCACTCCATTTCCCTTTTGCAGTGAAGAGGCAGAGTCAGTTCAACACACCAGAACAAAATAAGAAAAAGAAAAAACAACGAATTAAAGTAATATTCAAACCACAACATTTAGTTTATCTACATCCAGCTCAACAGCAACATTTATAATATCAATAATTTTTATCAGATTTTTTCTTTAGGGTACCTTTTTATATGTTCTGATTATTTACAACTGTACAAGCAAAGCACACACTTCCAAGTGCACATATTTAATACAGTATTGACTATTTGCATTTACAGGTTTTTCAACAATCTGAAAAAGATCAACTGTTTAAGATCTTTAAGGTATATTACAAAAACTGCTGCTAGTTCCTGTACTACAGTATGTTTACCCAGTAAGACCAGTGACAATAGATACATACTGTAACTGAGTAATTCTGTATTCCATTCATGCCAACCCTCCATGGGGTCAGACCTCATTAACTCTAAGCTGTCTTGTACAAAAGTTAAGGCAAAGTCATTTTCAAGTTTAAATAAAATTCAAGTCTTTAAATATTGGATGGAAATAATTCTTTAAAAAAATCAGTTGTTTAAATAAACATTTTTGTGGAATAAACTGTACTGTCATAGTCAGCAGGAACAAGTTTTGTCTGAACTTCCTGCAGTTTAAACACTTAAAGAAAAACTTTAGGCATCTTAAAACAAAAATAATTTATATTCAACTTTATTAGAAACTTGCTAATTTAGTGCATCCTTGTCCTTCAGAAAGCGCATCACTTCTAAAGTAAGTAAGTGTGAGAAACCTCATCCCAGAGGTAAATATCAGGGATCTCTTCCTCCACCACACAAAACAAACACCACTATCTCAGGTCTTGAGAAAATTTAAATCTGTATGCCAATGCTTGTAGTTACAGGAAGATGTCAACACAAGGCTGACTAAGATAAGAACTCTTTCAAAGAGCACTTGGGGCAGAGCTTAAAAAAAAAAAATCTACACAGAGCACAGGGGTTACCAAAATACACAGCGCTGACTCAGTTAACTCCCTTACAAGCACAGGGAAGCTAAAGTTATCACCAGAAGGCTACACTGCTTTCTCCTGATAACATCCACTAACAGGCTTCACCATCATAGAAGCTCACAGACTTGATTCTTTCTATTCACAATGTGCTTTGTATTTGCAAATTATAACATCAGTTTTATTCTGGAGTGAGAAGATGGTTACTTGCTTGCAGTAAGTCAAAAAAGAAAGTATTTTAGAAAGACTGCTATGGTGCCCTGTAGAATTAATTTTGTGTGTGCAAAACACCAAAAAAAGATTAGTTTTTTAAAAACTCTAGAAACAGCTACTCATTTAACCTAGAAGTGCAAGTTCATTTGCTGACACTTAGTACAGCAGCCCAATAAAAAAAAAATCTTCACGGTCACATACTAATTTGTAAAATATATTCTACTTCCTTGCACTCTACACACTAGCTGCCGTTATCAGTCTTTTGGACACTTTAGATATGTACTTGCAGACCACTTTATTAAAAATATTGCAGCAGCACATTTCTGCTTAACAGTTTAGAAAAAACTCACTATACAGAGCTTGCACTCACACAGCCACAGAGAGGCTTAATAAAAAGTTGATTTTTTTTTCTTTTTTAAAGACAAATATTTTACATCTTGGGAAAAAAAAAAATCACACTAAGCTTCACCTCCAATTAAGCACCAATCTAAATGTAAGGTTTAGAACAACTATCCAGAAATACCCAGAAAAATAGAATGTTTGTTCAAGAGGGGAAAAAGTATTTCACAGAAAAATAACTTGCAGGCATTATTACATGCCCAGATCACTGCAAGCTCCTAACCAGCAACTCATTCTCAGGTATCTTAGTGGGAAACATGGGTTTAATTTGTGGGAAGCAGACCTCTTCTCAAATCCCTCCCAGGTGTTAGTTTCACTGAGGAGATTTTGGAGGGGTACTCTGTTCTTTATTTAAGCGTTTGCCAACAGCTGGAGGGGACGATCTGCGTCCTGACTGTCTCCTCTGGTCTTTGGGTTGTCCAGGATGTGACTTTGCAGGGGGAGGTTCTCTGTTTTTCTCTATTGTTTCTGTGGGCTTTCTTTCTTCTTTGCCACATGCTACAGTGTTTGGCTTCTGTTCTTTCTGGGGTTGCAATGTAGGAGGATCCTTAGTTGTTCTCTGGCAAATTTCCGCATAACTAGGTTTTCGCAGTTCCTGTGGAATCAGAAGCAAACAGGATAGAGTTAAACAAAGCATCCTGAGGAAAAAAAATGAAAACTTTTATGAACAAAAAAAAGGTAAAGTCCTTGTCCTAAAAGACTGCTGCACTAAAAAATGCAGGTGAGGGCTTGAGTATGAAGTTTACAGAAGCTGTACAGACAATAAGGCTGAAAACAAGGTAAACGGTGTTCCAGAAAAATGGGGTACTGCCACAGGGCAAAATACTTCCCATTCAAACCAGCTAAAATATGAGGAATACTCTATAGTTTAAACATCAGCATATGTATTAATGTTTCTACCTCAAGGATACTACCAAGGAGAGGATTCAGATAAGGAGTTATCTCTTGCACTGCTAATTAGATAATTGTGTCATGCAAGTGATCATGAAGCCACCAAGACACAAATTTAAAGCTGCTGGGCAAATTCAGGAATGCTGGACTCACATGATTAAGCAACACTGGGTAGCAATAGATACTCTGTTAAGTGCATCAAACTGTATCATTAAGAAAAAGCAAAGTCATAAGGTCACTTACTATGGCAGCCCCATTGACTTGTACCGATTTACATGCAGTACTGAGAGTGGAAGAAGAAAGTCTTTCTGTACTCTGTGTGTCTCTCTGCTGTTTATCCACAACCTTGGGGTCCCTGTAAGCATCCAGCAGGAAGCAAGGCTCATGAAAAGTGAAGCTTCAGGACAGATGAATGATCTAACAATAGGTCTAAAAACTTCGAGTTTGACTATAAATAGTTATAATTTGCCTAGCACATTATGACTAGCGTTGCTTTTTAAAATGTTATCAAATCTAGAAGAATACATTCCTGTGGAACTTGACAGTACCTGTAATTTGTGATGTTCTGATAACATCTGGTTATTCAGTTTTCTTTCCCCTGTACTCAAACACCTCAATTCAATTTGCAGGTTCCAAATAAAGTGTTAACAAAAACTTTCTTTATTGTATGGACATCAGTACTGCCCACAGGGCCACGAGTTTACTGTTCCAGGCTTCAAAGCTATCTAAATACAAGACAGTAGGGTATTCATTAAACTTTTAAATACTTGCAAAAACTAAACCACAACACTAAATTTTTGTCTGCTAAATGAGTATTATGATTGAATCACTGCTATGATATTGTTCAGAAATTAAGCTTTATTGCCTTTACTACAATACACAACAAAATATTACTTCTTTCACTGATTAAGATTTTAATAGCTATTTACATTGTTCTGCCTGATGAAAGAAAATGCCAATATGATTCAGAGCAGAGTAATTATACCCATGTAATTAAGTGCTTACTCAGAAGACTGGGGTGGTGAAGGAGACCTTTCAAAGGTTCTGGGCAATGTAGAAGAAACTGGTAACAACGGCTCTCGAGGAATTCCTGATGGAATAGTGTTTGTACTTGCATCCACATTAATGTTCTGAAGGAGGAAAAAAGGCACAGAAGGACAATCACAATATCTAATTAACATGGTTTGCCTGAAAATTAGCGCAGCCAGGAAACAGTTCACAATTTGATTTATAAAGGTAAATTAACTACAGGAAGGTACAGAAGGAGCCAATGTATGTACTACAATTAATATATTATTTTTTCCTTTACATTTATTTAGAAACATAGATAAATAAATAACACATTGTGGCTGTTTCCAAAAACGTTGTAAGCTTAGGTCCCTTTGGGACATATCTGGATGACAAAAATCACTCAAAATTGGAGAATCATTAAGGCTGAAGACGACCTCCTAAGATCAGAGAGTCCAACCTTTGATCAAACATCACCTTGTCAACTAGACCACCGCAGTAAGTGCCACGTCCAGTTGCTTCCTGAACACCTCCAGGGAACACCTCCCCATTTTCCTGGGCAGCCCATTCCAATGCTAAATTACCCTTTCAGTGAAGAAATTTTTCCTGATGTTCACCCTGAACTTCGCCCACGGCAGCTCGAGGCCATTTCCTCTTGTCCTGTCCCTGGTTTCCTGGGAGAAGAAAAGAGACCTCCACTTGGCTACAACCTCCTTTCAGGTAGTTTTAGGGAGTGGTAAGGCCTTCCCGCAAGCCTCCTTTTCTCCTGACTAAACAATCCCAGTTCCTTCAGCTGTTCCTCATATGACTTACTCTCCAGACCCTTTACAAGATTTGTTGCCCTTTTCTGGGCACGCTCCAGCACCTTAATGTTCCTGTAGTGGGGGACCCAAAACTGCATACAGGATTTGAGGTGCAGCCTCACCAGTGATGAGTACAGGGGGACAATCATTGCCCTGGTCAGCCTGGTCATACTATTTTTTACATAGGCCAAGATACCACTGGCCTTCTTGGCCACTGGGGCACATGCTGGCTCATGTTCCACTGGCTGTCAACCAGCACTCCAAGGTCCCTCTTCCCACAGGGCCACTTTTCCCTCAGCCTGTAGCACTGCAGGGGGTTCTTCTGACGAAGTGGAGGACCCAGCACTTCACCTTTCTGAACTTCATACCACTTACCCTGGCCCATCAATCCAGCCTGTCCAGATTAGTCTGCAGAGCCTTCCCACCCTTCAGCAGATCAGCACTCCTGTGCAACTTGATGCTGTCTGTGAACTTACTGCAGGTGCCCTCAATCCCCTTGTACAGACCATCGATAAAGCTATGAAACTGGACTGGCTCCAATACTGAGCCTTGGGGAACACCACTAGTGACTGGAACTATTGACTTCTTTCAACCTGGAGATTTAGCACCTGCTGGCAACACAGTAGGATTTGTGCCTATGAAGACAAGGGTCTCCTAGAGCTATGCACTAAGAACAGTCTTCTTCAAAACTCTGCATCATGCTAATGTATGTATGGCCAAACTTTGTGAACAAAGATTTGGGAAGGGCTCTCCCCACGTGGGTGTGCCCTTCCAGCCTGTGCAGTGGGTTTTCTAGGTGAGGCACAGCATGCGCAGAACTGGCCCCACCGTTTAAGTACGAAGGTCCATTTGCCACAGCCGAGCGACCTTGGACAGTGACAGTGAAGTCCTCGGGACTGTCACAGCAGCCAGTACTAACTGCGGCTGACTCTGCTGAGCATCTGAGATCTGATGGGATTGGATGTCAGGGAGGCTTTAACTGCCTGGGGACGGTCCGGTCCCTACAGAGGCTCGAACTGACGACCTTGGGATTCAGAGTCCAGAGTGCTCTCCATTACACCACGGCACCAAGGTGTACCATGCTAATAACCCCTTACCTCAAAATAGAAGTTTCTGCAAACTAGGATCTGACATAATTTCAAAGCCCCTTTCTATTGCTATAGCATGATTTTCTATGAAGCAAGAGAGGCATAGAATGAACAAGAAAAGCCATTCCTTTCCCCAGGCCCAGCCATGATTCAAAGGGCATAAAACCTAAGAATCCTGTGGCCACTGTTAGACAGGAAAATGCTCTATGACAACACTGTTTTAAAATCCAGAAACATATATTGCAGTAGATCTAAGCCTAGTTTGACTCAAAATAAGACAGTAAAAGGTGGATGTTTAGAAATAATGTAACAGCTTCTATAGTCCTACTCGCTATAATGCAGTGTACAACCACTTGAAGTTGCAAGCTGCTGAGCATTCTGGCCCAAGTGCATCAGAACTTGTAGGTCACATGGTTAAGTGTGAACAGCTTTGAGTCAAACAGACATGCCAGTGCTATTCCTTGCCAAAACACTCAGCCCTTGATTTGACCTGCTGCATTTCCTAGGGACAAATTGTGGCATTACTACCTGCCATTCCCCAGATCTACAACTCAAAGAGCATAAAGATACGATGCTTGGGTAACTACTGTTGAAAATTATACAACTTTAGTCCACTCAGCTTCTGTACATGGACTTGCCCATCTATAAAACAAGAGCAGCACTGTGTAACTCTACTTCAGAGCTGTGGAACTTTTACATCAGGTGACATAAAAAAATATTGAGATCAAGGTGAAAAGCACCCTGTATACATTGGCAAGATTCTGACATTAGCTGAAACACCTTTGTAGCACAACACAATTGCTCCTTGAATTGCACTATCACAAACGTCAGTGCCTGACTGATAAGAAGACTGCCTCTGCAGAGGAGAAGTGTAAATTCTCTACAGTAAGTACAAGGCAAAGCAGCTACTACATTTGTAATGGAGGAACAAGGGGTTTTCAGCTGCAGTATTAATAGGAAGTGCTGGAATTATATTTAAAACATGAAATACAATAGCCAAACCCCAGTTCATTAGTAACAGAGGTATGACACTTTAAAAATGGGTACATCTTGGTCAAATAGAGCCTACAATCTGTAGCAATGACAGTAAGTTCAACACTGCTCTTACCATGGCTCTAAACTGCACATTCCCTCTAATTGCAACCCTGGAACATAGTTGCCCCTCTTACCACTTGCAGGAGATAGAGTAGATGGCTTGTCTGTAAAACCACTGCTTTGAATGCAGGCTGCCCTGCTGCTTCCCCTTTTACTTTACAAAAAAATACCATCTACCCACCCGACACGTGGGCACCAAAGAAAACACTTCTGCAATAGGCTGGTTTTAGAGATGACAAAATGAGATATTTTGGGGTTTCACCAGGTTGATTTGAGCTACTAATCCAGGAGTAACTTCTGCAGTTGTGGTACAGCTAGAAAAACACAAATTAAATTAGGGCTAACAAAAAAGCCAATATAGACTTCCATAGCCTAGTGTTCCATAGTGCATATGAATCTTGCTGGAGGAGAACATACTGTCACTCACAGATGGCGTGGTAGAGACAGTTCTAAGAATGAAATCTATGAACAGCTACTGAACATTAATTTTCAACTGCATCTCTACTACATCTATACAGCAACGGTTGCCAAGTTATCCTGGTGTATTTTTATCTTTCTGAGCAATATGACAAGACAACGCTGGGATCCAGCTGGTTTTGGTAACAGTTCTTGTTCCAGCTATGATCCATTGTGTACTGAGATCACG
This sequence comes from Pithys albifrons albifrons, assembly GCF_047495875.1. Lineage (NCBI taxonomy): Eukaryota > Metazoa > Chordata > Aves > Passeriformes > Thamnophilidae > Pithys > Pithys albifrons. The sequence goes on from NC_092464.1 coordinate 11,381,431, forward strand.
GAAGCAGCTTCTTTATTCCAGTGCTTAAAAGTTTGTCTCTGTCACTTTAAAGTGTTTTATGTACAACTTAGAAGTCTTACTTTCAAAAAGCAGGAAAATGTATCATATACTTTTCATCTGAGTGTATCAAAGAGCCTGAGGCAGTTATGAACAAAAAAGAGCATATTTTCTAATCTCTGCTATTAACATCTACTTACTATACTAGTGTTCATATTCCATATAGTTTCAAAGAGAATATCCAAGAAATTCTAGGATGTAAGTGAAGAAGGCAGCAGCACATCATTTGACAGCTGTTTTTAAAGGCATTTTTTACAACCCATGTAAAACCACAAGTTATTTCCATGTATAAGCCACCAGATCGGAAAACAGAAGGTAGGCAATTCTTTGTTTTCCCAACAAAAATGAACATCCTCTACTCACTCTTTCTTTTGACGTTCCTATTACGACATTGGACAGTCTGTTTTCAAACAGGTCTTCAGTCTTTAAATTGCCAGCAGCCCCGGGTAATGGAGGAAAGCTAGATAAACCCAATTCAAAGCTGGGAGATGGAGGTTTTGGGGGTGGTGGAGACTGTGTTTGGCCTCTCTGGAATAGAAATATCATGTTGAGGTTGCACTTGATTCATATCAGCGAAACCATGGAGAAAAACTCCCTCATCCCACCTCCCAAGAAAACCACACAATACCAAGGAAGAGATGCTTACATTTTCCACTGTTATCCCTAAAATATTTAATTATTATTTAAATGGGATGACATATGCATAATTTTTAGTGATACTGGTATACTAAGAAAAGTCCTCTCACTGACACTTCCTTCAGGACAGACACACAGACACAGAAGGGAAAACACTGTTTTAGGTATCACGATGTAGTGGATGTAGTGAAAATACAAATCCCATTTATGTGCTGTTAGTAACATTCTAAATTAAAGACAGGAGTCAACAAGATCATTTTCAGATTTGTCAAGAAATATCAAGACAACATGTCTTGCATGTAATATAGACAACATCAATTTTCATCTAATTAGTCCAAATTTATATGGTCACTGTGCAAAAATGCAAAGTGTCAAAAACTTTTTACTGAAACAGAGCATTTTTCTAACTAAATCTATGAAGAAAAACAATGACCCAGGCAAAAAAACCCCAACATCAGTGGGCTAAATGCAACTATTTGCAACACAGACAGCAGTTCAGAAGTTAAGAGTACCACAGTTAAAGAGCACTCGTGAGGAATGCTTGTAAGGATTTGTAAAGTCACATTCTATTTACACAGAAAATATAAAATTCCTTTTGTAATATACTGTAACTGGAGTTACCAATTAACTTCATCTACGTCATACAAACAAGGAAGAAACTGTTTCCTGACTGTGCTCAGGCCTGTGCTAAGGTGACCTCTGCTGCAAAATACCGAATGCAAAGCAGTCCTTGAAACAGCTCCTACTTTAAAAAGGAAAATGTGAGGATAAAGTCAAGATGGTCCAAATGGGAGAACATGCTTCTGGACAAAATGAACAACAGATATAAGACCACCTTTGAGGTCTTTACACAAACTACAGATTAAGACAAAAGAAGTGTGTGCCAAAGAGGGAAGCAGGGAAAGAACAAATACATAGGCAAGAACTGCAGTTCCCAGGACTGCTACTGACCCAGTATAACTCCCAGGACACAGTCTAGGAGGGCCACAGCAACAAGGACAAATCTCCAAAACTGTAGTCTGTGACCTTTGACAGGTCATCTAGAAAGGCTACACTTAGCCAGCTCAAACTGCAAGAGGAAAAACTTGGGTTTTTTTAAGAATCATTCTTCAAACCATAGCACTTGGTTTTTTTAAAGGGGACTGAAGTTCTGCAATAGAAAGTGCTCTTATGTTACAGCTGAGTCCTAAAAATCCCAACACATTAAGTCAAAGGGCATTAACCTATTCAATTAGCAGGATGAGAGGGGACTTGAGTTAATTTTAAACTCACTGCATAAAATTTCTCAAGTTAACTTGCTATTGGTTGAGCAATTGGCTTATGTCTGTAGCCTCAGAAATAATCTGATCAAAAAGTTCCATGAACTCTCACGCAAACATGAATATAAAATCCCCAGTCTTCTAAACAAGTCCTTACTCCACATTCAAATACAACTGGTTTCAGTGATGTCCTGTGTACACTACCTAATCACTACAGCATCACACAACAAATAGGACCCTGGATTCAATTGTTTCCACAGTCTAAAGGGGTGCCTCTCAGGAAGTGTCCAAGGTAATCCTTGCACTCCAGTCACTCACACACCTAACCTGTACCACTTCCTTGTTCTTTCAAAAATGGAAAAAAGTTTATAGGAAAACTTCAATCTAAAAATTCAAGCAGCTATGAAGGGGCAAAAGAAGAAGTACTGGGAATCCTACATATAATCTGATCTCACTGGCTTTGGGAAGTTTGAAAAGAACTAAAAGTAACCAAAGGGAAGGAATCACTTGCTAAACCTTCCTGCTCCTTTATCTAACTTCACTAAAGCTACTCAACAGCAGGAGCCACAAACACAAATGCAATGATTCCAGACCCTTAGGAAAGTGTCACAGCACATGCAGTGGTGTTACTTTACAGCTGTAACATGAATGAATAAATAATCTCATTCAACTTCCTGAACATGCCATGTGTGGCAAAAATTAATTGCAGGGAAATTACTGGGTTTATCACATCAAATCTTAAATCCTATTAAAAAATGTTTATTCTCTTCTACACAATGCTTAGTGCAGCCTTTTCAAGTATCAAGGCTATTTTGGTATTGAATTTCCATTTACCAAAACAATAATATTTCAATAGTGGCAGCATACCCTTAAACAAGAGGCTCTTGAAGAGGCATTTTAAGAAACAGAACTGAAGACTTCATAACTAATATTCTTGCTACACATTATGACACAATCTATAACATGTTCTTAGGATTTATAAAATGTTCTCCAATGTCTACATGATTGATAATGAATGATCAAGTGTTTTGAACTTTAGCTTAGATGTTTAGCTCTCCCTGAATGTGAACACGGGCATGTTGACAAAGTAACTCAGAGATGGAATTTTTTGCAACTGTAAGAGTAATTTTGTCACCTCCTTATATTATCCATACTATTGCCTTGTTGCCCCACCTTTCTTATAAATGAATAAAATTATGAACACTCACTGTAAACTTGTCCTCCCTTTTCTTTCGGTAGCCATAGGAGTTTTTCCTGAGGGAAAGAAAGCAGGTATCAGAATCTTGCCTAACAATGGAGGGAAAGCAGTTAATGAAACCAGGTGAAATTAATTCAAATTGCCATTTCATTCTCAACAGGTTATTAAAAAATGTTTTATGGAAAAAATTCCAGCAACCTCCCATTAAAATAAAGGTACAGATCTTATGCAAGTAAGCATAAGAATACACAGGTTACAAGTAATTCCTGCATTAAAAGCATTTCAGTGCTGATTTCATAAAAGGGTTAGACAAAACTTTACAATACCCAAAGTAAAGGTTTTAGGATTTTTTTTTAATACCATTGTTACTTTTCAAATGTAGCTAACTATTTTCAATTCAGGTAAAGCTCCTCCAAACTGTTTTCAGCACTTCTCTCCATGTCCTGTTTCAGGCAAAGCTTTGTCAAGTAGCAGTTTAAAATTTGCAATGCATTTTAATTCTGTATCAATATATTTTCTAAGTATTTTGGTTGATTTTTAGTATTCTAAATGTAATCAATATTGAAACATCAGAATATAAATCTGAGTACTGTCCATTCCTGTACATTTTTGTAGTCTGTAGTTTGAATAATCTTGTTTCCTAAGTTTTAAATCATACTTCCATCCATTAGTTGTAACACAATTTGGCAAATTACATTTAGAAAAGTATTACAATGCTTGTACCAAATCCCCACTTAATTGTGCAATGATACAAGTCTAAAATACAATCATCTGCAAAACTCTCATCTTCCAATTCACTAAGTCACTCAAAATCCAATTTACTTGGAGACAGACACAGCCATTATGAAAACTGCACAACATTTTTATAAACCCTACTACATGTAAGATATTCCAAGATAACCCTGCTAAATTCTCACATTAATATTGGCGTCACCAAGTTTCAGCTCCCCAGGCAGTTGGTTTATTTTGGTTTTGTCTGTTTACTCTTTGTAACAACATTAGTTTCTCTAGTTGCATATAGTCCTTTTCCTCCCTCTACCAATCCTATCATCTTTGTTATGTATGTCCGTTTTGGTCAAAATTCTGATTTTTCAACTTAAAAGATTAAGAATGAGCACTGCTAGGAGAAGTTCAGGTGCACTGCTGAACAATGAAATGGGCAGTTCTTCACAAAGTCAAGTAAATAATATACAAAAACCTTCTTACACCAGATGAAAAAAGGAGAGAGAATCAGATCTGATGGCTGCAAATAGTCCATCAGTTGCCATTAATGATTTTCATCTGGTAGGAAAGTATAAAGTCCACTTTATCTGAAGTCCACTTCTCTGAAGTACTTTTCCAAGATTTTAGCTTTGAGAAGAGACAGTCTCAGTTTAAAGCAGTATTGAAAACAGTAATAACACCTCACCTCTTTACTAAACAGAGTATTTTAGAAGCAGCAACACTTGGTCCTTCAGAGGACAACTACAGAGTACACTCACCTTCCTCTCCCTAATCCAGGAGAAGAGTCGACGCTGGTCTGTTCCATCCGCCCAGTTCCTACTTCCCTCTTGGTGTAGCTCGTCGTAGCACTCTGCATCCGTGTCCTGCTTTGTCCCGGCTGCCGCGTCTGTGGACTCCTGACGCCATTGATTAAACGATCAGCAGAAAAGTTGAATATTGTAGGACTGTCTAGAAGCCCAGGTCCCCTCTCTGCACTGGGTATTGTATGTCGTATATGAGACTTGCTAGGATTCCTATAAATTCAAAAGTCATTTCAACATAGGTACTACGAGAGACCTCGTGAGGCCTAGGCCTACACACAGGATTCAGAAGAAGTAAGATCTTCAGTCCTTTATTGCGTATTTCAATTATAAGAATGATGGATATTCATTGTAACAGGTCATGTGAATTATCAAAACTAACCTTTTCACTGTCTTATTTTCAGCAAAGCCTTTACTAAAACCTACTTGAAATGGAAAATACCTGCTCATCTCATAATCTCTCAAAATATTTCAGCTAATACCCTATATTATGGAACAGATAGGTTCTCAGCTTTCAGACTGTCCATTTACATTTTGAAACTGTACATCCATTATCAACAGGAACACCATCTGCCCTTTGGCCTCACTTAACCTCGCACCAGTTTCAGTTTCACAAGTAACCTCAAGTTAGCTACTGTTACTAAAATAAGCAGATGAAACCCCCATGTGCCAGATAATACACCAGTATGTATATTGTTAAAAGATAGTTGAACTTGCCTGTTCCTGGGAGGATATTGTCTGAGTGTTGTCAGTGGAGAAGCAGCAGGCTTGAAGGTTGGAGATGTGAACCCATTGATAAATCCAGTATTTGGAAATGGTGTTACCTAAAAAAACCCCATATTGTATGCTCATCATTATAAACAAACTGAGTACTGTATTTTCTTAACCTCTTATTTTATGTCGATCTATGGAAGACAGTACTTAAAAAATTGGCTAAAACAGCAAGAGAGCATTTGTCCAGTGCCTTGTAACCAACTAACAAAATGTTTTTTGAGAAGACGCCACTACACATATTCAACTCCTGCTACTTTAAGAGGATTGAAAAACATCAAGCCAAAATTCTTGGAGGCAAGTTAAATAACTCTCCTTCTATTTCACATCATACTACACATGACTTTGGAGTACAGAGACACTTCTTTGTCAAAGAGTCTCTAATCTACACAGCCTGTAACTGTTTTTCTTGTATTTTATAAATGAATCCCTCCCTAAAAGGGAAAATAATTCTTCTTAGTTCCTCATTTTACTTCCATGTGATACCTAATATAAAGCCTAGAGAATAAATGGATGCTTTTCACATCTTATCACCTTATTCCACATACGAAATACTGTCTTCCTGTCTGAAGAAGCAAAATTAGCAAAAGATTTTCTGGGGTGGATGCATATCATTGTCTTCTATTAGCAAGGTAACTCAAAACCTGAAGCATGCTCAAAGTAATTTCTCCAACTTCACCAGCACACTTTTGTCTTTTTATTTAAATGTATGGGTGAGTTTCATTTAGGAAATGTTACTCTTAGGCACCAGCAAATGCTTGCTTGTCTTCTCCCCCTGAAAATAACTACAATGCAGAACACTTTATTAAATCATGAGAAACAGCCGGGATTAACACCATTTCTTATAAAGGTATCTTTAAACTTGACTAAGCCTTCTTGCAGAAGTTAAAACAAATGACTAATCAATGGAAAGGAGAACTTAACACCAAAGCTGTCGTGTCAAACTACTGTTAGCCTAACTCCACATGCATGACAGCCAATGCTACCTCAGACTCCACAAAAAGGCCATTAGGAATGTAATAAAGCTCTTTGAGGAACAGAGTTTCATCAAAATACTGCTTTGAAGTGCTTTCTGGTTTGAGAGCTACAACTTCAATGCTGCAAAATTCCATCAAAGCTAGTAAGCAATCACTGAACATGAATAATGAGAAGACACTAAACATACTAAAGGAAAACAAATTTAACTCATTGCTTAAAGGGACCTTAGTAATATTCAACCCTTCCTTCTTTAAGACAAGAGATCCTTTTGCTGGAAAAAATGGTGGGGTTTTTTTTGCTTTTCCAATAATACCAAAAGCATCTCCACAGAAGTCATCTGCCTCAAACATACTTCCTTTTCAATTTTTTCCCCCAAGAAAGACTAACTGTATCTTTACTCAAATACTGTTAAGTAAGTGATGAACAATTAGGCAGTTGTGGAATTGAGGACATATGTTGCCATACTCTAGTTTCAGAACTAAAATGGTATGTATGCCCACACTACTGGGTGTATTCAACCTCAAATTAAGAGATGAGAGAAAGCACTGGTAGTGTTTGCTGAAGCAGAAAAGAGAGAAACTTCTGCTACAGAGTACACAGAGTTGACACAATAATCTGTTGGAAGGGACCCACAAAGGATGATGAAGTCCACCTCTTAAGTGAATGGTCGATACAGGGATCACACCCACAAAATTTTTACACAAGCCTCTAAATGTAACTGTAGCTCTGTCTCATGAAAATTATTCCTCTGTCATGGCTACTCATGGTCCCTGTTCTCCTCAAGTGATTTCTATTCAAATATAGCTCTTCCTACAAAAGAATCAAGAAACATTATGTTACATTCATGTATATAAAATGCAGCTAACCAACAATACACTGCAAAACAGTGGGATGCAAAGGTCAGACAGCTAATTTTCTGTTTTGACTAAGGAAAAGTATCAGACCTTTCTGGAACACAAAAAGTTCCAGGCTAACGTAAGGCAGATTCATAGTATGCTGTGCCTGAACCTGTGGCAAATTAATCTATGTCTTCTACGGAGGTCTCATCCAGCTACTTCAGTATCCCACTGCAAGACTCTGCAATAGTCAGTTAATCTAGAGGACCATTCACATTCATTGCTGCTTACCAAGGCAGCTTTCTCCTGAAGGAACATTGCTCACTACACTAGCTTGTCTCTGCATTCAACCCCCTTAAAAGCTCTGCAAGGGCTCTGGTCACCTTCCCTGCCTGTCAAGTCTTCAGCACACCAACTTTTTAATTAATGTGCTGTTCAGTACAGAGGAAGTTTGCTCAAGTTTGTTGGAGGATGCCTTAATCCTCTGCCAAAAAACCTCTGCTGAGCTTCTGATTTTTAACATTGGTACCCTTGTTCTTCAAGCGCAAGTAAAGAGGCATTTTCAGAGGGCAGAAGGAGGCTCCAGAAAGGAAACATCAGCCTCTCAGTCATTACAGGAAAGTATGTTCATGTTAGTTTTTGCAGGGTAGCAAAGGCAGACTAGAAGAGGCCAAGGTAAGTCTGATGGGACTGTCACAATGGAGAAAATGGAAGCAGCACTGCCAGATGCAGTGGGAGTCCCATTAGAATATATAAGAATTTATTGCTATCACCCTAGCTCTAAGGCTTACTAATAGTCCCTTTAAGAAAATAAAAAATAAAATTAAAAAAGGCAATTTAAAAGTGATTTTTGTAATTGGCAAACATAATTTTATTTTTTCATTGCCAAAACAGATGTTACTTTATCAGAGAAAATTTTTTGTTTTAGGCACATGCCAAAGAGCATAATTCAGCATGTTAACTTAGAATATAATTTCCTGCTCGAAAATCCAGACATCATGTTATCCTTGTCTATCTGATTCCACAAAGTTTATTCTGCACGTATCAGAATTGCTTTTTCTGGTATTCACATACATATTCTGAAGATGTAATTTTTAAAGAAGCTTTTAGCCACTGCTGAAAGAAGCCTTTACTAAGATTTCTTTTGGTAATGCTTAATTAATAATCTTTACTAAAGAACTGTTTCAAAAACTGAAAGGTTAAGAATGGAATCACATTCCAGTCTGAGACCAGATACAATTTTCAAATAATCTATCTTGCACACCACGGGAAGGATTTTGTAGAGCTGTTTTTCATGAAGAATCAGATTATTAAACTCCCCTCTTCAGGATACATATGCTTCCTACATTTCAATACTTTGTAAGTAAATAATAGCAACTTTGAGAAGAATAGAACTCTTTCATAATCAAGAGACTTACCAATGAAGGGTCAAGGTAGCTGTGCGTGGCTGACCAGGTCTGTGGGCCAATTAAGCTGTACAATGGGAAGTGCTGCTGGGGACTGTATACTGGAGGTATGTAAAAGGATGTTGTGTAACGCTGCTGCGTGTAGAGGTTCATATCCAGAGGTCTATATCCATTCTTTGGCAAAAATGTGTTTATAGCTATTGCCTTTGCTTTTATCCTTGCCTGCAAAGGAGATTAGATTATTTGTTACAGCAGCCTTTCAAATTAAATCAAGATGGTTCAAACTAGTCACTCTCCAGCTTTAAATGGACACTTGTCAGTAACTGCTTTCTCCTTCAAGGACGGCAGCAACAGCTGAATGCTTCCCTGCTGCTGGGCTGGATATGCCACTGCCGGAAGGGAGGAAAAGGACAAGTAAAACAGTGTGTGCTACATTTCAAAACCATCTCCAGGTCAAATGGCTCCTGACACTGGGCTACTTAAATTTATATTAGAAAACACAGTGAGCACCACAAAAACCAAAACATACCCACATGCTTCCCCTCAAACTCAATAAAGGTCTCTTTACCTTAATCGGTTTTCCTTGGAAAGTTTTCACTTCTTCTCTAAGGTATCTGTAAGCCTTTAAAAAAGGTAATTATTGTATTTGTCAAATACAATTTAAACAAAGGATACTTAACATTTTGACAGGCTAATCCTAACATTAATTCTTGGAGTGCCTGCTAACGTTACACTACACAAAACTCTCATATATAATCTGCATTCAGCAAGATTTAAGTTATCCCTGCAGAAGTGCTTTAGTAGCATTAAAACAAGACCAATGCTTATGACTAAAGCATTTCAATGCTCTATTCAAAACATCAATGTTCTCAGTACAAAAAAAATCAAAACTTTGGCCAGGAGGCCAATGTGAACAAGATAAAGCTCTTAATAGTTATGGTTAATAGTACTGATAACTCTATACTAGCTAAGGGAAACAGTGATGTGTTTAGAGGTTTGGGTATTATTCTTTTTACCTTGTTACACATTTGTAATACTGTTTACGACCTGTCAATTAATTCACCCTCATCTTGTCCTTGTTTACTGTTACATTCTAATATGCTTCAAAATACAGTGTTACCTGCTGTGCATCGGCTTCCGATTCAAATGTGATGAACCAATTGTCATTATAGGCAAACTCACAGTTGATGAACTTAGGCAAATTGTCTCCTTTGAAAAGTGCTTCAACCTCCTGAGCAAAGTGGTTTGATAAGGAAGTAGAGAAAAGGGTGGAATCAAAAAAAAAAGGATGGAGAGAAGAAAACATCAATTTGAAGTGCAAAACTCTGTTATTCCAAGTAAGAAAGATAAAAAGTACTTTCAGGCTTACAAAATAGAACTGTAGTTCAGAATACCTGCAGCAGTGTTAGTTCTCTCCCATCTCCCCACTAGCTAGAAGGAACTCAAACAAGCGCTGTCTAAGACCATATTGCAGGAGAAGTTGCCTGTTCCCTTTAAATGAGGGGAGATAAACTGTTTAGGCCACAGAGAGACACTTACACTTGGCATCAAGTCCAGAAAGTTGTCTATTTCTCCCCTGTCCCCAAACCCATGGTGTCATACCAAAATCTTTACATTCAGGACAGGAGAATCCTGCCCTTTCAACAGAAACCTGGAGATAAGCTTCAACTCAATGTCTACAGAGTCATGTATCTGAAACAGGGTTTATGCTACCTCAAACCTGATCAGAGAGTTTCCAGAGAAAACACACACCTTGGACTTTAATTCATTTGCCTATTTTTTGTTTTGGTCAGAGTTGAGCTGAGCAGCACCAGACGGCAACACAACTTGGGAGGCCTTACAGTATTTTGGAACTTTGCTGCTTAAACAAAGCGGTACCAGAAAACACAAATCTGCCCAGTTAAGCCTACATTTTTTCAGTCTGGCAAATTCAAACACAACATACAAAATACTTCACTTGAGACCGACTCTTGAAAATAAAGACTCCTCAGAATTTTGTCTCAAGCATTTAAGAGTGACTATCCAGTGCTAATACATCCAACTGACAAACTGATGGCAGCAACAAAAATAAATTTAAAAAAATCTAAAATACTAAAAGCTAGGCAGTCTTTGAAAGGTTTCATTTCATTTGGAAAGCTGGAAGCAGCTATTATCTTCAAGCTACGTACATCACAAATATCCAACTTCTCCCCTCTTTTAGTATTTTGTTTCATGTTCCTGTTTATTAAGTCCACTTAGTTTTTTGTTGTAAATTTTTAAACTGCAGTACTTCTGATTTTTCCCTGAAGACTATCAAGAAGAGCAACTTTTTCAGAATCTTTAGTCTTCCTTGTAAAATTAAATAGAGAGGAAACTAAAGTATCTACCAGTCATCAAGTCTGTGCCTTCTCCTCCTTTTTGAAAATTCAAGGTGGTTTAATCTTATAGCCCCATAATTTTTTCTAATATTCCCACTAGTCATAGTCCCACCTACATCAGAGTTGCACACAGTATCTTTCAAGGAATTAGGTTCTCCACTCTTGCACTTGTTCCACAAGCTAGTGGAAATCCTTAGTGACTTATTTGCACATCTCACCTCAGAATTATGGAAACATTTGCAAAGTTTTAAGTACTTTACTTGAACAAACTTCAAAGTGCAACAGTAGCTGTTTCTAGTCTAAGACTTACCTTCCTTCATCTTTGTTTGCTAATTATTCAAGGATCTGAGCACTAAGTGCAGCCTCCAAGAAAATGATAGCATCTCTATCCAAAGACAGCACTGTCAGTTTCTCAGCCCTCTGCAGTGCTACAGGTTCTACCCCAGCTTTCCTATGAGCAACATGCTTCTATCAAACTTATCTTTTTCTCCAAACACACACCATAAATTAAGTTTAGGAAATGTAAGAAACTAATGGCGTATTAAGAAATGTGCTATGAGTATTGAAATTGAGAAGAAATCTAACCATATCCTAAGGGAAAAGCATTCATTACAGAACAAGGAAACACTTACTTCAATGGGAGTAGATTCAGGTACTTCACGTAAAATCACAATACAGCGATTCTGATTTGGCCTAACTTTTTCCCCTTTTTCATCCACTTGAACTAAAGGCAACGCTAGGAGAGAAGAGACAAGAATGTATTTTAGCTGTCAGCAATCATAATGGCTTTGCACACCAAAAGATGCTGTGGACACAGTTTTACAATGCAAGACTTCAAATATTTTTGGACATTAAGAAACAAGCAGATGAAGACTAAGAACACTTTCAAATATGTGAAACCAAGTAGACAAGTTCCTTATAATCTCCACACTCTTCCAGCCTAGCAAATCCCAAATCATTAGCTTTTTCTTCTGAAGCACACACTAAGTTCTTTTTTGGTTCTTAGCTTAATGGTAATATCCAGTAGCCTTTTCTGAGAAATTAATCATAGAAACACAGAATACCAGGTTGGACCTCAAAGATCATCTGGTGCAACCTTTTGTGGCAGAAGCACAGTCTAAACAGTATGGACCGGCACCCTGTCCAGCCAAATCTTCAAAGTATCCAGTGTTGGGGAATCCACTATGTCCCCAAAGAGATTATTCCAACAATTCAGAAATTCCAACAATGATTGTTCTCATTGTGGAAAATTTTCCTCATGTCCAATTGGAATCTTCCAAGAAGTAACTTGGACCCATTACCCGCCATCTTTACCATGCAACTCTTTGTAAAAACAGAAGTCTCCATGTTCTTTGCAGTCACCCTTCAATACTGGAACATGGTAACAAGGTCTCCCCTGCACATTCTTCTCAAGGCTGAACACACACAGTTTTCCTGGCCTTTCCTAATATGTCAGGCTACCCAACTTCTGGATCACCTTTGTGGCACTTCTCTGGGCCTTCTCTTATCCTCCAAATCTCTTTTGTACAGACAGGACCAAAACTGAATGCAGTATGCCAGGTGCGACCTGACAAACTCTGAGTGGGATAATGACTTCTTTCCCTCTTTTTGACGCAGCCCAGCATCCTGTTGTCTCTGCCACAGCAGCACTGTTTACTCACACTCAGTTTGTTGTCCAGCAGGACCTCTAGGTCCCTTTTACAGAGCTGCTCCCCAGCCAGGCAGATCCCAGCCTGTGCTGTACTCCTGAATTATGTTTTCCAAAACCTTACACTTGTTCTCAATGAACTTCTTGAAGTTCTTGTTAGCCCACGCTCCAAGCATATCCAGGTATTCTGCAGGGTGGTTCTCCCTTCTGAAGTACTTAAGCTCCCTGCTTAATTTAGCATCATTAAACTCCATCAGGGTACGCCTGATCCCATCACCCAGATCACTTATGAAGATATTAAACAGCACTGAGCCCAATATTGATCTCTGGGGGACTCCATTCATGATAGGTTGTCAGTAGGAAAAGAAGCTATTTACCACGACCCTCTTGGTGACACCTGTTCGCCAGTTTCCAGTCGTTGCATGGACCATTTGTCTGGACTGTAATGCATCTGTTTCTCTAGGAGAGGGCTGTGGGAATCCATAGTGAAAGCCTTGGAGAAACCTAGGTAGGCACTGTCCATCACTTGCCACACACATCAACCGAGCAAGTCACTTTGTCATAGAATGTGATCAAGTTTGTCAAGCACAATTTGCCCTTGGTGAATCTATGCTGACTTTTCTCAGTCAGGTGCTTCATTTGACCTGTGATAGTCCCCACAAGGATTTGTTACATAACTTTCCCAGGGAATGAAGTAAGACAGATGAGTATATAATTTCCTGTGTCCTCCTTAAAGCCCTTGTAACAGATGGGGGTAACATGAGCCTTCTACTCTTCTGGGACACCCCTCAACCTCCGTAATTTCACAGAGATTATGGAAAGTGGCCTCACAATTATGTCAGCCCTCTTTCTTAACAGCTACAGATGGATATTTGTCAGGGTCCATCAACATGCACAGGTCAAGCCCCACTGAAACAGTTCACACTGACTCTTCCTTCAGTGGTGGGTCTGTGTTTAGATCCACCCGGGCCAACCCTGTTCCCAAGGTCTGGGGTCCAACAGTGCTGGCAAGAGCAGATATGAAGAAAGCATTGAGAATCTGTCTTTTCAATGTTATTGGTGACTAATTCACCTCTCCTGCTTAACAGAGGGCTAGTATTTTCCTTCTGTCTCTGTTCATTGTTTACATACCTGAAGAACTCTCTCTCAAAATTTTTGACATCTCTGGCCAAAGTCAATTCCAGCTGAGCTTTTGCTTTTCTAACTGCATCTCTGCACACCCTGGCAATGGCCTTGTAGCTCTCAACAGGTATTCATCCACTTTTCCATCTCTGGTATGCCTCTCTCGGTTTTGAGCAGACTCAGAAGCACGAAGTTAAGGCGGTATCTTGATCCACCTACTTCTCTTACCTTTAAATGGGTTGAAATGGTTTTGTGCTTCCAGGAGAGAACTCCCAGCACTCATTAGGTTCTTTATCCTCCATGGAAACTTCTCACAGAATTCATCCCAAGTGTGCTCTAAGCAAGCTGCAGTTGGCTCTTCTAAAATCTAAAGCCTTAGTACCAACCCTCAGTGTACTCAGCTCGACCCCAAACCCCACAGCACTGTGAGCGCTGCAGCCAAGACTATCACTAAGAGAGATATCACAATGCAGGTTTTTCTTGGTTTCTGAGTTCTGAGTCCAGTAGTGCCTCATTCCTGGTAGGCACATTAACACTTGTATAGGGGAACAGTCCACTATACATTCCAGAAACTTGATGGATTATGTGAGCTGCTGTATTGTTCTTACAACAAATGTCTTGAATAGTTGAAGTCACCTGTAAGAACCAGGCTTGACTGACCCAAAACTTGCTTAAGTGACGCACTTGCTTTGTTGTCCTTATTGTCTTGATGTGCAGGTACTGTAAGATCCCCCTTGAAGACAACCCCTTCTGATCTTGACTCAGAGGTATTCCAGAGAGGTTGCATAATTGATGGAGTTGACTTCTATACCTTCAAAGTTCTCCCTAACAGAGTGTGACTCCCATCTCTTCTTCTCCACTTGTCTTTAGAAAACAGCCTAGAGACATCCATCTTGATCCTCCAGTTACATGAGTTGTCCCATCATGTCCCACAATTTAAACTCCCATTTTTTCTTATTTGTACAGATCATTATTCAATATTTGAAATATGAAGTACCTTTGATAAAACTACAGTCCTATAATTGTGATGGTCTAAACTGGAAGCTGCTTGGGTTGTTTAATGCTTTACAGACAAGTAATGGCATTTTACTGCAATACATTAAAAAAAGGAAGAGATTGAAAATTCAGATTAATAGTCCTACGGCAATAAATGAAATGCTTTCTAGCATTGAGGAACTTTTACTTACATCTCAGCACTTCAACAATCAAATCCATATCAGTACTGAGTTTCTTGACATGATCAAGGTTTGCTACTGTCATTATTGGCACATACTGATCACTGTCCATCTGTGATATAAGGTACATGTCACTGGCAAGATTTTCTCTGTTGGGAGAAAAAAATAAAAATGGGGAAGTGTCACAGATACAACGTTTTCCAATAAACTTGAGACAAAAACTCCTCACATAGTAGAAGGCAGATTCCTTCAGCATTTTCACTAACTAATTGAAATCATTGGCTTAAATAAAGCTTAAGTTTCTCAGCTTCAATTTGCAAAAAAACCCCAACAGTAAAGGTCATAAAAATTCACCTGACCTGTAATTGCTTGTAACTACTCTCACTTCAAATCAATCTATTTGTTAGTTTATGCTTTAGGTCCAGAAGTTCCATGTAGGCTTTAGGAGGTACATCAACACAATACTGGGAAATTTCTGTGCTACTTTCCCCAAATTCTCATTCTTTCCACTTAGTTTTAAGTGACAGCTGAGAAATACATCAACATATATCCCAAGTTAGGTACTGGATCTTGTTAGTTATCCTCCAGTTTGCTACATTTACATATATACATACCTAGATAAACAGAATTCCAGTGTCTTTTTCAGTAATTCTCGTAGATCTTCCTGACCTTCTGGCTGCAACTGTTCGGTTCCACCTAATAATTAAAAATACTTTGGATTAAAATGTAGTTCTGCTGTATTACACAACAGGTATTTTAATCAAGTCACCATGTCTATTACTGACTATGTAACTAGTAACAAATTTTCAGATTTATTCACCAACCACCAACACTGCATGGGAACACTTTATTTAACACAGAAAAGAGAAATCATGTCTGACTTCACTTATTAACCTCTGTTCTCCAAATACATAAAAATCTGAAGCATTTTTAGAAGAACAGCTACAAGCCCATCTCAGAGTAAATACTGAACTAAACAGTAGATCTGTCTTCCATTCTCAGGCAACTAATCTATTTCTATTTGACTAAACCCTGACTAGTAAGCAGCAAGTAAGCAATGCAATAGAGACACTCCACATTTCAGCCTTCACTTTGAATTACCAACACACTAATTCAGAAAAGAGTTTAGAACATAAGGTTATAAAATACCTGCAGATATCCAATCTGCTAACAACAGATGTGAATTGACAATCTTTTGGTTAAGAAGGTAAAATTAAATTTTTTCTTATACTTGGAAGTTTCAAGTCATCACACGGAAAAACTGAATTTCATGTTCATTTTAGTTTAAACCCAATTTACTAATGTCAGTAGAGGTTAAACTAATTAAAGATTGTAAGTTTAGTGTAGCTTTTAGAGATTTATAAAACATTTAATAACATGCTATTTTGGTAAATATATATGTAAATAAATTAGTTTTTTAAAAAGTATTTCACACCAACTATTTCCCTCTATACCCTTCCCTTCAGTAACTTTCATCTTTTTCTTCAGCTTTCCTTAACCATTCTTCTTCCTAAAACAACTTCTAATTTCCTCCCACCATGTTGCCCTTCAGATGTTCTACTCCAATGAATGTAATGCCAACCCCTAAGGAATACACATATCGTGCTCTAACCACTATTTCCCTTCCACATGTCCCCTTTCTTTGTTGTCTAAAACACAGCAAGGACCAAAATTATATGCATTTTAAAAAATATTTATTAAAAAAAACCACCAAGATTTCAGACTTGGGACCACCTGTGTCACTATTCATCAGGTGAAACAGATTCAAAGGGCTGCTCAGCTGCTCACAACACTACCTGACTCTTGTTACAAGTTAACTATGTTGAGCACATAAAGAACACGCTGACAAGTTTAACACTAAGCTGAAGAATGCTTTTTCCTTCTAGACTGTGAGGCATCATTAATAATATTTTTTTATTTGCCAGTTAGTTATTATTTAATATTCCCCAATAGCACCCTTAGGTAGAAGAGTAAAAGAGAACTTTCAGTTTTTAACCATAAGCAAGGATGATGCCACAACTGTGTCTGATTTCAGCTGTCTTAATTTTCAGCGATTAATGATGCTATACTGGTAATTTTAAATACGTGTTATAAAATCTTTTAAGTACAATGAGCACAGAACAGACCTCCCATGAATCTCAAGAAACATCCAGCACATTTTCTTCTTCCCATCCCTCATCTCAGTTCAAGTAGTAATCCTACATGCATCTTGCAGACCTTCTGTGCCTTTCAGTGAAATACAAGCATGGCTGAATCTCTATGCTAGTTTCCAGAAGCTTCTTAAAACATACCATCTGGTATAGACTACAGTTACTAACAGTTGCACTGAAAAAAAAAATCCTCAAAGTTCATTAGATAAGAATGCAAAGAAGTTAGACTAAAACGTTGCTTATTTTAGTATTTCAAGTACAAGACTGGTCTTTCCACACATTATCATTACTTGAGACACAAACTATATGTGCATCTCACCTCAGTACCTGACCCAACTTGAAACATGCAGCTTAGACAGGTAGATATCTAAATGTAAATGTCTACAGTAGAGATTTTCATTCAAAGCAATGTTTCAGAAAATACTCACTGACACTCAGAACATGAGATCGATTCTGTGCAGCACCTTTTAAGACTTGTACTCAAAACAAGAGGAGACTGATCTCCAAACATGTCTAAGTCTGATTGCAAAAGATACAGGATTTTCTAGGGTCTGTTTATGGCATACATATATTGAACACAAGTGGTGGAGTTTGGGATGCTTTCGAGCTTTTTTTTACGTGCTTACTGTTCAACTTGAAATACATATTTTTTGTGGGTTTTTGTGTTGTTTTGGTTTTTTGTTTGTTTGTTTGTTATGTTGGTTTTGTTTTTAATGAAGTCCAAGCAAATGCTAGCTTTCTCTTACCTGTCTGGGTGGTTTCATGCATAGACTCATACTCAGAATGATCGAGAGCCAAAGGGTTCATATCTGTCTGGTCTGACACCGAAACAGCTGGTGACGGCTCTGGCAGCTCTGTCAGCACTGCATTCTGATGCTTTTTGTCGCCATCACCATTGGCATCCAGTCCTGCAGCACAGAGGACAAATGTTTTTTTAAGTCACTGTAACTTCACAGTTACAACTAAATCTGAAATATAGTTGCTCACATATTTGCTTTAAATTTTTTTAACAGAAAACTAAAATTGAGGACATTCAGCAAAGAATTTTTCCTTTTGCTTGAATGACAGCCAGAAAATGTTATTCATACCTTCTTTACAACAATCTGGAGGTTGGTCAGGTATTTCTTCCCACGTTTTGCTCACGCTACCATCAGTAGCACCACTTGCTTCCAAGTGTAACATATGATTTCCCCACACCTTTGCATTAGGGTTTAACTCAGAAACCTTGGTTGACTCCTGCAAAAGGAAATCAATCATGCACTTTGTGGATGCACAGCACACATCTGTGTGTAGATGTGTACAGTTTCAAATAACAGTATCAGCATACAACTCAAGACTGTACTGTCATGTTTTTTCACATCTGAATACAGAAACTGAATTCCCATAATCATTTCAGGTACAAAACCACCTGAATTGTGCTGCACAGAATTTACTTCCCTGATTAAGAATCACCAGAAAAGGTTAGCCAAGCAGACCAAGCACCAAACATTTAAAAGACCTAGACTTCAGGCAGTTCTCTAATATGTCTACTTGATGCTGACTACATTGCTATTGTATCTGTTTCTGCAAAATAGCATTAAAAAAACAAACAAGAAAATACAAAAGTACAAGAGGTTTTCTTCTAAACTTATATTAGCATGTAACATTTTAAATGAAGCATTATGGAAAATTGAACGCAATAAGATGTGCATGACAACTTCTGTTATTACTTCAAGATGAAGAACAGAAAGGATGAATTCTGGATCCAGTTAAATCATCTCAAGCCATTCTCCTTTAACCTGGATTGGAAATGCACACATTTAATTATTATATATGGTTATATATAACCATCATATAAACGGCTATATCTGTGCTTCCGAGAGATTGCTCTCTGCAGTGCAAGCATCTACAGGACTTCATTGATAGGGACATGAGACAGTTTTCTCCTGTGTTGCTAATATTTGAGCAAAGTGCATTGAATTATTTCATACCAAGAACATATTTGGAATGTTTTAATATGATTATACTGAAAAGATCATTGTTCATGATAAGACACATTAAAAGAGCTTATTAAAAATTAGTTTTGTTAATCTACAGATGCTAGGAACATTACAGCATTTAAGACAGGCATTCCAAAACTCCATGAAGCTTTAAATCTTAAGCACATGTACTCAGAAAGTTATTATCACAATGCATAGAAAATACATCCACAATGTAAAAAGACCTAAAAAGTCTTGACTTAAGCATGTCTACTGAATGACAGAAAATACCTACAAAAAATGGAAGTGTTTGACATAACTGCTTGAATACTAAGCATTCAAAGATGACAGCAAGTTCCCTCAGTTTTCATTTTTGATATAAAAAAATGCCCCCAGGAGACAGCAAACACCCTCTAATACAATCCACTGCCCACACTGCAACTGCTGGGCAAGCTCAGAGCAGCTGCTCCAGCACAGTCCGTGAGGGGAACAATATCCAGCACTGGCTCTGCTCAGCAGGGAAGGAAAGGGAGCAGCAGCTGCTGCAGGTTGGCTTTCACAGACAGAATAAGGTTGCAAAGGACCACTGGAGGTCATCCAGTCCAACCTCCCTGCTCAAGCAGGGTCTCCCAGGGCATGTTACTCAGGACTGTGTCCAGATACCTTCCTCTGTTTCTTACCCTAAGAATCACGATCCAGTCCAGTTCATTCCCCTCACTTCTCCTGCAGCCACTCCTTTCTACAGCACTTCAGAGGATCACCCCCAGAAGTGTGCAAAAGATTTCCTAATTGCTAACAAACAAGAACTTCAGGAAACGCTCAAACATTTCTTTCTATACAAAGGTAAAAACACTATTAACAGTCTGAAATAAGCTTCCTTTCCACACACTGAAGTGCTTATCTCGAGTTCATCTGGAACTGAGAATCTGCAATAAAGGTAAGTTACCCAATGTTTGAACTTCCATAGAAAGTAAATAGAATCAAAAAGAAAAGAATATATCAAAGGAAAGGGAGCAGTCAGCTTCAGGACAAAATAATGTGATCTATTTAACTAAAGAAACCACAGTTTGACTTGGCTTAGTCAAACTTGTAACTTCAGTTTTAATCTTTAACATCAAGTCACTTATGCAGAATACTTACTAATTCGTCTTTATTTTGCCATCCCCAAGTACCAGAATTTTCTGGTGCTAGCAGCTGACATGGGCATCTTTCCACAGCACATGAAGCACCTGTTAAATCTTCAGGTTCATTCTGGAAGTTTTCACCAATTGTACAAAGTCTGTCATTCTTCAAGGTATTGTTAGAAACGGCATTATTCCATAAAAATCCCACCAGACATTCACCATTACCAGCAGGAATTGTCTCAGAAAACACCTGATTTGTCCAATCAGCATTGCCAGCCTGAAGACTGATGAGATGTGGCCACACTTCAATGTGAGGATTTTGTCTGTCCAGTTCATAGGGGTGCTGCTCCTGGTCACTCGATACATCTTCCATCAGATCTAACACGCACTGCTCACTGCCGCGCTGAAATCCTGCGGCACCAGGAGAGGCACTCTGTATTTCATAGGAAGGAGTAGCAGCGTATTTGTCTACCTGCTTTGGGTCAACACAAACTCCAAGCTCTTTGTTTGAGAAAATCTTGTGATCTGGCTGCATCTGTTCCCAGGTTGTGGTCAAGTCATTTGTTTGAGTATTTAATATATAACTGGTGTTATTCATTTCAGTAGTCTTGGCTTCTGCCTGCTTCAAATTCCCCCTGGTAACAGATTCTGGATTCCCAGCTGATACACTAAAACCAATGAGGTTCTCCTTTGAGTGAATGTTGACACTGTGTTTTACTTCACCATCCTGAAGATTACATTGATTTACATCACACATACTTTTTTCAGGAGTTTCTGATCTTTCTCCAGTAAAAGGCACAACAGAAACTTCCGTGTTCCTGACCTCTGGCTCTGGACTGGCACACTGATGTAACTCAGGCTCTTCCACTGGTTTGTTATGCACTTGAGAATATGGATTTTGACACAATGATGGTAAACAATTATGAGCTTTATGTAAGAGATTACTGGCATCTTCCAGTTTTTTAGTATCATCTTTTAATTCTACACTCTGGTACATACAACTGTCCATGGCTGCAGGTACAGTGGAGTCAGAGGGAACATTCTGACTGTGAGCCAAGCCTTCACTGCAATTGAACATGCCTTCATCACAATCAACAATGCTGGCATCCAAATTTAGTTTTACATTTTCTGCATTGTTATCAATGGACTCAATCAGGTGAACTTCAAATTTTGTCTGGTTTACAGATTCTACTACATCCTCAGTTATTTTGGCTGACTCAGTCCCTGGATTCCATTGATTTTCCACTGCATGGAAGGAACACACATACTGTTGTTCATCTGGTCTACAGTTCACATCCATTTTATTCATATCCTCACATTCCACAGACACAGAGGAGATGCTGGTTTTGTTATCCAAATTGGAGTATTTGCATATTTTACCTTTATTCCCTGGTGACCCTTGTGAAGCCTGACATT
Source organism: Pithys albifrons albifrons (assembly GCF_047495875.1). Lineage (NCBI taxonomy): Eukaryota > Metazoa > Chordata > Aves > Passeriformes > Thamnophilidae > Pithys > Pithys albifrons. Next base: position 11,403,045 of record NC_092464.1, read on the forward strand.
CTAGGCTGTTTTCCTTTAGGAACACATAATCTGTGCTTGGGTTACGTAGTTCGTGAGATGTCAAAGTGCCCTCACTTACCCACAGTCTAGTTCTGCTCAAGCTACCAGCTTCCTCAGTCAAGGCACCAGTGACACTCACACAGGCACCTTCCTCTGTGCCACCATGGTCTGCAGCTTCAGCCAATGTCTTGATTTCACTGCAGCCCTTAATCTGAGTTCCAAAATCAGAACTTTCCTCCAAGTTTTTGTGCGTCTCAATCATATTCAAAGCCTCACAGCCACACAACATTGTACCTGTGCATATCTCTCCATCTTTCAAAGATTCTTCCAAACTGATGTGATGTTCACTGCAGCCTGGTGAAAACATTTGGCTATCACTGTAAGTTCTTTCAAGTGTTTTATTTTCCATATTTGATTTTACTTCACTTTCTGGCTCTAGAAAGCAGACTTCTTCAGCAAGTTTATCTACATTGTCCATTTCACGTAACTCCAATGATAATTTTAAGTTACCCCTCATGTTCTCTGCCATCTGTTCAGTATTTATTTGCTCTACAACACTTGAGGGACTCCTACTTAAACCAAGTGGTACAGTATCAGAATGGTTACTTCCCTCAGTTTTTCCTGAATTCCCTACTCCAGTGTCTAATAATACACTGGAAACAGAATCACTGTGTTTCACCTTTTCTGAGTTAGCATTCCCAGCAGCATTCCCAGGGTTCATAGAATCACAAGCTGTATGGAGTGATTCCTTCCAACTGACAGCACTACCTATGGAATATACCTCCTCTTGCTGATTCTCAGGGATGATTTCACCAGATACTTCTGCTCTTAAGGCATCTGTTACTACATTGTGAGTATTTAACCCATGCACCTGACATCCGTCAGTCAGTATGTTATCAAAGGAAGGGATATCTATGCCACAATATTCATTAATATCCTTTCTCTCCGTGTTTGGCCTATCCTCTTTTTTATACTCAAACAGTTCTTTCTGTGAATTAGTTTCCACTTGTGCCAACTGCTGCATTGGAAATTCCCTCCCCGTGTCTAGAGGTCGTGCTATGCTGCACATTCCTTCATCAGTAACAGCAAAGTTATCTACGTCTGCTGCAGTCTCCTCATGCACAGTAGCTGGCACTTCTTCGTCCCCTTTCAGATCTTCAGCATCTACCACACAAATACTGTAAAACTCTCTGTCTTTTACATTTTGACTGTTGTCTACATCAAGATAGGAAAATGTTGGAGGCACCTCTTTATATGAACTTGAACCTTTCTGTAGGCTGACGCTCTTGCTGTCTTTAACATTTAATGTTGTTTCATTTTGCCTTGAATGGTCACACGTCACTGCATAATCCTCCACAAAATTTCTATTTAAGGAAATTTCACTCTGTAAGCCTTTGTCTAGGATGTCTGGTACATGTGAATTAGAAACATGATCAAATAAGCAATCCTCTTGTACAGCTACATTTTCATTATTAAAATTACTATTAATATTTTCTATACTGTTCATGTGCTGACAATTGCTATTAGATTTTTTAGGTGCTCTTTTGTTAATAACCCTGTCTTTCTTTTCTTCACTTTTCTGCAGATTTCCATATGTACCAGAGACTTTCAAGAGGTGACTAAAGGAATTAAAGAAGCTAAAAGGTCTGTCATACGTCCTCCTAGAGCTCTCATGGGGAGTATTCTCCATGCTTTTATATGATGGGTATTTTGCTTTTCTACCCCAAAAGCCAGATCTGGAATCTGATGCTGCGCAGTCATCACTACGAACATGTTCAATGCCGACTGTCACAGCTGCCCCGTTAACTGTCCTTCCCACTGTATGCAGATCCTGGCTTTCCACAGTTCCAAAAATTGAAGATAAAGTTTTACTTATCCTTGACTCTGGTGCTTCCTCTTCCACAGATTTTGGTAACAAGCTGGTTTTCTCCTCACTCGTGCCGTTACTCAATTCTTTACTGAAGCAGCAGCCCATGTTTAATGTCAGAGGGTCTTCTCATTGCAAATCACCTTCCTCTTACACTAAACTAACTTTCTATGGCTACTGAGGATACAAGCCAACACCCAACTGCCAAAAATAGCACACTTTAAAACCATGCAGAGGTTTCATATGTCATTGCCACTCAAAGCCCAAACCCCAGTTGCTGAGCAATGTTTCTGTATTTCATCATATGCACTGTAACATTCAAGTCAAATAATTCTAATGAGATTACAGTCTGTTTGCGTGTATTACCAAGTGTTATGAACTTCTACTGTTTAATGTCCTGAAGAGTATTATTCATCCAAATCACTAAAACATTTATACATCTTTCACAATGTCCATGTGTGCTGGAAACTACTTGCCTTCACATTTAATACACCTCCCACTTTCTATACAAGGATAAATGCATTCTGGCTTCACACGTTTAAATCTGATGTCCAGATCAAACACATTTTTGACCATTTTCTCCTTCTGCTCCCTTCCCCCAGAGCTGAACCTACACCACGATTACTTCTTTAGGAAAAACAGGCTAAAGATAGATAAGACCTCATGTATTCCATTGAGCAGTCACTGTACGTTATCAGAAGCTCATTCTATTCCAAGGCGCTTTTTTGGTTTGTTATCTGCATGAAAAAAACAGAATACATAATCCCTCAGTGACTTATGGCACTGGAAGGGGCCTCAAGATCATTTAAGTCACCTCATGGTACTGTAGTAGGATTAATTATAGTTAAGCTCCAAAAAATTTGTGTATTCTTTAAAAAAAAACCCTCAAAAATATTTAAAAAGTAATTTGTCTAAATGCTACTCCTTCCAAAAGTCTGTCTCCATGTTTTCATTGTTGCATATAAGCATACTTCCTTCTAACTCTATGACAACAAAAACATTTTTATACACATGTATTTATATACTGAAATATTTCTATTACTGTAAGTCCTTTTGGTTGCTGAAAAAAGTGATTGTGTTTCATCAAAAATAAAAACTCAGTAAAAAAGTTGGAAATGCCCAGCAATCTTTTTCTGATCTAAATGGAGTTGCTCTTATTTGCCTTTACATTACCTCACATCACTCAGACTGTCTCTCAAATTCATGCTGTTATTTCAGATTTGGACCCCATCCTTCAGAGCCAGCAGACTCTACAACTACAGCACCACCCTACTGTGTTACTTAAAAGATGCTTGAAAACACCAAAGAGTGTAAGACAAGACAGACCCTTGAACTCCATTTCAAATGTTCTTTCAGATGTACATTGAATTGAGTGCTACTTTTTCACTGGTTGTGCCCCTTAGAGCAACTAATACTCTACTAATTCTGACCATAAAAAAGAATTGCTTAATTGGCTAGAAAACACATCCCCTCCTCAGCAAGTCTGGTTTGAAATTGCAAAGTAAGAACAGAGGAAGACTATCCCTCTGCCCCTAGGTGATCCAATCCATGAAGCTTCAAAGTGCCTGTAGCTACACTGTTCCTAAGGATAGGAAGTTTGATGCATCATTGCTGCCATCTGCTGCATTTTTTTTAATTCTCCTGTGGGACAAAGTTATTCAACATGCTTGGATCCAGACTTAAAACTATGCCAAGTCACTCCTCTCTTTAGCATTCCCTGGAACCGAGAACAGGGAAAGGGGGAGGGAGTTACTTATAATAGTTTTTTTGAAGAAATGCCATGAGCAAACAATTTAACTGTTTTTAATGTCAGCTTAAAGTCACAGTAATACTTGCAAAGTTCACAACTATTCAGAAAACTCCCTCATCAGGTAAACAAATAGCAAGATTTTTCTCTCTGTGATTTAAGAAGTTGGGCTTTCTAGAGAGGAACTAAGTGTTGTTAAGAGACAGACCAGAGCAAAGTCCACTTTTCCAGTGCCTTAACAACCACTTCTGCTATCAGCTAACGGGGAGAAAATGGGTGAACCAGTTCAGGCAAGCAGAAATTTCTTCCAGTTTTCCCATACGCTTCTCATGTGCAAAGGCACATTTTGTTCTCATTTCTTTGGTTTTATCTAAGAGTTCCGGGGATAATTTCTATTTTTAAGCACCTTTCGTACACATTCATTAAGTCACATTCCTCAATACTGTTTACTGTGGGATCATGACTTGAAAAAATAACCCCAAATCAAACCAAAAAAAAAAAGAAAAAAAGAGAAAAAAAACAAAGAAAAAAAGAAGACAGCTACATGCATTTAAGCAGAAAATGCCACCTCTATTATGCTACATCATTTGAGGCTGCTTGTTTAACTTCCAAGACTCCCTAAGTCTTAAAAACCTTCTGGCTAAGCTAAACACTGCCACCTGACTTGAAAAGCACTTAACAGAGTTTGTGTTCTGCCACTTCAGAACCCAGCTCTGCTGGGGAAAGTGTTTTGTTTATTTTGGGGTTTTTTTCCCTTTATACATGCATATTTTAGCTCTGGTGTATTTCTCCTCTACTGAAAGCCTGAACAGGTTTTCCCTCTTCATGAAACTAAAGTGCTCTGAAGCAGCACTTTCATAACCTGAGCAATTACTTTTTTTTAATAGGTATTTAGTCCCATGTCCTGCACACACCTATGCAGAAGGCAAGAAGTCAACATGCTTATTAACAGGAATATACCTACCCATCTACTTTCATTCCTCCATGTACCTAGTTTTTGCAAAGCATAAGGATTTATTGCAGATATAGTCTTATATATCTAAATTTTAAAATATAACGTAAAATTAGAACAGCACAAGTCAAAATAATCTTTACAACCTTCTGATGTCTAACTTCCTTTATTCTTTTTCTGTAATAAAGTCATGCAATTATAACAAGCCCTGAAGAAGCAGTGATTGTGCTGCAGTCCTAGGCCATATCTGATGCCATGCCAATCATCAGTTATGGAAACAGAGAAGAGCAGCAACACAACAGATGTCACAATGTCATTACTCCAGGCTTTTGGAAACAGCTGGCCAAACTGCCTAACTTTCCCTCCAATATATTTCAGGGTTAATGGATAGCTAAGAGTTTAAATACATATTTTATAGATAAAAACAATTAAACATTAGCATTAGAAGTTATCTACAGGTGCAAAACCACTTAGCACTTATGGCCTAAATCTACAATACCATGAAAGAAAGAGCAAACATTGAACTGTATTGATCCTTCAAGATGCTGATACCACACATGTCCAGTTTAAGGTCTAATCCTCCCATTTCTTGTTTAAAGCTATTTATGATCTCTTGAATTATTAAATATCAGCTACTTGTTACACAAACTGCTACTTACCTCTTAACTGGCACATACTGGATGCAATACTGTGTACTGCCAGATGATTTGAGGGTTATATGCTGTAGTGAATTTTCACTGAACTGTTACACATGGTCCTATCCTAATCCTCAATTCCTTTTTATTCTGAATGGCTTGCAAAAGGATTTTTGAACAGCATAACCTAGCAGCCCTAAGCCCAAGACATCCTTTTGTTTAGGAAAAACATTTTTGGGAAGTACAATTAAGTGACATCTTTCAGGAATTTCTAGTTATTTTTCTTGTGCTCACAACAAACAATAGGATTGAATTTGTACTTACAGTACCTATAAGCATTGACAAAAACCAGTGTACCACACGGATTTGAATTCCCGTTAACAGAAACTCATGGCAGCACCTGATAAGTTTTCCACGAGGGAAAGAATGGATGATACTCATTGCAATCAGGCAGCAAGTTTAAACGGCCTCACTGTAATATCCTCCACTGAAACAGCCCAACATCTGCAGAACCTGCTGTCGCCTGAGGACAAGAATCCCTCCTACAGGTATTTCCAAATTTTCAGATCAGGTCTTCAATTCAGCCAATCAAGGAAAGAATACTCTTTGGTACTGGGAAGTGCTCTGAGAGGCTACATATTCAAATGTGAGCATGGCAGAGGAAGAGTTTAGGATCAACAAGCAGGGAAAAAGACTATGCACTCCTTTAGCACTAAAGGTTAGTTAAGTCCTGTCTGGCAAACACAGGTCATACAATATACTTCCACCGTGAGGTTTGGGTCTCAGCCTCAAAGTAACTTCTAACTTCTAGCAGCAAAGTGTTACTATCAAAAAGGAAACACAGAAGTGAGTTACAACAGAGTGAAACATTTATGAAACGGATCCAGCTTCACAAGAGCTTTCTCCAAAAGAGTACCTGTCAATCAGGATACAAAGAATCCACTGATAGATGTCACCTGAAGTAGTGACAAAGCCTACCTCTAGGTTAAAGAAGTTGAAAAAAATAGCATATTTAACTCTCAAATTTATCAAAGCTAAGAATCTGCCAGTATCCTCTAAACTCTGTATCTCCAATGTGTAAGTCTAAGCTCCTACTGACAAGAAATTTATGAGGATCCTCAAGCTGCCAACTTTGTCCAAATGACTTGTGTGCAAAACTACCACAATTCTGCAGTTAAATACTACTAAAATCAGCCAAGCTCAAGATTTATTGTTTGAAATCAACCATACAGGGCTTGTGATTGATCTACATTATGCATTAAAGAGCATATAGTTTTATAGCTACTTCAAGGCAGAAGAACAGACTTTGTCTTTCTCCCTGTGAGGTTAAGACTGAAAATTATTAGTAAACAAGCAACCTCCATATCTTTAACATCAGCAACAGTAGGAAACGACTTCTGAACTGTTCCATCACAACATCAAAACTTGAATTTTAATTTAGTCACTCCTGGCTACCTATTCAACATTACTCACAGCAGAACTTGTGTTCAGTTTTGTTCCTGCCAAACAACAGAATGACTTAAGTCATGACTGGAAACATTTATTTATTGTTAAAAGATAAAACAAAAAGTACTTTATGTAACCACTTTGGATTAAGACTAGAATACCAGTTATTCTTCACAATCTACAGAGGTGCATAAAATTTTCCTGTAGAAATTCCACAACTTTCCTCTTGAACTACCACAAAAGCTTTCAGACTTGGTGTATCAAGAGATCCTATTGAAACAGCAAAACCCAAGCAGCCAAAAAACAGATTTCAGCACTTTTCTTATAAAGTGTATTAAATAAGACTCCTAGAAATCTCTCTAGGTAACAGAGCAGTATGTCCCAGTACCAAATACACAATGAAGCAGGAATCATCACAGATGTGCACCCATGTCTTTATGCAGTCTAGTCCTCTGATCTCAAAATAATTAAGACACAAGAAACAGCAGGTGATTCTCACTTTACCTCAGGCATCTACTTGCTAAAGGCAATAGTCAGGATTCCAGAAGTTTTTCTCCTTTCTACCACCCTTATGGAAAGATCAAAGTGTCTTACTGATTTTAGTTTTCTGACTTCTTTCTGCACTCTGTGAAGTTTTTCTCCAACTACAACCATGTTCCTAAAACATGTGAGTGAGTCCTGAAGCACTGGCAAAATTAACTTATGTAAATATGGTGTTGCAGAAGAGACCATTTAAAAATGCCACTTTTAGCAGAATATATTGGCAATGATGCTCATACAACAGAATGACCTTCTGATGCTGTGCATATAAGAATATGATACTGGTACAACTTAAAAATTAATAAGCTACAGGTCTCATCTTTTTCAGATATAATATTCAGCCAAGGAAAAGCTTTAATCACAAAAGAATTAGTTATTTGAAATGTACCATTGTAGCACTATGGATACATTCCAAGATATCTAAGTTGCCATCAGACTCCTCTACAATAAGGAAGAGAGCAGTAAGGTCTTCTGAAATTGAAATAAACAGTTACTCTCTTTCTCCAAATACTAGAAAGGAACAGCAACTAAGATTTAGATATCAGTTACTATCAAGTTTTATAAAATACCTAGGATGTCAAATTAAGAGAGTCATCCACACAAAGACTAATCAAATTGCCTTTAATACCAGTTGAAAGGCACTGACAGTTCCAAGCTTTTGAAGCAAATCTGCAAGCACCTCTTACTCAAACTTACACACTGAGTACAAGAGGAGGGGGGGGGGAAGCAAATCACAAAAGCTCAACTTTCAGAAGTACAGCACAAAACCAGGTTGAATTTTTTCCTCTGTTGTGAAATAGTCAAAATTCCTATCTGAGAACTGTAAAAGAGCAGAAGAGAACTCAGAATAAAAGAAAAAAGATGGAGAGAACAAACAAAAAGTTCACCAGCTTGTTTAGCAAAGAAAAGCACAAATTTAGTGTGTTTCAAAATGCTCCTTAGTGTTGCTGCAAGGTAAGTTGAAGCAGGAAGCATCTGATGCTCAGCACAGCACAAGGAAAGTGCCTGGCAGAACTCACACTGAAACCAAACTCTTCAAGATGTCTCAAGAGGAAGCATTCCTCCCAACTAAGATGAAAATATGAATATATTTGAATACAAATCAAGCATTCAATCTTCTTGAAGATGTACGCAATATGTACTGCAACAGATACACACACGGTACAATCCACTGTATGATCTGCCAAAAGCATCCCATACTGTGACTTCCTGGATCCTGCACAGTAGCACAGAAACAGCAGCACGTGCCCTTTGGCAGAACTGACTGAGCGAAATTCCTGCTCCAGATTGCTATTTCCTATTTTTATGGGTTTGTACTTTTTTTCAGTTTCACAAACATACCACGTACATTTCCTGCATTTTCCTCACATTTTGATGTGTGAGCAAGATTGATAATACAATTCCTGCACAATCTAAAAAGCCCTGTACCTTACAACGAGTGCAAACTGCCATAACTTGTAGTTTATTTAAAAGCCCCACAGGGTGGAAGGAAAGTGAACTTGAGGCTCCTACCCAATATGGACAATTGGCCACCCCTGACAGATTTGTTCCAGCTGTTTAATGTTGCAATGCTGTCAGGCAACTGCCTTCTAAAATGTTCTGACCTACAATTTTGATTAAGACATAGTAAAAAATTGTTTCATACAACACTTATACCAGGGGAACATGTAATTATAATACTTACTAGATGAGAACTGTCCTTGACTTCTTGTACTTGCTGCACCTGCGGTTCAGCCACAACTTTAGTGTCCTGATCAGAAGTCATGAGCTGTCTGCTTTTTGGCTGCTCAGAGAGAACTTTACTGGTCACCTTTGTAAGCTGCAGAAATAGGAAGACAAAAGATTCTGTAAGTGGTTGTTGAAATTCCCAAGAACCCACAGCCATTTCAGACACGCTGTGCTGATTCAGACCAAAGGTCCAAAGAACTTCCACACAATACGGTCAGGATTATTCCAGACAAAACATTATGGCAGAAGATGAAGATACACTCAGCTCCCAGTCACTGGCGGCCTTGGAGGTGCAGATGAGCACTTGTCACAGCACTGGACAGGGAAATTCCACTGGGAAAGTTTCTCTTGGTTTTCACCTTAATTATTCAGACCAGATTTCAAACCATGACTTGGTACCAGCTGGCAGACCCCACTCACTAAGAAGCATTCGGTCACAAACCAACCTCTGTCTTGTAACTACTCTGGTCACTTTATCTTTGCAACATTCAAGAAGTGTGTTACAACAGTTCTGCTAGACTAGTAATGCTTAACCAGTTGTTCTGCTCTGTCATCCCAAAATGTCATTTTATTTGATTAGACAAGTAAAAAAACCAAGTAGACTTGAAAGTCTGGCAACTTTACTCTGAAATTTGATGCTACTATTTAATATTGTTATTTTTAAAAAAAGGTATTTAAAAAACAATAAAAGCTAATTTAAAGGATGGAGCCTCAAAGTAAATACTGGGGTGTAAAAACCAGGCTATTTTTTAATTTTTCTTTTCTACAGACATAATATGCTTTTTTAGTTTCTTATGCATATGGAAATTCCAGTACTGCATCTGCAACAGTGCATGAGATAAATTTATTGCCTTCAGGTTGGTGACATCAAACTCCACGCAATGTCCTCAAAAAAAAAAAAAAAAGATGTGCAGCACCTGGAAGTTAATAATATTGTTGTATTCTTTAGCAACATAATCTCCTTGTAGGCTACATTTACTCCAAAAGACTGAACTTAAGTATTTCTTTCAGTCCATGGCATTATGGCCTTCCATGGAATCTCCTTTACACTGTATTTTGAAATAGACAAAAGCAAAAGCCTCACACAACTGACTGAATACATTCCAAATTTTCAAGTAAAATTATGGCATTCACCTGTATTATGCAATAGATATTTTGCACAGTTGAAGAAACAAATATACTGACACCTCCAAGAGGATAAACCATTCAGCACAGGTGATCAGTTGCTTATCAGTTAATGCTATTCATGTAAAGTCTGTATGAAAAATATATTGTCAGAAGAAATACATACACTGTATCACTGTTATATCTCCCAAAGTTTCTTTTTCTAACACTCTGCCTCATATCTTAGAATACAAACTCTTTAAATAAGGAAGAAATGGCACAGACAAAAAAAACACACAAAAATTAAATTAAAAAAATTACACTATCATATACAGTGTTACACACACACAAATATACTCACAGTTTACATAGGAGAAAGTCTGGAATTCACTCAGGATGTTTGTATTTTATTAAAAAACCCCAAAATCATCCTCAGGGTGAAAGCAATTTTTCAAAAGCAGGTATCATATAGGCAAGACTCTGTATTGCTCAAAGTCATGCATGGGAAGATGTAGGCACATTAACACTGGGGAAAGTGTCTAAGTTTCTTGGAGAACACTTCTGTTAATATTCTTTAAAGAAATTTGGTTAAGACTTTCAAAATTATGGATTAATTTTTCTTTCTAAAAAGAGCAGAAGACTCATTTTGTGTCCGCTGTATACAACCTCCACTGCTGCTCACACTAACCTTGAGCACACACATTAGTCTGGATTCGCAAGCCAAGCTCTGCTTTACAGGAAGTCAATTGTGTTTCAGTCAACAATGATGTTACCTATTCAACATTTTGATCCCCAAAAATCAAGGCCAAGGTACTACTTTGCATCCTTCTGTCACCTGCTTATTTCACGTACTCCCATTCCCTTCTAGGACCAGCTTGACATGCTGCAATCTCTTCCATCTGCTGTTATACAGTATTAGCACCACAATCTTTTAAGTCTATGGATAAATGGAAGGCAAACAGCTGGGATCGTGTGAGTCCATCAAACAAGAATAAAGTTCCACTACACACACGTCCTTTAAAGCATTTGCTGACTGGCCCACAAGCACAAAATATTCAGCTAAATCATTAATTTCAGCTGAGGGCAGACAAGCTGTTGGCCAACTAGATAAAACACGACTGCAACGCGCACATTGCAACTTCAAATTTCTTGGGCAAGCCACCAGCAATTAGAGCAGCACATCCCTCCTGCTTTTCAGATGAGATTACGCAGGATGCTTATCACAGGCCAGGTCCAGATTGAAGCTCCAGGTAACTTTGTTTGCACTACTCAGACTAATAATCACATGCTCATTAGATATGCTGATTTGTTGTGATACACACCACACTAAAACCACTCACCTTGCAAACAAATTATTTTTAATAATTGCAATGTCCAACACATATATTTAAGTTCAATTTCAGTCATCAAGGAACAAAATGGTTCCTGAAACGAGGATATTAAAATTTGTTTAAAGAAGATACAACCTGCATTCCAAGTTCCATGACTTTAACATGGATCAGCTATTGCCTTTCTCGAGATGGGTAAGCCACCTGGAAAGATCCCAACCAAAGAAGATGCTTCCTTTGCAATTTTCTTCACTTACACATTACTCTGCTAAAAGTCCCCAGGACGACAAGTGCTCTGCTGCAAAATCCCATCACTTGAGATACACTTTAGCACACCCTCATGTGCAGGGCTGTTCAGGAAAGTTAAAGCCATCAACTTTTCTACTGTAGAGCTGCCACTTAGCAGACTCCTCAAGAACAAAACACACATGGCTACAGACTCTCATGACTATCATGTCAGAGAATACAGTGTTTGTGGATAAAGGCAGCGTTACTTCAGAGAGAGAAACAATAAAAATCACAGAATGTTAAAGGCTCTTCACAGGATATGTTTTAACATTGTTTTAGTATTGATATGTATCTTGATATAAAAACTTATTTACACAAACCACGATCAATAGCTGGTAGCTCTAAAAACTACAGGTAAGGATTGATGATTTGGAAGAGTTTATCCTCTTCTGATACCAGTTTAATAGCCAAATCAGTGACCAAGTTAAACAGGGCATTTTAATGCAGCAATAAAAATTATCATCCAACTGAAGAGTTAACTGGTCCATGACTTTAAAAGATACACCGAACTGCTGACTGGCAAACCGTATCTTTGCATAAATACATGTTGCTGCAATAAGCAGGAGACATTCAAGAGAAAAATGCAAGTTGGCAAACCCGTTTGGGATAGAGAGAGCACTACCTACAGCAGAACATTGAGCCATCAAAATCAGAGGGCAATTTTTTCATTCACAGAATAGTTTTTCAGTCAGAAGGGACCTTTTAAAGTTAATCTAGTCCAACTCCCCTGCAACGAGCAGATGTCTTCAACTAGATTAGATTGCTTAGAGCCCTGTCCCTCTTGACCTTGAATGTTTCCAGGGATGAGGCAACCACCACTCCTCTAGGCAATCCTCATTTTAAAAACCCTTAAAAATCGAATCTGAATTAACCCTCCTTCAGTTTAAAACCATTACCCCTTTTTCCTACCACTACATGCCCTGGTAAAAAGCCTCCTTCAAGTACAAGAAGGCTGCAATAAGGTCACCCTGGAGCCTTCTCTCTTCTAGGCAGAACAACCCCAACCCTTCCAGCCTTTCTTCATAGGAGGGGTGTTTAATCCCTTTAATTGCCTCAGTGGCCTCTGAGGTCTGTGCCCTTTGTGTGCCAAGGACTCCAGAGCTGGATGCATTACTCCAGGTGGGATCTCACCAGGGTGGAGCGAGGGGCAGAATCCCCTCTGTGGACATGCTGGTCACACTGCTAGAGATGCAGTCCAGGATATAGCTGACTCTCCAGGGGTACACACTGCAGGTTCACATCCAGCCCCTCATGCACCAGCACCCCAAAGTCCTCAGCAGGGCTGGTCTTAACCCCTTCATGCCCCAGCCTATGTCACTACTGGAAGTTGTCCCAGCCCAGATGCAGGACCTTGCCCTTGGCTTCACTGAACTTCATGAAGTTCCTGCAGGCCCACTAATTAAAGTTATTAAAAAAGAGACAAAGCCACAAGAAAAACCTCTAGAGACACACAATCTCTAAGTAAGCTGTTAAACAATATGTCTGCTCTGCAGCAAGGAGTTTCACAAAAATATCTGTCTTCCACAAATTATGTCTACACACAGTCTACAGAAGGGACAGCATTTTTAAGTACCCAGTTATAATTTTGTAATAGTATACATCATTTCAATTCTGTAAATGCATATAGTAAATCATTATGCTTCCTTCTGGCTTGCCATTTGGTCACAAGAGAGTAATGAATCAAGTTTAGCAACTTGAGAGTAACTCCATTCTTGGCATATCTAGAGACATTCAAATACTTATTTTCAACTACCTAATCCAAGAGAAACTGAATAGATTTTATTGAGACTTATCAAAAGCAGTTGGAATGTGGTTTGTAAGATGGCAAGACACAGAAGGTTAAAATACTGGTAAACATGTATTTCTTTAGAAACTGCATCAGCATTCAATCATGAAGTTCTTGCTGTCCCCAGAACTGTAATATACTGCTCAGTCTGCCAGACTAGTAATTGTAACAGAAAGGGGAAGAATGCCTTTATACAGTTGTTTTCTCATTAGTTGGACGGTGATGGGGCAAGTCAACCTTCACTTGTACACATCTGTCCCTGTGCATATCTGGTCAACGCTGGTTAACCTAAGGAGTTACAAAAATGTTCTCAGGAGGGACTGAGACCACCTGGCCAAGCAACACGGATATTTCAGCCTACTGGTTTCACTCTGCAACATCCACAATCATCTCCACAAATAAAAATATGTGGGTTTGTTTGGTTTGTGAGTGTTGTGAGGTTTTTTGTTGCTTTTTCATTTGTTTGGGGGTTTGAGTTTGTTGTTTGGGTTTTTTTTGGTTTTTTTTTTTAATTGAGAACATTGTTCTTTACTGGCAAATATTTTCAAAATTGTCTTGGTGTAAGAATTCCATCATTACAGAAGAGACCAGATACAAACCAGCAATGGCCCACAGGATGACTACACAGGTAAGTCCACACAACCACATGATCTCTCTCATCTGGGTGCCAAGCCAAGGAAAGCTGGAACTGCTCTCATCCAAAAGCCACATGTGTGTCTAAGTGTGATGCCAGCACCAGGATAACCTTTACACTGCATTTTAGTGCAGGCTGAGGTATCTCATAGTACTGGCAGAGTTAATGTTCAACTGTCTGAAGGTATTTACACACACTGCATCCACATGCACCACAACCTTGCCAACAGTTTGCAGACATCCATTTGATAGTTAACACAGCAAACAAAATCACTACTGCCCCCTGCCAACCTCCCAAAAACCTCCCTGGAGTGTAACCCCTGTTTGTCCTGCTTTCATTAGCAGTCATCTCTAATTTTTCTAATTCAAATTCAAAGCGTGCTTTTAGGCAATCTGCTTCTCTGTCTAGAGTTACTAGAGTATGAGTAGCAGCACGGGCTCTCTCAATCAAATCAGTCAGATAGATCTGTTATTTAAAAACATGCAAAACCCCAAACAATGCTCTAGGGCTGAGATCTTGCCTGCCAACTTTCAGCCCAGAGGAATCAGCCCTTAAAAAGAGATTTACAAATGCAAGTGCTGACAACTAACTTTCACCCTGCAAACAGCAACACCATAAAACAAAAAAGCTCACTGCAATAAAAGAACTTTTCACTGCTCTTCCAGCAAGCACAAACAAAAACAGATTTGAGTTTCACTTTGTGCAGAACTCTTCCTAGCAAATATTTTAGAAACATTAAACACAGATTAAATTAAACTTTTCACATGGCTAACACAGAAATATATTTCCAGTAATATGAGAAAGTCTGAAATGTTTTCCAAACAGAAGTGCACTGCTTAACTTAAGCCTCATAACAAACTTCTAGTGGCAGGCCAGAAATCCTCTCTCTACTGTAAGAGATAACATACTTTCCCACCATTTATCACACACTTGTGTACCAAAGAGGATCGAGACACCACAGCAGAAGTGATCAGAGACAGTTCTAGCACCTGCAGAAGACATCACATAGTTTATAGGAGAAATAAGAGATGCCTCTTCCAAAAATATGCAACAAATATATTAGCTTCTCTGTAAACAAAGTTTACCTTTACTTTATTAGTTTCATCAGGGTTCTGAGTACCCAAAGCATATGTAATATGTCAAGAGTTCATCACGTTATCAGTCCAGGTAAAGCCGCCAACTCAAACACAGGATATTTTATCGTTAGGCTTAAAGAGCATCATCAAGATAAACTCACAAAACCTAATCCTGAAAGGCTGCAAGTTTTCCTCTTAGTGTTAGAAGCACCAATACAAACTCTCAATTTTCACCAGGTGGCTGTTTTAGACTACTTTCAAAAAAAGATTTTGCTGTTAATGTAAGAGTTGAACCATCATCCTGCTGTGTGGGCCAAATGTTACCATTCTGTAGATGAATAACCCACCAAGCTGTATCTTGCTCACAGAGAAAGCCTGTGACAGAACTCAGGAGTTTCCATCTTTCCTTTCAAAGCAGGAAATCAGTTTCTTTATAGAGCAGATGTGACAAGCAATTTATCTTTCAAAGGATGGCATCATTTAAAATAAAATATACTGCAAAGCAGTTCTATTACCACAGTGGATAAAGTAGCTGGGAATGAGAACTCCAATAACTCCAAACGTGTCTCTGTTGATGGCGATCTCTGCAATCATCACTGCGCCTACATCAACTGTAAACTCTGCACTACACAACAGCAATTAAAAAGCTGACATGACATAAATATTTAGTCACAGCATGTGTCTGCAGAAGTCTTGAATGCACTACTATTAAAAATCATCACAGAGCTCTCAATTTGTTTAACTGCTAATTAGCTAAACAGTTGGGGGAAAAGTTGAAAATTCCCCTCTGGAGCTTGGTGTTTAGACCCAGACATTTATGCAAGTCTGTCAGATGAAGATTTCAAAATGTACATGTATCCAGTGTATGTGCCAGCACAGTGTCTGGAAAGTTAAGACTCCAAAAAACCTGAGAAAATTACCATCTGATTTATTTCAGTTTTCCTTCCTGCCAAGAAATTACTTATCCCCGGGCACCCCCCAGGCAGCACCCAGAACGTTGCAACTTCTGGGTTCTCAAAGAGGAACACAGACACAAGCACTGGGGACAAACTCACAACAGGACACTTGGCAGACTCAAGACATTTTAAAACACACAAGACACCCAGGTGTTAGCAAGAAATACCTTCGCAAGAACCTAAATTTTAACACTGTACTTTTTGAACATTTTGCAACAGAAAACATGAGCTCCAATCACCCAGAGCTGCTGCTGCATCTACTTCACGAATTTAGGTTTTCTTTAAAAACCAAAAAACCCACTTCTGCTGTTTTATAAGGTTGATAGCCTCCAAAATTGTTCTGCAATTCTATTAATTATCCCTTAAAATGTAGTGCTTTCTCTAAGAAAGGCTGAGATTTCAAGAGACAGTAAGCCTTGCTTTTTAAAGGGAACACTCCATTTCCTTAAAGATCTATGAAATGTATCTGCATGAGGCTTCACAGGCAATTCACAACTCCCACCATTTACTGATGAGCTTCCTAACTCACACACGGAGTCGTGCAATGAACAGCATGACAGAACTGATTAGTCTGCAAGTCCAGAAACTCAGATCATTACAGTAATTAGCTGTCCAAAAGATGCCAAGCAGTAAGTTACTAAACAAAGTGATAAAATACCAAAGGAACCTGATAGTGGTAAAATGATAAGGTCTCTGTACAGAGATATATGAACAACTCTTTCAGTCAAGAGCAAGAAAAACGGGAAGAGGGTAAAGTTACAGTCTTATTCATTCACGTAACCTCAAACAACAAGATCTGGACAGCACCAGAAGATAACAGGATGACCTCTACCAACCAACAATTGTGACTACCGTTTTTATGCCTAACCTTTTATGCACTGTATTTTAAATATAATGCTTAAAATATAAGGGAATCATTTCACTAGACTGAAAGGTCTCTCAGAATTTCTGCAGTACCTCCTGCACACGGAGAAGTTCCTATCTGATGTGCACTCAAGCATCACTCCAGAGACACACCAAAAACCCTGCACACACATCCCCCTCAGTAATGAAATGCACCAGATGTTTAGTAGTATAAAATGTAACAAAAATCTCACCATTTCAGAACACAAGGAATAAGGCACTGGGAAGAAATTTTTATGCCTGAGAAGGCTGTCATGTGCCTTTAAGACAAGTGTGATTGTGTCATGAGCAGTTTTCAGTTTGCTTATGGCTTGTTCTCAGTTTTCAGCACTCTCCTGACTGCAGACTGAAGCACATAACATTAAGAAACCCAACTCATTAATTTACAGGGGTTGCTTCATGTAGCACATCCATCACAAAGCCACAAGCTTGTTTTTCTCACTGTAGGTGGACTAACAGCACACACCCTGCAGGTTGTTCATAAAGATGTCTATTTAATTTCTATTATAACTATTGTGTCAGATAAGATATTTATCAGATGATGACTTCAAAAAGTACCACGCTGTTAATTAAAATAAATCTCTCAATTCTCCCAGTTGTGCATTTTCTGAGCAACACCTCAAATGCCAGAGTTAAGTTCTTAGCAGCTCAGCCAAACCCTGACAATTCTGAAATGAAAGGTGGAATGCTACCCTAAGACAGAGTATCTATGATCATAATTCTCCACAATCCCATTCTCCCTTGAAAAGCTGAATGTAGAATCACATGTTCTACATTCATTACCAAGGCCTACAAAAAGTAGGAAACATCTCATACTGAAAGAAAAAAGCCTTTAATTTATCTTAGGAAAGAGATCAGGAATTTGCCACTCAAGCAGCACATTAGGTAAGTACCTCAGAGTATAATGATTTTCCAGTAAAATACTCCATTACTTGCCCTCTCTTACATTCATGAGCTTTTGACTTCCAGCCCATCTCCCAGCTCTGGCATCACTTCTTACTTTTCCAGGACAGAAAACATCACCAGTAAAAACAGAATTTGAATAAATTTGGACAAGCCCCCTCTTTCCACAGTTTAAGAGAGAACTACAGGGCAGTTGCTTGCTCATGTACTTTAATTCTGGGATCACGAGAAGAGTAGTAGAGGAGAGAGGACCCCAAGCTGATGTCATTAATCCTCCTGCCCTGTTCTCTTGGAAACCAGCACAGCAGAGCACTGCAAACTGAGTGCTGCAGTTCTGAGTGGAACTTATGCTCAGGACCACGTCACTGCTGCTGCTGCTCTTGCCTGCGAAGCATCACAGGTAGTTCCTACAACAATCAGAAAAAAAATGGGGGATGCAAAGACGACAGTAACACACCTGCAGGGCTTTAACACGAGAAACCCCAGCAGATTGCCTGTACTAATATACAGAGTGAAAGGACAGCTCAGTGCAAACTACTGCTCTTCTGCACTGAAATAACCAGAAAACTAATTAAGCCTAAACACAGAGCAACAACGCTTTAGAAGTACCTACAGAAGGACAAACTTGGAGTTGGACCTCACACTCTGCACAGCATTTCGTATCTGCCTCTGCTTCCAAAGTGCACAGAATACATTTGTTAAATGAACCTAATCATACAGGCAGACTAACTCTTCATATAATCATCTAAAACTAGCCAGCCTAAATAATGGCTAAGTATATAAAAACCCTTTGGATTTATGCCTAACATGGGTTAAGGGAAACAGAAGAATGTGATGGAAGCTCACTCCTTCTGTAAGACTCTTTTTTTAATTAATACCTTTTAAAAACTGGTGAGGGTCTCATCACAGCACAGGCATCATGTATCATACTATCCCACTGCTCACATTGATTTCTTTTAACACTCCCATCCAGCTCCATTTACCTGTTACACTTGCCCAAGCTTTGAGGCAACAGCCTGAGCTTGCAGTGTCCACGTACTGGGATTCTGATCTGCAAATACAAGTCACAGCTGAGGTAATGCAAAGAAAAGTGTTGGTGTTTTTATTAGTATACTTAATTTTAACTGCTAAGATTGTTTACCTTCTACACAAATATTAATTCCAGATGCTCTGGGATGATCTTTGATAGAGTAATTGCATTTTCTCTGGAAGTCAAAGCCTCTCAACAACTTCAGAGATCTTTATGCCGACAAATTAGCTGGGAGATTATTCCAGGAATTTAAAGTAATACCAATATTTAATTTCAATTGCTGCTCACTGATGCAGAAATTAATTTTGTCTCAATGCAAATGTTAAATGTGAAATAATGAAAAGTATCACAAAAATCTGCTTCTCAATTTTAGCACCATCAGATACAAAACCTCCCTAAGTCCTCAACTATCTTCATCCATGTTGCTTGTTCACAGTAAGGTGACCTGAGTTAAGAATTGCAAATCACTTCTGTACACACAGAAAGCAGAAGAGCACGACAATTGATTAGGAACAGTAAATTCAATTGGAGAGAAAATTCAAGCTTGTCCTGGAGTAGACAGGGCAGGAGCAAAACCTGTTAGCACAAATGTCTATGGATTTCAAAAAATATTGTTCATTTTTGTACTATTTTTTAAATAGACATTTACAGAACACTACACAGTAACTTGAACTCTTGAACCCTGATTTATTTAAAATAGGCCTATATTGCTCTTTCCCACAGCCAACCAAGACACAACATTAAGAGATTAAAATGGCTATCAGAAAAAGCCACATGAAAGACTTCTCCAGTATTTTTTCCTGTGACCTGTACTTCTTCATTTTTGACACACATCTTATTTCCTGCAGATGAGTTTACTCTGGCACTCTGGATACCAAGTCCGTCTCATCCTATCGTGCCTTCTCTGAACTCATGCACATATGAGGAATTATTATGCAAAGATACTATCTTGCATAATAACAGATTTCCCTTGTTTCCCTTCCTTCCCCACATAACTTCCTGCCTCTCAAACCAAAGGTTTGTATTTGGGCTTTTTTTCTGCATTAGTTTTTCTTTAAAGTAGCTATTGAAGGGAAGTCAGAGACTAATGTTCCTATTCCTCTGCTGAAGGAAGTGACAATTAAGCTGCCAAGAGCCCACACAGAGCAGTGAAGTTTACAGAAACTTGCACTTTCACCAGGAGAGACAGTTTTCATTCTAAGACTGAAACTGATTCCTGACATGGAGTGAAAACTAAAGATACTGAACTTTGCTGGATAACACTCTCACCAGAATCTCAGTGTGCCAGGCTCACTCTAAGTGGACCTGTCATTTCATAAATAACAAAATAACTGCAAATTGTACAGTATTTTACTACCTGCTTCAAGTTTTTAAAGCCAAGATGCAGCAACTGATGGTCTATTTGACCTTTCCCAATTCTTCGAAGAAACTCTAAATCTCCAAATGATACAACACATCACAAAGGAGGTTTAGCACTTGCTTAAAGGGAACAAGTTAAATGTTGTGCATGAGGAGTGTCAGTTTAGCAATTCTGGGAACAACGAACTTCCTTGTTTCAATTACTGAATGTTCCTCCTTACGATTTACCAACACCAACTCCAAGTTTTCCGCATTCTTCACTGCACTCTGAACCATAGAGTGGCTGATGCACCCTCACAACGCTGCCTGTGACTCAAGGCAAAGGCAAAAGAAATAACTAACCCAACTCTGCAGGGCAGGATCTTATGAACATCATTGTCCTCAGAAAAATCCTGAAGTTGGCAGAAGGTGATGCAGTATTTTATGACAAAGCACAAGACTGAAAACATCACTGAAGCTATAAGGTTAATATCTAGTGCAGGTCCAAGGGTGAGGTTAGAAGTCCGATGTTCTTTAATGGGTCTTAATAGTCTTATCTTAGAATGTTGCTATTTGATTCCATGTTTCAAGTCTGCAATCAATGCTGTGCTTAAGCAAGAGGAGCTCAAAAGCTGCACTGGGAACTTCTAGCACATTTAATATTTTTAGTCCTTTGAAGTAAATATTATTTAAGACTCATACATAGCTACAAAGCCTATTTGCCAAGTTCTTTATTATGACGTTCTCAGACTACACAATAAACACCTAATTCAGCAAAGCAGAAATCTTACACCAAGGATCTCCAATTCAAATGCACACAGAACTAGAATTCTGGACAAGATTTGCAGCAAACCAATGGGACAGCCATTACAGTGCTCCTAGAATCCATCTCTGGTCACAATAGGCATGAGAAAAAGTGAGAGAAAAGGATCTACACAAAGTCCAGGTGAGAGGCCCATATATGTAATCAAATAAAATTATGCTAGTGATAAACAAAAGGGCACAGTCATAAGTTTTCTTCCATTATGAAGGTACACAACAATTCCTGACTACGCAAGGACTATTTCAATAAACAGTCATTCCAAAAACAAACAGGCGAGAATGGACTCTCCTCAGGCTCTGGGGTTCAGTTCTTTTTCAGACAAATTGAAAAGCATCCATTTACCCAGAATACATTAGTTTAAGTTCTGCAACTGCTCAGGACCAAATCTAAAGCGAAAGGAAACTATTTAGAGAAGAAGCGTCATTTAACTTTCAGATTTTGTATAACAAAAGGAAGGTAATGTTTTTGCCAATTATTATTTCATTAACCTCTTTGCCAAAAAGAGTTTAACCCAAATAATCCAGTCATTTTAGTATTACTTCCTCTTTCAAAAAAGGCCACCAACTTCCATTACAAGCTTCACCAAAACTAGAAGCAACTTTTGCTTAGTTTTAAAACACTGCATGAAAGACTATCACCCACTGGGTTCACGTTTGTTCACAGTTAGAGCACCCCACCTTCTTAAGAGTATCGTAATCAAAACTACAGGTAATTCAGGTTTTGACTCACTGTTAAAGGATGGACTGGTTCTGGTATTTTAGCTTGGATTAAATGTCAATAATTCTTCCTTGCAAGTCAAAATAACTGGGCACGGGCTCTCCTAAAAATTCCACTGATTCCTTGAATTCAGGCAGTTAAAATACACAATATTAACTAAGAAAATTACAATCATAAAAAATTAGTCTGTAAGCTATGGTGCAAGGTATGTTCATTAAAAAGGGTCCCTTCTTTACAGTACAAATCTTTTAGACACTTAATGAAGAATTGGACAAGAAGCTTTAAACAGGAGCAGGGACACAAAGCTAAAATTCTGGAGACATGCCAATGCAGACAACAGTATTTTGCCCAAATTGTTTGCCTTGCTGCTTGAAACAGCAACATGTTGACCATTTTCTGTCCCTATCTGTCAGGTGCCAACTACACTGAACAGGAAAAAAAACTGAGCTCAGACTGCAAATTCTGCACATATAGGAGGCTTAGCACTTAAAGTAACTGTGTCCCAGTGCATTCTTCACTTTTGCTCCACTTTGAATTCCCAGAACAAGAATCAGAAGCCAGCAGGATACATCCAAACATTTGAGCATAAGCCCTTAGCACTGGGCATGGAAAAGCAAGTTACTTTGGACATTGGCCTGTTGATTCATCAGTTCCTTGTTTGAACAACAGTCAGTCAGACTCAGTTGTGGAGCAACCTGTGACAGCATCACAACCTGTGAAAATACGCATATGGATACCAGCACTGACCGAAAACAAAACCATAAAAGCTGCCAAGAGACATCACTGCAAAACTTCTCAAGCATTTCATTAAATTTCTGCCAATTGAGATTTATCAAACAATTAATTTTTTTCTCAACATAGTTACTATTTAACTAATAGGTTTTTTTCAAGTTTCCCTGTCAGATCACTAGCATTCTATAATTATAAAATACTTGAAAATAGATTGCAGAGCATTAGGTTTGCCCCAACATGAATAAACACTTAAACAGAGTAACAAATCTACAATGTTTTAAGCAAGTTTGCAACTCCAGAACAAGACAGATGAAGTCTGCCTTACGAAAACCATTGATGAAGTATTAACATTCACCATTGTTGTTTATTTCCAGAAGACAGCAGGGAAAGACCAACATGAAGCTGAGGGAGGATTAATGCATCCAAAGGGAAAATACTGTTCAGTTACTTGCGCAAGAAGGCAAAAGAATCTAAAAGCAAAATTAGGCAATACAGTATTTAGACTTGCAAAAAGCTTTAGATAAAACTGCATGTTCTACAACTACATTGAATAATCAGTATATTCCTGAACAGGTCCTATGTGAACTACCAATAGCATCTGAAGGTGTAATTTCTAAAGCCTGTATTGCCAGTGTTTGTTTTCAATAACAAAAGTTATATGGCATTTTAGAAAGGAGTCTCTAACAGATGAAGCAGTTCTGTGTCTAATTCATCATAACCTACCATGGTAAACAGATTTCTGTACATTTCTATAGGCATCTGTTTCTACCTATACGCACAACAATCCAGAACTAAAAGTTCTGTACAGCTGCTATTACCTTAAATAAATGCACACTGAACTCGAGATGTCTGTGAGCTCTACATGGCCATAAAGGCAATCCAGTATAAACCTTTCCTGTAGGATCTACTCTCCGGGACACCAGCTCCTTATGTGCCAACAGCCTTATGTGAACAGCAAAGCTGCTGGAAGTGCAGAGGTGGCAATCCATTCAGCTTAGGAGCGACTGATTCCTTTTGTATTACATCATTCAACTACCCATTAAGGAGCTGGACTGACAGGATCCAGAATATGCAAAGCCCAGCCCTCCATGGTAAACGAAAGCGTTCAAAAAGATTAAGACTCAAAAAAATTGGTGATTCATCAGGGCGTCAAAACAGCATTTCCCCAATTCCCCGCAATGTTCTAGGCCAAGCAGGGAGCCACATATTAGTAACCTCTGTCAGACTTCCAATTTTGGAGTTAATTGTCGTTCCTGAAACACATACCCAGACACAAAATACCTGCAGCAGCAGCACACATCACAGAGCCAACACTGCCATGGCTCTCCTAATCACACAATTATGCTGCATTACAGTCACACCTAATTTAAGTACTCCAAAGTACATTTGCTGCCGGCAGGTATTACTCTGTATCACCCTCATTCAGAAAGGGTCTGTAACACACACAAGTGTGAAAGAACAATGATTTTATAAATCCTTGGCTCCATCACATCACTAAAACTTAAGAAATATTAGTTAGGAACCAATTAATAGAATAAATTTCTATCTTGCACTAC
This sequence comes from Pithys albifrons albifrons, assembly GCF_047495875.1. Lineage (NCBI taxonomy): Eukaryota > Metazoa > Chordata > Aves > Passeriformes > Thamnophilidae > Pithys > Pithys albifrons. The sequence continues at coordinate 11,427,134 of NC_092464.1, forward strand.
TTTTATGTAGATTAATTTAAATTAATGGATGAAACAGAAATAAGACTTCTAGTCTGCTGTTTCTAACAAGTTCCTCCAACCTACTGGTTTTAGACACATTTTTATCATGACCCAGTCAAAATCAGCATATCCTTAAAGAAACAGACTGTTGGAACAGCAATGGGTCTTCTTCAATTGCCGAGTATCTACAGCACCAAAATATTTTTGTTGACTAGGTGAGATCTCACTCACCGTATTTTATATTCAGAGAAAGTGCTTCAGAGTTACTCTATTTTTGTGTTTGTTTTAACACACTAACTTGTCTGAAGTTTGGCAGAGAGGAGTTAACGCACAGGAAAAGAGAGCTGTCCCAAAGCATTAGTTTGAAAAATGTTGTAAACACAGTAGTACCTGCTGTCTTTGATAAAGGATATCGCCAGTTCAGAGGGAAGAGGTTGTGTGCGTCTGAATCTTCTCTTTTTTGAGGGAACACAAACTTTCAAACAGCGCTAGTTTTACATTTTACACCACTTTTCCCACCCTAATTTAGTGACAGGCTCCTGTAGTGAAATCCACCCATCTAGATCTTGTTTTGTATGGACAAAAAGGATAGTATTAATTTCAGCATGTGCATGTCTTGCTTTAAGAACAATACTGCCCAAACACCTTTCCAAGGCCTTTACTACAAGAGTAGCTTTTACTCCCATCTTCTACACAGCCCTCCACACATCATTGCCTCTTTCAAAACTGCAGCAGGAGGGTTAATCTTCTTCTTTACAGCGTCCTGTTTTGTAACATCCTTTCCAGCTCATACCTGTGTGCCCATTCTGAACAGAGATACACGAGACTTCCAGGACCCCTGTTAGTTGAGTATCAGTGATTACACACAGCAAAAAAGTCAGCCCAAGATTATTTTCTACAGTTACGTCTAAGAGTTACACAAACTTGTCTAAAAATGTTGTTCTACTAGTAAAGGCTTAAAAGGAACAGAACACTTTTCAAACCACACTTTTTACAACGTCTCATGTCATCCAGCAGTTCCTCACAGATGCGTGTACATGCACACACACACACTCACACACACTCTCACAATCTCACTCCCAAAGCTTAATATTCTCCAGACTTGAAAATACGTTTCTTTTCTTTCTTCATCAGGTCTCTTTGCCTTTTCCTCTCTGCCAGTGATAGCCTTCCTGTCCCTGTTATTTGTGAGCTACCTCTGCAGCCACCTTCACACCACCAAGGCAAGAATGCTCTTCTTCAAGACTGATAAGGCCACGGCCTTCGCAAAACCTGCTCCTTCCAACACAGGCACTGGAAAAGGTAAGTCAAGTTCTCCATGTGCTTATTTGTGCACCTTACCTGTTAATTTACGAGAATGTGAATGCCTGATGAATATATACAGACACCATGGAATTAAACATTAATAGCGCTGAAGGTCCTAAAAGCCACCTAGTTTAAAAAAAACAAAACAAAACAATCAAACTGATGCAACACATCTACACCTAATTACTCTGCTTTTTATAACTCCTTTTTAGCTACCTTTCAGCTGTCACTTTAGATTTGTCATGCACTGTGGTCAGAAACATGCCTTTTCCGTGTCTAGCATGTGCATTTTGTGAAGTAATGTAATAAATATTTAACAAAGAGTTTATATTACCATGCCAATTAAGCTCTCAACTGATTTAAAGCCAAAGCCACTGCGAGATACGAGACTTAATATGAGACGCAGCAACAGATCTGCACAGAACATGCAGATTAGACAAACCTGACTGTATTTACTTTGCATTTCAGTAAATAAACCAAGTAGTTAATTCCACTCTAATCAAACAAAACATCACCACTAGAAACTACGTGGTTACTGCATGTCTCATATTAACAAAAAAATCTCAAACAAAATCCCAAAGCCCCCACAACCGTCTCCAGTTCCAGATCTTCCACCTTGGCCTTGTACTGAAGCAGATTTAGGTTCGAGTCACATACCCAGGCAATATATTTGGTATGTACCTCTCAGTCACTGGTACCGCTCTGTGTGTGCATCTGCACTACTGCAAGACATAAAAAGCCACCAAAGCAGCACACACTTGTGCTGACACCTTTATTCCCTTTGGGTATTCATGTTTAAACACTTACCAAAAAAAAAAAAATCAGAAAAAATTACAAGGCAAACAACTCAATCTAACCCAGCACACAGCATGTGCTTAAGGAACCAATCATACACTATGAACACATCAGTCAATTATTACAGAATATCTAAGTGGTCAAATGTTTTCTATTAATTCATTTTTGCAAAACTTTTCCTTCAGTTCCAATAAGAATTATTTTTTTCCCCAAAATGTAAAGCCAATTTAACACAAGGATAACTGTGGCTTCCATACAAGTAGTGTACACACAGAAATGACAATATGCATAGAAGAAAAAAATTTTCCATAGACATTATATCTAAAACACATACTTTTTTCTATACGTGATTTATCAGGCCTCACCCTTGTGTTCACCTTCCTTTCACTTCCCATAAAAATAACAGAAAAAAAGAAAATACCAATATTGTTCTAATAACGAGGGTGTTTAAGCTGATTAGCTTCATATCTCAAGAATTAACTTGAAGAAATGCTTACAAGTCAGCAGTGAGAAGTGAAAGTTCAACTGATAAAAACAGTTACCAAACCAGAATCAAAACCAAAGAGTTGTGAAATCCCAGCAAGCAAAAAAAAACCAACAAAAAAAACAACAAAAAACCAAACACTCTTTGACCTTTCAGAATTCATCCTACCTAAAAACCAGGTAAGTTTGACATGAAACTCAAATCACAAGACAGACCTTTCAACAGAGATCCCTAAAGCAGCACTTAAGGAAGATTCCTTCTCCAAATTTACTAAGGATTCAAACAGAGGCCAAAAAACTAGGCCAGTGACAAGACGCAGAATCGGAAGCCAGAATTCCCATGGTTTTACCCCAACAGTGACTCAAGTTTAGAGAGTGGTTTTGAACTCAGCTCTCTCTCTGTGGCCACAGGCAAGTCTTAACCACTTTGCCTCAATTCGCTCACCTGCAGAATAAAAATAATTATACTTATCTGCCATACAGGAATCTCACACAACAAACACTACTTGGCAAGGGCCCTTCTGTTTAAACGAGACAGAGCTACCAAGTACTAATTTTGAGCACCTGCACAGACTGAAACTGAGAGTGAACATAACTTGGACGAAGCAGCTACCGAAGGCCCAACAAGATCCGGGAGATAACACACGGTCTGTGCGGCGCCTGCTTCTGCAGGTGCTGCCGTGCAGTTCAGCTGCCCAGGACACACACAGCTCGCAGGGAAACTCAGCGCCGCCCGGGCCGATGGGCCGAGAGCAGCTCCAGAGGGTCCGGGCGGCCCATCCGCCCCGCACGGGCTCGGAGGAGGCTCCGAGCGGGTCCCGCCCGTCCCGCGGCACACGCGGCTCCCCCGCAGGGGCCCGGGGCAAAGCTCAGCCGCCGTGCCCGGGCCGGCGAGGCCGCAGTGCGGGAGCGGCCCCGCGGCCCGCCCGCCCTGCCCCCGCCAGCACCGCGGCCCCGCGCCGGGATCCTCCTCCCGCCGCCCGCCTCGCCCCCGGGAGCCGCCTCGGGTGGGAAGATGGCGGCTCCGGCCGCCTCCCCGGTGCGAGGGGGCGGCGGGTGTCGGTGTCGCTCCCGCCGCGGCCCCGCCATGCCCCGCGCCGAGAGACGCGGGCGCCGAACGGCCCCGGCGGGCGCCGCCGCCCCGGGGGCGCGGACCGGGCGGGCCCTCGCACTCACTCACCTGTCACCAACAGCCGCCGCCGCCCTCGGGCCGGGGCTCGGCGCGGGGGGCACGGGCGGGCACGGAGGGGAAGGGGGGGGCGGCTCCGCCGGCGCGGGGCCTCTCGCTGCTGCCGCGTTCCCGCTGGCGCCGGGGCCTCTCGCCGCCGCCGCCGCCGGGGCCTCGCCGCCGGATGCCGTGAGGAGGAGAGCGGAGCGCGGGGCGGGGCCGAGGGGGCGCGGGCGGCGGCAGCGCCGGGGGCGGGCGGGGCGGGGGCGGCGCGGGGGCGGCGGCGGCGGCTCCGGGCCCGAAACGTCTCCGAGCCGAGACTCAACCACCCGCTCGCATGAGAGACCCGCTTCCGGCTCCCGGCGGAAGTCCCGCCCCCGCCGGCGGAAGGGATTGGCCGGCGCCGCCGCCGCGCGGGGCGGGCGCGCGCCGGGCCGGGCGGTGCCGCCCTCTGATTGGCGGATCGGGGAGCGGGGTGGGGGGAGCCCGGCGCGCGCGCGCGCTCGCGCGGCGTGTGACGCGCGGAGCGGCGCGTGAGGCGGCTGACGTCACCCGCCGACGGGGGCGCGCGGGGGCGGGGCGGGGTGTCCTCGCGCACGCGCCGTAAGGCCCGCCGGGATCGGGCGGGAAGAGGAAAAGGGGACAGGGAAGGGAAGGGGCGAAGAGGAAAGGGAAAAGGAAGGTCAGGGCGTGTTTGGTGTTGGGAAAGTGGCGCCCTCCTTCCCGCCGCCCCCGGGTGGTGTGTGGGGCCGCAGGGACGGTGTGTGGGGCGGTAAGAGCGCGGCCGAGGCCGGGCCCTGGCAGGGGTTCCTTTTCCGTTCCCAGCGGGAGCGCTCATGTGTCTGCCCGAATTACAGACCCTCCCACAGCCGACAGGAGCTCTTGTGGAGTAACGCCGAGCAGTCGTGGCTCCAAAAGGAAGTGATAACGTAAATAGGATTTTAGAAGAATAGGGTTTCATGAAAGAGCCTTCTGTTACTTCGGGGTCATGAAAGCCTGCAGAGTGCTGTCTCAAAGAGAATGGCCTGATTTGGAAGGGTCCTCAAATTCACCTTGTTAAATTTCCCTGCCATGGGCAGGGACACCTTTCCACTGTCCCAGGTTGCTCCAAGCCTTTTCCAGCCTGGCCTGTGGCATTTCCAAGGCAGCCTGTGCCAGGGCCTCACTATACTCAATCTATTCATTATAGAGGAAGAGAAGGCAGAGGAAGCAAAGGGCTGAGGAACAGTCCTGACAGCCAAGGTCTTCATCTGAAAGGCAGGGTTGGTAGGCAGTGTCCAGGCAGTGCTTGTTTCTGACAGTGAGTTTCTCTCTGCTGCCCTGCAGCATGGCAAGCAAAGAAAAAGCTGGGAAGTAAAACACATTTTAAGGTGCTTCCTTCTAAGCTAGAGAATGCCAGGCTGGATTGAATAACATACATGGGAAGAAAAGGGAATGCAAACCAAGACAGGCACATGGGGGTGAGCACAGAATTTTCTGGTAGATGAGGGGCTCTTGCCAGAGGTAAAGTCTCTGTAGGACTTTTCTGTCTCTCTTGACTTCTCGGCCTCAGTTTACCAAGCTGGGGAATAGAGATCTTCAGTTATATAAAACTGCCATGAGTTCCACAAGATTTAGCAGTTGTTTAGTTTGACCAAAGACCAAACAAGTCTTGTCAAACAGTTCCAGTTATTCAGTACAGATGATCATTTGTTTTTTTATATAGTTGATTAGGCGAATGGAAAACCTGTGGTTTCTTCTCAAGACAAAAAAACCCAGTCTGGATAGGATCATCTTCCAGGACTGCTCCCAGTCTTCAGCTTGTCTTCTACTTACAGCATGGTACAACCACATCACCTCAATCAGTGAATAATTACCTGTACAATGCATTGCTGCCTATCTTTGTCTCAGAAGTTAATCCAGACAGGGCCCTCTGGATCCTGTTTTTAATCCTTATTGATAAGAGTAATTTGCCTGCCTTCCAGCTATCTGCTGGAGATTCCCATAGAGACAATATCAGCAATTATCTTAGAAGACCTAAGGACACCCAGGATTTGATGTTATTGTATTGTTAGAAGTCCCTGGCTAGCAGAACATCACAGTGCCTGGAATGAGCTCAGTCCTTATTGGACATGAAGCTTTGCTGTTTGTCCGAGGGAAGTTTTGTCTCAGTGTTCACTCTTGGGCAAACAACGGGGTGTTTTCCTTAGCAGGTTGTTCCAATTTCACAGAATTGTTATGAGGAAGAAACCCTGAGCGCAGGAAAATAGATAGGATAGAGCCTGATAGGAAAAGGAATAAAGCAGCTCTGAGTGTAGGAGTTCAGAAACACAGACAACTCTTATGGCAGTGCAGGAAGTGTGACTGATCTGTTAAGTAGTCACCACATAGCTGATATATAAACGCTTAAAAGTAAAACAGTGAAACAATTGCTCTTCCTAATTTTTTAAATTATTTTATAAAAGAATTCAATATAATTTCATTCTTTAATGCCAGACCATTTTTAAGTAGACTGCAGTTCTTCTCAAGAAAAGGAAAACAGAAAAGGTCTAATTTTAAGTTCTCAAAACAGAGCACTTATCCCTTTAGGAATAGAGTCTTCATGTCTCACTCAAGCCGTATCCCCATTCAAGACTTGGCCAGAAAACCAAACCCATCAGATAATAAAGAGACTGCACTGTATCATTCCTTCTGCCGACTTGGGGTTTATGATGGTGAGCTCATCATGAAGAAATGGGAGAGAGAAAATGGTGATTCCTGTCAAAGACCAGCATATGGGCACAGCCTCATCGTAGGCAGGACTTTTCTTTAATGGATAGTTTGATCTGTTTATTTTGGATTTTTTTTTCCTAACAGCTTATCTATGTTATGATAGAATAAGAATACTCTGACTCTAAATTGTTTCAAAGCCCAATGTTATAAAAGTGCCATATATTGATAGACATGTCAATATATATGTATTTGGTTTATGATTTTTATTTCCTTAAAATGTAGAATGGTTGAATAACAGTCAAAATCGTGCACTTTTTCTGGAAAGCAATAAGAGTTTTCTACTTGCTTGAGCCACTTGTAATTCTCAGTGTGGGGGATGTAGAACTTAATCTCTTAATGCTTTCATTTTTTAATGGCACACTGCTGAGATCAAAGAGGTTTGATGTTTTTCCTTGGTACGCTGGTAGCTGAGGAATGTGTGGCCAGATAGGAGTAAAATATTACAAATCAACAGTCGATGCTGTGTGGTAGTAGAAACTACTCCTTTTTCTTCTACATCTCAAACTCAGCAGTCTGGAGAGAGAATGCATCTCCGAAGGAACAATGTTCACGAACATTTGGACTGTTAGACCAGAAAAATCAAGCAAAAGTACACTAATTATTTTTTTCTTGATCTATGATCAAATAAATGTAGAAGGGACTATGTAAGTTACTTCTCAATATATTAGTGCTATATTCTTAAAATAATATTTTGTATTTTAGTCTGGAGAAGGAGGCTCGGGGAGACTTTTTTGCTCTCTACAACTACCTGACAGGCGGTTGTAGCCAGGTGGGGGTTGGTCTCTTCTGCCATGTCTCAAGGGAAAGGATGAGAGGAAATGGCCTTTGTTGTGCCAGGGGAAGTTCAGCCTAGATACTAGAAAAAAATTTCACTGAAAGAGTGGTCAGGAATTGCAGTAAATTGCCCAGGGAGGTGGTGGATTCACCATCTCGGAAGTGTTGCAGAGGTGGATGTAGCACTTGGGGACATGGTTCAGAAGGGTGATGATGGTGGTGCTGGGTTGACAGCTGGACTAGATGATCTTGGGGGGTTTCTTCCAGCCTTGGTGATTCTTTCATTCTGTGATGCTATACAGTTTTTAATTAGGATTCAGTGTTTGGGGGGGGGAGGGGAAGAAAAAAAAAAGTGAGGTAGTTGGTATATTTAAGAAGGTAACTCCATACGAAGAGGAACTGCAAATAGTGCAGCATTCCTGGAAGCTAAACCTAGAATGGAGCAGTCAGAAACTCAAACCTGCAAAAATCACTACATGTACTGGAATACTTGGGCTTTTACAGTCCTTATGTAATATTTCCTTCCTCACAAGAGCATAGAGGATTCATTCATTAAAGTTTGTGAAGCACTTGGGTGATGTGATAAAAACTTCCACTAACACAGGACTAGATTTCTGCGATGTAAAGAAGTTTTGGGCTACTTCTTTTTTTAGGTGTGTGGTTTTGTTTGTTTGGGGGTTTCCTTTATTTGTGCTTTTGTTTTGCTTGTTTGTTTATTTTTCCACTCCTTTAAACCACACTCTCTTAAAATACTCTATCCTGCAGATCTATGGGATAAGTCTTCATGAATTGCCAGGATTTAGTAATTGCTGACCTGGAACACTTGCCAAAACCCACAAACCACTCAGTACTTTGCAGTTTGTGAGACCTAATGAAGCCAAGTAATATTTTACAACTCCTGAAGCCACCACCCAGCTTTGCAGGGAGGGAGAGATTTTGAAAGGTAAGGTACTAAATGACTGTAGGCAGTGGGGTATTCCTGTTGTTAAACTTTAATAGAAACCTGCAATCAGTCTGCATTGCATGGATTTGATGAGTGGCTTTTTAAATATATATATCAGTATCTTTCATAAGTCACAAGTAAATATTTGACTGTCTGTGTAAAAGACAGTCTTTGTTCCAAGCAGATGACCACTCAGCAGTCAAGGTGGAGGAGATGAGAGGAAACTAAATACTGCTTCCAATGGGAGGGGAAACTAAGGGAGATAAGTGACCTGCCAAAAGATTATACAAGATATGCACATCTAAGTTTCAGCTCCATGTTGGATCCTATAGTTCAGTGAAATGTTCAGGCTTCTTTTGTAGCTAAGTGAAAGTTAATTATGAAGTAAACTGATAAAAGTCCATTATTAATCACATGGATTTATGATTTCTGTGACCCATGCATCTCTTAACTGTAGGAATGATCCAGGTTCAGATGAGGTAGGCAGACATATGTTGCAGTATAACTTTTTTTCGTGTTTAATTTTTAATGACATACCTTTCAGTTTCACAACTAAGTGCAGATATGTAATACAAAGTATTCAGTGTTGATAAAAACAGAGGTGATAATGTGGATCTGTTTCTTTTCTAGCTGGAGAATCGTTTATAACACAATGGCAAGGCTATCATGGGACAATTTCTTTCTGGTGCCCAGACGGCAGTGCTGAGTACCCACACATGTGACTGACAACATGAACATGTGCACTTTGTTCCTTTCTTGGATCAGCTGCTGTGTTTGGTATCAAGCCTTGTAAAGTGCTGGCATAGAACTAGTTCAGACAAACCCTCACTTAGCAGATTTCCCCCTCCAACCGTGTCCCTTCAGCAGGTTAGTCTGATTTCTTTAAGACATAAAGAGCATTTTAAAATAAGGCTGTAGAGGAGGTGCCAGCTGTTGTTAAACCTTGGGTTTCATTAGCACACTGTAAAAAAAGTCTAAGCTGTAGATTGTACCATAAATATTAAAACTGTTGTTAACAGTAGCTGATTAGAAACTTTCAGGAGATATTAACAGTAATAATTACTGTTAATTGAGCAAAATCACAAATCTGAAAATTACCATTCAGTTTCAAGGACTTTGCACTGTCATCAAACTGAGTAGTAGGGAGAGCTGACTGTATGTAGCAGGTCTGCAGCAGAGCAAGGACGTGTAACCAGATCTTGCACATTCCAGGTTTGAGCAATATCCTGCCTTCAATTTATTTATTTTTCATCTGTGACGTATTTGTTTCTGTAGCTTGAACCCATTTTTAAAAGCTAATTAAACCTTGTTGAGAAATCATGTAATTTGTGGCTAAGAATTTTCTGAAGGGATCTGGAATCAACTCTAAATTTCTTAGCAGTGAGGGTGTTGGCAATTTTCTACCTTTCTACTTATTTTCATGATTCTATCACTATTGTTTCTGAACACTTCCCAACAGTCTTTAAATATCTTTACAACCACTGTGTGAAGTATGAGTGTATTTATCAACAGGTGGCAAACTAAGGCATGAAGATATTTGAGCTCAGTATTGTAACTGGTCCTGTGCAAAAGTTGTGTCTGCTCTGAAAAATTATTATACTTTTGTATTTCTGTCCTCCTGAACAGTATACTAAGATTTTGAGGGGATCATAAATATATTTTTTTTTGCCCAACCTTCCCATTTCAAACATGATTAACTGTCTTTCCTGCTCTTCTCCTCACAGACTATAAAAAGATTTTCTGTTTCTATCTGTCTGTTTTTGTGTTTGGATGTAATTTTAATTCTCTCATTCTCTATTCCTCACATCTGTGAGGAAAATTATGTGAAAATTTCAGGTCCCTAATGAATGAGTTGCAAAGCTATGAATATTGAATGTTTCTAATTATAAAAGGAATTTATTGGATTAGGCATAACATTGAGCTGGCATAAAAAGTTGTTTTACTGTGAGTTTTACCTGTACATGCACATATATTTCAAGATATATTTTTTGAAGAGACTATAGGCCCATTAGCCTCTGCCTCCCCTCTGATAAACCAACTCCAAATTTCTTAGAATTCTAAGGAAAAGGGCAAAAACCAGCCAGCAGAGCTGGTTGTGTCTGGACTCTGTTTTAAGAAGATCCCTACCCTTGTCACTTATGGTGGAGGGTCAGAGTGGCCTTATGTCTTGCACTTGATTGGCTGTGCTTGTAAATATTCTGGAATTGCCATGCATCATAATTACCTGGGGCTCATCTCTGGTAAAGAAACTTCTGCTACCCTGTCTGTAATTTACAGACACAGTATAACATGTAGGCGCTCTAATTGGGTTCTTTGATGTGTCTCTTGCTCTGCCAAAGCAGGCAGACCCTCAGAGAAAGAAGCAAGGTTTCCACAAGAAAAGACCATTAGCTGCTGATATTTTGTAAAGTCATGTCTGATTGTTCTTTGAATCTCTTCCCCTCAGCTGGAGAAGATCATTACTCTCTAGAGGCCTGTAAAAATTACCTGATACTGCTGAATCCTAGAAATTGTTAAGATGATCTATTCAATGCAGCCTTATGACTCCTCTTCCCTCTTGCAGAGCCCTTTTCCATGTCATGAAGATTGATTTCTGGTTTTCATCCAGCAGACACACTCCTGTAAGAGGGGTGGTTTTCACACCTGTTGTTTTCTAATACTTAGAAAGATAATGCAGTTAAATTTATTTGAGAAGTCACAATGCTTTCTTCTCAGTTCATGCTACAGCTTGTGGTCTTGGCATCTCAAACATGCTCCTTGATCCTCGGGATATCTTTTCGGGGAAGCATTTTCCTATATAAACTACTGTTACTCTCATGAAAATTTCTGATTGATATGTTTCCTCGATTGCCACAGAGTCTCCTGTGGAGACTGCTGGCTGCTTAAACGCTCTCAAAGAGAGCTCTTGCTGAACCAATTATCTGTAAGGAGACAAGGGGTTAGAGTTTATTCCTCCTGTCTTCCAGTGCTTCCTTCACTCATCTGCGATGCCAACATCAGCACCTGCTCTCTCCACTTCCAATTTATGATGGCAACACTTAATGGCAGCTGATTTACTTGAAAACTTGCTATCTTTCTTCCAATCTGGAAGTTTCCCTCTTCCTAAGATCTTGTGAGTTTTTTTCTATCATATTGGATGGGTCCTATCTTTAATCCATGCCTTACTAATCCATGCCCTGCTAAGTACATGTAAATGGCTCCAAGCAGGCAGAAAGGAGTGTTCACTGTTTGATTAGTATCTGTAGCTCTTGCCTGAATAATGGAATCATTGAGGATGAGAAATGCAGGTTTTTAACTCATCCACAGATTGAGCAGGGCCAAGCACTTGTTGGCTGAAGCTACAGAGTGCCCCGGCTGCCCTAACAGCTGTTGCTGGCCATGAAACAAGGATGAGATGAAAGTACAGCTTTCTGGGTGTACCAGATGGGGAGCTGTGGCCACCCCTGAGTGGATCATGTCTGCCAGACTTTGGGAGAGGAATGACCTGTAAAAGGAGTAGAGGAAACACACATGAATTGTGACTAGAGGTGTCTCATTGTGAGCTGCTGACATGTATGTTAGACATCTAAACATATGCTTGGGTCACTGTAAATCCCCAAGCACCTCACGGTACACATAAAGACAGTATCATTTATGCAGAGTTTTTGTGCAATCTCAGTTCTAACTTCCCCTTGAATGTAAGAGAGGAAACACTAAGCTGTTTCAGAAGGAAAAGAAAAAGCAGTTTATACTATAGAAAGTCTGAATAGCAAACTCCAGCTGACTGTTTACTAAGCTAAATGCAACATGGAAAATTCAGTGTGTCAGGGAAATAACATAGTTTTCTCTCCTGGTGGCAGACAGCCATGGTTGTTGTTATTGGCATGGTCAGATAACTTTGGACATAATGTTCATCCTTCTGATATTACTATAGATGGATAAAATGACCGTGAGAACTACACAATACTGAAAAATACACATTTATACTGGTTTTTCTCCCCTCAGTACAGGGAGGTCAGTTCTGAGCTGGGCCTGTGGGGCTGGGAGTGTATCTGGAAGCTTCTGTGAAATGTGTGAGTGGTTCAGTGTTTACTGGACAAATACACATGTTAGAAAGTTCCCTGCATCCCTGCCAGGCTGCCTGGTACGGGCCGGTTCCTGGCAGGGAAAAGATGAGCCCACATGAGAGAAATGCAATATGACCGACCCATCTTAGAGATATTTTCTTTACAACCAGCTTTCTGGCACAAAACAAAACTGTTTCTCTCCAAACTTCTGTGCCTCTCCTGTGTATGAAGAGAGGAGAGCTCTGAGAGCACAGCTGTGGAATCTGAATAGGAGATAACATTGCAAATGTGTGTAGTGTATGTCTAAACCCTGATTTTCAATACACAATGATTTAAAAAAAAAAAGCCTAGTGCTGCCTGTGATGCCTTTTGCACTTTTATTGCCTCTTCTCCTAAATGTTGCACAGCAGCAGCACATTTTGGTGTCTGATATAATATGGGTAATAACTTGCAGTCATAAGTTTCTGATTTTCATCAAATGGAGTACTAAGTAGAGAGTATCCTGCAGAGATAATGCGAATTATTTTTTAAAATGAATGGTAAAAGTGATCTTGTATCTGATGAAGTGTGCCCATGGATTCTGTGAAGTGAATTGTGTGGCAGATAGAGGTGAGTTGGCATAGTACAGATGGGATAATGGTGGGGAATGTCCCAAGACTTACAGCAGGAGTGATGGTCCCAGAAAATCCAGAGGAAGTCCTGCTGAGAGGCCAATAGGAAGCCTACATGTTGGCACATGGTCCAGCCTGGAGGCTGCATCACATGTAGGGAAATAAGAGGAATGGAGGAAAAATGGATGAATGTGACCTGCCTCGCTTCAGAGACCACCAGGGAAAGAAAGGCCTGGTATGTCCCTGCTGATAGCCCAGCACTGAGCTTGTGAGAGACACCTGAACCAATGGCACGTAAGTAGATGGAAGTTATAAATATGAAAAGGAATCTTAAATAGGATTACATAGAAACTTAAAATTACATAAAGTGTAATCCTTCTACTAAGAAACATAAGTCACGTTGAGAAACAGGAAGGGGGAAAAGAGAAATGAAGCATGTGGTCTTTAGTTGTTTTGGTTTTTGTAATTGAAAAGCATATTATTTTAAAAAATAAACAGAGTAGATAAAAAATATTTTGCTTCTCCTGACTTTCTGACTGTTACCTCTTTTGCTTGTCAATTTTCTCTCTTCCTGGCATCTTGTTTTATAATTAAATTGTAAGCTCTTCAGGGCAGCAGCTAAATTCAGATATGGAGCAGTAAACACCCTGCAGCAATAAATACTTACCCTGATTGGCACCACTGAGCAATATAAACACTATGTAAAGAGAAAGTCTGAGGTGCTGAGTCCTGGAAAAACACCATTCCTTTCCAGTGGCTTGCATTATAGTTGAATTAATTCTAATAGTACACAAAACTATGTAAGTGCATTGGGTAAAGGCAGACGAGATATTCCTTGGAGGTATGGAAAGTCATGAAGAGGAAAAATGCTCTGGGGAGAAGCTGATCTGGAGCTTGGAGCCAAACTTCCCACTCTGGGAAAGAAAAAAATTGATAGAGTCCTCCTCTTATGTGACATTCAGGGAGGATTAAATGTCTATGCATGAGACAGATCCAAACTCCCATCATAGGCAGGAAACCTGGAGAGTTATCCTGCTGCTTCAGTTGCCCGCAGATATTTTTCTAGTCTTTTGAGATGTCCTATAATAGGCCCCAACTTTCAGCTGTCACTTTGGAGGGAGAAAGGTCATGTTTAATATTTGGCAATTCTGTGTAAATGTCTTGGATACCACAGTCAAAGCTGGCACTAGACATCTAAATTTAGCTGATTTGTGTGCCAAGAGATCTTTTTTAGGGTGATGGGGGCAGATCTCTGGAGTCCACTTACTGTAACAAAGGCTGGACATCCAATTCATATGTGGACACATCCCAGGTCTCTTAATCTGCAAGAGGAATATTGTCTTTTAAGATGTGTGCCAAGACAAGACTTAGCTTAGTGTCCTTTAAGATAAGATATAAAAAATTGATTGATGCTACCCTTATGAAAGTGCTTTAATGTGTTTTTAAGAAACAGGTCTTAAAATGAAGCTGAAGTTGCATGTGAGAACGTAGGCTCAGATCTACTCTGAGCAAACTGTGCCCCCCCCCGTGTTGCTGAATAAAGCCCACACACATCGCAGGGACACCTCAGGTGCCTCAGCACCAGGAGTGTCTGGCGATGCTGGTGCACCAGGAGTGCCGAGAGACTGGGCAGAGTAAGCTCAAGTGGAGAACCACTGGCCTTTCACTGTGCACTGGCTTGTGCACAAGGCTGTACAGAGAATACATTTTAGGTGTTACTCAAAATACAGACAGAAAGCCAGAGTGCAGAGAGAGGTCAAAGATGACATTGGCCCTCTGAGACAAGGCTAAGGTCTTCTGCAGTTTGACTTAATACCTCAAAGTAAGAGATTTCATTTTCATGTGTGATATTATATATCAAAACCTGGTATTTGGTTAGTACCCAAAAGTTGTTGGTGTTTCTAGATATGGGCAAATGGAGAAAATAAACAGTCCTTGAGCACACAGGACCCCAGCATGAGGTCTAATCAGACAGAGAAAATGAGAAGGGTATTTAATGTCACAGGTATTTTGCCTAAGTGTAGGAACAAGACAGATGGACTGTCTCTATGTTCCCAGATGTTCTTAAAGAGAGCAGGAACTGACTACAACTAAGAGGTTTTATCTGAAAGTCAGTACCAGTATGTTTTTTCACCTCATATAAACAAAGAAAAAGAAGGGTTTGTTCTGCTTCACTGGAGCAAAAAAACAACAACAATACAATAGACTTCCATTCAGGCACACAAATAGCAACTGTCCTGTGACTTCTCTATTTAAATGGGTATCCATGGTGAGATCTGCCTAGCTTTCGTTAGATGGCTGTGGAACGGTGCTGTGGTTCACACTGCAGACAGGAAGGAAAAGGCAGCTGAAAAACTCCCCTTACAATGAATGAATGAAGAAATACAGCAAGATATCAAGTGTCTGTTTCATCACACTTCAAAAAATGATGCCTGTGTTCTCCACCACTGCTTTACTGCCCCTTCATACTGCTTTTCTAGGCCTATTCCAATTAAATGCTAGTCTGTACTTGTAGGCACCACCCTGACCAACAGATGGTACATAAATAGGTGTAAAAACTGCAGCATTACAAGGGGCATCTTTCCCAGGCTGCATTTTGTGTTTGCTTTCTTCTTTCGGTGTTGGTAGCAGGGATAAGTAATCTGCTCTGTGATACACGAGTCGGGGTCAGACCCCTCCAGGGTCTTGCCTGGCTCAGAGCACACAAGGATGACCCAATGCTGTAGGTACAGATGTCTGCTGTGCAAATGGTTGTTAGCAGAAAACCGAAAAGAGAAGCTTGGACAAGATTGCTGGACTTCTTGAACCACCTATTTTCTGGGCAGAATGGAAGACCTATCTAAAATTAAGATACTACTGATATGTCATCAAGGCTATTTATATCAGGGATCAGTAAAATGAAGGTGAAAATCAGCTACAGGAGTCTTAGCTAATGAATGATGACTTCCTGGTGTTGCAATAATTATTACAATTGATGAGAACAAAGATCAGCTGTTTTGCTAAATACAAGCTTTGAAAAATAGTGCTTTTTTACCCCAAAATAAGCCAAAATTGAGTTAAGGAGTGAAATATAAAAATATGACCCTTGGGTTGTTATATTCTGCATTAAAATTTATATTCTGCATTGAAATACTGATGGTTCACAGTTTTGAGATCTTAGCTGTACATGTATCAGCTGAAAAGTGTCATATATCATTTAAAAGTGTTATATTCTGGTAGTAAGTTGAATTTAAAAATCCTCTTATAGATCATAACATTAACAGTAAAATTATTAGCAATGCTAATGCTGATACAAATTGGAAGAGATTGATACACCAGTGATAATGCACTGAACTTGAATTCATCTAAACTTGTAGAAAAGCTGTCCTTGACTTTAAGTGAGACCTAGATCTGACCTATACAATTTTAAAAGGTTATGCCTACGTGCTAAAAATTGAAAATATTAATAAAAATGAAGTCTCTCATTGCTGTCATCAAGGCAAAGCTCCAGAAGCTTTTGTATATACCTTCTACCATTCCTCATTGTATTTTGCTTCCATGTGAAGACTGGAAGTGGATTGATCAGGCAGCATTTGGTTTACTCAAACCAAATCAAGAGTTAGATGCTAACTCCACCTGCTACCAATACAGCAGCCACTAAAATGTGAAAGCACAGTTAAAAAGAGACTTATTTTAAAAGTGTTTTCCTGAGAAATCCATCCTGATTTTCAAATCAGACTTTTGCTGTCTTCCCTAAACCAACCAAATGTTACAAAATCTGGGAATGCAGCTAAGGAATCCTGGCAACCGCCTAGTGCAGAATGGTTGTCTCACATACTTTTACTGCTTGGCTGTTGGGGCATGCCAGGTTAGATGCTTGTGGTGTGCTGTGGTCCTCACTGCTTTTCACGTCTGTAATCTGGGTGCTCAGTATGGTCTCCAGGGACAGGCTGCCCATTTATTTGTGGAGCAAGTATGGGGAAAGGCAGAACTCAGCAGCGCTGGCAACAAGAACTAGACAGGGGGAACAAAATCAGATGTCTGGGATTCTGCAAGGAAAGAGAGAGGTGGGCAAGATTTATCAAGAGTTGGAGGCAAACCAAACCAGGCAAAGGCAGATGCTGGTGCAGTCCTGAGGGAGCATGTGGGCATCCACAATGGCACAACCCAGCATGAACAAAGTGCCCCACTGGGGAGGCACAACAAATGGCCCAGCTGATTTCAATCTGCTTGGGAAGCAGATGCCTGTAGAGCCAGAAGCAAACTGTTGTGGTTTCTAAATGCTCATATATAGCATACTAGCATGCTGGAGCAGATGGCAGGTCTGACTACCCTGGGCCTCATTTCTGGGCAGCGGCTGGAAACACTTCAGGCCTCTTTGAAGAGTGGTGTGAATATGCCTGCTTAAGGAATGGCATCCCAGGATTTCCTGCTCCCTTCCGCTGTCTCCATCTAGGCTTTATACCCTGCTCAGCACTCTAGAAGGCATGCCCAGTGCTGGTGCCACAGTCTGTGCACACCCCTCTGGGTCATGTTGGCAATCTCATGTGCTCCAAGTTGGGGTAGTGTGGGTCTGGCTCCAAGCCAGTGGAGATACTTTGCTTCTCAGGTGGAGACGTGTGAGAATAGACATATCTGTACTGCTAGAATGCATTCCAAAAGATAAATCATCTGTAAGCACTGCTGTAGTGAATTCAGCAAGCACAAAAAGTAGGGCACAGCTGATTTTCCATCACCATTCACTCATAGTAGCAGAATAAAAGATGTTTCTGAACAACCTTGGTCACTGTCTGGGAGATCCAAGAGTCACCATCAAATGTATCTGCCCTCTTAGCATGGCTGAGAGGCTAAGGCAAGCAACACAAACCTTGTGTCACCTGAGTATTCCTCTGCAGAAGCCAAAATAAGTGCTCTTTTCCTTTTGCAGTTTGAAAGGACCTGTACAAAGAAGGTTGAACTGGAGGCAGGGGTTGACCTTATGCATGTAGCTTACATAGAAACCTCCAGTCCTAAAGGAATTTCTAAACCTTGCTCATTAGCTTGTAGCAAATCTCAGTGTGCAACAACACAGCTGTCCTTAGGCAAGTATTGTCTCCTCAAATGAGGCTTGAGTTCTGCAGCTATTGCTAGAGAATGCATGGACTTAGCATTTATATCTTTCAGGGTGTATTACATGTATCTGTGTCTTTGGAGACAACTGAAGCTCAGTTTGTCCATCTCATCAGCCATGTGGCAAATCAGCCATGTGCTTGGTTTTTGTACAGGCGTTCATCACTGAAAGGCAAGAAGAGCCTGTCAGAGGAATTAAAGAAAAGGCTGGAACCAGTTCTGGTCAGTCATTCTTTACAAAGCCTCATGTTGGGTGACTTGAAGTGGCAGGTGAGGGCACTCAGTCACTGTGAGACCTGCACACAGTGTGGGGCTTTGGAGGTTTTCTGGAGGTTCACCAATAAAACTAACTTTGACAGAAGAAGATAAAAAGCAACTCAAAGGGAGAAGGCTGTCATCAGCACCAGATGAGACACAGCAAATGAAGTAACAGGAAAATAAAATTATGAGAAGTGGAAAGAACCTCTGAAAGCTGGTAAGTAGAAAATTAATTTCAGCCTGAAACTGCCACTTTACCAGGATGAAATCAAAGAAGTTCTCTCAGGAAATAAGCAAAATGCTCAGAAATTCAGGTTTCGACAGTGAAGTTCCATGTGAGCTGCAAAAGCCTCAGGGAAATGGCAGGCAGATCAGCAAATAATGAATTACAGAAGTGATGTCAGGATGTAATAAAAGCCTCAGCACCCCTTTGAGATAACATTTGCTTTTACCTGGAGAGGTTCCTAAGAGGGTTGTAGGAGCTTGAAAGAAAGCAATTGCTCCAAAATTGCAAACCTCAGAAGCAGGAAGAAAATAATTGCCTCCCAAAGAAACATGTAGGTAAGAAGATGCCTCCGCTGGGAGAGGTCAAGTCAGTAACAACCATGTCTTTAGTCATCACTGAAGTCCTGAAATCAGAAGGGCAGTCATGCAAGACCAAAATCTGCTTTAAGGGCTGACATATTTTTCTATATACTGAAGATGGGACCAAGCCAAGAATTACAGCTCTGACTTGATCTCCAGATCCAAAATTCATAAAAGACCAAGTTTGAGTTTTTCTGGGCTGGACAAATTCATCTGGACCTCTCGGAATTTGGTAATGTTTAGTTCTGTGCATTTTTTTTTCTCAAGTTTTGTTCCAGTTCACCTGGACGGGTGTATACAATCCTCTGCAGAAGGGAACCAGGAGCTAATCTGTGGCATGTCTATTTTGTGTGGTCATGTACTAGCACTGTTTGTGCTCTGAAGAGCTGGGACACTGTTCCATTGTCTCATCCTGCTTTTCGGTTGAACATGGTAGCACTGCCCAGTTGCTGCTGTTGCAGCTCTACGATGATGCATCTGTAATTACAGGGATACTGATCATGGTAAATACTAGTAAGTCTTTGGAGCTGGGGGATAGATGGAAAGCTCTCTTTCCTCACGAAATTCTCCACTCATCAGCTAATCTCGTCTTACTGGAACACAGTTTATTCCTTGGAGACTTCATCATGGGAAGCCATCCTACAGCATGTCATGAGGGACAGGAGGAATTGCTCACCTTCAAGCCCTCTCCACTTCCTTATGTGGGGACTCAAATCCATCAGTCATCCTGACCCAGGACCATTTTGGATGACTCTGATTGCTCCTGTGTGTTAAAGGAAGGGAGGAATGCAGCTGGTAAGGAAGCAGGAAGGGTTAGAGGGAAAGACAGTTTGTGTGTTCCCACAGAGGAGCGCAGCAGGGAGGTACCATGCCATCAAGGTAGCTCAGCGTGGGGCCACATTCAGCACTGCTGAGCCAGACATGTGACTGGTATTACAGGTAGTACTACCAGTGCCACAGGTACTATTAGTGCCTAATAGCCATGGAGTTGTTTGGTACCGTGTCCTTCCAGAGTCACAGCCTGGTGGGATGTCACCTGTCACTTCTGCAAAGCTGCTGAAGTGCAGGCTGGTTTTGCTCCCACCACACAGTGTGTGGCCAAGCTGGTGCTCATGGCAGCACACCACAGCTTCCTTTTGTGAATCGTGCTGGGAGATGGCTCTCCTGAAGAGATGCAGCCCAGACCTCCCAAGGGGGATGGAATATTGGAAGCTGTCAAGTTGTGCTGGTTGTAAGAGGGTACCGAAGAATCCTTGAGGCAATTCCTGTAGGTGGATGGGCAAAAGTAGCCATGGCCAATATATGCCTGGATGTACATAAGCAGTGCTGGAGGAGGAAAGGGTGGCATGGAGGGGGAGGAAGTAGATGAGATTGTTACTAAAAGGTCAATATATGTGGATAGAAAACACTGAAATTGAAGAGGAGTGGTCTGGAATACCCTCCTCATCAATTTCTTCCTTTTGTAGAAGGACAATAATCTTCTCTTCTAGGAGAATTTTAACTTTATTGGGTAAAGATTTCCTGTCTTTTTGATAAATTCAGCCCAAAATGTCAATGAACAGCAGTACAAGTCTTGCATGTTCATTTATCCTTTACAGTTTTTTCTTACCATGACTGCTTTCAGACACATAGGAAGGACCTCTTTTCTACATTCTCTCTTAGCAGAAGACTTTGTTCAGGCATACCCAGGCTGTTTCAGTTCTCAAACAATAAGCTGCAGTGTCCAGGGATTTCAGTCAAAGGTCAAGGTCCTGTTGTGTAAGATGGGATATTTTTCCCAGAAGTTAGTTCCTGCCCTGAAGAACTTCCAGAAGCAAAAGGAGGCTGAGGCCCAGCTGATGGCAGAGAAGTAGAAAACATTAGTGAGACACTTATAATTAGAGTAATGAGGATCCATCAGATGACACCACCATTGTCAAGTCATTTATGGGCATTACAGCAACAGCATGGCTATAAAGAGAAATGATAGGGGCATTAAGTAGTGACTACTTTCAGGACAAGCCTTTTCCTCATGAATGCATTTCCACTCATGAATGCAGGTTTATAAGAGATGGTATGAAATAAAATGTAGAGTAACAGCAATTAATTGGGATATACACAGATTGTGTACTGGGATATTGTGCTGCCTGTTGATCAAGTGCTGCGATCTCCCACCTAATGCCTACCCAGTGCTGTAGTAAAACCCTGAATCCTGTGCACAGACTGAGTATACTCATCCCCTTTTATACCTTTTTACATGCAGTACAAGAGTGAACCAAAATCTGGTCCTTCTAAGGCTAGAAAATACAGGAACTGAATCAATTTTATTGCTAGAGAAGAACTTTAACCAGTGGAATTACCTGCTATTCACAAGCAGACCTTTTTTACTCCAAATCCTCATTGAGGTGTTCTAGGAGTGTCCATCCAAATTTGTCACAATGGTTTTTAAAACATCTAACTACTCACCTATGCTTTATATTCACTGCCAGAAAGCAGTGAGATAGATTTTGGGATAGTTTTTCACCTTACAGTCTCTACACTTTCATACATAATTTTTCAAGGGTCAATTCTTTTTCTAACAAGGAAGGAATGTTCATGCACAAATTGCAGTGGGTTGAAATGGGCTTTGAGCCATCCTGGAACTTGTGGTTTAATAATCCCCTAATACATTGACCTGGAAGGGACATTTGCCTTTTTTATTTTGTATAAAACCTGAAAGAGACTGAGGGAGGGATATTAATTAATCTTTCATGCATTATTCAGCATTCATTATTCTTTCCCCTTTGCTAAAGACTGCACAGGTGTCTTAACTCACTCTAGTCAGTGGAAGTTTAATTCTCTGTAGTCAATGGAAGTTACTTTGAAGGAGGTAGACCTCAAATCATGTGTTGGCTGACCACCAGTGGTGTCTAGTCTGGGGAGAACTGAATTCCATCCTACCCAGGAAGCTGGTGGACATATGTGTTCAGTGATACAGCTGCCTAGCAGCTGAACTGAAATTGTGCATTAGATGTTGGGTGTTGATGAAAGAAACTCACAGGCCACAAACAGCTGAAAATCATGCTGTATGTAAATGAAAGGTCATTTCCCTGTGTTTGGGATGAAGGCACAGACCTTCTATAGCTAATTCTTGAAAGGTACAATTACTGGGGAGTTTTTCATGTGCCTGTTTGCAGGATTAGTGCATCATTAATTTTTTCTATATGTGATATGAAGAGGTTTGAAGAGATGCAGCATAACAGCATGGAAAAAGAATCTCACACTGTATCCAGAAATATTAATAGTTATCTATTAATAGATCATGTTACATGAAAATATGCTTGATGTTAGTATTATTTAGCTAAGATACAAGCATTAAATACTTCTCTAAGGCACAGAAAATGCATGCAAAACTAAACCATATGTTTTAATAGATTTCTTGTGTCCCTCATAGACTTAAAGTTAGTTAATCTATACACCCCACATAGTTTAAACAATCAAGGCAAAGGAAGATGGGAAAAACTTCTCAGCATTGCTTCCTTGGAATCACAAAAATGCTTTTCTGAAATGACAATGGATTTTCTAATATTAAAATATTCACTCTCTATGCATTTATATACCTAATTCCTTTTTTTTCTCTAATACTGAATCTGACTGAAATGAGAAAAATCTCTTCAGCCCAGTGGCTAAGCAGTTAAAAATGTCATTCAACAATTTGCCAGGTCACTGTCAGTTACGTTGCTAGGTGATTGCAGATGTTATCAGCCACTAAAATACATGCATTTTCCAGATGTATTCATCAAATAATTTTCTGTCGAATGATTCTGTAGTACAATAAACTTGAGCACCTTATTAAGGTTCTAAATACTTAAAAATATATAAGCTAATCTGAATCATGTGGGAAACTGTTATCTGTTGTGTAAGTAGAGGAAAGGAATGCAGATTTTTGAAATTTGACTAAGGGTTTCTAGAGATTCAGCTCCCTAGAAACTGCAATTTTACACTATTCTCTTGGGGTTTGTAACTTCTGTGCATACCTAATGCTCACATTCTGCATCTAATTATTCTACAGCTGATCCCTGTTAATTGGCATTTCTATCAGTTAGTGATATGACTCATTAACCCTTTGCAAAGCAGCCTTTCAAAAGTTAATAACTGTAGAGTTTGAAACTTCAGGCTGATGTAATACCCAGTCATAAAAACACATGAACTTCAGGCAGTTTCAGATGTCATTCTGGGAGCTGATTGTATCAGTCATAAGGAGTTCACCTTGCAGGTCAAGACTCCAAAAGGTGGGCTAGTTTTTCAAGTTCCTGTTCCTGGCAGCAGCAATGTCATCCATGTGAGAGCTGTTCAGCTCAGCAGATGTAGGTCTCTATATCAAAGTGAGCCAGAAGAGCTCCCAGACTCCTGGCAGTGGCCAGTAGCTACATTGGCAATGACTGCAGTACAAATTTAGGTACTCCACTCAGCTGTAAAAAACCTGTGTGGAAGGGTTTTTATCTGCAAGCTGACTCCACACTCCAAATAATGGGGGCAGTAATTGGATGCATTTATCTTTTATAGTGGAAGTCAGATCTACAGATTCATTCTGAGCTCAATATCTGTGAATGTACTGAGCAGATATGAAACAGGGTTCAAAGAACGTGCCACTGGTTGCATTTCTCCTAGAGCTTTGAACCATAACATCTGTTTATGCTCCCTGGTTCAATGTTCATCTAGAACGATCAAGAGATTACTTGTAGTTTGGCAGGGACTAGATGTGCATGGATTTAAGTGTAAACTGTCCATAGGGGATAATGTGCTGGTATTAAATCCAAAATTATCTCCTCTGGCTCAGGAAGTTCTCAGGCACCAGTGATGGCAGACTGAGCATTAATTCTCAGAAAATACTGCTTTTTATTATTTTTTTATATTCTGAATTTTTTTCCCTAGGCAGCCACTTTTGGTCACATATCAGAGGTGAAATTCTACACCAGATGGATCTTGACCTGATCTCTGTGGCCATTGTTATGTTCCTAAGCCCGTGCAGCACTGAGTGCCATCCCTCACGACAGTTTAGGTGACATGGGGATTTCCTCCAGCATGGAGAGTTCATGTCATTGGTTTCCAGGGAGCAGTAATAAGTACGGGAAGAAAATATCACAGAATAAATCCTTAATCTTTCTGGCAAAGCTGAATAGAAGAAACCAATTTGTGAGGCTTATGGTTACTGGAGGTGCAGTGTTTAATCACAACTTAAATAGTTGCATGTGTTATGCCTAAGCTAAGTGTGGTTTTGCCACATCAAAAAAAAAGGTTTAGACAATATGTAATGTCCACGTGCTCTGTTCTAAAAGAGTTAGGTAGCATATCACAGTCTGTCAGCTGGAAACTGTGCTGCTATGCCATTGCTCCAGGGAGAAGTGGTGTAGGAGAATCATTGCTCTTCCTCTCTCAGCTTCACTAGGATCAGCTCACATAACAAGAGACAGTGGCCATGAATTGTGGCTTGGGATGTTCAGACTGGACCAGGTGACCTCTCAAGGTCCCTTCCAATCAACATTTCTAGAGCCCATAGCAGACCTACACTCACCTGAAGCAGTAACTCAAAGAACTGTTCCAGGGCATCTCAAATGACTTCACATGTTTAGGAGATGGCAACTGCACCATGCTCCCTAGTCAGCACAATTAAAGGAGAGTGATGCAACTGACTGGCTGTTTGACAATGCACCAAGCAAGCAGGTGCAAGTAATCCACCCCTTTGGGATAACCTGACATATCTGACCTGCCCGTCAGGTGTCACTTCAGAAGGACCTGCATCTATCCTATCTGTCCAGAGATATTTCCAATGGCAGGACACACGTTTGTTCACGCAACTGAATCAAGCCCTGGGTGTCTCCTGGGGTAAGCAGAAGAGATTTTGCTTTTTCATCTGCAGCAGAGCAGGTGTCAGTATATCCTCAGTGGCTTGTTTACTGTAAATAATTGTTCTCTGTGAGGCTGTGGTTTGTACCTTTAGCTTTCAGAATCCCAGCACCAAGTCAGAAGAGTACCCACGTGGTCTACTGCACAAATGATGAACTGGGATAAAGCTCTGCTGTCAGATTGCTTTTGTTCAACACTTGCAGTTGCCTAACCAGGGCCGGAGGTCAGGCTCATGTTCATGGTAGTTCATTTACACATTGTTTGGATTTTGCCTCATTCTTTCTTTTGTCATTCAGGCTGGAGCTGGCCATAGGTACTGGGGCTACTGGCTTTGAGGGGAAGAACCACTATTTAGCTGTTCCCATGGTGACAGTACATGTAGTGACACAGCCTGTGTCCCATTTCCATTGATGTATCAGCACTGACACCAAAGGGACCTGCAACGCTGAAAAGTATCTGTATGAAGGCCAAGCACAGCAGTATGCAACTTAGGGACAGTAACAAGGTCCATTAAAGTTAAAGTTACTTAAATCAATTGTTACTCAAGTGCAATTGCTGTAGCTTCTGTGTTGTGGTGCTTCTCAGAAGCCTGAGTACCCTTGCTTTGCTCCATACAGATAGTGGAATATCTGAAATTAAATATATTCCTACTGACATTTCTTTTAATGCAATGTCAGAAGTTTCCAGAAAGATATTTGGTAAGCTGAAATTTAAGTCAAAACTACTTAAATTTAAAACTTCTGTTTTAAATGTGAAAAATTGATTGCCGTGATCTTGGAGCAAAAGGTCCAGAAAGAGCTTCCCACCATATGAAATGCAAGGGTTGAGATGTGCACCCCACAGTGGACATGCAGGGAGTGTCGTAGGCACAGCAGCTGATTCCATGGGCCAGCCCATTTCCCTGGCTAATGAACCACCTGAAACTTGGCTGCTGTTATCAGAGCCCAGGGCCACTGCCAAGGTCCTCTCTGCATATTTAAATTTACACCAACTCTGTATTGTGACAAAGTAGCAAGTACTGATGGGAACTTTCTTCCTCTATGAGGAATTTTGGACACATAATAACAATAAAAGATTAATTTAGTTTGCTTGAAAGCAGAAGTTAAATGAGGTTATTTAGGAATAAAAGCAATCTTATTTCTTTAAGATACAATTTCATTACATGAAATATAATAAACTAACATTTATTTGGAAAATACCTTTTTTGTATTTTTCAACTACTTTACTACTAAAAAATAATGTTTCTTCTGGAATGAGCTATTGCAGGTCTGGGTGATAGAATCAACGAAGGAACTGACAGTCTATGTTTAACAATAAGAACAAGAAAACAACAGTAATAGTGGCAGTAATAATAATAGAACCAACTTTTCTTAATTCTGAATAAACCTGAAAATGTGGGGAAAGCTCAGTTTTACATGTGGTGGGTTTTTTTCTTTTGGTGACACGAACATGAGTTTCTGGTGCATCATTTGTTCCTGTTGCATAAGCTACTTCAAGATATTGAGATTTACAGGGATCTTTTTATTTTATGCCTTCTCTGAGAGTTGGTTTGATTACAGCATATAAGCATTATCAGAGGAACAAAATACCATAAAATAAGAGTTGTTTAATCTCACAGAGACAGAAAAAAAGTTAAGACTTAAAGCTTTATTAGCAATGAATACTATTTTAACAACATGTGCAAATGAGATTGTAAGAGATTACCCAATGAAAATGGTGTCTTCTCTATTAGTTTTTGTTTTCAAACAGGCACTTGAAATGTCAAGGTGACAGTGACCTTTGTCTTAATATTCTTGTCTCTGGATCACTGTGTGAGGTGGAGGGAGATCTGGAGGAACCAACCCTGGAAGCAGAGACCAGAGCACCAAACTTCCCTCTTTTGCTCACACACTTCCCTAATCACCATCTAGCAATTATCTCTCCCCATTTGCTATAAGAGGAAAACAAGTGATAATTTAGATTACCTTAGGTGGCTAATGATTTTTTCAGAGATGTAGAGTTGACAAGGGCTTCCCTCAATTAAGCAGTCTGGATCCCTCTGTGATATAAACACACTTTGGTGACCAAGGCTTCAGTGTTTCTGCCTTCAATTCAGCAGGTAAGGGTGCAGCTCCCACCTGCTTTGCTCAGTCTTCTGAAGGGGCTGCACACAACACCACCACTGGACTAATGGCCTGGTGCATTTAAAATAAGCTTTGTTATTGGTGGGTTGTAGCAGCTGGCACAAAATTTTAAAACATTACATTTTCCTTCAGCCCACTAGAGAGGTGTTAAGTAATTAACATTAAAATATGTGGTGTGTTTGTTTATTTATTTATAAAGGACATATTAACTGTAGTTCAATCGACCAGGAAACTTTGCTGTTTCAAAATCAAAAGTGACTAACAGATGAAGATGCTTTCTAAAGCTGTTGCATTGGCATCCACTTTCAGAGTGTTGATACTTCAATATTTTGAAAAGCAAGTCTCCAGTGTTAATGTACATTGCACATATACAGGGGCACCCCAATTCTCTCATTTTGGATGAGACCATGACTGTATTAGCAGAAACATTTCAGAGAAATCTATTTACTAGTTTATCTTCAGCAAAAAGCAACAAATAATAAGGGGTCAATATTTTGATTTTTTCCAAGAAGAACTGCAGTGTGGTCCCACACATCCCAAAATTGCTGCTGAGAGGAATAAGTCAGCTCTTGCAGGATGCAGTTGTACCTCCCTTACTTCATGTAGTTCATGGTACTTCCTAGAAACCTGCATACTCTTGACCTTTCTTAGAATGGATGTCGAGTTATCTTTAATGAAGTGCATTCCTACCAAGATCCCTTTTAATTCAATGGCAGAAGTTTCCAAAAAGACATTTAAACAGTAGAAATCTGTAGAAGTAGCAATGCTTCAGGATCAAGCCTTTCTACTGTACCACTGGCAAAGTGCTTCACTTTCTATATCACTTGTGCTGTTAGCAAGGGCCATCTCATACAAGAGGAATCATTAAAAATAAACAGAGTAATTCTTACTCCTAAAGCCTGTATTATTGGCTGTATTTCTTATGACATTTGAACGTAATGCAGTAAATTTTTGTCACTTCCACTGTGTTGGAACCGTGCTCTCCAGTGATCCCATTGCTTCTGTCCGTCAGGTGAATTGCATTTTCCTGTAGGATTTACTTATCCACATTTTGTTGTCCTTGAGGCTGAGCCTGAGTGGCACAAGGCTGGCTTTGGGAACATACACAGTACATGTGAAATGCTGAAAGCAGGACAACTAGCCAGGTTTTAAGTTGAGGCATGCTGATAAGTTAATATGAAGTAAAGATTGATAATGAGAAGTAGGCTATATTAATGAGGAGGCTACCTGGTGGTTCTGAGGAGCACAGGGGGCTAGAAAGTATGGGACTGGAGGCACTTTACTGTCATACTGATGTTCTGCTAGAGAGAACATACCCTCTGAGCACAGGATGAACTAAATGGTATTTGTTTTCCTTTTTTTACTTCACTTGACCTGTCTACACATGTCTAAGCCTCAAATTCCAAACCACGATTTAATCCCTTCTCCTCTGAAGCCCTTGGAGGTAGCAAACAAAGTTGTGGTAAATCATATCATTAGGCTTTAATAGCCAATGAACAGTAAGTAACATTTTTCCCTCCCAAGGGAGTTATTTAATGTTTAATGAAAATACTAATTTGCATAATTCACTTGCAGTATAAAGGTCACCATCAGTCTGTCACTAGGAGAACTGGGTAATTACTTAAGATAACTATCTTCCATCCATAAAAGAATGTTAACTTGTTGAAAAGGACTGTTTAAAAATATTGTATTTTAATTATTGTACCATCTTTATTCCAGTTTTAAGAATGTCAGAACTTCTGCACACAGCTCTCAAAGTTCTGTATCACTTTCTCAAAGGCAGCAGATGTTGTGACCAGGCAGACCAGGATTCTGTACTAACTCCTAAAAGCCTTTGATTTGCCTCACTCTTTTCCATCTGTCTTGTTCACCTTCAATATTTGACAGTAGACATCTGCAAATGTAGATAACTGGCAACAATATCCATAAATATGAGAAGTCTGAGGGAATCTGAGTGATGGACCAGTGTACAAGGAGGTCTCTCGGTCAAAGACACAGCGGTTCCACAGTGTGCCCCCTGTGAAAGTGGGGAGCGTTCTCCCTCTGTGCAGGGATCACGAAGGTGCTGCTCCAGCCAGACCACTTTGTCATATACTCCATAACCAAACCCTGCTGTGTCACAAACAAAATATTACCCAAATAAGTGCCTTTTATTCAGGTTGTGGTCCAATAGGAAACAGAGAGTGGTTCTTAGTAAAGCACAACTCAGGCAACCACTGGAAACCTGCTGAGCCTTTGTGTGGCCAAGCCCAGACACAGACTTAGACATCAGTGCATTCATGCAGGAGGAAGCAGCTTATGGAAACATCTGCTGTGAAGCCCAGCACTGACTCCTTACAGCTGCACACAATAGGCTGCTTTGGGCCAAGCGCCACCACCACACCCAGATTTTTTGCAAGGAATATCCAAAACTGGCATCCATCTGCCAGCTGTGTTGGAGCACTCTGCATTCCCAAAGGAATACGTGTCAGAACTGGCCTAAAACAGGGACTTCCTAAACCGTGAGTACGTGCAATGTAGCTACACCCATACAGGAGTATTTGCGGGGTTGGAGCAAATGGCATCACTTTATACTTCAGAGAACACCATCCTGCTCCTTTGGGGAGACTCCTACCAAGGCCATCAGCAGGGCTTGTAAAGATGACTCAGTCTAATAAACTCCTTTCCCCCTTCGCTGCAAAGCCAGGAGGATTTCTCCCTTATACTATTGGTGCACCATAAGGGTGTATTTAATACAGGGAAGTGGCCCTGAGTGAGTGACATACTGTTTGCAGAGGGACAAACCAAGCCCACTTTTGCAACTCAGCACAACAGACCAAAACCACACTATGTTTCATTTAATGATTACTCCTGCATAAAGCTTTTGGATAATAAGCACTAACATATTTTAAACCTGAGTAGGCTGAACATTCAGTTCACTAAAACTTCTGCAGCATTGGAGAAGGTGAAGAGGGCAATATAATTAAGACAGCTCGATTAAAGCAGGGCAGACAGGGTTTCTCTCATCTGAGAGCCAAAGAAATCTTGTTCTTTCCTTCAAAGACAGTAGTGCTGGTTCTCCTTTGTCAGGCACAGAGGGACCTTCAGGCACCAGGTTTCTCTGCTTCTTGGGTAATGCTTTGAAGATAAGCCTTGCACTACACAGAATGACTCCTGCATGTTTACCTGCATGTCCCCAGAGCAGTATTTCTTAGAGATACAATATTGGTAACTCCTCAGCCCTCCTCTGCTGTGATTCAGAAGACATCTGATTGCATTTATACAAATCATCATATATGCGTGTGTGTGTGTGTGTGTGTGTGTGTGTGTGTATGTATGTTAGTTGCCACTGTGAAATAGAACAGATGCAATGACTTTATTAATAAAATTCTGGCCGTTATGAAAAGGTGGGGGATGCCAGTCTGTGACACAGCAGCAGTGAGGTCCTGCAGGTGTTAGGACTGATGCCCTGGCCTGGCCTCCATCTGAACCCATCCCCAGGGAGGTGCCTGATGCCCAGGGCTGGGGCTGTCCCCATGGCCTCCCCTCCCTGCCCCGCTTCCTTGCAGGGAGCTGAGGCATCACGCTGGCTTTTCATGTCCAATGACTAAATGTGCAATTTCAGCAAAATCTGTCTTCTCTTTTCATTTAATCACAAAACTTCTTTTTCCACCTCCTCACAAATCAAGACCCAGGAAAACAGTAAAAGAGTCAATGCTGGACTTAGGCAGATTTGTGGTTAGAGACTCCTCTGCTCTATGAGCCCTCTACCATCCAAGGTGAGCCACGGTATGAACATTCCAGGTGTAGTTTCCACCTGCTTCCCAGCTACTGTCTCAGGAGCCATCTCATTTGGGATCTGTGCCTGGTCACTTCAGTTTTGAATATAGGCCCTGTGTGATTTCCAAATGCAGAACTCTCATTAAAGAGAATTGGAGCAACAATAAAAACAGTCTTTGGAGGACCAGACTGTCTAGTCAGTCAAGAGGGTCGTTATAGCATGGTTTTCTCGACACTCAAGCCATATAAATAGTTACAAGGCTTTTTGGCATTCTTCCTGAGAGTGGCCAATAGCAGATATATGGAAGAGCTTCCCAACAGCAGCATTTCCATACAGTATCTCAGCCTTAAGCTGTCTGAAGTTTAGGCCTCCTTAAACCTCAAGTGGCATATTTGTTTTAAAAAAATTAATGTAACTCAGCATCTAAAAATAATCCCATGGAATCATACATTCTCTTGCTCTTCAGCATTTGAATCATTGCAGCTGACTCCACAGTGTCATAAAACACATTTTGAGAAAGAAAAATATCCAAAAAGTTTCCCTAGAGTGAAATACTTAAAAATAAACACAACCTCTCTCTCTGTAAAGCACATACCTAAGCCATGTTGTTTCAGAAATCGCTAGAGGCTCTGGATGAGGAAATTCCGGCCCCTCCTTGGTGCCCAGAGGTCACACATGGCCAGAGCATGGCACCCCACCAGCCTGTGTGCAATTCAGCCTGCATCAAGCTCTTACTCACAGTTGTTTTCCAGCACGAGCTCAAAACCTAAAAACAATTAAACCACTAAAAATCTGATTATTCTCCGAAATGGGGATGTGTGGTTGATGTCCCATGTGTGCTAACAAAGAGCAGTGCATCAGCACAGGGCTCAGAGCAAACACCAGAAGTGCTGCTGGGGGACTGAAACCGTCCCTGTCGTAACACTGCTCCCACAGCCAAGAAAACTTACTCTCTAGCTGGCAACAAGTAGCATGAAGCAGGGAAATTGTCTTCACTAGGATTGCACATTTTTGCCTCTTCAACCAACAGTTTAAAGGATATGCAGAGACTGAATCTGCAAATAGGTAAGCCCCTGATGTTCATATTCTGCTGCTCAGGTGGTTTCTGGTAGCCCCTAAAATTACAAGAATCATCTCCAGAATACTCAAATCATTAAAACAACAGTATACTGTTCTTGTACAGTAAAATTTCATATTAATTTATTTGAGAGTGTATGAAGGAAAGGAGGTTAAGTCAAGCCCTGTATTTAGGCACATGATAGTCCTTTGAGTTCAAAATGGAAAAGGTTGAGACACCTTCATTTAGGTGGTTTTGATTCATCACCCAGCACCAGCTCTGAGCTTGTGTGCATCATCATCGCTGTGTGTGACGAACACTCCTGACCACCCGGAGCACGGTCAGTACCCTGGGACTGATGCTCCCTCGTTTGGGCAGCTGGGAAGGGTTGCCCTCGGAGAACGCAGTTCTCTAACACGAAACCCAGCCCGCAGTGAGTTCTAAAACAAAACCAGTCTTCAAGGTGCTCCAGGGGAAAAGGAGGCAGAAGTCAACCAGCATCTGCCCCTGCTCCACCCTCTTCAAACTAATTATGTGACCTGAAAACCCATGCCTTAATTAGTCCGGAAATAAATTACACTGGCTCCTCCTGGTGGCTGATCTCACCAAGCTCAACACGCACAGCTGCGGATATTGGCCATGAGCACTCGTCTTCATTTGGACAAGTAGCCATGTGGTTTATGTGCACAGAAGTGGAGCCTAGAGCCTGAATCCAAACTTTACCAGCCTCCTGCTGTGTCCATCACAAACACGACCACCACGCTGGCCGATGCATCGTTAAGGTTTTGCTGGTCATTGGCTGCTGGTAACAGGGCCCTCAGCACCGCAGGAGGATGGGGGGCTGCAGTGGTACCTGTGCTAAGGGGCCATACCTGGTGTGTGCTGGGGGGTTTCAGCCCTGCACATTCAGCGCCAGAAGGAAAAGTGGAATCACACAGTAGAAAAGCTCAGTGATGGAGGGGGTAACACACACAATCCAGAAACAAAGTAAAGCGGCTGGATTATGAATTCATCCAGTCTGTGCTCCCTAAGCAAGCCCCCCTAGCGTTCATTTTATGAACGGCACTACTCCCCTCTGCAGTACAGAGGAGCCAGCATCCTTCCACCTGGAGAGGCTCCCTTCAGGATGGGGGGTGTGGGCACATCAGAGGACACTGTGCGTTTTCATGCTAAAATTTGAATAAATATTCTGCACGGAAACAGCCCCAGTGACTGAGCAAACTGGCAGGCTAGCCTGGAGACCTGGCTGTGTTTGAAGGACTGTGGTTATAATTACTGTCACCATTACTTGCATCAAGAATTACAACCACATGAATTTGGAGCCTCATCACTTTTAGTCGATGCTTTAAAGCTGGCTCTCTCTTATGCACGCACAGTGGTTTTCTTGACCTATTTTTGGACAGTGAGAAATTATTTATTTTTATATCCAGACTTCCCAATTAGCTGTGATAATACAGTAAACAGGAGGCTGGGAGGAACAGGAGAGATTCCTGGCTCTGCACTCTTGTCCAGACTATATAATGCAACAGGGAGCAGCCCTAGATGTAATGCTGACTAGTGCTATGGAAACCCATCATACTGAAAGTGTTGACTGGTGGCACAAAATACAGAAAAGGGATGAGGATTACCTCAGGCTATGTTTTGTTTGATGTTCTGCAAGGAAGAATTTCAGATAAGCCTGTTACAGGTGCAAAATATGAGACCTCCACCTGTTCCCTCTCCATCCCTCCCTTTTCTGACAGGGGAAGTGTTCAGTAATTGAACTATATAAAAGGAATATCTTGTTAGGGAGAAATAATATAAAAGTCCAAGGTGCATGTATTTTTTCCAGGAATAGGATAAGTTATTTGGTTTACAGTTAAACAATCTGTGCTCTCCATTTCATTTGCATGTTCATTTGTAACTCCAATGGGTGCTGTGGAAGCAGATCTTATATACAGGTCACATATATCACTCAGGCTTCAGATCCATTCCTCTTCTATTAAGCCACAATAAGCATCCATCAATGGGCACCTTTGATCCCCAACCCTATATCATCTCTATGGACAGACAGGGCTAAGGAGCACAGTGTCACCAAAAGGAAGAGAAGCAGGAAGCCAAAGAATACCAGAGTTTTCAATACATAAAAAACCCAAGCAACAACAACAACAACAACAACAAACCCAGACAAGACTCCCCTCTTGCATCAAACATGAGAAAAAGGTCCAGGAGAAGTGGAGAAAATATAGAAAAAAATTTATAGATGTGATCACACATCTCCTGAGGAACAACATATTTTTCTCTGTTTGGAGTTCATGTGAGGAATGAAACATAATACCCCAAAGTGCATAAAAAGGATGAAGGTTTGAAAGAATTTGGATATATATTTTAATAGGCTAAATGTAATTTAAACATGCAAATATGAACAACCAGTGGGATGCCTTGAGGAGCTGGATGCATCTGTAAAACAGCTTCCCTGTGGGGTTACAGGTGTGAACACTTCTTCAGGAGCAGTATCTCTGTGGGGAACATGAGCATGGACAGCCTGGGTCAGATTAAAGCTCTGTCTAGTCTTGTGCTCTGCCTTTTTTACTACCTACAGCAGATCTCCAGAAAACGTTGTGAGAACAAGATAATATGTAGTTTTACCTCCCTGATTGGAATATACCCTGACCCAGCCCACAGCAATCTGCAGCTCAGGGACTTCCTGGGCCAGAGGTAGTGTCTTCACATATAACAGTTGCTCACTGGCACCTGGCTGAGTCTGTTCTTACAGAGCAAGAATCCTCACTGTTCACAAGTGTGCAGCTGTGCCAGCTCACTAAGTGATGCCCCACTGGTGCTGCTGTCCTAGATAAGTGGCATGAGCTATATTTTCAGTTTATCTAGGCTATAAAGTCAGTGTGAAATTTGTGTAAAATGCAGCATGGAAAAAATGAGAGGATTATTTCTAAAGGTATAAACACTTTGAAGGTGACAGTACTATATTTCTTTAGGAATGACCTTGTGTTTGTTCCTGCAATGCCCATTATGAAGAGATCATATAGTATGTTGGGAATAGCTTGTGCTGTAAAAGATCTCATTTTTTTCCAAAATCTGTGTGTAGCTCCCTTCTTTTCCATATTTAAAGCAAATCGTCCATTTTCTTATAATTGTTATGTGGAGTCAGAGGCAAATATTGATAGAAAGTGACAGAGTTTAATTTATTTCTTTGTTGAAGATCGATTTTCCTTGGGTTTCGACAGAACTGGCTGCCTTCCCAGAAACATCTCTGAATTTATCACTGCTGGGTGCCAAACTGAGACAGAAGGAACAACTTTTAAATAGAAAACTCCTCAAACTGGTGGGACATTTCAGTTTGGTGAAATTCCAGCCATAACCCTAAGTGCCACAGAGTAAGGACAGCTGAAAGGAATCAAGGCAGTGATTTAACAGTGTCAGTGGAGGGACAGCTCAGCTTTAGAGTGGTGCCCTGTCTGCCAAGGGGTAATTACTCCTCACTCCTAACTTTTGATTCATGCTGAAGATCATTTCCTTCTCTGTCACAGTTGTGTCTAGCCACTGAGTGAAAGAAACAAGAATGTAAACTGAGACAGGCTTGCCCATCTGCAGTATTTTGCAGACTCCAACACTCAGAGCTGCTGTGGGAATCCAGATGCTCAAGTCGTTGATGGGAAGAAATATCACTTCAGACTGCCTGGCAGAGGGAAGTTTGTGGCCTTGCTTTTTCAGTCTTTCCTGCTGACCAACCTCATGATCTTTAACACTCCTCCTCTGATCGCTGTTTCTGCAGAGGTCCAGGGTGAAGCCCACTGCTGAGGGATGGGAAAAGTGATATTTCTTGGAGGCACACACAGATGCAGTGGCTGATGTGACGTGCACCATAATTACCAGCATGTGTCACTGGAGCTGCACATGCTTGTACCACAGCTGAGCTCAGCCGTGGTGCTCCTCCAGGGAAGTACTGCTTTGGTACCTTCTCTTAGTGTCATCCCACAAGATAAATCAGAACCCAGGGCACAGTAAGTTGAATTTTGTACTACACTAGAAAAAGTAAGTACTCTTATCATCTTCATCAGACTGGCTTTAGAGCGAAGATACGTAGGTGTTGTGCCAGAATCCATGGTATGTGACTTAGGCTGTCCACAGTGGGTGAGGGACAGGCTGCCAACAGTGGTAACCATGAGCATCATTGCACCATTGAGCTGGTGAAGTTAGGACTGCTTCTCTCTGAGCAAAACTGTAACAGCTACTCCTTGTTAGGTTGGTCTCGCTGGGCAAGCTCTTAGTTCATCCTTCATGCAGGGGTCACAGCAGGGGGTTGTGGAGGAATGAGAAGTAGAGACAAGAGGTTGTAGAGCAGTGTCAGGAGAAACACCCCCTTCCATCAAAAAAAGATCAAGGCAGTTAACAAGAAGTCTGGGAACCCAGCAAGATCAAACCAACCTCCACCAATCGGTCTGCTCAGAGATCTTCCCCTCCCTGCAGCAATGTGGATGAGCTGAGCCTCTCACTCTCTCTAACATTAAAACTATGTTTAATTTAAAAGGAAAAGAACTCTGGATGTTGTGATCTCTGGTTTCCACCACCTCAGGGAAAGTGGAGTGCCCTTCTCACTTCCCAGGTGGGAAAGTGAAAGCCCACAACCCAAGCTCTTCCCTAGGGAAGTAATTTCCCTTTGCAGTGAGCTCTCATCCTGGTGAATATTCCTCTGAGACAGGAGAGGTCTTACTGCTGGCAGGATAACCTGGTGTCTCTAGTCTCTGTGAAAAGCACCTCCCATCTGATTCATTCTGGGCTGAAGAGCCGCAACTTTCTTTTTACTAGGGATCTCACCTCTCCAAAGATTATATTGTGCCCCTCTCTGAGCTTGGCAGCAGCGGCTGATGCTGTGAAGCACAGCATCCTTTGCTGATTAGCCCTGCACCTTGCATATCTTCCTTTCTTTGAATGTTTTCTATTAGAAAAGCACTGATCTGTATTTCCTACAGAAATTGTTTCCAGCTGCTGGGTTGGATGGGCTTTTCTGTGACAGGAGAATTGGTGCTGTACTGCATGTTCCTGCTGGCTGCAGCATCGAAAAAGGCACAGGGTAATGTAGAAGAAGCACAAAGGGGTATGTGGCCACTGGCTCCTGCCAAGCAAAGGTGCCATGAAAGGTGCCTTCCTTTCCCTTTGGCCTTCCCAGCAGATGGTTCTCCTGAGTGAGCACAGGAGTGATGCAGTGACAATTTCTCTTCTCCTAGCATTAGGCATTTCTATTCTATTTTGACAGCACTCTGTTTTAAAGGAAGCAAATTCCTCCATTAACCTCTGCCCTGCTGATGGGAGCTGCAGAACGTACCAGTCCCTTTGAGAGAAATACAAAAGACATTCCTCATACTGAGAGGACTGACGTATGTTTCTGGTTTGAACTAACAATGTGCTGGGTGTATTTCAGCACACACAGATGGGAGACAAGTCCCGAAGCCCTGGCCTTCAATTGTACATGGGCTTAGGTCCTACTGTGATGCTTTTTGCAGGATGCTGATACCATAATGAAGGGGGTACTCTGAGGAGTTCAGGTTGAATATAGGGAGGCTTCTCTTTCCCATCTACCTCATTTCTAAAGCATGGGGTAAGAGTTCAGCTCTTCGGGTAACAAATAAGTTTTCTATATAAAAAACCCCAATGTCTTGCCTATGCACTAGAGTGCATCTTTTGGCAGGTTCAAAACTGTACAACACATCTCAATGCCTCAGAAATTATATAAAATACAGTATATACAAGAAAATAGGAATAAAGAAATGGTACATAGGAAATTGATCTTGGGCATAATCTCTAATATCTCAAAATTTAATCTCAATAATTAAGCTAGTGGGCTTATAATTAATAAGGTCAGCTCCTGTGAGTGATGTGGTGATCATGAAAACTACAGCTCACCTGAACAGCAGGCACTGTAAAAAAGTTAAAGGCAAGGTTATATTTGTATAAAACGAAAATGTAGGTCAGAGTTATAGATTGGTTCTTAGAAAACAATGGTTTAGAAAATAATTGTGAAGGCCTGATGAGTCACTAAGAAAACATAAGCTCCCAGTGTGTTGCAACAGCCAAACAGCAAAATGTGAGGTATAAACAATATAATTTCCACTGAAAGCAACAGTACTGATTGGAGTATTGGCTCCTCACTTCTCATTTCCATTTCTCAAAACAATGTTGGCAAGTGTGACAAGAGTTCAGGAAAAGTCTGTAACAGTTATTTGAGATCTGGGTAATTTCTTCCAATAAGAAATTGAAGAAATCCAGTCTCAACAAAGAGAAAATCCTATAAATACCTGTATAGAGAGACACCTGGCAGTGGAAAACTTTAAGTTAATAGGGAATAGGCTAGAAGCCTAAAGTGTCAATTTCAGACTAAAAGTAGAGCTCATTAGGGATATGTAATTAAGGTATCTAAGTGGGGAATTCTCTCCAAGTGTAATGTGTAATAAGTAACTTTTCCTGAGGCATAGTTTATCTCTGGAAGAATCTGCAAGCCTGAGGAAGTTCTTACCTGATGAAATGGTATTGTGCTAATGCAGGACACCAGCACAGATCATTGCAGTGCCTTGCTGGGGCATTTCCATCTCATGTAGTGTCAGCTTGCCAGATTGTCTGAACTGCACATGTACTAGTTCACATCCAGTTTTACTCCAAAGAAATAAGTTGTCTCCTGGCCAGAGAAATTCAGACACAGACCAGAGAGCACAAAAATCCCATCCTTGGAGCATAAGTCCAGCTCAAAATAGCTTCAGTTGACCTTTCGTATCTACTATATGGCATGTAAAGCAAGTCTCATAGAGTCCCATGCCTCTCTCTAATCCCATATACACTCTGCCACTATCTACCTCCTTCACATTCTGAGTTATACTACAAAAAGCCACATCTGGTTGGCTGGGAAGCAGCTGTACCTGTGGTCAACATCTACAAGGACCATGCTTGCACCCACGGCTTCTTTGGCAAGAAGATTTGCCAGCAGAAATATGAAGAACTAGCAGACATATAAAGTACAGACAGTTTTTTGCAACTGAGCAGTGCTGGTTTGCATTAAAGATGTTGGAAAGCTGTACGGAAAGACAAACATGGAAAGTTCAGAAACCAGTCCTTGGCTACAGCCAGAAATGCCAGCTTTTGTGACAAACTGCACATAGTACTTGGGACACCATGTTGGCACCTCACACGGTCTGCAACCTTTTGCAGATAGTGCTGCAGGCCAGCACCTGACAAATGACAGACATCTGCCATTTCAGACTCTTCACTTTTCACTTTCAGACTCCAGGCAGCTGGAGAGAGGAAAAATGGGGAGAGGAAGATAGGCAGGCCCTATCTTCTTCCTCTCTACCACCCTTGGAATTAGACTTTGAGTGATCAGCTAAGAGCACACGTCCAGCTCATGGGGGAGAAGCACCCTCTTGATGAGATTGGGAGAGGACTGTTTTGCATGTGTAAAACTATGCTTTAGGCCATCCATCATAAATGATGTAGGTGCAATCCCTAGG
This sequence comes from Pithys albifrons albifrons, assembly GCF_047495875.1. Taxonomy (NCBI): domain Eukaryota; kingdom Metazoa; phylum Chordata; class Aves; order Passeriformes; family Thamnophilidae; genus Pithys; species Pithys albifrons. Next base: position 11,466,242 of record NC_092464.1, read on the forward strand.
TACGCTCCCTGTCACTGTTAAATGTACTAGCACAGTTGTACCCAGTGCATGTCACTCACAGGCCCCTAGAGCTCAATGCCACATCCACAGCCACATCCACACATGTTCCAGCACATGGCTTCGACACTGCAGGATGGATGTCATGGGCCCTCGGTCAATATGGGCACAGCCAGGGGATACCTTCTGTCAGCTCAGATTCTGTAAGGACACTGGCTTTCATCCTCAAAACCCTAGTGAGTTTGGATTTGGTTACCTGGGAAATACACTGCTCTGTGTAAGTGGAAGTACTGTGCAAGGAAGGCACTGCCCACATGCTGGGCTGTCCAAAGGGCTTGGGCACGAGGGTTCACTGCCCTGTACCCAACTCCTCAGAGTTACCAGAGCCCAAATGTGTAATTCTGGATGCTTTAGTCTTTCTTCTTTCCTCCATCAAGCCAGGGATTGGGCAGGGCAGGACTCCTCTTTGGGTCAGCCAGCACGGAAAATGAACTTGGGAAAATCAGACTCTTGCTAACCCAGAGAAATTCATTCATTTGCCTACACTCTTCCCCACCCTGCAGGGAAACTGCTGGGCAGGAGGTGTTTCCATGCTTGCCAGTACAGAGCTCAGCTTGGCTAGGCCCTCAGCTGCTGCAGGGTGCAAGTTAACTCAGCTTAGAGATGAGCGTGCCAGTGGCTGGACCCAGGGTGAGGTGCTTGTCATGTGTCTGGGGGACATAAATACAGTAACACTACTTAAGGAAATTGCAGGCTATAAACCCTCATCGAGTTTGTGATGGATCCAACTGTGTTCCCAAGGTCTGAGGGGGTCCAATATGTGACAGCAGCAACAGCAGTCCCCATGGCAGCCAGTCATGGTCCTGTCCCTGAGGGATGACAGTCTGTTGCATAACAATACATAGGATGGATTTTGGAGAGGTGCTCTAGCAACCTGTATGCAGTTCATTTTCTATTAACTAAAGGCACTTTAGAATTGTGCAAGTGCAGAGGAAACATCTGAAGTTAATTCTTTCTTTGTATCATAAAAACAATTGAAAAAGGAAATTAAGCTTTGCTAGCAAATAACTGAAATACAGTGCAGATTATTGTATGTCAAATTACAACTTGCAGTAATCCTTCATCTCCACATTAGGAATTCATAAAAGCCACCGCAGTATGATTTTAATTATTAACTACCACATAATGGAGTAGGCAATACAATCTACTAGAGGTTTTTTCCATATGAGAGATTTCAATTTAAATTCTGGATATGGCTACAAGGTAAAGCAAAATCTCAAATTTCAGTCTCACCTTTCTCTATTCATACAACGAAAGCCCAATTAAAATTAATTACTCCAGGAACAATTATTGCACTGCTGATCTTGTCAATTTTTAAGAGCAGATCAACAGATCCATGAGAAGGGATCTTGCACAATGCATGCATAGTAATGTCAGCAACACCACATCTCTCATCCAGAAAAAAATAAAAGGAATTCTGATGACATCACTCATCTTCCCTGTCAAGTGACCCGCAATGCCTAAATAAATGGATATTTCATAACACATATTTGTGACTGGCAATCAGAAACAGCTGGAGTGATGAGTACAATATTTTCCAGTCAACAACACTTGATTCTAGTGCCTTTTTGTTTTAAATTTTTTATTGGTTGAATACATCCCCTGCTCAATTACCTCTGAGATGGATATTGTATGGATATAAGCGTAAGTTAAGCTAAGGTGCTTTTTTTGAAACTGGATTAGTCTAAAGAAATCTGGAAGTGAATGGAAATGATGCTCTCATAGTGCTCTCTGCTCTGAAGACAGGGATGACCTACACCATCTTTGCCGCCAGCTTGTCCCGCAGAGCTTGGCTGTGGTGCTGGAGTGTGGTGCAACTGCCTTGGGCACACACCCCGAACAGGCACAGCCCTCCACCCCTAAAGCCAGTCCCTTGCCCCATGTACTAAAAGGCTGGGTAAACCCTGCATCAGGTGAGACTCGTATATCTGGTCATTTCTGTAGTGGCAAAAAAGAGAAATATTCATTTTCCTACTGTTTGTTTCAAGGTAAGATCTAGTTTGAGTGTTTTAGATCCGGGGTGCTGTGGTGCTCAGTGTCTTTTGAGATGTTACAAGACTGGGAAGGTAGAGATTGATACTGCATCAAGTGAAAAACAGAGAATGGAGAAAGAGAAACCCATCCTGACTTCACCCCACCACCACCTTTAACTGCTGGGATTTATTGTCTGGTGCCAGAAGACTAATAGCTGATGAGTACACCTCCTTTAAAAAAAGGAGCTATAATCAGTCCATATCCCTTTTTGTGAGCCCAGTTTTAGGAAGCTGGACTGGACACTTGAGCCTCAGCACTGACAATCAGCAGCCCACAGGAATGTCTCTGCACAAAACATGAGTTTGGCTCTTCTGTTGGGAAACCCTGGGGTAAAAATGCAACTTGGTGCAAGGACTGAGAAAGAAATGCAGCCAAAGGGCAGTAAGGAAAAATTGTTACTTAACACTTTATGTCTCATGTTTTACCCTGAAAGACAAGTTTTTGGGCTGTAGGTGTGTGTATATAGGGTGAGATCAGATGTAATGGACCATGGCACCTTGAGTGGAATACTCTGAGTACACACAGCCTGTGCTAGTAGACTGTCTTCAGTAGAAATGAAATAGTGACAAAAAAACCTATGGTGATAACTAGGTGAATCTTCAGAAATATCACACTAGTGTTCTCACAGCAATCTCACAGATCCTAGAGGTTAGCCAGAAGCATTTGCTTTGGTTTTTGCACACTGGAAATAGATTTTAGTAGGACATTGCCTTGAGCCACTCTACCCCTTGGCCCTGACAAAAACAGAATGGTTAAATGCTAAGTTTATTAAGAAAGGGGTTTGCTTAATGAATTTTTGCTTGTGAACTATTTCTGCTCTGATATAGTTAGTGATTTATTATCCCTCTTAATGTTAATTCTAACTGTACCGCAGCACAGCATCCCATACCTGGGCTTTCTGGGGAGGAAGCTGCTGATCCCTCCTCCAAATGCTCCTCTTTGATGTTACAGCTTCCTGTTTGTGGTAGCAGAAGCCATTTGTTTGAGGTACCAGAGCTCACCCTGAGACTGCCAGAACTCTCAGGCAGCATGAATCACCAACAGGCTGTGCTTGCAGGTGCTGTCAGAACTCTTCTGGAAGTGACTGCAGGCCTTACTGTGTGCCCAGAAAGCAGCTGGACCCACTACAGTGCCCCAAAGACTGGGTATTTGTCTGTCATGTTGCTATATGCCCACCCTAAAGCACACCTTTTACATTTTTGTAAAAAAGGCTGGTTTTGCCCCAGTTGTAGCCCCAGGGCTTGAGACTGCTCTTGAATTACACAGGCCTCAAGTCACATTAAGTGTTTGAAGATTCCTTTACTCTGACTGCCATAAATCGATCTACTGCACCTTTCCTGGTGTGGTGGGCTCACCTGGCTCGAGTGTGCAGTGTTGTCAGCTAGTAGGATTGTCCTGCTGCTCAGGAGAACAAAGTAGACACTGAATCAGAGAGAAGCAGTGAGGCTAAATTCATAAAACCCACTTTTTGACCCTGTTTTATAAAGACAATAGCTCTTTGCAACTATACTGCTGTCTCTTCTAGGTTCTAAAATGAATGAGATCTGCTGGTGAGCTTAAAGTGAACTTGCCAGAGGGCTCTACTCCTACAGAAACCAATTTTTGACAAGTAACAAAAAGCAGTGTGTGAGAGAAGGAGGGAGGTTCTCTTTATGCACCACAAGCTCAACATCTACCAGTTGAGCTTTGCCTGCCAGCTGTCTGCACACAATGGAACTCAGAAGGAGCCACACCACTTTCTGCCTCTCACACAGCTGAAGCTGGAGAATGAGAGGGGCAGAGGGACTCTGTGCTTGGAGTGTGGAGGACAAGGCATGTGTAAAAACACTGGGAATGGTACAAGGAGTGAGAGCTTGCAGGAAGTGACCTGGGAGCAGATGATAACCAGGCTGTGTAACCCTGCTCGCTGAGCAGCAGGTCTGGGATGGGTAGCACAGCACTCACCTACAGACTCCAGAGGAGTGTTCCTCTGTGACAGTAACTTGTATATGGTCTTATTTTCAACAAAATGTCACTGACTGGATGTTTCAGGATCAATTCTCTGCATCACATGCACAGGATCCTTCTTGATCCTTAGTGTTAATACACTGAAAACAGGAATAATTGAACATTAATTACTGTCCTGTTTGCAAGTTGTTCTCAGAGGAAGCTTATGCTCTGGCTCAGACCACAGGCAAACAGGAGCACTGCTGTGCATCCCCTGCAGCTCCATCCACAATCACCTTGTCTCTGGAGCCCTCTGTTGTACCTCCTGTCCAGCTGCCTGGATACGTGCTATTGTTTGAGAATTATTTGAACATTTACTATGCAGGAAGATTGCAAAGGTTAATTAAGGGTTTTTTTTTAAAGTTGGGAAAATGCAAAAGTGCTAGATAAGCATTCTAAGTAGTATCAAGTATTACAGAGCAATAGTGCACAGCCTCTTTTTTTTCCCTGTTATTTATTTGCAGCTTTAACTTCTTATCTTGTAGCCCACAAATTTCAATTACTAGTAATAGTCCAGGAGATCATGTGTTAAATGATAATTCCCCCCAAAAATGAGAAATAAATTCTAGACTATGTATATTTTTATTTTATTTGTTATGTAACATATAAAACATATATTTATGAAGGTATGTTGTGACGTTCAGATCTGCTTAATTTTTTATGCAGATTGAACTACAAGTTCGAATCATTCTCTTGAGCAAAATTAAAACTCAAACAAGTTATCTGTAAATACCAAAAACTGATTTTTATTAATTGATTGCGAGAGAGAGATGAGAAAGGAAAAGAGGAAAAATAAGAAAAGTTAGGAAAAATGCTTAAGATTATTTATAGAAGCAGAGAAAAGATACCACCATGAAAAAAACCCTAGAGTGCCTCATCGATGTAACTGAGAGGAAGGGGGGGGATGCAGATGCTCTCTCTGTTTCTGCCACGATGTTATCTCTTGGCTGCAAGAGGATGGTGAGTCTTTGAAATGCAAAATGCAGTTATTTCCCCTCACGACCGGACCGGCTTCTGGTGTAGTTGCATAAGAGGGTGCTTTATTTTAGCCTGTAAGAGAAAAATTCAGAGAAAGGATATACCTCCACAGACAGTCACAGACTATTCAAGCTGGCAAGCAGTCTCTCCTTCGAGGCAGGTGACAGCTGGTGGTGTTGGAAGAAAGGTGAGACGAGCTGAGAGGAGAGATCAGAAGAAGACTAGGCGAGGCCTCCTAGTTTCTCCTTGTCTCTTGTTCCTCCAACTTCTGAATTCATCTTCAGGATTTTATAATGCTTTCTCAACCTCTACACATGTTTTTTGGCACGTAGTCAGGTCCAGATGTGGGAAACTGATCACAAAAGCAGGATTTTCTGGCAGGAAGTATTTCCTTGAGAAAGCTTTTCCACTAAAGCTGACATGGCAATGTTAGCAGAATGTATTGAGAGGCAGAAAACAATGGAGAAACATATTTTTGACTTGTTTACACGCTACATATGTCTATACATATATATCCCCCTATATGCATATATTACAAACAGGTATACATGTGTGTATGTATGGATGTATAGGGACAATATGATAAAGGACAGTTTTAGTAATTCTTTACAGATGAAGACGTGGTAATTTATTTACCCAGGAAAAATGTGCAGGTCCCTTTAAGTTCACAACGCTTGTGTTTCTGACACTACCTTAGTAGCAATGATTCACAGCAAATATGAGATTATATAGTAGATTATACACATTAAATCAGTCACCATCATAGTTTGCTATCAAACTCCTGGATTTAATGCACTATTATTTAAAGAACCTGTGAAGACATTCAGGTGCTGCTGAAAGGTTCTCTATCAACACAGTGACAAGGTGACCTTATAAAAACCCAGTTAGAATCTGGTAAAAAGGGTTTTTTCCTTTCCTCCATCCCACTATGATACAAATGGCATCTTTTCACAGTACAGGGTGTTTGTGTGCCGTATGCAAATACAGGAGAAGCAACAGCAAAGGAAAGCCCAAAATGCTCAGTACCAATTCACATCAATGTCTCAGGGAGTTTTGCTGATTTAATGGCTAAGAAAAAAAAATACCGCAAGGACATTCTCATTGAGCAATAATCAATGAAAATTTTGAAAATGAAAAAGAAATTAATTCTTAAAACAATGAGAAGTTCTAGGGCCATGCAATTAGCAGATGTTTTTAGTTTTTCTTCAGAAAGAATGCCAGTCAGAATTCATGTGATTGACAAGGACAATATAAGTGTGAATGAGGTATGGACCTGTATAGGCATGACTGAAAGATGTGAAAAGAAAGGGTTTGTGATGGATGGAGAGACTGGCAGCTGAAGGGCTGTGGGAGAGGGAGGACAGTGACCAGAAAGTAAAGAGAATATAAAATTAAAATTGTGAACATAGACTTGTTTGGTGGCCTCGTGTTCAGAAGAGGGGAAGCTCCTGTCATCCAAGAGAGTCTCTGTTTTGTGTCAGGAGAAACGTTCTGTCTTTTCTCTCACTTCTGTGGCTCCAAGGATGAGGAACTGCAGAACTATTGCTGTCTGGCCAAAAACCAACCTGCAACCAGCCCTTTCTTGCTTCTGATTATGGCAGCTGAGCTTGGTCTTCAGACTGCTGGTGGCCTGACAATGCCAAACCCCAGTGGTGCTGGCAGACTGGTGACCCTTCAGTGGGATCTGCACCAGGGAATACAACTGACTGTTCCAGTACTTGGATAACTAAAGTTGCTACCCAGACACATGAGGTTCCAGGCACATGAGATCCTGAGGCTACCCACAGAAGTTAGGTCCGTAAAGAATGAGTCACTAGGACAAACTGTAGCAATATCAGTAGTTCAAAATACAATATTTGGCAAATATATTACTACTGTGCCTTACACTGCAACCAAAAGATCCTACAGAATGCTGTAAATCTCTGAAACTACCTGGAGAATTGCATGGGGTTGCTCTTTGGCAGTGTGACCAGGCTTTGACTTCAAAGCCCCATCTGCTGAGCCCATACCATACCAGAGCTTTCCCAGCTGCCATCTTCATAAAATACTGTTTTATTTTGCAACTCCTTTGCTGTTTCAATGAGTTCTGCAGTATCAGGGTGATATTTTTAAAATGTCATTGCTAATACATTTTAACTACACGCTGACAAAGATTTAGTATTATTATAAAGCCTGAAACCTGCTATCTTCAGTGTAGCAATGTGAGGATGAAGGCATTACTTTTGGAAAGGACATCAACTTCCTTTCCAATTTTATGTCAAAAATACATCTGTAGAGACAGTTTATGTCATAGCTGATTGCAGGCGCATTTAGATGTCAAACTGCTCATTTGCCAGACAAAACAAAATAGGCATCTAAGTACAATAAAATGTGCCTGCAATTATATGTGCCAGCAAAAATGACACCTGCAGATGTTGTCAAGTGCAAACATCTAAGAACACTTGAAATCATTTCCAAGCATGTGAAGTTTGAAAAAAGTAGGACGTGAATATCTATGGCGAGCACATCCTGCTTCTGCCCTTGAAGAGATATTTACTCAGTAATCTTGAATCCTTTTGACATTATTAAACAAGACAAATAAAAGAATAATTAAATAAAATCTTAATATGGTCCTATTCTGTGTTACCAACACCTCTGTTATTGTTTGTTCTTTTTTTATTCCCTTTTCTTGTCATCTCTCTCTCTCACATGGGAAATGTTCCTAGGTTGATTCTTCCTGTCATTATTCAGGGAAGACTCACAGAAGTGATTAGCCCTTTTTTATAAGTTCAGTTTAATCATTAGTGCCAATGAATCCCACACCTTGGGCCTCTCTGTCAAGAGCCTCTGAACAAAAGCAGTCTCAGTGCGGTCTCTGCCAACACTCCATTTTCCATGGAGCTACAGTGAGTCATGGATGGGTCAGCAACCCAGGATGTAAAGTACTTTAAGATTAGGGTGATAATTGAAAATTAGAAAGTGAGCTAGTGGAACACACAAAAAATACTTTCTTGGATCAAAGAGCTAGGCAATAGTCTACCATGCCTTTCAGGTGTCTTGGATTGCTGCCCAGGGCACACTGTGTTGCACTGCACATGCTGAGCACCTTCTTCCAGTAAAGGAAGCCGGGATGTGGCTCCTTTTGAAAATGTAACCCACTGGTGCCACTATGTCGGGGCCAGAGCATTGACAGGGCTGACAGGCACTATTTTTGCAGAAGAATTACCTATTCCTTAAAGCATGACAAAAGTCTGCCAGCTCTAAGACTGTGTCCATGTTCAGAAAGATGAGCAAAGCAACTCTTTCCTCACCAGAAGAATTGCCAGACTTCAGAATGTTACAGGGCTTTTTTTTTCTTACTGTCAGGAATGTTCAGTGTAACAAATGTCAGTAAGTATCTGCTGAAGCTCTCTCCTGCTTCACTTTGGCTGTTGAGACTCCTTGGGGAAGGGAGGGTGAGACAAGATGCTTCAGAAGCTTCACTTGGGACTCTTTAAGGCTTTTAGAGGACTCTCCCAGACCGTGTTCTTTGCTGAATGCCTGCAGAGGACAGCACACAGGAGAAGGCAGTTCATGAGCCTTTCCTGCCCATGTGACTCTTCCCTGACCCAGCAGCAAGGATGTGCCCCTGCTTATCCTGATGAGGGGCTCCTTCCACATGGTCACCCACCAGAGGCTCAGCAGGGACTGCTGCCAGACACACAGTGTATTCTCTACTTGCCATCACTGACTTCTATAATGCTGTGATGGCAAATCACAGAACAAAAGGACATACTCCCCCACTTGGTTTTGGGAAAGCTTTCTCCTTCCCCAACAACCATAAAGAGGAGCAGCTGGAAAAGACAGAATGCAGTGTGTCTTTATTGTACTTCCTTAAACAACTTCAAAGTTTTCCCAGGATTACATGGTAACTACAACTTTTAATGTGCACATATTGCATTCCTGAGTGTGTTCCTAAGCATGTCTCAGCTGTGTTACCAAGGCACATTAGAAGGTATTACTCCTCTGGAGGAGTATTTCCACTCTCCGAAGCTCTTTGTTCCATCACCATGCTTGCCCTTTGTTATGATAATTTAGTAAGTGTGATACTTAATAATTCACTTTTGGAACGTCTCCTTTGTGTGTGCTGTGCCTCTTGTGTGCTAATATGAAAGGGCACTGTTTCAAAATAAATTCATGCTCTTGGTATTTCAGATACTGCAGGTAAGTGTAAGCACTACTGCTGTTTTATGGCTTTATTTTCTGTATTTAACTCAGTGCTGCTTGGTTGACAGTTCAGAGATCGATGTTCTCTGACGAAGCCTGGAGATGTTGCTAGAGAAGAAGCAGTAGGTTTTGTGCCTGCCATCTACCAGTGTCCCCTGGTTCTGATGTTTTGCATCCAAGCTATAGAGCAAGAGGTTAGGGAAGATGCCAGGTCTGTTCTGGCCCATGTCTCTTCACTGGGATGACCAGAGTGGGACTGACTATTTTTCTCCAACTTGGCTACTGACATGGAACAGTTTTTCAAACCCAAGAAACCAAACTGAAGAAAAGTTACTTTCAGAAATACTGTTCTCTGACCAACCTGTTAGTTGGACTAAAACTGCTGAAATCAAAAAGTGAGATGCACTGTACGTTGCTGCCAGACCAACAGGTTATCAAATAACTTCCCTCAAAAGCATTATCTGTTATCAAAACCAGAGGCTGATCTTTTCTCCTGAGCAAGGTTCCTTGTGTGCAGTGCTTGCTTCATGAATTAGTTTTGAAACATGAGCACATAGATACGTAAGGACTTCCGGTGACAGCAGATTTACAATAGCAGATTGTTGCAATTGCAGACCATCTTGATTTATACTTTAGATCAGTTTGGATGAGATTATACAGAATTAATGTATTTACAGATGGAAGAATCCCACATGAACAGGTCTTTTAATTTTGTGGGACTATGTGGCAACTATTTTTGAAATTTTTTGAAATACTCAATTTACTAAGTATGCCAAACACCATCAACCCTTGCACAAATCAGACACAGATTTTGTGTGGAAATCTCACAGCTCCTTCCAGTATCTTAAGAGGGCCAATGAGAAGCTGGAGAGGGACCTTTCACCAGGAACTGTAGTGATAGGAAAAAGAGTAATGGGTTCAAACTGAAAGCGTGGAAATTTAGGTCAGGTGTATCAAGGAAGTTATTCACTGTGAGCGTGGTAAGGCACTGGAACAGGTTGCTCAGAAAAGTATAGATACCCCTTCCCTGTAAGTGTTCAAGGCCAGGCTGGATAGGGCTCTGAGCAACCTGGTCTAGGGGAAGGTGTTCCTGCCCATGTCAGGGGGATTGGAAGTAAATGATTTTTAAGGCCCCTTCCAGCCCAAACCATTCTATGATTCAGAATGGATATCCCAAATCTGAGGCTAATTTGGGAATTTTCAAGCTAACACTGTAGAGAGACTATGGCTTTTGAGCCAATGCCATATCTAGGCATAATACAAATTCCTGTATGTGTCCTGCAGAAGCATTTCTTACAGAGGAATGCTTGCATGGCTCCCTGGGCCATGTCCATTCTTGTGCCCATTTTTTCAAGTTTCTCTCTGTACGATTGGCACAGGACATAGAATCACAGAAACATAGAATCATAAGGGTTGGAAAAGACCTCCAAGATCGGCGAATCCAACCTTTGACCAATCACCATCTTGTAAACTAGACCTTAGCACTAAGTGCCATGTCCAGTTGCTTCTTCAATACCTCCAGAAACAGATTCCACCACCTCCCTGGGCAGTCCATCCAATACCTGACCACTCTTTCAGTGAAGAAATTCCTCCTGATGTCCAACCCAAACCTCTAGGTGGCATTAGTTGCTCTTTTACAAGGTATAAGAATAATTTTGTGTCATTTCACAATGATACAAATTATAGTCAACTGGAGTGGTGTTTTAAACATGAAACAGAGAACATGTGTTACATGCCTGAAGTTTATCACAAATATAAATGAGGATGTCTGAGTGCAGAAAGCCAGTTGGGATAATGAACTGTCTGGACCAAAAGAAACATAACTTGACCTGGTCTTACTTCTGACTCCTGGAATAACTCTCCAGAGGACACAATACCCAGAATAGTACCCAAATTTTTCTTGGAACTAGTTCTCTTGAAAACTGCTCAAGAAAGTAGTAATGTACAGGCAGTGTGAGAGCCCAGGCCCCAGGGCCTGCCCCTGCATAATTGGGCCAGAGGCTCACACGTAAAAGTGCCAGAGGCTTCAGGGGCTGAGGATGTTGGTCCAGCTGCCGGGCATTCTGAGTGTCCCAGACCAGCTCCTGGAGAGATGTGGGGATATATTAAGAGAAAAGCTCCCCCTACTCTATAAAATGATGTTTTTGCAGGCAAAACATGCTATAAACAATGAGTGCAGTCAAATCTCACTGCTCAAGAACACTTCAAGAAGGCAGACTGAGGTGCTCATGTATCAAAACATTTATGAAGTTGCACATCCCTTCATAAGGGGCAGCTGCAGCCCCACCAAGAGACTGTGGAAACAGGGATGGGTCTGACAGCATGTTTATGATTGAATAGCGCTTATGCAATCATTATTGAAATTAATTACTGGAAAGGATTAGCTACTGGCTTTCTGATTAGATGAATTCTTATTTTCAAATACATAACAAGTTTTCGCTGCCTCAGACAACTGTTTGGAGCATTTCAGCAAAATTGGGAGCACAGTGAAATAAAGGAAATGTGGAAGGAGTTAAGCATTTCAATTTCTAGCACTGAAGAAAAATGTGCAGTGACAGATTAATACATGACTAAATTCTCTCAAGTGGAAAATGTCATGCTTTGTGTAGAGAGAGAGGAAAAAAGTGTGAAAGACAAGGGAATTCCTAATTTTTAATCTAATTTGCCTCCCAACGTGCATCAAATAATTTGAATTTTATTTAAAACTGATGTGCATGTCAGCTTTCTAATAGTGTCTAGGAGAAAACAGGGATAGACATTCAGGCTGCAGGATGTGCCTACAATCAGATATCTTAGGTCTCTGGATCTCATGTTTGCTGAAGATAACAAAAGAACCCAGAGCACTGGGTAGAGTCAGGGTTCATAAAGGTTGCTGTGAGGTTTCCATGCAACCTTCTCTTCTCCAGGCTGAACAGCGCCAACTTCCTCAGCCTGTCAAGTATGTATATATGTATGTATGTCCCTCCAGTTCCTGGCGCTCCAGAAATGTGGCCGCTGTGGATCTGTGCCCCTTTTCTGTGGCAGGCACTTGGTTCCATACTCACAGGAACAGAACAGAGAGCCCCTTCAGCCAGCAAAACGGTCAGAAATGGAGTTTTTAGTAAGAATGACTGTGGTGACAGGGTGTGCAGGCCATGGTCAGACACATGTACTGACCACAAAGTGCTACTGGCCTACTTTATTCCCTTTTTCCTCCATTTTCCCGCTGTTTTTCCTCCATTTTCCACCTTAATCCCTCCCTCCTCCCAGCTTTGGTCCTTTCTAACATCCTGTGTGTCTTTCAAGACATTCTTCAAGACAGGCCATTCTTCAGGAAAGACACTGAGGTGCTGGAGAGAGTGCAGAGAAGGGCAATGAGGCTGGTGAAGGGTCGGGAGTACAAGTCCTATGAGGAGCAGCTGAGGGAGCTGGGAATATTCAGCCTGGAGGAGGCTCTGGGGCGACCTCACTGCTCAGTACAACTCCCTGAAAGGAGGTTGTGGCCTGGTAGGGGCTGGTCACTTCTGCCAGGCAACCAGAGGCAGGACAAGAGAACATAGCCTCGAGCTGTTCCAGGGGAGCTTTTAGGCTGGACATCAGGAAGAATTTCTTCACAGAAAAGGTGCTCAAGACATTGGAATGGGCAGCTCAAGGAGGTGATGGAGTCACCATCCCTGGAGGTGTTTAAGGAAAGACATGGTCTAGTTGACACGGTGGTGTTCTGTGACAGGTTGGACTCGATGATCTCAAGACGTCTTTTCCAGCCTAATTGATTGTGTGATTCTTGCACAATCCCGAGATCCTCCTGCAGGCACCCCATGGAGTGCCCCCTTCAGGCAGTGACCCTGGGGGACCAGGGGGCTCCCCTGTGCCGGGTGGCACTGGGGGGACACAGAGCCCATCCCCTGCCGTGACAGCCTCGGGGGGGAGGCAAGTTGGACATGATACGGTTTTTGGCGTCCTTTTCACCATCCTTACTCTACACTACTTCGGGCTCCAGATGGAAACCAGCCTTGGCACATCAATGAGGATGCACTTTGCCTTCTCCGCCCTACGGGGTACAAGCCATGCCTGCCCTTAATCACACGACGGAGCCACTGCCGCAGCCCTGCTGGCAGCCAGTCGTTTCTCTGGGAAATCCCCAACTGAATCGGAGCGCTTCCCTCCCTCTGCTCCCTCCCTTCCCTTTCCTCCCTCCGCCTCCCGGGCTGGGCTCGAGGAGCTCTCGCGAGAGCCGCGGAGCTCTCCCTTTCCGGCGCGTGGCTGGGCAGGGGTGGCCGCCATGGCGCTCTACAACTTCAAGAAGATCACGGTGGTTCCGTCCGCCAAGGTACGGCCGCGCTCGCTGAGCCTTTCCCTTCCCCTTCCCCTGCCACGGCCCTCAGCGCCCTCCGCACCGGGCCGTCCCTCCCGCCGGGCGGCTCCCGAGCACCGGCGCTGCCGTCCCCGCGGTGCCGGCGTGGCCTCGGCCTTTGCCTCATCCCCCCCGCGGAGCCCTGGGCTCGCCCTGTGCTGGCGCTCCCGGGCCCGGCGGCCCGTACCATGTGCGGTGTGTGTGGGGGCCGTGTTGGGCTCCTGAGCCCCGCGGAGTGTCGGGTTGGCCCCCCAGAAATCCCTCTGATTTCCAGGCCTGTGTCATACCGAGCCCCAGCGCGGCGTGTTCGTTCATGATACATTCTTCTGCTAGTGCGGGGAGGCTCCCGCAGCGCTCGGTCCTGCCGGGCGGAGTGGGCGAGGAACAGCCTGCGGTTAACTGAGAAGGGAATCGGACAGGGGATGTGAAAGCTCCTTGTTACTGCCCGGAGGTGGGAGCCTGCCCTAAAACGCACCTGTCAAACCGTGGGTGTGCTCAGCGTGCTCCTCCACCAAAATAAGAGTGATGGCTTTATAACAGTCGTAGAGTCATAGAATCGATTGGGTTGGAAAAGACCTCCGAGATCATCAAGTCCAACCCTTAGTCCAACTCCAGTCTGTTTAAGAGATCATGGCACTCAGTGCCACATCCATTCTCAGTTTAAAAACCTCCAGGGATGGGGAATCCCCCACCTCTTTGGGCAGCCCATTCCAATGCCTGATTACTCTCTCTAAAAAGTTTTTTCTGATCTCCAACTTACATTTCCCCTGGCAGAGCTTGAGCCTGTGCCCCCTTGTCCTGTTGCTGAGTGACTGGGAGAAGAGACCAACCCCCACCTGGCTAGAACTTCCCTTCAGGTAGTTCTAGACAGTGCTGAGGTCACCTCTGAGCCTCCTCTTCTCCAGGCTAAACACCCCCAGCTCCGTCAGCCTCTCCCCATAGGGCTTGTGCTCCAGTCCCTTCTCCAGCCTTGTTGCTCTTCTCTGAGCTTTAAACTTCTATAATTAATCTCGTTTTGTTGATTGCAGGACTTCATAGATTTGACATTGTCAAAGACTCAGCGGAAGACCCCGACTGTCATTCATAAACATTACCAAATCCATCGGATTCGACATTTTTATATGCGAAAAGTCAAATATACTCAACAAAATTACCACGACAGGCTCACACAGATCTTAACAGATTTTCCCAAGTTAGATGTAAGTGTTTTGTTGTTTACTCCTAAAGGAACTTTGCTTGCACAGCATCAGGAATACTTGAGCAGTGTATTGGTTTTATTTGAGTTTATTTTGGGCTGAGCAGCATCGTGCTAATTCACTGTGTAGATGATTTTGACTGATTCTTAGTAGATTTTACTGGGAGTAGTTGTAGGCAAACTTGTTCTGCAAAACTAGTGTGTTCCTACTGAGAAAGGAAGTCTGTACCCATGGGTGGTCATTACAGGTTGGGTTTTAAAAGGTTTCAGCTGGTCAGATATGTTTGCCAGGAGTTGCTGTTGAATGAAGAGAAAGAATGTGAGGGTTTTTTTAAGTATGTTGTGTCTGCTTATTTGTTTTTTGTGTGTGCATATGGAAGTTGTCCTTATGGTTAGTCTTCCCTAGAAAATATGTACAGGAAGTAAGAAGTATCCCAATATATGACATTGCTTCCCATCTTCAGGTCTTCAGAAGTTACTTTTGACAAAAGCAATGTTGTTCTTGGTCCCATAAAGGGCAGTGTTGGAAACACACTGACAAGGTGCACATACTATTAACTTTCCAACAACTGCAACTGGTTCCATGTGTGTGTCCAGTGGGGCTTATTTATTAGGCAGTTTTCTGCTTATGCTTAAATTGTTGACCTGTAACCATATTTTGTCACAATGTTTTCTTATCTAGCAAGTATCACTGCAGCATTCCCAGAAATCTTCTGGATTTTTTTTAACATCACAGGATGAAATTTCTGCAAATAAATACATAAGCAGCTGAAATACTTTGTTTAAAAGGTTTGAACCAGAGATGCTGATTCCTTGGAAAGCATTTGGTTATTAAAGAAAACCTTTTCATCCAGTTTTGCACAGAATTTCATGTAGCACTCTGAAAAAGGAAGGAATGAGTAGTGTTGCTGTGTTTCCAGTATGGTATGAATTTTCTTTTAAAGAGACTATTTCTGTAGGCTTCTTGCAGTTTCTTACTTAAAAAAGCTTTCACAGTTGTAACAGGAAGTATTTTACAAAGCAAAAGGTCAAATGGAAACTCCATATGAGTAAGTCCAAGATTGTTTGCAGAATAAGTTCAAAGCAATGAAGATTTATGCATTTAGTGACTGAGCAGATAATTTTTCTTCCATAATATAGTAATGAGAACTGGTTGGCTTTTAGTGGCATTTATGGAGAAAAAAAGAACTTAGATAGTGTCCAAGAACTAATCATCTTAAAGAAGGAAAATACCAGGCTTGATTTAATATTATGCTTTTGTTTCAGGATATTCATCCTTTTTATGCAGATTTGATGAATGTTCTGTATGACAAAGATCACTACAAGCTGGCTTTGGGGCAGATTAATATTGCCAAGAACCTGATTGACAAGTAAGCAACATTAATTTCTTTGGTTTTGTACCTACCTGCCTGGTTGGTTGTTGGCTGAATTCTTGTTTCTCGTCCCCAGTGTTGCCAAGGACTACGTGCGGCTGATGAAATACGGCGACTCTCTGTACCGCTGCAAGCAGCTCAAACGGGCAGCTCTGGGACGGATGTGCACGATCATCAAGAGGCAGAAACAAAGCTTGGAATACTTGGAGCAAGGTTGGTGTTACATACAGGCTAAAAAAAGACATGTGAGTTTGATATAAAATTTATTACATGTAAGAGAAGTTAAAAGTTTGTGTTTAGTGCAGAATATAGACACATGAAACACAGTTTCAAAATCTCCATATACTTAGAATTTATTTTTTAACAAAACAGTTTTCTCTTTGGATATTCTTTAAATTTTGTGGTATTGCTAACCATTATAAAACTTTTCTCTTTGCTTAAAAGTCACAGCCATGCTTTTCTTTACCATTCTTTTCACTTACGTAGATTTGAAAAATAGTGCTAAACACTGTGCAAACACTATTCCTTACTTCAGACCTATTGTTCCTCCAGGTTATGTTGCCTGATTTGCTGGGGTCACACTAGCTATAATATATAATAATATAGCTCTTCATTTTTAAATTATTTCTGAAATTTTGTTTGAGTTGTATGTAGATAGTTGTGGAGCCTACAAACTATTCTACATTTGCATAAACGATCATATTATAATTTTAGAAAAGTTATTAATTTGTATATAGACAATTCAGCATATATATTTTTATTCCATTTCAGTAACACTTTATCACAGGTAGTTAAAAAAATTCTTTAACATTTCAGTGCGACAACATTTGTCTCGTTTGCCAACCATTGATCCCAATACACGAACTCTGCTGTTGTGTGGCTACCCCAATGTTGGGAAATCGAGCTTTATAAATAAGGTATGTGGGTGGTTTCTTCAAAAATAATACCAAGGTACCATTTAATTAAAATAAGGTAGCACTTAAACAATTTGATATTGTGGCAGTGTCTGATGTGAGTGGCAACAAATTCAAGTGTCTGAAGAGGAGTTGAATGAAATTCCTGGAGGGATGAATGGGAAATTATGATAGATTTCACCCTTAGAAATCCTTATCTTTTCCAAAATATCATGTTTTGTGTAAGCATATTTTCCAAATAGAAAAAAGGCTTGCAGAGAAGTAAAATAACAATTTTTTAGCTTTTTCCTCTGTAGCAAAGAAAGTGCATTGTAATTATGATATACTATTTGCAGATTCAAGAAATTTTAAGTACATGTGTGTGCCTGAATCTTGTTTTAAGGTTACAAGAGCAGATGTAGAAGTGCAGCCTTATGCCTTTACCACAAAATCTCTCTTTGTGGGACATATGGATTACAGGTATCTGCGCTGGCAGGTAAGAACTGTTACTATTTTCTGTTTTTTTTGAAAGAATGACCTGGTTATAATCTGATGTGCCATTTTGCAGTAGGAGTTGTGTTTCTGTGTCTTGGTGAAACATGCTGTGTCTGAAAGCTGCTGTGCAAGGTACAGTGTGCCAAATGAAGACAGCAGTCAAAATTGTTCTAAAAATGTACACATATAGGTGTGTTTCCCATTTGAGGGAAGAAGGAAAATGGAATTACTGATTAAAGCCAGCTCACTTTTTATCACTGTCAAATTCTGGGCCGGGTTGGGGCAGCACTTTCCCTGCCTCTTCAACATTGGAGGGCTGTTAACACTGAAACCTCATTCCTTGATTTCTCCATTTTCAGATTCTCTGAGTTTACAGTCATGTGTGACTAAAAGGCAAAAATATTGCTGTCTTAAAATAAGACTATTCATGAAAAATCAAGCACGTTTCTCAATTAGTTGATCAATTATCCTTTAATAACGCTTGAGTTAATGATGTTAATTTCAGGTAGTAGATACTCCTGGTATTTTGGATCACCCTCTGGAGGACAGGAACACCATCGAGATGCAGGCGATCACTGCGCTGGCACACCTGCGTGCTGCTGTGCTGTACGTCATGGATGTGTCTGAGCAGTGTGGGCACAGCCTGGAGGAGCAGGTGGAGCTGTTCAGAAACATTAAGCCATTGTTTGCCAACAAGGTGAGTTTGGTTCATATTATTAATAAACCCCAGGGGTTTATAACATGGTAACTTGAGGGGTTTTTTTCTTCTTTTTATCAGCCACTTATAATTGTTGCAAACAAATGTGATGTGAAGAGGATTGCAGAACTTCCTGAAGAGAGTCAGGTTAGTGTAATTCTCCCACTTCTCCCCCTGTCTCGTGATGTTTACAAAAATACCTTACACAGGTGTGGTGGGTGGCTATAAAACTGGTTTTAATGGTGCAGTGGAAAGTAGCTTTCCAGATCTTGACCCCATCTTTTTTTAGTACTGTGTAATCCGTGCAGGAATATCATAAATGCCAGACAGCAAGTCCTTAGTGCTTTCAGGAATCTCTGAAGCTGTGACAACTTTCAAGTACTGCTCTACTGGGAAGTTAGGCAATAGATAGCCTTGTTCAATTGTCATTTCAGTGAGATTTCAGAGGCTGAGAGGTGTTGCTCGCACAGTTGCAATAGAAGGTTCTGCAGGGTTAATTCTTTTTTACTAATGCTTAAAGCACACATAGAGTTTGTGTTTCTCTTTTTTTTCCCCCCCTTATGGGTCATCTCTAGGTGCCTTCTCGAAAGTAATTATTTATTTATAAAAGAAGAAATTAAATAGAACTGTAGTTGTAAACTTACTGTCATCTTTAGAAACACCTGCTAATGAAATAGTGACACATTGCGTGTGTTGATAGTGTATTAAGATTCCTCTTAATGCATTAGTATATTAAGAAATGCATAGACTTATTATTTGGGGTAATTTTTATATTTTAGAAAATATTTGAAGCTTTTGAAGCAGAAGGGTTTTCTGTAATAGAGACAAGTACTCTAACTGAAGAAGGTGTAATGCAAGTTAAAACAGAGGTAGGTCTGTTTTTCTCTCAGTTTCAATCCAAATCAACAGCTAATATTTGCCTCACTTGTATGAACTTAATCTCAGTTAAACTACGCATTATAGTGATAAATTGTAGAAATGTTTTCCTTTATAGCTTGTTAAGCCTCAGTGGACTTGGGTGAAAATGGAAAATAATGTTTAATACAAATAATTTTAAAAAATGTTTTTTCTGAGTCCTCTTGCTTTTCTCTTATTGTCAAGTCATTGTTAAAAAATAGATGTCTGTATATACATCTTCCCATTATACTTTTTATATAAAATAATTCAGTGTGTTCTTGAGAGCTAGGGAAGCAAGAAATTTGAAGGTGAGATGTGAAGCTGGATATTTCAGAGTGAAAGGTTATGGTGTCATTCATTGTATCTGAAAGGCTTCATCCTCACGTGATGTCGCCATGTGCACTTTCAGGCCTGTGACAGACTGCTGGCCCATCGTGTTGATACCAAAATGAAAGGAAATAAAGTGAATGAAGTATTGAACAGATTACACTTGGCCATGCCAGCTAAAAGAGATAACAAGGTATGCTACATGTTTACATATGTAATGTATTTCCCAGTGCTTCTTACGTAGGGTGGGAATTCCCTCAATATATGAACAGATTAATGTGGTGAAATTTTATTTATTATCTCTAAGTGCCTTTCCTGGGGGGAGAGTCATCTTAGGATTTTGTATTTTTCAGAAACACATTACAATGCAGCTGGTGATTTATAGCAGGAAAAAAAATATTCAAAATTCTTTTCCCTTTTTTATTGGGGTGGATTAATTCCAGGAGCGGTTGCCTTTTATACCTGAGGGAGCAGTGGCACGTAAGAAACGTATGGAGGTGGACACTCCCAAGAGGAAGCTGGTAAGTGGCATCTCTTAATGAGGAAGTTGGCAGATAGATTTTAATTTGCTATACTAGGTTGTAGATTCTGGTTTAGGTGGTATATAAAGCCATGTGTGTCTTTGCAGGAGAGAGATATCGAACTTGAAATGGGAGATGATTACATTTTGGATCTTCAGAGTAAGTATTACATAAGAATTGTTACTATTATTAAGCAGTAAAGTTTGGCTATTTCAGTCTTAAGAGGAAATACCTACACCTGACTCCTTTCAATTAAATGCCTGTGCCTCCGTTTTACTGCATTTTATCTGTTCCAGAACTGTTGATCTTTTGTGACTGTTTCTTTTTTCATAGTGTCACTCAGTTGTTTCCCATTTTACAGTCACAGACATAAAATGACTGGTCTCATGATACAAGTAATTTTTCCTTCTATTCTAGTTGCATTACCTCATTAATTCTTGATGGTGCCTTAGTTAAGAAAGTATCAATATGAGAGAGACTGCATTTTTTGCCTATTATGGCTTGCCAGTGCATCATGCTATTATTGAACAGTATTTGGTGGTGGGATGGAGGTCAAAAATATTTGTGAATGTGTCAGAGATGCTGTCAAATTCTTGCCCCTTAGGGGAATATGGTACTTTATTTTTTTGGTATTCTGAGTGTTGTTTTCTTCTACTAAACATTCTTTGAAATTAATTTTTTCTCTTTATTAACTTCTATTGTGTTTTTAAGAATACTGGGACTTGATGAATTCATCTGAGAAATATGATAAGATACCAGAGATATGGGAAGGTCACAATATACTTGACTATATTGATCCGGAAATAATGAGAGTGAGTTTTCCATTAGTCCTTTTACACTTTTCTTGCCTCTTTATCTCTATTTGTTTAGTGTAAATTACTATTTGTAGATTATCAACAGTATGTCGTGAGAACACAGCCCTTCGTAAATTGTCTGCATGTGCCATGGGAAAAGATACTATTTTTTGAATGACCAAGGACAGAATTTCAGAATGGAAAATTGCTTCACCTTGTCAGAGGGATGGTGATCTTATCTTTTGCATCCTAAAATATGAGGTTTGCACAAGGAGTTGTATTTCTTCATTCTTTGACTACAGTCAGAAGAAATGTAGCTATCAAAATTTATGTATTATTAATAATACAAAATTCATCCATCAAATTTATGACCACTGCAGTTAAAGGAAATGGACTGAATTCTCAATTTATAACATCTTGGTTTAATAACAAGCACTGTTCGGATTTCTTGCTGTGTTCCAGACTCTGCTGAGTGTCAGAAAAGGAGGGTTTTTCAGGGTGTTTCCAGAAATGGCCCAGCAGGCAGAGTTCACAGGATAGTGCAGTGCTTTCCTGCACTGGGCAGCTTCAGGGCAGTCACACAAATGCAGCCAGACTACAATGTGGTGTGATGGAGTAAGTCTGCACAGTGATGTGCCCGTAGGTTCACAGTCATCGATATCAGTAGCTGCATTAAGTGTGGCTAGAGGGGTCATTATCAGGTAGTTCCCTGTTAGAAGGACCTGCATGTCATGGCCCTGGAGTGTGGCGAAATGTAATGTTGAGGATTGTAAGTCAAGGATCTGATTTCCATTTTACCTTTTCAAAACTTAAGAAACTGGAAGAATTGGAGAAAGAGGAAGAGCTGAGAGAAGCTGCTGGAGAATATGACAGTGAGCCAGAAAGCGAAGATGAAGAGATGATGGAAATCCGACGATTGGCAAGGAAGATCCGAGAAAAGAAGAAACTGAAAATCCTGGAGTCAAAGGAAAAAGATGTTCACGGTCCAAGGATGCCTAGAACAGCTAAAAAGGTGAGTATGGAACATGTTCTGTAACAAAATCTTGCTGATGTGTAATAACATCGTGAAAACCTGGAACAGTATCAGTGGAACTGATGGCTTTTTATCATGCTTGGCCATCTCACTTGCTGCTTGCTTCCTTCTGCCTTCCCTAGAGTCCTGGTAACTATTGTCTGTGGGTGCCACACCAAATAAGGGGTAGTAGCCTTTTACTTTTGTGTCACATACATGTTTCTTTTGTAAAATTTCACATATTTTGCAGAAGAAGTTCTTAATAACTTGTTTAATTGGGTTGTTACTATTGTTGTTCTTGCTGGTTGTTTTAAATTCAAATAATTAGTAGAATTAGATAATTACTTAAAATCACAGTCATGTAAAATTTTTCATGGGGTCCTCCAGTGCTGGAAAAGATCATGTTTCTTTTTGGAAGCCAGGTATCACTCTTTCTGATGGCAGAATCTCTTGTCACCAGTCCAGGACGATGGCAAAGTACTAAACTCATAACTAGGCATTTTGAGAAAATGAATCCAACTGATGTTGCCCCTGGTATCTCTTACCTTCTCCAAACTGTGTGTCTTTTGGGAGAAAAGGAAACCTTTCTGACCTAAATACCTCTCTTTGCCTTTCAAAAAAGGCAAACTCTTTGTAAGGTGTTTAGGAAATGCTGGGCCATCTGTGAGGCAGGATTTGTGGGTAAAGAACATGAAGTTGTAAAAAATGACATGTGAAGGTGGGATTTCAATTATCTGCTTGTGGGATGTGACAAAGGAAAAAATACATAGTGAATATAATGGCCTTATGGTATCTTGAGACATAAGATGGAACCATTCTTTTCTGAAAGAAATATATTTTCTTAATTATCTTTTTACAGGTCCAGCGGAAGGTGCTAGAGAAAGAAATGACTGATCTTGGACTGGACATGACTAACAAAGATGATGTAAGTTTCTGCTAACCAAACACAATGTTTATCAAAAACAGATTAAATTTAAATGTTTATTACAGTTGGCACAATAGAGACATGGGATCTGTTAAGGACAAAATAGGAACCCCAGCTGAGGAAGTTGGTACTGGAATTTTTTGAGTAACGTCATCAAGACAGGTTGGATAAGCTGAAAATCTTACCATTTATCAAGAATCACATATATATGTGCACTGTTTTCTTGGAATTTATGTAGGATTCAGGAATGGGTTTGGTTAAACATCTTAATTTTCAAGTCTGCTTTGTTGGATGAGACTGTCAGAAATAGTAATAGTGACAGGTCAGACTTGTTCTTACAGTTCATTCATTCTCTGAGCTGTAATTGAAACTTTTTAGGGCCACTGGCATCTTCAGATGTAAGGCAACTAAAGTACTGCAAACATAGATTTGCCTTCAGGAGACATTTCATTTTGAGTGATGTTAAAAAATACATCTTGTGCAGCAAATCCAGCAGTATTATGGATCTCTAGACCTTGAAGCCTCAAATTCTTTAGCTAAACAAAGAATTGGGAAACAAGGAATGTCAACACTATCTGAAGCAAGGACTTGCGGTTCTGAGCTGACAACCATGTTAAAGTAGGAGTTACCTCAGTGAGAAGCAGTTAATACTTAGGCTATAGCATGGGAAGTGTTCATGTCTGAAATTTTTTAGGGCTTTGGCCTGTACACAGGACACTAATCACGGTAGGTTTATTTTTTTGCTGTTGCAAAATTGCTTCAGTATTGCTGTTCATTAATTTGTGTCTTCTTTCTGATTACTTGTAAGTCTACTCACAAAACCCAGAAAATTTGGGTTAATAACTGTGGAGGACAAAAGTTAATATTCATTGAAATCTGAGTGTTACTGAGGAGAGAGACTCGGTGACCAACAGCTGACAATGTCTTTATGTTACTGCGGAATAACCAACATAATTTATCACAGCAATACACTTCCTGTTTTTCTTATTACTCTGATTAGAAATGGAGCACGTCTCAGCTGATTGTTTCTGGGTTTAATGATTAAAGTGATGTTTTAAATTTCAGGCACATTATGTGAGAAGGTCCCGTAGCACCACCAGGAAACGTAAGCGCGATGAGTCTGAAACGCCCCAATCTGTGGCGCGGAGCCGCAGCTGCTCCCGCACACCGCGGGATGTGTCTGGTCTGCGTGACGAAAAGGTTTGTCACTTACCTCTGTGGCAGCTAAATCAGCCTGTCTGTACTTGAACCATGTTCTGGGAGACTTTGCAGTAGGACTAGTTACATTTGCCAAGAGTTCATGTTTAGTCTCTTTGCAGTTTCATCTTCTTCTCATTTGAACCCACTATACTTCAGAATCACCATGTCCCTTCTTAAAAATAACATAAAGGAAGGGCTCTTTTAATTTTTTGTCTCTAAATCCAACTCTGAGGGGAGAATTCTACAAACTATGAAGTTCTACCCTTAGTTTTCTAAAGTGAGGAATTCCAGGAATAGCATGATCCCAGGTTAGTGTACTGGAAGTTTTGCTAAGGAGGGTTAGTGTCACTTGTAGTGAGACAGTGACATGTGTTGCGTGTTAACATCCATGTTAAAACCATCCACCTTAGTGGGCTTTTAAAAGGTAAAGCTTGTTACTCAAGTTACTGAGGAAGTTACTCTGCATGTTTGTTTTTAAATAGATGGTGAAGAAGGTCAAGACTATGGCAAAGAAAGCTCAAAAGAAAATGAATCGCCTGGGCAGGAAAGGAGAGGCAGACAGACACATATTTGACTTGAAGCCAAAACATCTGCTGGCTGGGAAGAGAAAATCTGGTAAAACACAGAGAAGATAAACAGTCTTCTGAATCAAAATTAAAAACTAACTTTATTAAAACTAATTTCTAGTCCTGTCTTCCTTTTTGGTAATGTAGAGTGTTTAAGAAGTGTGTGGTTTGTTGTAGTACTTAAGATAATTCTCAAGCTCAGAGTTCTAATACCTTGATCTTGCAGTTTTTCTAAGTAATGTCATGAGAAATTTCTCAATACCAGTGGCAGAAACCATTTCTGAACAGATACCAAGGTTACTTTGTTTTCTCATTCCTGACTTCCATGTATCAGTAAAGCATTTCTATATAAAACTAACTTAGAACAAGGTTAAATCTTAACATGTGAACTACTTGTTAAGATACTGTCATAATTAAAGATGCCCAGTTTCAGTAAGGTTTGTGTTTCTGTGTGCAAGTAATTCTTTGATGTATTGCACATGATGACTTTGTTGCAGGTGAAGGCTAGAATTGGTGGGGAAGTAACAGGAGACCAAGGACTGGACAAAGTTGGTGTTTGTGCTCTGAACCAGTTTTGAGAATGCGTGGGAGAGATGCTGCCAGTTTACTGAGCTAAATGGTGACTGAAGCTGGAGGAAAAATTGCAGTTATAGTACTGACCCACTATCTGTAATAACAGCATGGGCAGGAAATGTTACACCTCACAGCTTTTTTCAGTTTAATACTAGTATTTCAGATACGTAGAGAAGGAGGGTCAGACTGACAATTGGTCCTGAGTACATGTGAGCTATGCTCCTGTCACCCTCTGCTTAAGAGGACAATTTCTCTTCAGAAGCTGACAGACAAAAATTCAGTGTATGTTCAAGGCAAAGTCTGTTGTCAAATGTGAAATATTTTCATTTTGTCCTTACTTGGTCAATAGTTACCTAGAGGTTAGTAAAATTATGCATTGTAAATGTATTGCCTCAACAGTACACTTAAAATGCATGTTAAAAACTAACTCACACCCAAGAAAGGGGGAAACCCTTTTTTTTTTTTAATACAAGTAGTAAGAAAAGAGTTCAGATGTCAGATTCAGCATACTGGAGCAGCATGTGTAACTCCATACTGTTTCCCTCATCTACTTTGTGTACTAATTTTGGTATTAAAGCACATTGTAATTCTGCAGAGAAATTTAATGTCAAGAAAAAGTTTAATAATAGAACTTTTAAGGGATTTCGAGGAACTGTTTAGCAAAACTTTCCTTATGGGCAATAATTTCCACTTCCAGATATGCTTTGCAAGCTTTTGCTCCAAGCTGGCCCTTTGAAGTAGAAAATCGGAGCTTTGTTTCAATAGATGTGTGCCCTGCTACCCCCATCGTGCTGCTTCAGTGGTGTTTAATGGGCAGGATGGTGTTCATAGTGTTGTGATGACAGAGATTTTTCTCATGGCTTTGTGTACGTAAAGAAAACAACAGTCCAAGGTTTTAAGTTAAGTATTTTAATCATAATCTTCAAGATAATCTTAGATTTTAAAAGTACTCTAAGTATTTGAAAAGTACACTAATTACCTACAGCTGGGTAATTGCAGTGGCTGATTGCAGTGAAGTCAAGGGAGCTGCTACATTGCATCACTGTTCCCTCACCCACTGTTAATTACTTCAAGACAATACATCAGTTCTGGTCAACATAAACCAAACTGGGCTCTAAAATCTCTTGAAGTGTTGAGCCACTGGAGATGCAGTTGTAGAGAAGCTTCAGTGCTGCAGTCACAACTGGGATGAGAAAGAGAAATTGACTACTGGAAAAAGTCCATTTTACCCTTAAACCAGACATGGACTAGCTACAACCATGTGCTACATGCAATGAGAAGTGGAATGACAAACATTTCATTAAGACACCTCTGGAAGATACCTTAAGAAATCTAGTTTGACTAGTGTGCTAACAGAAGAAAACACAATTAGGTTTTTTTGGGAAAATCAACCCCAAAATCAAATTGAGACACTTGAGTATTTGTCTTACTGAAAAATGCCTTCCATTTTACTCATTACTAGCAATTGATTAAGATTAAACAGGATTAGCTCTGGTACAATTTCTAAGTAATATATCAAGACTCAGTGTAAGCCCACACATTGCCAGTCTTGACTTTTGGAGTTTGGTGGGTTTGTGTAGTCTGGAAATGACTATTACAGGAGATGTTTCAGGGGAAAAAAAATGTAACAAGATGCCTTTGTTTTTTGGAAGATGGAGAAAAGACTTTTAGTGTATATCCCATCTCCAAAGACAGGCTACTTCCTGTATTAGACAGGTATTGTTTATATTTGGAATAATTAACCCTTTTTGTTACTTAAGGGATGTCCAGTAATCAGCCATTAACTAACCAGAAAAGGGCATTGTGGTAAAAAACCCAAAGGGGCTATTTGTTATCTAAAGCTTTGACATGCATCTCAGCACTTCAAAGTTAAATTCACTCCACCCTGACAATCCAATCACTTAAGCTTTTATGTGTTTGGTTAATCATAGGGTACAGTAGCTGAAAAGGTTTACTTTCTGCAATTAAAATAATCTTGATTACTTTGCACTAATTGTTTTTAAATTCAGGCAACTTGTCTTCTCAACATCAGTGCAGAACCAAAAATACACCTGTAATTTAAGGCGTAGTTGTGTGTGGTGGGAACGTACAGCCCTCCCCAGCTGAGCTGGGCAGAGATGCCCAGGGCTCCCTCCCCAGGTGTACAGGGCACACACAGGGTAACAATCTTTCACCAGGCAGTGGAGAAAGAGTAGCCCAGGGGGATCACACTATTGTTACACATTTTACATTATATCAAGCTTAAACATGTAAGAGAACAAGGATGAGGGGGAAGAGGAAATGATGAAAGCAGAAACAAAAACACTGGCTGTAACAACCTCTGTACAAAGTTAATAAGCCTGCTCCAGGTGGACCAATTCTCTGCACTCAAGTCATGATTTACCACAGTGTTAATGAGACAGCACATCACTGCTGGCCTTCAGCACCTTTCACCCCAGCTATTTACATTCGGTGTATTTTTTCATGCTCAACAAATTTGTTCAAGTTATTTAAGTTATCCCACCACTTGAACAGAAAGGTCTCTGCTATTAGCTTAAACCATGGTGTGATCTTAACTTCGTTCTTGGCCGCTTTGTCCAGGAGCTGTTTCAGTTCTTTCTGTGTCACATAGCAGTAGCTTTGGATCTCATTAGGGTCCGGATTCAGTGTCACATCCTTCTGTACAAATAAAATATAGTCTATCTCATGTTCTCCCCAGATCCCATCAGACTTGGCCTTGTAGTGAATTCGTGTCAGGTAGGAGATTTCTTCTGGAGTTACCTACAACCAAAACTCTTGTCAGAACCAGTGCCAGACCAGAACAATTGCTCTGCTGGGCACTGCAATACTATTATCAGCTGTCATCCTCTTCCTTAGAAAGTACTTTCTCCCAAGTGTAGAACTGCAATGTACATCTTCACAAGTTACTATGAAAAAGAATTTTAAAGCACTTTGATGGTGTGAATGGCACAGCATTTCTCTAGTCAGACTTGTCCTGTAATATTTTCAGTGTATTTTTCCTACACAGCAAATTTTAAGTAACATTTACCAGACCTTACCACACACTCACTGAGCATTGGTGAATACAAACACTTGCACCCACCCCTCGCTTCCCAAGGAAAAGTGCTTGGCAACTACCGAAAACCAATGTCAGAGCTGTGTAACCCCGGCCTCCAGGAATCCCTGGGAGTTGTAGGTTGGATGGTGAATTCTGGGAACCTCCTCACCACCTTGTTTCCCAGTAGCAGTAGGAGCTGCTGCTCTGTGTCCCATGGCATAAATGTAACTGATGTGGAATTAAGTGGAAAGAGATTTCAACCCAGAGAACAGTTCAGTTGGCTGCAGCCTCATCTCTGTGCACTCCTCAACTGCCTCCAGAAAGGAAGGTACCAGAAGTGGGTTGTGCTACTGCTCTGGAAGAATCACCAACTGCTCAGGCCACACAAATTCCCACAGGAAACTCAGCATTGCAGAGGTGCTTGTACATGGGTGCTGGCATCAGACCACAGCAATGCCCTCCTGGAGCACCAGCTGTAGAGAGCACACAGAGCACTCTGCCATCAGCAGCCATAGTTAGACATGGAGGAATGCAATCCTTCATTCGAATGTGATTTACTCTCTGGCTCGTATTCAGCTTTAGCAGTGGAATATTCTAAACTACCATTTACTGAGATAAGCTTTTGACAGTCTAGAATACAGAAGTCTCAAATTCACCTCTAAAGCTAAATTCATTTTTAGATTTGAGGCTGATCCTGTCCTCCAGACACAGCTAGTCTGTAAACTGGCAATCACTGGCAAGAATTCCTGTTTCTCCTTCCTTTACCTGCTCCATGGGAATTCCTAACTCTGCTTTCAGTCGCCTCTGTGCTGCTCTCCGAACACCAATGGCATTATTTTCTTCCAGTTCCAGTGGATGGCTTAGAGGATGGCTGCAACAAGTGTTGGTAAAACAGTCTGCAAGAATTTTGGATCAGTAAATTTTTTACATGTATAAAGCATCAAGAAAAAAAATCAAAACCAAACAACCAAAATCCCTCAGAAGTCAATTATTCAACACATCACATCTTTGTTTCTCTTTTGCAGAGAAGGGTCACAGAAGGTCAAAGGTATTTTCACCTATTATTTTTCTTTACATGTTTTGCACTGGGATTTGCCTCTAAACAAGCACTACTTTGCAGGTTAGTGTTTGATGCATGTGAAGACAGGCATTCTTATCCCCAAGACAACATCTACTTAGAGAGCCAGTTTATAAAGACCTTGTTTATCCCTCAAATGCTAATTAAAATTACTCTTGGGAATTTGTATGTAACGGAATATTGAAAATATTCCCAGAGCTACAAGACCAGCTGACAGAAAGTAGAATTAAATACACTTATATTTAAAGGACAGCCCATCTATACTCTGTTTCAACCTTTTGTCTACAAAAGTCAAGCTCAAAAGCATCTAAAATACATTTAGAATATCTACAAACCATACTCAAGATTTTGAGTGTTTAGAAGTAAAGAAAAAAATTAAAACAATCTCTAAAGTAATGGTTCTCTTGGAAGGAAGAAAAAGGTCTTTCTTCCTCAAGTTAGAAATGCCTGAAATTGTTTTCCACTGAAAATTTTGCAACAGACAACTTCATGCTCCCTCCAACATGTCTCATGTAAGGTATTTTTCTTTCATTTCCCTTTTTATTTTCATGCCTTTCCATTTGCATTTGATAGTAATAATTCAGGAGCTTTCAAAATCATGCACTATATAGTCTGGCCACAGTCTCACATCTTGTACAGTTCAATAAGTGTTTGTTAAGGCATGCACAGACAAAGGTCCACAGATTTCCCAAGCACAAGGTCTCTGACATCAGCTTTTACAGTGGAATGGGACACTCTCCACAGCCACCAGAGTCATTTCTTCAGCTCCAATAAATATGTCTTGTAGCAGAGGAGGTAAACGACACACCCTCTGTCCTTGCATACACAGCATCAAACCTGTCAGGGAACAATCCTTTCCCAAGAACATACATAACAACACCCTAGTGTTCCCATTATCTTACTTTATCCACAAGATAAATACAACTTGAACTCTTAAAATTATTGGAAGCATCTCCTCTCCAAAGTAGTAAATTCTAAAACCTCAGAATAAGTTACACTGCAGGATTAGACTGATGTATTTTTCTAAATATTGATTTAAATAAAACATTTTGATAAATACAGTGTTTCAGTACTAACCTGGAAATGTAATTTTTGCATTTGACCTCTGCTGCAGCAACAGTTTATTTTCTGTATTAAATAAGAAAACACTGAAAGCTCGGTGCAGTAAACCTAAAAATAAAAAATAAAGAAAACCTGAGCTATTTAACAGAAGAGGAAAAAAAACATATGAAGACGGTTTAAGGGCTTAGAATGGCCTCATTTTTGGGTAATCCAATGTAAAATTAATATATGTTAAAAACCAAGGATTTGATAGATAACTCAGAGCTACTATTCAGCTTTCTGTACCAGCTTATGTAAAGCATTATGAAATTAGAAAAGTGTTAAGAATAATAATGCAACAGAAGAGTTCTACTCAACTCAGTTCAACACTCTGAGTAGGAACATTTGGGTAAACTTCCAAGGAAGGCTCAGCATCCATAAATTACTATTAAACAGAGATGACTCAAAAATTCCTAAAATACTGTATGGAATTTCAAGACCCTTCAAGAATTGCAAGTGTAAAGAAAACAGGCTCCCTTACAAACAATGTAATTGTTGAATTGCTGTTTTCTTTACCTTTTGAGTTTGTCATTTCTCACTCTCCAGGAAGATGCTTCCCTCAAGTTCATAAACGGTCACACACGACTATGAGAGATGCACAGATCTGACCAACCTCTCATAAACCCACAAACAGTTAAAGCCTTTCCTATCATCAGTATTTGAAGTAGAACTCTGTGTGAACTACTTCAAAATCAAAGCCTCTTCTACATACAGCTTGTATCTGCAATCACACATTTCTCTCCTTTGCAACTGCCTCCAGGTGAGTGTTCCTCCATATCACAGAATAATTAACATTAGATATTGAATGCTGGGGAAGAGAAACCTGTGGGGAAGTACTTGCTCTCGTTTGACCCAACACTCACCTGAGATTAAGGCTTCAATTTAATCATGACTATAGTTCTGAAAATATTCAGTCAGCTTAATGGTTCAATTAGAAGGTAAGCAAGCCATACCTTTATCAATGTTTTCATTCAAGTGACAGTTTTTCTTGGTATCTGCCCCAATCTTTTTATCATTTTCATCAATAAGGATGCACATCTCTGCCAAGAGCTGCACCTGCTGCTCATCCAGGTGGTCTGTGTTTACTTCAGGCATGGTGATGGTAGCACAGGTTCTACTGAAAACAAACAATGAACAGTCATTCAGCAATAGCAACACCTACAAGGCTGTGGGCAAAGCATGAGGAATAATCAAACGGCTCAGTTTTCTGACTTGGGGTAAACTGTGCACCAAGTGTATTTTGGGTGGGTTACATGTTTTAGGTTCCTGAAATTTCCTATCCATGATACAAATCATATAGCAATACCTGGTAGGTACTTGAAACACTTTTTTCTTCTCACTGAGCCACTGCAGCAGCTGCTGCAGAACAGCTGTGCCAAGCCTGACATTGTAGGCTGGCAGTGGTAGGAAATCCAATTCCAAATTTCACCACAACTTACTCGCCCCACTGCCCGTGCATGTCGTGCACACCAACACTGGTTACATTTGTTACACAGGGCATCCTGTGCAGGAGGATTTTCCCCTCGCTGCACACCTGAATGGGGTCGGGAATGAGGTTTCCCTGACCAGGACACGCAGCCCAAGGCATTTCAAAAGCAGCTCCCTCCCAGCCCGGCTCTGCAGCCGCGGGTCACACAGTCACAGACGGGCCAGGCTGGAAGGGACCACCGCGGACCATCCAGTCCCACCTCCCTCTGCCTGAGCAGGGTCACCCCAGAGCACATGGATTGGTATCCCGATGGAATATTCCCAATGAGGGAGACTCCACAGCCTCTCTGGTCACCCTGGCCCAGTGCTCGGTCACTGCACAGGTGAGAAGTTCCTTCGCATGCTCAGGTGGCACTCGCTGTGCATCAGTTCCTGCCCGCGGCCTGTCTGCCATCCCTTGGCACCCCCTTCAGATATTTGTGCAAATTGGCGAGGCCCTCTCTCAGTATCTCTTCCTAAGCCTAAACAGGCCCAGCCTCTTCAACCTTTTCTTGTAAGAGATATGCTCCGTTCCCCTAAATCACTCTCGCTGCCCTCCCCGGGACGTGCCCCAGGAGCTCCACGTCTCTCTCCCTTATGCTGAGGAGCCTGGAACGGGGCACCAGATGCGCCTCATCGGGGCTGAGCACGGGGGCGGGGGCAGGACCACCGCGCTCCTTCCCTGTACCGTGCCCCGCTCCCCTCCCCGGCCGTTCCCTGCTCCCCTCCCCGCCCGTGCCCCGCTCCCCTCGCCCCCCGTGCCCCTCTCACTTCCCCGCCGTGCCCCGCTCGCCTCGTCCCCGGTGCCCCGCTCCCTCCGTGCCGCTCTCACCTCCCCGCCCGTCCCGGTGGCCCCTCCAGGCTCCGCCGTCCCCGCACGGCCCCGCGCAGCGCGCGCCACATCGCGCCGCCCGCCGCCTCCGCCAATGGCGCCGCCGCCCGGCGCTGACGTCACCGCATCGCCCGATCGCCCCACCGCTGCGCAGGAGGCGGGGCCAGCGGTGCAACGGTGACAGGCGGCGGCAGCAGCAGCCAATCGCGACGCGGCCGGGAAGCCGCGCTGGCCAATAGGAAAAGAGGGCAGCGGCGGGGCAGCCAATGGGAGCGGGGCAGCCGCTCCGCCCGGCCCCGACAGAGGGATCGGGAACGGCATCGGGATCCATTACCAGGGAGCGGCCTTCGGCTCGTTCTGATAACCGGGAATAACAGAATGGATTGGGTTGGAAAACTCTGAGATCACCGAATCCACCCTGCGGCCCAACACCACCATGTCAGCCAGACCACGGCACTGAGTGCCACGTCCTGTCATCCCTTTAACACCTCCAGGGACGGTGACTCCCCTGCCTCCCTGGGCAGCCCATTCCAGAGCCTAAAGCTGCACTCATTTCCAACATGGAGCGCTGATTGTTGTCTTTTCGCCCATCCATGGAAACTAAAGGACCCCCAGCGCCAAGTCCCACAAACGCGGCTGGATCTGCTGAGCCCCGGAGCTGCCACGGGTGCGGGGCTGGGACTCACAGGCCTTTCTGGCACAGCCAATATGGAACTCTGCCCCCAGCGCCATCCCTGGAGCCAAAGATGTTCATTGTGTGCCGTGCACGGCAATACGGGCCAGTTGTTTCCCCTCCTGCCTTGTGGGAAACAGTTCCTGTGACAGACAAGCCCTGAAATTGCCTAACTCACCGAGCTCTGGAGGGGCAGGGAAGGAAACGCCGTTTCTGTGTAGGAATGGAGCGTGGGTGAGATGAACTGGTCAGGTACGGGAGTTTAGGCATGCACAGGTACCAGACTGAGGCAGAGAAACTTCAATACCAGCCTCTAGAAACTTCACACCACCACAGCTGAGCACCTTCTCAGCAAGAATTTTGCTGTTTTATCGCCTGTCCACATATTTGGATTTGTAACTAGATTCCATAAAAGGCCTAGAAGTGACATTTCACATACCTTGGAGGGATGGCTCTTTCTGATTGCCCCTCAGCTCAAGTTCCAGTATTTCCATCTGGTTTGTTTGATTTTTCCTGTGAACAGGACAGATGGCCTGTCATTTACAGATACCATTATCAGCACAGAATGTTCAAATGGTCCCTTTACCAGGGATGTATCTTACAGCTTTCCCCTGTGCAGAGCTTGGACAGATGGAGAGAGGAAGTGGCTTGAGTGGAAGCCACTTGAAACCAGCAGAGCATCAAAAGTGAAAAAAATCAGAATGTAAGAATGGGCCAGCTGCTGCATTTCTGTTTAACTACATAAAATGTAACATAAGATCACTAGTATTAATTAATTAACATTAGTATAATGCTAATATTATGCTATCATTAACATATTACAGATTTAATGTTATCACGAGAACATTAAAAACAAATATATACTCTCAGAAAGTACTGAGATGTACACAGATTAATTTTTATTGAGTTTACTTTACAGATTACTTATTGCAGAGTCACTGTTTGGCATGAAAACACAGTAACTGGAGATTAAGCTTTGTAGAAATACAGAGAACAGTCTCCACCACATCAATCACCTGCTTGTTTCACTGCTCCAGATAAAAAAATCTGCCACTTTCCTAATATAACCAAACAAGAGACACAAATCCATAAAAAATATAACTACTGAGGTGGACATAGAAACCAGCATTACATATGAAGACAACAGAGTTCACAAGCAGCTCTTCCGCGAGTGAAGATCTTTTGGAATAGAAACTCCTACCTTGAAAGGCACAGGTGGGGTCTATTTGTGAGGCACAGCTGAAGTGTGACATACACCAATGAGCAGGTGTTCACAGTGATGTTCAGGCTACACAGTAGAGGGAAACAACAAAAAGGTCCTTACAGATAATGGAGAAAAGAAATTCTTTTTCCTAGTAATAGCTATTGAAAACTTCTATACAGGCAGTTTAGAACCTGACAGTCAGAAACAACTACAAAGCACTTCACTGGGAGCAAGGCTGGTGAGCATCAAGTGGCAACAAGTCCTGTGGATAACAAGAGACAAGGAGGCACAAAGTATGACAGAGTCAAACCCCAAACATTTTCGCAAAACAAACAAGAAAGAGACCTCCCAAGCCTTTAACAAAGACGCTTCCAGGATCAGGAGTTTTATGTCACCCGTATCATCTTTCATCTTGCTCGCCTCCAGACTTGCTCTGTACCTTCAAAGCTCTTTGTGTTGAAAATAAAGCATCCTAATTTTTGTAGTGGTATGCACTTCACTGAAACCTCAGAACTTTTACTCCACCCTGTGTAAACAGAAGAATACCTGAAGTGACATATATATGCTTTTGAGACTAAATTTATGCATCTCCTGAAGTGTGTTGACTATTTTCAAATATTACTAACAAGGGAAAAAACATTTCCTGTCACCATGGGGGGGTCTTTATTTTCACCTGAAAATCCAACCAGCTGCAAATCACTGACAGACTTTTGCTGTCTATGAAGATAAAGGGAAATGCAACCTCCATCAGACTAGAGGAGAACATTTTAATTTTCCATAAAGTTAAGCAAGAAAATGGTGGACCACAGGATGAAGTAAATTCTGAACAAGCATGGTATTTGACCCCTGCCTAGAATGCAGACTCCTGAAACATGCTTGTCCTTCGTTTTCAGATTTGCTGAGGAAGATTAAGGGGCTTTTTCTCATCCTTCATGTCCAACCTTCTTTTTCAACTTCCTGTTCAATTGCTCTGATGTTTAAGACTTCCAGTTCACCCTTCTCAGCTACAGAGCTATCCTTGTTCCTGGTCTCCCTGGAGAATTCATCTCAGAAGTCTGCTCCTGCCTTGGAGTCATAGCTCTCCAGAAAATATTTGTCTAAGCGATCCACTTAGGTGCAGAGTGAACAACAACCTGGGTTTTATCTGAAATGGGAGGTAAATACCTCCAAGTCTAAACTACTCTGCTGTTGTTCACTTGAAACCTCTTTCTTAAAAGGCCTGTTCCAGTGAAGTCGCTTGTCTTCAGCTTGCTTCAGAGAAGACAGATGGCCTTGTAGTAAAAATATGATACATGTATGCTAAATATGCAAGTAAGATGTTGTATTTGCATTTAGGTTTGCTATCTCAAGCATGATAGAAGGAGGGCTAAGATGGACAGCTTCCAAATGTTTTTGTACAGCATAAGGTGAATGAATAATGATATAGGAAACCACTCTTTTAGGAAGGAGTTATTAGGTTTCCTATATGAAGAAATAACACTTGATCCCTTAGATTTTTTTTTTCCCTACTTGCTTCTTTTACTTTTGGTTTGAGCTCTGGACAGGAGGCTTTATCTTTTGCTGCTACTTTTACAGATTTGGAAAATGTTAATTTGGTAGATTCAGCTGTTATTCAGTAGGTCTGGAAGGTGATATCCAAGACAATCTAATTTTTGTCACTCAATTCATTTTAATGCTATTTATCAAGGCTTCTTAGCTGTTGAAGAGATGCTGACTAGTACTGTCATCTGCATTTCCCCAGGCTCTTGTATTGCTATCTTTGGTTTTTGTTTTTTTTTTTTTAAACAGGTAGTTTGTGAAAAGCAGGCAGTGTTTTTTTCTACATTTACTCCTATACATTACACAGTGCCTGCTACTCTTGCAGTGCCATGACAACACCAAACCAGTAGCAGAGCTGGAGTGACAACACACCACTTGTTCTTTTCTCATGAAAAATCAACTTTATCTGTATAGTTGTAGGCCATTTCAGGCTACTAGGGATTTGTGGTTAATTTTCAGGTGAAGTAAAGTTCAAAACAAAAAAGTTGTTTAGGCCCATCTTTCCTTTATTTCAGTATTTTGTGTTTCTTTGGGAAAAAAATGGTCACCTCTGTATTGGACCCTGTTGCTAGAGAGTGAGCTGCTCCACAGGACAACAAATTTTCCAAGTGCTTTTGCAGGGAAATCTCAAACATGGATCCTTGTGCTCTTGCTGAACATTTTTTTCCTTCATAGTTATAGCTAAAACTGTTATGCTACAGTAGTGTTTTATTAGGCCAAAGTAATATTGGTAGGGATAATGAAGCTTAAAAAATGTTTAGGTAGGCACTGAACAGCTGAGGACTTGAGTTGTGCTTTGGCTAAGATGGCTGAGCCACTGCAACTGCACCATCTGTAGAAAGAACCTAAAGCATCCAATGGTGGCATTTGGTCAGGTTGTGTTCAGGCTTCTTCCCAGACAACTCTGTTCTACCTCTTGTCCCTCTTTGTCTGCTCAGTTTCCTTTCTTCTCCACTCCTTAAAGCCATTTAGCCATGCATTTGGCTCCCTTTTAGTGGCTTTGAAGAAGGGAATAGGTTAATATTATGGAAAGTTCTCAGACAGTTGTGCTGGTTATCTTCGAGAGTGACGTCTAATAAAGAAAAATACACTAATAAATAGGTATATATCACTATTTTTGTCAGTGTTTAATACAACTTTAATTAAGACATGACTGCACAGAAGTGGGTATAAAGGAAAAAGAAGACAAAAAAGAACTGCAGGCAGACTTGTAGTTGGGAAGCACATGAAAAGAAAATGTAATATTTCCAGCCCTCACTGAGACACATGTTCTGGCCTTTTCACAGACCTCTTCTGAGGCAGTTAGCTAATCTGCAGGAAGAGGGAAAATAATTAGGCAAAGGCCTCTTTTGACTTTCACTATCTGCTACATTGAATGAGAATTTTAGGTGAAGGTTTCTTCTAAGTATTAATCAGCAGAGGAATTAATCACATTTCAATTATGTGTTGTAGGCTTCAGAGTGAACAGCCTGCTTGCAGAACTTGGGCAGCTTTGATACACTGCTTCTGTCGTGCGTCTGCAGATGCAGTGGAAACAGTCCAGATTCAGTACTTCCCAGCCATTCTGTATTAAAAATGTGAAATTCCAGCAGTGTTTCAGGGAAGTTTCAACCTCCCTTGTCAGTCTACAGTGGTCCAGTATTACTGGATGTAACTAGAACAGTGTAAACAGTAAATCACAGAACCAACTTTGCTGGAAAAGTCCTATGAGATCATTGAGTCCAGCCTTTGACCCAACACTACCTTGTCTATTAGACCATGGCTGTAATCGCCCCATCCAGCCCCTGTTAAATACCTCCACACAGTATTTACGGTGACTCCACAACTTCCCTGGGCAGCCCATTCCAGCACCCCATCCCTCTCCCTGAAAAGGACGTCTTCCTAATGTCCAGCCTAATAAACCTCCCTTGCCGCACCTTAACACTGTGCCCTCTTGTCCTACTGCTGGTTGCCAGGGAGAAGAGACCGACTCCCACATGCTGCTCTCAGAGAGTGGCAGAGAATAGCACAGCGTTATCCCGAGGGGCACCAGTCGGGATGAAACAGAACCAGCTGTTCAAACACCAGCACTGCGTTGCCCGGGGGTATCTCGGGGAGCAGCGGGGCCGACCTGGCTCGGCAGGGCTGACCCGCGGCAGCTCCTGCCCGGCCCCGGCGGCATTCCCGATCGCGGGCTGCTGTCCCGGTGCCATTCCCGATCCCGGGCTGCTCCCCCGGTGCCGGTGCCCGGCCCGTCGCCATCGCGCTCGGAGCGGGGGCCGCGCCGCTTCCGCCGGATGTCGCCGCCAGGGCTCCGCACCGGGGAGGCGCGTCCTGCCCGAGCGGCGCCGGGATCGTCGCTGCTGCCTCAGCTGCTGCTGCTGCTGCACCTCCCGCCCTTTTCCTCCTCCTCTTCCTCGCCGTCCTCATCCTCCCTCCTCCTTCTCCTCCTCCTCCTCCTCCTGCTCTGCGCCGCCTGCGGCCCTGCCCCTCCGCGCCCGCCTCCCCGGCTGTGCTGACAGGTGAGTGAGTGAGTGCGGGGGCAGCGGGCGCGGACCCTCCGCCATCTTCGCGGCTGCCCGAGGGGCTGCGGGGCCCGGCCGGGCTCGGGGGCTGCGGGGCCCGGTGCCGGTGCCTGCGGGGTCGGTGCCGCCGCCCAGGCCCGCGGGGCTCCCCCTGAGCACCCCCTGCCCGCCCGTCGCCGTTTCCTTCCCGCGGGAAATGGCTTGCACGTCTTGCCTTAAAAACAGAATTAATAGAAAACGAGCCTTTTTATCTCTTCTACCGGGGCCGGGGCTTTTTAGCGCCTGCAGCCCCAGGCTGTGGGGTGTTTCCAGGTGTGCTGGGAGTGGTGCTGGGGAGACTCCGCTCGGTAACTTTGTTCGTGCGCTGCTGCACATCCTAAGGACGAGCCCAGCGTTGAGCCTCGTTAGCTCACAGGCTGGGTTCAGAGCCTCTGACACATGTGCAAACGGAGGAAAAATGAAACGCCCAAATGCTCCCAAGTGGGGCACAGCTAAATGAGGAAGGGGAGCACAGTTTGTGGTGGGAGGGGTGAATCTGGCTTTCAGCAGCGGGAGGATGATCTGGAACTGTCCAGGATGTGTAGAAGTTGTCTGTAAAGAGCCATTATTTTCAGTATTTCTTTCTTCTTCTGAATTGAAGCCTGTGAAAACAAGTTTGAGGGAAGAATTGATATGCTAAATGTATTCATAGGTTGAGTAGATGTTAGGTTCCAGTTCCTTCTGCAAAGACAAGGGTAACTTTTTGAAGTTAAGCATTGATCTGTGGTTCAGGGACCTCTTGGTGTTTATAAGAGAAGAGAAACTTCTATATGTGTTTTTATCCTCTTGTATTTTCCAGCTTGTCAAATTTGTTATTGTGGTTTAAAGTGGGCTTTCTGTAACAGTAATTTCCTGAAAGGTTTACGTAAAGAACTGGTGGAGCAGCTTCTTTGAAGTGATTCAGTGTCATTGAGTACACCTTGAAGTTATACAAACGTCAATTGTTCAGGCACCCATTTTATAACATCATAGCAGTATTTTCTCCTTAAGCGAATTTCTGAAACTGTTTTTCAAGCAAGTCTGCTGTTGGCCTGTCTTGATGGTTTTGAAAATGAGTTGGTAACCCCACGAACCCACAAGTATGTTTTTTAATGAGTAGTTTAGCTTAGATAAGATCTTGATGCATGGTGTCAGCTCTAACCTGTCTTGTAATAACTTTAAATGTAGCTTTGTGTGTTGTGGACTTGAGCAATTATTTTAAGATAAGTTGCCCACACCAAACTTTAGAATTTAAAGCAGAGGCCACTGTAAGGTTGTTTTTTAATACCAGTTTTTTATGTGTATTTTTGTCCCTAGGTTTATTATGTTAAATCTAAAGATCCTAAGATGAGACTCTCTCTTTAATGTAGGAGGCCTTTCCAACCATCTATTTCTTAAATTTATGACTTGTTTAAAGGATGCAGTGTTAAATATGGACTAAATAAGTTTGTTGGTACAGTCATAATTTAAATACTGTTAGCATGGGGATAATGTCTTAGAAGAAGTGCTTATTTTTATGAAGTCCTGAAATTGCAAGCCAGAACTAGTACATGCCAAGTAAGGAATAATTAAGTGGTATTGCATTTTATAAGTTTGAGATGAGATTGGAATCATTTTATGTCATGGAATTTTACATCTTGGAGTTAAGACAGTAGCTTGTCTTGTGAGGTGCAGGCCAGGGCCAGAAGCTTCTTCCAGAGGCCACCTCTGCATGAGCGCTGAGGAATGGGTAGGAACCGGGATGGTATCCTTGCAGGCCAGAGTAATTTGTATTTTCTCATCCTGGAGTAATATGTAGACTATTTTTAGTCTGTCTTAGTGTTTCAAGAGGGTAGGGCTGGGTGCTCACAATGCTGTTACACAGACTGTTGGAAGGTTCCGTAGTTCTCTGTGCTAGGCCATGTGAGGTAATGCTTCAAGAATGTGCTGTACAGAGATTATTTATTGGTGCTTCAGAACAGCTAAATGTATTAAAGTTACTTGGCTTTTGTTTAAGTCTTAAGCACTAAAAGATTCTAATTTACTGACAGGTAATATATTCCCAAATGAAGAGCAATGATATTAGAGGTCACTCTGCTTGAATAAAACCATAATAGCAATTTATCTGGTACGTCTGTAATAAGTACATAAATATTGCGTGTTTAGAGACTAGCACAGTAAGATTCTGGCCTCTGAGTGTGGTACAGTGGTTCCTGGTTAAACCAGGATTAAATACCAGGTTAAACCGCCTTTGCTCTTGAACTTAGGATTCCTCACCCTCAGGTCTTGTATTTCCATACCTGAGTGTGCATAGAGGCTCCTTCTAGGCTGTTAGGGCTGTGCTAATACAGAAATGGGAGCTGAAATGTCTGTGAAACAGTTAAAGAAATAGAGTGGCCTTCAAACATACTTTAGGAACTAACCCAGTAGTTTGGCAGAACCTGATGATGTCTGTTGAACTCTTCATTAAAATCAGTAAATAAAAGAAGGTACGATGTATGCTCGTAGGTAACTAACTAGTGTTGAATAAAATTATATTGTACCCTGTACCATTTAAAGTAGTTGAAACAGCGACCACCCTCAGCAAGCCACAGGTCTCAAAGGGAAGATTTCAGGACATCAGCAATTTCACTAAATAGGTGTTAGTCTGATGATAATTGGTGGATCCAGGAAAGTTTCCTGTGCATCCTAAAAGAAAATAAAAAATATAAAGTTGATAATTAGTGTCAATACTAGTTAATATAGGCTTGTATGGTGAGAGTAACATTTCTTGCTTTAGTGAACTGTGCAAGGCTAGGTCTGCATTTTGGTGCCATTGCAGCATTTGCTGACATAGTTGAATTAGCAAGATCAAAGCTTGCAGCAGAAAAACTGGGCTGGCTTACACTTCCATGTTGGTGTTAGAAGCCTGCATGGAGTAGGTACTTCCTAATGCTTTTATCATTGATTTCAGATATATAAAGTACTTAAAATTCACTGGTTCAGCTTTTTTGTTTTCTTTTGAAAGGATGTTGTGATATTCAGTGGTGGATGCTTTCCCTTTTACATTTTGAGGAATCTCCAGTTTCATTTGAGAAAATGCTGCACTAAATTTAGAAAAAAAAAAATCAATGTTGTAATGCTCGAGTGGATTCCACAAGGTTTGACTACGCTCATTAGTGGTTTTTAGCATCATCTCTGATGATCTGTGATGGGTTTATTTCCTAAATATTTGCCTTTAGCAAAACAACCAGTCTTGGAAAGCAGGCTGTTTAGCTTGATCTTTCTCAGGTGTGCTGTATTCTTGGGGCTTGCATTGAATTAATGGCACTTGAATGCATAGCATCACTGAAGCAAATTGTCCACTGAAGACCTTAAAATGGAAGTTTTATTCCTTTAAATTTGATTTCTTTGCATATTAATAA
Source organism: Pithys albifrons albifrons (assembly GCF_047495875.1). Lineage (NCBI taxonomy): Eukaryota > Metazoa > Chordata > Aves > Passeriformes > Thamnophilidae > Pithys > Pithys albifrons. The sequence continues at coordinate 11,508,119 of NC_092464.1, forward strand.
AGACTGCAGTGTCATATGTTGATACTTAAATTCCCTTAACTCATGAATAATACTGTCAAACCGAGTTACATGTAATTAAGAACTTAAGAACTGTATTCATTCTCCTCTTTCTACTTTCCTTCCCTCATTTTGGGGAAAAATACCCCAAAACCAACCCCCATGTGCCCATGTTAATTCACATCTTTGTATCATAACATTTTAATGCAATACTAGGCAGTAGTTACTATTGTAAAATGCCTTTGTATTTTATGTAGTATACACTGAAATTTTCTTTTAAGCCATGTTTGAAAATAAGAGACATGAGAGTAAAAGATTTAAAAGCACACAGATACAATAAAATTTTATGAGGTTTTTTGTTTGTTTTTTAAATTTTGACACAATCATTTAAATAGTAAGCATTATTATTTCTAAACTCTAAACAAAATGGAGCAGAGAGATTTGGGTAAGATGTTGATCAAACTTCCTGATGCTTTCCCTCTACAGACTTGTGTGTGAATGAACAAAAAAGGAAATGCAATACTGTAGCCATTCTGTCTGTGCTCTGACACATCTTAAAACAGATTTTCTCCCTGGCTTCAGCAACATGTACACTCCAGGAATTCCTCCCTTTCAGCAGTCTCCTTGTTCTGTGTTCAAGAGTAGAAGTCAGCAAGTAGAATTATTTGATTTCTGCAGTGAGTTTTTAAGTCTGGTAAGGCCAGTGTTGCACTTTTTGATGTGCCATTTCTCTGTTGTGGACTATAACAGTAGTTGGATCTGCTCTTTACTCTGTTACTCTGATGAAATATTTCCTGTGACCGAATACATGGTAATATCTGTTACACGAAGGTAGGTGGCAGAACTTTAATTTAACACACTGTAATGTACCCTGTGAGTTTAATTAAACAGCATATCTGAAACACAGAAGTATCTTTGCATTCAGCAAGTAGTAATCACCTGTGGTCTAGTTGTTTTCTAGGACATCTTTTTGTCCCTTACTTGTGCTGGTTGACTTTGTCAGAAGGATTCTCTTGAAGCTTTTACAGATCATTGTGTGAGGAACACTGCATTTTCCAGAATAATAGAGCAGAATACCTCACTATGCCTCATAAGCTTGCTTTTTAATAATACAGTACTTGTGAACTGCCATCCTTAATGAATATAGTTTAGCAATACTAAATGCTTCCTCCTTCCCTCCCTCCCCCTTTTTTTTCTCAGAAAGTACTATTGTTCAGCTTTTTTTTACTCTTGATTGCTAATTTTTCGATTTTTTGAATTCAGCTTCATTTGATTCAGAAAACAAGATTCCAATACTTCTTGATGATTTTTCCATCTTACTTGTAGTATTACTATGTAGGGGGAAAGTGAATTCAGTGAATTGTTTTTTCTCAGAACTCATTTGGAACATTTAAAAGTCATGATTAACTTCATCTGTCTAATAATATACAAGGGGTTGTTTTGAAGCACTGTTTTCTTACTTTGTTTCACTGGGGTTTGTTGCTTCACCTTGACTTGAACTGATGTTTTCTCTTGCCCTCCCTTTCCTAACTACAAAAGTTTAAAAAATTGAAAGACTGACTGGTTTGTATACTGCTGACTGTTTTACTAATCAATATTTAATATGGTTTTCATAGGATATGTAACATGACACTGATATTCTGGACAGGTAATTTTCATTGTTTGAAAACCTTACATAATAAGGGGAATCAGGTAACTGCTAGAAATGAGCACCTTATTTTTTTTAGCATCATATTGCCAAGGATCTGTTCTGTGAAATCTCCTCTTGAAAAACCTATAGTTTCCTACTGTTACAATTAGAGTCAAAATAGTTCTGAAATTGTCAAAGAGAAGTAAACATTTAAAGGGACACTGTCACTTTTTTAATACTGAATTTACATCCTGGCTTTAAAAACTCCTAATTATTGCTCCCTTACCTAAAGTTTGTAAGGCTATTTGGTGGAATTCAGAAGAATATTAAAGGCAGTGAAGCTGGTCCCCTTGGTGTCTCCTCTCCTCTGTATGCACATGCTTGTGGCCTCCTTGGTTTCAGCTTTGCTGTGGCTGTGCACCCTCCTGCCGAGCCGGGAACAGCGTGCATGCTTTGCTCTCTCCAGAACGGTGCATGAGGGGTTGTCCTGCTGGTGCATGAGGAGAGGGCAGTCCCTGGCAGTGACACTGGCTGCAGGTGAAGTGCTACTACCAAATAGAGACAATGGTGTGTCCTGCCTAATCTGTTCCATTCGCTCACAAGCTGTGAAAGCATAAACTCTTCTGTAGTTAATGTTGAGAATTTCACTATGTGAAGATGCAATCTTGTGCATTTGACTGTGTCCCTTTAAATTCTACATGCTCAAATGTGTAGCTGCCAAATCTGTACATGCTGATGCTGAGTGGTGCAGTTGATTCCTTGAGGGAAGGGATACCACCCACCCAGAGGGACCATGACAGACTTGAGGAGTGGGCCCATGTTAACATCCTGAAGCTCAACAGGACAAAGAGCAAGATCCTGCACCTTGGGTTTGTCCCCAGTATGACACAGAATCACAGACTATTCTGAGTTGGAAGGGACCCACAAGGATCATTGAGTCCAACTCTTAAGTCAATGGCCCACATAGGGGATTGAACCCATGATCTCAGCATTATTACAACAAGTTTTAACCAACTGAGTTAATCTCAGGGTCTCAATGTAGGCTGGAGGGTGAATGCATCTCAGAGAACAGTCCAGCAGGGAGGGACTTGGGGATACTGGGGCATGAAAAATAGGGCATGAGGCAACATTATGTGCTTGCAGCCCAGAAATCCAGTCCTAGGGAATGTTACAAGGAAGACGTGGACCAGTTAGAGCCAGTCCAGAGGAGAGCCACAAAAATTATCAGAGGGCTGGAACACTTTTCCTGTGAAGAAAAGCTGAGAGACTTGGGGCTTTTTAGCCTGGAAAAGAAGATTTTCTGGGGGGACCTTATTGGAGTCTTTCAATACTTAAAGGGAGCTTCTAAGAAAGATGGAGACTTGTTACCACAGCCTGTAGTGATATGACAAGGAGTGATGGTAAATCTGCCTAAAAGGAGGTAGATTTAGATCAAATACAAGGAAGAATTTTTTATGATGAGAGTGATGAAACATGTGCACAGGTTGCCCAGAGAGGTGGTGGATGTCTCATTCCTGGAAACATTCAAGGTTGGGTTGGATGGGGCTCTGAGCAACCTGATGCAGATGAAGATGTCTCTGCTTATTGCAGAGGAGTTGGGACTGGATGACCTGTACAGGTCTCTTCCAACCTGCATAATTTTGTGATTTTATGAAGCAATACAGAAAAGTCTATTTCTTGGTAGAGTCCTCAAAAAATGAAGTAGCTTAGCAGAGAGGGCAAGTGGAAACTAATGTAGCTAAAACAATGCCTGGTAAGGCATAACCTATGTTAGCATCTCTGTGTATAACTGCACTTCAGGAGCTGTATCTGGTAGGGAATAGAAATAGGCTTTCCTCCTCTCCCCCAGATCCTACGTGAAATGGTGTTAATGGATTAATGGGATTATGTGTAGTTATGTGTATGTATAGATATAAAATTCTTAACAAATCTCTGTGTGTGCACACAGAGTTTAGTGCTTTGGGGCTTAAAAAGTAATCCTGAACACTGCAGAAAATGGTAACTGAAAGCTATGGAAAGATGTTCCCAAGGGAGATAAGTAGGATGGGAGAGGGGGCAATATTATACATGTTTGGGATTTGATCCTATTTTGAAAGGAAATAGAAATGTGGTGAGCACTGAAAATGTGTTTGTAATTCTTGACCATATGTCCATGAACAAGAAGATACTTTGTGAAGCCCAGAAGACTGGCAATAAATGTTTATGGGATGGGGTTTTTTTAACTTTAGTCCTGTCTTTCTGTGGTAGAGAAATCCAGCCACAGTGAATAAAGAAATCTAGGCAGATAAGAAACTACACGATGGTAGTTATTTCTGTTCTTCTTTAATTTGTGAATGTAGCTAATTAGTTACTACTGAATAATCACACATAAAAAGCTCTGATGGGATTAGGTGCAGGGGAGGACTGTGCAGAATCCAGAGGAAATGAACAAAACCATTTTAGTGCAGTACAGGTCACTGGTGCAACCTGAATTTTATTTTAGATTCACTATGGAATTGGTGTCAGGTTACTGGAATTTGGGTGTTCCAAGAGCTAATTAAAATACCAAGCTTTTTAATGAGAATGCAGGGGCATCAAAACCTTAATTAAATCTCATCTCATTTTGATATAAATTTCTATATCTTCATGCATTTTCATTTTGTGATATAAAACCCAAAGCAGATTTCAAGCTGTTTTTATTTGTGGTGCATACTGTGCTTTTAGTAAGGTATGCTTTTCCTTGGCTTTATGATCTGTTAAAAAGCTGGAAATACCATGTCCAAAACCCAAACTGGTTAATGCCTGGTCTTGTTGATAGTGATGGTGCTCATTCCTAGCGTGTTGGTGGATCTTAAATTGGAACTGGTCCTGGGTTTGGTTTAGATTTTCTCTGATCAACTTATTTAAAGGGAAGCTCAGTTGCCTTGTTAGCTTTGCCAACTCTGCTCTCCTATTTCTCTGCAGGCTGTTGCACCTATTTTAAGTTGTAATTGTTGTTTCAGAAATCATTTGTGCTGGAGAATGAATTTTACTTTGTTCTCAGTGTGCATGATTGAAAAATTTGGAGTAATCAATCCTAAAACATTTGAAATGTTTAACAACTGGTACCCCATGAAACAAAAAATAATTTCTGTTGAATGTCAGGTTCAAATTAAAAAATAGCCTGTAATTAAGTGTTTGTAAAAAATAAAATTTTAACAATAAAGAGCATATTCTCCACTTTTATGCAATAGATGAAATAAAATTTTATTTTTCTTAAACAGGGGACAGCAGTAGATCATGCATGGTAATATTGATTAGCGATACTGTCGGGTGTTTTTAGGGATATTACAGTGCATATATTTGGCTTTAGCAAGTTGACAAAAATGGGCCACATGAACAAGAGCCTGTTAAGTCAGGTGCACTTTCACTGTTCTTGTAAGTTCATGGGCACTTTCACCATCAAGAAAGTGAAACCGAGAGCTGCCAAAAATGGTAAAAAGTCAACTTTCATAATGAAAATTAATTTTTACTTATGAGTAAACAAGGACATCTGTTAAATTTTGTATAGTAACACTTAATGTTGACTAATACATTTTTAACCTGACAGTGTCCCTAAATTACTATGTTTGCTTTCATTTTCCAGCTGGGTTTTAATTTTGCATGCATTTCAGTGAACTATAATGGTTTGTTTCCTGGAAGCATTTTGGGGCTCTCTCTGCTGGTGTTCTCCAAAATGAGCAAGGAAGTGGACTTTATTTTACTTTGTGGAGGTTTGTTAGCTAACAAAAAAGCAATGCAGAAGTGATTCCACTCTATTTAGGAATCTGCATATGGTTTTGAACTTAATGTTGTTTGGAGAATAGCTGTAAATAAGAGGGATTTCTTCTTTATGATGACAACTCGAACAACTCTAAAGTTTAGTAGAACTAAATATTTCTACTTTGAGAAAAAAAAGTGAACTGTGGCAGAGCAATTTGTGATTTGTAATGCTTGTCCTTAGTTTATCATAGGAGCCTCTGTGAAGCTGTTTTTTTGAAGTAATGCCAATAGAAAGTGGAAGTTGTGCATCTGCTCGCCAAGCAAAGCAGAAACGCAAATCACACAGTCTTTCCATCCGGAGAACCAACAGTTCCGAGCAGGAACGGGCGGGGCTGCAGAGAGACATGCTGGAAGGGCAGGTAAGGTGATGCTCTGCTTTGGAACTTTAATGTGTGTTTTCTGTGGGAAGAAATTGAACTTAAGTAATGAAATATGTCCAGTAAATCTGCAGGAACAGCAGATCTTGTTGCTTGTAAGCACTCCCTGCCTCCAGAGGCCTCTGATGTGGATATTGACAGTGTTTCAGGTTATGTTGAGACAGCCTTTTTATCAGCATTTGTGTATTCTTACATGAGGGGTAAAACCATACAGCAATACAGACAAACAGCCTATTTATTTCTCTGCATCTTTCTAGGCCCTCCCCAGAAAAGTTCAAGATTGTTTCTTGATTTTATATGTTTAAGTTTGGAACAGTAGTAACATGAATAAAGTGAAACATTTCTTATGATGACTCTGATAGGGAAAACATTATTTGGAATGCTGTTGTTCTGCATTCCTTTCCATAAAGTAAACTAATGCTGCCTGCTTGACAGAGGTGTGAGCTAACTCAGATTTTTGTTTGTGGGGTTTTTTTTGCTTTATTTATTTTTTATTTGTCTCAAATGAGTGCTCTTCTGTGGATTAAACCTAAGGGAAAGAACAGCACCCACTAACTTGTGTAGCTTTCCTTAATCATGTCAGTCTGTGTAGTGGGTGTGGTCTGGGTTTGGAGAGTTCCACTGAACAATTCTGAGATAACTCCAGGTAAGGCTTCAGCCGGAAGGGTGTGAAGCAGTGATGGCAAAGATAAGCAAGTATCACTTTGAAAACTCTTTATTGTCAATTAACTGCACCATGTTAATGTGGGCCTGGCAAAGGTGATGCAAAACTCTATTTTTATCAGATTAGTGGTTTGAGACACTGCTTACTATGAGAAACCTCACTCTGTAGTCTGCAGATACTCTGAGGGGAAAACCTGGTGTCTTCTCAATGTTGTGACTTGTGACTTTGTTTTTGTTTAATTGAATCTATGAGTCAGTAAATCATAACATTATTTCTCTGGGAATGGATAGAGCTGAAGTTGTTGCTTCTAGTCATCTAGAGGTTTGAGAATGCAAGTACTCGGATGGAAAACTGTCCATGCATTTGGGACCTACTGCAGCCTTACCTCAGGAAAGACATGCTGGCACTTCTGCCTAGTAAACTAAAATTTTAAGCTCTTTTAGTATTTGTTAGCAAACTCTTAAGTGTTTTACGGTGTAATACATAAACGTTTTAAATGTTGTATTTATCATCTTGTTTAATTGCCTTGACCTTGAACAGACACTGGGAGATTCTACTGTGTAGAGTACTAATGCCCCTTCACAGTAGAGCCATAAACTGCATGAGATCTAGTTAAGCACTTTTGCAGATAAACAGATAACATTATCACATACTATTTTAATAAGCTAATTTAAATAATAGCAACTTTAAAGGGAATATAGAAAGTGGATACATTTTACTATGCTGGTTATTTCAGTACAAGTTTGGATTTTCTTATGCTTTTAGGCTTTGAGAAGTGGATTGAAAACCTTTTCTGCATCTCTTTCTTGGTTTCCAAAGTTGTAGGATAAGTTAGTTTCTTTCATAACCTTACTGTGTGAAATTATTTGGTAATTGAATTAGAAATAATTCTTCTAACTTAAGTGTTTCTCTTAATAGCATTTCATTTGTTTAGCATTCTTGTTACTGATGGGCACATTCCCTTCATAGAGGATAGATGGTCATTAATATATTACTAATATATAATGCCATATTAATGTCACTTCAAATTTTTTTAACTTATTTCCTGACATAAGTGTTTCTTGGTTTTTGAATACAGCTGCATTATTTATAATTTTGTTCAGTAATAAGATGTTGAGTTACTTTATTCTGAGATAAAGGGTTAGATTGATACAAAGGAGAAGTTGACCTTTTTCATTTTTAGGGTCAGGCTCAGTTAAGTGAAAACATCTTAAAAAAAGTGTAACTGGGTAGCTGGGTAAATAATAAGTGCAGTAAGACAACTTATGTATTGTGGTATATGGGCAACTGAAGAATAGAATGGATTCAGTAGAATTTTATTACATGGTGAGCAAGGAGAGTTCATCCTTTGATCTATACTTAGGGTGGATTAATTGGTTATAATTACTAGACTAATGGCAGTATTTTCTCCTTTCTAATTTGTCATCTTATAGTAGCAGGCTGTGCTTTAAATGTTAAGGTATTAGTAGTAGGTTCTTAATGTACTGCAATCAGTTTCCTTCTGCTTTGCTTACTGTCTGCCCAACAGTGTGTGATAAGAGATTCATTGATACAGTGTGAGCCTTGACTCCCAGCGGAAATCAGTGTACTCACCTGGTCTGGATATAGTATAGAATCATAGAATCAACTGGGTTGGAAGAGACCTCTGAGATCATCAAGTCCAACCCTTGATCCAACCCCACTTTGATTACCAGATCCTGGCACTCAGTGCCACGTCCAGTCTCATCTTAAAAACCTCCAGGGAAGCTGAATAGACCACCTCTCTGGGCAGGCCATTCCAATGCCTGATTACTCTCTCTGGAAAGAATTTCTTTCTAATATCCAACCTGAACCTCCCCTGGCAGAGCTTAAGCCTGTGCTCTCTTGTTCTGCTGTTGGGTGCCTGAGAGAAAAGACCAACCCCCACCTGGCTACAACCTCCTTTCAGGGAGTTGTAGAGAGTGATGAGGTCACCCCTGAGCCTCCTCTTCAGACTAAACAACCCCAGCTCTCTCAGCCTCTCCTCATTTGTTTGGGGAAAATATAGCCCTGATACGTGTTTTGTAGGCATGTGAATAAAATTTAACTAGCCTGCCAACAGAAATATGTGGTCAGGCTATATATTCAGCTCTGATAATCTAAATCCTGTTTTAGATTTTATAATATACTTGGTTTTTCTACCTTGGAATTGCTGTGCTATTATGCTGAAGAAAAAAATAATCATTGTTCTGTGAATGTGCTTCAAAATAGTTTCAGTGAAGAAGAGATGCTTGAGTAATACCTGTGGAGGGAAGGATTAGAAATTGCAGTTTCCTTCACACCTGGTTATGGTTAGTGGCAAAAGTAGGTAAATGTTAAAAATTCATTTAAAAGATTAGTTTGTCTGAAGCTTTGGTAACAAAGTGTGTTGTGTTGGCAACTTCCTAACCTACTGCATAGTGAATTCCTGAATTGCTTTGCTAATGAAAGGTATTTTGGTTCTTGAACTGGAAACACCTTGACGTTATATTAAATCTTTTTCCTTGCCTTTTATTTTTTTAAATGAATTGTACCTATATCTTGGTTTTATAATTTTTCTTTGTGAAAAAACCCTCAAAACCTATGAGTGATTTGACTTCTGTCCCTTGAAAGAGAAAGAATATGTAAACTGAATACTTTTGTGATGCACAGAGCTTTTTGTTTTGCATTCTACACTAGCAGTAGTTCTAATTGCTTGCTGGGAGATTGGAAGAACTGTTAAAATCCATTTATAATTGAAGAGTGATTATATAAAATATATGTAAAGAAAACTATAAACCCCAATATTTTGCCCCCCAGGATTCTAAGCTACCCTCTTCCGTCCGGAATACACTCCTTGAACTTTTTGGACAAATAGAACGGGAATTTGAAAACCTCTATATTGAAAATTTGGAATGTGAGTACCTACTTTTTCTGACAACTTATTATTTGTTTGGATTTAAGATGCAGTAGCACTAATTATAGCACTTACCTTGGATATTGTAGGGTAATTAGTGTTGCTTTTCTCTGGGGAGTTTAAGAATTTTTTTGATCTTGTAGCTGGAGTTTGTACCTTTTCAGAAAAATCACTCCCTTAGTTCTTGGCACAACCAGAGAGTACTGCTGTGTATCATCCCTCTTGACTCTTGGGCAAAGCCAGTGAAGGGTCTCTCTCCTTGTCAGTGTAGGCTCTGGTGGATACCATGTTAATGTGATTGTAACTCCGTGTAGCCTTTGAAGTTTGTGGCTTTGTTGTATATTTACAGACTTAATGTTAATGATGTCATATAAGTAAATAAAACTGGAAAAAGGGTATGCTGGGGTGGGTTTCTATCATACTACTTATACATTGCATAACCAACACCTTCAGCTGTTCATGAGTTTTGAAGTGGAGCACTGAGATAAAAACTCCAGGTGTCATCTGCAAGAAATATTATTTGTTTAATGACAGTGCACTCGTCTGATAATGTAGGTGATCCAAGATGATGTAAGAGGATCCAAAGTTAAGTAACACAAGCCTGTACAGTAATACAGTAAAGCCTCTGCTCAATTTCCCTTGCTAGATTTTGGAAGCTGTGCTGCATGGCGTGGCTTGGCTTCGGAATTGTGGAATCTGTCTGATTTGGCTCCACGTCAAATTTTTTTCCCACACCTAATCTGTTCTCACAGTTAAACCAAACACTCATGTTATACAATAAAAGAGCCATTCTTGCCTGATTTTTGAACATGTGCTGTTTTTTTATTCTCTTAAAACCTGAGACTGTGTTGGTTAAAGGCTATCATCAAAAGCACACATTTTTTCGTGACAATTTGCACAACTGAGTTCTCAGTCCCTGCTGAGAAGCTGCTGGGAGCAGCAAAAGTTGGGTATCCCTCGCCGACCTTCAGAAATACTTGTCAGAAAACAGGTGGTGGATTTGTACCCTCCAGAGTATGATTATTTTTCTTCTATTCAATTTCTGTTTCTTCATCTTCTTTTTTTGCCTCGCAGTTCTAGTTCACTCCTGACCTTTGTGATCTTTTTATACCTCTCTGTCAATTTCTAGAATTTTCTCTTCTTATGCTCAGTCTGTGACTTTTTGTTCTAGTGTTGCAGTTACTGTGCAGAGAGAATCTCAGATTTTTTCTCCTTGATTTTTCATTTAGTCCTTTTCCCTTAATGCGGTTTATTTCCAGTTTTGCCTTTTAATCTCTTCCAGACCTCAGTCTTAGTCCTTGTAAGCAATTCATGTGTCTGCCTGGCTTATTTTTTTCAGTTGTATGTAACCACAAGACTTAACTCTTTGTTTACTTATTTTCTACATTCTCTATGGTTCATAAAAGTTTAGGTTTATGTGAGTAGAAAGACAGGAAAGGGAACCTTGCCTTGCTCATTTCAAGTACTTGAGTGTGGTATGAAACTGTAAACTGACTTTTACAGTGCTTAAACCTGAGAATTCAGTGACATTCTCAGAATGTGACAGAGGAGGATACAATTCTTGCCATTCTCCATCCGAACATGGGAGTGAATGACTTCTTCTAAAGAATTCTAAAGAATTTGTAAAAGACAAGCCTAGATTTCTTCTCAGGTGCAGCAAATATATGCTTGGTTAAAGCCTCTCAGTAAGATTTCACCTGAGGAGAGCACGTCAAATATCAGCCCAGATTTTGAGAAAAAAAATCTATAAGCCACTGAATATGTTATTATAAAATGAAGTTGAGTAACTTTAAGCCAGCCCAGCCACTGGAAATCATTTATGAGTATCTGATTTGTTCAGCTATGCCATCATTCTGTCTTGTGTTAAAATGGCACTGGTGAGACTTAAAATTGACAGAAAAACATAATCCTATTACATGTACATGCTTTGTCTGATATGCAATGAAAATATTTTTATTATTTAGTGTTTGTAAAACAGTTTCATGTAAAATGTATGTGCCATTTTACAGTTTTTTAAATGTTTAAAAATATCAAAAAGTATGCATTTGCTGCACTACCTTTCCAATGAAACTAATAGTAGGTATTCAGGGAGAATGTTATTTTGTGCTTAATAAAATCTTTGTGGAGAAAAGATGTACTAAATCTATGGCTAAAATATTTATGATGCTGCATGTTTTCTGTCTTCTGTTGGATTTAATACAAGACAGGTGTGCCATGTATTTCACAGAAGCTGTTTTGTTAATCCTTAGCCTCATTTATTAGTGAGAGTAATTAGAAGCCACCAATACTTTCCTTGGAATCTGGGTCAAGGTTGGTCTCTGGAAAGTTCAGCATGAGCATTGGTTTGTCTTGGTAAGACCTGCTTTTATAAAATCACAGTTGATCTCTTTTCCTCTCCTTACCATAAAATAAATTACTTACTAACCACAAAAATTCTTAAATACTATGTTAATGATGTTGTTAATTATATCAATTTTTTGTAATAATGTGAATTTTTTGTTTTGTTAGTGCGTAGAGAGATCGATACGCTGAATGAGCGTTTAGCAGGTGAAGGACAGACAATTGATGGAGCTGAACTGAGCAAAGGACAACTGAAAACCAAAGGTAAGGGAGCCACAAAGAAGCCTAAACCAGTATTTTTAAATTGGGCTTTTTATACTTTGCTGGCCAAAGCTTAGAATGTTATTGAAGGGAATTTATACCAGTTACTTAAGCAAACAAGCTAATGTTGTATTTGAAATCTTCCTTTGAATTTATTTGTCTCAACAGCCAGTCATAGTACCAGTCAGCTTTCTCAGAAATTAAAGACAACTTACAAGGCATCTACTAGCAAGGTATGAGACAAATTAAATCTCTACTCATCAATGTGTACTTGTGAGACTAACGTGACTGTCTTTAAGTTGTAAATTGTGGTTTCTTTAAGCTGAGTAGTGCTGATCTGTAAGTAAATCTACCTCGTAAGGAACAGTTTGTCTTGGATTCATCAATTACCCATTACTTCAACCATAACATATGAGAGTTTTACAATAATTGCTCCCCTTTTTTGAAGAGGGAATGTTGAAGGGAAGAGAGTGTGCACTTGTGTGTTTACTGTTCTGTAAAGAGAACTAAAAAAGTAACTCAATTTCATGAGGGAAGTAGAGAACTTGGTAGTGAATTTCTGAATAAAGATTTGGGTATTGCAGTTGAAATGCAGATTTAAGTAGGCACCTCTATGTGTGCTATTATAGATTGGATTTTTAAAATGATTTTTATTTTTAACTGTGAGACTAGAACAGTGAGTTTGCTTTATGTTGCAAGCCTTGCTCATCAGTAGCTAATTATCTCTTTATGTCTCGACACAGTTAACCTTTCTGATGCCTTTCCTTTCGTACATCTGCATCTTTGTGGTATTTTTGTTTTCCTCATTCTGTCTCCATTTTCTGTTTTCACAGAGAGTTTACCTGCTGCTCTTTTTGCCCTGTCTCAGGGTAATTTCATGACACATTATTAAAGTTGAATAAAATATGAGGAAACCACTGGAATCTGGTACATGGACCAGCTGTATTTGGAAGCTCTGTGGTGACTTGTTTTGCAGGCTTATGTGTGGTTATGGGTTGGAAATACCTAGAGTAGTCTGAAAGTTTGCAAGTAAGACTAAGAATAGTGTGGTGAAGTAGACTGAAGTTACTGTTCTATTTCATCTCCTTTTTATTTTATTGTTTTTCAGACTTTCTTTTTTATTCTTGCCACTTTGATGCATAGAGGTCCCTCTTCCTTTTTTTGTAAGAGTTAATGACTTACAAAGCCTTTAATGAGGCCACTTAATTAGGAACAATATCGTTTTGGTACACCTACTATGTAGCTATGAATTAGTACTCTCTAGTGTAGTGTTGTGGTGGTGTTTTTGTTTTGGGTTTTTTGTTTGATATAAGAAAGGTGTTAAGTGCTTGTTGTCTTTTACTTTCTTGCAATGTTGTACTCCTGTTTTTTCCTGGGCAAGTCAGGCAGACCTAACGACTATAGCACGGGAAGTTGGGAAGTATGAGGTGGAGACTCCTGAGTAACTGCTTTGCTTCCCTGTGTTCTGATATGCACGCTCAGCAAAGTAGCCATGAGTGGTGGAACATGAGAATTCAATACCTGAAGATCATGGATATCTGTTGTATCCATCAGTACCCACAGATGCTTGAATGTGCTGTTATATTTCTTTTCACAACTTTGAATCAGAACTTACTGGGAGGTTGAGACAAGAGCTGAGGGAAATTATAATGTTGAGAGCATCTCTGCCCAGTGTGTTCTTTGAAACCTTTCTGTCCTTCATGGGAGTGGCTTTATTTTGACCTCTCTTTCCTTCCGGCACAGAGGAGTCAAAGCTGAAACTTTGGCTCCTGACCCACGGAGAGACTAGCCAGGAGTTAGGAAAGAGTATAACTAATTTTCTAGCAAACTGATTTTTCCATTGTTTCCTGATTTCATGTAGTTAAGAGTTCCCAAAACCCTGTCTGTGAAAAAGGCTTTCACAGTTTTAAGTGTTCAACAGTTTTGAAATTTTTACGTCTTAGTTTCTATGAGTATTGAGTGAACAGTGTTCCCCAAATTGTGTTCCAAACTCACTGGGGTAGTGGATCACAACTTTGCTCTTCAGCCCATCCTTCATACTGTTATCATATAGGGGTTGGTTTCCTTGTGCCTGTGTGTTTTATGAATTGGTTGGAGATTTTTTGCCCTGTAGGGACTTAGAAGAGACTTACCAGTTATTTTGTGTAATTGCACATGATTACATTTTTCTGATTGTCATCCTATAATGAGTTTAGGTTTTTTCTGCAAAGAACTTTCACTCTTTGCTTATTCTTATGAGAAGGCTGATCCATGACTGCTTAAATATTGGTAAAAAATACTAGGACCAAAGCAGTCTGTTCATTTCCTTTGGGAAATGCTGATGTAAACATTCTGAGTGAGTCCTTCATATAAAATTTCCATACCAGAATACTTGTCATCCTTTAGCTAAGAGTCTGAATATTAAGCTGGCAAAACTCGTATCAAAGGATCCTTTTAGCAGGGAGGGTTATTCACTAAAGTCCAAATTCTGCAGAGACAGATTTAGAGCTTGGTACTCTTAAGAACAATTGTTTTGGGGTATATGTTAATGGGCAAGATTCTGTAATTTAACTGCAGTTGTTTGTAGATGCAGGAATCAGTATATGAAATTCATATTTTGATGTTAACAAGATGTTTTGGTTGCTGTTAACAATCCCTGGCTATGACAGTTGTTACAACATCAGGAAAGCATCAACTGTTTATGCAGAGTCCTAAAATAAACTGAAATGATGTAACTTTCTTCATCTAAACTAAATTCCAGGATCTCTGATTCTTTTCAATCAGGGAAAGGAATCTTAAGATATTTCTTCACCCAGTAGATTAAAGCAATAAAACATTTCAGACTATTTAGTTTTTGGTATTACTGCTTAGTGTTGTTCCACAGGAAATTCCATTCATCAGTCACAGTGTAAAGCTGCTGGATTGCCCCTGAGTTGACCAAGTTTTCATTCTTATTTCTAATGTGTCCTGTCTGCATAGGAAACGTTTTTAGAGGCTGCTTTACTTCTTATGCCATCAAATTGTTTCAATTTGTATTCAGTTTTCACTTGTTTATGTAGTAAACAATTGTTTCCTTATTAATAAATCTCAGTATAGAAGGAAGCACATGAAACTGTATGAATTTAGGAAAGAGGGCAAAGCTAAAACACACTCAGGATATGGTTGCCCACTTACTTGTATATGATAATCTGAGATCAACTGAAGTTAGTTAAAAAATTTCTGCAGTACAGAGACCTCCTTTGAGCAAGTTGCATGTTATTTAAATATTTCTTTTCCTGGCTTAGAAAATTGTTTATATATGGCTAACAAAGCAGGAAGTAATCCAGGTGCTGTCTAGTTTATACAGTTACTGGTATATGAAGTAAGGGACAGCAAAAAAGGAAAGAAAAAAAGTGTAGGAACAGTCTATGTTGAATAAATATCCTTATTAGGATGTTTACTGGTGGATAGTGTTCTTGAACTACTACTGTGTGTTCATTCAAGACTGCTAGTACTCCAAAAGGAGTTTTACATCCTTGCCATTAAATGTCCAGGACTTCTGAACAGGGGATAGTTTCTCCTTGAAAGTTTTTGTAATGAGGATTGAACTCAACGTTAGGAAGAGAATGCAAGCGTAGTTAGTGTGGGATTCAGAGTTGGAAACCTTCAAGTTTGGAGTTTGAGTCCTTTACTGTTAATACTTAATTCAGCTGTTCCACTCCTCATATCTGGGTCCATTTAATTTAAGGACTATATGTAGTGTGAAAGTGGCATCTTGTAGGATTTTTCAAAACTTGTGAAATTCTGCAGTATGGTTGAGCTAATAATCTTTATCATTAACCCATTTTCTTTTTAATGCATCCTTAATGACTGCTCCTTCTTCTGCTGTGAAACCATAATGCATATTAGCTGTTAATTTGGAATTCATATAGGGCATTATCATTTCATCATTGGAGAGTTGACTTGCTCAGGATTTGGAATGTTCTTGCAGATTTTCTTTGAGCTTTAAAAACCTTTTTTAAAGTAATTTGCTCTAATGACATACTTAAGACCTTCTATTTTAATACCAAAAACTAATGGGATTTTAACCTTAGTTTATTGTAACTGAAATGTAGACTTAATTAACTTTTGAACTTTTACTAAGCTGTAGATAAGTCTTAATGTGATTTGTGTTGGAAGTATTTAGAGGTTTGATTTAATTGGCCAGATACCTGCCTGTAATTGCATGCAGAGGAAAAATCTGATAAATTGAAGTAGTGTTTTTGTTCTAGTTTAACAAAGCTTTTCGGGTAGTTTCTCTGAAAAAAATTATTAGTTTCAAGGCTTGTGGGGTAAAAATAGGGTGTTTGTAATGGTGGTCTTACTTTTAAGTCATCTTTCATGTCTCTTGGTTTCAGTTTTCTCTGAAAATGTTCCAGCAAGACAAAGTTTTTAAAGTATTGCATTCTTCTTTATCTAAAAATACAGCATTTCTGAAATTTGGTCCCTTTCTGTAGATCCTGAGTGTCTTCAGCCTTCCTATACTGTAATGCCTTTTATCATTTTGCTGGGCTTTTGTTCCTTTCATTTGGTGTTTTTTATGCACACAGAAATTTGGATTTAATGAGTCTTCTCTGTTCTTCCTTTAATAGCTTGACTTTGAGGGAGCACATTATCCAATGTTTAGATGAGTTTGATGTATTTTTCTTAAAAGCTTTATCACACAAATAAACAGGCATATGCTCTCAGGTTAATGTATGGTTTGATTAGATTCGTGCAGTTTTAAAGAAAAACAGCAGTGAGTATTTTCAATTGGAATGTTTCTGGATTTTACTAGAATTATGTAATGAGTGGTTTTTTACAAAGACATTACACTGGATAGCACGGGCCATCTTTACGTTATCAGATGTACTTCTTCAGGAATAGACAAGGAAAGGTTTAAGGTCTTTTATGGCATTTGATCTTTTTTTTCATTTTAATCCGTATCCTGACTGAATGGGAAGTGCACTCTGTACTTGTACAATTTATTTCTCCAATGTTTGTCTTGCATTCTGAAAAAAGGAAGGTGTTATTAATAAAGAAAAAAGAAAAGAAAGGAAATTGAGACATATGCTTGCATCCAAAGTCACTGTTCTACCATCAAAGGTCAAATTTTTGACAGAAGTGAACTGTCAGAACATTAAAGTGTCATGGAAAAAATATTGTCTACTTTTGTTTGTGAGGTACTTAACCTTGGGTCAGTGTGCTAAAAAAATGTTGGTCTCTCTGCTATTTCAGATTGTATCCAGTTTTAAAACTACAACATCAAGGGCAATCTGTCAACTGGTAAAGGAATATGTTGGCCACAGGGATGGCATTTGGGACGTCAGTGTTGCCAAAACTCAGCCAGTGGTGTTGGGAACTGCATCTGCTGGTAAAGTTTTGTGTTGCTTGAATGTTTAGAAAATTCTTATTTAGTTCCTAAGCTGTAGCAATTAGAGATACAAAGCATGCTTGAATACTGAGCTCCACACTGAAAGAGTCCTTTTAAAGTAGTTCTGTAGCTGGAAAATTCTTAAAATTGGAATTTCCTTGAACTGCATTTAACCTTTAGAAGACTCAAGCATCCTTGTTGGTCTTCTTAAAGTATGTACCAGTTCACTTCCATGCAGGTCACTCCTTCCTTAGCAGCATTTTGGATGGTGTGAATGGGTGGGATGGGGAGCTGCTTTCTTGGAAAGGTCCCTGGCACAGAATGCCCTGTGTTTGGATACAGAGATCCCTGCAGGCTTTCTATCCTGGCTGTAGAAACTGTAGATTTGGTCATTGTTTGCATAGTCTTGTTTTGTTGCACTAATCTGGCTTTTGCCTGAGGACACAGGGGCAGCTAAAAATCTTAATTTTCAGTCCTTTTTACTTTACAAGATTCCTCCCTTCCCACTTGAAGAGGAACAAGTACTAATGAATAAATGACTAAATTAATTATAGTACTAAAAATCAACCTAAACGCTTATGTAGTTTTGGAAAATTATTAAGGAAATAAACCATAACCAGATGGTACTGACTGGACTTGAGTATTATGGACCAGAAACCTTGGCTTCATAAACTGAACTGTTACAATTTTTATGTGCCCACTGAGAGGCACATTTTGTCTTTGTGTGGGACATCTTGTCTTTGTTCTGATTTAATTTGGAAACAGCCATTCTCCAATTCAACATTAAAGTCCTCCCCACTTACGTACTTATCTGTTTATTTTTGGGTGCGGCAGGATAAAGGTGTGGCATTTGGAGTGATTTCCTTTTGAAATAAGTTTTTGTAGTGCTCTGCAGTGACCTGTATGCATTTGGGAGTTCCATGCAGGAAGTAAATAGATTGTGCATAGACTTCTTGTTTGTAGTGGCTGCCTTTTTCACCATGGGGTGCTTTCTCTGTGCTTCCTGCATCTCATAATACACAGTTGGAGCGTTATGCAGAAGTACATAACCAAGTCAGGAAAAATATCAAAAGTAGAATTTGCCTTTCAATGCTTTCTGCAAAGTACCCGGATTAGGACAACACCTTTACATTTTTGGGAAGATGTGTATTAAGGTATAATGATAAGAAACTTATATTTTATATATAAAGTGGTAATCAAGAGGATTTGGTCTGTTCTACATGTAAAATCTATTTCATATGGTATGCTCTCCAGTTGAAGATAACTTGTTTGTTAGGGTTAAAAATTAAAAACATGCATTTGTAACTATTCACAACTACTTAATTTTTGTAGATCACACTGCTATGCTGTGGAGCATAGAAACAGGGAAGTGCCTTGTCAAGTATGTGGGGCATGTTGGATCAGGTAAGATAAGGCCTGTTGTGAAAACTGGGAGTGGGAAATGTGTTTTGGACAACTGCAGAAATGTTTATTGTAGTTTCACTTGCAAGTTTGCAAACCCCATTAACAAGTCAATTGTGAAGTTCCACTAATTTTCTTACAGAGCATTTTGCAGTATGATTCTTTCTTGGAGAGGCACATTAAGACAGTTCTGCAAATGCTAAATGAATAAACAACTCCATATAAAGAAATTTACAGGCACAGTTACGACACTCAGAAGTTAAATGTCAGAACTCATTGAGGTCTCATGCATATGCAGAACAAGAGAAGCTTAAGTAATCAGAAATTAACTGTCTTGCAGGATGTGTTATATTTAGGATACAAAATCCAGATCATGGGTGAATATCTAATTGCACTTCTTTGTTTAAAACATGACCTGTATATAATTTGCTGCATCATATTAAATTATGATTGTGTTTTGAAGACAATTAAATAAATATAGGCATTTGTCTTCCTTTATATCAGTATGAATATTTCACAAACTGTTTTTTAAACCCCTCTTTGGGTGGAGTGGTGAAGTGCAGTGAGTGTTTTTGTGTTAATCTTAATTTTTTGTGTCCAATTTGACAAGAACTTGATAGTCCCCTTCTATCTCATAATGGGTTACAATATAGGATTTTATAGACCAAAATTTGAGAGGTTTTCCATGGCTATAACTTGCTATTGAGAATTGAGCACTTTGAGTGATCATACTCTGGAATGGAGAGTTATGTACCCTGAAGATGAGAAATGCAGTTACTGACCAGGAATGTTTGCTCAAATAGCTCAGCACGTCACATGAACTTTGTGGCAAAATAGAATTAAGTTCTCCAGAGAGTGGTCAGTTGCTTCAGCCATGAGTTCTACTTTTTTTCCTGCTATATGACTTCTAGTTCCTCCAGCACAAAGATAGATGCAGATAAACAACTGGCAACACTTTAATTTGTTCACATGTCTCAGGTTGTGTGTTGCATGGACCTTTAGCTTCTATAAAGCCATGTTTAAAAGCTTCAGTCCCTTGCATTGTCATGCTGATAGTTTTCTTTTAAAATTGCTATTTGGATAATCATGAAGGTAGTAAATTTTAACCTGTACTTAAACAGTTGTGTTTCAACAGAAAAAAAATACAGATTATACTGTATGTAAATTTTATATAATCACATACATATAAAAATATATTAGAAACAATATATTTTTCATTTATTAAAACATTTTTTTTCTTGTTTGATAGTTGATTTGAAATGATGCAACTGTGCCAGCATTTGATGCAGCATTGATTAGTTCAGTTTAAGGAGTGTCTTTTCAGGCTCATTACACCACACTCTGCCAACAACATAAGAATGTATTTTACTTGTATGATTGATGCAAATTCTTTCTTGAATTGAATCTTATACACTGAAATAAAGAGCTTTGTAGGTTGATAGAATTCATGCAGGACTATTTTAAATCCATCACATTTTGATTACATATGGTTGCAGGACTGAAATCTGATTTGTGTTATTTGCATCAAGTGTTCAAGCATTTGTTCTTGCAATCCTAAGTAATAATCAGAAAGTTGATGGTCATATATAGTCAGTTTTCATTAAGTTAGAAGTGATTATGAATACTTAAGTTCTCTTTATGGAAGTCCAGAGCATTACCCCTGCAAGCTTACTTATGATTATTTGGATGGGGTTTATTTATCCTCTCTAACATGAACCATTTGTACTTGATTCAGGAAATAAGGTGCTAGAAAATATATGTTGTATAATCAACTATAACTGCTTTCCTTGATATTATACCTTTATCTCACCTAAGGGATTACTATAAAAAATTACATAAAGGTGACTTGGTTTTTCAATGCTTTTAAGACAAAACATTGTGAAAGAATTCATTTTGTATACTACCTAAAAATTTACTTTGTTTCACACAGTAAACTCCATAAAGTTTCATCCCACTGAGCAAGTGGCTCTTACAGGTATGTAAAAATTTTGCATATGCTGAGTATGTTAATCATGGTAGAAAATAAGTGTGATTTGCCAGCATCATTTTGGCTGTAGCCCCTCTCCCTGTTGCATGGTCAGTATCCTTGTTGATTGCTTTTGTATTTCAAGGCATAACAAATCAGAGCTAGATCTCTCCATCAGTGTTTGTCTTATCATACTGTCATTTATGCTTACCTGCTCTAAAACAGACACTTAGAATTGTGCATTAGAATGTTGTGGGATTTATCCCAGAGTACTGAAGGAACTAGCAGATGTTATGGCAGGACACTTCCTGATTGTCTGCTGAAGGTCTTGGGAGACTGGGGAGATCCCTGCTGACTGGAAGCCAGCCAATGTTATTCCAACATGAAGGCTGTGGGGAAAGACCCAGGGAACTGCAAACCATTTATTCCAGCCTCAGTTGGTGAAAAACTTGTGGAGATTATACTGGCTTCTACTGAAAGGCATTTAAAGAATAATGCAGTCATCAGGCACAGTCAGCACAGGTTTTTTGATGTCTTGCCAGGATAAGATCACCCTCCTAGTGGATGAAGGGAAGGTGGTGGATGTAGTTTTTCCAGATTTTAGTAAGGGGTTTGATGCCATGTCTTTCAGCATACTTCTGGGAGCATTGGGCAATGAGTATGAAATGAAATTTAACAAGTTCAAATGCTGGATTCTGCACCTCCAACTGAATAATGTTGAACATAAGAATAAGTTGGGAGAGGAGTGGCTGAAGAGCAGCCTGGCAGCAAGGGCTCTGAGGGTGCAGGTTCACAGCAGGCTTGACGTGCCTGTGGTGTGCTTGGGCAGCCCAGAGGGCAAACCTCATCCCAGGGTGCATCAGGCACAGCACAAGCACGTGGACAAAAGAGGTGATTGTCCCCCTGTATTCCGTGTTGATGCGGCTTCTCCTGGAGTACTGTGTGCAGTTCTGGGCCCTACAATTTAAGAAGGATGTGAAGGTTCTTCAGTGCATCCAGAGGAGATCAGCAAATTTGGTGAAAGGCCTGGAAGGCATGTCCTGTGAGGAGCAGCTAAGGAGTTTGGGCTTGTCTCTTTTGGAGAAAAGAAGCCTGAGGGATGAATTCATTACTCTCTACATCTGCCTGAGGAGGGGATTTGGAAACAGAGGTGGTGAACTCTTCCTTGCTAGGATCCAGTGATGGGATGCATAGAAATGGTTTGGAGCTGTTCTGGGAAGGTTTAGACTGGACAGTAGGAAGTATTTTTTTACCAAGAGGATGGTTAAGCACTGGAAGAGGCTTCCTAGAAGAGGCTGTCAGCGCTTAAGAGGTGTTTGCATAATGCCCTTAACAACATGCTTTAACTTTTAGTCAGGTCCGAAGTGGTTACAGAGTTGGACTGGATGATTACTCCAGTGTTTTGAGAAACAGCAAATGAAGAATGGCACCTGGTGGTGTATTAAATGCCTTGTCCAAATACTAGACATTGTAACAATGGAGACACTCATGTTCTGACATGTAGTATTTGAGTGGATGTTTTACTGTAGAAGTGATTAATTTGGTAGCTATTTATATTTTGCATAACCAATTATGTTCTTAATCAGTACTGAAGCCAGGACAGAAAACACTGATGTTGAGACTTGCTTACTATAAAGCTTATAATGGTATCTGTTAACAAAAGATGAAACTCAAGACAGTATTGCCAGATGTAATGTTAAAGCTTGTTTTTATTGTGCATGGAACTGCTCTTATTTAGTTTCTCTCTCTTTTTACCCCTCTTCTCCCTGTGCAGCATCTGGAGACCAGACAGCTCACATTTGGAGATACATAGTACAGTTGCCTACACCTCAGCCAACTGCAGACTGCAATGTAAGCAATCAACTCACCACAACTAAACTAATTGCACAGCAGTTTCATCAGATATGGGTTTTATAATAAGACTGAATGTTAAATTTATATATAATTAAGAAATTACATGATTTCAGGTTTGCCAAAGGTGGGATTTTAAGGTTTTGGTTTAACAGCTATATTTCAGCCTTTCTTATGAAAATAGTCTTGCTTCTTATTTTCAAAGGTGTGTGGTGTGGAATAGAATTTGCAACTGCAAGTAGATTAATTGGCTTTTTGTTCAAGGTAGTAAATGTATAAATAAATGAACAGATGAGTAATTTTTTGGCAATAATTCAAACTGCAAATAATAATTAATTTCTTTTTAAACTAGTTGAGTTCTTTTAGCTTAACTTACTGAGTCACCTGTATTAGCTATAGTTGCAGTGAATTGAAAATTTATTGAAAAGACTTGCAATTTTGGCATTTATTTAATTGTATCTTTATTAATTTCTAATTGACCCTTACCAGGATACATCATACTGTCTGATGTTGTTGTCCCCAGGCTTTTATTTAGTCAGTAATTACTTTAGACTGTCAAATATTTATTATACTTAAGAGCACCCTTAGAAAATTGTGAAGACAAACAGATTATAGCATGAGCTTCTCATTAAGCTAAGTAGGGCTGTATAATATGAGATAGATTTCTAAGTGGAAAATATTTGATCCAGTTTATTTGATTTGGCATTTCTATTTTGAAAAAAGAGTACAAATGTTATCTTTTTCACATCCATAGAACATAAAAGTGGTTTTGTCTTGTGTAAGTGAAAAAGGGATGCAGAGACTGACGTTTCATAGTTAGCAAAAAATTTATTTTGCATCCAGTTTACATGAGCACTGTATTATGCCTGTGTATTGACCAACAGACAAATACTGATGTAATGATTTGATTTCAGTGGATAAAAATATGTCTGTAAATGATTGTCTTCGTGAAGATTGAAATAGTCAGTGTCCTTTTGGGTGCTTCCTACCTGCTTAAAGATTGAAAGGAATAATGGCGCTTGATCAATGTGCTGCAATGAAACTCCAGGGTAAATACAGTAAGGAAATATAAAAAAGACTTACCAGATAGTAAAGGGGACAAATACTCAGAGCTAAAGAGTTCAGAGGAGATTTTAAAATGAAGTAGAATCATGGAATCATTTAGATTGGAAAAAAACTAAGATCATCAAGTCCAGCTGTTAACCCAGCACTGCCAACTCCACCACTAAGGCATGTCCTTAAAAACCTGCAGGGCTGGTGACTCCACTGCTTCTCTGGGCTATGTGTTCCAGTGCTTGGCAACCTTGTGTGAAGAAATTTTTCCCCATAGCCAATCTAAACCTCCCACTGATGCATTTCATCTTGTTCTATCACTCGTTACTTGGGAGAAGAGTCTGACCTCCACTTGGCTACAACCTCCTTTCAGGCAATTGTAGAGAGTGATAAGGCCTCCCCTGAGCCTCTTTTTCTCCAGCCTGAGCAGCACCACTTCCCTCAGCTGCTCCTCACAAAGTTGTTGAAGTAGTTATTAAAACTGCAGTTAACTCGCTGGTTATATTCCTTGAACTAAATTTGTGATAATGAGTACCTGACTAGGATGGATGCTGCAGAATGAAGTTACACACATTGACATTAAGTGTATTGTGAAGAACTTACGCTGCAAAATGTAACTGAGAGACATTCCTTCCCTTTTATTCTTAATCTTTTTTTCTCTTGGTTTTATAGCAAGTGTCTGGAGAGGATGAAGTTGAGTTCTCAGATAAAGATGAACCTGATGGAGATGGGGATGGTTCCAGTGATTGCCCCACTGTCAGAGCCCCGTTAACTTCACTGAAAAGCCATCAGGGAGTGGTCATAGCAGCTGACTGGCTTGTTGGGGGGAAGCAAGCTGTGACGGCATCGTGGGATAGGACAGCAAATCTGTATGATGTAGAAACTTCAGAACTTGTCCATTCTCTTACAGGTATTTGTTCACTCACAAAAAATTAAATTGGTGGTTTGTTTTCATATGTGGGATTATTTGTATGTACCAAAACATTGGGAAAATAAGATGTTTCTCTGGAGCATGGCATAAATGTGTGCAAGACTTAAGTGGCTGCTCAATGTGGTAATAGTTTCTAAAAATACCACCTTGTAAATCCCCTGACCATGAATTTGTCTTCTCTTAAGCTTGTGATTTAACCAATGAAAGTAGTTGTTTTTAACTGAGTGTTGCACCCAAATTTTAGTTCTTGCAAAATGCTTTTGCTGTGTTTATGGCCTATTAAGCAGCAATAACCTACACTTCTTGATACGAAAGTATTAATGTGGTTTTTCCCTTCAAATGCAGTCCCAAACTTTTATAGCAGTACTAACATTAAAGTTCAGAATGATCACTGTGCTTCTAAATTTGGGGAAAAAATTAAAAAATCATCAGCATTTCATTCCAAGTGTATGTAGAAATGAAAAATCTTACTTTCATTGCCTTCCATGTTCTCATCTGTGATTGCAGGGCACGACCAGGAGCTCACACATTGTTGTACACATCCCACCCAGCGCCTGGTGGTGACATCATCACGCGATACCACCTTCCGTCTGTGGGATTTCAGAGATCCTTCTATCCATTCTGTGAATGTCTTTCAGGGCCACACAGAGTAAGTGACAGTTCCTTCACAGGTTTTACAAGTTCCAAAAGTATAAATGTATTTGGTTGCTAATCTGAACGAAACTTGTTCCAGTGCTCTTTTTGAGGATTAAGTTCATTCCTGTTCTTTGAGGCTGATTTTCACAGAAACCCCTTACTGTCCTCCTTCTGATGCAACACAGCAGTACTTAATTTCCAAAACAGCAGCCAGGGCTCTTGGTGTGTAATTGCCTATATGGTAAGTCTCAATAAAAGTTGTTATAATTAAAGGTGATTTAAGGTATGAGTTGTTTTTGGCATTGGTTATGCCTGTAGTTCAGGGCTGTTGCTGTGATGCAGTGGATTGAGCAGATTGTCTGCTTGTTGTGATACTCACTGTGAAATAAAGGTTACTTCTTTGGAACCAGTGGAACAAAAAGCAGGATTAATTTTTACCTTTTAAAGCTTCTAATTTGTACATAAAGTAAGAAATTAAAGTAAGAACACTGATGGCCATGTTCTGTCAAAACTGTGGTTTTGATGTAACATTTTCAGTTACTGATTTAGGCTTAACATTATTATACTGACTGCTGTTGAAAATGGACAAATGTAGTCCTGAGAATCCGTGTTACAATGCTGAATTATCTTTCTGTTTAGCTGAGCTTTAGTACATGGAAAATGCAGGAGTAACTTGGAAATACTTTATCCCAGAAAGCAAATCTTTTTTTAAGACTTTGGAACTTCTTATGATTTCTGAGCTTGACTGTTTCAGAAGAAATTCCATATCTCTTCAAAATAAGACACGATTGTTAGTCCTAGCTCAAAACAAAAACCATAAATATTTATTCAGATTTCTGTTTTTTTTTAATTCAAATATGCAATTTGTATTGTCACTGAGTTTCAGTATTCACTTTTTCATTTCCTCAGCTATTGGCTAACTATATATAAAGTAAAGCCTCTTTAAACTCCCCTGCCCCCTCATCTTGATAAATTATTTGGGGCATCACAATCATCTCTTATAAGTAGCCATCTTCTCCTGACAGAACAATAACCTTGATTTTGTAGCCTGCATCCTAGAATTGTTTCATGCCATCCCTTTTGTATTCTTCTATCACTTTTTCTAGAATGACTTGTAAAAGTTGGAAGGTTTTTGTATCCATTGATATTTGCATTTTTTTCTCAGCTAATTACCTGCTTAGTCCCAGGATGTTTTTACAGAGAAGGGATCAAGACTGACTCATGTTTTTCCATATGTTTGTGAAGACCAAACGATGTTGATCTGGTGTGAGGTGCAGAGTGTAAAAGCTGTTAGCTTGTGTTTTGGCCTCCATGACTGAGACCTATAAACTAGGAGGGAGTTTATTTTTTACAAATGGAATAGACCTTGTGCAACCTCTTCAGTCACTCATTCCAGCTTTTAATCATCTTCGTATCTCCGTTGCATCATCTGTCTCCATTTTGTTCTTTGTATGTATGTGTTTTCAGATTGACATAAGTTTTTGCACTAAATATACCCTAAATTTAAGGGTGTAACCCCTCTTTAAGGGTCTGACTGTACTGTTCAGTGGCTAAGGCTGCTGATGTCTGTTCTGTTGAGGAGGGTGAGTGTTCGCTGAGGATTGCAGTCAGAGCAGAGATGGGGAGAGGAATTTTGCAGTCCAGGCATACTTTGAAGGATTTTATTTTTGGTCCTTTATTGTACTGCCCAGTGGCAAAATATTTTTAGATTAGTCTCTAATCAATGCTGTAACAATCTCCTCATGTTAAGCAGCATAGAAGAAACTGTTGACTGGAAAATACATACACAGAAGACATTTTTTTGGCTTTCCTGAGTGTCTCTTTGAGTAATTTGCCAAGTTTTTAATATTTTGATAGGCTCTTGGCATCAATTCTGTAAATTGGATGTTACAGTCATTAACGCTGATGATTTAAAGTCCTCAGCCGTAAGTTTTAACAGCCCCTGGCTGAGTAGCACCTGATGAGTAGCTCTGTGGAGCTCACAGAGCAGCGATTTTTTCCCTGTGTATTTCACCAGATCAACTCTCTTAATACGTTAAACCGATATAATTAGGTGCCAAACATCTCAATCATGAGGCCAACATAGCGTGGGTTTTGTGTGCTGCAACACAAAATCTTTTTCCATCCGAGATCCTTTCTCATGGGGGCTGCACAGCACGCCCTGGCCGGCAGGTGTCAGCACTGCTACGCTGTGTGAGCCGCTGATTGCTGAAGAACTTGGGGGAGAGTGTAATTCCAGCGTCCTTTTATTGCCCTTAATGAGTTATCGAGTTAAAATTATAAGTGCTGCTGATGGGTTTAGACACTACAGAGTCCTGTTTTATGCAGAGTATGTTTTTATAAAGGTAATTGGCATAAAAAATTGAAAAGAGTTGTTGTGTATTGTTGTGTACTATAATGTATAAGAGATTATTTGTATCTTAAGTGGACTAAGAAATCACCTATTATTTTGGTGTTCTGAGCATATGGATAGCTGCTTCATTAAGAACAGTCATCTACTAGTGTGACAATTTAAGAAAATATATTCTCTTCCAGTAAGGCCTGAAGGAATTGTTGTGATCAAAATATCTGTCTTTGAGTTTCTTGCACTGATACCTGTTTTGAATTAGGAGGCAATTTGGGGAGAATTGTCAGCTGTATCAGGTTATTCCAATGACAAAGATTTCAACTTACCACTTGATAAATTCTGTACATTGCTTATTTCAGTGTTTAACTTCCCTGTTAAACTTTTTGTGCCTCCCTAGTGTGTGTTTGTAGATCTTAAGTTTTGCTTCCTGTATTATTGATACAAGTTTCCTGTATTTTCTTCTGTACAAATTACCAGTTCTTATTTACAAATTGCCTATTTTGCCTTGAAGTGCATTTTTGAATATATTTTTAAATTTATGGACGAAGTATAGTACATTGCTAGTACTTTTGCATGTCAAGTCTGCATTCAGCCGAATCTTCAAAGTATCTTGAAGTCCTTTTCGAAATTACATCTTCCTGTGGAAGTTTTCACATCTGTGAACATCTTGTTCACATTTTTCTTATATATGACTGTTACGGTTTAGTGCATGACTTGTTTGCCTGTGTCTTGCTCACATAATTATAAAAGTACCTTGTCACATTTTGTTTTAGGTTTGCCATGCCCCCTGTTCATCTCACTTACTTATTCTCTACTGAGTAGAAATAGATGAAATGATGTGGAAGTAAGATTGATGTTTGTGTGAATATAAATCGTTGTTGTTGTCTGGTTTTGTGTGTGCAGCAATGGAATTTGTATTACTAGTGCTGTTAATCCTCAGTCACATCCCTCTATGAGGAGTGTAACAGAACCCTGGGAAGAGATTGCATCTGTGTTGTAATCCAGACACTAACTTGATGCATGTTTAATTGGCTTCCTGAGGTAGAACCTCCAAGAGTAGTACTAGGGACTCAAATTCCAATACCTTTTTTCCAGCAGATACTCCTTTGGAATACATGTTTGATAATATATAGCACCAGCTGTTCTTCTATTGAGAAATTATTGCATTTATTATTGATTAGAACTCTTCAAATTGAACTAAGGTTTTGTGCTGTGGAGCAAAATGGTTCTGGCATCTATCTGGCAATTTTCATTCCAGCTTCATTTCTGCTTTTGTTTTTCAGTGCCTGCACAGCTCTGTCTTGTTGGGGCTGTGAAGGCCTTTCTTTCCCAACACGGTGTCCTAGTTGAATGACTGGTGTTGACACGCTCTTGCATATGTGCTTGATGAGTATTTTTGTCCCTTTAAGTACTCTACATGTGCAGAGGTCTGTCTTGATGTGTGGAGCCTTCTAAAATGTTCATGTTGGAAATCTTCACCATTTGTAACTTAAAAAAATAAATATTAGTCTGTACAGGTCTAGTCAGGTACTTCACGGATTTTATACATTTGTTCTGACAACTTGGTAACACTAGAAATAAAATGGCAACAGAATGCTTATTAGCTAGGGGATTAATAAACAGCTTTTAAACTGAACAATGATTTTGCTATATATTTGTAGTATGCTGATGCTTATATACTGCTGATGAATTACTTGGTACATAATAAAGGGGTTTGTTTTGTTTAGTAGCCATTTTGTTTAGTGCTTGGGGACATCTATCATTTATCCACAAAAAGGGCTGCAAGCAGGACCCTGGCAACTACAGGCCTGTCAGCCTGACCTCCGTGCCTGGCAGGGTTATGGAGCAGATCATCCTGAGTGCAATTACACAGCACCTTCAGGGTGGACAGGGGATTAGACCCAGCCAGCATGGGTTTAGGAGGGGCAGGTCCTGTCTGACCAACCTGATCTCTTTTTACGATCAGGCGACCCACCTGGTGGATGAGGGGAAGGCTGTGGATTTGGTCTATCTGGACTTCAGCAAGGCCTTTGACACTGTCTCCCGTAATATACTCCTGAAAAAGCTGGTAGCCCATGGCCTGGACGAGTGTACCCTCTCCTGGATTAAGAGCTGGCTGGAGGGTCGGGCCCAGAGAGTGCTGGTGAACGGAGCTGCATCCAGCTGGCGGCCAGTCACCAGTGGTGTTCCCCAGGGGTCTGTGTTGGGTCCAGTCTTGTTTAACATCTTTATTGATGATTTAGATGAGGGGATTGAATCCATCATCAGCAAATTTGCTGATGACACCAAGCTGGGAGGGAGTGTCGATCTGCTGGAAGGCAGGAGGGCTCTGCAGAGGGATCTGGATAGACTTGAGAGATGGGCTGATTCCAATGGGATGAAGTTCAATAAGACCAAGTGCTGGGTCCTGCACTTTGGCCACAACAACCCCCTGCAGCGCTACACGCTGGGCACAGAGTGGCTGGAAAGCAGCCAGGCAGAAAGGGACCTTGGAGTACTAATTGACAGGAAGCTCAACATGAGCCAACAGTGTGCCCAGGTGGCCAAGAAGGCCAATGGGATCCTGGCCTGTATCAAAAATAGCATGGCCAGCAGGACCAGGGAAGTGATCCTTCCCCTGTACTCTGCATTGGTGAGGCCACACCTTGAGTACTGTGTTCAGTTCTGGGCCCCTCAGTTCAGAAAGAATATTGAGGTGCTGGAGCGAGTCCAGAGAAGAGCAACAAGGCTGGTGAAGGGACTGGAGCACAAGTCCTATGGGGAGAGGCTGAGGGAGCTGGGGTTGTTTAGCCTGGAGAAGAGGAGGCTCAGAGGTGACCTCAGCACTGTCTATAACTACCTGAAGGGAAGTTCTAGCCAGGTGGGGGCTGGTCTCTTCTCCCAGGCACTCAGCAATAGGACAAGGGGGCACGGGCTTAAGCTCTGCCAGGGGAAATTTAAGTTGGATATCAGAAAAAAATTCTTTACAGAGAGAGTAATCAGGCATTGGAATGGGCTGCCCAGAGAGGTGGTGGATTCACCATCCCTGGAGATTTTTAAATGCAGATTGGACGTGGCACTGAGTGCCATGATCTAGTAAAGGGACTGGAGTTGGACCAAGGGTTGGACTCGATGATCTTGGAGGTCTTTTCCAACCCCATCGATTCTATGATTCTATGATCTCTCTTTAAATGCTTGAATAAAAATATGCAGGGCTTCCAAGTCTGGACTTGCAAATACTGTCCTTCAAAGAATAAAATGATGCCTTCAGAAGCAACTTTGGGTTGCTATCCTTAAGTGGATATCCTTGGTTAATACTCCTTGATTGTTCTTCATATAGTTATGCACCCACCTTGTCATGGTAATTAAATGCGTTTTTGCCTTAAAATAAAAAAAAATGTGACTGGGTACTTTTGACCTAGCCCGAAAAAATCACGAAGTTTGTTTACTACTTTTCAAACTCACTGATCTTTGTGGCTACGTTGAGCCAGTGCATCAAGCATGAATGTATGTTAGCTGTGGAATCTGCATCTTTGTGTTACTTTCTGGGAAAACTTGGGGAAAAAATTGTGGAAAGTGAGTCTTATGTTATTTCTTAGAAAGAGCTGAGCAAGGTGGCTTGTAGCTCTTTTGGACTACAGCATATTCCTTCTCCTTTCACTTTGGTTGTGTGGCTGTAGGAGACCAGAAGGGAAAGTTCCTGTTCATTTGCTGCCTGAATATCTCTGAATATGCAGCTGGATGGTGAGTTGCGCTTCATCCTGAGAACTTGAGAAATTAGAGAACTGCAAATATGTCTTGTTTCAACTTTTCATTTTCCAACTCCAACACTTTCTGGAAAAATCTCAAAAAATGTAAAAACGATTAAGCAGCTGCTGATTAGGATGCTGGGCTGAATTCTGGCATTAGTGAATTGAGAGTTAATGTCAAATTGGCATTCCATTTTGAGAGACTAATAATTGCTTTAGTTTTGTGGACATTCAGCTTTGCCAAGGGCAGCTGGTTTTCCCAGATTCTTGATTCTGCAATTCTCATACCTTATGTATGTCTGCCTTGAATATGTTGTTCTTGAAAGAGCAGGTAATGGTGAGGGCAAGGGCCTTTTCTTCAGGTAGCAATGTTGTTGGACATCCCTGTTGGAAAGTAATCTTGTTCTAGATGTGCTCAACATTGCAAAGTTATTGCTGGGTATTCTTATTCAGCCATGTTTTCTTGGTGAAGTTAAAACATATGTAGTGATGCCGAAAGGGTTTTTATTCTGATTTTCACATTTTGTAGATTTTAGGAACACAGTAGTTGTAGATTTTTAGAGGGTTAATATTTCTAACAGTTTAAGTTTAATGCCTTTCTATCACTACCCCTGTCCCAGAACAGGGAGCTCAAATTCCTTTAGTTAATTAATCTTGTTTAGACTCCTTTCCAAGGTAAAGAGCTGAAGGATATCAGAAGGCCTACAGAATGAAACATAAACACAGGTCAGAGTGACCCAAAAGCCAGAATTGGATGAACTCCAAGAGACCTTTGTGTGCCTGAGGAAGAAGAGCTGATGAAGACAGAGGGTCCTGACGACCCCAGACCCAATTCCAGGGGGTTGGACCAGGGGTGGGACTGGGGCTGGACTGAGAAATGTGTAAAGCAATGATTGGAGGGATCTTATTATAAAAAGCCATGGAAACAAGAACTGAGACACATGCATGTCATCCTGTATTCCTGTGGGCTGTAGGCCCTGTATTATTAAAGGACCTTTACTTTTTATTTTACCCTACACTAACGTGGCTCGAAGTCCTGTTTTTGGGGGGAAGGGTCATTCACGGCATCAGTAGATGTAGTTGTAAAAATGCAAGCTTTGCACCTTTGACTAAAAGCTGTGCTTGTGCTTTTAGTCAAAATTTTGTGCCAAACAAAATGTAACAAGTTGAATGCTATCAGTGGAGTTTGACCAATTTAAAGCATCTGTTCTTTTCAAGATAGTCCTGTTCTTGCTTCAGCTATTAATGTGATCAGTGATGCTTTGTCTACCATTTTTCTGTTGTTTCTCATCAAAGAGTGCCTTAGGCATTTGCCATGTGTGGATATCTCAATCCAGCTTCTGTAAGAAGTGCAAAATTTTTCTGATGAAACATTCAGTTTTCTCCCTAAGCCTCACTGATTAACTAGATGGTTCTGATACTGTTGTTAATATTCCTACGTTATTTTGTCTGCTGTGGATTTTGTTTTCCTCTTGGATTTCACTGAAAAAGGCTCCAAATAGTATTATTTTGATAATTTTGTTTTCTTTATAGTCTTGAACTTTTTCTGGCGTCATTGGTGAACTCCTCAAGGCAAAAATTATTTCTAATTAATAGAGAAATATAAGAAATTAAATAATGTACTCCTTAAGCTATAAGATTCAGTGCTTAAAAGCCCTATAGCTAGAAGAAAAAAAATTAAGTGTTTTATTTTGGGGAGTGGGGTATGTAACATACAAAGTTTGATTGCACTCAGTGTTAGCCATTGAAGTTTTGTCGGTTGCTTTAAAAAAGATGCAGAACATAAGTCTCTATCCAATTGCTTTTGAGTGCTTTAAGCTTCACTGCAGTAGATGGCAAGAATCTTCATTCTGTGCTTGAATGCATGCACATGTTTGAGCTGACACATTAAAGAGGATAGTTAGAGGCCTTTTCTTTATCTCCCATCTCGAGCTTAGATGACATATGCAACTGTTGTGCAGGGCTAAGTGGACCTTTTTTATCCCATCATAAATGTAATATTGATTTAAAAATATCTGCACCTTAACTAATTTACTAACTTGCCATTGAGTAATTCTCATAAAAGCTAGTTGCTGTTTTCATTCCTGCATCATTTGATTATTTTTAAGACAGAGAGAAAGGGAGATACTGACAATTTTTTGTAAATGTCATGAAACATGTATCTCTGGAATACACATTGTTGATTTAAATGGTAAAAAAACGACTCTGGAGTGCTAACAGTCATCTCTGAATTCCACCTCCTTCCCCTTCTGTGTTAATTCCTGGACAAGAGGAGGCTCATGGGGGACCTGATCGCTCCCTACAACTATGTGACAGGAGGTAGTAGCCCAGTGGGGCTCGGCCTCTTCTCTCAGGCAGCCAGTGACAGGACAAGAGGACATAGTCTTAAACTGTACCAGGGGAGGTTTAGCTTGGACATTAGGAAGAAACTCTTCACAGAAAGGGTGATTAGACATTGGAATGGGCTGCCCAGGGAGGTGGTGGAGTCACCATCCCTGGAGGTGTGTAAGGAAAGACTGGACGTGCCACTCAGTGCCATGGTCTGGGTGACACAGTGATGTTGGGTCATAGGTTGGACTTGATGATCTAGAGGACTTTTACAACCTGATTGATTCTATGATTCTGTAATTTCTTCATGGTTTCCTTCTTACTGTTTCTCAGGTTGCAGAGAAAAGCTTTTCTGATATTTGGATATAAATCCACAAACTTTGGGAATTATATGTATAGCTCCTCCTGGATTCAAGTGCTTTTGGCATTCTGAAACCTGAATGCTCTGAGATGTGGAAGTACTGGTGTGCTCCTCACCTGGAACTCCTGTGGGCAATGCCATCTCCTTGTGAGACAGGCAGCCACTTGTCCATATCTGGCAGTTTTAAATACAGGTGCTGGCTTCCCCCCAGGCTGCAGACTGCTTAGTGTGGGGATACAGTTTGTTCCCCTAAAGAAAGGAAACTGGTGCAGAAAATTGCATCCCAGATGGAGCTCCCATTAGGTTTTGTTTCGGAATTTTACTGCTTGAAATGAGAGAGGCATATTGGAGCACTCAAATTTTGCTGTTTACCCACAATTTGATGTACCTTGAATAAATTTATCCAAAAGCTCTGGCTTTGCCCACTTTCATCCCACACATAGATTAATGCCCGTATGTAGATGCCTTTTCAAGGGTGCAAAAGCATGTTGTCTTCCAGCATTCAATGGTAAATCCCAGTTTAGGTTGCAAATCAAAACGGAAAGAACAGTGTTAACTTTTTTTTTGATGCATTGCCAGTGAGAGTTCTGCATCAGCATTTCATGGTCCAACATTTCCAATATTTCCCCCCCCCCCCTCCCCTATGTGTGAAATTTCAGCAGATTGTTATGCAAAACAGTTTTGTGTCTCAGTGTGACTGGGGAGACAGCTGTTCGGCCTAATGAGGAGTGCGAGCACCGCGGTATTTCTGGTGATTGAGACCCACGGAGGGAGCAGGATGTGCGAGGCCAGGCAGCGGTGTGTGGTGAGGAAGTGCCACGCTGTCAGCTGGAAGTACACGCTCGGCTGCTCCCTATGACAAGATAAATGAGTTTTGCTGGGGTTTGGCGGAGGCTGAAGCTTTTTTGGAGAATAGTTGTAGCACACCAAACTCCCAGTGGGACCCACAGTTTGAAGTGTCATAAGACTGCTTCCTCTTTGCCTGTTTTTTGTTTTAATGTCCTACAATACCTGTCATCTTTTTGAGTTATTAAAAACCTAATGTCTTCTAGCATTCAATTAACATGGGATCTGATGATCTGTTGTTGACACTTTTTATTAATTTAGCTAAGGGGTTGTTAACCAGAGGTTTATCTGGGTTGGAACAAACTGAGGACTAATACAAACAGATTTCAAATGTAGGCACATGAAAATGCAGGGAAAAGACTTTTAATTTTTGTGATATGAATGGGGTGAGGGAGGCAATATTTTTGAAAGGTTATTTGTATATTGGCTGCTCTTTTAACTTTCTTCCCATGCAGACTTTGCTTCCCTTTCTTCTTACCATCCCCCCTTTAGCTGGGCTGAAATCCTGTTTTAGTATATAAGTTGGGAGTGGCTTTTCTTGTTGCTATTTTGTTTTAATTAAAACAAACAAACAAATGAATGCAAAAAACAAGAAAAAAACTTGGTGAGATGCATCTGTCTCACATTAAGAGATGCCCCAGTTTGGAATAGCAGAGGACACAAAACAAGATCTGTACTGCGTTAGATCTATAGGCTCAGTGCCTGTCATGTTTTCTTAAATCAGTAGTGTTGTGCATGTTTTTCAATTTAGATGTATGTTTGTTGTTTTATAAATGTGAACTCAATATGTTCCACTTTATTACGAAACAAAAAAAAAAAAGAAAGCCAAAAACCCCACTTGGTCTTTCCTCAGATTATGCTGAAGTGCTGATAACCCTCCCCAGAGTTGTCAGGTTTGTGAGAATGATACTGCTTTGGCCTTTCTAGACTTGTTGTTAAGTTACTTAAAACTTCAAGTCTTGCAATCTTGTTTTGAAAATGAGGTATCTTTGAGAATTGAATTGAGTGTATCTACAGGTTCCCCTTGAAGAGTCTTGTTTCATTTTGTTAAAAGCACAGTATCTAGGAGTGTTATACAGACATCCATATATGTTTGCTTTGGAACTGGGATGAAATTTCTGATCATAAGCAGTGGGTTCAGTAAAAAGTGCATTTATATATAGCCTTAAAATTCAAAGGTCCTTATGTAAAAGGCTGTTTTCATAGCCATGTGTGCTTGCAAGTGGTGCCCATCCCAGCCTGCAGGGCCTTACAGAAGCAAACTGAGGGTGAATAGAGGGCTGAGATCACTAAACACCTTTAAAGTTGTCAGTGAAAACTTGTTATGTTGCCAGAGCTATAACAGAACTTAGTTGCACTATTGTTTTACAATTTTTTTCTTAATATATGCAGTAGTATCTAAAAGGCTAAGATGAAAACAATACAAAAAAGAATTTTTTTTCTTTTGAGAGTCTTCATTTTGCAGGAGCAGGAAGGGTCGAGCTAACCTAGGGCTGATGTTCTGTTCTCATGGCAATAGTTCTGAATGTTTTCATTTTAAAAATTATAAATACAAAGATTAGAGAACTTTATGGAGTCAAAGAAACTTAACCATGTTTGAAAGTGATAAGTGATAAAGGAGAACCAATGTGAGATCAAAGAAGCTGGAAAGCTGTTTAAAGTTTTGAAAAAGAAAGCACCCAGAATTGGAGGGTTATTTTAAGACAGCTTCAGAATGTATTCCAGCTGTAATTGGAATAAAATGTATGATGGGAAAACAGATCAGATTTGCTTGTCAGCAGCAGAATACTAAAGCACAGTATATTCATTCACCTGGAGAACTTTCTATGACTTGAATTCCTTATACTGTTGTGTACAAGGAAGTCTCCCAATGTGCGTGCAAAATACAGAGATTCAATAGAGAATTTTAAACTTACAGCATTTCACATGCATTGCAGCAGTACAGAGTTTAGTGAAAGCCTGAAATATATTTCTGAGGCATTTTGCAGCTTGTGTAAAGAACTAGTGAGAAGAGAAATGCAGATGTTGGTAAGTTGAAAGGAGGTGGGGCTGGTAGAAGACAAGTGTTGTGTTAAGAACATGCCAACTGTATCATGCAGCAACTTGATTACATGAATGAGATTTCTTCCCAAATGCAGAGGTGCCTGATGAAAGAGACTTTAGCAGTTGTGGCCTTCATTTATGTTTTAACTTTTTGACTTTTGGTTCATAAAGTACAGAAGATTAGCCAAAGGCCTCTTGGTTCTTATTGTAATCATCTCCCTGGTAGCTTAGCTGCACTCCGATAATGCGTTAGGAAACTTGGTATCGTGAATAAAGTGGGCCTTCATCCTAATTAAAACTTAATTTGGTGTCAATTTAAATTAAGAGGCTTGCGTAAACTGGTCCATTGTGACCTGGCTTGTACTAATCTCAATCAGCAGCTTGGATAGGACATGAATTCAAATTTCTGCAGAACAACAAAAGTGACAGTAACAAGTGACAACTTAAATTAAAATTACTAAATTCTAAGAAATTGATGTGCATTACCCAAGTTACAAGATAGGTCATTAAATCAAATCTGCAGAAACAGGGTTGAGAAGCCTTCCCTAATGATTGTAGGCAGAGACAAAAATGCTTTGTTAGTACATTATGTGGGCAGAAAATAACTTGTTATATGTTGGGAATTCACACAATTACAACAAAAATAGTACAAAAGCTCATAATTGGTTAATGTGATGTAAAAGATTAAAAAAACCCCCATAGAATAAACACAAAAACTATTCATTTGAGCCCAGCAGTGTACTGTCTTCTGAAAGTATAAAATGCAAAGATAATAGAATTCTCAAAATTAATTATCAAATCTCTTATGGCAGTAATATTTTTCATTTTCAGTTGCTACAAATACACTTATGATTCTTTCTCTGACTCCCCTTGTGCATTTATAGACATAATGGGTAAAGCAAGACCTGTATGGTCTTGCTTCTTAATACTACTACTTGCTGGTTTTATGTCTGACTCTCAGACTTCAGCTGCTTGTAAAACAGGAATAGAAGTCACAATGAGAAATTGTTAGATTGCTGTAACTATTGGCAGTGGAGTTATGCACAATGCTCTGTGTATGGATTTCAGCACGTTTGTGTGTGCGCCAAATGGCTTTAGCTACACCTCAGGCAGGTGTGTGGGGCCTCCTCAGTGTTTGTGCAGTGAATGACAAGTGCCTGGTGTAGTTCTACAGAAGTCTTTGGGTGGAAAGAAAAGAACTT
The DNA here is from genome assembly GCF_047495875.1 of Pithys albifrons albifrons. Classification (NCBI taxonomy): domain Eukaryota; kingdom Metazoa; phylum Chordata; class Aves; order Passeriformes; family Thamnophilidae; genus Pithys; species Pithys albifrons. The sequence goes on from NC_092464.1 coordinate 11,546,104, forward strand.
GAGTACTAGTCTCAGATCACTTAAGAGGAAGAATTGTACACCATGCTGTTAATTCAGTTTGGCTTGTCTCATAAGCCTAGTGGACATTAGTGCAGAACTTCAAAAGTGAATTAAGGTTTCAAGATGGACATGTTAAGCTCATATCAGGATCAGTGAAATACAAAAGATGCCTCTAAAAGTGAGTCTCTGCTGTTGGGCTGCTTCTCTTAGCACTTGGATCAGTCAAGCCCTGTTTACCTTAAGTGTCACAGCTTCTTGTAAGCATTTTTTTTTTAATTCAAAAGTACCCAGGCAAGTATTTAGTATTTCAGATTACTTTGCTTAAAAAAGTAAAAAAAAAAAGGTGTATATTAAAAGGACAGAAACTAAAACTTTAAATCAGATGCTAGTTTAATAAAGAACTTTAGAGCTTGATGTCTTTCTCTTTACTCCTGATTGTTTAGCACTGTGACATCTGCAGTTTTCACTGTGGGAGACAATGTTGTTTCTGGTAGTGATGACCGTACAGTAAAAGTCTGGGATTTGAAAAATATGAGGTCTCCTATTGCAACAATCCGTACAGATTCTGCAGTCAACAGGTAAGCAGATCTGAGTTACTCTTTTTCTTTATTCACTTTTTCTTAATTCTTAATTTCTTTCACCGGTGGGAATGGTTCAAAGCTCTAACACAGAGGTTTAGACTGGAATTTTTTTTTACCAAGCTGGTGGTCAAGTCCTGGAATGGGCTTCCTAGAGAGATAGTCGATGCCCCAAGCTTACGAGTCTTTAAGAGGCATTTGGCCAATGTCCTAAATAACCTGCTTTAAACTTGGTCAGGCCTGAATTGGTCAGGCAGTTGGAATAGATGATTGTTGCCCGTAACGTCCTACTGAAATAGTCTATTCTATTAATTCACTGAATATATTTAATTTTAGTCCCTAAAAGTTGAGATTTTTAAGAATTTGAAAAAGGTCTGAAATGGTATATAGAATGCAAGTGTGGTCAGTATTAATTTTCAGTACATACACAATATTGTTTTTCTGAGATTTTTTTATATGGAATGCAAATGTAAAGGCCGTTTGAGGATCAAGTACAATAGAAAATCCCTTAATGGTTCAGTATTTTTTTCCCTTTTCATTTGTGAATTCTAATCAGGAAAAATTCAGCTGCATCCATTCCCATGAGCTTAAATTTTGTGCTGTCAAGTTCTATTTGCCAGGCTCATTGTTTTGTGCGTAACCTACTTTTGTCTCTTCTGTGCAGGATTAACGTATGTGTTGGCCAAAGAATCATCGCCCTTCCACATGACAACCGACAGGTCAGATTGTTTGACATGTCAGGAGTGCGATTAGCACGGCTCCCTCGCAGTAACAGACAGGTAACTGGATATTTATAGCCCTAAAGTATGTCTGCTCTTATTTCACACAAGGTTAAAAGCAGGATTTGGTCTCTCCAGCTTAAAAGCTGAACAAATGCTGAATGGTGCTTGTTGAAATAAATATGCTGTTGTTAGTTATTGAAAATAACCAACATGCAAGTATGAAACATTCTGAACTTTTTTAATTGGAATTGCAAATGAAATTTCAAGTGCATTTCATCATAATTTTTTTCTTTACTAAAGTGAAACATTTGCCTTCTCTGTGAAATGGAAAAGGGGTGTAAGAGCATTTCAGATATGCTTTAATGTCTTGATATGCATTGTGTCAGAAAAGTGGCTTGCTATGAGGTTTCATGTTGGTTTTCTTGTGTTTGGTTGTTTTTGTTTTTTTTTTTTTTTTTTTTTAATTACACAGAGTTTAATTTGTTGTATATGCCAGGCTGGATGGGACTTTGAGCAATGTCATCTGGTGGAAAGTGTCCTTGCCTGTGGCGGGGGGTTTGGAACGAGATGATTTTTAAGGTTCCTTCCAACTCAAACCATTGTATGATACAGAAACATAGAAGGAAAAAATGGGAGTCAGTTTTGTGAGCTCACCTTGTATAATTTGGTGATGAATTTTAATTTTTTTTCCTTCTACGCTTGTGCATGTATGTTCTTGATTTTGGGTACCACATAATAAACCATCCTTGATGCACCCATCAAGTGTTGTGCATTTGTGGTACTATTCGGCATGGCAGGCATCACTAATGGAGCAAATTGGACTAAGTGAAATTTAATTGGATTATGCCACTTCAGTAGGTGATTTTTGTGTTGATTTAGCAGTTCTGGACAGAATTTAGGAAGGAGTTTTAAGACTTATTTGGTCTATTTTAGTCTTTTTCTAATTTAGGTTGGTTTTTAGTTTATTGGAGTCTTGAGGGATTTTTTTTTGTGTGTGTGCAAGTCTTTTTTATTTCCTTAGCAGGCTGACACTACTGAAATCACAGCTAAATAATTAATTAATTAGTTTTTAAACTTAGATGTTGGTCAGAATCCTATTTGGGACATTTTTCCTACTACTGGACTTGACCTTTTCCTCAGTGTAACATTCCTTCTGCTGTAGTATTATCTTTTCTGAATTATGAACATTATGGACACTTACTCTTGCAGGCTTGTAACAAAGTAGTTGCCAGCTAGTAGTTTCATATTTTAAGATTGCTTTTATAAATAAAAATTCTGAAATCAAAGTTCTATTTGCTTTTGTCAGTAAAGTGTAGGTAGATAGCAAGCACATCATGGCAAACTCAAAAGTTTTGATGTACCTGTTTGTGTGCTTCAGCTCTTACGGAGCCAGTGGTGCTGTTAAGGAGTCTCATCATTACCTTCCTTTTACCTTGCAGAGGAAGGTAACAATGACACTGAGGATTCTCAATAACTGTTTGTAAAAACTAGAGTGAGCATTTACAAGTTTGTGTTCTGAGCTGCACTGCCTTGTTGACAGAGAAGTGCCCTGTCAGTAACGCTGCTGTTTCCCGTGTTGCAGGGGCACAGGAGGATGGTTTGCTGCTCCGCCTGGTGTGAGGACCATCCCATATGTAACCTCTTCACGTGTGGGTTTGATCGTCAGGCTATCGGGTGGAACATCAACATCCCTGCTTTGTTACAAGAAAAATGAAATGCTGAAAGAGTTTGTCACCATGGACTTCTACACTTTGGCAGACTGCTCTGAACACTGGTCTGCTGTTGCTGTAAAAGCTCTTCCATAAGGGGGAGACGAGCAAATGTTGTTCTTGTTACCACATTGTGCACAGTTTGCATGAGTTGTACAGAAGATGTGATTTTTTTAAAAATTAGTTTGTCTTGTGTATGAACTTTTATATTTTGGCATCCACTGGTCAAATGTTCACTGTTGCATAGAGCACATAAATGTTCATAAGTTATTTAGCATTTAATAGTTACACAGTAGGGCATTACATTTGTGACATAAATGTGAAACTTATGTAATTACTGGAGTGTGTGTATAGCAGTCTGTTATGTTTTTCCATGACTCTACATATCTGCCTTGTGTTAAAAAGAATCTGCAGGGCTAAAACTTTGAAATGAAGTGTGAATTTCACTAGTATGATTGTAAACATTTTTCCTGTTTGCATTTGATTTGCAATACTTTTTTTAGTGCTGCATAGTGTGACTTCAACTCCATTTTTATTTCAGTTACTGAAGAAGTAGTAGATTCAAGAAGGAAAATGCAAGCTACTTGTAGTGAATATAGACTGCCAGGTTTATTTGTAATGCTTTTTGTACTTTTTCTTTTGAAAAAAGAAAAATATTAGTTCTGCCCTTCTTATATAAAGTGATTCTAAAACCTCATTGCATTTCATACTAGCAAAAATCTGGAGTATTATGGTTCTAATCACTGAAATCTGGTCAAGCAAATTCTGAAGCACTTTAGTTTATAGCTATTGTTATAAACCATTTATGAAAGTATGACTTTACCAGTGAATGTGAGCTGACCTTTGTAAGAAGGATTACTTCTTTTTGGTGATCTGCCCAGAAAGGAAATAGTTTTTTAGGGGGTAGTGTTTTTGTTTATGTACTTAAAGTGAGCATATTTTTAATTGTGTTCACTTCCCATATTTTTGTTTTGAGCCAGCAATACAAAGTAAATGAGTACTACCTCAAAAATTAACGTTGGTCAAGATGCATCAAATCTCTCTGTAGCTTAGAAAAAAGCACTTTTGGTCTCTGGCTGAAGTACTATCTCTGACAGGAGAGGAAAGACAATCATACTACATGTGATCCTTAAGGTAATTAACACTTAAAGCTAGTGGAGCAATGCAGTAAGTAAACATCATCTGTTACCTTTCTGTTCTTAGCCATGACAAAGGCTGCTGTAGTCCTTGTCCTGTTCCAGAAGGGGATAATTAACAGAGTTCTTCCTTTTTGCTCCAGAATGGTCTTACTCTGGGTTTGCTCCTCGCTGTATCTGGCTGGTGTTTGCACTGGTAGTGGAGTGTTATGCTACCGCTGCTGATGATACAAGTAAATGCAGGTGGCAGCTGATGTCTTTGAAAGAACAGAAAGGCTGCTTCAGACAGACACTTCTTTTTGGCTAAAGGGAGATGCTGCCCCTATAACTGTCTGACATGACGGTGTAAGATGAAGGGTGAGGGCAAGCCAAAGGAGCACTCTTACAGTGAGAATTGGGTTTATGGTGGATTGGCAGATGTATTAGCAGCTTTTTATCTCATCATTATGATTTTTGTGAAACTGTAACTGTGCTCCTGTCCTCTACAGTACTGTTTATAATGACCTGAAGACAGATGTATTAGCTGGTTCTCCTGTTAACTAACATATACATGGCATGGAAGTGCAATGGGATTGCGTGATGAATGCATCAGTAAGGACTTGTAGGAAAGCAGTGGTCCTAGACATAGTTTTGGAGTGTAACATTAAGGAAACTCAGAATATTAAATGGAGAATATGTATGTAGTATCTTTATAGTACAGGCCATCATAGTAGTTTGATCCCTTGGTTTTTTCTTTAGTAGGGTTTGGGGTTTTTTTTTTGAGATACAAGATATGTACATAGCTGTGCTGAAGTAATCTTAAATACCAAAACCAGGGAGATTTCAGAAAGCAGCTGCACAGTTTTAAGTCTTCTGATAATAAGAGTTAAATATTTTATTTTATTTTCACTTTTTTTTCCCCCCTGGGTTTTTAACTCTGGAGTCAAGCCATTTAATGTTAGGTTACAGGCTTTATCCTTAAGAAAACAAGACTCACTTTCTTTTAGTTTATGACAGAGAAATTTACAAAGGTTTATGCTGTTTAAAAGAGAAGAAAAATGCCTGACCAGTTGAAGCAGTTTGTCCAGCATGTGATATCTTGTGCAATGGCTTTCCTTTGTTACCTGAGATGGGGGAGAGGGTCACTGGTTTTGGTCCTGCTAAACTAAAGTGTCTGTTTAAGCTTCTCTAATACATATGTAATACAGGACCACTGGACTCTATGCAGTTTAATCATCATTGCTGCAAATTTTTTATATCACCAGGGGGACCATCCTCTGGCACCAGGAGTGGGTGATTACATGTTTTCATTTTGAAAAAATCAAACAAACAAGGTGCTAGAGCCACGTTCTTATGAGCAGGCTAATACGTAAATCTGCTGAACACTCAAGTATCACTTGGCTTAATTTTACATACTGTACTGAAGGGTAAGCAGAACTGCCATTCCCCTTGAAGCAAAACATGTGAGCAGTGGTGAATAATACTATGTTGACTAAAAACGTGGAAAACATTTCATGGCTTTTAATGTTCTAAAGAGCATTTTTCGGCACTGAACAATGTCCAGCATTTCATAAAATGGAGGAGAGTTGCAGTTACAGTTTCAGTATTGTGCAGAATTTCACAGAAAACTCAACACTGGGCAAAACCAAGCTTCTGTGTCTTTCAAGCAATGCACATCAGTTTTCACAAAGTTTATGTATACTTTTAGTCAGAAAGATCTGTAATGAAACATCTTGTTGCCTAAATCTGTGAAAACTACCTTTTGGGGAAAAGAATTTATAAGTTATGTGGAACCACTTTTTATTATTCTGCTAAGTTGTTTTTAGATGTAAAATGTTTTTCTTCATTACAATTCAAAATGCATTAAAACATTCAACAATTTTTTTTTTGCAAGTTGTTGTTCTTCTGTGTTGCATTAAGGTTGTTGTTGATGTCAGTATTTCACTTTGTTAGTAGTCAAAGGATCATCCTATCCACTTTCCAACTCTTTTTGACTTAAAAAGGTTGTTTTCAAGGCATTGATGAACACAGCTCCTCTGGAAGAGATGACCAAGTCTGTTTATTACAGTAGATCTTCTGTAGTGCTAATGGTCATGTTGCCAGTAAAGTATCTAGACTGGAAAGGTGCTCAGGCCTGCATTTGTATTGTCTTCTCCAGGTCTGTATAGGAAAAAATTGTAATTGCATTTTGTTCTGCAAGTCTCCATGTGACTTTTACATAGCTCTCTACAAACCAGTTTTTATATACATATATAAATATATACAGCAGAAATATTGCAAAATTACTCTGGTGAGGAAACACCACAATCAGTTTTTCTGTAGGTTAAAATAAAAGATGGTTGCACCTGTATTCAAAACAGAGCTTTGTAGTGTTGAAATAAAACCCAAAAACTTGGTGTTGGAGAAAGCCATGCCCTTGGGTTTCAGAAGCCAAGGCAGTGCTGCCTGGTTGATACTTGAGGGCAGAATGTTGCTTTAGGTGCGCCATATTTTCCATCAACGTGCTTTAGGATTCCTCACTGCCACATTTGGCATTAATCAGGATTGCTGGGTATATGGACCAGAAGTAAAAGACCAGAGTTACAAGGTGGCACAACTGACGTAAGGGATAGATTGAGATAGAATGCCAACCCCTGGACTTTAGTTGATTTTAACAGGGATTCAAATCATCAGGACTTACTGCCAACTCACTGTAACTTACTGTTACTATTAATTTTTATTTTTTTTAACCAATGAGTAAATAGCATGCATAACTAAGTGGTTTCAGGAATACATCTGCGTTTTAACCTGAAGATGTGCTGCAGGAGAACCACTCTATCATGCACCATGGCTTGCTCTTTAGAGCGGTGTAGAAATTATGTTTAGTGCTCTGTTGAGACCTGAGTATGTCACTGAAAAATTATTCAGCCTTGTGATATTTTATTTTTAAGTAGTGTTGTTACCTTTTCTAATTCCCACAGGTCAGAGTTTTTGGAACATAAGTAATTTCCAGGAGCTTAGAGAGGAAATTCTGTTTAATTCAGGCTGTAAATCCTGGTCAAAACATACCAGTGACTGGAAGAGTTGTCATGCTGAAGCAGTGTGGAATTTTGTGGATATGCTGCTTGTCAGTGTCCTCAGAGTGAGAATATTCAGTAGTACCACAAAGGGCTGTTTCTCAGAGATGCTGCAGGGGTGAGGCGTGTGAGCCTGAATTAGCAGCTTGGACACCTTGAACAATTTTGGGATGTTTCTCAAGGGTGGTTGAGTGTGCCATGTGGAAGTTAGAATTCAAGCATTCAGACTTATTACTGAAAAATGGAAATGGTACAGTGTCAGTGGTGGGAGGCAGTTAGAAGTAAGGAAAGAAAGAAGTTCTGCCTTGAATTGTTTTGTAAATGGAAGCTATTTTTTCAGTTTGGCTGGCGACTGCTGCACAGTGGAATGACAGCGCTGTGTGTTAATCATATCGCTCGACTCTGTTTGAAGCTTCATTTCCACCTCTTGGAAAATGCAGTTCCACCTGCTTCCACTGAAACTCACCATATTTCGTATTTGCTTGAGTTTAGCATTAATTTTGTGTGGTTCCCCTCTCCCACTTGTATTTGTCATCTTTCTCTTCTCCCGAGGGTAGAACAAATTTAGTTTTGTGTTTATTTCAAAGCCCAGTGTAAATTGAACAAAACCTTTGTGTGCACCTTCGTGAAACAAGACCATCCAGCAGTCCGGTGCTGGGATCAGAGGCTTGATGTGTGAAAATGACTTTGAGCTCAATATGATTTTTGTCATCTTCATAATTTTTTTTGTAATTGATCAGATGAAAATTGTTAATAATGAAGTTTCCTGAAGGCTATATGCCTTGGTCTGAGGCTAGTGACGGCTGAATCAAATCTGTGCACCTTAACTGAAAAGGAAAATAGATTTGCAGTGATGCTGTAGGTGACTTAAGGCTTTGGAAAAGAGCAGGCAGTGATGTCAAATGCTATAGAAGAATTATGGAGAAAGGTGCCAGATTAAGGGTAAGGACTCTGCTGTGTGCAGGAGCGGTGACCCAGCATTTGAGAAGATGATAAAATTGTATGAGAAACATAAAGAAGCATATTTGTGATTAAAACGTTTGGACTGCAGATGAGTAACATAAAGGAAGAATAATGAAGGGGAATGAGAAACTGGAATAAAGTTGGGACATCTGTGGAAGGCAGGCAGAATGAGAGAGGAGAGTGGTTTGAAGGAGTGCATGCCCAAAAGATGGAATTTATTGGTCAGTTGGGGATAAATTGTGCTGCCAAGTCAGAGTCTAATGAATGCCTCTGACTTGGGGGGGGAGAAGGGAAGGGAGAGATGGGGCCAGGGCAGGAACAGCCTGCAGAGGGGGAAACAGAATATTGGGATGTGCTTATGTCCTGGTACCAGAACCTGGTATGGGAACAACTGCAAGTTGAAGATCTCCTTTTCATTTTTAAAACAGTCTTGTTTTTCATGTTCTTGGTTTGGGGGAAAAGTTTGCTTGCTTATATGGACCCAAATTTAACTGTATATGTCCAATTTTCTGTTTCAAGTGGTGCAGTGGTGCAGAGATCAGCCGATGCATTCACCTCTAGGATTTGTAATCTTAGCAGAGGATTGCAAACGTCACACAGAAACTCCAGGTGTGAGCAGGGAATGTGGTTGATTAGCAGTTACTCCCAGACTGGAAATTTCCTGAGCGAATAATTGATTTGGGAGGAGATGTTTTGCACAATCCCTTTGAGAATATGTTGCCAGTCTAGAAAGAATCATAGAATGGTTTGGGTTGGAAGGGACATTTAAAGATCATATAGTCCAACCCCCTGCAATGAGCAGGGACATCTTCAACGAGACCAGGTTGATCAGAGCCCCATCCAACCTGACTTTGAATGTTTCCAGGAATGGGGCATCCACCATATCTCAGGGTAACATATGCCAGTGTTTCATCACTGGCATAGGTGAAGTTTTATAAAAAAACCTTTTCTTCCTTATATGTAGTCTAAATTGACCCTCTTTTAATTTAAAGTCATCACTCTGTGTCCTATTACATTGGCCCTGCTGAAAATTTTGTCTCCATCTTTTGTGTAGGCCCCCTACAAGTACTGAAAGGTTCTGTATCTTAAGCTTGAGCAGTCTCAATTGACTAGGAGATCTCTTTAGCTAAGGGAATATAGAAGCATCCAAATGTACAGATCACATCAGGGAGGTGTTGGTGTGTTTTCAGTAGGGTCTTAGTTCTGGGAAAGGTGAAACTGGCCTTTCGTTCCAATTTTCACCTTGTTGAGATGTCAAAATTTGATATCCTCCTTCACAAATCCAAGTAAAAAAAAATCAGCTTTAGTGATCAAACTACTGGCTCCAATGGCCCTAATGACTTTTGGTCAAATTATACAGCTTAAATACAGGCAGGATCAGACTTACACAGAGGTGGCATTTTGATGGAATGGAGAATGAATAACTGGCTAACTTCATCAAATTAATGATCTAACTTATGTGGGTTTAGCATTTAATAATTGTATTGAATTTTTTTCCTTAACGTGCAAAATTTGGATAAAGGCAGAAATCACAATTTTCTTGTTACTTGTTTTTAAACCTTATCTAAATCTTTGCTGTGTGCCTGGGATTGGCCTCGTACAGACACAAAACCAAACCTGAGTATTTTGTGAAACGATGTGTGTCCTCTGAGGCTGTAATCACTGAGAATTTAGGTAGGTGAGTAATCCTAATAATAAGAAGGAGTAAAATCTTATAGAGCACACAGCAAACATCACTGAAAGCAGGTTGATGGTACGATAAAAACTTCACGTACATGATTAAATATTAGAAAGAAGGGAGAGAAATGAAGGAAAAGCAAAACTTTTCAGTGGCACTTTAAGGGTAGAGGGAGTAGTGATGATATGGTTATTAATTAAGATTGTTTTTCAGTGTGGATAATTGCAGGACATGTTGATTTGGCCTTTCGTGTTCTATGAGGCTTGTGAAAACTGTCTCTGCCAGAAGGCTGTCAGAAAGTTGGATGCTGTCGTTGAGCGGTGCCACCTTCAGAAGTGCTGAGCTCCTGTCAGCGTCCTGCGCAGTCTGGCAGGTGGTTAGTAGCTTGGAAAATCAGATTCATGGTTCTAAATATGAATCTAGAAACTTCATTTTAGGTGCTTGTTTTTTAAAACGATACCCTAATTTTGTGTATATTTTATATTGCTGCTAAATTAATGAGCTGAAAAGTTCTTGGACACAGATGCATGGTTTGCTGAAATGTAAGAAAACTAAAGAGATGATTTCCCCTCCCAAATTATATAAGGCTACATGGAGTTTACTGTTTGAAAACTGAAACTAATTGCATCAGTCCAAGATATAGCTACTTACTGATCAATGAATAAATACTTTCTTCCAGGTGCTCATTTTTCATTTTGCAAAAATCTTACCCATGCAGATGTCATAGTGTAAACTTTCCATAGCAAAGGAAATAGAAGGATTAGCTGACTATATATGTATGTATACATATTTAAAAACATTTAACAGTCCCCCACTTTTCTGCCATTATCAGCAGAACTGAGGAAATCAAACTTGACTGTGTGCATGTATAGGACTCTGGCCATTCAAACTTCTTCACATTTTTCAGGCTCCTCAGAACTTTGCAAGTTCCTTCTTTCTCCTTCCACCTCTTCACATCACCTCTTTGCACTGTGCCAGGCCGTGTGGGAGCCAGGGGAACAGAAGATTGTGAAGGAGAATAACAAGGGATTTACAAAGAGTGTTGGTGTTATGAGGCACTGGACAGAAGTGTTTGTTTGAAAAGGTATTGAATGTCTGTAATTGCCAGGGATGGGTCAGGGTGGGCATCCAAATGACAGAGAAGTAGGAGGAAGCAGCTGCAAAGGACCTTTATAGTGAAAAAAAGAACCATATGAGGTTGTGCAGCCTTAAAAAAAACCCCAACAAAAACAAAACCAAAAACATGAAAGAAAACAACTCTAGGATGTTGCAGAGTTTTTAAAGAGATGTTTGATACGGTTAGACAGGAGTGCCAATTTTAGATGTATCATGTGAAACCAAAGGAAAGGAGTTTGCAGTAAATTGGGTTGTGACCAGAAACATCATTTTTGTTTGGCTGAAGAGGGAAAGATAGAACTTCACTGATGGTGTAAAATAACAAATTAAAAAGTCCAGAACTAAACTCTGAAATAAAGGTAACATCTAAGAGCAAGACCAAACTTAATGGAGAAGAGCCCAGCTCTACTTCAGTATCAGCTGAGAGTTGGGAGAGGTTAATTCAACAAGAATTTGGGTAGAAGTAAAAGGTCTGGAGAGAGTCTACAGGCTCAGGTGATGTTTGCAAAGACACTGATGATGAGGCCCTGTGGTGCTACTGGTGTACAATGTCCAGCATTCCTCAAGAGCTCTGCAGGAGTGGCAGGGCTGGGGCTGGTGGCAGTGGATGGCTGTGCAGGAGATTGGGACAAGGACTCCAAGAAAGGGCACATGAGCTCCAGCATGAAATCACAAGAGAGGGTGAAAGGGTATGAAGGTGATGGGCTTTAGTCACTGAGGTGAGCGAAGGAGTTAGAAGGTGAAAAAACTGATTCAAGTCAGCGTCTGTGACAGGAAAGAGGAACAGGCTGTGGGAAAGGGAGTGTGACATCATGTTTTTGCCCTACTTTTCTTTTGGAGGAGCTGATGTGATCCAGAGCAGTGAGCAGGAACACCAAGTATTTGAGGAGGGCTCAGCTGAGCCTGTGGGCGCAAGTCTCAGTTCAGAAAGATCCTGACTGGTGTTGTCACAGGTTCAGAAAGCAGGTTCATATGAGTTTTAAAAAAAGACCCACTCCCCTGAACTTCTAGAAGGTTTGCCTTGCAGCTGAAGTTTAAGAAAGATTGGAATAGTATCTTCCTTACCAAAGAGGCCACAGTTTCTATTACTAAATACAAGAGACTTTACCAAAAGTTCGAGCATTCATGCTAGTAATTTCTCCATGAATAAGGTCTCCCACAACAAGATATTGTTTTTGCAGCACTGCTGCACATTGCCCTGAGTGCTCCAGGAACACTGTTTAGTGTTACAGGTATCGAAGTATCCTATTCGTTGGGCTTTTAAGTATCCAAATGCACTATGGTTCTTCCAAGCCCCATCCCTCCATGCTGTGCTGTTGGCCTCAACAAGCCTTCAGCAATCAAGTGTTTGCAAGAGTCTCATCTGCTCATTTGTGGTTTTACCTTGAACCACCTACAACTGTGTTTGAAATATAACTTATTTCTGCTCTCCCAATGAAAGTCGCAGACACTGGTATGTCTCCTTCCACTGTCTTCTCCCCCTTGCTGAAAAACCTTTTTTTTCCACTGTCTCAAAGTGACTTGAGGGGGCAGAAAAAGGTAAAGCCAACCATATGAACAACTCCACGTCAGACTTTTTCCTAAGCTGCTTCTGTGATGCTGCAACCAAGCTGCTCTGTCAATAGCCTTTATATTTGTGTTCCTATGCTGAAGGCCAAAGATTAATTTATCTGGATGTCCACTCCACCTTGCAACACAGCCTTGTGTTATGCTTGATAAGACATAGGGCTATTTTAATACAGCTTAATTTGATTGCAATCTTTAGTTAATATCCTTTTGATTTTTTTCCTCTAACCTGTTTTCCTGAAATTTACAAGTATAAATCATAGGAGAAATGGTATCTAACTTCTGATCCCCTTTGTTAATAAGCTGATTACAAGTATTTAAAGTTATCTCCTCTTCTCCAGATGCAACAGAACAAATGACCTCTAAACACCATCAGTCTTGCCAAAAAGTTACAGAGCCCTTGCTGGAAATAAACAATGTCAAAATGCAGATGGAGACCTTGATCCTGCAAGTCATTTTTGCAAATCCAGCTGACCTCAGTGGAGCCCCATCAAGGCATAGATTTTCAGTCCTGTAGTTCCATCCACTGTGCAAGTTTTGACTTGAAGAAACTACCAGTAAAGGTGGGTAATTTACAGAAAATATTTGGTATTTTGATTTTTCTGCAAGCGGTAGGTTGTTCCCCCCTCTGGGTTTAGAAGCAGCTCAGGTGCTCAGCCCAAGCATAGCAAAGGTGCTGCTGCTTCCCATTCTTGCCTCTTGTCTCTGTTCCCTCATGCTTTTATCCCTATTATTTTTACATCTTGAGTGTTTGGATGGGGTCAACACCCTTATTGGGTGTTTGGGTAATGGCTGGTGAGCTGGAGCCTCCACTACAGGCATTTTATCTCTGCGGGAACAGGGCTGTGGTTGCCTCTGTTTTCTGTGGTGCATGGAAGAGTGGGATCTCTCTTGGACATGACCTCCAAGAATCAGTGCAAATGTGGGTCAGCCCAGATTTGGGGCTGTGGGACTGGTGGTAATGGAACATGAAGATGTAGTTGGGATCCTCCTCTGGGGACCTGTGTAGGGGCAGTTAGATGAAGGGGAGTGGGTTAATTTTAGCACCCAAATGCTGGAAGGAAGGAAGCAAGCAAGCAAGCAAGCATGCAAGCAGGCTCCTTGCCCCAGGGGATTTGACTACTTGAGCAGAGGCGCCTTGAAGTGATGAGGCTTGTCTATTGTTTTTCAGGTCCACAAGACATCTGTGAGTTGCCAGACATGCAGGTGAGCTCTGACTATCAGAGATCTGCAGGCACTGGGACAATGTTATATTCTTGCTGAGGGATTTGCCCTTGCAGATGTGTTGAGAACAACTTTTGTCTAAGGGCTTTACACAGCAAATGTGCTGCATGCCTAGAGTGCTGCTCCAGGGCTGGACCATTTTTTCCATGTAAGAGAGCCCATCTCTTCTCTGTGACACTGATTTTATACTGATGTACCTCCATTAGCCAACATCAGCCTTGCATGTGGCATCTAAGAGCAGAGACAGATTCTTTTTCTTATTTGTGAAGGAAACAAGTATTTTCTTCTTCATTAGGAATGGCTTTGCAGGGAAAAGATTGCATTTCCTGACCATATGCTCCCTGGTCCTTTCAATGTAAAGATCCTCTTACTGTAAAAATGCAGTTCTTCAGGAGTCAACATACACTTAAAAGACATTAAAGGAGGAATTTTTGTCCCTAGAGCTCTGTAATTTTACAAATAATATGCCAGACTGAGTTCTTAATTTTTGGTAATTTGTGTTCGAATTTTTTTCCATTTAACCAATTTTTAAGGGGCAAATCAGCACTAAGCTCTGTAAAAACTTGGGGCAAGAATGACAGAAATGTTATGGCTGTTTAAGGACAACAGGTATGTGCTACATTTGTGCCTGAACATGGTGCTTGTCAGTGCCTGATGGTTGCCAAACCATGTCTCCTACCCACGTAAAAGGCTTGTCAACAAACTACTGTGTAAGCAAGTTTGGGACCATCACCTCCAACCACCCCATCCACCCTTCCTAGAGCCTCTGGGTTGGGGCTGAGCAGAGCACTTTCAGTGTTCACAAGTTCTGCTCCACTGCTAATGAACCAGCCTTTTTTTTTCGTCTTCCCGCTCCCCCCTCCTCCCCCCCGGAATATTTCATATCAGGTGTTTTGACCAAAAGCTCTCCCTGAGTGAGAGGAAGTGCTAGCCCCAGATATTTCCCAGGGTGGAAGGTTTGGGCACACGGGGATGTGTCGTTAGGAATAAATGCCAGCAGAGGGCACGCCAAGATATGTAGACGGGAAAAAAGTAAAATTGCGTCTGTTCGTTTTGTCTGAGGAGTTAAGCAAAACTCTGTTGGTTCATAATTCATGTGCCTGTAGGGCATTGTAAGAGAATATAATTGGTCTTTCAGGGCAGTGGTGGTCTTTTGCTTTGAAAAAGCAATCAGCAAAACATCTTAAAACACCTATGAATGTAACACGATTTTAGATGTGCTGATGGAAAGAAAGGAGCCTCCCTTCCCCTGGCTCAATTGATCCCCTTCCATTAACCTCCCCTCCACCATGCTTAGAGGCAATAGTGCAAGCACAGTTTTGCTATTTTAAAGGCACATAAGCTTTTTGAATTTTTAATAAATACCTCTCTCGTTTTTATATAATTTGAATTCAACATAGATTAGCTTGCTTCTGTTGCACTTCAGGGTTAGATTTATGCTAGGTCAGTTTGTGTTGTGAATTGTTCTCCAGCCTGTGTGCTGGTCTGGGTGGGATTGTGCACATCAAACACCCAAACATTAAACTTCCTAGGGAATAAAATATCCCCACATGTCTGTGCAACAGCAGATGCAAGCAACTGGCTAGCACCAATAAAAAACATCTCTAAAAGAAATACTGATTACTTCTATTGATACATTGGCTGTAATTTTAAACCTGGCAATGGATGGCTCTGCTAAAGGACCCCGTGGAAAGCCATTGAGTCCAGGCTGTCCCCTGTCCTCTGTGTCCATGTGCTGGGAGCTCTAGGTGGGTGCTTGCCTTCTTCTGCATCTCCATTGCTGCTGGTGGACCAAGGTGGTGGTCATGGGACTAGAGGCTGATGAGATGAGGTGTCAAGGTGACTCTGTGGCCCAGACTAACCCAGGAGCACGGGAACTGATGTGGATGGTGAGGGAATGAAAAACCTGTAGCACTTAAAAAAGAAAACTGTAAGCTTATTTTTAAAAGTATTTAAAGACAGTGAAGTGTTTTAGCTAATCAGGTAAATTGTTTAATCAAGGTCTCCTGCAGTTTTGTTGCTTATAGATCAGGAACACAACTCTTACCTCAGAGTCACTAAAATACAGTTTTATTTGGCAGATGGATACAGGGAAGTTGATCCTTACTGCACCAAGATGACACCAGTCTGGAGCAGACACTGCATTGCTCAGGGCTATGCTGCAAACCCAGGGAGGGGTCAGACTTGGAGTTCCTTGCTCAGTCCCTGCTCACCAATGCTGGGTCACAGTGGCAGTGCCAGTCTGCCTGGCAAAATGGTCAGCAATACCTGCCAGAGAGCACAGGTAGTGCTTGCTGCTGGACTGAGATGCTGGGATACCAAAATGCAGAGAGCCTTAACCCACCAGTGGATGGCCAGGTGCAGCACTAGCCTCACACCAGCTCCCTGTCTAGTGGGATGGGACTTGTCAATGGGCTTTCCTGAGGGCAATCTTCTCTCCAGGGAGAACAGATCATGTGAAAAATTCAAATTTCTTCAAGAGGAATGTTTTCTGCAAGTTCACAGCACAACTGACTGTTTATCTCTAGAAATGTATAATGACTCTTCCCCTCTAGAAATGTATAAAGACTCTTCCCCCTGCCTTGTATCCATCTTGTGGGCTCCAGGTAAAAACTGATTGGCTAAAACCATCTTGATTTACATGGGAAGAACTTCATTCATATAAATATTGTCTGTATGTGTTTATAGTGGAGTGAGGAAAGCCTGGTGTGCTCAGGTGGACACCTGAAGTCAGCTGATGGTGGCTGGTACAACCCCAAAGCTCCTTCTGGAGGTGGTAACTCCAACACCTCTGATGGCTCCCTTGGGCTGCTGTGGGCTTGAAGTGAACACTTCACTGCAGGAAGAAAACATGTAAACCAACCTGCAGGTAGTCTCTGCCTAGGTGTGGTGGTGCTACAAAGCACACTACAGTACCTGACTTAGGTTTTTCACGATTTTTTTTATTGTCATTTGGGAGGTTACTGGCACAAGACCATGGGTGAAAGCAGCTTCAAGGTGTTTATCACTACTCATTTAGGATTTCCTTCAAGAACAGCTTGAAGTCTTTGCTGTCTTTTTAGGTAATATTTCTTTGAGAAATAGTTTGTCACCCAAGACTACCTGCTGTGGCTGTAGTTGGCCAACACAACTTGCAAATCCATCAAGTAATTCCTACCCCTGAAAAGTTGCATTGCATTGAAGTAACGTGTTTTTTGAAAGTAACAAAGCGGGTTTGATTCTTTCAGTTAAGCAGCAAAAAGATTCCCAGATGAAATGAGTTTGAAGTCAAGCAAAATAATATTTTTCAATCCAGTAAAAAAATTTCTTATTTTTGCTTTTAGAAAGCAAATAACTTGAGAGATTTATCTGGATAATCCAAACTGCCTGTAGAAGAAACGTGTAGGTGAAAAGCATCATGCAGTTTATTAGAAGATTTCTTCAGATATAGTAATGTTTTCAATACTGCCTTTGGTACCTGATCAATCTCCCAATATAAGCCCTCTGCTGAATTACATCAGGGACAAAAAAATCTTCAAAAACCTTGTTTTGGTTGGCCAAAACATGTATAAACTCTGACAGAGAACTGTTGGAGCAATAAATAAACATGTTTAACACCTAAGGCACTGGTACCCTCCGTGGACTCTGAGAGTTCATTAAACCTTGCCCTGTAAACTTATGGACCAATTTTGTCTCATGCTATCTACTCTGCCAAGTTCTTGCTCTGTAATTCCCTAAACAGGATAAACTCCTAAACATTCAGCCAGCAGCAAGAGGAGCAGCAGCTGAGCGTAACCAGCAGTCCCACTACCTCTCTCACTGCCATGCCCGCAGCTCTCTTTGATCCCTGCTTTAAATGATAGCTGTAATCAATGGAGCAATCAGGGAAACAGCCTGCCTTGCTGCCTGTGCCTTTCTGCTGGGCACTCACTGCTTTTCCCAGGCTGTCCCTTGCATCGGGATGCCTCTGGTCTGGCACTGGGCAGCTGGGATCTTGCTTGGGCTGATAGCACATGCCAGCAAGGCACTTGTCTGTGCTGTCTTAACAGATAATTCACCTCAGCTCTCTCCCTCCAAAATGGGGGTGATAGCAACAGGTACCTACACCCATCTTACACCAAATGTGTGGATTGTGGATGGTAAATGCCATGGGAGATGGATTCCCACATACACTCTGTAGGTATAAAGTTTTAAGTTGACATGTTGTTCCCAAGAAGTGAGGAGGGATGGCTTTATAAAACATTTCCAAAATCACAAAGTTAAATTGAAAAACCTATTGCATTTTTATGTTTCTTGCCGTTATAGCAAAGTAATCAGCAAAATGGCAGTTCTGCAGTATAGGAGGCTGTTGTGTATTTTCTAGCATGAGGGAGATGTTTAAAGAAGCAAAGTATCTACCTGTAATTGTTTCCTTTTTCCCCACCCTTGTTATACATTCTTTTCTGTGAGCTGGGTCTGTGTTTATCACAACTTAGTCCCAGACCAAAAGACAGCCACTCTATGCTATTAACCTAAGATATCCTGTATTCTTCCAAAGATTGCAGATCTCAGAAATGCCTTAAAAACTTGGAATGCAATCATTAGGCCTCTTTTGTGCTCCTCTAACTGGCAAATCATGCATACTTCTAAAAAAGAAAAATGTAAGCTAGTGGATCATAAGCAGTAACTTGTTGACTTTCTGAATTAAAGGCAAAACCAATGTTGTAGGACAACAGTGCTGAATTAAGGTTATTTGGGATTTGAATGTTTCCTATTAACATGAACACCAGGCTCCAGCTAATTTCAATAACAAAAGTTGTAACAAAATATAGAAGTACACATGTTTAAGTCCCTAGGTGGGAATGAAGTGCTTGCCTGTGATCTGGATACCATGTACTGTTCAGAATTTTACAGTAGTTATCTTTGTGCTGACACACATTTTCAGTAAACTTCAACTAACTGCAATAATTGTATGTACAGTTCTAGTAAATGGTTAATACAAATGATATCTTCCTACAGAGAAAGAATGATAAGTTCTCTAATTATGTGGAATGGCAATTAAACTTGATGAACTGCATGGGCACAGTAGAATTGCAGTCATGAATTTTGCTTTTGATGGATACCAAGAATACACAGTTGCTGGAGATTAATAATAACACTGAAATATGCATCAACCCAAGCTGTAGTATAACTTTGTGTACGTGTGTGTCAAATCTAAGTTAAGTATTTGCCTGGAAGAACGCGATTATTAACGGAATACAAATTTTGATCTGCAGAGATCAAGTATGAATATTGAGTACATGTTCAAAAATGTGCAGGAATCTATTTAAAAACTGGACACCTGCTCTAGCTATATTAATAAATATAAATAAATTAAATTTTAAAAGTATTTCTCTGAAATGTTCTTCCTCCAGTTTTTGAGTTTCAAGACTTCTGATGCAGTGTCTCATACAGTGATAACAACAATGGCAGGAGACTCTTACACCACAGAGCTAGACCGTGATGAAGTTCATACCATGGCATTGCCATGTGTGTTGTCCAGGAGCTGGTGTAGGGTCACCACAGCTCTGCTCAGCCCAAGGCCACCACCCTGAGGTGACAGCCTTTGCTTGAGCCTCCCCGTTGTGGGTCTGAAACAAGTGGTCACACAGGGGAAAGGTGCAGATTGTTGGCCCTGAGAGCTGGCTCTGGGCAAACAGCTTGTAGTCTGTTCTTAAATGTTTCTGGGTTTTGTGCCTGGTCCACCCCTGCCTTGCAGTGAACTGGACTATACCCTTCCTTCTCAGTCCCTTGAAGGCCAAGCCTCATTTTCACAGGTGGTCTGTGCCCAACAGTGTCAATGGGCAACTGGTGTGACTTGTTGGCCCAGTAAATTTTGGGTCTGATTTCTTACAGAGACTTTCCTTATAAACTCTTTTGGAGAAGTTGCTGCTGCTTAATCTTGTAGAGGGCCAGGCTCGCTCTTGGCCTTTAATGATCAATAGCATTGAATCATTTTTGTACTGGTTAGTGTTGGTCATTCCTGTCTTAAAAAGGGTAACTTCTATCTGATTCACTAATGTTTTGGGGCTGTAAAATCTCTTTTAGCACATTAGCACTGTTTTGTAGTGTGATATTTGATGGATGAATGTGCATGTTATCTATAACCTATTTTCTCATAGCTCAGCTCAGAAAAGCAGTGTGCTCTACTCTCCATGGGAATATTGCAGTGTGCCTTCATTTTCAGTCATAACCACATTTAGACAGAGAGCTGCTGTTTTAAATTGGGATAATGAAATCTTGACAAGTGGTTTGGACAAACACAACACAAGCAATAACAGAGGCTTTAATAAAATGAAAGGATTTCCAGGGAATACCTTCATTTCTTCCCTCCTCCAATTTAATTCTTTTTGAGAATAATCAGACCGTAACATAAGACTAAATTCAAGAGATGAAGTTCAACTGGAGAGGAAATAATGTCCATAAAATGTTTTTAAAGGTTGTTCATTTGTTTGAAATGAGTTCTGTGAGTTGGACTGATGTGCCTTAAATACTTTATAAGTAAGTCTATTTAGTGCTTGAAGTACCTTTTCATCTGGGGATCTTGAAGCATTTTAGGGGAAGGAGGAAGACTAACTAATGTTACTGCCTGTTGCCAACTAACAACAGACACTGAGTCTTTCAAGGCAGCTCCTCCAGACCCAGTTCCAGAGGGGATGGATTTGGTATGTCCATCCCATGACCTGATATTTGGACTGGATGGACATATCTGCCTTCCATGTCCTCTTCCCTGCTTTGAGCTCTCACTGCAGCTTGAATCCACAATATGGGGAAAAGTTACAAAGGGTTTTGTTGTGTGTTGTGGGTCATTTGTCTGGAGAACTAGGGGTGTATCAAAATACCAGTTGGTTTATTAAGGAAATCTCAGTCAGAGTGAGCTCCAGTTCAGATAATGAGTCACCTTCTTGCAGGTCCTCCAGGGAAACCCTTTCCCACACAGCTGTATGGTGAATAAATAGCAAATGCTCAGCATCACCAGGACCACTCTCTTGTCAGACACATGAAGGCAGGTGCTCCTCACCTGCCTTGGTCTTTGGTCATGCTAACCCTGGTGAATTTCACAGTCTGTGCCACAGGTAATTTACTCAGTATAATTGTATGTGGTCTGGCAGCCAGGAAAAACTCTTCCAGAGCTCCAGGATAAGGACTTGTGCCACAAAGAGCAAGTACAGAGGAAAAAAACCCTTCTTTGTCTCTTGTGCTGGTGGGAAATCTTGAACAGTAGTGGCACATAAAGAAGTGATTGCTGAGGAGGCGTTGAGGACATTGTGCATCACCTTTTAATGTGGGAAAAGGCTGAGGATTGTTCCATACTTCTTTCTGGCCATTGGCACACAGTGCACTATGAGTTCAGCTTAGCTGATATGGCCAATTTTGAGTCAGATCCCAGTGAAAGACATTTCACTCCCAGCTGAGAGATGAATACCTTTACTGGACTTCCATGTATCCCACAGCTTTTCCTGGCCATCTAACTTTAGGCAGAGGCCTAACAAAAGTCAGTCAGGGATGATGAGGCTGCGTGCTTCATTAGTACCTTTTGTGTTTCAATGGACAGTGGGACAATTAACACAGGGCTCATTACACAGGAGTTTTGATCATTTTCTCTGCTTATTCATCATAGTATTTCCTCTGAGAATAGCAAAGATGATGATTAAGTGCAGGAATAATTCATGTGGTTTCTTCTGTGAGATTTCAATCACATTTCTGGGGTCTAATTGTTTTACAGCCTTCATTTCTGAGGTACTTATGGCAGATATGCATAAAGCCCTGCACATAAAGTGTGTTCTTCAGCTTCTGATCGAGGTTATTTTCTGCTTCCAATGCAGACCAGTAGCTCCACTTGGAAAAATCTCAAAGCCAAAGTCTCAAGGTCTAGCAAGGTCTAATAAAGTATTATGAGAACCACAAAACAAGCCAGAATAAGTCTCAGGGGGTACCTGCTTTGGTCCTGATCCTTAAGATTAATGTAAAAACATTACAGAATATCTTTATTGGGCCAATTACCCCACTGCTTGTTATTGACAACAGACAATGGATACCCTTAAAGACAATGGATACCCTTAGAGGAGAGTGCAAGAACAGAACAAGCAGGCAGTAATACTTCTCAAGAATACTGTCCCAGCCTCCAGCAGCAGGACCTTCCTGAGATGTATACAATGGCCTTATATTTCTTATACTAAATTATTCAATACATGCATCATGAGAGGAGTCCTTTGTGAGGACAGGAGAGGGATCAAGGATATTCAGTTCTACAAGGAGCGGTGTAATGCTCTGCCTACAGTCCCAGCATGCAGGTTGGGAGATGGCAGTGGGGGGAGGCATTTCCATCACTGTCACTGGGTGGGGTTGGTGTGGATCACTGCCTTGTCAGTCCTGGTGCTGCTGTTTTCTTTTCTCCCCATCTTCCTCTCCCACCAGTTTTCATCAGCTTGACTGCAAAATCTCTCTGCAGAAGCTAGACCTGCTCTGCTGGACATTACAGACATGGAGGCATAGGCTGGATTTGTCCAAAGTGTTTGTAAGGAGTACTCTGAGCGCAACAAAGAGGTACACACTGGGAAGAGAAAAGGACGGAAAGCAGCTTTCATTTTAGGCAACTGGCTTCTTTGGGCCTCTCTTTCCTGTACCTCTAACATCCTCTCACTATGATGTCAAGTGGATGCTGTTGGAAAACATCTGTCAAGTGTCATACACCACACAGGACTACAATTCTGTAAAGGGTCTTTTTGAAAATCTGTAGAGAGGCACTGCATAGAAAAATTGTAATAAATAGTTTTCTTTTGGAAAATTGGCTTTTAAGATATGGACACTGTAGGATTTGAAAAATCTGAGGAAATACAAAGGGTTTTATTTCCAAGTGGCAGAATATTCTCAGAAACAAAATATTTTGTTTATTAAAATATGAGGAATGAAACTTTGAGAGCAGTTTTCAACAGCTTTGACCGAAAAGCAGCCTTAGGATTGTAAGTTACTTAATCTTTACCTGTGTTTCAAAGTTTTGCAAATTACTGTGTGGCTGAAGGTCTGCTCTGAAACTACATTGGTCATTTTTTCTAAAATCCATGCAATTATTGAAGTTTTCAAGCATTCAGAATAAATTAAATGGGCATCTGCTGAATATTCATAAATAAATTATTTTATTTTTTAGAAAACTGGAACTACATTTTAAGCATTATTTGATTAGCAGGGGCACTAATATATTCTGCCTATGAAGCTGATGCAAAGATGAATGCTGAGCCCAGTCAGTTCAAAGCTGGAAAAAGGTTTTCTTATTCTGCAAGGATTTAAATTCCTTTTCCTGCTCAGCACCGAGCTGATACAAAGGCCTCTCAGTGAGGAAAATAATTGTGCTTAGGGTTTGGCAAATGGAGACACAGGGTGTAGAGTGTGTAAATATCCCAACTGGTGGGAGATGCTAATGCCTGGAGAGGATCCAGCTTCCCAGCCTCATCCCTTCTAAAAGTAGCCACTTTGCTGCCTGCAGAGCTTTGTCTCAGCATTCCCCTGCACCTCACTTGGGCTCAGTGAGCAGGATCACCAAAAAGCCACCAACCCCACTCACTGTGATGGCTGGTCTTGTCTCAGTAGGGAGGGACCAGCAGTGCCCCTGGGTGGGCACCATCTCCTCAGCCCCATAGGAACAGGAGCAGGCTTCTGAGGGAGATCCAGTACCCAACTGTACATGTTCAACAGCCTAGGCAGAATCCTAAAATGATGCCCTCTGCTCTAAGGAAAACCTCTGCTTGTGACTGGCTGTGAGCTTTGCCTTGGACCTATGAATGTGGTAAGGAGACTCCTGGGGATATTTGAATTCTGATGAACCAGCAGCTTTTAATTTGAAAAATAGTTGTTTCAGTAAGTGTTTCCTGGCTGGTGGTGCTGGAGTATTTTCATCTGTGCTAACAGTATCATACTGCAAGGAGGGGAAGCTCATTCCGCCTAATTGTACTAAGCGTGTGGTGATGGAGATGGGAACTTAATTATCTTCATCAAATTGATTTCATTTTGGTTACCACATGGCTATTAGAGGAATGGCAATAAATTCTGGTCTCTTTGATCAGGACTGGAGTTTAACCAACATTTCTAAAGTCATTAATGTGTTATGCCTCCCCCAGGCTAATGATTTGATTACCATGTAAATGTACGGAAACCAAACACTTAAGCTATACATTATGGATGATGGATAGAAAGTTCTGAGAAAATATATGTTGTACTAAATATACCTGAAACACAGAGGATGCCAGATAGCTACCGTCAGGGAGAGATCACAGAACATCTCAAGTTGGAAGGGACCCATAAGGATCATCAAGCCCTGCTACTTTAAGGATACCTAAAATTAAACCATATGACTAACAACATAATCCAGAATATTTTTGGAATACTATACAGATGCCTCTTTGTAACTTATCTCTTTGCATGACTAAACCCTTCCTCTTTAGGCCTGTTGATTTCTGTGAGACTAGAGAAGGCTGCCTCAGCCCCTCAGGGCATAGTGATGGTATAGGAAAAAAGTACACCTGAAAGCTTTATTTAAGATCAGTCTTGAGCCCAGAAGTATTGAGGAAGCCTTGAGAGTGAAGTCCAGCTCCCACCACCTTGGATGCTTCCCCACTACCACTGGGAAGAGACTGGGACATACCTGTCTTAGCTTTTGCTCTTTTGTAGCTCTTCATACAGTTAAATAGTGCCAATAAACTCCACGGAATTTTATGTTTGTGTATTTTTAGTCTTTTTTTTTTTTCTGACATACCAAAAAATTGGTTACATCACGATATGTTATCACTTGTGTCCATTATAAAAAATGTGTGTGTATGTACATGTTGATAATACACTTGTTACTAATGTGCTATAACTGTCACTTGAATATCATAACACAATATGACAAATTAATAGATTTTACATTTAAATATTCCATAATGTATTTTAATGTGTTTTATCTTAAACCCTTTCTGGCTTGCTGCCATTTTTTTTTCTTTCCCAGCATATTCACTGCTGTCATAAGGATAGGGAATGGATTAGATGTACTACAGCTAATATGGGTCTATAGGGAACAAATGTATTTTTAGGGATAAAATCTTCAACCTTGCCAAAGAAATGCCCTAGAAAGGCTCTGGCACACTCACGATGTGAGGGGAAAGGAGCTGGAAGGGGCAGGAAACTCTGCAAGGCAGGTCCTTCTGTTTCACAAACCATCATATATGCTGACATCAGCATTTCCAAAAGACTCCTGGTCTTGCAAGCATTTCTGCAAATGCCACTGTTGGTCACTCACTGGGGTAGGCTATCCCTGATATTTCAGCCAACTCACCCTTTCCCCAGGCCTTTCCCCAGGGCAGAGGTGTGGCTGTGCTGAGTGCCCATCATGCAGAACCTGCCCTTCTCCTCAAGTGCTTCAGGGCACTTGGGGAAGTGAGGAAAGACAGAGATGTGCAATTTTGAAAGATAAGGGGGAAAAGGGCAAAACCTGCTGTTGCTTAAGGATGAAGCCACAGAGCCACAGAGAAAGAAAAGGGATTCTGCCCTTTTCGGGGCAGGACACAGGGAGTTTGACCTGCTTCACCTGGATGTGCCTTTCAGAAATGTACAGAAACAGAGGTAGGAAAGACTGGCTCAACTTTTGATTTAATTGATTTAGAGGAGGTATTGACTTGATTTCAGATAAAAGATTTCTGTTTGCTAGTCTAACACTTGCAATTCTAGCCCAAACCTTACAATTCTAGCCCAAATGCATTCGTAAGAAGACTTCAATAACCTTTCAGTGTTGTCCATGTGGAAGAAAACAGAGGCTCATGTGATTTTCCTGAGCCTGGAAAGAAGCATGTGGGAAGGGGGCTTGCTTTGCCTTCTTCTTTCTCCTGGGTTGTAAATGCTCCATCCTTCCTTGCAGCATATGCCCGCTCCAGCTTTATGAAAGACATCAGGAGGGAAGCAGTGAGTGATGCTGATAGGTGGAAAATCTCAAAAAGGACCAAAATACATTAAAGGGCCACAACCACAAATACACACAGTTCTCCAGCAGACAGAAATTATTTAAATGCAGGTGCTCTTGTCACAGTGCCTGTCTGAAGAACCTCTCCATTATATTTCAGAAAGAACGGACAGCAAGAAACCCCCATCCAAATACCAACAAGAATGACCACCCACACCACACCCTCTGTGAATGCTTTGCAGGCTGCCCATG
This sequence comes from Pithys albifrons albifrons, assembly GCF_047495875.1. Classification (NCBI taxonomy): domain Eukaryota; kingdom Metazoa; phylum Chordata; class Aves; order Passeriformes; family Thamnophilidae; genus Pithys; species Pithys albifrons. Next base: position 11,572,009 of record NC_092464.1, read on the forward strand.
GGCTGCAATAAGCATACTTGCCAGCTTCCCCTGATATTGCATCTTTTACTCTGCAAGCATGTACACATTTAAAGTTTTTTTTCCTAGTGAGGGAAATAACATCAGAAGCAGAACAGCAGCTTCCCCAAGGGGGAGCTCTGATGAATACGGGGACCTCACAAGTGGACATATGTGTTATTCCAGTGTTATTTGTAAGTGCTTTTCAGTTATGTGTGTTCACAGGGAGGTGAGGGCTGGTGGTCTGAGTCTAGATAAAAGGGGGTGAGGAGACCTGCATTTGCAGTGCCACTGACGCTGCACAGAGTGGTCCTTTTGACTGCTTTCCTGTTAGTCCCCTCCACCCTGTGGGCACAGGTACATGTGTAGGGCTGCAGTGAACCAGGCTGAGCACTTGGATCTACTCTGAAAGAATATCCCAGGATAAAAAAGAGAAAGAAAAGAAAACCAGGTGTTCAGCAGAATCATCTCTCCTGCTCTGCATCACTGGGCACCTGCCTGTACTCCTGGACTTGGGGGGCAATGCCTTTTTCAGAGTCAGTCCTGGTTTAAATGCAAGTAAAACTACTACTTAAACAGCAGATCATACAGCCTTATACACCACCTTTTCTGAGAGAGGAGTCACTGGCCAGCTGACAGGCCATTGAGTGCCAATGTCCTGGTTCAGCACATAGGATGGAGTCCTTAAGCAAATATATATAAATATCAGTATGTATACACACACACACACACCCACACACACATATGCCAAAGCTACTGGCCCATGAACTGCAGCAGTTCCTTAGATGCACTGAGGTTTTTTTCCTTTGGAAAGCAAACCAAAGGCCAGCCCTGCCAAGCTGGGGGCAGCTGGTTTGTTTGTTTGCTTTTCCTGGGCAGCTCCTGCCATTTCCTCGGTGCTGGCTGCTGCTGCCAGTGCTTGAGGAGAAGGATGTGAAGGACTGAAGGGCTCTAATCTGTTAATTTATTTTAATGAATATAAATTAATGCAGTTTTCTTTTCTCTTGCTTGCAGATATTAAAGGCCAATATGACTCATAAGCATGATCTATCTTATCATTGGTAGCAATAATACATTAATCACCTCTGCTGGAGGCTCCTGCAGCCCTTTGCAGGTGGGGGGAGCAGACAGGCAGGGCCGGGTGGAGGCAAAGGACCATGCGCAGTTCTACAGCTGCTGCAGGCACAAGACAAGCAGCATGGAATGACCCAAGTCATTTCCACACCCAGCATCTCTGCAGCTAGTTGTCCCCATGTGGCCTAGGACCCCTCTAGCAGTAAAAAAGTCAGGTTATAGGATGAAAAGGGTGTGAAATTATTCAACCAGTAATAAGAATAGCAGTGAAGCCAGGAAATATTGCAAACCTCCCTATAAAAGATGCAGAGAGTGGCTCTGTTTAAGCTGTATTTTTAGTTTGGTTTACTGCTTCTCCATGTGTTGTTTTACATTTATCTATATAAGCAGCAGGCATTTGGCAGTGTTAGCAGGGGAACACAAATTGGCAGACCTCAGTGACACTATGGCTTTGGAAACAGTTGGTTTGGGACATCATCATGTATCTCTTTGTCCAGTAAATTTGTAGTGAGAGTTGGCAAGAAGAAAAACTCAGCAGCAGAAACTCAGCATGTTTATGGAGATTGAAGTTGACCTTATGGGTCAGCTCTGTCCTGGGACAGAGGTACTGCACTGCTGTGATGGGGCAGACCACACCAAATTGTCCTTTCCATCTTCCCAGGGAGGTTTGTATAATCTCACCTGCAGTGACTGAATAGAGCTTTTCCCCCATGAAAACTGCATGAAGAATGACAAAGGAGGAGAGAAATTAGCAGCAGGAGTAAAGTATGGCACTCCCTGGCCAATCCCATAAGCACTAAAATGCTTCACCAGTTTAATGTCATTTCACAGGGTAATCTTCAGCCAGCCTTGTCTGGAGACACTCGCAGGCTGATTCGGCGCTCAGTGGTGCAAATCATTGAGTGGCTCTGTGAAAGCACAAGGAGAGGAAATGATGAAGTCTTTTCATGTACCTTTTCCCTGTGACCTTAACCCCTTAATTCCCTTCATAAGCTGAATTCTGCTCAGTTGCACTACTCTAAGTCCTTTGAAGTCAATAGATTTGCATTTAGGTGGCAGAGTTTTAGCTTAGTTGGACAATTCCTTTTAGTAAGCCATTTTTTTTTGTATTTCACTAACATTTTTAGTTATTTACAGGGTAATTTATAGAATGATTCAATCTTCTGTTTTGCCACAGTTCCTCAGGAAAGACCAGTAGGTGATGAGACAAATTGATGTACAATTTAGCTACTTCTGATCTGTGCCTCACCCCTTAAGTAACTGAAAAAGAAGATGAAAGAATATTTTAGGAAAACAGAACAGAACTTGTACAGCAAATGTTCCAAATAATGGGAAAGGTTCTTCAAATGTATTTTCACTTGCTAGAGGGTCAAAGAGGTACTGGGTCAGATGAAAAAAGTAGAGCTGGGAAATGCTGAGCCACCACAAGGAAATTCTAATGCAAAGGCTCAGGTGGCAGTGATGTATGATTTCAGTTTTCCAGTGTGTACAGATGTGTCAGGGCTAGGAATGACGATTTGGCAAAAAAAGATTTACATGGAATTAATACTCTTAGCTCTCAAGTTGAAACATGAATTTGGTATCAACCTAACCCTGTTGCTTGCTACCAGTAATGACCCTTTCAATGATTTCAATGGCAGCAAAGCTATGTTAAGAATAAAATCCTTCACTATACCTCTAAATAGGTACAATATATGTTAATTTAGTCAACTGTCAAAACTGATGGCTGGAATGTCTCTTTTACAGAACGCAAAAATGTTCACACAATTTTAAAAGCAGGTCAGTCTGTTGCATATATATATTTACTGTATTCTTTTCTTACAGCCTGATGTTATTAATACTCAAAAGCCAGCTTCCTGAGACAAGGAATAATTGCTAGTTTTCAAAATGGAGAAACAGAAAGCCCTGTGACTTGCAGATGCTTTGGCTGGGAATCACCACCCCAGGCCCGGGTCTCTGAATACAGGAGTCCAGATTCTCTCATCAGTGGGAGAAGCCAGAACCTTGAGAGGGCAAGTTCTCCACATCTCATAGACACTATTTAAGGTGGCATGAATCACCTTATGCAGCCACTTTTCTCCATACAGAGGAGCTTAGAACATGGATTCAAACTAAACACCTGTCCTCTGAGAAGATGAAGTGGTTAAGGTGAAAATGACCTTGGAACAAAGGAGGTTTTTCCTGTGGTGTGAACATGTTGCCTGGCACGAAACTGCTCCCCCATCTGAGGGTCTTCACTTGTTCATCTCTTCCTCATTTCAGAGGGTAAAATCTAGACAAGAGCTCAGGTCTGCTCTCTTCCCAGGTAAGTATTCCCAAACCAGTTATATTATCAAGTTATTTTTGTTCTGTCTCATGCCAACATTATTATATTATAAAGACAAATAATTTAGTTTCTTCTGTATCTTGTGAAATGATATAAAGATGAAACACACCTTGTTCACACTTTTTTCTCCAGTGCCTGACTTTCTGGTGGTTGTGATGCTTACCTGTCCCTTTAACTGCAGCCTGAGGGGTTTATCCATTGAGTTGTTCAATGCAAAAGGACACTCCTGTTTTGCTGGGATGTGATCTTGTAGAGGTTTTGAGAGGATCACAAGCAGAAAGTGTTGGTGTAGTTCATGAATCTGGAGAGGTCAAAGCATGATGGGGATCAACACCTCACCACACACCAGGCAGCCAAGTCAAGGCATGCCCAGAAGAAGATGTGTAGGTTCTACAGGACATTTATCATCGGAGCCTGAGCAGAGGTTGGGTACCCCATCATGTGGGGTTTAGTGTTGACAGTGAGAGGTAGGTTAGCAAATCCATTTTGAATTTCATCTTGCCTCCCACTGAAATCTGAGATTTAGGAGCCCAAGCCCCACTATCCTGTGTGACGGTCAGAATTTTAGGAGCTTGGGTGTCAAGGGATGATGTTACTCCTGTAACTACTTCTGTTTACCACTGAGACCAGGATGTGAACAAACAATTTGCTTTAGAAAAAGCAATTTATTTTAGAATACACAGTAAAAATGTGTTGTCTTTTAGATTTAAGAGTTCACACTCTTGAGTAAACAACTTAATTCAGTTGTTAAAATAAAACACAATAAAAGCAATTAGTAATTAACAGTGTGCCATAGAAGGCAGGGCTGGGTGTAGTTGGGCTGGTGGTGTCAGGAAGGAAGGGTACTGCTCCTGCACCACTTCCTTCATGGTGTGTCAAATATAGCCCATGCAAACATCTGAGCATGACTTTGAGGTTGCAAGGCATGGAGCAGTAGGCACCAAATAGCCTGTCAGAGGAACTGGTCAAACCCAACAATATGTACCATTCTTTACATCTTTATTTTCCTTTGGGAGAGGTATTTTTTGGTAAATTTGAGTGTAAATGAAGGAGTCGTCTCCTCTTGACTTGGATCATTTCATGGCATTATAGGCTGTAAAAGCATCTGTTCAGGGCCAGAGGACAATGAACAGGACTTTTCCTTTCTGTGGCAGAATGAGACTTTAATGGTCTAGTGGTAGTAATTCTGTATTGGAAAGGAAGTTGATAAAATAGAACATAAACTTCTCTAATAGAGGATTTAATTACCAGGAAAGCCAGGCTGAATGAAGCATTTGAGCACAACTATTTCATTGCTGAAAAGGAAATGATTATTAATCTCCTTTCTCCAAGGCCACGCCATTTATTCAGGAGGCCTTGGAGTACTGAGAAACCACATGTGTCTATGGGTATGCATTTGTCTGTATGTCTTTGTGTAGTTTGGTGGTTTTTTTCTGTTTGCATCCAGCCTGACTGTTGCTACTCTTTAAAAAGTCTCAAATTTTCTCTGACTTTATCCAGGTTTCCAGAGAAACTGGTATATCCACATGATCAAGCTGAAACCAGCCAAAGTAATCAAGTATTAAGGCTGGACTGTAGGCAGAATGGTAATGAATCAAAAAGCTTAAAAAGCTCTTAAATTGCCATTTCATTCTTCAACACTCAAGCATGGCTATCAAGGTTTAACTGCAACAGAAGGACTTATTTGTTTTATTTGAGAAACAGGCACTTCTCTGAATCCTCTATTCGTCAATATATCCTCTTGTTTTATGCTGTTGTTTTTCCAATATGCAGTTGGAAAAGAAGGAACTGTGCCTGATGATGCCTGGGTGAACACCTGTAAAGTTTTAAATGCAATTCTGGTATTTAGCCTTTAAACTTAATGAGATTAAACACGGAATCCATCCATACAATTCGCCCTAATGACTGCTTTGTAGTTGTTTTCAGCAGCCAAATTGTGTCACGGTGTGTTCTATGGTCAGGCAGTAGCAGCTACTTTGGGAGGAGAAAAGAGGGTGGCAGCCTCCCTGCTATGCTCTCAGCCATGGGCATACTGCCCAGGAGTGGGCAGAGGGACAGCCAGGCTATGGGAAGCCCCCACAGAGACCTTCTCACCTCCACCCTTGGCCTTCATGGCCAAAGCTGTGCTTGTTCCCTGCATCTGCTCCAGGGCTATTCTCAGCACGTCCTCTCCAGAGCCTCTGTATGAAGAAAGCCAATGCTGAGCACAGCTTTTTCCAAGTGAAGAATCTGGGTGTTCACATTTTTTAACACAAAAATAAGCTCATCATCTTGAGGGTGGATAGTGGCACAAACTGCCTTTCTATTGGTGTAGCTTCTTTCCAGTCTGTTTAGGACAGTATTACACTGCCAGGATCATTTCTATTGATAGGGAAGGCTGTGGTGAGGCTGACACTGTGGGGTTTGCTTTACCTATATCCAGTTAAAGCAGTAAAATTGATGTGTGCAAATACACTTTGAGACTGACAAATGCTGAGAATCTGTGGCTTTTTTTGCTCAAGGCAGAAGTCCACAATGGTTGACAGAATCAGGTAAACTCAAAGTGATTTTTTTCCACACAAGCAACTTCACCCTACCAATGCCTTCTTTTTCCCCCTCCTCCTTTTCCTGCCCAAATACCTAATGACATAGATCCAAGTGAAGGAAATACAACTGCAGCAAAGTCTCCACTTAAAAATAAAGCTATGCATAGCCCTTGCTGGGGAATGAAACCCATGGGATGGTCTGTGAGGGTCCAGCACCAACTTCTTCAACAAGAGCAAGCAAAGAGATGTGGGGCCAGTGAGCTGGTGGGGCTCCTTGTGCTGGTCTCAATTTCATTTTGGAAACATATCTTCACAAGGAAAGAGACACGGAAATCTCTTTCCAATTTTCACTGCTAGTGTATTCATACTTTGACAGTGCTGTTAAAAGGCTTTGGATGCTTTGGTAACATCAGTGACCTCTATAAGGACTGACTAAGGGAAATCACCTCAAGGCACCAGGGGATGCTCATACAACAGTGCATTTTAAACCTTTGTGGGGATGGTGTTGTTTGGGCTCAGTGTAAATTTAGTCTGCTGTAGCTGAATACTGATCATTCAAAGCAAGAATAATCCAAGGCCACTCCACCAATGAAGCAGAAATGTGTAGAGAGGTACTGACCTTTTTGTTCATCACTTCAGTTTTCTTAAGCAGCTTTACACACCAAGTCCCATGCAGTGTGAGTTTGCAAAAATGTATTTCCTTTTTATTAAGAAAGATATTTGAAAGTAATCTGGAAAGATCAAATTGGAGATATACCCAGTTCACTCTTCTGTCAGGATAACACTGTGTCCCTTTATGGCTTCATTGACATCAGCAGGCACATCCCTCTCAAAACAAGTGTGTGATTCTCACGATACATTGAAACCAAACTGAGTAAGAACAGGTCTGTTGATCAACAGTAGGTGTGTGTAAAAATACATACTAGCATTCTGGAGCACATTCCAATTGATTGCTAAATCATAGTGAAAAATGGTCAACAGTGAAAGAACAATTTTACTTGGCATTTTATTCACTTAACAGAAACATTCACTTATCAGGTATCACTGAAGTGCAATTTACAGAACTTAGCAGCAAATTCACATATGTAAATTCAGATTTATTTTCTTTTGTTGTCTTTTGTGTTTTTTTTTTACAAATATTACAAATGTACATCCATTAGTACAGTATTGCCATTCACTCATGCGTCTTATGTACAGAATCTTCACTATAGAACTACTACTGAGCATTTTTCTCTTTGCTTCAGAAACTGCTCTATGTGGGTCACATGTGCTTTTGGGATGAGGTCCCTTCACACTGTCTCTGCACATAATGAGAAGAAGTAGATATTTAAGGTCATATTCAACCCTAGTGCAAGCAGGTACAACTCCGCTGCCTTCAATGAAATCAGCTGATGTCCACTTGCAGTGGGGACTCTGTTTGGTTCCCAATACTAAACTCATTCTGGCAGCTCAATCTAAGGTTGCATTTATGTATTTCTTTCAACAAAGGTTAATTCAGTCCTATCACACTTTAATGCTCTTAAAAATAACCAGGCATGGTGCTTTGTTGTCACAGTAGCTGCAACACCAGCCTGTGGAACTATGTGCATTAGTTGAGTTGACGTCATGCCACGACTGGAGGAGGATAAATGAGGGCAGGGAGATGTAAGGAAGAGCCACTGAGGTCTCCTGTGTGCTAGATAAGGATGAAATTGGAGAGGAAAAGAAGACATGCTTCCCCCTGCCCTGTGGATCTCTGCATGAGAAACCTTGTCCTCCTCTCTGGTTGCCCGGTGGTTTCTCTCCCTTGGTGGGAGAAGCCAGGGCTCCTGGAACCACCAAGGCCAATGTCACCTGCAGCTTGTCCTGCACATCCTGTCATGGGCCTGACCCCTGCCTGCCCACTGCCCCTCTGGGCACCTCTGCTGCCCAGATCACACTGGACATCTGCATCAGTGACAGCTGCGTTAGAGGACAGGACCATGTGGAGGTACCTGGAAGCTCCAGAAGGTGCCAAAAGTATTCTGAATGTTAACCAGAAGACCTGAAAAAGTGGTCATAGTATTGACAAAGAGGCTACCACAAGGTATTTCCATATTAGAAACATCTCAGATTTTTGGTTGTTTGTTTTTATTTTATTTTATTTTTTTTAAACTATTTCTACTCTAAGGATATTTTGTTAAATATTTTTGGTAGTTAATATGGAATGTATTATTTTGTTGGAAAGGATTCTGGAAGGGGAGAGCTTTATTTTATCTAATTTAAAAATTCTAGTTTATCACAATTGTTTTTATACAAGACACTATAGATACATCTTGTAGTTTATAATCTAAAAATAAAATCTCATCAAAATACTGTAGCTATCCTATTGTGGGCATCAATAAACAATGTATTTACTGTATATGGCTCTCCAAACATGATAAACCCTATACAAAGAGCATCTATCTTTATTGATAGGAACAGTTTCCCGTGTAAAGGAAATTACATGGAAAAATATGAGCCTTGTGTTGTTTGAAAAGTAACTCAGCTTGACAGTTCTGAGAAAATACCAAGACAATTATCACAAATCTGTAGCAGCATGTTATATACAGATTTAAAGAGAATCACAGGAATAAAAAGAAAACAGTAGTTATATACCCGCAAATCCTGTCATCTAAAACCCCCCAAAATTAGAGAAATGTACAGGGTGTTTGAAGGTTGGTTTTACAGTGGGGCTATCGAAGCTCAGTTCTCTCACAACTGTATCTTCTGCATTCTGATGAAGTTTAGGGTAGTTCAAAGATGAGATTGTATCAGACCCAACCACAGCTATGAAAAAAATATTTAACTGCCGGGTGATACTTCTCTCCTAAGTGAAAAACCTCATCTGCTTTTCAGGCTGCCGATGAGCATGAATAATAATAATAATAACACTTGGCATTTACACAGAGCTGGAATCTGAAAGCTCGTGCACTGAGTAAGACCTTACCCAAGCCTGTAGTTGCATATGCTGTGCTTATGTCAATTGGACTGTACGGGGAGGTAAAAGTCACTGCAAGAGTGTCAGAATCTGGCTTACGCTGTTGCGTATGACCAGAGCATTTTGATCCTGCCAAGTGCCTTAGGTGTGAAGCATTTAAGCATTATTATCCCCATTTGACAGCTGAAGAAACAGGCAGGAAAGAGCCGACTATCAAATGTACTCTCTCATTTGGGGATGTCTTAGTTATGGGTACCCAACCCAGATTCATGTAGCATCCTGAGCTCACACCCACTTAATTCAGAGCTGTGGATCATCAGAAGCTTGGAAATCTGATGCTCTGGGTGCTGGCTGCAGCCTGCCCAATTTTAGGCACCTACCTGAAGATCCACAGCCAAGAGCATTGTCACACCAGCCTTCAGGCAGCACAGGCTTGAATAGCCCTCTTGATAAGCATCTGCATCCTGGTTGGTGTCTAAAGGGCATGCATGATGAACTGGGTTGAGAAAAGTAAAATCTGCAGCATGCAAAGCTTGTGACCAGCATTGAAGATTTGGTGGGAAGTGGTTTGTCCAAGGCATCAGGGGGAAAACATGTAAAAACCAAGGACATCCTGACACCTGGGTTTGTGCTCAGAGCCAGCAGTGGAAAATAGAGTTTAAAAATGCTGGATATATTTCAGGTCCAAATTCCTTCTCAAAGATTTAGGCAGCTAACAGAATGATTTTTGCATAGTGGTTAGACACCTTTTATTTGTGGATGATTATGGATGCTCTGAGAGCTGCTGTCATGCTGTGTGCCCAGGGTACTTCCATCTCTGCTCACTATTTTCCATTATTCAGTGATGACTCGCACTGATTGTGTGAGGGAAAACAAACTCTAATTTCGATCAGACAGGTGGCCCACTAACACCTCAAATCAGTAATAACCAACAGCAATAAACAATGAAAAGCAGAATCTTGGTGGGGATGGCATTATAATTTGGGCAGGTACATTCTTGGGAAGGGATCATGAAAAAGCAGTTTTCTAAAGTTGAGTTCAGTGCATCAGACACATTTCTACTTATGTATTTCCAATACAGAACTAAAAGCAAATATTCCCACGGAGGTTGCTATTAAATCTCAAACTGCTTCAATTCTCTCTGCTCATGCATCCTGCCTTGCCTTCTCACCAGCTGATTTGATCCAGTTGTGTAGCAAAGATGTTGAGTGATTTACACAGTTAGTAGGAACTGATCTTGCTCTGGGGGTTTCTTCACCCAGGTGCCCAGACCAGCTTTCTGAAATGCTTTAAACAGCTGCTGCTTAACAGACTGGTATGTCTGAGCCACCAGCTTTGCCTCGCTGTACACTGATGGCATGTCTCCATGGCTTGGTACTCGTGTGCTCAGCTGCAGAACAAAAATCAGGGAAGGGGAAAAAAATCAAATAATAATAAAAAAACAACAGATGAGCCAAAAGAAACAGGAGGCTTCAGTAGCTGTATAATCTTCTTACATTTCATAAGCAAAAAACAAAATATCACTGTGCTTTGGGTGTTTGCTTTTAGTTTAACAACAAAAAAACTGGGGAGCAATAAATGCCAGTGACATGGTTTTGAGCCATTTCAAGGAGCAAAGGGGTGACAGCTGTGCCTTGGACTGGGTATAGGCAGTAGCAAATCTTGGTGTGTTCTACAAAGGTATGATGCTCCTTCTAGGTTAAGATGATTTTTAGGGGCAAAAAGGAAAAAAATGCTTTCTAGAGATCTTTAAATAATGTATTTGGTTTAACCTAGGAAGTGCAGCAGCTCAGTGCTTCCAAGTAATGCCAAGAGATAGAAGAAGGAGGGTCACCTTCCACACCCATTTACCCTTTGTAATCTGTAATTGTTGGAAATGCTGTGAAACATGCCCGGTACAGGGTAGAAATGAGGCATCAGGCTTTGTGCTGGTGTGGGAAATCCAAGTGTTCTGTTGGAGCACTGGAGTCATACACCAGGAGATACTTCACACAACACCATGTTTCCAGTGCCTCTCATCTCCCGGAAGGACACACAGGAGCGAGCACCCTTCCTTCTGCAGAGGGACTAAATAAACAGACTGTTCTGACCTGCCTGAGTCTCTACAGTGTCAAACCAGCAGTAAAGCTCTGATGTTCTACAAAAGAAACTAAAGTCTGAAAAATGCCTTGGAACAAGAAATTGGGTTAATGTCCAGTGCTTAAAGGCAGGGGAATAACACCCTGTAAGGAATGGCACTCTCAAAGCACAGCCTGGAGAGCAAACAGTGCTCTTTTCCTTCTCTCTAAACAGGAGAAATTCTGAGAGACAGATTAAAGTAGAAAGTGAACATGCTCCTTGCAATGGGCTGTGTGTGACAGCACTCCATTGGGCTGCACTGGCCCAGACAGCAAGGGAGGGCAACGCTGCCAGCCTGCATGTCACTGGGCCACAACCTGGACTGGTGGCAGTTTCTTCCCTCTGGCTGCCTCTTTGTTCCCTTTGTTCCCCAGAGGTGGATACGGATGATGTTATCAAATGCTTTGTTTTGTCATGAGCAAAGTGCCCGGTTCAGCCACAAGTTATTCCCTCCTGCTCACCCCAACCTCATCCCTGGTGTGAGCCAGATGCAGTCCAGCTCTCCTGGTCACAGTTCCAGCCATTGCCCCCGTTTTGTTCCTGTGAGGATCACTCCTGGATCTGGGACTGCTTCTTGCCCCACTTCCCATCTTCCATGCAGAAAATGGGCTGGGACTTGTGTCACTGAACTGTGATCAAGCCCTGTGCACAAAGCCCAGGTTGGTCTCTTCTGCTCCTCTCAAGGCTCAGGGTCCCTGCTAGGACAGACCACACCACTGCCTGGGATGAGACAAGTCCCATCAGACTCCTTCCCTGGGGGTCTCCAGCAGAGCAGAACAATCCTTTTAGGCTTGTCCTCAAACCTTCCCACCCTGTAGGTTCATTTGCCTTCCTTAATGACTTTATTGGTGCGAGCATCTCCAGACTTCCCTACCATTGCTCTGCCTCATTCATTTCCACACATTTCCCAATAGGAAAGAGGTTTTGGCTCTTAATAAAATAATATTTTCTTGTTTTCATCTCTCACTCTGCATGGACTGCAGGATAACTACTGGCACACCTCTTGGTGCGTCAGACCTACCTTGCCATGAAGCTTTGCCCAGCGAGTGAAGAACATGTGCTTGCAGAGCCGTGAGGGACTCCCGCAGGTCCTCTTCCCAGTTGTGGCATTGATAACCTCCAGGTCAGCGTTCCCCACAACCCAGTTCACGCTGAAGCTGGGAGATTTTCCAGGCTGCCGAGCATCCGCATGGCTAATCCCTGAAGGAAAGAAGGACACCAGTAATCTCCGGTGTTCAAAGCATTCAGAGACTGCTAGCATGTGGTGGGTTGTTGTGGCACATGAGACATCCTGGAGTGAACCTGCTGGCTCTGTGCACTGCACATACTCTTGTCACCATTGGTTAAATGTTACCAGACCAAGGACCTTGGAGAGACATAATTTAGCAATTCCTACAGATTTTTTCCACTTTGCAGGCAAACCTTTCATTAGCCTAAGGAAAGCTTTTGGATTGTAGTGTGAGCTGTTGACAACAGTGTGACAGTTTCTGAGTGAAATCTTTCAAAAAGACTTTAATGGAATAACAGGTTTTTAGAAGGGACTAAGCAGTAAAGTGCTTTTGCCCATGAGTTCCTTCAGGTGAGCTTTCCACAGTCCAGCATATTTATCTGCTATTAACTACCAGGGTCTTTGTTGTGATGGGATATCTAGATCACAGGGGAAATAAACAGGACATAAGAAAATACAAAACGTACACTTCATTATCCCAAAGAGATTATTAGATCAAAGTTAATAATGAACTTGTAGACATCACTAACTTATCCAGAATACTTTTGGTCCCAGCCTTGTGTCTGCCTGCAAGATTACTGCCCTGTACAGAAGCACAATCTCTTCAAGAGCTCGTTAGTGTCCTAACAGCAATATTTTGGCCATCTTTAAGTGAAAAATGCATCTTTTTAAATTTTAGACAGCTGCAATGTTGATGTTTGGAGTCACCTGTGGTGACTGCATGACCTTAGTGTCATTCATATGGCCAATTTTGGACACCTGAGCCACATACTGAGACACTGCCTTCATGGGTGAGATCTCCTTTGGCTCTAAATGCAGACCAGGGCTAAAAGATCAGGCATGGGTGTGTATGTGAGTTATTTTTAATCAGGTAAGCTCCTGCCTCTTTTTAACAATTTAGTGTAGCTCAGCCTTTCCATGACTCCTGTACCTTTCTCATTTCTTGCACCTGAAACCAGGGAAGGATTAGTCTTTGCAAGAAAAAAAATACCAGGAAAAAAGAAAGTGGTTGGTTTATTTTCCAGCAGAGGACAAATTCAAGGAAGTGAGCTCTGCCTTGCCCTGCTCATTAGTGCTTTTGGAGCAAAGAAGCAACACTGAGAGCTTTCACTCTGGAAAAGACAGAGTGACCTGAAGCAGTCTGAATATTTTTAAATACATGGGCATTGGGATAGGTGCACTGGGTGATGTCTCTGGATCCAGCTGTTGTGTCACTCTCTGTTAATTTCCTGCTTGGACCACTAGCCTGAAAACCTGGACAACAAAAGCCACTGTGGTGAGCAGGCAGGTGGGGACTGTGTTGGTAGGCAGAAGCTGCCTGGCACAGCCACCCCAGCACAGACCAGTGCCAGGGCTGGGTCTCTGTTTCCAAATGGCAGCTCCTGCTAGAGCCCTTGACTGCAGCAGCTCCAGACAGCTCATGGTTTGCACAGCTTGGTGGAAACTGCTTTTATCGCTCCTAGGTGGAGGGCAGCAGAGAAAGGTCCTTTGCATTTTCTGCTGAGAGAATTACAAAGAACTTTTGCAGAGAGGTAGAAGTGCTGATATGCGCTGTTCAGAGAGAAGGAGATTAAAGAAAAGACATCAAAGCCCCTCCTTTCCAAAGTGCTCCTTCTCACTTAGGGATCCCATTTTCTAAATAGATTCACACTATGAGCATCTGCTGGTCTCAGGCAGAATGGGAGGAGATGGGAGCTGGTGGGAATGCAGCACCTGTCACTGTGCTGAATGTGTTGAGCTTGGTAAGCTCCTGAAAGACACCATGAGAGAAGCAGAGGGCTGGGGAGGATCTGTGGTGGCCAGAATGTTGCCTCTGTAGGCAGCCCCTGAGTCTTGCTTGGGGCCCCTCAGCATCATGGGAAGCAATGCCAGTGAGGGATATGCTCAGTCTCTCTCCTTGCCTCCTCCACCCTGGGAGGAAGTTGCAAGAGTCAGATGGTACTCAGCACACAAAGAGAGAGAAAGGTGGCTACTGAAGGGAAAAAATTATATGGCACAACCACTTTGTACTGGTGACAAAGCTAGAAGAGCAGAAATCATCTCAGTCACTGGGACTGAACTGGCTATCGTGTGTAGAAGAGAATTACAGCTAAGTCATAACCTCATCCAGGATTTGTAAACACATTCATGTTGTATTAATACCTCTTTCAATTTTTTCCCCCCTGAGATAACAGATCAGTCTGCATCTAAAACTCCAGTTCACCTAGGCAACAGGATTTAAACTGAGAGCTTGAAAATCAGATAGCTCTGTGATGCTGTTCAAGTGCCTCTACACAGAACAAGATGCAAACAGATCAAAATCAGCTGTTTGACACTATGCACCACTCTCCGTTGAGATAGCACCCAAAAGCTCAGAGAATCTGAGTGCCAAAAAACCTGATGGCAAACACGCCACCATGCAAAGTTGCTACAGGCCACTAAATGAATAAAAATGTTGTGAAAGCACTGACAAGAGGAACAGAAGGAAAGGCTGCTCAGAGGGCAGAGCAGATTGTGGGTGCCCATCAGATGGGCACTGTGCACCCCTGCCCAGCCTGGGACCTCTCTTTGATCCTGGACTGGGATCCAGGCTTGCTCCAGTGCTTGGACACCCCTCTGGGCTGTTTTGGCTTTCATGCTTTTTCTTCATAGCTATCATATATAAGTACAAATATTTTATTAAGTAGAAGATATTTTCACATAGTTTTCCAAATGCAAGAGAAGAGGTTTTAATGAAAACACCCATGATACTCATGACAGACACAAATATAGAGCCTGGATCTATTCTCTGTTGGTTTTAAAATAATTTTTAAACACTCCTTCCATATTTTTCTTTTGATTCAATTGTTCTGATTTTATTTGGAAGGTAACATTCAAATAACTAGATTATTTTATCTTTATGTAAAAGATCCTCCTTGAAATCTACAAAACAGGGTACAACAGAATACCACAGAAACTGTAAGGAAATGAAATGTCTTTGCACAAATAATATGAATTTGAGTACAGTGGGACATGAATTGAAATCTGTTCTCATTCTCCTCTCTCTGCCAGCAAAACTTCATGCCTCTTCAGGATACCCTTTAGAACAGCCTCAGTCTCAAGAGAACAGGATATAAAAAATACACAGGGCTTTTCTTTCTTCTAAAAATACATCCAAGAGTAATCTCAGTGAATGAATGGAGTTCCATCTGGCTGGGACTGGTGTGAGTGGAAAACTTCAGTGATTATTTTTCAGTCAATCTCAGGATAACTCATCACACACCATGACTCCCCTCTCCATTGAAATGTTTGTACTGCTATGATCAAGTGACAAAATAATTGACATCCCTATAATTTAAGGATTCTTGCAATCCTTGGCTGGCCTGATCTCCGAGACAAGTGTGGGAGGTGGAGTTGCCTGGCTGAGATTGTGGAGGTCTGGACTCTAGTGCATTCAGCATGTCTTTTGCTTGGTGCTCATCTCCTTAGTCACTGGATATGCTGTCAGCACAGTTTCCCAGGAAAAAGAAATGCAGCATAAGACTCAGTTATGTAAATTTTAATCAGCATTGGCTCCCCAGGATTTGTGGGGGAGGGAAGATTACAAATAATGGCTTTAGAGACAAAAACAATGCAGACAGAGACAGACAGATTCCTCCCACTGATCCCAAGCTGAGGAAAACCCACAAACACAAGCAAAAGCAAGGAAAATGCTTTTCCAAACAGAAGTGTCTCAGAAGGTAGAAGAGAGCTCTGAAACATGCAGATACTTAAAGTGGCACAAAGGTCCCTCTGATGCATTTCTAATTGCCTTGAAATCTCTGGCAACAATTCTTGGACATACATACATACATGGGCCAAGTATGACCCATTGCTTTTACTGCGCAAGACCAGCCCAGGAAAGAAATTTCTGTTCTGTTGTGAAATCTCTTAGAAAATCCCTTACTGTCTTTTCAGCCCTCTACAGTTCAAGTGGGTTTCCCTGTACATCCTCCGGATGCAGTGAAAGTGTGTGTGCCTTTGACCTTAACCTATGGGTGCACTTATAACGAGTTAGGGCTGGCATAGGATGAGATCCACTTTCCCAGTGTGAGATGTAGAGGCTTCTGGCAGCCAGGGCTGTGTTATCACAATAACAGCCATGTTCAGGAAGATATTTCCTGACCAGTTGTGAGTCCTTTCCTCCTTACCATAACGTTGTGTGGGAAGGAAGAGGGGCCTGAGTCATGTTCATGCTGGACCAGGGCAAGAGGGACAGGTGGGGACATAGATTGGAGGGCAAGTGTGGAGCACAACTTCCTGCCTACTTGCATTGCACAGTCTTTGGCTAGCTGCACTGAAGAGTTAAAAAATAGAGATAAGCTGTACAGATAAGGATAAGCCTTCTGGCCTATTCACCTCATAACACCTACATGCACATTACACTTGCCAGATGTACTAAACAACACAGAACCTGAGAATTTCCCCAGAGGCTAAACTATCACTTCTGCCTCAGTCAAACTAATTTTGTCACAAGGATGTATTAAAAAAAGAAAAAATAGACCATGAAATAGATAAGGGATATACCAGCACTCCTCTGACTGAGGAACCTAGAGGACTTTGAAAGGCAATGGTTTACTACACTAAAGCAGCCTGATCTCCCAACTCTGTAATGCTGACATCATATTGGTGTCTCAGGGAATCCTCCCAAAACCACTTATCAAAGTCTAAAAGTGAAACAGGGATCTAATCTGATGAGAACTGGTGGCCCTTAGCACTCACATGCCTCATGAGGACCTGAAGGCATTCAAGATTTTGTGGGATTTTGCTGGGATGTGGCTGGAGAGCTATTCCTGGCTGGGGGTTAAGGAAGTGGAAGTCAGGGGGATGGAGAAGAAAGACCAGGTACCTGGGGGTAGGGACAGGGGCTGGGAAGGAGAAGTGGTGGCAGTAAGAGTAACACAAAACATAGCTGGAAAGGACAGAGGTGGTCACACAACAGGCAGCAGCCTCATCAGAGGGCAGCAATGCCTCTCTGAGGTCTGCTGGGCAGGCAAGGTCTCCTGCAAGAATGAATAGCACTTTTCTTATGGCCTTTTGCTACAAACATGATGGTTGGTCAGTGGTGAAGGAACAGGGGCTCTCAGTAAGGGATGCTGGTGGTGGGCCTGGACACAGCACCAGAGATGTCAGGGCTGGCTCTCCTGGCTCTGCACATTCATCTGTTCATGGGGTAAAGGAGAGCAGGGTGGGAGACAGTTAAACATAAAATTTACTGAAAACTTCCTTCCTGATTATTAGAAATGTTCTACTTAGCCTTAATTTCTTTTACCACTTAAAGTGTTCAGTATCCAGTGAT
Source organism: Pithys albifrons albifrons (assembly GCF_047495875.1). Lineage (NCBI taxonomy): Eukaryota > Metazoa > Chordata > Aves > Passeriformes > Thamnophilidae > Pithys > Pithys albifrons. Next base: position 11,589,511 of record NC_092464.1, read on the forward strand.
TTTTTCCTAGTCAGTCTGTATCCACTACTGATCCTTTTTGTGGCCACTGCATACGAAAAAGGAACCAGATTTAAACACATGGTTTCTTCATTCTACAAATTTCAGGGGGAAAAAAAGAAGGCATGAGATAATGGTTTACTTAAAACCAAAAAACTTTCCTGTTGGTGGCCAGCACAATTAGTGACGGGAGAGGGGATCATCTGTCTTGCAGGCAGGTGTTTGCTTACCACTGAGAAGCAGCTGATTGCGCCGATATGAAGCTGGCAGCTGACCAATGTCTTCTATTCTATGGCTCATTACCCGGGAAAGGTGACCAGTGTGGTAGAGGCTTCCCACAATGATGCTGTGCAAGTACATGGGTTCAATGAACGAACTGAGGAGAGCACCTTGGAGCCCGAGGATGTTCCATCTGAAAAAGAAATTCAGGAGCAATAACACACATGGGTTGAGGAATGACTGCAATAGAGCCACATTGGGAAAATCAGCAAAGGCCAGAGCATGGGTTAGAGGGATGAAAGATGAAACCATTCCTGTCTCTGTCCTATGCTACATGAAGCACTGTTGGGTTATTATACACCCATGGGCTGATTCCCCCTCTAGGATGATTTTAGATTGCTGTGGTGCCATTGACTTAAGAGATGTTTTTCTGTCTTGTGTTATTGCAAACAGAGGCTTCTTATTGAGAAGTCATCTTTCTAAAAGCATTTTATATTCTATGGATATTCATTAAGCGTGTGTTTAGCAGAATTTTTTTTCTGCACCTATAATTTTTCACTTGCAATGGTAGAGCTAGAATGAGAGCGTTTGCTATACTACTGTTTGTCATACATTAATATCCTCCCCATACCATACAGCCAAGCTAACACATGATTTGGGTGTCCAAAATTCACACAAAATGCCTCACAAGCTGACATTTATTTCCACAAATGACCAAGAAGGTATGAAGACATTCATAAGAATTAAATCCTGTTAATGAATAGATAAAAACCCCCCAGACTTACACCTTTAGGAAATTAATTTGTAACCAATAGTTTGCCTGCTCTAAAGTGGAGTGATGGATATGCCTCACTCTGTTGTCATCTTAAAGGTGTAGCAGAGCAATTGTGGAAAACTTGGAGCCTTCTGTCTAGTAATGACTGAGAGCTCTATACTACTGGTGTTGCATTAGTTGCCAAAATGGTTCTGCATTTTAATAGCCTATGATTTTTTTACATCAAGCAAGGCACAAATATGACAGCATGCTTACTCTAAATTCTTCAGGAGAAGCTAATTGGTTAAAGAGTGGAAAAATTAAAAAGGGGAAAGAAATCATGATGCAGTTGTCTTCTTGGCAAACCTATTTAGCTCAGCTCATCTACCAAGAAGTTGTTCCTCATCACACAAAAGCTAACATGCTCCCTTACACTTGGATAATATTTTTATGTAAGTCAAACACTGTCAATCTGTTTGAATAGTTTTGAGTTCAGGAGTTCAAACTGAAAATGCTTCAGAAAATGTAGTTCTGGAGAGTGTATTTTGGCTCATTAAAAACCAAAACACCAGCAACAATTAGAACTCCGTAGCTGACTGAAGGAAAGAGTATGAGGTGCCTGCTATTTAAGGCATCATCCACTGGCTGCCATGCTAAATAATGTGTTTAAAGCAGAATCTCCATCAGCAGCAAGCATTACAGTGCTAATTTCTTACATCATTGTTCTTTTCATTAATTAACATTTCTCAACCGTTAGTGCAATTATTGCAGTGCCTCCATGCTGTATGTCTCTTTTCATGATTAATAAGGAGTCATTATATTTCCCTTTCCTGAAGCAGTCAATTAACATGGAATACTTTCCATTAATTACTGAATGTTTAAAACCAGCATGCCGTACCTGGAGAGCAATCTGCTCTAGGAACCTGTGACACCAATTGCTTTAAAAAGTTCTCTTTAAATTTTATTCCAAAAACACAAGCAATTTAGCTGGCTATATTAATTTGCCTCTGAAGCAGGGCTGTGAATGAGAAACATCTTTTAATCTCATGCAAGAAAAGGCAGCCATCTGGCTGCTGAGGATTTCAGAGTCAGACTCTCCCTGTCTCCCTGTGTAAATGCAGCCCATTAAAGTAATGTGTTCATCTACATAAAACTCAAATGAAATATAAAAGGTAATATTTATATACAAACAATTTAGTCCCACAATTTAAACAGTCATTGGTTTTATGAAACATTTACTTTAGTCGATCAGATTTGCATAACTTCATTTGTGGAAAAAAAAGTATGGTCATTTCTGCAAATAACATCACTTTTAAAGGAAGAACTAGCTGCCTCTGAGTAAATATCTTATCATGATGCAAAATTAATAATGCAAGCTTAAGAAACAGACTTGAATTCAGTCAACAGTATCATGCCTTCAGCCAGTCTAAGGCGAGTAAAAAAGTGAGACATATCTTTGTCCAGATGGAAACTTTTAACATATCAGTGTTGTTTTCAACATTTGACATTTTCTTAAAAAAAGCCTTGCATATTGGATTGAAGGAGAGAAAAGAAGCAGCTAAACAGAAAAACAACATATGTTCAACAATATTGGGATTTTAGCAATATGCAAATCACAAGGAATCATCTGAGCTTTATTTACCAAAATAAGGGACTGTGTTCAGATCATAAATTACAAGGTAACAATGACTATTTAATTTAAATTCTTCACAAGGAACTTGTCTTTTCTTTAGAGATATTTCTCTGCCTAATTCTGGGCATATTCATCCTAGTGTAAAAAGAGATTTGAATGTCGACGGAATTACATAATTGGAAACCATTAAATAGTCATGATCAGGTAACCCACTATGTATTGAAAGCATTCCATAAACATGAATTAATCCTTGCAATGCTGCTGGAAGGTAGTATCATTTTTATACCCTGGGGAATCAGGGCAGAAAGGCAGAATGATCTGCTGAACTCTGCTTGAGTTCATGGCTTCTGGAGGCAATAGCTATTCCTTGGGACAATCTTGTTTTCCTATTCCAAAAGAAGGCACAGGCAGATGCAGGGAGCGATGCAGCTTCTGTATCAGCCAATGGTGGGGTTTGACTCCAAGGGTGTCAAACTGGAAGACAAACTGGACATTGGAGCCACACTAAAAGCATATGGGAGAAGAAACTTGACAAAGACTACAGGACACAAAAGCAAGTCATGCCTGATGGGTAGAATGTGGTTCAAAAAGAGGCTGCCCCAGAACCAGGCAGCATCCTAAGGCAGGAAGCACAGAGAAATTAGGGAAGGTGCTGACACTGAGAAGGCAGTACTTGGTGGGTACTGCTTGCCAGGTCTCTTGAGCAATGCCAGGGCTGATGTCCACCATGGTGGTGAGAATGGGAATGAGGGTGGTGGCACTGCCACCTATACAGTGGTCAATTCCCAGTTCAACACAGCACTTGTTTAGCAGCATCCAGTCAGAGGCAAGGGATGAAGAAGCAGAGAGCTTTGTTTTCCAATCCAGCCACGGTTTGTCAAAGTGTTTAAGACAGTTGTTTCTCTCTGGAAAGCAGCCCCGAGCATGTGTGTGAGTCCCACTAAGTCAGAACAAGTCCTAGGAAAGGAGAGGTCTTGTGCTGAGCTGCCAAAACTTGTGCCGCTGCTGTTGTCCTTCAGAGCACAGTAAAAGCACATTAATGATGGGAGAAATTTTCACTTTCTCATTCTGCTGCTGTTCTGTAGATATAAAGGCCTGCCTTGGAGGGCAGCCAGTTCAGTATTGTGCATAAACAATAGATTTAACTGACAAATATTTGGGGGAAGGTCTTTTATTATCCTGTGTATTGTTCATCCCTTGACCAACAACATGGCTAATGTACTGACTCGGTCCTTTGATATATGAATATGTATGGGATTATTTGTAGGTAGATGATAGGAAAAGATCCATCTGAGCAACAGTGAAACTATCAATAAGAGTGTTCATTTTGAAGGAGCTATTTCTCTGTAGCCTAATTTTGGTCCATGAAAGTAGCTGTGTTCCCATTTGTAACAAAGTGCTCTCTTCAAATATGGCTTTTCAAAATAAAATTATTATTCAAAACAATGCAGTGTTACATTTTGGGTTCTCAATATATCAAAGTGACTTTTCTCATTATGAGGAAATACGCTGGATCATTCTGAATTTTCCTAATTGTGCAAGATTTTAAGGGCTGTTTTCAAGGACACGAATCTCTCTAATAACCTATATGCTATGTGTTTTGTAATAAACCTTCCAATAAAGTGAAAATCAACCCCCTGCTCCCATAGTCACAGCTTTTATTTAAACCCCCCCAAATCTTCAGCAAGCTGGATCAATAAAACTGAGTGACTCCCCTTTTCGCTCAAATATGGAGCTTTAGGTGCTGTAAATGGAAGGAAAGTATACCCTTGCTTTTGTTCAAACAGCAGATATTACTGCACTGTTTACAAAGACAAAATCCTGCGTCCAGTTTTCAATATAGATAATCCTTGAATAAATATATTTTTGCCTGTTTGTCAATCACAGAAATGCCAGCGACAAGCTGGGAGGCATCCCAGAGCAGGCAGCCTTTCTTTAATTAAATGCCATGCTCCCCCAGTCCTCGACATGCAGTGGGCTGGGGGTGAGACCCTGTAGAGCCCCTGACAGCTCCCATGTTCCTGACAGCTGAGGAGCACCAGTGAGGTGTGCATGGAAATGTGTCCCCACATCATAACCACAGCACAGCCTCCACATGCTGGAGCATCACCTCACCATGTGAGTTGTCTATGGCCCCTCCTTGGGATGAACAGAAATATGGATGATAAAAATACTGAGGATTTGGAGGCAAACCTGTGGTGATACAGAGAGTGCAGCCTTGCTTAGGTCAGCACATGGTTTCTTGCCTGTTGGTGAGACGTGGTGTGACATCTGGAGTTCCTTTGGCGGGTGTTTCTAGCATTGGTTTGCACATAGAGTTGCTCAGAGCTGAAGACTGACATGCTCTTGCCCTCAAACCACTTTGAAGCTGAGATGTGGAGGAATTCACATGATACTGCGAAACATGTCAGACAACTATGTCCATCTGCCATTGATGCTCAGAGACTGAAGTGTTTCCTTGGGACCTTTGGAAACCTTGCCCATTAAAAAAAACAGCTGATGAATTTCAAAGCGTATTTCGTTAAGGCTTTTTATAAAAAACCTTTTTCTTTTTCTTTTTCTTTTTCTTTTTCTTTTTCTTTTTCTTTTTCTTTTTCTTTTTCTTTTTCTTTTTCTTTTTCTTTTTCTTTTTCTTTTTCTTTTTCTTTTTTTTCTTTTTCTCTTTCTTTTTCTTTTTTTTGTGTTTTTTTTTGTGTTTTTTTTTTTTTTTTAGTAATTATTAAGAGCTTTAATTCTTATCCACTTGGTGTGTTGTTAACCTATTGTACCACAGTTTCTATTACCAATATTTCTTGCTATGCTTCACACAACATAAATTGTTATTCAGGGTGGCCTATGCTCAGCAGAACACCTGTGGTGTCCCTATTTATATGACCATTTAGCTATTATTGGTTTGGAAACTGGAACTAGTGCATTAGTTTTTGATCTGTATTTTAACAGTGGGTGGTTTATATATGTTTTCTGGAACATACCTTGTGGTGAAAGATTGAAATTGAACTCTCAGTCACACAGAAAGGGGTTAAGAGAGAAAATGACAAACTATGTGCACAAATCATCTCTAATTGAAGATCTAGCTGTGTTAATTGATTTTCATTTGCATTAATATGCAGCCTTTGAAGTAGCTTTACTTAAGAGTTACCTTGTCAGGCTCAGCCTTCTGTTAACAATGGCTGTGGTCGACAGGCTAACACTAAAATAGATCTAAGAATGCCAATTTCTAACACTGACTTCTAGTCTTGCAATTTTATATGCTACATTTAAATAGAGCTTAATGTGCTAACTCATAAAATACTGCTTCAGACCCCCACTGCTAAATCCTGAAACAGTGCCTTAAGGCTGCATTATGTTGCAATGCTCAGAACATATTCTCAGTAAGATTCTTTCCTATTCTTTAGCTTGTGGGCCCAAATAATCCACAAGCCTTAGCCATGGCAAATGGATAGACTGCCCATGATACAATGCAAAGTTTGGAGCTCCGTTGTTACTGTTTCTGTGGTTTTGTAGGTGAGGTATAATTTAGATGTTCAAGGTTTTATTTGACTTCCGGGCTTAATGTCACTTTTTTTTGCGAGGTATGAGGAAGTGGATGACCGTTAACCTGGTGGCAAGAAATTACACAGGCTTTTAAAGGTGACCTTTTGAGAAGTGGCAGTAAGAAAACAATTTTAAGGCCAGAGCTTACAAAACAAACACTGAATCCTGGCTTTTATGTGCTGTATAAAGACAGTGTTTGTGAGGATTGTTCCCTTCAAATCCTGTAATACAGAAAGTACATTCCTCAGCCTGCATCCTGCCAGGGGACTTTTGAAAGAGTACCAGTGTCACCGTTCATGCATTTACAAATAAGTTTATATACTGTTAGTGTGTGTAGATGCAAGTTTGCTGCACAGAAGGCTGGTCATTCTCCAAAGTAAACACACCAGTCAGACATCCAATGAACGTGAATGTGCTCTGCCCCGACCACAGTGTGAGGTCACCAGTCTCCTTGCTAAGGTCTATCAAGGAAGAATATTTGGGTAAGAGTATTGCAATACAGAACTCTGGGACACCCAGATGAGAACTAATTTATAGAATAATCCTTTAGTGCTGAATACTTGCACCAAGATTCTCCAAGTAATTTGCACACATGGTAGTGGAGGTGTTGTGGGGACATGGGACCTTGGAATGCTGGTTTATGCCATGAGTCTATTGTGCTGAGGAGGGCTGTTGTGGCCTCCTCCATGTGCTCCCAGCACTATTGCAATTCTCTACCACACCACGGGCAATGGCAACCACTAAACCTTTCTGTGAGGAGAACACCCTGCTATTTTGGATTGGTTGACACTGGGAGAAATAATTTCACCAGTTTTCTGCATGGAAGAAGAAGAGACCCAGGTGCTGATAATGACATGTATAAACCATAGAGCATAGAAGAGCATAGAACAGGAAACTTTATACAGAAGGGAGGTGAGTGCTGTCAAATCCAGGGCATGGTGGGCCTAGAGGATGAGCCATGGTGGAAAGAGACTGGTCTGAAGCTCAGACAATGTTACCTTGAGTCAGAGGACAAAGTGTATGAAAAGGAAGGCAGTTTCTCTACCCTGTGACAGCCTCTGAATTTCCCCTACAAGCTGTCCAGAGGGTGATGGACTTAAGATAACTGCACAATTCTTTGATATTTTGTCCAGTATTTCATATTTCTTCTGATGGAGGAAGAAGAAGTAGAGACATTTGGAAATTATTGTTTTATATATGCAATCATTTGATTGTGTGAACTGTCACCTGCAAATCTGGCATACATGCACACACTGTGTGCTGTGGGAAGGCAGCACAGCTGTGCAGCAGGGAGGAGAGGCTCAGCCCTAGGCAGGGTTTATGCAACTGCAGACCATGTCACTGAAGGGGACACAGACAGTCAGTGTCCTTGAGGCCCCGGGGCACCAAAGGTGTGTTGCAAATCCCACCCCTGCATCTGGGGGAAACCTGAGCAGAAGTCAGTCCTGAACATTTATGAGGATCAGAGAAAGAATACAGTGCTGAGCTTTCCCAGTGTTTGGTTACTGTGTTTAGATTATTTAGATCCTTGAAGAGGACCTGAGCTCTAGAGACACCCATCTTAATTTCTCCCTAAATGTGTGTGTTTGTGTGAGTGTGTTCATGCCTGTGTGTGTATGTGTGTGCACATGACAATTTTCCTCCAAACATTTGTCTGCACCCAAATAGCAACTGCAGAGACTTCAGCAGCAGCAGCATTAACCTTGCACTGACCTTCTAATGAGCAAGGTATGAGCTGCTCCTGCATCCATCCTTAGTGTGAGAGAGGGAGATGAAAAGGAGTTTAATTTGGCCCATTGTATGAATGGGTTTGGTGTCCCAAAAAGCCTAAATTCTCTTACGGATGTTGACATAAAGGTTTTAATATAGGTTATGATTAGCATCAAGAAACTATTAAATGACATAAATTTTTCTGCAACAGATGATCATTTTCAAATTTATTTTCCTCATGTTATTGCTGCTTTTCCACAAGTGTATACAGTGTACATTACAGAGGAAAATGAAGGTCAAAAGGTGTTCATGTAATTAATAAACTATGGATCTAAAGAATGTGGTTTAATCCAAAATTCTATGGCACTGAGGGGCTGAACTCACTTCAGCTGCTATGTGAGGTTCACAGAAGTTGTGAGTGTAAAAGCTGACACTCTCTTAGGGTTGTTTGGGGATTCACAGAGCCCAGACTTTAAATTTACACATATAAATGCATAGGTTTTAAAGCCAGAAGAAACCAACAAGATCTAGTCTGACCTCCTTTATAATGCAGTCACAGAATTTCACCTCGTAATTCCCTGCCTGAGCCAAATAACATGACTATTCATGCCAGAAGAGCTTGTGCTTTAATTCAGTGAGGGAAAAGGTATGATACCAGGCTGTTTATCCTGCAATCTCAACAAAGCCACAGAGCCCAAATAATGCATATCAAGCATCAAATTCTCTCAAACTTGTGGTGATAGTAATAAAAATTGCTAAATGTCTTTGAATAACAAATAAATCTGATTAAATCACCCTCTGCTTACAGCTATCCTGTGAGCAAGAAAGAACATAAATTGTTAGATACGTGATTTATAGAACACTATTTGCTTTTCTCAGTTACTCTCTGTGTTCTTGGGTCTTTGATATTCTGATAGCAATGTCCTTTGCAAATAATGCAAAATGATGTATATTTTAGCAGCTACTGGCTAGATTCTCAAGAGGAAACATTCTCTAATATCCCAGTGCTCCTGAGGGACTTTTACAAGCAATAAAATCCAAAGTATACAAGACAGATTTTTTGTCAAATCTCACTTATACAAATATGAATTCCAGCTTCAGAGATCTCTTTTTTTTTTCTCATTACAAGATAAGCCCAGATGATGTGCAACTAGATTCCTGCATCTTGCAGACATTTGGAGAGTCAGCTACCTATGTGGTAGGGCAAATATTTGGCATCTGAAGTGTTGGCACAGAAATCACCCACTGATCTCTTCAGTGGGGCAGGAGTTGGAAAGAGCCCTAACACAGAAATCCCCTTGTCCACTGAACTGCTTTCCTGCCTGTACTTTCTATGATCAGAAGGGAAGAAGGCAGAAAACAGTCCTGGATGTGCTGATACAAAAGTTGGTTGAAGAAACCTTTGATTTTGCCCCCTACAGGTGAGGATAATAATTATAAAAAGTCATCATAGATGACATTTAATGTGGTAAACTGAAATTTGGGATAACGTACAATGCAAGTGCCATATCCCCTTTTCTCCACCTCTTCTGTAACTGTCCCTTACTGGTGAGAGTAAACATTTGCTGTTTAAAGCTGGGAATAATGATTGCTGATTTTTTCTTGTTTGGTTGGCTTTGTTTAGGACAATCCCAAGCTCACTTGAATTACTGTGCAAATAAATAATAAAACTTGCAGTAATTTGTACAATAATGAAATAAAAATATCAATGATGAGAACTGCAAGACTTTTTTATCTTGGAAAAACTTCGTGGTGGATTCATTTTTTCTTCACAGACTTTAATGCTGTTTGGATGTGTGGCAACAAGGAAAAGATTCACTGAAAGTGCTTAGCAGATGTGCTTGGAGAAAACCCAGCTCCTGACACTGTGCATTACTGTCTACATCCCCATCAATTGTGAATGTAACAGTGTTTGCAAAGCTGATATACAATTCACTAGCTGATGACATTCAAAACCACAGAGAGTGCAGCATTTCTATTCTTGAACTTAAATTTGTTTAGTTTTTTGAGTCCATATGAATCTGAATTTGGAAAACCTAACTGCATCTGAAAACAGTGCAGGGGACCCACTGAATACAGCTTGTGTTTTCTATTATCTCCTTATGAATAAATGAAAACATTACAGCAGAAGTTGCTCTTTATCCTTCATGCAAACACAATAGTTGTGATGATTACACTTAGCAGAGGGTGGATTTTCTGACTGGTAGTATTTTCATTTGCTGCTTCACTTCTATACTTTTGTGCCAAAATGGAAGGCTTTGTTAAGCCGACAGACTAATTTAGCTTCAGTAGGTCATATAAAGCTAAGAGCAGAATTTATGCATTTGCATTAAATAAAATATTTATGCTTTTCTTAAAGATTATGTTTATATTGACCTTTAATAATTGGGCCAAATTCTTGGGGGATATGACTTAAGTGAATTCTTAGTCATGATGTTTCAGCAGAGAATTTGATCATAACATTTACATATTTATAGCTATTGTGTGATGTAATTTACATGTGGAACTGGACTATAGCTAATGCACATAATATGTATATAATTATGAACATAATTATACATATATGTATAGATATATACTAATAATGTAGTAAGTAAGAATCCAAGGGCACACACTTTGATTTTGGTTTGTGATAGCTGTCATTTGCTATTAGCCAACACCCTAAATTGAGAATGGTGAATGTGTTTGCATTTTATGTGCCACCATGGAATAATTATGAAATATTTATTATATGGAAATTATTCTTCATAAACATATGTTGTATTTACAGGATGGAGCAGAAATTTGCAGAGGGGCCTTCAAGGACATTCAGAATAGTAGGAATATTCCCAGCATCTTATAGGTCACTTCATCCAATTGGGTGCAGATGAGCTAAGTTTATCTGTATGATGGTTGGTTTGCAAGTTTTGGGGTAAATGATCCAAGAACAGCAGACTGGATGTACTTTATTTGCACAGTGAAATTCCTTTGGCAAAAAAACCTGCAAAGAGAGTTTATATTTTTTCACACTGTAATAAGCAACTAACGACCCACAGAGAATTTGGGAAAATGTCCTATTTACATTCCGTCCTATTTATACGGTCTGTTTTTGCATACAAAGGAGGTCTTTGTTTCCACAGGGCTTGTCATCACCTGCTAGATATTTCCCACCAGTCACCATAGTCCTCTGTGGCATCAAACTTCATTTCCACTTGTAAAGACTTTTGTGCTGTATATAGATCACATACCTGGCAATTTTGTCTGTACAGGACATGGTGATGAGCTGCTCTCCCAGCAACACTCCGTCCCACGTCTGTGCTGCGTTGTGACACCGGACAGGTATGGTTCCTTCCCCAGACTCGATCTTTGTTCGGAGGTGCCCACGGTATTTTCTCACTATGTGCTTGCTGCTGTTCACTGGGCAAAATAAACACAAGGATGACAATGATTAAATGTTTCTAGAAAGAACCTGAGAGGCTGTGGTCATGTCATAGCTTGCATTTGCAGAACCACCTGTGGAGGTCCTTTAAATTGGATGCAAAATTAGATGAGATTACAGCCCAAGAAAGAAGCACAGTGCAGAGAAGAAGATACTCCATAGCATGGTTGTCTTTTCACATCAATCAAAACTTACATACAGTGCACACAGGGCTCATGTTCCCCTTCTATTTCTCTTATATGTTTAAAAGGAACACAGGTGCTCTGTTTTTAAAGAATAAGTACAATTTCTTGTTTTAGGATTGAGCAGTAATGGAGGAATAGTTGAAAAAAACTTGGTTCAATGAGTATCATCAAAGACTCAGCTGCGTGATGCCAACCAACCCAATACTTTACTGCAATAATCAGTGACATTTCCTGAATGATTTCAGAACTGAAGTTTTGATTTGTTATCACAAAATTTCTTTGAAAATTCTGAAAAGATAAAGGCTTATACTCTGGATCAAAAGCAAATCAAAACTTTCTAGTTATTCACTGCTTGCTGAAATACCTTCAACAGTTTCCCTGAAATGAGATACCCTCCTGCCTTGTGCTATATCAAAACCTTTTATCACTTCAGTGATATTACATATTTGAGCGCAAGGCAGCTGCCTCTGGAGTGGCACAGGGTAGCTAATGTACTTGTCCTGCACTGCAATGAACTGAGTCCTGCAGATACGCAGTAAGTACAGAAGATAATCACATTTCAAAAGTACTTCACCTTCATTTTTATGAAAAGAGAAAAACTGAAGTTCATTATAAAAATCACTCTTACCATCCTTACACTGTTACTTTACCCTGGGTATTTTGGTTGTAAAAGAATAGCAAGGACTAGTAAGGAAATCCTTTGGGTCTGTGCTCATTACTTTACCCTTAGAGGGCTTCACCAGAGGACATCCCCCTCAGGCAGACCTTTCAATTTCCCTCTAGCCCAAAGGAAAATAACCAAAGGCAGTACATGATGGCCTTTCCCTTGTGTTCAAGGAAAAGGAGATCTGTGTCTACAGACATGAGGCTTTTTTCCATATTTCCAGCTGTTCAGTGTATTTTTCCATGCCTGCCCCTCAGCTGTACCAGGTGGTTTCTGCTTGTGAAGGTGATGCTCCTCAGCCAAAGGTGATGCTCCTCAGTCCTCGGTAGCCTACAGGGCTGCCTGCATTCCTAGCACTGAGTAACACCAGTGTGCCAGAAGTTGTGGGGCTGATGGAACCTCTGGCCATGAGCAGATGGCTCTTTGCATGCTCCCCAGCTACCCACTCCTCCCCTCTCTCATCTTTGTACTGTCTTCTCTTTGTATGGCTATTGTCTGTGCTGTGAGCTCTGGTGGAAGCAATGGATTAACTTTGGCTGCCAATGGATGATTTGCAAAAAGGGAATGGGAAAATAAATTGCTTCAGCCTACTGGGATTAGCAGAGGCAGCAAACACACATAGAACAGCAAAGTCAGCTGTGGCCTGCCAGCAGACATGTGACTGGGCCTCCATTGATAAATCATTGCCTCTTCACTTCATTCCTGCTTTTTTAAAATTTAAGATGGATGTGTGTGTGCTAGCAGTGGGCTGGACTAGGAATCAAATGATTGGTTGGCCATGGTCAAAACTGATTTCCACCCAAATTCAGGCTCCATCATATCCAAAATATTTGCACATACTGTAGAGTTTGTTTGTGCTGCTACAGGATCTGAGTTTGGGGACCAGCGGTTGTTGCACTGCCATCTCCATCAGCTGCCACATCACCGTAGGGGATGTGGGGGGTCCTTGTGTCCAGCTGTCAGAGAACACCTCACAAAGTGAGACACTGCAGTAACAACCAGACTTGGAGCATTGCGGCTTTGTAAACTTTAGATACAGGAGAAACTGGGAAGAACCAATGGACAAATAAAAAATTCAATAAGCAAAAATGCCAAAGTCTCATGAATGTCTCAGATCCCTCTGCTCTCAAAATACCTGGTTGTGCCAACACTGTCAGGAAACCATTGTCATGACCATGTGTGCTGATTCTTTTGACATCCCTCTTGTCTGGGATGCCTACTGCAGTATCACTCAGAGGATGTTCTTTGGATAGGATTAACTATCTGGGAACTGGTCCATATTTTTCTTGAGACTCTGTGGGGAAACATTTTTTAAAAACTTGAAACAGTGGTGAGCAGCACTTTTTATTATTAAACCACAGAGTCGAGGGAAAGGTACCATGAAATTTGGACAACAAAAGTAGAAAGTGATCACTTCTGGTTAGCAAACACATCTAGCTGAGCAACGGTAAGAAATGTGTAACAAAACCATTTTGCCTTTGTCTGCACATCCTGAGAACTTATGGCACGGCAGAGCTAGATCTTTGCCAGGGAAGCAGTGAAGAGTGACTCAAGAGGCTATTGCTGTTTCGTCTGGTAGAAACTTTGACTTTAAGCAAATCAGTTCTCTTTTCCTAAGCTTTCCCACAGGTATAATGAAGATAATGATGCTTATTTCTTATGCAAAGTCATTTAAAGGTACTGCTCAACAACTATTTATGAAAACCAGATGCTATTCTTTCAGTCAGGATCTACCGCAGGAGTCCAGCTGCTGGAAATCCCTCAGGACAAAATGAATTTTTAGTGTTTCTTCATTTTTTGTATTTTAAGAAAAATAATTTTCCTTGTTACACTTTTCTCTTCCCATTTTCCATCTCTCTATATTCTTCTTGCTTTTGCAGCTCCTACTCTGATCCTCCCCTGTAGGTCCCTTGATCTCCTAGATTACTGTGTTTTTCAGGCAGTTCACCACGTTGCTACACCCACATTTCGCATACATGCAAAGGGACACATAACTGCTAGGGATTTTTAGTGATTGCAGTGTGATATGAGTATCCCATCATTTATGTAACTTTCACTGTATAAATGTTACTGAAGTGAGGGGCAAAGCATCCCACAATATGTTGGCAGAGATAAGGAATCAGTTCAGGGGAAGAAACAGCAGCATCCCTGCAAACAACTGTTGCACACTTGGATAATTTGAAGCATGGGCCAACAATTTTTGGGGAGAGGGATCTGAAACACTTCTTCTGTGAGTTTGAGGGGGTCTGCTTATTTAATTTTTCATTTGTCTATCTGATTTCAGTTTCCCTTGGGACTGAAGGAAGTACAAAGGCCAAAGCACTCCATGTCTGGTTGTTCTCAAGAGCATCCTCATCCTGGCCTGAAAGTAACCGAAACTAAACAATAAAGTTTTTAAAGACATTTAGAAAGTGCGTGCAAGTGCACTGATCATCTCAGGTTTTGAGTGATTATATTAACTCAGCTCTGTGTAAACTTTGCTTCCTGTCATGTGTGTGCTGCTCATGGTGCAGCCGAGGAGTGGATGGAGTGGGCTGATAGGATTCAGGCAGCTCTGGCCAGTGCACACGCACCCCAGAATACACTTCCACAGCTCTGATAAGGGGTTTTAGCTGCTCAGCTCCTACTAAATTCAATGAATAGGGTGTGGCATAAACCTCGTGCCGTACTGCCTGTCTCAGGCTGCTCACAATGTTGGGATAGCTGGCACACATGCTCCAAAAGATCAGCTGTGGCATTTATATAAAATACTAATAACCCAAAGCTCTGAGTACTTTCAGATTGCCAATGATTAAATAAATCCAGATCTGCAATTGGAACACACTACATTCTTTTTTAGCATGTCATTAAGTAGCACAAGAAAATACAAATATTGAACAAAGGAAAAGATGAGGCTCTGTGAGTTTTGCACTGAAACTGCAGACAGGCTCCAGAACAAAAGCTGCATCCCAGCAGTAAAAAACGCAGTTCACTTTCTGGCACAGCCTGCTACAAATCACTTTAAAGCAGTCTCAGAAATATATTTATTTATGCATCTTAAAGTCACAAACTACAGCCTACTGCTGTTCTGCTGTTCAGTATGATCAAAGCATCAGTGACTATAAGCATTTCTGATCTTTGCTGTGCTGGTTCTCCAACTGCTTAATCTCAACTAATTGCAGGGGAGAAGGTGTCTATGGATGCCACTTCAAGCAGAACAAAATGTCAATTCAAGCCGGAATTGGAAAGGACAAATTTAAAAATCATTTGGAGTGGATTTATGATGTGTGCTACACTCAGATGTGGAAATTACTCCTGAGAGTTCCTAAGATAAAAAGGCACTGGATTATTAATTATTGGATTAGAAATGTACACAGGTGCCTTGTATTTAAAATCAGTGAAACCCACTGATTTCAAGGCTCACCCCTTATTTTTGTATTTTCTCCAGGACCAGTTCTGGCTCACATGGTAATGAAAAAAGCCACTCCATATTTATTATTTAGTTAAAGAGTGAAGAGGAAATGGATGGTGATTAAACAGAATCACACAAGTAAGACTCTGTCTGAAATTTTGCATGACTGCCTCAGAGGTTCATTTTCTGTTTCCCCGCTTCAGTGGAGGCTGTTCTTTCCTCAGGAAGGAAGAAATAAAACTGCCTATCTTGCATTTTTTTTCAGTGCTGGACCCTCCACTCCTCAGCATGGTTTATAATGCATCCTTAGAGCAGTTTGAGACAAAGGGTTGGAAAGGGGAGTGTTAACATCTGACTGCCTTTGTATTTTGATGGTTATTAGAGATGCATTTTCCTCAAACGGATGCTGAATACATGCACAATATAACTATTTCTGGAGGTGTTGAAGTGAGAATCACAGCACAACAAAAGCTTTGGATGTGTCTCCTCTGCTGGGAGAGGTGGCTGGTCAGATAAATCACTGCTGTGCTGTGCTTTAGTGACCAGCACAGAGCCAGGATAAAATGGCATGGGCCAGATTTGGAAAACCAGAAATTTTAGGGATATTCTAAAAGAAGCCTCAATTCAGGGAAAAAAGAGAAGGTGCCCTCACAATATGAAAAGATGAGTTGTGGCTTCTGAGGGTAGGATTCATCACCCTGAGGGCTGAGCTGGAAAAAGCAGTGGACTTGTCTGAGGGTCTACAAGCTGCCTCTGGTGAGTGCAGGGATGTGTCCTTGCCAGGAGGGAACACAAGCACCTGTCTTGCACAGGTTAAATGGGTTAAAACTATGTTGAGATGAATCCCTTAAAGTCAACACCAGACTTTTAAATATATGCCATGAGACCTATTGCATCTGAATGCAGTCCTAGGAGAGATGTGGTTGCTCCCAGAGCCAGGTGGTGCCTACCTCATTGTAATAGAGTTCAGTTCAGACTGAGGTGTTAGACCATATACACTGTATACCAATACAAATGCTGAATATATCCTTTATCTGAGAATATTACAAAAGCTGGGACACTTGTAAATTTTGGAACTGAAATTAACATTTGAAAATGAACTTCTTTACCTTTTCCCTCCTCCCTGCATCTTTCCTGTCTGAAATACTATCTTTTGACAGCAGTCCACAACTTGATAAAATCCCCCCCCGGTAAGTGATGTTACCTTCAGCATATTATTCTTTCTTCTTATCTTCAATCTATCCTTAATCTTCAAATAACAGTTTTCACTCTTTCTACTTCCATCTACCAATGGTTTCAAGTGATGTACTGACAAGGTGTGAAAGCAAAGGCAATTTGTCCATTCATAGGGTATCAATATGTGGCATTTAATCCACAAGAACCAGTGAATGGAAAAAATTGAAGTTTGGATCTAAAAGAACAGAAAGGAAAAGATGGCATTATTTGTCCTTATGTGTCCTAAGTACCTGTTAATGAAATTATGATGTCTAGATTAAACTGTATTGTTAGAGACAGTAACTGTAGGAAGGTGTAAGAATGTTATTCCAGCATACTAAAGCTTATCAGTAAGTGTTTTAACAAAAACTCTACATTTTGGTCCATTAAAATGCCACTGTATATTATCACTGAGGGGCAAAATTTCATCTGTTCAGATGACAGAGATATTTTACAATGAGTTTTATAATTTTTGTAGATTAATATGAAATGTATTGAAAGCTCATCCTAGGAAGATGTGTCAAAATATTGAGCTAACTGCTAGAGCAGAGAATGACATTCTAACACATGAAACACATTTTACCATTGGACTAGACTCTAAGCAAGGTCTGGACTCAGCAGGCTTTAATCCCTTCAGGCAACAACAAAAAAAAAATCTGAGAAATAGCTCAAAACATATGTCCTACAAACAGGTTTTCTGTAATGTCTGTCTTTGAGGAACCCTGGGATCAAAATGTGATTAACTAGTTAAGATTCACAATAAAATCACTTGTTGGCAGCAAAGTCATGCACAGCTTCGTATTAAAGTTATAAACAACTGTTCTGGGCAAGGAGGAATGAGCAGTACTGGGTTAGGCATCAGGAGGTCTTTCATGCCACCCAGAAACCCAGGCTGTGGACTCCAGCCTGTTCTGGGGTAGAAAGTATTAGTATGTTGAAGCCAAAAGCAGAAGGTTTATCAGTGGAATTAAGATTCTGTGCATGTGGCAATCAAGGAAAGTACAACTCAAACACTTCAAGATTATTATTTTTAATTACTAATTGCTCCTCTCATCTAAAATCAGATATGCCACGCTGTTGCTTTGGAAGTGCAGCTGCTCCCACAGAGCAAAGTCTAGGGATCTGGTAAAGGGCTGCACAGGTGCTGTGAACTCTTTGATGGAGAAGGCTTCTGCTTCTGAAACTTTCATAAGCTTTATCACCAGTCACAGAGGCACATTAGTTGGTCTCCAGCAATGACCATCTAATCTCTGACAGAGTGGAGAGATGCTGCTGGTTCCCAGGTCAGCAGCTGACCAATGCTAGGGCAGAGGCTGGCGGCTCCATGTGGAGAGTGAGATCTTGCATCAGTCATAGGCCACAGGGGACCAGTTCTTCACCTATTCCCCAAGCTATGCATAACTGTATATTCCTCTTTTTTTTCCCATTTGTTTTTGTTTTCTTTTTTTTTTTTTGTTTTGTAAATGAAAAATGTTTTCTCTTAAAGCTAGGCTTTATCTTTAAAATATACTTTGTGTGAAAAATATGTCAACATCACTGGAATTGCCTATTTGGTGACAATTCTCTCCCCTGCCATGTTTTAATCAAGAAGTTTAGACAAACATAAAGAGAATGTGTTATTCATCATAACCCTCTTTATTTTATCAGCAAAACATGCTGTTATTCATGTGGCTTTGGGATTTTGCTGGTGTTGGGAAATTGAAATCTTCAAGAATAATTTAAGAAAAATGTTGTGAAAGAAGTCAGCGGAATATGAAACTGTAAAATGAACCCCATGAGACAAGAAACAACAGCAATATATCAATAATATTGACAGATTTTCAGCCACCCTGTGGTTGGTATGAGTCTAGAGAGGCTGTGGTTCCTGATGCATCACCATATATATTCTAGTTTAGTTTCTGCATCTACAGTCCTGTGGTCTCTGGCTGAAGAAATTAAACCTAGATCATCAGGAAATGGTCACTGTTGGCCTTAAAATCTATGGATTGTAGTTACTAAATGACTCTGAAAAATGTTATAATACTGCTTAGAATATATAGCATTTTCCATGTTAATATTCTACTCTAAGCATTAATTATCCTTTCTCAGAGCTGTGATAGCTGGATACCTTTTATTCCCAGTTTATGGGGATGGAAATAGAAATGACCAGAGTGAGGTGAGTTGCTCAAGCCCAGCTAGAGAAGGCAGCAGCAGAGTCATAGTTACAATTAAATTGTTTGCTACTCTATATACAGATCTCTTCAGATTTTTCTCCTAAGAATCTAAGAAACTCCCCAGGAGTCTAAGGACTTCCAGAAGTCTCAAAGAGATCTTAACTGGACCTGGAGTTGCCAGAAGATCTTTATAAAAGCCAGTTAATGAGTTTTACCTGTGATTCCCATTCAGTGGAAGGGTAAATTAAACTACATTAGATCTGAGCAGGTGTAGCCTTTGCCCACAGAGATTTTTCTCTCCTCTATGGTTTGATATTTTCCACACAAAATATATGCCTTAATTAGGTGCATATATGTAGCAGGCTATGGGGTGTTGGGGGTGGAATGGAGGAAGCCATATCCAGGAGCATGTGGTCTCTTTGTCTCTGCTGCAGAGGACCTTGGATAGCCTTAGACATCATTATTCCTTGGGCTGGACAAATTCCAGGACAAAGAGTTTTTCCCAGTGAAATTTTCTGCTACTATTCTGAAAACTTCTCAGGCATGGTCTTTTGCTGATTAACGTAGACTTTTTATCACATCTGCACATTGCATCCAAATGCAGTGTTTTACAAGCAGCAAAACTCATAACAAAGCAGAATCAACAAATACAGTGCAATGCCCTTTGGCGATTCAAGCATTCTGTTAAAATTAGGATCTGATTATAGCTGTGGAAACCTGTTTTCCTGAATCCTAACAAACACATTTTGCTCTACATGAAAGTTTTTCTAAGCTGTGGCCAATGCTGTCTCTGAGCAATCCATAGTTTTCAACATATTCTTTCCCTTTTCCTGCACTGACATATACTTCTAAAAATCTTATTTTCTACTTTAAAACTCCCCCTGAAACAACAAAACCCAAATAAGCAAAAGCAGCCAAGAATATGACAAGCATAAGGAATTGGGACATTTTCAATGCATTGTCAAAGGCAGAGAGTTTTCTCATGATGTGTCGGTTCTGACAAGGTTTTATAACAAAGGCTGAAAAAAGTGAGCTGTCTAGTTCAGCAGATATGGAATTCACTGATCCAGGGCTTGGGAGATACAGTTTCAAGTTTTTGTTTGATTCTAAGTGGCCTTGAATGATAAAGCTTACCCTGAGCTAGTCTGGGAGGAAATGTAGAGTTTTTCTACCCCTTGTTACTGTGCTGCTGACCAAGACACTTGAAAAATACAAGATGAGATCCCAATTTCATAGAATTATTTTCTTTTAAAAATTTGCCTGAGAGTTTTGATTTCTTTCCAGCCAGTCAGTATTTTGAGACCTGAAAACTGTCCATGAAGTGATTATTCACTAGTCAGCTTTAGCAAAACTCCACTAACAACCTAACTATCCAGCCGTGGTGGAGATTAATAATGGAATAGAAAGCAAGAACAACTTTCACAGATTGATTAATTGGCACTGAAAGCTTCAGGACTTCCAGTGTAGCAAAATAAGAGCCTCTTTCTGAGGTACATTCTGGGCTCTAGTATGATAATCCCAACAAATAAAACTGTAAGTGCTTCACAGCTCTCCTAAGCCTGGAGACTGTTGGTCTCTCTGTTAGGTTTAGGGCTAGAGCTGACCCTAGATATTGGCAAAAGGCTTAGTGTGGCAGGCTGTGTAGGGCACTGGACCTTTCCTCTGGATCAGCCAGAGTGATGGGATTTCCAAGAACACATGGACCATGTATTTGCAGACCTTCTGGCACTGCTGCTCTGAGCAATGGGTCCATCTGAGCATTGAGATGCAACAGCTACTGCTTCTGCAGCTTTCCCCTTGGGTGGCATCAGAAGGACTGCAAGGTTTACTGCCAAGACCTTGGCCCAGTCATCATCTCTATTCATTCTGGCATGCCCAACATGAGTCTTTCCTCTCTTTTCCATTCTCTATCTTCTCTGAAGCCCTGGATTAGCAGAGAGTGAGTAGGAGATGCTGGGGGAGGAAAAGCTTCTTGCAGTGCTGGAGATGGCTCAGACCAGTGCCTGCAGGTCCTGTGTGGGTGTTGTGCATTGGAAGAAGCAGAGGGGCCCCACCCAACCTGAAGAGTTCCCACACACCTCACAGGCTTTATGTTGCTATCACCCACTTCCCCATCACTGGTGAACTTCACAGACCAACTTTCCCTCAAACTTTTCCATCCTGGTTTTGGCTCTCCCGCTCCAGGGTCCCACTGATCCCTCAGCCACATTTCCTCCTGAAAGCCCTTTGCTCACTTTCCCCAGAAGAAGGCTCCCCCACAGTCCCAACACAGACGTATTTTAGATATTGGGAAGAAATCTTTATCTTTGAACTGGCTGCATGCAGCACCACCTCCACACGCAGGAAGCCCTGAGCTAAATCTGACCACTGATCAGACCTGCCCTGCTTGGGGGGACAGAGGACCACTACACCCAGGCTGGGTTCTGCTGTCATCTTTGTCCCCCAGCATGAGCACACTTCACCTCTGCCACCAGCCATGATGTGGTGATGTGGTTAAGTGATGGAGAGAATTAATCAGAGGGAACTGTCCCGTGCCTGTGTTTTCCCTACCAAGCTAACTTGAGTGAAAGCAGCCACACTGCAACAGCATTTCAGCAGCCTGGGAGGATTGAGTTAGAAAATAGGGCAATTACATATAAAACCAATGCCTGCTATCAGTTGTGAGCAGGGACACAAGCTCCTTGACAGATCAGCTTCTAGTTAACTATAGAAAGTGGTTGTATTTCCTCTGTGTTTACTTTAGTAAATTGAGGCTCTGTCAGTGGCACAAGCATGAAGGGGCCGCCACTTCCACAGAGCTTGATCTCAGGGGAGTCTGACAAAGGGTGCTGTGCTCCCACCTGAACCCAAGCCTTTTGAATACATTCCAGTCCAGCTTTAATGAAGTGAAAGGGCAGATCCCTAGTCCCTGAAGTAATCCGACAGACTCATGCTGTATCTGCAGTTTTTGCAGCATCCTTTACATGACAAAGCAATCTGGGATGACCACAATAATTCATCCAGTACTAGGTTATTTCTCCCGAGGCAGTATTCAGCACTACATCCTACAGTGTTGCATGATTTTTTTTTCCTTTGGTGTTACTTCTGGGCATGGATATCTATGATAATTTTGTTCTGAGATCCCCCAAGGTATTGTTCTGCTCAGTCATATGAAAAATAGGAAAATAATGCACCTTCATCCTAGTTCCACAGATGGGCCATTCATCAGCATAAAATCAACTTTACAACCTAGGAGGAAGGTGCTCCATGCACTGAATAGCTACGAATTTCCAAGATGCTTTCCCAAGCTGCAGCAGGCCAGCAGCTATGACAGAGAGATGTGATACCTGGGAGCAGTTGTCCAATGGAAAAAAATAATAATGTCCAAGCTCAAAGGATGACCTATGGTTACCTTTGATGTTTGTAACAGGGAAGCATATCGATCTGTTAGAACCTGAATTTTCTTGCAGTTAAAGATATCTAATTTTTTTTTCAGATCATTGAGTTACCTACATGGTTCTTCTTGCAATTCTTTTCCCCTTTATCATCTACTCATAAGAACAGAATTTGTCAATTTAAACAAAAGATGGGATTGGCAAAAGGAAGGCAAAGATTTCTTTCCTTTGCACATCCAGAAGTGTTCACCAAACCCAATGGTTTTGGGAGTGATTCTAGCCCAGTTGCTTCCATAAATACCCTCACTGTACAAGAGTCTCCTGACAGTTGTAGGAGACAGATGGGCTGCTTAGACAGCCTCAGTTTGAATCTGTCACTCTCCAGCCAGTCTGCTCAGGCTATGACTTTCAGGGATCTGATCTGGGGATCATATAGTGATACAATTCTGGATCAGCCCCATCTGAATACGGTGCTGAGTTACTGGGGTGAGCATGGCAGCCCTGGATTTGGGGGTTGAGAGTATTTTTTATGAGGATGGAATAGAAAATCCAGCAGTCAATCACAGACAGGGAAAGCACAGGTTTTCACAGTGAATCCACACTTGAAGTAGAGAGCACAAACTTGTTTTCCTGTGTACTCTTCAGCTCTCCAGCTCTCTGAAAACTGCAGTGCACACCTCCTCATCACGTCACCTACCAAGGCAATGATCTGGCTCACGTGCTTGCTAGTGGATCCTACTTAGATGAGAGCTCTGTCAAATGTGTGTGCATGAGAGCTTCAGCACAGCTGTAGGTTAATAGACAAGCAGGAAGAAGACCCCATGTGGAGCAGATGCAATGGTGTGTTTCAGACCTAAAGGGAGCGTGGGATAAAACAGGAGCTGGGTTATCAAGGAGTCAATGGCACAAGGCAGTTCAGCATGTTAGCAAGAGATAGAAAAGCAGCCCAGGGGAGAAGAACTGAGACAAGCCCTGGGGCAGATTCTGTTTGTCTCTTTGGCGATTTATGTAGTGAAAAAGAGAGAGCACATCTGTAGAAAAAAAGATGGACAGTGAGGTAAAACTCTGCTAGGGAAGGAGGAATGGGGAAGCAGGGCGTTTTTTAGCTCAATTTTTCAAGCAATTCATTTTGCTTTACAAGGGGCTTAAAAAAAAAAGCCAATGAGTCAAGAAGCATTAAATTAGCTAGGACGGTGCTTTAGCAAATCAAGGGCTTGATTATTCTGTAGTTTGACCTAGATTCCAGAGAAAGCCTAAAATACGCAACAAATACTTCAGGACTAGCTATCCCCAGGGCTCCACCTCATGAGCATGTGTGCTCTAATGGGAAATATCAACCCCCTCAGAACTTTCAGGAAAGCTACGTTAACCTGGTGCTGTGGTATTGCCCTTGAGACATGTCAGAAATTCAGGCATGTCTTGCTCAGCTGTACACAAAGGGAGAAGTTCCAGGCTCCCTGACCTACAGTAGTTATTGAAGCAGGGGCAGAAGCTGAGTATGTGAAGGAGCAATAAGAGTCGTGAGAACATCAGGAACATACTGCCTTTTTGCCATATAGTTGTGCTAGAATCTTGAAGTTGACCTTGGAAAATGATGAAAAAAGTCTTGGGAAGGAGACTGACTGGAGACAATGAGCCAGGACAAACCCATAAAACCTCTCACAACTGTCTGAGACCCTTCTGGCATTTCCCTTCTGGCCTCCTATTCCTGCAATGCCACTGACCCTGGCTGGTCTCCTCTCCTGCTATCACCAACTCCTGCAGCTCTCCTCTCAGCCTCCTCTCCTACTCTCCCAGATTGCACCTTTTTCCAAAGCTTCAACTTCACTTGGTTCCCTCTGTAAGTTTTTCCAATCTCTGGACTTACAGGCACCAGAAAAGAGTTAGAAAACCCCTCCATGCTCAGAGCAGCCCTGCTTCAGCTGGATCTTGTCCCTCTTTTAGAGCTGCCTAAGGAGGTATCAACAAAGTCAGCTTATCTCTGATTCAAGGAGGACATCTGTGCAAATCAAAGTGAGATTTTATCTCTTTGTCCCTAATCTCTTTCCTTCCTGCATGAACCTGGCATGGGTGTGGACTCCCTGGACCTCTTCTGCATTGCAGCTGTTCACATGAACCACAGGAAGGGCAGAATTTTACATATGCTACTATCTTGGTACTCTGCTCTATCTGGTAAGAAGTAAACCAGGTTTCAAATGCATGCTAGCTTACCTCCTCCCTTACCAGAACAAAGCTCATAAGAAGGAAATGTGAGGCCTCCCTGAGGGTGCTGGAAAGACAGTGGATAATAGGAAATTTTTGGAAGGAGATTTGAGAAGTGGATTTTACTCACTTCTTATATTGATAAAGGCTTATCATATTCCTTCTCAAAACCAGAAACCACATGGCGAGACACCGTTTCTAAATGTTAATGCATCTTTAGAGAATAATCAGTAACGTTTGATGGCTGTGCTAGCTCTGGGAGAGGCTTCTTTGTTGTTTAAGAAATGAAACAGCATTCATCTGGAGTTTCTTGTCATTACTGGATGAAAGAAAGGTTATTTCTTTAGGGAAAAAAAAAGAAGATCTGAATGATAAACATTATAAAATACTTATCTTTCCAGATGTCTCTGGGATAATGTGAGCTAAAAGGAAATGCTTATCTCACAGAAGGACAGCTTTTGGCAGCATGGCTTTCTACACAGTGGTAAATTATTTTAAGAGCACAGGACAGAGGTAGAGAGATCTTTTTAAAAGAGTGAATTACAAACCAGGTGTAGCCCTATGAACCACCATGTAACCTTGGCTAAGCCATCACAGCCCTTTCAACCTCAGCTTCTGCATCAGGACAATAATTGGTGTAATGACCAATAAGAAAAGTATTTTTGTGATTAGCTACAAGTTTACTGCGTACTGTATATGTCAGATATTGTGTGATTATATATTTAAAAACACAGCTTCCTGTATATATTGTTAGCTAAAGAAGCATTCCCTCATTAGCTGGGAGATTTATGTGCTCTTTGAAGCAATCTGTGAGTCTAGCAGGGTTCACCTCCAGGGCTGGGTTCTCCTGCATATCAATGGGAAGCACTGGGTGTCAGCTGCCCAAAGCACCTGCTTCCTCATGCATGAAAGAATAGAATCCAGCCTGGTCAGCCTTTGGTTGTTCTTGAGAATGGAGCATAATTAAAAAATAATTACAGATTTTGGTGCTTCCACTTGTGATGTCAAGAAAGGACTGTCCCAGGCAGACTTCCTTCTGGAAAATATGAGGGCCTTGAATCAAGCATAAAGATTTTTTAGCTATCTCTTGATACATCCATGAAGCAGGAGGCCAAAAATAACCATTAGTTTTTGATATTTGCAAGCATTCTCTCTTTTTATTTTTAATTTTGTTTTTAAGATGATGTTATGCCTTCTCATTTTGTTACCTTATCAGGAAATTGTCTATTTTCTTTTTGCCTTTTAAGCATTTAGTTCCTTTACTTCATTTTATAAACCCGGCTGATAGAATGTACAAACCATGTTAAGCAACAAAACACATTTCCTTCTGGAATAGGTGTGTTCTGTTTTCTTGCCCCAGCATGCTGTTGTTTCAAACATGAAAAAAAGACTCCAGCCTGGGCAGTGTAATACCTAATCATTAATAAATAACTTACACAAATAAGAATTCAGAAAGGAGTGAAACTACCGTCTGATGGATTTGTCTGTGAGGAAGTGAGGTTGTTGTGTGACCTTGGATGATTAATTTAACATTTCCGTGCCTATGCTACCTCCTCCATCCATTCTTCTGTCTTGCCTGCCTCACATTCAAGGTAGCTGGAGCCAGGACTATTTCTCATGTGTGTGTTTGGCAGCCAGCACTATGGGTTTTGCAGCACTGTAAAATGCACATATGAGAAGAAATACCTAAGGGCAGAGATAAGAGTGTACCTTTTGTGGATCATGGGGTGACAGATGCATGATAACAAGCCACAGACCTCTGGAGTCCTCTGTTCCTTGTTGGGGGCATTGCCTGTGGCTAGGCAGGAGCAAAGCTGGTGCATTGGGAATGCAATAAGGACATGCCTCTTCCATGGCTGGGCAATGACAGGGACATGCATGTTTGGGGGAGAGATGAGGCGAGAGTGCTGGGTTATGTGGTGGAGCTGGGATGTGTCTTCATGGACAAGCTCTACAGGTCTATTGGTGGCACAGATTGACTCAAGATCCAATTTGTTTATCTCATTTGCAGGATCACTTCTAGAGGAGGAATTCCTGGAAAAACATGATTTTGCTTAAATGCCTCGGGTATGGATCTAGGGACCCCAAGGCTGACCTGTTGAACTCCAGCTAGGCCATCTGCCATGCAGTGATCATGTATTTGATTTGACATAGGTAGGATGGCCTGGGAGGGATCCTTTCCATGAGGGTCTTGATAGAATTTACTGCAAGTACAGGTAGTATTTGGAGAGTCTGACCATCAATTAGCACTGCAGATGTTCTGTATCATATCATATCATATCACATCTATCATATCATACCATCTCATCGCTCTACTTCAGCAGCCGCAGCCTGGACAAGCACTGGTTTAATGTAAATGCAGCCCTTCAACATCTGTGTGAACCCTGTGAAGAGTGTATGCATCTCCAGCTAGAGTCCTGATCCTCTGGTCCAGCCTATGGCCATGGCTTCAAGGATCTCTTTGATCATGAGGATGCTTTCCAAGGCATTTACTTACTGTTAGTGTTGCATCTCCTAGCAGGAAATGCAGGCAACTGGGAATGTATTTCTGGGCAGAGACACTGAGCCTCAGAGCAGAGCCTTGCCCAGTTCTGATTTTCCCTGCACACTCTGGTTCCTCCAGCACATGGGACCAAGCACTGGTTGTACAGACAAATGCACAGCCCCCCCCCCCCCCCCCCCCATAAAACTTGCAGTGTTTTTGCTTTCAAAGGAAATGCTTTCTGCCAGCAAACAGAGAGAAAGAAGGACTGATCTTTAAAAAAAGTAAAAGAAAAAAAAAGACAAGACCCATGCAAAAAAGAGAGGGAAGATGTTTTGTCCTTACAGTCAGTTGTGATTTCGTAGGGGGAGTTGAGGCGCGCATCTCCGCAGGGTGAAGTGCTCACGTACAGATGGAACAGGATGTTCTCCCGCAGCCTGTAGCCTCCTTCTTTTAATCGCACAAAGATTGATCGCTCCCAGTCTTCTCGCCGTTTGCTATGATCACAAAAGAGGTTCCAGGTCATTTGTTACATGCCAAATCAGAAACATTTCTGTGCTCTCTCTCTCTCTCTGTTTTTTTCCCTCTACTTGTTTGTTTGTTTTTACTAGCACCTGGCATCATATATTTTGCCTAGTGACACAAGAGTAAAACAATAAACTTCTCCAAGTGAAAAAATATGTGAAGGGGGTCAAAACTTCCAGAGTGCTTTTGGCTTGCTTACCTAGAATATATTCAAATGATAGAACATGGATTTTTGAAGGATAACTCTCCTTCTCACATGTGTGGGATGCATAAACATATTGATTTTTAAGTGGTTCTGGTGCATGAAAAAAGGAAAAGTTCTCTTAGGCTTTCATTTGAACACATCAGCTCTGCTCATCACAATGCCTAGGCACATGTTTAAATCCCGTTAACATCAATAACCGCAGCTGAGATGTGCATTCATATTTTCCACTGAAAAGGGCCTCTAATAAAGCACGCATATTTTACCACCACTGCCAGCCCTTCCTACCTCCCAGGTGTTGCTCTTTTCCTGCATTCAATGAGAGCCACCTACAAGTGCTCCACCTAGGCCAGCAGTGTCCTCTTGGTCACTCTGCATTTTTGGAAATCAGAAGCCATCCCTGAGAAGTGAGGACAAAACCTGAGTGGGCTTTTCTCAGCTATATAGAAAAAGATACTTATTAAGCTGAAGCTTTCATCTTTGCAGTGGTTCAGCAGCTAGATGGGGATGCAGTGAATATATTCCATTAGCAACTGCTGCCTGGGAGGCCAAACCCTCCCAGTCCTGCCGTTTGCAGCGATAGCACAGCATTAAGGCTTTGCTGCTCTGCGGCTCCTCCGATGGGTTACATTTGGGAAGACATGGGTGATTTCTCTGACAGACAGCTGCCTCTAATATGTACATTTGGGCAATGGTCATGACTGTCATTTTGAAGGTGAAAATGTGATTAGTGAAATTATGATGAGAGTCCTTTCCTTCTGATGGCCTGGTCGTTCCCTCAAGAATGCAAGACTTTCTTTATAGGAATATCTCTGAACAGAACAGCACCTGCAAGCAATGATTTTCCTAGGATGCTATTAATAAGCCGGAATCCTACCCATTTAATTCACTATAAGACAGCCCATTAAACAAGGCAATTTCTTATGGTTTCTCTTCCTCCTGTTAGTGCAAACAGGGGTGCTTTCTACTCAGCCTTTGAGCGAGTCCTTAGCTTTAATCCAAGCTGCCTCTGCCTGTTTTCTCCTGGTGCAGCCTCTGTGCTATTGAAGCTGTTTGGCTGTCACTCTTCCATGGTTTGAGTGTTTTGTCATTTTTTGATGCCAGGATGCGTTTGCTGTCAGGAGGAATTTACAGGCACATTAGCTCGCCTGTCAGGGACAGGGATCCACAGCGGCTGCCGAGCTGGGGCTGCCACATGCAGCTCCTTCATTTTCTGCTGGCTGTGGTGGAATTTCCCAACTGCATTAATTATATTATTGCCCTGATACGAGCCTCTGAAAGAATAAAATATCTGTAAGTCCTGCTGCTTGGACTTCAGAGCAATTGCAGGTAGTTTTAAATAATTCACTGCAAAATCAGCTGGGAGAATACAAAGCTGTGCAGTCCAAGTGCCTGCTATTATTACGCTAAACCTCACCAGAGATGGGGAGGGTGGGGAGTGGAAAGCTTGCAGTACTTAGAGACAGTTGCTATGTAGGGTTGGAGCAGTCATGCTTTGGGCTGCATTTCAGGAGTTCACAGTGATCAGCTCTCATCCTGTTTTCACTGGTTATTGTTTTTCACTTATTAACCTTGCTCTCTTACCTCTCCCAGAGTATCAAGAAGGGTCTGCAGCCAGTGTGGCTGACAGGTAGGGTGATAGACAGCTGCTCTAAAAATAGATAGTAGGGCTGGAGGACTCTTTCCTGCAGGAGGCTGAGATTCTTTGTACCACATATGGTCCTGACCTGCCTTCGGGATAGTTTTCTGGGAGCTGAACTCAAACATGAGATTCATTCCTTTACTGTGGTTGAATAGGTTTAATAACAAAACTCTGAGAGTACTGTTGTAGAAGAGTTTGAACTGCAATGCCATCTGCCATGGCCTAGCACAGATTCTTGCACATGGGATGACTAGGGTGTTTCAAAGCCCAGGAGGACCCAGGGATCTTGTAAAAATGGTCCAGGTGAAGCTTGAGGTGCACTTCTGCAAAGTCACTTCTATTTCAGCACCAGTGCACTTCTGCCTTCCCTCTGTGATACTTGTTTAGAGCTGTGAGGGAGAAGATGACTTTGCAATAGTGGTTCTTTGCAACATCCTTTTTGCAGCCATTCATAACTGCACAAAGCAATGGAGAAAGATGCCCACAGTGAGCCCACAGATCCCACTCATTCAGGGGGTAGCATTCAAGTGTCATTTCTGCATGTTGGCAGTGACTAGAAGAGGAAAATTTGTCCCTAAACCTTTGCCTGTTATGAATTCCTGTGGGAGAGTTAGGATTTGAGGCTGATTCAAGAGAAACATTTAAAAATGTGTAAAATTCTAATCTTGTGCTAAAGTCCATTATTTAGTATAACACATCTGTGTTTTGAGCTGACTTCAAGAAGATAAGCATATACTTATGGTTTAATTTATATATATGAAACATTTTGGTGAAACAAGATCTAAGAAGCAGAGGAAATGTTTTTAGTATATAAATGTATGTATGGGAAGTTTGTAGTACTACATACTACAACACAGCATCCCAGAGAAACGAATAGCAGGCTTAAAAGGAAGGAGGCATGTCCATAAAGAAATAGTAGATGTATAACAAACAGCTGGTTTTCCTGGGGAAAAAACCCTTTAACTCTACTGAATTAAGACTATTCCTTGATTTTTAGGTATAAAATAAACAGTGGTTTGCATCTGACTTGCTGTGTTTACCTTCTGGTAAAATTATCCCTCCATTACCTGTACGATCATTACAGCAGCAAGCCTACTACAGTGCTGATTTATTTTAAGAATAGTCTTAATTTTATTTTTCTTTAAAAAAGAAGAGTTGGATTTTCTTTTCTTCTCTATCAGCCAGTTGGAATAAATACCACTAAAATCAATGTGAATTTTTCCTGCCTTCATGGCAAGAGAATCAGACTGTGTTATTTGTGTGCTTTTTGATGGTGATTTTTAGAAAAACTTTCTCAAAAGGTCTTTCTTGTCCTTCTTTTGTACATCAGAAAATTTACGTCTTACTTCTCATCTGTTTCGTGAAAGTCTTGAGAACTGGAGGATTATGGTTGTCATAAAAATGAAATCTGGGAGGGCTAAGGGTTTTAATCAGAGGAGTTAGAAGCTGTCAGGTTTTAGTTGTGCTTTTAGCTTTTATTTAACTCAAACTCTATACAATGAACTGTTGAAAGTTTCCTTTTGAAGTTTTTGTCACTCGTGCTTCTTAGAGAGGATAAAATTTCCATTCTGGAACTCTTTCCCAAGAAAAGTAAGAAAACTCACACCTCTAATATTTAGCAATAAGAAGAGAAGGAGGAAAAAGTAATTTGCATATTGCTGCAACCTAGGCTTGTAGATGGAGTTGTTCTGCTGCTTAAATATGTGAGGAAGTTGCCCTATTCTCTCTTTACAGAAATAAAAAAAAAATTTGTCCCAGAACATGTCAATTCATCTCACCCACAACAGATACTTGAACAGATCTGTTGATTTCCACTTCAGAGATGCCCATCTCTCTCCACTGGTGACAAAAGGAGCCTTGGGGATCTCGGTCACACTTGATTGCCAAGAAGTAGATTCAATTCAGTGAATTCGTGTCTCCTGGCCATTAGTTTTATATCCTGGTCTTTGCTTTCTCCAATCTGCTTGTCCCTGATCTTGGAAGCCTTCATGCTACATTCAGCCAAATGTTTTGCTTTCACTGAGATCAGTGATAGTATTTTTAAATTCTAGAAAAGAGGTTCCTTTTCAAAGACAGCATAATATAAAAAAAATAATTCTTGCACTGGAAACTCCTGAAGCTTGAAATCCAGGTGCAGAGACCACTTTAAGCAGGTAGGCTTGGTGAAGGACATTAGGTGGAAAACAGGAAATACTCTCCACAGAACAAACATTCCTGCTCCATGGTCAGCAGTAGAAAATTTAAGCTGTTTAAGTCAAGAATGATGCTTTCATTCTCTTTTTGGGTTAGGGAGCCATCTTTTTTTTGTCCTATTTCATATGTGACTTTGCACAACAGGTTCCTAACCTGGGAGAAGACTTTAATTTGGGCTAGCTTAATGCAAACACATTTCAATGCAGAAGCTACATTTGTGTTACGCCCAAACCTGAAATGGTGTGCAGAGAGTCCCAGCAGAGCTGAGTTAATGTGTCTGTCCCAAAAAATCTGTCCTTTTAGCTATGCAGCAGCACCATGTGTTTACCCTGGCAGTGGGAGATGTCTCTCTTTTTCTAGAGAAAAAGGGTAAATGTGACTTCGATGTGCAGAAAATGCATTTTTTATTTAATTTTGAACTCCCCCATTTTCTCACCATATGACAAAGCTCTCAATGACGGCAGACTGCATGTAGCAATAAATATTAGAATTGAAGAATATATCGTAGCACACAGTTTTGTTTCCCCATGGACTTTAGGGAAGTGAAATCTGATTTGACAATATCTCCAGCTCTGTCTTTCAAAGATGCTTAGCCTTCACAATTTTGGTTTAGATTTTTATTGTGTGAGCTGGTGTGTGCATCGGTGTGCCTGGTCTTGGCTCAACAAGGAGTGATTTGAAGTTATTGAGAACAGAGCTTGTGCTGCAATGTGGATTCTCTTAAAAAAGACTGTTAACATTGATCCAAATAAAATAATAATATGACTGAACATGTTAGGTAGGTGGATCAATACAATAGTTTAAGATACAGTGTTAGTATTTGTTTCCCAAGAGACCACAGCACAAAGCAAGTGCTAGGGCTGCTACGCTGCTGAAAACATAATAATTTAATGTAAACTTGAAAGCAATTCAGAATGAAATAGAGAAAAATATTGTTTTTGATTAAACCCTTCAATTCTCTTGTCCCCCTTTGTTAGACAAACCCATGCACTCAATATACTCTTGCTTTCCACTCCAGCCTGAAATGAAAATAACCCTTATTCCTATTATTGTTGCTTTGGTGCAACAGTATCATAGATGCTTACAAGAATACACAATCCTACTAATATTAATGCTTGTATATGTAACTTGATGCAAAACCTTCTGAAATCAAAGGAAGTTTTTTGCACTGAGGTTAATGGCTTTCTAGAAAAGTAACACAAATATGAACACTAGAATGGAAGGCAGAAGAATGACTTTAGATAAGAGGTTTTTGTTTGCTTTCTTTCCTTGCTTCCTTCATTCCTTGGTTCCTTCCATATAACAAATGCTGCTTCAGCTTCACTTCTGCTCAGTTTCTATAAGATCAGAGGACAATTCAGACTGGTAAGGACTCTAGGTCTCTAGCCCAACCTCCTTTGCAAAGTAGTTTGACAGGTCGCTCAAGGCTTTATCCACTCAGGTTTTGAAAACGTCAAAAACAGGAGTGAGACTGCACAATGCTGTTGAGTAAACTGTCCCACTGCTTGTCTATTCCCATGGGGAAAATTAATCCTTGTACTCACACTGGGCTTCTATTGTTTCAGTGTGTGCCAGCCTCTTGCCTGTCACCTTCCCACAGCGCACCTTGGTAAAGATGTAAGCTCCATTGTGATGCTGACATATCTTCTGCTGGGTCTGCCACCCCACCTCCAGCTTGACCAGGTCCAAATCCATCGACCCTTCCATGCAGCCCAAGTGCTCTGGCTCCTGAGCATCTGGATGGCCCCTGCTGAGCCTGTCTAAGAAGGTTGATGTCTTTCCTGTATTGAGGGACCTAAAACTGCACAGTGTTGTTAAGGTAGTCTAATGAGTGCTGATTACATCCCTTGACTGACTGTTCATACTTCACAGGATCTCAATGCCTCTCTCTGCTGCCGGGCACACTACATCTGATGTCCAGCTTACTATGAATCCTGTCTCTTTTCAGCAGAGCTGCTCCCCATCTTGTAATGTTGCAGGTCATTCTTTCCTCCTTGATGTGCAATTTTGCATTTGTCCTTGTTGAGTTTTCTGCCAAAGTTCCTACTGGTCCAGTTCTCCAGATTGCCTGGATGACAGACCACCCCATAAGCATATTGTTTGGTCCCTCTCACATTTTGGTGCCCTCTGCAAAGCTTAAAACCAAGCATTACATGGCCTTTTTCGGATTATTGATAGGTACCAATACAGACTTCTGTGGTACCCCACTCGTTACCGTCTTCTAGGCGGTGTATGACCCATTAACCATCTAAATGGTAACAAGGTGGATTTGGCTGAAGGCAGGAACAATAATTCCGTTGTAATGAGTCTACATGCTATAACGTTTTAAAACATCATAAAGAAAGAGTGAGTGATAGCATCTTGCACTTCAGCACAAAGTTTACTGTGCTGTTAACACTCACTGATTCTCTAGTGAGTCAATGAAGGCATTAATGATCAATAAATCACTTCCTTGGGATCTTTCAGCAGCAGCAAGGAAGATGGGAAAATGGCTGCAGTGAACAAAATGACCCCCTTCAAGTCTTTGTCCAGTGAATGATGCTAATAAGCCTGCACGTAAAGATTTGTACAGAATCATCAGGCTTCATAAAGCTGTACTTTATGAGTCATATCTAATCGCTACTGAAAGAAAATCAGCTGAAGTAAAGGAGCTTATGACCCAACACTTTAGACTATCTAACTCTCATTTTTTTGCTGTGAAGTGTATTGGTCCTTCATCAGCTAAAGACTCAGAAATGACGACATAGAAACAAATAGTTCAATTGTCTGGAGGATGGATCTGTGCCACTGAAGGCCATATAACAGTCCCCAAGAATCAACAGAATTCAATTACCTTAAGTGTAGCTCTAGCTGTGAGTAGAGGAAGTGAACAAATGCCCTTCTTGCCAAAATTTCTGCATGGCAGTCATTGACCGCAAGGCCTTGGTCGTTAATGTATTCCCCATTTATACATTTGGTACCCGATGACAGCACAATAACCTGAGCTTGCCTGATGTCCAGACCTGTAGGAGGGAAAACAAAAGGGTTGTGAAGTTTCCAGGGGTGAGTATGGTATCATGATTATTAAAGTTCTCACAGCCCACACTTTGATGTGGCAGCCAGACAGTCCTAATAGGATGCTTGTTAAGGTGATGATATGGCCTTTGGAATATGCAGGAATCTCACATCTCTCTGTTATTAGAATAATAAGGGCTCTATTTCAGTTTTGTTGCTAATTCCAAGATAAAAGCTCACCATGAAGTTTGCTTGTTAAATCAATAACTACATCATAGGAGAGCATATGCTGTAGGGAGGTAATAAAGATCTCCTGCAGTGCTGATAAATGGCCAGGTTTTTATGAGCTGTTGAAGACAGTTTCTGGTGGGAACACATACTCCCTGTAATGTTAGGTTTCACTGCTGTTGCACTATATGTAGTAAATAAAATGCAAGTAACATTTCTGGAGCTTTAAAAAATGCCAAGACAAAAAAGCAGATCTTTCAGTCCAATTTCCTTTTAGTTCCTCCAAGAGCAGCTACACTGGTGGTTTTATCACCATGGTCTCGGGGATGGAGCATTTGTCATTAAGATCAGTTTTGTTCCTCTGTTGTCTCTAGAGACAGTGGTGATGGCAATTGCAAGACATAGCTTTCTTGGTCCAGATGGACTCTTTGTAGGATTAAATCCTAATTTCTTTGGAGTCAGTGGCAAAATGCTAACAGATATCAATTAGACCCAGGTTTCACTCTAAAATGTGGCTGATTCAGCCCTGTGGACAATTTTAAAGTAGAGTTAAGAATGAACTGAGTCCAAACTGAAATTATCTTCAAAAAACGCATCTCAGGATTCATCATTCTGAATACTAAAGAACAAAGTAGCAGCTCTTGGGAAAAAGAACTTTTCTGGCTGATGGGTGCATCCCTTTGATGTGACAAAATAGCCTAAGACTGTCGTGCTGTGTTTGACATAATGGGTGTGTATAGCCAAACACATGTGCAGGACAGCACAGCAAGTCAGACTGTTGGTGTTGGCATGGTTGTGCCTGTGTAGTGTCACCTGAGATGCCCCTGGTACTCTGCCTAATATCTGGTTGCTGTCTGGTGAAGTCCAGGAGCCTGCAAGCTCCCTGTGCATCCCATATGGAAATTCAGAAAGAGACTTGGTGGAAACACATGCCTATGTTTAAGCAATTGAATCAAGACCTCTAAGAGTGACAAGTCAGTGATAAAGACAGGCCTGAGGCTGCAAATACCCATGAGGAAATGGAAACAAAACATCCTCACCATGGGCCATGGTAAGGCTGTTTCTATGATGTTACTTTAATTTTAGAAATGTTTTAGGAATTATTTTACAGAATGGCAACATTATTTTTTCTCATGATGAAGCCTATCGAATTAGCAGAAAAACTGAAAAGCTGCAGAGACTTTTTGATTTGGCAGCACCATGGCTGGGTCCATGTTCTCTTGCAAAATCCATTGGTGCCACATAAGAAAAGAGCTGAATGGAGAAGGAAACTATATTTTAAACAAAAAGGGCTGGTGCTGCCAATGATTCCCCAGTTAGTAAACAGCACAGATCAACAGCACTTAATCTCCCCACAGCACTGGGACTAGTAGTGGATGACATGCTATGGCACTGTCGTCATGTTTAATGTATATAATTGCAAGAAATATCCAAAATTATTTCACACCTATATCAGTATGAAAACTACATCAATTTAGTAGTATTGTGGCATTGCAGCATTGTGACACTTGTAGGAGAGGTATAAGTACTGTGAAAACTTCAGTTAATCACACTAGACCCTCTGGTTGTGCTACTCTCATACAGAAGTTGTTATGAGTCCTAGTGACAAAGTACATATCCCTGTATGCCTGTGCTCAAAGTTTAATCTCTATTTGTTACTGTAAATGTGACCCTAAAAAAAGAGTAACTGGAAATCTTAAAACCCAAGAAGTGAAGATGGGGTCATATGGGGAAAATACAGAGGAGAAATGTAGTTACAAAGACTTTGTGTTTATTTGTTTTGTTACTAGGTAGAAGTTGATTTGGACAAATGACTCCTTCCCTACAAAGAAAAGTGTCTATACTCTGCACATTAAAATTGCTTTGCTTTAGGGTCACTGCTTTAATGAGAAAAATAATAGGTATCTTAGATCAATGCATGTCCATCTAGTTAACTGTGCATTTCACATGGACTAACATCAAAAATTTCATGAGACACTGCCTGACACAGAGGCATTTGAGTACCCCTCAGCATCTCAAAAAGCAGAGTATACTTTCCTGAACAGTATATAGTATTTTCCTTGTCTGGAAGGTCCACAAAAAGCATCAGCTATTTTTTTTTGTTCTATTTTATTTTTTACCAATGTAGACAGGGTCTTGTTTTCCTAAGCGCAGCAGGAATACACCAGGAGGCAATTCCCTTGTACAGAAACCTGTGAGCCTCTCTGTCTACCCCTGAGGACCTCTGTCAATATCCTTATCAGGGCAGTGAGACCAACTGCTTCCTTCTCCTTACGTTAGCATACCCCCAGTGTGCCTCCTCCTCTTTCCCTTCACCTCACAGTCAAAACATCAGGCTCTGCAAATACAGAGCAAACCATCTGGGAAAGCCCTCCTGCTCTTCTGCTCTCTGGGATCTATACCTTCTTCACTCCTCCCAATCAGTCCAGTACACAGTGCCACGCCTTTTATTATTTCATACATTTTATCCATAAATAAAATTAACTCTTTTTGTCTTCTCATATGAGGGTAATTTGATGAATGCACTCAGAATTTTCTGCAAGATCTGGACTTATTCACAACTGAAACAGAAAGGCACCCAGCACCTATTTGATGCAGCAATAATATTAAACCTTCTAATGTGTTTGCACCCGCACAGCAATATCCAGTGTGCTTGGGGTGTTAATTTTTGAGTGAATTAACTCCATATGTTAGCTTTCAGAGATATGGTGCCCCAGCAGGTAGTTGTGTGTGGACACAGCCTGGGGTGTCTGCCAGTCCTGGCAAGGTGCAGGTGTTTGCAGAACATCACTTAGAGGTTGCCTGGGGCTGGTGGCAATGGTTTCCAAGATTTTGCAGAACCAGTCCGAGTGTTAAACATTAAAAATCTCCATGTATTTTCCATTTGCAATGTCAGAAAAGAATCCATGTTCCTCTATGCTCCGAAATACCCATGAGTTATGTCTCACTACTATGGCACTCAGAAACACAGGTGTACATGACTTATGCATTAGCTCTGAAATATTTACACCTCACTGGGGAGCCAAATGGGGAAAGTGATCTGTGACCAACATAGCACCATTCAAAGCTGCCTGAGAGGGCACCCAGCATGGTGAGGAATACTTCCAGCAACCTGACAGTTGCCCGACATGTTCAGGAGCATATATACTAACAGATTGTCCTCTTGCATGCCTTGTTTGGTTCATACACAGAGCTGAAGGTTTATCCCCTGTGAAATGCTTGATATTATTTCCAGTGAACATAGGCGGAATTTTTCTCTGAGAATAAGACACGTGATGCCTAGCTGATGAAGGCAAATTTTAGCATTGACTAATCACATTGGCATTTTAGGCAGCATTTCCAACTCTGGAGCCTTGATATTTGCTTCAGTGATTCAGAATTAATAGGCACTTCTGTACATTTGTCTATTTTGCATTAAACCCAGTAATTACTAACTCTTGTTATTAATGTTTACTTCCTATTTTATTTTGCCTGCAGAATACTTCAATTTCTCGAGTCGTTTCTATTTACAAAAGTAAAGCTGCCTCCTAAACATTGATTGATTTAAGCTCAGACATAGAGCAGATCTAGACCATGCACATCATCATGTCATGCCCAGGAAAGCTAAGTGGGAAAATCCTACACTAGCAGTAGCTGGCACCACCAGCCACAGGGCACCTTCCCCATCTGGGGTTGTACAGCAGGGTATGACCCTAAACAAAGATTGCTCTTTGCAAGACCTGTGTTCTTACTGAAGGAAGTCAATTTCAGAAGAAAGATCCAGGGATCTAGCTGCGTTCAGGTTATTTGACAAACAAGGAGAAATGGGCTGCATTATTATGACCTTAACTTCTGACCCACTGATTGTCAGAGTTCATGAGGCATTTCCTACCCTGGCTGCCTTCTGCAAAGTAATGTTTGAGGAGACATTAGGTTAAAAGTAACTAGTGAACGATTTATAACAGGCACCTGCATTAGGTTTCTATTATTTGCCTAAAGACTTCTAATAGTTTTCAATTTGAAAAGGAAATGGAGCAGGGGAAAGGAAACTGGGGAGCTGTGTCAGCAGAGTGGCTAACACCCTGTTGTCAAGGACAGCTGAGAAAGAAGGAAGGGAATTCACCACATTTTATCTTCACACATTCTGCCAATTAATTGGTTGCATTATAGAATAAAAATATATCTATAAATGACACATTGCCTTTCATCACAGATTCAGCCTAATGATCTGGTGAGGTAATGAGTCCTTCTGGTGCTCTGATGCAAGCTGAGCCCATCCTTGGGTCTAGAGACAGGGTCTCCTCTCACAGCCAGGCAGGGGGCACATTGAACCCCCTAATCTTCATTTTTTGTGGTAGTGCAGACTTTCACGTCATAGTTGAGCTGCTGAAAAGAAACTGGGATTTATTTTAAGCCATTTTTGGTCTGCTGACACAGTGGTGAGGTTCATTTCAGCTATTCTGGATAACTAGAGTTTGCATGAGCTAATTGCTATAGACTCTCTTTATAGTCAAAGGAGAGGAACTTTCCTAAGAGGTGATTCATCTGTCCTAGTTTAGCTACTTGCTTTTGGACAGTCTGCATTACACCTCAGTTTTGCCAGCTTCTCTTCATGAACCCTGAAGACCTCCAGACAGCCAGGAGAAGTACAGCATTCTACACTGCAGACAGACGGTTTTACTAAGATTTCTCTAATTGCATGTAATGAAATACCAGTTAAAACTCCCCAAATCATTAGAGGGCAAGCAGAACAATCTACAGCCTTTAAAACCTTTTATTCTTGTGCTTAAATGTTTTGAGGTATTTTTTTCAGCTTTTTCCCCCCCCAACAATTAAGGATGTTAATATGGATGGTCATATTGCCTTGAGCTGAGCTATTCCACAGAGAAAGCAAACGGTGTTGTCTTTCCTATATGATCTCCGAAAACGTGAGTCCTGCAGCTCTTTGCAGAAGAAATGAGTCAGAAAGATGCTGACAGAAGTGACAGTAAGAAAAAAAAAAGGAAAGTTTTGATCAGCAGATAAGTTAGATATGGAGAACTGGCTGATGTCTTATGGACTATAGTTATGAGCTGGGCTTTTAGGCCAGTCATGGCCATAAGCACAAAATGTCTACACTCATCTTCTTGGAGATACATCTCCACCAGTAAGATGAGTGAATTTTGGCTAGTCAAGTCAATGTTCCCACTGATTTTAATAGTGTTACCCTCACTTCTAGTGTGCTATGATCATTAAGACCTTCCATAATATAGAATTTGTAGCCCTTTATATTTATGTGTTGGAAAAGGAAAATCAACCCCTCCAGGTGATCGCAAGAGGTGTTGACTGTTACACTCAATTAGAAAACTGAATCTCACTGGCTGTGTGTTGGAGAACTTCTGTGAAATTCAGTCAGATTAATTCACATTGAACAGAATGGACTTTACAAATGCTGACACCAGAATACAACTGGGCTCATGCTTTGACTTCTCAGTGGCTGGCACAGCATGTAAAGAAACACCAGTCAGTGTGCAAGCAACTATTGCACTGCATGTTTTGAACCCTGTTAGTGGGGGGTGAAATCTGTCTATTTTTTTTAACATGACACCATGAATAAAACTCCCTGCTAGAAATATATTAATTTTAAATTAGGAAAAATAATCACAAAATTCAGGTTTGATTAATTAAAAAACCCCACCTCTTTCACTGGTTAGGAGACAACTTATAAAAAATCCTATGTGGTAAAAAGGAAAGCCAGAAATAAGGATAGTGTAACATCAGCCCTTGTGAATAATTCATGGAATACAATTTCATGTTATTTTAAATGGTGCTGCTTCTTTCTCTGATAAGCAATAATTTTATGCTCTTTCTTTACCTTTTAAAATAAATCAGTCAAAAGGATTGCCTATTGTTATCTGCAAAAAAGGTGTATTTGGAATAATTTTCAAGGCAGCTTAATTGAACTCTGATCACAGAGAAGTTTTGGGTTTTTTTAATACGCTCTCCTCACAGCTGTATAAGTTTAGGTTTCCATTTCAGGTTTGTTTAGGGAAGGAAAATTTCTTGATGTTACATAGCACTGACAAGTCCTGCATTATTTTCTCTTATCTTCTTCCCTAGCAGCTCTACCACATCCTTAGAATGGCTTTAATTTTGTAATAAAAGGTAGGACATGAAAGGGCAATGATGCTGGAAAAGCTACCTGCAGGGACCTGCCATGGGCTTAGTCCTGTACCCCACTGTCCCAAGGTAGGTCCCTGAGTCTGTGCAGAGCCCTGTGGGGACTGCACTGCTGGGCTGTGGACTGCTGCTTGTCACTCTGGGAGTGGGAAATATCCCATAGAAAATACTTCTGCAAAAGAGGTGAAGAGCTCTTCTCATCTTTTCCCTCAAAAATATCAGGAAAAGCCTTCACTTTCTCTGGAAGTTGAAACCATTGTCCCTATATGTTAATGTTCACGAGGGGATAGGTCTATGGTTAGAAGTGAGGGATATGTTTACCCATGTTCATTAGTCTATTTGCCCTGCAACTCGGTGGTGCATCTACAGCCCCCTCTATTCCGAGGTTTCAAGGGGAGTGAAATCAAGATGTATGTGCAAGGAGGGAGCTGAGAATTGAGGGACTGTGTGTGGCACAATCTACCTTGTCCTTCAGTTTCAATGTAGAATATGAACTCCTGACACAGGGAGCTCTGCTGTCCCTAGCGCTGCATGGAGAACAAAACCAAACTCATGACTACAGAAAGAATGAATGTAGCCATAAGAGAAGAATTGTGTACAGGAGGCATGATTAACAGCATGCATATATCTATTAAATATATGCTTTTATCTGTAAGCCATAAAACCCGCTGCAGTTCAGTTTTTTCTATTTTCTGCTTGTATCAGTGGTGATGATTGTGATAATTTCAGGGATGAACAGGAGCCTGGGACTTCAGTGAGCACCCCGTCTGCATCCCCTAGCTTGCAACTGGCTGTCCTGAAGAACAGCCCCAAAGTAGATGGAAGTAGTTAATGTGAAGAGGCTGACTAAAATCTGGGAAGAAAGAAGTATGTTAAGGGCTTATGAAAGGTAATAGACGTCTGAACAAAAGCCAAACCAGCTAGCAAATAATAAGAATAAAGAAGTGGCTGGCAGTGAGGTTACAGACATTTGGAGGTATCAAAGGAACATGGTCTTTGAAATGTTGGAGTTGCACAGGGAGTTTTTCTCCTGACATCAAACTGGGTTGTGTGGAGCTGAACATATTGTATTTCTGTGGAAAGTGAGGGTTTAAAGGGAGCATCTGAGAGCCTCATATTTTCTTCCCTTATTAATGCCTTGAGTAATCCTGCCTTTGACTGCACTGCCTAGGGAAGCCTTTTCTTTGCAGGACTCTTCATTTTCATCAATGAAGGAGCAGAGACAAGAGTCACAGTCCTATCTGCCCTGATCTCTGACCCCTCTGTGCTGGAAGCAAGAGCCAGGGCATTGTCTGAGAGTGCCCATGGCTCTCCTTTCACACCCAGGCACATTAAATTTCTCCCCACAACCATGCCTGGGGGAGCTGGGGGCATGGGAGGGGGAGTTGGGAGGGTGGGTTTTGTTTGTAAACAAATTCCAAAATCAGCTCCTCTGGAAGAGAAATCCCTTTCTGACACAAGCACATTTTGTATT
Organism: Pithys albifrons albifrons; assembly: GCF_047495875.1. NCBI lineage: Eukaryota > Metazoa > Chordata > Aves > Passeriformes > Thamnophilidae > Pithys > Pithys albifrons. The sequence continues at coordinate 11,631,838 of NC_092464.1, forward strand.
GTTTGATCACATCATGGGTGCCTGAAAAAGGATTCTTGCACTAATCCATTTTGCAACATACTACTATACAGGTCCTTGCATTAAACCTCATTCAAAAGTTGGATTCCTGAGTTCAGAAAAGAATGGCAAGGAGATTGCCAAAGTGGATGTGAAAAAGAAAACAGAGGCAAAACTGCTGAGGACTGCAGAGAAGAGTGAAAAACATGAAGGAGTAAAAAAATTAAATATGCAAACTATGAACATGATGTGTTTCTGAGTATCTGACAGGTGTAAACCTCAAGAAGAGAGGTGGGTACTAAATTTAGAGCAGTACAACTGAGGTCCTGAGATGACATCAAATAAAAGTCAGGCTGAATAACTGGTGAAAATTATTAGCAATGAGATCCATTAGGCTAGAAGGGTCTCCCAAGGTAGTGTTGAAAGCCCCACTGCTAATTGATTCATTTAAATCTAGACTGGAAAAGCACTTGGGAACACACCACAGGGAACAATCTTGTGCTTGCAGGGAAATGGACTGGATGACTTAGTGGTCTTTCCCAGTTCTAATTTCTATGGTCCATTTCTTTCCTTCCCTCAGTGGATGGAAAGGATGAAATCCCATCAGCTTTGCTTCTGAGGAGTGTGGAAGAAGACAGTGCTGTACTTGCAAGCGCCAGTGCCCTTTGCCTTCCCTTCCTTTCCTCAGTATGGGCTTTGGAAATCCACAGTGGGAGGAGGGACAGTCAGGCCAAGCCCCTGCATGCTTCATCCTGATACCAAATCCTGGAGGATTTTTTTTTTTCAACCTAAATTGTTAGTGGCGAAATCAAGTTATTTGATTGTCCTTTCCTTCCATGTGAATTTGAATACTAATTTTCTCCTCAGAAAGAGAGTAATGTACGGGCTTACAAGTAATTCTCAATTTTAAAACAGAAAGAGAATTGCACTTTTCCTGCTAGGTCCTGACTGCAGATATCTGTGTTTCTCTAATAAATGTCGTGCCACTTATATGTGAGCATTAAGTAAATTGACTGTCTTATACACTAGTAAGATCTTTATTTGCAGGAAGAAAGGATAAAATTCTAAATGTGGATTTTGGCAGATATGTGCAGGAGGGACTTACTCTTAATTATATGCGTGGGGTTTTTTGAGTTTTGGTTTTACTTTTTTTTTTTTTTAATTGTAAGTGTACTTGCATTTGAAAAAGTCTTCCCATGTGTTTTACTAGGTCAGTAAAGTGAAAGCAATGGTTGCTGTCACCAACCTTTTATTTACGAAAGAAACGTCGATTTTTAAGATGAGATGCGCTCTTGTTATTGAGACTGGGACAACTTCCAGTCTGTCTTATCACAGACCAAAATGAAAGTCTGACCTTGCCAGCTCCTTGCTTGACACACTTAGGAAACAGAAGTGCCTATTTTTAATTTCCATGTTTTATGCTAATTATTATAGCCATCCTGTGGCCAATGCAATTATATGTGACACAGAGCCAAGGCCTACTCTGCATCTGCATCCAGATTTTGAGAAGTGTCATATCAATCAAAAAAATACTTAAAACATCAAGAATGGGAAGCTAAGGCCAGAGAGAGTAAATGGTCAGGCATAAAAAGCTCAGTGTCTGAGAAGAGATGGCTGCTCTGAGATGGGAACCAGAGTAACCAGTGGGCACAGCAGGGAAGAGGCTCAAAAGGCACCAGTAAGATGTGCTGGAGACACCTACATATTCTTCAGCTGGTAGAAAATGAGAGACTCAATTCCCTTCCTATTTGGGTCATTTTCCTGTGGAGGTGCCTAAAACTGCTGATATGAGATGGGTGTTTTCACCTCTTCTTTCTAAATCTATGCTACCAAGCAGCTAAGAGGACAGAATTAGGTTGGCCAACAATAACAAGGAGGGGCTGTGTGATGTACTGGTTGGGGTGTTCACCTCCAAAATTGAATATGATTCTGTACTTACTGCCAGCTGGTGCATGCATTTCTGGCTTTTTTTTGTGCAAAATATATAATCTGACCAGAAGAGAGGACCCTGAAGCTATTTTTCTATCACTCTGTGGAAGACTACAGAGCAGTATACCATCTCATATTTTTTGTTTCTATCTTCAACTAATTTCTGTTCCTTAGCATGGATTTAACAGAAAAGATGAAGAAACACTCAGTGTTGCACTTGCAGGGGGAGAACTTGTAGTGGCATGTCTAAACCCACGTTTTAATAGAAGTGATGAGCCTGGTGCAGCCAGAGTTTTAACTGCAAAATTTCAAACGTCTTTTGAGCTGGAAATTAGAAACATAAGTCTGTTGAGCTGCAGGAATGCCTAGTATGCCCATTAGAGGTCCACATTACAAAATCCAGGACCGGAGTTGCAGCTGTGGAAAAGGGATAGTCTTATGGAGTTCAAAATTATTAAGAGAGAATCTGAAGATTACTTGCTTAGGGTTTATAACCAGAGGAAAACAGATTTCTGAGATATGTGATTGCTAACTACCTATCTATTTACCTATTTTAAAATATTTTGAGAAAACCTGTCATCTAGTGGTGATTTGTCAGCCTTGGCACATATAAAGAGTCAAAAATGTTTCCAAGAATATCAGATGACTTTGAGCCATGCCCTTTTGAATATCAGGCAGCAGAAGGTGAAGAGACCTTACGAGATTTTCAAAAGGATGTCAGCAGTTTGGGCACCCAATTTTGATTTCAGAAGTTTCGACTCCCATTGAAACACTGAATCTCTCTGGGAGCAGGCTTTTAGCATCTATCTAACTATGCAAATGGGACATGAGAACCTAAATTATTCCTGTGACTCTCCTCTTGAAGGGATTTGGTCTGGACACTAATCCGTAGATCATTCACAGTTTGTCTAACTGTTTTGGCTCCTTGGGTGCAGCATGTCATGGAGCAGACTGATACTGTGGAGACCTGAATGCTCTACCATATTTTACTACTTTGAAACTTTCCTATTTATACTAAAGATCAGAAATAAATTGGAAATCAGTATTCCTGATTGCACTTAGATGTCAGGCTTTATGAGGCTTAGTGTGAGTGTAAAGATCCACGGAGACGTATTGTCAACTTTAGTTTTTTCTGTTATTCTACTTAGCAATCATTAAGATCCATTCCATGAGATACAGATGATAATTTCCTATCTTTTATCACAGCGTGAAATTGCTATTTAAGGCTCTTTTGTCCAGTTCATCTTTATTTTATACAAGATAACTGAGAAGACCTCCTAATTTGCTTTTAACATCAAAATGATTGTCAGCTTTAAAAAAAAAAATAGAAGAGAGAAAATTGAAGTGAGAAATCAACTTATAACCTTTTTCTGTGAATGCCACACTGCTATGAAAAGGACTGAACTTTCTTAATGCTTCATTTTTAACAGAGAGCATGACAAAAAATTCCTATCAGTATTTAAACTGCTAAGATTTGTCAAACACAAATGGGAAAATAGTGTTTAAATAGCAGTTTCATTTTGTCCTTAATGATTATGGTTTTTTTTTTTTTTGCAAAGAGGACCACAGCAATAATAGATCATGCATACACTCTGCACTGAGTGATAGGAATTCTTTACTGTGCCTTGTGATTTCAGGTAGAGTACAAATGTATGCCCATATCTGTTCAGAGCTCGCAAAGGCCAAGCTCTATCCTTGGTGTAAATAGTCTGAATGTCACCAGCCTCCAGATCTCAGCACTTGGTGCGTGGCTCACACCTCCCACCCCTCTCCACCCTGCCCTGGGACTTCCCAGCTCCTAGCTCTGGGGAACAGGCAGCGCTGTTCACACTCCCTCCTCAATGCTCTGTGCAGTAGGAAAGGCAGCTGCCCTGCCAGGTGACTCGTGGTGGGTCTATGCTCTTCACTGAACCCATCAAGTGCTACTTTCTGACCAGTGGCTCCTCAGCCTCCTGTCACCCCCTGGTCTGTGGGCATGCATTAAGGGCAAGCAAGCTCATATTTTATATCACAGGGCAACAAATGCAAAATATGACAAGGAAAGTTAACTCCTTGATTCATATGCCTGGATGCCTGTTCTGAGGTGATGGTTTGTGTTTGACTTGGTGACATCCAGACTGTCTTTTCCACAGGTGAACTGATGCTCTTAATTTACCATGTGGGAACCCATCATATCTTCAGAGAAATCAGGGGAACTACTGTGGATAGTCAGTGTGCAGTAAAACTTAGGTCCTCATATCAATATTATGCTACAATAACAAGTATATTTATTCTTCTGCTTGGAGATATTCTATGGATTGTAGCTTGCTGATTTTGGAAGATTTGAATGGACTGTCTTAATTGTTAAGCAATTTTTCCTAGAGTCAATCAAACAATTTTTGATAGGACAATCTTCTCTTAGTTTGTTTCAACAAAATTAGAATATGTTAGAGGTCTGGCAGTTTTCAAATACATTATAACTGAAGAACTATTAAATAATTTGCTTTAAATCTTCCATATTTTGAAACATTTAGTTCAAGATCTGTTATGTAGTATTTAAATTATTATTCTATATAATTTTTATGTTACGTCAGATAAGATCACATCAGCTGGTATCTAAAGTAATAATTTGCTACTGCCTAGGTAGAATTTTTCAAGATTATCTTGATGTCTACTAATCAAATATTTTGAAAACCTACATTCACAAAAATGCATGGAAATTTTAATTGTTATCACAATTCAGAACAAAGTATTTCTAAATGCATTGAACTGTCTGTTTTTCTGACTAGCAATTTATTACTGCAGAACTTTCAGTCAGTCAATTACATAATTTTCCACATTTTTTTCTTTCTTATACATTGGAATTTGCCGTGGGTGCTACAGCATAAGGCAATTACACTGCCCAAATGCAACTCTCTTTGGTTTCCCTGGAAAAAAATGTTAGCGTTCAGAAAAAGAAAACCAATCTAGCACACTTCTGTTTCATCTGTAGAGATTTTGCATCATCTTAACAGCTGTTATCACAGAATCACATTGTGCTTTTTACCACCTTTGCCCGAAAACTGTACAAGCACAGATAAATCTGCTTCTAGTCTGGATGACATAAAATTGAAAAGAGAGTAAAGACAAAAAGTAAATCAGTTTTTGTCTGTTATGTGTGTGTATGGTAACAAATGCAATGAGACACTACCAGATTTGGTTTTGTTGATGTCATTAGGAAATTGTTCGCAGAGGTCCGAGAGGGTTTCTGCCAAATTTTATATTAAAAACGCAGGGCATTGGTACTCATTTGAGTGTTTGATGTGGAAAACCTGTTTGTGCTCTTTTAAAAGAGTGTGTTGAGGCCATTGCTACTTGTGAGAATGATGGTGAAGAACAGACCACAAATCTACAACTTTAGTCCAGAAAATAATGCCACAAATGGCAAGTGATTCATCTTGCCAATGTTGGCTGATATTCTTGTGCTGAAAAGAATCCAAATCTTTCTGGAGAATGTACTAAGATAAGGCTGTTTCTAGCTTTGCATCGTCTGTGAATCACTTCATATCTGCAAGTTTCTTTTCTAGGCCCCACAAAACCAGTGAGATATTGACAAATTGGATGGCTGACAGATTGAACAAATCATGAAAGGGAATTCAGAATTGAAAAAGAAGCCCCGAGGGAAACGATTTCTGAACATAAGTGAAATTATGTTTTGTCTTAATGCTGACTAAGATGAAACATGAAACACAAATTTGTAAAATCCTACTAAGGGCAAGAAAACAAACAGCATGAGGACACTTTCAACTTTTCTCTAAATAAGAGACACAGACAGCCCCAACTGCCCAACAAGGCTAACAAGTGCCCTTTCCTTCCCCTAGCACTGCAGTGCCCATGCTTTGTAGAATGGGATGAAATTCCTACAGGCATTTCTTACAATTCTTACACTGAGTATAAGAAAACTGAACTGAACACTGAGCTGGATACATCTCCTTTCCCCCCAAAAAATTGTGGTTAAGGAAACAATTCTTGGCTTGTGTAGCTTAGTTTCTCATAGAAAGTATATTTAAACATTCTTCCTTGTGCCTTTGCTTGGAAAGAGCTCCTCTAAACAAACTACAGCACATTGTTTAAATCTGATGAGTGTCACAGTCAAGAAATGTGACTGACAAGGCACCTGGTATGCTGGGTCTGGTGTACACCTCTCACATCCCAAGGTCAATCACAGTCTTATCTTTCTTCCTACTGAATATGACTGCTGTGCTGTAGGGGATTTATAAACCATGCTTTGTGCTTGTACAACACTGTGTCTATGCAGCACCTAAAATATGGAAGACTATTCCAGATCCAAAGCAGATTAAGAAAAAATGTTACAAATTTAGCTGAGGAGCAGTTTAGTTTCAACCGGAGGTCTAAAAGACTTTTAGGTCGACTTCTCAACTTCTAACGTTGGAGAGGATTACTTATTTTTTCACATCACAAAGAAGGAGAATAAGTTACTCAGCACAGAAATCTTTGCTGCATTTAGGCTCTGCAGTTGGAAAAGATGCATCAGAAAATCCTGTCACCATCCTGCTGTCTTGCCATATTTACAACTGTCCCTATTGAATCTAGCTAATGTAATTGTTGAAAGGAAGGAGTAAGACAAACCTAGATGAATTATACATGCCTTCCTCCTCTGAGCTTATCCTCTCATTTTTATACTCAATCCACTGCTCCATGTGTCAGAGTGAGAATGAAGTTTATGGAAGCATCTCCACTGCTGACATCCTCATACATACTGAGTGCCCCAACTGAGGTGTGCTCAAAAAAGGAAGAAAGATCACCTAAAACTGTTTCATGAAAGCACTAAAGATTCCCACATAGTATGTGTCAATCTGTTAAGTCTTAAGAGGAATGAATACCAAATTTTGGCCCTGCTGATAAGTATTTCCCATGACTAGAGCAGAGCAGAACTAAAATTATGCATGCTCTGGCTTTGTTTCTTTTGGTTAGAAAGGAAATGGACTGAGATTTGCTTCACTTGTCAGTCTAAAAAAAAGGTTCATGGTAGCCTTGTACAACAGAAACTTGGTGTTTCCAAACTTAGGAAAGCAATTATTAAATAATATCACTTTTACTGATAAAAAAATCCCCCTTCATCTAAAGGAAATGCAGAATCAGAGAGGTCTGCATTTTGTCCTGTAAACAAAGCAACGTATGGACGTATTTACAAATAAATCTTTAACTCTGTTGCCAATATTTTTTGTGTGAACTTACTTGAGGTGTAAATATTTAATGCTTCTTTTCACTGCATTACTATTTATTTTTCTGTGTGGGAGTAAAGTCATCCTTCAATATTGTGAACCAGGTAAATAATGTATTACTTAGTCATGAAAAATGCCAGAGGAAAATAAACGAGAGGACATCTTACCTTTGGTCATCACAATGCCTGCAAGAGTTTTGTGGCGTGCATGCATGGAAGTGAAATTTTCTGTCAGTTCCTGGAACTTCTGAGCAACCATTTGGTATACGGAGTCAGCGAAATCCTGAAAGACACAGTCAGAAAGAATTTTTTCACTTCTTTGGCTGAAGAACCTGGGAGTTTCTGCAGGTAGTCACCTGCTGTCAGTGGCTGAGAGGTCCCTTTTAGAGTTAGACACCACCTACCTGAGCAAAGATAAAATGAGTATGTCTCCTTTGACTACCTACATCATCCTCAGAAATGATCAAATTAACTGCACTAAAGCTAAGAGACCCATATTGACTAGGACTGGGCATAAAAGGAGAAGATTTCAAGGCTGACCTTTATTCAGTCTCTAAGACATTGGTCCAGGATCAGTTCACAGGAACTTAAAACACTTTATTATAGTGAGCTTAAAGAGGTGGACGTGTGTCCTAACAAATCATTTATTTCTGTGAACTCACTAAAAGTTTCCAGTAGCCCACTGACACCTGAGAGCCGAGGTCTGTTTTTTAGGTAAGGACCACCTATTTCTGCATTCAGGTGAGTTTTTAATGGCTCAGAGCTACTACCAAAGTAAAGTGATCAGCTCAGGAATTTGTCAGGGGAATACCATGGTCTGCTGCTGTCTTGACAGTCACTGGGAAGAAGGGAAAAGGAACTTCTGCTTACACATCCTACCAAAGCTGTTGCTTACAGTTCACAGGTGTGTAGTATTGCTAGGAACTGGTCTGCCATATCTCCTCCTGAGCACAGCAGCTTTGTTGAAAGGTCAGGTTTTCCCATGAACTGGGCACTAGAGACTGTGTAGTCTGTACCCTCAAATATGAATGAGTTCAATCACCAGGGACAGTCTCAGGGAGCTGGTTACTAAAGCAAAGCAGATTAAAAAGGTCTAAAAAGTGAATTCTGTGAACTGTATATGGATGAATGTGATCCTAAACCAGCTCTGGTGCTCCTGAGAACGTCACTACTTGGAATGATTCCCTGCCACAATGTTTCATATCTTTTCATTTACTTAATCTCTGCACTTTGTTTGGCACTGAGCCTCTCAAGCATACTTTAGAGATAAGTCAGTGGAATGCTCTTTGTGAGCATGAGTTGTTCTTAAAATGCTTTGCAAATCTGAAAAAAAAAAAGTAACATCCAAAGGACTTTTTTTTTCTTTAAGACATATGATTTCTTTCAGAGAACCAAGCTGTAACTACAAATCATTTTGGGAGCAGTTATTGGGAGCTGGAGCTTACTCTGGGATGCTGACAGAGAGACCTCCTGTCATCCCCAAATCTGGTTAGCCCCAGATGACACCTTTGTTTGGACAAGTGGCTTGACCAAGCAACAATTCCAGTTTTTATTATGGTGTTGGGATATGCTACCTGAGGGGATATTCTGGTAAAACAGGTCTCCTTGAATTCACCTGGTTTCTCTAAGAGGGTTCATGGCACACATGGAGGAGAGGTTGAGTCTGATACACAACTTCCCTCACTCTGGAATATCCACAGCCATGTGGAAAGCAGGAAATGTATTTAAGAAGATCATGTCAATTCTTTTCCTCCCCAAACCGCTAATGATGATGAAACTAAATTGGTGAAAACACAGTATTTTAAATTGGGATAACACACAGCTATTTTTCAGGGGAAAGCAGGTTGTAATTTACAAATATCAGCAACATTACTGTCATTAAGTGCCTCTGCAGGCTGTACACCATATGCTTCTACAGTTTGTTGTGGAAATTCAGCTTTATTTTAAAACACTATTATGGCAAATATAAAAAAATCAAATTAAATAAAACATAACAACATTTAGGCAACTCCATTTTGATAAAACTAGGAATATTTTTCTGTGTACATTCTTGTAACTGATTGCAATTTGCTTAGATTACATAGAGAATAGGATTTTTTTGACACAATAATTTTTCTTAGCTTTGCTAAATGTAGCTTTCCAAAGCATTGTTCTGGGAACAAACCATTTGCCCAAACCCCAGTCTAATATAACATGGAATAAAATATGCTGGCTTGTTTTGAAAGAAGAGAGGCGTATAAACACTTTCTGGGAGATTCATGCAAAATTCTACACTAGCACTAGATGAAAACTAAGAAAAATTATCAAGAACAGTTTGACAGTTCTTAAATGGAATTTCAGTGCATTTATACCTCTTCTAATCTAATTGTCCACAATCACTGTGTGAGCAAGGTATTTCTCATCCAGTGCTTCTGAAGGATGAATTTTGGGTCAATTCTCATTTGTCAAGCATCAAGGCACCCTTGTGATATAAATGCAATTATAGTTTCTTTACAGATGAATGAGTGAAGGCACTAAAAGGGTGAGGGACTGGTCCAAGGGAATAGCATGGAGCTGGGCACAGACAGGTGTTCTGATTTCCTGATGCTCTGGTTAAGTGCTCAGTGCTGGAACACTGCCTGTCTTTCATAATATGAAAGTTTGTTTCTCAGCTTGTTTTCCCTGCTGAAGAGTGACTTCATCCATAACAGAAAACTAAAGTGTATTTGCAGAACTGATATAACCAGGCCCCATATGGTGGACTGAAAATCCGATCAGCTTTATTTAGACCAGAAAGAAAGACAAGGGGGAAAAATGAGTATCTCAATAAAAATATCTGCACCATCATTTAAAAAAAGAATCAAATCATAAATTTCCTCTCCTGCAGTATTGCAGTCCAATCCATGCCTGCATTTCTAGCGTACCCTCCAAATCTGCATCCCAGGGCATTTTGCACTCATTAAGAGTTAATTAGCTGAGAGGCATATACAATTCCTAAAAGAATAATTTTAAAAATGCTAAACAGAACAAATAACTTTTAACTTTGGATTTAGAAATCCCCATAGTCATAGCTTTCTTTACTTCATTTGGCAGTAGGTTCCAAAGCCAGAGAGCAAAGAGACTCACTAAAGGCAAAATAACGACATGACTTCAGATAACATTTCAGGACGATAAGAAATTCAGCATTTGCTGATCTCAAGGAGTGACCTGGCACATTTAAGAACAGCAAATCCATTAAATATGAAGCCTCTTAGCTAAAATAAGTCAGGCGAACATTTTTTTGTCTTGAATCCATTGCCTAAAAGGAAGCCAGTGAAACTAAGAAAACCAAAGGAGTGACATACATGTAGGATGCTGGAAAAACAACCAGAAGCAGTGCCTAATCTAAGAGGTCATTTACAGGCTATCATATTGCCCTGAATTTCCAAATGGATATTCCAAAGAAAAATGGAAAAGGAAAAAGGAGCAGTTTATTTTTGCAGATGGAGAGAATTAAGAAGTCAAGAGATGCATGGCTCAGCCCTGAAGAGATTTGATACCCTGAAGATTGATCCTTGTAGTGCAGCATTAATTTCAGGACCTTGAATACTCTGGCCCTGGAAGCTGGCCTGGTGGCAGAGCTGGGTATGGTGTTAGGTTCCTTACCCATACTCACACATGTAGCACACTGCCTTCCCCTCTAGTGCACACCAGAGCAGCTATTTGGCTCGACCCAGTCCTGTGCAATGAAATCAGTGACAGCATTTCTGCCTGTTTAGAGCCTTTAGACTGGTTCTCAATGCTTCTGTGAAACCCAAACTGGTCACAAACATATCTAATGCACAGAGAACAGATATGGTGGAGATAAGAGCCAGTACATTTACTCCTTCTCAGTTTAGAACCACAGATTTCATTCCAGAGATTTTCTAGCTTTGCTTTTATACAACAATCTGAGGCTAGTAGTAGGTACATATCCAGATGGTCATTCCTGATGGGACATAAACTTAAAAATCCAACTATTTATGGCTATTGTGAACCTCACTGAATTTTCAGGATACAGGCTAGACTATCTTATCTGCTGCCAGAAATAACTTATAAACCGTATGCAAAAGGAATTATTCTTTTGTTCTATCAAAACAATCTTAGAGAAAAGTTGTGTTTGGTGATACCACAGTTTCTACTGCTAGATACGAGTGAAAATAAAAGTATCCATCTGGAGTAAATACAAGAACCAAATACATGTTGGCAGCTTTTGAACAGCTACCAGGTTGGTAGAAGAAAAAGGAATAATTTCTGAAGATGAGGGATAAAGAAGAGTAGCAACTTTCCTTGTGAAAGGGAAGTTCAATGCAATTAATACAGGTGCATGCAATTGTTCTGGTCACATAATGGCAGAGAAATCTCAGCTTGGGGCAGGGGGACAGAGGTGAAGAAATAAAAAGATACATTTAAAATTCTGAATTTTTTCCAGGATACATGGGAGAATAGATGCTCAAATGCTGCTTAAGTGCTGGACCTAGGAGGGACTTCTGCTTAGGGGTTTAAAACTCGTGGGAAAACTGTGATCTGGTAGAAATTGCCACTGAAGCCAGTGGAAGTATTCCTGACTCTAAGATGTTCCAGACAAGTCTCAAGTGGAAAGGATAGGAGGCTTAATCATGCCCATGCCCTGGGAAGGCAGAGTGAGCTCAGCCATGCTGGCTTTGGGAGTAAAAATCACAACTCTGGGGAAGACCTGACCTTCCAGGTGCTGAGTCATTTTCAAATCCCCTGCTTTGGTTTGCCTGCTGTCAAAATATTCCCTTTCACAGGTCCTCACATAAATTCTTCTGTACAAACAATATTTGTCTCAGAGACAATTTCATTGAGATCAAAACTTTGCTCAGTCTTGTGAACACAGTGAGTAATATGACTAAGGCAAAGAAGATTGCTGGACCCCCACCGAGGGGCAAATCCATGTCAGTTGCACTCAAGCTTGCACGTTGCCTAAATGCCTTCTGTCACTGGTGGAAGCGAGTTTCTTGTTCAGGCAGAGGAAAGAAAACATAATGCTAAACTGTTTGCTGTGAAAAAAGACTGAGAGATCCTGCAGTACTTAATGAGCGAAATTTTAACATGTACAAGGAGGCTGGAAAAATGAAAAATAGATGTCATTACTATTAAAACTGCACTGTGTTGTCTGAAGTATTCATCTATCTTTGATTACCATATCAAATTACTTCTGTTATTCACAAAGGAAAATCAAACTTTAGATCATACCCTTACAGAACTAGAAACTTTTAGTGATTTCTTGGCACTAATATTTCAAATGGTATAAATAATTAAATGTGTTCAAGTTTGCAATGGGAGTCTTCAGGGTAAAACTGACATTCAACAGGAATAGTAAGGTTATTAAAATCAATAGATTATAAAGGAGAAAGCCTTTAGTAAACATTTCCTATTGAAATCCTGTCTTAGGGTTTATAGGGTTGAAATATCAAAAAGGTTAGATTTGCATATGGATGGGAAGAAATATTCTACTACACAGCTATCACCATAGGCTCTGTTTCTCCTGTCTTCGTAGTACTTTATTTTCCAGGATCTCACTGACATTTGGGGGGTAAATGTTGAACACCATGAATGGGAATCAGGTTGAATTAAGTTCACAACTCTCTTCACAGACAAAAGCAGATGCACACCTAGTTCTTTTGGCTTTCTGAGGGGAAACATGTACTCATTGACAGCAGGAGTTTGTATTTTTTTCCTGCAGAGAACTCTGTCTACATGGGAGGGGAGGAAAACAATGCACAGAGATCAGTTCTGAAAGGCTACTCCTGGTCAGGGTGTGTAGCAAATCACTAAACAACACATTTTTTCCCAGGATTGTAAATAAGTTTGCTGTAGGTATTTGGAGATTCATTGCTAACTGATTGTACCCTCAAGTTAATTAATTAGTCAGGCTCTTCCCAGGTACTACATCAACTTCAAAATGCAGCCTTGAGAAAAGAAATAGCCAAGGGTCATGTGTTCACCTCCACCATTAGTCTTCTGGCATAAGTTCAGCACCAGGAGCTCCTCCAGCATGATGCAGAGGGCTGAAAAGGACCAAGAGGAATGGAACGGCAGGGTGACCTATGGAAGAAAGGAAGGAGGGCAGTGGTCCCAGGCAGTGGTCTGAAGGCTGGACTCGCTCCTTTCCCTGCTTCCTGGCAGCCTTGGTGTAAACCACTTGCTTTGCCATAAGTCCCACTCCTCCAGAAGTAAAAGGGGCAATTTTTACCTGTCTTTCAAAGAACTGAGGTGAGTGGCATTGTCAGTGATAAGACACTCCAAGCAGAGTCGTGCAGGTACTTCTGCAGCCAGACTGGAGGCTGCAGTCCACAGTCCATCATAACTCAGCCTTCCTTCAGCATGTACAGGCATTTGCAGAGTATTACTCAAAGAACAAGGCACTGCCAGGAAATTCATCATGGTGCTTTCCTTGAGATGTTCAGTAATTATTTCTCTCTGATCATAACTCCTACAGTATTGATCATTATGTCTGGTTTTGGCTTATCCCTCAGGGTCAGCATATATGGGCTTTGTTTTATCTTAGATGGATGTGGTTTTAATTCATCTGGCTATATGTTTCATTTTAGCTGACCATGCTCATATATCCTGTGTATATCCTGTTTCAAAGAGGTCTTCTCATTCATGCTTCTCAGAGGAGATGGAGAATGTGCTGCCCAGGCTGGATGTGGCAGCAGCTGGGTACAAATTTTCACACTGAGCTTCTAATGAAAACTCCAACAATGCACTTCTGACACTGAATATCCTCACAGTTTTCTTATCAAGATTGATGAGCAAGATCAACTGGTCCTATTGATTCAGTCAAAAGAATCACTTTCACAGCCCTCCCCCATCTGTTCAGAGTCCTATTACAAATGTTTTAGCTACATATGATGCTGAGCTACCTCAATGAATTACTTTTTAATGTGATCATCAAATGTCCTAAATTTGCTCTGCATTCATGAAAGCTCCTCAGTAGCTTAACTGACCTCGGCTGACTTGGCCAGCTTGTCCAGACTGTGCAATTGGCTCCTGGGCTCAGAACGATTATTTGCTGCCTACTTCCCTCTGCTCCCTCACCCTGGCTGGAGGCTGATTGCTCTGCTAATTTCCCAGACCCCACAAAACATATTTTCCTCCATGCAGTTGCTTCTATCATTAGTGATCATTTACTAAATATCAGCACTGTGCTGGCTGCTGTGTGAGGCAGACAGAACATAGTCCCTGTGTGGCAGACAGAATGAAAAAATGCCCCAGAAGACCCAAGAATGGGGGTCAGAATAGAAAATTCACTCTCTCTCATGCATTTGTCTTTTGGGTTTCACAGTAAACTTAGGGCTTTATGAAAATGAGAGTACTGCCTTTGCTGGAGTTTGGAGGATAGAGCAGGCATGGAGAAATGAAGATGAGACAAAGCTGGAATGGGAGGATTAATTAAGGTCCATCTTTAGTGAATCTTGGCATAAGATTTCTCAATTACTTTTCTAGGTTTTAGATTTGACCTTGTTTTAATAAATGTGAGGTCTGCTAAAACACATTTAATCAGATTCTGATGAATTGTTCATACACCAAACATATGCTCCAGCAATGCTTAAAGGCTGCAGTAGGCTTCTCACTTGTGATGTTTCTTGAGTGGCTAAATGCCAGCTGAAAGTCCTTCACTGCATCTGAAACTCTTTTCCTAGGAGCCACAAAAGTCTTCTGGTAAACTTTGTTGTAAATATTTTCAGTGAGATTTTCAGCCAATAACTGGCAAAGAGGTACTGTGTCAAAGTTCATAGAAATTTTCCTTAAAGTGTTGAATTTTTACATACAAATATCAAGTTTGACATGGGGGACACATCCCTCAACTTTTATTGGGGCATTTGGTGTGGGGAAGGGACAAATTTAGAAATCAATAGCTATGATGTAAATTTGGCTATGAAGAAAAGTTTCTGAATTTGTACCTATACAACTATGCGATCCTATAAATGAGATTAAACAATGTTAAATATCTCAAAAAATTTTAGCCACAGTAGGAATTAGAAAGATGAAAAACAAATTTATCCCACAAGCTCAGTGAAAAAAATTGGTCTGTTTTCTCAATATATCCTTTGACTACAGAGAATCAATCAAACAATATAATGTATCTTTTTATTTGTTTCAGAAGCCCCTGGAGTGGCTGAAAAAAAATAGAACACATAAAATAAGCATACTATTGAAAAAGGAAATGCTGTCAAATCCAAATGCCCCAGGTACTCCAAAAAGTATGGTTTTCTATTTAGTAGGAAAACGTTTTGTATGTAGGTTTAATTAGATTCTTTAAATTCACATTACTGTGCTAATGTTAGGATGCTAACATATGAGCCCCTCTATTTGAGGTTGATTTATTTCTCTCTGCATTCATCTTGCTCTAAAAAGACGCTACCAATAAGTACCATTTCAATGAATTTAGAGTAAACAAGCTTTTCCACCAACATGAACAGTTGTTCCCTAAAGGAGGCCATGCTAGGTTTCCAGCTTTGCTCCTGCATACAGCTCTGCATTTGATGCTCTGGTGATGAAGAATGTCCATACCAATTTTGCAGAATCATTCCTGAAGTCAATACTGCACCTGCTAACAAACACCAGAAAGGAGGGGTTGTTTGTTTGCCTTTTTTCTTTTCTTTTACTGATCGTTAATCCAAAAGCCTTCTTCCTACAGAGGCACACATAAGGTTGGCTGCAAGTGCTGAATAATTCAAAAAATGAAGTAGTGTTCACTTTGCAGCCTTGTGGCTGCTTTAGGACAAGCCTCAGGTGTCAAGCTGTTGTACACTACAGATATTAAATTAGCACCAATGGGTTTTCTTTAACTAGATAAAAGCTCTATAAAGCCACCAGTGTCTAGGAGCGGCTAACTCTGTAAAAAAGCTTTTATAGTCTCTATAAAAAACTAGATTTTAGCTTCATATTATGAGTCGTCTCTAATAAAATCAATCCTTTATCTGAGAAATGTCTTTTCAGTTTTCAGTTTCCTTGATTTATCTTTCTTAGGTGCATGAAAATGGATATCCTTTGGAAACTGATGGTGACAAACCTCTTGTCACATACAATTCTCTTGGCTGTTCGAGGTCCACTCTCTTCTCAAAGCCTAACTAGTTAGCAGCTCTTGGGTAAATGTTCAAAGCAGGGAGAGAACAGTGCTTGCTCAAATCCCTTGAGCATCACTTTGAAAATCTATGCCTGTGTGTTTATGGCTCTCATTAAGGGCCTGTGCTATTAAGCGTCTTTCCCATCACACATATGCTTTGTTAGATAAAGCAGGGTGCAGGCAGTGTCCAAAACAAATTTAATCTATTCTGAACTGCTGATCCCAGCAAGGCACGGCACGACTCAACTTTCTGAATCACAGCAGGGCAAGGCATATAATACATTGCTATACAGACATCGGAATTTTTCCTTTCTTGTTGTTAAAGATCTTGCTGTTATTTGCTGTAATGATTCTCAAAATCTGGCTGTAACCTTTCTCTTGGCTGAGGGGAGTGGTAAGGGAAACTACATGTCATGTTACCTCACCCTTCTCTGGGCTTCCTCTCAAATGTGTAGTTAGCAGGGATAGTTCCCATGATCTGCAGTGGCTTTGTGCTACGAGAGGCAGAGCCATGATTTCACCTGGATCCCAGTTTGTATATTTCTTTTACCAGCACACTTTATTTCAAGAAGGGTACCTCAAATATCTCTAAGGTGTCTGGCATTACACATCCGGGCTCCTTTGTACAGCCATGGGGTAAGGAAAAATCTCCGAAAATTCAGACAGAAATTTGAGAGAGAAAAGAGGAATACTACATACCCAGCTCTCAGAATATATCAAACTGTCTCACCAATCTGTGTTTTTAAGGTAATCGCTGGTTGTTAGCTCACTTGTTAAGCTGCACATAACCTAAAGGACACTCTAATAAATTACTTTCAGCCTGTTTCCCTCTCCTGCCTTGCTCACAGGCATCCTCAGCCAGGAGGAGCTGGCACACAAGCCCTTTGCTACTCTTTTCAGTCCACAAAACTGTCCTGCCAAAACCTGGGCAGGGGAGTTGTAGCACACAAGGGATACACAAAATTCTTGGACTCAAGAACTGGTGAATATGGACAGCAAGGTAAAACATTCTGCTTGGAGTTCCTGAAAATGATAAGAGCAAAGAAGTGAAGGATTTCAAGGCTGTCTGCCATTACACCTTTTTCTTCTTGTCTTTCCTCTTCCCTTCTCCTCCTGTTGTTATTTAATTATTTCTCCCTCCTCTTCTGTTAAGTAAATCTGTGCTTTGCCTCACAGAAGCATTGTTGAGGTGGTCTGGAAACGCAGACAAACTATTATACAAATTGAAGCCTGTCCAGTTTCTGATAACACCAAAACTAATTTATTTTTTGTTTATACTCCACTACCTTTGACAAAGCTTCCTCTAGAGATTTATATCTCTATCCTTATTGCCTTCCAACTGTTTGTCATTTTTTTTTTGTGTTTTCCAACTGACAAAAGAAAAAAATATCTGCCATCAACCTTGGAAGAGGTACTGAGTACAGAAGTTTTTTTTTTCAGACGTGATAAAATCTTGCCTACAACCATGTCCAACCTTTTCAGCAGAAAGTCCAGATGGCTTTGCAGCCTGTACAACAGACTTTATTCACTGATGCCTCTCTAAGTGTCAGCAGGGTGTTGTCTTCCAGAACTAGCAAATGTGCAATGAAAGGCAGCTCTGAGGGGAGAAATAAACACAAACAAAAAACCCCCCTCACTTTAATCCCCCTGCCTCCCCCAAAAAATCAAATTAATCTGAGAATTTCTACACACATCTGACTTAAAATTCCCCCTGGGTGGAAAAAGGCTTTGCAAACAACTTGAGGTGTAAGGGATGGGGTTGCAGTGCAGGTGGCTCCAGGGTGAGCAGTGATTTACGCACTTACTGCTGCTCTAGCTCGCCCTTGCCTGCATTGCAAATATTTCAACTACAGGATTAGGACCCTTTCTGAGTCTGTAAATAGGCTTCAAACTGCAGTACCTCATGATGTTGTTTTTGCTGTGGTTAAATTAGCACAAAAAAGCATTTATGAGCCTGACAGGAAGGCAGGGAAGGTGGTGAGTGAAGGCTCAGGGATCTGGGATGAGTTTCTGCCCCCCTACCTGGGTTCCCTGCAGCCTGATGATACCAGGCATGCCATCAGACACTGCCTCCATTCCCAGTATGTAAAATGGGAACATCTCGGGAAAGTCATACATCTGGCTTCTTTGATATAGGTGGGGGTCAAAGTACTGTTTTACGTTCATTTGTGGCCCAGCTCTGTCTTGCCCATCCATCCACTCTATGTAGCACCTACCTTTAGACCTAGGCAATATGGGAAAAACAGTTCTGCTATGGCTAGCACTGATCCTGTGGCCATGCCAAGCCCTGATAGCAGTTGGATCCTGCACTGGGCATCATAAGCATAGAGCGTGTCTGCCTGATCTACACCAGGTTCTCCTGTCTGTTCTTAGTACCACTTCTGAGTCCTCCAAGAGAATCAGGAAGAATAAAAAGATCTAACTAATATCAAACTCATGTAGCATTTAAACTATCACCTGTGTGATACTGGTGGCAATAGTTAACGCTGGAGCTACTTTATTGGTGTTCCTGATTCTGTCAGAACTGTGTAGCCTTGTGGTTATCAGCAATCTTTCTCCATGTCCCAACACAGGCATCCTCCAGGACCGGTCTACCTTGGCATCACTGCAACACAAATAATAAGTGATAGAAACAGTGGGGAAATTCTCAGAAGAAAAAAAAGAAAAAAGAAAAACAGTGCCAAAAAAAACCTGGTGCACAAAACCCTCTTCCAGCACATCTTCCATTTTGCTTCTCATTGACACGCTATTCTCGTTCTGAGCTGACAGCTGTGGTACAGCCTTTGTCAGGTAATTAATCTGGGTAGTTCATTTTCACAGGTGAGTAGCAGGTTGGCACAGTCTCCTCTAGCAGTTGTTTTTTGCGTTGTTTTTTTCCCCCTATTCAGCGCAGCATGGGTATCAAAACGTACATGTATCTGTGTATGAAAATGGCACAAAACACACTCTCAGACCTGGCCAGTCATTTCCTTCTTTCTCACATAACTCCTGTACTTTGCAGGGTGAGTGGAAAGAAAGCTCAGATAGGAATTTAAAAGCGTCAGACTTGTTGTCATTGATTACAACTGACAAAACATTAAAAATCCTGAGTTCCTTTGCCAAGCTCAAGCACCGCTAGTCTGACTCACACAACAACCTCTGTGTCTGTTTAGAAAGTAACTGATTAAAAATAAGAAAAAGAGACTATGAGAGACAGAAAGAAGAGCCATCATATCTATTGGCAGGGAAATGGGGGGTGATCTACTGCATTTTAACATTTGGTTAGTTGTGAATTAATGCAGTAATAATAATATTTTGCCCATACTGGAGTGACAGCTAAAATGAGCACATTCTCTTTTTTGCAATGCAGACAGTGCACTGCAAGGTCACTGAGCTGGGAAATGTGATTCTATGGGTTTGATGCCAAAGTGCCAAAGTATCCTTTCGCTTAAGCCATATGCCTTCTAGCCATCCCTGAGCTCCACAGAGCCACTTTCTTCTGTTTGATGGGTTTTTGCCACTTACACATTGTGCCCCAAAATACCTATCTTGACAAATGGTTGTGTAATACATGACTGGGCAACACAATTGTACCTCAGCATCTCTGTCCCCCACAGCCAACACAGGCTTTCTTCTTCCTTATATTCCTTCTCCCTTTAATATCTTCTTTCTTTTTATAATCCAGTATGTTCTTAAAACCTAACCTGCATATTAGGTGCATCTTAGTGTACTGCACCCCTCTGTTTCCATGGGCAATGGAGATGTGGTTCAATTCATATTGTCCTGTGAAAGGATGCAATTTATGTCAAACATTTTTAGCTCCTTGATTAGTAATACAAGCAATGTGGTGAAATGTAACATGTCTCTGTAGAGGATAAGAAGCTTTAGTCCCAAGAGTCAGAATACCCTGGAAAGTGGTGCAGTGGTCCCTACGCAGTTGTTTGTGCTCAGCAGGGCTTGTTAGGAGAGGTGGATTTAGGAAACTGAGCACTCTTCACCTTTTCTTGAACATTTGGGGTGGTTATTTCTAGGTTAACATGCCAGTAGCCACCCTCATTTCCAGTGGTCAGCCCACAAATTCATGCAAGACTCCTGAGTGATGGCCATATTTTGATCACCTCTTTCCATAAGAATATTTCTCCCCCTGACTGTATGAAGAGCCATGATCTTCTGGCTCAGCAACAGATTAAATTGGTTGTCTGTCCCTTCAGTTTGAGTGTTCTAGTAATAGCGAATAGGTACCAGTATTAAGAGATCAGAATAAAGTGATTTCCTTACATCAGAAAATGGAATAAAATCTCCTCACCTAAACCCCATTTAGCACTCCATTTATCACATTGCCATGCTTTTGTAGTGAAATGTTCAGGTCCTACTGAAATGTACTAGATAATACTTTCATTGCCAGTATTGGGAGTCCTGTCCACTTAACACTGTCCTTGGAACACAGTAAAAATATGTTTCAGCAGCTAATGAAATTATCACAGACCTTGTGACCTGAAAAACAAACAGAATAAGAAAGGCTTACCCTTGGTGGTTAAAATGATGTGGTGCAGCTGTGTTTTGTCACTCACTATATATATATATATAAAAATATATATGCATATGTCATGCCAAATTGTAGCTTGCCATTTTATATATATTAAGGTATTTAAGGAGGCTTTTTATAGATGACATTTTCATCACATCTCAGCAACTGTTTTGATAAAATCTATGCCATGTATCATGTATTTTATGGTTTCTTTAGCACATATGAGGTTTAACTGTTGGCAGACTAACACTTATCCGTTTCTAACAGAAATTTTACCAGTTTTTTCTCTATCCAAACTTTCACATCTCAGACTTTACTATTTGTATTTTGTCCATAATATTTTGTCCAGCTAGAACTAAAAAAAAAACCCCACAAATCAAACACTCATCAAAGAGGTACAAAGACATTTTTCAAGGCAAGGATGATGGCAAATCTCTCATGGTACAAACCTGGGAGACACTTGAGAGAAATTACTGTCATTTCAAAATGCATTGCCATACCACAGATAAGGACAAAACCTGAGCATACCTGTTTTTTGTTTTGTGTTTTTTTTTTTTTTTTAAGTATCAGACTTGTATAAGTAGATGGTTGGAGGCCATTCTCATTGCAGGCCAAAACTAGATGTAAGGTTGTCCCTTTATGTTATGTGATGTCAAGGACATTAAGCATCTAATGCTTTTTGGTATAGACATGATAGACCTGGACAGAAGCTGTGACCATTTCGTTGAAGCAGCTGTGGAATCCCTGTGCCTCAGTTTCTCTACCTGCTTTACCTGTCTGTGGGACCCCAATGATCACGTCTCTCATGGGCTAAGTAAGTAAATCTCTGGGGCAAAGTGAAGCATTGTGATTGAAGTGTTAGCATGTCAACAACATGGGACAGCTCATCTGCATGCTGATTCTGCTTCTAGCTCAGTGCCTGGCAAGAGTAGAATGCTTTTGTAGCTTGCAGCAACTTCACAGGCATATATGGAAATGTTTCAGGGCCAGGTTGGATGGAGCTCTGAGCAACCTGGTCTAGTGGGTGGCATTCCTGCCCATGGATGGAACTAGATGATCTTTAAGGTCTCTTCCTACCAAAACCATTCTATGATTCTACAATTCTACATAATGCAGGGCAAGGGAGAAGGACCCCTCTTAGCTGGTGATCTTGGTTTTTTCCCCTGGTAAGTCAAGGATTCAGAAACACTCATACCACAAACCTTTCTAATAATCTCTTAAGAGATTAGCAAAATCAAGAAACACATAACAATCTACTTGAGAATTTTAGTTTAGAAAGCCTCAAATGTAAAATCCAGCTCAAAAGGCAAGGAGTAGCATAAAATGAAAAAAATAAATAATTATTAAGGACTGGCACATGTTTGTGCCAAGCTTGACAAAGCGACTGCAGCTACTGAGGTCCTCGGTTAGTAAGAATAGGGTGAGCTACTTTCATTTTCATGTGGCAAGCCCAATTGTGCATGGCTGAGACTGCCATCCAACATGCTTTAATTTTAGTGGTAAAGCACATCTAAAACCAAGTTCTAAATCTGCCATCACCAATAATTTCAGAAAAGTGTTGGTTTTTTTTTCTCCTCCCTCCCCTCAAACCCTTCCTGCCAGAGTGTAATTGCATTACATATGGAAAGAATTCAGAATCTGAGCCAAAGCTTGGAGAAATCCATAGAAACTTTTACATTTCCTTAAGCAGGCTTTGTTTTGGACTTCCTCTTTTTTGAAAAGTGGAACGCTTCTGCTATTTTATGAGTTCAGCTTTTTATGCAAAGCTTTTAAAAAAATTTGCTTGTGCATTTAATTTCAGTCTACAGCTGGAGAAATTTGGAATAGCTAATGGCTATCAGTGATGCCTACCAACACATTTTTCCAGCCAACTGGCATTGATGAATACCTGTAGCATGTCTTTTGCTAAGTAGTATTATTTCTAAAAATTTCAATGACTAAAAATCAGTCACTCAGAACTTACTGCAGGGGATTGCAAATAGCAGCTCTCAGTTACAGATTGCAGACAGACTATAAGGCACCATATGAAACAAGGGATGGGATATTGAAACAGACTCACTCAAGAAGAAAAAACTTCAATGTCTCTTGCGAAAAAACAAGTAGAGATGACAGCCAATAGTCCTTGTCCCCTGTCTTTCCTTCCATATTTCTCCATTATTTCTCATGCACTACTTGCTTGTTTACCATTACTTTTTCCTCTTCATGTTTTCACTGTTTCATCTGAGTAATACTGATAATACAAAGGTTTATCTTATTATCGCACATTAGCTTCTTCCCCTTGTACCCTACAGATGTGCTTTTTATTTCTTTTTTAATTCTGCTACCATTTCTAGTTTTCTTGGAGCAGAGGAGGATCCTGAGCATTACAGGTACATGGCATAAGGGCAGAAGAAGGGAAGACTAGGATGCTGGATCCAGGTGGTATGACCCAGCTTTGGACAGAGACACAACCTGTCACACATTGGGTCAAGGATGATACTCAGTGCATACATTGGAGAATGAGATCATTCCTGCCACCAGCCAGGAGGCATTTGAAAACAGATAAATATTGTGGGTATTGTGGGCCCTCATGGGAGGACTATCCTTTAGCAAGATGTATGCAAACCCTGGCTTTGGATCAGGTACTGCATGAGGAGGGACAGCACATAATCGGAATTAAGCTCACTTCCTTCAGCGAGATTTCTACTTTACCCCAGTTTCCCAGCCTGCCCAGAGTTCCTCACCACCACCCACCGGTGGAAGAAGAGAGCAGAAAAACAGACCAGCAGCAGTGAAGTCCCTTGCTGTTTTCTCTTTTCATACTAGGGAAAACCTGCTAGACACAAGGAAATGACTGCTTTGTATTTAAAAATAATTCCAAAATTCTGTCCTAAAACTTTTCTATCATGCTGTTTGTGGGACACAAGAAAGAACTATCAACAACATCTGAAGATTAATGAGAATAAAAAGTCATGAAATCGTAGATAGGTGATGTGCACATGGGTTAAATAGATGGATGGAGGCAAAGACACTTTTTTGGTGAGAAATGCTGCAAAAAAACCCAAGCATCTAAGGCTATACAACTTCACCAGTTTTACTGCAAATGTTTTCAACTTACTAAGGTGCTGTTTTTACTTTGCTCAGAGAAGTGATTAGTTGAGCAGCAGTAGGGACTACTGTACCAACTCCAAAGTGAATAAAGACACCCAGAATCCCAGTATGGACACTAATTACACAGGCAAGCAAGTGCATACATGCCAAATAACATAAGTTTGTCAGTGTTTGGGAAATGATCCTTCTCTGCTACACAGATTCTCTTGGATCTGTAGGCACATCCCACCATGTAGGCACTGTCTCCCACCTCTTCCTGCAGATCTGGGCACACACCATGGCTGGATGAGCACAAAGCATCCCGGGTGTCACTGCTGCCAGGGCCAGCGTTTCCTTTGCCTCCCAGCAAGCCATACATCATCAAATATTGACACGGTTCCAGTAGGCTGCCATTCCTGACATTTCATGTAGAGCTGGAGGTGCTCTTGCTTTAATTCTAAGGAGTCAATGAGGGACCAGAGGAAATGTCGTGCTTATCCTGTGCGGGGTGCACTGTGACACTTCTCAAATTGGCAAGGGAGGAACTACAGGACTGCCAAATTCCCACTGGCTCTCTCCTTGGCATCACCCAGGTAAGAGGATGAAGTCCAGGCTTTAAGTCAGCAAGTGAATACTGCTGCCTGTTGTCCAACATTTCAAGTATTTATCATGTTAAATATCAACTTGGAGAATATTGCATTTGCTTAAGCTTTTCACATTCCAATGATTTTTTTATTATTTCCATCGACAAAAATAAATGAAGAAAATGTTTCAGACTATACATAAAAGCATGTAAAAATCAGTAACTGGATTTGAAAAGATCTAGAATGTCTTGAATACATTCATTTTTCAAACATTTTTCTCTGATCTTTAAATAGCTTTTCTTGGAGCATAACATTTTTTTGAAAAGTCAAATACAGAGCATTAAGGGTATAATTACCATTTTAATTATAACTCAATCATCCTATCTACTTAGCATAGAAATTACAGCTTTTATGTCAGGATTTTGGGTACTCACAAACATTCAGGAGTAATTAATGCTAGAGATTTTCATTGTATATGAACTTTGTAGCACTTATTTCAACTGGGCTTCATTCAAAATGTGTAAATATACTGAATTTTATATTCACTATTTTCAAGCAAAAAAATCTTTCTCCATGAGTATCTGTAGTACTAAGACAAAAAAATCAAAACTTGACAATCTTGAAAACCAAATGTATTCATCTCCATCTTCAAATGTGATCCATTCATGTAAATATGGACAGATGAAATTCAAGTGGCATGAATGAAAATATTCCCAGTAATCACTCTCTGACCAGACTTATGAAGCATTTCTGATAATTTTGCAAATATTTTTGGAAGGTATTTAAAATTCAAAATGTTATTTCCTGACAGCTTCAACATCTATTTTTCCTGTTTGAGGTTTTATTAAAAAAAATCTGCTTTAAAGGATTTATTTTAAAATCTTATTTAAAATGTATTTTAAATCTTTAAAATGAGTTTAGCCCACTAATTTCCCTGTTGCATCCCTCTGCAATTAGAGGCATATGTATGGGGGTGTGTGTACATGTGAAATTCAGAAAAATCCATTACAACAAAGCTGCTTTTCATATGATTAACACTGTGATATTAGATTGAAGGTATTTCTCCCTCTCAGTGTTGAAATAGAAAAGAAGGTATTTTATGGATATAAAGATAAGGAAATAAAATGATCCTCCACTTACAAACGGTCACTGTTTCTTGCTTTGCTCGCTTTTTGTCCATTACATACATCACAAAAGACGACTCTGTGCATTTCTATCATCCTCATGTTGTGTTTTGCAGTGTGATGGACTGGTAGATGCCTTTTTTTCTTTCCTTTGAAAGCATGATAAAACCATAGAAAATTTACAGAGGAGTGTCACAGAACATGCGCCTCTCTCTTTGTTTGGATATTAATGCTATCATGACTCTCTCTGTGCTCGTTTATCATTTCTTGGCTCAAGTAGTTTTGGGGAGAAAAAGGACTATTCTCCTCACAACAAAGCCCTGGCTCAAGCTGCAGTGTTTCACCCCCCAGAAGCAGCTGTCTTTGTGTGGTGCAGTGGCTCTTCTGCCCATGGAATTGCTTTTGCCTTCAGTGAAAGCCTTGCATGAAAGCCCAGGCCAAATCAAACTGGGAAGTGCTGCAGGATCTGGAGTGAAGATTCATGATGCTTATTATTAGCCGGCACTTAAGACAGATGACTTACACTCTCAGTTGTGGAGGTACAAGTAGGTTACATCTGAAATGCATGTGATTAAAGCATTTATGCCAAGTCACATTTTGCATTCTGCATATGTATGTGTAAATAGCTTGAACTTTTTTGATGGATGAATGAAAAATATTTTATTATACCCATCAACAGCATAAAGTGAATAGATTTTACACTTGGACTGCTCCGTGTTCTTGACAGTTTTGCAAACAGCCCTCTCAATCTCTCTATGTCTCTAATCTTTCCAGATAAAACTAGAATCCTGATGCAATTTTAACATCAGTATCTGAAAATAAAATAAAAATAGAGGGGATGTGAAATGAGAGGCGAAAAATAGACTTTATCAGAATAAGGCAGCTGGTCTGGCTTGGTGTTGACCTGCACCTCGTGTAGGCACTTACCCAGGGCTAGAGAATTTCATACTGCCTGGTGCCAGGGAAGAATTCAGAAATGTCTAAACCCATTGATTTCCTATCGACATGAGTCTTGTCCACGCAGGAAACTTGCACCTACTGAATTTAAATCAGCTGTT
This sequence comes from Pithys albifrons albifrons, assembly GCF_047495875.1. NCBI lineage: Eukaryota > Metazoa > Chordata > Aves > Passeriformes > Thamnophilidae > Pithys > Pithys albifrons. The sequence continues at coordinate 11,658,406 of NC_092464.1, forward strand.
AATCTCTGTATGAGGCTAAACCATTGTAAGCCCATGTGTGACCATGTTATTGGCATGGTCTTACAAACCAGCAGGGAAACAGGAATGGAAGTTCTTTCCTCCCTCCCTATCTCATTTTTAAGCAAGAGTCCACCCTAATTTCACCTTCAGGCTCAGGAACGCTGGAGTGGGGCTGGCAAGGCTCAATCAGCCCAGAGGATGACTCCAGTTATGCTGCTGGACAGGTGTGTTTGAGTACTAATGTGATGGGTGAAGCAGAGCCTGCTGCCCAGTGGGAGCTCAGTGCACAGGGAGTGAGCACCCCCCAGGCACAAAACTGCTTCCTGTCCCATTCCTATTCCTGCACACTGATGCTGCTGATCCAGCACATTATGGGTAATAGGAACAAGCTCTGACTAAACCTAGATGGTTTATGCCATGCAGCACACCCTTAGCTAGGGCATTCCATTCAATTAGAAACAGGGATAGACTCAGGGTCCTGGCAGAGCTTGGGAAATGTGTATTGCTGCCCTGAAAGGAGTGGGCTGGGCTGGAGTCAGCTTTATGTGGTGTTTGTGGTAGGAGCCTTCCCTGCCAAGTTGCTGACTTGCTGCCATGTCGGCAGCCAGGGCCTCACACGCAGCCCAACACAGCACATACAGCCAGGACCTCCTGGACATGGGGACCCAGAGGGAACTGCATTCCCAGTCAGCTGTACATGGTGCCAAAGAGCTGCCTGAGCAAATTGTGGACTCTGTTAGAAATATGCTTAAAAGCACATTTTTTCTCCCTGGAGCTACACTGTGTGCACCATAATGGGAGCTGGCCATCCCCAGCAGCAACTCAGCTGTGCCCAGCTCTGGTGGCAGCAGAACCCAGTCCCTGTCCCAAAGCACAGGCTTTAGTCACCTCTACTGTGGGTGCAAGGCTAACCCTTCATTTCCAGTGGGTTTCAGTGCACTCCTGCTGTGTGTTTCAGCAGGAATAAGCTGTGTTTTCTTTTTTCACTTGTTGGGTGGACACTGTTTTGTTAATCTATTGTGTCAGCACTGGGTTTAAAATAGGTAGATCTGCTCATCTGCATTACAGCTCTGCTACTGATGTCCTAATGAAAAGAAACACCTTGCAGTTGGCTTTTGGAGTACCAGGGATACCTGAATTTTTGTACTGTTTTTATAAAGTTTTTGAATAGACACATTTGCACTAGACACATTTCTAAATAAATTAAGCAATTAATCTGAATGGACTGATTCTAATCATTCAGAGCTATAGTAATTTCCCATTAAATGTTAGCAAAATCTCAGCTTCCTGAGATCTAGGTTCTTTACTACAGGAATGAAAGACCAATACTAGAAAGCATCTGAAATAATTAATTTTTATTTTTATGCCATTCTCCTGTAAATTTTAAAAGGGCTAGGCTCAGCCCTCAAAGTGCATTAAAAAATATTTTCCCCTAAACAAGCTTGGACTGCAAATGACCCCTGGTCTCAAGACTCATGTGGAAAACAGGATTTATAGTGAAAATACTAGGTCAGCATAAACCATAATGGTGCTGTAATGATGCTGAGGACGGAATTGGTTATTTCAGTTTGTTTCTTATAGAAGGAAAAAAAATAAAGAGGCATATATCCTTACCTAAAGAAAAATGACTGCAGAACAAGCAATAATTCTTACATTCTGTTTTGGTAATACCTTCAATTTAACAACTGTCTGTGAGAAGGAGTTTCTCACAATGAGTTATTTAGTCACTATGCCATCTAGGGTATAACTGTCATTCTGAAGGGAACATCCATGCTATGATTTGCTGTCAGTCTGTTGTACACTGTAAGTCCATTCATTTTTTTCCTTAACAGGTGAAGATAATGATGTGATACACAGTAAAAGATAGATGATAAAAACAATTCTTTAAGGAAAAAAAACAGACAGAAGGGGTTTGGCAGGAAAATATGATAAAATGTTCCATTCTTCCTTTTAAAGTACTATAATAAAACATGTCTGAAGTGAAGTAGAGATAACAAAACAGCAGAGCATGGGTCTGCAATCCCAGCATGGTATCACATAAGGAGCAATCATGAAGCATTCCTATCACAGTTGCCTGTCACACATTATTAACAAGAGTGTTTAGGACTATTGAATAATCGTGCTAAAGGGACATGAACAACATACAAAAGAGGAGCTATATGTGTATCTGTTGTATTAGACTTGACAGAATTAAGATTAATTTCAAACCCAAATATTTTAAAGCCAGAAGGAGCTGTTTTGATCTCCTTACCCAGCTTTCAGAGCAGCACTTGACCATGGAAGTGTTATAGTTTTTCTTGAAATTAGCTTGGTAACTTGCTGCTCAGAGGAAATCCAAATCAAACTACCTTGTTCATGGTAACTGAGAGAGGTTCCTGAAGACTAGAGGAGAGCAAATGTCACTCCTAACTTCAAGAAGCACAAGAAGAAAGAACCTGGGAACAGTCTGACCTCTACTCCTAGGAAGGTGGTGAATAAAACCCTCTTCTTCAAAAGTGTTTCCAAACAGGAAAGGACAAAAAATAGACTGGGGGGTCAGCATGCATTTATTTATGAAGGGGAAATTGTGCTTGAACAACCCCAGTAGCCTTCTATAATGAAGTGACTGGCTTAGTGGATGAGGAGAGAGCAGTGGATATTGTTTATCTTTGCTTTCGTAAAGCCTTTGACACCATCTCCCATAGCACCACAATGCACAAACTGACAAAGTATGGGTTAGACAAGTGGCCAGTGAGGGGGATTGAAAACAACCTGAAAGACTGGCACCAAAAGGGTATGAACAGTGTCAGAAAGTCCCCTTGTAGGCATGTCACTGTCCCAGTTACAGTGGCTGGGACCAGTTTATCACTGTCTGGGTGTAACCAAAACTGTGTATTCTGCACACTGTATCTCATTTCTGATGAACTATTAATAATGGACCATTTGCAGCAGCTGCCCAGGGCACACCTGACACCTCAGGCTACAAGCTGGGTTTTAGAGAACCCTGTGAGATAGAGTCTTCACATCAATGACTTAGCTGTGATAACTCTGCTCCGGGGAGTCATTAGCACCTTTACATTCAGCCTGAGCGGTCATGTCTGCTAATGGGCCATCATGCATTCCAAAAATATCCCATGACTCACAGAGTAAATCACCCATTGTGAAACTCCCTGCCCTGGGAGAGGTACTGAGCATTCCCTCCTGAATGGAAGCATATGTAGTCTCAGGGTTTGGGGATTTCTGGTGCTACTTCTCAGATCCAGCGGAGGACCAGAACCTCAACAGGACAGTGACTGCCACTCTCAACAAGACTGTGACCATCATCCCCACCAGCAGGTTTTCCTTTCCTTTTACTTGGTTGGTACTCAGGTGGACCACACAGTGCTCAGCACAGGGGCTAATAAACACTATTCTGTTCATGCCTCTGGGGTGCTGGGTTATACCTCTGGTTGGAGTAGGTTAAAAGCAATTTTTCCACTGTATCACTGTATTTATTGTAATCTTTTTAGTAAATTGTAACTCTGACTTGTAGTCTCTCTTGAGTTGGGTTCATTTTTCCCACTGGTTTACCTTTAAACCAGCACAGTCACTAATGGTGTACTCCAGGGTCCACACTACATTTAATGCTATTAACATCTTCATAAATTATCTAGATGGTGAGGCAGAGTGTACACTCAGCAAGTTTGCTGGTGATGCTACACTGAAGGAGTGGCTGATACATCAGAGCATCATGGTGCTATCTAGAGGGACCTCAATAGGCTGGAGAAATGAGTGGACAAGGACCTCATGAAGTTCAACAAGGAGATACATGAAGTACTGCACTGGGGGAGCAACAATACCAGGCACCCAGACAGGCTGGGGGCTGACCAGCTGGAAAGCAGATTTGCTGACAAGGATCTTGGGGTTCTGGTGGACAACAAGCTGACTGTGAGTCAGCAATGTCACTTCATGGCAAATACGGCAAACAGCCTCCTGAGCTGCATTAGAAAGAATGTTGCCAGCAGGCTGGAGGTGACCCTTTCCCTCTGCTCAGCATTGGTGAGGCACATCTGGAGTGCAGGGTCCTGTATTGGGCTGCCTAGTAAAAGGGAGAGATAGACATACTGGGCTGAGTTCAACAAAGGGTCTTGATCAAGAGACTGGAGCATCTTTCATATGAGAAGGGGCTACAAGAGAAGTGGGTTGTCCATCCTGGAGAAGAGAAGGCTCGGAGGGGGGGTTGTCTCATTAATATGTAGAAATAATTGATGAGAGAGAATGAAGACAAGGGAGCCAGATTATTCTTGGTAGTTCCCAGTGAAAAGACAAAGGCAATGGACACGAATTAAAACCTTAAATTCAATCTGAATGCAACAAAATGCCTTTTTTCTTTTGCTTCTTCCATGAGGATGGTCAAACACTGGAACAGGATATGCAGAGAAGCTGTGGAGTGTCCATCTGTTATCATACTTGAAAACATAACTGGATATGAGCCTGGACAATCTGCTGTAGCTGCACCTGCTTGAACAAGGACTGGACTAGATGACCTCCACAGACTCTTTACAACCTCAGCTGTTCTGTGACTGCATTTATCAAAATGTTTTACTATCAGTTTCATACTTTCAACAAACTCTGTAACTACTGATTATATATATATATATATTTCATTTGAAAGTCTCAGCAGCAACCAGGTAGAAAAGAAAGTTAAAATACATGAAACAATCAGAGGCTGTGTCACCAAGATGCAAAGTGCTGTATTTAGTGCTACACTGAGTTCTGTGCTTAGGTTTCCAGTTGACAATATCCCTTTAAACTAAAAAAGCAAAACTTGCTAGTGACACAGGCAGTTACTTTTTGTCATCCTGTCTTCAGGCCACTTGGAGATATCTGCATTGACATTAAAAAGCCATTATAAGCAATTTAAACTCAGAATTGATCCTAACACATACAGTCAGATCTTCCCCATATGTCCTTTCAATAGCTCTCGATTCAAACTGAGAACAAGCATCACCCTATAAACAGAGGAGATAATTATACTTTATTGATTAGCCCCTCAAGGTATGAATGGCAACCAGGCAGCTACTAGAGAACACCCATCAATGTGGTTTTGAAGTTGTAGTATCTTAGCATTTTCCTTTCCAAATATTTCCTAAGTGTCGTCTTCTAATATGGAACTTGTGCCTAACAGAATTTTGCCACTGGAAACCAGTAAGTCAATGTAGATTTATAAATGGTGACTTTATTTACTTCCCACAGTTGTTTCCCAGTGTTACTGTTATGGGTTTACCTTGGCAGGAAGCTCAGCTCCACACAGCTGGTCCCTTCCTTTCTCCCTCCCAGCTGGATGGAGAAGAAAATCAGAAGGGTAAAAGTGAGAAAACTCATGGCTTGAGATAAAGACAGTTTAAATAAGTCTATTATTAATGCCTTAACTCTGAGTGTTCCTCCTTTCTCCTTTTCTCCCAAGCTGTTATTGCTGAGTATATATGATGTGGGACACCCCTTTGGTCAGTTGGGGTCAGCTGTCCTGGTTGTGCTCCCTTCCATATCCTTGTACCGGCCCAGCCTCCTCGCTAGTGGGGTGAGACAGAGAATCCTTGATGCTGTGTAAGCCCTGCTCAGCAACAGGTAAGACACTGGTGTTTTATCAACATTGTTTTGTTCACAAATTGAAAACACAGCACCATATGAGCTGCTATGAAGGAAATTAACTTCATCCAGTCAAAAGCAGACAACCATTCAGCTTCTCCCTAACACTGTCTCATTCATCTTGTGACACATTACTCATACTCCCTCAGAGGCATCGTGGACTGTCCCCTTTCTCCAGCAAACTGTAACCCCCTGCACAGCTGCAAAAGGCTCACAGCTGCCAAATACACCAAATACTCCTGTTTAATCCAGTGTCAACATTTATTCGCTTCAATTTTGCTAAGTAAGGATTTTAGCACCTGCCCCATCAATTCTATAACATACCATAGAAGATTCATCAACAGGCATCTGACTTAGGATATTTCTAGTTTACTGCTGAACCTCTAATCAACCATTTCTCAACCTCCTGCTTTTTGCTAATTAAGCCCATCAGAAATCAGAACTAGGTATGTGAGAAAAAAAGGAGAATGTAACCATTTTACATCTGAGTTTATCTTACTATTTGAGAGAAGAAATAACTTTGTTAGTATTACTGACAGTCCTTTGAACTGGCAACACAGTGCATTGAAAAATAGTGAAATTATTCACAGCTGTTACCACAATAAATTTAAAATCAGATGATCACTTTTGGGTTACCAACATAGGTATAAATAAAACAAACACTGCTATTTTCTTGCATGCTCTCTTGGCACTCTTATTTACCCTTTCCAGTTTTGTCCCAGACCAACAAATGGGCTCAGCCTCTCCATCCACAGGGAACCCATCAGAGCATGCTTTCACTGTTTTAGTAGGACTATGCCCCAGTAGTTATTTGAATGTCAGCCACTACTTTGTTCTGTTCAGTACAGAGCAAGAAGAGGCTCACAGATTTCATAAAAGAGAGGAATTTGCTATGTGAAAATAATTAATTAATACAGTGAAGTCCAAGTATACACAATGGAAATCTGCCTCCTTCTTGTATTGTGTATTCCTACATTGAGAGCTAATTGATGCTGGAGTGTCCTCACAGAAACAAGACTTCTGGATGCGCTGTGTCACTCTATAGAAAGTATGAGATGTCCATGGCAGCCAGGAGAAACTGCAGAGGCTTCATGACTCTGCTGTGCTCTGCCTCTATTTTCCCATTGATGCCATGCTTGCAGCAAACACAAGTTTTTCTCTTCCAGCCTTGTCAGGGCTCACGTGGGAGGAGGAAACTGCCCATACATGGCAGCAGGGGGTTTTGCATAAGGCCTGGATATGTATATGCTGGAGCCAGGTCTGTGTTGCTATAGGCTCCTGTGCTTGGTACAGGTGCAGCTTGGTGGAGGTGATGAACCTGTGGCATCCTCGAAGTCTGGGTCATTGTATATCAGAAAAAGGATTCCTGCCTGATGCTGATATCAGAACCAGGTGCTCCATGAGTCTGCCAGATGCCCACATTTTTGCATAACTCCCACCTCATCCTGAAGAGTTTAATTTTAAGTGAAAAAGTCCATCTGTGTCTCAAAGGGAACAGATTGAGATGCATCATATCAAAACCTGTTTCAGGTCACAGGCACAGAAATATCATGATTACACCAACTGGATTCATTGTGTAGGGCTTTAATTAGGAAATAATTTGATAACTTGCAGCAATCGAGAAGGACTTACTAAACCCAAATCGCCTCTTCCACCCTCTGTGATTCTGCAGACTCAAATAGATTCATACCTCAAAAAAAGAGGATTCACAGGCCCTCTGCACTGAGAGGAAACAAGACCAAATGGAGACACCAGAATGTCTTGGTATGTCTTGCCAACATGCTGCCTGACCCCCTGATTGCTGCTTTAGGGATAACTGCATTGTACCCTGCACAGGACTAGTTTGGGTTGCTCTTGCTTCTCCAGTCCCCATTTTCATAATGCATAAATGAAAAAATGTCTTGAGGTATCTGCTGCTATCAAAAACAGTTGAACAGTCTCAAGGATTGCTAGGAGCAGCAGAAAGCTGAACACAAAAATCTAATTTTGTTAGGGAAGCAATCTGAAAACATGCACAGAAATCTCTGCAGAAATATTCACATCACATGAATGGCTGCTATCATGAAGGGAGATAAAAGGATGGGCAAACTTCTCTGACATTTATTGGTCTTTCTAAATTCTGCACTGCAGTAGCAGCAAAAAATGTATTGAAAAATGTACACAAATGTTTAGCCAATAGGTCCATAACCTACAGAACCACAGAGTTTCCATGTATTTCATTAAACTTAAGTAAAGAAGCCTTGCTTTGGACTTGCAGGGCAAATGGTCCATTTGCAGTTGTTTTTAGTTGTTTTAAAAGCTTTCTGTTCACAAAATACAAGATAAAAAAGACATGAACAATTTGTTGTACCCAGAATTATCCCACTAACTAAATGTATGAAAAAGCTGTGATATACAGGGTGTATTTTCCCCAGTGATAAAATATGAATGACCTCTTTGACTTCATTTAGGTTCCACCTTTCCTGAGTTACGAGCCATTCCTCACTCATAAGGTATATCCCATATCTCACTCATACTCTCAGTGGACCACAAAACTCCCTTCCAAAAAAAATTATGCTTCCCTCAGTCTGCAGAGGATTACCCATGTCAGGCAAAGTTATATCATTGTCTTTAGTGCTACTAGGAATTACTTGCAGGATGTTTCAGCTCATTACCTCAAGTTTTCATCAGCTATTTTCTGAGCATGGTAACCTTTGAGATGCAGGTACTGTATATATCTACAGTATTGATTCTGCTTGTCCTGCTACATTACATGCAATACATGTAAACAGAAGCATGTTTCACTACCATCTAGCAAGGTGCAAAACAGTAGTCGAACTTGCAACTACAAAACTGAGATAAAACCTTGAAGTAATCAGCTGAACTGTCATGGAACTAATTCCATGATAGAGTGGAAGCAATTATTTGCACTTATATGTCTTACTGGAAAATACAATCAGTGCTAAAACAATCCTGTTAGTGTTGTCAAGGACCCATTTAGCTCCAAATGCTTCCCTTTTAATCAGTAACCAGTTATTAATTAATTAGGTAGTGATCATGTTGTTTTTCACACATGTGTATTATTGTTGCACTTGATATTGTGCCTCTGCACAGATCACTGTTAATTTGCTGCAAGTGCAATTGTGTTAATGTGCTCTAATGCCAGTGATTATCACAAGGACAGGGCACCTAACATTTAACTTAAAATTGTACTGAATTGTTCTCATGGCTGCTCTCTTGCTTCCAGCTCCAGCCTGCTCCTGCCTGGATGAGGGGAGCTGGGAGAGAGGAGACCGCTGCTGATAATGGGAGTGACAGAAAATGGAAACCAGCAACTAGTCAATCAGAGCTAGGAAAGGGAATTAAGGCTGAGTACTTTGGAAGACATGTGTGACTCTGTGCTGTGGTAAGCAGTGCTGTGGCAGTGGCAGAGCTGCCCACTCCTGACCTGCAGCCAGGTCACTGCCTGACACCATCAGGGAAAGAGGCAGCTCCTAAAAAGAGGAGCAGGTAAGCAGAATATGAAGCAAATTGAGGGTGTCTCACAGTTTTTGCTTGTCTGCTGTGCTGCAAGGAAAGATGTGGTCCTTTTTTCCCTTTTTGGTCACAGCTCTGCAAAATCATCTGTTTTATTGGCCAGTGTGAGACTACCTGTAGAGAGCAATGTATTTGTTAACAGCTTACACAGAATAAATACCCTATCCTCCTGGTATTAGTGATACTTAGTTATGCTTACTAAATAATGAATTTTTCAGATTTTCTTCCAGTCTGAAAGCTTTTAGCAGGACCTGATACCAACTGTGTCAAGAGAGAAACAAATACTAGTAGAAAGTAGAATTTATCTGAATTGTATTTAATAGGGGCCAGAAGCAGTGAACTAAGGATATTCAGCTGAAGTAGCTCAGTCAGAGATAGCTAAACTTTTTACTGTGCTTATTTAAATAGAGAGGTCTGAACTGGAGATTAGCTACTTATCAGCTCATGATGGAATGAGAAACAGCTGCAACATATTTCAGGGTAAGCTTGATATTTTATTCACCATAAATCCACAGGTTTGAATTCAGCTCTGGTTTATGCCTGTGGGAATAATGAATAAAGGTATTAGCTTCCCACATTATTTTGTGGTTTCATGCCCATGTATATCAGATGCCCATGTATATGCGTTGTATATCAACGCAAATTTTGTTTACGTTGGTTCAGTTATTCACCTTAATTTCCCAGCCACAAAAAGAACTTTTAATATTTGTAATGATAGGAAGTATATGGGCAAAACAAGCTCCTAGTATGCAGCATAGGTAGCAAAACACAACTCCCAGGTACTGTTAAAGCATTTCCCTATGCATAACCTTTGCAAGGATTTCACTTCAGGACTGTGCTGTAACACCACCAGTCCCTCCCAGACTTGGGTTTTTTCCTTGATGTTCACCAAAGGGGTCAATTCTGCTGCTCACTCAAAAAAACTGTTCCCAGGTCCTCAGTAGAGTAATTTCTATATTTAACCTTTTCCTCCTGATCCTACCAAGTGCCCTTGTGTCTGCAGCTGGGAGCTGCCCTGCTCCTACATGATAGATACCACTGCCTGCCTAGGAAAGGCAAATGGCTCGTGCTGATCTCCCTCTTGGCATCTCACATTTCAAAAGGGAGAAGAAAAAAAACCAACTGCTGCTGACCACTACAATAGAAGTGGTTAATTTGTTCAGATCAATTTCTATCAAAGGCAGCCTGGAAGCATTTTTTCTCTCCAGCTTGTCTTTGCAATGTTTCTTTTTTTCCCACTGCCCAGTTCAGTCTCATTAGCATTCATTTGGTGACCTGTTGTTACCAAGGGCTCCCCAATAGATCCCTTGGATTTACCCAAACTGCTCACGGTATGCTGTGGAGAAGCTTTGCTCAGATACCTGCTTGATTTCAGCTCTTTTACATGGCAAGACATTAGTCTGCCTGTCAGGACTATCTAGTTTGGCTTGATGGATTGATTTTTCACATATATAAGGGAGAATACTACTTTTTAAAATGCTCTCCCCTCCCCTCTTCGCCCCCCCCCCCCCCCCCCCCCCCCCCCGCCATGGAGATATGATTTAAAAGGAAAATCTGTGCCCTGGAACTTGTCAGTGTTTTGGGTAATGCTGTTATTTTCTTCCCATCAGTGTTCTCCAGAACATGATGACAGCAGTAGCCTATCTCTCTTATATTTTGATCTCCCTCAAAGTCAAAATCTAAAACATAAAGCTGAAGGTTCTTGTCCTGGAAAAGCAGAGGGTATCTCCTATCAGTAGGATTATGATTTGACCAAAAATATAATATATTTAAATTAAAAAAAAAAGGGAAAAATTATTTCTACTTTAGAGTTCATATAGCAGTTTTTTGTGGTTTTGTTTTTCAGATTTTTTTTGTGAATTTGAGTAAAATAATAAGTTTATTTAGCAAATAAATAAATTTTAAGATGCCTTGCTGTCCTGTCTAATTAGTAGCCAGCATCAAGTGAAAGGGCAAATACAATCCACAGATTCCTCCAGTCATGCTGAGACACTTGCCACAGTAAAAGTGGATGGTTTAGGCCATGCCCAAACTGTCAGAGAACCAGACAGATGTGTATGAATTATGGTCCCCAGAAATGTGCTGCAGCAATGAATGTGCATTTTTGAAGAATTCAAGCACAGAATGGACAAAGATATCTTTGTGTCAAGAACTCATGCCTGCTGTTCAGGTAATGTCCATGTAATTCTATATAGGAATAAGTCATGATTGGCCTTTAATTGAGAACTAAAGGGAGAACATGCAATGCAATAAAAGGCAGCAAAATATGACAGTGTTTTAATGTGTTGTCAGTCCTTGCTGGGAATAACAAACCCCTTGGGCTGAGTTGCAAGCTTAATGATCCATGTGATCCATAGGCATGAATGTGCCAGGGCTTTTTTGGTTTTCTTGCGTAAGAGCTGATAACTACCTTTAGCATCTGTGAACATGTTTTCCAGATCAGTGACCCTCATGGGCGATTCCCCATCTTTCCATGTGATTGTGTTATCAGCCTCTATAAACATTATTATAGGCCACTATTTTCATGCTGCTTTCCAAGTGGTGCCTGCTAATTTTTATCTCTGAGAACAGTTTTAACAGCTCTATGATATGTTTCTTTTTTCGTGCAAATTGCTGATGCTCAGACACAAAAAATTCAGTGTGTCCCTGATTTGTATCTTGTGATGGGCATCAGTCAGCACATCTGCCCCTCTTTACTACCATAACCATGAGCCTTCAAGGAACTTTATGCCTGTTGTATTACCAGCCACTGTTCCCTACTTTTTTGAAACTAGTTTTCTTTTTTTTTTCTTTTTGGCTTCTTCATGTTGATGGCCATTGCCATGTTTTGCAGAGGGTTTCTGTGCAGCTGGGTCAGGCTTAAACAAGAACGTTCAATTTCTACACCTATCTTGGCCACTGTTTCTCTGTAATAACCAGGACAAGCAAGGCCCAACAGTATCTTTGTGGTGCTGCTATGAGCTGTTCTCCTTATGACGAGTGTACAAGGGTCATTAGGCACCCTGTGTATATCAAGCAGAATAGAAGAAAAGAGGAGTCTGATCAGGAGTAATGACTTTATTCTCCAATATCCCTGAGAGGATTATTTCTTAAAAGTATAGGGCAAAGTTGATTTGGTTAAGAACTAATTATCAAACAAGAAATGAAGCCAGTGTAGCTGTCTCCACCCTCCCCAACAGACCTTGGAGACACACATTATTCCCTGTGTTTAATTTAGTAAAGTGATGACCCACATAGGAAGTAAAAGAGTTTATTTTATTTATTTCTGTGAGTATTAATGCCCAGTTCATAGAAGATGGCTTCAAAATAGAAACTAAACAATGAAATGACAAGAACAGAAGAACTTAGAAATCATAGGATGCTTAGACTATTTCTCTGAACAAACCAAGACATGTTCATTTTGTTCACTGACTATATTTGATCAGGGAATGTTATCCTTCCACCTTTAGCTTTTAGGGGTGAACTGGGTAAAGAGAAAGAGAAGAAACAGTACACAATAAATTTATACAGCAAATTGCTGTGACTTTAGTAGATGGGCTTATTTAGGCAATGTCTCATTGTAGCACTGATTTTAAGATACCATCACCTAAATGCAGGTCTGATTATGGTGTCTGGAGCAGATGTCATGACAAATAGGTTAAGAGCAATCACACTTAGGAGTTTTCATATCAAATGACTACTCCAGTTCAGAAGACAAACAGGAAATAATAGTTTGCTTGGAAGCGGACTTTGACTTCAACTGGAAAACTAGAAAGGATGAAAAATTGGCATAAATTTTTCTAAACAGTATATTGCAATATTTAAGGTAGAGGCAAAAAGTTTTATGGATGCATTAATATTTTCTATGACTCAGAATTCAGTCTAAGAAGTTGATGGGGTATCATGAGAAATAGACAATATTGATTGCCTTAATTGAATAAAACTTTGTGATGAAAAGAAATTGATAATTTACCCATTTTCCCAGTGATTATTCCCATTTCTATTTCTCAGGAGTTTATAAAAATATTTCATCTTAACAAAATTTCACATCATGCATGTGCAAAAAGAAAAAAAAACCACCCTTGCTCTAATAAATTTTGCTCCCATTAGAGATCCAAACTCACATGTAAGATGTTCATATAAAGAAAGCACTAAATGAACAACAAAGGATTTTACTATCTCAAAGAACCTGAGCCAATTCTCTCTGTTTGGTTGTATAAATGTCTAAACATATAAATCACATTTTATACCCAGGATAACAAGTCCAAAGTCTGTTCTGTCCATTATTTCTCAACAATCCTAAGATTAAGCCCTAAATATATTCCACCTATTGCATTTTATGACCTGCATATCGTTTTGTGCGTGTGTGTGTTTGTACATAATCCTTTCAGGTTGCACTATGCACGAACAGTTTAGGTGAGATGAAGGGCCAGAAGAAATGTTGTTTTTCTCCGTGACTACTAACAAATGCCCTATTTAAAAGCTAACATGCAATAAACGAAAATGGACAAAGGTGTTTCCTGCTATTCAGGGGGAAGGGAGTGGTCCCTCTGTAAGCTGCATGTGGCACTGGAATTCTCAGCAGCATCACTGGGGAAACTGGAGGCTCTGAGCTGCTGCCCTGTCAAGATGCATTGGCGTTTTGTGTCATCAGTTTTTTCCCTCGCACAGCAATGACCTGCCTGCCACACGGCTGGCACAAGAACCACAAGAGGGAGATAGTAATCGTAAAATAAATGGTAGGAGCTTGCTTCTTACCCACTGTACATAGAAGGGAAAATCTGTTTGAATATTTAGGGCTTCCTAGATGTGACTACAGATAAAAATAAAGGCTGTGGTTTTGGCATGACAGTAACACTACAGCTCAAACATTAAGGGTTTGCATGGAACTCAACCAAAGAATGATTCACTCTGGGCACTTGTATTACAGCTCCATTTAGCAGAGTGGAATGATCATGCCTTGTATTAAGTAGGTAATAATGAAGCATCATAAACAAAGTCTGTATGCAAGTCCAAGATTAAGTGGGAGCTTTAACGAGGTCCAGCTTGCCAGGAGCACTTTGAAGTGTCCCTAGCTCACTTTCAAAGCCAGAAAACAAAAAGGCAACTCTGACAGCTGCAAGAGTACCTGCTTTAGAAGGAGGTTTTATATCTGGATGACACCAGACTGGAATTCAGCTTTCATGTACTAACTAGCTCTGCTTGTTGCTGGAGCCCTAATCATTCTGTACGAACTGTCTCACCCTAATGGGTTGCACAAATAATAATTCTTCACAAATCAAATCCACACCATCAGCTTCCCAGATAGGCAAGGCTGGTTTATCATAGTAAATAGCAGAAGTCAGCAGAGTCGATGCTGTGTCTCACTAGCCATGTTTAATAAGCAGTCTAGACTCTGAAGGGAAGAAATCAAATGCTGTTTCTGTGGATGCACGGATGGTATGAAGTATTCAACTACTAAAGGGCTAAAAGAGCAGCCAGCAGCCAAGTTAGATTTACCTGACCCTAAATGGACTGTAATCACTGTGGACCCTTCATAGTCTTTATAAAGGAAAATTAGGTATTTTTGCTTTTACTTTCTTTTTTTGTCTTTTCAGAGGAGGAAGAGTTTTGGATTGCTTATAGACTTAAATTACACCAGTATAGCTCCACATGAGAAAAATGCCTTTCAACTTTAAAATTTTTTTTCCTCAAAGACATTACAATTATTTTTTCAGTTCTGTAGAAGAAGATGAACCATTCATTAACTAATTGCCATGATTATTACAGTTCTCTTAAGTATTATTAATTAGGTGAGTGGTACATTTAGAATTTAACATCTCTGTAGGAAGAGTTTGTTTAGCATACCTAATGCTCCACAAGCCTTAGAGCTGTATATCACACAGGACTTAAAGACAAGTACAGGAGAATCTTTTGGGGATCTTGAGTTATCTGTGGCTGGGAGTTACAGTAACTGAGGAGCAAATGAGAGATATAAGGAGGGTGGAGATTGATACCCCAACTCAGACACTTCTATCTGCATCAGAGAGCTTCAACATTACTGTAGCCTAGCTGATGCAAAGTAATGCATTATTTTGAAGAGATGGCTGGTTTTTGTGTGCAAACGCCATAATGTGTCTACATATATGTGCTGATGCTGTGAAAGGAAGTGACTAGAGCCCTTTCTACCCTACTAATTTGTTTCCTGTAATTCCATGTAGGTAGCCCTTCTGCATCTCGATTTGATCTTACACAGATTACATGCATTAAAACATGGTCACCTCAACTAAGACTCAAACTGTAATCTCTCTGGGGCAATAACCATCTTTTATGCTGGACTTCTATGAAGGGTGAGGGAGTGGTCCTGGTTCCACAACTGTGAGCCTAAAAGTGACTACAATCTAATTAGCAACTAGGTTAATGACAGTTTCCAGTACACGAATGCTGTGCATCTAAATTGGTTCTTTTGCCATTGTTTTGCTTAAGAAACTGTAAACTTATAAATGTCTTGATTGTCTGTAGCTCTGATTATAAAAAGCAACTTTCCCCACCTACAGAGTCAGAAATAGATGGTTGAAAAATCAAACATTATTTGTATTGCAGGGGCATCTCTCTGGTCACCACCGTTTCTCTTTCTTGCATCCCCCTGTTGGGAGCTACGCACATACCTATCAGATGTTTCTCTTTGTGCAGCAGAAAACAGAGAAGGCTATAAAACAATGTACCTGCTCACTTGACCAGACAAAGCTACTCACAGAAACGTACTGGAACAGCTTCTTAAAGCTCAGTGCCTGCTCTGTGTGCTGCAGCTTTTCACACTGGAGTCAAATCTATCACTGACAACCTCAGCCCTGGCTTAATTGTGACACAGGCGAGAGGGCACAGTTGCAAGGAAGTTGGCAAATGAGGACAGTGAGAGAAATAAAGTGAAGGAGGCAGAAACAACTGACACAGCACAAAAATGAACCAGTTTGGCAACACAGAGAAAGAGTTTTCTGGGGGGAAGTGAATCAGAGGTGTGGAATATGGGGCTTTCCCTGACATGGTGGGTTTTTTCCCATAATACTGCCATTTTCACACCAAGATGACACTAAAGTTAACTGGCAGGAATCCTTGTTCTGCTTGAGGTAAAAGAATCATTTCAATGGGGATACTGAGGTTGCTTCAGTCTCAAATGATGCTTTTGGCCAATAGGGGATTTAACTGGATTCAAGAGGTTAGTTGTATCTGCCAAAGCAAAAAGCCCTGCTTCTTTTTGATGACACACACACAAAACACAATGAGGTTTTGTTAAAATAAATAAATTGACAACCACTGCTCCGGAGACTCTGGATGTGAACTAGTACCAGCAGTATAAAGCCATTTCAAAGCAGAGTGAATGTGATTTTCACACCTATTCTTTTCTAATTTTAGGTCCGTTTGAAATCCAAGCACTCCTGTATACTAAACTGTTATGGCGATATTAATTAATGGTTTTGCTCTACAGCAGTAAGAATGCTGGTTAGACTGATTGAAGTAGATTATTAGAAGGACTTAAAGATCAAAAAAACAGTCTGTAAGTTGGTGAGATGTAGTGGGGGGTCACCTTGATCTCTTGAAATGAACACACTGTATTTGGAAAGCCTGGGAGTGTGTGGAGCCTGGGAGTGCAGACTCACTAGAGCTGGTTAGGTCAGCACTCTCTGATGTCATCTCCTGTTTTGGAATGTAAGAACATGAGCTTCAAAGATGGGGGGAAATAATTGTCAGACTTCCATAAAAGCTGAGAATGGAAGAAATTGCATAGTATTTGGTGGACAATAAGAAATCAGACCAAGTATGCTAGGAAACAAGGAATATTATTTAGTGACTTATAGAAGGTGAAGTGATGCATTGCAAGTTCCATTCTACTGACTCACTTTATCTCTGCCATGAGTTTAGCAGATCTCTTGGCTCCTGTTTTGGCTACTCTGATCAAGAAGGTGTGCCCAGACTCAGACTATCAAGAGTAGCACAGATAAAACATCTGGTTTGAGGAAGAAGTGGCAGATTGATGGTCAGATCTTGTGACTGTTTCAGCTAGTTCTTGGATTACCTCAGCTACCTTCTATTCATCTTATAGATGGGCAAGACTTCAGGTCTCCCAGTCACCATTGCACCTGTATGAGACTCACAGAAGTGGATTAATGCACTGCTGATGACAGTAAAGAAGGCAGAACCTCAAGTATTTTGGCTTTAAATTATGAGAGTATTTGTTTTTCTGGTGTGAATTATAATATGCTTTTGTTTACTTTTTGGATATTATTTTGCAGTTAGCCCAAAGATATTGTGCAGCAATCTCAGGACAAAGGTCAGAGGAACAGTGATGTTCTTTTAAGAAAGCACTGGTTTTGTAAAGTGCTCAGAATTTCACAGTGTGTTTTCAGCATTAGCAGGTGAGGGACAGGAGAGGCAGCTGAAGAAGTAAGTTGGCTTGTGGATGACCTGAGGAGCTGATCTATTTCTGGCTTTGATATTCTTGTAGTTCTTTGTTTCACCTGTCTCAGAAGAGATCAAGGACACAGGATTTTACATCCATGCTCTGCATTTCTTGGGGGTTCATGAAGCCTCCTGTGTAGACAGCACTTCTCAGGACAGACTGGAGGATATAGAATCACAGAGTCATAGAATCATTAAGCCTGGAAAAGACTTTGAAGATCATCGAATCCAGCGCTTGACTGAACACCACCACGCCAACTAAACCAAAGTACTAAGTGCCATATCCAGTCGTTCCTTGGATACCTCCAGGAATAGTGACTCCATCACCTCCCTGAGCAGTCTGCTCCAATGCCTAACCACACTTTAGCGAAGAAATTCTTCCTGGTGTCCAGTCTGAACCTCTCTGGCACAGCTTCAGGCTATGTATGTCCTCTCGTCCTGTTGCTGGTTGCCTGGAATAAGAGGCTGACCCCCACCAGACTATAACCTCCTTTCAGTTAGTTCCTCTAATGGTGCTTCTTTTGATGTTTTACACTGACTATCCCTTAGTCAGCAGAAAAGTGTCTGTCTGTCCAAAGGCATGGCCAAGGCCCAGGCTGAGGAACACCAGATCCATTGGGAACCCTGATAAGCATGGGAGTGTGGTTTGGAGGCCCAGCTCATAGGAACATCTGATTTTTTTTGACACTTTTTTGGACACTGTGAAATTCAAAAGTTCAGGATAACTGACTACCGGTGTTACAAGATTTTTGGCTATTTCCTGTTTCCAGTCAGGCTGTGATCAGGAGAAGCCAAATTGTGGCCTCCTAACATCACGGATAGAAGTAAGGGAAATATGAGCAGAGACATGCAAAGTTGGAAAACTCTCTTTGTAAAGGACAAACACAGAGATAAATACACTTCTACATTCTACAAAATACTCAAAATATAGGTGAAACTGTCACAGATGATCTGTTGCCATAACTAATGGGATAGCTCTTTGGTATTCTAACAAATACAATGAAGCACATGAAAAGAGTGAATGATTAGATAGGACAATAGTTGCTCCTTATTCTGTGAAGAAATCAATCCCTCCCAACAAATTCCACCCCCATGCTGTTTGGATTTCAGAGTGTTCTCCTGCTTTTAAATACTTAGGGACATAAAACAAGTCTACTAAGTAGGAATAGTGTTGAAAACTTGGCTTGAACCATTTCCTTGAAAATGGGGTTCACATAAGATCAGCAAGTCAACAAGGAGCTGAAACTACATCTGGAGCAGCAGGCTCTGATCTCAGCTCAGTGATAGCTACACTGTCCCCAGTACAATACACCACTTTGACCAAGCAGCCAAAAGGGCTGACTGAAGCAGTGAGCAAAGACAGTCACTTGCAGAGATACTGCACAATGAAGAGAGAACAAGAAATGATGCTCCTGAATTTAATGCTTAAGCTGTAGTTCAGCTGAACTTAGTGGAAATATGTCTGTTGGTTTCCATGGAAGTTGGGTTATGATTTAAGTGAGGAACACAAACTCAGGTTTTGTGTAACAGCTGCTGCTATATCTGTTGATGAGAGCAGCTAGTAAGGAGGTCAGCAGAAATCAGTGTTATGGCTTATCTCTCAATTAATGTGCTGAATGCTGGCATTAAAAGTGCCTGAGTAATCTTTTAGCTGGATGATACATAACTGCTCAAAAAGTACTGACAGAGAAAGTTCAGTGACACCTTTTCACTGACATTTATACTTCCAGAACAGTGAGAAGGAGAAGATAAGCAGAGCAGCAGTCTACAGAAAGGAGAAAAGGCATAAAGAAAGAAACATAGACTGAAGAATGTATCACCTAGTAAACAATTGGAGACTGAGGTAAAATGTAATACTCAGGTAGAAGGTGATTGTGAAGTCAAGCAACCAGGGAATATTTCAGAGCTCTCAAGAATGGATTCAGGGATACTAGTGGTGCAGTTTCAGAAAGTGACAAACCATCAGTCAAAGAATGCATGGTATTTACCTGCTGACAGACCCAGCAGAGTTCACTGGGGACAGCAAAGCAGACAATAAAGTAGGATTGCTTCTTACCAGAATTAATTTGGGCAGGAAACACTTTAGGTATCTCATTTAAAACTATGTGTACTTTGAAGGAGCACTGGAAGGATGAAACTGCCATGTTGGCCAAGGTTTCTAAAATGCCTGCAATGCACGATGTGAAGATCACTGCTATTACTGAACTATGTTATTATCCTGCTAGTTCATGGAGTTTGCAAACCAGAATTAAAAGAAAGAGGTGGAGGATTATGGTGTATTTTAGAATTTGTAATGTTTCTCTTTTTGAAATATAGAAGGAAAACTTACGGGTCAGCAAATATAATTCCTGGGTCCTGTAGGCAATTATGTAACCTAAAAGATTTGTCTCCTATCAAACTCCTTGAACATATAATGTATATCTTTACTAATGTTAATGAGAATTGCCACTTAAAAATTGCATTTACACACTATTTAAGGATCTTGAAGTGCTTTTTCATATAATATGCTCATTTTTATTACAGACATGTTGAATTTAAATGACTTGCCTAGAGTCTCACAGCAAGCCAACAGCAGAATGACTCTTAATGCTCCTAGTGCTCAGCATTAAATCCTGGACATTAACAGCATCCTTCACAAGGGAGTTACGTAGTGGTAGATCACCTCCCAGTGCTGGTGAATCAAATCTTTTCTGATAGTGCAAAAAATCAATAAATTGGTCAAACTTATGTAGTGCTTCCCAGTGGCTTCCTTTGAACTTAGAAAATTGACACAAGTCTGACTAATGCTAAGATAGCCTTTGGCATATGACCAACTATGGAATTTTGATGTGTGAAGTATGTACCTCAGATCTATATTATCTGTATGGATACAGCTCTGTCTCCCCTGAATGGCACAGTCCTCATCAGCAATTAACTCTAAAAGGAGGAGATGGGACTTATGGGCTTCTTTCCATAAAGAAAGATGCAGTACTACAGAATGACCTGATTTTTCTGTCTCTATCAATGTTAATATTGTGTCTGTCACATTGAAATTTTGGTATTTCCCCTTCCATCTTGGCGTCTTATCTATGCTTCTTATGGAAAGGGCTGCAAATTATACCCAATGATTTCAGGATACTATTTCCAAGCTTTGGCTCTTTCTATGAGAAAAGAGTTGTTTTGTGGCATGGCACTTGCTGTAACATAAGAGGAACCATCTGGTAGAACAACAACAGCTACAGCAATATCAATCCCACTCATCAAAAGGATTCCTCCAGTATGGTGGTAGCTACCCTGGAGCTCTCACCTGTGGCAAATGGTGACATTTACTCCTGCTGGGAATGTGGCTGGGCAGCCGAATGTTAAAGAGGGCCTGCAAGGCTGCCTGTGCTGCTTGACCCTTGGCCAGCTTCTTGCTACGTCCTGAGCCTTCAAACGTTCTCCCGTCCACTCGCACGGCCATCACAAAGCTCTTGATGTGCTGCTTCTCCACCGTCTCTGATAGGCAGACATAGCGCAGGCCCGACCGCAGCTCATTTAGCAGCACCACGGGGTTCTTCTCACTCTCTGCTTTGGATGCCACTCTGTGCTTGCTTTGCTTCCCATGGCCCATCAAGTCCAGCGTATGGCAGAGCAAGCGTCCGTGTCGATAAGCCGTGGAAAGCAACTCATTGTTAACGGGGTTATAGACTGAGAAGTCCTTGCTGTGTGTAGATGGTTCAAACTCCTTGAACAGAGTGTCTGGAAAGTCTGCCTGATCAGAAGTAAAGTCCGTGGATGGATTGATGCAGTTGCCCATGGCAAAGTGAGCTTGGCATGCGTTGGGGAACTGAACGAATGACTTCAGAGCTAGCTCTGCGGCACGCATTTTGGCTTTCTTTTTTGTGGGCCCTGTGCCTTCAAATGTAAGTCCATTTACTTCCACAGCAACAGCAAAGACTGGAGCATGCACTGGACCTGTCTGGGAAACCATTTTATACTGTAATCCTGGTTTAAGTTCATGAAGCTGAACCAGAGCGTTCTTTGGCGTCACTGACCAAGAAACTTTCTTCCAGATGAGCTGGAGTTTGCAGAAATGGCCATTATTGCCTTCCTCTAAGGGTCTTTTTCTCTTACTGCTGGGTGTTCCCCCTCTTGCCCTCTCACTAGAGGCTATTGGATGATCCTCTAGGTTGCCAATGTTTCGATTTTCCTTTACTTCTGCACTGCTGGTACCTGTCAGAAAAGAAAGAAAAAAATCTCATATTACAGTTGTCATCACAGTAGCTGACATTATGCCTGAGGCTGGCAGAATATCCAAAAAAAAAAAAAAGTTAATGACGCATATCCTTGCACAGCCCTTTCTATGAATTTTCCTCAAATATCTGTTTAATGGTTGGGTTATTGTTTATAGCTCAGACCTTTTTGCATATCCTGGATGCTTACTTGTCCCTAAAGGTCTACTTCTATTAGTCATTAGCATTCTGTTTTAAAAAAAGATTACATCATTCAAAGATGAAGTATAATGGATGTCATGTGACTTAAATGAACTGCTGGATAATTAGTATTAAAAAGTGAATAGTTTGCAAAGTTTCCTTAGGCTTTCTATAATCCTTGTGGGTGAAGGTTTATAAACACATTATTAGAAATCACAAATGATTCACAAACAGAAAAATGGGCCAATGCATTGAATAACCTATTTGCACTGAATATATTGACCATCTCTGCTCATACCACAGGCTCTTGTGTTGTCATGAATCTAGCCTAGGAAGTGATCTGACAGACCTTTCTAGCATTTGAAACAATGATTTGGTGTGGACTCATATCCCAGCTTACTAAGTGATCCCTTTCTGTCAAATTCAATTGAAGATACTCATAGTTCCTGCATCATCAACAACTAATCTAAAAGAGATAAGGAAAAGCCAGAGAATCACGATAGGTACAATTACTGATGTAAAAGATGATCTTTGTCAAAGAAAAGCAATGGGAGAGAGTGACTGCCAGGAGCACCAGGAATGGCATGAAATGACAATGGAGAGTTACAGAGAGAGTATTTTTTTGTTGTTGTTGTTGAGCCAATAAATCCCCCATTGCTCTGAACTACACTTGTGCAATGTCCATGCTGCGAGGTAGTGCCCTGCTGCAGCAGAGGTATCACTGAGAGTAAAGATTCATCTCACTCATGACCTGAATGAGACACAAAATGTGCTGCTGTCTAAATAATCATCCTATAATATTTCTGTCATTTCTGATGAGATTTTTTAATATGTATTGCACCTCTGATAGATCCTTCTGTTCTCCTATGCTTTCCTTGGAGGAAAGACAAGCAGAGGAATTAAATATGAGTGGAACCAACCAACCTATGAGGCAACCCATCACTGTAGCAATGCACCTGATCCCTCTCCAAGCAGAGCACTGCGTGGCTGCTTGCTTCACTCTGACCAGCTCTGGGTTATTGTCAGACATGAGCATGCCATCTGCATAGGCTGTGAGGGCCCTTTTGGAGGACTGAGTCCTTGAAACCCTTCAGCACACAGTGAGCTTCCAACCTTTGCCTAGGTCTCACCAAAGCTACTTGCAGAGCTGTCTTCTGCAGTGCTTTGCTGAGGCAGAATGTGAACTAACAAATTCAGGTTTTAGTGACCTGTTAATTTTTAGTTTCTGAATCTAAGGAGAAGGAATGAAGACAAATGGGGAAGGAAAGCAAAAGAAATACATAACAGAAAAACTTTCATCATATGGCATTCAACTGTATAAAACATAACATCTTTAAACCAACCTTTCTAGAAATAAGACACTTAAAGGTCATGGTAACTAAGGGACAAGAAAATGTAGTGTTTTTTCTCATTGAGTTCACAACTCTCTTTATAGAAACTCTGATCTGAGAGGAAAGGACATGTCAACTTTAACATCCTCTATCCAACTTGGCATTGGCTTTACATCATGACCCTTTCTCATGTTTCCATCCCACTCAGAAGATGTCTCTTTAGTTGTGTACATTTTTTTTAATAAGGTGAGATATTTTGATGCAGGCATATTTTTAGCAGGAAGCAGGTTTGTTCTTTATTTCACACCTCCTCTCTCATCTTAACTAATAGGTTTTTACAGAGCCAATTATAGTACATAATGATATTGTAGCCAGGAAGCATGAAAAGAAATATATCTCTTGCTTCACACAATATTCAGGTTTGAAAAGAATTTGTATTGATTATGCACCACTGAATAGGAAAACTCAAAGGATGATTTGTGCTTATAATTCATATTGTCTTATTCCAGTTGTTTTTTCTTTCATAGTCAGAGAACCACAGATTTGTGAACATCAATGTCTGACCTTAACATCTTACCTCAACCACCTTCAATAACACAGTGGTTAACTAAAAACATGACAACATAAAATAAACATTACTTGTTTGTCTTAAATTTTCCAGTTCAGGTTTTGGCCAACAGAGAGTTTGCATTGATGGAGTGAAAAAAAATGCAGACATCAGGCATAAAAGATATGTGGACAAAGTTGGGCATACACGATGGTGACATCCCTGTATTTATGGTGTGTTTTGGCCTAGTCCCAGTGAAGGAAATCCATGCAAGTATCCTTACAGCCAACCAGATTTTAGAGAACCTGACCCTGAAACACCGGGAAACAGCTCAGTTCTTCCAGACCTCAGCTGGAGCTGCAGAGACCAAAATTTATCATGTAAATCAGAGGCAGCGTAAAATCAGTGAGTGGCTCGGAAAGTCTGGAAGCCTGATGGACTTGTGTGATACCTGACAGTCACCAGGAAATATGAAATTACTTTATACTTTCAGGTGTCTTTGAAATAGGAAGTCTTTGAAATGTGCCTTTTATGAGACCTCTGTGTAGCAGACATAAGATTACCTCTCTAATGGTGGCACATGTACTTTTATTGTGAAAGTCAGACAAAGCAGGCAAATGACACCAAACTACGCAAGATAAATACTGTAAGCAGCTGTAATAGAACAATCACAAGCAATTTTAGAAATGAAGAGCACTAAAAGAAAAGGGGTAAGTCAGAGGATGCACACAGTGAAAATGCAAAACTGTGGATCATTTTCAGTCCTGTTATCTCTCATAATGTCTTTGTTCTTGAGTTTCCCAAATACGTTCTTTACATCTGGGGAAAAACAACAGATAATAAACTGTGTTCTCCTATGATGAAAGGTTGGAGAAAAATAACATGGTAAGGGGATGGAGTTTAAAAAAAAAAAGTAGGAACAAAAGTACCATAAATTTTGGCATTAGTTTCTAATTTATTGTGTAATTTTTCTAAAAAGTCCGTCAGCATTGCAGTGTAATATGTCCTCAGGTAACTTTATTCAATGATTTTTGCAGTTTCACAAGCAACAGCAGATATTGTGATCTTGAATTTGCTTCAATAATTGAATAGGAGAGAGGAAAACAGTTAGTGCAATATATTTATTTATGCACTATTCCTCAGTCTGCTCTTTGATGTTTTTCTCCTTTTGGTCATTATGCACAGTAGTGTTAACCTAGAGAGTTTGCATCATCAAGAGCATTACAGAACTACAATGCATCACCAGTAATGACACTGCCTATGTCTCTGGGTCATAAGGGCTCTGCAGAACTAACCATCCGATACTCCACGCTACATTTGAAGAGATAATATTGTTCCTGTTGAAGGTTAATCTGCTGCTAAGCCAACTTCTAGGGAAGATGGGAAAAGGAGAGGTGGTAGGTACTATCTTCATTTTGGCTTGCATCTTTACTATTGAATTCCAATGGCACTACATTATTGAAAAGTTGTGATATTGAAAGAGAGAATTTGCAATCAGTTTTGTATAGTAAACTCCTGATCTAATGATAGCTCTGACACAGGCAGTTACTGTTTTTAGGAATGTTGAGTAGACACTCTATTTCTATCGAAGAGTTTTTAAGAATACAAGTAGGACTTAATTCTTATATTTCTGTGTTTTAATATCTAACCCCTGTTTCACTGGCTTATGTAGAGTACATTTTTGCTGTTCATCTATATCACATTGACTGCAGAGGTTAGAAGAATTAACTTCATAATTTCTGGCATACTTGAAAGTGAAAAATCTTAAATCAGAAGCAATAGGTATGAACCCAGAAGTCAGAGCAACAGCATCATTGTCCAAGGTCAGCTGCTACATCAAATGCAATGTAGGGCAGTCTCCTCTTGCAAGCAAGATGGCATTTTCATGCACTTATCGAATCCACAACAGAGGATTGAGAACTATTCTGCTGGGATTTTTAGGTTGATATGCTTGACTTTGGAATAATAAACCTGTAGCTAACAACAGAAATTATTCCTTCCTTTCTTACATGACAACACACATACCTATTTTTAAATCTTCATGTAAAAAGTCCAAATAACCCATAATTTCTCTGTGGCTGTTCAACCCTCCCCTCTAGCTCACAGGGTTCAGGTTGTTAAAACTAGTATTATTAGATTTTACTGGTGTGTAACACTATACTGTGGAAGCATTACTAGTGCAAAAGAGTATGGGACTTTGCATAAAGCGAAGATGAAAAATCTGTGAAAGCTGACTGTCATTGACTTTAGCTATTCCAGAATGAACATACTTGACTTTGCCCATCTAACTATTGGAAGTAACTGTGGAATCCATGTACATCTAATACAGCTCTTACCAATCAGGGAAATAATATAAATGACCTAATGACCTGACTTAGATAATTTTCAGAATCCAATGCTCTGTATCCAAGTTAGCAAATAACTGCATGCAGCAGAATATGTGGACAGCCCATGGCAGAAACGGACCTATGGCCATGCCTTCCTGAATCAGGACCAGAACACAGCTGAGCTTTAGGCATGGGGAAATCGAAATGATGGCAATAGATGGAGTTTTCAAAGCAAAACAAAGGGGATTGTTTCGGTGGAGGATTGCTTGGGGCTCTGACTGCTGGAAGGGGATATTCGCTATTTTCTTAGAGGCAGGGTCCCTGCTATAACTCACACTGTGAATGCAAAAGTTCTGGGGCCTTATGCCATCTGAAGAGGAATCTGATGAACAAATACACCTTTAACTGAACATACTTCAATACACTGAACCTGGGGCTCCTACAGGGCTGCTGCAGAGATTGAAATTGATGTGTTGGGGACCATTGTCATCAGCTCCCTCTGCAGACACTGGGGAGAGGTATATGCTGCACTGAGCCTGTTCCTATAGCAGCATTCCATAATGAGATCTTCAGGAATCATACATTCCTACTAGAGGTACAACCTAGATTCAAAAGTATCTGTCTGGTGATAGTCTGCCTTGATCCCATGACATAGTGTGGATGGAACGAATAAAGATCAGGGACAGGCATAGGTATGTAACATCATGAAAGACAGGCAGGCAGACAGTAAAGAGGGAAAGATTTTTCACTGTTTCATGCAATCCCAGCACCAGAGACAGCAGGCTTGAAGCAATAAAAGGGTGCACTTTTTGACAGCATTCTAAATCACTCCCTGTTCTTGGCTGTTGTTGAGATCAGAAGTATCAGTGGGCTCTGGAGAGGACTAGACAGGTCTGTTGATATCTAAGAAATATGATGATTCAGGTGCAAGCTCCAGTAGAGTAAATTTTTGCTAGGTGCTAGAAAGATATACCAAGGGGAGGATTCCCACTTAAATGTCCTTTTTCTCAATGCATCACTGGCAAAGGCTGAAGACACTGTACAAAACTAACCTTCCTATTTCTAATTCTCTCTGACACTTATATTCTTAGGTACAACTGACTTCTGAGGATGAACAGGGTGGTCCTTTTCTTGCATATTCGAGATTAGGTCTTCATTGGAGACTGATGATTACTTTATCCAAAATTCCATTCCAAAGGTGCATAGTGCCTTTGATAAATTTTTCTAGTATTAGTTCATGGATCATAAACCAAAAAAATAGTGTCTGTATGCTAATAATCACCAGTTTAAAATGCATGTGTAGTTAACCTGCATGTCTCCATTTGTAAAGAAGGCCTAAAGGAATGTGAAACAGGATTTGTATCTGTTTCAGCTAGTAGAACTGTGTCCATTGATACAGCACTGTCTGGGAGGTGGCACTCTCATAGGATGCTCAGTGTGCAGAAAACTACAGGGATAAGCAACCCACTTCTCTACCCTAGCAGCATTCTCCTGCACTCCTATAAAATTGTTAACACAGAGAAGGTTTCTCTCCTTCCTCAGAGGAAATCAATGAAGCTCTTTAAAATGCTGAATTACTCCATGGGTACATGTGTGCTATAGGCTTTTGAGGGATTTATACCTCTATAATACTACAAGTGAACACTGAAATATGGATGATTTTAAATTAATTCATCTTTTTATTCCCACCCCTCCTCCCCCAATATTCTAATAGTAACACCTAAAATGAGTTCTGTATACCAAGAAATGAAGAGCTACTTTTTCACTGGAGCATATGTTTGACCAAAAGGAGGACTGGGTAGGATGACCCTGAAAACAGTGACATTTGCTATTTCTTTGTCAGAAAGCATAGCTTACTCTATCTCTGTGAGTTATTTCAAAGCCCACACAGGAGTGAAACTGTCTTGGCATTACAGTAGCAATAAGAAAATGGTGTTACAGTGTTTGGCTTGTACAAACTTCCTACATTACCTAAAAATAACTAAGTAGCACATTTGGGAACTATTACGCAGGAGGTGCCTGAACAAGCTTATCGTGTGCATAATATGCTTCCTGGGTGTGTGTATACTTCTCATATGTCTTCCTGAAAATGTAGCCTTCCTGGGAGTAATTTTGAAGGATTTTCAGGGTTTTTTTGCCTTTCCTAAGATCTGTAAAAGCCTTCCAGTCACTGTGTGCAGCGGAACAGTGTGATGTCCATGTGATGCTCAGCAGCAGAAAATAGCAGGCTGTGCTCCTTCACTTCTCCAGCAGCTTTTCCCCTTGGTGATGCACCACAACCAAACCATAGCAGTTTAGCAACAGCAGAAGAATTCCTAATTCCTCCCAGCAACTGACTCTAATAGGGTAACATGTCAGCATGTGTCTAGCTGGAAAAGAAACCCATCTGGTAGGTGATACTAAAATGTTGCTCATTTGGTTCAGAAAGTTCTTTTTTTTCCCCTTTTTTTTAAAAAAAAATCCAAGATGTCTTACAATAAACAGTGATAGAACATGATATAATTGCTTCTAGGTGAAAAATGGCTGAGCTTACTGAGAGTTATTAAGTCCTAATTGCTCACTCTCAGACTTGTTGTTTGGAATACTTCTCAATGCCTTCAAACCTAACAGCATTTTCCTCCAGCTCTACAGCCATGGACTAAGACAGTTGTTTGAGGTGTAAGGGCCAAAGAGAATATAGGGGCTAATTTTTAGGTTACGTCTAGTTTATTTAAGCTTGGTTAATCAATTCTGAATTTGAAATCCTTAGTTCCTTCCTTCTTTTTTTTTTTTGTTTCTTTTTTTTTCTTTTGTTCTACAGGTCATATAATAGAAGTAAAGAGAAAAAAATTTAATTAGATGGTTCAATCCTGCAGTCTTTCCTTTTGCAGAAGTCCTTTTGTAATTGAGGAAATAAAAGCAGGGGAACACACACCACAAAATATCTTGATTTTTAGGGATTGTTAGAAAAGTAAGTGAGCAAAACAAAGTAACATAAACAGGAAAGGGGAAGGAGCTCCACAGTCCTGTAAACCTGAGTGCAAATATCTCCACTTTATATGAAGTTTTTCTTTTGTATCTGTGGCTGAGATTAATGCCCCCTTTGATGAAGATTAGAGAACATGTTTGCACTCAGCATTATGGAATTTTACATTTTACATGAGGACTGGGTTTATGGTCTGCGAATATTTGCAAATCCATCTCCTTTCCACAATTGTCCCTACACTGTACAGCTTTTGTTTTACAACTTTATTATTCATCTGTAGAGAAAAGAGACTGCTTACTTAAATTGTCTTCATCCTCCATGGTGGCTGGGCCAGGACTCAGGTACTTGAAGGGCGCTATGAAGGTTGACAGTATGCTTAGTTTTTCTAGAAGCAAAAGGTAGAAAAGACACATGTAAAATCAGTTCTCAGTCAGTGCATTCAGATCTACTTTGCACTTTTACTCAGATCAAAACATCTTGGCAAATCTGTTCCTTTTTTTTTGTATTTTTCCTGACTCTATAGTCCCACCAAAGTTCACTGAACTTCAATGCATTTATTACAGCTGGCACACGCAAACACCAAACACATATTCCTCCTGGTTTCTGGCCCCATGTGGGACTCTGCTTCCCAGAGGTGGTGCCTGAGCACTGCAGAGTGCAGGATGCATGAACTGGTCCAGCTGGAAACAGAGGAGGCAGTCAGTCCTGGGAGAAGGGACATGAGAACTGCTCTAAGGGCTGACCATCAACCCCAAAGGATCAGACCATCAACTCCCCTTGTTTCCTCTCCCTGCTGGAAGCTGAGCCAGAAGTCTTAGAGAAAGCTCAAGGGTTAGTGGTACAAGAGACAACTATTCTACAAATTGTTGATATGATTGTTGGAAAACTTTTATAGTGTGCACAGGAAGCTGTTATTCATACTACAAGAACACTGCTTGAAATCTCTCTTGTGCATATTAAGTGCAAGTCCTTTTAACTGCATTTTTTGTTTATCCCACAGATACTAGACAGCAGAGACATTTCTTCCAGTGCCAGGATCAGAGTCTGCATTACATGCCAGGATAGATTCAGCAAAATGAGAACTGATATGATTTATGCTAGCCCAAAATTTGGCTCAAGAATTATTTATAGGAAAAAGTTGAAGTTAACACAAACACTAGAAACAGAGATATATTGAAATATTTTAATTCCCTTGATAATTAGTTTATTTAGCTGGACATTTAGTTTGTTTAGGCTGAATTCCTCCTGAAAAACTATGGGACCTTATTGGGGACCACCATTTACAGGCTGTCTACTTGACAAAAGAAACAGAAACACACCTTGCATAGGCAATTCACAGGTTTGAAGAACACAGTTGCTTTCCTAAAGTACTCCTCTGCTTAGAAAGCCTCAGCTATGGCTGAGGAAATAGGTGGTTGAGGCTCAGCTATTTCTTCAGGTGGAAATGCTCTGCATCCTACGCATTGAACAATGCTGCTCTTCCTCTTGTGGCAGAAGCATCAAAACCAGACCAAGAATGTATTCTTTCAATTGAAACAGGAAAAAATATTACCATAGGGACTTTCTTTATTAGTGAGAAAATATTTCTCTGAATTTCCTTAAACTACCTGTCTGCTAAAGTATTATGGGTCTGGAAGGAATTCCAGCTGAAGAACATTTAAACTTTTTCAGCAGCACATCTGTTAGCTTTTTGGCTTGGTTTTTCCTACATTTGCAAATAATCCTTGCTCTTGGTAAAGATTGTTACCAGAATCCATCAAAAATGACTGCACGTTTGCCCTTAGCTGGGTAACACTATAGCTCAACTCTATTACGGGAATTCACAGTAAAAGCTGACTGCTCTTTGTTAAGTAAATACAATAAGCAGAATAAAAGATTGCCTGAAGAAAACCTTTTTCTGTCCAGAAACCTTTCAGCCCAGACTAATATATAATTAGAGCACAAATTAGCCTCCTTCAATTGCAGTTTCATTAAGGGATTGCAATGATGTCAGGAACCAAAAGAATGAACCTATTTATGAGCACTATAGCCAAAAGACTTCCTAAGTGAATCCTTTGACACCTTTTTGCTAAGGCATTGCTCACTGAGAAATGTGGTGACTCTCTACAACACCATCTCACTGCTTGCGAAACTGTTGCTTTTGATCACTATAAAGCTGGTATTTGTTCCTGACTTTCTCAACTAGTTTCTCTGATTAAAGTGAAAAGAGCGTAGGCTTTTGGGACTTAATCCAAAAACTACATTTGGTAAGGGGAATGCTCCAGATGATAGACATAGGATCAGGGCAGCCCTTGGCTTCAGCACCAGCAGTGAATGTTGTGTCTGGATACCGAGATGCAGTGAGCTGAAGTCTGTGTACTCCACCTGGGCCTGACTGCTGACAGCTGTCAGACCTTCAGAACTAACCCTCAAGACACTGGATGTCACACACAAATCTGAATCTTCTTTACTGAGAAAATATTCTTCTCAAAGTTAACCTATTAACCAAGCAGTGAGGATATGTGCTTTCTTGCTGCAGTGACTAATGCTTAGTCCTGCCACCAATCAAAAAGCAAAACGAGTTCTTTGCAAACCTGAATATTGTGTGATTCAAAAGTTTAGTTTTATACTATACTATTACTAGGTAAATAAATATTTTATGATTTAGTTTTGTGCAATTGAGAGGTGAAATTTACAATGTGGAATGAAAATTTAGCAATTTAATTTCCCTTTTATCTTAAGACACTGTTTATCCATCTTAAACTACTGTTATTACTGTTTCTCACCTGTCTCCAAAGACCTTTGCTTTGTGTGGCAGAGAAACAGGACATAAAATTCACCGCACGTTTAGAGCAGCAATGGATGGGTTTGTGTCAAGCATACTCAGGCAGGCCCCAATAACAGGAATTCCTTCCATGAATACAGATAATAAAGATTAAATTTCAGTATTTCAATCCATTGGTTGAGCAATGGAAGAACTACTGTGTGTCTGGAAGTAGGAGAAGGGCAGGGTTTTGAGTGAGGTTTGTGAAAAGAGAAAAGCTGTAGTATACACATTGCACAGATGAATTATTAAGCCTATGGAGGAGGAGAAGATAAATGACAGAATAATTAAATATAGGTGTTTACAGGAAAATAATATGGCAAGATATAAAACTATTAGTATGATTGTGCACTTCCATCTTTTGCACTTTATTGCCTATTGCCATATAGACCACGAGGCACTACTTCAGCTGTATTATCAATGATGAAATTCAGTGTTAATTTAGTTTACCACTTCAGAACAAGATAGGACAGTTGTGTATTCACACTTTATGGTCCCTCTGTATATTAATGCCCATCAAAATTAGTCTTATTTGCTTAGCAGTTTGATGAAATCTTATGAATAACAACAAAGGACAAGTTTGGATTGGAAAAAGCCATGGAGAGAAATACCATTAAAGCCTCCTTTCTTCTCTCACTCCCTTCTCCTTTCATGAATTTTTTTTCCAAAAAGAAGCAATGACAAGTAGTCCAAAATTAGAGCAGCTATTTTTACTTTATAATTGTAAATGTTCTCTGTATTTCTTTCTGAGAAAGATATTTTTCAAAGCTAGGAGAGAGGGCTTAAGAGAGGAAAGCAAGACATTTTAAAAACTATTTTCTGCAGAAATGCAGAATACATAACCCTACATTTATGAGAACTAATATGAGAAGCTATTATTGCTTGCATTACAGTTGTACCAGAACCCTCTGATGGAATGAAAAGAGATTTCATGAGGGCCTACATGGACACAAAGGAAGCTTTGTTTGCAATGGAAACAGAGACAAAGAGCAGGTATAGTGGAATTTATTTCTAGCCACCCTGAAACACTAACACAAGATGATAGCATCATATTTTGTAGTGTGTTCACTATGAAAACAGCCTTCCAAGTGGAGATCTGCTCCAGTACCCTAAGCACAAAAAACATCATTTCCTCTCATGAGAAGCCTGTTATAAAAAGAAATCTCACTCCCCTGTTTTGGAATGGAAAAGGATTTTGGTTCATTTTTCTTAAGGATATATTTTCCAGCAACAGCATATACTTAAAAATAATCACAAACAGTATTTTGACAGTAGGCATATAAACAAATTAAACAAATAAAAAAAACCCATGAGCCAAGATATGTTTTGCATGAAATACAGAAAGTGGTTTAGTACAAATGATTCAGCAATGCCTGTCATATAAGGCAACCAGCCAAGTTTCCACTAAATTTTGCTCTTTTTGTGAAGTTGCTTTTGCCCTGGAGTTCCAGTCAGAAGGCTGGTCATAGGTCCTGTAAATACACTTTTATTGTGAAGACAAGAACACACAGATACAGCTATAAACAGCATTTCTGCCCTTCATACCTATCAGTATTTAAAGGGCATCAGACAATACAGCTTGATCATCAACTCTACGGAAGTTCTTTCACTCTCAATCACCAGAATAAAAGCAATGAGAACAGTAGGAGCTCAACACTTTTAAAAATCAGCCCTTATACATGTTGAACAAATTGTTTAGCTTTAAGAAGAGCAGACTGAGTGGGGTCATAACAGCAGCCTGAAAGCACATAAAAAGCTGCTGCATAGAAGAAAGAAGCAAACTGTATTCCATGTGCATTAACACAACTAGAAGTAATGGACTGAAATTGCACCAAGGAAAATTCACTTTAGACATTAAAAACCGCTTCCTAACAGTAAGGATAGTGCAGTGCTGGAATGGCTTGTCCGTTGGAGACAGATGCTGCTTGTGCTGGAGGGCTATAGGGTGGTTTGCCATCTGCAGGGTGTTGCACTTGTCCTTGGGCCCATCCTTTATATTCTCCTATCTCTATGAACCCCAGCAGAAAAGCTTGTCCTAACCATGGCATCCTGTAGCAGGTTTTAGCTCAAACTTGAAAGAGTAAGTAGTATTTGCCATTATTAGCTAATCTCCAAGCAGAAGTTGGTGGCATGCTCTTTTGCTTGGCAGCTAATGAGCACTATTAATAATATTTAAAAAAAAAAGCAACTTCTGGACACAAGAAGGATTAGACAGATGCATACAAGTGGTTTGCTATAACAGCACTAACAATGTTTTACTGAATTATTTTCATTCTCATATCCACATTGATTACCATAAGCTACTTTACTTATCAGAGGTTTCTTCAATAGTATTCTTATAAAAACACAATGTAGACATTATAAACCAGCCCTAAGTAATTTATTTTGTTTGTGTGGAGTGTGAAATTCCTCATTAAGGGACAAATGTGATGCAATAATGTAAACTCAGCTGCAAAACCTCTTCACAAAACCCCTTATTTTTTATTTCTCTAAAGCAGTATCTGCAGCTACTTGAATAGTTACATTTTTACAGTTGTGTTAGCCTTGATTTATTTGGAAACAGGGGGATACAGGGAGAAAGAGCCTACACATCTGGAGATGATTCTTTATCTTCCTTCTCATATCTTAGTCGGTTCAGGCTTGGGCTGACAGTGACTGACAGGATGAAGAGATCTTTTACACAAAAGAAAAATATGTCAGATTTGTGGGGAAAATAACACAGCACTTACTGAGAATGGCTCTCAGCCTTCTAAATTATGGCTTATACAGCCACCATGCTGCATCATTTAGTTTAGGCAGCCAGTTTCCAGATAGGGATTTAACTGCATCAGCCTTTATAGCTGAGTTCGACAACCAGCTGTTGAGTCACGAATGTCTGAGTGTGCAAGGCTTCAGCAGCATTGCCCAAGTGCATTTTGCTTCAAGGTAACAAGAAGGCTTTGTGTGATGGTCCTTTATACCTACACTGGCAAAACTGTGCTAGAGTGCCTGTGAATTGCCACAGCAGTACCAGTGGGGCTGGGAGGACAGTCTCTGTCCATCTACTCCAACCAGTTTTAAGTTGGAAGTGTGGCTCTCCTAAACCCCTTCAGAGGGCTGATATTTCTGAACACACATAGCAGCAGCTTTGGCACAGCTATGTACCTGCTGCAGAAGCTCCAGTTTGGTGTCTTGCACGGGATAAGTTCAAGCCTGCATATATTTGCAAGGGGCTATTGGCACATGCCCATTCCTCCTCAGTTTCTGTTTTGTTCTCTCAGTCCTACACCGTGAGGCCTGACAGGAAAGCTTTGTTGGCATCACAGACCCTTGAGAGCCACCAGTCAATGCAACCCGAACAACACATCTGGCTGAGCAGCCCACGGCAGGGAACTGGGGGATATGAAAGGGTTAAAATCAGTAGGCCTGTTCCTGTCTGCAGCTCTGCTGCTTGGCACCCCTGAGAGTATGGCCATCGAGGTGGGCAGTTTCTAAAGGTCTATATTTTGTAACTGGTTTTCAATCCAAGGCATTTGCAGTGATATCCCACCCTGGCCCACGTGGGAACAATGGAACGCTTTTCTTGGATGTAGCAGAGAAATATGTGGAGTGAAAAACCTTCTGGTTAAATATGGTTTTTGACTGGAACATCTTTCTTAAAAACGGGGAGAAAAGGTAATATTCAGATTAAGGGATTGAGGTTTTTATAAGAAAAAGTATTCAGCAATACTGTTTTTGTTCTCTGCTTCAGCAAGGACCTGAAATGAAGACATAAAATATCAAAGCACATTTTTTTTTCAGTCTGATAACCAAAGAGAAGAAAAAATCAGGGAACATTTGGATACTCGGCATTTCAGGCGAATATTTTCAGCTGCACGAAGCAGGTTGTGCCTTGAGTTAAAAGTCAGAGGTGTGAACCTGAAGCCATGAAATCTTCCTCTGAAACAGGGCAACAAGCTGTTCAGTATGATGCAACACCCAGACACAAAACCACCTTTCTTGTGCCTTGCCTGCAAGTTGAATGTGGTCTGCCAAGTGCAGGGGACTCCTGTAAATAGATCTAGTTGCTGCCTTTATAATTTATTTGTCTGGTTCCTGGGACACAGAATATCTTTCTGCTCTATTCTTGTTCAGTCCTTAGCAAAATGGGATCTGTGTCCAAGGTGAGAGCTCTGAAATGCAATTATATTAAGTAGTAATAACAGTTTATGGTAATATGATACTGCAGAGAACATTGAATGTGAAACATTGGTTAGCTCAGGGGCCTGGCAGCTGGACTACTCCTCTCTGTGCCCTGTTCCCGCTGTTTGCTGATCCAGAACTGCTACCCTTGGAAAGCTTTTGGGGAAGCTATGTGAAATGCTTTACCAGTGTCAATCCAACTCCTAACAGGCAGCAGCAGGTTCATGCCCTGTGCTCTAGCAACTCTGCAGCCCTGCATCCCACCTGTGTCTCTACCAATGGCTGCACTCATTTACTCTGTGGCCAAACTTCCAATTTATCACTTAGAAAGCAGAAAGCATCAGCAAAAAAGTCATGCATGTGATTGGTATGGACTCATTCAATATGGTCTGAGAGACATGGGGATCTGTTTAATTGATTACATCACACTTTGGGACACTATTTCTTTCTAAGTGGCATGTCCTGCAGCTCTCTTCTACATTTCCAGAACAGAGATGATGGGGTTTAGCAGCAGATTCACTACATGAATGTAAATAGGTGTTTGCATAGATAAATCTCAGGAGCTCCATAACAAGCACACTCCAAGCACCTTCACCATGAAAGACCATTTACAGAATGAAACATGTTGTGCTGTAAAATATTGGTTTCTTATTACTTCCAGTAAAGAGCAAAGTAAGTAAAAATACAAGGTGGTTGATGGATTTTTATAAGAAAGACAATGTGTATGGGTGGTATTCTCTATTAGATTCCAAGGAAATCAATTTGAAATCTAGTTCAGCCTAGTAAAATTAGATTTAAAACTATTTAATTTTGTTGCAGGAGTGTTTCTCTCTCCTGATGCCTTGCTTGAGGACACATAGAGATAAAAACTCTCGAGTTATTATCAGTTTATGTGGATCTGTCTGCCTGTGGAGTGTGCTATATTATGTATTTCTAAGTGATCTGCCTGTGGCTTGGAGACGGCAGGTAAAACCCCCCATCTTTGCAAGTTTCTTATGCTATTTGAAGACTCATTTTGAAAATATTTTATTTTGCATTCTATAAATTATGACAGGGTTTTATTTCCTTTTTTTTTTTTACATCCATTTTTTTGGGCATTCAATGCTTTAGAAAGCAGAAGCACAGAGAGGATAAATTGCATAAAACCCATCAGTTCTCAAGGTGTCATGAATGGAGATGCAATGGAAATCATAAAAATGTCCACTGGATTTATTAAGCATAGAATAAATCTGTGTGATTAACTATGACTCCCTGATTGTCAAACTATTACAATGCCAAACAATTATAAAACAATCTTATCAAAGACCAAAACTCTTCAGTTATACGGGTAACAATTTGGCCAGTGTTAAGGTGAATAGACTAGTTTTTCATTAATCTGTGTCTACATACAGTGATGCACTACTTGAGACTTTGCTAAGGTGGGACAGAAAACTATAAAAAAATTCTAGATTTGGGTTAAGAGAGGTTTGCCTATTAGTAATTTAAACCTGTCAACTAAATTATGATTATGTGAAATATGAGCACCAAAGTCAGTAATGGTATTTAAAAGGATGTCTGGAGCCAGTAGAGCTGAGGGCTGGGGATGTGAAGCATCTGCCTCTGCAGGTACTACTACAGACTAGTTCCAGTTCACAGACTGTGCATGCAGAAGGATATGAAGGATACAAAGATTTTTGCTGCACTACCTGATTTTGAAAGGTTTTGTCACCTTCTGAAAACAGCAGTCCACTCAAGTACATAAATTGTAAGGTGGGGTTGAGCTGTTAAAGACAAACTTCAGGTTTCCGAAGTCTGTCTTCAACTTCATCCATTATCTGATGTAAGAAAGGCTGAACAACCCTACGAGGGACTGATAGCATAAATGCCTGCTGAGATAAGTACAATAAATCCCTCCCAGCACGTGCCCATTGATTTTACTTGGGACCTGGACTATTGATTTAGACTAAAAACCTAACTTGTAGATGTCCAAAGTTACAAAACATGATTTCTACCCTACTTTTCCAGGAAATCTTGACCTTTGTTCTGTGGGGTGTTACCACTGCCTGTGACTGCATTACATGGTGCAGAGGGAGATGTCCTGCTTCCCTGAGCAATGCAGCCCCAGTGAGAAGGCTCTACTGTTGACACTTTTTCTTGATACTTTCAGACCTTGATCTTCACAAAGGTTTGGGTAATGAATTGAATGGTGTGTTACTTAAATAGTGTGAAGTCTTTTTTATGCTCCCAGAGCTCCCACTGAAGGTGCTCAAAGAACTGCAAACACTAGAAGTTACTACATGGAGAAACTGTAAGAAGATATTTGTGTAGGTGCAGTGTGGATGAACAGCTAAGCATTTATTTTATACTTCGTAAGATGATAGTTTCACTGTAAAGTTTGAATCACCTTACATGGGCATAACAATGTGCTTCACCTCAGCAGAAAGAGCTCTTGTAGTTTTTTTAAGATTCATTTGCCAGCCTGCACTAATGCCCACAAATGTACATGCAGATTTAGCTGTCTATCTTCTTTCAAAACTGACTGTGGGGCCGATGTGAAACAGCCCCAGCCAAGGGCGGACACTGCCTGTCAGCACTCCCCTTTGATCTGTAACCCCCTTCTTCCCAAACTGAATGCCTGCTTAAACATTAGTAAATGAATGGCCTGCATCAAACAGGTACAGTCAGCAATTAGTGGTGAAAGGCTTTTTAAAATGTGTTCTCTACTCATCTTCTGTAAGCAGCCAAGTATGACCTCTCTCTCTTGTATTGCCATAATAATAATAATGCATATTTAACCTGAATCGTGCCCTAATTTATCCTTGATAACATGAGTCAGGCTCGTGTTAACCAATCTGTCTGTGAGCAGAAAGTTAAAGGCACTACCATTATAATTTAGGGATGTTGTTATTGAGATACCCGTGCTTATTGAAAGCAACAATTAACTCCAGGTGATACAGGAGGACTCAGATTTACAGTGCTTTCTCAGACAAGATGCTACTGACAGAATTCATGTCTGCTAATTAAGCCAGATTTTTAAGTCTTTAGGCAGTTATATTCTCATTTGACCCCGTGGAAACTGAGACTACTAAAAGGAGTTAGGGGCTGCTCTGGGTCTATCCTGGCTGTTGCTGGTATTACAGTACCTTTGACTACAAAGCAACTGCTTGTTTCACTTGTTAAGGCATGAGCCTTCAATATTTATTAAGCTTTCCATCAAAGCTTGTAGATAGTCTGACAGACTTAAGTTCATCACTGCTACTTTGTTAGTATTTTCTTTTTACCTTTTCAGCCTTTATTCAATCCCAACACAAAAGGCTTCAAATCTTTTCCTTAAGAGCAGTGACAAAGGAAAAGTTTGCTAAAGCTTTACAAAGAAGGCCAAGTTTTCAGAGTGATGCAAAGGGAACTTGACACCTGACTCCCATCAACAATAATAATGGGGGTTATGCGTCTAACTCTTTCTGCATTGTGCTGACATTGTACCCTTGAATGTTAGTACAGTCCAATAATTCTCCAAAGATGAGGCAGCTTATTTTCTCTGCCATTGCTGCTTTGCTGGCATTTTTATGGCATTCCCAGAAGTACTACCTGTCAGACTTAGTACTTCCAAGGATGGCATTGCTTTGGGGTGATTGAGGATTGATGTAATTAAAGAGAAGGCAGTCTACTGCTTGCCCGTGGGTATTTTATATTAAGCGTTTCACTGCACAGCTACGATTGATGATTTAAATGATGACAAAGTTGGGCTGCTCTGTATGGGCAACAGCGACTCGAACCATGAGTTCAGGGATGTGAGTCCTCTACTTTGTGCTGAAAATTCTGAGAATGCTGCAGAAACTGCTTTCTAGGAAAACAGTAACCTCCCAATGAGCCTTTTAACAAAAGAAGGCATCCTTGCCCATGGGAAGGGACTTGAAAAGAGATGATCTTTAAGGTTCCTTCCAACCCAAACCATTATAAAAACTTGTGACATTAAAGTGTATTAATTTCATCCTAAAGTAAGCATGTGTTAGTCCTGTTCTGTAACTTGAACATGTTAAAAGCCATGTGAAATAGCAGACATATTTTTACCTCAGTGTTTACCCCTTAATAAAACAATGAAGTAATAAAATTAAACAGAAAAGTTGCTAGTAAACACTGGACAGAGTTTGATAAGTATAGTCTGGGAACATAAACCAGCTCTTAATGCAGAAAGAAAAGGAATCTTTTTCTTCTCTTCCCTGCCATAATGTCCATAAACTCCAATTACATTTATAACTTTGTGTTAAATTAAATATGTTATTTTACACAAGCACTTAAAAAGTCTACTAAATATCCAATAACAGTTTTCTTTATTTCCTTGTTAGCAGCTGCCATGGCAGCAGGACTCACACAAGAACGAAAGTGATTTAGTGCATTGATTTGCAGTTGGCACAGCCCTCTGTTCTCAAACAGAACTGATTAGCTTAGCAGGAAAGTGCCATTTACTTTTTATCGTGTTTCTTTTCTGCTCATCTCCCTTCAGTTGCTGCCAAGAGGAACACAAGAGCTGTAATCTCCTGAATAGGTTGCTTACTTTCTTCAACTCCAAATTCTGCAATTCTGAGGCCTAATTTCTCTGGATAGTGCAGCAGCATCAACAGAGATGCTTGGGTTACTGCTTTGGTGTACTGAAAACAGGTCCCAGTGAACTCTTTCAGGATAATGCTAGACAAAACTAAGCCTCACTATGACAATCCTCTATGTGTCCAAAAGTCCCATCTAAATCATGATTTTAGATTTTTTTCCCACCATTTACTGGAAAAGCTAATAGGACAGTAATACAAAATGTCTAGCTGGCAAGGTTTCTCTTGAGTATCTCAGTTTTGTCTCATAAACTTACTCTAGGGCTTGTCTTCTGATACATAAAATTTGGAGGACTATGTATACATTTCTGCACCTCTGGTCTGTGTATTGAAGCTTCTGGGGAAACTCTTGATTCACCAGTTTAAAGTAAAAATTTTCTGCTGTGTCAAATGACTACAGCTGCAATAAAAACAGTGGGACTCATTGAATTAGCAATTATTTTCCCTTGAAGACCAATTCATGGCAAAAGTTCAGTTTGCTTTGGATAAGACTCTCTAATTTCATGGGTCAGATCCTCCGCTGGAGTGAGTGTCTGTTTCTTTACTGAACTCCACAAACATCCATGGAGTCATGCCAGCTGAGGTCGGTGGAATAACACTGAAACCTGTTAAGGTTCTGATCCCATAAACTTGTCATGACTATTCAGTCTCATTAGGCCTCTCCAGTACTCAGGCAAACTGGTCAAAAATTCAGTGAAGTCAAAGCTTCACAGGTTCTTGGGGGTCTTAGATCTTTCCAAGTCTGCTTCTACTAAGATATAATAAGGGAGGGGGGAAGATTGTGGCAGGGAGAAAAGAAATGGGTAGGAGCTTAAAAGTATGTTTCAGAGTTATTTCTGGAAACAAAGATTAAAAGATGAAGAGGGGAGAGAGACTTTCCTACTTTCTAGCTGAAATTCACTCTAATAATATTAATCCTTTTGGACTCTCTATAGTTTGTAGAGATGAAGAGGCTAATCTCTGCCTCTTCTACACTGGAAGCTCCATTAGTTCTACCAAATAGCTGGTGCAGC
This sequence comes from Pithys albifrons albifrons, assembly GCF_047495875.1. Taxonomy (NCBI): domain Eukaryota; kingdom Metazoa; phylum Chordata; class Aves; order Passeriformes; family Thamnophilidae; genus Pithys; species Pithys albifrons. The sequence goes on from NC_092464.1 coordinate 11,700,068, forward strand.
ACCAGAGAAAGAAGTACATATGCATTTACCTCCCTTTTCCTTTGATCTCAGCAAGAGATTATAAAACAGCTCCCATATTCTGTTCTTTCATTTTAAAATGCAAAGCAACCTGTAACTTTCTTCCCTCTGGCACAGGAAATCCTGGTGAGGAAAGGGGCCCTTTACTAGAAAATGTATAGCTCACACTTTTCAAATGTATCTAACTTCATTAGTCATGTGAATTCAATATCTTTTATTCTCTTGTATGAGCTATCTTTCGTCTTTCCACCACAACAAATAAAATCCTCTTTTCTGTAAAGCAGGAATTACTTGCACTTCACTGATTCAAAAGACTGCAGTATCTGCCATAGCTGATGAACTGACAAACTAGGGGTGTGCTGATTGGGCAACAAGACTTCAGTCCTCTTTTCAACCACCAGAAAATAAAATACGTTTTTACAGGACTTAAAGTACGTGGGTATACTCACTGTCAGCAAAACTTTACTCTTGGTGCTATATACCATTTGTTCTGCCACTGGTGGCAAACTTTAGTAGTCATGAGTTGAATTTTAGGGTAAGGTGACTCATGACTTAAGGTCCCTTGATTACAAAGAGAAACTGGTGTGCCTGGCTCAGATATAGAAGTAAACGTTTGGTCAGAGAAAACCAATGTCATATATCTGGTCATCCTCAGACCTCTCACACTTGCTTCTGTGAAATGTCCTCCTTTGCTAACATCTTGGTTTTTCTGTGAAAACTCAAACACAAGGTGTCAGAAGAAGGGAAAATAATGGCAGTACAGAATGTAGACACAGCTAGGTGTCAGAAGTTGGTTGAAGCTCATACTTGTAGCTGGATGGCACAGAAATATAGAGGCAGAAGGATGGGGCCTCCAAAGTGGAACCTGTAACCCTGTATCAGAGACTAACAGAATTCGTTAGGTTTGAAGAGCATCAAGCATCACATACCTCAGAAAGGGTCACACAGGTGACCGTCTTCTTAGTGTGGCTTTGATGAAAGTTGTCAGTAATAAGCATGGAAGACTAGAGTATATCCAAAATCTACACCCCTTCAGAGTTTGGGGACTCACTTGAGGTCACTGGGAGGGACTCTTTCTGTTTAGGAATTTTTCCTGACGACTGATGTCTAAGCCCTGTCTTTCAAACTGGGAGGAAATAGGAGCAGTGATCATGTCTTTTAAGGAAGGGTAGCTGGGTGTGACAGTGAGGGTAGACTCTTGTACCCAATGTGACACAGTTACTGCATTTATCCAGAGCAGGGCTGGAGACCGGAGCTCCTGGGACTGGGACTGGTGGCCCAGGGAGGCTGTGGGCAGGGTTGGAGAAGCCCTCAGGGACCTCACAGCAGATTGTTAACGCAGTCTGGCTACCTGCACATACAGTTCCACTTCTGTGTATATTTTAATGCTTTTCTAAATATATTTTAACCTTTAAATTGGACTAATGAATTTTAAATGTTGGAAAAATAGTAACAGATATTCAGCAGTAATCCTGGTCTTCCTCACTGTCACTGGAAGGCCCTAATCCACCAAAAAATAGTAGTCTTTGCAGCAAGCACATGATGAGACCTCTCTTGGCTTCCAAGCCTATTGATTAAAATATGCTGGGTTCTGAGATGCTGTGAACTGCCACCATGTGACTTCCCCTATGACTACCTTGCAGCAGACACAGCAGCACAGGAACACACCTACCCCCACCAGCTGCGGGTCACTGTTCTGAGGACAACCTCTTTGCTGATGGGGGACAGTGAACAGGCTCCCAGGGAGCTGGAACCTGCCTGCTGGCAGAAAGTGCCAGGACAGGGAAGAGCTCTTGCTGCCATGGGGCTCATCTGAGCCCTGATGGGGCCAGCATGCAGCCTCTCCTCCTGCAGGTGGATGGTTCTTTGTTATGCTGCCATATGTAAATGCTATATCAGTGTAGCAAAACAGTATTTATAACCTCAATTGTCAACATTAGACATAGGCTATGCTCTCATTTGTTCAGTTGTGTAGTATTGCTCAAATTTGGAATCCAAGAGAGCGGGGTATGTTTGGAGTTATGGGGGTTGCATCTGTAGTGCCACAGCTAAAGACCAAGCCATCGTGACGGTATGTATAAACTTTCCCAAGGCATTTGATTGTCCAGGAGCATTCAGAATGTCCAGGAGCATTTGTGCTAAGAAAATTGAAGCACTTTAGCCTTGGTTGAGCTTCAGCAGATAGATTTGCTTCATATTTGTTAACAAAAGAGACCGAGAGGGAGAAAGAGAAGGTGACAATTTGTCCACAGAAGTAGACACACAGTAAATCTCCAGTGAAGAGTTTTATTGGAAGAAATCCATTTCCACTATTCTGCTTCCAGACTTTATAGACATTTATCAGGACAAAGGTAATTGTCTAATACTGATGATTTAAATATAAACAATTCAATCATTTGTTTCCTTGGCCCTGAATGACAAAACTTCAGAGCTGCAATGTGACCTCTGCCACTTCCACAAATGACTTATTAGCAAGAAGTGTACTTTTTCAATTCAAAAATACAATGGAGGAAAACAAATCCATATCTTCCCCCCTCAAAGGGACAACAAGATCATAAAGTCATGCTCCATATGGCCCTGATACTGTAAGGTGGTCCAGGCCGTAGATTGAGGTCTATGTCACTGACATGTGCAGTGCTCAAGATATGCCTAACTCATCTGCTGCTGAGTGATTTGTACCTAATTTATTCAATAGTTTTTCTGTTTTTATCAGACTTTGATTTTTCCAAAGATACTTGTCAGTAGAATTTACTCAAACACACTTTGCAAACATGTTTCAGCTTATGCACACTATTTGTTTTGACTGTTCACTACTCATGCTGTGCAACCAGGCACCTAAGGCAAACTGCAGTTTTCCGGTGCTTTTGCAGATGACTGATCCTGAAGTGCCTTGAACTGCTTTACAAATCACTACTGTAATCTATTTCCAGTCACCTAATAAGGTCACCAAAAGCTATTTTTCAGTCACATAACAAGGGTCACTATCTGCTGTCTCTTAATAGATATGTTAAATGAAAACAGCAATGGAGTGATTTACACACACAAAGTAAGTTGGAAAAGGAACATTTTCATGTTTCTTTTTAACTCAGACATATTTCAAATGCAAAACTTATTTCCAAATCTCTTAATAAATAAATAAAAAATGCAAATTCTAGCTTTTGGAATTCTTAATTGAAAATAAGTACAATAAAACTTCTAACACAGATGCATATTGGATCTTTCCTTGGCATATCAGGTTGCAGCTGAAGAGATCTGAAGGTCTGGAATACACAACTACATCAACCGTTTGACTCCATTAGGTAAGTTATGGCAAGTCCCTGTATTTTCAACCCAAAAAAAGAGATGTTATTTCTGCTCCTGATGAATGTCAGTGGCCATACTTTCCTAGTGAATAAAACCAGAGAGCTTCGCAAGACAAAATCATAATCTCTTGGCGGTCCCAGAGTCTTTCACCTGGTCAACTTGATGTTTAGCACAATAATGATCAAGGTTAGATGAGATGAACCTCGCTCTGACCATTTTAATTTGTAACAACTCCCAGTGCCAGACTGATAAAAGTGTGCTGTGTTAGTGCAGAAGTAACAACACCTTTTGTCTGCAGAGACTGCCATGGAACAAAGGTCATGTTTTTATGGTTAGTTAGCATGGATTTTAGGAATGAGGTGCAGAAGAAATCTGAATGCTAACGACACTTCTGCAGGCAAAGGTGCCACAGCATTCAGAGTTCAACACAATAGGAGTCTCAAACGTGTGTCACTTGCCATAGCTCCAACTATCCTCTCATTGAAATGCCAGGCACCTCTTGGGGACATGTTTATTTCTGAAAACCTAGCTATTTTATGTATAAAAATATTTTGTGTTTTTTAATGGCCAGACTGGGGTCACACCACCTCTTGCAAATGACAAATTCTGACTCTGATTGGGCATAACCCAAAACACCTTGTCATGACTCCTTGTGGGATCATCATTATATGTGGCAAAATTAAAAGAAAATAAAGATATCTGACCTAACATAGGCAGCATGTATTTTTAAGCAAATAGAGGAAGGTCATTTGTCGCTGTTATTTTGAGGACTCTGCTGACAGAGGCTTTTCTGTAACATTCTAATTTCAATGCTACTATCTATAGCTCTTTGTGTAGATTTGTCCTTTCAATGTGCACTGTTGTCAATGGAAAGATACAGTAAGCTGGTTTCAAGGTATGACTCAGAAAAAGCCGGCAAAAAGATGCTCTGAATTTTCAAAGCCATATTGCATATCTTCAATCCTCTACAGTTTGGCAAATCTCTTCCATAAGCTGCCTCCCACCTACAAAAGAGAGCCAAGGTCATCCAAAAGGCTTCTAGCACATGACAACAATGATTACCAATTCTCGTGGACAGCCTTGGATCTCTGTTATGGCTGATGCCTATAAGAGAGTGCACAGGTAGATGGCCTTTGCACAGACACACCACACATTCATAGAAACCTTTGTGGTTTACTAAACACTGGCACGAAGTTTGTAAATCCTAGCTTTCAAACACCTAAACACATACTGGACCCAGCTACACCTCAGAGTTCCTGGGATACAGCTAGGACACTCATGATTCAAACTGAGTTTCCCATGTCTAAGAGAAAATTGTGGTATTTGCTTTGAAGAGTAAGGTTTGGAAGACTCACAGGTTAAATTTTAAAGCCACTATGATGAGGCTTGTAGAAGCGAAATCAGGACCACAAAGAGATCTGGAAGGAGGTAGATCTAGATGAATGGTAGCTCTATAAGGAGCCGCACAGGGTATATATGTTTAGATTTGATTTAAGACGAACAACTATTCCAGATATTGCCTATAAGCTCATTAGAAGAATAGGATTTCCTGGGTTGCAAGGATGATTTTCTTTTTGAAGGTCTGCTCTACACTACTATTGAGAAAGCAGAAAATATTACAGCTTCTCCTAAAACAATTTAGAGCCAGGAAAATGAAGGCTTCTCCCCCCCATCCCTCCTCCCCCCCCCCCCCCCCCCGCCTTTTTTAATATGTTTGCTCTGTGGCACACAAAAAAGCATTAAAATAAAAAAAATCCTCATGTAAATAATTGCATCAATTTTGCAATCAACTAGAAAACAAACAAACAAAATCCAATGAGGCCTACACTGAATGTACTAATCTTGCCAATGCTTGTATAATTAAAACAATTTCACCTTGAAATCTGGCATTAATTACATTATGGAGCACCTCCAGGCCTTAGCATTTTAGTTTGTTTTCATGGACCTAGCTAGAACAGAGATTTGGACATTAAATATTTTCTAGTCTTTTTGCTTCTGATCCATTTAGCAATTACTTTATGTAATCTATCTGCTGCATATCAGAGGTCACTTCTTTCTGTCACTGTAACAGTATGACTTAGGAAATGCCACAATGCATCTCACTTGGAGGCAAAATTCATCATAAAGTCATTGATACCAACATACTAGCAAAACCCAAGTAAGTCTGGAATCTGTGTTTGCATTCAATGCACACAGAATTGAAGAGATTTGCTGCTGTTGTCCTCTAGACGGTGATAGAACAAAATTTTAAAAACAGTTCTCAATTTCAACACTAGTATTTCCCATTTCCCACCTTCATATAGAGGGTCAGTTTATAGGGGAAGGATAACAATATCCTGAAAAAGTGTTGATATTTTTCTGGAAATCTATTTACAGAAACTAAAAACAAAGCAGCAAAACTTAAATGCAAACCTCTCAGCTTTGCCCATAAAAGCAGCAGGGAAAATGGATTTCAACTTCAAACTTTAGGAAAATATGGATCTATTTTAAACTTTAGACCTTACACCTGGGTAATTCAGGCTTCTTAGTCAGAGTCTAGTCTGGTTCTAGTACCAGTCTGATTCTTCACTTAAATTTAAGTTTTATCACTTGGGCCTAGTGTTAATTTAAATTCTGAAGATTTATTCAGTTGCCTTCCTTCTTCTAACATCAAGCAGTATCAACTAAAGAGATTTCTACTTGAAATACACGCATTCAGCATCAGTACTGTTAAATTAACAGTGATATATATGTGTTTGTAGTCACAGTGACCTTTATTAGCTTCTCATTATGTTTGAAAATAGTTCTTGCTACCTGACTGAATGAATTACGCTGAGCGTTGTTATGGCTCAGATAACCTATTGAAACTAGTTATTTTTCATGATATGTTAAATGTTAAAACTAACAAGCAGTTAGTTAAGCATTACACTGGAGACTATTATTATGTCTTACATCTCAGAACATACGCTTTAAAAACTGTTCATATTAAAGATGAATCAAAGCTCTTCAGCTTCAGGGATAGGATTGGAGGTGCACATCCCTTCAGACAGAACCGGAGTATAAAATCCAACAAAAATTGCTTTTAAAATTTAATAATTCACAAAATCTATGGTTAAGCATAGCCTGGCTGGGGTAGATAAGTAAAATAAATACTGCAAAGTCAATTTTTAATAATCTGTGGCATGAAATTTAAGCACAAGAGAAAACATTACACAATCAAGTCAGAAGCTTTTTGTAAATGATCAAATGAGAATTAAAACCCCCCTCACCTACCAATGCAAAATATATCCAGCTTATTCTTCAATCCACACAGCATACTCTAGATTCCTTTGTTTAAATGCCTTTTAATTCTAATAGGACTTTTGTTGTAACCCTTTTTTTGAACTAGAGTTACAGACAGATTCTGGAGCCTCTTTGATGGTGAATTGGTGCATCACATGCAGTCACAGAAAATAATGTAATTAGTTCCTGTGCTAGTCTGGTAACAAGTGGTCTGGTATATTTATCTAATTATTGAGACAACACATTTACAACTGGGGAGATTTTGCTATAAAAAGTTTATAATACTCTGATTTAGGCTGATCTTCAGTCTCTTAATGCCAAGTAAAAACTGGCCTTCAAGCAACATTTTTGTATGATGAAGAATAAAATCCCAGATGGATTATGACAACTCTGTGTCATCCTAAAAGAGAAATCAAAATGAAAAGCTGGGAAAATTAAATGGCAGGGATAATATATATACACACCCTTGTTCAGGGGAAGAGAGAAAAAATGTGAAGATTTGAACTTATTTTATGCATCTGGAATCCGTACGCTACCATGCTGTTTATGTTAAGAGGTGCACCATCTGCAAGGAATAAAGAAAAGGGAGAGATTATCCTATATTACAGGGAAATCATATTTTGACTTCATTATTATGGCTGTGGCTATTTTATGAAAAGGAGGTGGATTAATAATTGTCTAACCAACCAAAAAGGAAAGAGAAAGCAAAATGAATTTTTCGGAGAATATTTCTCATGAAATAATAAGGGGCTTGTGCAATAGAGCAGAAGGAGGAAGGAAGGGCAGTGACAAGAAAGGGAGACTGAGCCTTATGGTGGGAGAGAGATGAGAGCTTGGGTGTCTGCAGGTTGAGTGTGGCTGCAGAGAAAGGGGTGAGGATGTATCAGTAGCCACAGGTAACATAACCAGTGAGAGAAAACATCCTCTGGTGCCCTAGGCTCACACAAGGAGGATGCCAATAAGCCACAAGACTTGGTTGCATGTCCCCTCAGCAAAGTTGTTACCTGGGGTGCCTGGACATGGGCAGAGGGGAGGCAGGACAAGGAGCTGTTGCAATGCAACCCTCAGCGCTGAGAGGAGATCCTGCAGTCATAGCCTCATCTGGGATGGGATGTGGGCCAAAGTGTCTGTGTTCTCTCACATCCCATGTGAGGTCCAGGTCACATCCCCATGAGAGTGTCCAGGCCTGGTCAGGACACAGAGGCTGGTGACACTGGGAGTCAAAAGTGGGCCCCTGAGCTGTAAGTTGTTAGGAATTCATTTTCTGGTAGGAAACTGTAGGGGAAAACAAGCAACATTTCATTCTAAGGTAAAGGAGCTAAAAGCAGGTAAAACTCAGCTCTATACTGAGGGTCTGGACCGGACCTCCTACTCTTTATATTTACACTCTTTCATTATAAATATTTGGCATCTGCTACTGCTCCTCCCGCCTCCTACTCCTACTCTGGACCAGAGGCTTTTTGTTCTGAATGGAAGGACAGCCCTCACAAAGGGCTTTTTTTCCTGAGAGATATTGGTTTCATTTACAGTGGGCTAGAAATGCATGTGCTGCCATGCCCTGGGCCTTTCAATCGCCTGCCGAGAGCATTCACTTTTCATTGTTTCCATTTTAATGCTGCTCTTGCAGCTGCAATTGCAGCCTCTTTGAATTAAATCTGGGTTAACAGTCTGAGGACAGATAAGCCCCAAGAGAGGAAATGATGTAAATCCAAATGGCAATTCTTTAACCTATTGCTTTTTATGACAGGATGGAAGCCCTGTGTGTGATCGGAAGCAAAGTGCATTTTTGCAGTCTATTTTCATTTGCATAAACCTTTCTTTTGGTATTTGCATAATTTTTCAATTAATCACCAGGACAATAACTCCCGAACATCCCTCTCCCAGGCATCTAAGGTATTCTTGCTAATATAAAAGCTTTAGACAACGATGATGAGGCCAATACCTGGGATTTTCTATTTATTTCCTATGTAAAACCCAATCCAAATGTTTACTGTACCTTATACTTCACAACAAGTGCATCACTGATTACTGAAAAAGCACAGATGGGAAGTAGACAGTTTTTCATTCCTTGTTCCATATGATAGAACTCAACACATCTGGTATGCTATGAAAAGCATCTTTGCATTAATTTGTTTGTCAGTATCTATTGAAAGGACTATCTGTCATCCTGTCGCATTTTGGTTGCCCTGAGATGTCTGAAAACAAGACTAGTCACAAATTGTGACTGCTGGCCACTGGGGACTAACTGGTAGAAACCACCAGCTGTTCCAAGGATCATCAGTGGTGGATTTGGTTGTTTGTTTTTTTTTTTTTCATTTTTCATAAGTGGAAATTTCAGTACAAAACTCCTCAGACATTTTGCATTTGCAAGAAGAAACCAAATTGCTTGAGCAAGAGACACTTTGTTTGTCCTCACTGTTGGTGTGGATGATTCCATCTGTTTCTACAGCTGTGTGAGTTTTCTTTGCCCATACAGGAGTGATGCAGGGGGCAGAAAAAGCACATGCTGCTGGCGTACATGGGGTCATCTTAACATTCGCCTTTGGATGCTATGTCTTTTATGTCAGGAACCTGATCATAAATAGATTGGTTTGTCAGGGAAAAGTAAAGCTCCTAAAGGAACCTTGGTGTTTATATAGATTGATCAATACAGGTTCAGAATGTTTTCACCCATAGTTCTTCATGCTGATCATCTTGAAAGACAGCTCTGTGATTTATGATTTATTATGTTTATTTTACCTCATCTCCTTGCCCATGAATCAAAATGTTGGATGTAATTTCTTTTCCAGTCTTATTTTTTTAATTTTCTTCTTATAAGAGTTTTATTGCATTAGATTTTGATTGTGTGACTAATTTAAACCATTTTTCTTCAGTCAAGAGCTATTCTGGCATGAGAGTACAGATCTGACTGAAGGTGTGAATTTCAGGTTCTATTAATGGTTGGGCAATATATACATGAAGAACTTTCAGAAATATGAAAAGGCCTATGAAACATAGTGGAAGCATTCTTATGCCCATTCAGTGGGTGGGTAACTTCCAAAAATACTGGATTGAACTGCCTGTAGTTAATTAAGTATTCATGGCTTTTATAATTAATCTGAATGATCTGCAGTATACCTGTGTAACTTGCACTTAATGGCAGCCATTTCAAAATAATGAAAAGATTTTTCTGTTTAATGACATATAATCCTTTGGAACTACTGATCTGAGTAACAGGCCATACCTTGTTTCTCCAGTATTAATTAAAGAAGAACCAGCACCTTATCTGTATGGGAACAATAATGACAAAATATATGTTTACAGGCTTTTCACAAGATTCCTTCAAGTGCTCAAATTGAGCTCCTAAGCTTGGAACATGAGTCCCACATGGGTTCTGCCTAAAATTAATGATGTGTTGTGATCCAGAGCACTCCATAATTGTGATTATTTTTTCTCTCTGCTAATAACTGACCTACATATGAAGATTTAAATCAAAATCAACCTAGTAATTTGAACAGCTTTACACAATAGCTATCCTCTTCAAAATACACAGATATTGAATAGTTTAGGGAGCTGACAAAAAATGAGCAGATCTTCCTTATTTTCTTGGAACCTGCAATATTTACCACTCTCCTTTTATCCAAGCACACTGTCTAGGCAATACCAATTTAGAATATTTGAAAGCTGTGGCTATATGACTTGTATTTTTTTTTAGGTTGCCTCTGGTTTATGAGTATCCAATTTGCAGAGATAACAAAATAAAGAATTAAATTTATTAAAACCAAAGTTCAGCTCTGACTAACTGATACAATATCAGCAAGCCTGAGAAGGAAATAAAAACTGAAGTTGGCTCAGTTTCAAGAGACTCACCCTCAGACAGATATCTCAGAAGGGTATTGAGTGACAGCCAACAAATCCAAGATGCATCATGATCCTGAGTAGGACTATTTGCAAGAAAGGCCCCTTGCTGTGACTGAACACTGCAAGAGTTGGGGCCAGAATTGGCAAATGGATGTGATGGAAGAGGGTGTTCCTCACTCCTGCCAATACCTAGATTATGGTGTATCAGAATACTGCCAGTGTGTCTTGTTTTCTTAAATCCATTTCATGTCTCCAGTGGGGAAAACCTTGTAAAATTGTGTATGACAGACTTTTATTTTGCTATGGAAAAAACCCATAAAGCAAGTGGACTAGTAAAATATGCTGAGGGAATCCTTAAAAATTAAGAGAGCCTTTCACAGCTGCAAAGCACATTTTCAGCTGAATAATTTGAGGACTAAGCAGCCCATAATGTAGCTGGTTTCACATAAAGTATAATTTGATAATGAAGTGTTCTCACACAATTTAGGCTTTTCAGATGGCTGCTAAACACAGAGGTGTGGCATGCACCAAATGAGATTTTGTTCTAAAAAACGGCTGCAATGAGCACATAGCTGTTGTGGAGAGCAGCAGTATGATGCTGCACCTTGCATTTATATAAAATTAATTTTTTGTAACATTCAAAACAAACTTACTGTTTTTACTGTTTTCTCTTTCACCCTAACATTAACACTGTGTCTCTCACTTCTTGGTCTTGGCTTGAAAATCAGCTTTGTGGTGTCTGGATTCATTACAGAAAGAGGCCGACAGGGACCTCTGGAGATCATCTAGTCTAATTCCCCTGATCATGCAGGGGCAGACAAAATAGGTTGCGCAGAACCATGCTCATTTGGGTTTTGAGTATCTCCATAGGCTGACGCCCCGCAAGTAAAGCTGGTCCAAGCAGTGGCAGCTGAAGGTCCCCAGGAAAAAGACTGTTGGTCTGAGGCAGAAGTGTTAGCAGACAGCTAATAGGGGAAGACTGCACAAGGCCAGTAACATCTGTGCAGGAGCATTTTGTCTGGACTCTCTGATTCCTTCCCACTAGTTTCATAGAGATCTTCACATAGGAGATTATTATTTCCCAGGTTTTCAGCAGGTGGTGATACATACAGCATAAATAAATTATCTCATCAGAGAATCCCAGTGGAGAAGCTGGGACTATGAACTCAGAGACTTCACTTTCCTCCTTCCCTCCTTACTCTGCAGGTCTTTCTATTACAAATCCCATTCCTGTAGAACTGTGAAGCCTTGGAGGAAATCTGGCAAAAAGAGCTTTTACTAGGACACTTTCTGTATGATTTACATTTAATGGAACAGAAAATCAGAGTCAATTTAGAGAGAATTTGACTGCTTACAATCAAAACCAAAGCTAGACAGCACAAGGAAGGTGGGCACATGAGAAGCAATACGATTTTACAATTTTAGTATCGTTTGATTTAAACTTCAGAGGACATTGCAATTCTGAGTAGGTTTGGTTTTGTTGGTTTTTTTTTTGTTTTTTTTTGGTTTGGTTTTTTTTTTCTCCCCCAGTGTTTTTCACTGATTTCATCAGGGTCAAAGAAATAAAACTTTATTTGAAAATTCCTTACTTGTCCACTTCTGTTTGCCTTAGTGTAAAATTGATGTGACAGGGATTTCTGAAAACCCTTTCTTCCTGCAGGGATTAATTCTGGTGGTACTCTGCGTGTTAGAGTTTTTTCATAATCTCTGCTGGCTGTGAAAAAGGACTGTGACACCTATGGAAATGACCATGCCCTTTGCTTCTGTCAGTTTTCAGTGAATTTAGAAAGTCAAAAGTACCACAGGCTGAAACAGGTGCATGATGGGAGAACTCAAGGTAGGATTTTTATTTTCTTTTCAAAACCTCCACAGTTTTATAGTTTCCTGCTTCACCTCCACCTTCAGTCTTTAAGGCCAAGCAAGAGATGGGAGATCTGGGAGATGAATGGGGAGCGTACAGTAACAAGAATCGATCCATAACTCTTCAGCCTGACCTATGAAGGGATTATATCCTGAATGTCACTCCCAGCTTTACCCTGAAGTGGCATTTGAATGCATGGTGCAAGAGGCAGCCATACATATCAACAAGGAGGGATGCTGAGGCTGGATCTGCCTGCATGTTTTGGCGTGGCCATCCAGAAAGGCTCTCAGCAGTAGTTTGCATGTTTTCACTCTGCTGCTGGGTCTACTTTCTTGTTTGGGGAAATGTGTCCTGTTGACCAAATCAATGCTAGCTGAATTGGCTGAAATGATTTATTAACCACAGAAAGGCAGGGAAATATGTTAGGTTCACTGCAGCAGTCAGAATCTCTTTTAACCTAACATCAATTTATGGCACATATAAATCTTTAAAAGCTCTTGGCATCTTTTATGAACAGAATGAATACTTTTATGCAAATATGAGCTGTTCTGTTGAAGTCACTTGTGTTTATGAAACACCCATAAATTTCCTGAAGGTTTGCAACACCAGGACACAACAATAAGTCACCAGGATCTTTCACAGCAGCCACCTTTATTTTTGAGACAAACTTGAGACCTGTTTTGGAAGATGCTTTATGCCTTCCTATAGTTGAGGATTTTTCTTCCTGTTTCAGTGATTACCCTATGAGCTGCCTAGGGCTGGCATTTGAAATCCCATTTACCCTTTGGTAAAGGCAGAAGAAAAATAAGCCACAGTAGGTAACATTTGGCCTCTTCTGCTAACCAGTGTATATGGACAATGGTCTTCAGAGGAAGGTACATACTGATATTACACTTCCTAAGCAGTATCTTTAAATCTGAGGACAGTTCCTGTGATTCCTTATGTGGAACATAAGATACAGGCACTTAAACCTACTCTTTGATGACTTCCATGTACTTCTTTAGGTCTGCCACATGCTAGTCCCTGCAATTTTGCTACAGTCTTTATGGAAATGGTTAAATTGTTAAGACTTAAGGTTCTTATGGGAGAAGTTATAAGGGAACGTTGTCCATATCAGAGCTGACAGGAAATTTGTTATTGACAACAGTGAGGACAGGCTTTTACCATCTCTCAAGACAAATATGCTGGTGAGAAGTAACACTTCATACGCAACTTCCAAGACTGTGTATCTTAAATTGCAGTGGCTTTGACAGGGTAAAAAAAATCAGTGCTGGAACTCTTAATGCATCCAGGTACATCTAAATTTCCCCCGAGGATGGGATAACAACTGTCATTTCAAGTTTTACATTATTCCTTTAAATCAGCTATTTCATTTAAATAAAAAGGTTCTATATTCTGGGATGGAAATGCAGCTGCTTCAAGTACCCCTGCAGCATGTTGATTTATTACTGACTATATACTCCTTCAAGGAGAAGATTCCTTAAGAAGACATTCTACATCTAGCTTCATATTTCTTGCTACATAGCACTTCATATTAATCTCACTATATCTGCATCCATGAAATTTGTGAGGAAAAATGGAAAATAAGGTAATTACATATTTGGATAAATACATTTGCAGGATTTAATGCTCTGTGTTCACATGAATAAACTACTCTGCTGCCTGCTATTAGAGATGTTAAGAGAGAAGTTATATATCTGAAAAGAATCTTTTCTGTATAAATTGAGAAAAGTTTCCTCTCCTACTTTTTGGAAGCTGTATCTAGGTATCAGTAAACCTAGGCTTAGAATGTACCTTTAAAAAAGCAAAACCAGAATTCTGAAGGGAAAACCATTTATTTTTGCTGAGAGTCTTCATTTACATTTGCTTTTTAGGTGATGAAAAAACCCTCCCAGTTGCACTTTTTCTATTAAATTAAAAAATGAAGGCTATAATGTTATATAGCTTTGTATGGTCATGGCTTCAAAGGGATTATTATGCAGTAAAATTGGATGAACTCTCATGAGGATGTTTCATACAGTTTTTCACCAAGACTGGTTTCGTTCATGCACAAACCACACTTTATTATTTTCAGCAAGAACTCACAAACAGCAGAACCTGTCTCTGTAGAGGAATGAGTGCAAGTGCCATACCTGGAACTTACACTGATTTTTAAGGAAGTGCCTGTCCTAACAGTTCCACTATTACTAATGTGCAGCCAAAGTATTATTGAACTGAGCTCCAACAGTAAACCAGAAACAGATATTGGTGGTGGAACATAGCTCTCTAAAGAGAAGAAAGAAGTAGGAAGTTTTCTAAGATTATATATTTACAAAATCAATGTTGCTATGATGAATAGAAGGCTGATGCTTTGTTTCAAATCATAAATATATTTTGCTCAAAAAGATCCAGCTATGCTGAAGCAAAGGTTGCACAGACTCATAAACTTTTACATGTTTTGGCCATCAGGGAGGACCATGAACAACAGAATTGTGAGTATGAGTTAGAAATGGACTGATGAGACCAATATGCATCTAAATAAATACCTGAAGCTGAACTATGTTAATACTCCCTAATGCTTATAATTGTTCCACAACAGCATATACTACCCAAAATCAAGGTACAGGCTGGGGTACTAATGGTAATGATTGCTACCTTGTGCAGGATGCTGCCATTGTGTCTCCTAGTACTGCTCAGAACCAAGAGACAGAGACTGAATTAGAAGGAAAATCCACTAGTACTTCTTGGACACCACTTCTTTCCTTCTCTCTGGTTTTGAAGGAAACACTTCGTGCAAAAGAAATGAGGAGGGATGGCTGATGACAGTGTGACTTCTCACAGTGGGAGGGGGGCACACAATTCATTGCTGGATCCCATTTTTCTCTGGAAAGAGAATTTATGGAGTTAAACAAATGACCTGAAGTCTTTCTGCAACAGGGCAGTTTGAAATTCATGAAATTCAGCTTCATATATAATATGGAGAGGTAAAATGGGATACAGACCATTAATAGTATCATCAACTTGCCAGAATCAGGAAGCCATCCTTACCCCTGCACATGAGCACAGTGTGGTCTGCCTCCAACAGCAGCCTTAGAGAAGAGCCTTGGTTTAAATAAATAGCAAGACTTTTTCAGTACTATATAGCAGCTGGGCTCACTTGGGTTTTGCATATGTCTGTGCAGTATAATGGTCTGGGATGTATCAATTGTTACTGCAGGATCAATATTAAAAAAGAACTCCTTTTCTGCTCACAACAAAGTCTATTTTGGCTTAAAAGTAGCTGAATTGTGAGAGAGAAACAAAACTTAAACAAATCTTAGATTTCTTAGGTGCCATTTCAAATTAACAACCTCACTAAATCATCTTGTCCTTTCTTTCACTTGGAAACCTGAATTTAAAATCCTAACATCTCCCTGCAAAAGTGTGTTGTTGGAATATCGTCAGGCTATTTCTAAAATAAAATGTTGTTATACCACTGTGCTAAGATAAATTTTCTGCTTTTACTGCCTGAATAGGAAGAAAGGAAATATGTATATATACATATATAAATAAAAGATATACAGATTTAAAAAAAGTCTTTAACTGGATACTTCTGTAAAAGAAGTATTCTAGCACATATTGTATTCTAGTGCATATTGAATCATGGTATTTTAGTGTCAATATTGGACATACTTTATACATAGTATTAATAAAATATGATGCACTGAAATAAAAGAGGATTTTTATTGCTGTGAACACAAGCCAAATACTGCCAAACATGTTGAATATGGCAGATTGGTTACAAATGCTCCTTCTGCACAAACCTTTAATGAATAAAACTTCTCCCTACATAGTGCGACAGCCTAGTTTTTAAGATTACTTTGTGCTGTCAGTTGAATCACTGCTAAGCAGAAACTGTCAAGTCTAGCAGACAACCATAAGACTCTGTACTGTTGCTACTTGGTTTCCATTTGTTATAGACTAGTTAATATCAGTCCCACACATCACTTTCCAATTGTGCACGGGAGGGAATCCCTCTGTTTATAGAAATTCAGAAGGTTGTAAAATAGCATTCCTCCCTTTTTGTGCACTGTTTATGTTATTTGCTTTCATAGTATGGATCGTACTATACCCCTTACAATAAAATGTTTTAATAGGTGGGGTTTGTTGCTTGTTATTTAAAAGGCAAGTTAGCACTTTGTTAAATGAGAAGGGTAATTTTAGAAGAGGCTACTGCTTGAAATTTATTGTTATTATACGATTCTTATTTTTATAAGACATTTCAGATAATAAACCCTCATTTACATTTATGTCCTCTGTCTCTGGATTGAAAGAAGCATCTTAATCTCAACACCGATTGAGATGATGATGCATGTCTATTTTGGACTTTTGCATTCACCTCACTTGTCCTCAAGTTTTGATCACTGTAATTTTACCATTTTTGAGGAAAGTGCCTTTACTTCCCTCCCACTGTTGAGGAAAGTGCTTTGCCTTCCCGTTCCATTGCTAAGTAGGGCAAATGGCAGGAGGCACTCATCATGTTACAGGTCAGAAGTCAACTGGGTCACTAGCTGGACATTTTGATGCACTCTGGCAAAGCCTATGGGGCAGAAATTCCAGTAGGAAGGGTTCCAGGTGCTCTAGATTGCAAACACAGATTGGGCTTGTTTTCAAAAACCACTATTAGGAAATGATTAGGAAATGAAATGTGCATTACAAATTGTAGAGGACTTGCATCTCAGAGAGGTGGGCATTGAAAATTTAATTTGCCTTCCACGTGCAGAAGAGAGAACTGCATGATTTGGAAGCTGGACACGTTATTAATTAACCAGATATTTTCACTCTAATCAGATCTTCCGTGATGTTATCATAGGGAACAGTGACAGAAATCCCTCAGAATCATGCACAATCTGCCCTGTAAGTTCATTTTTTTCCCTTTGATTTCTGTGGCTGTTTGTTTTCATAATGAGAGAAAACCACAAGAAATCTTGAAATGGCTTAGTGGTCTGACTTAATATCAGAGCAGTTTCTTTTATGGAAGACATCATTCTCTGTTTGCCTTCAGAGGAAATACTGGACCAAGTCCTCCTGACAAGGGGTAGCAAGTCCTCCAGACATGGCACTGACACAAGCTGTGCTCAAAGAGATGGTCCTGCTGATTTCCCAGGTGCCTTTCATCCACAGCCTTCTGTCCCATCTGGGCCTGGGCCTAGGTATTTCTTGTGTCATTGCCAGAGCCTTGACAAAAGAGAAGCAGCTCCACTAACTCAGATGAAGAGATTCTCCTGAAACATTTAGCACAACTACTCATGTCATAAAGAGCTAAGAATGGTGGATGCACTTTTCTGAACACAAACATGCATTTCATGACAGACTAGGGGTGCCTTGCTGTACAGGTTGTAAAAAAATGCTCATACTGAAACACTTGCTTTCCAGCAGCTGCCAGAAAACCTTCACTGCAACCAGAGGAAAGAACATACTGCCAGATACAATCACCCAAGGCACAAAGGAGGGTTGGTAGTAGTCTGAATACTCAGACTAAAAAATTGGGTAAAGCAATTGCCCTGAGATGCACCACGGTTCAGCTTTTGACATGGACAAAACTGCAAAATGTAGGTGGCTTGAAGGCATCAACCCTTGTGGGTGGGTTTTTATAACGCAAATGCTCTGAGACCATTAGCAGTGCTCCCTGGCAAGGCCAGTCAGACCAGTTAGGGTATATAGGACCCATCCTAACCTCCCTTGCCCAAATTCTGAACCAGGCCTGGAGATGAAGAGCCAGAGCAGTTACATATGCTTCCTACAGCGAGAAACATATCCTGGCATGAAACTGGGTAGCTGATTATCTCCCAGCTGGGCAAAGAAGTAATATATAGCAGACAAGAGCTTGAAGGGGTTGTGAATTCCTTCAAAGGAGTTGAAAGGATGTGCTGATTCCTATTTCATCTTTTGGAACACTGGGGGAATAAAAATTAGTGACATCAACAACACTTCCATAAATCATAAACAGGAAAAATCTCCTTAAAGGAAACTCTACTGATTTTCTTTGGGATAAACTCTTAGAAGCTATAAAACATTTTGTCCCTCTGTTCATGTCTTTCCAGGTCTTACTCAGACAGACACCTTTAGAAACAGAAATATAAATCATTATAATCAAAGTAGGGAATAATATTATATTTTAATGGTAAAATAATATCAAGACTGTAATAAATTATACAAAAACAACATTAGAAAATCTATCTAAGATGTTGAATTATTATCTGAGGTGAAGTTGTAGAGTCATAAGTTCATAAATAATAACAAAACTTCTGTTGGCAACATAAGTAATATTTCAACTATGGAGTTTAAACTCAGTTTGCACTGAACAAGAGCTTAAAAAGAGGAAAGACAGAGTGAAGAGGGCACAGCCTCAGATATATCAGCAGTTACCATCCACAGGCTGTGTGAGGAATGGCAGAGTCCCCTACAACTGAAATATAACTTAATAGGCAAGTGGTGGGAGCCCTGAGACATTGATCATACCATCTATGAACAAGTCATACCCAGGAAGCCTCTGGAAAATCTGGTAAAACAAAAACCAAAATGAACTTGCATTTGAAAACAAGCTCCCATTTCCCTTTGCAAGTGACCCCAAAGAATCTGACCTGCCATGGATATGGAATTCACACTTGCTAAGGTACAAATGGCACCTCCTCAGAGTGTTTGATGAAAATTTAATGGTGCCTCTGAAGCTTTGACCATGAGAAAAGGCCAAACATGACCCAAGCAATGCACTCCTGTAAGATGATGTTGTTGGGTCAAAAGAGCACGTGCTGCAAATACCAGCTGGTCTCTGCAGACTCCTGATACACCTGAGAGGGTCATCCATCACTGTGTTTGCTTTCTAACACTGCAACACCAGTGTGAAAACCCTGGCAGTGCAAGACTGAGGCTGGTAATGCCACCTTTAACTTGCACGATTTTGAACTGAACTTTGTTCCCTTATCCCAAGGCACACTGCAAACTGTTATGGCAAGGGATGAAGCCTTTCCTGCTCTGTTCCTGACTGCTGCCAAAGGATGGCTCTCCTACTCTGTCTCCTGTACATCTCTGGTGACTCTGAGACTAATATACCTGGAAGAGTTAAAGAAATCCTGTATAAGTCTTATCTGGCAATCTGGTTAGATTTTGAAAAGGCTGGACAGACTTTGAATCACATTGTTAAAAGTTAACGACCTTGATCTGTGCCCTCAGATGCTCTGAAAGGGAACAGAGAATTCATACCCCTGATAAGCGGTCTTTTTAAAAATAAACACTGAGCAGTGAGGAAGTTACTGTTGCATTTAAATTACCTATTTATTTAAAGTAACCTTCAAGACCTGATATTTACTTTTGCTTGAATATAATTTATCACAAGACAGAAAGTTGCATGGTTAGTGACAATATATGGACATTTAGATATTTTTCCTATTTATTAGTGTAAATATTTTTATTACCATCTACTTTGTTGACTAGCAACTTGCCATGAAGGAAGAAGCCACGGGCTATTTTATTATGCAAAAAGACAAGAAAGCTTACACTGGATTTCTGACCTCAGATCTGTCTTTTGTCAATAACACTGACAGGATTTTATCTTTGCAGAGCTGATCACTATCTGTCAAAGAAAAGCTCCTTAAATAAAAACCCAACAGAATATAACCATTTTTCCCTCACCCAGCCACGAGCTGTTGCAACAGTCTTTGCAATTAATGATGATAATTACACAGCAGTGATTTAAAGGAATAGCCTTGGTATTTGTGATGGGATTGTATTTTCCTAAGTTGCAAAGGAAGCATCCTGTTCTTAGGCAGAAAGCTTCCCACTGGATTGCCACTGGGTGCTGGAAACCTTTTGTCCTGGTTTTTAATGATAACTTCATTTTTAGGGTGTCTGGAGTGATGTTACAAAAAATGAGGTGGACTTAAAGAGGAGGAAGGTGAGGGAGCCAGGATGGAAGTGGTGGCACCAGTTGTATAGAGAGCACAACCAGAATTTTTAGCTCTTTGTCACACTTGAAAATTATTTGGGAAACTCTCAGCGGTCCAATTAATTTTTATTTTCTACTTTGCTCTTGTTTTATACATGCTTGGCACGGCACAGGTTTTGTTAGTTCAACAGCCTTATACTATCTCTTCTGCCCAAGATCATGCTGTGAGAGCTGTGGCAGCCCTGAGACTGCTGGCATCTCTGAAAGAACGTGACATTTGTCACTGAGACACAAGTGGGGTATAAGATGAATGGTCTGAAGCAAGGGCAGGGCTGCCTCTGTGGGGTTTTAGGAGGACTACCCCAGGCAGAGGGATGTCAGTGGTGACTGACTGACCGTTGACACTTTGGGGTGAAGGGAGAAGAGGGAGGGCTTACATGAGGTGGATGCTGTTGAAGACAATCAGTATAAGCAGCCCCTGCTTTTTATCTCACATTATTCCCAGATGTACACATTTGCAGTTGACTGGGTAAAGAAAGAAGGAAGAACTTGAATCTTTCCTCCTGTTGACATTATCTAAGTTTCTGGGTTTTCTCCAGCATTTAGGCCTTCCTAACTATAAATAAAGCTTTTGGAGACAGGGAACACAGTCCTTGCTTTAATAATTTCTTCTGTCCCTTCAAAACTTACAGAAGTCTGAGGATTCAGGGAACCACCTGAACCAGTTTCTAGGACTACATTTGATTACCCCAAATAATTTAGTGGTCAGCAGCAGAAGGCAAAGAGCACTGAGGATTGCCTCTTACAAGGAGAGGGAGAGAAGAAGCTAGGTGAAAACACTGACAGTGGCAGCAGATAATCTGAGTTTGAGCCACAGTGATCTTGCATCAGGAACTACTGTTTAAACATAGAACCTTGCATAATTTCTAGAAAATTTCTAATCTAAAACTTCTAAAAGTCAGCAAAATATCTAAAAATATGCAGACTGGAATAAGATTTGAGATAGTCTCCATCAAGAACCAAATCCATTTTTCTCTTCTTAAGGTTTTTGCTTTTGCAGTGATTAAAAGAATGCTCCTTTTTACACCTGCAATTTCTGCCTAAACCACAACACTTATTTGCCCTCAAAATACAGTGTTATCCATGTTTCCCTTTTTCTAAGTTCTCCAATGCTCTCTGTCCTTTAAAAGCTTTGACATGAAAGGTGTCCACTTACTAGAGGGGCTGGAGAAGATCTGGGTTAGCAGGACTCTAGTTTACATCCAAGTTGAAACACTTCTTGAAATAGTTTCCTGAAGGGGTCCTTCCCCTTCTTTTTTATCCTGTAGAGGGAAGAGCTGCACTGCATGATTTTCACAGGTATAATCTATTTACAAGCAAAATCCACGTCCTGCTTATCCATACAGCCAGCTGACAGATGCTTGTTAGCAGGTGAAAAGAAGGCTACTTGTTAAAGTGCAGCTGCTTCCATATTTTTTTGCCAGCTGCATATCAGACACCACCTGGCAGGAATTTATTCATTAGATATTACTTGAAAAAACCAGCAATGTGATGCACTTAAAATGTTAATTTGGAATGTTTTAAGTACGAGGTCATTGATGAGGAAATACAATGCTAATTTGCTGTAGCTAGTATTGCTAGTGGCTATAATATTTGATTACTTTTCTAGATTTGCAAATGAAACAGCCATTGTCATTCTGAAACAATAAAATAGCAAAAACCCTTTCTCATATTTATTAGTAAATAAAAGACATGGTGAATTCTAGGTCACAGAAATTCAGCTGAACTTAGGCTTTTGATGGAAAGTTAAGCTCTGGATAGCTGGAGAAAGCCCCCATATTCTTTGTATTAACATTTTGTCTCACCATAAAGTGACAGTCTGAAGATCCCTTAAGGGAATTGCTCACAATGCCTTCGTTCTACCTTCCTGGAGTTGTACTTTTAATGAGGCTACTTGTCCTTTCCTCAGTTTAGTATAAGTAAGAAAAAAGTATTGCAACATAAAGCATAAGGAAATTTCATCCAAGTTATAAAACCCTATAATTGAGAATTATATAAAATAGAAAATTTGGGATTAACTGAAGTATTTAATGTATAAGGTATTCAAAATGGAATAAATGAACAACTTCCTTAATGGTTTAAGTTTTCCTTTCCTTTGCCTCTTAAAAAATCCTCTCTCCCACAGGGCTGATCTGAATCCATATTTCAGTAACAGTGAGAAAATAGAATTTCAGGAAAAGAGTTCATTTATAAGACTGGGACTCAGCTCCCAAAGAACATAATTCAGTTCTCATTATTACATTATTGGATCTTTTCCTGGATAATTAATAGATGGGATAATCTGTAATATATAATTACAAGAAGACCAAAGAGTTTCAATCTAATTTATTGACTTAGTATTTTATGAAATAAAAGTTCATTATAAAAAAAGAGGAAGTATTTTTTGGTTTGACCTTCTCTTTATTTAATTGATACTCCACAGATAGCTTCATGTCCATCTATTTTATAACCATGTCATATATGCTCTGTAAAGGGAGTAAAGTCACAGAGACTTTCTGTTATCACATATCTACAGTAGTGGTGTAGCTCCAGGTTTCAACCCATGAGAAGCTTTAAATATATTGATCCTTTCTCCTTTCTCTTTATTCTGACCCCTGAAGGTGAAGAAAGACCTCCTGTAAGTTAAAGAGATGTGGCTTTAAAAGTGCTCCTGCATCATGACAATTCAAGCAGGCACCCAGGTAAGATGTAAAGGAAAAAACTTGAGGGAGATTGAAAAGGAAATGCTTGCCTAAGGTTTCCAAGAGACACCAAACCTTCCACAGTTAAATCTTTCCTGATGCAAGAGAAAACACAATCTTCTCAGATTCACCACAAAGAGGATAAGGCAGAGCCTATTGCAGCTTTCAGGAGTATGGGACACAGTAAAATGTACGATGTTTGCTGGTTTCCAGGTATGATGTTTTCCCTAGATTCCTCATTTCAAAATTCCCCTAGTCCTGTTGTATTCTGAAAAAATGAAAAAAAAAATCTTGTATCCACAGAAAAAGTGGTCAGGCTAAGGTTTCTGACAAAATTCAGACTTTTTGCTTGAGGAAAGCTGAGGCTGCAAAATCCAGTAATACAGTGGGTACAGATCCAGTCTGGACAGAAGGATGTGGCCGTGCAACATGTGGCTTTATGGAGGCTGGTCAGTGCCAGCTGGGATGGAGGGGAGAAGCTGCTTTGCCTCTGGTCCTCTCCAGTTTGTCAGTGTTTGCTAAAGCAGCAAACATGAGAGCCAGTGATTCCCACTTCCTGTGCCAGGAGGATGCTGCCTATGAGCCTGTCCAGAGGTAGATGTTGCCAGAAGACATTAAGAATTTCAAACTGAGGGTAATGAGAAGCACCAAATCTCATGCTGCAGGTTGGCTTGCTCTTCTGAAAACCAGGGTCCGTGAGGTGGCACATGTGGGGTTTACTGACACAGATGCTTCTAACAGCAAAGCAGAACCCAGAGCATTTCTAATGCAGCAGTCAGGAACATGCTTAGATAAACAAGGATTTTTTAAGGTAATTTTTCTTCAGTTTTCTTTCTTTCACATGCTATCATTACAAAACATATTAGCCGACCTTAGGATGGAAGACAGTAACTTATCACTGCCTTTTCACATTTCCTGTTATGTTCTTAATAGATATCCACGACTCTTTGCAACTGTCCATAACAAGAGCAGAGCACATCTACTCTCATGATTTCCTGCAAATAAATCCCATGGGCAAATCAAGCATTTTGTACTCACCTGCTGCTAGACACAAACCACCTATCAGCAATAAAATGTTGCATATATAACTAAGAACTCCACTGAAGATTACAGCATCGCACAGCACCATGTGTCCTTTTCCCTAACTTCATTCTTTTCTTTGAGAGGAATAGTCGGTGTTTTTCAGTTTTCAGGTATGTTCTATGAGCTGCACCATTGTATTTCAGATTGATAAACATAAATGATTAAGGAATTATTGACTACAGTTCTCCTTGTAAAATCCGATCATGCAGTTACACTTGGTTTTTTTTTCAATTTAGATTTTTTTCCTCACATACATATCTATTAAAAATCTCCTAGTGTAATTACCACTTCTCTGTATTTACAGGGTTTGGTTGTGCTGCCACTAGAGTCACTAGTAAGAACAAAAAAGCGGGAAAAGCAGGACTGGTCCTCATAGGGAGTAATAGATGAAATCAACTATGTAGTAAATTAGTTACTAGAGGGCTTTTCTTTCAAGTATTTGAAACTGAAACAGTGCAAGAGAAACTCTGGTGTCTTCTGAGTAAATTAAAACAGGAGATGGCATTTCCTTTTTGTATGTTCATTCAAATATTCCAATGCTCACTCTACATGCTGCTTACTTACAGAGTTTTAATTAAGTAAACTGAAAAAGATGTGCAGCACTTAAGAATGATAACAGAAGATTAATTTAAGACCTGGATTAAAAGTAATATTATTTTTCCCCTACTATTTTTTTACCTAAGGATGAAAAATGAACTAAATAGTTGCTTAGCCAAAGGTCATTAAAAAAAAGAAACAACAACAACAACAACAACAACCAAAAAGAAAGAGAGAGAGCAGAGAAAGATTATAGTATATTTTTGGATGAGTTGTTTCAGCATCTTATCAGCCCAAGCTGCTCAGAGGACAGTAAGTGTTGGTGGGAAACTGATAACAATCTCATCAGATTGTACCGCTGGTGCATCCAGGGAAGCTGTACAGAAGCTCTGCAGCACAACAATTATTTATTTTTGGATTCAGCAAAGTGACATAGTTTTCAATAGTTTGCAACTCATACATACTTAGAAAGCTGTCTGTGTAATTGTATGTGCACCTATGGATCTGTGCACACATACACATTTATAGTTAAGGAATATAAAGATTCTATAGGAATAACTGGAACAGATTATTGTTCTCCTCAGGGAAAGGAACACATTAACCATATGAAGAGCCAATGGGTAGATATAGGAATTTTGAGTGTGTGATTCACTCAAGCAGTTAAGATGTCCAGTTTATAAAGAGATGAACTGCATCTGAAAGTTATTAATTTGTCTCCACAAACTGCAAATGCAGTTCAGGTTATTTGTGGAGAATTACAGTTGCTTTGATGAAGCTGTTAAAATATAACATGGAGAAACAAGGAACTCTGCTAACAGGATAGGGGATTCTGTTCTAAGAAAAAGTGAGTCAATAAAACATCTGGTGTAACCCATCAACATGAGCTTCTAACCACGAAGAGTTAAAGAATTACAAGGGATATGCAAACACTGAATAGGAAAGTTGTAGAACATGGTATTCAATGTGGTACAACCAATGACAGGAAACTTCAGTAAGATCTAGTGTAACAGAGATGATACATTAAGCGGGTTCAGAGAAGAATAATGAAAATGGTCCTGAGACTTGAAAGAATCCTATATTATATACTATTTAAGGGATGAAAAGTATTTGGTTGAGTAAAGAGAAGATGGAAGTATGGACAGCAAAGGTTGTGAGTTACAGCAAATAAAGAAACAAAACAACGAGGATGGAAAGCTCTGGATCAGGTAGACCAGAGAGGCTGTGGA
Organism: Pithys albifrons albifrons; assembly: GCF_047495875.1. NCBI lineage: Eukaryota > Metazoa > Chordata > Aves > Passeriformes > Thamnophilidae > Pithys > Pithys albifrons. Next base: position 11,725,841 of record NC_092464.1, read on the forward strand.
AACACTGTCATTGAAAATTTTCAGAACTTGACAGGACAAGATTCTGAGCAACATGAGCAGGAGGCCACTGTAATGGTTTGACCCATGGCTTCCTCAGTAACCATTGTATCTAAGGAAGTTACAAGTATTCCACACGTGTCTTCCACGTAGCAGTGGGGGAGTGGTGTTGTTCTTTCTTCCGTTCCTGGCTGAGGAGCTGGAGGGAGGTGGTGGAGGTCTGGTCCCTCCGGTGCCTGGTTGTTCTCCTGTTCTGGGTGAGATTGTTTCATTCTTGTTCCCCTTCCTTGAGGTTTTTAATTGTGTTTGTTTTGATTCATTCGGTTTCTTTGGGTTGGGTTGGTGTCTTCCCTATTCTCTGGCTAATCAATCCCCTTTTCTCCCTTCCCCTCTCCCCTGGGAGGTGGGATCCTATGTATTGTGTATACAGTGTGGTTTGTAAATATTAGTAAATATAATTTATTCTTTTTATTCAGTTCAGTTTCTTTAGAGTGCGTTTCTTTTCATTTTTTTTTTTCTTTCCTTTGCTGGGAAGGTTCTGGGAAGGGGAAGGGGGGCCAGTCTAGGGTTGGCAACAGCTAGGCCAAACCTGTGACAGCCACACAAGATGACCTCCAGAAGTCCCTTCCTATCTAAATTATTCTCTGCTAAGAGTCTATTAATTTGGGGTGTATACTGTAAATAGAAGCTTAAGCTTACCCATATGGAATGGTTAACTTATGCTCTTTATCATCAAAGGTAGGTATTTTAATAAATAAAAAGTCATTCATCATGTGGGCGATTCACTCACTCCCTAAAACATGCTGCAGTAAAAGGGACTTTTTTGCTTGTAATAATAGCAAAATAAAATACTCAACTGTTTCCTTTCTTTCTGCAGTAAGCTTTTGCCTATAAAATCAAAGCAAACTCAGAATTGTTGACCTCAGAAGTAAGATTAGTCCAGTCACCTGAGCAGCAAGAATATTTTCCTGACTTTAAAACACAGGTAAAGAAATTCCAACAATCTGAAATTTAATCAAATATCTGTTTGTGCTTTCAGAATGTTATGGAATAACTGTAGGTTTTCCATCTTCCTTCCACTTTTACATACATCCTGATCTAGGGAAAAGATGCTTTTTTTTTTTCCTCCCTGCTCAAATGTAGCTTTTCTGTATAGAAGGAAGTACCTCTTGCTCTGTTCCTTCCTACAAAGCCAGATTAATAGAATAATGAGTCTGGGAACACACCGCAAAAAAATACAAGTCAATCTAAGAGGAGAGAAGATAAGCTCACAAGCTTATTTTAATATGTTGAAAACCAATATGTATTTATTTTAAAAGGATTAGGGATTATTTTCCACTTAACTTTCCATAGGTAAAAACAGGTGTTTCAAACTGTAAGGAGCCACCTACAATTGGAATAATGCTCTGATCCTTTGACTGTACCAGAACCAATGTTTACATAAAGTGAAAAGAAGCAACTTGCTCCATCAAAACAATTTACAAAAAAGCAACTCACAAAGTCCTGTCTGCACCACTGCAACTATATGCACCTTGGTCATACATGTCCTGACTATTGCGTCTCTAGGTGTGGCATTTGTTCTCAAGCATCTGAAGACTAAAGAATCCTGTTTTTTGGACGTTTCTGACACAACTGCCTGCCTAGCCTTGCCTCAGATGTGCAGTGAAGAGTGTATGGCACACACTACAAAGTTATTCTTTACAGGATCTGAACCGATGCTTAGCTTTTTCATGACTGGAATGATCTCATGACAGATTGGCTATCCTGATCTTCCCCTTTTGCTGTTCAAACCAGTTTTCTTCTCATTCTTGTTAAAAGGCATCATCCTGTGAATTTAATATTGTATCTAAAAACCTCTTCAGTTTCAGAACTGAGTTTTTTATCTTTCTAGATTATGTTCTGCATTATCCTTACAGTCATATTATTTTTTAATAATTCTGGTGAAAAATTCAAGATATTAATTAATTTGAGACAGTAACTCTACTGCTTCTTGTACATAAGTTTCATGTTAGTACAAGACAGTGAAAAAAATACCAGGCATGCTGAAAAGTATGTGTTCTTAGCTGAGCTTCCACCGAACCTAATCTGATAGATTTTTTCATAAAGGGATGCCTGACTACTGTCCTGATATATTGGCCAAAAATTCTCTACCTTTCTGCTGGGACAAAACATGATTTAAAATGGTGGAAATACTTTGGCTTTTTCCCCAGCAAATACATCCAGAGCACATTTGTCTTCCATGATAATTTCAAGTCTGTGTGCTCTCAAGGTAGAGGAGCACGGGCTTAGGCTGGTCACCTCTCCAAGAGCCACAGATGGAGCATCCAGCCTTGACAATGGAGTCAAGGTCGCCTCACACATGTTTGCTGGATTTGAAGCACTGCTGATCTCAAATTCATGCTGATGTGAAAATCAGGACAATTTTACACTGTGATCCAAGATGTTCAATAGGAAGTTGCCCATCAGATTTACTTAGTTTGGGATGAGGTAGCTACTTACTACCTAAATATCACTAAAATAAAGGTTTAAGAGAATACACTTTTGTATCTGTCTTGCTTCCATGGACACCATGCAAATATGACTTTTCTCAATCTGTAGTTACATTACTGTCAGACATTGCCATAGACAAGAGCAAAAGGATTTCACACAGAGTAGTTTGCAGTGCTTTAAAATGGTGAAGTTAACCTCTAGGCCTAATACCTAGCTTTATGCTACATTTCAGAAACTATCTTTAGAAGATAATAATCTGTTAGAATGAGAATTCACTGCAGTGTTTCCAGATATTTTTGTTTGTGTTTGTTTGGTTTTTTTTGCTGTTGGGTGTTTTTTTTTTTTGTGCTTATTAGCATTCCTACTGACAGAATGACACCTTGAATCGAATGTCCATCAACAGCTTCAAAAGGCCCAACATGTTCCCTTCCTGAAAGAGTTAAACCCATTACTGATACAGCATCCAGTGAAACTAATAAAACCAATCTATTATCTGGTACGTTTTGTTCCTGGAGATGTATAAAACGAAAATCAATAGGAACAATGTGAACATTTTGAGGCAACACTGGTGCTGCTTGTTTTTGAAAATAAGAACTGTTGCTTATGTTGGTACGTTGTAAATGTTCTAGTATTTCCTTTAGTTTACCTACTAGTTCTAAACAGAAGACAATAAGCTCACTGGGAAATCTGCCTCTGACCCAACACTGAATTTCTCTTTATGAACTGAAAGCAATCTGTCTGACTAGGACATTGAGGACCAGTAATTTACTACCTCAGCTGTAATTTTAAGTGCTCACCCAATGCAGGGATTGAAGCTTTCATTCTATAATTATAGAGGAATCAAAGACTAGCACACTAATGTATTGAGCTACAATGCCAGCTATTTATAACCATCACTTCTCAGGCAACATGTTTTTAATATTCTGGGATGGTATGGTTGTCAGAAACAGTCCTTTTATTTCCTTTTTTTTTGTTTTAACATAGGATCCATAAAATGGCTGAAAAATGCAAATTTTTTTAAACCTTCCAGAATCACAGTATTTATAAAGAAAAGAAAAGATTGTGAGAAATTTATCAGGATTAGAAGGATTAGTTTTGGTCCTTCCTCTTTAATAAAGTACAAGGAACATCGAATAAGATACATGCATTAAAAAAGAAACACCCAAACAAAACAAACCACAAAAACCAAACCACCATGATGTGTAATGAAATAGACAGTTGTTTTGGGTTCAAGATCAGTATACAAAGCCAAGGCATTCACACCACTCCATTAGTCCAGTCGCCTCATTAAAAATGGCTGTTTTAACTCTTCTTCAAACATAACACTTTGGCTGCACTGTTGCATTAGTAATCTAATAGTGAATCTCAAAGATGGGTTTATTATTTTTCCTGATCTGATCACCTGTCCGCTATCCAGATCACCAGCCTTTCCTGTCTCTAGCTGAAATATGTGTTGCACTTGACATTTGTTAGGCAGTTAGCTCTAGGCTCTAGAGAAAGCCATGTTTACTTTTATTTTTTCAAAGTCTGCATGTAAGAAAGCATCACTTGGATAAAATCACCTGAATAAAATCAAAGCTTTCTGTGGGGATTAAGAAGTTTAGTCAACACTAAACTTTTCTTCAGGGAAGTTTTGTTCGGTTCAGTGCAGAGTTTGTGTTAAAAAAGAGAAAAACAAAATATATGGAAGAAGAGCAAGATATCACTAATAACTGTAATGTCCCTGTTGCAAAAGACCTGCCTCATGTTGCATTCTGACCCTCCTGGTCTTTACTGAGGTTTGCACTCACACCTGACAACTTAGGGATCCCATCTCTTTAGATTTACTAGAAACTGCCTTTCCCCTTCACTGTACTGTCATGTTGTCCTGACTCTCTTTTTGGTATTTCTGGGCAGCTTGAAGAAGCCTATGGATTTTCTGGGTTGAGACAGTGAAACCCATTATCATAAGAGAGTCTTCCCAGATAATGCTGATCAGTTCATTCAGCCCACTAAAAAAGACTTATCAGCTTGTCCCTTATTATGTTGTTTGTAGAGTGCCCAGCACAATGAAACCTTACATTTATTAGGGCTTTCTATGTCATATTATTGTACAAATAATTATTAATAATGAAAAACAGGTTGAAATTATTCATGAATAACCTGTTATCAAATTGACTTAGTGTCTGGAAAACCCTGAGCTGCATACCCAATTAATTAATACAGTAGCTGAACATTCAAGTGATACAGTTTCCTGCAAAAGCTCTCTGCACTGCTCCCATGGTCTGGCTCCAGCTGAGCCTAATGCTCATTCAGAAGGCAACAGGGTTTTCTGTGCTTTTCCAGCTCAGTGATCTGACGACACTTGCCTTAACTAGTTTCTTGTATCAAAGATCGACTCAACTGAGCATTTTCAGGGAGGAAGCTGAAACACAAGGAGGGGTCTCCAGGGCAGACTGGCAATGCATTCTGGCAGTCCATCGCACTTACCCAGGAACATCAAGGATGGTTTACCCTTGTCCACAGCCAGCTAATGGACACTTACAGACTGACCCATACCTGTTTCCTGTGACTGTCTCCATTTATTCCTGGATCTATAAAGTCCTGAGGCACAGTGGAAGCCTATTGCGTGCTCACACAGTGCTGTGGAGGTGAACCATTTACATGGCAGAATAGATGGGCCATGAATACTTATCTCTCTTGTTTCACACCAGCTAGAACCTTGGCACATGAAAACACCCACAGCCTCTATCCTCTCTCTCAAAACTTTTATCCAAACATCCATTCCCTTGGTTGGATATAAACTTAAGGAACCTACACTGGTTCAAGTGTCAACTCCTTACATTCATTTCTCTTGGCTTGTTCACTTAGTCACATCTCTGATATCACTGACTGATGTGGGATTGTCTGCACATTCAGTGCTGACAGTCAGATTACTTTTTGACACCCAGAAGGAATTTAATTGCTTCTTTATACACTGACTGCAGTGTAGAGTGTGCCCTTGATGGCAATATGAGTTTCAGGATAAAATAAAAAGCCAAGGTATAAAAATTCCTGCCAGCCAGCATGAAAGCAGAGGAAAAGCTTTACCTTCCTTTTTCTATTTTTTTTTCCAAAATATTTTTTTTTCCATGGAAAAGACATTTTACTGTTTTATTCAGGAAAGAGAAGTATTCTGGATGGACAGATCTATTAAAATAATTTCATTTTGTCATAAAAGGATATGAGAAGAGTAAATAAGAGATGCATCTAATGTGAGATATTACATTTATGAAGGCCACTGCTGGTATTTAACACTGGCACCAATACAGATATATTTGTAAGGAAGATTTTCAATGTATGTGCCATCTCTACCCATTCCTCTTCTGTACTGTTCAGTGTCTATTTCTGATATCCTACCCTACTGTCTAGCCTTATCCACCTGAAAGGTCAATTTTTAAGTTAATAGTCTTGAATACCTCTGTCTCAAGACAGAACAGATTCCCTCTGGAAATGTCTGTCTCCCTTATCATTTTACCACAGAAAGTTCCTTGGATCCCATGCCTAACGTTAGCTGAGACAGAGTCCCTCAAAACACATAAAATTTTTTACACTATCAACTCTGCTAAACTATTTCTTGTGGTGACAAGTTTTCTGGTTTATTTTCCAGTGGTGACATGGGTCATTTTCTCAGTGTCATATTCCCAAAATGTTGAGAAGCAGGCAGAATTTCTTTTTCTCAGGCCTCTTAGAAATATGCCATCTTTCCCATGGAAGGAAGGAAGAATGATCAAAGACTGAACTTAACTGATGATGCAGTTGGGAAGTGGTGCTAGAAACTGCCCTATGTGGTGCAGCAACCCCTAGCCTGGAGTAATTAGTTTACTTGCAATACCAAAGTAATTTGTCTCAACTGCTGAGCAGCCAAAACTACACAAGCATTATTATAACTTGGCATGATTGGTGCTTCTCATGTTTCATTGGATCATATTTCTTATTATGCTTCTAAAGCTGAAGACAGAAAACCAAGAAAAAATACCTGAAGTTAAGATTCTCTCTGTTAAATGCCATGTAAACTTTGGAGAAGTCTTATCATATACATATATGGGGGTGTGTGTATGCGAACACTCACACAGAGGTGGTGCTACATAAGTAATAGGTAGAAATAGAACATAGTTACTTTCTCTTCTACGAAAATGGACAGGAGAAAGATGAAAATAAGGTAAGATTTTAAAATAATTAAGGGAAAAACATCGCCTAACCTTTTCTTTTGTACTCTGACCTTGGTTTCCATGGAAACAGAATCAGACACTTCAGTAGCAGGAAGAACTCTCACTTAAAGGTGTCACCTACAGAGAGGAACCAGTACCCTACACTGACACAGACTCTAGCATAAACACTCTGAGAGCTCAAAGTGCCAATGCAGATCTGCTGGCAGTGGTTGGAAGCAAAATATTAAACTTTCAACAGAAAAAGAGGAGAACCAGACCCTCTACCCTTTAGTTCCTTTGGGTTAACTTGACTTCATATTTTAAACATATATATATATATATATATATATATATATATATATATATATATATATATATGTATGTATATATATCTGTAGGTACACACACACACACACCCTACACACAATATACACCAATAGGGCAAGGCCTGTTTTTGTAAGTAGGAGAGTCTTTAATTGCATGCTGTCAAGGCCCCTTGCTGTTGAACAAGCTTTCAAAATCCTAGGAAGGCTCCTGCACAGAGGCAGGTGGTGGCTATGGAAACATCTGATCCAGCTGCAGCAGTAAGTCTGAGATCCCAACAGTGTGTTCTACAAGTAGGGAATGAACATTGTCATATCTTTATCAAAAATGACAAAAAAGGAGCCATTTCCATAAAATCCCAGATATATATAAGTGGGTGACCCTGGGTACATCATTGATTTCAACTATTAGTGATCCCATCTCCCTGGAGTCTGACTGACTCTGGCCACCATCCCCTGTGCCCTAACGCCCCTGACTCAGAGCTAACTCTCGTGGTTCCTGTTCATGCTCAGAGTTTTCCCACCCCTAAGACAAATTTTGCTCATGAGTAACTGAATTATAGATAAAGCTTTGTTACTTAATTAAGTTATAGAACTGTCTATAATGATGTCATGAAAAGGCTCTTTGCTAGAGTACAGGATTGGAAGAATTTATATAGAAAATCTTAGAGATGGACCAGAAATTACATGCAAACCCAAGTTTTCTTTGTTTTGTTATTAAACAAGAATGAAGGGAGTCAGTCATTGGCATCAGGGTTATTGACAATGCAGATACACATCAAACCTTTTATAGAACCTGACATTCCCAGTTTATTGTCCCTTTTGATTTTTTTAACACCCTATCTTTCTTGTTTAACAAATTGTTCTCAATATGATGTATTCACAATAAGCACATAAGCACAAACTGAAACACAATTTCCTGCTAGCTTCAATAAAAATACATTAATCCACTGGATATTTCCCAGGACAATATTATCTCTCATGTGCAGGCTATATTTCTCTCATTTGGCTGCAAATGGGAGAAAAAAATCCTTGAAAATCTGTTTGAAAAGTGACATGCAACAAAGTCACAGGTAAACCGCCTCGTGCTTATGTGAAGACTTTCCTATAATCAATCTATCTATCTATCTATCTATCTATCTATCTATCTATCTATCTATCTATCTATTATCTATCTATCTATCTATCTATTATCTATCTATCTATCTATCTATCTATCTATCTATCTATCTATCTATCTTTAATCTTTTTGGCAGCACATCATTTACTTAAACCCTCACTCAACATGACAGTGAAGTAATGAAAGAAAGACAAGAAAGTAGTTAGGCTGCTGTGATGACTGCTTTGAAATGTTACTGTCATCTGTTTCTAACTGCTTTGTATCACAGGAGCATTTTTCACATCCAGAAAAGGAAGAATACTATCTGTTTTATGATTAAATATTGGCATGTTTTAAATACTCACTGCTGTTATTCACCCTTACCTTCTCAAGGCCACATATACAGCCATGCCTTAAAAAGATGCAATAGTAAATGCTACCAGAACTCTAGGGATGGTTGATTACTGGCCTCTTATGATGAACAAGGCTAAAACACTAACTTACTATTCACTGACTTGTCAGCTGGTAATAAGAAATGTTTTCCTCCAAAACAAATAAAGAAGGAAAACAACATTAAAATAAGTTCCAGGTTTAAAGACTTAAGAAGAATATTTTCCATTTTTCCTTCTCCTTTTGAGTGCTCACATTATGCAGAGCAAGTAGTAATCTCTCTGCAATTCAGAGAAGTAATAGAGCTTGGGCACATTCCTCCTTGCCTTTCCCAGTCATTTTAAGAACATCGGATGTTTTAGAAGACATGCTGGTGAGCTCCTAACAAATTCAGCTTGTGTTGACCTTCAAGAACATTGTGTTCCTGGTGTATACTAGGCCAAATCTAGCAGGCTGTGATCCCCAATTTTACTGGGGAAAGGTGTGATCTGTGAGAGATGTGTGCATATTCCAGGATCTCCCATGTATTTTCTAGGGATATTCTAAAGTGCCCCATGAATATTCTTGCAAGAACCAACTCCTTGTAATTGTAGCTGTTATAGTGAAAACAGAGCCCAAAACACTGCAACCATGCAGAAGAGGAAAGAAGGACAGTTAGTTGGAAAATACCAATCTTTGGACAAAAGGTTTACTGAAGTAACATTGGATTACTCAGTGGGAAGATTTCAAAGCAAAAATTTATTCAGGAAGATTTCTGGCTAGGAAGGAAAATCTGCAAAATTTTTTTTCCTTTAGTTCTTAGTAATTTTTGCTTTTGGATGGAGCTGGACATCAGCAGTGCTGAGAAAAAAAACGTGGGAGAGTGGAGGGCAACAGATCATGGCTAATGAAAGCTTTGACTTCCCTTCTTTTCCCCCTTTGAAAGCTGCCTGATTTCAAAGTGTGCAGACAGAGATCCTCCTGTCTTGCTGATAGCTAACTCTAGCTGAAAACAAACTCCATGATCAACCTGCCACAGGGGCTTGGTTTGAATCTACCTTGTGATTTGGTTGGGGGGGGGAAGAGGGTGAGGGGGGAGGAGGGGAGAAGAGGATCAGTAATTGTGTGAATTTTTCTAGTCCCCTGCTCCTGATTCAAGTGTCCCTAATAAGTCAACCTATGAAACTTGAGAGCAATATCTGGGTTTAATTCATGTTTAATTAAACCACTCACCCTTTTCACTAATAAGCACTTCTGTCTTCCTCAATCCTTGGAATACGATTGTGGTTTCACAGGTACCACCATCAACAATAGGTGAATACTCCTATTTTTGCAACTAATGAGCATTCCTCTTCAGAAACAAGAGCCATCTAAAACAGACTCCTTTTCACTATGAAAATAATTTATTGAGGGCAGGAACTAAAATATTTATTTGGATGATAGTGCATGGACAGAAGCCAAAACAAAAGATTCACTGCTGAATAGAAATGGAAATCTCAAAACTTGAAAGGGGTGGCTATTATGTCAATGATCATAGAAACATATAATTGGTAAGGTTGAAATGACCTCCAAGATCATTGTGCAACTCTTAACCTAGCACTGCTGTGTGTCAATTCTAAATCATGCCCCCAGATACCACAACCACATGTACTTTGAACACTTACAGGGATGGTGATTCCACCCCTTCCCTGTGTGTCCTGTTCCAATGTCTAATCACCACCCTTTCTGTGAATAACCTTTTTTCTGATATCCAATATAAACCTCCAGTAATACAACCTGAGGTCATTTCCTCTCATCCTGTTACCTGGAAGAAGAGACCAACCTGCACCTCACTGCAAACTCTTTTCAGGTAGTTGTAGAGAGCAAATGATCTTGCAGCTGTCCCTACAGGAGTGGCTTTTGTGTGTGCATGCAACCTTGTGAATGCACAGGGGCTCTCCCATAAAGAACTGCAAGGCAAGGTTTGAAGTGAGAGTGGAAGGGGTTAAAGAGATGGACTTAGGAATGCAGCACTTCGTAGGTGCTTTTGCCTTTTACCGCAGCTAGAGCTCTGGGTGCTTTGGATAAAAGTGCTTAAAAGTTCTGATTTGGAAATGCATCCAAACTGAACTTTCAGGCTTGGCAGGCAAAGAGGATTTGTCCTTGGTTTGGAAAGAATAGCCCTTGGAGCTCCAGAGGGAAAGAGCAGAAAAACAGATGGAAGAAAATTAATTCAATAAAAATAAATTAGACCTTTTAAACAGTATTGTTTTTAATATTTATGGAGCAAAGAATATTTGCATTTTTCTGTCAGTAAAGTATATGTCTCCATTTGACCTTCACTCCCTAAGTGAATGCTTTATTTAGCCTGAATGGCAGATATTTTTTCTGTCTTTCCATGGACATTTCAAGAAAACCTGGATAATGCTAATTCTTTATTCACAGTGTAAAAATGATCCTTGATGATAAGAAAATGGTAATATTTGCTCATACCACATGACTGGATCAAGGTAGCCAATGATCTGTATCTAGGTTGCTACAGTGTGATGTATTATACTTCATACAATTTGCTGCAGGCAGAAATCTTAATTAAGGCCTTTCCTCAAGAGTGACCTTCAGGGACTGCATTTTTTAAATTGGTGTAAAAATAGACAAATGCCCTAACAGCACTAGGGGAGTTGTTGAAGAGTGCTAAATCTACATTTCCCCTTCAGCTCTATTCAAACAATGATTATTTGCTGCCTTTATTGAATGGGCTGTAGTGGTGTTTTCAGTAAACAGCCTTAATGTGTACAGAAAGAGATTTCAACCTGACATGCAGAGCTCAGTTATGCAGCTTCTCCTCCACTTTCAATGCAAACTGAATGTCTGATTTGAGAATATACTCCCCTGGGCTCAATTCATCCATATTTTACCATGCTCATGGATAGTCACTGTTTTGGGATCCCTCTAATTAGCTCACCACATGTGGTGTCTTCCTCAGCTTTCATCAATAATCCCCTGTACCCAGCACGCACTGGCATCTGGGTAGGTTTGGCTAGGAAAGAAAGGGATTGTAGGCAGCACTTAGGAAGCAAAGTATACCTACTCACAATAAAGGTTTGTAACAGTAGGTACAGCCATGCAGGATGCAGTGGGATGTATATAAGTGTCTCCAGGCTGTTTTGCTATAAATTCTCAGCTGAAATATTCTTATGATGCCAGACATAGACTTCCTTATTCTTCCACCTGAAACAAACTGCCAAACCTCCTGTCAGTTTCTGCTCTGGTAGCACAGGGGCTGAGATAAGGCCACCAGCCTCACCTCCTGCAGTAGATCCAGGCTCAGATTTGATCTCCAGAGACATCAGGAGACAGTGCGAAATGCTGGCACCTCTATATCCTCCATGGGTCTGTGCCATGCCATGTCACACACATTCTCAGCAATATGGGCTCTGGGCTGGCCCTTTCGCTGTCCCCAAAACTGCTGCATCAGCAGAACAGATTTTGGCGACTAGCTGAGTGACACCACACATCAACATAAGGAAAGCTGATTCCAGTTGCCACAAGTTGGATAAGCCACTTTAATTTTGAAGATGAAATATGCTTTCAAAGTAACTTCTAAAAAGCTTTAGACATAGGTTATCCCCACCTTGCTCTACCATGCAGCTTTCTTCATGGGCAAAGTTGAAATGAAGTTGCTGCTGGAGCTTATAGAGAGCTCTTGTCAGAGACTGAGCTTTTGTCTGCTTTTTTTGACAAGTAGAAATCCCCTGGCTTCTTAAAGCTAAAGCCTATTGTGAGAGGGACAAATCAGACTCTTGGCTAGACTCACACAGCCTATTTCCACTGAAATAAGACCATGCTATGAGTTTACACAAGCTGAGGAACTGACTGTACCGAGGAAGACAATGTTGTTTTCAGGGAGTGCTACAGTCCATGAGGTGAGGGCATGGCACGCATAGAGGAGCCTGAGCTGCCCCATGGCTCATCCTTGCTGCAGTCCCCATGGGGATGCGCTACACAGTGGTGGCACTGGTTGCACCAGCCCATGGGTGGCCCCCGATGTGCTGCCCAGTGCACTTGGAGCACCAGCTCCTGTCCAAGCAGTTTGCATGAAACACTTCTATAGTCCTGTGCTCACAGTTCTTACCATCATGCTTTTCCTTAAATACATACTCACCTGCAGGTCCCAGAGTCTTCAGTCTGGTGGGGTTCATTCCTGGGGTGGCTGGAACACTGTGGTAGCTGGGACAATTTCTCTCTCAGTTCTGCTACAACTTTTCAACCATGACCTAAGGAACATGACCTCATTTCACTGTTATATTTCCCAACCTACAAAACAGAGCTAATTTAGCTTATCTGTGGGGAGCAGGGAAAAGCCTAATGCTTGCCAAAGTGCTTAAACTTGCTCAGATGCAAGATGCAATAGCTGCTTAGCATGATGACAATCTTTCTGAAACACTGGACTGCAGAGTCTGCTAATGGACCCCAGTAAAAGCCTTGGCAGAAACAACAGATAGCAAGCCATTCATTCTTTCCCAGAGGGATGTCCTGCAACATCCCTGCTCTCCTGCCACTGCAGAGGCAGAGGGTGCATGCTCGAGCATGAGTAGAGACACTGTGAGTGTCATGATCTCATATTGCTCCCTCCACGCACTGAGCTGTACCAAAAACGGCTCCTCAGCTCTGCTCCAAGATGCTCGACTGGCAGAACCCCAAGCTAAGGAAAAATAAATAATGAACCAAGGAGACAGCTCATTCGCAGCCTCACACGTCGTCGAGGAGATAACAGGCCAATGCGTATAATGATCTGTGCTGAATCATTTGCCACATCGGTATCACGAGCTCTCAGCTTCACTCAAGGGCTCTCTCATCCAGACTGCATGTAAGATGACAGTGTTAATACATCAACGCCTGCAACGACGGCTGTAATGAAATCTGTCAGTGTTTCCCCTGCACCAAAACACTACTTGAAAAAGCAGATGTGTAGCTCAGATTCAGTTTATTACTGTCTGAACCTTTCTCACTTACAAAATCAAAGGGTGATTAAGGGAGTAAATCCCTGGTTACAGAAAGTTGTACGGCTGTTGCATGCAGCTTGGAGCACAGCTGAAACACTGTCTGGAGCCTGCTGCTCTGTAACAACAACAACAAGAATAATAGTGATATTTTCAAGGACCCCCTAAATATCATTATTATTATTTATTATTTATTATTATTTATTATTATTATTATTATTATTATTATTATTATTATTATTATTATTACTACTACTACTTTTTTTCAAAGACTGTCTAAATATTTCAAAGTCTTTAAAAGAAACCTCATTAATCAAAATAGCTGGACTTTCTGCTATTACACTGTTTGGACAGTGTGGTACCAATTGAAGAATCAAGTCAGTGTTCAAGCAGTGTGCTGTGGCTCAGAGCTATTGCCTGTTTTACCATTTGACCAGTGCATGTCACCTTTTGTAACATTTTTGTAAGTGTGCAGTACTTTTCAGAACATAAATCCTGATGACTGCTAACAACCAATAGGCTTACATGTGCTTAATGCATTTCTGAAAACAAGATAAAATCTCCTAAAAATTTCTCGTGTTTCCAGAATGAATGATCTCATCTGAGCTAGTTATTATGTGTTTCCTTCATGGCTGCTGGACAGAAACAGGGCATAAGTATAAGCACAACTCATCTGTGTTCCCTGAGATAGTTCTTTGCATCCTCTCCTGATTGAGAAAGAGTAAACACAGGGACTAGAAATGCCAGATTCCCTAGTTGACTCTAGTCAGTGCCAGTGGTGAAGCCTGCACAGCAGACATCTTATATAAAGTTAAATGCCCTCGTGCCCTTTGTGTCTTGCTGTGCAACAGAGATAAAATACTTCCCATCTCCTCAGCATCACTTCTCTCTGCTCAGGTCTGTCCAACCCTGCAAGTTTGCACTATGTACACAGCGTGCTCCTCTCTTGTTTCAGGTTCTCCAGGGTGCAACACTCAAAAGCAGCATGGGCAAGGCCTGAGAAGACAACTGTCAGACACTAAGGACAAGGTCTCTTACTATCCAAACCTACAGTCTATGACTTTTTCTGTGGAAGAGGCAAATTTGCAAGCAAAGCAAATTCTCTTTTCCTTTCCCTTGTCCTTACAGGGCAAAACAAAGTCTCCAGCAGCTCTCCTGTGCTGCTGAATATGGAGGAAACCATCTAGTTGGGCTATCTGCCTGTCCGCAGCATGTGAGGAAAGCCTTGCTTTCCATCCTAAGCAAAGTGATGAGCAGGAAGATAAAAAAAGTTTTCCTTCTCATACCTTGTGTATTCTTGTAATTACAGCAAGTCAAATGGATTCAAGTAGAGGGTTATTTTGGTAATTGCCTATCTCTAAGGTATAGAACAGTATATTACATAATATCTACAAATTAGGATTCAAAAGCAAAAACATGTGTTTAATTTTGATTTTAATTGCATTTTTACTTCAAACATCTATTTTTCTCCCTGGTGCAAACAGACCTGAGTAATCTTGCAGAGTTCAACAAAATCTTCCACAAATGCCAAACATTTCTCTCATAGTGGTGCTTGGCTCTCTGAGCATTTAATCTGCTAACTTTGACAGAAAGAGCAGTCTAATTTCTACAGCCTGCTTATTTTTAAATCAACAAATATTTACCGCACACTGCATTTTAAAAGATACAATTACTAGTGTACCTCTGTTTGATTACCAATGACACAGTAATAATACCAGCAGCTGCTGAATTGTAAGTGAAAATAACCCTTTGTTCTCATTTTTCTTATCTGTAGACTATAACAGCACTCATGGGGACAATAACCTATGAAATAGATTAAAAGTCTGTTAAATGCTATTTTCAGCTTGGCAGATCACCAAACCCTAGCTTACCCTTAAGCTCTTTTTCCTTTCAAATATTGCTTTTAGTATAGCCATGTGACAACAGTAATGCACCATTTCACAGTGATTAAGTAACTGCACAAACAAGAGATCTTAGGTTTATAAACTGGGTAGAGCTGGTCTGATAGGTGAACAGGACTGTGCCTCACAAAAGACACTGAGCCTTCTGGTAGAGGCTGTAGTGGTCTAATTGCAGATTTCTGCTCTGGAAAATTCTGGTCTAGTGACTAGAAGGGGACACTCTTGGTTTCCTATTTCTGGGTGAAGTGCTAAACCATCTCTTTTGTCTCCAACTTCCTTTTTACAACACCAGATTCAGGTTACCTGTGAATTAATTCACATTTATTCACTGAATAATTCTGAGGAAGTTTCAAATGTTATGAGTGCGAAGGGGGGTTATCAGTGGGAAGGATACAGCCCAGGGCCTTCCTCAGTGTGACAATCTGCTTTTCCAAACCTCCACTGACTTGGGACTACTTTATCCATCTCAACAGGAGAACAACAGAAAAGGAGAAAAGACCCCAAAACTCAAATGACTAACTGAACCAGTAAACTGCAAAGAGCTTCCAATACTGTAAGAGAGAGTATTTTGAAGGAAACAGATGGGGAAGACAGGAAAAACCCAGGTTTAGGGTAAAATGGGAAAAGGAGCTTTAGTACTTGAGAGGGAAGAAGGGCAAAAGCACAGGCAGACTTGCACTGCTCTGCTGGAAGCAGTTGTTATCACAGGGTCTACCCCTGTGTATTTATTCAGATATGGGACAGATCTGTCAAAGACAGTACAGCAGGATCTGTTTCTTCTGCTTGCAGTATTATTTTAGCACCTTTCTTTGGATGCGAACTACTCACTTTGAGCTCAGGAACTCTTCCTGAAGAAAGCTTGGTTGAAACTGTAAGCTTTAACTCCCATTGCGCCTCTTTGCATGAAAACAAACCTGTAGCTAAAATCCCAATCATTTCTGAATTCTGCTGATGGGAGGAAATATAAATAAAAATTATCCCCACTCACCACTTTCTGAATAGTTGGAAATAAAACTAAAAAATGTGTGTGTATTTATGGACATTATTTTGTGAATTAAAAAAAATAAATTGGAAATTATCATCTGACTTCCACCTTAAGAAGAGATATCCTTTCCTCTTTTTGATGTATAAAGTCCTATCAACCTCTAACTGAAGGGCAATAAGAGCTCATGAAATTTTAAGCAGTAAGAAAGAACATTCCTCTATTTGAACTTCAGCTTGCTATAGGCACAGATCTCTCTCATACACCTGCATGTTCCAAAAAATAGGAATGCGGACAAGACTAAGCAACTCCTGTTTATCCATGCAAAACTCTGCTGCCTTGAGAAGAACAACACATGGGAAGAGGACCAGCATCCAGGAGCCCTGAAGGTGCTCTGTCCTCCTCAGCAACAAACCACCCTGCAGTGCCTCAGCCCCAAGTCATTCCTGGAGGTGGTTACTCAGGCTCCTGAGTTGGAAAAGGAGCGTTTTTCTTTTAGAACTAGGCCATTATGTTCTTTAACAGAACACACATAAAACATTATTCTCCTCTTTGTATTCTTTGCTTGCTGCTGAACTGTGATACTCCCCCACAGACTTTTTTCTTCCTTCCCTTTATCTCTACATCCATATTCAGTGTCATATGATTTTTAGCATTTGGCTGAATTTCATGCTCAAATAGGCTTCTAGTGTAACCAGTATCCTGATACACTCACACACAAATATTAAAAAAACAAGACTTCATGTCCATATATCATTAGTACTGCTACTGGAAAACATTTTTTTTTCTGAGATGACAGGTATTTTAGCATTTACTGCATTTCCTGCTCCAACTTCATGCATAGGAAAGATCTGCGGTAGAAAAGGAAGAAGACAGTCCTGCAGCTTCAGAGAGGTCCAGCACTGGACAGGTTGCTTAAGGCTGGAATTTTGAAAAAGTCTTTGAAGGTCAAGCCGCAAAACTCCATTGTAGCTTTAAACAGATGGTGCCTTAAGGCCCCAAATGGAATATTTCTGCATGTGACATTTTAATGCATATCTTCAGGTTTTCACTCGTTTTCCCAAATCCTAGAATTTCACTTTGAGCTGTGGGTTGAAATGAACTGGAAATATAAAGTGAAACTTAAATGAAAGCTCTAACTTCTACCTACTTTCAGAAGAAAACTTCAATTCCCACTAGACCCTTCTGGGAAGAACGTTTTTGAAGTAAAAGCTTAGTTCTCTTTCCCTGGTGTGTGCTATTATCTTTGCGCCTTAATTTCACCCATTTGCTAATATCCCATAAGGAAGAGCATGTTTCTGTACATTTAGATGACCTGGTTAGGGAGACAGTGTTTGCAGTTAAAGCAACACTATTACAACTCTGAAATTGAATCTAATTTTAAGTGTATTCTGGGTACTTTGGGAAAAATTGAAGATACATTATTTAATCTTCCTTTGGTTTTTCTGTGATTTGTGATACCAGCATCCTGGGTTTATAACCACAAGGGTGCTGGGAAGTCACTGATGATTGCAAAGGAGTCTGCAAAGGAGTCAGGGAAAACATGCAAAGGTTCATCATAAGTGGTGACCTGAGTACTGGTACAGGAACATAAGACATGTCAGCTATATTCTGAGCATTAATTCTGCTTTTCTGATTCACTATCATTTTTTATTCAGAGCCTCATGAAGTTTTTTCAGAAAAGGCTGAAGGAGCCCTGTGCATGAACTCTAGCTATTGTATAATCACAGAGCAGGAGAGATGGGCCTCAAGAGGTCACATAGTGCATTTCTCTGCCTCCTACTATTCTGGAGTAAATTGTATTTTTCTTAAATTATTTTAAAAAGTCTGATCCAAAAAGCCAGAGCCCATTGTTAGTGTAGGATTTTCTCATAATGCCACATAGATCATAACTATTCTAACAGGACTTGGGTACCTGCGTGATGCTGATGGCTGGAATGTGAACACTGTAGTCAAACTGTGAACACTTATAATTTGAGCCAAAACAGTGGGTTATCTACCCACTCATTCTTGAAAACATAAACCAGCAAGGAAACCCCAGCCTCAGATGATTGCAATTAGTTTGCAGCTTTCCTTGCCTGAAATGGGACAGATGGCAGCCCTATAGGTTGCCACTCCACAGTGCCTCCGAGCAGAGCTCTCTGTACTGTAGCTGTTGTTACAGCAGCATATGCTTGGGAGATGCAAGCTGGTTTCCCTGTATCTAGCACTCTAACACTGCATGCTAGGCATCCACAATTCATTACTTGCCTCCCAAGACTCTCTCTGTTTCCCCTTTTTTTTTTCCTTTTAAGTGAACTTTTGTTTACCCGAGATAGAAAAGCACAAACACACGTACAGATTGATGTGTTATTATTCTTTGTATATTCTGTGCCATGTGTAGTTGTATCAAGAATTGTACAGGTGGTGTTCTCAAATTCAAGTCTTCATAAAAACAAATGGAGTCACAGTATTAGGCCCTGATAGCAGTGTTGGAAATCCACGATTTTCAAGGACATCAGAAAGGCCACTGCAACACCAGGGAGCACCCACACTCTCCTGTTCATTACTGCATGAATAAAGGCAGATCTCTGCTTAGTTGCATGACCAGAAGGACAGTACTAGTTCCAAGAGATAGATGAGGTCCCATAGGATCCAGTGCTCAGTCTTCAGGAAAAAACATTAACTATTTACAGCTAATGACTTGGGTTTGTCAAAGGACAGACACTATACAAGGTAAGGTGACACTTGTTACACTTTGCAGAAATTCTTGCAGTAGGATGCTGTGCATAGCAAATGGTTTCCAAAACCAATTAAATGAATTACTGGAAGAAAACTCTAACTGGAGCAACTGAGGTCATAGAGATGCTCCTTATGCTGAGCTGCAGATCACAAGAAGTATATTCTTACTATTTTTACTAAGCTATTTTACACTCTTTCGTAGACATCCAACAGGGTCATTGTCAGAGACAACTTTTTGAAGAATATGAAGAATAGGAGTGATAGTTCTGAATCGGTGTAGTTACTACTTGGCCGCTCATGGCAGACTGACACCCATGCTGATGTTCTTACTGGTAAATCCTGACAAAGAGCAATGCGGTCATGCAGTCAGCACACAACAAAGGTGAGACTGGATGGGATGCAGTCCTGAACTTAAGTGTCCAGTGTCACTGTGGGCACTGCAGTATTTTCTGCCTCATCCCCATTATAAACCCATGCAGATGAATTGAGCATCCTGGGATTCTCAATTGGCTCAACTCACCAGGGTCAATATATTCAAAACATTTGGGAATGATTTGTCTCCTCTCCAAGAAGGCAATCAAAATAGATAAGATGAATTCTGTGTAAAAATGCCTATTCCTTTTCGCTGGCCACAGAGGGAACTGTGGGTGACTATGTCACCGAAAACTAAGGGGACACTGGCTCAGCTCTGGACATTTCCAGGGTGGATGTCTAAAATTAGGTGAAACATTTATTGTTCATTTCTGTGCAGTTGCACATCGATAACAGCCCAGATTTCTTCTGGCTAACCAAAGTGATTTTCACCCAATGACATCGTGAAGGAGCTTGGAGTGACCACTAGGACCTACCTTCATTGACTGGGACCAGAACAAGCACCTCCGAAACATCCCCCAGGACTTACAATGCTGGATTTAGTACAGGTGACACTTACTCAAGCATTCCATGAGAAAGTCTATTCTGGGAAGAAATATTACAGTGTCTCAGCCAATCTGAGTGATAAAATGCTGAAATACTGTACTCTGTAACCACGAGTCTCCCCAGTGCTGACTTCTGACAGTGTGACAGCAAAGTTAAGGCCCAGCACCTTTAGCTGACAGATGACCTTTAGCTGACTAAAGCTCTGGTAAGTTTATTCCTGAGCCCCAGAAAACAAAACTGGGCTTATAAAGATTTGCAAAGGCCATGAACATACTGTTCCTGCAGATTTTTTTCAGCAGGGTTTTTTTACTCACAAATGGTAGCAAAAGCTATTCTGGTAATACTCTGTGAAAAACAGGCCATTAAATTGGTGTCATTTTAGTGGATTAGTACTGTCACATCAGCTGCCACAGCTTTCTGCCTATGTTGTCAACTGTGCTGCTGCCATTCTCTGCCTCCATCACATTGCAATAGTTGCAGACTTTATAGTTTAAGGTGGAGTCAAAGGCAAGACATGTTCTGAATGGATACTAAAATAAAGATGGAATTGGTGCTATTAGATCTACAAAAAGGATGATCTAGTAAACTCATGGGTTTGGGATGGTATCAATGCTATTAAGTGTTAGAACATCCTTACTCAAATGCATTTATTTGAATCAAAACAAAGAGAATTCTGTATACTCTTATTTCTAAAAATGCAAATAATTTAGCTTTCTTGAAACCATTAGAAGGATGAGTGTGACGAACTTTCTGATGCTTTCTAGGTAGGAGAATATAAACCATTTTCTATGGCATTTATGACTAATATCTTCTAAGCTGGGGCCTGTAATGTACCAGGGGACTCATTGTGCAGCCTTGGGCATGTTTTTTATGCATCAATTGTCCAAAGATGTGAGTGACTCATAGAGGAGTTTCAGGTCCTCAGAAGAGCTAATTATCCAACTGAAATCCCTCCAATGTGTTTTGACACTCCTAGTATCAACAGAAGAGTCTTTCTTATTGATCTTTTATGATTCCAGAGTACAGGGACTAAATGAATGCAAAGCATTATTTCTATAGCATGTTAAAATTCAGGGCAATTAAATATATGAAGGAGATATGATTCCTATACATATTTATGATGCCTTAAAATAAAACAAAATTATTTGAAGTTTACGTTTGAACAAAAATATGTAATCTACAACGTAAATGGACTTGAAATGCTATTTGTGCTAGAAGGAAATTGGCCCTTGAAGACTGAACCCAGGCCTTTCCACTGCAGTGGAATAGAGAACAGTGTATTACCAAAACAAGCCTTCAGCTGCAGAAAGGGAATATCTCATTTCCTGTAGGGCCTCAAAATTTGTTGAAACAATAACTTTTTCTACATGAGTGATTTTCTAGAAAACTATTAAGATATGAAAGCAAGAGCTTCCATTTATGTTGATGAAGACTTTAATTAAATACAACCTATACTTATCAAGAATTTCCCTGACCTTTTTTCAGGACAAACTGACATAAAGGGATAGAAATTTTAACAGGATGAGAAAAGATGGCCTCTCATGGAAATGAGAGGAATAGAAAAGTTGTGCCAGGGGAGGTTTAAATTAGATATTGGGAAAAAATTCTTAATGGAAATGGTTTTCAAGGATTGAAACAGGTTGTCCAGGGAAGTGGTGGTGTCACCATACCTGGAAATATTAAAAAAAAAATGTGTGGACATGGCACTTAAGGACATGGTTTAATGGTGAACATCGTGGTGGTGCTGGATTGATGGCTGGACTTGGTGATCTTAAAGGTCTTTTCTAACCTTAATGATTCTATGATTCTGTGATTCTATTTTGACATCCCAGCCTTGAGGGCAGGAGAGTAGCAGTTCTTGGCTTTCAGGCCATTGAAACAAACAGCACCACTGTTTCCAGGAAAGTCCAGTAGAATTTGTAGTGCAGGGGAAAGGCAGATTCCAAATGGGTTGAGAAGCACTCCTCGCCTTGGTTCAGCCAGGGCTGTCATACTAGTACTCCTCAATCTAACAGCACAATATACCATTTCTTCATTAAACATGGTATTTACTGAGGACAGTAAAGTTCATGTCTACTTCATAGAATTTGAATCAGGCTCCAAATTTGGCTAAATCAACTAAATTTTTAACACTTAAACCAGACTTCATGAAACTTCAAAAGTAATCCTCCGTTCCCTTTCACTCAAACCTGTCCCCTATGTTTTTTATTTCTTTTTTTTTTGCCACTCACAGCTCCCAGAGGAGAAGTCTGGATGTTTTAACTCCCTGCTGAGCCCAGCACACATAACTCCAATTGTTTTTACACTGTGCAGCCCATCTGAGACACAAGATTAAGCAACTTTCCACAGTTCCAGCTAAATGTGTGTTCAGAGAGAGGTGTTCAATTTGTTATACAGTCACAAATTCCACAGTATCCTGCAATGGTTCTGAGCACCCAGGTCCTGGGAATAAACCAATTACCTGGAGGGGATGTGCTCCCCCTTTGTCCCCTACCACATGGGAGGAACCAGAGAGAGAACTTTTTACAGTGATCCCCCAAAAGATTCAATTACAACTTTTATAAACCAGTAAGGAACCAGGGATTACGACCAATGGGAGAGTGTGAAACAGGGACCAAGAAGAAAAACTTACACAAACATTTCATGGTTAGCCTGGGCTGTCCCAGTTGGTGGGGAAAAGTCTTCTAAAGGGATTTTCTGAAGAAGAGCAGTGACTCAAGGAAATAGGAACAGAGAATCCATTTTGTAACACATTTTTACAGAATTGTAAAAACTTCTGTTTTTAGGGCATTTGGGCTTGCATCTTTATCTTCTTCACAAGCCCATTTCTTACAAGATTTTTTCCAGCTTTGATACTGTAGGTCCTCTGCCACACTATCCAAAGTGTCTCAAAATGGTTTTGAATTTGGATACATAACCCCTTCTGTTTCTTTGTTTAGTTAGTTAGTTGTTTGGGTTTTTTTTAACTTATTTTATTTCACATAAACCCTAAATATAACAGTAACTTTCAGTTCAATAGAGGAAATAACATTCTGTAATTTCTGGCCATCCTTCAGTGAGTTATGGGATGAGGAAAGGATTTAAGATCTGATTTACTGAGTTACATTAAACAGTTTTGCCCTTGTCTTCTCCTGCTTTTTTTTCTGATTGAAGAAGTTCTACCAAAATGATCAATTTTGTTTCCAATTCTGATGTAATTTTGTGTTTGTTTTTGTTTTTAACCAAAAAGGCATTCAGTTCTTGGAGATTCTTGCCACACAGACCTACTCACATTGACCTGTGTCTTGCAAGCAGTGTGATAGATTCAGAGAAATCTGCAGGACAGCTATGATCTGTGTTCCAGTACCTGAACATAGCAAGGCCAATATTATTGTTGAACAGGCACTTAACGAAGTTTTTGAATGCACTGTGAAAATTGTCTGTGAAAATGACACTTGTCTGAGCCAACAGCCCCTTGCTTTGCAAATGATAAAATGCTTTCCCAGTACAACACTGTACAGCATGGAGAATGTCCTGCCAGAAATGGGCTGATGAAGAAAATCAACCAGCTACTGAGAATACTTTAACAAGTGATGTTTTTAATGTGGTTTGAATGTACTGAGTGTAAAAACTACAGTGTCAGTGTTTCTTCTTCCCAGAGTCCCCTGCCAGGCCAGGGGGCTGGGGGAAGATTGTGACCTCATGTTACCTGAAATCCTTTCCCATTGAATGTAAATCCCCTTAACTCCTATTGGCCTAAAGCCAGATTCCCCTCTTGTCCCCTATTGGTGAGTTTGTATCCCTCCAAAGTCCATATAAACCTGTTCCTCTGAATAAACTTCCTCTTTGTTCCTGTCCTCACCGGTGGTCTCTGCTTGTTCTTTCTTGGGGGCTCTCAGGGACCACATGGTCGGGGTAAAAGCAGAGAGTACATTTCTCCTAGGTTAATGGACTAACAAATCCAGGACCAGGAGAATCACCATATCGTTGCAGAATTCCTTCAGCACACAGCATCACGAGGCTACAAGAAACCAACACCCTGAACACTACACTGCAATAATAAAATGTTAAAGCAAAATCCTCATAATCTTTGGGAAACTTCTATTTAAAATGCTTTGACATCTTACGTTTTCTGTATTTCCTAATCCTCCTTATTGAGATATATTAAGCAAATTGTTCTGTATCCAGACACTGCTACATAGGGTTACTGTTTCACCACTTGAGCTTAAATCTGCCATTATTAGAAGACAGCAGATTCCCTTACGCTCCTCTAGTACAGGTTTTGTTTCCTGGGAAGAACTGCAATTTTTCTTGGTTTTATGCACCTGTCTTTCACCAGCATTTTATTTTCTTCTCTCATTTCCCTCCAGATTGTGAGTTTTGGAAGTTGTATCTTGAAACAAGTGCTTTATTTGGTTCTATACCTTATCTTAGATATTGTCAGGAGCATGGTTGATTTGATGTTTCGCCGTGACTCTGGTTCAAGGTCCATTTAGAAGGTCCTGTCATCTCTGTTGAAGTCTTGTTTGGGTACCTGTCACCTCCTGTTCCACAGAACTTCTTGCCATAGATGATATTGCTACAGGTAATCAGCACAGAGAGAAATGGGGTCAAGGAAACAGTCAAGATCCAGACAGTGGAAAGCCATGAAAATAAAGATCTTAATAATAAAACACAGTACTGAACAAGGAGCCAAGGGTGATCAACTCTTATAAATCTATGTTGCTGATGTGACAGGTCACCATGTGTTGAACCATCTGGATCCTCTTCATCTTGTTCTCCACCAACCCCTCTTACAGTAATGCTCAGTAATTTAATTGAAAGGTGACAAAGAGGAGGTTAGTTGATCTTCCTGCCACTTGGCAGGAAAAGATGCAGTCTCTGGCTTAGCTAGAGCAAGGCATTTCTACCTTGGATGTGTCTTGAGCACACAGGCACAGCAAAGTACATGGAACCTCGCTGAGATGGAAAAACCTTAAAGGATCCTTTACCCCAAGGAAAACCCTTGTCCTAATCAGTTCTTTAACATTTTTACTTCTTCCCACCTGCACTTACATGGTTCCTATTTAATGTCTTATTTATTTCAGCCAAGCAATGATCCAGCTGCATTTTAACACAGAAATAGGGATGATGACACAGAAGTGAGTAATCAAGAATGGTTATAATTTTGACTTTTAATACTATCAGTAATCTAAGAGAAAGAGAAGACTTTAAAAATGTTCAATGTTTTGAAGCTTTGACTCCATACACACCAAATCTCAAACTATTGCTCTTGAGCCCTGACTCCTGACTCCTCCCCAGTCCTGCCAAACTCTGCCAGACACACATCACCCTGTCTTGTTCCCAGTGCCCATCCACACACCATCATGCTTCAAAGAAAGCCCCTCTGAGCCTATAGCTTTCCCTGGCCCGCACACAGTTTGAGCTATCCATCTCCTCTGCACCCCACCATGCATATCCACATGGAAAAGCTGAGTAGATGCTGAAGGTTTCCCTACACAGGGGAGAGGAAGAATCAAGGAAATCAAGGAAGAGCAGTTTGTAGCAGTAAGAGCTCCACTCTACTTAGCTAATTATTGAGCAATTACTATCTGTGAAAACTATATCAGGAAAATGTATTTACTTGAAGACTTCTCTCTTGAAGCCATGCCAGCTATACTGAGAAACTGGATGAGAAACAGGACTGGAAAAGCACAAAGCTCTGTTTTGTGTTCAGAGGCACTGTGAAACACTCAGGGGATATTTGACTTACGCATTTAGATGGGAAATGAGCTGAGGGCCAAAAGTGGTTCAGAAATGCATAGATTTGGTTTCAGTTCATTTACAGAAAATGTAAATGTGAGTGAATGAGAGCAGGGCAGTTTCTGAGTAAGACCAATCCATTCCAAGTAGAGCACTTGTCCATCGTTTGAGAGGTGAGCTGTTAAAATAGAAAGAATGCAATCTGAACTGTCATATATGCAGCACAAAATTTGCCATTTTCATCCAAATAATAAATGAAGTAACTGGAGAAAGAAGCAGAAATACAGCAGTTGGAATGTCAGACTGAAAAATATTTAAAATGAGAAAAACTGACACAAATCAGGACTCTGTTAGATGATGCAGCTGCAGGAAACAATGTGTGTCACCAGGGCTTGGAACTTTGAAGAGCATGAACATGTAGAATATATCCCAAAGATTACATCTGAAAACCCCAACAGTGACTGCTAAGGACTGCCCAGCATGTTGTCATGGCACTACAGGAGGGATTCTTTCCAGGCCGCCTGGGAGAGTCTCTTCCTTAACTGTTCCCTCTCCTATTCTCACTTTTCCTGTCTCTCTTACCTAATGCAAACACCACTGGGAGAAATGACACCCGTATGAAACCCAACACAACAGCTGGAGTATTGGCTATGACCTTTGGCTCTCTTTCATAGCACTGGCAGCATTACTGATATAACAAGGGAGTTCAGGCTGGGAGCAGAAAAGATTTTTCCTTGAAAAGCTGAGCAGGACTTGATAATTGCATCCCCCTTCACACATTTCCTTCTTGTCATGCATTAGCCCATCAGTATGCTTCTGTGACTAGCAGTAACAGTGCATTCAAGGAAAATGCCACTTTCCAGAGAGAATGATCAATCTCTTTGACTTTGCCCATAAACATGTTTCATCAGGGGGTCACTAATATGCTTTTATTGCCTCACTGTCAGAGATGATGCCATTACCAAGCCTGATAAAGTATTCTGTAGAGGGTTGCTTTTAATTTTATTTTTTATGCGATCATGAGAGACCGTAACCGATAAATTTAGTTCAATGCTTTCTCACTATTAACTAATTCTGAGTAAATCCGTTGGGGCAGACTGGAAACAAACACTTCAAAGAATTTTTACAGGATATTGAAAATGATATTCACCATGGGACAGAGGTTTAAGTACTGAGCTGCTAGTGTTTTCTTTACCATTAAAGCTACAACGCTGCTAAATGTCATTTAGTCAAAACATTGTATTCAGAAGGATTTGTATCACAAGATGACTATTTGCTTTTAATAAATTTGTTGCATCAGGCTGGTTAAGTTAGGTTATTTCTGGGGGGAAAAGAGTTTGAGAAAAGATGATGCTTCTTCCCTCAGTTTCTTTCTTGGGGTCCAATCCAGCTCCCACCAAATACAATGAGAGTTTTGCTGTTGCCTACAGTAGGAATAGTTACATGATCTCTGAGGGCTTTGAAGTGTTCAAATCCAAATTAAAATATGGGGCTTTTTCAGAGAGAGGGAGAAAAAACAAAACACAATGCAAACCCAATCCAACCAAAAACCTGGAAAAGAAACAAAACAAATAAGGGAAATGAAAAAAAAAAAAAGAAAAAAAGGTTTTTCTCATGGAGATTTTTTTTACCAGGCTGCTTTCATATCCTACAGAGCACCCTAAAAAACTAGAACACAGGATGTGAAACCATGGAAACAGCTGGATGCTACAGGATTTTTGAACTACTTTTGTCAAGGTTTAGACCTTGGGGATTTGTTTTTTTCTTAAAGTTTAATTGCTATTTTTCCCACACTGAAATCCATATAATATCTTGAGCTTGTTAAACCTATATTATAGGGCACAGCCTAAATTTAATTGGTAGTATTCCTTTTGAGCCTAATTTAAGGGTTGATTTGACTTTATGGACAAATTCTTAGTTGCAGTAAATCAGTTCAGCTGCAATAGGTCTCTGTTTGCATCAGTAGAAAATATGATCATTGAAGACAAATGCCACACAAAATCTCCAGAAGAACATGGGAGAAAAAAGGCAGAAAAGAAGCTCGTTTCTTGAAAGACTGTAACAATGAAACTTTAGGTAAAGTTAAATATTTTAGAAGGAGGTTAAAATACATCAGTAATTATACTTTCATTTAATCCAAGAAGGTAGGGCTTTCCTGAAAATATGGTTATATCTGGTTATATCTGTATATATCTGGTTATAGGCACTAACAGGAAGTAAGGAGCTTATAGACATTGTGAGGATCATGAGATTACTTTGCACTTGCAAATGTGATTTCAGTAAAATGTATTCAGAAACTAGAGTCTCTGTGCAGTTGTGGAGGTGCATGATCAGTATGAATGAAGTGAAACCTGACACAAAGATGTTTATGAAATTCAGCCAAAATGGTTTTAGATCATGTTTCATTAAGATTTTTTTTACTGAATCCAGATGTCCGGGAAGGAAGTACTAGGAAACCAGATAAAACACTGTAACAAATGCTAGTTCATCAGCTTTTCTAACTCAGTCAGAAATTACACTCTAGAAATTGTCGTGTTTGTTTTTTTTTTTCTGAGCAGCCTGGTAGATGCAAAAGGTACTGATAAGCTTTTGACTGAAAGAAATGAAACTCCTAACCTTTAAGGATTCTATCATCACAGCAAATGTGCAAGGTATTGGAAAAGTCCATGGACTAAATGTTGAAATCATTCATTAATAGCCATAAATGAGAAAACCTGTAATATAAGAATGAAATATAACACAGCCTCAATGTGAATACGGTGGGTGAAATAACAAGGCCTGAGCAGCTCAGAGAGCTCTGATCTGTGTATGAGCACCCCATCTTCAAATTATTCCAGTATTTACGTAGATCCTTAACAGCAGTGCAATAAATCTTTCACTGGTGACGTGGCATTTATGTATGTTTTCCCTTATATCTATTACTTGAAAAAGTCACTTCTGTATACATGGTTCAGTTAACTCATCTTGACAGCAATAATATGGAGTCATAATCTCCTGAGACAAATTCAAACTTCCCACCTCTGGAATCACTCTTTCCTTATACTTTACTAAACCCAGGTTTTGACCACATGAACCATAGAATTGCGGTGACACACAAAGCACTGTAATGCTCTACCTGTGCGAGTCAACATTCAAACTTGCCCTTGAAACACTGATATTGCTGGAGGAATTGCATTTAGAATGGGGTTTTCTGCTGAAAGAAAATATTAGGAAGATCATCGGACAGGTTAAAGGTCTTAAAGATAAAGGAGGAACATGTGTGGAGATACTTACAAAGATGATAATTCTAGAAAGGATGAACTTCATCAAAATGAACTTCATGGTGGATTCTGATCTCCAGGGAGAAACCAAAGCCTTTACAATGACTTAAAAGGATTTTGGTTATGGCCTATGAAAAACAATAGCAGAAAACAAATGTGTCTCAAAGACAGAGCTTTATCTATGTTATAGATGGGAAAACCATCCTGAGGGCTACTTTCTCATTAGAGCAGGCTTTAGGCACACACGAGCTGGAGGTGAAAAAAGATCTGAATAAAATCTTGTGCTTAGAGCAGCACAAGGAGAATTGTTCCACTTCTGCCCAAACACAGGGTAAAAACATTTACTTTGACATAGAAAGTTACAATGCCTTTATAAAGAAAATACCTGAGGGTTTAAATTTGGTTCTCATAGTCCTCACTGAAGAAATTAAAATGTGGTGAAAGCTACTGCATGATGACTGATCTGTGACCAGCCGAAAACTGCCATTGCACACTCCTTCAGAACTTCTACAGCTTTCAGTGTTCACAGCCAAGGAAAGACACTTTGAAGACATCCAATCCTCAAGTGATAAAATCTATGAATTTACTTGGAAATTATTTGCTGAAATGGACAGATCACACTCCAGGATACTGCAATGAATCACATTCTACTACAGCCCTACTCTTCTGTCAGCCACGACTGCAGCAGCAGCACTGTGTGTGTGCAGGACAAGAACCACAGCTACACATTCTTATCAGTTTATACTGAAATCTCATTATATAGTGCCTAAATGTCATATTTCAAGAAACTGTGTTAATATACTTCTTCAGGTATTCTTCTGAATATTTTCTAAAGTTTTATATAGTCATTACTAATTTTAAATGGCTGTAAAATAAGCAGCAAGGAAGTTTTTCTGCCTTCAAACTTCAAGAGTTTGAATGAGCTGCAAAAGGTGTGTGAGATCCTTTCAGTCACAGCTTAGGCTGACTGACTGAATGAAATATGCAGCCGGCTAACTCTCAAAATAGGAAGCAGAATTGTTACCAAAATTAACGAATTTCACTTAGGAAAACTGATTTCCATAAATTATTCCATAAACCCTGTGAAGAACAACGAAAAGTGTACTATTTAAAGGAAAAAGGATAAAAAAAGTACACATTTGCATAAGGTCCAAAAATCAAATAAAATCAGCAGAAACTAGACTGAAATAAATTGCAACTGTACCAGAGTGAACAATTATGACAGTGTATTTGTTTGATCTTTTGCTTAGCCTTAGTACATCTTGAAAGTCTCCTCCCCAAATGTTCCAGCAGCCTCATCTCTGTTTCGGTTCTGAGCTAGTGATGTCCCCCTGTTATCCCTTCTTGTTCTCAGATTGAATTTCTGGTGGGTGCATGAGTTGGGTCTATGATGCAAAGTTTGGGAGCTATGGCTGCATGACCATCAACACACCATCATTTCAGGCAGTGGCAACTCTCCCAGTGGAGACCTCTCAGCTGCCCTCCCTCTTGCTGCTGCCAGGGGAACAGCACAGCTCTGCCCAGCCCTGCCACTCTCTCTTTTCTGCTTATAGACAGCAAATTAGCATCAGTTTCCTGACATCAAAGCAGGAAATTAGAAGGGAAACAGAAACCTCAAATGATTTCCTTCTCTGAAGTTCTCCTAGGACAGTCTAGCTAAATGTTATCTCGTAGAGTTGGTGTTCAATGGGGTTTAATTTTGAACAAGTCTTTACAGAAATGTGAAATGCCCATTTAAGAAGCAAAACATCTGTCCAGACGGTG
This sequence comes from Pithys albifrons albifrons, assembly GCF_047495875.1. Taxonomy (NCBI): domain Eukaryota; kingdom Metazoa; phylum Chordata; class Aves; order Passeriformes; family Thamnophilidae; genus Pithys; species Pithys albifrons. The sequence goes on from NC_092464.1 coordinate 11,756,534, forward strand.
ACTTCATAGCTGACTGTGCCTTTAGCAAAGGAGATGGACTAGATGACCTTTTGAGGTCCCTTTCACTTCTGTATTCTCTGACTCGATTTTCTACAATGAAAACTAAAGTGCTTTAACACCATCCACAAGTGAGCACAACTGCCAAGAAAATACACACTGGAGGGAAAAGTCCTCTTTGACTGCTCTATTTTTTTTTTTTTTAACCTAATGTACAGCTAGCTCTTCTCCCAGAAAGAGACTAATTTTTTACTGTTTCTTTTGAGTACTGGCTATTTTTACTACTTTTATATCTCTCATAAAGGCATTTCTTTCAGACAGAACACTCTCAACCCTGTTAAGTTTTTGATCCTTTTTTTTTCAAAGCAAGCATCACATTCTAACCACAATGCTTTGTATTGTGATTTTGCCTTTTTTCTTTTCCTTTCTTCTTTTTTTAATTTTTTTTTTAAATTTTATTTTATTGGAAGTCTCTGTAATCTAAATACGTCTTTATTTCCAAGAGGATGACTGTTTCCTAGGGGATGACACTGTTTCTGGCTGAGACAAAAGCTATTCCATCCAAGGAAATCTGAAGTGCTAAACACAAGTATGTACTTTTCATTACAACCTCAGTGCAAGTAGCTTTTCTCCCCCATGTGAAGGCCTCACCTTCTCTGTTACCAGGTCTTTGCCTGTATAGCTTCATTCATTAGGGGCATCCTCAGCACTCTGCTTTGGCAGCTATTTAGCAAACGGTTCAGGATGTAATAGCATAAATGATATAACTGGAAAATATGTGCTCTGAACAAGACCTTTGAGATGGGTGAGATGTGGAGGTGCTCAGTCATGGAGCTGTGGCTGGAGGCATACAAGGGAGGGAAGGATCTGTTACTACACATAAAATGAAGCAAGAAATTATCTCTTGACCAAAGTGGTTGCTGTCAATCAGACAAAGAGGATGTAGCTGTGCTGACATGAAGTGACCTGTAAATATATTTGAGCTTCAGCTTTTGGTGTTGGAACTAGATGATGTTGAAGACCCTTCCCAATTCAAACCATTCTATGTTTTTATGATGGTTGCCTTGCAGATGGCAGAGTAGAAGTATAAACTCCACTGACCATTTATAGCACTTAGGAAAGATGTACCTTTTGCCACCAAGATGAATATAATGTTTTTTAAAATTTAGAGAGCCAAACGACTCCAAAGTGTGAAGATTTGGGGTGTGTTTTTTAAAAGATTTTGTCTGTGGGAACCCTTCAGAGTAAAACTGTGTAGTACCAATTTATCTCTTTTTGAGAGATATAACTATGAAACCAAGCTTGCATAAATCACTAAATCATCCCAAAACCAGAATACTTGTGTTCTGTCTTTTTAGTTTCTTATATTCAAAACTTGTTAGCTTGGTGGGGTTTTGTGGCTCTGTCTGAAATTATTGGCTCAGCAAATAGCACAATATAGTGGTGAATGCACAGTCCTGCCAGTGTACAGATTTTATACTTCATACATCATTTACAACTTGCTTCAGCAATTCCAAAAAGTTAATATGTCTGCTTAAATCACAGAAGAGTTAAAAAATGCTTCTCTATTTCCTCTTTTTCTATTCTCTCTGTGGAGAGAGGACATCTCAGCACACACCTGTGCACATTTCCTGAAAGCCTATAGCTCAGCACCTGCCCAGTTGCATCCCTGTCATTCATTTCATGCCATTTTCTTCTGTCCCAACTGGGAAGCCACATTAGGCAAGTGTTTAGTTGCATGTTTTACTTGCAAATTGAATTTTCAAACCTCTATGGCTGTGTAGGCCTGACTGACTGTTCTCATATATGACTGGCATATTACTGGATTACCTCAGTTGTGGTTACACACCCCACAGCCCCCATTCTTTGCAGCCCCATCCATTAGTCTAAAATGATGAAATAACATTAGTTCTAGCTCTGCAAAAATCTTCACACAGGATGACAGAAATAAAGACTATCCATTAGTCATATTTATACAGATTTTGATATATGGATGCAAGCCTATGAGAGACTTGGGTTTGGAGCTGACTGAGAAAGTTTTTTTAGCCCATTCTTCTTGGTATTTTAGAACTCCTCCTCTTTCCCAGTGAGATGAAGTCAGGATCTCTTGGAGATGTTTCACAGAAGCCTGAGATCCTGACCATTGCATATCAGCCAACTTGACACACACAGGGGAGTGCGGGACCCTGGTTCAATGTGCCGCTCTGTTTAATTCACTAATGAGATACTAATAGGGCCAGAGAGCAGAAGTGATTGCCTTGATAGCTCAGTGACTTGGTCACTCATCTAAAACATGGCAGAACCAGGGTCATGCCCTGATTTAAATCAAGCAAAGGAAGTAGCTAAATGCATGTCTCCAGTACTCTGGCTGAAGCTCTCACCACCAGATCAATGTTGTATAACCCTTCCTTTTCATGAAAAAGTTTGCTCTGGAACTGAGAAACCAGTATGCAGGAAACAATTTAGTTGAAAGTGCTTCAAAAGAGCTTTATCTGTCAGACTGCAGTGTGGGGAAAGGAGACAAAAAGGGAGAGTTGTGAAATGTGTAGGGTTGCGTGCTGCATGTCGCCTGTTCTTGACCTTGATTTGGGACCTGGGAGCAGCAGTCCTTCCTTTCAACCTGCTAAGCTGGCAGCACAGAGCACAGGCACTCACTTATGGGAGGAGCAGTACCTCTTGTGCAGAATGATTTCAGGATTTTAGAAACATGGAAGTCATTTGCATGGGTTCCATGAAGCACAATGCAAATTAATTGCAAATTCTCTATTCTGCTGTAGTCTTTGGAAGTAATGAATTCAACATATATATTTATTAATACCTGAAAATATGGCTTTCTTAGAAAAAATAGCCTTGTTTAGTGAGTGCTTTTCATTTGTCCACTTTAGTTCCTTCAATATTTATTGATCAGACATGTACTGAAGACAGCTGGGTCATCTAGTTAGGAAGAAACAGTGATGTGTTCCTGAGAGCACAGAGAATATCCTCTTCAATGAGAATTTGTATAGACAACAGAAAACAGGGAGCAACACAGAAATACTGTGTGAGCAAACTATAAATGTGTGTGTGATAGATATGAAATGAGGAACAGAAACAGCAAGTCCTACATGGTATCCAACCACTAATCTTTCTAGTCTGGGTTTATTTCAACATCAAATACTTGAGAGTATCAAGCCAAAAAATTGCTGCAGAAATCCTAGAGCAGTTTTTCCAAAAGGTTTGTTTCTAACCTTGATTAATTAGTACTTGGCTTGTGGCCTGAAGCACAGGGACTTGTATTACTTCTAAAATCTTATAAAATCCCAATAGTGCTGGATATTTATGTGACCTTTATATATACCTAATGGTTTTTGAATCCTGATATATTCTTAGCCAAAAGATACAATGACAATGAGCCTTAGAGATTAACCCTTCACAGCTTGAAGGCAGTACTTCTTATCCTTTTCAAAATCTTATTAAATATATCTTGATTTTTTAATTATTATATAAAATTTTAAAGAAAAGTAGCCAAATAATTGTATTTTATGAGCACTTAAGTGACTCAGGAGTGCAAGTCATACAGCAGATGAGTTACACATCTTTCAAATATAATTCTAATTTTTTTTTCAGAACACTTTAAAATACTCCCAGTCAGTTACAGCAAATTTACATGGACAGATTAATAAACCATACCTCTAATTTCTTCAGAGAAGGAAGATCCTATTCCTTATTGAAGAGTCAGTTATAGTCATGTAAAGTGTATTGAAATGATTCAGTTATGTCTGATTTTGCTTCAGGTAAGCATTTAGCTATCAAGTACTGCAGGTTTAGGCTTGATCTTGCATCAGCATCTTGTGGGGTAACTTGTTTCATGGTTTTTAAGAGATTCTGAGCTTAACAAAGCAGTAGGATCAGATAAACTCTTAGGAGAGTTCTTCCTTGCCTTTTTAGGTACTTCTATAGCTAAGCACTAAGACTACGTCTAAGATGTACCCTGCACACAAACTCTTCTGTGATACAGAGAAGTATTACTACACCCATTTCACAAATGAGGAGCTGGGAATCAGTGATTTGCCTAGAGTCACTCAGTAGGTCCTTGATGAACATCTATCTCCTCATCAGCACTGTAACTTTCTTTTAAATGAGTCTCTCTCCTGTGTTTTAGTCAGAACCCAACTGCACTTCAAAACAAAATCCTGCTTCTGATGTTCTGACTATCCCTTTCCCACTATAACCACAAACTCTCAGCCTGCCATTACAAATCACTTGGTTTTCCTCTACTTTTACCATCCTTTCAAAATCCTCCTAAACTTTTTGCAGCTTCTGGACCTAAAATATACTGCCTTGTCACCAGACCACTGGGATTCAGATTCCCAGAGCAATTTTTTATTTGCCAGAAATGGAGAAGTGTCTGTAGTGCAGTGACAAGGTAGAGCCCCGTCCTGTCCTGTTATGATGTAAAGCTCTGACAGTGACGTGGTTGGGGAGTATTATCCTTAGTAAAACCAGGTCTTCTTTTAGAAAACAGTTATTATTGTAGCTATGCCCAGATGCCCACAATACGATCAAGTAAACACTGCCCAGAGAGCTGTTGCAAATAAAATGGTGTCATGACCAGCTGGGGTAGGCACCAAGACAATGGCAAGAGTGAAGTAAAACACTCTCATGGTATTACAATAGCAGCTCTGCTTTGGGAATCTGAACATTCCATTTCCAGCCTTGGAATATTCTCAGTTCCAGGGATGGATTGAAAAACAAAGGTGTAAGCTGCTTCCTCTATGAACTCACCCACTGCAATAGCATCATCTAAATAGCCACCAGAAACTTGACAGGTATGTGCAATGGAGATGTAGGACATTCAAATGGGTTTTTTATTGCAGTATACTGAAGTATGCTTCTCACAATAAGGCAATATACCACAAAGTAGATTATATTGTTTAGCTGTCAGGAGGCTGTGAGGAAATAGAAAACTTGTGAATGCTCTCCAGTGTCTCCTCATCCTATGTTACACCACGGCACTAAACAGCTACATGGTTTTATTACAGAGGGTAAAGCATCACTGGTTGGTTGTTAAGTTGAGTTTTACTTGTAAGATACTCTTGTATATGATACGACCATTGGATTATTGTACTGTTTTTTAATCCAGCCCACTGAATGAGGAAAGGCTAACAGGGTTACCAGAAAATTATATCTACCATCTCTCCAAGGACAAATGCAGATAGAGGCATCTAATTTACCTACTAATTAGCATTTCTCTCCTGGGTTATGTGAACAATACTGTGTCAGATTTAAAAGGAGGCATTTCAGCCTTTTACTTTGCAGAAGTAATAAAAAGAATCACTGGGTTCTGTGGTTCAGAAAAGAAAGATAGAAATTATGAATTCCGTCAATATTCCATGATAATGGATCCAAGAGAATTTGCTGATTTGCCTTTGACTACCACAACATAGTCCATTTTTGGCAAAAAACCCCCACATTCTTCACAGTTTTTTTCCACACACCAGTAGACAGGTTGCAGGCTTGTTAAAAGTGTGCACTTAACCAGAGTTAGCTGATGAGGTAATTAGTGGATGGTTAGGACATACTGATTATGGGAGACTGTCCACCTCACTTAAACATCCAGGCTTCATTACATTTTAGGCACCTAATGAAGCAGCCTACATACAATGAGTTTCTAATATAACCAATGGAGAGAAGCAGATTATTATGATAACCTTCTGAAGAATCTAAGGGGCACGCCCTCTCTGTCTTCCTAAAATTGGTAGAAAGAAGCTCTGTTTGGAAGCCTCCAGGGTCACCTCATTATCTGTGTTGCACACATGGAGAATGTGAGCACTTACATAGCTGCTGCATTAAACTGTTGAAAGCTGGGTATGAGTCAGATCTACAAATAAGGTGTTGTCGCAGGTTTGGCCTAGCTGTTGCCAACCCTGGACTGGCCCCCCCCTTCCCCCCTCCCAGAACCTTCCTAGCAAAGGAAAGGGAAAAAAAACTGAAAAGAAACGCACTCTAAAGAAACTGAACTGAATAAAAAGAATAAATTATATTTACTAACATTTACAAACCACACTGTATACACAGCACATAGGATCCCACCTCCCAGGGGAGAGGGGAAGGGAGAAAAGGGGATTGATTAGCTGGGAAATAGGGAAGACACTAACCCAACCCAAAGAAACCGAATGAATCAAAAGAAACACAATTAAAAACCTTAAGGAAGGGGAACAAGAATGAAACAATCTCACCCAGGACAGGAGAACCACCAGGCACCGGAGGGACCAGGCTTCAACCACCTCCTTCCAGCTCCTCAGCCAAGGAAGGGAAAGAAGAACAACCACTCCCCCACTGCTACGTGGAAGACACGTGTGGAATACTTGTAACTTAGATACAATGGTTACTGAGGAAGCCATGGGTCAAACCATTACAGGTGTACAGAGTCCAATCCTTCATTTTTCCAAGAAAAGTAAAATCTGGGGTGATAGGCCTAGGTGAATGGCACTTGTTCTGCCAGCAAACTCCAGCACATTTGGTTCTCATGTGCTGCCCCAGTGACACTGGCACTGAATGAAAGAATACCAGTATTCTATATCACTTTTCCACTACATTATAAACAATTTCAATTCACCATTTTTTTTCCCTGTAAACAGCTCTTGCATTCAGCATCCCATAAAAATCAGTTATTGTACCACCTAATCCTGTACTTACATACCATCCTAAGACACCACGATGCCATGATAAGGAGTTTATATTGGCAGTTACACACTACAGGTGTGGTACTGTCCATTTTATTTCTGGAGAAGACTGTAGGAGCTACTTGATATCCTTATCCATAGCTGGAATTTGGATAAAAATTTACCCAATCAAATATAGCCCAAGAATGGTGTGAAGGCTAAGGAAGAATGAGTGACCCACAGGCTGTAAAATTAGGATCAAAATGTGAAACACTACAAGATCACAGGAAGACAGTTACGAAACAACAGTGTTCCACTTGATTCCTCTTTTGGAAGGACAGAAAGGCACCAAAACACTGGGTCATAAGAAAAACAAGAAAAGAAGAAGAAAAGAAGAAGAAAAGAAGAGAGAGGTTTGGAGAGGTTTGGAGAGGAGATTCGAGGAGAGGAGATTCGAGGAGATTCGGGGAGAGGAGATTCGGGGAGAAGAGAGGGGAGGAAAGGGAAGGGGAGGGGAGGGGAGGCAAGAAGGGATGGGAGAAGGGAGAGGGGCAGAGGAGAAAAGAGGGGAGGGGAGGGAAGGGAAGACAAGCAAAAAGAAGAGAAAGAAGAGAAAAGAAAAAAGAAAAAGGAAAAGAAAAAAAAGAAAAGAAATACACCACTAGGTGATCAACTGTGTAGTGAAACTGAGATATTTTAGCACTGAAATAAATTTATGCAGATGAATTTATGTCTAAATCATAAAAGCAAGACTCTTCAGAGTTTACAGATCTGTAAAATCAGTTATAATCATTTGCAATGCTGTTTGATGCTCACTTTATTATTAAGCAATTCTAAGTAACAGCAATATCTTTCTTTGGCGCAATATCGTTTAACATTATGAAGACTCATATGCATTTGGTTGACCTACATTATTGGGCTCAACTCAGAGCTAACTGGAAGAAATTTAATGTCCAATGATATATAGGATAGCAGACTAGATGATCTTTTCTGGCCTGAGCTTTATAAATCTCTGAAAAGTGAGACTTTACCATAAGTTTCTCAGAAAGGGCTGTCACAAACAGGACACATTGTCCTACTGGCCTTCTTTCACTGATATATGAGGTCTGGATTTAGCCAGTTGCTGGGCTTGTTGAGTTGCAGCTGTGGACCCTCTAGGCTTTCCAGCTATCCTAGCTTTGATTATTGTCTTAGGATGTTGCCTCTTCATATAATTTTGTCTCCATGCATCTTCTATTATAGGAGGCTTAGTCCTCAGACACTCAGAAATATGAGGTGTAATTATTTATCCTACACCCTTATTCCCATCGAGAATCTGTGCTTCTATGTTTGACTACATTTTTACTTAGGTTGATATTGTAAATTTCACCCATACACACCTTTGGTAATACATCCACCTCTACTACAGAAAACAGGACTGAAAATACACACACTAAGTGTTCTTTGACTGAACAGTAATGTGACTGCTGAAATTTTCTGTTGCCCTCTAATAATTTTATGGAAGTGTCTTTTTTTTTTTTATTTCACAGTAAAAAAGCTCAGAACAAGGTAGGAATTTTGGAATGCATGTTAAGTGGATGCTTTGGGAATTATTTATCCCACTCAAAATTAGACATCTGTGGTCTTTATCTGAGCTAGCTGCCTCCTTTTGTAGCAGTAATAGAAAACCAAGTTCACCAATTTGCCTTTGCCATTTCCTAAGAATCTAGAGATCAAATGAGTAGCACTGAAAGTGCCTCTTTCTTTTGCAGACTAGAAAGAGAGTCTATGATGACTAGCTGAAATGTAGATGCAGAGATTTCAAATACTTTTATGGCTCATTCTATTGCCAGTTGTAGGAAGTCAGAGGCTGAGCTACCCCAAATGTGCATTCAATGCCACCACCTGTGACTATAACACTGCTCCAAGCACTGTCATTACTAGTAACAGGACATGGGCTCTGCACTGAGTTTGCAAGGACTCAAGACAGGCTTGTCAGGCTTGCTCTGCCTGGACTTCTGACATACCCGCTGCTTTTTCTCCCCTGGTTTGGCTGATCATATGTTTGTGGTTAATTTATTTCACTTATGTTTATCTCTGCATTGTACCGACATAGTTTTATGCAAATAAATAAGCAATTATTCTGTTCAGAAGGGAATTTTTATGATATTTTCAGGAGTCTTTCAGGAGTCTTGGTACAGACTTGATATGACAGCAGAAGTCTTGAGAGGTGGAAACAGAGCAGGGCACATAAGAGTGCAGGCACTAGATGATAAAAGACAGGGCACAGGTTGGCACTGGAGACCTCATGGCTATAAAACAACTCACCTACAGCCCCTGACGCAGGCCCCTGGAAACTGGACAGAACTGATTTTAGGCTTAGCAAATATAGCAAAGAAGTAACTCACAACATATGCAAAAGATCGCATATATACAAATTTGGATGTAATTTGGAGCTGCAGACAGATGAGGAGAGTGTAAGATGCAAAAGCCTGTTATCAACCATGTAAAATATAAATGTAGTTCACCTGGCAGCTGCTTATATTCTGAGTGTATGAATCCACAGGTTACATTCAATATGGCACTTCTAAGAACACTAAATTAACTTTAGAAATAGACTGTGTTCCTTTTCCTTACATACTTCCCTAGAATATACACTGTTACTTGTTACAGAGCTGTGTCACTGTTCTTGATATATACCTTAGCCTTACCTCCCAAAAATGTAAAAGTCCAATCTTTTATCATAGACTTATATATCAATGTCTTTTCAATGTCCCCTTCTCAAGGATGATACGGTATCGACTACAGAATAGATCTGCTCCCTCATCCTTCACTCCATTGCTTTCATGATTTTTAAATATTGCCAGGCATAGAATGCTGCTGCTTAAAGTATTTTGCAATTTAGATTGATTATTGAAAGATACAGTGTTTAGGCAAAGAGTCTATGAATTATTCTGAGATGGAATATCTTATTATTGAGAAGGTCCCAAAAAGCAGCAGTGAAAGTGAACAAGTAAATCCATACTGTATCAGCTGCATAGAATTAATATTTTGCTATTTGGAAGATCTGCTGGATTGAAGAAGGATCTGCCAGGGAAAGTTTTGAAGCCTAATCTTTGGGGACTCTAAAAGCACAAGACAAAACAGTAAGCAACAAAACCATACCCTGTAGGGCAAACAGACACACTAACCTACAGGAACTTATTCACTGTATAATGCACATTTTTATGATACATGTGGCACAAATAAAAACAACTGAAAAGTTGAGGATTCACTAGACGAGTCTTCTGAAATACTAAGTGATTGTGTTTCTGCAATCAGAGTTCTCAGAACCAAAATACACTTCTTATAGTTCAGATAGGGTTATGCTGCTCTATACAGAACTCATGGCCAGACAGCAGAAAGAAAGAAAGAAAGAGGGGATTCCCTAAAGAAAATGAACACTAATGAAGTTCACATTTCTAGTAATTTTCAGAGCAGAATATGCTCTTTATTATCAGACTAATGAGAGGGCACATTCAGAATGGCTGTACAATTGCTAGGTACTGAATAAAGATTAAATTAAATTACAGTGAAATTGAGTCTGGTCCTAGAGCACAGGGCAGATGAGCAGGGCACCCTTTCCCCTTGGCCTTTTCCCCAGCCCAGACTGATGGAAATAGGTGAGCAATGGGACGTCCACTGTCAGATCTGAGAACTGAGCCACAGTGCCTCTGCTCTTCCTTTCCTTGTTAAAGACTGGGCAGCCATCCTTCCCTTGGGGCACAGAGGCCTTCTGCTGATGAGAGTTCTCCCAGTTGACAGGCTCTTCAAGTTCTGTCTTTGAAGCAGGAAAAGACATCTGGAAGGCTGGGATCTGCTCTTTTCTGTCTTCAATTTGCTTCACAAAAGCTGGAATTGACTCAAAAATGGCTCCCAGAGAACTCAAATTTTGTGGAGTAATGCTGTTGACAGAAGGGTGTAATAAAAGAGAGGAAAACCTAAGGAACCTCAGCTCTGGAGAAGGCCTTGAGAAAGAGGTGCAGTGGGTATATAAACAAAAAGGCAACTTCTTTTTCATCATTTTAATGCTGCAAATGTCTATTATTTGCTCTAACTTTCATTGTGGTGAGTTGTTCTAGGTCAATTCCTTAAATACCTATGTCTGCACAAATTGAGAGGTGGTGGATAAGTGTTACTTATCCCAGACACTGGGAATCTGTGACAGGTCACTCTGTGAACCTGAACAACTCCAGATCCTCTGTTGGCTAAATGCTCATTGTCACATCATATATATACCCGACAATGAAATCATTCTTGTTTTTAAGGTCAAGAGAATGAAAAAATAATTCCCGTTGTCTACTACTTGGAAGGGGGCGGGAGTTGGAACTAAAAGATCTTTAGGGTCCCTGCCAACCCTAACTGTTCCATGATTCTACTAACCAGAGCTGCCAGAGCACAATAAAGATGGTCACAATGACTTACCATAAATCTGGACGCAGTCAGCATCATTAAACACTTATCCATGTTCAGTGACACAACAGAAAGAGGAGAAAAAAATCCAGTTCTGATTCTAGGCCTTTGCTTAATCCTGCAGATCAATCCTATTTCAAAAATTATATAAATGTTTTAAGATAAATAAGGCCTAAAAATGGCATTATACACTGCCTCTGGTTCTGTCAAACCTGGGGTATCTTACAGCTTACTGTGTTGAGAATCAGTAAGAGAAGCAGAACATATGGTGACACAAGAAGAAATGCAGAAAGATCAGGGGATCTCTAAGCAGGTGATTGAGTCACTGAAATGATGCCCCTGCCAGCGGGACCAGCAGGAGCCGGTGAAGTAGCAGACACCAACCCGCAACACTTCACAACTTGTTCTCACCCCGCTGCTCTGGCAAGTGCCGGCAGCAGTTCATGTACTTCTCCCTGGTCTCTCTTGCAGCTCCCTCTTCCTCTTGTTGACATCGTCCCTAAACCACTTCCATGCCTGCAGCAACATTACAAGGTCTGGCAACAGCTCACATGAAGTGATACAACTGCAAGGACTTTGTTGTTGTTGTTAAAATACTGAAGAGGCCAAGAACAGAAAAAACCTAGAGACAACTGGAGAGTTAAAGGTTATCTGAGCCCTGGGGGGCAGAGAGGTGGGCATGGCAGGGAGCAGTTTGCACAGCAGTGTGCAGGCTGGTGACACTTAGAAAAAGCAGAAATTTCTGCTGGAGAACGGCATTGCTGCCCTTATCACCTTCTATTAATGGCTGTGCAGCACCTCGGGGTGCCCCAGCCAGTGATTACATCTCCCTCCCATCATGCAGAAAAATGTCCAGCCACTTTCCTTGGGGAGTACTCACAGCAAAATGGATTGAAAGGTTTTAAGGATTGTTTTGGTACAACTTGAAGGTCAGTTCAGAGGAAAAACAGTGAGGAAATTTAGACAGACAAATACACAAACCCTAAAGTTTTCACTCCTCTTTGTGTCTCTCTCACTCCATGCCAGGAGAACTGCAAACCTCCAGTCCATCCTACCCATATCTACTGGTTCCTCTGGCCCAGGCACAGCCAAGCCTCAGCTGTACCATCTTGGCTAACCTCAGTTTTTGTCCAAAAGGAACTATTCTGCTGTGTGAATGCCAGCTGTTCTTCAGCAGCATCTGTGTGTCCCCCTGCTAACAGAGTCTGCAGGTGCTGGGGGCACTTAAAGGCTCTTCCCTGCTCTGGGGGTTAAGTGGTTAATGGCCATTGCTCAGGCAGTCTAGACTACACTGTAGGAAACAAGGTGTAACTTCTGCCGACCTGCACCTGGTTCCTTGGTGTTTCATTTAGCAGATGTTTCCATGCTCACAGTAGGTGTGTGTGTGAGTGCCTTCTTAATTTTCTTTCCAATTCTACTCATTGAAGTAGTAAATTGGTGCAGATCAGCGAGATGCTGAACTGCCTCTTCCCTTCTCTACTGAGTACCTATCAGGACACAGTTTTGAACCTCTCCTATGTTAACCTCTGCCTCATGATGGGACTCAGGTGTTTATTTTTCTACACTAATTTTTAAAATTTTTTCCTCCTCTAAACAGAGCCAGTGGGTTTTTAAAAGTGTGGAAAACATCCAAGAACATTTTTGGAAGCAGACCAGAAACGACCTGTGCAGTCAGATCAAAGGAACTTTCACATACTATTTATACATCATGTCAGCAGCAGAAAGGATAGTCTTCCCTTCTGCTCATGTGATTTTCATTTTGTCTAAAGTGGGATTGAAAACTCATCGCAGGGCCCCAAGCATTGGCAAAGACATGCCAGTTGGTGCATTCCTGACAGACAAGCCTCTTAGAAATACACCTCACTTTCTATGGGCAGCAGCCATTCATATTACCCCATCTTTTAAGAACAAAATGAAAACAAAACAGTAACACAAGCATGAAAATAAATGTTCCATTATCATTGTTATGTATTAGATGCACAAAGGCAGAGCTCAGGAAACCAGAAAGCAACAAAGATGCAAATTGTGAAGGCTGCATGCAGTGCTGGATCTCATGACATCATGGAGGGGTGAAACAGGGCAGACTACATCCATAGGACAGCAGGAAGAGGAAAAGGCAGCAGTAAAATCTTCCTTCTTAAACTATACAAAAGTTGCTGTCACTTCGGCAAGCTCAAGACACCTTCGAGTTTCTTCCAGAACAGCGAGCTGACATATTGAGAGCTCCAGCTAAGAGTGATCCAGTTTCCTCACATATGAATGACTGATTTCGCAGGCTGCGAGATTTTCATACCATCACACTGCATCACCGTGGTTTGATTTATTCAGTAGCAACTGTAACACTAAAATGTGTTTCATCTTTCCTCTTATAACACCCAAACGCAGAATGGGTGAACATATTATAGTCTACTAACTGATATAAAACCACTGGGATTTATGGAAGAACAAGCCGGGGATTGGGGAAGGGTTATCTACCTAAGTGCCAAATCAGTATTAGACCTATTTCTCTCTTTTTTTTTTTTGGTGTTAGAGAAAAAAAGATGCATTGTGTCACCTGCAAATAATAATTAAAAAAATACTGTTATTAAAGTGAATATTATTAAAAAGGACTTTGCACTTTTCTTTGGAGACAATTTTACTCATGGACAACTCAATTTTTCAGGAACAGTGAGGAAGGCTGGCAATGTCTTCCTCTTTTGTGTGGATAAATCATGGTAAAGACAGGCTAAGCAACCTACCCACAAAAAGCAATTATTAGCAAATTTGTCTTCAATTTCTACATTTTGAACACTCACATTCCTTTCCATGTGTCACCTCAGATGGTATCTGCTATGGAGGAGACAAAATTGATGACCTAGACTGTGACCATGTGAATATTGCAAGGTAACAACTTCAATTCAGCGCTGATTTTTTCCAACAACTTGTCTTGAAAATGTCTATACCATCATCAGTGAAGTCAGGGGAAAAAAATGGTCCAAGATACAGCTTTTGGTAATAATGCCTGTGATATGGACACTTCTAAAAGGAATACTTGGTTGCCAAATTTGTTAATTTGAGAGCTGCAAAACAGGAGCAACTGTGAAGTGGCTGCACTGAACAGGGCACTGAGTCTCTCTGGAATCCCACTTGTCACCCCCAAAATACGCCTGTTGCCAACAATGAAAACTACGTAATTTTTTTTGAAGACATAAGTATTTCTGCCTTTTGCTAGAGAAAATACAAAATACACAAAAGAAACTTTATACCTCACTAGGATTTTTATAAAACAGTCACTTTGACTTCAAAGGGTAAAATGAAATGAGCAATCTGCAATACCACGGCATTATTGCAGCTAAGTTTTTGGTAAACACAGTATACTGAGGTGATATTGTAGTCTGTTTCTTCAGATTAAATATATCTCATCCTCAGATTTATATTGGCACTTTATGGCTTCTGCAAATGACTGTCTCAGCACTGCAAAGTAATTCCACCCTGTCATATTTGTCTTTGGAAATTGTAACAAATTATGGTGATTTATAACATCAAACTCAACTCTTCCATTTTTTCCCCAGATGGGAACGTCGCTGATGGCAAGATGCTGGGCCATCCATTTAGGCTGTGTGGAGGGTGACAGTGAAACATGTTTCATCTCTCTTGCCTGACACTCTCTTTCCCTTTGAGGGGAGGCTGTCAGCATAACTCAAGCTGTCAAGGCACCCTTGCAAGGGGCCTGAAACAAATCTAAAGCTCTCCTACCTGCATGCCTACTAATGAGGTGTGACTCTCCACTCCTGCCTGCCTGGCCTTGACCAAGCTCTGTGCCTCTGACTCCTCGACTGTCTTTTCTCAGTCAATAAAAGTCAAACCATCATTTGTCTTTGAGTAAGGACAGGCAACAATCAGAGAAGGAAACTTTGGTGAAACTCCCTGTGTACTTCTGTTTTGCTATGCTTTGTCCAGGAAAAATGCATCTCATGGCAGCACCACGACAACCAATAGAAAGCTCATCCAGGGGTTAAACCAACCTTGAAATACTCTCCTAACCACTTGCCTAAGGCAAGTATGTTTTCTAATTGGCAAGTCAAGCACTGAGATTTTTTTCAATAAAGTATTTCCTTCCTTAGCAAAAGGTGATTAATAGATTATGCTTTTAACACAAAATTTTCTTGGTAGTTTTTAAAGTGGAATTGCAGCGGAATGCCAGGTTGATCTCCAAATAAGTATATTACTCTTTCTAACTTTAAAAAGGGAGAGTAAGACCTGGTTCAAAACAATGTAAGACGTGTAGTTTTACTTTTGTGTTTTAACACATGGGAGTTTTCCACTGGGAGCTGGAAGATGCTGCTTAACTTTTGAAAGATCCTGGCCTCTAAGAAGTGCCATAATATTTTGAAAATCTTCATATTGGCCAAAGAAAGCAAATCCTTGTGTGCAGGATCCGACAGAGTGACAGAAGCACTATATGACACAAATAGGCTAAACTAGAGCTAGCTCTCAGCCCACCTCGGTAAGATGTATTGCTCTCAAGTTAGGAGCTCAGTATGTATTTGCCACCAGTGATGATGTTAGAGATCCCAGCTTATGGCAGAGATCATTTACAGGGCTGTAGAAAGGGAGAACGCAGGGAGGGGAAGGCAAGGTTTTAAGACCCTCCACTGTAAATACTTCCCGAGCTCCCTCTCCCTCAGTAAAATAGTTTTCACATCATATGAATGGAAAGCAGAGGAAGTGGAACATCAAGAAGCTACCAGCCAAGTTGGATGTAAATGTGTCATGTGTTTTATCATGGGAGCACCAGAGCTTCAGTCATTCCAGCTGCATAAGGCAGCCATCGTGTTGCCTGTGGTGGCTGGGCGTGTGTGTTCAGTGAGTGCCAGCACCACACACAAGCAGAGAGGAAATAAATTGATCAAGGATATCCTAGACACTTGCACTCTTCAAGATTAAGTAAGCAAGTAAATAAATATATAGAATGACTGTCAAATGTAATCAGTCCTGAGATTATTCTTGAAAAGGTGCTTTTATTTCTCACCTCACCATGGTTGCAGAGAATTATAGTTTCACAATTTTTGCTTATTTTAACAGTACCTTGATAAAATGTGTACATGCAAGACTGTCTGTGTGTATGTGTTTATTTTTAACATGTGAAGTCTAACATACCACACATAACGTGGCAACAAAGGAAATAATTTCACCACAATTGCATAATGTAAAACAAATAATTGGAGTACCTACATTAAATACAATTTGCATGCAACATCACATTATGCAATTGCTGACATGCTGCAGAGAGGTATTAGATTTAAAGTAACTTATGTTTAGAAAGCAATTTGCAGAATTTCTGCTCTTTTTGCTGGTTTGAAAAGCAGTGATAATATGTTTTTTGCAGCTGACAAGTGAACAAAAAACAATAATTGAATGGTACCATTTTACTCACAAGGCAAGCTGATAATTAGAGGTTTAACAGACAGTTTGGATTAATCTGAGCAGTGGCAGATTCTCCTTTTGATTTTGTCTTGCTGTTTAGGGACCAAATAAAGCTCTGTGTTGTGTTGTCCCGTTCCTCCTCTGCATTCCCCCCCCCCCCCCTTCCTCTTAACAACAATGGGAAAAAGAAGTTATTTTTTTTATCCCTGGCCCATGTCTGACGCTGGGCTCCCTGGAGTGCAAACACAGGGAATGATTATGCACTACAGGGCAATGTTTGAATAATGTCATGTGGAAACAAATGCAAGAAAACAAGGGGAAAAATAACTAGGATACGGAACTGGCAATCATGCCTGGCCACATCTTTCTATGGCACAGGAAGGGGTGACCAGACACAGCCTTTTCCCTCTTGCTGGGCTGCCATGTCTGCAGGGAGGTGAGTGGGAGGACACTGGTGGCACTTTGTGCTACCTCATCACGGGGGCTGGCACAGCATGATGAAGGTGGTGCATGCTGTCAAAATCCCTAGAAGTCCTGCCAGGAGGGTGAAGGAACAGATGGAGAGCCCGTGTTTACCCAAACGGCAGGTAGGGCACTGCTTAGTGATGCAAAGTGCCCCAAGTCACACCCTTCAAGAGTATGATGGGATCACCCCAGTGGATTTCCAGCCCATCTCAAGTCACATGAAACCTGGGTCAGAAATGAGGATACTTTTTCAGGTCAAAAGATGTGAGATGATACCCCAGCTATTGCATATTCTCCTTTTCCAACAGGAATAGCTGTTCTTTCAGTCCAGTGAGCCTTTTTACCACAGCAGGTTTTGCTTCTGCTGATGCATGTCTGAATTTTAAGGAGTTATATTACTGATCTCAACAGTAAAATAAAACTATTGCTGAAAAATACAGCCTATTAAACACTAATGAGTATATAAAGCTATTTTATAAAACCACAGAGACTTCCTGAAGGGTTAGTCAGACTAGAAAAAGAGTGAAGACTATGCAGGCCATTCCCTTTCAAGCAATTTTCAATTGCTTTTATATCATATCCAGAAGTGGAATTCTGGTTTTGCTTTTGGTTTTAATAGTTTATTGTGTCTGAAAGTGAGATCAATTAAAGCATCCTCAGAAATCTAAGGCTTAATTTGAGGCCAATTAAGAACTTCAGCAACCTACAGATGATGGTACTCATTACTAAACATATTTATTTCCCAAAGAATTCACATTGAATAAAAGTGTTCTTGTTACTTTTTACCCTGCTTTACATTTTAGATGTGAATTGGAGGCTAAAAAGCTCACTGATCACCTTACAGATTATTCTATTTTAAAGGATTTAGAAACTAGGCAGGATAGGTGAAGTTTTAAGTATCAATTATTTTCCTTGAAATAAAATCAAAATAAAATTAGAATACAATTATAGGAAAACCGTTTTTTTTCAGTGAAAGACTATACTAATACCTAACGTGTAAGTAATTATTACTATTACTGTAACAAGTACCAAGTGAATCAATGATGGCTGGTGGCTTATTTAAAAATTATTAATATTTTTTACGTTTATTCTCAACTCAGCCATTATGCCCTTTTTATAGGACACGTGCTTAAAGAGTAGTTGGATTCAACCTATAATAGAAGCATGAACAAAAGTCACTGGGAAAAATTGTTCACGTGGGAATAATTAGCTTGTAATATGCCCTACTATTTCACCCCTTGCTTTTAATGTGCGTGCCAGAGTGGACATTTTCCATTCCTCTGTTGTCCATTAATTGACAGAAATACTGGCTTGCGTACTTTCAGAGGCTGACTGCTCAGACTCCAGAGCATTCCTTTCTCTGGAGATGAAAGAACAGAAAATCAAATGTGATTCTTCCAAATAAGAGTGCAGTGTATTACCACTCAGTTATTAGTGAAGAAAAGTACTCCCCTGAATGCCCAACATCAAGGTCTAATTCCTAGACCTACCACAGTAATGAAAGTAATGAAAGAGCTACCTGAGTAATGAAAGTCACTGACAAAGTCACTTAATCTCCCCGTGCTTCAGTATCCAAAGTCACACAAATGAGTCTCAAGGCTAGAGGGAACTCAAGTTAAACTCTGTCTCATGCTAAAAATAACAATAAGTTTGATGTCAAACTTACAGCCTGATTTTTCGAGACTGTGGCAGGAGCTCTGGGTGAGCAGTACATGCTGAAATTCAAGCTGTTGCTTCAGACTGTAAAAACACACTCAGGACATGGTCTTTGGGAACAGCGATATGGTTTTGTGCTAAGTCTCCAGTAGTGCACCCTACCAGCTACTACAGGATGTCTTCTCTGTTTTGTGCCCAGCTGTCCAGGGAGGGCTATGTGTAAGCCTTGATTTGCTCACCACATCTTGGAGTTCACATGGCCACTTTCATCCCCGTTGGCCAATCCCCATATGGCCAATTTTATGATATTCATCATTTGGGAAAGAAAGCTCTTCTGAGCTCTTCAGAGACACCAGTGCCATTCTCAGCCCCTTTGGAGCCCACAGAAATATCTAATCAGAGAAATGTTCTCTCATACATGTTGCAGAATGGAAGTACCTGTGTTTGTAGAGCCATTGGACCACTATGATCTCTGATGAACCACATCAAACAATTTTTTCCTTATGTCAGCAATCCAGAATTGATCATGGGTCTTTTCTAGCTTTAGCAGCTCCTGTCAACAACTCCAGAAACAACAAACTACCCATGAGAGTTGTTTAAAAACCCCCAAACCAACAATGCATTTTATTATGATCTGGTGCACCGCTTCTTTCATATTCAATTTGTGATGGCAAGAGGTTTAGTAACATATTGCCTACAGTCACAACCCAGAATAGACTTGCCATTTTCTCACAAGTCCTTTCCTGGAAAAGAGATCACCACGTGGGATATTATGTATGGAAGTAAGAGGATCTATAATGTATTATGTATGTAATTTTTTGTGTATAAAGATATGCATAAAATATTCACTTCACACTTCTGTTGCTTGAGGTCTGGCAATATGACAGATGTAATTCAATGAAAAAAATGAAAAAAAGGGCAATGCTGTAATATTTTTTCGTTGTTCATATTAATTTTTTTAGTCTTAAGCAGCACACGGGACTCCCCGGGAAGTACCAAGCCCTGTCTTTTCTTAGCAGTTTGAATCTCATTTTCCATCAAGTTATTACACAAACAGCCAGATTGTCTGACAGCACCCACAGCAACAAGGAGTTAATGCTTCCCCTCCAGTCTTAATTCACCTCATTGTGTTTGGGATTGCAGGGATGGAAATGATCACACAGTGAAGTGCTGCAAAATGCAATCTCTCTAGACACAATGGGGTTGAGTTAAAGGACAGGAGGCACTTAACTCTGAAATTCCTTGCTTTCATCCAAACACTTACGTTAACAGCATGTTTCTGCATTTTTTTTCTTTTGGGTTTATTTTACGACAAAGCAAAAGTTAGATGCTCATTTGATGCACAAAAAAAGTTGTTAAATGCCTGCATTTCCAGGCTAAGATGGGTTTCTGTATGAAAAAAACCTATACACCAAAAAGAAAACAAGAATAAAGAAGAAAAAGGAACGTGGATTTAGACACCTTCCTTTTGCATGTCAGTTTGGGTCCATAGAGATGTGGCCAGAAAATGGGAATGAGGTGATTCTGGATTTAAGTCCCAGTAATGAAAGCTGATTTACATGTTAGTAACTTGAAGCGATTTTTTTTTCAAAGTCTGTTAATTTCTCTCCTTATCCCTCAGCACAGTTTTTTAGATGATATGAAGATTGGTGTTATCAGCCCTCCCAGGATGGACAGATAACAGGTTTTTTTCTCTGTGGCTGTCAGATTACAGTGAAACTGGCTTTTCTGTTAACAACACAAGCATGTTTATATGAAGTGAGCTCCCATGCAGAATACTCTCTCAGAACAGATCATTCTTTGCTTCTTTATCTTCTTTAAGGTCTGGGCAGATGGCCTCAGGATGGATAACTGTGAATGAATTGTAAAGCATATGGAAGTACCTCTTATGTTGATATGGAAATATGCAACATTCATGTTAAAAGAGCAACAGCTCATAGGAAATTATTTTCTTAGGCATATTCTCTGTATCATGTAGTCCAAGTTATATCCTGCCCCTACACAGGTATCCACAGCAGTTGGCACCTATATACCCTTGGAGATGTACAGAAATATACTCCAGCCTGGTTCAAGCACTTCCTGCACCCTCAGACAGATTTCATTTTCTGCAAAGTCTGTTCAATTTCCATACAGGAAACACCACCCTGGAGTTCCCCCAAGGTGGGCACCTTTGCAGCTTCTTAACCTACAGTTACCCCTTAGGGACACAATGTAGCCCTATATAACTGTGGATGGCTTGATGGAATGACTGGTCTAATTATTAATCACATAATAAATGACAATTATGTAATATAATACAACCAATGATTTATGTTATAAATTGGCATCTGCATTTCATAAATAGTTTCATTTTAATGGCTTATAATTGCTATGCATCTGAAAGTTATACAGTGCAAAAATTCTGGACTGGATTCAAAACCGGTTGGCATGCATGCAATTACTGAAAACGGGGAAAAAAACCAAAGCAAATATTTAATTTAGTATTTGCAGAACTGTAGTGTTATCAGCTTGCACAAATGCTATAATTGTCATCTGTAAAAAGACCAAAGCAAAGTGCTCTGGAAAGAGAAAATACGTCTCACATGTCATGGCCTAATCCATCAGTCACTGCATTCACATGTAATCTTTGCTCAGCTGAAGTCAATGGTGTTAGTTATCAAACTGGGCTGACAGGGCTGAATGGCAGTGATAAAAAATGAAAACCTTTCAATGAGAATTTTTTAGTCCCTGATCCCAATCCTGTCAATATTCTACTGGACATGCTGCTACTCCTGTGAGTAACCGAGTTTGCTCTTGTTATGCCCCTTTGGAAGTGCTGGCAACATGCCTCTGCACTTAACAAAGCCTAAACGTAGCAAACTAGAAGAGAGAAGCCTCAGCAGACCTAACTGTCACACACCTGCAGCCCTGCAGCCTTCTGCAGTCATCCCTCATAGCTCAGAAACATCCCCAGCTCAGCACCATCTCCCCTCCTGACAGCTAAGCCAAGGACATGACTACCTGGAGGTATTCCTGGTATTCCTGGCATGTTTCCTTCACTCAGTGTGCCTGCTGCAGAGGACGATGCTGGTGGGGAAGCAGCAGTGTACTGTCCCACCTAAAGCTCTTCTCTCATACACAGTAGTGTTGTGTTGCTCAAAGGATTTAGGTCTGATTGGAAGTCGTACTGTTCAAGTAATTTATCATAATTATTAAAAAGAAGCCCTTTTGTATCAAAGCAGAAATCATTTGCTGTTCACAGTTTCTTTTAGCAACATTTCAGAGGGTGAGCATCCCAGAGACAGGTCTAGCTGAAGCCCTTCCCACAGAAGCTCTCCCAGACTCACCTCTCCCTGCTACATGGATCACTGTTCCTACTTCATGCTGTGGTTCCCATGGAGGGGGTCTGCTCTAATCACATCTTTGAGCTAACTATAACCCCTCTCCTTTTCTTGGAGGTGTGTTTTAACCTGGACCATGTTAATAATTCAGATTGCAGGACAGTTGCTCTGCCAGACGACTGGCATGACCAAGCCAGGGTGAAGGTTTGTGTGGGAGCAGAGAGGGACAGGCAAGTTTGGTCATGCATCATCTTAGAGTGATGCTATCATGGTTTTCTCAAAGACATCAGGACAGGGTGCAGGAAGGGGAATAATCTCAGCAATGTTTATCTGACTGGGCTTTTAAAATCTCATCCCCTCTTTCCTCTACTTTTGTGGAGCAGGAAAATTTCTCTGTGTTATACACAGAGGAAAACAAGGAGGCCCTGAGGATATGCAACCTCACTGATCTTCATGTTTAATCCCTGCTGGGTTCTTTTGCCTTAGTGGTAACAGCAGCTCCTCCCCACTGTAATTTCAGGTTCATGGGAGCTTTTCTCCCAGCTCTTTTGAGGGCTAAGCAGCCTCCACACATTAGCCTGTTGATGAAAAATGGTTAAAATATCAGTGCACTTGAGGAGAAAAACTATGGAAGTTTTCCTTGGAAGAGGGAAATCACTTCTTGTGAGATGTATTTTAAGAGCATCCACAGGAGTTTTTTTTGAAAGCCATATGCTACATACTCGCATGCGTGTAACAGAACTCATGCATGAGGAGTGATACAGAACACAAACGTAGGTGTTGTACATTTCACATGTGCATATGTTCATAGCCTATTCCCAAATTCTCTTTCTGAAATGCTTCATTACACATGCACTATTTTCAGGTTCAGTATTTGGTTAACTTTGGCTTAAAAAATGCATTAAATTTATGATTAACATATTCAAAGAGATATGAGATCTAAAACTTTCTTATTGGTAGAATTACAATAGTTGCTTTTATGAGAAAATGGTGTCGAAGTAGGACTAAATCTTCAAGATTATTCAGTTTGTCTTTCTATGAGTTGGGACACCACCAGATTGGAACACCATAAATCAGTACAAGCTCACCTTCTTTCATCTCTGTTGTACTTAATTTCCTTTCCCTAGTGAGCAGAACTCCTGAATTCCAGGAAACTGCATTTCATCTGCAAGCTGACAGCATTTACTTTTCTTAATTGGCAAAAAGTTGACCCTCATCTTACCAGGACTGAAGCAGAGTTTGAGTCATTTATATAATGTAACTGAAACTTACTAAAACTCCAAATATATTTATAGCAATCTCAGGGGAATGTAAAGGAGGAGGCTTCTGAGGCAGGAGAAAAATGGCAGCCCTTGTTGAGTAGCCAAAGAGGAGGTCTCCTGGCCACAGGCCAGTCAGGCCCACATAGCAGATTCTCAGCCTTGTCGGCAGCCGGTGATGCTCAGCCAGGGCAGCGCTCCCACACTCCTCTGCTGTTGCTCTCAAAGAAAAAGGCCTTCCAAGGGCTTGCATTGGAAAAGTGATTGATAGGAAGAACAAGTGCTTGAGCCAACTGGCCTTTGGTTGGTCAGGATACAACCCAGAATGCAGTAGGCAATCAGCCAAGCCAAGCAGGCAACTGCCACGAGAAGACACATTTCTCAATTCTTAATTCTTCATGTCTTAGGTGCAGCTTTTTTTGACAACATTTAGACTGTAATTGTAACCATTTAGTTAAAAATTTCAGCTTGTAAATTGTAAACCCTGAGAAAAGCTTAATGAGCCACAGAAGGACATAAACTTTGTGTTTTCCACTTGTGAAGCAAAGAAGCAGAAGGCAGATAAATCAATGGTTCGAGCATCTCTGGAATAATGCTACTTCTTAACACATAATGACAGACTTCTGTCTTCCAGAAGCAGTTCCTCTTAAACTTGCTTAAAAATGTGCAGAATACTTTAATCTTACATGGAAGTGTATTATCGCGCTCTGCAAGATCTTGCTCTATCTCTGGTCAAAGGCCCAGCCAGTACTCTCAGCTCCATGGAAAACATCTATTTGAATGCAACATTTGATGGAAATACAAGATAAAATACTCTTACAATTATTAACTGAAAATAATGTCACTGGACTAAAGACAGCAGTTGAAAATAAGCTGTAATTTTTCAGATGTAATATTATTACACTTAATTGATAATGAAGTTAAATTACATAATGATATTCTCTCTTCCCTACAGAGAAAATACAAGTAGCTTTCATGTGGTGAGCTATAATGAAAAAAATTTAAAGGCAGTTAGTGCATGATAAATACAGTAAGCAAGTAACACACCACTTTAAAGTGGGAAGAAAAAAATGCTTGGAACACCTTGTCAAAGAAATATAAGGAATAGTCCTTCATGCCAATATAGAAGTAAATTAGAAAGAGAATAGCTGATAGGAGCAGTTTATCATGAAAAAAAAGTGAGAACAAATTAGAACAAATCTTTAAACAATTTTTACCTTTCCTCCTTTTTTCCAGTCAAAAATTATACCCAAGAACAATCTTAATATTAGTATTACTCATCTGTTTTCTTCTATGTATTTAAAATGTTATGGTACACTTCACAGATCAGTTAAACCAGCATAACTTGCACACAGAATGGGTCTGGATGGCAAAGGGACTCCATCATGAATCTGTTACTGAGATGTTCATTAATTCAAATAGGAAAGGCAAGAGGAAAAGCCTAGCTGGCAGATTTATTGATTACATTTCACCAATGACCAGCAAAAGGCAAGCACTCCGAAAATCCCCAAAGGTGATCATTAGTACTGAGTAACTGTCACTAAACATTAGCACTATCATCAGACTGGAACTAAAAGAAAGTGTGATGCTTTAAATGGGAGGCCCAGGAGGGATTGCCTGTGGTCTAGAGAAAAAGTGGGACATCTTACACCATGGCACCTGTGTTTGAGACAAATGAAATGCTTTTTATAGGCATATACACATACATATGTACACACACACACATAAAAAATACATATAATACATACATATCTATTCATGTGTATATAGAGAGACATAAAATTTGTCTAGCACAGTCAGGCAAATTGGGCAGGGCTACCTACTATAAAACATAAAATTAATGTGTCAAGCTAATTTCGCGGTCCACTTGCCTGGAGCTGATTAGGACCAAATTAAACTTGGTCCTAATCAGCCTGAGTGCTTTGCAGGTAATACAGAAATCCATGGGATATGCTTATTACTGTAAAAGCATGTGCATATTATCTGCAAAAGCAGTGTAAGAACAGGTTTATCAGAACAATATGTGGTTTCACACTTTCTAATGCATTGCTAGCTTATTATTTTTGGTGGATTTTTATTTGAAAGTCCCATGTTTCCATATGTTATGGGTTTAGCCAAGTAGGCCAAAAAAAATTAGGCTTTAAAGTTCAGATTAGGCCTGAAATTGTCAGCTGACTTGAGCTGGGCTGAGCTAGCTAACAGCTGACTTCTTCCAGCCAATAATATTGTATTCCATACCATACTACATCATCTCAAAGGGTGTAAAATCCAGTGTGTGGGAGTGGCTTAGTTAGTTCCATCATGGCTGCACTAAGAGGAGGACATCTAGCAGCTCCTCTACTATGCTAGGCCCTGCTCCTGTTGCCTGTGCTTGCATTTTGTTTGCATTCAGGGAAGTAGAAATATTTTGTTGTTATACTTTCTCTTTCTTGCTGAGTGTCTTTTGGAGTGCTTATGAATTTAGAGTAATGGGCTTTGTATTAATTGGGGAGTGGGGAGTTATTCCTTGTTATATATATGTAACTTGTGTAAGTGTGTGTTATATTGTAGTTTCCTCTTAATATTCTCTTCTCTGTATAAATACTTGTAGTTAGTTTCAGCATAAACCTGGTTTTGAGGTTTTTTTTCCCCTCTCCCTCTTCTTTTCCCCTTAGCTGGTTGGGGGGAGGAGGAACCCTTTCACTCTGTCCTGGACAGTTGGCATTTTGCCAGCTCAACCCAGGACACCATGACATAAAAAAAATCATGACATAAAAAAATCAGATATCAAAATATGATTTTTATTTTTCATATTTCTTGACTTGGACGAAGGAGCACTTTCTGTATCTCAGGCAATGAATTTAGATATGACAAGAAGAGAAAGTATATGAAGGGTTTTGCCATTTCCCATTAGCTGTCTCCCCCCTTTTTTATCACATCCCGTGAATTCCATGGGAAACAGCAGGGACAAAACCTTTTGTACTGCTGGCAAATAACTGCTTCTGATACAGACACACCACTGCCTTTTTTGTACCAGAACCATCACCTCAGACAAGAAAGGGAGACCATTTGAATTCCATCCTCTTGGCCAGTCTATAGCCCTTGCTCTGAACAGAATATCCAAACAGAGAAAGCTATTTCTTGCAGTGACCTAGCATCAGCCCCTTTCATCAGAAGGCCACACCAACAAAAGCATGATGCTGTTAAAGGTCCTTCCTCTCCCTATGGTACCTGGCAGTCAGAGTAGAAAACAGAAGACATGGGAAGGCAAGTTCACCAAAAGCATCGTATCACTGTGAGCCTTGTGACTGCATGAACAGGAACAGAGCCACTACATCATCCTGCACAAAGGGCTGTCCACAGTATGTAATCCAGTGAGCACTAAGGGTGAGAATTTCATGATCTTGAGAGATTCGTATCTCATGAAGCAGGTTTCAGCACGTAAACTAAAACTTGAAATTAGGTATGTAGCCTATAGAGAAGTATCTTCCAGAGGGAAAGGTCTAAAGGAGCAAAAGGAAGATAAGCTTTTGGAAGGCTCAGGCTTTCCAGTACAATGAGGAAAGGAAACCAGTAGCATGGTTTCTGCATGCAGCATTGGATACAGCATTGAGGGATGATGATTTAGATTTGCTGCTCTTTACTCAGGTCACATGCATCACTTCAGGGCCCTCTGCTTCCCTGGTCTCACTTCCTGCCATTTTTTGTCCTTTTTTTTGTTAAAGATTTATTGGCACATCCATAGATCAAGTTAGGCTCATTTCAGGCAGAGCTATGTTGCATAGCTGGCAGCAGAGCTGTGCTAACCTCTGCTACCTCCTGCCCGTGTATGTCTCCCAAAACCCAGCCTCTCAGGTGGAGGAGCAATGAGGGTTGTTAATACAAAGGCACTGGGACATAGCTAAAACGGGTGGTAAGGCTGGTCATCCCTGACCTGGATGACAGGTTCTGGATGAGACACTCCTGCCTGAGTGGACACGTCCGCAAATTTTCTGGTAAACTGTATGGGCAATTTACACATAACACAGGATTGTGCTAGAAATCAATTCATTAAAATCAAGATAATAATGAAGACAAGACTAGGTTCACAAAAATGCAGTGATTTATATGGGGGATGGAAGCAGCTCTGCAAGGTCCAGCTCAGTTGTCTCTGGCTGGTTTACATTTTATTCTCCATTTCCAATTTGTATTTCTAAGCTTCAATCCCTAGTGACATGGATAAGAGACAGCTTTACAAGATGCTTACTTATATGCCAGAACTTGTATTTTCATCTTCAAAACCTATTAATTTTGTAGCTGTTTCAATGGGGTAAGGTTGCAAAAAGGACCACTGGCTCAAAAAAAAAAAAAAGAGGTATTTTGATCATCTTTTATTTCTATGTGTGTCTGACAGCATGTCATCTCAGTATTCAGGCGACGTTCTAAAACTGTGACATTTTCACTCCCTTTAAGAAACACATTATTTCTGAATTATGAACTCATGTTTATGACTGCTGTAGCCTTAAAGAAAAAAGTAACTTTGCAAAACTTTGCCTTATCTTATCCCTATATTTCCATATTGTACTAAGATATTGACAATTATTATTTAAGTAAAAAAGTAAAATTAGAATAATTTACATCATCCATCACAGCTCCCTTGCATGAATAAATTACAAGACACCATGGCAAATCAATCGTGGGGAAGAGAACAATCTGCATCAAACACTGTATTTGTGTGCATAATCTTTTTAATATTTCCCGACCTCGTGTATCAAACCAGCAGATTGAATTCTGCGAACTTTAAGTAATACAAAGCTATTTATCCCAAAGTCCCATGGGGAACCTCTAATCTAATCAGTTAAAATCAGGACAGAGCCATCACAATAAAGAGAACAACCTTAACTCAGAAAAAATTACAAAATCTGTTTGCAATTCAACTTAGTTTGTACAGACAGTAAGGTTTTAATACAAGAATCATCTCCTAAGAACGCATTGATGACTCTGTATGCAAGAGGACCTGGTTGCTCGTTATGACAGCTAATTCTCCAGCAGTTGTGTCTAAGGATTTGTCAGTAGACTTTTGCCAAGAGATCTTTTTTCCACAGAATATTCTGAATTGGAAGGGACCCACAAGGTTTCTCAAGTCCAACTCTTAAGTGAATGGCCCATACAGGGATCAAACCTGCAACCTTGGTGTTATTTGCACCATGCTCTAACCAACTGAGCTCTTCTCAAGGTCACCTATACATTCTTTAGGAAAAAATTAAGCAGCCCATCTGCTCATTCCTTTTTGTCAGTCTTAGCTAACAGGACAAGGAGAGGTTTTCCATGATTAACCCACTGCCTTCTTGCTTTTAGAAGATGTCAATGCTCCAGGGCAGGAAGAAATGGGATAGGCAAGAGGCTGTAAATGAACTTGTTATCTTCAAAAAGATAAACCCCAAGTATTCAGTCTAAACTGACCAAGGGAAACACATTTCCCATTTGTGAGGAACGTCTCTACAATAAATATACATGTGAATCTCATTTACTGCATTTCACTTGACAGCTTCCAGAAAAGTTAGTGATGCAAAAGCCTCCACAACAGTGTTCTGTTCAGCATGCAGAAAGTTTGCGTGCCAAAACAGGCTTGCTCTACTGCATAAGTAGAAGCTACACACATCTACTCTCTGCAAATGCGTCATTCTCTAGGAAACAGACAGTAAAACTTCAGCAGAACTCCTGGCTGCATTTCTAAAGGCATGCAGCATATGCCTGCCCTCCTGCTGAACAATCACTCGGTATCTTCTAACATCTACATATCCACTCATTTTTTCCTACAGTTAAATCCTCCTTCATAACCTCCTGCTTCAGGGTCATAGCTCTGCAGAGACCGGTATTAAGGGGATTCAAGCAGGCAGACTGAAAATAAAATAGACCTCAGAGTTAATTTTGATAGGTGCTGCACATATCCACGGTCAATCTGTGCTTCAGAGGGTTCCTGAGTGATGACTAAATGGAACCTTAAAAGAAAAATGACCTAGTCCTGTTTCACAGATGAAGGAGTGGGGCACTGTAAGTGGTAACTGCTGACTGACTTGCTCAAAATCATAAAGGAACACTTGAGCACCTAAAACTGGAATTCAGATCACTTATATTAATGGTTAAATATTTTGGTTTAGTGCTTTGGTAGATTGTCTGGGGTAGAAAAAAATCTGATCTTTCTTTCTCTTTGGGAATAAAAGAATTTATAAAACTCATGAAACCTTACTAATAGACACAAAATTGCCTATTGTGGAAAGATTCACAGTATAACCATTTGTTCAAAAATTGCTAGCCGTTTTTCATCTAATTTCTTTACTGTTTCTGCAAGTGTGTATGGATTGTGTGCATGTGTTGAACACACATTATAAAGGTTATGCCCCTATCTCACTCCTCTGCTCTCTTTTCCTTCCTCTCACATGAACTAAGTGTCCTAAATTTAATTTCCCCCCTTACAAATTGGCTGCCCTTTCATGTCAGGAGAGAAAACGCCCACTCAGCATAGCTTGAAAGGAACCTGTCTGCGGTTGGGAGGGAAAAGTCGAGGTGCTGCTTTAACTAACTAAATTAAATACAACTAGAGCTTGGAGCAGCTGGCAGGTTTGATTTGGATGTAGGATGCTGTGAGATAGCGATAAGTGAGTGCTCAGGACCAAAGGGAATTAAAAGGCTGTACTTTGGTTTAATGGAGTCACTCTCTTTCTGTGGCTCATCCATTAAGGACACCGTGCTGGCACGCGGTGGTGCCTGCACCACTTACACTGCAAAAGACCTACTTCAAATGAGGCTGAGCTTTGGGCTCCAAAGAACATGAGCATATGGCTTTTCAGGGGGGCTGTCTCTATCAACCTCATAGCCTTGTGAAAGAGAGAACAGCTTCTACCATACCAGAGGTTCAGATCCTGCTCTGGACCATGTGGCAAATATCTGCCAAACCACCCAAGAGGTGCTGAGAGAGGGCAAGAAAAATCATGTTACCCTGAATGATAATTTTTTCCTCTCTATTAAAGAATTCCTTAAAACTCGTAATGAGAGGAATTACAGAAAACATTTTCTTCAGCCATCTTTTCAACTAAGTTAATAGTGCGTTAGACAGGAGTTTGTGCGTAGTCTGTATTCCCTTGCTCTCTCCTGGTATTAGTATTTCTCTTGTTCATGTAAGCCCTTCCCTGAGGAAGAGTGAAGATGGGAAAACGTTTTTAAAGATTATGATTCAACTGTAAACCCTCTATTTGTCAGTGTCACCAACAGGCAGGTGTAATGCCTGAAAGTGTCTTTCAACTCTGCTTTCTGAAAGGACTAAAAATGTAAATGAAACTTTGATTTCATAATTAGCATGATAGATTTGACACTTTTCTGCCTCTGGTAATGAAGGGAACTTTCCTGACGTTTGCAAAATACTATGAAACCTCCTCAAGGAAGATGTTGCAGAAGCAAAAGGCTGTGACAGGGTGCTGTAATATGCTATGTTTCAAACAAGCTACCCAGCAAGACATCTCTGCAGGCAGAACAGGCTAAATATTCAATTTTAAGTCTTTTTATTAGGAGGGTTTTTTCATTATTAAATTTTTTCTGTATTTGGAGACTTCAAATTTTAAGTGTTGGAGCATGCGAATATTGGTCACTAGATGCAACTGTGTTTATTAACATAAAGAATTCCCTCAAATGTCACAATTGCTGACTAATATTAGCTAGAGGATTGAATGCTAGAGTTATTATCACGACAATGAATTTAAGAAGCCCCATTTCCACAACAGAATCCTTGGTTTTTTTGCACAATTCAAAGGTAATTTTTTTTTGTGTACACATGCCAATCTACCTTATGTGGTGAAACAACTTAAGAACATGTAAATGTGTTTGTTTCCTCATGCATAGAGATGCATACATATGAATAATTTTCAGTAAAAGACGTGCCAAGGAAAAAGGAGAAACTGTTTTGACTAAGATTCATTAGTTCTGTACAGAGAAAAAAAATGTATTGGGTTTAGGATAAATGCCACATAATTTGACTGATTATTGATTTCAAAAGGAAAAGCACCAAGTCACATGAGACTGTGCACGTAATACAGGCAAAATTAGGAGAAATTCACATGAGTGAAAAGAAAGAAAATATTCTTTCAAAGATGATGACTCTCCAACCAAATTCAGACCTCTTCTTCACTTTTAATTTATTTTATCTGATAGTTTTTCATTTGTCCTTTCTTGGAGGTGAGGTCGTTACTATTCTGCATGACAACAGCAGTCAGAATTCCCAGCTGTAATCAAGGTTTCACTGCATCAAAAACTATTGTGGAAAGAGACACTTTCACCAAAAATGCCTTGGAAAATGTCAGTTGTGTGACTAGGAATTAAATGCCTTAGCTGGTATACTTGTGTAAGCAAACAGTGCAAAACAAAAGGCTGTATTTATGCAATTAGAGATTGCAATTATGCAGTGAAAGCCATGATTTT
Organism: Pithys albifrons albifrons; assembly: GCF_047495875.1. Classification (NCBI taxonomy): domain Eukaryota; kingdom Metazoa; phylum Chordata; class Aves; order Passeriformes; family Thamnophilidae; genus Pithys; species Pithys albifrons. The sequence goes on from NC_092464.1 coordinate 11,788,142, forward strand.
GGGGAAACTTCTTTCTTTAAATTGCCAGAATTATGCCCGCTACTGCACTGTAATTGGTAAAGATGAGAGAGAAAAGTATTAGGAAGGTGTGATAGTTATCCCTTTGGATGCAATTATTTTAGTCTATAACAAAGATATTTTGTTATGTTTCTGTAGGAGGTTCCAATGGAGTTTCTATACATCAGTTCTATAAATCTGCTGCACCTAGATATCAAGACACTTCTGGCTACTTATGTCATACTATGTTCTAAAATAGTGAAATGATAATGATTTAAGTATTTCACTGTAGATCGATATTAAAAAATAGGAAAAAGTGAATGTTTGTCTAACATTTCCTAGCTTATCAGGCTTTTTGTATAGCCATTACTTTCCCAACTAACTTCCTATTTGAGGTGCCAAGACTTCTCAAGATGGGCAACATGCAATTTTGCTCTACTTTCTCTAATCATGACAAAGTAAATTTCCAAGGAAATTTAATTGGAAGGTAAAAATAAAAGCAGGTGAACCTGACACTGTTCATCCAGAAGTTATTTTGAAAACCTGGATACAACATCCTGACACAGAAAACTAAACTCTGCCTGCAAAATAAGTGACTTTGGCTCTGACTAACTTAGTAAGAGCCAGTGGTGTTCAGGGCACATCCAAACATGCTCATGTTTTTTGAAGCCTGAGGATCTCAGACTAATGTATGAGAATCTGAAAATCTTGGCAGGGATTAAAAGGGACCTTAATGAAAGACAAATTTGGAAACTGACACAGCAAAGACATTTTCTAGAAGGCTGGACGTGAAACGGCTTTGCATGTCTAGGTTCTTTTAGGTATCAAACGTGATCACTGCCACTGTTGTGAATGAAGGGCTCTGACGGTGAATTTTTAGCCAAATTATCTGCCCTCTCCCAGTGTTTACCAACCCTTTACCAGAGCAGAAGGGAGCAGACACTCATATCATCACCATGACAAGCATAGTATCACAGCACTGTGACCATCCGCTACTAAGTCAGAGAACACTGTAACCCTTCTTTTACAACCAAGTTAAGGCCCTTGAAACAAAGACTACAGGGAGTAGGTCTGATGGGGAACACACAAGTACTTTCTGGTCCCTAGTGGTATGGCTTTGGAAGGGAAACATTTACCACAAAGACCATGGGGGGATGCCTTTGCCTCTCTTATCCTGGAGGAGCTCATCCACTCAGTGCTTTGAAAGGCCACCTTTGCTCACAGAATCAGGCCTGTGATGTTCAACTTCTGCACTTCTATGTTCACAACAACAATGAAGGGATCCTGAGAGAGTTACCACAGACTGTCTTTTGGTTCAGAACTGTTAAGCCTAATCTGCCAAGGCATTTTAGTGATATAATTACAGATATACTCATTAAACGTGTGCAACAACCCTTAGGGATCTCTTATTCTACAATATAATTGCTTTTCATGTTTACTTTTATGTTATTTATCTTATGGTGTATGAACTCAAAGTATTTTGTAGGAATCTCTGTAATTATTCCTTTTTTTAAAGTCAAATACTGTTCCACCACAGCCCCACACAACAACCAGCAGCACTGCTGCTCTACAAATTTTTTAGAGCTCCCACAGCAACACAAATGTGCAGGGAAGAATGATGAACTTATGGAATTAATATAGTGCAGAAAGTATAAGTCAATTAATTAAGCAATATCCAGGAACAGTCCACTGCAAAACAAACCTTGTTTTCGATAAGATATAGAACTGCAATTTTCCAACACTTCCACAAATTCAATACCTTCCTTATATTGGATTAAACCTCATCACAGGAAAAGCAAGCAAACATAGTTAGACTTGAAGCAGCAGTCTCTTTTTTGGTGGCATTTCTCTTAATTTCTGCAGAATTATTCACTGTTTGTTTTGGATGGTGTAAATGTTTCACTAAATCTTGTTTATGGCTGTGTTCTTAATATCCTTGTAAGACAATAGATTTTTTGCACAGGGTCCAAATGTAGTAGCTGTGCAAATACAACTGAAATGTCAGATACTGACTCACTTTCTTGAACGTTATTGTTACGTACATCAGATCAAAACATATGCTGTTTTTTGGTTAAGCAGTGAAATAACTTATAAGCATTTGTTTGTGGTATAGAGCAGACATTCAGCTACCAGAAGCAGTTTTATAATACATAGCAAGATATATAGTATATTTCATTTTGTTTGTTCATGCTGGAACTGTTCCACTCCTCCACTGGATAAGGTTTTCTGGTGGTATCTTTAAAATCAGTTATTATCTGTCTTTACTCCTTCAAAGGAATAGAAGTAATCAGCAGTAACAATGCAATATCAAGCTGCTACCTTTTTAATACACCAAGAAGCAAAACTATTAATTTATTGTATCACCTCAAGTCACAATAAAAATACATCCATTTTTAATAGTCAAAACCACTGAAATTACTCTACCTGTAAAAGACACTAATAAGCATGTGATTGAATTAGTTAACATTACCTGTTATTTCAATGCTCTTGAACTACAGACCATGAAGTCCAGCACAGTTCTATAATTCTTAAAAATTATTTTAGAAAATATAAAATCATAACATTCCAATTAGAGAATTACCTGCCACTTTCCTGTCATTTAATTATACCAATGATAAAATATCTAGGAACGGTAGAGAAAGAATATGAAGGCTGAAATTTTTAGAAGTTTAGAGGTGTCCCAGTTCTACAATGTAGCTGTAAAACACCTAAGGCCAAATTTTAAAAGGCATTTTGGTGTCTAAAGGTGCACACCACTGAGCTGTGTCTTTTTCAGTTATGCCCCTTTAGTTCAGGATATGTTGATTACACAATTCTGAAAACATGTCTACGCCATCTGTGTCTATAGTACCTTATATTTAGTACCCTGTAACAGTATTATGCTTTGAAACAAAAACACTGATTCATCAATTCCATCCTTTTTCCTCCCCCTTTGCTTCTACTGCTATTTTATATTTTCACACAACCCATACCAGTCTTCTGTGTGGTCATGTAGAGATGGCCTTGACTGTCCAGATGTGTCCTACCAGCAGAACAGGCAACACAATGCCCACCTGGAGGGCTGCAGTGCAGCTTGGTGACAAAATAGCACACTGTCGCCAGGACACTGCCAGCCTCACATATGCCCATTATGAGGCACACAGATGTTGAGAACATTTTCTCAGCAGAAACAAAATGCTCACAGGTCAGGTGCAAGCAAAGGGCCCTGACCCATGTGCACTGTGGCAAGCGGTCAAGGCAGCGAAGACCCTTCCTTGCAAGCCTTCCCTCCTGCTGACTCCCAGCATGACAGTGGGAGAAAAATGCACAGCTCAGAGGAGTCTAAATTTGAACAGCTGAGCTCAAATGAGAGCTTTTTACCTCCTCAGGGTTGCTGTATAAAACTATTAGTCATTTTTGTTGAAGATTAACAAAGCAACAGTGGAAAACACAAAAAAATATTTCAAATTAAAACTGATGCTTAAATAATTTTATATAAAATGTTGTCTGGTTTTTTCATTCTCAGACAATTGCTTTTTTATCAGAGATTTATGAACCCCTGAGAAGAAAAGTATATAGAAATACTGACAGAGTAGCATTATTCCCAAGTTATTTACCTTATTCTATCAACCCTAGTGAACATGCTGCTTTTTATTTTAAGAGGCTTCTCATTCATTCTGATTCATTCCTGATTATGGTCCATCAGTTTCTTCTATTTATCTTCTGTAAATAAAATGGAAAGTATGTTTGGAGTCTGAGTCCATGCATATTTACTTAATCCAGCTAACCCAAAAATTGTTGCCTTAGCAGTCTAATAGCCTCTCAGAGAAATGTGCCACACTCATTTACATGATGATGAGATGGGAAAATGGATTAGCAGTGGCTGATCACCTTGGGATAGTCAGAAAATGATGGAACCTTCAGACACCCCAAGCCATTTCGGTGAAAGGGGACTGCCCCAATGCCTCTGCTGTCTGTTTAGGGGATTCTCTTGAATAGACTGTCATCCTGTTCATAGTTTGCAGTTCATGGAAGTTCATACAGACCTTGGCAGATGGAACTACCTCCAAGGAGGGTCTTTAATCATGAAGTCCCACTTATCCCCCTAACCAGTCAGGACAATGCCAGGAAGCTACATTAGTGCAGGACACCTACTTATTTTTTCATGAGTTCCATTAATATTTTTCTAGACCCACTATATAATTCTCATTTTGGAGAAATAACCATGAGTAAATTTATGTGCACAGTAGTGTAACTCCTGCTTCAGCAGCCATTCTAAATCAAATTACTCATTTTTTTCTTTTACTCTCTTGGTTACATTGGCCAGACAGCCCTGGTGGAACAGAGGAGCACAATGTAACTCTTAAAAAAAATCTGTATTTTTGAGTATACAGTGCCCTATACAGCAGTTTACTAATCATCCCAAACTAGCCTTTTTCCACTGGGACAGCAGGAATCCCTTGCTATACATACATTCACAGAGGAAAGACAACTTGCATACCGTTGGTACCAAGCTGGAGAAATGTCTCAGTTGAGGTCTGAAAACTCCTGGGTGGCATTTCTTGTCTACTTTTTTAGACACGTTTACCATCTGAAAGCTCATCTGGTTCAAACAAATAAGTCCACAGAGCTGGCAAAAAAAAAATTCTGCCACTCTGGGAAGTGTATTTCCATGCATGAGAGGCAAAAAAGTAGCTGATGTGTGAGGTGACATTCAAAGCACTGCTGCCTCTGCAGAACAAAATTATTATTTTCTGCTGCTGTTCTCTGCATGTGAGTTGAGGCCGCAGGCCAGGCTGCTGTCTGCAGCATGGAGACGGAAAGAAACATGAACATGTTTTCCTGCCTTATAGCTCAATTCTGCAAGGCATGGAACATCTTTTTGGAGGTCATGAGCCTCCTCAGCTAGGTCAAATCAAGCACCTTTGGGGTTTGCACCCCTAAGGAGAAAATGTGCTTTTTTTATGATATAAATGTCAAAGAGCTATGGCCTGTTAAAATGTGTTACTGCCTTCTGGGTTATTTTACACTGACTTTAATTATGCTCCATCTTCATTTGAAGGCCTGATTAGTGTATGGTTCAGTTGAAGCCAAATTGTCTGCCCAGCTGTATGCAGACCCACATGCAGGGGGATTTCAGAGACATGCCAGAGACAGAAAATACTGAACTACACCAGGATATCACACCTGTACCAATTTAGTACCCAGAAGAAAAGCTAATAGCCTCTTCTGCTCTTTCAACCCCTGGAATGTCTTGAAAAGCACTGCTCTGATGCTAGTAACTCCATTCTGACTTAAAACTTCTCAATTAAGCCAAATTTCTCACTCCTGCTCCCTTATTAAAGGTAAGCAATTTATACCAACAGAATTGTGTCATTTCATACATAATGAAGACTAACACAAGGATTCAAAGCTGTGGTCGATACATGATGGTGTGCTAGCAACAAAAATATACAACTATTTGTCATTCAGATTTTATTTTTCTTATGCCAAGGTAGGGGCCGTTTTTGTTCATTAATACTGAACAAACATTTCTTTCACCTGACTTTATTTGCACCTAGTGTGACACTGAAGCAGAGCAGAACTGTAGATCACCTTCAAGCAAACCAGCTTCACAATATTTATGTTTTTAATGTTAAGGGCCGGGATTGCATAACAAGGACTTCAAGCAAAACAAAGTAGTGTATTTCCACCTTGCTGTGCCAAACAACATTTATTAGACATCATGCACTAGGACAAGCATGATGTCCATATAGTTTCTTCTTCTTCATCCCAGGGCACACTTGGGTTATTTTTAAATGCTTGTTAACATGCTTTTGCATAATTGCTTGTTTTTCACAGGTATGCAGCTCCACACATCCAAGTTTGCTTACATGATGACTTTTGCATATGTTAGATACTACTTCTGTGCTCTCTGAGTTATCCCTAAGCCCATCCTTTTCCATTTCCACTCCTGCATTCTTTACTGACCATTTCTGAGTTGTCTATAGCCATGGGAGCCTACATGCTCATCTGTGCCCTGTCTCTTATCACCCCATACCTGTATGTCTCTGTGCCCATCCTGTATTTCCATTTCTCAAGGCATCTCCTATTGTGCCAAGTCTGCATTTCTCTGCCTGACTTTTCTCTGACAGAGACATAAATATCTTGTTCTAAACTGCTCTTCTACTATAACTGCTTGTTACTATCATCTCTATCAGGCTATAGGTTGTACCACATAGAGACAAATAAAAAAAATTAGCCACACCTACCTGGTCAGTTCAAGAATTTACTGTTAGAGCTAAACTAGGGATATAAAAGCTGCAGGCAAGTCAGGAGAAGTTCAGACTGAGTAAACCTGTCAAGCCTCAGTCCTGAGGTCTTAAAAACTCAATGCAGAGATTATGGCCTGATTACTAGCAATGGCAATCCCTTTTACAAGACTACATGGATAGTGTTGTCGAACTGCGCTGGCCAAAAGATGGTTGTCAACTGAGAATGGGACAATGTCATGGGCAGATTCCTCCTATATACCTTTGTCACATCCACATTTCCAAGTTGAAGCAGAAGCATTTTTACCTAAAGTTAAATTAATCATTTATTAAAGGTGTCTTAGGCTCTTTTTCCTATCTGCAGTCATTTTAGGACAGATGAACCCCTCTGATCAAGTCAGATGTGCTTTTTGAGTCTATACAGTACTGTTTTGTTTGGTTTTTTTAGCAACAGTGGATATTTAACTTTTTTCTTAAGGAGAAATATTTTTTCTAAGTATAAATGGCATATAAAAGAGTGAGCTACTTGCATCTAGTCAGTGTTAGAAAAAAGGATGACACTGAGGTACCTTCAGTCACCTGGCATCTTGAATCACTCAGGCAAATACAAATCCCTTTGGTAAAAATATTTCCTCAGTAGCAGTCAAGTTATGACAGCATGAAAATTTAACATATGATCTTAACTTTCCCCCAGGTAATGCCCAGTATTATTGAACTGTAATACACATGTATCCTTTTTAAGATAAGCTAACATTTGAAAATTGGTTTTAGGCTAGCTTTTAGACATTTTGGAGTCCAACAAAATTTAAGACCTATGTGGGTCCTAAAAATGCAAAATTGTTTTCAAATTCATGCTGTCATTTGTCCTCTCCTCTATTCCAACCTATTTTGCTTTTGACTATGCTTGAGTCCTCAAGCCAAGACTTGACCCCCTGTTTCCTCCCTCTCCTGGTCCCTCATCACATGGCCCTCACACTCATACCCAAGTTCCTGCCTCTCACAGGTGCCACCACGTGTCCCAAAGGAGGGGCACAGGTCTTAGCTTAGTCTCTGTTTTAGGCAATAGTGACTTGAGAGGGGGTAACTCCTCAGCTCTGCGGCTACTACTTCTTGGGGCAGCCTTTGTACATTCAGAGGAGAGTTCTCCCCTCCTACGATTATAACCAGGTAAGTGGGCTACATGGAGAGGTACCACACAATAATCTGGTGAGGAAACAGATCTGGATGGACTGGAAAGGCCTGCAAGGTCCCAAATAATCCAGTGGGGTGTTTTTGTTGTTGTTGGTTTTTTTTTTTTCAATCTAAGACTAGCTCTGTCTGTGTACTTTGCTATTTATAAAAAATAATCAGAATCTATCAATTTGTGCATGATAACTACAAATTAAATAGCACAGCACAACTTCTTACACACACAATATAAGAGAATAATAATGCAAATGTATTATCTTATCTGTGCACTCTCATATTACCTGCTTATCTTGTGCCTATCAGTATAGTCATCTAAGCCCTTACATGCGCATCAATATGAACAGCAAAGTCCCTAGTGGAGCATCCCTGATGTTTCCATAACAGCACCTTACTCCTCAGTTAAAAATATACCCTAATTACAGGTGAAATTCAGTTGGAGGAAAGAAACTTGGGTTTGTTTTTTTTCCCCAATCCATAGCCTAACATCAACACTGAGTCCAGAAAACAATCCTGCCACAAATAACCAAGTATAAAACGTAACTGCCAAAGTCATCTCCACTGGTGCAGATCTTTGAGAAAACAAGGTACATGCCTACATCACCTGTGTGTCAGTATTTTATTTCTCTTTAAAAATTCTTATATAGACTTAGAACTTGTATTGGGCATCAGACCTGGCAGTTCTGAGTTTCTCCAGTCTGCTATGAGTTGGGATGGCATGAATGCTGGTGCACCAACTCTAACCCATCCAGGCAAACCACTTTATAGGAAGAGGACCCCTTGCAGTAAAGTAAGCATCTGCACATGATGGATGATCTGAAGCCTTAGGTCCTTCCATTTCACAGATACCATCAAAATGCCATCAGTCATAGCAGTTTTCAGTCATGACATCAATCAAAGCCATACTTTAGTAAATTTTAGCAGAAACAATTTGCATCCTGAATTACCAGATCTCTGCCTTTCAGTGCTTATGATACTGTCACATTTTTCACTGAATTGCTTTGAAAAGAGCAAATGCAAAAGTTCCTGGAAGTGAAATGACATTATGATGGCTTATGCTTAGATAGTAACTTCTAGCATCACTCTGCAAGAAGTAATGTCTAAAACATGTTTCTATCTGGTTAAAACAGTAGCTAGCAAACAATTTTAAGTTAGAGTGAATGTCCTAAGCCCTCATTCAGACAGGAAGAAAACCAGGATTTCAGCCCTTTTTGGAAAGAAAAAAAATCAACTTAAGCAGTTCTTCAATTTTTATGGAGTTCAGAGAAAAGAGAGTTTTTCATGCCAAGATCAGAACTAAACTAAAACATTGCACAAGGTGAGTTTTGGAAAACCTGTTTTTCTTATATCTTGCAGTCAGGATAAGCAGGAACATAGAAGACATGAAGATAAGGATTTTGTGCTGACAGTCCATAAAGCCAGACTGCCTTGTGCCTTAGGCAGGACAGGTGTAGTTTCGGAGCCTGCACAGAAGTTGGGTAGCCCAAGGAGAGGGTACACTGTACTCTTTCCTCATATAAGATGAAGTTTGTCTTCACATCTAAGCATCACAGCAACATCGGTGATGAGGCTCAGCAGGTATCACCTGTCCTAATTTTAATAAGGTAGTTGTGTCCAGAACTAAATCTCCAAACAATACAAACGGGGCAGTGCTATGGGCTTTCAAGTACCTGTACCAGTAGGTGGCACCAGCTGGGAGACTGTCTCAATCCTTTTACATCCCTCATGATCTTTGTCCATGAGAGGTGAATCCAAATGTGTAATCCTGGTCCTACTGAGGAGAAGCACAAAGCACTCGAAGTCTAGCAGAGTCCCCACACAGAATTTGTAGCTTTCAACAGAATACCTGAGCCCTCTCTTCTCAAGGCACAAGATCTGATGCTTACAGAACCTGTACCTAATCCATGTTTCAAGGCAGGACATTGACTGAGAGTATGTCCTTGTACTGCTTCTTCAAAGTATACACTGATGCTCATCACTGAAGATAATCAGCAACTCTCAGACAAACAAACCCTGTGAGTTGACAGCAGCACCACAGAGGAGCTGCATTGAGTCAGCTCCACCAACAACTAATGATTTCAGATACCTCTGCTCGTTTCTGTGCCTGATAGATGTGCTGTTGGCTTATTGGGTTAAGATAGGCAGGTTTTCACCTGTTCTTTGAGGGAATGAACGTTCAGATGTATGGGTGTGCCTCATACCAGCAACAAAATTGTCTGGTGGAGGGCAGTGAACAGATATGTATTTGGAAAGAGTCTTTTAAAGCTGGGAAGCCAGATGACACTGCCAGCTACCCCCATCTCTGAATTTTGGGGCTAATTAATTACTTCTCTAGCTCAGATCCTCCCATACAGAGGCCATGTCATATCTGATGGTACTGTCATTGCGGATGGAAATGCCAGCTGATTCCAAAAGCAGTAAAAGAAAGGAAATGAGTGTGCACAAATGCAAAAATATATGTTTTAATCTTTTAATAGTTCTTTGCAGCAACATATTCTGGAGTATACTATTACATAAATTCCTAAGACTGAACTAAAACAGTAATTTTTAAAAGTTAAACTTGATATCATATTTTCTTGAAGCTTTCATCTTAAAACTATAGTGGTTTTTCAATGTAGCTGAGAAAAAGAAAAGAAGACCCTTGTGTTCAATTTTAATGTGTTTTTCAGGGTCTACTGATGTTTTCAACACTTGTTTTTAGCTGGTGAAAGGAAAATGAAATAGAGAAAAAAGTTGAACTGGATGAACGGTTCATAAAATTAGTTTGAACTTGCTTAAACAGAAATTTTATGCATCCCAAACTTCATTTTTCTACTGAATGTTGAAGTCTGACTTTCAGCTACACTACTCCTCTTGGTTTTTTTTCCCTGTGTCACTCTAAATTATTATTACTCCTTGTGTGATTACAGAGAATAAAATATTTTCTTATTAATACAGCAATTTTTCTTTCAGACTCCTTTAAACGTAATTCAACAGAGATAAAATGATGTGAGAGAAGTATGAGAGACCAGGCTTATGCATCTCTTAGTAACTAACATTACCATATGGTTGTTTATTGTAAAGACATTACCACTAATCTCAGCTCTGTTCCTCTTCCTGCATGCAGAGCCAAGCCCAGCAGTTTACAAAGGAGTTACATTCTCCTGCTACTCAGCTCCCTTAAAAGCTCAGGAGTTCTTTTTGATTTAACTCATCTATTTTTTTTTTTTTTTAATTGTCTCAAAAGAGCAGTGCCACAGGCAGTATGAGCTGGCAGAATTGAATCACCTACAATGTTTGGCAGACATCGTCCACTTCCCAGAACTCTTCCAGACCTAACAGTCACTAATTTTTTTTAAGGTATTTCTCAAACATTTAAAATTCCTGAAACATTTCTATTCTAGGAATTATAATTGCCTTGTCAGACTTCATCCGGAAGATGACAGGACAAGGGGTAAGAGCTTTAAACTAAAAAGAGGTTGATTTAGACTAGATAAAAGGAAGAAATTTTCTATGATGAGAGTGGTGAAACATTGAAACAGGTTGCCCAGAGAGGTGGCAGACGCCTCATCTCTGGAGGTGTTCAAGGTCAGGTTGAACAGGGCTCTGAGCAACCTGGTCTTGTTGAAGATGCCTCTGTTCATTGCAGAGGGGTTGAAGTAAATGATCTTTAAGGTGCCTTCCAACCCCAAATATTCTATGATTCTGTGATGTGTGAAAACCTTTTTTATAAGTGCTGCACCAGAGAAAGAAGAGAATGTTTATTATCCTTGTTTTTAAACAGAGAGAAATAAGAAAACATTATCAGGGTTAACAAAAATAAGCAGAATATTAATTAACTAGATTAGTTCCCTATAAATACAGATAGCTGTCCAAGTATTAAAATAAAACTTATACAAATAGAAGGCAAGGTGACTAGAAATCTTTTGTTCTGATTCAAATGCATGAAAAGATTCCTTTGATGCTCATAAAGGAAAGCGTTTCAAATACATGGTGAACAACATATGATACTCTCCTCCTATCCAGCAGACTCTGGACAAATATGTTGTATTTGGATAAAGTGGTTTATGAGAGCATAAGGACATTGATACATGGGGCAAAATGTACAGTTAAATTATGGTGCTGTTTTCTTCCAGTGTTTGGTCTTGCCAGTAATTTCTAAAATAATTCTGAAAATCTAATAGTGCCAGCTATAGGGGACTGCTAAGGACCCAAACCAGAGCCTTTGGCAGCTCACCGGACACCTCAGCCTTACTTAGGACAGCTCAAGGACAAACATTTATTATCACGGTGACTATCCCAAAAGTGTGTGCCACCCTCCCCAGGTGGTTACAGCCCTGGCCCCCTGGGCTCAACTTCCCATGGTGCTCAATTCCAGCCGACTGGGCTGAGTCAGTTCTCTGAGGTGAGACTATACATAAAGAATGCCTCAAAACACAGTCTTTACTTTTAGTAACTTCGTTCTCCTTATATTTTGATATTAAATGAAGAACATTCAGGCTTAGTCAAAGGGAAGCATTCCAGCCTTTCCAGGGCTGTTTGTTAAAAACAAAAGAATATATATTTTGATCGAATCCTGAGGCTGAGACTAGAGATGTTTACTAAACTGTCTCTGATGAGAATTTTATCCTAACTAGTTTGCAAGTTTTCCTTCAAAAAACATCTGCTAAGGGCAGCATAAAGCCTTCATGGCATAATGAGGGAGAATGACAAGCACATTGGTAATTCATCACTGACAGAGCAATGACAGCTCTAGTCCTACAGTTTAACCACATTTCCAAAAGGAAGCAGGTGGATATAAACCAGCAAAGAGCCTGAAAGTGAATCCTGGGAGGAATAACATGCACTGATGTCCAGCCCTCAAGCTACCAAGTTACCCAGGATAACAACATGGCAATAGTTCTGCAAAAGGACTTGAGCCAACTTTAAACAATGATGGATAAGTCCACCTGCTCACTCTCCAAGAGACTCTCTCCACATATGCAATCTGCCAGCATACTCAACTAACTAGAAGTAAACCTGTATCCTGGCTACACTATTTGTTAAAGCACCTAGTCAGTCCATCCCTTTGCTGTCATCAGCAAACAATGAGACACAAAAGAAGAAATGTTATGTGATTATAGAAGCCCTTCCGGTTAGTGTTCTCACTCTTCAAAACCCTGAGGAAAACACAGTCATCTGACAGGCAAGCAGTCAACACTTCACATTAAGTACCTATGTAAAAATTATTTTAGTCAAAGGTGATTTTTGCCCTTTTTCCTCCTGGTAAAATGTCAAGCATGCCTGCTCCTAGAAAGTGATGAGAACAAGAGAGTGAGAGAGAATGAGAGAAATAAAAACAGGGAACCAGAGAAAATTGGGAAATTTCATTTGTACTCATTATCTAATGAAGACACATTCTCCCCTGGCATATTACCACAAAATGGTAACCTCAGAGGCAGCAAAACAGTCTTAGTTCTCCTGCAACTAAGGCTGGACATCTGACCAAGCTGCCACTTCTTGTCCCAGTAAGCCTGGATCTGTATATCCATGGCCTGAAGAGAAGCTGAACTCCACCTGCATTTCTGAGGAGAACTTTTATTACACAAGCCCTTCTTTCTTTATAAAATTAAAGAAAATATGGGCTTGAATCATACCATGATTGAAGTCTGTTGACTATAAGTACATGGGAAAGTATGTGCCATACATCTTGGCTTCATCCAGACTTGCATTTCTTCCAGTCTGGCCTGTGTATGTTCCTTTCTGAATTATGGTACTTCAGAATAGATATATTGAATATTCACTGAATATGTATTGGACTTGACATGAAGTTGTGAAGATAATTAGTTGCCAAGTCACTTTCTTATCACAGGGTGAATACTAAAATACACAATCTGCACAGATTTGAAGTAAAACCCAGTAGTTTGCTAGCAGTAAAGCTTTTGGCAAATGCCCAACACTTCTTCATAAACACTAATAACATTTCACTGATGCTTTTTGGTACCTAGATGGACAGAAGACTAATTTCTTTAAATGAGAAGAAAATTATGACACTTATTAGCTAGCAAATCTCTAAAAAATCAATTCTACTCTTTCAAGGTTATGACTTCTCAATACAAAAAATGATACATTTTACATAATATTGATTGCTATTGTTAAACTGTGAAAGAAAAGATTATCTACTCATGCTAATAAGGAGTAAAATAATTTTCAAATTCAGAAGAGTTATACAAAGAAGAATTCTGCCCTAATATAAGAGGTTACAAAGAATATGTCATTAATGTTTTCTTCAATATTCTTTCTGCAAAGAGAAATCAAGCTATGTGCTACATCATGGGGACTGCATTACAGCAACATCTTTTTCAAAAATATGGCAGGGATTGCTGAGGGACTTAGATTGTGTGATATTTCCTTCAAGAACTCCATGAGATAGAATTGCATCCTTGTAAATGATCCCGATTAGGGTGACTCCAGCAGATAAAGGCTGGAGAAACTACTTTGGAAAACCTGGAGCATCTCTTGGGTTCAATAAGTGAAATTCTCTGTACCAGGCAGGACTACCCACTGGAAGGGCTGAGTAACAGCCCTGCTAGAGAGGACCTTGGGTAGTGAGGGACATTGAGTTGTAAATAATTTGCAAATAAAGCAAAATGTACACTGGGCTGCCTGAAGAGGAATTTTGGGAATTTAGGTCGTAGGTCGTAGTTACTACCTACCTCCATATGGTACTGGTGAAGCTTAAAAATGGAATACTGTGCCCAGGTTTCTATCTCCCTGTTTAGGAGTTATCCTGAGAAACTGGAGATTGCACATCAAGGGTACACAGATGGTTCAGGGCCTAAAACATGGGACACTAGACACCTGAGGTTGCGTGGTCTGGGGAAGGAAAGGCTCAGGGGTGATCTAGTGGCATCCTATGACTACCTGAAGGGGATTTACTAAGTTACAGAGCCAAATTCTCCTTGATATGAAAACAAGACAGAACAAGGCTGTGAAAGTAACATCCTTGGCTACACATATCCATGCTGACCTACTCCATTGCTGGCCACAGGTTTGTTTTGACTAGAAGGTCAGACTGGAGGTCTCATGAGGCTTTTTTCAATCACAATTTTTGAAATTTCCTAATACAATATAGTAATATAATAATTTTCTAATATAGACAGAAGAATGCTAAAATGAGAACCCTCTATCATAGTCAGATGCAGCATCATCATTAAGGTATTTAATTCATGACTAACATGACTTTTATTTGGGAATGACTATGCATGATTTACACTGGCACATTAAGATTGCTTAATTAAAAAAAAATTGGCAATATTTTCCACACATATTTTAGACCATTATTTAAAAATTTCTTACGTAAAACATCCACAAGAAATTCTGAAATAATCAAATTCTGTTTAGAAGCTCAGTTAAGTTGCAATAAATATTCCCCAAATCTCTTCCAATTTATGGCAAAGAAAGATAATGACAGGAATTTGAATAGCCCAGATGTGAAGCCAAGTGAAACTAAGTGGTTTGAACTGATACCTTGAAACATGAAAAATCAATTCGAAAAATGTGAACATTCACATTTGAAAGAAGGTTTATAAAAATAGCTGCTAGTATGGACCACATGATTTTCATGTGACTAATTAATTTTAAACAAAAAATATTCAAGAATTATTAAATATAAATATCAGAAATGTTCTTTCTTTCTTACATGACATATACCCATCCTATTGGTCTTACCTCCTTGCTCCTGAATTCTCAGGTCTCTGTAATTTACTTATTATGGAGAACACCAAAGAGTAGCAATTCTGCTGATAGTCACATCAAATTAAGAATTCCATTGACTACTTAGTTGCCATTTTTCCCACTTTGAATTAGGATTTCCTGAGACACATTTAGATGTTTTTAAAAATTAGACATTTTTCAAATGAATACTTATTAAAGAAATAAAACTGTTTTACTAAATTAGAGTAATTTTGGTTGGAGACCAGAATAATAGAGGAACCAGTTTGGCTATGGCTTTCCTATATGGCTTAGACCATCAAGCTAGGAAAGAAGCAACATTCTGTGATGTGAAAAATTATTCTGCTGATTAAAAGATTATGATTGGAGAGTACTCGATATTTGGGTAAATCCCCTAGAAAATAGAGTCTGCAAATTTTCTATAAATACCAATGCTGTTCGCATAAATCTGATGAATTTGAAAAATATGCCTTGTATACTTAGAGAAGCTCCACTTCACTGTAACTCAAATCGGTTCACCTTCCAAATTTGAATATGCAATAGAGAGAGCAGAGGCTTCCTGAACATGTGGTTCATCGAGTTTTGCTATAAAACTCTACCATGTCCTTTCCTGTGAGCCAGAACTTTCCTTTAGACTGTTGTCATTTACATCACAGACATGTATTTCAGTCAGCTAATTTTGGAAACAAAGAAATTGTGCTGTTGTGCATACACCAAAGATGGAAGGTAGCGCTTGGTGCAAGCATTGTGATTGGTGTAGTAAGGCACAGCCCTTTGAACAGGATAAAATAGAACTGCAAAAATTGTAGCAAAATAAATAATTTAGCTCAGTGGCAAAAAGTTTTTTTAATATCATATTTCCAATCGTTGAATTATTTTGGTAATACCTTCTTTGGCTTATTTGTCACTTGTCAGATAGAGAAGAACTTATCTCCATGGCAACACTTTATGTTAAAGGTAGGAAGCAGAATCTATCTATCTATCTATCTATCTATCTATCTATCTATCTATCTATCTATCTATCTATCTATCATCTATCTATCTCAGCATATAAGCTTATTAAAGCTCATTAAATGGTCACCTATAGTAAGAGGAGAATAGAGACCTGTACTGAAGTATTTGTTCAAGAAAAATAAAATACACTGGTAGATTCCAACTGAAAATAGAGTATCTACATTTAAGAGATGGAAAACAGTATCCAAAAAAGATTTTTAAGTAGGAGCAGTTTTCTAAGTAAGGGAAGATCTGCAGGTCTGCTTAGTGCTTTAAAAGTAGTGTGCAATGGAGAGAAATGAGATTCTGAGACACTTTGTGTTGCTCAGGAGGTAAAATGGGAGGAGCAGAACAGGGAGAGTTTTCTGAAACTGAATCCAAGCAAAGGAATGAAACACATAGTGAAAAACAAAAACGTAGTCACAGGGACTGGGCCTAGCAGCTAAATTCTTCTAGTGGTGGGTGACTTTGACTTAGATTTAATTAACTATGATTAAGGACATTTAGCACTTGCAGAAAAAGACACACACAGGTCAGGTGAAACCTGGGAAAACTACACCAAGGCAGCTCTAGAAAGAAGTCTTGTATAGTAAACTCAAAAGACATCTGAAATCAATGAGCTCTGGTTTTATGCAATCATACAAATTAGTCTTAAGCTGCACAATTTTTGTACATTAATCAAGGCATTTACCCAACACCTTTTTCCCCCTGTTATTCCTACAGAGGAAACTACTATGTCTAGTTCAGGAAATGCTTCAGGCTGCTGGTCAGTGGGTGGTGAGAGACAGTTCAGAGCAGCAGATGCTCTGCCCTCATGTCCTCAGCCAGCCACTCTCAAAGACTCAGGGCTGAGCTACATGTTCCTCTGCTGGGAGCCACGGGGCCACTCTTAGTTTTTTTACAGTAAGAACAGTACTCACCAATTGCAGTCTCTTTTCATTTACAAGACCAGTATTTCTAATGTATATGCCCCCTTTCATGCCACAAAGGTGTATTGCTGGAGTTTTCCTTTGTACTCTGTACATTAAAAGATCAGTTCAAATGTTACTAACAAGCTGCTTGCTAACAGTTGCATATCTGATGTTACAGACACTCCTTCTGCTATTACAAGTGAGTAATACCCATTCAGATGAGTGTTTGTGGCTTGTGCCTTGCGAGCAAAAGCCATCGATTCTTGCGTGGCTCCCAACCCACAGCAGACAGATGTGAGTGGTGTGTGCTACAGAGGCTGCTAAATAATTTGATTGCCATGTTTATTCAATTAGCATTTGGGATAAGGTTAAAGTGTGTTCTTAATCTGTCCAAACTATTTTGCACAACCACGAAACCCAAGAAACATGAAAATTGTTTAATAACTTTCTCTGTCCACTTGGTTCATTTTCACATACTTCATTAATTAAGTATCTTTAGGCTTCCTATCCACAGCAGACAAATGAATGTATTAAAATGAATGAACAGAGGGTTGTTCAAAAGAGTTCACTCTTGTTAAAAAGTAACTGATCAGGAAAGCAAAGAGAACAAATGGAACAATGGCCTGATAGAAAGTGGATCATAGTTCATTTGTTCTTGAACGTTACAAACTGGAGCTGGGATTCCAATCACAGGGAAAAAATATTTACGTTAGTCCTCTAGAGAGATTCCATTAAATCTTCTGGTGGAAAACATGGAAGAGAAATGTAAAGCATAGGAGTGAATAGTAGGGACACTTGATGGTTTTTAGTTAACTGAAAGCTGACATGTCCCCATCTGCTGTGGGGAAAACAATTTTGGAGACAGCAAACTTGGAGCCCCAGCTACAGAACTGTTTCAGGAGCTGCTAAGTTCACCTAAAGCTGTGCTGTGCCTTCCCCTACTCGTGGCCACCACCTGCAGCAGCATCTCTGTGATTGGTCCTCCCACGTGTGCTTTTTACCAGCCAAACTGTGATGCAGCTCAAATGCAGCCTGAGTAATTCACTGTCACTCATACATATGCTTTAACATTTGTGCTTTGTGCTTTCCTCTGGTACAGTGATATATTTTTGTGAGCTGGGTATCTCACCTTTCAAACTCTGCTGCCCAGGACTCACAGCAGCTTTAAAAAGGTAGGCTGAAGTCAGAACAAACCCATCATGCCAGAATAATTTTCAGGAATAAGGAGAACATTCAGCGCTCTAGTGATCACTACAATTAATAATGGCTGCAACAGAAAACCTACTCATCAGATTAAATCAATACTATCTTAAGATCCTTTTAGTGTTTAAATGCAGCCAGTATTACATAATATGTCCTTCTATAGACACAATTCTATTCAGGAAAAATACAACTTCTCTTTCCTTTAAATCAAAATAATCATGCAATCACTTTACCAAAGCTAAGTCTTATTAGAAAGGAGCAACACAAGAGTTACAGCTACTATATTTTCTGTGTCTGTCTATAACAGTTGTATGAATTTCATCTGCCTGAACAAGAAATTTCTGACATTGGGGTCTCAGAAATGTAAGTCATCATCAGACGCTACTGTCATTTTTCAGTATCATTGCAATTTATTTAGGAATTTTTATATGACCATATTAATACTTACAATAGTCTGCAGATTGGTGGAACAAAACTGCTTTTCTCAGCTTTTCATAGGTGCTTCTCTATGGTATAAGACATAACGGTCAGGAGACAGTATATCCCTGAAAGATCTTGCCTAAAGGACAGCGTTTTGATGGAGCAGGCAGGCGAGACAAGACACTTTTTTTTCCCAGTTGTCTTCCTTCAGCTTCTAATTTGTTAAAGGAAAAATGCCAATATTCTTCAAAAGTTCCAAGATAATTTCTTCCTGTTTTAAAACCAGCTATATGACACTTCAAAGGAGTTCTCTAAAGCTGATAACCTGCAGGAAATGACAGCAGAGGACTAATGAGATGCGCTTTTTTTTTTTAAGGAGGTGGAATTCACCATTGTTTAGGGGTTTATGCAATAGTTCAAATCCATCTCATCAGACTGACTAATGCTTTCTGTGCAGTCCCCATCAAAGCAGAACTAAAGATACATTTTTTAAGTGTGTCCTGAATTGCACAGGGAACAGCCAGTTGGTCAGCAGAACAGGGAAGAGAGAAAAATCTAATGCACTCGGCACTACTATAATAATGAGATTCTAATATGACAATAAATTATAAATACACACAGTTATAACCACTTCAAAATAATAATGCTAGGTTACATACAAAATCAGTAATTACTAAATATAAGGATGTGGCCTTCAGGATGGCCCTGTAAACCTATGTACAACATATTTCTTTAAGAACATTATGCTCTTAAAGCCATGACGTATAATATATATGATGGGTATGTTAGAGAATTCAAATCAGAACCCAGAAAGAGTCTAAAAAAGTACTTGAGTCTAAAAAAAACCTCATTTTTTGTTGCTGCTATGTAAAACACATTAACCTGCACAACAGGTCTTGTGCAACGAGTGCAACCAGGGTAAGAGTGAGTCTATGTTAGCATCCACAGAGCTCTTATGTTTGTCAATAAGGTAACATTACAGGGATAGTTACTGGCCTGGACATTTGGGAGGATTCACTTTATGTATTTTAGGGTGAGCTAAAAAGAAAAGAGAGATGTTGCATATACATACTCAACTTTGGTTTTTAATCTATCTATCTATCTATCTATCTATCTATCTATCTATCTATCTATCTATTCCTTAATTTTTTTGAAACTGCTTTTACCTCAATACTTTCCAAATAATATATCTTAACTGATTCAGGATAAAATTTTGGAATTTTTTATAGGCCAAAAATGAAGACTGAAGTCTGTTCACCTCGCTTTACTTACAATCAGCATAATATATAGACTTTTTTCAATAAGAACTCATGTGAGTTTGCAGTTCTCTTTTTTCAAAAAAACCCCAAACATATATCCTGGGATATGGGTGGTGGTTTGTTTTTTTGTTGTTGGTTTGGTTTGGTTTGTTTGGGGTGTTTTGGGTTGCTTTTCTTTGGGGGGGAGGGGAGGGGGGGTGGGTTTTTTAATGTTCATTTGCAATTTTAAAATGGACTATGGCTCTTACTTTTCCCTGGAATACATTTTCAGGAAAAAAATTCAAATATTTTCCATGGAATTATAGAATCATTAAGGTTAGAAAAGACCTTTCAGAGCATAAAGTCTGTGAATACAAATGAGAGGAATCATCTCTAAAAACTCTTTTTCAAAGGCAAGACTATCCTACTCTAGTAGGTGTCCCTGCGCATGGTAGGGGGCTTGGAACTAGATGATCTTTAAAGTCCCTTCCAATGTTAACCATTTAATGATTCTATACTAAAAAGAACTCTACAAATGGTGATGTTGCTGTTATGCAACTTCATTAAATACCACTATACAACCATCTGAAAAACAGCTCTAGCATTCTTGAAAGTATGCAGCCACATAAAGAAGGGTTGATACTCTGATACATTAGACATTAATTAATCTCAGGAGTTATTTTTAGGAACAGGACACTGACATTGCCACCCCACTGACAGAGGGCAATATATTTCAGAAGAACATGTCAGTAGTGTTTCTCTTCCCTCTATAAAAGGAGCAAACTGAGGAGTTTAGTGGAAAATACAGTGTTAATTTCTACAATGTACTTCCACTAGTGTCCCTTGAAAATCACTACTTTAAGTCCCTATTCATAGAGCAAAAAAGTCAAAATCTTTCAACACAAAAAGCCACAGGAATGGAGCTCCCTGAGCTGTCAGAAGAAAGGCAGGTTGGACTGAGAAGTTCTCATCCAACACACGTCTCTTCTGCAACTCTGTTGCATAGAAGAGGTTAAACTGTCCTTCCAGGTGTCTGCTCCACATGCCTAGATCAGGCAGGGCCACAGGTAACATCCTGTGGAGTCAAGATTGGAAGCTCACTCCTGAGTGTTTTGGTTTCTCAGCAGGGGCCACCCTGTCAGATGAGTCCTCCCTCCGGGACACAGATAACTTGCTTCTTTATTTCTCCCAATTTCTTCACTGGGCGACATCCCAAACTAGCATCACTGCCCTGACACTGTTGGGGCTGAGTGGCTCAGGTCAGCCTCCCACCAGTGGGCAAGGACATCACCTTTCACCTTGCACAAACTTACCCAGTCCAGATCCAAACCAAAGGTGAGCAATTACATGAGCATCCAGCCCATCCCTGTGGCTTGGATGGTGCTTGATGCAGCCTGTTCCTTCATCTGTCCACCATGGGAAGGTGAAAGCATGGCAAAAGATTTTATCGAGTCCTATACTAGGCAGCATAACCTCTTTCTTTAACAAATGTGTTACACTTCCAGAAAAATATACTAGTTTTCTCCAGTCAAACCAGATTAATTTTCCTTTAAAGCTATTTCACTTTGCTCAAGGCACCTTAAGTACCCTGTGTAAATGAATTAGGAATGACAGTTTCTTCAGTAAGGGGATAGGTGACCATGTTCTTTTCTTGTACAGTACATACTTTGTGAGAACAAAGAATAGAAGCCAGCATGTTATCTGTATGCATGTTATTTAAATGGCTCTCTCCCCTTGCTTTGTGAGAGTTTAACATTCCCAGTGATGTGTGGAGAAAGACTTTGAAACATAAAAATGGGACTACAGATAACATAAAATTACTTCTCAGCAACAAATACACGTCTGCCGTTCTATAGATGTGCTAAGTAAAGTACAGTGGAATTTTACAAACAAATTTACAGTGTGTCAAAAGCTTCAGTGAGAAAGCACATATTGAGCAATGCTCTGTAATAATGGTAGCTGTCTAAGAGTGCTTTGCTTGTGCTGCAGGACAACTACTGCTGCAGAGGGATGCAAATCTTAATATATGAAATCAGACAGACACTTAAATGTTCAGCAAAATTCTCAGCCATATTCTTTTTTCCTATGACCTTTTTATGCCTTTGAGAGAGATTCAGCAATTAAACCAGACTTAAGAAGTCCTTACAGGGTGGACTCCTAGGTAAAGGAGATTTCTGCTTACCTTAAATATTAAAATATTAAAAAAATACTTAGTCTTAAATCTAAATTTATTCAAGTTTAGACTGCATGAGATAAAGTATCCCCTGTGTCTTGTCTTCTGAGGCACAATAGTGCATGATCAGCTCTCAGCATCTAAAAGACAAGCTAATAACACAGCCAGATATCCTGGGCTGATGGGCATACCCCAGGAGAGGGGCATGCACGAAGAAGCACACAAGGCAATGACAGGAGAATCTTTGCAGTGTGCCATGAGGCTGAGACCATGTGAATCAAGTTATCAGGCAGGCTCTGGGCTGGCAAAGTGGGCTGGGGAACAATTTTCAATTTTGCTCCTTTCAAAGCAAGTGAAGGAGAACAGCTTCAGCTAAGAGCTAAACAAACTTCTGGGAAGTATTTATGTGCCCAGTCTGAGGTTTACCAGCCCCTGTTCTAATCAAGGGATTTGGGTTTCATGTGGCTGGTGCTTTAGTTATGGAATTACTCATTGCAGAAAGCCGTTGCCTTGGTAGCTGGGTGATCCAGGGGGTTAATAAAGTGAATTTCCACCCCAGAGAATTTATGCTTGGTGTAACAGACAGCAGTAAATGAGTTTGGTGGTCTCAAACTAGCCCACAGACTCACTGTAAAATCCCAGCATCATTTTAAAGGAATTTATCATAGCTGGGATTTTCTTTTCATAAGAGAGCTAAGACTGGAATAATAGGGTTATGTTTCAGGGCAGGATGAGAAGCCATTAAGTAATCCTAGTATATTATTAAGTAATGTAAGTTTAAATACATGTGCATAAAAAGTCTGGAATTAAATAAAAAAATTAATTTAATTCCATTACAGGTTTAACTTATGACCAAATAGTTGCAAGGAAAACTGAAACAGCTCTTCCTACAGTGTTGAAAACACTGCTATTCCACTGTGCATGATGAAGTGACAGGGTACAGCTCTCTAGGAACAGTAGTATCACTCTTTATGGAAATGCAGTGCTTTAGAAGTGTCTGATGCAGTTGCTTTTAGATTTAGTTCTATAAAGATAATTAACTCATTCATGCCAAGGCCTAAGATGATTTTTGAATATTTCTGTCAGTGTCAATCCTTAAATGCTTGTCTCCTCAAGAAGCTCTCTGTGGACTGTTATCATTATCTCACAGATATACCACCTTCTGAGGGAAATGTGTGCTTTAGTCTCAGGTTTGTTAGCTTACCTAACATTGTGCATCATACCAGAAGCAAAAACTGTAGAGAAGCTACTAATAGATAATTTTGAGAGAATGCCAGAGCAATGCCAATATCCTGACAGAAAGAGTGCTTTTGCCTCTTTCGGGGGAAGTCCAAGTCAGACATTTCACATTTGGTTTTCTGTTCTCCAAAGGGGCAGAAAGAAGGTTGGATTATGTTTTGCCTCTGCCCATAGCTCTGGTTAGATCAGAAGCTAATGTAAATCAGTGTGATTCCACTGTGGTCCTGAGTTTCCAGATGAGTATCTGAATCTTTACTTACTGCCTCAGCCAGTGAGAAGTGGAGTCCTGAGCTGTCAGAGGGCCATCACTGGGGAGGTTTATCAAAAAATCCAACAGACTGTAGTACATTTTCTCTTTATAAAGTATAAACAGCCCATATGTTTATGGATGACAGTGGTACTGGGAAGGAGGTGAGAGGGAGAGATTGGGGAGTGACAAATAGACTGTAACTTAAAATTAACTGCATCAGAAACTTGAAGGAAAGATACAAGTTGGGTGCTGTGCGTAGAAAATATCTTATTGCAGTCAAGCCTGACCCTGTTCCTTGAAAAGCATTTCTCTGATTTGTTCAGGTCACAAGTGGGATGGAAATGAGCCTCCGTACTGCTTCTTCACACATCCGGATTTAATAGACTTTTTTCCACTGATAAAAGACCACTAATGAGTTCATTTTCAAGCTATTAAATTGGCTAGAATAGCTAGTTCTGCTGATGATTGCACAGAGACCTGACGGTCACAGTGGGTTTTGTCTTTGACTGTTAACCATTTGCTGTCTTAGATTTGCAATATAAAATTTAGGTCAAAAAGGACAGGGAAACCAAGCAAAACAAACCTTGCCCTGTCCCTCACCCCTTACCCATCTCTTTGTTCTACCCTTTCCATTTTGTGACTCTGTATGTTTTTCAGATGCTTGTAAATACAAATACTTCCTTCCCAGATAGTTGTTCTATCAGAAGTACCTCTCTTGATCCAAGCAATTAGAAGCACATTCATGACAACATTTGACTTTGGGTTTGGATGAGAGCACAATTAATTTTTATCTTTGTTCACTAAAATGTTTTACTTCAGAGTATGACAGTTCCTTAAAGGATCTCACACTCATTGTTTTACCAGGCTGGAGGCTGTGTCCTTACAAAATATATACATGGGATGCCGAAAGTTACACGTTGCTGCCTGTAGTCTTAAGGGAGCATCTTATTTCTTTAGCCATACAAATGATTGCAATTAAGGTATCGCTAAGTGATTTCTCTTTGGTTTAGATACATATCACTTGCACTATCATGCAGTCTATCAGACTTGACAGGCAAACAATTAACTGCATAGCTGCTTGGTTCTGCAACCTCTGCTCCCAGTGCTTGGCAGTGTAGGGGCAGGTTTTCCTGACACTTGACAGCACCATCTCTTTTTATTCAGACAAACTGTTAATGCAACTGTGTAAAATACATTAGAAATTTATGTGACCTCAGTGTTTAATATGAATATATCTCCATTCAAAGCAGAAGAGAAAAAGTAGCCACCAAGCAAAGGGGAAAGGCAGACACATCATGTAACATTTTGGGTATGATACATGGGCCAGTAAGGAACTGATTCACAGATATCTTTGGAGAGAAACAGCAAAACATATGAAAATGTAAGGTATCCCACCACTGTCTTTACAAAATTTGCTCCCAAAAATGGGTGCATCAAGTGTTGATCATACACTCTTAGCGTAACCAGTAAGTTGCAGTCAACATTTTTTAAAACAGGAAATTTTTGAAACTACTTTTTATTTTTCTCAGCTGCAACCACACTGATCTATCCATAGCATCCCTTGCAAGGGAACTGCTATCAATCACCTCATCCAGAATGGAGCTGCCACACGAGTGATGTGTCAGAGTCACGGGCTGTTTATTTGGCTGTACACAACCAGGCTGCCTGCAGACCAGCCACAGCCTGGAGCCCTCCCTGCAAAACAGAGGAAGTATTTAAAATCAGCCTTTTGTCAGTTCAAATCTTCACTCAGAGATTTAATTCACTCTGTTAAAAGCATCAGAAGGCAACTTTCTCCTTCCTAGTGAAAAAAATTACTTACCTCTTTGAAGATTTCAATCTGGTACCTCTTGTTGAAACAAAGTTGTGTAAGTTTAAATTTATCTACAGCTAAAAAAATGTCTTGTCTTGTAATGGTTTGTATCTGCATCTCAAGAGAATGATTTTTGAAGCTCAGTACCTAGTCATGACCAGAATGATGGTGACCTTGTTATGTATGTGGCAACAAGAAGTCATAGAAATTTATATTTCATATGTGTTAAATTTTTGCAATGCCTAATTTCAAGCATCAAGAATATGATGATATTTCTGCTCAGTTATATCTTATTTTCTATCTGATGATGCAAAGTACTTGTGGATAATTAGTTGAAACTAAAATTTAGCTCAGAATAAGTTCACACAGGAAGAATTTATTGATTTTCAAAGAAAGGGTCAAAAACACCTTTGAACCAAAAGCATTGTATTTAAGAAGCTTCAGCAGGCAAGAAAAAAGTGGTGATTGAAAGAAAAGATAGCTACAAACTCGGTAGCTAAGAAAAAACCTAAGTGAAAATCAAAATTAACTACTTTTTCCTCATTTCTCAGTGCATGCCCAAAGATTCTGCTTCTGAAGAACCTTTGTCAAACATTGGAGTATCCATTTAATTCTCCACAAATTATAATTTTCTAGGTTATGCAGGCTCACCTCACAAAAGCTACTGCTTCTGTGACCTACTTACTCAAAATACAAAGCAGCTCCCCCCACCCCAGCCCACTGCTCTTCAGAGCTGACAGACTTGTGCTCAAAGGGAGCAGCATGCTTGGCTGGGTTGGGGTTTCCTGCCATATAAAAGGAGTTGCAGGAGAGGGTCTGGATCATGCTGGAGCAGACAGGTAAGTCCTGAGTACTACAATATTTTGCAGTGGAACCCAGTCATGAACCACACTTTTCAACAGAGGTAAAACATGTAGCCACTTCTCTAATGCTTATGGAAAGCACTGATTTGACAAAGTAAGGCTTTTATCAGAGAACCTGTTATAGATGGAGAACAGCATGAGTAATACTCAGGTAAGTTACACTGGAGGAGCTTTCTGAGCTAATTAAAATACATTGCAATTCTATACAGACATTTCCAAAGTGAATTAAGCTAAATCCAGAGAAGACCACTTTAATTTTGAATAAGGGATTTACATTGTATGGTTTAACAATGTAGTTTAAATTAAAATTTTTAGGTAATTTGGATTCAAATTTTGTAATATATGCTATATATGCAAAACATAAAGTCCTGTTCTAGTGGTGCACTATAGCGATGAAATCTGTAACATGTGAGCAAGACTTCTGTCTCCATGACAATATTGCTTAGGTTTTCTGACTCAATCCTAAATGGTATTTAGTACTATTTTTAGCAATTAAATGTAGGAGATACTATTTTAAATACTATTTTAAATAGAGGCTGTAGACCACAACTTCTGACCACCAAACTGAAGGCAAGGCAAAATTCAAGAAAGAAAATGGAAGAGGTCAATGAAAGCAATGACCAAGAAAGGTATCATTACAAAAGCAGTGTAGCTATTGCAATTAGCCTCAGCTATTCTGAGGCAGACAAAGTGCTCATCATCAAGAAGCCATCAATACACATCGCACTAACAGTCCTGTCTGGCAGCCTCAATTCCCAGCCGTTGTGTTACAGGTTAATAATTCATCTCCTCGCACCAGTCAGATTGCACCTTGACTCTAAGCCAATTCCTAACAACTGCTATTATAAAATCACAAAAACCTTAGGTTGATCTAATGTTTAAGAAGATAGATAACTGAGGGCTAATGCAAAATTTCCTCTTTTGCTCTGGACTTTTCAAGGATTCACAGCTCTTTTTTTGACATACAGGTGCTACTGAACAATAACTGAGCTGGATTATTCCTGATAAACAAGAGGGCATGATTATTTTTAAAAATGGAACACAAGGAATTGTTAGAAATTCCATTTGCATGTAATCAGCATCCATTTCCCACAAATGCAATGCCCAGTCAACTGGAAGAAAAACGACTTTTAAAAGCAGGTGTTCTTTCTAATTATTGTTGATTTGAGCAAGTTATTAACACTTACATGCACCCAGGTTTACAGTAAAGTAACCTTGTTTGTCTGTAAGCAGATACCTGATAGAGAAGAGCCCCTTTTGGTATAGTCCTCAAAACTGGAGTTTAGCAACAAATACTTCAAATTAGCTAGCCCTGCTCTTCCATGAATGGAGTGTATACCTTAGCATACAAAGCTGATAACCAAGGCAAGAGTAAAACCCAGCTTACCCTGCTGTTGCAGGATGGAGGGAAGGTACCATATGAACAGAACAGCAATGGTTAAATATGCACAGAGAACTGTGATATATCCAAGTTGTTTATTTCTCCAGGGTTACAAATTTGATTACCATGGAGCGCAAAGCTATTAAAATTATGACCTTTTATACTGTTCAACTTGGCAAAAAGCCAAATAATAACTTTGTTTGACTTGGGTAGTATGATAGAGTACCTATTCAGCTGGAAATAAAATTACTTTTCTTCACAGAAAATTATACCTGGAAGACTAAACGTCCATCATGAACATAACACACATATGGAGTCATTAATTCAGACTCATGGCAGCCACTCTCATAGAAACAAAGGAAGAATGTTTCTAGGTGTAGCAGAAAATGACATAAAATGCCGCTGCTTGCCGGGCATTTGCTCTGTGATGTAGAGAAGGGAAATAAGTAATGATAATAAGTGATAAGACAGGAAAAACCCCCGTATTGTATAACTAGTATGGCACTGATACTTTATAAATACTTGTCTTGAACAAGCAGTTCTATTTTAGTGGGGTTTTTTGATATGCAAACAAGGGAAAAGTACAACTCCTATGCTGAGGTTAGGTAGATAGACATTTGATCTGATAAAACCTCTTGTTAGAGCTTCCACTAATGACAAAGACAAAACAAATAGATTTCATTCCAGTAAGGATTAAAATCAAGAAAACACACATAGAAGAAAAAATTTCTGGATAGTTCTCCTGTTTGCAGGAGTGCTGCACTGAATTTTAGCCTTAGAAAAAAAAGCCAAGAAACAGGAGGTGACAGGAAAGAAAATGATCATTTCAGTTTCCAGGTATCTTTGGCATTAAAGATGTCTTCTACTTTAATTAGACTAGAATGACACATGACAAATGCCATCCTTGAAAAAAAATCCTGTATAATTAAGATTTTCCTCTTCCTCAAAACAATGTGATTAATTGTTTGGCTGACTTCTGTTGGGTTTCCTTTTTATTTATTTATTTATTTATTTATTTATTTATTTATTTATTTATTTATTTATTTATTTGGGGGCAGACTACTTTTAAAAATATTATTTTTCTGTGAACACAGTATTTCAGCAGACTGAAATTTCAGTCTTCTCAACGGCTTGTTTTTATTCTGCTTTTCTGTTTATTGTCGTATAGTATTTTCATCACAAATTATTTCCTTTTTTCATGTTTTCAGAAAAAGAGCATGCTAATCAGAGAGACATTATTAAAAGTAACTCCCTGGAATATGAAGGACTACTGAAAAATCATGACTCCAAGAGGATTAAGGCATTGGAATAAGGACTTTCTAATTCTGTGTAAAGTTATGTAGACACTGTAATTATCACTTGTGCTCTAAAGTTTTATGTCTTGTCTGAAAACTGAATTTCCAGTGAGTTGCATTTTTCTATTTAGCTGTGAAAGGCACAAGAAATCACACTGCCCTTAAACCAAGATATTAGGTAGACCTATGGCTATCTCTCACTCTCCAAAGTGCTATAGAGGAATAGCTTAAAAGAGAGATGACAATATAAAAAACCAACGCACTATTCTTTACAGAGAAATTTTGTCAATCGTATTTCTTGTTTTGTTTTCTTGACTTTTCTTTGAAATTGCTTTGGGATGTAGAAGTTACCTCAGAAAGTTAGACAGAAGTTGCATATCATATAATATCCTACTGAAAAAAAACTATTCGTATTATACGGCTCAGTTTTGAGGAAATTCAGCTGAGGAACAGTCTGGCCACATGGGAGTTTTCCATTCCATTCCCTCAGTTTAATACTGTTTTTTTCCTAAATCCCAGAAACTTGCATCCTTGACAATTTAAGAATACTAATTTCATGTGCTCAAAAATTAATAAATTAATAAGTAAAAATCACAACGTTTGAGGAGAGGTTTTCACTTTTTGCTGCAGTATCAGGTCAGGTATGGAATCCATTTAAGCCTTCACCTTAGGCAGCTTTTCTTATCCATATGCTCCACAGGCCTACTGTGAACTCTAAAAACGGAGTAGAGGCAGCAACAATAAAGGGATCTGACTCTGTAGCTGTGTCATTGCTACCAAAGGAGTTTTGAGAGCCCAGTTTCAGTCAGTCTCGAAGAAATCTTCCATCCATGTCAACAGTCATTATTCATTCTTTCAGCCCTATTATCTTCTAAGAAGTGTTTTGTTGCTGTGTGTGCTCTTGCACGCCCTTGAAGATGATATGCTTTCATCAGCAGACTTTCACACCTGAATTGGCAGGTGACCAGTAAGGAGCAGTAAGGCTCTAGCTGAATATTTCACTTTCTATATTCAGTGAAACAATTAAAAGTGTATTTAAAACCTTTGATTAGCCTGCTAACGACTACACCTTTCATCATCCAGATGCCTTAACTACCAGTGGAGTTATTCCTGCATATTCAATTTTGAAGCTAAAGTAGTCTTTTGTAAACAGAAGAGGAGACATGGGTGGTCTAGAAATGGGTGCCTAATATCCTTTGCTTTAAAAGTCACTATTCCTTCCTGTTACATTTCTTGGCAATAAAGTTAGGCTGTGAGTTTTGTTTGAATTGGGTTTATTACTTCAAAACTAACATTAACTTCACAGTTCTAAATATTGTGATCCTCTTTACTCATCCATGAAGACTTTCAGATCAGACTGAAGCGTGCTGCAACATGACAAACTCGTGTGTCCTTCCACTTGCTCTGAACTCTCTTCAGGGTTAAGAGACTAGTCACTTGTCAAGTGCCAAACAGCTATTAGTGTGGATTGATCAAGTGGAACATGATGGCAGGAACAATAGAGAAGGAAAAGAATAAATTTTATACAAATTATAAAGTCACTGCTATTCACACAGCCCTGATCATTGCTTACCCAAAGCTGGGCAAGGAAAGATTGTTTTTAGGTTGTGTAAAGGTATCCTGTGTCAAAACACTGGCACTTACTTGCTACTTTGGGACTGTATATATAATTCATGTTGTCTTGTCTGCTGGAAAGATTAGAGGGATGAACTGCTCCTGCTTCTCTATGATACTGCGCTCCTAGGAGAATACCAGCCACTAACTGCATAATGGAGCAATAGTAAACATATTAAGCAATACAAGGCTCAAAGCATTCCTTCTGCTTTCTTCTGCTTACGGTGAAGAGATACCCTTAATGCATACATTGTGAAAGATCGAGAGGGGACCTCATCAGTGCTTTATAATAACTGAGTATAAATCCAAAGCTCTATGGGTAGTATCCATGATTAATTGCATTCAGTTGACATTAGACTCTGTCATTATCAGCTACTTGCTGCTCAGTACTTGCTATGCTGTTAATTATTGCTGTGTGCCTCTAAGGGATGTTTTCAAAACATTTCAAATTTTGCTACTGTAATAGCACAGGGAAGAAATCAATAAGTTGCCACTTAGCAGAGGAGAGACAAACAGATACTTTTATTAATGTTTTGGATAATTTTGCCTTATCCGAGACCAGATGAACTACCACTGATCATAGAAGTGCTTCCAATGCAACACTGACATTTGGCATCCTATCTAAACTTCACCAAAAGTCTTTGTTTTACATCCACCCACACATACAGCAATACATTCTGGCACACAAGGAAAGTGAGAAGAGTAAAAGAGTTGCATTCAGATTCCCAGGTTCTTGCAAAGGATATTTTAATAAAATTTTTGCTAGCATGTCCCTTGTGAGATGGGGAAAAAAACCAAACAAACAAACCCAACACATTATTTATTATTATTATTAAGGTGATGGACATGTCACTAATGATCTTTTCATAAGTGAAAAAATACTGTATTACCAAATAGAAAAAAAAGAGGCTGCCTGCTGATATAAGGTGCGCCACTCACACTATATTATGCTATTACTTCAAAGCTAACATTAACATCACCAAAACACACACAATACATTCATTTCTGTTGATACTCTGTTCATAATGGTCAGCCTTAGAATTTTCATTCATGGTGCAGTCATGGGGAAAACAAGCAAGATTGCTGTGCATTGTGCAACAGCAGTAATAGGCTGCTGTGGAATGTAGTAATCTCTACCAGTAATTATCTCTGATAATTAAAAGGAAGATTAAATATAGGTAACAATGCTAATAATGGAGAGAATCTAAAAAAGAGAAAAATATTGAGATAGTTCTAAATCTTTTTGTCCCGAAATTTTAATTATGATCAGCAGGGAAACACAGAAAATAAGTCTCTTCTCATTCAGAATTAAAGAAATTTCTGACATGCCAACATTTCTTGAGTTAGGACCTTTATTTAAACTAAGTGGAACAGATCCAATAGCTGAAAAAAATAGACTCCACATTGAGATTGCTGGAATACATACACTGGGTGTGGGAGAGGAAGAAGAACCAATGCTGGAATATGAGGGATGTACAAAATGTGATTTGCTGGTGCTTGCTTATTCTGGTATGCTGTGACTAGATCCTTCTGACCACAAATTGCATCCTGGACCAGGAAATCTGCCATGATCAAATTTACATCCCCACTGGCCTCTCTTCAGAGTAAGGCTTTAGAGACTTTCAGTCAGTTTGGATTTCTTAGGTCTATGAGAATGAACTGAATACAATTAGTCAATAAATTACCATCAAAACTGGTGAACTGGTGTTTCTTTTTTATTCCTTAGATTCTGAACTATAAAACTCCAGTCAGTTCTATAAGGGAAGAGCTACAACTAGACCTAAAGTGCAAACATTTAAAAATAAATAAAGTGCACAAGTGATCCACTTCATGAAAACATGAAGAGCCCTTGTAAATCAACTGCTATCAACTAATGCTACTATCAAAATGAGACGTAGTGCCTGAGAGCATCTGCACATGCATCTCTGTGCCTATACAATGAGATTACACATACAAGGGATGTGTACCTACATGCAGAGAAGCCTAAAGCAATCCAGAGGCACCAGTTTTACAAGTCCACGTTTGTGGAACAGAAATCTGGATTACGCGTGTCTGAACCATCAGCGAGATAAATTGCATGTCGATTACCAGAAATGGGAGAATGAGCTAGGGAGAGACTGAGAGCAGAGTGTGCCAGAGGCCAAATGATTAATATATTTTCTCAGTATTAACATCAACAATGTGCTGCCTCAGAGGAAGTCACGGTTAAAGAGTATCCGCTAACTTGATGCAAAGCTCAATAGAATATTAGAATAAATAGGATAAAAAATTACCTTCATATCATGCAGGAAGGTTTCCTGATCCAACATGTCTTGTATTGCTTTGCTGGGCTAATTTCACCCTTACTTTGTGATGTTCATGAAAAATCAATTATGTGACAGAAAGAGTGAGAGACCTAAGAGGCATCCACCTCTGTGCCCAGCAATACCACTGGATGGAAATTGATGCCAGACAAGTTCTAATTAGGAATAAAGCACAAATTTGCAACAGTAAGGGTGACTAACCACTGGAAAAAATTATTAAAGGAAGTTGTGGGGTTTCCATCATTGTATCACTTCCAAGTGACCGTAGATGCCCTGCTGAAAAGTGTGTACTGCCTGAGCACACATTACAGAGCTCAGCCGAGGTAATGGGATCTAATGGTTCATAATAGACTGGCCAGACTGGACAAATTAATTCTCCCACAGGATTTAATCTTCATGAATCTGCTAGCACAAGGACACTACCAACTCTGTCAGGAACCAGATGAAGAGAACAAAGCTCCATTCTTAAATCTGAGACTGCCAGCTGCATAACAGTGTTTGGCAGAATTACCCCTAAACAAAACACTAGAGAAATGTAAAAAGTTACGAAAAGGAGCACTTGCTTGTCTTACAGTTAAAGCATCGATCCCTGTTAGAAACATATGTTGTTATTTGCATCTGATTTTCACCTCTGATAGCTATTTCTATTTAAGCACCACCTCAGCCAACCAAATTGTAATAGAGGTATTACCGAGTGTGGCAGCCTAAAAAGAGATTGTAGCTGAGTATCCTGCTATTATTGTAGCTCTTATAGCCCTCATAAATTGGATAAAATATTAATAAAAATTAAACATTTACACTCCAAGGAAATAAGAGAAGAACAGCTAGTGAAGAAGCTCAGTACTGTGAGGTATTAGTGATGGACCTTCAACCTCATCCTGAGCTGGAGCAAAAGCAGCGTGACCATCAGATCAAAGGACACGATTCTGTCCCTCTACTCTGCTCTGGTGACACCCCACTCTGAGTGTTGTATCCAGCTCTGGGGTCCCCAGCACAGGAAAGCCATTGATATATTGGAGGGAGTCCAGAGGTGCCCCACCAAGATGCCTGTAGGGATGGAGCACCTCTCCTACAAGGAAAAGCTGAGAGAATTGGGATTGCTCAGCCTGGAGAAGAGAAGGCTTAGGGGTGATCTAACTGCAGCCTTCCAGTATCTGAAGGGGGTCTACAAGAAAGATGGAGAGGGACTTTCTACAAGGGCATGGGGTGACAGGACAAGGGAAAATGGCTTCAAACTGAAAAATTTTACATTAGATATTAGGGAGAAATTCTTTACTGTGAGGATGGTGAAGCATTTAAACAGGTTGCACAGAGAAGTTGTGGATGTCCCATCCCCTGGAAGGGTTCAAGGCCAGGTTGCATGGAGCTCTGAGCAACCAGCTCTAGTGAAAGGTGTCCTTGCCCATGGCAGGGGGGTTGCAACTGGATAATCTTTAAGGTCCCCTCCAAACCAAGCTATTTTATAATTCTATGATTCTATGAAAACACAGTAGAGCTTTAGGCAAAATCTGTCTTGGGAGAGAAACTATGTTTTGGAGTTAAACCAATCCCCAAGGGTTTGATTGTGTTGCCTTCACAGACATGAACAGTTTTAAGCAAGACACTAACCATTACACACGTCTACCTGTAAACAGGACAGCTTTTATGTTTTCAAAGCCTGCTGTACTGGCTTTCAAGCAAGTAGCTCTAATTTCTCTTTTGCCATTTAGATCTGAGAGATTAATTAAGCTCATCAACAGTTGATTAATGCAGGTAGGAAGCCTGTGGCTTCTTCCAATTACATTCAGATGATGTGGTACTACTAGATATATTTATTTGGCTCTTAAGAAATATATCTGTAAGAATGATCTAGGCAATTGTCATGTCAGATTAAAATATATTATAAAATCATTAGTGAACCAAACCAGCAGCACATTCTGTGTAGCCATCTGGAAAAGAAGATGTTACAGAACTGATCAACATCTCTTCTGGTAAAAGAAGGGACCCTGGTTCAACTATACTTGCACTTCACTAATAGGTGCTCAGTTATTTCATTACTGTGCAAGTAAGGAGTTGCTAAGCTATGAGAAAAGGATGCGGCAGCAGAAAAATAGTTTTTACAAAGCAAGCTCTATGACCTACTCCTCATCTGAGGTAAAATTGTAGACTTGTGGCACACTAGATGAAACTATTGCCCCTGACTCATTTTGGATCTCTGACAGTTTCATCTGCTGATAAGTAAGTCCACTGGTTTAAATGGGTAAAATCACGTCATAGGAAGTATACTAAAAAATTTGACTAGATAAATCGGGGTGGAGTTTTTTTGGTGGGTGTTGTTTGGGTGGGTTTTTTTTTTCCTTTGGGGTGTGTGTGTGTTTGGGTTTTTTATTTTTTTTTTTGGGTAGAAACAGTTTCAAACATATAAAATACACTTTAGAACTTCACTAAGACAAGACAGACACCTCCCAAAATCAGAATGTTGTAATCCTAAAATATGATCCCCATGTGTCCTTTCTTTATGAGGCACATACAGAAACCAACGACCCACAAAAAACCAGGAATTTTCCTTAGCTTGAGAAATATTACTTCAATTTTCTTGTCTAATAGCAAATCCCATTCCAAAAATTCCACCAAAATGAGAATTGGAATTGGAAGTTTTTGATTAAAGTCATGTTCTAGAGCTATGGAGCTGAGCTTGGAGGATAACAAATGCATTTAATCACATTCTCCATCAGCTCTTTGATATGTATCAGCTCTACCTACATGTATGGAGGAATATGAGTTTTCCTAAATTCAAGAGCACAATTCCCACAAGTTTACATACTGCCTGAACTTTACTTTGAGCTGCTCAGAGGAAACACAACTGGAGCAAGCCAGGCTCAAGCAGGATTATACACACTTGCACAGAATATTCGTCCATGTGGCCTTGCCTCAATCACAACTGTGGTTGCTCCAGCCTAGAAGAGGACAAAGAGCAGGAAAGTCACACAGAAGATCAGCTTCTCTCTATATTAAATCTCTGACTCTGTAATATACTATGGTTTTATCTCTATTAAGTCACATAAAAATCCACTTCCTAACACACTAAAAACTATGCACAGGTTTAAAACTACATAAAAGAAACAAGATAATAGTATGGCAAAACATTACATGAACATGCCTCATTGTTTAATTCCGACCTTCCCTAAATGTCTTGATTTTTCATTTTTCTTTTTCCAATGCATACAATCCCAGACTCCCCAACTCTTGCAACTCCTAGCTGGATTTGTTAAGAAACATTCATGCATATATTAAGAGTTGTATCCATGCTTAAGTACCATGCTTAATTGCTGCTCACAGTTATATACTATATAGCAGAAACACACACAAACTGTCCATCCAGGACAATTCATATTCAATCCAGTACCTGGAATTAATTCTCTGCTTATTTTATAATTTTCAATGTGATTATTCTTTCTGCATCAAAGACTTAGGTGTTACCACTACTGTTGCCAGTTTAATTTTTCTAATTGATATGATTTTACTAAACCCGTTTAATTGAATTTGTTTAACAGTGGAACTGATACTGATATATGGAAAGAATATGGTTTAAATAAATGAGCAAATATTCACCCTTTTTATTCAACCCAATATGACTTTTTACTGAAATCAGTAGTCACTTCTCAAAACAAATGCATTTTAATTTCTTCTGATTTATTTCTCCTTCTACTACTTCTTTGTCACAGTTGGATGCATTTAAGTAAACCAATTGGTATTTATGGAAGCCAATTTTCATTTAAATCCTTGAAAGATAGTTTAAATATTAATTTAGCACCAACTACATATTAACAGAAACTAATACATTTCTGAAATGCAATAAACTTGTTATTGGTAATACTACAGGACCTTATTTTAATGGTATTCGAGTTTTCCTCTTTCTCACAGTAATTTAGGTAGATCAAATTTGTAAACAGGATAGATTGGCTTAAGGTTTATGTGAAAACTTAAATCTCTACATCACGATTTCACCAAGCTGGTTCTTCGCTTTCTGTGACACTAGTGGAGTCCACCAATTCAGGCACTCCAATAACAGCAGACAGATCTCAGGGCCCACTAAAATGATCCTCAGTGATGATCCAGATGTAGACAGCAACTCTATTCAGAAATGTGAAATTTCCTTGACATATCCAGCATCACTTGATTTATAGTATCAACAGAACAGCAACTTCAGAAGTTCAGGATTCTAGTCAGGGATGGAGACACTTTCCTAAGAGGTAACAGGTTGACACAGAACAAGATACATCCTGTGCTCCTACAGAAGTACTTAAATGCAGTGCTTAGGTAAGAAGCGCTATCTTTTCAAAACCCAAACAATCACAAAGCTGTCTTGAAAATCTGAATTCAAGGCAACAATCCCTTATAGCATGCAGTGCTCCACTGATCTTAATGGCGCAGACTGGCTGCAGTACATTTGAGTACAAAAAGATGTCTGTTCAGGACTGGTTGTCCCAGTGAGGTGATCCAATACTGCAGCCTAACTATTTGGGCTTTCTGTGCAAGCAACTTCTAAGGTACTGGCAGCTGTACTTAAAAACTGGCTGCAGTGGAGTCCCCTGTGTATGATTTCCAAGTAATGCACAGGTTTTCATGTACAATTTGGTGTATAGTCAGAGCGGGACAGACATTTGTCTCTGATATCCCAGTTGCTTTTCAAACATCTTTAAGTACATTTCTTTTAATCTGGTTTTACATGGCCATATTTTACTGGGTTTTAACATCACTTTACTACTAATAGTTGCAAACCAATAGTGCACACGTGAAGGTGGCTACTGTTCTGTGATGTTTCTATTGAAATTGGTTTCATAATCTCTTTGCACAGCAGGAATATATAAATTCATGAAACTTGCTGACCAATATTTAAAACTGGTTTTGCAGGATTCCAGAATTCACCTCACTTCCATGAAATAGTTATAAGATTTTTCTGCTTGCATTGCTAGGCATTAATAACATTTTTGGTACATATTAATCATATGTCGTCTCCTTCTTCTATTTAGTAATGAGAAGTCAGCCTCATCTCTTCTAGGATTTCATATGAAGAGACAATCTTCCTTGAATTGTATGTATAGATGCTATTAACAGTAGACTTTAGTATAATAATGCATCCAGTAGAGCCCTGCTAATATTCAGGGGGATTTGAAATTGAAGTCCAAACCCATAGAGATGCCATGTTCCTCTGAGCTTCATAATCACAGCAAAGTTCCTTGACTTCCTGACACTGAAGTCATCAAGAAAACAGCCAAAGTTATTCACTGATTTTGCTACATTACCTAGGTGAACTGTGCATGAATTCCATCTCTCCAAATGCCCATGTGTCTTTATGCAGGTAGAAAAGAAACCTAAGCAAAGGGTAACAGGACCCATGAGAGATCTCTTCCTTAATTTTCACATTGTTTTGTTTCAGCTTCCTCTGCTCTTTTGTCTTAAAGATTAAATCAGAGATCCAGAAAATGGCAATGTCTTCATTTCCAACTTATTGTGCCCAAGATCTTGTCATCTCTTCTAACCTTCTGGCCAGCTTGTTCATTTACAGGCATTGGTGACTTTCTGATTCCCTCAGGCATTGGATGGACTTTGCTGAAGTAATGTTAGGATTGTACCTTCACACCTTTGCTTTGTAAAAAGTACAGTTAAGGCATGCCACAATCTTTCCCATTGTTTTTTTTCCTACTAATCAAAAATTCCTGTATCCCTGACATCAAGTCATCAAGAACCATATTCGAGGTATACTTGGCCAATGCTGACCCAAAGGAGCAAAGGACTGTAGCAGAACACACAACACTATTCAAGAGAAATAGCTCCACACAGACAGAATCAGCATTGTGCCCATCATAGCTGAGAAGCAGGGAAGGGAGGACAGATTAAACTCACAGGGAAAGCTCAGTTTATAAAAAAGGCCCAGGGTCATAAAATATACCTGCGTCCTTCCACAAAAAAATTACTTCAAATACCAAATTCCCTTGCACCTTGTAAAACCTTTACAACTATTCCAGCCTCCCTGCAGCCAAGTCCTGAGTGATGGGCCCATATATCAGGTACCAAGGTCAGCAGATGAAGCACCTGGGCTGCATGATACCTGTGGAATGACGTGTCAACCCCACAGCTGAGAATCCGCTCTTCTGACTTCAGCAACAGGAGGAGCCAAAACTTCCACCTCACAAACAACCTGAACACTGTCTTGTACTTTCATAAATGCATCAAATTTCCATGTTTCTGCATCTTAATGAAATACTTCACTAAAATGTGAAGTTAATGATTTATTAGTTCAAATAATTTATTTTACAACTGAATTAATTTATCAGCCATGTTGCACACTCTATAACAAAAGCAGATCCTATCAAAGTACCTCAATAATCTAAATGGCATGTTCCTTCTCTTTATGCCATGTTTCAACAGTTACTACAGATGCCTGGACCTCTAAGTATCTCTCTCCCTTTGGTTAGATGAGGAGAAAGTGTTTAATTTGGGTGTGTGAATAAGGGAAGCTGTTTAGGAATCATCTCTATGTTAGGCTTTGATAAAATGCTCGGCAAAGGATTCAAATGAACACATATGGCTGGAGCTGGTTTTGAAGCTGGTAGCTTCAAAGGAGATGCAGGATTGTATAGTAATAATGACCATTAAATTACCTTCTTTCCAGCAGTGTATATCATTTGGAGTTGGGTCATAAACAGGATAACAGATTCTTAACTTTCTGCTCTTTCCTATATGGGCACTTTGAGCCAGAAGATTCTCTTCACAAGTCTCATTGGATGACACTACCATCCTCAAAGGACTATGTGAAACTTGAAATTAGACAGAAAAAATGAATAGATTTCTAAGAATTTATAATGGCAGGAATGATGCAGAAACTCTATTGCAACGGAGAAAAGCAGCTTGAAATACAGGTTTCACCCTTAGAAATAAACAAGAAGCCCAACATTTTTGAAAATACTACAATTTATAAGTATTCATGTTGGCAAAACGTTAATGTAAAATCAGAAATGCTTTTATATATATATGAATTAACAAGCAAATTTAAGAGTGGTCTACACAAAAGCTGCAATAAACTAAAGCTCGGGTCCTGTACTCATCTCTGAAATGCTCCTTACATTTCAAATGTGAATGCAGACAGATGCTGGCTACCTTTTTAAAAAATTTATTTGTAATTTTGTAATGACAAATACTCGTCATTTTATTTAATAATATGCATACATTTTATTAAAGCCATGTGAATTGGTGAGTTTTGTCTACAGAACTTTAAGCAGACATTTAAAATATTGTCTAATCAACATGTGGCACCTCAGTATAAAGATCTTTGGTGAATGTGACAGGAAATTTTGCAAAGTTACTGATTTTTAATTTTAATTTTAGTAGCATCGAGGGGCCCTGTAAAAGATTGAAGCCGTCTGAACTACATTCTTAGTATATATATGCCATAAAACAGTATACAAAGCTTACAGTTTAAATATTTAGGGCAATATTTTAGGGAAATTGAAAATGTTGAGGTGAGATGACATAAACCTTGAAGAACTTTTCACTTCTGAGACTCATGTCAATAATTCATCTCTGGCCATTTTCATTTCTCTTTAATAAAAGATTTGTGTTGTACTCTGTGAACATGATGTGTTGTGACTTCATGTTGTATGGTTATTGCTACTCCTTAAGCCTTCACAACACACAGAACTGTAAAATATACAGAAAATAGAGTTGTTACACTGAATGGATAGTCCTCTAATAAGGAAACAAATGAAAGACTTAGAAAATCAGCAAAAATACTCCTCTGTGATTATATGTAAATGGGAGTACTTTTGTTCTCTCTGAATGTATCTTGTTTGAAGCAGCTACCTTGTGGTACTGGACAATTCTCCCTCTGCATTTTAATGCAAATGTAATGAGCTATACATTATTAGTAATCTACCATGGCTGTAACCTTATCCTGCATGAAGTAGCAATCCAAAGTTCTATTTCTGATGACAGAAATGATGCAAAACATATCAAAGGCTGCCCTCAAATTTTTCTGGAAGATGGGGGAAGACATAGATCAAGTGGCTGAAGCCTGTTTAAATAAAAAGCAAAGGGTTGGTGTTGTGCCTTTCTCTCTATAAATGCATTTCAAAACACTCTCCCCAAGCCTCTTAGTTGTCCCTGCAAGGACATTAGGAACAAGGCAGGTGAGCAGGAGGAGAGGATGACCCAGCTGCCTAATCACTGGGCTCCAGAGCCACCTCTGGCAGACAAATGACAAACACCTGTGACCTGTCCACAAGTGCCTCAGATGAGTGGGAGCAGGCTGGCAGGTGTGGCATGCTTGGCAATCTTCACCCATCCTTGAGAAGGGCTTTGAAGAAGCACACGGCAGGGGGGAACTGCCATCAGCTCAGCTGCTAAATGCAGCCAGGGCAGGGAGGGTGACTTCGTTGACAGGTGATCGTCACCAAATGAAAACATTAACACAAACACTGGATGCATCACTGGAAATGTCCCACTACATATAAAGCAGGCTCTTAGAGGGATATGAGCCTCACTAGCAGGACTTTGTGGTTAAGAAACAAATATCACCCTAGACTTCAGCCTACTGGAAGAACAAGAATTGTGCAGGCCATCAGGTGTCAACTGGACCTGGTGTGTGAGGCAGCACATTGCTGTGCCATGGGGAGACGTGGAAAGAGATGCTTCCAGCTCACAGAAGCTTGGCTTGTTGACAGAGGATATGGTTCCCTTTCACAGCTATCAGGGAGTTATGTCTATGATAGATCTGCTGGCAGGGTACCACAGGGCTTCTGCTTTGAGTCCCACATGTGCTCAGCAGGGCCAACCACTGGATAGTGAACTCTGCTACTTGGCGAAGTCAGCATTCATATCTGACTGCCAGGGTCAGGCATGAGAGAAAATTAGCTAATTTTCTGGGTTTCTAGCAAGCAAGGAATACTTGGAAAAAGAGCAGTGTGAGGTTAATTTGACATCTGGTTTCAAAAAGGTGCAAGTTTAAATACTAATAATGTGGAACAGGAAATCTGACACAAAGATCCAGCAAACCAGCAATGTTTAAGTAAAGGAAATTAAATGCAGCCATTACATGCAGTGAGACAGCTTTGAATAGGCTGAAAACACAGATAAATGGTATTCAAAGAAACACCCCAGAAGGTGTTGAGTTTGGAAAAGGCAATGACAAGGTTTGAATGGAGTACAACCAAATGCAGATGGTATAATTGTAATCTCAACTCAACTAATGATCTGAATAATCTAATACTAGTCCTTGTAGTGGCACCGGGTCTTTTGTTCACAATAGCACATTTAAATAGGGAAGTGGAGGGAAAAGAGATTTGTCTGAACTATTTGCATAATGAGAAGAATGTGGTTATAGATTGCATTCATTCTACAGAGGAAAGGATCTAAGCATCCCCCCAGATCTGGTTTTCTTGCAATGGTGGGACAAACAAACATGCTGAGTAAAAAATTTATATCTTAGATCATAGTGCTGCAGTAGGGATGCAATTCACAGCCCATTACTCCTACAATTAATACCAAGCACAGGAGGGGAAAGACACCCTGTTCTATGCCTCTTTGTCCCCCAGGAGCAGCATTGCTGCCATCACCCCTCAAATAGCAGGTTTGTTTCTTGGCTCCTCCCTCCATCGACTTCAGTGTGACAAGCCTGGTGAAGGTACAAAAGCACATCCTTCTGGGACATGAAAAGTTCCATCTGGCAGTAGGAATGAGAAGCAAAGGAATAGGAAGCTATAAAAGTTTTAAAGGAATTTCAAACTCCTCAGGGAAATGTTTCTACTCCTTATTTAGCAATTAATACCTCTTTTAAAATGCAGCCTCACCACCTTTCCCATTAGGAAGGCACTTGCTTTATTCCAGTTGCATCTTTCCTGAGTCTGAGCAGACTTTCTGAGGTAACTCCACAAAGAGGTCAACTCAATAAAAATACCCACTGCTGAAGGATCTGGCTACTGGCAGGTCACTTAAGCTCTTGCACTGCTCTGGAGTCAAATCCATCCTACTGAAGTCAATAGCAATTTTGCTATTTGACTTTAAAAGATCAGGATTTCATTCCAGATGATCAGTACTCCTACTAGTAATAGTCAGTATAGCATTGGAACATCAAATAATGAGATTTATTTTTACCAAATTCTCAAAATTTAAATCTTTATAGTGGATTTCCTACTTGCCCAAAAGTTAGAGCACAAGCCTGTACATAAGAACTGTCCCATCTGCTCTAATTGTATGAAATACTTCCCAGATTT
Source organism: Pithys albifrons albifrons (assembly GCF_047495875.1). Taxonomy (NCBI): domain Eukaryota; kingdom Metazoa; phylum Chordata; class Aves; order Passeriformes; family Thamnophilidae; genus Pithys; species Pithys albifrons. The sequence continues at coordinate 11,831,192 of NC_092464.1, forward strand.
AAGTGCTGGTGATATGAGAGGTACAATCAGGAAAACCTAAACTGATCATGACAGCTTCTGCCCAGATTCTGTCCAGCATTCACTGTAATTTTTAAACTTCCATGCTCCAAGACAATTACACTTGTGCAGAGCTATAAATGGTATATCCTCAGCTAGAAGCAGAGAATCTGAAAATCCAGGAGGCAGAAACTGCAACAAGTAATATAACAAGAACTATCACTTGTTACTGCAGGGTTCCCACGCTGCAAGGATAAATTATCAAACTCCTAGTATAAACCAAGTGTATCTCAAGTATAATTTTTAAATGCAGGGAGAGTTTCCCCAGGGCTTTTTTCTGGCTGCAGAGGCACTGGCAAATATGCCAAGTATTCTGCCACTGATTTAGTGGGCTGGAAGCTGCACTCCATCATTGTACCTCACCTGCCATTACCATCAGGTTTTTGCTATCCCTTGGCATCGTGCTTACAGCGGAAAATTATTCACTTGCTAGTCTGGTACATAAAACCCACACTATTTTTAGCCAGCTGCATCTATCACAGCAAGTTTACATCAAGACTTCAGGGATGAAGGAAAGAAAAGAGGAAAAAGAAACCTCATTTCCTTTCTCACACTCCTCTACCCACCCGCTCCCATGCAGTGCCACAGGTTGGCACAAGCAGTGATACAGAAAGGTGCAGGATGCTCCTTGTGCTGTCACTCCAACTTTGTCTTTTCCTGGAGAGCACCGTGCTGAATGGACAGATGATGATCACAGAGGTATGAATGTAATTTTTCTTGTCTTCGGTGTCTTGACTCAATGGGGTTTTGCAGACACAGTCACGGCCTCTATTTTTCACAATGACTCAGAAGCATTTTAAATTATTTTCCTCATGAAAGTGAGCCTTTTGTTGGCAGGTGGAAATCTCTGCCATAGACATTTTACATTTTTAGAGTCTAACTTTCTGACAGGAAGAAATCTAATTTGCCATGTGATGAAAAGTGCATTCAAGGCCTTTTCTAACAGCACAGTGCAAATACCACCTCAAGCTATGCCCTGCAAAAAGCTGCCTGGCTTATTTCTTGCACCCTTCACCAATTCCACACTGACTGCCCCCCACTCCACTCCCCCTTCCCCAGCTCAATGATTTACAAGTCCAGGAAGTTTGCTGAGAACATAAAGACTGTCCTCACACAGTTGCAGTCAATATTGAAATATCTGATCTAATGCATTCAAGTTTCCCTCTTAGTTTGAGGAAGACTAACAGATCTTTAGAACCAAAAGAGCCATTAGACCATCAACCTACTGGACAAACCATGCAAAAGAACCTTTCAGATTATGTTATTTCTTTTAAAAACAGCAGACAAAACTTGCAATTTTCCCTTCAGCCAATCACAGTTCATGAAAAATTGAAGCAGCACACCTGAAAATTCAAATCCTTTATACAGAAAGCAGACCATAGACAATAATATTGAAAGTTCCTCTCTGCTGTATTAAAGTCTGCTGATGAAATAAATGAACCGTGTGGACAGTTTTGTTCAACTTCGGCTGGAGACTTTCTAGACCACAACACAGCCAGCACAAGTAGAATCATAGATCATGGAATCGTTAGCACGTTAATATCCTATGGCAAAATGCCAGTGGTGTCTATTTCCCCATCAATACTCTCTATGGGCAGTTGCTTAGAAGCAGATGGCAGATAGAATGGAAAATTCAACATAAAAAAACCCCCAACAACCCAAAATGTTATTTTCTGTGTTTGGTTGAGGAATCTGAATAGAGGAATCTTTCTTTTGTTCAGAAATCCTCACTCTGTTTCACCCATGTCAGTAATGATGCTTCTGCCAACAAAACACCTTCTGTTGGACCTTCTGGTGATCCTGGTGGATTCTGGCTTGCTCTGATGCTACAGGACATGTAACTATTGCACAACGAGTCCTGGACTGCAAAGGAGTCCAACCACGGAGGCATGTCAAATACATATTGACAGTGTTTAGATCCTAAAAATCTGTATTACATTCAGGGTTAGGTTCAGCCCTGTCTCTTGGGTAGTGAAAGGAAGAGGGATATGCCATGAATGACACCTGGGGCTACAGCAGACTGTATTCAGATGGTAAGAGTCATTTATTCGGTCTCTGTGTATATGTACTCTGTAGTTTAATTTGGATAGTTCAAATCATTCCTGACACTAAGAATATTTCTAAATACAATACAATGATGCCCTTGGGTTTGACAGCTCTTTTTGGAGCTGATAGCTTCTTAGAAGTTAAAATGTGTGCTAAGTATAATAGCTACATACTACATGTACAGAAGGGAGTTTGCAATTCAATAAGCCAAACCAAATACTCTCTTCCTGATAAAAACATAGAATCATATATTGAAAATACAGTAAAAATTGAGTTTTCAAATAACTTCTCCGTATTGCTAATTTTGCAAATAATACTGCTGTGAATATTTATGTTGCTTTATGTTACTGCACTATAGTGTTAAGTAATGCAGAATACATCCACGTTTAATTTTCAAATTACATAATTAATTATTATTTCTGTTGGGAAAATATTTGTGTGCTCTGCAAAAATAACAAATCAGAACTATCACTATTGCAAATACGTTGTAGGTGGAATATTGACATTTTTCTTTATCATTATTGTTTTTTAAAAGGGGTGAAAATTTATTTCAGAGACCTGACATTACATTTAGTAAAATGTATTATAACTGACTACTACCGGATGGGAAAGTGTAGACGTAAATCACAACTCAGCCTTATCTTTCTAGTAGCTACATCAAATCTGTTAACAATTGAGAAGCCATTAAAATGCTAATGAGTGGGAAGGATGATCTATGTTTCACACTCCAACTTCTATTTTTACAAAGGCAAAACATATATGAAAATCCCAACAGTTCTCTCCTGATGAAAGAAATATGAAGATTAGCTTCTGAAATTATGACATTGCTGTTAGACTTGTCTGTAAGATAAATCATTACATTACTGCCAGCATGATTACAAAAAAGCTTTAGGGCCCAAACTATACCAGAAAAAGTCTTAACCAATTCCCTTTAATTTGCTTTCAAATACCAAAAAACATTAAAGAGCAGTGAATTTGACTGCCAAAGCTGTTTCAAACATTAAGATCCAAACTTCAGAAAGATGCCATTCACTTGACCTTCTGGCAAGCAAACCTCTTTGTAAGGCTCCTAAGTGAAAACCTCTCAACATAAGCTCTGTAAAATTCAGTATTTCTGAAAATGTTTTCACATGCAGAAGATCTGGATTGCCACAAATGCTGAAGCTCACATGCCTTTCTAGAAGGTGTCTTGAGAGTTAAATATGAACATAGTCATTTAATGTTAACTGAATTCCTTTAAAAGAGTTATATGTATTAGGGCTTTCCCTACCCTCATACAGAAATTTTATGTTATGTTTTTGGGGTTTTTTTGACTCTAGTACTCAGGCAATAATAAACTCTGCCTCAGGCTTTGGTGAAAGTGCTACAGTTTTAGCTGTGCTCAGGTGCGACTGTGTGTGTGTGTGTGTATCTGGCACTAAATTTGGGAACTTGCTGGTCCCTGAGTAGCAACACATGCATCATACTAATGTAATCCTGCCATCTCCTGTATCCCCTTAATCAGCAAGCAGCTGTGTTTCACTTGCTTCCAGAAATATCACCATCTTGAATACCTCAAACAACATGGAAACCCATACACATTTATGGAGGTTAAAATGAAGAGGGTGAGTGGAACACATTACAACCAGCTCTCTGTGCTGTTCTTTGTATTGTTGCCCAATGTTATTTATTGTATCACCATCTTTCCTTTGAAGCATAATTAAAAGAGATAAATAACTATACAGTCTCCCACAAAGATAAATTGATAGCTTTAGTCTTCTCCTGTTGGATTGCCTTTTTCTAACATATAAGAGTGAACAAACCTGTGATACCTTTCTTCTCATTCTTCACAGGAAAAATACCCTTTTAATCTACTTTGGGGTTCCCTGAAGTAATCCAGCACTTTGCTCTGAGTCACAGTAATCTATTTTCCTGCTGCCATTTTTGCCCTTCACTGCATGGTTTAGGCAGCTACTTTATTTGCCACTCGATGAGCAGCCAGGCAGTTCTGTGTCTTGGGTATCTGTCCTGCTTGCCTCTTCTTTCACTCAGGGGTGCAGCTCCCATAGAAAACTTCTCATTGGAAAGGCACTCTTGCGTCATCCAAGCTGGAAGGGATGTGGCTGTTGTGGTTCATGGAGCTCTGTGCTATAGCTTCAGGCTGCTCTCATCTTCATGGCCTCATTTCTATGTGTCGTCTTTACCAGTGTAAAAATGATGGCAGATCAGTTCTGTTCCAAGTTTTGCAAACTACACGAGAAACTTGCGCTTTTTCAGTAGCAAGAAGGCTGAGCAATTTTAGTAGCATTTGTTATGAAGTATTTGTATCATAGAAGGAGCAATACAAATCCAAATCCAGACACTTCAGACATAAACCACACCAGATTTAGCTGGAATACAAGGAATAAGAACAAAACTGTCACCTGTTCCACATGGTGTTGACAAGTGAGACAGGTGAGTAAGGAGAAATCTGATCAGTAGGAGTCAAAAACACCAGTTAATACCAGTCAAGCGCATATAAACCCAGAAAAACATTTCCACTTTACCTACTGTCTCCTCCACTTTTGCAAACACAGCAGAATTCACAATGCAACAGGACACAACAATGCTCTTTCAAAAGAGATTTGGCTGAAGGCAGCAGACGATCACAAAGGTCTTACATTGCAAAACATTTCTGTTACTATGCTTTTAGCTCACTCAATATACATGTTCAGAATTATGTCTGGAAGAGACAACCTGGATTAGTGACTTTGTTTTAAGAATAGATAATCTCTTGGTAAATATTTGCATTGCCTGAGTTAGCTTTGCCGGCAAAATTGTCTTGACAGTTTATCTGGCTGAGCACAAAACTGACTTGCTGATTCTTTCAGGATGTTGCTAAAAATGATACAAACTAATGATGCTTGTACTTGCATATGAAATAAAATTAATTAAAGGGGCAACTAGACTGGCAGAATTTTAGTGAACTGCATTAATGCTAGGTTTGAAACTACAGACAAACTCTTCAAACTCACTTGTGTGAATTTTAAAACATATGTCTATGCATTGTAAGAACTATACATAAAAATTAGCTTCTATAAACTATGAATGCATTCTGCGCATCTGAAATGGCATGCATACCCAGAAGAGGTGAGAAGCACAGCAAAATAGAGTTTCACAGAATCATAGAATGGTTTGGGCTGGGGACCTTCAAAGACTATCTAGTCCAACCTCCTGCCATGGGCAGGGACACCTTTTACTGGATCAGGTTGCTCAAGCTCAATTCATGGTATCCAAACACAGGATTTTGCCTCTGGAATGTCTGGCCTATGAAAAAATCATACCATTAAAAAAATGAGTATTAAGTTGCCCTGAGAAAACAATGGAGTATATCACCAGACACAGAAAAATTATTTAAAGATACTAGTATTTAGATTAGTATTTAGATTAAGAGATCACAGTGGACTGTTTGCCCATGAGATTAATTTGAACAATCACTTCAGCTGCTTTCAGTTCTTAAGTATTAGTTCCTTTCAATCTCTGTAGTGTCTCAATATTTTGCTTCTTAAGATACAAACAGATACCCAATGTACTACAGAGGTGCACTCCTTACCTGGGGTTCGTATCATGGATGTCATAAGCCTCGTACATTCCACTGACTGTCATTCCCTGCCGTTGTTTCATGTGGACAGCAGTGATACAGTCAGGAGCAGTCTGAGGAGTATCAAGAAGGATTACAGATGCTAGGGAGTGATGGTAAGGGACTCTGGAGCCCAGGTAAGTTTTTCATTAAGCCTCTTGGTTGAAGGAAAGAAGCTGGAAAGGGCCAGTTGAACCTGGTGATTCAACAAATGGTTATGTGACTGGTGCCACAGCCAAGGCTTTGGCTACTTAGACCATGGGACTTGGTTTGGGAAACCTGGTTTGCTGGGGGCTCATGGGGTTCATCTTTCAGAGCATCATTAAAGCATCTTAGGTCCCAGGCTTGCCAAGATGGTAAATAGGGCTCTAATTTAAAGTTACTGGGGGAGGGGAACCTTAGTCTATCCCAACCCTGGCAGTTTGATGCCAGTGTCAGCCACAGATACCTAGAACCTGGAGAGGGAACACAGGTCAGCAGGAGAGCACCTGAAGAGCCCCACTCCAGTCAGTAGACCAGCTTCACTGCAGGCCCAACATAAAATGTCTCTATGCAAATGCACATAGCATGGGGAAATAAGCAAATGGAGTTAATGACATGCACACGCCTGCAGAGCTGTGATCTTACCGGCATCATGGAGATGTAACCGAATGGCTCCCATGACTGGAGTTCAAATGGAAGGATACAGGCTTTTTAGGCAGGACAAGCAGGGGAGATGAGAAAGGGGTACCACTCTCCATGTTAATGATTCTCTGGAGAGCATGGAGCTCCACGTGGGCATGGATGAGGAGCTGATCAAGAGCTTATAGGTAAGGATTAGAGAGGACAGGGACAGGTGACATTGTAGTGGGGCTCTGCTACAGCAACTCAACGAGGAAGACACAGCCTCTATAAACAGACAGGAGCAGCCTCATGTTCACAAGTCCAGTATCTGCTGGAGGGACAACACAGCAGAGCATAAGCAATTCAGGAGGGTCCTGGCATGCCATGGTGACAATTTCCTTCCCCAAGTGATAGAGAAGCCAACAAGAAGTGCTATGCTGGACCTTGTTCTCACCATTAAGGAGGGGTTGGTGGGGAGTGTGAAGTTCAAGGGCAGCATGGGCTGCAGTGGCCATGACATGGTGAAGTTCAAGATCCTCAGGGTAGTGACGAAGGCACACAACCAGCTTGCTACCCTGCACTTCAGGAGAGTAGACTTGGCGCTCGTCAGGAAACTGTGTGGTAGAATCCCAGTGGATAAAGCCCTCGAGGGAAGAGCAGCCCAAGAAAGCTGGTTAATATTCAAGTATCACCTCCTTCAGACTCGGAAGTGATGCACCCCAACGAAGAGGAAATCAGGCAAAAAGACCATGATACCACCATGGAGCAACAAGTAGCTCCTGGACAAAATTCAATACAAAAAGAAAGCCTACAGGGAGTGGAAGCAAGGACACATAGCCCGGGAGGAGTACAGAGAAATTGTCCAAGCAGCCAGGGATCAGGTCAGAAAAGCTAAAGCCCTGAGACAATTAATCTTTCCAGGGATATGAAAGGCAACAACACATCCTTCTACAGGTACAATGGTTACAAAAGAAGACTAGGGAAAATGTGCGTCCTCGGAAGGAAACAGGAGACCTGCTTACCCAGGACATGAAGAATGAGGTTTTTGACTTTGACATGAAGAATGAGGTTTTTGACTTTTTTGCCTCAGTCTTCACTAGCAAATGCTTTGGTCACACCACCCAAGTCACAGAAGGCAAAAACAGGGATTGGGAGAATAAAGAACTGCCGGCAAGTGGGTTGAAATAAGATGGTCCTTAAGGTCCCTTCTAATCCAAACCATTCTATGATTCATTTATATGAAAACTGTTATGTTTGCATTGAGTGAGCCTTTTGCTTCTTTTGCTTTAGTCAGCACTGACATTATGAGCCTGTAAAAAAAGAGCTGATAAAATATTTGACATATTAAGTGCTTTTGGGGCTTTAGAATAGGCAGTGGATTATATTAGAATGAGTAAGTGCCACATAAACATGAGTGGATGGGCAAATGCGAGATACCATTTTTGTTGGTATTCTGTCTCATGCTTTCTCAAATATACCTTAAAGAGGCAGTGCTGGTTTTAACATAACACTAATACCAACAGTAACACCAGACTGAGAAGAAAATATTGATTTCAGCTTTTAAGGCAGTTACTGTTACAATTTTGAAGCTTTTTTCCCTTAACTGAATTAACCCATAGTTTTATCAACTTACTCAGCTTACAGAACGGCTAGTTGTATGAAGTCTCTGCAGTGCTTTCTTTATTTGCAGCTCCATAACTTTGATAGCATTTTATAGAACTATGATTTCTTAAAAATAGCAAGTTCCTCCTTTCCAAAAGGAAAATTCCTTTGTTCCACAACATAGCAGGAGTAAAATTTGTATTTCAAATATTGTTCCTGAACAGAAACTAATAGAAAACACTCTCACCATATTGTTTTGTTAGAATGGCGTAGAAGAGAGGATGTTGAGAAAGAGAGAGGAAAAATCTGTTCCCTATATTTGGATTGGCTGAAAATGGCAAGATTGACTTGACTTTCAGGGACTCTGCCCGAATTTCTCTGTTGAGGTTATCTGAAGGATACTGTGCAATAGTCTCATTTCCTCTCGGTGTGCCAAGGTGAACCTCACAAATGCCTCCAATAGCTCTCAGCTATTCTCATGTGAGACAGATTGCTGAGCTTCTGTTTGGCTTTAGAGATGTTCGCGTGCCAGTCACTGGGCCACAGGATGACAAATTACCTCTCTGCCAATATGAGAGCTGGGATGGTTCTCTCCACAGCCTCCACCAGATGGGCCTAATTAAACTATTAGCCAATGACTGAGGTCTGATGGCTCCATTAGGAATCCTCCTGTGCTTAAATAAACAGCTCAAAATAAATAGTTTTCTCAATTACAGTTTTTTCATGTCCTTTTCTAGCATATTCATTAGCAGTGTCTCCTTTGTCTCCTTTTTTCTAATGGGACGGTGCCTTCTTGACACTATGCAAGATTTTCAAAAGGCTATAATGGCATTAACCAGCTTGCTTTGAGGAGTTAAACTCCCTCCCACACCTCTCCCAAAGTATCCATTTTACTGGACTTTATGACAATTATTTTTTTTCCCTTACAACACACAGCTTTACCCTGCCTCTAAGTTTTACTGCCCTGATGTCCTGAAGCTTGTCAGTACCATGTGCACCAACCCTGAAGCCTACACTGCAACTAGCTCTCCTTAGGGATCCCACAACCCATGCTGGAAAGGAGGGATAACCTCCTCTTTTTGCATAATTACTACCTAGAATTAAGTTCTCCCACCTTAATAACTATCCTCTGGGTCCACCTTTAGCCCTTCCACCTCTACAGTTTTTCCTGAAATTAATTTTTTCCTCTTGATTCAGTTGTGACCTGATGTATCTTATCTAAAAATCTGTTCATGGACCCCAAATATCCCAGCTTTTTGATGAGGAAAATCCAGTTGGAAATCAATGTTTTAAACCACTTCTTCCCCTTTCTTCCCCCCTTTCAAAAATCTCCTTGTGAAAGGTCCTGCCTACTCATTTTTTTGAGTTCTTCTTGCTTCTTAGATTCCCGAGGACATCTCCATATCCCAGAAGTTTCTTTCTTTCCTGCATCATCAGTGCAACAAGATGAGCTCTGCAGTGAATGCTAGTCGTGATTCAAAACTTTTTTTTGACTCATTCTCAGAGGAGAATTGCTGCCTTGGGGGTGGGTGTTGGTCCCACTGAAAAAAAAGAATTTGGTACTTTACCCATTAATAGCACTCTCTGGCAGCAGTATTTGACTCACTGTTTGAAACGAGCAACCAGGATTTTACATAAAACAAGTATTAGATTCCTCAATAAACCTCATGTCAAACATCATATTATTCATGTAACTAATTAGGACTGTTTGAGGTCAAAAATAGCAAGATGCTAGCACCACAGCTTCACATATTTAATTATAACTCATTTGGTATTGATTCCCCATTTGCTCTGTTAGAGCCATTTAAGACACTCTTTGCCTAATTGATCCAGAAAGAAACTAGCATTTCAATTTTACAAGTTTTAAAACATATTGGGTTGTGAACCCCAAACTGTGTATATTTAGCCACTGACAAGAAATGAGAAATTAAATTGTTAACTGTGTGAAAAAGCAGGATATTTCAGAGGCAGAACCTATGATAACCTGTACCAGTAAAGGACCTGTTCCTTGGCGACTTCACGCAAGACTAACAGGTACTAAAATTCTTCAATATTCAAATGAAATTATTTCAATGCCATGTCACTATCAACTTCTGAGATTTTTACTGAGATTACCCTTTAAATAAGCCATTTTTTAATGTTACTATTGAACTGGAGTGAAATTGAATAAGTACCTCACCTTGTGCACTCTCTTGCAGCTTTTAGGAAAGCAGGGTTGTTCAGAAAGCGACTAAAATTACAGATATGCAGAGATAGAGGTATCACTACAATGAAAGGTTTCAATAATTTTGTGTCTAGATCTTCTTTTGAGCTCCTGTGGGGTCTGCAGGGTGGGAGTATTTTGGAGAGTGGCACTTTCTGCACATTCTGCTTCTTCCTGGTACTTTACCACCAGTCAAGTTAGGGATGTGTCTTGCCTCCATTACAAGTGAGTATCTCAGAGAAGAAAGGCACGGGAAGGGGTGTGTTTGGATGACTGAAGAGGATTAAAGAAGGAAGATTTTAAGAACCTGTGAAAGAAGATGCATTTTTTTCTCTTTCTTTTTATTGTTATCTTGTTCTAAAGGGCTAATGGCGCTTCCATCAGATAAGCCATTAAGTGGAGAGAATGAGGGCCCAATTCAGAAACAGAATACAAAGGAAGCAAGTATCTGATGAAAGTACATGACTTGATGCACAAAGCCCCTGTGAAATAAAACTAAGAAAACATCCATAGTAGAGAAGGAAATACCCATGTCTTTAGGACAGAGAGTTTTCTTAGTCAAAATAAGGTCCATTTCCATGTAAAAGTTAGCCTTGTTTCCTTTACAAAGTGTGTGTAATTACTTATCTTAGTTCACAGAAACAACCTAAGAACACATCCTTTCAACCTAAGTCAAGCAGAAACGTGTTTTCTCAGGCTGCCTCACCAATCTATCTTTACCCTGGTGCTGGCAGGCAAATTCTTAGCAGCTATCTCTTTCCATACCTAAGCTCCTCTCTCTTGCTGAGCTCTCTAACCCCCTTATTGCCTTGTGTCCACCCAGCCTTCGCTATGTCAGGAGTGGCAGTAACATTCAGTGGATAATGCACACAGAGGAAATTCAATTGGAAAGAAGGCCATTTTGTATGATCTGAGAGGATGTCACATTAATGGAAAGAGCCAGGAAAATCCCAACTGCTGCAGTAGGACCACTGTAACACTTCTATTCATGACACCCTAGTTTGTATTGAGATATGCAGAATTCTGCTGGAAAAGTTGCACAGATTTCATTCATGACCACACAGACATTAGAATGGCTTATTTTCTTTTTCCTTTGTTCAACTCAAAGAGCTAAAGTTATGTTAAGGGCTGATACTGTGTTGATTGTAGTTGGGCGATTGTTGGTTTTCTTTTGGCTTAGTCCTTAAAGAAAAAAAACCCTTAAAGCTGAGCATTAGTAAAAGAGCCCAGACCATGTCTGCCTGTGTTTGGTACATCACGTATAACTGCATTTTTGAGCTAACATGAGCACATTGTTGAAACTTCAAGTATTGGAATTGTCACATTGTAAAATTTCATTGAAGTCCCACTTCTCTGTCTGGAGTGCCATAATGTTACCCAAAGCGGGGGGAAAAGGTTCTTCTGAGATTGATTTTTCAGACACCGTAGCTTTGTTCAATTGAATTCACTCAAGTAGTGGTTAACATAAACACTGTGGAGAGTATGACATGTCAAATTAGCAGCTTTGCAAATCTCCTGCTAATTGTCAGCCTAATTAAAAAATTGCTAATTATAATGTTTATAACTTCAAATAACTGCTCAGCTATAAAGCATTGGCTGTCAGGTGTAAACAGGGGGACTGAAGGAAAAAAAATCAATCGACATCTGTTAATTTATCAGAGGCAGTACACTAAATTGAAAAATGGATTGCCTAATGCACTGTAAATCTGCATTACGATAAAAGACCAATTCATTTCAACACCTGTTTAATAAATGATAATGGCCATCTTTAGAGGCTAGCCCTAGGGTTTCTTCTGCCAATCAGACTTAGAATCCTGCCTTTACTAGCATCAGATAAGAAATTGAACCATGTTAAGATGTATATAGTATCTCCTCCCTTCTTTATGGTGATTAATATGAATAGGTCTTACAGAGAATTTCTGCTAAAAAATCTCCTGGATTTTCTCATGTCATAAAGAGTAAATATGTCTCATCCTTCTAAGGTTCCTCTATTTAGACAGACTTAAATGCACTGATCAACTAGAAAAAAAATCAAGTGTCAGGTCCAATCCTTCCCATCTACTGACTTTCTTCCTTTAAAGACCTGAAAGACAGTACTTTCACATTTTTTCCTTAAATATTTACTTTGATAAGTTACACGATGAACTTCTGTAACTTACAGGATAGTAAAAATTATTAACAAACATCTGTGTGTGCAAATTGCTGTCTTCCTAAACACCATTTAGTTGAAAGGGCTGGAAAGTTTTAGACAGTAGCTGCTCAATTCCTTGAAGTCAGATGCCATTAAAGGTTGTACTTTTACATTTGTGTATTTTACAGGGAATTGTAGACTACTTCTAATGGCTAACAACAACCCAGATTTTTGGGACAAGCAGGTAGCTGGTTGTCATTTCCTCTGTGAAAACCTGGATTGCTCTCGACAAAGTTTGAATAGAGAAGACCTGTATCTCAGGAGAGGACCCAGCTTTTCTAGAGTCTGAGAAATACATCTTCTGAGAATCCTGCTGCTCTTTGCTAATGCCCAATGGTAGCAATAAAAATTGCTGCCTCTTGCCTAAGCAACATCATAATCTTTCCTGTTCATTTCCACAGACACTCTTTGAATCCATGTGCCTTTCCTGAATTCAGCAACACCCTTTAAAAACATGTCCTTGGCAGTGTGGCAGCAGTTGCCATCTCTCCCCCAGATGTGTGTCATGACATTGTGCTAATGGTTCTCATTTCTGGTAACATTTCCAGCATGCAACACTGCTTCCCTTGCTCATTTCAGCCTATTTGGTGGGATCAGGGAACTTCAGTATTGTACAATAAAACTCACCAGTAGGTTTCTTATGTGTTTCTGAGACTGAAAAGCTCTCATAGCATATTATCAAGTTATAGTGATGAAAGGATCAAGTATAGCTGAAGATGAAATTTGATCATTGAAATCATGTTTTGCTTTCTCAAATTCTTATGGACCCTTCCACTCCAAGATTAAAATATGTTTTCATTTCTCATTAAGTTTTATAATGCATCGTTTATAATTTTATATTATGGCTTCATCTAAGAGCTTCAGACAGTGTTAGGGCCAGTACAAAGACAAAAACATGCTAGTCCTTGATCCATGTAGGTAATAGTGAAAATCAGGGCAGACTCAGGGAGAGAGGGTCAAAAGGGAAAAAAATTATTCATAACCAAACTCTGCATCCAAGTCAGAAATGCATGTAAAACAGATCCTGACTTAAATTTCTATACATCAGATTACACTGTTCATTTCAAAACTCAGCATATTTTCAGAAATATTATATGATGGCAATTAGGTTCTGGTAATTAGGCTTTTCCTGTGGTTTCCACAAAAAGTGACTCCTGCTCATAAAATAAAATGCAGAATCAAGGACTTTACAGTACAGAGGAAGGGAGAGGTGGTATGTGAGAATCAGGATGACCACAGAAAATTGCTTGAATCACAGTCTGGGCAAAGGTATACAGGCATTGTGTTAAATATGCTGTATCTGTAACCCTGTAGCAACTACGAAACAGCACAGCCTGTATTCCATGTTTTTGGTGGTTAGAGTTCAGCTATAATTTATACCTCAGTTTCTTCATGTCAAAGTGCAAGATTTGGTTATTCGTGGGATCAACATTAGTAATTTCTAACAGTGTGTAAGCAATACATGTACACATATAATAACTCCACCCAATCTGGAATAAACAAAACCATATTTTTACATCATGTCTTAAATTTCCATTTTCAACTATGAACCTATTCATGTACTGACAGAAACTTCCTTTATTAACTTGAAGGGTTGCAACCATTTTAAGTCATTTTTTTTACTTCGATTTCAAAATCCGTAGGGAAATTTGTTTAGAAGACTTTGCTTTTTACAAAAGATGGCTTTGATAATAATAGATGAATTTTTGCAGCCCCACATGCCTCTAAAACTGTTTTCTTAACCCCAATGTCCACTTTTTGGCTTGAGTAGAGTTAATTTTCTTCACAGTGCACAGTACAGGGGTTTGCTTTGGATTTGTGCTGAACACAGGGTTTATAATACAGAGATGTTTTCGAGATGTTTTTGTTATTGCTGAGCAGGGCTTACACAGAACCAAGGTCTTTTCTGCTCTTCATATGGTCACATTGGTGAGGAAGTTGGGGGTGCTTGGGAGGAGACACAGGAAGGATAGGTGACCCCAACTGACCAAAGGGGTGTTCCAGACCATATGGCATCATGCTCAGTATGTAAAGCTGGGGAGAAGCAGGAGGAAGGGGAGGTTTGGAGTGATGGTACTTGTCTTCCCGAGTCACTGTTATATGCGATGCTTTCCCCATTGCACCTGAGTGTTAGGTCTTTGGCACACCTAAGCACATACCTTTTAAGGCAAACCCATTAAAATTAATGTAACAGCATGTACATCCATCTGGTGTACATTAGTCAGCCAGAAGCAAGTCCTTTGATGGATTTAGTCTGCCTTGTACAACTTATGAATTCAAACAGTTAAAAATGTTGTGACCTTTATGCCCAATATTGGGCATAATTTTCTAGATGATAGAAATGCATGTTATCTATTTTCTGAATTTATTTTTGAAGCATAGGCCAGCAAGCAAACTTAAAAAGCATTTTTGTAAAATAATAATTTAATCCATTAAAAAGTGATAGAGAATTTAATTTGCTGTCACAGATGACATCGCTGTGATCTAAAATTCCACACTAAATAGCCCCCTGAAATTACATTAAATGCCACAAAAAATAGAAGACCAAGGTAATATCAAATTTATTTTCTGGCTTAAATAAACCAAACTCTGATGCCTGAAATGAAATCACTGAATGTGTCATGTAGCTACTTACTAAAAAGTTACATGGAAATGCGTCTTAAGTTTTACCCAGGCTGTCTGGAAATTGTAAGGTATAAACAGTACAATCAAATACATTAGGAAACATGTTAATTCTGTTGACAATAATAGTGACAAGAAAAGTAATTTTACATTTGGACAATGCAGACCAAGCAATTTTTGTACCTACAGTGATAAATAGCAAATTGGTTCCAGAGCTAAATTACAAAGAAAAAAAAATTACAAGAGTTGTAGGATATCTGACACCTGAATCATCCCTCAAATAATAAGAAATATTCGTTGCAGACATAATAGCCAAATAAGAAACCGGATGTTGGTCTCACTGTATGAATTATGCTGTGCTATGTTTTAATCATTTTTGCAGATGATAATCATGATTTTGGAAACTTTGGCTAATTTAGGAAAAAAATGAGTAATACTCTACAAATAAAGACTCAGAGAGGAAAGCAACTCAGTTTTCAGTGGGACATGAGAGGGTAACTCATCATGTTATTTTTATGTAATTTTAACTGGGAGGAATGAAGCTTGGAGAAATATAAAATACAATATACCCCAGTATTTTACTGTAAAAATTCAAAATGTAGTTTTATATGAAACAAGGAACAGAACTGACCAAGATAGACCACTACATAACATGAGGGAGCCAAAAAAAAAAGGTTATTAAGTATTAACACAGTGGAAGAAAAAGATCATGTTTAGATTTTCAACTAGTAAGATCAGTGTATCTTCTCTGACTGATCAGTATCTCTGATAATAAATAAAGCCCTTAAAAGTTGCATCTCCCAGTCTTCATCTCTTCTAGCTTTTTTATTTATTTATCTAAATAGTGTCACTATAAGTCTTACAGATGTAACAGGAGTTTCTCTGGCATTGTGCTGTACAATCAACTTTTTTCTTAATGTGACAAGGCCCTCTTGTAGAATCTTTTATTTATATATATTTTATATATATAAAAATATATTTACTATAACACTGTATGGATACTATAAGCATATGTGAGGATATATTCTACATATAAGAAGATATGTGTATACATAAATATAGTTACTTGTATCTTGATAATTTAGGCTGTTATTGAATAAAAAAGTCCAAATGTAAAAGGGCACATTTATTTTTACAACTTTTTTTTTTTTTATTTCTTAGTGTTACATGAGTGTTGAATACATCAGCTAGGGACACTATCCTGTTAGTCACCACTTTTTGGTAATTCATTTGCAACATCCAATTATCCACTATGTTAATGCCACACATCTGTGTGCAAACTCTGCCAATAAGATCACATTCACATTCAAAAAACACTCTAGGCTTGTACTATGGCAAAATAAATCTCCATCGTTTCATCCAGTATTTTCAGTCACTTGGCCTTTATACAGGAAAAAAAAAAAGAGTACAAACATCACAAAGTCAGCCTTATTCATTTGAAGCATGAAATAAAACCTTCCGCAACTACTTCTTGCCAATTTCCTGAATCCTCTATGTTGCAAAGCAGAATTAAACATATTGTATACATTCTTCACTTTCCTATTTGATGTTCTGTATGGAACCTGAAGGTTAGAACTTTACAACATAAATGTTACTAAGCTTTGTACATCATCATTTAGAGGTCAAAATACTGTTCAAGAATATACTGGAAAAAGCAGAAGTGAGGTGCATATGGGGAAAGATAAAATCTTTCTGCTGTTAGTCTGTTAACAAGAGAAAGAAGTGATTTCTTTACGAATGCTACAAAATAAAAAGATCAGGCATTACAGTAATTCTTACCTAACTGAATAGTCATACTTGATAAATTTCCTCTTTTTGCAATCAAGCGCATGCTTAACTTTAAGCAGGTACTTTGCACATCAGTTTCACTGAAATGAAAGTAGCAATGAACTTAAAGGGACTGGCAATATGCATGAAGTCAGACATTTGTATTTGATTGTATAGATTCAAGCAGTAAAATATTATCTTATGGGGATAAGAATCAAGTAATAGACTGAAATCGAAAACTAATAAAAAGGCTCCCAGTGAAGCAGTGAGGGTCAGTAAACATAAAGTTTATCAAATAAAATCAGAAAACATTAATAAAGAACACAGGAATGTAGCAAGCAGAATATAGATAAAGGAAGTTTCAGAGAAGTGCAGCTGAGGCATTTCTTGCCTAGGTATGCAAAAGGAGTTCAGCCTGTATGTCCTGTTCCGGATCACACTGTCACTGTTACACAGCCTGATAAATCTCACATTGTTCCACTGTACACATGTCGGAGTTTTCCCAGTGTTTCAGTGTTAGCATTTTTAGAATTAGGACAGGTAATAAATCTTGTTTTATCAACCCAAACCACTGTAAGCCACCAGGTAAGACAGTAATGAATCCAATCTCAAGTGACTTCAAGCGCTGAGAAGCCATGAATGCTGATACGCCTTACCAGATGTTTGCTTTTTGGAGCTCACAGCTTCCCTACAGTGAAGTAAACATAGACATTTGAGTACATAACAAGTAGCAAGGCTACCTGAGGTCTTCATTCCCTCCCCAAGGAGTTTTCTAGTTTGTGTCTTCTCACATATTCTTTCACTCAAATACAAAAGAGATGACATGCTGGAGCCCACAAGATTCTGTGTAGAACTGTGCTCAGTTCCATGACTAGTTTAGGACAGAAGTCAGAAGAAAAATATATCCAAGACACCTTTTTGTGTGTGTCTCTGCAGCAAATAAGAACATTATTGTTTTTCGTTGTTGGTTTGGGGTTTTTTTAAATTTTATTTGTTTGCTGAAGAAATTAGACAACCATGAATACAGTAAAATATGCAACCCAGTCTAGAAAGAAAAGTTTAGTACAATTTTAGGTTCAGGGAATGATCACAGATTGTAAGTCTTTTGGAGGGGTCAACCCACATTTTTACACAACATATTTATTTAATTACCTGTTGGTCTGACTCCTTTGCAGATCCCTGATGAGAAGTAAATGTTTACCAAAGCAGAATGTTCTCCTCCATGAAGCACATTGGAAGACATCTGCCGGACTTTTAGAGGAGCATTCAAAGTCTGATCTCGCACAAAGCACTTTCAAGAAGGACTGCAACACAAACACTCACAAAAATTCATTTCCATCTCCTGTGGAGTGCCATCTTAGTAACTGAAGATCGATTTTATCAGTGTTTACTGTATATACCCTGGTATCAGAGGAGTGTTGCCTTCTGACTGCTGAAATTAGGAAAGTAAAAGGGCAAAATTATTTGGCAAACCAGCATGGATCCCCTGCCACTATCACTCTCAAGGTAATGGAGTTGCTTTTTCTATCATATATACCCGCAGACATCAAACACCCCAAAGATATTTCTGTGAAGTCCTGAAGTCCACATATATTGTTTTGGCTTGAGAGCAGAACAAACACTGCAGTTTGGGAAATGCAGAAGAATAAAAATTAACAACTTGAGAAATAAGGACAAGCATCATATTTTTGCATCTATCAAGGAAAACTTGGACATGAGGAAAGTGATAATTCATAGACATAAACACATATCTCTCTTTTCAAGTAAAAAAGAAAATCTCATTGAGCTCAGCCTCTGTGCACCAGTCCCAAAAAACTGTGAATGGCAGTTGAGTACAGCTGAAGGGGTTTGATGTGCAGCGAGAACCAGGAAGTTTTGAATATTGTTATCTTTAAACCAGGTGTATCAGTGAAATGATAGTCCTTTTCACATTTAAATAAAGACATTCAGATGGCTCTGACTATCATAAGAAACAACAGAAGCTTCATCTCATGTCTTGCAACCTGCTGCCTCAAGTCCTACCAGGTTCATTGTTCTGAGTTAAGAGGTGAATAATCGTGTGGGCTATTGAGTAACAATGCAAAAAAGGAATCGTGCAAAGGAGGTTCCTGCTTAAATATAATTACAGAATTATTAAAATGCAAGTTCCAGATGGAAATTGCCATAACCGTTATTTTACTGAGGCTTTCTGAGTACACTCAGAGGAATCAGAGCATTGACATGACAGGCTGGAAGGCTTCTTATTATGCAAAAGGTCAAAGTTTCCCTTAGATTATGTCTACTCTGTGAGTCATTGACTTTTATAGACTGAGATGTTTAGAAAAAAGTCTCATGAAATTTATGGCAGCATAATGTTCTGGTTATAGTCTGTAACCTTATTTTAAAAGAAAATATAGCTCATTAAGTATAATATTCAGACTGTATCATATATTATTGTTTTTCATTTAAATGGTACCATAAATGTGCACTGGGCTTTAGAGCCTGGTTTGAAAAATTGCCATGAAAAATTTATACCTTAAGGACTTGCTTCTTGAAATACCTATTCAAGTGACTAACACACCTGGAAGTCTGACAGATATCAAAGGACTTCTCACACAAGTAAGGACTTTAGGCTCACATCCTACATCTTTAGGAGCTGCTGATGGACAGCAAATAGTGGTGAGGAAAAGGTTGTTTATTTTGTGTCTATTTTAACTTGTTGTTGTCTTTGAACCTGTAAGTCACAACATCCTGCCTTCCCATAGCTTTCCCACTTTTCAGCTCTTAAAACCTTCTCATCCAAGTTATTAATTTCTCCTCTAAGGATCATACTCTGTCTGAGGATCTTATTTCCATTTTCTTCATATCATTTTCTTGATATTCTTTCATGTTTTAGTCTCTTCATATCTCCTACTTTCTTATTCATGAGCTCCTTCCATCTATACAACTCATTTTACCTCTCTGAAATCTTCATTTGAAGGTCTCACTGCTTAAACTTGGCATGCTCAATCCAGTTTGGAAATCTTTTGAAATGTTCTAGTACTAAACACAGCAAATAAAAGTAAGTAACACTTTTTTCCTTTTTCAGTAAACAAGATTTTTGAGAAATACACAGATGAAAATGATGTAGGGCCTGACCAGATACATTTTTAGTTCAAATGCATGGCTTCTGCAGCATTTATCCCATCACTTCAAAGAGGTTCATAAGAAATAAGCATAAAATATAGAGTGAATATTTTCACTGCTCAGCGCAGAAAAAGAATTTGATTTTATGACTAAAGCTGAATACAAAAAATCAAAAAATAAAATAATGAAATAAAAGTTCCTTAATTGATACCTAGCACATCATTAAAAAAAAAAGGCTGAATCTGTGCACTTCAGGGTACTTTTAGCAGAGTTAAGGAGGCAATTTTACACATTTTTCTAATTCTTACTTTTAAAGCTCAGCAAACAATTATACATTTGCATAATTCAATTAGAGTTGTTTTTTTTTAAATCTTCTTGGCAAGACACTCACCTGCCCCTTCAAACTAAAAACATCATGTGCCAAGCATCTCCAATCTCCACCGATTAACAATAGCATATTCCAAATTTATAGGGTCTATTACAAGCCACCTGAAGAGCAGCCACTGTGCCAAATCTCCATCACCCACTCTCCAGGGAATCCCTTCTCAGATGCTCTTTTCATATCCAGTAAACACCACTTTATGTCTCTTGCACAGATAGCAGATAATTACCATATGGTTTAAAACATGCTTGCTTCATTCACTTTCCCACTGTAAACTTCCTTCATTATGACAGCTAAGGAGCATCTAGGGAGGTAAACTCTATAATTTAGCCTTCTATAGGCTTAGTAGTTTAAAAGGTCAGTGACTATTACAATAAAGTTAGAAGCAAGTGTAAGCAACTTTGCGAGAAATAATTTTTTATTCCAGCAGGACTGAAGAGAGAAACTGATACAGGCGCAGGAGTGAGAGTCCACCACACATTGCACTGAGCACCAGTATATTTTCTTATTGCAGCCAGTGCAGTTACAAATGCATGGTCACAAACAGTGTAGCAGAACAGCTAGCAAAATTTGGGAAGATAAGGAGCTAAGAGTGGCCTCTCTGTTGGTTTCATTGATGTTTTCCTGCCTCTGTGTTCACTTCATAGTATGGGGCTGGGAAAAGGAAACTGCACCAAGTCTTTGCATAGTTAACTATACAAGAATGTTACCCTTCAAACCCTGATTCTCAAGACCCTGGGTGAGAAGGACTCACACATCTCATGTACATAATGCATCAGACAAGAGTTGAATCTCAAAAGAAATAAGCAAACCAGATTCCAAGAGATGTCAGAGTCTCAGGGAGGCTCAGAGACTGCACTCCTGTGGAGCTGCTTTACAGGAAAGTTAATTATGATTTCTCCCAAGCTGAATGATCTATTTCACCAGGCTCCCTCTCTATTGTGCTTGCTTAATCTGCTTTGGACTGAAAGGCTGGTTGGCAACGGCTTGGCCACTTTTGACCTCTCCAAGATTAATTCTTTGTGACCTGGCTATTTACTTAGGAGTGCAGGCAGCAGACAAACCAAAAGATAAAAAGAAATTCAAGTGTGTTGGATCTTTTTGGTACAACTTCCATTCTACAGCTCCTGGAACACAAAGAGCCTCAAGGACAAGGAGAGAAGAGGATCACAATTCCTGTTGAATTTTGTGCCCTAAGCTTTCTAAGATGCCTTTTTTAACCATCATCACCAATATTTACTCAAAATATAATTTCATTTAATCTTTTATTTTTTTTGTTTGCTAATTATATCCTCATTATCTGTTGAGGTGGGAAAAAGGTTTTCATGTATATCTACAGTGCTAAGTACTAGACTTTAATGAATCTAACATTACTGAGCACCTGGTCCCAGTCATTCCCATTTTATACAAATATAGTGTATTATATACTGTATGCTTTTTATATAAGCCTAGTGATACTAGTGAAAACAGCTGATGATTTTGATTGCTTTCATTTCAGAGATTTGGATGATCACTTTCATTACCACATCTGTTTAACTCCTTTTCCTTCCTTATCCATTACCATTTCATACTGTAACAAATCAAACAGCCCTCTAGGAAGAAATGGACACCACCACCAAGGACTAACATAAAGAGATACTCAGCATCTCATATGAAGAGCCAGAAGATTCAGAATTTGGGTTATGACTCCTGACAGTCTTCATGCACTCAGTATGTAGAGTGGATTCAGGCTACCCAAAGAAGATAAGATCTCACCTGTGCCTGGATAAATTGAAATCTGTTAAGGTAAACAAGCATAAAAGTGGTGGAAATAAGAAAAGAAGCCAGAGAATGAGCATAGCATAATTTATACCAATAAGAGGGAGGCCAAGGCGAGTCAATGTCCATAATGTCAGATGCTGGGCAAGCAAAGGGGAAAAGGCAGTGACAAAGTGGAGCGGTCAGAGCAGTGCAGCTGCTGCAGAGACGAGTCCAGGGCTAACACTGACTAATAGTTACTAATATATTTCAACGACAGACATAAGAATGATGATTCACTTGTTATAGACATGTCGTCCATCAGTGGAAATTGCCCTCTGCAGTGGACATTCTGTCAGCACATCATCTGCTCTTATTGCTTAGCTTGGGGAGAGGGCAAGAAAGAGCAACAAATGACCATCATGGAGCTGATTCAGTACTCTAAAAAGGAAAAGAAACAGCTTTTTGAATAAGGGAAACTAAAATCTGGTATCTGTCTATATTGCTTGAAGGCTAAAGCAGCACAATCCTGTAACTGAGAGTGATCTTCCCAAGACATCCCTGTACATGTTGAGAGGGTCCCAACATTTTAAAAGCTCTATTGCAAAACTTCTTGTTTTCCATTTGTCTGGGCCACTGTGTTCTCCATCAAGCTAGAAGGGCTTTCCAAAACTTTTATATGGGTCACAGGATAAGAACAGAGGACACTTAGGGGGTCATATCTCATACAAAATGTTGTGAGTGATGCTCAGATACATTCTTGGGCCCTTCCTTGTCATCTATTTTATCTACAAATTCATCAATTGATAGTCCAAATGAGCACTTTCCTAAGGGAAGGATCCACCTTACTGGTGCTTTATGAAGAAGACTGTTTATCCAATTCATTAATTTGAACATTTTTTTTATCTAAGCAGAGCATTTATTGTACATCTAAGTGAACTTATGCTGCCATTTATAGACTTAAAAAGGAAGATATTTCCTCTTGGAATCACAAAGCACACTGTTTGAACAGCATTAGAGAGCAATTTGGGCAGCTGGTGCCCATTTTATTTGTTTTATAGATAAGTCACCTTTCACATGAAAAAAAGGCACCTGTGGTTTTATCTACACAGAACAAGTTAAACAAATAGCAGTGTAGTATTAGAATGGATTTCTTGCTGATTTACTTAAGAAATAATCTTCATACTTTATTATTATTTATATTCCAGTATATATTCCTGTCATGATAGGCATTAAATAACACAAAACAGAAAACACAGGTTTGTGGTTGAGATCTTGTGCAGTCCCACCATAGTTGTCATGTCCACAGACTCATTAGAGAACTAGGAAACTTATGCCTAAAAATCTTTTTCTTCCTCAGAGAAGGTAAGAGGGGTATAAGAACAGGATTAATTCCTAAATACAGGACAGTTTTGCTTCATATCCTGTCAGAAAACTGTACCAGAAAAATCTCCAACTTCTGAACTTATCTGAGGACTAATTATTTCTAAGGACAGATTTTATATAAAAGCATCCTTCATATTATTTCATAAAGGGCTTTGGGATGAGAAAAGATCAGAGAGACTACAGCATTAAAGTACAGGTCTCCTGTCGTAAAAGCGAAGGCAAAAGTGAAACAAAGACATATACTCCGATGCAGAAGAACCTGGAGATTTAGCTATATATTCTTTTCTTTAGCCTCATACTATATGACTAATACAAATAGAGATATCAAATGGGTGTTGGTATGATCACTTGACATATTAGGTTTGCAATGTTAGGTTAACAGTTGAACTGAATGATTTTAAGAGTCTTTCCCAACTCATTTCTATGATTCTACAACATGGGATATTACACCATTATTGACCTGTGGTGATTTCCACGAGACTCAGTGTTTCCTTTAGGCAGACAAGGCTCTGTTGAACCATATAAGTAGCACTACAGCATAATTATTTTGGCAAATAAATCAGTTTGTGACTGCTCAGTTCCCCCATTCCCAGTGCTAGCAGCATTTCGGATGAGTAGCTCAACTCTCCCCATAGAAACCCATTAACCACATCTACCCGGCTATTACTTATTTTGTCCTCTCCTTTCCCTGAAGTCAATTATGAAGAAATCAGTGCAATCTCATTTGTCTGTATGCACCTGATGTCCTTGTTTTGTCACACCCTTTCCACCACCATATCCTCCATCGTTCAGGGCCTCCTCTAAATTGAATGGTCTGTGGCCTATCACTACTAACAGCAATAGAACTTGTTGATGGTCAAGTAGCTTTGAGACCAATTTTTGTTGTTATGATAAAATAAATTGATAGGAAAATGTTCTGCCCTTTCCACAACAGCCTGGTACCAAAAGGTTTGATGGATGATGGAGCTATAACTCATAAACTGGTGAATCTGGAGAAGAATCATTCTGAAGGTGTAGTTCTTATGTAAAAATGTTTGTGTGGTTGATGGGAAATAGGAACAGAAAAAGTAAGTATGAAAGGAGAAAAAAAGTTATCTCAACCATAAACCAGTTAGTGATGACCAGCCTGACAGGTTTTGTAAGCCTGAATTAATTTGAATTAAGTACGCAGAGAACTGACTCACATTTCGTTTCCAAATGAAAACGACAAGGTTTTTCATCTGCTGAGCGCACACATCCAGAATGCATCAGATCTAAGAGACAAGCTTCACGATAACTGATAATTTTTGTAGTCACAGATATCAGTTCTAAGTTCTTCAAGCC
This sequence comes from Pithys albifrons albifrons, assembly GCF_047495875.1. Taxonomy (NCBI): domain Eukaryota; kingdom Metazoa; phylum Chordata; class Aves; order Passeriformes; family Thamnophilidae; genus Pithys; species Pithys albifrons. Next base: position 11,855,814 of record NC_092464.1, read on the forward strand.
TTTATTTATTTATTTATTTACTGCTCCCTGAGCTTTCACAGAAGCTAGTTTAAGTTTTTATTGAATATGGCAAGAAGAAACAATGGGATGTTGTTTCCATGTCATTAAACTTTGCAGGTCTGATGCCTATCAAAATAATTTTTACTGGATACTTGCTGCCTGTGATGACATTTTAAATTATAAAGGCCTAACAAAGTCCTTTAAATAATTGATTTAAGGGTGTATTAGACACAGCCAGCACCAAAAGATGCAGCATATGAAAAAATATATGAGGCCTTTGACAACAGTGAAATTAAATTAATAGTAAAACTGGATTGAGTTAATCAATTGAGTAAAATGATGGGAAGGTTGCATAAGAGAGTTGAATTGAAACACTTTCTCAGCAATCAGTTTCTGCAGTGCAGCTGCTACACATTTGTGTAATAACAGAGTTGATGAGCAGCTAATTTATATGGAACTGAAAGCGAGTTAAATGTTGTTTGGTTATAACAGGAGTCTGCAGCTAATGCACAAAGCGTCTACACTGGTTTATTGCAACATGCTAGAATTTCTCAAAGCTATTAATGATGGTATTGGCAAAGCAGTATGTGACCATAATGGCACACTAATGGAAAGCTCAAAGGCCACATTTCCTTTCTGCAACTCTGTGCTTTTCCTATACCTTCTTTGGAAAGACCAGGATAAGGTGGGCTTACAACACTGTAAAACCTGTCTCACTTTCCTCCAACACTCAAGGCAGCCACACAGTCCCCTGGCAGTGCAGGCATGGTCGAGTAAAATCAACAAACCATGTAAAAATGCCACCATCTTTTGCTTTAGTTTGATGTTGCTTCTCCAGGGCTTCATGCAGTGAAACCTGCAGCATATAGGCCAGCTGTGCACCCAAAAGACAGTCTGTTTTTATCATCTGTGGTGATTAGGAGTGTTTGCAGTCACCCCATTCATGTGCTACATCCCACATTCAATGTGGTGGATGTTAATCCAGTGCCACACAGTCAATGCAGTCACAGATGGGCTCCAGTTACTTTTAAACTAGTTATCACAGGTGGCAGCACAAGTCTTTGGAGCAGAACAGAGTTCAGACAGAAAAAAGCAACCAAACAGAAAAGAGTAAATCCGCCTGTGTTCATGGCTGTGTTAGAGCATTCTGTTACTAGGGCTGTGCAACTAGGAATACTCAAAAATACCCTAAACAGCTTCTCTTGGATACATCTGTATAAGCTGCAGGTGCTGCGGGAAACAAGGATTCAGGCATAAGCTTAGCTTGGATGGAGTACAGTGAAGAGCCTGTTTTCTCAGCTGAAAACATACAGATTTGACAAAAGCAGCTCTACTTACAAATATTGCAATATCTGTAAAGGTTCAGTTTAAAACTTGTAAATGTGCACGACTCATATAAATGGCAAACAAACATTTTATTCTCCATGCCATGTTTTGTTTCAGTCAGTAATAAGGCTACTGTTTCTTTACAGAAATATATTTTTCCAGTTTTTCACTTCACCATAAATGTCAAAATGTGTTCTTCTTTAGAAAGAAAATAATTTCCCCCTAAAATTTGAAAGCATAAATGGACTAAAAGTAATTATAAGTCATGATTTGTCAGTAATAACCACTAAATCCAGTTTCCACCTTTTGAACACTTCAGCATAGGAAATACTATACTTTTAAACAGAAAAGGTTAAAAAATGTTTCATTAGATGCACACGGGCTCTCTGAATTAGCAGCTTATGTGTCCATAAGCCCCTGCCCAACACAGCTTGTTAGAAATGTACATATTTTAAGTTAACAATGTACCATTTCCTTTGATAGGTCTATGCATGTGGTTAGATAAGAATAAAGCACATTATGGCACTTACGGATGCACGTATACAGTTGGTCACAGTCAACTGTCTGCATCTGATCTAAGCTTTTTGGCAATAACAAAATGCTTATTCCAGTCCAATAGATTTTAGAAAATAATTTCAAGGTAGGGGGAACCTGTAATCAGCAATGGAAACACACTGAGCAGCTAGGTTACAAGGATAATTGGATACAGGGCCATGTACAGGGGACCAGGTCCCCTGACACTGCAAGCTGTAGACTCCTACTGCTCTTGCTTCACGGGAAAATGACTTCTTTGGGCCTTGCCAGCTGGATGGATTGTAAAACTCTGGAGCTGATATAAAGAAGAGAAATAGATGTATTATTTTTTCCTCACTCACTATGTTGTGGTATTAAATAACAGGAATCATGAGGGCAGTAACTCTAGAAGTAAATAGGATTTTGCCTATAAGTATGTGCAAACCTAGTACATAGTAGCATAATAGTAATAATAGGAACAATAATAATTAATAATAGTAATGTGGTACAATAGTAGAGTAATAAAAGAATAAAAAGAGCTTAATGGTGAAACTAGACAGTTAGAGCTTCTTTTTAGAATTATAGGTAACTGCAGTAATGACATAAATCAATACAATCTACTGACACCACTGGGGTTAATTTGCCTTCGTGATCCCATCAATTCCTTCCCTAAAACCTCTTGGCTCCAAGAACAACGTAACAGAAGAAGCTGTCCTCACTGCCTGTGAAACCCACCCAAGACTGGGGCTGGCACTGGAGCAGAAATACAGAGCTGCTTCAGTGCTGGGTATCCTGCAGCTCCCAGCACATGCTGGTGCACGGGAACCTTCCTTACCCTACACATGGGTTTCTGTGGTGACACCTGGGGCACCACATGGGGTAATAAGGATGATCCCCAGCAGTGCAATGATGGAAGGTCCCAGAGAGGATATCTCAGATCAAGTCTACCAGCCCCCATGTGCTGGCTTCAGCTTGGAGATGAAAGGAGAGGGGTTCAGTATGTGACCTCTACCACTTATTTTTATTTGTGCTGCACATGCAGAACTTGGGGCGTGCTGAGCAAATGTTTTGCTTGTAAATATGAAATTGAACAGTTAATAATAGATATTACTCATCATTATAACTTTATCAAAGGTAATTTATAGAAAAAGCCTGGATCTTGCAAAGAACTGCAACTACCTACCTTTCAGTGAGCACATTATCTTGAGCAACACTGTGAATATGTTAATTTACACATGTTCTAAAGATTGGACCGATTCACACCCACCAGTAGTCACTGAACACAGCTGTTCACGTGTAAATTCTGGCACTGCCATTCCCATAACCTTCTTGCTTTAAACATACAGGAGGAGGAGATTTTCTGCATACCATCTACAGTGCTGAACCCTCTCCTACATGTGATCTACCACCAACTGTGGTTACAGAGTGGAAACTGGATCTGAGCTAACACAGTGCTAACACACCAAGCGTTAGCTCTGAGCTACACACCAAGTGTTACTCTGGCCTGCAGAGTTTTAAACCCCAATTCTGAAATCAATGGCCAATGAATGAACAAAAAAAATATTTTAATTGAGATTTCACAGTTAAGAGTGTTTGGTGATCCTGACACTTCTGATTTCCACCCATTTGAACAACATAGGTGCACAATTACATTTCAATAAGAAAGTTTTCATATTGACAGCTCAGAATTTTTGGGCCAAGTTAAATGAGATCAATTTGTTTCCTGTATGATTTCTAGCCAATTATAGACATTTGTTGCAAGGTGCCAGGCAGTAATGATCACTAGGTAATACAGAAACCAGAGACAGGTAGGCATATGGTCTCAATAATCCAAGATCTGTATCCACATAAAAATGTCCTTGCTTGAATTCAGCCTCAAGGCTTATAGATTCCCTTGAACTAAAATATCTACTCTGTTATTTACTGCATTACTTAAATAAACTACTTCCCTATATTTAGAGAGCCTCATAAATGGCATTTGTTGTTGTGCAATGTACTAGCTTGTGTGCCAAATCATACATCACTACGCTTTACCAGATGTCAGAATTTAAAGCAGATTGCAGCTCTTTCTTCTCTGGGAGACAGAAGGGAAACTCATAGCTCATGCCACAGCAAGCTGAACTACTACTTTTTCTGATTCATTTCACTGTGACTGCATCAACCTGTTGGTTATAAGACCTCAGTATAATTATCTGGGCTGAGATCTTTTGGGTTTTGAACCTTTCTCACAAGTTGTTTTTTTTTTAATTATTATTTTCAAAATAGAGGCTTCATTGTCACCTGTTCTTTAAAGAAAATAAGAAAAATGTAGAGATTCAAACCTTATAAGGTCTCATACAAATCCATCTGGTGTCACTGGGAGTTAAAAAGAAATGCTGTGGTTAAAAGTTAAGTATGCAAGGACAAGTCATCTCTGTCATGACACAAGATCCTTTGTGAACCACAGATGTCAGGGCAAAGAACTGACTGCTTAAGGAATAGGTGTCATTATCGAACTTTTAAAGGGTTCAAGATAAATATACACTTAAAATATTGCTGACTATCCTTTAGTATTTGCAGCTTGGAAGTTATGCTGCATAGGCAAAAATACATCACGCCTTAGATGGTTCAGATAGTGCTGCAGAAACTGAAGCTGCATGTGGCCTATCCCTGCATGTGGCTACAGGGAGTTCATCTCTGAGCTGCTAACCTGGAGTAAATTTCAAGGTCAGTAAACAACTTTGTGCACCCTTCAAGAATGCAATATATGATATATACATGGAATGGCACCTCTATGGTATTAAATCACAGAATCAAAGAATGAATCATAGAATAGTTAAGGTTGGAATGATCACTTCTTTCTAACCCTCTGTCAGGAGTAGGGACATCTTCCACTGAAGCCCCATCCAACCTGGCCTTAAACACTTTCAGGTATGGGACATCCACAGCTTCTCTGGGCAACCTGTTCCAGAGCCTCACCACTCTCACACTGAAGAATTTCTTCCCAAAATCTAAACTAAATCTACCGTCTTTCAGTTTAAAATTGTTGTCTCTCATCCTATCACCATGCTCCCTGATACAGAGTCCCCACCCACCTTTCCAAGTACTAGAAGGTGCTAGATGGTCCTGTCAGAAACTTCTCTTCTCCAGGCTAAACAACCTCAACTCTCTCAGACTGTCATCATGTTGGAGGCGCTCCAGCTCCCTGAACATGTTCGTGTGCCTCCTCTGGGCTTTCTTGAGCAGGTCCTCAGTTTTCTTTTACTGGGGCCTCAAAGTTGAATATATTACTACTGGTGGGATCTCATGAAAGCAGAGTAGAGGGGCAGAATCACCTTCCTTGACATGCTGGCCATGCCTCTTTTGATGCAGCCTAGGTTGCAGTTGGGAACCTCCTTGAAATCATGCATACATATTGTTATTTTAGGAATGGCTCACTTGCCAAGCTGAGACACTGGATTAAGAGAACTCTACTGAATTCTCTGTTTCTTTTCAGAAAAACAAAACAAAACAAAACTAAAAACTAACAATATTGAAATTATAATCTATGTGTGTGCAAAACAGAACCATTTCTTCAGAAGTGAGAGCAAACACTCGGGATTTCTTTTCAAAACTGAATTCAAAGAAGTTTTAAAACAGATGTCATAGTGAGGGGTAAAATTAAAAGGATTGACCTCACTGGTTGTCAAATAAATTCAAATGCCTTCCACAATACCCCTAATAGGATCTAATGCACTCTTACTCCTCAAGAGACTGCTTTTTCATCTGTTTTACAAAAGGATCTAATCACCTTCTTGCTCATCCAAGATTTTGCCATCTCTCAACATGGGCAACATAATTTCTGCTTCCCGTGTTGCCTAATATAACATACATGCACTATATTGAACCATATCTTCAGTAAGCCACTGAGGACTTCTACCTAGGGAGGGGTCTTATTCTACAACAAAGCTGTGCGGGAGGACATTTTGCCACACATTCTTTCAGTCATCTGCCTGTGGCTTTTTGTGTTTCATAGCAAATGACAGACTAAGAAAAGTGTTCTCATTGGTTTCCTGACCACTCACAGCCTAGAGGATCTGAACTGAATTTAGTACCATGTGAAAAGCACAGAAGGCCTTGTAGTATTCCACTTGCAAGAGTATGACCTACTGAAATAACTCATTTTCCCCACTTTCTGTTAATTATAAGGCTTCCAGTTGCTACCACAGTATTTTGCCTGGGGACAGAGAAAAGATATCCTTAGCTCAGCATGCAATAGGGAATTTGTTTGACTTCGGCAAAAGTAAAAGCATGATATTTTTTTTTCTCTTAGTTTAGTCAAAAGGAATAACAAAGCCTAAGGTGTGTCATTCTGTATGGGTTCAGACTGAAACAGTCTTTAGAGGTTAAGTATTTAAAATACCTTAAATGTCCTCATGCCCTTTACCTGTTTCGTTAGTGGATTTTGTTACTGCTGATTTCCTTTTGTTTTGTTAAGCCTAGAGTGGGCTTATGAGAGAGGGGAAATGACGGGATGAAGAAGACACTCAAAGGCTTCCCACATCCTGCAGCAATTCCAGACTATAAGAAGGGACAAGGTACAATGCAAATAGAGCTTGTGATCTGGGACTGGGACCGCTCACAAGACCCTGGAAAGAGTCTATGACAAATGCACTAAAAACTAATGATTTCTCAAATGCTGTAATGATGGATGCAGCATTTTACCATGAACTAGTTTGAGGTATACATATTAAAATGGTCTCTTTCCAGTATTGTTAAGAAGCATCTGAGAAAAAGTCAGTGACTTAAGGTTCAGGATATGAAGGAAACCTGTGTGCTTTTTTATTTTTTGTATGTGTGTGTGAAGCTGAAAAAGTTTTCACCTTTTCTGAAGGGTTTTGAAAGCTTTTTAGTCTTTCAGGAAAGATATGAAAGTATAGTCTATGCCTTAACTAAAAGCTGAAAAACAAATAAAAAGAATCAAAATTTCTTCTCTTCTCATCCATGGCTTTCCATGGCCCTGTATGAGAAATATTAAATTCATAGTTTCTTAACTACATGAAAAATTGCAATATTATTAAAAACTGTAGAAGGCAAATTAAAATAATGCAATGGGATTTATATGTGCCCACATGTGTATATATGCTTAGATATTCCTTTTGTTTGCTTCAATAAATGGCCCTGTGCAAGGAGTAGCAGATAGAATAACATTCTCCCTGCCTGTATTTTATTGCCACCCAGCACTGCTTGTGTCACTAATCATACCCTCAGGCAGGAACCTGGCTATCAAAATTAACAGAAACTAAATGAGCAAGTTCTTCATAGCTAAAGCAGATCTTCACAGGCTGGAGCCTGATCATGGCAACTTCAGCTGTCTCATATGTGCTCCAAGAGTTAAATGGGAATCATGACAGAACTGCACACAGTACCTTGTCAGCATCTCCTGAGTGTTTAATAGTTTATCTGAAGCTAAACAAGTACACAAGATAAATTTTTGTCATGTTCCAGTTCATTTATACTTTAGTTATTTAGAAATGGGAGTTTCAAACTAGGGTGTTGATGATATTTAACAAATTTTATAGGAATATTCCAATGAATTAGGGCCTTATTTTTTTGTTATGATTCTTTACCCATTTATCTTTTTCTAATTTCTTTTCTAATATCCTCTTCCAGTAATGCTCAACAAGCCATTAACTTTTATTAGTAAAGCTAAAATGAGTGACACTAATGTGAACAGGATAAAACCTACATTGACCTACTTTTATTAAATGAAGGACAATAGGCCTTACAGGTCTGATGGGTTATCCAATTTACTCTTCCACTTAAAATTACTGATATTTCCTTATCATGATCTATATATACAGGTTATGCTTAACTCTGAAAGCAACACAAATGTAATACACAGTATGCTCTTATTCAGGCTTTGTTCTGAATTACCAGCAATTCAAGAAATAGAATTGATGGTTCCAACAACTGGAAAGAGAAAGAAAAAATGGAACAATGTAGCAGCTTGACACAATTAAATGCTACCTAGGAAGCCAGTATGACCCTATGGCATTTTTAAAGAGAATGAATTATCCTCAGGCATTTTTCTGCTCAGGTAATTTTTGCATGATTCTCCTTTTCCTTGCTCTGTCCGATTTTAAAGGTCCAATCCTGCCTGAAATGCTGAGCATTGCTCTCTAACATTGCTTTTAGCAGAACATAAATCTCTTACACCTCACTAAGGGTTGCCAAGAATCACAGAATTAGGTCAAATAACTAATCACTGTCTGAGAAGATCTAATGTCACAGAAGAAGCCTTTGGAAGTTCACCCAAAGGTTGCATGTTCAGCTTCCTAAATGTCTAGAAACAAAACTTGATGCCATAGTAACATTGCTATTATTTTTACATCAAGCAGGAGATCCCAAATCAGATCAGGATCACGTCATTCCAGGTATAATTTAGTGGCCTCTAAAGGGCTCACAGCACAGAGATTGAGAGTAACAGTGATGACAGTTAATCTATCTGTCCTTGCAGACCCAATGCAGACGGGAAGCAAGTGGTTTGCTACAGTCACAAAAACAACAGCAGCAGAGTCAAAAATCAAACTCAGAGTTCTTGAATCTAACAAGACTGTTGTTCTAATGAGCTTTGCAAGCAAACAAGACACATGTGCAACTGCCCAGCTGGTTCTCCTACATTTCTCAAGATGAAATTTAAGAGTAGGAAGGCAAAATACTTTTTCTGAAAAATCAACCCTAAAAAATCCTCTCTGGGGTACTGAGAAAAATCAACACTTACCACCTCCAGCTACATGCTTTTGGGAAAAAAAAAAAAAAGTCAAGCTAGTGGTCACAGATGATTATTTTTTAATAGTTCTGGCCTCGAAGCAGGAGCTCACATTCCCAGTATTACAGGGAAGGAGGAAAGCAGAAACGTATCAATCACTCAACAAAGAGGCTTGTCAGGGAGTGGGTATTTTTCTTTTGTACCATTTTCTTCTCAGCAGCTGCCCAAGTACAGTCTATCAGGAGATATCTCAGGTGTCCATCAGAATACTCCTCTGCACTCTCTCCACTGTTAGTGCTTGAGCTTAATTTATTTGTCAAGTACTCATTTGGGAGTAGGACTGGTTGGGGGGAACAGGAAGAAATGTGTTCATCATGGTACTGGCCCATCTCTCTGCTGTCAGCCTGCAAATATTTACATCAGACCTGCTGGATTTCTGCATCTTTTAGGATTTTTTGTAATTAATTCAGTCTCAATATTCTCCTCATTTCCATACTTTTCAAATGTCATTTTATCTCTTTTGATCTGCTTCCATTTCTTTTCTCCCTTCTCCCTCTTTGCTTTCATGCTTTTTCTGAATTTTGAAATGGATTTTGTTGGTTGATAGAGGCATTTGAATTGCTTTCAGAGGCTGGGCCTTGGAAACACAGGATAGCAGCTTGCTTAATCACATTTCTCACCTAGAACCTGTATAAAAAGGGTGATACATAGGGTGTGAGTTTGCGAAGCTACTAGTCAAGATGAGCTAATGGACCTTGGCCAGCCTTAATTAGAGCTTCTAAGCCAAACCTTTTCCTCCTCTGGCCATGAGTGTGTCAGCCTATCAGTTTTATAACAGCTGTCAACCTCCTCTGACTAGTTTATCTTCATCTTCCCTATTTTATGTGTTGACACAGCACCAGAAGAGTTATTTCCCTGCAGCAAAGGGGTCCTTTTCTCCACAGGCAGAACAAAAAGTGCCTCTTCTACAGGGCACTGATCCAGCCCCAGGAGGAGGCCATGTGTGGCATGAACCACTGAAACCTTGACACTCTACACCTTTGGATATGGCAATCTAGCACTTCAAATACATAGATAGATAGATAGATAGATAGATAGATAGATAGATAGATAGATAGATATACACACATACATATATACATATATGTACTCCTCCACCATAAAAACAAAACCAAACCCACAAAACCCCACAAACCAACATCAAAAACAAAGCTCCCCAAACCATCAGCACAATAAATCCATTGTAGAAGTGTTGGCACCCAACATGAATTGCCATGCCTACCAAAGAGAACAGAATAAAACAACTTCTTTTTCTATTTCAAACTAGTTTAGGAGGCTTATCAATTGTCTATGTGTTTCTCAGTGGAAAGTTTCCAAACAGCTGTGCAACATGTAAATCAAAACATGCCTTCTTAATAACAAAAGCTTGTTTCCATCAGGATGGATGGAGAGATAAATTGCTTTCTGCCTAAGGATAAAAGAGGACTGGGCTTTAGGTGTGCAAAAATGGTAAATATTTCTTTTCTGCTTTTGTTCTTTCCCAGCCAAAAGCATCTTAAGAGAGCCTTCTGTTTCACTGCCACAAAAGGAAAAAAATTAGGGTTACCAGGCTCCCTGTGCTTATTCATCTGATTTTGCCTTGAGTTAAATGTTGGAGAACCGTCTCTGTTTGGGAAGGTTTTAGTTCTGCCACTGGCTATAATAAAGGCTGCTGTTTCTACCCACTGCTTGGCTTGTCTGACTCTGGGTTTTCTTTATTTCAGCTAGAATTGCACAAGAAATTACAGTATTCTAGTGTAAAATGAACGGGATTTCCGCATTTTAGTTTATCATCTTCATCTGTTTCTCTCTACTAAAGAAGAGAGAAAGTTTCACTCATCCTCCTGCCCTCCCCTCGCCCCCAGAGAAAGTGGCAATTGTACCATTAAGCCTAAGTGCTTTACATATGCAAACAAAAACACAGTGCTTACAGGAAAGATCTTCCCTATCCATATGTTCATCTCTTTTCCTTTACCTAAACCAGGCGATTACCTCAGCAGCTCAGCTGTGTTATTGAGACATTTCAGCGTGAAATTTGTTTTTCCTCACTGAACTTTAAGCAGAATTTCAAGTGCCAAGTCTCCAAAGCCAAGTGGGGCTATTAAGAGATAATTACTAATTATGCTAATTTGAGAAGTTGTGCTATTTCTTTCCCTGGTCATTTTATCTGCAGCTCTCCTGAGAGAACAGTCCCCATTCAATGTTAATAACCTTTCCAGGCTAAGCATTCAATGGAGGACAGTGTGTCCTAAACCCAGGAATATTTTATGATTAATCTAGATATGTGTCTGTAAATTAGAAAGAGAATCAAGTTGCACTAATGCTAATGACTTATGTTATTAATTTTTTGCAGTAGCAGAAATATCTGATTCTTCTCCATTCATATATTGATACAGCATTTTGCTGATGGTTTTATTTTAAATGAAGAGAGTCCCCAGTGACTTGAAATATTCAGCACACCAACAATATTTCTCAGTGATCATTTTCTAATCCTACCCATTGTGAGCTCCCATAATAATAGATTAAAACAAAGAAAAGATCTGATTTTCATTTTCAGAATGTCTCATTTATTTTTGCCTTATTTATGTAATTGTATGAAACAGATCTTTCCCAAAGTCTATACAGCTTTCTTTTCTTTTGTCAAGACTGGGTATTGGGTTGATCATATTAGCCTGCAGAGTGTGCTGACAGAATAAGAGACTATGGTATTATTTTTTAAATTAAATTAATGACTTTAGCTTTTATTTGATGCATAATACCATTCCTCTTCTGTGGCTATATATATATATATATATATATATATATATATATATATATATGTATATATATATTACCTTTTAGAATTTTTTTTTGTGGAGTGGTAGTAAACAGAGCCTTCTTGACTTGGCTTCCCTTCGCAGTGCAGAGGTGCTGGCGTGGTCCTGCTGACGGACTATGCATTGATAAAATCCTGTTTCTCTGCCGCTTGGAATGGATCTTTCAGGTAAGAGCACATGGTCCCAGACAATGTTCAAGGTCAGAATGCTCTCCACTTGGAGCCTGTGGCTGTTCTGATGTGGCCTTGAGGGCCCATTCCTGAAATACCTGGGCTCAGGCATCCCTCCAGATGGGAGACATGCACACCTAAGAGCAGCTCCTGGTGGTACAGGCTACAAGGTTACACACTCTGCCAGCACAGCATGAACCTCAGAAACACTCAGTGGAGGGCAGCAACACCTGAAAGCAGATAAAGAACACACTACAGCCCCGGAGGTAGGGCAGGGCACCAGCAGGCTGGCACAGTCTGTCCCCTCCCCTTGACCCAGTCCTAAAGGAAAGAAGGGCTGACTTTCCACAGCAAATAAACTCCAGTCCTCACTGGAGTTCATCATCTAGCTGGATAGCTTGCTAAATGGCATTGGCAGGGCTTTTAATGAGCAGGGTTCCACTGAACTCCTTGTTCATGGCCACTGGTGCTGACCCAGCTATCCAGGACCAGGTCCTCAGAGATGCTGACAGGGGTGTCACGCAGCAGGACAGGCACCCTGGCATCAGAGGCCCTGGTCACAGCATCGACAGTTCCCATGGCTTGCCAGCTTGCTCAGTCATCTCCACCACCCAGGCTGCAGCAGGGTCAAACTCCATCTCCAAAATCCCTTCACTGCCACCTGATGGCACCAACTGGAACCTCCTCTGAAGGCCAGACCCTGCCCTTTCTGCACAGTAGGGCTCCCACAATAGACTTTTTAATAGCGTTGACTTCCATGGCACCAGCTGCAGATGCTCGGACAGGAAGGCAATGTCAGTGCACTGCTGGACCAGGGCTCACACCAGCTGCTAAAGGCAGCTGGGCTTAGAGGAGACCAGAGCTGGGGCTCTGGAGCTTCAGAGGAGAGGGCACAAAACAGGAAACTTCTAAAGTATTTTAATAGGAATTGGGTCTATATTCTTGCAGTTTGCAGCATCCAGATGCAAACTAAGACAAATTCCCCTTCAAGCAACCAAAATAAAAATAGGATGGAGTGACAAAAAACAAAGGATAGCAGATTCTACTTTAGTTTTTCACTATTTCAAACCCATACAAAGACCTAAAACAAGTGGGTGAATTTTTTGAAAGGCAAAGAGTGTAAATATTCAAAATCTTGAGTTGCACCTATTTCTGGAAAGTGAAACTCACAGCCCTCAGACTCCAGTTCAGTACTCCCAAAGTGGGAGTGGGAGGACTGCGTTTACATGAGACATGAATTAGGGCCTAAAAATACAACCTAGTTATAAAGGAGAAGCTAATTTTAACTTATAGCATTGCCAGTTTCAGAATAGAGCTCATTTAGAGGAAATCTATTTTGCAAGTGTGTGAACCTTCCCCCAACCCCCAGAAAAACATCTGATAAGACACAGGTCTTCCTTGCTGATAGGGCTGGGGGGGAACAACAGCCCACTCCGCTCTCACCATTCCACCAGGAGGCTTAGAGGAAACATGGCTGTGTGACTTCCTAGTACTGCATCTCTCACAGGTTTGTGTGAGTACATCCAACAGAACTGGGTGTTGTTTGGACCATCCTGATCCCAACTTTTCAGCAGCTCTCTAGCACATGCCAAGCTGAGTGCCTTGATTTGCACCCAAACACACACACACACAGAGTTCACAGACTTCTTCCTAAAGAAACCTTCCTGGCCATGCTCCATGGAAAACGTGTGCAGAAGGTTACACAGGTGAGCATCTCAGGTGTGAGTACCACACCAGCTCTCCCTCTAGCGGACAGATTGTCCTAGATTCTGTCTTCCATCTGTCCTTAGCGCTACTAATTCTTGAGACATTGCAATTTCTAAAGAAACACTTGTCCCAAAACTCAGCCTAACCAAGTTCAAAGACAGCAGCTAAGGAGACCAGCCAGAAACTAAGAAGAAAGCAATGCAACTGGGCAATACAAAGCTGTAAGTGAATAAACACCTGAGAGAGGGCAGATCTCTTAAAAACCAAACAGAATAAAGGGGCAATCAGAAGAGAAAGATCTAATTTCTCCTGAAAGGCCTCCTGGAATATTTAAAATTAGTTCTTCCTGGGTAAAGAAATGAGTGCTGGAGACTATTTCAAAGTGGCCTCAGCCACACTTGTTCTGCACTCAGTGGAAACTGGCAGACTGGAGTCAAAGCCCCAGAAAGGTGCTTCACATTGCTAATTCTAATGAAGTTTTCTGCACGTTATTTCTTATTCATGTTTGAAATTACTTTTTAATCTAATACCTACAAAGATCACACAGAGTTCTGAAAGGAATAAAAAAATCAGTTAAAAAAGTGAGTGACATTAGCTGTTTTCTTTCCTCTTGTATTTCCATAATGAAAATATATATAACTATATTATATTACAGTATAATTCCAAAACCTGCAGTAACCCTATTGCGAAGTGTTTGGAGCTGCCACAGACTGAAAGGCTCAGGTTGTACGAATAACAGAAATGTGTATTTGCAAGAGACCCCAACAGCTGGGCGACACCATCTAACTGATGTAAGAAATTACGTATGGGAGAGTCTGAATACACCCCATGGCCCAGTTCAGGCCAAAGACAACACAGTGTTTTGGATGGACATGACATGTTGGTCTCAGCTGCAGTAGAAAGGAGAAACAAGCAATTTTTGCATAAATTATGTGATACTTAAGAGACATAGTTCTTTTCAGAGAAAAAAATCCTCTCTGATCTTACCTGGTGTTTGAGATGGTGAAAGGACAATAGGTGGGATAAGCAAAGAAATTATTTTATTTGTCACTCTTCACCCTGTGCTGACAAATGTACAATGCATTGGAAAAATTTCTCTTCCACTATCTCTTCATGCTGGGAGTAAGCGAGGGAGGAGAGAAAGCTTGACATCCCAAGGTTTCCAACTGGAAATAGGTAATGACAAATGGGCACTTGATCTCCCTTCAATCCCTCAAAACCCTAACCCCCAACTGCATCAAAATGAATAGTAAGTGCAGTGTGGAAAAATGCTCTCTGCAGAAGCGAAGAGCAAACAGGCTTCACATGGAATCTTGACAAGGATTTGAGGGAAGTTCAGACCTAAACTTCCTGGAGGAGGGCAGTCCTTTCACTCTTACTAGTAACTGGTATAGCTGTAGATCCCTGAATGTGATTTTAACCACAGATTTTGACATCTGACAACTGAATGAAAATGTGGGATTTGTTTAATTTTTGCAAGTATACAAATATATATATGTTCCTATCCCACATCTATGCAAAGTAAATTTTGAAAAAAATGATGAAAGCTCTGCAAAAGAAACAATTCTTCTATCATGACCTTTTTCCACCCACGGGTTCTTTAAGGTGATTCTTGAAAAAAATGGACAACTGATGTCTCAAATTCTTTGTACAAAAGAACATGAGTTGTGGACTTCTTGACTTTCACTATTTCCCTATGGCCCATCTGCATGGATTTATTTTCAGGCTAAGAGCCCAGATAATATAGAATGTAACATTTCACCCTTAACCCCCCCAGTTATAATAAAGAGCAAACAATAATCATGATGGGTACAAGATGCAAAGAGATTAAATACAAGGCAGATGTTCAGTCTTGTCTTTTCTACTGAGATTATAAATGGTCTGAGCCTAAGAGAAAAATTCAGAGCCTGAATGTGAAGGTTTGCTAATTAATCAGTTATAATGGCATAGGGGATTAGAGAGCATGATTAAAACACACTGAAAACAAGAAAGACAAAGGAGGACGGAAAAGCAGCTCCGTCAACAGAGAAACATCTCTACACAAGCTGGTAAAAGGATGCAGTTCATAAAAAACTTGTGCTTACGAATTAAAAATCAACTAAACAACAAAAAGACAATGTTATGAACTAAATAAATTCCTGGAAATTTATTCCAATGCTTATTTAAAAAAAATTACAGGATCTTATCCAAGCTCCTCATGAAGCCTAGTATAAAACTTCCATTGAATTCAGCCCTTTATATAAAAATGCATGCATGTTAACATACCCGTTGCTGGAGCACATATTGGTGCATTAATATGCATAGTACTAGAGAGTCTGTGTTTAAGTATATAAATATAAATTGAATATAAACATATGCATTTGTCGCTTTGAAGTTCCATTAGTAACAGAACGGCGTAGAGAAATTATTAGCCTTTTTACACTATGATTTCTGTTTAAGACAGATACTGAAGTGCTACTGATATTTATAAGGCATTCAACAGATGGGGAGTCTAGACTGATAACTTCTGTGCTAGGCAAGTGTATTTTTAAACCTCCTTTAATGTTAAATTCTGATGCTGTGCTGTAGGGATGAAGTGAAGTGCTTTCCTGAGTGTGCAATTTTAAGTTTACTTGTTTGCTTTTTGAAGCTAATTTGGCAATGATTCACTACTGCTAATGCCAGTTAGCATGACCTCAACCCCCATATAAATCATCAAGATCAGTCTGCACTGAAGACAATGTGACTACCCATATGAAAAGGAACTATAAGATAAAGGTCCCATAAGCTGTAGGGCCTGGTGTTCCTGAAAGATTCCCAACTAACAGGGTACGATTAGGCTCCTATTCTCTTAATCTTGATACTGCTCCCGATCTTTCTCTTTTTTCTTGTGGAAAGAAAAAAGGAAATTCTCTTTTGTTTGCAAGTTCTCTACAGCATTGCTGCATACATATTTGCTATAATATTACCTACTCAACAAAAATTAATCTATAACCTTAATGGATGAAAGTGAACATTATACAAGTGAAGACAGAAAATATTTTTTCTGGTTCTTTTATAGCTTTGGAAAATGTGCATAATAAAGTGATACCCCTTTGGAAATACCATTCCTTACAATTTATGCAATTTTAAGCTATATTACTAACAGCATTTATTTTTGTGGTTTATTGCTTGCCATGAGAGACCTTCATTTCTTCAAAGTATGAACTTACTCTAGATTTAAAATTGTAAAATAAAACTAATGTAAAAAACACATAATGAAATCACCTTCAAATCTGCTTACATTCTCACTTTCCATACAAAATTATTTTCTGCACAAAAATAATCACCCAAATTTGTCTGAGATTATTCCAGCAAATCCCATGCCCAACAAATCCTAAAACATGCTCCACCTGCTAGTGGAACTATCACAGTAATTGTCTGGGCTTTTATCTAATGAATATGCATTACAACAGTCAAAACAAAATTCTAACTTAATCTACATTACTGGTGAAAGTTTTTGAAAAAAGCTGTTGCAGGGACATTTATATAATATGTTGTCAACATTCAGCAGAGACAAGCTGTCTGCTAGAAAGGCCTGATGGAAACAGTTTCCTGTATTTGGTCAGAGATATGCATTTTTGCTACCCTTAAGCCATGCGTTTGACCATGGATGTGCTGAGGGCATCACATCTCCTGGTGCCTTTACCATGCCTGTACTTCCCCCCTATGCAAAGCCTGAGCTAATGATGACTGAAAAGTCTCTTTTTGCCATGAGGGTTCCTGTGAGTTATCACTATCTCCTCTACAGTGCACAAACTCACTGATACCTGTTGAGGCACTGGGAAATGACAGATGGAAGTTCAGCTGAGTTGACTGTCTATAAGAGGTCTGTGCATGACTGCATCTGCACAGAGATACGTGTCTTATACCAGCTTTTTCAGCACTGTAGTATGAGGCAAACCAACAAAAGGAAAGTTATTGGAAGCTAAGATTAATAAAATTAACTAAGATTAATAAACTACTCTTTTCAATCTGCCTGCATATGATGCACACACTATTTTTGCTAAAATGATCATTAAAACAATAGTCTCAGCCTCTTACCTTTACTTTTTGCTGTCTCCCATTTCTGCCTAAAGAGCACAGGAAACAACCTTACATGCCAGTGTCAGAGAAACATCTAGTCAGTGCTCAGGAAGCGGTAGCAAGATCAGTTTAGATAGGCTAAGATAAAATGAACCTGAAGAAGTATATGCTGGCAAGTAAGTGTATTATAAACTTTTTTGTATGTAGAATTGTTTTTGGAAAATAATGGTTACTTCTTGTCCAATTTCTGATTAAAAAAAACCAAAAACACAAAACAAAAAACCCCAAACCCTAAGCACCTGTACATTTGTATGCAGATCTTGTTACTTATTATTTACTGCTTTTCTGAGCAGCAGTGGAATGACTGAAGTGATTTTGCTGAACCAAGGCCGTATGTTACCCCAAAGGCCTTTGATGATATATTGGTCCTATCCAGGCACCAATCTGATGCACACTTTCATTTTCATAATTTGTATGAATAACAACTGCTTCAATAGGTGAGGATACAAATCAGGGAACTAAAATTGTAAAAAGGAGGAAAGAGATGAGCATTTTGGTAAATAAACAAATTTAAAATGTGCAAATATGGGAAAAACATGGATTTTCAGTCTTACATGCACTTTTATTTTAGGAGTGACTTTTTGGAGCCTTTGTGGTTATCTTTTTCATAACTAACAATAGATTGAGATGAGTTCTGCACTGTTTAATTCATACTCCTGTTAAAATAGCACTCTCTAAGACCCCAAAGAGCGTGATTTGTTGCTGCTGGCTTTCAGTTAATTTTGGAGACTCTTTTTGAGGCCTTGTAGTTTTTTGAGGCAGAATAAAAGTAATAATGTATAAGGAATAGATTTTTTTAAATTATTTTTTACTTTTAAAGTTACCTTCCTAGACTCAGAAACAAATGCTTGGTTCTTTTTTCAACTTAAGAACACTATTCAAACAATTATTGTTAAAGAGTAGAGAGAATTTACAGTGGTTTTAGCTACAGTGGAATAGTCTCCTGGTCTTCCAAAAAGCTCATGAATTAAAAAAATAATTATGAACTGCAGACAAGGTCAAATGTAGGGGCTGTTACTATGATTTTTAATGGAAATTAGGGTTATGGAATTTACATAATATTTAATTCTTCTGAAATTAAATGATTCAACTAAAAGGATTAAAAAAATCTGTAATAGTTTCAATCAATTCCATAAGCAAATTCTTGCAGCATCTGGAGGAAATATTGTATGTTACAAACTCCTAGTTATTCTACAGACTTTTCAGCTATTTGCTGCTTAATATTAAAGAAAGAGTTGTCTTTTAAATATAAACTTCACCACAGAGAAACCTCACCCTCAGCATGTGTAACAAGCCATTCTGGGACAAATCAAAAGCCCTCCAGAAGCTAACGAGCAAATGAAATTTAACACCAAAGAAGAATCAGATCCCATGCCTCTGTTTACATACAGATAGATAAATAAATCAAAAGCCCTCTTCTTTCCAACACCAAGAGGCAGAACTACTTTGCAAACAACCACACAGGCTGCTTTGCAGACAGGGCTTATACCTGCTCCTGCCTGCAAGCCCTGATGTTGGCATACAGCCTGGCACACTGTTCACCTTGGAATGAGCAGCTCCCAGGGACCTGCCATGTCACACAAGTATTTCACAATGATACACTCAAGCAATGTGATCCAGCTACAGATGTGATACAGCTACAGCAAACACAGGTATGAACTAGTGCCAGGTTCATTTGAATCTTGAAACCGGAGTGACAGACTACTGAATTCCTACCTCTTGCTAATTAATTCTGCAACACATTTATTAACTTCTCGGACTCAATTTCCCTTTCTGCAAGCTGGGCTAATGTGACCTTTCTGTCTGTGAGAGTTAATAACAACTTTTCATAAATAGTTTAAGCATGCACCTCGTATGATTACACTGATGCATTTCTCTTAACTCTGGGCAACAAGAGTCCTTGCTGCCTGGGATGAGTTGGAATTATCTGAAGAGAAAGATGATCTTAGCCACTGACAGGGAAAAATAGTTCAACATGCCTTACATCAGAAAAGTATAAATTTAATAAGGAATTCACTGGTAGCCTTCAGGAAAATCTGACAAAACATCTTTGTCTATGGCTTCTTTCCCCATTTAAGCAGAATGTATCACCTGCTTAAAAATGTTCCTGGACTAACCAGTCCATAAAGCAGTGTTCTATTAAACTACATCTATTACACACCAGATTTCTAGCTGCAAAAGGCTATTTCATTTCTAGCTAGTCAAAAACAATGTGCATTTTTTAAAAATCCTCATGTTTTTTTGACACCTAATAACCATCTTCTGGTAACTGGTACTGTTAGTAACTTGCTGCCTGTTTTTATCTTGCAGTTTACACCTTGTGCTGTAACATGAAAATACTCGAAAATTCTTCACTTCTTTTAGCAAAATGAATGCAGAGATGAAGTCTCATTTTAACAGGGTACAAGTTAACCTAGAAAGATTAGCTTTTGACTTGTTCTGGCAGAATTGAAAAGATTCACATTTATGCTTGAACACCGTATATTCTGTCTTCTTCCTGTGCAGAAAATCGAAAGGATTCGCACAGTGAAACTTTAAAAAAACAAACAAACAAAAAAAACAAAACCCAAAATACATCATCAAATATCTTGTGCTCCTGAATTTCAGCTGAAGGCACAAAAAGTGCTCTTTGTGGACCCAGCATCAGGTAAAGCAAACCTCTGTTGTACAGCTGTAAAAACTGGTCACTATAAATGTGAATTGCAAACGAGTCAAGTATCTTGGTTTTAGAAACAACAGATTTTACAGACATGCATCAGATGCTTTAGCATAAATAAAAGATCAACATGGATCAATCAATAATCTTTGAAGCAGTTGCAGCTGGAGGAAACCTGCTGTCAGTGAGAACATTGCCTTTATGTACTGTTCCTTTTAAACTCCAATTTAAGCTCCAGTTTAATTACTGTCTGCGTTGCTCAACAATGAGGCAATGCCGATCACTGTGGCTCTGCCCTTGCTTCCTAAAATCAACACTCATATGGACTTGTAAAGAGCAATTCATGATTGGCAGGAGGAAGGGAAATTGCAACCTGGAAATCAGCTAATGAAAGTTAATTTTGGATAAGTTTTGTTAAAGAATCCATAGGCATTCTGTTTGGTGGTTTGTGGCAGGGCTGCTGACATGGAGGTAATATGGAGCATGAGCTCAAAGTTGGCTTCTGCTCCCACTTATGTCAGTCCTCCTGTAAGATTCAAGTGGAGAAAAATCAGCACACAAAGAAACCTATGACCAAATCCACCTTTATGGCAAAGATTTGGAGTTTCTTGACATTAGTATTACAGGCTCCTGTCTTCATCATACTGAATTACTTAGACACTCAAAAAACATACCTATACAAATAGAATGCAGAAATAACCTAAAATCTTCTTATAAGAATTTTATTTCTTTATTCCTCACTCAAAAAAACCCCAACAACTTATAATCCTTGTACAGTTGTACCTTTGCGATTTGTCTGTAAGACTACTGGTATTACACAGAGAAAGATCACACACAAATGTTACGAGAATGTTTATACACGTATTTTTAAAATTACAAATTCATACAGGATGGATGTATGTGAATACATACACAAATTATATGAGTGTATTTTATTTTTACATCTCTAAACAAAATACTTCAACAGACTATAAAAATCCCTCATGCAAATACTTTTGAACTCTACAGGCTTTAAGCCCCTGTGTCTAATATAACTTGGAGTTTGTTACAGTCATTAACTTCATACAGCCAGACTGCTGAAACAAAAGTCTGTATTTCACACAAAAATATGTATATATATTTATATATTAAGGCACAGACACAAATGTATATAGCAACACAGTTCTGCTACCCTGACTCATGCTGAGAAGTTTCAATTTCAGTTTTACTGTGAGTAGAGGTAGCAGAATCAGGCCTTATACCAAGGTAACACATTATTACAGTTGGCTTGATAGCCATCATTTCATATTTGTTAAACCCCTCTATTTAAGGAATAAATAACCATTTCACAGAATCTGAGAAGTGGCAAGAAGCAAGCAATTGCATAAAATCAGTTGTGTGTAAATCCCTTTCTATGAAGGTGGAAATAAAATATCTGTCAAATTCTACTTATTTCTTCCCACACTTCTCAGCAGCTTTGACTCTTAATGGTAATGTTTCATTAGCAGTTAGAGAAAGGTAATTCTGTTAATAATTTTGAGCACTATTTCTCTTACAAGGAACAAAAAATGGGGAAAAAATTTTCACACTTTAGCATGAAGTGTTTTGCTGAAATCTAGTTGTTCATTCCTCATTTCAGAACTGCATATAAAATGCCACCAGCACGTACTGCAGGCTTCAGAAACAGCACTCACAAGTGGCACAACTCCAAAATCAGATGCAGTAGTTGTTACAGCACTGGGACCAAGGCTGAACACAGCAGAAACACTTTCACAAACACACACTATAGTTTGCAGGGGTAATCCCCTGTAACACAATATTCATCTGATGATGATGTATTAGGAGTCACGCCAATACCTGACCTTCTTTTCTGCTTAACAAATCATCATGCATTTGTAAAGTTTGTTTTCACCCACCTTTATTCCAACATTTTGTTTCCTTTTTCAGGAGGATAAGAAAGGGGGAGTGAGTTAATTTTTATTGTTATCCTCCTTACCTCACTATTGCATCAAAGTAAGAGACTGTGAATCAGTCTTAATTTCTGTTTTTTATGTACACCATGCAGGGCATTGAGAGGGAATGGGAAAGAAGACGACTTAAAAAGCTGTCAGGAATGTTCCAAGGAAATGTGCCCACATTTCTCACAACTGTGTTCCTGGTTTTGGGAGGCACACAGTGGAGGGATGCGGATCGCCACGGCTGCGAAGCCAAGCAGAAAGGCATCTCCTGAACTGCTGCCATGCTACAGCTTCAGCCAGGGAAACAGGAGTGTGCAAAAAGCCTCAGAGTGAACAGGAATGATTAAACTGCTTACAAATCACCTTTCCACATAATCCAAGCAAGTCAGTAGTCAGATAATTTCCTGAAAAAGAGGACTCAAATCTCATATTAAAAAAATAAAACCCTTCTTAATGTATCCTACCTAAAGCCAAAGCCTACAGTCACTGAAGTGAGCATCCAACTTTGTAGCATGAGTCTCAGCTGAGCTAATCAAATACCTCAACTTCCTACACATAAGTTTTGTTTTTCCATGCCGTGAATGAACAAATTTCCCAGGCCAGCTACAAACAGGCTCAACAGAAAAAGTCCTTCCACTCCTACTAAACATGCTGAAATTCTACTTCCTTAAAGGTCTCTGTCTCAGTAAATAAAAAAAATCAGGAATAAATCAGAATACACTGTTTACCTTTGTTATAATCTTTCCTTCTTTAATATGATTTTACTGTATTCTTTCTTACATTTTATCTCCAAAGTAAACAATATAAATCTTATCAATTTTCTTCTACTGAAACTTTACACATCTCTAATCCCTTTTGCCATATGTCTCTGAATCCTCACTATTTCTAGTGCACATCTGGGAGCTAGAACAGCCACAACAAAACAGAATGTACTCAGTGCAAATACATTTTTCATTAATTAATATCTTCAATATTAGACATCCCGCTTTTCACGCACTCTGCCCTGCTCCATGCTTCCCTTGTTATCACGCTTTACTTAGCTGAGGTGTTCATTAAACCATGACTGGCAGTGTCCAGTCCTTAGTCTGGAGTGTGTATTGTTAAATCAGGGCCCAAAAATACATCCTCATATTTCAAATCCATCATAAGAAGCAAGAAATTCTACACTGACTGAATGACAATAACTCCATCCATTTAATGTTTTCTGTTAAAGCATTAAATTTGTCTGTTTTATGACTCAGGGAGGGTTGCTATTAGTACGGGTTGACAAGCTGCTTCCATCCGTTAACAAAGCAGTCTTTTTAATATGTCATATATCACAATATGCTGTTAAAACTCCTCTGGGCTGGCTGCTTCGTTTCAAAATCATACAACAGGGAACAAAGGTCAGTACAGCAGAAAGGTAAGCACTTCATTTTATTATTGGAATCTACAAAATTTGCAGGCAAAATGTGTGGTTTTGCTCAGAAAACATCAAGTTAATCTCTGACTCTTTGAGAATGATCTATCTACTGATGCATATCAGCCTTTTTTGTCTGGATAACTAATCACTTACAAGGAAAAAACGGTAAACTGCCTGAAAGGTTGTAGAGATAGCTGTAAACACAGGGATCAATTCAGGTTCATTACTACTTGCAAAACCTAAACAATATTGGCCAGCAGTAATTCAAAAGTAGTACAATTAACAGAGATCAGACAGACATCCTCATGTTCGCTTATTTTAATGCAGCTTGTTAACCTATCAGGCATTAGATGAACCTAAGCAAAGAGTTTGTACAGACCTTTAGTAACTTGGATATTTCACAAAGCAATTTCGTCTGACCTGTAATTTTTAGTCTGGTGTTTTCAATTTATAAGGTGTCACTTCAGTAAAGGCTGTCTTTAATTATTTTAAAAACTCCATTTAAAACACTTAAACTGGAACTTATGAGCAAAGCTCTCACTTTATGGGAGAATTTTCCTACCCAATTCACCAAAGAGAAGTGAAAAAATTTTAAGCAGTATGAAGCAATTTTCAACAGTATGATTCTTTGCTACTAGCTTTATATGCCTGTGTATTGGCACTGAAGAAAGCAAAAATTCTGACAATTTCATTGTTCAGAAACATAAAAATGGCAATATACATCATTATTCATGTAAGACGTAGTCACTATTCATACCAGTGCTTTTTCCACTTAGTTTCTTGAGATGAAGTTGAAATATTTTGTTCTCCTTAAAAGTAAAATACACCATTTTATTGTCCTCACAATTACATGTTGTTGCTAGGAAGTTATAATTCTGCTATAATCTAATCATCTGCTATTTAGATATAGATTAATGAATCCCATATTTTCATTCTAAATTTAAGTTCAGTCATCGTAGCTAATGTCCTTGATGGTATCTCAAATTGCTGTCATTACACGGATCACTAGAAATTGGAGGTAATAGTAAAAAAGAAAAGAAAAAAGAAAGCTACCAAATTAGATGATGGATAAAGGTTTAATCAATTTAATTTTATCACCAAATCCAGTCCCTTCCTCTCGAGCTGTCAGGGCACAAGATAAGCAGACACATCTCGAAGCACAATACAATCCTTTTGTGGCAAAGGAGTTGTGTCCCTGAACCTCGCCAAGATGAAACACACTCATTTATTACTTTGTCATTGCAGGATGATGAAGAACCAAGCTGGGTTTCCTCCCTTCATCTTCAGCACAATCTTTCTATTTCATTAATTTTTCACAGAATCTCATTTCACAATCATTTTGTCTCTCTCACCAACTTGCTGCCCTTATTTAGTTTATTCTGTCAACTTTTATTTCATGTCCCATTGTATACGCAGTGACCTCCTACCACATCAGGGATACCAGATCCCATCCTGTTTCCAGTAATTAACTTTATTCATTAGCTCTATAAAACGGCCTTACAAATAAGGTGACTTATTTGCTGTCTTATACCAGAAAATAACTCGGAAGGGATATATATCCAATCACCCATCTCATACTTACTTTCTGTATGCTGATTTCTAAGAAGTTGCTGAAGGCTGCTGAAGTATGGCCTTTTTAGTGTTATCAGTAAATGGCAACTCTGCTTATGTTTGGTCTACTTGTAATGACTTATCTGGGAAAACAAGCCTTGTTTTCAAAATTCATACCACAGGCTGTGAAAATGGCACAAGCCGTTCTGAGGCTGCTGTGCTGAGTTCTGCCTGCACTCTGCCATATTCCAGAGCCCTGGAGAAAACACAAGAACCCACAAACACAGTAACTGCCTATAAAGCCCTAAAAAATGTCAGCGGATTTCTCTAACGTATTAGGCATAGTCTTGTAACCTCTGGTCATTTTATACACACAGATTAAAAAAATCCACAAAACCAACCAAACAAACAGAGAGAGAAAAAAAAGAGAAATAAAATATCTATTACTGCTTCCACACAAAATTAGTATGCAGATAATCTGGCAAGCATGTGTTTATTTTTCATTAGGTCTTTGAAAAATTAAGATATTTACTTCCCAATGGGGAGTTATCATACTTATCTTCCAAATGACAATGAAAATATTTCCACCTATATTGATTTAACAAATGGCTCTGAATTCCCACATTTTTAGCTTTTTAACACACATTCTGCATAGAGTGTAAAACTGAATGAAATCACTGCAAAAATATTCTTACAATATAATATTCATTGCATGGACATTTACTGTTAAGTCTTCAAAGCAGTATCTTTATAGTGAAAGGGTTACTGGATTTCATAAGCATAAAAATAAGAGGCATGCAAATTAATTATTGGACAATGATATTGTACACTGGAATCACACTCAATGTCCTACACTTTTCAGCGCTCAAGTTGCATATACAGAAATTGTCTCTCTCTCTGACTCTCGCAACACACATTTTTTATTGTTTATTTTTTAGGCTAAATGCACAAGAAATTCAGCTATTCAGAGAACATTGTCTGCTTTCCTTGCTTGAACTTGCTTTCTGCCCCTAGGAAACTCCTAAAACTGAGCATCCAGGTATAAAAGAAATTGAGTGAAGTGCTTATACCCAGACATACTAATTTATAATTCACAGTAACCAGAACAAAATATGAGTGAGAACATGGAAAGCAAATCAGAAGATGATAAGCAACACTATTACACAGAGAATAATATTGTTTCTACTACTGCACATTCCTATATATTCTATGAGACAATGTCACAACCTGGTTTTAACCACAGTTCATATGTAGCATGTGTAATAAAATACATTAAGTTGTATAAATAATTTGTTGAGTCCCTGTCCTTAAGGAGCGGGATGTGACAGATAATTTCCTTACTCTGTCCAATACTCAATTTAAATTTAAAACTGTGGTGAATTTCTTTGTCTACACAAGTATTTCTGCTATAAACAACAAAATGTGTGCTGGAGAATAGTTAAAGGCAATATCTTTGGTCCAATTCTATGCAAAGATTGTTCACAATTTATTAAATAGATCAAACATGCAAAATAGCGGAGCCGATAATAATTCTCATAAAGACACAATAATTTACAAGCCTAATAAACATTTTCTTGACTAGTTTCTGGGATAGCCTGTTTGTTAAACACATTTTCACTAGATACCATCAGAAAAAAAAATGCAAAAATATATGGTCAGTAAATAAAGTAGCACAATAGTAAAATCCAACAGGTTTTATATGAGGTGTGCCTTAAGTTACAGGATATTTTTTTGCCAGCACAATTTTACAGGAATGTGTATTTTTATGAATATATAATGTGATTACACAGAAAAGAAAATAAAAATCATACAAACACAAGCCTGTTATTAATACACTAACCAGCTACATTATTTGGAAAGTGGTTACAATAGCACATTTAGAGGAATAAAAAATGAACACTTCAAGTGCACATTCTTATTGATGTTGGTTAGTCAAGCACTTTCTGGAATGTCATCCACCTCCAGCTGTGCATTCTGCAAATAGCTGTCAGCTACCAAGTTATTGTTGAGCAAGTTTTTGTGTTTTGGGGTTTAAAGACATTAAAATTCTACCCTGTTTTTGCAAAACAGAGCAAGAAAGGATGCACCAGAAAAAGTCTTATTGAAAGACCCTCACTTTTTTCTGCTGCTTAGAAACAAAGTTAACACTTATAATTTACCTATATAACAAAACACCTTTCCTCCATTGCACAGATTAATGGATTATTCTTTTCTCCTGGCCAAGTATAGGTAACTAAAGCTAGGCTAAGTTTGCAATTCCCTAGAAAAGTAGTTTTGCTAGAATGAATCAACTTTAAAAAGTCTGCAGAGCACACCTTGAATACAAGAAAATTTAAAGGGACTAAGTATGCGAGCTCTTCTTTTCTTAGTGTTTTAAAATTTAGCCTGTAATTCACAATAAAAGGCAGCCGTTCTCACCAGGTGTTAAAGATCCAGAGTAGTAAGTCAAGGTTCACACTTACTCAAAAGTTCTGATATATCTGCGAGTCTGCTGTTTCTACTTTTGCACAGGTTACTATTTGTTACTATGATTTTGAACACAGTTTACAGATGAAAGGCAAAATAGTGATGATCAAATGATACAGTCGTGCATTTAGCATTTGACCGTTTTTTACCAGTTAATATACAAAAGTTGTTTTGACACCTTTCTAAAAAGTTATCAATTACTGCACTCACTGGTTTTAATAATCACAATCACAATCAATAATTAAGAGACACTTAGTTAATTGCACCTACAAATTAGGTTTTCTAGAATCAGAAGGAGGAGTATCCAGAGCATCAGCGTGCAAACTAGCTGACCAAAACTTGTGTCTCACACAATGATGACTATTAGAGGTTACATTGTATTTACTGCTTAGACAAACACTCGTGCTTTGCATCCCTGCAGTCGAATGCCTTGCAGCTCGGCATCCCTGGCACTCTGCTGCTAGTATCAGTTTATTGTACTTTAAAGTGCTCACAGCCTGTTAACTTCCGTTTTTGCAAGCAAAACATCAAAAATCAGGCAGTAGTGTGCCATTCCCTCTACAGGAGAAAGCAAGACAGCCTCGCGAAGAGCTGTTATCTAGGACATATTCCCTGTTCGCAATGACACCCTGTAGCTTCACTTTTCCTGCTCATGGCAATTAGCGCCTTCATAGCCAGGGTTTGCTTAGGGACAGGGCACGGCATCAAAGAAGAAAAAACTTGGCGAGCCTCGTCTAAAAAAATGAAAAAACGATAGTTTGCCGTGCGCGACAGCCCCGGGGGGGGACTCCGCGCCGCGCTCTTCCCGGGCAGCGGCACCTGCTGCCCGCGGACTCCGGCGGCTCGGGGAGAGGCTGGTGGCACCGGGCGGGGCAGAGCCCCGGGACAGCTTCCTGCACCGCCCTGCCTCGGACGGGGCCTGCCAAGCCCCCGCACCCGCCGGTACCTCCGTGGGGTTCAGCCTCGGCTCAACGCAACGAGAGGAGGGGGCTCAACCCGGTCGCAGAGACAGTGGGGGCCCCTCTCGTCTCCGGTCAGCCCCGCTGGTGGCGGGGAAGGCACTGTCCGCCGCGCCCCGGCCGTCGGGGCAGCGCAGGGCTGGTGCCGGTGAGCGCCGGACACTGACAATAAAACCGAGAGCAGCCGATACTGTGCAGGAGGCAGGCAGAGAGAGTGGGAAAAGGAAGAAAAAAATAAAAAGAAGAAAAAACCCGTCTCTCTTACCTTTCCTCTTTGATCTTCTCCTCCTCCTCCTCTTGGACTTGCATCTCAGCTGCCCGCTCGGTCCTCCCGACGCCCTGCCGCTGCCCAGGACGGATGTCATGCCGGTACCTCAGCGAGCAGCACCGCGCCGAGGTGTTCTCCCGCAGAGTTGCTCCTCTTTCTGGAGACGGCTTTTATAGGGCGGTGGGTCGGGCCGGCGGGGCTGTGACTGGGCTCCGCTGGGCGCTGCCGCCGTGGCGAGGGTCGCGCCTCTGCCCCGACGTGCCGGACCCGGCCGGGGCGATGCCCGGGGGCGCCGCCGTGGCTCTGCCGGCCCCGCGCCCACTTTTTGCACCTCTGCGAGTTGCTGGGCTCCGGCCGCTTTGAAGCCGATCGTGCAGGGATTGGGGGAGGGGGGGGGGGAGGCGAGGGGGGCGGATTTGCTGCTGCAAAGTCTCCCGCAGCCCAATCGCTCCCGCCGCCCGGCGCTGACATCAGCTCCGCCAGCCCTCGCCCCCAAACTCCGCTCCCCCGGGGCTGCCGGCTGTGCCCGGCTCCCGGGAGAAAGCGAGGAAGAATGGCCCTGGAGGAAATGCAAACATTCTGTCCCTTCGTTTGGGAGAAGCCAGAGGGGCAGCTTCAAGAAGGGAGGCTGCAGGCAAGATTCCAAGCCTTTTCTTTTCTTTTTCTTTTTTTTTTCCTGTTTTGTCTGCGTTAGACCATGTGGACACTGAACACTCTGCTTCCACATACACAGAAATGCCTCTGCTGTCCTCCCAATCACACAGTTATTAACTAGTTCACTAATTGCAATGCTTATTATTCCCAGTGAAAGAATATGAGTTACTGTTGAAGGATCCGTTGTGTCAACAAACCTTATACAAGAGGATAAGTGTAGAGATTCCCCTTGAATCCAGTTATTCTTAAGGTACGTGCTCTGTTACATTCACGATCAAGGGCAAAAGCTCTGTGAAAAGAGGAGTGTGTTGTCGCTCAGGCTCATACATTAACACTCTGCAGTGCCTCATTTAGGCAACTGTGCAATTAAAGTGTCGGGAGCAGAGGGGCTTTTATGGAGAGGAAAGATGACAACAGCGTTCCTCTGAAAAGCTAGACTACAAAGCATTACATGTTCACTACAAAATCCAGGGTATACAGCAGATAAGATACTGCTTTAAGTTACAAAGGACCTACTGCTTCTGTGCTCTATTGTCCTTAGTTATTATCTCATTTGAAAACACGTGTCTGTAAACTTAGGCAGTGAGTGGAAAATGGAAGAATATCAAGAACAATCATGTTAAATAATTAATGTCATGCATTTATAGTTGGCTGGAGGAGCACAGCAAACCCCTGTTTATCAGAACTCCTTTAATCTAAAACTTCCTCTTGCTGGAATGTAGGTTACCTGGCTCCTGCTGCTAACCACTTCCACTGCAACTCTCCCACCTATTAGAAACTCTCTGTGTTTGGCTGGTATACAGGCCTCTGTAATTTTTGGATGAGGCAGAGCTACACATTACAGATTTTTAAACTAAATAAAATAGTTTCATAGAAGTTTCTGAAAATCCTCATTACGCTATGATTTGGATAACCTGGGTGTGCCAAGATGATGTCACCTCTAGGACCCTCTATCCTCCATGGAGCAGAGCACATATGGTAACAAGGCCCTATGTACGTACCCTCACTTTCTGCCGTGTGGCACAGCACAAAGCACAGGGGGAAACTGCCTCCCATCCTAACAGCTAACATAAGACAGCCTGAGAATTCAGACCTGCATTGCTTGAATGTCAGACATAGTTCAGGAAGCTATGTGTGAAAGTAAGTTTTTACAGGTTACTGGCAGGGTTTTTTTATGATGTACACATCATCCAAACTGCTACATAGCTTAAGTAAACATGTCTTTAAAGTGTTTCTGTCTATTTCAGGGCTAAAAACTTGTCTGCAGGAAAATAGAAAGGCGATAAGTATTTTTTATTTTCAATTTAAACCTTCAGCCTTTAACCATTCTCCCCTTTCTCTTCTGATTTCTGTTTTCCTGACCACAGATGACCCTCAACTATTAATGTGGCAAAAACTTGTAGTTTTATGTGAAGTAGTACTGCCGTGGTAAAACACAATTGCATATTCAAATGCACATCAAACTTCTGACCAGTCTGGAATTTAAGTCACTCAGTTTAGAAGCCAGATTTGAAAACTGTCTTCTATGCTTCAGTACCAATCTGTGCTCTCTCCAGTAGGGATCTAAAAGAGAAGCAAGATCCAATTAGAAGGAAAATAAGTATCTTGGGACAGTCATTCATTTTTAGGAGTGGCTTCAAGCTCAACACATTAAAGTTTCTGAAGGCTTTATTTCTGGTAACATTTTGTTAACATTCTCTCAATATGACTGGAACGTGACATGTTAAGAAGACACACTAGCATTGCCGGTCCCTAGAAAAGTCATGCTACCAAGCCAACCTGAAAAGCCACCAATTCTCAGAAACTTATTCGGTGCTAAGAGTTTCAGGAACTGCTTTTCACTTTTAGGTACAGTTCTGAGAAAGTATCAGCAAAGCAACATTAGCAACAGCTGAGCTATACTGATGGCAGAGCTCCCTCCTAAGCTGGTTTCAGGATTGGTAAAGGCATGAAGACAGCTGAAGTCATGCTGGTGGAAGGTCTCCCCTTGGCCACAGGGAGAGGTAAAAGGCAGTAATTTGTTTTATCCTATCGACCTACAAGGTCGGTAAGATTCCTTAAAAGGGCTGTGCTTATTCTTCTTGTTCTCCGCAATGGAAGGAGTTGGCTTCTGCACCCAGTGATGTGCCCTGTTTCAATTGGCTTTTTTTGATTTAAATGAAGAATTACCAGTGCCACACAACTGGGTCTGTCTCTCCTCTCAGGCAAACATGTACATGTTTTTAATCACTATGGTATGTATGTATGTATGGCCAAACTTCGCGAACGAAGATTTGGGAAGGGCTTTCCCCACGTGGGGGTGTGCCCTTCGAGCCCGCGCAGTGGATTTTTCTTTTTTTTTAGGTGAGGCACAGCGTGCGCAGAACTGGCCCCACCGTTTAAGTCCCAAGGTCCATCTGCCACGGCCGAGCGAGCTTGGACAGTGACAGTGAAGTCCTCAGGACTGTCTACAGCACCCGGTACTAACCGGGGCTGACCCTGCTGAGCATCCGAGATCTGATGGGATAGGATGGCAGGGAGGCATTTAACTGCCCGGTACGGTCTCCACTGAGACTCGAACTCACGACCTTGTGATCGGAGTTTGGAGTGCTCACCATTACACCACGGGACCACCCAATCACTATGGTAAAGTGATATAAACTCATCTAGAACACACAAACCCAGTATCAATGAGGGGGGAAAAAGCTAAATTATAAAATAACACCATAGTTATATACTTATGTTTACTATTGGCCTTTGCACTTGACACTTTTATCGTTCCACAGAAATGATGGCTGTTCCTCAATGCCCTGGTAATGATCATTACTGATATTCCATCCTTCTTTTTATTGAGTAAAAGTAGTTTAGGATTTTTTCCATTCCTATGGGCCACCAACCTATGAAGGTTGTTATGATTATGACTTGAACTTCCTTCAAAGTTAAGGAATTCAGACTGTTCTTTATTACCTTCAAACAGAAGTATTTTAGACTGTTCTAAAGACATAACTTCCCACACCTTTGATTTATGGCCTGCAGAGAAATGCACATCACACCAATGCACAGATACCTACTCAGGACTAGGTGAACCAGGCAGCTAGGAGGGTTTAAGGTGTAAGTCCTGGTGTGAACACCTTTTCCCTGTGCTGTCTGGGGAGCTGTGACTCCGCTCATGATCCATCGGAATTACTGATCCCAGCCGCTACATCAAATACTCTGTTCCTGTTCTTGTGAGATAGACAGGTCTCTCTCATTGCTGGAGGTACCCAAGCAAGAAGTCCAAGCTTTGCAGGATTTGTGACAATTCACTTCACTCAGGTTCTCTCAAAAGAGGAGAGCTGAAGGACAGTCCGAATAGTTTATTAACTGGAAGACTGATGGTGACTATAAGGGTATGACGGGGAGAGAGAGTGTGAAACTGGAAGCCAGGTTGCACACCTTAATTATGCATTACTGTTTAAATTTCCATGCCTAAGCAATACAGTGTAGAGTTAGTAATCAACAGAAATGGAGAAAAATGAAACTGGCTGAAAAGAAAAGCAGCTCATCCTTATTTCAGGCAAGGACTTCGGATGAGCAACTGTAGGAAAAAATCTTTGGAAAAGTTTTCCAAATCCGAATACAAGCCCGTGTGTAATATGGGTGGCCAATACTTTTTCTATAAAAACGTATTTAGATGAAGTTTAATAGACATGAGATGCAATTTTTCCTTATCCCTCTCTTTTTTTTTTTTTAAATTTCAAGTAGCTTGATTTTCAGGGATATGACAATTAAAAAATTGCAAGTGAAACAATTAAAAAAAATTCTGCATTGAACCTACACAAATACAAATATGTAAAATGATGTGGAGCATCAAAGATGTCCCAGAAAATGCTCCACAACTGTGTTGCAGCATTTGCAGGGGGCGCAAAAGGGTACTACTGCTGAGCAGAACAGCAAGTGGAAGAAGCAAGGTCCAGACTCTGCACTTCCCAGAATATGCACAAATCCTTAAAGAAGAGGCCATCTGGCTGCCTGATTCCCCAGTTTCCAGCTGCGCTGTCCCTTCCCTAAGGAGCTGTGGATACTGCAAGCAACAGACCATGGTAGAGACCTTTGCAATTTGCTGCTTGGGAGCAGACATGCCCTGCAGGCTCCTGAGAGGGGACAGGGATGCAGTGGCCACTATCTATTTTTCTCCCACTCTCTCAATCCCACTTCTATTTGCTTTTGCTCCCTCCTGCCTGTGCAGGTAGAGGAGGGGGGGAAAGGGCTTTAGAATTTGGAAGATAAAAGGTGCTCAAGGGCGTTAAAGCAGGAGATGAATGCAATCGTGTGGCTGTGCAGGTGAGACTCCAGAGCCTTCTGCTACAAAATGCCTGCACTAATCCACTCTTGCCCTACTTACAAGAAACTGTCAGTGTGGTTATTTGCAGCAACAGCCACTTTAGCTTTGGGGCCAAACATCACAGGGTGGTGATGAAGCAATGAGGGTAGGGATCCATATTCAGTGTATCACGTTTGCCAGAAAAATGCCTTACTGCAGACAAGTACTCCTTTCTACTTTGCATGTTCTTGCACATGAAATAGCCCAGGCTACACCATGGTACTGCCTCGCTAGAGGTTAAGGCAATACTAAAAGTATTTTGCTCCCCTCACTAAACTGCAACACAAAGGAATTTGGGATGCAGTATTCTCTGCTATGGGAAAGCATCAGCAACCAAGTTTCATCTCCCACAGGAGAAGCTCTGCCTCCCACCTCAATTCTTCCAGACATCATACCTAATCTGATGGGGGTTCACTGTGCAATATGCCAGCAGTAAGTGGCATCCAACTCCCTTATGAGCACAAGGTAAACATTTCAAAGCTGCTTAGACAATAGTCTCTTTAATGGGGAAAATACCTAGATGCCAAAGACTGCAATTCATTGTAATTAGTATACAGATTTCTTTCCGTGTCCAGTATCCCAATCCACTTTCTTTTACCACTTGACAATTACTCAAGATATCACAGATTATTATTCATTTATTGGAATAATAAATAATTTACTATAAATAATTTATTGTAATTATTGTTCTTATTATTGTTATTTAAAAATAATCATCTGATATTTAAATATTGAAAACACATTTTCTCCCTTCTACATCCTTTGAATAGAATGTGTAAAACAATGAGTCTGCTAGGGCAGAGCTCCCCAGGCTGCAGGATGGCTGTGAGGTTCAAGGAGCTTCAGCCCTGTTTTCTTGGTGCACATCCTGGCACCAACTGAGGCAGAGGGAAAGACCATCATGGCCTGGGTCCAGCAGCACCCATGGGTAGAGGAGAGGGGCAGTCACCTCATCAGTCCTTATGTGGTAGCAGAGTAGTGTCACTGGTGGGTCCCCAGCCTGCCCAATTCCTTGGCTACAAGGAATTCCCCAGAGACTGAACCACAGAATCAGCTTCATCATGGATTTGCCTCAGGCTGGGAAATATGGCACCTGAGAAGAGACTTGTCCAGAGCAGTGACCAGACTTAAAAATGAAGACTTTCATTTCTCTGTGCTGACAGGTTTTTCATCAGTAAAATACAGACACAAATACTTACCACAGGGGATTAAGGAAAGCTAAAATGACTGTGGGCTGCTTGCACACAATATACTTTTCACCCTAATCTTTTCAGTTTGGAAAACTTCCAAAAATTAAATGATGAATACATTCTCCCCATAGCAGCCATGTGGATTACAAAGACTTGCAGAGTTTTTGATGAAAGACTACCATCTTCTAAGATGAATGCTGCAAGCCCCTGTCATGAGAAACCTTAACCAACTTCTCTGGGACTCTAAAAATGTTTTATTGAGTAATCTTGCAGTAACTGCATTGTAGAGAATTAAGGCAGTACTGAAAAATACTACAGCAGAGCTATTGCTATTATTTCAGTAATGTAATGTGATAGAGTTTTAAAAAGTTATTATAGAAATATAATTGGACTAAAGTTTACATTTGCAGGCATACATATGTTTAGTGTTACAACCTTTTCCTTTAGACCTCCAGCAGCAGTCACCAACTTTGTTAGGGTCAGTGGCTGAGCCTACGGTTTAATAATAGTTAGTATAAGAAAATGTATTGAATTGCATTGACCTCTGGCTAGACCCCCAACCAGATTCATAAGGTTTCCATGATATCCAATTACTTTACAAAAGGTGTTTCACTTCAATTTTCTGTCAAATTATTTTTAAACATACTTTTCAAAAGGCATTCATATTTATATGATATATTATCACTGCCAAGCTGAACACAAGAATTCAGGATATAAGTTCAGAAAAGTGTATGAAAATACAGGAAGACTTCTGTATAGGCATATGCTTTCCCACTCTTGGCCAGCAGTAGCAACAGTTAACTACAAATTTCTGAGATGTGTAAGGTCATACAGCCCCTACTGAGCACCGTATAACAAAGAGTCACAGAATATGCCAAGTTGGAAGGGACCCATCAGGATCATTGAGTCCTATTGCTGGCCCTGGACAGGATCATCTCCAAGAGTCACACCCTGTGCCTGAGAATATCATCCCAACACTTCTTGAACTCTGTCAGGCTTCGTGTTGTAACCACTTCCCTGGTGAGCCTGTTCCAATGCCTAACCACCCTCTGGGTGAAGAACTTTTTTTTTCTAGTATCCAACCTAAATGTCCCCTGACACAACTTAAGGACATTTCCTTGAATTCTGTCACTGGTCACCACAGAGAAGAGATCACTGCCTGTCCCCTCTTCCCCTCAAAAGGAAGTTATAGACTGCAATGAGGTCTCCCCTCAGTCTCCTCTTCTCCAGACTGAACAGACCAAGTGACTATAGTGAAGATCATAAAAGTATTATTTATCCCTGTACATCCTTCTAATAAAACACCTGATACAATGATTTGCCTGGGGAATGCTGTCCATAGTGCACAATATGGCCATTCACAAGTCAGAGAAGATACATGTAGAGAAAAGCAAATACCATAAAGTATTAAAAAGAACTTCATGCATTTTATTTCCTCTGTGATAGCTAACAGATGTAGAACAGTTTAAATCTAGCTCAGAATTCTGACTACTGTTTCTCTTGATGGCCACACTGAGCAGTTGATCGGTCCCTTTCTGTTTCATGCTAGGATAGTTCAAAATATGACATGTTGCTGAATGTAGATGTATCGCTTGATGACTGTTCCTGTAGATTTTCCTACTGTACTAGACTATGATCATGGAATTAATATAGAGTTTGAACATTCTTGGTCTGACATCAGGCCTTACCTGACATTGAAGGTAACATCTTTAGGAAAGCCACCTAAATACCTATGTTCTACAAAGTGACAGCAAGACACATCGCTCCCTGTAATTTTTGTTTCATTGTTTTGTCAGTAAACTATTGAGGTAAATGCTGTATTTTCTTGTGTTTAAATGCAGCTCCTACAAATATGGACCTCCAATTCTTGCTTGAGATATCTAGATGACATTGTAATGTGAATAAGGAAATGTCATGGAGCTGTGACTGGAATCACAGATCTAAATAAGTATCCACCAGGACCATTGAAAAAACAATAGCAGTTCCTGAATTAAAATATAAACTTCTTCAATTATCATGAGTAAGGGAAAGGTATAATCCAATACAGTCAATACTATTACAGGTTTATCCTCTACCTTCCACATAAATTTCCCCATCACTTTATTTCTCCTGCTCTGCAAATGACTTTTCTTCATTTTCCTCAGGTAACCATCAGGAAAGTAGAGGTGCAAAAGACTTTATCTGCAGAAAGGAGAGATACCTACAGGTCCTTGCATGTAGGTCTTCTGCAACAACTGAGTTACTGAAAGAGAACAATGTCCATAGACAAGTCAGGAAAACTTGAACAGCAGCGAAGACAGATGACAGATTCAAAACATGCATTAAGAGAAGCAGGTATTCAAGAGACAGCTTAATCTATGTGTCTCTCTTAATCCAGAAGTCCCAAAGAATCACCTTATATCTCTGGATGATTCAGGTGACCAAAAATCTCAGTCTAGACTCAATATACTGATGGAAGTCAGAGTCGTTACCTTAAGATCCTGGGTAAACCTATTAAAGCCCAACATGGCCATCTCAGTGGTGAATCCTGAACCCTCCCTTCATAGAAGAAATAGATAAAACTCATTGTACTTAATAGTAATTCCCTTCAGAGTGACTCGGTGACTGCCAGTTACTGTATTAATTAGTAGTTAGCTATGGAGCACTTCAGTTTAAGGTTTTGCCTCTGCCTTCTGTCCAAAATCTTCTTTCCCTAGTTTTTCTCACTGAATCTGCATCCAGGAATTAATTTCTATGTGTCATACCAGTAAAGATCAGTTTTACATCAGGATGACAATGACACTGAAGCCTTAAAACACAAGCGTTGTATCAAATAAAACCTTAGCCAAACTGACATGAGCTGTTTTAAAATAATGAACTTCTCTTTACTGCTGGACAGTTTCTGAATAAAATTTGCAGATGTGAAGTCTGCCCAGCTTAGTGGTAGGGAAAGGTTCAGTGGGAATACAGTTTAAAGTCTGTCAAGGCTGGGCACCTAAGTCTGGATTCCTAACATTTAATTTTGACTAAGACTCAGTTGAAGGCCTAAGTGAAGAGTCTTGTTACCCTGCACTCCTCGGCACACAACTGGAGATAGACAAGCCTTCAGATGGTAGCACCAATTTTATTTTGGAAACATCTTTCTATTTTAACACAAGTGAATTGAATACTGAGTGAAGCTATGGCAACATGGGATTTCTCAGCATTTGTTTGAATCCTAAAACTAGCCAAAATTGGTATAAGTAGACCTCATTTTAAAAATAGGTAAAATTTTATGGCTGTGACTTGTTTCTCCCTAGATTTTATTAGCAGCCAAACCGAGTATAAAAATGAAAGTGGGACAAAGGAGAACAAGGTTGAAATGACATCAGTGTTAAATAGAAACTATTCTTCTGAATCCTTGGTTATAAAATATACATTTCCATTTATAGTATCAGTTTCATAAATATCCTTTTCAAATGCTCAATTCCTCTTACATCTTTATCAAAGAGAAAACAGTTAAAGAAAATTATACATCGGTGCTGGACTTAATTTTCTTTTTTTTTTTTTCCCCCAGAAAGAAGTATTAGGGTCATATATAAGATGCTTTATTTAGAATCTGAAAATTTATTTTATGTTTTTCTGTTGACAACCAGAAGCACTGGGTAGAAAAAAATAGCAGAACAAAGAGCTCCCTAGAGATATTTCACGTTTGCTGACTTACTACATCATCACATATGACACTGCATTATTAGTCGCAGCAAATACTGAAATAGCATAAGAAAGCTTACTTGCTCTTTTATCTTCACCATTGTTCTTGGATTTAAGCAAGTCACATAAAAACTTTTTGCAAAAACTAGAAAAATTGAAAAATCATAATTTAGAGTGGGGTTTATTGTACAGGATGTCTCCTTAATCATACTGAGATAGAGGACTGGGAGTGTAGTTTTCTTGAGTTCAGAGGAGAATTTGGATAGAAAACATGTTTTATGCTGATAGCCTGACCTAGAGCCCACCAGGTACTTAGGAAATTTTAGCAGGATTTTTCTTTTCTCATTCTTCATCTGCTGAAGTGACTCTGTTCATGCAAAGAGATTGAAATTGTGGCCTGATTTGTGTCAGGTTGAGCTCTGCTGTTGTCTGAGAAGCCCCCACACAGTACAGCACATTTTCCAATCATGTCTTACTTTGAGTTAGCTATTTTCAGATTCCTTTTAAAAATAAAAATATTAGTGACTATCAAAATTCAGGTAACCATGTACAATATTATCTGTGTGGGGTCTCAAAACAGGGATGAGCAGCTTGCCCTGTCTCAGTCACCTGCACTTTGTGGTACCACTGACATATAGATGACCTCTCCTCACCAGTTCCTGCTTGTGTGGGTTTATTTGATTCCTTTGGCCTTGACCTGAGCTGTAAATTTTTAAAGTGACATTGTGTTCTCTATTGCAGGAACAGTGAAAAGTAAATGTCTGGGTGTGCTATGACTTCCATGACCTTTCAACTGGGAATAGAAGTATAATACTTCTATGTGCTTATATAATCCGACCAAAACAACAACTTCAGAGTCAGCTGATAGTATTACCTACTTTATGTGATAATAAATAAAATTATAATACTTTGCTTACCATAGATGCTGAAAATTTCTGAACTGAGAATTGTTATGTATTAGTTAATATTGAAACTGTGCAATTATTAACACCAAGCTGAGGCACGATTGTCTTTTTCTTTTCAGAATTAATTCTCAAAAGTAGCTATGATAACTCTCGTTTTTTGGGCATGGCTACTTGATTTTTCTCACCCAGCCAAGACAAAATCCTGAATTATCAATATTGTACTGGGAATCAGTTGTTTTCCTGTGAGCTGTGACTTTTGTATGCACTGGTGTAATTTCTTTAAAATGCTGTGTGTAACAGCAAGAAAAAAGAAGAAGGCAAAATGAACCAAATGGATCAGCATGTTAACCAATGTCATAAACTGAAAGAAAAGGATAGAGAATGATCAGGAATATATATGTTACAATTTAAAATAAGAATAATTAGGATGGATTTGTTTTAAATTCATGGTACAATTTACTGTACTCATCTCAGACACTTTCTTCTCTTTCTTTTCTTCCCATATCCATTGAAAGATTTAAACACCTTACTTGTAAGTAATAAGCATTGATTCAGTGTCCCTCATGAAATGAT
Organism: Pithys albifrons albifrons; assembly: GCF_047495875.1. Classification (NCBI taxonomy): domain Eukaryota; kingdom Metazoa; phylum Chordata; class Aves; order Passeriformes; family Thamnophilidae; genus Pithys; species Pithys albifrons. Next base: position 11,895,791 of record NC_092464.1, read on the forward strand.
GCATGATTTTACTCCATCACAGATAATTTCAGAAACATTTTGCTGCCTCCTTTTATCTGCACTCTACTTGTGGAGAGGATTTGAAAAGGTTTGCGTAGTTGCCTGCTCTGCAGTAATGTGAGGATTTTGTTATCCCGCTGAGCTACCATCATTGGTTTATATAGCTTGGATTCCTTCCTTCTGCAGCCCAAATCTCACAAAACCTCTCCCTGAAATACAAAGGTACAAGACAGAAAGGGCAAATGAATCACCAAACCTTTCAAGAGGCTATTTATATTCCTCCTGGAACACTGCAATTAGTGCTTTTCTTAGCCCCATCTGATCACCTTGTTGTCTTCTGCTTGTGCAACCACTTAAATAGTTTTTTGACAGAGATTTTCAGCTACTTCTGATATCAGATCCAGTCCTTCCAGTCAAAGACATCAGACCAGTACTACTGACTTAAACATGAACAGAATTAAGTATTGCATCTCTTTTACCCCACCAAAATATTGACATCTGAGTCAGGTTTGCACATATACACACTTGCTCATAACGCAGCATCCCAGGTTCAGGACACACTACCCCCCCGCTGTGGGATGTTGTCTTTCTTGCATGTGGCAGCAGTGAGTGCTGACATACCAGCTTGCATTTGTGGGAGACATCCTCAGATTCACAGACACACTTGCACCCTCTGATAGTCTCATTCATTACAGCAAAGAAATAAAAAAAATAGTGCAATACAGACAACACTGACATTCATCTAATAAAATTTCCCTTTTTCAGTCTTTCCTCAAACCTCTGTGCTAAAACATCCACACAATAATTGTGGAAATTAATGCCAGATGGTTGACAGAGCAATTTGGGTATTCAGTTCTTTGTGGCTATATATGAGGCAATCACAGTGGCTTGAATTTATTAAGTGTTGTACTGGTTCCAGTGCAAGAAGAGTCTGAGATCCTTATATACTGGGTTTCCCATAGAGGTGTCAAGATCCTTGTATGTGGCTCCAGCTGCTGGGGGCAGCAAAAGTGACATCATTCCCTGGCAGGAGAATCAGCCCTATCAAAGTCCCTGGCAGAGGCATCAGGTTCTCTGAGGGGGCATCAGTGCCTATCAGGAGCACCGGTGCCCAGCAGGAATATCAGTCATCACAAGAGGTGTCAGACTTCAGCATAGGTATCAGGCCTTGACAGGAGTACCAGTCTCTATGAAGGGCATCAGTCCCTACAAGTGATATCAGTCCTATATGAGGCATTGTCCCTATATGAGTTATTGGTCCCCAGCAGGTATATCAGTCCCCAGGGTATCAGTCCACCGAGCAGGGGTATTGGTCTATGTGAGGACACTCGAGAGCGATCCATGCAAATCGCAGCCCGAGTGCAATCAATAGATGTGACAAGCAGCCGGTGCTGGCAGCCGGGATCGTAATGAAGGTGTGAGTGTGTAAACGGCGAACAGATAACAATGCTGTAGGAAATTATAGGGCAGCACTGTATTGAATAAGTGCAGTGCAAAATGAGCTGCGGCTCGCAGGTCATGCTTCCCCGCTGCTGAAGTGTCTCCTGCTCTTGTCCTTTGTAATTGTAAGTGGCAGCACTGGCGGCTGAATGCGAGGAGGGCATGTATCCAGCCCTCATTTGTTCTGCATTACAATGCAGCCCTCGCTGCCAGCAGCTGATCCGGAGTGTCAGTGCCCACCTCCCAAGTGGACCAAGAAAACAGTGAAAACTCAATTTACTTGAGAATTAGGAAGGCTGTCATTAAAACAAAGCTGTCCATGAAACCCTGCTGAGTAGCTCAGCAGGTCCTGTAAGAATAGGGTGAAATTTCTCTGTTTTCTTTTTAAAAAAAAATGTTTCCCCCTCAAAGAAACACAGAAGCCCAACACCTTTTCTTTCAGGAATCGTACAAAGAAAGTAGAAAATATTTTACTGTTCTTGGGTTTATGTTTAAAGAAATATTTATAATATATAGAATAACTTTAAAAAGAACTTAGAACAGATGCTTTTGACCATATACAATCTTAATACAGCAAATTTTTCAGATGCTGCTATTCTTCTTACCCACTTATTAATATTCAAGGGGAGAAGAATGGCTAAAAAGTGTTCATTGATTTTTAATTTCATTTCCAAGTCCAGCAATATGAAGTCCTTCTCTGCATTTTGTTCTGACATTTGGATCAAACTCAGCAGCTGTTTTCTGAAACCTCAGGTCTTTGAGACTCTTGGCTCTGAATCCCATTTAAAGGTTTACAGATTAAGTTTAACATTTGAACCTAATCAAAGACAAGGAGGTAACTCAAAGTGCTCTGCACAGTTCACTGATATTTCACCATCACTGATCGATACTTTCAACTATTTATGAACACTCCATACATTCCTTCTTCCCCTTCATAATACCAGGCAATTTTATTTGTTTTTCTTCACGTTAGCCCTGAAATGTCCATTTTAGTGGTTAGAGTAAAACCTACACTAGATGCAACACTTGCTCTATTTCTTTACTAATACACTGCAAATGTAGATAAGTATTTATTCTGTAACCTTGTTTTCAATCACTGAACGTGGCTACTTGCTTTCATTGTTATAAAGAACCAGTTTTGTTCTTGCAAGTTCTTGATTAATTTTTTTTTTTAGTACAGTGAGCAAGCCCTACCTTTTTTTCTTCTGGTTTATTTAGGTCAAAAAGCTTTCAGCTAAATCAGGGTGAGGCGTGTTTTTCAAACTCTGAGGAGCCCATAGCAGGGTTTGCATTTTTCAATAGTAAGCACAATGCCACAAAAATCTCTGTTTTGACAGGTGCTCACATTTGCTGACACAGGAACATGCTCCAGGAGTTCAGCCTACAAGTGATGTTGGATTTGGTGTCTGTGGAATCCACTGTTTTTATTTTCCCATTGTTGCCTTGGTTATGTAGGAGAAACCTGTGAGGATACAAGTCTGTGGATGGCCCACCTTCTGCAGAGGCAGCAGTAAGGAAGACCACACAGCTGCCCATGATGCCTCACCACTGGGTAGGAAGGAGATATTTTGGAAGTGCAGACCAGCTGCACTCTTCACACAAAGGGGCACATGGGACATGAAGGGGCACTGGGAACAAAATCAAGGGCCTGCCACAGTTAATCCTGGGCTTTATTATCTCTCCTACACATCACTGTGCTTCCTGACTAGCCCTGGACTGCTACTGCTCTGCAGAAGTGTGTAAAGAGAGATACTATCATCCGCTATCTGCCTAAGCCAGAAACAGGCAATACCAGAAAAACCTGTCTTGTCCAATTTCCAGTTCAGCTTTGCAGACTCAAGAAGTGCAGATAGTTTGGACATGCTTTAGATAAGGAGCTGAATATCTGGGCGTTTTCCTGAGCACTGAATGCCATGCTTCATATAGTTTACTAAATTGTGTCACTGAATTTTTACCTTTCCTGGTAATAGACTTTTTTTGCTTCAGTGTTTCTTCTCCCAACCTCCCAGCAACATTATTGGTAAATGAACAATTATATACATACAAGCACCAGTGTACACTCTCTAGTAACATTAGTAGTAAAATGTGAATATTTACTCAATGTACTTTGGTTCTTCAGAAATAAATGCTCACAAAGCTGTGTGCCCACACTGAGAGTTCACTTTTAAATGTATGATGAAAAAACAGACCTTGCCTTCCTGTGTTTGTAGAAAAAGCCTCTGTATGTGTGTAGTACAAATGCACTCAGATGCAAAGATGAAAGTGGGTATTTTGCTTCTTTCACACACAGCCACAAAGGGAACCCAGAACCTTTGCAGAGCTGTAATTGCCAGGTGCCTATTTTAGAGGCAGGATAGATAGCTAGTTTGGCATTGGGCTAACCTTTTGGAAATGTAGGAAGGAGGAAAAAGGGCTGATTACAGACTGCTTTGCTTCACAAACCTCTATCTCATACTGTCTGAGAATAAATGTTTATGCTCATTGTTACATCTTTCACACAACATATTTCACTAACGTTCAAGGGGTTTCCTTCCTTCCTGTTTGTTTTTGTTTGGTTTTGTTTTCGTGTTTTTTGTTTGGTTTTGTTTTGGTTTTTTTTCCACCAGGGACATTCAGTAGATTTTCAGCTAGTTTTCCCCTTACTTGCCTTTTGACTACTTTTCCCTTAATTAGCCATTCCTGGCTCCCACCTCAAATGTGCTTCTACTAAAAGACATCTTGCTTCTCCTCATGTTTATCAAATGAAATTGGATCGCTTAGGGATAACCAGGCTTTCCCCTCAGCTCTGTTTTGAGAAATTTACTAGTGATTGTTCCTGTTTGAAGCATGAATCTCTGAAACATAAAGACTTTCCTTAGGACAGGGAGGCCAGCCAGTTCTGTCCCATAAGTTGTAGGTCAACGTTTAACTTCTGAGGAAAATACTTCCTATTCAAAATTTTCTGTCTGCTAACATGTTTCACAATACTTTTTTTAAGATTTATGGTCAGGGATTACCTGACCAAGACTAAGAGTTGGCAACCTCATAATTAAAGTGTTTTAACTGTCTCATCTTTAAAACCAAGCACCATCACTGACAACACACTGAAGACATGGGAGGTTTGTTGCAAGGTGAGCTCCACCTCTGTGCAAGGGCAGGAGATAGGTGAGTGAAGGACACAGATGACTGAACTCCAGCAAAGCTCTTTTCAGTAAACATTGTGGAGATCTTTTGTCTCCATCACGTTGCAGTTAGATAGTTATCTCCTTTGTTATCGTGCGATAGAACCACTTTTGTATCAGCAGACAGAGCCTCACTGTTGGGTTTACAGAAAATTTAGTTGAAGGAAGCAGGTGGAGGGATTGGGATGAGGACAAGGACAGACAAACAGGGATGAGGTAAGATGGGAGAAGCAAACAGGTCTGAAGCGATGCTTAAATCCTGTCACACAGGCTGAGCACATCAACATCTGCAATATATTTCAGCATATTTTCTTTGTGAATAAGCACAGTACAAATGCCTCTCAAAAGTAAAAATGTCTGCCAAATAGTTGTTTTCCATCTTGTTTGCCTTGTTCTCATACCTGCTGCCCTGAAGGTGTGCATGCCTTCACTGTGTAACAGTGAACTCTCCCGACTGTCAGTGTCCCAGCACAGAGAAAAATTTCAAATGCTCTGCAGGAAAATCTTTCAAAGGCTGGGATTTCTGTGATTCAGTCACATCCTGATTTTATGTTTTTCATGAAGAACACGATGGATGCTGAAGCTTAGTGTCAAATTATTGTCTTGTGAAATAGCTGTTTTCTCACAGACAGCCTCTTGATCGAAAAATGGCTTTCCTTTCCCCAAATCTTTACGAACCTGAGCTGACAGCATATTCAAAATAGTATATTCAGCAACATGCAACAGAAGTGGGAAGCTGAGATTTGTATGGTTCATGTTTTGTTTGGGAAGAGACTAGGGAATACACTTAAAGTAATCACAAGGAGCATTTTTTGTTGCTGTTTATTTCAACATTAGGCAGTTTTATGTGCACAGTCTAGAAATCTTCCAAGAGGAATAATATTAAATTGAATTATGAAAAATATGTGCTTTCCTTTCTGTTACATCCCGGTCCCAAAGGCCCAGCCTTTACCGGGTGTTACACTTTAATTTCAGGCTCCAAGAGATTCCGTTCACATGAACTCTTGAAAAGCCATTGGTTCTTTTGTACCTTGAGTTAACATATGGAGAATAATTACATATTTTTCTCTAAGACATTTCTTTTAATTTGGTGAGAATATAGGCATTTTGGCAAAGGGTTTTACAAAAATTAACCTACAAAGTCACAAAAGCATTACAACAGATTGCCAGGACTAACAAGCATCGCTGTAGTAAGAAGCTTTTCTTTTACACCCAGCAGACACAAATAGTTAGCACTCGGAATGTCACATGTTAATGGCTTTGAAGAGAACAGGCCAGGGCCCACAATGGAGAGTTTGTGGTGCCTCTTCATCTGCTCTGGTCATTGTGGCCACTCCCCCCAGGCAGGACCTCTGACCCACTGACCACCTAGTGTTACTGTAGCCAGACTATGGGTGCCAACATCAACCAGGGGCTCCAGGGGTGCGGTGTAGGTGGGTTACCAAATAGGCTTTCCTGGACTGCCAGCCCAGTCTGGTGGCTCCTGCAGCCGTGTGACTGCAGCCCGTGTGCTTCTCATCAGGGCTTGTTGCGTGCCTGTCGGCCCAGCCCAGCCATTCCCCTGCACACACACACACACATACACACACACACATACACACGCACACAAACTCATAGAGACACACCCCACAAGGTGGTTCTGACCCAATAATTACTGATCTGGTGCGCAACACTCTCATATGCCAGTTCTTCATTCTGGTCTTGAAGTCGGATTTCCCCCATAGATATGGAGTACTGCCATGTGTCATATCTGTCTCTTTCTCTTAAGCTTCTTCCATCAAAACATTCAGCGATGACAGACAGATGAAGCAAAATGTTCTTGACCAACTGCTTACAACATGAGGAGCTTCAACACTGCAATTGCTGACCTTGCCACCAGCTTCTCTATATTGCCAAGGAGGAGCATCTACCATGCATTTTATTTCCATGTCAGATTATGTGATTGCTTTGTACAAATCAGATGCTGACACAAAATGTCTATGAGTCAGTCTTTTCCTTTCATGTATTACTTATGTGTAAGATCTGTAACAAAATCCTCTATTTTCTGCACACAGCAAAGCCTCGTTAAATTCATCACACTACAAATTATGACATTTCTCTTCAAAAGAGTAAAAAATTTTGGCATTTAAATAGTGTATTTATGAAAGCACTTTGAGCTACTCTGTCATCTATTTTTTGTCTATTAAAAATATAGTGTAAAAACTGTTTTTATCTCTGTCTCCACAAAAGCATAGCAAACATTGATTCTGTTTAACATTTTATCAACTGAACTAGAGAAGAGATATTACCACTTTGAGCATCAGCCAAAGGTCTTGTAGCTAATGCTGACCTCTGTCAAATCTAGGACATTGTATAGGAAGGATTGACAATTATTGTTCTATTGTATTTTTCAAGACACCAAGGGTCAGCACAAAGGAATTGTTACGTTGCAGCAGAACAATAATTCAAAGCTTGTTTGCCTGTGCTGGGGAAAGCTGCTAAGGTCAAATAGCATTGTTGTGTTAGTGTATAGACAAAATGTTAAGGAATTTGTAAATAGATTTACAGTTTTTCCAGTTATTTTAACTGTTTCCAGGGATTTCCTTTGTGGCTGACAGATATGCCAAATCAGCCCACTGTTCTCCTATGACAGCATGATTCTTCTTGTTACAAAATTATAAATCAGCCTTTAATCTCAAAGATTCAGATTGCATTGAAGCTTTATCTAGCCTGCTGGAAAGGAGAGGTGAATGTCCAAGTAGAAAGGGAAATGCTTTCTTATTAATTTGGAGCCTGTATACAGCAGTGAAATAATATTTGCAAATACATAAAAGACATTTTGAATTATTTTGATTGTTAGGCTATGTAAAATAAAAAATATTCCAAGATATCTGTCTGTGAAGGCCTTGATTGCATCTCCCTGTAATATATCCCTTTTTTTACACTGCTAATTTCTATTGACAGCATTCTGCTTAGTTGAAAGAGCATCATCTTATATTTTGGCATTGAAAGTACTGAGTCTGATACCTTCTTATCATTTATTATGGATGTATCTATGGTTCATTGCAAATAGACTATAAAAAGAAAAGTGTAACTAAATGCCTCTATATAATCAACATACATGACAAGGCCATTCCCATTGATGTTGAAGTCAATAAGGGTTTAATGCAAAATTTTAATATGAACAAGATTAGATATAATACTGGATATAGTTATGGTTCATATATATGAATATGTACTCATAATTCAGAGGAAAAATATGATGAATATCGATGAGCTTGTCTAGGTCATCTCTTTGGCGTATTGTAGGATCATTTTCTGGAGTATATTTGCAGTATTTTTCCTCTATCAGACTGTGTTTGTCAGCAACATCACTCTGCTGCAAAACTGGCAAATCCTGTATTGAACTACCTAAACAGGAGTACCATCTACTGGGCTCAGAAAGTAATCTTTCTGACCTCCTTAGCACTGCTAAGTCCTCAGGTAGTGTGTGTTATTTTGTACACTGCAAGTTTGGAAAAATGTAGGCCAAGGGGAAAAAACGTCTATAGTAAAACTACCAAAGTGAAGAGATGCATATAGGGAATGTCTGAAAAAAAAAAAAGGATGGTTTTCCTGAGGGAAGACATGCAATGAAGCCAGAATGGGAATGGACTCAAAAACTGATACTGGATTGTAAGTTTGAGCGCTATTAAGGATAAGAATACACATCAGTGACCAAATTAAGGAATATTAAGAATTGGGCTAGATGTGAGATATTTAAAGACAGAACATTTCATTGATGTTTCCCTGCTGTGAACATTCATGCATCTGTAATGAATAAAACTCACAAGCAAATTGAGAGTAAAGAACTAGTTGTGTTGCCACAGAGTCCACTACAAATCAGGACCCATTTTACTAGGGCCTTCTGAAAAAGAGCACCTAGTGTAAATGGTCTACTCTTTATATCAATGAATGAAAGCACACAGATATGTGGGCTGACTGAGAGGAACGAATCAACAATGGATGTTTTCTTTCTTTCTAGAACAGGTACTGTGGCATGCAATCCCCTGCAACTACTTCAAGGAAGGAAAGAATCTACTGGATGAGAAATGGGTGAGCAGTGTTCAACAACAGACCATATGAATTAAAATAAATTATGATTGTAGGGTTTTAAAAAGAGAAGAAATTAAAGCAAATTAATGAAAGAGAAAGAAAAAAATGTATCCCAAACCTTAAAACAGTATGAGTTTTCATGAAAGTCCCAGAGCTCAAATTACAGCATCAGGGCTCGGTATAGTTCTCGTTATTTGATCACTCTTCTTGTACAAACAGCAATGTTGCAAAGAGCCGACTAATGTCATGGTTAGGATAAAAGCATTGTTTTCTACCAGCAGGTGACATTGTGGAAGGAAGACAAAACACAAGCTGAGCATGTAGATTAGGCTGAATTCTGATTACTTCTGGGCTGAGAAGTTAAAGTCAAATGCTCCCTGGAAGTATCTATTGCTTATGTGTAAGAGTCACTCAGCCTGCAGAGAGAGAGTGCATTTCAATCTTCAAAGCAACCACTATGTAATTTTTCATGAATATTATACTCATGAAAATATTTTTGTGATACTTTTAAGCTAAAACAAACCAAACTCAGCAAAAAACCCAAACAGACAAACAAATAAAAGACATTGAGGATGAAAGTGATTACAGGCCAGAAGTACAACCAAGATGATGTGCAAGAGCCTAGTCTGTATTTCAAGCTACATCAGATATCCTACAGATGCATACAAGTTAGTAAACCTCACTTACAAAGGCATTTGTAGCTACACTTCTCCTGCCCAAGTAATATAGGTGCAAACAGTTTAATCAAATTATTTCCCATCCAAATAAATCACAAAAATATGTGTACAGTATGAAAACATTGCAGCAAAACAGTTCAAATAGAGGAAAAACTTTATCAAACCTTAATTTATCTTGCGAAGTAAATAAAACTAAGCCAGAGTTGAGGAGAGTTTGGATAAGTCACCACTATGCACATGTCTTGCTAGTGGTGTATTTCTGTGTACATTATGGCAGTATGTCTATGATGCATAGCTTTGGTCAGCTCTTAAAACCCTCTCCTGTTATATGAAGGAAAATGCTTCCTGTAAGCTCCCTCTAATTGTCACTGAAGAAAAAAGTTCAAGTTAGATGACTCAAGAAGAAATATATGAAAGAAAACTCTGACTAACCGAAATAATTAGTGTGATGAGAGCAATGAAATTGTAGCTGTGACAGAAATCAAGCTCTGAAGTTACTCATGAGCCTTATGTGGAATTCGCTCTTAATACCAAATCCTGACCCTGAGGTTTTTGCTAGCCCCAGTGCTGTAATGTGGACAAGCTCCTGCTTTCTGTAAGGCTCAGGGAGTCATGCAGAGAAGCAAAACTATGAGCCTTGACCCATAATTCAGCAAAATGTCCTTCAAATCCTTGATTCTAAAGGTTCAGTTGGGTTTTAATTCTAGTATATACTAGCACTGAGGAGACAAGGTTTGAAGGATGGTCAGTGTCTAGAGCTGATGGGAGGAACAACCCCGAGTCTAGTGATGACCTAAATGGGACTATTTAAAGTGACTGCTTAAAATCCTGAAAGTCATTGAGTTTGTCATTGACATGACATAAAATGAAGCAAAGTAAAGACTAGAATCCTGCAAAAACTTAATTATTGCTTTTAGCTTTCTTTTTCATCAAAACAATAGATGAAAAAGAAGTACCTATGACACTGAGCTTCTTCTGAGTTAATTTATTTGTGATATCTCTGCTAGTATAAAGTGTTTTCTAAATTTTTACAGAAAACCAATTTCCCTTTCATATGCAAGTTCAAAATCATGATTGCTTTGTGATATCAATACATTTTAATTAGCATTAATTTTATTTTTCATCAGTCACATGCTAATAGAGATGGGGAGGATTATTCTTTTTTTCTTTTTTACAGCTTACCATTTAGAAGATGTGAATGTTGTTGATAAACTAATAGAGTGCATGATGGAATAATTCTAGTGTTAAGCTGTTAAACACTGACCAAGAAATTAATGTTATAAAATATGTACAAACTACAGTGTGATTCGTGTTTATTGAACCATGTATGTCCTTGCCAGATAAGCTGTCAGTAAATATTTTATCAGATGCACATATTTAAATTAATGCAATTAAAGTGAAAAGCAGTTCATCAAAGCATTGTTACATCTAAGTAGAAAACAAAAACAACAGTAATTACTATTATTAGATAAAGTGTGCAGTATATGACATTACATCAAATGAAATCCTAATCAAAAAAAGAATCTCTATGTGAAGGTTTCTTAAGCAAGTGAATAAGAAGAAAAGCGTTATTAATTAGAACTAGCCTGGTACAATTCCTGTTACATACTGATTTAATATAGTTTACATTTTTCCCCTGTACTTTTGTCATCTTGTCTGTCTATATGCTCTTTTGGCCAGAAAACTTTTACTTTGGGACCCTGAATGCAACTGAGAAACTTATAGTCATTATCAATTACATTTTTTTTATCAGCTACCTAATACTTGGGTTCAACTTGTGATTTCCAGTATTTCTCACTTCCCACTAAATATCAAGAGTCTCGAACCAAGAGCAGATTTTCCTCCAAACCAGCATCCCAGTTGAGAAGTCTTGCATGCTGCATATGCAGGAAATATGTGCAGTAAAAATTCCTGGGATAGCACATGTGAACAGGAACTCATTCTTCAGGGCTGTCAGTCCATTACAGATACAAAAGGAAAACTGGAAACAAAGTTGTATTCTCCTGTCAGCATGCCACTCTAAAACATCTGGGGTGAACTGCCATCCTCCACTGAGGCAGCCTCATCCTGTACAGCAATTCCCTTGCAAAGGTATTTTTCCACTACCCTCACTTTGGCTGCTTGGAAACAAACATGACTTTCCAGGTGTCAGTCTGGGATGGATGGGCTTTTGGCCTACACCTTGTCAATTCTTTTGGCTGCCTGCTTGTCCCAAATAGGGAGGTCCCAATTTTCAGAGGAGTTCAATGAAATATAAATCCAGGGAGAGATTTCAATTCATGGTTTTGGATCCATGATTAGATGCCTTAGCTGCCGTGCCCTATTCAAAAGATAATGAATAAATCTGAATAATGAATGAATGAGAAGAGACTGTTATCTGGTCTGTATGCACACAGAGCCTAAGTTTATCAAATTAATTATTCCCTGTGAATTATTCACTTAGTTCCAACAACCTCTTCATAATCCATCTTCTTCTGTCCTTCCCAACTGCTATGAACACGGTCTATGCCTAGTTCATATTTTACCCTTATTCTTTGAGTTATATGTGTGACACAGATTACTGAGATATAGCACAGACTCACGATGGCACTGGGGAAAAATAATATTATTCTATTAAAATTAACTTAATAGCTTGAAAACAGTCAAACAAGCCTCAAGTGCCAATAGCTGTGAAAAAATAGAAAGCACAGTGGACATACCTAAGCTTCTAGTCTCGCAAACATGTGGGCATGTGCTTTTCAAGTAGCACCTTTGACAAGATCAGTGTTAGGGCAGATGGTGCCAGAGTTAAACATATATTTATAAAAGGAGGAGCCAAAAGATCTCATGGAATAAAACCTGAAAGCCCTTATAGAGTTGTTGTTGAAATAGAGCATTAACAAAGTTAAATCTTTTACAGTTAATACCGTACTTTCACTATGTTCTTTATTATTTCTTATCAGGACCATTTAACATTTTTTATTACTGAATCTGAACAGGATAACTGATTTAAAATATTCAGATTTTGCTACTGCTAGTAATGCTGAGCAGTACCTTAAAACTATTATGCAGAATAGGGATGACAAGTCAAATTTTAACGCAATGCCCTAACGTAAAATATGAATTATGAAGAATGTGGCCTGTAAGAAATGAGCTACAATAATAGTTCAAGGCCCTTGCTGCAGTTCACCCGGTTTGGAGAATGTGTCAATCCCAGAAAACAAAATATTTTCAAGATTAAGGGCACAATGTGGGCTTTATTTTTATCAAGCGAGTTTAAAGAGATATTTAAAGCTAATACTTCACTTTCTTTATGGCATACTTTGTTTCATGCTAAGCAGAATCCAAAAAGACCCTATTAATGAAGATGGTTAAATGCCTGTGCATTATTATAATGCAATCCTTTGTTCTGCACTTTCTCTGTGTGTCATAGACTAAGTCATTAATCAATGGGTGCTGAAAAATAATTGTCTAGTTCTTAACAATCTTCTATTGTTGAAACATTTGGAATTTTAAGATAAAGATGTACTGGCTGCTATGAAAAAAATGTGGTTTAAGATTACCCTTCATGGAAGTATGGGCTTATTGTTAGAAATGCAAAGCAGATGACCTGGTTTTAATGTATTTTAGTGCACTGTTGTTCAATTGCCTATTCAAATTGTGCTCGAAAAGTCGACTTCCTTAATGTCACAAAATAATGATTTTGTGTGTTATTTTATTGTACTGGCACATTAATTAAATGGCGAAGCATCATAGAATTACACAGGGTTTAAAAATAGAAGTACAAAATCATTTTGGTAATAATAATAATGATAACTCTTAGTCCATTTAATACAATTTAAGAATTATATTCTTTTTGTACTTCTATCCTTGATTCCAGATGTGCATAAAAGGCATATATTGATTGCAGATCACCTTGGAATATGTGTTTATAACAATCTATTTCAGGAGATCTGCCTGACAACCTTCATAAAGGATGGGGAATTCTGTGGAAAGTCTTCTAAAGATTCAGGTTCCCAAACAACACAAAATAGTTCTTTTTCTTCTGAGAAACACTGCAGAACTGGACATCAGCTCACTTCTACAAGTTGTTTCAGCTCTGCCAGCACATTGGTTTGGCTGTGAAGGCCACAGAAGTTGACTGGAGCAGCACAATGTCTGAATGCCCTCTAGTCCACCTCAGGCTCTTTAAAATACCCTCAAAATCGAAACTAAAGCAAAACAGTTTTTTTATCACAGCTCTTCCCAGAAAGCTCAGCTACAGGTACAGCTGTTCAAAATGGTGAGGGTGGACATACAAATGAATCATGCTTCTGAGATATGAAGGGAAAAAAAAATGAGGCCCGGGAGTTTTGTTTAAGTTGATATTCTTTATTTACACAACATATTGTGACACTGGCTAATACTTGGGGGAAAAGTTGTAAAAGTCCCCAAGAGGAAACCTGGAATAACAGAGGGCTCAAGTGTACAAACGCCTGACAGTTCTGTAGGGTTTTAACACAAGTGGTCAGTTCTGGATCAGTGCACGAACTGGGTAGATGTGGTTTTAGGGAATGACAGAGTAAACAAAAAATATGGAAATAAAACATCACATTTATGACAAGAAAGCAAAGGAACTATAGAAACATACTGAAGACAATAGCAGCTTTCTTAAGCATGGAATTAAAAGAGGAAGAATGGGAGAGATTACTCCCACACTACTTCACTGGGCTAACCCCAAAGATTATGCACAGTAGTATCTCCTTCATTACTTTTTGATTTGCAGTTCACCACTGCAAACTCAGCAATTATATGTAAACTGTTATCCTTTACTAGATAGCTGTATTAAACAGATGAGAGGCCCGTGCATGTGTGTGCTTTCTGCCTCAACTTTCCCAACAAACTGATAGGCAGTAAAACAGTAAGTCAGAGAAAATCAGGATGGAACTGTCTTGTGCCACTTTAACAGCCAGTCCACATATGAATGCTACAAAGATGCCTTGTATAATTCAAATTGACGAAGGTCTAGCTGTATTGGCCTGAGGTGTTATAGCCAGCTCATATACCAACTTATTAACAGGGAATTTAAGAGCTACGGGCATGATTTTAGTTATTGTTAACTACTTTCCTCAGTATGACAAGCACTGTGGGAGATTATTGAGTTAGAAATGACATGAGAAAAGAAACAACAGGAACCAAAGCAGGTGGAGGAAAGACACAAGATATTAACAGTAATTTTTAAAATACTCTCAGCTTGCTGGTACCTATTTCAGATGATAGAGAGATTATTTAATTTTATCAGATTTTTTCTTTTTGATTTCCTATTTTTTAATTCAATTAGAATTTTGAGGTGATATATTAGTTCTTTTAAAGTAAGTGATGAATGTTCACTGACCTTGATATCAAGAGAAATAGACATAGCAACACAGAATTTCACCACTTATTTTATTCATACTGTCTACAATTTTGCTAAAATCGTGAAGCCAGTGGATGCAAAGATTATTGCAAATATCTTCAAAATTTAAAGAACTATGAACTGCAAATTGCATGCACATGAAAAAAGAGCACAGGGTTTTGTCAACATTCTCAAATATTTACTGCTTTTCTTCTTCCTGCTGGGTGTTTATTTCCCCATGATTAAATACTGAGCTCCTTGGGACAAGGAAAGTGCTTCCTTCAAAGCCTGGAAATAATACAACACATTGTGTAGGTTATTGCAAATAAGTACTAAAGCCCATTATGGGAAGATGAGTCCTGCCATTGCATTTTGTCTTTCTATTTTAGCTGCTCAAGGAATGTGTGTGCTTTATTTTAATTTTCTGCATATATTTATATAAATGCTGGAGAGCACAAACATATATATATCCACAGCAAGGAAAAACATGCAATAAAGTTTATAAGCCCATTTTCTAGTGTGATGGCTACAATGAAGTAAATTCTGTGCATAGTAAATAAAAGGGAAGGCAGGGAGCTGCCAACTTAAACATACTCCTCCTCTTTAGCACCTCAAACTCTTGAGGAAAGGTCTTCCTTTGTGCCATAAATCATTGAGAGATGTAGAATAATTGTCTAGTTCTTAATCATCTTCTATTGTTGAAACATTTGGAATTTTAAGATAAAGATGTACAGTTTGCACTGAAAAAAAAACATTGTTTAAGATTATCCTTTCTGAAAATGTGAGCTTATTGTTATAAATGCAAAGCAGATGACCTAATGTTAATGTATTTTAGTGCTATTTTAGTGCTGCCTATTCAAACTGTGTGAGAAAATAGACTTCAATAATGTCACAAAATAATGATTTTGTGCACTATTTTATTAAACTTAAACATTAATTAAATTTAAAAATTACTCTGGATCTATAAAACATTTGAAAACAGAGTTCTACCACATTGCTATAAGAATAGAAGGGAACAGTTCTGAGGCTCCTGAAAGCTTATTATCTTTTCATTTTTTCCTAGGTGTGTGCCATAAACAAAAAGAATACACTGCAAGTGGTTACAGCCCAGCTAGGAATGCACAGGTCTGTGCAAATCTAGTTTTAGGGGGTTTGTAAGAGAATAGCTTAACAGGGTTCAGTTTTATTTTTCCTTCAACTTCAGTAGCATGACAGAACTTGAAACAGAGAATTGCAACTTGGGCTACTGATGCCAGAGAAAACTACTTCCAAGCTCGCCAAGACTATTTACAAAAAATTATATGTCATATAACAGCAAGATCTCATCTTTCAAGAAATCCTTAATGGATTACTGTAAAAATTCAGAGAAATGGCACCCTGGTTTGCAGAATAAATGGCCTTGATAACAAAATCTCTGAAAGTGACTTTCCTGATGAAGCAAAGCTTCAGTAAATTAAATATTTCCCCCACCCCCCAACTGTATTATCTGTATTTATATATTGTATTTATACCATCCACATTTTGTGAATTTAAGAGTTGGCGCAATACAGCAATTCTTCCTACATGCAGCTTTGTTATGAGGAACAACTAGTTAAAACAAAATTGGTACATGATGGAGAGGATTCTGGTAACAGGAAAAAATTTTCTGCAAAACCTATGACTAGTCATACATAATTCTTGACCTGCTCCTATTGCGGAGGGGGAAAAAAAGCCCTACAGCTTTAATATGATAAAAACTGCAACTATGAGAATGTAGAGCTCATTAATCAATCTGAACTAACCCTTAGGGCTGGTGGTGGGGAACAGGAAAGGAAAGTTGACTATTGGGAAGGAAAATACTGACTTTCACTCTTACTTCTCAGCAATATTATATATATCACTGAAAATCTGGTGAATCTAAATGCACCTATGTGCTCTTGTAAGGAATATGACCTAGTGGGATAGAGATGCATATTCTGCAGGAACCAGATTTTAGTCTTAACTATTTTTAGTTTATTTTGTCTGACAAAAAGTCCTTGAACCAGAGTGGTCATTATTCACCTAATTATTTTTATTTAAACAAGATTTGCTCAAATTTTGTCATCCTGGTTCAAAAAACAACCAGAGAGATTGCAATTATATGTGGCTATTTTCTTAACTATCTTGGGGGAAGAAATAATGATACTTTTCCAGCACACCCTAAAACCTATGAAGCTGTGGCACAGCCACTGCAGGTAAGATTTAGATAATCGTAGATTTAAGCTTTCAACAAAATAGTTTTCTTTCATGCTGCCAATGAGAGCACCGAATTATATACCACCTTCCTCCTTTTGTGTGCTGCATGTACAGGGGAACAAAAGTGATAAATGTACATATGTAAAATCCAGTCTATGTCCAGGCAGTTGCTGTCTGGTCAATATAAAACAAATCCCAGATTTCTTCTTAAAATTCTTTGGGACTTACTTGGTGTCTATAAAACAAGGAAACCCAATATTTTGTGTACATTTTCCTCCTGCATACAATATTATATGATCACTAAAAAAAGACAAAACATCCAAAAATAATTTAAAATCTACTATCTGCATTTACCTGCAATTTTATTTCTTCATTGCATCATTAATATCCAGATTAATTTATTATGAAAGAGGATTTATCACCATATACATAATTTTACATTGTGGCCAATAACATATAGGTAATATTCTGTTTAAATTTAACCACCTGTCTTGTTGCAAGCACCCTTGCTGACCTTAATGTCGTACAATTATTATTTGCTCAGCAAATTGCATCAATAGTCTCATTGTATTTTTTTAGCGTATAAGCTTATCAGGAAAAGTCAGGAAGAGAAAAATTCACTGTTCTTTGGAAAAGAATTTAAAGGAATAAAACAAAGATTATTACCAAGTCTTAGTTCAAATACAGTTATAGAAGCAGCAGGAAGCAGAGCTGCTGCTTACTCCTCTAAACGTTGTCTTATTCAAAAGACTAAGCTGGTGAAAGGACTAGAACACAAGTCTTATGAGAAGTGGCTCAGGGTGCTGAGGGTCTTTAGCCTGGAGAAAAGGAGGCTCAAGGAAGACTTTATCACTCTCTAAAACTACCTGAAAAGAGGTCATGGGCACATGGGGGTCAGTCTCTTCTCCCAAGGAGTAAATGATAGGACAAGAGGAAATGTGTTCAAGTTGTGCCAGGGGATGTTTAGGTTGGATATCAAGAAAAATTTATTCTCTGGAAGGTCAGACATTGGATCATAATGGAGGTGATGGAGTCACCATCCCTGGAAATGTTGAAAAAATATGTAGATGTGGCATTTGGGGATGTATTGGTGTGGCAGACTTAACAGTGCTGAGTTAATGGTTGATGCAATGGTCTTAGATGTCTTTTCCAACCTAAATCATTCCTTGTTTCTATGTGTATCACTCACTACATAGAAGTATAAAATTGTCATACACAGGATAAAACTAAACCTGGAACTCTTATATTAAATAAAGAAAAGCTTTCTTTCTCCCCAGCAAGAGGTACCTGCCTCAGCACTATCTTGCATAAATTACTGGCTAATATAGAGCACTGGCTGATACAGAGTAGAAATGCATGTGCCATATATATAGTTCTAATACTGTCTCATTCTGAACAAAAGAATCAGAATATTGCTGTGGATTGCCTTATTTGAGAAAGTCTATCATGCAAAGAAATTTTATGATGGTGCATAAAGCTTTGATACTTACCAAAATGGAATAAGGCAACAAGTCAGCCCACCCATCTGGTTCTTGACTTGATCCTGAAAAGGACAAAGAGCAAACCAGGACCTTGTTGCACCACTGTGGGATATAATCTCATAATAGTGATAAACTGATCTGTGTCTGTTAACACCTAGTACTCACATTGCAATTGCCATTGCCAGACATATCTATCTGGGAAAGATAAACCACTGGAAAACATGGCAAAAACGGATCCAACTGTGGATTAAGCACATGGAAATTGGAGGGAGGGAGGACATATTACAGAGGCCATATCACAGCTGCAGGACTTGGAAGAGCAACACTACTAACCTGTGACTGTTGAAGCTTATATTAGACCATACACAGGCCCAATTTAATTCAAGTTCTGACTCTGCACATGTGACAACAGAATGCTCAGGGCAGTCTCAGAGCTGCTATACATCACAGAACTTCCAGAGGAGTCTTCTGCCAAGGAGGAGGAGATGATCTGCCTGCATGTTTTTTTCACATGGATTCATCTGTAATGCTCCTCCAGTTTCAGGTGGAAAGCACTGCACCATGACTTCAACTTGGAAAGTACTTTGGATTTCCCAGATGTCAGATGCCTTGCTGCACCCAGCAGACATCTTCCCCAGGAGAAGACAGAGCTTTTGAAAAGCTTGGCTGGCAAAGGGAGCTGGCCCACCAGAGCAAGGCTGGGTCTCTATATATAGAACATCCTTTCTGAAGCACTCTTTGTTATTTTATACTTTCTAGATGTAACTAGCTTTTGACATCAGTAAAATTACTGTCAAGGAAGAGTTATATAGCTTTAGGATACTAGAGTCATAAGAGTATTACTTCCTTGATGGGCACAACCAGCTGAAAGGAGAATGGAAAATTAGGGCTGAAGGAGTGTCAGTCTGTGTGAACTCACATATGGATGGAAGCAAAAAAAAAATTGCTGAATCAACACAATGTGCCTTTCCATTCCATGCTTCTGTCTTCAGCAGCTCCCTCATTAAGGTGTATATTTTACTGAGTTTTCAGTGTTTTAATAGATAGCCAGCCTCCACCCCAGATTTAATGATTTGGCAAGTCTGTGAATACAGTGCAAAATACAAGAGTTTTTCCATAGAAAAATTAATAATTTCCAGCAGTAGCAATTATTTAACATGTGAAATATACACATAAATGCACACACAGAACAAGGTATAGGTATTGGTAAATGTGGACTTTTTAATAGGTGACCTTTGTAATCCCACATAAAAGATGTGTCCTGGATATGTAATTCATAATGCACCTATTTTCACCCAGAGTGCCAATTCCATAGTTCAATATTTTTCATTTATTTCAGGTTTCCATGGTCTGTTTGTACAATGCTGAAAAGCCATTTAAGTTATTCTTCATGCTACACTTCTTGTTTTGGTATTCAGGAAAATCTACTTTTCCAAACAAACAAGACGACTCCAAAATCCTAATCTGCTTTTTGCCCCTCCAGGGTGTGAAAAGGAAGAGCTCTAAAAAGCATTTGCAACTCAAAAAGCCCACTTCTGTAGAAACATATAAACAGAGGAGAGAAAATATCTTTCATTAAGTCAGGGCATATCTGTTCTGTATTCTAGCCATTTACATAGAACAGGATTATACTTCAGCACTAAATAAGTGGTAAACTAATACTTGGTAAAGTATATATTATCTTCTTAAACATAATCTTATAATCAGATGTATCAGCATCTTAAACAAATGCATTTCTCAATAGGTGATGTTATACTATGCAAAGTAGGAGAATCATTTCACAGGAATTTGATACACTGTTTGTGCTGTTATCTTGTTTCTGAGACATTGCATTGTTTGGGCATTAATAGAATATTAAGTCCAAAGTTGCAAAATGCAGTTTTTCAGCCTGTTTCAGTGTTGCTTGTTATGTTTTTCATACATTGGTTTACAATCCCTTGTGATAGATTAGGAAAAAATAAAGAATTAACACAATTACAGTGACAGAGCACAGTTTATACTTCTCCATATTAAGCTACTACACATTAGCTTCTATTAAAGGAAGCATATTTTTCCAGGTTTAAAGCTAAGCATGAAAAAAGTAAGGTAGACCATTGGTAACCAGATGTATGTAAGAAAATCATATTTTTGTAATAAAACCTGGGAACACTGTTGACTCCATTTTCTAGGATGTGAAATACTTTTGCAATCCATTCAAGTATATAAGAAATATGCCATTGCAACTGCTGCCTTTGACTCCTCAGCACTACAGCTACATTTTCAGAGAAAAATTATCTGCATTAAATATCTTCAATAAATTTGTCATCAAACATTGAACAACTGGTTCACAGCAATGATATTTCATCAGTATCTGCTCATTTGCTGAATTTTCTTCATCCAAGTGACACCTTATGAAAGACTATTTCTCTTCATTAAGAACAAAGCAAACTTTTACACTGACATGTCTTGTACATTTTGTATTAGAGCAAAAGGATATATCTCAACTGATTAAATAAGGAAACTTGAACATTTGAAACTTTTTAAAATAAAAAACACTATGTGAAAATTATGATGCTTATCTCAGGAACATCTAGGAGTCTTGGCTGTTATGTATGGCACACAGTAACCACAGCTCCATGGTGTTAAGTATAAAGCTGAGGCAGTATAAAGTACCTGGAATAGGTTGCCTGGAGAAGCTGTGGATGCCCCATCCCTGGGAGTGTTCAAGGCCAGGTTGGATGGGGCCCTGAGCAACCTGATCTAGTGAAAGATGTCCCTGCCTATGGCAAGAGTGTTGGACCTAGATGATTTTTAGGGTCCCTTTCAACCCAAACTATTCTATGATTATGATTCCATGATGTCTTAAATACAGTCTATTTGAGGTTATCTGTAAAAATTTTCGTTATTACATAAAAGAAACAGAAATCAACAATCTGCAGAGTGCCCAGGTTTTTGGAGCTACTGCAATGACAATGAATGTCCTGTGGCAGAGCAATGACACTTATAGACATCTATTAGCAGTTACAAGAACTGAAATGAGGGAAGAGAATAGGAGAAGACATGGAGCTTGAAAACTGAGTGTAAAATATTAATGTGTGTGAACAACTACTTTTAAATCATAGCATTGTTATTCACTGTTAGATTTTGAGAATTATATAATGTTTTAAAAATATGAATATTATCATATAAACCAGAAATTTTCTAACCTATATATCAGTTTATTTTTAAATTACTGAAACACCTCTCTCCCTTCTGCCCACTATGGAAGATTATTGTTCCTCTCTTTCTTGTTTCATGAGCATTTTTCTTTTAAAATAGTACTTTCTTCAGATAAAGACAGGAAAATACATGTACGGGTAAATATGAAACTCACTATTGTACAAGCTGGAAAGAAACCCAGGTTTTCTGTAGAGAAATATTAAGACCTGTATATTGCTAACACAACCTTGTTTGCTTATAAATATACAGTTCTCCCATCAACTCTATTCTAACATTACTCTTATGCCTAAAGATATGCAGATACTTAAATGTTTGCAGGGTTGGCTGTTGAGTTAGTAGTTGGCAGTTAATTGATTCCACCAACTAATTAATAAAGCAGGCAACATTGCATTTCTTTTTCAGAATGCAGTGATGAAGGTTACTTTGTTAAAAAGATTAATGAGATATGTACTGGAAATTCCATATGCATATCCTCGTTTCAGTGTTATGGTTTCTTCCCAAAAAGAACTATATCTTAGAGGCAAGGATAATTTTAGAATCACAAAATTTGGTAATAGAAAGCTGTGGGCATGGAGAAGACAGTCTTACTTTTATTTTTCTCCAGGCAGGAAAAATTTCTTTTTAATTTAAGGATGAGCTAGTTCTGTAGAGTAAGAGTCAATGGGAAGATAAACAAGAGATTTTGCCATGTGAGTAAAGGTTTGCAAAGAATTGCAACCACTGTCAAGACTACCCTAACTTCAAGGGAGCTGTATGCACAGAGCATCTGCAGTTTGGTCTAAGTGAGCATCTGCAGTTTGCTCTAGATATCTAATTCTTTATCAAACAGCACTAACCTGTTTTTTTTTGTCAATATCTTCTGGCTGCAAATTCTACAGCTTATAGCTGTGTTCATTTCTCATCCACTTTAAATTTGTAGAGGATTAATTTAATGGACTGTTTCATTAGCCTTATGATACAGGAAAGGATAAAAAGTAATCCCTAGCTGCCAAGAAATCATTGCAATATAAAATACACTTGTTCTCAGATAAATATATATTATAAACACATGAGTATATTCATGCTGTTAAGGAGAAATTTTGTATCAAGAGCCTGTTCACACAGCTTTTCATTTCTCTCTGTTATTCCCCATAGATTGCTCACCTTTACTGGTCAGGGGAGAAGGACTTCGGTGCTTAGCTGAGATACTCCAAACTGCAGAGCAGAGGTTGGTGGGCAGCATCCGCTGTCCTGCTGTGCAGGTGAATGTAGAGGCTGACATCACTTCCTGTGTAAAGTTCTCATTTGCAGATGTTCATCTCTCAAAAGCAAGAAGTGCTAATTATTAAAAAATTAAGCAGTACTTCCATCAGTCAGTCAGTAGCTTCAGAAGTATGATGTTTCTGAAATATGTTCATTTGTCTAGACTACATCAAAGGCATACGCCAAATTTTTAAAAAGACTGATATGTGTGACAATTGCATATTGTTCCTCAGATTCTCTTTTCAGACTGAAAATTGCTCAGTGGTTCAAAAGAAGATTAAAGAAACCAACTGAAGTATAAGGCGATAAATTAAGATTCTATGTAAAGATTCCCACTGCAGTTAGTGGGTTTTGAAAAAGTGTATATTTCAAATGACTTGCTAAACATTCTCTCTGCCAAAAGTAATAAAGTAATAATTTACACTGGTGAAATATCTTTCATCAAATAATCACAGAATGTGCTATAAGGCTGTCATTAAACTTATTTTGACTTGTAAGAAATTAATGCACAAAGAAGTTTAGGGCCAAAGATCTGCTGCTATCACAGATGAGATGTTCTTCTGTGCCAGGATGCAAGAAGTGGATCCTCTTTACACCTTCAGGAAATGACAGAATTTTCCTTCTTTTTGATGCTTTGCATTGGTTGATGGGACATTGTCCCCTTGGTCTGGATGATGGTCAGTGCCCCTGTTGCAAAGCAAAACATAATACTCAAAGTCACAGTGTATCTACAGACTTGAAATGAAGTATCTAAGCTTTCTCTATACTCATAATCACAGCTAGAAAGAGGGCAAGGGGAAAACAGAGCACTCTGCTTTACAACACCCTCAACTTCCCTGGGAAGGAGAAAGGTGTCTGTGCTGTGCTACCACAACAAATTCCACAGACATGGAGTAAAGGTCTGTAGACAACTGATCCACAGTATTTATAGAGAAAAGGGTGAAAGCACTTAGGAACTGGCAGCTGTACTTGCACATAAGCTGAGGTTCATTCCTCCGGCAGGTCTGCGTTCCTTTGACCCGCACCACAGCCTTCTCCTTGGCCATACCCCAGGCACTAGTCACGGACCTGCCAGCCACCTGCCACTAACCATGGGGGAAACAAACGCAAAAGCACAATGCTGCTCGTGCAACATGCACAGCATCTCTAAGGGAACCTCCAAACGGGAGTTAAAACTCTAAATCACCGGGTTTACCCCTTGATTGTTGAGCTCCTCTTGTGTTAGATGAAATATATCTCCCCACCAAATCTTCCAGAGCAGAGAAAGGAAAACTTCTGCTTTATTTAAGAAAGAGATTTCTTCTGATGAATCTTTGCTTGAAACAAATAAAAAAACCTGTCTTGATTTTGCAACATGCCTGAATGCACCTACCTGGATCAAAGAAGGCTTTAACATAAGAAGTGGCAAGTTTTTTCAGGAGTTTGTGTCTTTAAGTATTTGTTCATGGGGAGGGGAGGAACAAGAAACCCTGTGCAGTGAAATTTAATGTAAATACAGAACTAAGCTCTACTTAGCTACTGCTTGGACATCTAAAATTAGGAGTAAGCCCTCATGTGTAGGAAGCTTAGTTTGATTTCTAGAGAAAGGCAAATTTGCTTCAAGTTGTGAATATGAAGGATGCCTGAAAATCAAACCTTTGTGGCTGTCAAAATATATTGGTGCTTTTCTATAAAACCCTGAGCCTATGAATTAAAAGTAACAAATGCAATACAAACACACACATAGAGAGTATCTAGACCCCCAAACCCTGGCTTTGACTGAAATACCTTTATCTAATTTTTATAGCACCTGAGTATTCAAGATAAACATGGCTTGACAACTTTACTGGCATTATAGTATCTTTTTTCTTCCCTATATTGTGTCTATTCAAGTAAAATTCATTTATTTGCAAATACTGGCCCAACATGCTTCTTAAATAATGAGCGTCTTATAAACAAACTGAAAACATAATTAAAAGCATTACAGGAATAAAACACAAATGCAACCAGCTCCCTGAACTTCTTGCACAATATTAGCAAGACATAATCAATTTACTTTTTTTTTTCTATTGTTTTGCTTGACTACTTTTTTGCGAGTCATGAGAGTATGGGATTTTTTTACCTAGTTGTTCAAAACCTCTGATGCATTACCCATGTGGGAATCCTGGTGGTGCTTTGTAATGGAAGCAAAAACAAGAATGAGGAAGAGAAAAATCAATTTAGCCACCAAACATAAGGGTCACAGCCAGATTAGTTTCAGTACCAATGGCAAGGTACTGTGATTTGAAAGGGAAGCCTAATAAAGTAAGAAAGAGGTAATAGTCAGCAATGTTTTAAATCATCTGGAAATAACATGGGCTATGACACAGCACCACTGCATCGCATGAGCAATACAGGCACTATTTTTCTACCACAGCTTCACATTTCTTTCAGAAAATAGTTAGACTGAATGTTTAAAGATCTGAGTGCAGGGAAAATATGTCACACAGCAAGACATCTGCCAACTTTGTGTTTCTTAGCATTACAAGAGTTGAAGACATGATTTGCAATAGAGCAGAATGAGAGGAGAGGCCAAAGAGAGAACATGACCACAGCAATGAGATATCATTTATTCATACTTTTACTGCCAGGAGTAAATAAAGTTATGCCTGTAATTATTGCAGTGTATGTGGAACAAGAAGGAAAACTGCTGAAGCTTTATTGTCCAAATAGCACTGAAAGGTAGTTAATTTATACACAGACACACTAAAGAAACAGTACCTATTATCACTGCTGTCCACTCTAACACATTCCATCTTCAGACAGATTTAATTTAACAAGAAGAGCCTCAATCTGCCACTGCTGCAGTCTCTCCCTTCTGCACTTCACAGCTTCTTTTATGTGTCTGGAGAGAGGAGGCACTGTAATTAGCTGCTGATATTAACAGGATTTCTTTTGCTTTATGAAGTTGGAAATAAATGGTCACATTACTGAGCAGACTGCTGGATGCTCATCATAATGTTTTAAAGAGTTATTTAAACTGGGTGTGAGTGCCGTTGTTTCTATGCTGACTTCTTGCCTTCACATAATGGAATTCCTCATTCTGTATCAAAGCAAATTGGGGTCCCAGTTCTGTTTATGTTAACAGCATGTCTCCAGCCAAGGAAATTAAAATTTCTAATATGAGTATGAGAAGAGGAGCAGACAGTGCTGAAGAACAGAGATCTGTACAGATATTTTCTTCGGTAGTTTGGAAATCTGAGTCTTAAACAATTACATTCTTTTTTGCCTATTATTTTGTCTAGTAAAAAAAATCAGATCTTCCTAGAAAGCAAGACGTTCTCAGAAGTGTGTGGCAGCAGTTTCATGGAGGTGTCATATTGGCATTGTTTTTCAAAGTACTTGTAGGAACTTAATTTTCTTCAACCACTACCTCCAAGTTGGTTGAAACTGACCAGAGGGTTTAAAAATTATTGAACAGGTCAGGAACACAGGGAAAGGTGGAAGGTGAGCAGAGGAATGAGTTTAATGGTAGAGACCTCACTTTGATACTCAAAACAGTTCAGAAAGCAGTACACTTGACTGAGTTATAAAAATCTCAGCACCCAGAGTCTCATGCTATGGAAGGATTTTTGCTAAATATACATAACAGCCGAGGAGAAGCTCTACCAAAGACAAAATTTCCCCTTTACCTATATAATATAAGATTTTTATGAAGCTTCATGAAACACCTGCCACTGGTCTCCTCCTAACAATTGTACCAGCAAATTAAAGTTTTCATCGAGGATTTTTTCTTTTATTTTCTCCACCATTTTTTTTAATTCTCTCTTCCTTTTTTTTTTTTTTTTAAGTGAGAAAATTGCTATGATTTAAGCCACAGGAAATATTTTGGTAACATTAAATGAAAAACAAATGGTAGAATGGTAGAATAATAGAATGGTTGGTGTTGGAAGGAACCCTAAAGACCTCATTCCAACCTCCCTACCTTGGGCAGGGGGACCTTCCACTAGAGCAGGTTGCTCAAGTCCCCGTCCAACTTGCCCTTGAATGCTTCCAGGGATGGAATTTCTTTCTAGTATCTAAACTAAACCTATCCTATTTCAGTTTAAAGTCATCCCTCCTTATCCTACCACTACATGCCCCTGTCAGAAGTCCCTCTCTCCACCTCTCTTGTAGCCCCATTCAGGTAGCAGAAGGAGCTATAAGGTCTCCCCAGAACCATCTCTTCAGGCTGAACAGCCCCTACTCTCTCAGCCTCTCTTCACAGGAAAGGTGTTCCAGCCCTCTCATCATCTTTGTGTCCTCCTGTGGACTCACTCCAAGTCCACGTCCTTCATATGTTGGGGTTTCCCAGATCTGTACATAGTACTGCAGGTGTGTGTCCTACCAGAGCAGAGCAGAGGGGCAGAATCACCTCCCTCACCCTCCTGGCCATGCTGCCCATTACACAGCATAGGATACAGCTGGATTTCTGTACTACAAGTACATGTTGATGAAATATTTTGAGCTTTATGTTCTTTAAGAGAAGGCTGCTCTCAATCCATTCTCTACCCAGTCTGTACCTATGCTTGGGATTCCCCTAACCAAGGTATAAAACCTTACATTTGGCCTTGCTGAGAGGAGAGAAACATTAGTACTCATTCTAAAATGAACATTAATACTAATGCTTACTTATACTAAGTATTTGGGGAAGCTTCACAGATTTGTTGAACAATAAACACTGTAATCTTTCAGGCCAATAGTGTGAGCCTTAGGACAATATTAACTGATTTAAGGGATTCTTGAATTTATTTTAACATATATGCTTTTCTAACCCACATTCACTCTTGTCCAAATTAAACTCAAACTATTTTTAAAGTTTAAGTTTTTTCTCTTGTCCATATTGCAAGTATTTTATCCTGATAGCTACTCATCTTAAGCCCTCAATAAGTAATACTTGATGGAACAGCTTCCAGAGCGAACTGTTTGTGAAGCTGCAGAATCTCTAAGCAGTGTTGCTTCCTTTTGTCAGCCAATCAGTGAAATCTCTCCATATTCCTGCTTGCTCGTGGTTTAGAGATGTGGGAGTGGCATAAAAAACCTTGAATTTGCTACAAGCATGAAATAACACTATCTACATAAGTTTTTAATAGACTAAGTCTCTGTACACCCCTGCTTTTTCAATAAATGATAGACATCTTTTAAAACCCCAATTTTTATCCTTAGTTATACAGTAGTACTTCAACTGATGATATCATCTACCCTTTCTTAGAGCATATTTTCTGTGCTAGAATGAAGAGTAAGATTAAAATTGAAGATCCTTATTTTGCATAATTATATGTAAAGGCAGGAAATGTATTTCTATCATGTATTGAAGTTTTTACAAGAATTCATCCCTGAATTCTGAACGAAAGTACATTTTATATGTATAGAAAATACCAGCAGTAGCAGTCAAGAATAGCTATGGTAACAAGTCTAAGAGATTTTGACTCATATCACAGTCAGTGAATAAAATCTCTTTATAGGAAATATCCCTGAAGACTTTTTCTGAACAAAATTATACAGCTGTTTTTCCCAGAGTGTGGTGGTGTATCACACAGCTGACAAGACCTCAGAAAAACTGGTACACTGCTGAAGGGTCTTTTCACAACACATGCTTAGCAATGTGGATGCACATAGGGTCTAAACTCACTACCTGTCTAACAGAAGATGTTGCTTTATTTAAAGGAAATTAATTTTCTAAGTAATCTTGTAAAATTTACAGGAGAAATCTTGAAAAAGAAGTGAAAAAGGTTGCAGGAGGTGCCTTTGGAGAGAGAGTTGCTTTTAAACTGGGATCAAAAAAATGAATAGTTTGTTTATTTTACATATGTGATGAAGAGTATTTGTCGAAGGAACTTCCCTGTCTGACCACCTGTCGGAGGAGACCCAGGGTTTATACAGTGGCAAAAATACTACAAGAGATGGATATACGAGGAGGCCGAAGTCCAGGAACCCGGCTCCCCAAATATGGAAGCTCTGCGACAGATTTATAAGGGCTCTAATGTTCACACCCTATATGGACACTTCCCCAGCTTGAATGTTATACACCCCAATGTGTCTACCCTGGTTGTTTTTCCCTTGGTAGTTCCTTGTCCGGGTTCCCTCTTCCCACAGAACCCTCCGGGTCGCAGCCCCCTGTCCTGGCCCGACCCGGCCATGGGGGCGGTTGCCGGCGGGGCCCCCCATGAGGCGCCGCTGGAGCCCGGGCGGGGGCTGTCCCTGCCTCGAAGTGCCAGAAGCCCTACGGTAGACTTTCCCCGCCCATCTCATTCTCCCATTGGTCCTTTTGCCGCTCCTCCCCTCCCTCCTTCCCTTCGTTTGCATGTACCCAATGAACTGTGTTACTCCTCCCCGTCTCCGCCCCTCTTCCCTGCCTACATCCGGGGAATTCCCATGCTCTCCTCAAAAGCTAGCGCGCGGCAATAAACTTGGCTTTTCCTCGTGGACTCCTGGCAAGTGCGGGTTTGTTCCGTTCGGGACGGTCGCCGGGCCGGGGGCGGGAGGAGCCATCCCTCGCTTCTAAGGGGCCTGATCCTAGGGAGCCCTGCTTGTCGCTTTCCTAGCCTGGCTCCTGGAAGCGGAAACCTCTCCACCGTATCGGTGGCTATTTTTAATCCGCTGATAACCACCCAGGAGCCACTCTCACAACCACACTCACACCACCTTCAGTTAGGAATGAGGTCCCTTTGCAGCCACAGACTCCACTCTCACTTATTTAGACAATGTTTCCTTACTGGCTTAACTCCAGGTTTCCCATAGCAGAGTCTCAGATATCTGGACACTTAAAATAATTCAATCATGGTGCATCTGTAGAATAACAACTTGAGCTGGGTGCCTTTTGAGGAGGGACCCCAAACAAAAGAAACCCTGGGGTTCTGTAGGCTTGCAGTACAAACACGTGAAAGTCTGGAGTCCTATGCTCCTGCTGTGCCTGAGTGTCCGGTCACCTAGCCAGACAGAGGTCCCTGTGACCTTTTTCGTGCAAAGGGTTAGCAGTTCACAGCCTCTTGCCTCAGGCTCCCACCACCCAGAACTTAACCTGCAGCTCACCCTGAAGCTGCACCCCGAGCTACCTGCACTGAATGTATTCCTCAACATAGAGATCCTCATTATTGCAGCCTCACTGCATTTCAGCAGGATGGTTCTCATTCTTAAATCATTATTGTAATTCACCATTGTGAGGAAGATTTTTTCCTTGATATTATTAACAGTTTGCACTTCAAGGTCGTTTACTCTAAGGTGCAACAGGGACAGAATCCATTGTTGAAATGTCTATGGAAATTATTATTAAGTAAGCTAATGAGGAATTTTATCACATTAAGGTGATTATAGTTTTTTGAGTCTTTTTATTTTTTAGTAGTTTCATCTAAAGTTAAAAAAATATTGGTTACATTCAGTTAATGTCTCAAAGAGTGAAAATCTGTGTTTTTACTGGCTGGTGTATTTGTGCTTTATTGGATATTTAAATACTACTGTGTTTGTAATCAGGTTACTTTGACTTCTGATAAATCTCATTGGTGAGGAAAGCCTGAACTAATGGCAGCCAACATGTGTGGCTTTGCCTCTGTACACTTGACATTCTCATGACTTATTTCCTTGGGGATTTGCAGCTTCAACCCCTCAAGTCTCTGCAACAGGGTTATCTTAAAAAAAAAGAAGCATCATCACATACTCCACTTTCTATCAAATGACAGAAAATGAGAACTTGCCAGGAACAAAAACTTTAACCCAAGGCTTGTTTTTTAGTAAGAGATGTAGCAACACTGTGACTGCTTTACTTAACTTGTGTTTGGAAAGCTGCAATGCACTTTGGACGTTCCCATGATTTATGCTGTGATATGAGTAGCCCAGAAGGCAGGTAGTCAGATACATTCTGAATTTTTCTCTTGCTTACAAGAGGAGCTGTCATAATATGTCACCTGCAAAATACATCTGTATATCCTGTTTCTGTCCATGAGTGGCAAATGATTCTCTTCTGAGGAAGAGAAGCCTTCAATTGCTTCTAGTTCTCAGTCCAACAGAGATCACTTTCATGTGATCCCATAAGGTCATACCAGCAATAAATAGAGAGAGAAATACTGTCCAGCCAGATAACTCCAGACTCCATTTTGAAGGCATCATTCACACTCTCAATTTCCACAGCTTTGTGAACCATCTAAACATGAGAAAGCAAGGCATCTCATCACCAAAAAGGCTCAAAAAGTCCTCCTTAGTTAGATTTTATTCTAATTCTACAGTCTTCCATTGGAAAATTTTTTTCATAGATCTGTTTAAAGTAATTGCATATTTTTTGCTCCATTTTGTAACAAGAGAAAAGTCTACTTACTTACATCCTCTGCACCCGACTGCAACCCTTTTCCACCTCCTCTAGATATTCTAATATACTGGCTCATCTTTTTGCTGCAGTTTTCTGCTTACAGATTCTCCCAGAAAACCAAAGGACTTCTCTCTTTTATCTCCTTCCATCTGTAACCATGAGGGAACTTCATGGGAACATTTCTCTCTAATTCTGGTTCTCAATAATATCATACCTCTTCACATATCTCAGTTGGGTGGGACCCACAGGATGCTCAGATGCTCTTAGGCAATGCTGTGTAGCCAGGAATACTTTGCTGGTTTCTTATTCTGAACCTCTCTTCTGTATTTTTTTTTATTTGTTGTTGTGCCTTTTTGTATCAGCTCTTAGTTCTAACCTCCCACTCCCTTTTCAAGTGCTCTTGGTTATTTAATATGGGTTTCCTCTGACTCTTTCTATATATTCTCCAATAAAGATACTTTGAAGAATATCAGAAGTGGGCAGACACATAGCAACACCTTCTCAGAGCTGCTCCCATCAGCCTGAGTCTTGGTTGGATCATGAGCCAGTATTACATTTCATCTTCTTCCGTCTCAGTTACAAAGGTGAATAATACACAATCTCCCTTTGAATTCCAGAAAAAAAAACAAAAACAAAACCTAAACATAAAAAACTCAGACACATAGAAAATTTTATGTGCTTTGATATATCATCCTGCAGATACTTATATATTTCCTTAAAGCTCAACATCACATGATTGTTCTCAATTTCTGTTACTGACCTCATTAAAACTTGTAGGGATCAAAATCCCTTAAAAATATGTCTGGGAAATTCTGCCCATGGAGCTACAATTTCTCCCCTTTTCCAGATAGTCTGCTACACAACACTGTTGTTTGCTTTGCTTCTGTATAGACCCAGAAACTTCTCCAGACCTGCCACTGTAGGTTTTTTTGCCCACATGGACAGAACCACACCAAGATAGATACACTCTTCAAAGTCATGTAGGTCTGACAGAACAAGGTGAAAATATGTCACAGCTCAGACACAGGAACTGCAGCTGTCTCATGTTTGGGCAGTTTAAGAAGATATTACACTTTCCTTTACCTTCCCAAAACAAGAACCGAAAGAATTTGTTCTTAATTTCCACGTGCCAGTTATATGCTACTTTCAGGGAAGTATTGAGGAGTTTTGCCAGAGAGCAACAATTAGTATGATATAGGAGAGGCTGACTGGATTACATGGCAGAAAAGCAAACCATGACACATTATTTCAATTCCATCCTGCAGTCTTCTAATTTCTACATCCAATGGAAGGACAAGAAGAGTGTGTGACCAGCAGAGAGGAGCAGCAGCCCCTTTTGGCAGCAGTGTACTCAGATGTGAAATGAAACTACACACTAAATTTGCACATATGCATTTCAGTGAGCAGAGCTGTGTTTGTGTAATAAAAGACAGTATTTGGTGTTAGCTCCTCACATGCATTACACATTGAAAATAATATTCTATTTTTTTGGCATAACAGACACAAGAGTATAAAGCCTCCTATTCAAAACATTGATCAAACTACAGCCATAAATAAAACTATGAGTTCAAGTAAAGAGAACTTTGTACCAGAGATGGATTTTGTCTGAGAGATAGATTTATCACAGAATTTGATCATGCCAAATCCTTAACAGTAAAATAAGTAGTTCAGACTTATCACTTGGTATTAAAATCTAATCTGGATTTCACTATTCTTCATGCACAAGTTTTCTTTGCTTCTATGGAGCTACACATTTGAGTTAAATGTCAGCGAAAATCACCAGTACAAATATAAAATCTGTCAGTATGAATCATATCACTAAATTTATGTAGTAATTGACACTGGCACAAACTTCATCTTGTTCTTGTATGACCCAGTCTATTTTGGGCAGTCATTTCTCCCACCCAGTTTCCTGAGAATGATATGTGTATTTACTTCTCTAGCTGTCACCTTTAAAACTTCTGGGATTCTTTGGCCAATTTCAGCCAAAGCTAATAGGCAGAAATTTCAGAAAATATTCTATACCTACATATTTTATAGAAAAAGGTGACCACTGTAGCTCAAAGACCTTACTACTGAGCTGGCAGGGAAAAGGGCAGAAATATGAGCTCTTTATTGCACAGCAGAGTATGTTTGTGACCATGAGTCACAAACTCACAGGAAATCAAATTTCTGCTATGTTTGATGTGTTTGCACAATGCTTCAAAACCAATAAGGATTACCTGTATCACATGGTGGGTTCCTATATTGCAGTTCCACCATTGTATTTCATTTTTCCAAGTCTTTATTGATAGCTGTTACAGAATCTTCATTTACAATTATCATATAAAAGAAAAAGTTAGATGCCTGTATTATAAAGCTACTTTTATTCTTTAATAAAAATCTGATTCTCTTGTTAAATGTCTATTCCTGCATTCAGTTGAAAATGATAATATTGAATGCTTGTTTTTGAAATACCTTTTCTTTAAAGCAACCAATCCAATATAATTTGTTCTGCTGCTCACAGGCTTATTTCTGTATGTGTCTTTCTCAACCAATTTAAAGGAGGGACAGTATATGGTAGGGCAGGAAAGATAAAGGCCAGGTCCTGATTTTAGAGAAACACATCTAAATTTGTCTAACGGAATGATTAGTTCAGACTCTCTTGTTTTTTAAGGCAACATTATAAATCCTATGCATTGGGTTGTTTATAAAATCCATTGCTGTTAGGGATCAGTTCATTGGAGTCTGAGATGGCTAAAATCAAATTAAGTGCATTTAACTGACCTTGACAGCCTGTAAGATTACAGACTAGTTTGTTTGTTCTGACATAGAGATTCCAGATTTTGAGTAGAAATCATTCTTATTTGTAGCCCATGCAATTTTCTACTAGGGAATACATTCATCTAGTTGAAAAAAGGTTAACTAATACAGTAGTCAAAGAATGTCATAATCCAAGGAATCACTTTGCTAATTCTGCTTACATCTCCCCATGAGTTTTCTCTCTTTTTCATGGTTGCAGAACTCTGAAGGCTTCTTGATATGTAGTTTTAGGACTTCTGTAATCAGCTCATTATTTGGAGATGAGATTATCACTTCATATAGCTCTATTTCCAAAAATATATATTTTCTGTTAGAGAAAGAATGGAAGTATTGGTAGTCATTCAGTAGAAAGAACTATGAAGCATTTGACATCAGGTCTAGATCCCATGACATGATATAACATTTGAAGTATTTCAGTGGGCAAAACTTTGGCTGAAGGAACAGGCTGAGAGAAGAGCAGTCAATGCATATTTTCTACCCGTTAATACTTCAGCATTACAGATCCATGTTAGAAGGAAGAAGCTAAGTGAGAGTCTTAATATACTGACATTTTTACACAAAACCTGTTCTGAGGCCCAAGATGGCTCGTATAAAACAGAAGTACTATTCTGAATCAAAGTCCACTGAATGCCCTTTACTTCCTCAGGCATTTAATTAGGTTAAGGGCATATGTGCAACACTATTTACTGCTGGGCAATTGCTCATATCTTAATGGAAACAGAAAGGGGAGTTCCTGTAGGATACATGGGAATTTATACAGCTAATCAATTTCAGCCTTGTGGCTCTCTGGTGTGTCCCCTGTGAGCAGAAGGGCTGGAGTCAGGGTTTCGTCTCATGCCTGTTGCTGAGCACTTGAAAGGCATAGTAAAGGAGCAGGCTTTGTGTAGAAGTGATGGGAACTGAGCAGTCACCTGAAGCTAACAAGGACTGAACAGGCAAACACTTGTTGCATATTACATAGGATCATCATCTGAGCAGCACTCAGCAACAGACGTAAATAATCTTATCTGAAGATGCTTTTGCAGAAAAGTTTGTTCCTAAATTACAAGGACTAAAGCTTTATTTTCCACAGAAACAGGTACAATAGTTCTGCAATATCCAAGTCCCTTAATAAACACTCAAAGAAACCTTTCTGACTTCAGTGTGGTTCTTTTGTACGAAAACATACAGGTAATATGAGTAACTGCAGAATGGGATGTGAAATCAGCAGAAACTGGCTCTTTCACTGAAACACACAGCAATGATCTCAAGATGCTGTTGAGAAGGACTGTCATTTGCTGCATGCTTATATACACATGTATTTAGATGTAATGTATATAATTATGTAGATTCTTTCCTTTAATGTCAAAGATTGCTTAGTAATACACAAATATGCCATCCTGTAGGACAAGTAATCATATTTATGACAGTGGTGAAGAGAGGAAATGGTACATAACTGAGTGTCATAACTTCTTTAAAAATAGCAAAGAAGAAAAATGTACATTAGTTTGTCAGCTATGTTTACTGTGTAAACACAGTGGTCAAAAACCAGTAAGCACTACATAGGTAGTGTTCTGGGTCTCTATAATTTCTATTGCATTTCATTTTCTCACATCTTTATTGAAGGTCATTGTGGATTCTCAAGTTACAATCATACTTGACTGAATTAGGAAACTACCTTACTTTTTCAAAGAAGTCTAATTATCTATTTCTATTTACAAATGCAATATGATAATATTGAGAATTATAATACTGAACATTCTGAAGTCCTTTTTTAAAGCAAATAGAGTAAACTTGTCTCCATTTTATCACTAAACTAGAAGAGAAACTACTTTTTATTTAAAGGTGTTTTTATCTAGTGTGGAAATGGACTTTATCCAAGAAGAAGCTCTTTGGTTGGTATTATAGTTCAGTTGCTTTTATAGATGAAAGAAGTCTTTCATAATCTGGCAGCTCAGCACCACTGAGATCATCCTGGCTGGAGAGCTAGTACCTCACATGCCTTATTACACAACAAGCTGGGATTACTACATGTTATACAGGGCTACATTTAATAAAAACAAGAGAAACATGGAAGCAAATAAAGTTAATGCAATTTATGTTTAGAGACTGGAAAGAAATTTATTTGACTTCTATAATCCCTGTACTGTGCTATAGTGCTCTGTTTCTGGCATTCTCTTTAACAATTCTGGAAGAAAGGTTTTCTTTGAAGACTTAAGGGATGTCAATAGATTTTTCAGCTTAAAAACAAACAACAAACAAATATACTAAGCAGCAAATCCATATACTAGATCCTCTTGCCTGCAACACCCACAGCAGTTCTAGAGAGCAAAATATCCCTATGGCATTACTCTTTCTTTAGTTTACAATATGTTTTGATTTTGTTTTGAAAGAGCATCTTGCTCTTTTTCTTCTCTACTTGCTACCACAGGCATGCTGTTTCCAGTGAAACTTCTTCTTAGGAGTAATAAAGGATATTGTCCCAATTGGGCTCAGCCTCCCTTGGACCAAACACTGTTCTGGTTCCAAGCGAGTAGAGAATAATCAAACAACATTAACCATCTGAAATAAGATGTATAACAGTCCTGGAACTGGACTTGCCTTTTTCTTTTCTTCCCCAAGGAATGAAATAATTCCTAGACTCCTCATGAGATGTACAAGCTAGCAATTTCTTTGATTAAAAAAGCCATGTCCATTGGTGCTTTGCTTAGGGAAACTGCATTCAGATATAAAAGAAGCAAATGGAATCATCAATTATTTACCCTTGTATTTACTTAGGAACTTTAATCTTACTAAGTATATTGTGCTATATAGAGATATTAATCTGAGGGAAAAGTATGATCTACGTTGGTAACAGAAATGCATTCAGGGTTTTATTCAGTTAGCCCATTTCAAATTCAAATCTGCAAATAATATGACTTTGCTTTATCTAGTATCACCATAGAGTCAACCCTCATTTCACCCTTGAAACTTCCCTTTTTCCCTTTCATAGCTACTGCCTTTCCTCATCCAGACTTTTTGCTGTTAAGTTTGAGCTCTTTCCTCACAAACTCACCCTGTCCATCTCTCAGTATCACTTCAAGCATTTCCTGTGAATTTTCAGTACTTCTTAGCATACTGCCTTTTTGGCTTCACTTTGATTCCTTGGTAGGTTCATACTTAGAGCCTACCTCACTTCCATCATCCATTCAGTTGAAAGTCTCTGCTCTTCCATCTTTAGTGGTGAAATTTTTTAACATCTTGCATATCATTCTTTTTCCACCTACATACCAATTTCACACCCCTAAGTGAAATTATTACTTTGTCATTTCATCATCAGAGCATTAAATGATGGGGAACTTTTCTGTTTTTGACGACCTTTACCTTAACCTTCAATGCCTCTATTAGAAGGCAATGATCATTGCTATAGAATTTTTATCATATATATTCATATCTTATGCTGACTTCCAACTTTTCTTTTTCCCTTTAACTTGACTTAAAGTGCTAAATATGAATTATTTTATGGCAATCTGTAACTAAATGAGGATAAATAGATATTTTATGTTTTAAATCAGTACCTTGGCTATGTAAAGGAATGCAATGTAGATTTCAACCAGAGATGTTGCTGTTCAGGAGATGAGATTTTAATGGAAATGTTCTATTTACAATTGCACTAGATTTTTTCAAATTGCCTAATGGGATTGATTAGAACTTAATATGGGTACGAGTAACCTCGACAAACTTGGGCATGTATGTATGCTATTACAAAATTTAGAGTGAAACTGTCCTCATTTACAAATATTTGGAAGGTGATCTATGTTTGGGGCTTTTCAGTGGAAGGCAAACTGGAAAATGAGTTTCATTTTCACTTATCTTTACTGAAGTGTACAATAGTTATATTGACAACTTTTGAACCATGAGGAGAATGGAAAATTTTATATTAATATCAAGCTTGGTTTTGGGATTTGCAAGATTGTAACAATATAATAACAGAAAAGTTAATCAAGGAAGGCAGAGGTTGATAAAATAATCAGAATATGTACAAACCTAGTCAGACTTTTCAAGGCAGCAAATGAAAAAATTAATTTATTTTTTAAAACCAATGCTTCTTTTAACTTTGGGGATTACTTCCAGTTGTGAAACCACTAAGGATTTTTTTTTCCTGAAAACAAAATAAAATAATAAATGAAATTATGATATTTTTGCATTTCCAGATGTCCTTATTAGATGGATTATCTTCTATATGATAACCATGTATGACATTAAATATTTCAGCATAGATTTCATGTCAAAGCTAATTCCTGGATTTTCAGTTCTCAGTATTCATTGGTTAGGCCATCATTCATGAAGAGGAGGATGTACTTAACACTTGTGTTTTTTCTGCCATCTGCTTCAGGTGCTCTGTCATTTCCTTGCTGCACTCTCTGCCTTCTGACTCCATGGTCCTGGGGAATGGAGCCCTGGTCATGGGGATGCTCCTCACAAAAAGCTGAGGGATCATGTGGGACAAGGAGATGTCACTTGTCCCTGCCTTTGGTCCCAATGGAAGTTATATTCTCCCTTGAAAAACTCCATACAGGGAACTGAAAAAAACAAATTTTATGTTTCATAGGGACAGTCTTCCCTTCCATTCATCATAGAATCCAGGCAATCATAGAATCATTGAACGGTTGGGTTTGGAAGGGATCCTTAAAGGTCATCTAATCCAACCTTCCTTCAAAAAGAGAAAATGGAAGAAAGAAAAGGTAAACTAATCTAAATCTTGTACTGCTAATGGACAGATATTATAAAATCTACAGATTTCTCACAGCCACAGTATATATGTAGAAGTACCATAGGGTACAGTTAGACTGATTAAGTGATTCAGTCAGCGGTTCATTAAGTTGCATTTAATAACGCTAAGCCACAGCCTAGTCTCAGGAAAAGCTGATGTAACAACCATATTTGAACCAGGATTGCCCCCTTGTTCATCAAGATTGTGGGAAGGGTGTTCCACCTGTTCAGTAGTATTTACTCTCACAAAATAAAAAGGAAAAGTAACTTGAGAAGTTATGCTGCACAGCAAAGAGGGTGTTTGTTTGTAGTTGTTTATTAATGCTCTAAATGCAAAGAAAATGGTGAATTTTATAGACTGTGCTCACATGCACATACTAAAAGTTAGAACTATTATGTTTCTTTAAGATTTGCAAACCTTGGATAATTAGTCCCTCGATACTTAAGGAAAGTAATGATACAATATTTATGGTGGCACTGCATGTAATCTTCCTGTAGTAAAGAAAACCTGACTACCAAAATCCACTGTCAAACCTGAGGTCCACAATATTTACTCAAAAGAATCACTTAAGCCAACAGGATTGATTGGTAATTTCTTTTTTATTTAATTTTAGAAACATCTCGAGAATTTACTGGCTGGAAAAAGCAGATTTAAAATAAAAGATAATTCAGTGGTCTTTTACTTTATCTAAATGTTAAAGGTTTATGACAAATTTTAAAAATATTTCTATTCCATAATAAGAATCTGAAAATAAAGTATGCCTTAGCTCCGAATTTTATTCATACTTTAATTTTCTAAGGAAAAATTAAATTTTAAAAATTAAATACATATTGCTTGGATTTCTGCTAGGTAGCAGCCACCCTCTGTGATTAGGATTCTATTCACTGTTGCCTTTCTGCAGGTATTGTAATTATAGCTTGCTAACTGAGAGCACAAGATAATAATTATCTGCACATGTTTACAAGTTAAAGAAAATGCTGAAATATATTTTACTGCTCCACACTGAAAGTGTGAATGTTCTCATGCATTTGCTATCCTACTGTATTATAGTGACACTTTGTGTTACTGTGCAGCCTCCTATCCAAACTTGTTCTTGTGCAATTTCTTGAAAAATCAGATAATACGTCTAAATATGCAGGTAACAAAAAAGCCACGTTATAGATTGCTGTAACTTTTTCTGCATGCAGTTCCCTTTGGTATTGAAGCAGGAGAAAATATTTTCAGTTCTAGCCAGTGTTTTCAAATGCATGTAATTTGAAGCATGGCTCTGTTTAACACGTAGCAGTTGGAAAAAAAAATAATCCCTAGAATACCATCCAGTTGCCCATGTCCCCATTACTGTTTTTTGACAAAATCCTGAAAACCCTAATAAGTTTGAGTCTATGGATTGATTAGAGCTGCCAGAATCCTACAAGAAGATGCAATTTCTCTAACCTTTAGGGAGAAAAAAAAGAAAAAGAGAGAGAGAGAAGTATTTTTTTTTTGTTTATCAATGTATTTGCAAAATATATGTGAGCAAGGCAGACTCTTCCAGAATGGCTCCTAATTCTAATATTTGTTGAATGTGTTCTGCGAAAAATTTTGTTGGGAACAGAGATAAAACTAGGTGATTATTTCCTTCTCATTTCTGCCCCTCCAAAAGTAAGGAAGTCTTTATCCTCCAAAATAGAATATCTGTGCAAGAAGCAGTAGTCAGTAATGTCAAAACACATTTAGACCTCTGATTTTAATGCCATAAAATGACAATTCCAAGGGCAACTCATCCATCATTGCTCCCCACAGAAACATGCTCAAACAGCAAGCTGCTCGCACACTTTCTCAGCTGCAGAACCATCTATTTTCTGGAGGGATGTGTTTATGTGTGTGGTTATTTCTTTTTCAGAGGCGTAAGAACACGTCTACTTAAATCAACCCCAGAGATGATTTGCTCTGCGGTTCTATCTCACCTGTACACTTACGCAAGTGCTGCATTCCACAATAAGCTCAGAGGTTAGAGGCAAATTCATCTCAAGGAGACTTTCTGTTTTCAGAAGTGAAGATTGAGTTGATCCAAGGCAAGTAAAACTTCATTGTAGTGTTTGGCTGATATAGTTGGGAACTGGCAAATTTTTAACACCTCCAAGGCTGTTACAAACATGCAGTCAGTGGACTGCTGCTGTTTCCGTGGACCTTTTGTGGAGACCTTCACAGGTAGCTTTTGGAAATTAAGGCATTTACAGTATTAGAATAGTAGTCTTAATGGTTTGGGAAATACTTTCAACTAATGTTCCCACTGGCAAATTGACTATCCATATCTTCTCAAAGATGCCTAAGATGCAAATGGCCTTTTTTCCAAGTATGGAGGTTGTGCGCTGAAACCTGCTGTTCAACACTCCCAGCTGTATGCATGTTATTATCCCAGCACTGATTACAAGATCCCATTGACCACAAGCTGCCTGTTTGCCTGTCTAGATGCTGTGATTAGTGTATAATCAATCTTTAATCCAATCAGAAAACTCTCTGCCTGAAGCTGATAAAGGTCTCGGCAGGGTACTGATGAGGCTGGAGCCCTGATATCTCTAAGGGGACACCTGCAGCATGTGAGGTGCAGAAGCTGAGCAGGCTGATCTAACAGAAAGGAATTAAGGTGGTCTGCAAAAAATCTGATAAAACAGCATTCAAAAGAATAAACCAGGCAGCTAAAGTGTGGGGCTATTCAGCCTTACAGACAGTGGAGGGCTGCTGTTCTAAATCCTGACACATGGAGAAGATTGTATTTTAGCTCAGGAAGACCATTTGAGACAGAAGATTTAGTTTCTGATCTTTAAAAGAAGAATCCAACAAATAATTTATCTGTTTGTATTATTTTCTCCAGTGCATGAATTCCTCTGTACTACTTCAGCTTTGTACTTCATTGTCTGCTTTTCTTCACAGGAGTCTGGAATGAAATATGACTGTGACTTTCCAAATTGTAGTGCAAGGAAATAATTGCCTGTTCTTTGCTTCTTTCTTTTTAATTCCTTGACTCAAATTTAATTTTTTTTCTCTCTTTATCTCAGTATTCTTTCCTAATTCTGCAGATGGATACTTATAATTACAGATAATATTAAAGCTGTTAAAAAATTACCACATTATTTTGTGATAAACCTGTGTGATTTATATTAATCCTTGTTGCTTTGCTTCAGGGCAAACAGTTTCTCATAACTTTTCTTCTATGACATGACCTGTTCTTATTACATTAACATTCTAAATTGGAGAGAATCACAACTACCTACCTTATTAAAAGCTAAAGAACTTCCAAAGCACCTCTTTTGTAACTATACAAATATGTCTTAACTGTTTAAATGGAAACCATTGTTTTTAGTTGTATCATTATTTTAAACACAGTTCTATGAATTATCTTTATTTCTTGAAATACAGATTATTTCCACTAACTCCATGGATTTGCTATTCTTTGTAACTCCTGGGTAAGCTAGACTCCTACTTTTGAGCTTTCCAGGGTATCTGACACCCATCTGAGATACCTGCAGCAAAGCTTACATTTATCTATGGTCACAATAAGCCCAAGATCAAAAGAAACATAATTATTCTATCTGCAAAGTCTTTATTCCTAAATGACCATTACAGATTTAATAATTTGTCTGATTTCAAAGTCTCTAGTCAGTAAACAATGAACAGCATCACAGCAAAATAATCTAATTGTCACAGCTCTGGCTTTCAAAAAAAGGTTTCATGACTACTTTAAACCTGACAATTTTGGCAAACCCTATTGTTGCAATGTTAAAATGGCCACATTTCATGAAAAAGAGCAAAAATTGAGTACATGCAGGTATTTGAAGCATACACTTCAAAGTCAGCATGGAGTGCTGTAAACAGTCTGATGTCATGGTCAGAACACAGTTTTAAGATTCATTATGAACTAAACCCGCTTATACCCAGTGATGGTGACTTTAAAGCTATATGGAAAATATCTGCTCTTCATAGAATATGACCTTCATAACTCAATTTATGGGTTATTCCCTCACTTGTGGGATATTTTCAGTATCATAATTGTAAGAGGAGAAAGAAAGGAAGGAAAAATGTTCAGTTATTCATTTTGCAGGGCCTTTTTATTAAAAGCAGAAATAACATTAGATGAAAATCATTTCACTGATAATTTTAATGAAATATGAAGTGCTTTGAATATATTTTATTGTAGGCAATATAGAAAAAAGGCATTGGCTGCTTAATGTGTCATTTATTGAATGGATTCCCTATTGCCTCACTTTGCTACATTTGGAAGTGAAGACCATGCAAAGATGATGGCAAGTGCTTTCAAAAGGGGGCTTCTTCCCACATTTTTAAAT
The DNA here is from genome assembly GCF_047495875.1 of Pithys albifrons albifrons. NCBI lineage: Eukaryota > Metazoa > Chordata > Aves > Passeriformes > Thamnophilidae > Pithys > Pithys albifrons. The sequence continues at coordinate 11,938,786 of NC_092464.1, forward strand.
TACACTTCAACTAATGGAAAGTGGGAAATATAATGCAGCAGAAATGAGGCTGAACCAAAACACTGGAGCTACATACCTTAGCAAATCTCACTGAATTTCATCCTGTAAGTGCATCTCTAATATGGAAAAAACTTGATGTTGATAATGTCCTAACATGCTGAAGGTCAGGCTGCTACAAGAAGGATCCCACAAAACCAGACATCTTATCTAATTTGCGGTAAGCTAACATAGCAGTTGCTTAGTTAGCCCAGCTGAAGGTGAGGAACCAGGGTGAAAGCTCTGCCCACAGGGTGCAAGGGTCATTATAGAGAAGGTTGGTAGCTGTCGTTAGTTTACACCTTCGCCAGCTTGGAGAAAATCAATGCAATTGCCAGCACTACAGAAATACACCCTAATTTGCCTAGTTTTTTTTTAACAGAGGCATGGAACTGACCCAGCAAATTTCCCATTCTTAACCCTAAACTACTGTGGGCTTTCTCTGGTAATAGCTACCAGCTGTCACCTCAGGATTTTTACTCCGTAGATGCAGATTCAGTAGTAATCACTAAAATATACAAAACATAAATGACAACCATGCACTGGCCTTGAGGCTGGCTATCACTGGCTGTGTGGGTCTGCACACTGCTTGTCCCTGTTTTTAACCCTTCAGAGCCCAGTGTCCTCTGTGCATTCTGTCCTCCCAGCTGTCCAGTAGTGGTGAAGGACAGCCAGTCTCCAGCTCAGAAACAATAACACTTGAACAGTCTGGGACCCATGGCTCAGGCTTATTAACTGACACTTTAATTTAGCAGTGCAGGCAGTGGTATCAGTTGGTCCACTGAAAGCAACCCTCCACAGTCACAAACGCTGGCTTTTAAAATAGCAATGAAAAATTGTAGGAATCCATCCTATTGCATCCATCTACATGCAATAGGAAATTTTATTATGCCATTAAAAGTAAACATCTTGCTTCTTGGGCATAATACCCCAATGGGTTAGAGGCTAGATTTTATATGACAAAAAAAAAGAAAGAGAATGTAAATAAGGTCTGAAGATGGCACTACAAATGAAGGCCATTCTTCACACAGTGGAGAAGCATATCTAGCATTAAGAAGATTCCACATGTATGTTTTGGACATTAACACAGTTATAGAGAAAGAAAGGTGAGCAGTACACCAAACATTTGCAATGGGTTATGTTTTAATTACAAGATAAAATGCCTGTGAATTCGGACATGACTTAAGGGCTGCAACTTTGCAGGTTCTCTCTACAAACCTTATTCAAAGAATGACGGTGGGTCAGGAAGCAAAGGCATGTTGAAGATCTTGGGGGTGTGGCTGCAAAATCAAGGACTGAAAACCTTACTATTTCTTCAACATACTTGTACCTCCACAAGAGAAATCATAAACTTCAAAGAGGAAATGAAGACAGTAAAAACACCCTGGCAATGCAACAGATGATGTAAATAATTCCCAATTTTTCCACTTCTTCCATCAAGTGTTTTGTGTATCAAAGGACTTTAGGTGGAAATGAAAAACGGGCTATAGAATTTTTTGGGGGAAATACTGTAACTGGCCTTGTTCTAACAATAACAAAACTCCATTTTAATCATATTGCTACTTTCTGTTGTAAATCACCCTAATGTAAACTGACTTAATTTTGAGTTAGCGGATACAAATCTCAAATTCACATCCCACCACTATAAAGCTTTAAAATTATCAGAATAAGTCATACTAATCTCAGGAGGTCATGAGAGATGGAATAACAAAAGCAATGAATGTTCTTTCTTGGTAATAATGCTCAGACAGTTTCCTATAACTTTCAGGTAGCTTTGAAGGTGGTTCCATGCGTGCACATACATGTGCAGGCAGCTATTTTCAGCAGGTGTGGAGGGATGCTCACACTGCATTGGCTAAAGCCCTGCAGCAGAGAGGAGGTATGTCTCCTCCACTGCACAGGATGTCATGAAATGGGTGAAAGGAGGGAAATCCAGAACAGAAAGAAAGGTGTATCTGGCCTATGGATGTAAGAAGCAGAGACAGAAAGCAAACTTTCATTCTGTGATGTTTTCCACATTAACCTTTCTGATGTCCAAACTTCATTGCCAAGTTACCGGCTTCACATTAAAATCAATGAATGACACAAATAGAAACAAATTGTATGTAAAGAGACAGCTTGCTACCAGGAAGAACACCTTTCTTTCAAGACATGGTAATGAGAAGGAAAACATACATATAGTAATATAAAAAACCTTTTAAAGTTGTTTTAAAATAGCTTTTTCTCAACACAAGGCCTGCAAGTTTAACACCATATGGTCTTAGAACCTAAGTCAGCTACATGGAAGTGTCAAGTATTGTTAGAGATCATATTATCATACAGATCCATAAACAACCAGCTGCATAATTTCTCAAATGTTTATCGCCCTTGTACACCTGGTGTATGTTATATATAAAAAATTAACAAACAAAAGTGAGAATTTTATTATACTGCAGTGCTGTCATGGCAAATTGCACCATCAAAATCCAATTGCACAACCCTGCTTTAGGCATCAGTATGACAAGAGCACTGCAGTGTATAACTGTAGAGACAGTGTTCCATTAAATAAGATGTGAAACAAGCCAGCATGGAGTCTGAAAAGCCCAGGAGGTGCTGAAGGCAATGTAATAGGACCCATCGTCAACAGTATCAAAGGCTGCTGATAAATCAAGACAATGAAAGAAGGAGCTTCTCAGTTAGCTTGAAGCAACAGATCCTCATTACAAACTCTCTCAAGAGCAGTTTCAGCACAGTGGCAATATCTGAAACAAGACTGAAATTTATTAGAAAGATTTTGTGCATTAAAACCTGCTTGTGGTATCAAAACAGCACTTTCCAGTGCTGTTCCAGAAGAAAAATGATGGGCAAACAAGCTAAGCTGAGAAATTACCACTAATTACACTTTATAATCTAGTGTGATTAAGAAAAATATTGTTTTGACAGTGTTTCACATGTCAAAAATATTTTCTTCTGGCTATCCAGTTTCTGTTTGCTCAGAGCTACTAAACAGGAGTTGACATACAGGCAAAAATAAACACCATCTCCAAAACACCCCAAATATTCAGGAGCAGTATGACATAAAAAGACTGATCGCATGGTATGCACTACATGCCTGGCCTCTTGATCTCAAAGTTCTCTCAACACCTCTGTGTTTGGTTTGGGACCTACAGGCTTAGTTGAACTCCAGAAGGTACATGCTATGGATTCCTCTCTTCCTCATTAGGATGCAGAAAGGAAATTTAAAGGCACTATATACTTTCAGGATCAGCCTGTGACACCATAGCAGAGTTACACCTCATCATAACTGCTACTGAAGAGGTAGCTGGAAGACAAAAATAGACACCTACTAGATAGACTGTTCACCAAAAGACAGGAGATATGTAGAACTCTAAAGACTGAGGTACCCAACCTCTTTAACAGACAAAGGTTTTTACCACAGAGTTAATAGTGCTGGAAACAGAAAACCTCTGAAGATTAGTTGATTTTTTTCATAGGAATCTATAGCAATTTAATATAAAAATTAAAGCTAGGTTTGTGCAATAAATCTGACTGAAACTTATGGTAAAAATAAATTATAAATCCATGACAGGGAAATACAAAGTCACAGACTAAATTTAAATCCTCTGCTATCCTGAATTACTTGCTGATAGTGTTCACATGGAGATCTGCTGGGCCTGCACTGTTTAAGTTTGGAGCAAAATCCTACAACAGGCTTCACACAAGCTAGTAAACATCCTCACCTTCTCTATATAAATATGATGCCTGGTGTTAATAATTTACTTTCTTTGAAAGTGGTCTTTAACATGAAGGGTTAGTCTTATGTTCCCACAGCTATGCATTTCCAAGGATTTGTGAGTTTCTCGTAAGCATGATGTGGTAAATATAAACGAAAGGTAATACAGAAATTATATCACACATATCCTTTTGAACATATTTCTCACTATAAACCTTGAAATGGTTCAGAATTTATCAAGCAGCAAATAAAATCACATTTCAACTGTACTTAAGTTAGAGCTATTGCCAATAGGCTTAATTCAAAATATCTAGGTACCATATATGTATTAATGGATTAGGATCTACTCAAATTATAAATAAACCTGAAGAAACATTGCTATATTTTCATTTGATGTCATACCAACACAGAAACATATTTACTCCAGAATATCTTTATGTTATAAAATCATGTCCTGTGTTCAGCTGTTCTATTGTTTGGCTTACTCAGCTCTAATGAAGTTATTTCATCTGGTGCAGCAGCCTAAAATGCCCCTCTCATGCCTGTGTAGGCATGGGAAAAACCCCTCCAACATCAGTATTATCAAAACAACTCCAAGCATTCCAAAACAAACAAAGTTTGCATGTTTCTTTGAAAGTGGAATAGCAAATTATCTGCAATAGGCCAGATCATGGCAATCTTAGAAACCTCACTCACCATAGAAATGCAAGGAAATTATTTTTTTAATTAAGAATCTTATAAAAACTTATCAAGTACATTCAAAAAGAAAATATTTAGAGGACTTGACTAATAGAAGTTCTATGCTGTTAACGGAAGATGGATGCAATGTGCCTTTCTGTTCCTCATATCCTCTAGTCACACAGAAACAAGCAGTTTCAGTTAATTTTAAACTTATCTGTGTCTAAATTTTGGCAGATAAAGTGATAACCTTACAAAGTCTCTGCTGATTGGAGGGCACTGGAGAGCACTACTGTCCTCTCCTCTCTCATGAAATGGTCTTCTCTGCTAGGGACTGCACACACTAAGTCATTTTTCTGGATACAAGCAAGAAACTGTCTTTTATCTATACATTGTTTAACCAAGGCAAAGAGAAATATACTGAAACTAGGATGTGACCAGAAACTTATTTGTGAAACAACAACAAAGAGGGAACAAAAACCAAGCCCACCTTTCTTTGTCCTTAAAAACAAATTAAAGAAGTGACTTGACCCTATGCTCTGAAATGTCATCCATCAAAAGTTAGTAACATTTTTTAAGCCATAATGATCGAACTTGCTGTGACATCTTCATTGCCTCTAGGATGTCAGAAATACTGTTGCTTTCCTAAATTGACAATCAGAACTATTTAGAAACTCTCCAGGGAAATGAGCATTAAAACAGGCTGGAAGGAGCCAAAGGAGCATGTTCCTGAATTTAAAAATCTATTCCAACTAGTGAATGCATAAAATAGTGATTTTCATTATGTAAAAGCAATTATTCTTATCAATAGTGTTTTAATAGTATTACTCAAATGGCTAACTCCGAGTGTGTTTAGTAGGCAAAAGAGTAGTCAACAGTCTTCCTCAGTCACTGGGCAGATGTTGGGCAAATGGTGTTCAGTGCAATACATGACACTCATGTTGCAGGTGTTAACTCATAGTGATCTTGTGAAACTCAAAAAGTTCTGCCACTCAGTGGAAACAGTTAATTCTTAGGAACACTTAGAACATCTTAGTAACACATAGAAAAATATATAGCATTCATCAGGACCCTGAATTTCAGAAAAGAGGAACAGCTCGGTAGATAGATGGAAAGACCATCATAAGAACATAGTATGATTTGAATTCTTCAGACCACTTAGTCTTGATAATACAATAATTTTCACATAGAAATGTAATTTTTTGGTTCAATAACAGTTTTAAGTAAGAATGAAAGATAATTCTTAAAAATTACTTTCATATTTTTTAAAGGTGAAACCATAGAAAATACAATGATCAACACATTTTATTACATTGTTTTTGTATTTGAACTGCAGCTTCCTATATTTTCAGGTTAACTCAAGACGGTTTATCTGTGAATCCAGCCTGCTTTTATACTTTGCCATTTATATTTTAAAGTCATAGTTATGTAAAAGAGACAGAATTCCAAAGCACAGAGATGTATTTACCATAGTCCAACTCTATATAAGCCCATAGACATCTTTTATCAGACACTAGCAATTTCTGGTTAATTTTGGTGAATCAAGATCAAGATCAAATATTTTTACCAAAAACTATTGAGGTAGAAGAGTCTGTCAAGGTACTAACAGCAGGATGCGTGAATTTCTTTTCTGTCTTGTCAAATTCAAGACCAACTTCAGCATACAATTGTTCTGAAGCACAGTACCTGATGCCTTCCAAAGGCTGGAACAAGTAAATAACAAGACATTATCATATGGTATAGCTGCATTGCTGTAGTTATCTGTGACAGCAGAAAAAGCAGTAATATATCTAATCAGATTTTCTGTACTTCTACAATATAATTTTCTATATTTAGGCAGATGTATCAGAGCAAAAAAGACAGGCAGCAAATGTAAAATAAAATTCAAGTTGTTCATACACTAGTGTCCGATTGACTGCTACAACTGACTTATCAGAGGAACCAGAAGAAGATGTGTCACATACATACATCCCATTCTGTACAGCAGTCAGTTAGTTGTGATAGATAAACAAAAATGAAACATTGTCAGCAAGAGTTGATGCAAACCTTGCACTCAAATTAATAGGATCATGCTGTGCTGTAGCTGCATGCCAGACTTGGAAAGGCCAGCTGTGAGATTCTGGGAATGGCATAAATATAGGTCAGCAGAAGCTAAATGATGGTGGTGCTCCATCCATAAAGCTCTGTTTGAAAGACAGTCACATCCCTCTACATGAAAAGCTGGGTAGAAGTTTGACCACTTCATGCTACAGCCAAGGGATTTACAACCAGTAGCATCTTTATCATAACTTCCTACAGGAAGAGATTAGCTGCAGCTTGCTCTTTGGCAAAAAAATAAAGACTAGGTGAAGCTGGTGACCAAGAATAGGGAAGAAAGGGACTGGGGAATGACATGGAAGGGAAGTAATCTGGGGTGCAGGCACAAATGTGAGGAATAGCAGAAGGAAGTGTAAGAAAGGGCATTTGCATGGGAGGGAGGAAGAGGCCAGGAGAAGAGCAGGATGTAGCACAATCAGATTGCAGGAGTAGAGTCAGAGTACAGCTAAGTGTGGGCTAAGGATGGCACTTTGGAACTGTGGGCTGTGTAACAGCCTTGGGGAAAGAATGGACAGTGAACTAGATGACTGTTAGCAGAGAGTTTGAGCAACAGCAAATTGGGAGAGGGGAGGTAAAACACTCGTGATATTGAGAAAAAGGTTGGGGAGGAGAAGAGAGAGAAATTTTTGTGTTACGTGGGATGGGGTCAATGTTATGGAACAGGAAGACATGGAAATCACGTCAAAACCATCAGAAGAAAGATGAGGAAATCTGTGTGAGATTAGAGAGTACAAGAAATTGTGGCATGTGATGTTCCCAGGCCTACAGGAACTACATAAGGTGTCATATTCCCACAAAAACAAGTGTGTCTGATTTTTCTATGCCCAGACAGCTCCAATCTGCTCTTGTCTTTCACAAACAACTCACTTCAAACTCACAGTATCTCCAGAAGTGCAGACGGTCCTGAAAGTAATTGAGGATGCCTGCAGAGTGAATGCTAATGGAAAAATCCCCCACTTTTATCCTTTTTCTTAAACCATGTAAAATATTCTTTATCACCTAATCCTGCATTCTATCTTTTACTTACAATAATATTGCAGTAAAACTCATACAACTGGAGATCATCTGACTGTCAAGTTATATTTAACATATTTAATGAAAATTTAATGTTTCTACAGTAGATTTTTCTCTCAGTGGCATGGAATTACTTATGAAAAACCTCATCTCTACTTAAACAAAACATTCTAATCTGATGAGGAAGAGTTAAACAAAGATCAAAATTATCTATAATACAGCATATAACTGACAACACTCTGAACAAATATCCTTCATATTCTGGGGGTCAAGCAAGATCCAGAAGAGGTGAAAAAAAGTGGATTCTGTCCTGGAGAGTGGAAAAAGCAAATGCATGGGCTTGAAAAGAAAGTCTTGACAAAAAACTGGGTACTGCTTTCCCTTGTTCTTCCTTTCCCTTCTCCCATCTGCATTTTCTTTTCTCCAGTGTCCTTATTCTTTTCTGACTCCTGAATAGTCTTAACTTTCTGACTCCTGAATAATCACAAAAGGAATGAGTAAAAATGCTGTATTTCCTTTGAAAAGAAAGTATATACCTGATCCCATGTCTTCCATTCATGAGTTGTTTATCACATAACTGTGCAGTAGAATGGACTTACTTAATGGGGTGGAAAGGAGATCCAGCAAATATGTGTCAAAGGATGAGATATCCTGACTTGCATAGATAAATACCTTGTGTTCTCAGTCCTTTATAGGCAAAAGGGGAAAAAGCTCCCACCATTCCTAGTTTGATTCTCCTAGTGACATGACTTCTACATCCTCAAGCGATTTGGAGGCACCAAGTATAATTTGGTATTAATTCCATTAAAGTTGCTTTCTAGACATGATTTCTATTAGAAAGCTGACTTAGTCTAAGGATATATAGCAATGAAGAAATAAAATGCTCTTTGAGTCTTCTCTGAGGCTGCTGATCCCACCCCTGGAAGCTTTTTCACCTCCTTGCCAATACTGGGAGGATCACTCCATGCCAGTTTGAAAATAGTCATTTTGGAGCAGCCCACGCAGTTGCCAATTGGTTAAAGTACTAAAATGGAGGCAGGTTATTATAAACATCAATCTGAATGCTACAGATGAAGAGGGAACAAAAATTAGAAATAGTGTATTTATAGCAAAAATAAGACAAAATGAAGTCAATCAGACAATAAACATCATTAGGGCAGAAGTAAGTATGCACATAGAGTGCTTGAAGAGAGTTGTTTACATTTTTCATAATGAGCTAGTTTCAGAAGATGAAGTAGGACTTTCACGGCTGATTAATTAGGGTTCACTTTACACAGGAATGTAAAAGCCAGAAGTTAGTGTAATATACCCAGAGAACCAGCAATCAGTGAGCAAATTCCTCCCCTGTGACAACCCATTCTCCGTTTGTGTCGCTGATCACTCATGATGCACAAAGTAGGACAGCTGTGCCAAACACTTCAGAAGTGGCTCAAATAAGTCAGGTTTCAGTCAAGTATTCACTTGTGCATCAAATAATGAACAATAAAGGGAAAGAGTGATGAAGAATTAATTTATCAGAAATTTAATTTTAAAAATCCTATAAAATTGTCTTTCCCATTCAGAGAAGAACAGCACTGCATCAGGTTTTTTAAAACCACCACCCTTAAATTCTGGTATGTGATGGTCAAACTCTGAACAGTGATTTCTGCGCCAGTGAATATCAATCCATTATATATTGACTAATTAAACTTACTGACACTTAGGTCCTTGTGACAAACTCATTAAACAATAATTTCCTGAAGTATGATGCTTTATGGATTATCAAAGTAAAACCAGCTCTTTAAGGTATTGTTCTTACAGCTGATTACAGAAACAAAAGACAAAGAGATAGGAATTCCATTGAAGAAAGAAAAGTCAAAGTGCTTTCCAGGACAACAATGCTGACCTTTTAATAAATCAATATGCATTTTATAATAGCATAATTGTGCACAATATTAAAAATTATAATTATAATTATAAAATTAATTAATATTTTAGTCTAAAAATTAATCCTACTCTCTCACAGATAAAAGATACAATGCAATGTAAAATAAGAGAAAAGGAATGAAAGAATACTGTTGTGGGGTTTTTAAATTTGTTTATGAGAAGGTATTTTATTAGAAAATGATGGTATGGAAAAAATATCAGAGTAATAGAACCAGAAAATCTTTACTGCGAATTCAACATGTCTCTGGTACCATGTCTCTGGTACCCTATTTACACATCAGTTCAGAATAACATCTCCAAGAAACAAAATTTCTGTAGTAGTTTAGCATAATAAAGATATTTGCTGTATCCACTGTGTTTTGCAAGCAAGATCTTAAAAATTATAATATGGTCACCAAAATGCAAAAAACTTAGTTACTGGGCTACCTCAAAGGCTATCATCACCTCCAAAATGCAAGATAACAAGTAAAGCTCCAGACTGCAACTATGGAAAATAAGCTTCATAAATTCATGCTAAAGGAGAACACAAGAATATGTGAGAATGAATCAGTCCCACGCTGGCATCTTTACTGTTATGATTTAGCTCTAGTGGAAGGACATTTTGTTTAAAAATATGACAGTGCACATAGGTTTTCAGGAAGTATCACAACAAACTCTACTGAAATAGAAAGCTTTCCAAGAACTGGAAATGGAAATACTAAGCTTGACATGAAAAATTAATGGGATGTGTAGATTAAAAAAAAGACAATACAAAACTGGGAGAAGCTGTTGACTCCCTCGAAAGCAGGGAGACCCTGAAGAGAGACCTCAACAAATGAGAGAGATGAGCAATCACTAACCATATGAAGTTCATCAAGAGGAAGTGCTGGATTCTGTACCTGGGAGGAGGCAATACCAGATGTTTGTACTGTGGAATGAGATGCTGGAAAGCAGTGCTTGGAAAGGGACCTGGGGTCCTGATCAGTGGCAAATTGAATATGAGTCAGCAGTGCCCTAGTAGACAGGAGGGTCAACCATGTCCTGAGGGGCATCAGGCAAAGCATTGCCAGCCGGTCGAAGGAGGGGATTATCCTACTCTGCTCTGCACCGGGGTGGCCTCACCTTGAATATTGTCACAGTTCTTAAGAGTGTCCAAAGGATGGAAATGAAAATGGTGAAGGGTCTTGAAGGGAAACCGTGTAAGGAGCAGCTGAGAGCCTTTGATCTGTTCAGCCTGGAGGAGTCTGAGGGGAGACCTAAAACTTTCTCATGAGACAAAGAGAAGTGGCAGGCACTGATCTCTTCTCTGTGGTGACCAGTGATAGGACCCGAGCGAATGGTGTGAAATTGTCTCAGAGGAGGTTTAGGTTGGATATTAGAAAGAGATTCTTCACCCAGAGGGCTGTTGGGCACTGGAACAGGCTTCCCAGGGAAGTGGTCACAGCACCAAGCCTGACAGAGCTTAAGAAGCATTTGGATGATACTCTCAGGGTCATGGTGTGGCTCTTGGGAATGGACCTGTGTGTGACCAGGAGTCAGACCTGAGGATCCTTATGGGTCCCTTCCAACTCACATATTCTGTAATTCTCTTTTTCTGTGATACAACTGTCTGAAGAAAGGATGTTTTGATGTTCTACTGCTAAAGAGAAAGTAAATCCCCACTGCAAACTTAAGACCTAATTTAAGAATTATTAAAACTAACTCAGAAAGTTTTTCCAGAGTTGAGAAAGCATAACATCTGTAAACCATAAAAAATACTTAATCGCAGTATATTACAAAAATACACCTTATTTAACTGTCAAAAGTCGTAAGACCTAATCATGCTATTAATTGGCTCTTCAATGCTCTTATTACAACATCATCAGTGTCACTTATCAGAATTAGAACTATATCAGTTTCCTTGGCTGACATGGAAATTAATGAAATCCCAATGAAAGTGGACAGGTTTTGTTTGAGTTCCAAAAGGAGACTTGTGATGATTTGTAAAACTGGCAATTCTAAATGAAATGAGCAGCAACCTCTAATGTTTATTAAGGATTTTAAAAAAGTTCACACTGGAAACATAAAGGTCCAGTAGAATGAACTTCAAACTTGTTTTTAAGAAAAGTATATTCAAAATACTGTGTATGCCAGTTGTTGCTCTAAAATCTGAGACCTACACTGGTCCAAAACTAAAATTTAAAAAAGTAAGTCTATATTTATGCAACATTCCCATTGATAACTGTTTGGGTAAAAAGAGCAATTGCTGTAATAATGACTAAACAACTACTATGCATGATTTCAGATAATTTTTGTGAGAAATCTCTGTTGCAGAACTGCAAAATGAATTTTTGTACTAAATTAATGTACTTCCCTATTTCCAATACTCACCTGGAGTCCTTACAGGCAGTTTTGATTTCCTCTTCTTCAAAAACTATATATCATCTCCAGGAGAAGTAATGTTTCTGCCTAACGTACACCTCTCTGTCCTCAACTGCAAAACTGAATAGTTCTATGTATCAGCACTCCAAAACACATACATTTAACAGTGTAAGAAATTAAACCCACACAAAGGAAAAAGGACAGGTTGCTCACATCATCTATGTTCTTAGAAAAATATAGGCTTAACTCATTCTATCTATAGTATAATTCTTATTGTTTTAACCAAATGAAAATTAAATTCGTATAGATATAGTACAGGAACAAAATTTTAATGCTCTAGTGAAGGATGAGGAACTTTAAAGCTTTTTCACTGAGTCATAGCTTTAAAAACAGAAATTTAGTAAGATTTGCCTATTCAATAATGCTTAATATTGATACCTATCGGGCAGCAGAGCTCTCTGCTATGAAAATTTAAAGATCTGTGCACCAATATGTTTCAAAACTACATGAAAAATATGCAAAAAAAAGTATTGCTTTTTATTAGCATGAAAAAGATGTAGTGGGTTAGATTGATTGGCTTTGACTTCTGTATTCAGAGTGCTGTCTTCACAATAATCATTGACAAGAATCACAGAGACATTAGAGAATAAAGAAATGATCAAAACTGTTGAATTTTGTGAAAGGATGGTTGCCAGAACAGAATCTAGAGGAATCATAGAATCATAGAATCATAGAATCGATTGGGTTGGAAAAGACCTCCAAGATCATCGAGTCCAACCCTTGGTCCAACTCCAGTCCATTTACCAGATCATGGCACTCAGCGCCACGTCCAATCTGCGTTTAAAAATCTCTAGGGATGGTGAATCCACCACCTCTCTGGACAGCCCATTCCAATGCCTGATTACTCTCTCTGTAAAGAATTTTTTTCTGATATCCAACTTAAATTTCCCCTGGCAGAGCTTAAGCCCGTGCCCCCTTGTCCTATTGCTGAGTGCCTGGGAGAAGAGACCAGCCCCCACCTGGCTAGAACTTCCCTTCAGGAAGTTATAGACAGTGATGAGGTCACCTCTGAGCCTCCTCTTCTCCAGGCTAAACAACCCCAGCTCCCTCAGCCTCTCCCCATAGGGCTTGTGCTCCAGTCCCTTCACCAGCCTTTTTGCTCTTCTCTGGACTCGCTCCAGCACCTCAATGTCTTTCCTGAACTGAGGGGCCCAGAACTGAACACAGTACTCAAGGTGTGGCCTCACCAACGCAGAGTACAGGGGAAGGATCACTTCCCTGGTCCTGCTGGCCATGCTATTTTTGATACAGGCCAGGATCCCATTGGCCTTCTTGGCCACCTGGGCACACTGTTGGCTCATGTTGAGCTTGCTGTCAATTAGTACTCCAAGCATCCTTCAAAACTTTCACAGAAACTCAGAGTTTTGTTATGGACAGTTCTGAAGGCAGTCACACATATGTGGGAGACTGTCACCAACTGTACTTTTCAGCATAACTGTTCTGTAGTAGCAGGAGAGAACAGTAATTTCCTCTAATTAGACACTTTAAAGTTGTAGTCAGACTTTTGCAATAATTCAAGAAAACCAACAGGAACATCCTGTGCTGTTCACTGACCGCAAACAAACCATCTTTATACGTATTTACAGCTCTCTCTATATTAGAAACTAGTAGAGAAATGGAGTTAATTCAGGATTTCTCCTTGCAGAAGCTAAATCAAGACCACCAGAGTAAGCAACTTCTCTTTCTAATATCACAGAGCAGAAGAGCATCACCTACCTATTTCCTTGCAAAGAACCAAGAATCATACAAATTATATGTCTTTCTCCAGATTGTAGAATGGTAACAGACTAAAAAAGATCTGTGGGGTTTTTTTGTTCTTTTTCATTGAAAGGGCATTTTCACTTCATGGGCAACATTTGTCATCCAGGTCCCAGTATGAATATACTTCTGCTTCACATGCAAATTGGACAATCCTAGACACCAGATTAAGAAAACCGCGGTGTTAAGTCAAGCAGGGAATGGGTTTATAGTTCTGAGGTCATTGTTTGAATGAAAGATTTCCCCAAGTAGAGAAGAAATCTTGGGATGAGTCTATGTTATACAATAATGGTCCAATACACAACCTCAGGTTTTGCTGAGAGCTACAGCTTGTACAAACATCAACAATCTGCAGTTGCATTCTCTGTGAACATCCTCCATGTGCACACAGCACAGCTCTCTCCACTGCTGTGATGTGCAAACATCACAATTAGACAAACAAATCTCTCAATTATGAAAAATCAGAGCATTTGATATCATAAACAGAACTACAGAATTCCTCTTCATAAGATAAAAACAGAAATTAAGCAAACATTATGGGATAAATAGCAGTTACTCACTGCAAAATTTTCATTTAATAAGAAGGGTTTGAAAGTTGAATGCCTGAAATTTGTCATTCTAGACTGCAGTCTTATTTTCCTCTGGAAACACAGTACGAGGATGATCTTGTGAAGGGCTGAGGGACAAAAGGATAAATTATGCAACATTAGAGCAAAGAATGAATGCGGTCAACAGCCATCATGTTTTTGCTTAAGAAGTAACCCCTCTTATACACTTTATTTTCTTCCTCCTTTTCCTTCCTCCCTTAATTTGTACTTACTTGAAAATGGGTCATTTTTCTGCAAGATTTAGTCCTTATTATGTTAAAAGCAAAGTAAATAACATGAAAAAGAACAGGGATAGTTGAAGGGTCTCACCACTTAGCTAACACATTCTGCCACCATCTGTGCCTGCCACTGCCCTAAGTATGCTCTGCAGCTTCCAGTCAGCCTTGCAGAATGGCTGTCCCACCTCTGCAAACAGTCTGAACTAGTCCTGAGGCCACTGGGATCTGCAACTGGTCAGCTAGTCATGGGATGGAAGTGGTAAACTGCTGTTCTATTTCTTGGGATACAGAATTAAGACACCAAATTAATGTTTTACTCTTCTTAAAACACCTCCTATTTCATCTCCTGTTTCTTAATTCTGCCCTGTCAAGAACACTTTGCTTCTATGTTCCAAAATGACAATTTTTTTTTTTTGATGAGTGGTGGTCCTCAATTTTCATTGTACTCATTAATAGACTCACCAAAAGAACCACATCTTTTTTTCTCCCATTGTATGGCAAGGATGGACTGAGGGACTAAAAAAGGAATGGTGAATAACCTTTTTCTTCCTCCATGGCTTCAAATGCTCAGGACAGAAATATATCACACGCTAGCTGAAACATGTAATGCCAGAGAAAATTGGGAAATTTTGCCAGTCCATTCACCAGTGAGGATGAAAAGACCCAAAGGAAAGAGTTCTTTCAGAATTAACAGAGAAGTTGTTCACATTTTGCAGCAAATGTTCACTGAGATTCCTACTAAGCCTAATTAGAATTATAATATGAAACCAGCCACAAAATCATCTTCTCTTTGTCTTACATTACAATGTAAGAAGTCCTTTGTCACAGTCAGGGAGGTTGTATCACTACACCTTTTCTCTGGATGCAAAGGACATTCTCCATATTCTCCTCTTCAGAACCATTTCATTATGGAGAGTAAAAGGGACAAGACATAACAGGCAGGACTTGTGAGCAGACCTTGCTTTGTCCTGGGGAGCTGTGTTAGAACTGGATTTTACAGCCTAGCACAGCACCTTTTTTATTAAAAATATCTCAGGGCCACTGGCCCTGACATTGAAGAGGCATTTTCATCCCTTGGTGTGCAAAACTTATTTGTAGCCTTGAGTGTCCTTGCAATTTTTGGCAGTCAGGTTCCATCTGGCTAGCAGAGTCTGAAGTGTCCTGTGGTTTATAAAATAATAAGGATTGTAAGTGGGAAAAGGTGCCAAACTAGTATTGTCTGGGCTGCCAGGCCTGGTTCTCATTTCAGCCTCTTTCTTGCTTGGGGAAGAAACATAGTCCAGAAATTCAGCAGTGAAAATACTAGAAGGAAACATCAGTCCTGAGTAAAAGGCTGCAGTGAAGTTGAACAGAATAAAAATCAGGGGAGAAATCATATGAAGAAGAAAGAATGGAAAACAATCTCCACAGGACAATGTCAAGGTGGAGAAAAGGGAAGAGATGCAGAGTCTTCAGGACTGAGTCAAAGATTAACCTGGGGGGGGGGGGTGTTGTACAGCAGGCTGCAGTGGGAAATCCAGTTTATATCGCTTCATGTGTTGTCCCTATGTTGATAATCACAGTAACTTTTCAGACTAACTAATGGCAACTATCACCAGTCAAAGTCTGTCTGTTGTTGGCCTGCAAGACAAACATACAAATCTGGGCTATCTAACTGATGCATGCAAATAGTTACAGACTGTAAGTCTTGCATGTTAAAGGCTAAAGTTCCAAATTACGTTGGGGAATCAAGCATTATTACATAACCCAAGATAGAGAGAGAGGGTAGACAATCAGATATGATAAAATTTTCTGATTTCATGTGGTTGGATGGGGTGGGAGATCTCCAGTTTTAGTCACTTTCCCATTAGAAGAAGGGGTCATATGTTCTACAAAAAGAACTCTTCAGAGAAAACCCGCAAGGAAGGGAGACTGAAGACCAGTGTCAATCAGTGTGTTCTAGTCCTGGGTATGATTGGTTTCTAGGATCTTCATGGGCCACCTGTTTTAGCCCAAGTTTTGTGGCCCTGTCACTGAGCTGCAAAATGCAGTGTCTTTGATGCAGAAGTGACTTCACCTTGCCTCTGTATGAAATGGCACCTGCATGAAATTATTTCAGCAGAGGAAATCTTGACCCTAAACCTCCCTGAATATGGCATTCCAAAACTGAATCTGAAATTTTCCTGCAGGAGACAAAACCCAGAATTCTTCTAATAATTTAACAAGGGACAGCTTTTGCCTGTGTCCAAGTTCCACTGCAGATACAGGATATATCTTCCTTTCCTGAGAGAGTTGAATATGCTATATATTTTACATATGGCAGTTAAATACCTCCCTGACACCCAATCCCATCAGATCTTGGAAGCTAAGTAGGGTCAGCCCCAGTTAGTACTTGGATGGGAGACCTCCTAGGAATACCAGGGGCTGTAGGTTCTAGTCCTGAGGACTTCACTGTCACTGTCCGAGCTCACTCGGTCATGGCAGGTGAACCTCAGGAGTTAAAGGGTGGGGCCATGCATACTGTGCCTCATTTAAAATATCCACTGTGGATGCTCGACGGACACACACATGTGGGCAGAGCCGTTCCCAAATCTTCATTCTTGAAGCCTAGCCATAGGTGCTGCAAAGTTCTCAGTGGTTGCTGACATTTGCTAATTAGGGCTACTACTTTGTCAATCTCACCAGCAGTTTCTGACTGCATGAACTACTTCAGTCTGAATCGTGTAGAAAGGAATTGTAACAGAAATATTGTCTCGAATAACAGAGGGCTACAAGTCAAACTGACAATAAGCTACATAATTCTTTCCAAATGATGCCTGTCCCACCTGCCTGAGTCCCACACTTCTGGGACTCCTCCATACCCCAAATACCACCTTGAGCAGAAACAGGAAGGACTGAGGGAAACTGGATCTGGTTGTGAGCTGAGTTTTAGACTGCAGTGGTCACAACTCACAAACCTTGGTGAAAACCATCATCATCATAGCTAGGCTTCATAAACGAAGATTTGGGAAGGGCTCTACCCACATGGGTCCTTCCAGCCTGCGCAGTATATTTTTTAGGTGAGGCACAGCATGCGCAGAACTGGCCCCACCCTTTAACTCCTAAGGTTCATCTGCCACAGCTGAGTGAGCTTGGACGGTGACAGTGAAGTCCTCAGGACTAGAACCTACAGCATCCGGTATTGCAAATTCACCAGGTGCTTACAAAATGAGATCCTCCTGCTGTATATTCAAAACCCAAAACTGAAATTGAAAAACACTGTTAAGATGCCTGTACATAAATATGGGGAACATGTTCAAATAAAAATTGCTCAAATTCCAGAGTGATTTCTATTTCATCAATAATTCATGAATTTGTAAATTCATCATTTGTAATACTTAAATGCTTCCTTGAAACTAAGTAGCTTTCATGTTGCTAGTTAAATGTAGTGAGTGCAGGTTAATGCAAAGCTCTCTGGGAGTCTATATTGACCCTTATTTCTTTATAATTGCTGCATATTTATAGATGAACAGCTGAACTACATCTTTCAATTTTGATTTGAGGCTTTTGGATTTAAATCCTTATATGATGCCCATAACATAGTGGGTGAAATGTCAGGGGGGAAATAGAAAACTTATGACAGAATAAGGGATTTTCTAAACAATGGGAGAGGATAAAATGTGCAATATTGTTAAGAATGAGGCTCTTGTCTTCTGTGAATTGAAGTTGGCTAGAGAAAGGCAATTAATTACAGAGCAAATCTTTTGAGCAATGCCTAACTTGCCTCTGAATTACACTAGAAAAAAAAGAAGAGCAGTCCTAGGAATCTATTTGGCATCACATGGTGCTGCTCAGTGTGAGAGCCTGAAAGCTTTATGAGACTTTTGTTGATGTGTCAATGCCAGAAAAATCCAGCCATTCATTTTTATACAACCTCTGGTTTTGCCTTTCTGTTCACTGCCATGATCTTTTTAACTTTGGTCTTATGAATTTTGCATTTCAAATAGAAAAAGGGATCAATCCTGCAGGAACTTTGTGGAAATCTTGTAAAACACTAGAGGAGAAGGCAAGCTTAAAGCTAAGCAAGTATGTAAGCCTAGGCTGAAAAAAAGTCAAATGCTAAAGTACCTGGTGGAGTTTGCTTCATGGAGAAGTAGATCCTGCATGACATACAGATCTTCTGTCATAACAGGGCTTGTATCAGACTCAATTGCCTTCAACTTCCCTATTGCTTTCTTCAAGTCATCTGACATAAGGTCAAATCTTTAGTTGATAAAAGTTGTTCCATCTCCCATGAAGTTAACAGAGAAATTTCATCAACTTCTACTGTACTACACATTATAGTTTTGATTGCTGTCCTCAGCTGGAGAGAGGAATAAACACAAATAGAGGAAAATTTCCATTTTCTAAATCATTTACCTGAAGATCTCAGTGAAACACAGTCTTGCAGTGACCATGTAATGCCAGAGTTTGCTAAGCCTGTAGGTATGCTGCAATCACACTTGCAATGGAAAACTAGCATTAACAAAGTATTCTCCTAAAATCTTACAATTCTGCTTCTGCATCTTAGTCCATCAAAATTTCTATTTTTTACAGAATGGTGATGCAGTTAGGACAAGTCCATATACTTTGAATTACCCCGATGACACTGAACACTGATGTAGTCCTACAGGTTTCCCAAGGCACTGGGGATGTGAACAGATGTTTTTCATTGCGGGAAAGTACTTTATGTCAAGCTGGTTTCAGTACACCATCTCCTACTCAAAAAATATAACTGAATTCAACAGGTCTCTTTCATATTTCTGGGTCACCTTTGCCATGTTATACTCACAAAAAAAGAAAACTAAAAATTTAAACCTTTTCCTAATGATGAAAAATTTAACATCTGGTAATATTTCAGTGTCCTTGCTTGTCTGAGTTTTTGTCAGATCAAGACTGCTCTTACTGACTGTGGTAAATCCTCAGGGTGACAGAATCACTCAGTTTTATTTCATGTTTTTCATGCCTTAAGAATTTAAGATTTTTAATCTGACAAAAGAAACTGAAGCACATCTGAAGAGTTAGAACAGATTTCTGCAAATCCAGAGAAATTTAATCTGTCACATTGATTTTTGTAAGCAATTAAACAACATATGAAATAAAGAACCCTAAAACAAACTACCTAGGAGGAATTTGTGGAATTATTATTTTTCTAATATTTCTCCAATTGTGATTTCTAGTGTACTACTTTCAGTTTTTAGACACTAATAATAACATATGTATTAGTCTTATTGGAATGGGCAAGAGATTTGTTTATTGTGTGCACATATGTGCATAATTAATTTTCCAAGAAATTGGAAGGTGTTGTCAACTAATCATTCCCATCATTCTAACTATTATCTTAGACTGCCATTGCATTCATTTATTTGCAGGTAAAATGTTCCAAACAGACAGTAAGTATTTTGTTACAAGATTAAAAGTACTCACAGCACTAAGTATTATCTTTTATCTTTAATATTTTACTTTGGATACAGACATTTATTGGTCATGATAAATTTAAAAATTAAAACAAAATAATTAAATACATATAACTGGTTACACAAGAAGAAGACTTATGAACCTTTGTCATACTTGCTTTTCTGTATCATTTTTCTCATGTTTAATAAGAATTTAAATCTTACTGCAGGCTTTCAAGCATTGAGGGTGTCTCTCTTCTCTCATTTCAGAGAGATTCTAGGAACTTAACTTCACTATCATTTTTGTTATATTCAATAACAACTGTGTAAAAAATTTTGGGAGGAAAGAGCAGACAAATTGTCAACACAGTTGAATATTCCTTATTTCTCCAGGAGCCAGGCTAAAACCAAAATCAATCAAACAGAAAATTCAGAGACAAAATTTTAACACAAACTCAAATTTTCAGAATCTGTGCTGCAGAATAAAGATCTCTCCTGTAATTTACCCAGCCTAGCAAAGAAAATTTTACTCCCATAGTTGTTTTGTCTTTGTTACTCCCTCACAATTATTTGATCTTTGTATAAATTAATTTGACTAATTCTCCAGTGAGACCACATCTGGCTTTTTTTTGCTAATGTATTTACTGCTGAGCAGGAAGACAACCACATTAGAACTATCAAGAAAAGAGTATATTTTTAACTCCAGGCCATGACTGCCAGTATTTTAGATTTCTGCCTGAATGCAAAATGGAACGGTATTCTTAGAGCATTTAATTCTTTGACATCTTTGCCTCTTCCTTCAGTGGCTATCACCCTCTTTTTTTCTTAAGTCACTTGTTTATTTTGACTGGAAAATATGGTATTCTTGAATGCACTCGAGCATACCACCTAGAATAGCTGCTGCAGAGTATTGGTCACGTTTCACTCTGGGATGTGCTCCAACTGAGCTGATCACCTCAAATGGTCACTGAAGATCTGGTCAACATAGTTAAAGTAAGGTAAGAGTAATTCACCCTTTGCTAAAGCAGGTCAGATGATTCAGACCTTAAAAACTATATCTGTCTCATGACAATAACATTTGATCGTGATTTTTAAGTTTGTGTCTTTAATGCAAATATTTAAAAATATGTGAGAAGAATTGGACCATCTTAGGAAACCCTAAGCATGCCTTGGATGGGTTAGGTTAATTCATGTCCATTGTGCATTAATGAAGAAAACTTATTTCTTAGTGTGAGTTATGTATTTCAACACAGATGAATTTTTCTCAAAAAATAAAACTTAGCACTTCCTATGGGATTTTCCTTATGCTGGCAAACAATTAGGGTAACCTCACTACAGGTATAAAAATTTGGCTATTAAATCTAGACTTTTGGAGGCCTTTGAGCTAATGACATAATGCTAGTTGCAAAATTGGGTGATCCAATGTCTTAAAATTATATTTATGATTTGTCTTAGTTGGATTATATATCAATTTCTCTCAAAAAGTACCTTTCAGATGTCATATAAGATGGTCCTAGTTGAAGAAATCTGTACTTTTCAGTAGTGTCATCTTCACAGTCACAAGGGAGATTGACAGGTTATCTTTATGCCAACTTGGAATCCACAAATAGATTTTCTATGAAGTGAAGCCTTGGAAAACCTAGGCATACATATTTCTTTCTCAAGATTTTTTTCCCTACATTCTTCTCAACTTGCTCTTATCCCACTGTCAGAGGATGTAGTGGGTGTAGAGGACATAAACAGGTTTTTTTAAGTTATCAAAATGTGTGTTTTAGGAGAACAGATTGGTTGAAAGAATTTCGACTGTTTATGTTACCCAGCAAATACATAAAATGTAACAAAATGGCAGATGAGATTCTGTGTTCATTAATGCAAAGTAGTACATGTGGAGAAAAAACCCGCAGCATTATAAATAAACACAGATAGTCTGTATATTGCAGATTGCAATGTGGGAGAAAGATGTCAGAGATGTAGTTGACAGTTTTATGACAATAACAGTTTTGTACTGAACAAGCAGTCAAAAGAGCAAAACAAATGTTAGGAACTGCTTAGAGGCACCAAACAATCATGACCACCACATAAACCAGAAAACATTATTATGCCACATGCAGCTCAATGGTTTGCCCACTCTGTGAGTATCTGAGTACAATTCTGGTGTCTCTTATCACTAAAAACATATAGGGCACTATAAAGAGTAGGAAGAAAGGCAACTGGTGAGATCAGAGGTAAGGAATGGCTTCTGTTGATTAGAGCTCTCTCTATAGGAAAAATGATTAAGGCAGAGATCTAAAAAAACATGAATTATTCATAATTTATGTGAACAGGAAACATTAATTCATTGCTTCATGAAAGATCTGAAGGAGGTCCAACTAAAATGAGCAGGTAGCAAGTTTGAAGCAAACAATAAGAAGTAATTTTTCATAGTGCATAATGAAATCATGGAATCATTGACATAGGATATCATAGAATCAGAGAGGTTGAAAGGGGCCTTGAAAGATCATCTGATCCAACCTTCTCTAGGAAAGAGAGTCTATATGAGATTATTTCGTCTTAAAACCTCTAGTGATGGGGATTCTACCATATCCATGAGAAGGTTTTTTCCAGGGAATGATAGTTTTCACTGTTTAAAAAAAAAACTATCTTTCTCATAGTGAGTTGAAACATCTCCCAGTGTAACTTGGCTTCTCCTTGTGAAGGCAGAGCCTCCATCCCCTTGGTAGCTGTCCTTTAAGTACTGGAACACTGAGATGAGATACCTCCGAGCAATCTCTTATCCAGGGAGAACAGATCAATATCCTTAAGTCTTTTCTCATAGGACATATTCTCCAGACCTCTGATCATCATGGTGGCCCTCCTTTGGTTCCTTGTCAGTCTTTCCATGTTGTTCTTGATGTCAGGGAACCAGAACTTCACAGAGCAGTCTGGGTGTGGCCTGACAGTGCTGAGTAGATTGGAATGATCACAGATCTCTCTCTCTCCCATGAATGCCCTCTGTCTCCAGCTTAATCTTTGTCTTTGTTCAGGCTATGTTTAATACTAAAGCCAAACATGGATTAAAAAAAGTGAGTTTTGGGTATGTGTGGCTAGGTTTTGGTGTTAGGGGACTACAGGGTGGCTTCTGTGAGAAACTGCCAGACATTTCTCCTGTGTTCAGCAGGGCCAATTGCAGCCAGCTCCAAGATGGACTTACTGCTGGCCAAGGTCAAGCCCATCAATGATAGCTGCAGTACCTCTGGAACAACATATTTAAGAAGGAAAATATCTGTCCAGGTGCAACTGTAGCCAGAAGAGTGAGAATATGCTGAAGAAACAACACCAAGGGCAGTGACAAAGGAGGAGGGGAAGATGCTTATTCAAATTTTGCCAACTTTAAAGTTTCCTGAAAACTGTGGTTTTGGATAACTGTTCAATGCTCTGCACTCAGTATTTTGGTATTTCCAATACAGTTCCTGAACTAGAGTAACAAAAGACAGCAGACAAATGATATGAGGTGTCACAAGGGAAGATAACCTTTACACTTACATTAGAACAGCAAACAAGATACATACTGAAACTTTCTGTTCCAGCTCAAACAATCATCTCTTTTGCAGTCAAAAGTAAAAGTTATTCAACAGAAATGCCAAATAATCAAAGAGGTCATGAGGTACATGAAAACCATGCAGGTTTTAAGCGCTCAAGAGTATATGGGCTCCTGTATAGATTGCTAAAAGATACCAAATCCTTAAATGAAAGTCAACTCAAATTGTACAAGAAATGTCTTAGTTGATGAAAAAAATATCCCCAGATTCACAGACAGTGAGAAATAATAAATGCTTAGGCAGGAATGGAAACAGAGTCCACAGCAGGTGAGTCTCATTTCTGTCCCTTGAAGGCAGATTGTCTGACTTTAATTACCAAGAATTACCCTAGCTCAGCACATATTCTAATGCAAAGACTCCCTTTCACTGTCCTGAATCCTTGGAGGCTCACTTCCTTTACTGTGTTGGACACATTGATGAAGACCTTCATCTCAAAGGGTTTGTATCATAAAACCAAACATAATAATGAAGAGCTGTGCTCTGTGGATTAGGGCTGGATGCTCAAGGAGTACAGGATGCTGCTACCTTACTCTCAGCCTCTGGCAGGTAAAAACAGCACTTACATGGGAAAGCTGTTGGTCTTCAGGGAGAACATGGTACAGACATAGAACTTCATAAACAGTTATATGATCTCCTCAAGATTTTAAAAGTTGTCAAGAGGCTGTCTGGGTGAAAGGAATTACTGTGAAAGATGCCACAGCCTCTCAGACCAAGCTCAGTCACTTTCTATTTGTTCCAGTAGAAAAAAAAATAATTTCATATATGTTTATTGTGAAAATTGAAAAGGAACTGCTACCCTGCATTCTCAAGGCTTTTAATTTTCAACTGTTTGGTCTATACAAGTTCCAGGATTTGACTGTGTTCAGCTCAAATGTTTTTGTTTTATTTGATTAAAACCAAAGTTTTTCAGGTTTTAGACATTTCCTGAAAAACTAGTTATCTCAGCTAGAAATGCTGACGATATTGATATTTTATTATAGCAATTTTCAACTAAAAACTTTCTGATGTTCTTTCTGAGAATGACAGGGAATTATTTCTATAACCAAAGTATCTCATCTCAGTACTTACTTGTCCCTCTTTTATACTATTCAGGAAATTGTTGTCAAGAGTAAAAGGAGGGAAGCCTACATCGTTTTCGCCTCTTATGCAGAGAAGCAGGTCCTTCAGCTTTAACTTAGTTGAAAGCAGTGTTTGTAATACTGGTAGGTCTTAGAATCCATGGAGACTAAAAATTGTACTGGTAAGAGAAAATAAGTTCTTTTAATGTATCTGGATTAGGTATGTATTTTTGAATTACTTTGGGCTTCTTATAGCTACAACTTGTTTGAAGAAGCATGACTGCAAAAATATTCAGCCTTATGTTTATTTATTATAATCTTGTTTTCTTAGCACTCTTTATGCTACTTCATTGTTTGTGAGCATTAGAATTGCCATGTGATAGGTGTGGAATCAGTATTTCATAGCTGTAAGAAAAAGAAATTCAGTTTAATGTACAATTCATAATGAAAAATATCTGAGAGCCATTTGTCAAAGAAAATTAGTAATGCTCTTATCACCCTACATTATCCACCTTTCTGGTAAGCTCTAATAAACATCATAAACAAAAGCTCCATGCTCTGTGTCAGACAAAGAGCTCTTTTCCAGTGAAAGATATAATTTCACATTAAACAGTAGCATTGGAAGGGTGTTGTAGTTTTTTTTGTCCTCAGGCACTTATCTGGAGTTTGCACCCAGACTTTGCTGTGTTTTCTTCCTTTGTCTAAACTCATAGCAATCCAATTAATACAGGTGCACCTTTCCATTCCTCTATCTTTTTAGACAATACCTTAAATCTGGTTTGTTGATTTATAGATTCATAAAATGGTTGCTCCACTAAACTTAAAATCTTTTTCCCCCCATGAGGGGCTCCAACACAGTAGCAGCATTAGACATAACCCCTGGCCTGAGCCTAGCAATGCTGCAGTGCACAAAACATCTTCCTAAGCTCGCAGGGATCACTTCCATCTTATACAGGAAGCACAAAAAAAAAAAGTTGCAAAGCACATTTTACACACTTCTACAGCTTCCAGCAATTTCTGTTGATCTCTGGAGGCCTATCTAGAGTGCAGACTGCCTCACTCTCTACTGCTGCAGACAGAAAGTGATGTTCAAAATGCAATATATAAAAAACTACAGAGATCTGAACCACTGACATTTTCTTGACTCTCAACTGCAAGATAGTCGAGAAAAGTTCAGTTTTTACTGCCAGATCCTACATTTACCATTAGTTTTATTATATTATGAATCTCTCCAATGTGTGCTTTAGCATATTGCCCTTTTAAAACAGCCCTAAAATGCAAAGAAGACCACTATTTTTTTAACTTATTAAAGCTTTTGTCTCCTCTGAATACTTCTGCCTGTATTTCTTCATATTACTTTTACTGTAACTTGCCATTGCATGAATAGAGCCATGGCAGATGACTGGGGTTCCTTCTAATTTGATCCTTTGTTTTTACAAGCTGGCAGAGCTCCGTTCATCCCTTCAGAGTTGATGATATTGGATCAGGTTTTGTCCTTCCTTCCAACTAATCCTACACTGAGGACAACTTTTGACACCCAGGGAACTGCCTACCATCTCATGGCTTAATGTGGTGTACTCTGACAGGATCAATTCTAAGACTGAATTCCCTAATAACTATGACAGAATATATGAACTTTGGAAAAGCTGATCATGTCATACTCTATCCTCTTCTTTTTTCCTGCACATTTACTGAGTACAATTTTTGTAGGCAGGTTTATGAATAGTACTAAGACAATTATTTGTATCACTCATGTGTGTGACTTTGAGCATAAAAATTGTGTCATCTGTGCAAACAGCATTACTTCCAGAGATAAGCAAGGGTAAGTATTTCCCACTGTGCTCCTACCAATGAGAAGTATTATAATGGCAAACAGTAAGATGTGGGTTTTTTTTCCTTTTGCACCCTAAACAATGTCAAAGTAAATCTTTCATATATGTTGCTTTTTAAGGCATGGGGCTGCCCTCAGTGTCTTTTTTTAATGACAATCTATCTTACTGCAACAGTAGAGTGAAGACAAAGATTTACAAAAAAAGTTTTAAACATTTTTCTTTTTTTTTATCATGACAAGGGTATAGGAGAGCTCTTTTACATAAATAAAATGTAGCAGACCTAACTTGTTCTATTTCTCTCCTTCAATTTTATATTATTGATGGTATAATTTTTCATTATGCGTTTTTCTACACTTCATAGGAATTCATAAAACATTTCTTATCTGAAAGAAACAATATGTTCTTCACACTAGTTCCACTTATATTATTTTTGTGTCAGTCTACATAACTAAATGCTGAGTAAACCCATAAAAAGTATGTACTCATTTCTAAGTCAATTTGCCTAACTATTCAGGGAGGTCTTGCATTAAGACCCTAAATAACCCTAAAATGGAAGAATACATTATAAATAGTTTCTCTTAATTTGCTTGGGTTTCTGATCTGCAAGGTAAGAATGAGTGCAGAGTACAGATTTCAACACAATACGAAGGTTTAAGATAAACCTGCCTCTTCCACATGCCTCTAAGACCCACAAGAGCTGGCTCTTTTTGGCATTTACTTGGTACTTGCTAGTGAGCTAATTATTCACTTGCCTGCAATAATTTCTTTGTCTTTTGCTGTTAAAACCTAGTGTATTTTTTTCTATTTCTTGTTAGTAACTTTAAAAATGGAGGCTTTGCATCTTTTTACACCTTCATTAACAAATTATAATTTAACTCTGAAATCATTAACTGCCTCTATTTTCTGCTATATTGGTAGAATGACTGTGCCATAGGTGGGATAACCTCAATTAATTAGTCATCTGATACTTCATTGGCTGGTCCAAAATGATCTCTGTGAGAGGTTAGTAGTGACTCAGAAGAGGAATTCAGCCCCCAGATCTCACAGACCTCTCGCCAGTTGAGATTTATGGGTCCTTTGGAGATGTCTCCATGAATTCAGAAAAACTAGCTGGCAGGGAAGGTAGGCCATGTTCTGGGATAGTTAACAACCTGCCTTCTTTTCACCTCTGCTAAGGAAATGTAGCTGAGGCACAGTGCATGAGTTTTCTATGTGATCCTTGATGACTTTTTTACACTTCCTGAGCAATGTGTAAAAATTTGATTAAAATTTTTAAAGACTGTAGCTTGGCCTAGTCATGGTCATGTTTCTTAATGCAACATGAAGTTACAATGAGATGAGCCTTTGAAACTTGACTATAAAACAAAGAATGGAGACACACCGTTTTTTCCTAAAATAATTCTTAATTTAGGGAAACGCTGCAATGTTTTGACTTTTAAGAAAAAAATATTTACAGTGGTTATGCAGATATTATTTTCTTCTATTCTTTTAGAGTTTTCCCTCCAATTCCCATTTCCTCCCTCGCCTGGTATATCTCTATTCTTTGGGCCTTCATCTTATCCAGAGGAATTTACTCAATTTTTCAGTCCTTGACCTTTGGATGGAAATTTTCCTCTGTTATCAACATACGGCCATGTCTGAAGGAAATTCTAGGTTGTAAATCCTAATTCTTATGGGTAATATCTCACAAGCAAGACTTGCCCTTTTAATTTACCCTAGTTCATGTAAATTTGTCTATTTATGCTAGGTAAGACATTTGACACTTAATAAATGCTTCTGAGGTTTGACCCAAATGAGAGAAAGACTACAAATAACTCATTTCTTAAAACACAAAATAGATATTAAAGACATTTGTAAGAAATCCTTTGGTCTCAGTGCATGAGCAAACACTTCACTTAGGCTCCTGTTGAACTTAGCCTGTGTCTGGGCATTGTCTGTCTGCTGCCAGTGTCTGCATTTGGGCACTTGTGCCTTCTGGCAAGTTGTCATCACACTTTGCCCCACTATCAGCATATGCGAGTAGAACATTTAGAGTATTTTGCTGTAAACCAGAGGTGTAAATTTCAGTCTTGTTTAGGGCATGTGCCATGGACACGTGCTGTGGTCACATGCTGTGGGCATGCCACCCATGGCTGTCCAGTCTGTCTTACTGCTCTCTGTGGAACTGCCAGGCATGTAAATAGGAACAGCTTAGCTTCAGTGGTCTAACCTATCTTTGCTGTGGTTTTTTGGGTTTCAATTTCTTGGTTTGGTTTTTTTTTTTTTGGTTTGGTTTGGTTTGGTTTGGTTTTTTTCCCAGTTTCTGGATAATTGCCTTTGCTAAGAAGAGTTCTGTGTGCTCAGGAGCTGAAGTAGAAGACAGATATGTAAGAACTTAAGTTCTCTCTGCTTTACCAAAAAAAAACCAAAAAACCCAAACCAAAAAAACCCCACACCCAAAAAACCCCTTCCAGACCAGTTTAGTACTATAGATTTTAATTTTATTGATAGTGCAAGTTCTGTTTAAACACTTTAATTTCCTGCAGAATTATTTTTTTCTTAGCCTTGGTGCAGTTTTCTCCCACTTAAAAACCTACCTTTTTGAGCTGCCAAAGGAATTTTTGAATCTCTCTGCTGTTCTGTTTGTCTTCTTCTCGGTCCTTTTTAATGTAATTTCACTTTTAAAATACAGTGAACAGACACACAAGTGTTATATTTGTGGTCACCTTGTGCTTTTGAATAATTTCTTCACATTTATAATTGTGTTTGACATCTCTGTGTTCATAGAGAAATTTTATTTTCCTGTATAAAGGTCCATTAGCTATTCTGGCAGAAGGCTTTCAGCTACAGCTACTCTCATTCAGTCACTATTTTCTTAATCAATGCATTGTGTCTTTTGCACTTTGAAAGTTTATTTCCTTTTCATTATTATTTTTCCTCTTATCTTCATAGCTTGGTATGTCTGAACTGTGAACTGCTGCTGCAATTTTACTTAATAATAGAAATGAGATGTGGAAACAGCTCTGTGTGACTAAATCTAGTACCTAGTCTATTTGAGTTACTTTGAACAACTTTACTTATGAAATATTTTGATGCATCATGAAGGCAACTAGTATGTTTTCAGTGTAGAAAATCATGATCCATATATATCAGAATGGGATGCCTTACATTAAAAGGCTTGTGTTTTTCAGGTGCTACATCCCTGGACTACACATGAGAACAGAAATACAATATAAGTAAATTACAAAATGTTTCCATTTATATGCACAAAATTTCCAGGAGATGTGATCTTCACATCCTTGCTTTTACTGAGAAGGGATGTTCATGAAACTATATGTGTATTATCAAAATAAATAGATGGCACCTTTCTCAAATATTTATATAGAAAAAACAGAGTAGTTGTCACACACATAATCTCTCATAAAACATGTTCACAAAGCAAGAAAAGCATACACTGATCAACAACTCCCCATCTCTGCATATTTGTGTATAGAAGATATTACCGCTTGTGGCAAGCAAAACCCACAACAGTAGACAATACCACTGAAATATGACAAGTCTTTATCTTGCTTAGGGCACCTTTAGATAGTGATGGTGTTATTGTTTATAGTGCCAACATTTGCTGCTAATATTTCACCGAGGTATGATCAAAGCCTTGTTTCTTAGGACATAGAAAGATAATTAGAAATATAACCCTTGTTTCTTACCTAGGCTCTGCTCTGGTGCAAACTAAATAGTCATCTCAGTAGTAAATCCCATGCGCAGACCAGAAATGGACTGGGGGCTAGATTCTAAATACACTTTTGATGCTCTCTGGATTATCCTGCCAACACTTTCTGTGATCTTCATGCTTTGTAAGTGTGACTTATACTTTTCACAGCCCTTATACTTCAGTATAACTGTGAGCTTGTTCACAGTACTCAGGCTTTGAATTGCTGTTTTTTTGCAGTATTGACTGAAAAAAAAGCATATCTATAGCCAAAGAGGACAGGATGTAAAACATGAACACTCTTTTGATATCTAGCTCTCACCAAAGTTCCAATTAATTTCAATAAAACCAAAAAGAGCTGCAATATATATTCCAAATCCAACCTTAGGCTGTCTTGTTTGTCAACAGAGTATAGGCACTTAGGTATTATACATGTTATAAATGCTATGCATGTGACCCATTTTATATGTTTATTTGAGGATAAGATGAATTTCACCCTAGAAGTGCTTATTTCTGCCCATTCACAGTAACAGGAAAAGATATGGCTACCTCAGGTACAGATCTCAAGTGTTAGCCCTACACAGTGTTTGCATCATGTTGTAAACCTTTATGGAGAGACAAGGCTGAGGCAAACATTGTGGGGGCTGCTGCTGGGATAAAAAGTGCTGAACTCATTTCTTCTAAACAAACTACAGAAATCCTCCTGAGCAGCACATATATCTCCCTGATATGTGATACCAATGTGTTCATGTGCCTGTATAGTGGTGGCTCAAGCCATGGCATGCCACCATGCTTTCTGGGGTGATGCTGTGTGCAAATCTGCTTTTGAAAAGCATGTGCTTTTCTGTTTTAAATATAACCATTAATAATCCACTAGAACCATGTACTAGGTTTGGGCTTTTTTTTTGTATAATGAATGTAAGTGCCTTCATCCTGATATTCTGCTTCAGTACTCTTCCTGCATTGTTTACATTTTAATCTTTGTTAAAAGGAGAGGTAAGTGTTGATGACAGACTGTTTGCTACCAATAAAGACAGTCTAGTTGTTAGATGCTGAAAACTCTCATTTTGAATGGAATAAGGGTTAATTAAATTCAGGTATTCCTATCAGGCATTCATTAGACAGTGGTTTTACCTCAGTTTGATGTAAATGTACTGACATCCTGTATCTTTATTAACTTAATTGACTATTCACTCATTGTTATTCAGATGGACTGTGAAACTGCAAGGATTTACCTTCGATGTCAGCAGTGCAAAGGACCAAATTGTTACATTATCTGTTTTTCCCCTGTTGCTGAGGTTTATGCTAAATTTGTTTTTCAGCAGAAACCTAGAACTTCTCCAGATATATCCTTTAGGCTAATACTGGACCAGTGCCCCTTCCAAGGACTTTCTGCCCTCATATGCTTCACATGGTGCCTCACATGTTCCTTTAAATGAAAAGACTGCCCTGTGAACAATACATTTATTCTATTAGTGTGATTATTCCACCTTTCAGTGAGTTTCAGTGTAATGGATACAGGGTTGTTCATAGATTGATAAATGGATATTAATCTGTTACAACATCCTGTAATAGTAAATTATAAATTCATCTAATATAAATACCACTATAGAAAGCTGTAATTATTCAATTAACATGCCTGCTCTTCTTCCCAACAGGCTGAAAGCTTTAAGTGCAGTCTGTTCAGAGATAGGCAGCTGCAGACTGCATGCATTGCGTATTATGTGTAAAGAATTGCAAATTCTTCTTTGAAATATCCTTTCTGAAGGTCACCTTGCTAAAACGATAGTTTTTATTATTACCTTTTTATATTATTTTAATAAATCCTCTAAATGGGTATGAAGACTTAGTAGCATCCTTTGCCTCAAGGTGTTTGTCTTTTTAAAGACATTTTTGACATCATAACACATGAACTGACTACCGGAGTCAGTAAGAAATAAAACAATTCCTTTTGAATCTCTTTAATTTATATTAAGATATATTACATATAAAAAAGCATGAGTCTCATCAGCTTTTAGGTAAGTATAATCTCTCAGAAGTTGATGCTTTTTAGGAGGGACACGATTAAGAGGACACAATCTTGCAAATTGTTTTAGCTTATGTCTGACTGTAACCCTATTTGGAGCCTCCCAGCTCACAAATATTTACAAAAGCTAGGGTTGCTGTTCTTCAAGATTTTTGGTCTATAACACACTCCTGTTTTTGTCAGAAGCAAGAACTTATTCAAGAAAATGCAGACCCTTCTTGCCTTCCTTATTCCAATAAAAAAAGGTTTTTGTTCCATTTCAAAACTCAGGAAACATACAGACAAAATGACTCTAATGCCCCTGAGGAATAATAGTCTCCTAGCTTAAGGTAGAAATCCCTTTGTCATTACACTACCATGAATGATATTCTATGAAAGATATTTATAGATAAGGCTTGCTTGCAAATGGACAATTTATGTTATTAATTGTTATTATAAGCACAAATTATTTAAATCTAATTTTCTGTTTAACCTTTTTAGATACCTAGTGTCACTCTTTGGAGTTTGTTTTTTTTAACATTTCAGTAGAGTGCAGTACAGTACCCTTGCAGAAGCAGTTTGCTTTTCTATGGGATGAGTATCATGTCTCACATAAAACATAAGGAATTTGAAATGGCAGAGTTTCTTTTAGAACAGAGGTACATTTGAAGTTTTACAATGATTTACCTTTCTGGAGATTACTCAGTGCTCTAGACAGGGCACAGCACTGAGAGAAGGGCAATTAATCAAACACAGTAAAACTGATCCACTAAGATATTTCCTGTGCTGAAGGACTTATTGTAATAACTAAAGATTATTGTGACAGTTATTATGATGGCCATGGATAGAATTAATTTCTCCAAGCTTTACACATAAAACCACTCCATGTCTGGGCCAAGACTCTTTACAGAATTCCCCAATAGTCAACAGAGACAGAAACCTTCAGGGTTTCTCCCTAATTGAATGTTTTCTGTTTCCGGTGTGTCAGACATTACCTTTTCCTACTCATACACAACTTGGGGAAAGGTTACTGAGTTTGGACTTTAGAAGATCAAGTGTGAAGAACTGACTGAAAAAAGTGAAAAAAAACCCAATGCCTTCTATGTAGAAACAACTAACTGAATGGAAGAGGGAAGAACAGTGAATTTTGTCTACTTGATTTTAGCAACACTTTTGACACTGTATTTCACAAAATCCTTACAGGCAAACTCAGGCAGTGTGGACTGGACGAGTGGACAGTGAGGTGGATTGAGTGGGTTGTAGTCAGTGACACAGGGTGTAGTTGAAGACCTGTCACTAGTACTGTCCCCCAAGATTCAATACTGGGCCCATTATTGTTTAACATATTTACCAATTACTTGGATGAAGGGACAGATGCCTCCTCAACAAGTTCACTGACAACACAATGCTCGGAGGAGAGGCTGATACCACATAGGGCTGGGCAGCTCTTCAGAGAGACCTCGACAGACTGGAGAGATGAGCAGAGGAGAACTGTCTGAAGTTCACCAAATGCAAATGCAGGATCCTGTACCTGGGGAGGAATAACCAGGCATCCAGTAGAGGCTGGGGACTGACATGCTGGGAAGCAGCTCTGCGAAGAAAGACCTGGGGGTCCTGGTGAACAAACTGTCCATGAGACAGCAGCATGTCCTTGTGGCCAAGAAGGCCAACAGTATCCTGCAGTGCATTAGGAAGGGCACTGCCAGCAGGTTGAGGGAGGTGATCCTGTCCCTCCACTCTGCCCCAGTGAATCCACATCTAGAGCACTATGTCTGTGCTGGGGTCCTCAGTACATGAAAGACACGGAGATCTTGGAGAGTGTTCAGTGAAGCGTTAAGAACATGATTATAGCACTGGAGAATCTCTCTTATGAGGAAAGGCTGAGACAGCTGGACCTGTTCAATTCCTAGTTGTGACAGTAGTTTTGGACTACACTGGAATAAAGTTCTTTATGTATTTTACTTTGAATAAATAAAAGCATACTGAAGAAGGACAGTTTCCAAGAAATTCAGTCTGCTTTGGATTCAAAAAAGTTGCTGGAGGAAGTGCTAAGCCAACCGGTCTCCCAGACATAAATTACATTTTCACTGCACATATTCAGAAAATATTTAGGTATAATTATGTGATCAGTATTGTCCCTGATTTAAATTGCTTAAGTATCTCTTTAAAAAGTGTACCATGAGAACATATGGATGAAATTATGTCTTTTCTCACCTTGGATGATTGAAACTTTGAAGAAAATTTCAGTCTCGCAGCCTGTCACTGTCTACCATTCTGCAAAAGGGTCTGCTGGGTTTGGATCGCACCACCAGAATTTTGCAAATGAAGACGGTTTGGTTCCTGTACTTGATAGGGCAAGATAAGTGAGGTTATCTCATTTGCACTTAAGATTTAGCATCAGGAGGAATGATTGACATTGCCACAAGTTTTCAAGCTGTCATTTATGGAGAGTGTTAGCTACTGAAACAGATGTTCTGTTATCCACATGTACTGCAGGAGGTGTGTTATGAGGGTCAGAATTATTCTGGTTTCAACAGGTACTTTTATCCTCTTTTTCAAACAGTTTCATAGTCAGGATACATTTTCTGGCACTTTCATGCTTCCATTAGCATATTATATAACTTATAAAATGCAGACATACAATGCATTGCTACCATACTCTATCCTGTCCTATCCTAATCTTGGTCTGTCCTGGCCTATTTGAAATATGATAGAATCATCCATTAATTTCAGGCATAATCTCAGTTTGTATATTAGTCAACTTTCCCCTCTTTACTTAACCACAAACATCACACTTTCTAATTCAAAGCCACTGAGCATTGGTAAAATTTTATGCCACTCATCCTTTCATAACAACAGTTAATACTTCTGCCTTCTAGTGGTTTTGTTTTTCAGCTTCCTGCTGTAAACATAAAGTGAAAAGAATGTAATGAGTGTTGTAGGCAAAGTTTCAAACTTCTCATTTCATCTGTATTGGTATCCCTGTCCTAAGTGAAGATCTCTTCAGAGTCACAGAGCAGGGACAAAAATAGTGTTTTACTCTTAGAATGACCAGTACTAACTTTGTAAGAACGCCCCTTGTCTTCACTAGCCCAAATTGTAGCTTTTGGCCAAAAGTTGAGCTTGCTCTGCCTTTCAGGGTTAAAACAATGGAAACCAACATTTTAAAAGCAAAAATTGTCTGTTCTAAAGCAAAATTCATATACAAAGCTACATCTTCAAGAGCTGTTCAGGGTATAAACTCACTTCAAAGAGTAGGATACAGAACATCCCCTTAGTGATGTGATGGCACTACCAAAGGATAAATAAAAGAAGGGGAAGTGTATTCCTCTATTCCTACAAAAATCATCTCAAATGTCTTGTCCTCCAGAATACCTTCTTCCTTACGCTAAACTTTTCTGCAGAAATTTGAATGAAAATCTTACCCTTTGTACCCCAAGAATGACTTTTACCATTGGTGTAAGACATTGCCATGGGTAAGGGATAAGACAGTGAAGAGAGGCAAATGGTTGTGTTGATGAACTGGTGAACAACACAAAGCCAGTTCATATTTGCCTTGTTCCTCTCACCAGTGATGCGTGAAAACGTCTCTTGTTTTTCGGTAACCTCATGAAGCTACACACTTCTATAGCCAAATAACCTTACATCTCCTTTTATAATTAGTGCTATTACATAGAAACTAAATTGACACAAATGTCCCTAGTGACATGATTAAGTTCATAGATACTAGTCAGCAGGAGTCAGTCACAAAGCTTAAACTAATTAATGTTTGAGGACAAGAATAGGACAAGAGAGGTCACTCATATGATGTGCTTTTGAATATTGCCAACTGAAAATGGAAAGGAAACATAATGCATCATCTTCAGGGAGTTATTTCAGCACTAACTGGAGAATCTGTGATTGCTTTCCTGCGTGCTTCTCAGTTTTTGGTTTTCTCTTGATCTTACATTAAATGCAGCAAAAAAAAATAGGGAAAGTACAGATGGGACAATATTTGAAATCTTTAATAGAGCATTTCAGCTGAAAAAGAAATGAATCCAAGAAAATAAATTTATGGAAGGCACCAAATTTACAGAAACCTACCAAAGTCAGGTGTTGTGCCTGATATGCTGGTGTTGTGTAAAGGAAGAATGAATTTGATATTTTTACCACTTCAGATTTCTTTCAATTTTTGTGCTGAAGACTTCTTTTCTTAGACCCAGATGCTTCCTCCTAATTCTATTATGGTAAGCATTTAAATATGCTTTTGTATGCTGACCTCTGTGAGAATTAAAGTAAAACATCTGCTGAATACTTTGCTGAACAAATATAGATGATTAATATATGCTTAAGTGCCCTGATGAAATGAGGGCTGTGTTGGCAATGTTCTCATTTCATACACGAGGATGGGAAGTTTGCAAATATAAAATAATGGAACTTTGCTGATTTTTATTAACTGAAGATCCTGTCTAGTCTACTTGGTGTCACCTCTGCATCTACTAAAGAACTGGTTTTTGCACATTTCTCCTTGTAAACATACTGCAGCCACCTCGGATTCGCTGTGGCAGACTAATCATATTGCTCCTGTCTGGGTAGGAACCTGAGAAACTCTTGTGTCCAGTGGTGGCAGGTCACCAACAAGTTACTAATCTTGTACCCATCCAGCAGTGAAAGCAGGTAAAGGAAAAAACTGGAGTCAATGTGGTCATCATGGAGAACAAGAGGTGTGAATGGGTTGGGAAAAGAGTTGTGAAACAACAGCTGCTCCATGGGAAGGGCTCTGGTGAGAGGAGGGTACAAAACCTGAGCGAAAAGTGTGAGTGTTGGAAACTCAAAAGATCCATGGGCAGAATGTAACGAGGATTACCTTGAGACAGATTCAGGGTATAAATCTGGGAAAGGGTCAGACTGGAGTATGCTAAATGGAAAGGCTAGAAAGATGGAATCAATTCTTTCCGTGACAGCTTTAAGAGTTTATTAGTTAGGTACATTGCATTCAAATAGGGTATCCCTGTGAGAGATGATGTCACCTGAGCAACGGACTGAGGTAGAGGGGAGGGGAGAGATGAGACCATGCAAAGGGAAGGAGAAGGTGGAAGGGGTGAAGGTAATGGATCCCGTATATAGAGATGGGAAGCAAATGATACCAGAAGTGCCAGTGATCTGTGACCCAGGCCACACTGCCAGGAGCTGGGGCAGATGTATACCCAAGTATCTGTATCTCTAGCTGGAACTCTGAGACTAAAACTGACTAAAGAGCTAGTCCATTAAAAAGATAACAGATGTTATCTATTCTTTCACCATCCTAAATGACAGATGGTGGTAAATTTAAAACCTACATCACTTTTTAATCATATCATCTTCAATATTTCATGTATAGAATTTTATTGTTATTGAAAAGTAAGGAGAATCTTCCCATTCACACATCAACAAATAAGGACTAATAAAAAGCATTCAAATTGCCCCATTAAGATTCAGGAAGCTCTAAAAAATAAAAACCAAAAAAAACCCAAACAACAAAATCACATTTGTCCAGGCCATTTTAATTTGATGTTGGTGTGCATATACATGTGTGCAAACAGTATTTTTTTCTAGAGTCACAATTTATACAGGGAATCATCCTGTTTTCCTTCTCTTTTTATCTCTCCTCTCTGAGTTGTTCTGTGGAACAACAGGAATTCTTTCAAGTGTTATTTTGGCATTCAGTCTATATCTCTCTTTCCTCTGTAGTCTCCCTGCTGTAAGAAAATAACTACAGGCAGACTGAAATATTTGACAGAGATTTTGCTCTAAGCAAATGTGACCTTATAGGTCTATGGCTCCACTGGCTTCTATGTTTCCAAAAATAAATAATGGACAGGATGTTCATACAAAAATTCTGCCCATAAAATGGAATTGTTCTACCTTTTCCAAAGGGTATTATCTAACATACAAAATAATAAATGCATATTTGGTAGGAGAAAGCCAATGAATCAGAAGGATGCTCTAATCCTTAACTCCTGAGTAAAATCCTACTTGAGGTACAAGTTTATCCTTTTGGCCAGGTCTAAAGAGAAGACAAATTCATATTAGATAAAGGTGTTGAAAGGTCAGTGAACTGAAGAGAATTTTTTTTTTAATCAGACAGGTATTGCTCTGTATTGAATTAGAAATTACATCAGACAACATTATGATTTTGGGGAAAAAGTATCCTTTTCAGCCTTAAAGAAACAGTACAGAAGTCTGAGAAGTTGCAGGAGCTATAGGGTTTCATTCTGTTCTGCTTTCTTAGTACTCATCTGTTTTTTTTTCTCAAGGCATAGAAAGGCAAAAAATAATGATACCCTAGTGTGCTCCTGTCTATATAATTTATTGGGCAAAATTACCTTCCTTTAGGCAGAAAGGACTGACACTATTATTTATTCTAATAAATGGAATAGGGTGAGTTTTCTGTCTTTCACATCTTCTCAAAATGTTATGTCTAGTGCCTCGTTACTTGAAGTCCAAACCTTGTTACATGAGTGCAGGCTGCTAGAAGACACACTCCCTGGGTCAGATCGTTAGAGAAGATTTAATCCTTTAGAACAATTTTTCAATACTGTTTACACCAGAGACTTCCTTGTACAAATCCTCTTTCCACAAGACAAGAATAACACAGGAAGAAACTATTTGTCTCTGATCTCTGCAAAGAAGCAGAGCAAGTCTAAGTCCTCAGGGGGCTTTCTATCACTTAAACTAACCAGGAGGGGATTAATCAAAGATATCTTTGCTGCGTGATGTACAGGCAGCTTCAAAAGTGCAATCACATTGATCAGCGTACAACAGAACAACACTCACAGCATCTTATGTTTTGAGTTGGGGCAGAGGAGAGACTGAAATGTTCAGTTTGTTTCGTCACTCCTTTCTTCCCATCAAAACAACAGCAGGGTACTGTGATGACCTGGAACCCAAAGTGCACTGGTCAGCTGTTTGCATAAACTCAGTCTTGCACACTGTAATGAAGTCTGAGCACTGGAGCCTCTGTGATGATTTTATGAGCTAATTCCTTGCAAGCAAATCTAGTCTCCTTTCACATTGCCTTATAAAAACCGTTTATCATACAAAATGTTGCCTCCATTTATCAAAGCTTGATTAACCCTCCATAATTCCGTTTTTACCAATGCCTAATTAGTGTTATTTCCATCCTACTGCATCAGCACACAACTAAAATACTGTAGTGGTGAAATAATTCTATTGCCGTCAATAAGAAAAACTAGTGAACTTTCAGATACAAGTCCTGTATACATCATAAATGGAATAATAGATGGAAACCTTATTAATGAATTTGAAGAAATATTTCTGAGAGAAAAATTACAAATACTTTTTTCATAAATCTCAATTAAAAAAATCCATTTTACTAAAATACTTTTAGTTTTCTCTTTTTGATGAAAATTATTAACTTTTATTACACTTGAAGAAAATATGTATGTTCCAAAAACATCCTCTCATGAAACAGTTTTCCATTTTCATCAGTAACCTTTACATAAAACCTGATTTTTTTCCAAAAATGGTTACAACTTGTTCAATTAATAGTCTAGCTGTTAAAACTCCTAGGGGGAAAAAAATGTTTTCAAAGTATTCTAGTATCTTCTAAGTATCTTTTTTGGTATCAGGGAAGGATTTTTTCAGAGATAAATACTGTGGCCTTTACCACAGGACAACCATATCTTCAAGATTCATTTGGGTCTTACGGACAGACCAAGCCTCTGATTTATATAATTAAGAAAAGGGGCTTTTCCATACGTGTATTGCAGACCAGCCACGGCCTTTGTCATAAGGCCATAGATAGCTAATCACTGCCTTCCTAATGCACTGAATGTTTAGTTATTTATACAAAGAGAAACAGAAGAAAGGAGAGTTCATACCCCTATTAAGTGACCTAGTTAGTTGGACTATTGGCTGTATTTCATCTCTACTTGCCTCTTCCTTGTTTGTTTGGTTTTTTTCTCAGTGAAATCTTCAAAAATATTTTGGTTCTATGCCAATATTGTACAAAACCAAATGTTAAGAACAGAAAATGTTTCAGTTGAGTGGTATTGCTTTTCTACAGATAATGAAGCTATTTCTGAACTCTCAGAACAATGAAAAGGTGAAACTGTGAACAGCGTCACAGAATTTTTCTATGCTCTTGCTAAAAATGACACCATTTCCTCTTTTTTATATATGTCCACTTCCTCTGCTTGTCTTCTAGAATGACAGAACAAACCTCAATATAGTAACTGTTCCAGCTCAGGTTGCCCGTTCCTTTGAGATGCTATTGCTCCCTTCTACGCCAAAGAGTGTTTACTGCCCAGGCAGCAAGGAAGACACAACAGGAAGATCACAACGGAAAATGCAGCACTTGTTACTTAGTGTCATCAACTACCATGTTTGATTCTCTTTCTAGCAAGTCTGACATTTCTCAGTAGGCCACACCAATTTTGGGTTCTTCACAGACCTTCTCATCCCATTTTCTGTGTTTTGTCTCTTGCTAGCCCTTGGGAAAATCCCCTTTTAAGATGTTTTTTTCTGTGATAATTGGAAGAAAATGACCAGTTGTGAAGGAAGGATAATTTAAATTTTTCTACGCTTTAAGAACAACTGGAAGAAGAGGAGCTGGTCTCTGCCCATCTCCTGGTTCTCTGCAGTTGCTGAGCCAAACACTGGAACAGGAATAAAATCAACTGAGCTACATCCTGAAAAAAAGAAAGGAGTTATTCAAGACCCCAGCAGAGTTAAGCCCCTTGGGAAATGTGAAGGATAACTGGAAGAAGTTTAAAAGGAACTACAAGCAATGGGCAGCTGCTAAAAGTGAAGACAGAAGGCAGCCTGGTTTCTGACAGTAGGTGGTTTTGAACTACTTTATGTTTAAATGGTTTTCAGTAACTCAAGCAGAGACACCAACTCTGAAAGTGAAGTAAAAAATTCAAGGAGTACTTCACACTTCACATAAAAATGAAAATGTGAACCATAGCCAGATAGACTCAGAAAAAAAGATTTGAAAGAATTGTGGAAGAATTTGTACAATATTAAGCTGTACAAAGCTATCTTTCAGTTTTGGATTTAACTCAGCCCTTAACATCTGACTAGATCATGAAACCATCTAGGGCAAAGCACGTGAAAAGAGGCTAGTAAAAGATTAAGAACTCACCACGGACAAAGCAACTTTTTCCAGGCCAAAGAAGTTGTCTGCTAGAGCCTCTGAGCCATGGTGTTTGCACTTGTTTGAGGTGATGGGAGATCTGAAGCACTGTTAGGAAAGATACCTGAGGCATGAAGACGTGAAGGAATTCACAATTAAGAGCACAATGATAGTTCACAGGAGATGGAAAATTCCAGAAAATACTTTGATGAATTATCTCAGTATGTAAGAGTTTTATAGTATCAACAGGGGAAGCTCAGCTTAGACAAAAAAGATAGTGGTAAACATTTTCAGTTTAGAAGAACCCTTCCTGGCAAAAAAATCAGCGGTGTCACAAAGTGAGTTAAATGTACTGTAAATTTAAATTAATATGGAAAATATATAGATTTAAACTCAGACAGAGTTATGCAAGTCAATGCAATGAAAGAAACCATCATAAAGCACCTGAAAGTAAATGGAGTGAGTTCAGTTCTTAGTAATGAATCAGTCAATGTTTTGACAAATAATCAGTCTAAACAGAGTGGAGATTCTTGCTCTCTGTAAAAGGCTTTCCTGGTCTGTACCATCATATAAGGTCAGTTTTTGAGAAACACCTGGTCTGTTTTACTCCCTGTAACTGTAAAGGGAACTTCAGGTTGCTAGAACTTAACACAGGTCTTTAAGTTTCAGAAGTGGAATTGAATAGAATAAATCTGAGTTAAAAAAATAGATTGGAAAATATGTGTTTACTTTGTATTTCACTATGAAGAAAAGAAAACTCAGTGCAGGTGAGAAATAGTCAGGGCTCAATCAGATGATGAACTAGATGGAAATCCCAAATCATTAAAGAAGACTACAAGATGCCCTCTGGTCATAGGAAAACTGTCAACAGAACTTCAGAAGCTAACCATCTTTCTAAATTTGTATCTTAAAGTCATTCGATATATGTTACTGAAGACTGTAGAATAAGTAGGAGGACTGAAATGAATAAAACACACTGATTAGTAAAGGTGGCACATGTCACTTCTTAAGCAGAGCTGGAGAGTTAAATTGTGCAAAATGGGAATGCTCTTCACTCTCTGAAAGGACAAAAGTTTTTTGAGGTACGCTTGATACCAGATTGGTTTTCTTTGGTTCTCATAACTGCTGCCTTTCAAGATTAATGGTGGTCAGAAAAATGTTAATTTATTTCTGTGCTTTGAGAATATCTAAAACTGACTACAGACCTCTAATTTTACTGCTAGAAGTGAATCCCTGTGTTACCCACAAACATGCAAGGATCACTATTTTACTTATTACATTTTTTCTTTTTTTTTTTTTTAATTCACACTCTATATCATTTGGCTAAAACAGGCTGAAGTCAGTTGTAAAGCTGAGGTATCTACTTGCCTTCTCAAGAAAGAATATGTTCATCTTTCTAAACTAAGTGAACTGAAAGAATTGAAGACAGCACTTTACACAGAGAATAGATCTATTAACACAGTATTGCTTGGGCAAGATGTTTGAAGACCATATTTTCAGTATGAATAGCATTTTAATATTATGCAGTACTTTTGAAAAAGATGTTATGAAAGTAAATTCCAAAAAGATTAGCAGGAAAATACCCATCATATAAGGATTGTAAAATTTAAGGAATGCACAGAAATGTTTTATACTGATCTCAAGCAAATAGCAGCAAGGAAGGCAACACTAAACCTCATTGTTTGGCAAAACATCATGATCAAATTAAACAAAAATACAAGGCTAAAAGAATAGAAGTAATTGCTCACAGAATAAAACAAGCAGACCTGCTCACATTGCAGAGGAGAAAACACACAAGCAAACAAGCCTATTGCCTTTCCTTCTCCACGACTGTCTTCATAGGAATTAGACTCCTGAGTTTGTTTGTGCATATCAATATTCCTCAACAGATGTGATATTCTGATATAGCGATGTCAGTGGGATTACAAACACAAGTCCAAGCAGTTTGCAAGGAATGTGTGGGTTGACATTTCACCACTTGTCTTTATTATCCAGAACCTTAGAAGCTGGTTACAGAATAGTGAGGAAATAACTACAACTTTTTATTAAAAAGAAGTTAGGTATACTTTGATCTGTCAATTTAAAAAACAGTGGAAGGGAATTATGGGCTGTCCCTAAAACTCCAAGGAAATTGTGAATCTTAAGGAATGCATTCCCTCAAACTGATCTGCTTGTTTCCTTACTTGTTGTGATGGTTGAAATGCCAGTAAAATCTCTGTTATAAGTTAGTTTGGTACATTTTTCAGGTTTTAGAGCCCATGGCAGTCAGACCACACAAAGGATCAATTGCTGTGGGTATATAGGTAATAGGGAGTAGCTTCATTGTCTTTTGATGGTATTTGCTATGGTTTTCACTGAAATTGGCCAGAAATAGTTTCAACTATTTTATACCAGATGGCAATCAATGTGTCAAAACATATGACAACACAGTCTAATTTATTAGGAAAAATCCCAAGTTATTCATACAATTTTCATCCATTTTAAATAAAAATTCCCAGGCTGTCAAATGTTACAGATGACAAAAGTAGACTTTGTGTTGTTTGTCCAGTTCTCCTGACAATGAATGATGTGTGCCATATATACTCTATATATATTTAGGACTTTAGAATAAGGTTTTTTATACTCTTCCTTTCATCTGATTGACTGGAAACTCTATCATAAAATATGGTAATACATAAACTATTTGTCCTTGTATGTTATATGAAATTTTTATATTAGACAGATGAAAAGAATAACAAATCCTATGCACATGGCTGAAAAAATAAAATGTAGGAGAACTGCACCCCAAGACTGGAGAGTTCTGCTTCAAAAATAGCCCTGGAGGTTGAGTACGGCTCTCAGGCTGAAAGCAGTTAATGACTGCAGACTGGAGTGTAACCCACAGTGTACAAGGTGCATGTGCATCTGAACTCCTGAGTTTGCAACTGTAAAACTAACTATCATGCTAACAACCCACAGAGACCAGATGGACCCATAATTAATTGCAAATATTTGTATTTGTGCATTTCCAAGGTGTTACTGTGGGTACACATTTATGCATGTGTACATATACCCAATAATAATGACTTTTATTAGAAGATGGGACCATTTCTGAAATTCCATGGAGTCTTTATAAAAAGGCACCTCTCTCATGATTTCTTGTTCCCTCCTTGAAAGACCATATGAAGTAGAGTCTTGGGTTGAGTTGGCTAAACCTATAACAAGTGGTCCCACAAGGAACATGGGGTTTGTTTCACATGATTTGGGGTGAATTTGCACGACTATCAGCAAGTTCTGCATTTGCAGGAGGAAAAGGGAAAGAGCAATGGCTTTCAGCACAGGTAGATCTGGATGGGGGCACCTGCTCAAAACTAGTGTGTAGGAGCAACATGGATGTATGACATCAACTCAGTCTAGGAGAAAAAGCCAATTAAAACACTTGTAAGATACCAAAACCACCTCCAGTCAGCCATGCTGCTGCTTTGTGGGATGTGTCCTCTCTATGCAATTGCTGAATTGAGACAGGTGATCCTCAGACTGGTTAGGTATAGGGAATTATAGAGGCTGAGTCATTCCCTGGAGTATTTATTTTCAAGACTATCTGAAGGGTAAGTTCAGCAAGACTGGGGTCCTGACTTAAGGCCTTTTGGTAGGTCTTATTGGG
This sequence comes from Pithys albifrons albifrons, assembly GCF_047495875.1. Taxonomy (NCBI): domain Eukaryota; kingdom Metazoa; phylum Chordata; class Aves; order Passeriformes; family Thamnophilidae; genus Pithys; species Pithys albifrons. The sequence continues at coordinate 11,983,548 of NC_092464.1, forward strand.
CAAAGTGAAAACAGGCTGAAATTAATTAATATGGAGAACTCATTCAGCTCTCACTTAGGCAGTCCTGCGTTTTGGCCAGTGGTTGAATTTTAAGAAATGCAACTCTCACCTTGTCCTCCTTATGTAAACCTATAAAAACCAGTGGAGTGAAATAAGTAGTTTATAATACAATTTTCTACTATTTCTAGTGATTTTTGCAATGAAGTAAAATACAATGAATTGTGCAGCAACCTGAATTCATGTAACGACATATGTATTGCAATGAATGCCAGGTGCTGTTTGGCACCTAAGACTACACTTAGTCTTCAATCTAAGCTGGAAAGATTTTATATGTGGAAAAGAAAAAAAAAAGGAGAGCAATAGGGGCTTACTTTATTTTACCTTTTCCCCTAGGTGGCCAGTATGTCTTGGCAAAGCTACAAGGTGGACCTTGGTAGAAAGAACCATTCCATATGTCTGTCATAATGAAATGATGTCATAAAGACTGATTAGAGTGGAAAGAAAAAAAACTTTCTTCTTAATGCTGTATTACAACATGAGAACATTTACTATAGCTTCGCTGCTCCAGACAAGAAAGCACATGCCTGTGCCACTCAAGAGTAGAGCTGTATGAAGCAGGCTAGGTTTGCCACATCCATACTGCTTGTACAATGTAACTTCCAGAGAAAAAATATCTTCTGACTCTTTTTGCTCTTTTTGATTTACAATGTATATGCAGTGCAGATGACTTGGAGATCGGTGTCACGGAGTGAAAGAGATGCTGAACCCATCTGACGGTATAGATACACACTGTGAAATCAGTGAGATTTTGTTAATTTTTTTTTTCCAAATATAAACTTCACAGATTTTCATTTTCAGAAGTGTTCATCTTTTCATGGCTGCAATAGCAGCAGTATGGATCTGTGCATTCATTACCTACATACAGCAGCTTGACTTTTTTACAGTGACTCATTGGAGCCTCAGGTCACTGTGTGGGAAGGTTTCAAAGACCTGTTAAGGAAGCACAGTCCCTGTCAGGAATTTTTGATATAGATTACCTCTACCTTGTGCAGCTGAGCTACTGACAAAGTGATTTCACAGGAGATCTTTATATATATTTAAAAGGTGATTCACTCAGCCTTGGAGACAACAGATATTGAAGTCAGTCGACTGCAACATTGGAAATCTCACTCTATGGTGCTAAATACTTTTTTAGTAACTGACAGAATCATTATTTTTTGTATGCACTGTAGTTTCTTTGTGTCATATAAGCACTCATTATCCTATACCTGTTAAAGTTAAAAATCTCTGCTGGATGACACAGGGAAACTTTAACATCAGGATAACAATTAACAGTCCTCAAAAAGTTTTGAGGTTCCATCTGGGTAAATGCAGATGGATTTGAAGATGGTTCAGCTAAAACGTCTCTCTCTTCAATCCCTCCTTATTTTCCCCCTGTCCTCTTTCACTGTTTTTTTCTATAAGCCAAAATCATTTGATTTCAAAATCAGGCAGTTTAATAGTTCACTTGTAGAACCTACGTATCTTGATGTTTTATTTCGCTTTCATATCCAGATAAGTTCACTTTTCCCTAGCTATAATAGAAGCAGTATGAATCACTACCTTCCTATCAACAACCTGATTTTAGAAGGCTTTTACTTTTGGTTCAGACCTGCATTGAAATCAATAAATGATTTGGGGTTATTTTTAAGGGCATCAAAAGGGCATCAATGACTTGGAGACTGAGATATTGAGATATTAAGGAATTCATTGACAATGTTTTCACTGAAGAACTTTAATTCATGATATATGAAATGCTACATGGTGACGTTTTGGTATCATAGAAGCTCTGGGCATCATTAGGCATTGTTCTTGCTGAACTCTACTGTTTTTGTGGATCCTGGGGCTTTTTTGCAAAGTTGCATAGCCTATTTTTAGCCATTTTCAAGATGGACAGCAAAGATGAGGCTTTCAATATGCCCAGCTCAAGTCTTCTGCAATTCATGTGACAAAAAAACCCCAAACAAACAACAACAACAACAACAAAAAAACCCCAACAACACCCCCCCAAACAGGTCTTTGGACTACCATTTCCCTGATATATTGAGTCAGAAATCAAGCAAACAGACATTTTTAAATTTCATGTTTGAAGTTCAGCTGCTTATCCTGAACCTCTAGGTCTGGGGCAGGCTGAAACTGTGGTCTACCAGTTTTTGTTTGTCATTATGAGTTTAGGCAGAGGTGAGAAAGTGTTTGTCAAATTGAAGTGTAACAGAATACCATCTTTGCAAAATCATTATATAATGTGTTGACCCCTTCTTCTTATGATTTGTTTAATTTAATAATACGTCTTAACTGAAAGTTCACTACTTCAGCTAACCCAATGATGAAAAAGCAATACAAATCAGCTTCAAATGGGCTATCATTATATTTATAATGAAAACACTTTTTGTTGTACAGTTATTTTTGTCTAGGAAGATGGATATTTTATACTAGTATAAGACTTCTATACTCAGCATGATAAGCTAATGGGAAGCAGTTTTACATGGTAGAAGTTATATGGGCACAACTATTAAATCCCTCTTTTTTTCTTTTCAGAAAAGTTTTCAAGTTCTCTTTGACAACCTAAGTCATGTTGCCCCAAGCAAATACTGCTATTCATTAAGACTTAGTTTATTTTCATACACAACTGGTCCCTAACAGTTGGAGGGTACAGTGGTCCATTTGTCAGAGCATATCAATGTGCATGGTCTGTACCTGACAAACTTTTTAAAAAGCAGATGACACTGCAACACGAACAGCCTTTAGTGATAAAAATGGGAATAATGGGATAAAAGGTGCTTATTCCATCTACAAATGTACAGATTTGCTCACCCTCCAGCTTGGTTTTCCCATTCTTACTACTACAATGCCACATAGTAGTGTCATACAAGGTATTGTCAGGGACTCAGGACAGTGGTGGTTCTGAGCACCTTATTTCTTGTGCTGACAAAACTCAGGGTCATTGACAAGCTTAAGAAAAGAAATCTTGATCAGGAATACCAGTTCAAGACTTGCACTTCTCTTAAATGTCATGCAAACAATATCAAAGGACTCTGGTACTTGAGAGGCCATTAACTGGTTTCCTCTTTCTGACATTCCCTGGGAAACATTGGTAGATAAATAAACAATTTGCATGTGACATAGTTGTTTCCTCTGACCAGGTGCTATGATCTTTGTGATTTATCTCCCTGACCTTTGAAGAGAAGGCCAACACCAGATGCCATGATTAAGTCAAAATAATCACCAGGTCATGATGAGTGTTGGTGTCACTGGTGAAGTTAAGGAACAATGGAGAAATTTACCCATCTCATTGGGGATCATTTTATCCCAGTTACACACATGCATATTATGAATGAACAGGAGTATAGTTGAATGTTCAAGATGTTATCTAGGTTAACTTCTGATTTTATCAACAGAAAGCTCACCTACATCTCACATCCAAACTCAAAAATACAATAAATGAGTTCATCCACTTTTTTCCTCATTTTCACTACTAAATTAAAAAACAGGGAGTGACTCTGAGGTAAGGAATTATTTAGATTCTAATTTGTTTGACTTGAAGGCTGTCTTCCTGTCATATACTAATCTGTGATTAGCATACTAAAGCCCTGATCATCTAATGGTGATCCTGAAGACTGACTAGAACACAAACAAATAGTTCTGATGAAAATTGAAAATAGATGCACAATTCAGTTAAGATACAAAATAGAACTGAATAAAAGGGCAACAGCAATTTCAGTTTCTATTTAACGGTTCTGTTTCCAAATTTTTGAAGTACAGTTCAAGGTAATGCATATGGCCTCAAAATGGCAGAAGTTTTCATGTAAGGATGATGTTAAAGACACAATGATCCTGAAAAAAAGACTACTTGCTTTGCTGACTCTAATCTTCATGCAAATAATGCACATGTAAATACTTGCCTATGGGAATCTCATGCAGTTTAACCAGATCAAGTGCAAGATGCTGCATCTGGGTTGGAGAAAACCCTGGAATCAATACAGACTGGGGGACAAAGAGATGGAAAACAGCCTTGCTGAGAAGGACTTGGGGATGCTGGTGGATGAGATGCTGGACATGACCCAGTAATGTGCATTCACAGCCCAGAAAGCCAAATGTGTCCTGGGTGCAGCAAAAGCAGTGTGGGCAGCAGGTCAAGGGAGGGGGTTTGTCCCTTCTGCTCTGGTGACACTCCACTTGGAGTGCTGCATCCAGCTTTGGAATCCCCACTACAGGAAGGACATTGACTTTGGAATGAGTCCAGGGGTGGGCCACCAAGGTGATCAAAGGGATGGAGTGCTCCTCCTATGAGGAAAGACTGAGAGAATTTGGTTTGTTCAGGAGAGAGAAGAGGTGGTTTCGGGGTGAACTAATTGTGGCCTTCCAGTACCCAATAGGAGCCTACAAGAAAGATGGAGAGGGACTTCTGACAAAAGGGTATGGTGATAGGACAAGGCAAAATGGGTTCAAACTAAAAAAGAGTTAGATTTAGATTAGATATTAGGAAGAAATTCTTTACTGTGAGAGTGGTGAGGTACTGGAACAGGTTGCCCAGAGAAACAGTGGTGCCTCATTCTTGGAAATGTTCAAGGCCAGGTTGGACAGAGCCCTGAGCAACCTTGTCTAGTGGGAGATGTCCCTGCACTTGGCAGGGGGGTTGGAAATGTATGATCTTTAGGGTCCCTTACAACCCAGGACATTCTCTGATTCTGTGATACTATGATTCAATGACTCTATGATTTTATGATTCTACATATGCTTGGAACAGTAAACAGAAATCAAACACAACTGACTGAAACAAAAATGTTCAGGTAGAACTAATGAGATGGTAACTGTTTTGATTATGTCACTGGTTAGCTATTAAGCAAATGACAGAACCATACTCTGTGTGTGTGACAAGCCACTTACTCTAACAAATAAAGCAGGTGATGGGCTAACTTCCATCTTAAACAATTTTCAGCGGAATAAACTTAATTCAGTTTTTACTTGGGTGGGCAAAAGACATCCCAACCAAACACAACCATGTATGTTTTTCTTTTCCACTAAGATGCTACTGTTTTATTGGAAGAAAAATTATTAGACATATTTGCATTTTAATTAATGCTATTAGTTGTTTTTTTTTTTTCTTCAGAATAAAAAAGACTGTGCTAGTAAATCCACAGTTGATGCAGTGAAAATCCATTTTACTCCTGTGAAATGATATCTGGGATATACCAGTGCTAACTGGTAGGCTTGCTGATATTCATAATGAAGTCTTGAACTTAATGTTTTTATATTGTTTGTGACAATTTATAATTTTCATTTGCAGTTTTCTTGTCTGTTTGTTTTGTTTGGATTTGTTTGGGTTTTGTTTTGTTTTGGTTTTTGGGTTTTTTTTCCTGCGGGATGATGAATAATGAGATAACAGAGAACTAGGTTCATCACTGTTCTAATAGCTTGAAGGTTCATTGCAACCATAGCTGAAATGGAATGTTGTAAGGAGTAGCTCAGGCTTTTCAAAGGAATCTTTCTTTTGAATTGGATCTGTGATACATGAATTCTTGGCGTAATGACCTGCATAATGCCCTCTGGTGCTGTCAGGAAGAACTAGAGGGAGAGAAATCCTGACCCTCTTACCAAAAAGCCTATTTCTGCCTTCTTTGAGAAGATTCACACTCCTGACAGGCCATCCTTTCAGAGATATGTCCTCTTGTCTCTAAAGCCCTACCAAGGCAAACTTTGGAGAATGGTCTCACTCCATTGAGATGCTGAAAGTGTAAAGAAGTTACTTGTTGTTTCTTTGGTAGCTATTTGGGATTGGCTTTAAGAACCCTTCCTGAGATCTAGAAGGAGGCCACTTAACAGAATTTGTCCCAAAAGAGAACTTTCCAAGTTCTTATTTTATTAGGAATTCCTATCTTGAATTCTTCTACACCTTTTCATACTGGAGTTCTCTCAAATTTCCACTGACCTATTTTCAGTTTATGAATTACTTGCAAATCCCTTTGAAATTAATTATTTATCTTCAAGGACCTTAGGTTTGTTTGGTACCTGGTATTTTCTTTCAACTTGTATGTTTTAACCAAAAAAAATTGCTTCATTTGCAATGACAGAAGCAGAGTTTTACAGAATTCACTGCATTGCCATGGGAACGAATGAGTTCCTTCTGAATCATCGTGGCCAAACTAACTCAGATGAAATAGGAACAAGCCCTAACCTTTGCCCATTCTTCAATCATACATCAAAACTGATGCGGTCTGAATGTTCAAAAAAATTGAGAAGGTCCCCGGGATACACAGGTGGATTTCTAAATCTATTTATATTATTGGAAAAGGAAAGAGGAACCTGCTGATTTATCTCCACCCTTTCACACTTAAATGCTTAAAAAATATGTGACTTTCTTGCTGCAGAGAATAATTAACAACTCACTGAAAAAGATGGGAAGAAAAGTTATTCTTTTTGGAAAATGTTCCAGATTTCCTTTCATAGTTCTTTTCTTTTAGATTTTTCCAATATATTTTTATGTTTAGAATTAAAAAAAAATCATAATTTTGATCACTGTCACAAAAATTGCCTTTTTCCTTATTATCCATAGATCCATTAGAATGTATCATATGTAGAACCCTTTTGTGCATATTTTTATCACTTACATTTTTGCAAAAGACAGAAAAATGTTGAGAAGTTACAGTGGAAGACAGTATAAAAACAAGGTGAGAAACAAAAAAAACTATCAACATATTATATTACTGAAAGATGAAAAATTAATAAAAAGATCCAATTTTTGAAAATCAGAATTAAAAGAGTATTTTTTTCCTTATTTTTCCTGACACTGTCTTTCAGGGTAAAAAAATGTTAATCTCTGATGTTTTGCAATGAAATGTGTTATTTTATGACCAAGCATATATTTTATTAGGAAGATTTTGGTATGCCTTCCTTATGACTGATTTTTTCCCTGATTTTATTGAATTTTATACCTTGAAATGATTCATTCCCCATCACTCAATAAAGTGAGTCTATAATCAAACTTACAGTAAATTATAGTATAAATTTCTGTATTCACTAATACAGAGTTTGAAAGTGTTCACTTCAACGTGGCTAATAGAAAACCTGAAGACTTTTGGTCTATTCAGCTAGGTCCAGGGACTTAAAGGGATCTAGTTCCATAGTCAATGTATTTGTAAAGCGACTTGTTCATATTACAGTGTAATTAGTGTTCTTGTTTCCTACCACTAGAAAGAATAGTAATATTTTTAACTGCAGTCAGAAATCTGAGAAGCTACTTTTCATTGATTCTCCCACACACTCTTTATCCATTTATTATAACGCGTTCTTTCTCTTGGTAATAGAAGCCAGCATTTGTTTTAAAGGATGCTTGCAGATGTGCAGATTATACTTCAAAACTTCCTGTTCCTGTCAGCTGACAATTTTGTTATCATTTCAGATATTTACACACTTTATTTATGAAGACAACTCTCCTGTCTGTGTTAGGCTCAACGGAGAAGTAGCTGTGTTTTATCCTTTCTATGTAAGATACTATGACAGCCACAATGTTCTGAAACATTCACAGTTTGCTGATGTCTCACTATATTAGGAAGACCAAATAATAAAACTTAGTTACATATGTGAAGAGCATTGACTCTCATATGTTTTCAGAAATTATTTTAAAAGATTGGTCAGATAGTGTTCAGGCAATGTGTTTTTTAAAATGAGACTTGATTTTATGGTGGGGTTTTTTTATTTGTTTTTTTTTTTCTTCTTTCTTTTTTTTTTTACCTGTTTCAAATTGTGAAATAATGTCTTCCCCCTTATTTTAAACTAGAAGTGTCTTGATACTAAATGCTGAGCTAATGGGAGCATTGATTAACTCAGCTGAATAAATCACATCAAGTTCCCAATAATGCAGATATTGTCCATTAGTAAATAAATGGGCAAAACACAGGGTATTACTGTGCATTTTGGCAGTGTAGGAACACAGACTCTCCACATGTTCTCTCTCACAGCAGAATTTACATCATTGGGTGCAATTATCATGAAATGTATTTAAAGGAAAATTTTGTGCCTTTTTTTTTAATACATTATTCAATGACAAAATCTGCACTGATCAATAGTTAAAGCTTCAAACTTCTTGCAAAAAAGTATTCAAATAATTTACTATGTGATACACAAATTTGTGTCTTGTAACAGTGACTTTTTCTGATAAAAATTACTTTCCTTAAGAAAATAGATCTACTTTGTGGTGCTACACATGTCTAATAAGATACAATGTCTTTGAAGATATATTTTCATTTTCTCAAGTTTTAAACAGTCTCCCTGCCTTTTTCTATGTTCCTTGGCAAAGGATAGATAAAGACATTGATGAAAAATTAAAGAATACTTGAAGAGCGTGCTAACTAATGTTCGCATATGTTGCCTGACAAAACTAAACCTATAAAACAGACCAAAAGGTTGGTGAAGAGAAATTTGAAATTCTAGATATAAGGGAGAATTGAAATCATATGTTGTTATTATTTAATTAATTATTGAAAGTACTGATAGTACTGATGTTTGACAACTATACTGAGATTAAAAGACGTTGTCTAGGAAAATCATGAAATAGGAGATATGTATCTTCAAGAAATGGCCTATGAATGAAAATACTAATTTTGCATGAGATATTCACCCTTTGATTTAATATAAAAGGAACTATTTATACATCTGTGGAGGAATGGGGGAGGAGAAAACTTTGATTGATTGGGCATATATCAACATATTCCACCAAATTTATCAGACACACTTATAATAGGCACTGTATAAATTTCTTAGAAAATATAAACTAAGGTGAATTTATTTACCTCTCTCCATTACCACAAGATGAAGTTCCAGAACAAGGTTTGTCCTAGTCAGCTACTTAGTATCTACTGAATATCTAAAATGAGGCCAGGTATCTCTGTTCTTTTGTGCAATAAAGTGGAAACTATCATACTTTTAGATGGAGCTCTTGAAAAAAAGAAATTGTAATAGGGTTTTTTATAACTATGTATATGAGTTTACACACAGCACAACAGATGCTTAAGAGAATGACAGTATGCACATCAAGAACAGTATAATGCACTACCTATAAGGATAATATTAACAGAACAAAAATGTTTAATTAGGAATAAATAAAAGTAAGAACAAAATGGCAATCACCTTGTAAAGGTAAAATATGCAAGTAAAAATGTGTCCTATATTACATGGTTATATGTCATACGAAAAAAATATTTCTGAAGTACTGTAAATGTCTTAAAATCACAGATGGAAAAAGTATTTGAGAACATTGGGAGAATCCAGACTGACAAGTAGATAAGTATATTTTATTACTTCTCATAGAGTTCTTGAGGATTACATCCAAAACTGTTTAAAAAAAAAGAATTTTTCCCACTTCTCTCAAATTTATCATGTGAATTTTGGCTTTTTTTTTTTTAATTTCTGATGCAATTAATCTTCCCCAGAATTATTTTAAACATTTGTTTTTGCAATATGTAAGGTACAATTATGTAAACACTGCTTCATGGTGTTGTCTGGAGCTGTGAGTATGGATAAGCAGAGCTACTGCAGGAATCATGTAAGTAGTTAGAAAACTGATTTTATGCTACTGAATAGGAAGGAATGAGATGGTCAAATGTAGACATTAAGAGACAAATTTAACACCAAGGAAAGCTGAGGAATCAAAAGTAGGTGGATGAACTCAGAAAAACTTACTGAGGTCTCTATGGAATTTTCCTTACATCGCTGGAAAAGTACTGTGATGACACCACTCTATGGAGAGCACAATTGCAGATGATTCCTGTTGCCTGGGGGTTGTGAGACTTGGTCCAACCTGCAAGGGGGTGTGTAGGGCATGGACTTGAGCATGGACTTGAGTAAGCAGATTGCCTGTCTGGTTTACAGAGTGAGAATAATACAAAACAGCAAGAGCAGAAACAAGGGACTAGTTTGAACTTCCAGTAATTCATTATCTTGGTTGGCATAAATTGGCCAGGAAGGCTGGTTCTTATGGCCTGTATGTGTTTAAATTTAATTTAAACATTATATGTTACCTTTGTGGTTGCTGTTGACAGTGAAGGGATGTTCTAAACCTCTGGATAACTAGAGCTGCATGAGAATGTTTGAACTCCTCTGTTGAACTACCTGCCTGGACTTAGCTGTAGATATTAAAATTGCATAAATCTGCTTGTGTTTCTGTAGATAAGGCAATAATTCTATCAGTCACTCTTGCTGTAATAAAAACTAAATCATATAAAACCCAGCAACACAGCTCATTCCCTCATTCTGAATCTCTTGCATAACAAATTAATGGCGATGTGTGTGAATAATGAGAAATGCTTCAAACCTGAAGATTCATTTGTTTGGACAAACATTGCTGACTGCAATAAAGTAGGTTGCAGCACTGGAATTATATTTGAGTAACTAGACTATTACCGCTGTTGCTATTGCTATTACAGTTATTGCTGTTACCACAGCAGATGAGCTGAGGTCAGATAGGCCAGCAAAGGACAAGTCCTACTATGTAAAGGTTAAAATGTATATAGATATGACAGTAAAGATTTTTAGCTGGAAAAAAAAATGAGGAAATTGAATTGCTCAATATCAGGAGGACAGCAGCAGCACTCACAATGAAGTCCCAAATTCTTTACTATGAATCTGCCAAACCAAAAAGTTCTCCAGAAAACTAGTTTTATCATTCTTTTGTCATCTCTTCTGAGAATAAAGTATTGAAAAGAGAATTTTGTCGTAAACTGCTGAGCTTCTAAACCTGGAGAGTAATGACCTCATTATAATAAGTAATTTGAAATTATAAGTAGTGGATATTGGTATTTATTTCCTTTAATGTGGTATGTTTCATGTTGAACTTCACTCACAGCCAATATAAGAAGACAGTTCTTTTGCAAGGTTATAAAAAAGTGGGATCGCTCAATATCTGATTAGAATCTTCCTATATACATGAGATATATATGAAGTAGAATTCAATACAAGATCGTATTTTATTACAACTATTCTATGACTAGTACAATATGTTACCTGAATGTACATTTGTATGTGTAAATATTCTTCACCATCTAAGAAGCACACTTTAAAATGAAAAATGCTTGCTCTGATTTTTCAATCTCCTATTCACAAACATAGGGCATTGCATGCCACTGTAGGAAGCTATGGCCCTGATTTTTATCTCATTTATACCCATAGAAATAGGCAATAACTCCTGTTTAGTCAGCAGATTTACACTAGTATAAAAATGTCTACATGATGCATCTTTATATCTGTATGAATACTTGTTGAAGGGCTAAATCTAAACAGGATGAAATTAGATATATCTTTGTACATGGAAGTGGCTGGGTTTTACCTTCATTATCAAGAACATCAACTAAAGAGTGAAAAGTGAAAGGAAAGGGAGTAACAATTTCAGCTTTTTAAAATCAAACTTTCTTATGCTTAAAATGCAATTTGTGAAAACAATTTCTCCCTATGAACTGTGAAGGTTGAGTTTCCAGGGAGTTCAGTAGGGCAGGAGAATTTGATTCTTTATCACTTTTAAATATTGACATTAACCATAATATCATAATCTTTCACGTTTTGTTCCTGTCTACTGCTGTGCTTAGAAATGGAAGAATTTCTTGATGAAATACTTGTTCATAAGCCTGTGTTGGGTGCTCAGCTTCACAGAAACTGGTTTTTGTTCCTGGAAGTGAACAATTCCTGGCTATTTTGGGTCACCTGTGAGAAGATGTGCATATCAGGAGTCTTTAAAACAAGTTTATAAGATTACAAGTGCACCAAGGAATGTTCTGAAAATGCAAAACAACATTTTGCCTCTCACACATCATAAGAACATTTTGCAAAGTCCTGTGGGACATGTCCTATGCTTAACTTTGCAGAAATTGATATTCTACGTTATTAGAACTGAGAGGCATGTCAATGGAAGATTGAAAGGTAATTTGGTTATCAAATCTTGACTTCATGACAATCCAATAATTTAGGTTTTTGAAGACCTTTTTGTCTTTCTATCTCCAACCACCTTCCTCATCCTCCCCAACTCTCCTTTAAGCAGTATTTAAGTTCAAAATGTTGCCTTTCATTCCAAGATAGACTAGAATCAAACAGAACAGAATAGACCAGATCAGAAGAGACTACTTCAGCTGGGAGAGATCTACTTCATCTAGACCAACTGCTTGACCCCTTCAGGCCTAATCACAAATTAAAACCTGCTATTAAGGGCTTTGTCCAAATGCATTTAAATGCTGACAGGCTTGAGGCGCTGACCATCTCTCAAGGAAGCTTGTTTTGGTGCTTGACCACCATCAGTGTACAAATGCTTGTTAATGTCCAGTCTAAACCTCCCCTAGTAGGATATTCAAGTTAGTTTAAACAGAACTTTTCCTTTTTGAACCTGCATTGACTGTGTCTGATGATTGGATTACTCTTTAAATAATTTTCAATAGTACCCAGTATAATCTCCATAATTTTTCCAGCAACTGAAGTTAGACTAACAGGTCTCTAGTTCTCTGAGTCTTTCCTCACACCCTTCTTGTAGATGGGAATAACATTGTTTGACTTCCAGTAAGGAGGGACCATCCCAGCCTCCCATGATGATAGCAAGGGATTCTGCCAAAAGATCTGCTACGTCTTTCAGAATGTCAGAAAAGCTTATTTAGGATGATACATAGAGAAAATGCCAGAGTCTGTGATCCTACAGCAGAATAATTGTCTATGCACAACTTCTGCGTCTTCATAGACTCTGAGAGTTTCCTTTGTCTTCTCATCTGTAAAGGGAAACTGTGCATGTAGATGGATGTGGAAAGACATGAACTTTTTGGCTATGCAGCAACTTGTGTGAATACAAGTTAAATAACCTCTGGAAATTCAGTGCAAATTGCAGATCATAATATCCTGCTTTGTAGAAGGCCATACTTATTAACAGTCATTTAGATACTGTTGGAGATAATTGAATCGATTGGGTTGGAAAAGACCTCCGAGATCAACCCTTGGTCCAACTCCAGTCCATTTACTAGATCATGGCACTCAGTGCCACGTCCAATCCACGTTCAAAATCTCCAGGGATGGTGAATCCACCCCCTCTCTGGGCAGTCCATTCCAATGCCTGATTACTCTCTCTGGAAAGAATTTTTTACTGATCTTCAACTTAAATTTCCCCTGGCAGAGCTTAAGCCCGTACCCCCTTGTCCTATTGCTGAGTGCCTGGGAGAAGAGACCAACCCCCACCTGGCTAGAACTTCCCTTCAGGAAGTTATAGACAGTGATGAGGTCACCTCTGACCCTCCTCTTCTCCAAGCTAAACAACCCCAGCTCCCTCAGCCTCTCCCCATAGGGCTTGTGCTCCAGTCCCTTCACCAGCCTTGTTGCTCTTCTCTGGACTCGCTCCAGCACCTCAATATCTTTTCTGAACTGAGGGGCCCAGAACTGAACACAGTACTCAAGGTGTGGCCTCACCAATGCAGAGTACAGGGGAAGGATCACTGCCCTGGTCCTGCTGGCCACGCTATTTTTGATACAGGCCAGGATCCCATTGGCCTTCTTGGCCACCTGGGCACACTGTTGGCTCATGTTGAGCTTGCTGTCAATTAGTACCCCAAGGTCCCTTTCTGCCTGGCTGCTCTCCAACCACTCTGTGCCCAGCCTGTAGCGCTGCAGGGGGTTGTTGTGGCCAAAGTGCAGGACCCGGCACTTGGCCTTATTGAATTTCATCTGAAACATTCAGAATTCCAGGTGAATCTCCTTTATATTTTAGCTGATTATAAAGAGAGGTGGGATGTGCTCTTCTTAATTCCTTCTTAATTTTACTCTGCTATGAAACATATTATTGACAGATCCTTCTGGCTGTCTTTTAGGATGACATTAAAGAGGAAGGGTTCAAGTGAACAAAGACACTCTAAATATCCATCTCCTTCTCTGGTCCTTTTTAACTTCTGTATCCATTTTGTTTAGCATTTAGATCTACATTTTTCTTGCTGTCCTTTATGAATAAACAAGGAAAACTGACTGGCAGCAAGACTGAAACTGATAAAACAAAGTTCTTATAAAAATAATACATTGCTTCTCTAGTTCAGGAGGAGATATACCACTTAAACATGTCCTATTAGAACTATGTGTTTAAATAATCCATTGTCCTATATTCAGAGATTAATTGCCATTGGATTTACTCTCAGTCTTATGAAAATCTACCATATGCAGCTTTCAAAATCTTTTAAAAATAATTCTCAGTGTAGCAACTCAGTTGTAAAAAAAATGTTTAAGGGATCCACTGGGAGATGTATACTGAATCAAGCAGACTTCTCACAGTAATGTGTTCACTTAAATTTTGATTTGGTCACTTCTTTCTACCAGAGCATTCAAGTGTTTAATGTCTGTATTGCAAAAACTGATTGCTATGTTGCTTTCTTCCTTAATTTTCAGGTGAAAGAAATATGTCAGATTCTGGAGAGGGGTTGGTCTTTCAGCAGAGTTAATAATTATGGAACAAACATCTACATCATTGTTCATGAATGTTGAAAATGAAAAGCTATTCCAGATTGACAATTTGATTGCTATAACTGTAACACATTATTATAATTTAAATTATTAATATTATTATCACCATTATTTTCTGTTGCAAAATATGAATTAATTTGGTCACTTTCACTACTTATTTTTTAATAACTAATAATATTAAAGTTTTTTTTTCTAATACAATTACTCTCAAATGAAAATTCATTTTAAGAAAGCCTGCAGTGAATTTCAAAGAACAATCAAGTAATATACAATCTTCTGAGTTTGGGGTCTATAAAATAAGTTGATAAAAAAAACTAGATGTCAGGATATGAAGAAATAAGATATTTTTAAGTGGTCTTTAAATTAGTACTAAACAGAAGACCCAGTAGCAGACAAGATGAATAAGAAGTATCCATTTATGAAACAAAATCTCAGTGGATGGATATTAAAAGAACATGGAAGAGTGTTTCACATTACCTGACTGTTTACATTGCTCGTGACACCTTGGAAAAGAATGAAAACTTAGGCAGAAAAAGCTTTGCAGTACAGTTATTCTCTGCTTCAAAGTAACCAAAAGTTTAAAAGGCCAGGAAGCACAAAATGTATAGATTAATATTAAGAATGATAAATTACAGAAAGACATATTGAAAAAAAATTAGGTTTAGGGAGAAAACCAATATGTTAGAGGGCTTAAACACCTTTTATGGAGAAAAGTTGCTTGGTCATAGCCGAGTTTGATCCAGGAGAGGTGAGTTTGATTCTGGTCACCTTTAAATGTAGAGGTTTGGTGAGGGTTTCTTGTTTAGTTTTGTTTGTTTGTGTTTTGTTTGATTTTGTTGTGGGTTTTGGTGACTTTTGTGTGTTTGTGGGTTGGTTTTGGTTTTTTTTTTCCTTGTGTTTGGGGATTTTTTTGTTTTTATTTTTTATTACTCATTATTATTGTTATTTGTTAGAACAAATTTGGATTTTTAAGCAATGAAATTAATATTTGCCTAATAAACAAACTGGTGAAACAAGCTCAGAGTAATTCTATAGCGGATCTGTGAGGGTTTTGTCCTTGCTCTAAAGTCTGATGACTCTTATGGAGTTTTATTGCAATTTTTATACAGAATATTAGTTCTGTCCAGTAATGCTGATACTTTTTTCTTTTGAATGATCAGTTTTAAAAACTGTAAAGAATAACCACAGTCTAGAAAGAAAAAAAATAATCAGATATAGTCCGGTGAATGCTAATTTGGCATTGCGTGCAGAAGGAGTAGACGATGAACCTTTTGCCCCAGAGTACAATTCAGCAATCATAAAAGCTATTTTCACTAAAAATAATGAAGCTTAAAAATGCTGAAAGAAATATTTGAATTGTTTTTAAAAGGAACACAGGGAATTTGTGAAGACAATGAGAATAAATCAGTAGGTTAGAATGCAGACCACGGAGAAGCATAGGAAAAGTTCAGAATGAATGCATGTAAATAGATAAGAATGTATGATGTAAATTAATAAGAATATGATCTAATGAAGAAGTGGAGAAAGAAATAGTATCATGTCCAGGGCTCATAAAAAACAAGATGCTATCAGCTGGTCTTAAGCCCTTTATCTTTAAATATTTTCAGGGTTTTTTACCCTTGCACCCTTCTCACTGACTTCTTCACAAGTACAGTGAGAAAGAATGTTTAAATATATCAGGAGGTCATGAAATCTCTTACACAGGTGTGACTCTAGGAAAAAGATGTTAACTTATGTGTCACAGTAGAAAAAAAGTTTGAAATATTTACCAGTTCCTTCCTTACAGGGTTGGGGTTTGTTGTTGGGTTTTTTGTTTGTTTCTTTCCCTTTTTCCTTTTTTTTTTTTTTTTTTTTTTTGAGAGAGAGAGAGAGAGTGAGACAAGGTACGATATCTGCTGGAAAAGCTTAGAAATGTCCTGATAAAATAGACTTATAGATCTTATATTTAACAGAGTTATCCACCTCATGCTTATGTCTGAGAAGTGATGTTAAAGAAATATTTTTTTTTTCATTGCCAGTGATTAGAATAATATCTGGCCGGAATTATCATATTTAAAGGTTATATTCTCAGAAAATACTCTCACCAAACAACTCATGCCTGAATTTCTTTGAAAAGATCAGTGAAGTTGTTAAAGTGCCAACAGAAATTTGTGACAAATACTGGAAGAGAGAATATTCCAGGACAACAAAAAATTAACCATAAATATTTGAAAAAGATAGAAAATGGGATTTCATGGGAAATGTTAAAATGGTCAGTATAAAATTACCCTTGGAAAATCATAAAGGAATTGATATGATCAATAAAGAATTGAAGTAGGTTAATATATTTAACACCAGGGAATATTGTTCAAATGAAATTAGGTATTTCTGAATAAATTTGGTATTATGTTTGATAAGATTATATGCACAGCGATTGAAAGTAACTGTATTGACATAGCAAATTTACTGTTGCAAAATGTTTGGTTTAATTAAACATGATGAAAATTAGTACTGTACAAAATCAGTGCAGTCCATATTGAAAGGATTAGAATGGCAAACTGATATATTCCACAAAAGCCCCCCTGTAAATAATGTCAGAAGACAGCCTCTAGTATAAAACAACCCCAAACCTGCAGAGATCCCATTTGTGGCTGAATCCTATTCCACATTTCAATCACTGTAGGGCAACATTTTGAAATAATTACAGTTGCAGAAAAGACACAGATTTAGAACCCTATCTTCTTGCTGTTCTTGTTGGACTCTAGCCAGTGTTTCTCAGAGTTCAGGATATGATCCATTTTTGTCTTGTGTCTGAAACCTACTGAGAACCAAAGCAAACAGGATATGAAGTATGGCTCGGCTTCGCAAACAAAGATTTTGGGAAGGGGTGACCCACATGGGTGTGTCCTTCCAGCCTGCGTAGTGGATTTTTTAGGTGAGGCACAGCGTGAGCAGAACCGGCCCCACTGTTTAACTCCTCAGATTCATCTGCTATGGCCGAGTGAGCTTGGGTGGTGACAGTGAAGTCCTCAGGATTAAAACCTTCAGCACACCCAATATTCCCAGGAGGTCTCCCATCCAAGCATTAACCAGGACTGACCCTGCTTAACTTCCGAGATCTGACACGATCGGATGTCAGGGAGGCATTTAACTGCCTAAAGCAAACAGGAACTACACTGCTTATGATATTTGAAGCAGTATCTGGCCCTACCGAGATTCTAATTGCTCCTGGCTCCCACAGCATCATACAGTAGTTGCCAAAGTTGGCCACTTGAGACTTTTAAAGTAATTGTCCAGATAAAAGAAACTATAACATATTCATAGCAAGTGGAACATGATGGTGGAGAGAAGAATAAGAACAAGAGTGAGAAAGCTTGTGGGTTAAGATAAAACCAGTTAAATGAGTGAAGTAAAGAGCAAAAAAACCAGTTGACACATAGAAGTAACTCATCACATCCCACAAGAAGACTGATGCTGAGCCAGTCTCTGGCCAAGGGTCACCCTGAAAGTTCTCAATTTCTTCTTTCTCTAATTCAGTTTTTTATTTCTGAGCATGATGTCATATGATAAGGAATACCTCTCAGCCCAGTTTGCATCACCTGTCTCAACTTTGTACCCTCATAAGCTCTTGCCCTTCCCCAACTTACTTGTTAGGAGATAGAGCTGGAAAAAAAGAGAACCTGCTACCATGTGCAAGCACTGTTCAGCAATAATTAAAATGTTGGCATGTTATCAGCACAGTTTTAGCCCCAAACTGAAACACAGCATTGTACAGGCTGCTGAAAAGAAATCTACTTCCATCTCAGCCAAGACAGTTCAGAAATAAAGCATCTTAGAATTATCATGACACAGGATCACCCCTTACTCCCTATATCTGTCCACAAGTTGACCTAAGGGCACTAACATATAATTATAAAGTTTGTAAGAAACCATGTCATGGTGAATGCAAGGCATCAGTATCATCTCATCTAAGCTGTTACATTACTCACCACATGGTCTGCAAAATACTTAATAAGTTTATTCTAAAACAGTGATTCATGTATGCTAAATCTGCAACCATTTATTCAATTACCTTCCCCACATTTTCCCAGGAAAGCTAAATAATTAGGGCTGGCAGTTTAGTTACCATCCCAGAGTTACTGCAGGTTCATGAACCCCTGTTTCTTTTACATTTCCTGGTACAAGACACACTTGTGCAAGGTGGTGTTTCAGATAACAGTGACACTTCACTCCTGCTGACTGCAACAGAAAGAAGTTGAGCATTTTCTTGTGAATAGTAAAGCCAAAAAGTCAGTGAAAATGTCAGCACTTCAGGAACAAATCATTGCTTTCTTCTTTCAGAAACTTCAGTCTATGAGGCAAGTAGTGAATAAAATTGTAGTACTGCATCATATCCTCCTCCACTCAGATTTAATAAATAAACAGAAACAGCTGGAGAAAAATGAAGAGACCTTCAGGCAGCTATAAGTTGATATGTCTCACCAGAAGTGCATAGAAATCACCTGACCTATTTTAGACATCAGTGGTTATTAATTTAAATACCGAACGTATGAAACCTGGGGACTTAGACAGGTCAGAACAATTCCACCTGGTATGTTATAGACAAAATATTATAGCAGGTTGTAAAAATCTGATAGCTAGTTTCAACAAATATCGATTAAGGGATCTAATATGAGTTGTTAGCAAAAATATATTTTTGGGTAGCCATTCTATTTTGAGTATATTAAGAAGACATGAGAAGGCCTAATGTGAGAAAGTGACTTCATTCTGCTACAATATGGTACTGCCTACAGTATGTTTCATCTTGTAGTAAACTATATCCAAATCTATACCCTGTTTTGTACATAAGATTTTTGATAGCTGTTTCTAATTAATTATTTTTTCACTTTGTTTTGATTCAAAATCTGGTATCAGTTGCCACCATAATTCTTTAGATAGCTACATACTTCAAATTATCCTGATTTTAGAACACATTACATTTGCATAGTATTAATGCACTATACTGGAAATGGTAATGATAAGGTATGAAGGAATCTCAATAGTCATTAATTATGTTAGATGAAAATACATACAAGTTTCTTACAGCACTTTCATCTCGGAAGTACATATAAATACATATCTTTTATTGTTCATATTATGAAGTTACTGCAACACCATTTGTTTTTGTGGGACAGATTGTGGCTCTGGGGAGGTAGGGAGAGGCAGTGAGAGGGGAAAACAGCCATCAGGTACTACAGTGCAGTTCAGCCAGATCAATATTATATAAACATTTGAGAATCAAAAGAATTTCTGCAGGTTATGAAAATAGGTTGCAATGTTGAGATGGTTAGACAGGTGGCAAACTGAGACTACTGTTTTATGCCAAAAATATATCTAGTTACACAGTTAGTTCTGCTACTGTCTAGTTACTCTCATACTTTCTGTTCCTTTCTTCAGTCTTTCCAAAGTACCCATGCATAAGCCCTGGTTTTGGGCAGGAGGGATCCTTAATATATGTTTGTTCAGTCACTACTATGAAACAATATTCATCTCTGTAGGGATACCCACATTTTTATAGGTGCTGGTGTTATACAAATAGGAAGAGTAATGGATTAAAAAAATTGCCATAGGTTTGATTTCAAATGTTGAAAATCAGTATGTTTTCTCTCCACCTTTCTAAAATGCATAAAGTCAGAGAAAGTGTCTAAAATGAAATGCATTTTTCTTCTCAGATAAAGAGCCTGTTAGGCATTTTATGGAGCTGAGAATGTTTAAAAAAGCTTCAGAAGCAAGTCAGCTTGCTTATACTTATTTTGAAAATGCACTCCATACTCACAGACTTAGAGGGAGCTTAATTACAATCAGTGGAATAATTGAGTTGAGGGAAATGTGCAATAGAGAGCAAACATGAATAGAAAACATATGCACAAGTGTACCTTTGGGCAAATGCATTATAGGCACAATATTGCCATTATGCCTCTCAAATCACATCATTATTTGCTCTGCCGTATGTGTGGGAAGCAGACTAGACTGTACATGATTTTTACATTCATATTCTGATTCATATTTAATCATTTTACAAAATGGTGCACTCTAGTAACACTAGCCTACACTTGTGTAATTTGTTGCACTGCAGAACTTTCACAATGCATTCCTAGGTCTGAAAAAGCATTACTATCTAAAAGCTCTGCTTCTCTCCTTCCCCTCACAGTCCACACATTTTAGGAGTACTTATAACAGTTTGTTCACCAGAGTTTGACTCACAGTGAACAGCTTGTCGCAGATGTATTATTTACTGGTTCCAGTCTAGTTGCAGTAGCCATTGGTACTGTTTCACTGACCACAGCTCTCTGATAAATAAAATGCACACCCAGAAAGGGTCTCCTAGAACAGGTAGTTTCAGAGAGTGAAATGGCCTTAGAGAGCCTTATCATGCTCTTTTTTAAATTCTGAATTCTTATCTCTTGGTGCACCTTGCAGTCCCAAAGCCATAAGTCCTGTAATGGGAAACCTGCTTTTTTATCTCTTTTTCTAGCATTTGCCATGACAGACATTGAAGAGGGGAGAAAAAGAAGGAAACAATAACAACAAAATACTCCAAACCACGTTATCAGGTTACAATTAGAGAAACCTCAATACTTTAAACTGGTCATCAATATGCACAATTCTATCTTTGAAAGGGTTAATACAGTGCTTTGTACAAATATTTAGAAATAAATGTTTGACATCTTTTGGTGTGGATTTAACTGCAGAAATTCTGGTATTAGGGATGAAAGTCCCTTCAATGTCACTAAATTGATCTCAGAAAGTTTAATCCAGAAAATTTTGGCCCAGGGATCATGCCAAAACTTTAAATTAGCCTTTTCAAAATGATAGACAGATCACAGATGGTATGTGTCCATGTAAGACTATCAAGGAGATTAAAATAATTATTCATATTGCTTGTTTAAATTCTAACAAATACAGCAAGGTGTTAGGTATAGTAACTAATACTTAACCATTAATGGAGCAATTTGTTAATAGATGGATTTTTCGTCTGAAATGTGCAATATGCTTTATATTACTCTGACTTAGTTTGCAAGTAGGAAAGGTTTGGGTTCTGAAGTGAAGGTGATGCAAATTATCATCTATTCTTCAATGATAAAGCTGATTAAACAGTAGCATATACAAATACACTATCGATGCTGATAACTTCCTGAAATGCAGAGATATTTTTTCTTATAAACCAAATGTTAATGTTGAACTCTGAGGCATCAAACACCAACATAAAAAATTGGATGGAAATAAGGAAGGAATTTGGGTGAGAAAGGCAAGAACAGAATATTCATATTTTTTTCAGGATTCCTCACACATTTAGTAACAAATTTCACTGGAGTGGAACTTGACTACAGTGCAAAACAGCCCTTGGAAATTGCAATAATGCACAGGTACTAAGGGGGATATAACCTGTGAGGAGACATCTGAGTTTCCTGCAGCCTCTAGGGAGTTTGGAAACATCCATTGCTCATTTTGTCTCTGATCACCACAGAAGCTCATTTGATTTCATTCCCTCTCCTCCTATTTGCACCTTTGCATTCTGCCACATCCTTTTCTCAGAAACAATAAAAAGTTCCTATATGAATATAGATACTATCCAAATATGTGCTATGTGTGTTTATATTAAGATTTATGACTTTCACATGTGAGTATGATTTGTGGCCAAAGACTGCAAAAATCACTGTCAAAAAACAAGGAATGTCAGAACAAGCAACAGGAAACAATATAGACACAGTGACAAAAAAAGAAAAAAAGGAATAAGAAGGCTGAACTTTGTTTCATTTAGGAGGACAAGAATAAGAAAGTTCATGCTAAAAATATTTAATGATAACAAGAAGTTTAGAGGAAGTAAACCATTAGTTTGTTTTTGCCCAACTGAGTAAACCATGGACATAAAAGCATACAATAAGCTTAGAAACTGGCAAACTCAAAGTGGCTGGATGGAAAAAATTGTGTGTTTCTGGTTGTAGGGGTTTTTTTTGGCTTTGCTTTGTTGTTGTGTTTTTGTTTTGTTTTTTTTTTTTTGTTTTGTTTTTTTTTTTTTTTTGTTTTTTTACATGAGGAGCAGTCTATTGATCTAATTGCTTCATGCTACTACTGGCAGTTTGGATTTTAGCAGGACTCTTAAATATGACTTTTCCATAGCTAACAAAATGACTAAGAACTACAATAGGGAGAACAGTAAACTTTAACAGAGGTTTTCATTGATTGCAATCTCACTTCAAGGCATAAACCTGCCTTTAGAAAGTGAGGGCTGCAATAAACTTACTCTAGGCATTTTAAAGACCCATTATTTTGTGACCATTTTGTGCATGTCTTCTGAAACTTCCAATAGTGTCTGTTACCCCAAGACAGGGCAATGGACTATGGGAGTACTGGTCTGACCATGAAACTTCCTACGTGTGCATGCATGAGACACTGAAACGAGAGAAACCCAGGGTTTCTGCCTTTCCTCATTATTTCTGAAATCAGTATAGTAAAATTTACCCATTCCAACAGTACAGGTATGTGTTTGGAAGACAGCTTTATGACATCTATAAGCCTAACTATGATAAGCTCTGTGAGAGTTTTTAATCCAACAAATCAACTGGCTGAAAGTGTGTGCTCACACCTTCCCCTCTGAGTCACTGCATTTTCCAGTGTCATGTGGGATCAATCTGTCAGAGCAACTGTGTCATAAAAACACCACAGAGCTGGAGTCTGCCAGTTTGATAAAAGCTGCAATAGGATTGACTAACATGCTGACATAACAAACTTAATATCACTTGAAGAGCTTGGGAAAAAGCAAAAGATAGGGAAAGAAGTCAGACAAAAGTAACTTTACTGAAGAGTAAAAAAATGTGTAACCCAACCATTAAAAACTGATATCATTTTAGGCTATGTGGCCATATTAATTATCTATTCCTTCATCTGGAGTGAAATAATTAGTTATCTGGACACCATATTTTTCTCTGTCGGGTTTCTACCTGTTGTCTGCATCAAAAACATTATTTCCAACTGCAAGATAGTGAGGAATGCAGGTGGCCTTCAGGAATGCTCAGTTTTATCAAGATCCTCTATTGCACATGCAAATGGTGGTGAATATTATTAGTGATTCTGGATCATCACATGACATTGGTTCTGCAGTGTATTCTCGTCCTGAGTTCTGGAGAGGTAATGAGTTCTGCCAGCCCAGAACAGACTGAAAAGCAGTAAGAATGACTTACTGGAAAGCAAACAGACTGGGGAAAGGAAGATGCACTGAAATAAAGCAAAGTGAGTGATCTTTTAAAAAAAGATGCAGTCAAATTACCAGTTCTGGTTCTCACATGAAACAGGATAGTCAATTTTTTTGGTTAAATTCAATACATATTAGAGCCTTGCAAAGCTTCTGTGCAAAAGGATTGGAGGTGACATCAAGGCAGGTAATAAAGCTACCCAGAGCACAGATCAGTGGCAATTTAGCAATTAGTTCTGTCAGCAGCACTGGAAGATCTGTAACAAATCTGTAACAAATCATAAGGTTTTAGCTAGCCAATGTAATAAAAGTATTTAACAGTGAAGAGAAAGTAACAGAGGTGATAAATGTGTTTAAGCATAGAATATTGCCTTCTTATTACAGTTACATGATCTGGAGAAAAAAAAATATTTTATGATATACGATATTCTTATTCAGACAGAATATTAATATTCGGGCAGGTTAGGAAGTATTTATCTTTTTGACTTTCCTCAAGTCTCACAGATCATAACACTGTTGGTTTCAAGTTGGGAATGAAGCAGTTATGCACAAACATCAGACTGAGTGGAAATAGGAACAATTACTGTAGTCTGAGAAATACAGCAGCAGTATGAAGAACAGAGATAAGGCAATAGGGAAGGACAATCCTAATCACAAGAAATAAGTGCAACCCCTTCACTATATAAGTACAATTTGGGCAAGCAAGTCTGAAAAGAAAGGAAGAGAGCTTGGTAATTATCATTTTATAAGCCCAAATTAGTCAATTTATATGATATATAGCATAGCCAGAAGAGATCTAAGTAAAGTCACAAAGGAGCATGTTCACATCTTCAAACTTCAGGCATCTAATTGGAGCATGGAAATGAACTACCTAAACACCTTACACAGTTAATGGAAAAAGCAGTGTTCAGAGAGGGATCTGGAGCACTTGAGTTAAGGGCCCTACCTTTTGCCATTGACTATACAGACCAGCTGAAGATAGATGGTGTGAATACCTCCTGAAGAGCCTTATTACAGCATATCCAAGAATATCTCTAGGTGCAAGGTAAGAGCATTGCAGAGCACCAATTATGTACTTTAGCAGCACATGCAACACTTCTAACAAAGTGGTATTTATATGTAATAGTCACTGATTGCTCTCAGACTACCCTAAGGTTATGCACAGCTGTAATGGAAAGGTGGTTATAGTCCAGGAAAAGTCAGGTTAAACTCTGGCGGTCTTTTGAACCCAACATCCATTCAGTACAGAAGACGAGGCTATGGCAGAAGTGAAAGGGGAAGCTTCATCTTTTGAGTTGTCAAAAAATGAACTGGGCTACAGTGGACAGAAGTCTTGTACTAGACAGAGGTTGAAAGGACTGCACGATCCAACTCCATCTCTAACTTTCACAGCTACAGACATCTCACACTGTTCTTTCAGGAAAATGGAAACCAGGAAAGGACTAAAGTTTTTACTTTTGTCCATATATTACTTGTCCTTTTAAAGTCTTACAGAACAGGCAATCACAAAAAGAGAAGGAATATATAGAAAAAAGGATTAATATATAGGAGAAGGATTAAGAGTAAAAAATAATTGAAGTGGTACATACCAATATTCCAAAGCTCACTAAGAGTAATAACTCTTGTGGCAGACTTGCCCAACACAAAAATAATCAGCAGTCTCATTTAGCTAGTATAGTGACATTTTTTGCTCACATCATTCTCTCTCCTCCCTTCTCCAGCCAATCTAGCTCAGTTCAGCAGCAAAACCCACAAAAATATCCATAATGCTTTAAATCACTGAAGTGGAAATAATAGATATATAAGAACTCAAAATGTTACAAAATAATTTGGCATAGTTTGTACTGGGTAGCCTGAAGTGATGGCTTTAGCAGTCTCAAAAGATCTAAACAACAGAACCACAGAAGCACTTAGGAGTGAGCAATTGCTTACCTGCTACAATTTGATTTGAAGCTGATCTGAAAGTGTAAGTAGCACAATTGGCTTTGAGTGCATTCAGGAATATCCATCACTCTCTTTGCTCCTTGAAGGGTTAATTCCAACAGCAGGACTACATAAAAAAGGAATAAAACATTTTTTTTCAGGTACTTGAGTTCATAGTAAAATAGTAACGGAATTAGAATCTGTCCAAATTAATAGAATAATTCTAACTAGAATTTATTTGTTTTGACCACTCAAAAAAAATCCTACCTTTCTTCCTTCCTTCTATTTTTTATTCAGTTGTTATCTTTCAGGAATTTACTCTTTTCTAATATGCAGTAAGAGGAAGCTTTTCTTACTAATATTATACTTTGGGGATTCAGGATACGGTAGTGAGTGATTTTGCATTTGTACAGGGAACCATTGTAGGAAATGAGATTGGCATATCTGAGTTCAATGAAGGCTGATTTTTCATGTTAAATGCAACATACATGTCTTGTTTTAACAGTTGACTTCTTATTTTTGCCTTTAAGAGGATGAACAGTGTGTGTGAGTGTTTAGGTGCTTGCTGGTGCCAACCAGTGACTGCAGGTTAATTGTCTATTCTCTTTTATATGACTTTGTGGGTGATGAAGGCACTCAGTACACAGCCCTTTCAGACTTGAGGTTCTATCCTAATTGACTGTTTGCTACAATCAGCATGTAGTCTTAAAATTCATCTAAAATGCTACCAGGTTTACTCCCTAACACAGCATGGCTGGGATGAAGGGTTCTTGGCAGACAGTCAGGATATAGCTATTTTCTTTTATATTCGTGGAAAGGATGAGTGCATCCCTCACTAAGAAGGTTTGTCAAACATCAGCTGTTCCTAGGTTTGCTGACTGAGGTCCAGTAGCATCTTCTCTTTGACTACCCCCCAGGGATCAAGTGTCCAACAAGCAGTGTGCTGTCTCTTCACCTGCATTCCAAGGAAGCTGAGAGTGGGTTAACCCTGCTGTGTTGTTATCCCAGTTGGAGCTGTTCTGACTGAGAAAAACTTTCTCAAAAAAACTTTTTCAAAACATGCTTGCTTGGACACAGTATCAGTGGTAAAGTGGTGGTGTGTACACAAGGGTTGTAGTATCACTCACATGAGTACCACGGGGAACAAGATCATAGCTTCAGAGGTGTAGTAGATTAAAGAGTGCCATGTGATGCTCCTGGACACCTGGAACTGAATGTCTATTTTAAATTCGAGCATGGTATTGGTGTTGGTTTTGTCCAGTCTAATGACCCTTCACCCACACTATTTCTGGGTCGATTTCCACTGGACAGTCTGGATGGCCTTCTGCATTTAATAGCACGGACTAAAGCACT
This sequence comes from Pithys albifrons albifrons, assembly GCF_047495875.1. Taxonomy (NCBI): domain Eukaryota; kingdom Metazoa; phylum Chordata; class Aves; order Passeriformes; family Thamnophilidae; genus Pithys; species Pithys albifrons. Next base: position 12,010,537 of record NC_092464.1, read on the forward strand.
GTGGATCAGCTGGTTGGGATGCTGGGAGCATTACTGGGCATGTGTTCTTACTAGGGTATGTGGAGCCTTCTTGGCTTCTTCTGCACACTCAACCCCTCTGCTGTGTGCTTAGGCTGCTTTGTGCTCATAACCACTTTGGGAACTGGGAAAAGGTATTTCTCTCCACAACAGTGCTGTAATACCACCTCTGGCATATTGTCAATATATGATGATTTCTACTGGCCTGAGAGCAGACAATACGATTTCTGAGCAGGAACAAGAACAATGTTCTAATCCTTTATAATTAACTTTAGGAATATTTGAAAAAAAAAGGAAAGTAACACTAGCAAATGACTGTGTTTTTGTGTAGCACTAATCATGCAACCATGTTTCTAGAGCCTACTGCTTCCAGTCCCCTCCCTCAGATGCAGAAAGCTTGATACTCAGAAGAGGCAGATGGGGATAATGCCCACCTCTTTCATCTTCATTTCTGTCTTCTTTGGTGGGGTGTGAAGGGAACAGTAGTGATCAGGGAAGCAGTGAGGCTACTGGGGAGAAGAAACATTACCAGGGAGAAGAGGCAGGGCCCACTGGAGAGCACGCTCTGCAGTAAACCACTCCTTGATTCCCCTCATTAATAGATATTTTACATTTCTCAGGAATAAAGGATTGTAGGTCAAGTATATGAGAACTCAATACGTTAAGCAATGTATGTGTACAAATGAGTTGTTTTAAAAGGATGCTTGACCAGAGTATGTTTCAAGATATGTATCAAAGTATCAGCAATGAGAGACCCTAAACTGTTGCAAATGTTTCACCTGTACTAGCCAACCATGTTATTTAATTATTTAATAATGTTCATATCATCTTTCACACAGTGCTTCTGTGCAGTACATCCTTAATGATTTGACATCTCCAAAGGCATTAACACTCTTTGGGGAATGTGACTCAAACAACAAATTCTCTTTGTGCATATTCACTTCTTTTGTTTTTTATTTAAGCTTATTCCTATCAGAACAGAACCCAAGAAAGGATAACTAGAAAGGGCAATTTCCCAACAGTGATTACACTATGGGAAAATTTCTCTCATTTTGAGGCTACTGCAAAATTCTGAAGATTGTTTCTGCCTAGGAATAACCACTATATTCCCCATAAATGCTTAGAGATGGGCTCTATGGACTCTCAATAAACGGTAATAATAAAAAGCCCTCCACCTCACTGCATCTTACTGAAATATCAAATATAGAGAATTGCCTGCTAAACCTTAATAATAACTATCTTGTAATCATTATATTATTCTATAAATATCCAATATCCTCTTAAACCAAACTGTTTTATGTTGTGATGCCAAAAATAAATAGCGTGAAGGGTGTATTCCTGTTTATTTATGATAGCTCAAACTAAAGAATTGATAAATTTGTGTAATTTATAAGCATTACAATGATTTTTCTAGGGCAGAATTATTCCTATAAGCCATTGCATCTAATTTCCCCTCCCTTCCTTCATCTGAATCTTGGGTTTTTTGTGAGCTGCTTAGTTTATTGCAGATCTTTTTAGAAATTCTCTTAAAGGTTTATTTCTCTATGTGATTCCTCATTCATTTCTTATTCTGCTTCTGAAACTTAATTAACTCTGTAATCCTCCTGCTACTTCGTTTTGCCACTCCCAGGCCAGTTTTAAATGAATATGGGTGCACTGTAACAAGTTCACTGGGAAATGCATTAAAAAAAAATTATTCTTCTTCATAATGTCAAGTTATTGGGTCATTTCAGCTAAATGCCTTTTGATGATGACACAGATATAGTAGATTTTATTCTTTGCTCTGTCAGTCCTGTGTAAGCTTTGGAAATTGCTGAAGGAAAACAAGTTCTAGAGTTCTGCTACCCCTTTCCATGGGATGGCAGTGGATGGGCACCAAAGGCTCCCAGAAGGGACCCTTCTTGCTGAAATTAAGAAAGGCTGTAGTTTTCTCCTTTGTCTCTCCTGTATCAAGGGGCTAAACTTGATGTATATATGTTGAGCTTTCCCTGGCCTGGAAGAACAGCAGGATATTAGACCTCAATCAGTGGCAGATTTTTAATCACTTTTTTGGGATTTAAAATAATCTGGACAAATACTGTATTTTCTTCCCCCAAACTGGTATAGATGGAACAGTGAATAATAGATTTGTTCAGTATTTAGAGCATACAGCTATATTTCCAAAGTTAGCATATGTTGTGATATTAAAAAAACCAGCAAAACAAAACATTCCAGACAATGCCTGGTGTCCTACTGCTGAGTTCCGCTTGTCTGGGGAAGCCAGGACCTATCAACCCAGTGCCTACTTCTAGCTGCCCTGCTTGGATGGAAGAGCAGAGGATAGTTTCAGAGGCACCATTTGACACAAACATGTGGCCAGTCCAAGGTCACTGGCCATTTGCCAGCTTAAGCCTGAGCTGGGAAATCTTGGGCTTGCCTGCTGTGGTTGCAATTAAAGAGCATCACTGGGTCCAAATCACTCCTGTCTAACGAGTGTGTGGGTGTCAGAGCTGCTCTGGCAGAGGCCTTTGTATTTTATTCCCTTACACCCTGGGCTTTCTTCAATGAGAGTAAGAAATATCACATTGGAATTTTATTTTGGGGGACATGCTGTGATACACACATATATTGATAGTGCCACAGACTGAAAGCTTCATGTCCAGGTGAACAATCCTTTAAAGCATTTGGCAGCAATAACAAGTACCTCAAGGTTATGCCCTCTCTCTTTTTTTCTCTTTATGTCATCTGTAACAACTGTGGACTCTGACATTTATTTAATTAAATTTGCCCACACTATCTGACTTAGTTGTGCAATTCCTCTTGAGGATGTAATTTTTGAAGGTAGTAAGCAAGAAGAATGGTTAACCTTGATGAGTCGGTTTGCCATAATAGTATGTTACTCAAGCAAAAATTTAGGAGCTTTCATCTATTGCATAAATAATAAACCTCAGGGCAGTGCACAGACATGAAATGTTTAAAGACTAGCATAACATCTTTGAGGACAGACATCAGAATAAAATCAAATCCATATCTTTACGAAATTGACCCTTATATCTGCTACTGATAGCATTACTTGGAGGTATCCTATTTTGGTCTATGAAGCCTTTGATTTCCAGAGTGGCCTTGCAGAAATCCTACAGACACCCTTCAGTCTGTCTCTGGGCAACGTGAGCACATGGACAGCAGACTTGGTGTGCTACCTGAGCTGTGTGGGGCTATATGGGGCATACATGCCTCCACTTGAGCTCCCAAGTCTTTATGGTGAGGCTGATGTGGTTTTAGTCTCAGGTCTGACAGAGAACAACAGAAAAACTTCTGAAGTGATCTTTGTTTTACCTCAACATCTATGTTGTCTCATTAGCTGAAATTGTATGGATTCTTTGTTTCCATAACATAATAATAAATTAAAATACTACTACTACTACTACTAAATGCCATAAATTACATTAGCTATTTCTTCTAATATGGTGGTATTGCAAATTCATTTTAGAGAACAGAAACTCTGTATAAATTAAATCTCCAGAATATCTCTCACCAGAACTTTTAGTATACAGAATGAACTCATCCATGGCAATAGCAGTTAGTAGTAGACAATTTTCACTTGTACTTTACTCTTACCACCTTCAAAGAACTATGGTTTGATATTCAGAGCTTCCCCTCATGAGAAGGGAGGGATGTCATGGCACAGGCAGTAATTTATCAATGTCTGTAAGGATAGACAGTGAAACACAGGGCCAGATTTGGTCCAGCCTAACATGAAGTGCAGCACATCTGAAGGCACTGGGAAGTGGTTGTAAATCAGGTAGTATTTGACCTCTGAAAGCTAGGTGTAAAATCAGATGCACATGATAAGCTGTGTGTCACACCATACTGCAAATTTAAAGCAATCCTGTAAGAATTTTCCTTTAATCAGTTCCTGCCAGCTAAATGTATGCAGATGAGCAGTCATTCTAAGTCTGAGATTAGGCAGATAGATACCAGCTGTCTGACAAATCTCTAGCACTGGATAAGTCTGGAAGTGGAGAGGGAGAGAGTTATAAATTGCATGCACCCATTAATGCACTCACTTAAACATGCAATTTAAATGCTAATTGATGTTAATTCAGCCCAGCACTAGTGCTGTTGTGTTCAACTGTTAGTCATACACTGTAACATGGCTGAAGGAATAGCAGTAAGGGTCTTGGCAGAATAGTATAGATAAAGTCAGGGACTAATTCAATGTATGGTACGTTTGTTTCATTTCATTTATTATTGTACCTTCTGTGTAATTAGAACTAGCTTAATACAGGCAAGAAAATGAATTGTGACCATTCTGCCATGGCATGCTGACCACTCATTAAATGAATTATAATTTTTTCATCTTTTGCATTGCTTGAAATCATTCCATGTCTCAAAAGATCTTGATGCTATTTATTAAAATGCTCAGACTTAATGACAGAAACAGACCAAAAGTCCCAATGAAAATGAAATATTTTCTTTTGATCTGAATTGAATGTTCTTATTACTTTTTAAAATTTCTGAGTTATTTTATTTTAGTTTCTTTTAGGTGAGGAAAAAAGATTAGTTCACAAAGATTTCTATGCCAAAAAAAAACCCCCAAACAAACAACAAAACAAACGTGGATCATGACAATGAAAACCAGTTGTCTACTAAGATATCTATACTTAACTCCTTGTATTAACTTGAAGCTAAAATTTCACTCTGTGATTATATTTTTCAAGTGCATCTGCAATCACATGGTAAATTTAATAAATACTCTAAGTGTGTAGTGAAATGTTGATAATCCACCTGTCACTGTTGAGTTACTGTTACTCAGTTATCCGTAGTAAAAAAAGGTTACAGAACGCAAATGCTTGTTGCTGAAAAATAGTAAATTTTCTGCTCTAACTTATCCTCCATGATCAGTCTGTCCTGCTTTCTTGTTAATATAAGAGGTTAACTGCAATGATGGAGGCGGTAGAAATTTTATTGAGCAGCCAGAGTGCAGATTTGGCTCATGATGTGTGTTAACATCATCTCCATACACCATAAACCTGCTGGGTCAAATTCTGGGCTCTCTGCCAGATGCTGTGCTCGGTTACGCTGCTGTGAACCTGTGGCAGGGATGTAGTTTCAGGGGTGAAACAAGGGGCAAAATGTTGCGCGGTTTGTTGAAGCCTTATAAAAACTGGAAGTGATGGAAGGCCCAATTCTTTCCTGTTTGCACCTAGGAAAAGTAAGTGTAAAATGTTAACAGATTGACTGCTGTGGTTGGATCATTTGAAACAGTGATATAAAGCTGCTGTCGGGAGGATGCAGGCCCTGCAGTGTGTAACTTCCCATGAAGGGCTTGATTTGAGCCCATCATGTGAACAGACTCTTAACTGCTCAAGCGACTTTTGATAAGGACACAATTCACGTGAAACTGAAGATTTTGAAAAAAAATGACAAACTAGCCTCCTAGAGAACTTCATATGGAAATGATTCTGGGATTTACGAATGCTATATATAAGCCCATTGCAAAGGAAATTAAAGGGGAACTGCAAGGCAGAAGAAACAGACAATAATGACATCACCATGAACTTATCAAAATAATATATTTAATTCATCGGCTGCATTTGAAATATTGTGGTGTCTACAACTTGTTTACAATGATGTAGTGATGTTATAGATCTTATATCTCAGACAATTCTTTTACTCCTGAATGACAGTATAATTTCAAATGATTTTTTAAGGTGCGTTGCCGAGTTCATTTTTTCATTTTACTTTTTTCCTCCAGGAAGGTAAAAAGGAGTGGTGAGTTGGGGGAAATTTGTTTGAAAGTGAAGGGGATATGAGACTTTAAATTGCTTGGCTTATTGGTAGTGGTTTATCTTAAATTGTGCTGCTGCACTGTATTTTTAAATTATGTCAAGGGCACCCAGACCATATGGAATGAAAGGAAAATAACGATTTAAGAGTGTATCTATCTATTTCAAGAACATTCTCACGATGTGTCAGCAGAACCAAATGGTCTACAGTATCCAAGAGAGATGATAGGTCTAAAATAGCCAGTTTGAAGTGATGGTTAAAGCTGACACATGTGTCTACAGTCAGGCACCTAAATCCAGCTCCAAAAGCTTGTGAAAGGAACATCTAGTTCTTGCTGCTTTGTGACTACTCAGCACCTCTAGTGCTATTCTGATATTAATAAAGGATTTCAGTGATAGTGAAGGTTTTGTCAGAAAGCAAAACTTTTGGCCTTGTCATGCATTTAAAAATATACGTATTCCAACCTGGAGTTACTGGGGTTTTGTCATAATACTCTTGTAAATTTTTCTCAATGTTAGGACATTATAAAAAGTTCATAAGTATTGAGATTACTAATATAAAAAGTGAATGTTTCAGATATGCTTTCATAACTGATTCTTGGGAATATGAATCTGAATTGGATGTTATAATAGGAGTCTCTATTAGTTTTCATTTATGTATAAGTCTTAGAGAATGGTTCTGCAGTATTTACTGGCTGTCTTGGTAGTAAACTAGTAGATTAAATGGCTCCTGCCACTTTTCCTCCTTAAACCAGTGGCTTTTTCAGATGCATTTTTTTATGCAGGTTAATAGAAAATGTTTTCTGAAATCTGTATAGAATTGTATGCCTTGATTTATCTGAGCCTACTCTTTTAGTGTTACATATATATATATATACACTCAAAGAACTCTACTAAATGTGTCTCACAGCAGTAGTGAAATGGCTCTGTGTGTCATAGCTCCCACAGAGAGGAGCTCCACTGTAGTCATTAGTAGTACAGGAAACATCAAAGGTGGCAACTGAGACCTGAGCCTTCCCTGCAAGACGAAATCAAAGCCCAGTGGCTCTACCACTGCTGGCTATTTCAACAAAAAGAGCAGCTTTAAAAATGATCAGTAGGCATGGAAATGGCAGGATAAGTGGTAGTGAACCAGCTATGTAGAAGATATCATTTCTGACACAGGAGCTGGGCAATGAGTTTGACCTGTAGAGGAATGTGGGGTTTTTCCAGTCTTCATTTTATTTCTTATTTTCTTAGGGATCTCTAACAGCAGGAAAATAGTGAGGGTAGTGGAAAAAAAGATTGAAATCTTACATGTAGATGGGTGTGGACTTGGCTATAGGTGCAGAGTTAGTGAAATAAGCTGCAGAAAAACCAAAGCAATTGCTTTCCTTGTAACCTCACGCGTCAGTAATCCTTCTTTCCTTATCCTGTCTGGAAGTCACACACTATCTTCTGTACCTTGTTCTTCCTGAGCAAGTTCTTAGTGATCAACAATAGTTGTTGGGCCTACATCTCTCTCATTCTTCCTGCAGCACTTTGCTAAAACCCTCTGGATTTTTGTGGGAAATCTCCATACTATTTATTATACTAAAATCTGTAGAGAAAAAGCAAAAAATTGCTAAAAATATTCTAAGCAGAAGCTCAGAATAAGGTGATAGAGACCTTAACAGGTCAGGGGAATGACAGGATTGATTTGTTTTCCAGGATAGATAGAGGCAAGTGGTTCTTTTTGTGGCTCTTGACTCTTCTCAGACAACACGATTTGCAGTGCCACAAAATAAATTGTTCTAATTTCCTAAAGACAATTTCAAGTTCTCTTGTGGTAGAAAATACTACTAAGGTCTTCCCTGAGGAAAATGTTCTTAACCCTCCAGGCCTGTCACAAATACAGAGCTTTACTCAGTCAGCTACAAAAGCTTTCAGTTAAGCAGAAGGTACTGTACAGTCACTAAGTGGAAGGAAAAAGAGAAAGCTGAGTTTTTAAAGCGGAAAGAAACAACTTAGTGTCCTCACAAAAGAGGAGTGAAATTGAAAGCCAGTTGTCTAGAGTAGTACTGTGGGCATCCTCACCTCCAAAGAATAATGTGGAGAAGGAAAATGCTTTTAGTACTCCAGAGAGGGATCAAATCACAGCTTACACAGCACATTTCTCATTATTTGTGTTATGATAGTATCTAGAGCAGGGATGGATGATCTCTGGTTTATGGTGCCACAGGCTGGTGCCTTTTGAATGGCGTAAGGTTAGGTCAGCCCAGAGCTGGGAGTTGGGGATCATAACCTCTTGTGAAAGACCAGGGAGACAGAGGTTCCCTCCTTCAGGTCCAAGTTCACCAGAAGTTTGGGGTGGCTGCTCAACAGAGGCTTGCTTCTTTAAGAGGCAGAATTTTCTTGCTCCTTATGACCTCCCAACAGACTCAGGTTTGTACACTTGCATGACACCTGGAAATTGTAATAGCTTGCTGCTTTCCTTAAAATATAAGATAAACTGCCATAGAGGAAACTGGGTACCTAACCTACAGTGAACAGCATTATTTGGTGTATCAGTACCCTCAGCACAATGATGAACTCACACATTATTCTAAATGGGCACTGGAAAATTAAGTAGAAAGAAACAAAGGCCCAAACGACTAAGGAGGTACCTAGCTGCCAAGGCTTTTAAAGCTGTGTAAAACTTGCCAAAGATTTTATAAGACTTCTATTCTAATGTCAAAAGCAAACCCAGCTTCCAAGCCCAAAATTAAGGCATTAATTCCAGGTCCATGTATTGCTAATGTCTCTGCTCCTTGGTGGACTATGCAGTGATTTCTTCTGAGCTGATCATTTAAACAAACATTTTGGAGCAGCTTCTTACAGGCTCCATAGTTTTGTGAAAATGCTAAGTAAAATAAAACATTAGTCAACTTTCTTACCAACTGGCATGTTCTGGGAATTATTAAAATAGGACACTGAATGGTTCCTAAAATATACTTTTCTCGCACCTGAAAGCCAAAGCTAATAGCAGATAATAAGAACTCAATGTGTCTCATTGTTAGCTGTCTCAGTAAAAGCTGTTCCATTTGCCCTCCAATCATTTCTTTAATCACACTTTGGAGAAAATTGCATATATCTGGATTCATTGAAACACACTGTAATGTTTTGTTAATTGTGTTACATATAACACAGCAGGACAATTTTTTTAAAAGGAATAACAGGTGAATAATAATCCTGTCTGAATTTTGCTAAATAAATGTAATATCTAAATCTCAGTAATGTTTGCACAGGGGTTAAGCCACTTTCTGAGCCCCACTCTCATCTATGCTACTCACTAGCATGAAAGAAATTAATATATTCCTCCTTTTTTTTCTATGCACTTAATTTTCAGGAAGACCAACTTCCTACCATTACCAAAAAGAATTTTATACAACAAAAAACTTATTTTTGTATTATGGATTTGTGAAAATGTCCATACCATTTATGTGTACTAAGTCTCAAGAAACTCAGACATGTAAATCTGCAAATCAATGCCATGTGTGTTTAAGAACACAAGTAAGGGATACTTGAGGTGATAAATCAAGTCTATAAAGGCAGAAGATTCAGATACTGGTTCTGATTTGCCAGGCTTTTTGTCTTTATGATTATATGTGGGGTTAGGGCACTGCACAAGAAGAGCCATGCAGTATCAGACTTCTTTAATGTGTCTCTGCCATCAGGGTTCAACCCACTGCAGCATTGACCAGTCCTTACTTATCAATAAATAAACAGCTTCCCTTACACAAGCCAGACAACCACCTTTCTGCTACTATGTGGTGGTGTTTCCCTCTATACTCTTGTCCTTACAAAAGATAGTTCTACTCTTTGTTTGCTTATCCTGCTCTGTTTTCTAGTTCCTTGAGTTTATGAGTTACTGGGGTGCAAAGAAAAGCAATGATGTCCCACTTCATTTGCTGGCCAAAAGCTGCATGAACAGCTCTTGCTGATACAAGTGTTAAAATCGCACATCTGTTGGCTCACATTGCTCTGCCACCCAGCTGAGCGGACACTCTTTGGGAAATAAACAGCCTGTGAAGTGCTATCAAGTTTACATTTCTGTCTCTCCTCAGCTGTTTCTCTCCCATTCCTCCCTACTTTACTTTCCCTTCCAATCTTGCTTCTAGCTCTTTCCCAAGCCTAAATCCAAGAAGGATCAGAGTAGTATTAAGGTTTCTTAGTTTCACTTAAAATTGCATTATCAGTCTGCTGAAGAGGATGTGGTAAAACAGCAAGGGACTGAAGAGTATGTGGTCATGAGTGTAAGCAGGGAATCAGGGGATTAGCAGCAAAAAGGAACAAAGGAGTGTGAAAAGGAGAGAAATCCTGGGAATGAGCTTCAGGGGAAAGAAATCAGCCAGAGGAATACTGTGCCATTATCCAAGGGATAAAAACTCAGGAAAGAGATGTATGAAAATAAAGATCAAAGAACTTTGATAGGAAATAGAAATATGGTAAAAGGAGACCTATAGTAGTAGCAGGAATAATTATATGAATAGTTAAAATATGCAGAATAAAACAGAGACATAGAAATGAAAATCATTACACAGGTAATAAATATTTAGGGTGGCTGTACTGTGAGACAGTTTATATATGAATACATCACAAGGAATTTAAGGAAAAATAATAGAATTACAAAAGAGAAAGGAACAAAGGAATAGATAAAGCATTTATATTTACAGAAGGCACCCTAAAAGACTGGATTTTACACAAAATATTATGTATTTAAGTATCCTTTCACACTGGGGGAAAAAGCATCAGTAATTTAAAGGTCTTACAAATCAAATTCAACATATAGTAAATGCTGAAATAGTGCAGCGAAGATTCACGTTATGAAATAATATTCCAATATAAGGAGGAGATGCTGAGCAGGACTTCCCTTCCTGAGTCAGCTTCTGCACAGGGTATTTAGAAAGAAGCATAGATGGCTTTAAACCTAATTTTTATGTCTGTTTTGACATTTAATTGAAACAATTTCTTATGTAAAAGTTTGATTTCTCTATCCTACAACACTTATTAAAGTTTAAGCAGAGCACTTTGAAATGTCAGGATAATAAACCATGAAAAATAGAAATAAATATGCAGCATCTAAAGTTTTATTACAGACATATGCATTAGAAAAAGTAGCATGAATAGCTGTTGAGAGAAGAATGTAGAAGTTGGTAATCAGATCTGAAGCAGTTTGTTGATTTGTGAGATAAATGTCTAAGCAATACTAGAAAGCATTAACCAGAAACTTACTGCATTCTGAACATTGCATTGATGAGGTTATGTGAGTTGTGTGTGAACAGAATGCTCCAGCTGACAGGAAAGCATTTCACAGTGCAGGAGGAAGCAGATGAATTCATGGAGTATGGAGAGTACGTGTCCTCAAGGAGATTGGTAGTCAGTTGCAATCAACTAGAGACCACTAAGATTTTAGTCTTTAAATTCATTACAGAAGCTAAGAAAATAAATGTCTATTCTTAATGTTATCTAATTAAAACTTATATAAAGTTAACCATGCCCTTTAAGCCATGTGAGAAACTAAAAGTGTTATTTCCTTGGTAGGATTCTACCTTGAGTTATGTAACTCAGATGATGGTGGTTAATTTTGACTTAAAATTACTACTGAAAATGGATCAGAAAAAAAAGTTGAATTAAAGTTATCTTTTAAATGACATATCAAAATTACCCAGAGTTTGCTGATATCCTTCTCACCCCAATTAGTTGTCAAATTATTTTCTATCCTCCACCCTGCATTCCCCAGATATATTCCTCTTACTGGCTGAATCTCTATTCTGCTTTCAACATGTCTCCAAGCACAATTTAAACTTTTTTCATTCCAGAACCACTGGATTTTCTCCCATCCCATATACATATCTATTATCACAGTTTCTTGGAAACAGATACATGGCATCTTGGGTTGGAGGCAATGTGTTGTAGAAAAGGTGTCACTTCCTACCCCTCTTGCAGCCCTTAGGATGCTTGCTTGTGTCACTGTGGCCTTTCTAAGCCCTTCAAAGGGGGAAAGTACCCTCTCTTGAAAAGCCAGCATAATTAAGCTTATAATCAGAATATTCACTTGCAATTAGTAAAGTTCAGTGTAGAAATGTGATTAAGAAAACAGGGCTAAGCTTATACATTTCTCACCTATTTGACTTTTGGTAGAACATAGAGGTTGGTTCAAATCACATAGAGTCACATTGAATTAGAAGTATTAGAAGAAGCTTCCAGCTTAAGATTAGGCATCTGTCTGTAAGCTTGTATATGGACATCAAGCCATACAGCTTAAAAAGCAATTAGCTTATCCTAAAATGTGTGCTTTTATCTGCTTACTGAATAACTCTTTGGGCTCTGTTTGTGCTGACTAGGACCTTGTAGCTGTCTGGTGCCATGTGAGGCACCCTCATGCATTTCATCAGATGTCACGCTACAGAAATCTGCAACAATGCCTCCCAGCCCCATCTCCCTCAGGCATCTCAGATGCCAGCAATCATCTCTGTCTAGTCAGCAACTGAATCAAGGAATTGAGACACTGCACAGATAAATCTGTGTTGTAATTGTAACCTGAGTATGCACTTTTAGTCAGTAATGGGACCCAGCACTGTTTATCAGTACATCGTCACTGCAGAAACATCTGTCCAGTACATTCAATGATTTCCAGATATGTTTTGTACTCACAGAAATAATTTCAGTGTTTATCAGGGACAGTCTTCTCCTGGATCAGAAGACACTGATTTCACAGGAAAAGAAAACTAAAAGCAAAACCAATTAGAATTCTCTGAGGAGGAGATGTGAGGATTTAAGGTAACAGTATAGCAGAAGAACTAATGGTTGTTAATTTCCTGATTTTAATATTAGCTTGCAAATGAGAAGCTTTGCTTTGCCAAATCAGGAGGGTTTGGAAAAACCTAATTGAAATGCTGGGAACATAGTAAGATTTAAGGTGTGTTTTGTTATATTTAGGAAGGACATTCTCTGGACTCAACAATCCTGTATCCAAAGAGTCTACACCACCTCCTTGAAAGCTTGACTTGCAGGCATTTCCTTACAGGTATGCTAACAACAAGCCCAGGAGCTTGCTGTCAGATATGAAGGTGTTAAAGAATAAACCAAAGAACAAACTATACAGGTAATTCCCATTGTCCCTTAACAGTTGTTATTTATCCCAGCTGATTCTAGTGCTGCAGAGAATTGGGTGAGCACTTGTGATAGACCTGGCAGATGGCAAGCTGGTTAAAGAAGACACATGTTAAAGCACGAGATGTGAAGGCTACTCCAAACAGCAAAAGAAAAGAAGATTTTTTTGCAGGTAATGTTTAATGTAAATGACAGGTCTGGCAGTGTGTCACAAAAGAAGATTATCACTCTACATTCTGTTTACCTAGCAAAAAATTTAGTCTACTATGATCCAAATGGATACAAACTATATAGTTTTAATAAAAACTGAATCATATTTTCAGTGCAAAATAGAAAAAAATTGTTGAATTTGAAATGAAATTTTTATTGGTAAAATAAGGTGTGCCATGGGCCTGAGTCTATATCAATATGAGTTTATGCAGCAACAGTTCATGTCTCAAAAAACTGAATTCTTGTGGGTCAATAGGACAACTACTACATTCAAACTAAATAAGTCATATAAAATAGGATATGTGAGAAGAAGTAAAACAGTGCAGTATCATCTCCTTCCATCCAGAGGCAAAAAAACAAACACAAGGAATTTAGTTCTTCTAAATCTCAATTTCAGCACTTCACATGCTAGCTTTTAAATGGCTCCCTCACTATGGTACAAGCTGCCAATAGTAATTTACAATACTTAAACTCCTCCAATACTTCGTCCTTTTATTTATACAGCCATTCAAATGTGGTATGGTTACCTAATAAAAATGATGTGAAAACTTACTGGTCATATTCATTCTATTTCCCTGGCACTTTCTCTTCTTTATGCCCACTATTTACTTTGGGTATTTGTTTATGAGTTTGTAAAGATATTAAAAATATTTTTTTCTTCTCTAAATAAGTAAGGAAAGGACAAGAAAAATGAAACCCACTGGGTAAAATTTTAAAAATTTTTATTTACCATTTAAGGATGAAATCCTTGAAGCAACCTTTCTGCTTAAGAAGGAATGGATAAAAATAAGTTGTTACAACATAATAATTAGTAATGTATAGAGGAAAAATAGCATTGATAATTAACATTTATCTTTCAGTTTAATCTTTCCTATGGCTCTTCAGTTTATATGTCATTGCCTTATTACAAGAAACTTCAAGGGGTTTTTTTGTAGGATGACTAAAATCCTTGATGAGCTTATTATTGGTATTCTGAAATCATAATCATTTAATATTATCTCATTTTATTCCTGTGCTCCTCTACCTGAGGCAAACTGATAAACAAGTAAAAGGAAGACCCTTATTACACAGTCTTTTATTAAACTGTGAAATTTTTTGCTATGGAAATTGCAGAAACTACAGTTTTGCCTGTATTGAGAAAGATATAACCTTATAACCGTAGAGTTATTAAGCACAATGGATTGTGGCATCTTATCAAATGACATCTGAGCCAATCATCTGAATGCCCTTCACAAGTGATGGAGAAAAATAGGCCAGTGAAGGCTCAATTCATCTCATCCTAAAATAAATGTCTGAAATAGGTCAGGAGAACTGTGCAGTGCAGACAACTCAGAGTGAACACCTCAGGTACAGACCTCTGTGGAGAGATACAGTTCATATTCCCCTTTAGAGTACACAGGAAAACCCTGAAGCACAGGTCAGAGGAAAATAGTTGAACATACTGGTGAAATATCACCATATGCCTGTCTCATTTTCATATTCCTCCCTCAATATTCATTTTTGGACATTGTTGGGTGCAGAATATAGGAACACATTGACTTTTCTCTGGAAGGAGACAGCAACTGCACTATCCCTCACAGTCTAAATATCATGGATGGTTAATGTTTTGGTTTTGAGCTGTCCAAATATAACAGTCATACCATATGACTGTCTGAAGTTCACATATTCCAGGTAATAAAAACCTCTTCCTGGTACCTAGAGGTGCACCTTCCCAGAGCTCCCTGCAATGGGATCCTGTAAGAGTTGTCCTCTTTTCAGTACTCCTAGCTCCCCCTTCTCCCAAATAGTTTGTGCCTTGTGGGTTTTTGCAGTTTGAAATCCATGGTACACTACTGCTAGTGTAAAGAAGGCCGGCTAGTCCTGGCCTTCTGTGTCTGGTCTTCTGCTGGGATCGTGGATGTACGGGGACAGGAAATATCCTATTTTACCTGTGTACAGTGGGGTGCATTATAATAGCCCTGTCCCATGCCTTAGCTTGTTGCAATAGATCCCATAGTATCACATCAGAAATATATGTCCCTCAGCAGATATGTGTGAGGTAGGCATTTGTGTGCTGGTTCTGCCTGAGTAGGTAAAACGAAGTTTCATGAACCATGAGGAGAGCAGCAGGATGACATGCTGTAGGTTTAGCTAGAAACAGAGTAGACCTCTGGTTATAAGATCTCCACCTCTAGTTTGAAAGATCTTACCTGCCTCATATAAACTTCAGAAATAAATCTTAACTAACATACATAGTTTTCAGGTAAGGATGATGCTATTATAAAATTAAAGCAAGTCCAGTTTTCCCAGACAGTTAACTATCCATGCAAATTCATAACAAGCTAAATGTTCAAACTTCAAACACACTTATTTAAATCAAATACAATGGAATTACACAAGTAAGCAAATTGATCAGCAAAATTCCTGGAGCTCTCACACACATGGATTCTCCAGTGACTTGTTCTAAGTTTGACCTTTCTGTTGTTTTTCCTGGAGACTTTCTGTACAGTAAAAACATTAACCCAGTTTTGTTTTCTGTAAGGCACTAGCTATATTCATAAAGATCAAAATAATTTTTTATGATTGAGAGATCCACTTTTTTGAAATGTAGATGAAATTAGCTAGTGGCTTCAAAACTAGTGAGGGTAGATGGATAGATATATGTACAACTAAACCTAGTTTCCTCAAGAATTCAGACTATTAAGAGGGCTGAGAAGTTGATACACCACTTGGCCCTAAGAAGTCACTCTGCATCAGGCATCCAATTCACATAAGAGGCAGCTTCATTGTGAAAGCTGGGAATCGATCTCAGCACTTTCATGGGAACTCATATTCTCTTTCCCCTCAATGGCTGTCTGTTCACTATGCTGTGCTCGCACAGAGAAGATGTGAATTTTCAGTTTGACTACTTTTAATAGGTCTACCCTAATGGGATTTGGCCTGACAAAGTGAAAATAAATTGCAACAAGTATTTTGGCTCACTTGTATTTGAATCTTAGTGAATAAGATTAAAATTAAATAAATTTATCATTATTAGAGTAAAATTGTTCTTTTTCTTTCTTAAAACACTAGAACTCTGCCTGTATAACCAGAGGACATTTTGGTCTTTAAATCTCTCCTACTCTCTTTCACAGCTTGTTTGGGATATGCTTCATGTGTTTGAAAAAAAAATAAAGAAAAGGAGTGGGGACACTTTCTCTGATGCTGCAGGAGGAGCAGGATGTGAATCATCTCTTGAAAGTTATTTTTTTTCCTAAATCCTAATATTCTGTGCATTTCCAGATGTCTTTTACTTACTATTTTCCAGGTGGGAAAAAGAATCTTAAATATATGCAGCTATTGTTTGAGAGAATATAGTTTATAAAATATTTTTATTCATAAAGTCTCTTCTGCGGAAATCTTTTAAACCTGCTGTATCCTCTTTCTTGTGTTGCTGGAAGGTTATTTTCAAAAATAACTAGTTTTCATCTCCTTTTCCCTTGTAAGAGTGTTTCTAATTACTGTAAAATACTCTGAAATTATCTTGCTGGTGATTAAAACCATGTAACCATCCAAAGTTGAAAATATCAAGTCTAAATATGTCATTTATTATGGTAGATTTTATTGTCATTTTTAGAGATAAACAAAAATCAATTTGTGTTGTCTGATATTCAGACATACACATATTGTTCTCAAATGAGAGTGCCCTTTAAACTTGACAAACTTAGAAGATGAATATAACTAAGGTATGAATAGTAGCAATATATAACAATGAGCAAATTTAGTTTTAGTCTCAAAGTTATAACAAATCTCTAGTTAATTATAAGGAGAACATACAATCATCACTGAGGGCAAAATTATTGGTTTTACTTATTTATAGGTAACATAAAAACATTAAAAATATACTATTCACTCCAGTATTTGTTTCTACTTGTTTCAAAAACATAAAATATAGGCTATCAATTACTTGGTGTTTTATGAAAGTTTTATAAAATGAAATATCTAATAAGAAAGACAAGAAGGATAAATGGTTGCATAGATATGCATGCTATATAGAGAGAATATATTGCTGCAAAAAAAAAAAGAAAGAATAATAAGTTCAGTACAAAAATATTTATATTCAATAAACATAAACATCTTTTGGACTCTTTCAAAAGCTAGAATGTCTCCCACACCTTTCTGTACAAGGCTGACAAAACCCCAAAACTAGCTTTACATAAAATGAAGCTTTTTAAATTATTTGTTACTTAGACAAATTCTTAGGCTTCTCTATTTTCCCTGTTTACCAAGGACCCATGATGCATTTTGACATTCTTTGTCTCATAAGTATGAATCACAGGAACCATTGACTACTCTCAGAAGGACGAGATTTTAAAACATATGGCACATGGTAGCTTTGGTACCTCCTCCAGTCTAAAACAGGAGGTAAGACGTGTCTGAGTGTGGTGCAAGACAAGGACCATGCTGCAGAAACTTGTTTTAACTGTGGAGTGGGAGAGAAACTGCAACTCCTTGCTGAACAACCAAGATCTATTCAATGCATACACTTCTTCTCCTTCTGTATTTCCTACAACACTGTTAATAACCTGGTGTGCTGGTTTAAAGGTGAACCAGCAGGGGAAATGAACTCACCACGAGAGAGATTATAAGTCAGACCTAAAATTTAATAATAATATTACAATAACAACACTGACACACAAGGGAAATTGCTTTCAACTCACAAAACCCCAGCAGTATAACCCAGTGTCCTGGGGCACAAACCCAAGGGGGTTTGTTTGCCCTTGTGCTGAGACCCCTGTGGTTCCCCCAAGTCCAGAGCAAAAGGAAAAGAAAAACCTGTTGGTGCAGGCGAGGGCTGTGGTCTGGGCGAGTGCGGGGATCTCCTCCTGTCAAGGTCCTGCTGCTGCTCTGGATCTGACGAGAGGTTCCCGAGGTCTTCTTACCCACCACTTATGTACCCTCAGGGAGCTCTCAGTCCCTCCCCCTGGGCGGGGACTCACACAATGGGTGATTAACTCTGGGAGCCAGGGGGTGTTGAACTGTTGATGGCCCATTAGCAGCTCCGCCCCCCTCAGGCTGGGTGTGAGGTGATAATGGCTCCCTGGGCAGCTGCTGCTAATGGCCCATTGACCTTGGGGAATGAATAGAGGGGGTAGAATACACAGCTTTGATCACCCCCACACAGGGTTAGCTGGTCCCTCCTGCTGAACTAGGACACCTGGGCCCAAAAAGGCCTGCCAGAAACTTTGTCTTCAAATCCTAACTTTGATTCTGTGTCTTCATCTTTGCAGGTCTTCCTGTCTGAGGAAAAATACAAGGTTAAAAGGAGCTTTACCACTGACTGCTTTGAGGAACAGTTGAAAGTCATATAAGAATACCTACATATACTAGAATTTCTGTAAGGTACAATAGTATGTAATTAAGATATTTATATATAGTATATTCCTGCCATCCCTAATGATTTGAGCAGGAAGGTCACAATGCCCCAATCTCCAGACACAGTCTCACTTGGGCCGGACTGAGAGATGCTTTCCTTGTATAGAAAGCTAAATCAGCTCTTACTCCTTTGGCACAGCCAGAAGTGTACAAATGTACAGCCTAAACTCTTATCTTTGTACAGCATAACAGTCCTGAAAATAAATTCAAAGTCAGCAAGTTCCAAATCCTCTCTCTACATTTATAGATAGCCTGCTGTCACACTACTTCTGTTTGACTCCAGCTTACACGTAGAATTCTAAGCTTCACCTGGCATCTGCAGCAGTTGTCCTCAAGGGTGGGGTCTTGTCATGTCCCTTGCTGGAAAAGCAAGCAGTGACCTTGGATTCAGAGGTGAAATTTGAAATGGTTGAGTAAGCAGGGATCATGATATTTTCTAGATGTCTTGGTGTGCTCTTCTCCGGGGACACCCCCTTGTCACGGGGGAGAAGCTTGCCTGCCCTCATGAGGTTGAGAGCTATGCTGGAGGTGGTTTGTGCTGCCAGTAGGGTCTCCCATGCCAGACAGGTCTCAGCTGAAGGGTCAGACAAAGTGTGTCCACGGGCAGGATGGGCTCGCTAGCCGTCTGGCAACCATTCTAGGAGAAGGACAACTCCAACCCCAAACCCGGGCAGATGGAGCTCGTTTAGCCCTGTAAGGCCATCCATCTAAGAGAAGGATACTCTAACCAAACCTACGTCCTGAGGTATTCACTGTCACCGTCCAAGCTCGCTAGGCCGTGGCAGATGAACCTTAGGAGTAAAGGGTGGGGCAAGTTCTGCGCATGCTGTGCCTCACCTAAAAAATCCATTGCGCAGGCTTGAAGGGTTCACCCACATTGCAAAGCCCTGTAGCGACAGGTGAGGGTCGAAAACTGCAGGTGATAGGAAGCAGCTGGAAGCCGCAGACCCAACCCTGCATGCAGGCGGTTCAGGATATGGGTCATTAGAGACTTGACCCTGGAGATGACAGTCTCTTACGGCAGCATCCTGAATGACCAAGCAGCCTTTTCTAGGGACAGCACTGCTTGCTCCACACGAAGAGGGGCCTAGCAAAGGTGGCCTAAACAAAGCTCATCTCCACACCCGGTTGGATAACCGCGACCAACCGGCATCTTCCATGCAGTCAAACAATAATAAAGAGATTTCAAAGGCATACACCTGCCTGCAAAGGTGTGCTCAAACTAACACTCGCATGTTGGAACATCAGAACCATGCTTGATACTGGGGATAGTGGACGTCCTGAGCATTGTTCTGCTCTAATTGCCCACGAACTGTCACGGCTCAACATTGACATTGCTGCTCTCAGTGAAGTTCGTCTTCATGAGGAAGGCAGCCTTAAAGAACATGGTGCTGGCTACACACTCTACTGGTCAGGCAAACCCAAAACCGAAAGACACCTTTCAGGAGTTGGCTTCATGATTAAAAACTCCATTGCATCCAAACTTGAAAATCTGCCGACAGGTCATTCCAATCGCATTATGTCCTTACGCCTCCCTCTACACAACAAGCAACATGTTGTTCTTTTTAGCGTATATGCCCCAACTCTGCAAGCTGACCCAGCGAAAAAAGACAAATTCTACACCGACCTGTGCCGCCTCACCCAAAATGTTCCTGCAGATGTTAAGATCATAATCCTTGGTGACTTCAACGCCAGAGTAGGTAAGAATTCTGAAGCCTGGAAAGGAGTCCTTGGCAAGCATGGCGTTGGAAACTGCAACGACAACGGACGCCTCCTGCTAGAGTTTTGTGCAGAATGGCAGCTCACCATCACCAACACTATCTTTCAACAGAAAGACAGCCTGAAGACAACCTGGATGCATCCTCGATCCAAGCACTGGCACCTCATTGACTATATCTTAGTACAACAGAGAAATGTCAGTGATGTCCGTCATACTCGAGTGATGCCGAGTGCAGAATGTCAAACAGACCACCGCCTTGTGCGCTGCAAACTTAACCTCCACTTCAAGCCCAAACTTAAGAGAGGCGGCATTCCAAGGAGGAGGCTCCAAGTCAGCAATCTTCAAACAGCCACAGCGAGAGACAGCTTCCAGGGAAACCTTCAAACTAGACTTAAAGATAATCCCATAGATCCCTCTCCTGAAGCGCTTTGGCAACATATTAAAAGTTGCATCCTGCAGTCCTCTGAAGAGTCCCTAGGGTTCTCCTCCAAGAAAAACAAAGACTGGTTTGATGAGAACAATCAAGAGATCCAGGAATTGCTGAAGAAGAAGAGAACTGCTCACCAAGCACACCTTGCTCAGCCATCTTGCCATATAAAAAAAGCCGCCTTTCATCTTGCATGCAGTAAGCTCCAACAGAAACTTCGAGACATCCAGAACAAATGGTGGCTCGACCTAGCAGAAAAGACTCAACTATGCGCAGATTTGGGTGACCAAAGAGGATTCTATGAGGCCCTGAAAGCAGTGTACGGACCCACACACCAGGTTCAAAGCCCCCTACTCAGTGCAGATGGTCAACTGCTTCTAACAGATAAAACCTCCATCCTGAACCGATGGTCTGAGCACTTTCAGACTCTCTTCAGTGCCAACCGTGTAGTCCGAGGTTCAGCAATTCAGCACATTACACAACAACCAGTGAAACATGAATTGGATGCAGCCCCTACTATGGGAGAGATCCTTAAGGCCATACAACAGGTGAAAACTGGCAAGGCAGCTGGGGTTGATGGAATTCCACCTGAAATCTGGAAGCATGGAGGTCAAGCACTCCATGCCAAATTCCATGAGCTTGTTGTGCGTTGCTGGGAACAAAGGGAACTACCACCAGATCTCCGTGATGCAGTCATCATCACCCTGGACAAGAAGAAAGGAGAAAAATCAGACTGCTCAAATTACTGAGGTATTACTTTGCTCTCCATTGCTGGTAAAATCCTTGCAAGAATACTTCTGAACAGATTAGTACCCACTATTGCAGAAGATCTTCTACCTGAAAGCCAGTGTGGTTTCAGAGCCAATAGGAGCACCACAGACATGGTGTTTGTTCTCAGACAACAGCAAGAGAAGTGTAGGGAACAGAACAAAGGTCTCTATGTAACCTTCGTTGACCTCACCAAAGCTTTCGACACTGTGAGCAGAAAAGGCCTGTGGCAGATCTTGGAACTTTTAGGATGTCCCCCCAAGTTCCTCAAAATGATCATCCTGCTACATGAGGATCAGCGTGGACAAGTCAGATATGGCAATGCACTCTCTGAGCCCTTTCCAATAACCAATGGTGTGAAACAAGGTTGCGTTCTTGCACCAACTCTATTCACAATCTTCTTCAGCATGATGCTCCAAAGAGCCACAGCAGAGCTCGATGAAGAAAATGGCATCTACATCCGATATCGTACCGATGGAAGCCTATTCAACCTAAGGCGACTGAAGGCCCACACCAAGACCCTGAATCACCTTGTCCGCGAGCTGCTGTTTGCTGCTGATGCCGCCCTCGTTGCTCACACAGAAGCAGCTCTGCAACGCTTAACATCCTGCTTTGCAGAGGCTGCTGAGCTTTTTGGGCTGGAAGTCAGCCAGAAGAAGACAGAAGTTCTCTACCAACCTGCACCTCAAGAAGTCTTCCATAATCCTCACATCACCATAGGCAATTCAGAGCTTAAGTCAGTCCAGCAGTTCACCTATCTGGGAAGTATCATTTCCTCAGATGGTAAGATCGGCAAAGAGATAGACAACAGGCTAGCAAAGGCAGACAGAGCCTTCGGAAAACTCCATAAAAGAATCTGGTCCAATAAACACCTGAAGAAAAGTACAAAGATTAGTGTCTACAGAGCCATTGTACTATCTACTCTTTTGTATGGGTCTGAATCCTGGGTCATCTACCGCCACCACCTGCAGCTTCTCGAACGCTTCCATCAGCGCTGCCTCCGTTCAATCCTAAACATCCACTGGTCTGATTACGTGACCGATGTGTCTGTTCTTGAACAGGCAGGGGTCAGCAGTATCGAGGCCATGCTGATGAGAACGCAGCTGCGACGGGCAGGGCATGTCTCCAGGATGGAGGATCACCTCCTCCCGAAGATTGTGCTCTATGGTGAACTCGCCACTGGCTGCCGCAAGAGAGGAGCCCCAAAGAAGATGTACAAGGACTCCCTGAAACAACACCTCAGCCTTGGCCATATTGAATGCCACCACTGGTCCACTCTGGCCTCCAGTCGGAATTCATGGACACACGCCATTCACGACACTGCTACTTCCTTTGAGAATGCACGGAGAGTCAGTCTTGAGGAGAAAAAACAACGCAGAAAGAACCGTTCCTTGCCAATGTCACCTAGGGAGACGTTCCGCTCTGCCTTTTGTGACCGGACCTGCCTATCCTGTATCGGCCTTTTTAGCCATCAGCACGCTTGGAGCTAGAGTGGGTAGTGCCCTTCTCAAATCTTCGTTCGCGAAGCCTGGCCATGATGATGATGATGATGATGATGATGATGATGATGATGATGATGATGTTGGTGTGCTGATGTTAGGCTGCTATATACTGATCCTATATGTTTATTGAAGATATTTTTTATTCTGGCAAACAAGTTCTGCACTAAACACCTTTAAGGTAAAGGCTACTGTGTACAAAGGGGCTTTCCTTGCCATTCTGCCTTTCCACACGTAATCAGTATCAAGCACAAAAACTAGAAAAGTTATCTTGCTTCTACTCTTGTTGCACTGGCTTCTGCCAAGGGTGAAGAGAAAACCTCCCAACTAGTACAAATCGTTCTCGTCTGTCATCCCCTGCACTGCAAGAAGCAGAGTTGTACAAAACCCAGGAGTGCTCAGAGTGGTAAAGACAGAAGGAGCAGGCATTTCAAACTATTCTCCAGTTTCTCACTGAAGTTCTTGATGAATGTAGGTTAGCATTCTTCTGGGTTCCAGATGTTCCACAGAGTGCTATGAAGATATGACAACACCACTTGATATCTGGTTTTCATGTAATCATTAAATATCTCCTCTTTACCCTCAGGCTGAGAAATCCACTTCTTCTGTTCAAAATGTGGAACATCTGTCTGAAGAGAAGTGTTGTGCTTGCCGTCACAAAAGATGCCTCAGATCTGTTTGCAAGGGCACTTTGGTATGAATAAAATCACTCAAGTACAAAAGTATTAACCAAAGTCTTGCATACCATTTAAATGACTGATAGATGGTGATGACTCATGATTACAGTGCATTAACGCCTGAAGCTCTGTCAGGCATAAACGCAGTATTCTTTCTGGTAGATAAGAAACAGCTTTTGCAGCAGCTATGCTGGATCCAGTGTGAGCATAAGGTCTTTTCACTTTTTTGTATTAGTTTATATTTTGTCCTGGGACTGAAAAGGAGTCTGTTTGCTCTATACTACTCCCAATCTTGAGGGGGTTTTGATTCCCAGTGGGCAGAGCAGTGTATCCTTTAACCATTTTCCCACCTGAGGAACTGCCTTTGTTCTCTTGTACACATTGTCCTGAGGGCCATTTGGAGGAGGCAACAAATATGTGATTGTAGTAATGTGCTTCTATGAAAGCAATTGAATAATAACAACCTCAGAAAACAGCTCCTCTAAAATAACCCATCAAGCCAACCTCATCTTCTCAGACATTAAAGTACATTGGCATTAGTAAGACCATTTAACTATGTTTTTAAAACTTGCCTATACTATTAATCTGCAAACTGAAGAGAGTCTTGGGTGATTTCTGCCTTCTAAACTTATGGTGGATGTTACAGCAATGTAGAGCTAATACTTTTTATTTTATTCTTAGTGCACTCTTAGCACTACGAAGAAATTCTGGAAAGGTTTGTGGTGGGTAGACCAGTTGCCCACCAAAGCCACTTTATGAGTGTCCTCCTCAAATAGACATGGTACAGAAAATACAACAGAAGACTCGTAGGTTGAGATAAGAACAGACAGAGATGACTCACCAATTACCATCATAGGTAAACCAGGCCTAGGGGAAGTTAGTTAAATTTATACCAATCAAATCAGAGTAGGATAATGAGAAATAAAACCATACCTTAAAACACTCTCCCCTCACTCTTCTCTTCTCCCCAGGCTCACATTCACTCTTGATTTTCTCTACCTCTTCCTCCCCAGCAATACATGGGGACAGGGAATGGAGGATGTGGTCTGCTCATCACATGTTGCCTCTGCCACTCCCTCCTCTTGAGGAGGACTTCTCAGATTTTCCCTGCTTCAGCATGGGGTTCCTCCCATGGGAGACAGTCCTCCACAAGCTTCTCCAGAGCATGTCCTTCTCATGGACAGCAGTTCTTCACAAACTGCCCCAGTGTGGCTCCCTTCCATGGGGTAAAGTCCTTCAGGCAAAGAATGCTCCAGTTTGGGACCCTTCCATAGGGTCCCCAGCCCTGCCAGAAAGCCTGCTACAGCATGGCCTCCTCTCTCCAGAGGGCCACAGATTCTACCAGAAATCTGCTTCAGTGCAGGTTTCCCATGGAGTTACAACCTGCTTCAGGTATTCACCTGCTCTAGTTTGGGATTCTCCTTGGGCTGCAGGTGAATCTCTGCTCCATCATGGACCTCCATGGGCTGCAGGGGGACAGCTTGTCTCACCAGGATCTGCACCATGGCCTGCAGGGCAATCTCTGCTCCAATACCTGGACCTCCTTCCCCTCCTTCTGCTCTGTCCTTGTATCTGCAGAATTGTTTCTCTCTGTTTTCTATCCTATTCCTCCCAAATTTTCTACCACACACATATCTGCTGGTTTTAAGTTAGAATCTTAGATCCATTCTGCACAAGAATGTGTTCTGCACAATTTTGTGGCTAAAAGTGTAATCCAAAGGAACTATCACATGTTTTTTTCATCTTGATGGAGGTAAATAGTAAACCAGCAATCTTTAATCAATATAGATACTTCACGTAGAAATTTGATTTTCTCCAGTGCAGTGGACTGCATTTTCTACAATGTAAAACATGAAGAGTCTTCTTCCTTAAAATTAATCTGTAGGCTACAGAGCTGTTTTCCTCATGCATTTGAATTTAAGTTGTCCCTCTAGTCACTCTAAATTTCTGAATATTCCCTTGACTTGGTCTTTTATTTCCCTTATACAAGCTAAAAATATCATGTTCTTTAATTCAGTGGGTTTTCTGGTAAAATATGGTTTGAATTGATGAGATGTTGCAAAGCTGCTTAGTTCAAAATACACACTAGACAGAAACATCTTATGGTACATGTAGTAACAAATGCTTTGAGTGAAATAAATGTTTCCCTTTGGAAAACTCAGTTAACTTCTAAGGACTACTGCCTACTGCTTTGCCACAATGGTAGTGTATTCAAATGGAAGGAGACAGTCTAGATATTTGATGATAAATTACTGAGTGAGCCCTTTATAAGTGCATTATTTAATTCTCTTTATCAGTGATTAGGTATTTGATCTGTATTTTATGTATATTTTACAATATTAGTGAAACATTACCTTATTTAACTGAGGGTGCTGTTAAGAGCTAATTCACCTGGCTCAGGAAACATTAGAAAATGAAAAAAAATATGATACACACTTGACTTTGCTGAATGTTCACCTCCTGTTTCAAGCTTCTGTTGCTCATTGTGGTTGGTTGAACAAAACAGTTTCCTTAAAAGAAAAACAGTGGTGAGGTTTACATTCTTTTTTTGGTACAAAATCCATGGAAGAATAAATGAATGAATCAATCCCACATGGCTATTCACTCTGTTGGGATGCATAAACCTGGGATCAGGGACTTGTCTTCTCTCATTCAGCTTCCCCTGTTGCAACTGCCCCATTTTCACTGGGGTTGCTGTGTGTCGTGATCAGACAGATCATGTGCAGCGTGTGGGAGTCACTCTGACCTAGGCATGGCTAGCTGGGCTCCAGTAGCTGTCTGTGGAGTGCCTCTGACACAGGGAGCCTGGCACACCAACCTGCTTCAGGCTGTGGCTTTTTTTCTCTCTCTAAACCTCACTCTGGACATACACTTTAGTGTGTCGCTTTTTTGAATAGAAATGATGAATGTTGATCACCTTTTGCTCTGCTTTATCATTTGGTTATTTTCTCTGGTCCCAGCATTTTCTTGTACTTTTCTGGCTCTGCATTTTTCTCAGATCTTGTCCTTCCCAACCTGATGTTTAGCATAATTCTGCCCTGATCTTCTCTAGTTGTTTCTGGGCAAGGTCTTTATCTGGTGTCCATTGATACTGTGACTGTTTAAATAAGGGAGGTATTACCCAATGTGATGAGAGCAAACTATTTAAATTTCTTGAGATTCTTTTGATGTTTGTAAACTTTCTGTAAGAGTGCAAGCTAGGCAATCAGGTATCCTTTACCTTGACAGAAATTCTTGAACTTGTGTCACAAAATTAAGCTCTAAAATCTCATGTATATTTGAGGAGAACTTCTCATCTTCTTGTGAATCACTTGGGAATCGTATCAAACATAGAAGTTGGCACATTGGTCTGTCTAAATCCTGCATGTAACCTTGTTTTCTGCAAAAAAATGTAATGAAATAAACATTTGGTGTGTTAATGAACAAAGAAGGATAGGAAATTGAGAACTGGGTAAACACTGTTAAAGAAATGGAGTGATCTGAAGTTTATTTGGATCCAGGGTTTTAATGTAGGTTTATATAATCATAATAATAACAAAATAATAATAACTGCACTCTATCATGTCATTAAAATTGATCATTTTAATGATGCATTGAGTTGTATCAGGTAATTAATGGCTTGCTAGTACTTTGTTATTTAGAAGATAATAATGTTATAATTCACACTTTAAAATAATTTGAAGATTAAATCAATAAAAAAACCCAAGTATGCATTTTTATCACTTTGGATTATCACATAATTTAGAAGAAAGTGGTGCATGAAGACAGTAATCAGCCGAGCCAACATATTGTTTTAAAGCAGTCAGGCACTTATAGATAAATAAACAGAGAAAATCATTCTGAAGGCCCTTGTGATGAAATAAACCCAGATGTTTGAGGTTTCTTTAGTGGAAGATGTTTATATTCAGTGGGCATTGATACTGTTAACTTCAATAGTGGGAAAACTCTTGAAAGACAAGTGGCTGTCAAACCCTGCTGTGATTCCCACAGTGACTTTTCTCAGAAAATTGTTTACTGTTAGTGGGATCCAAAGCATAGAGATTTTCATGAAGACTGACAGATGCTATCATTTCTTGGTCACTGCTAAAACAGCAAGAGCAATCCATTACAGTAAAGAGAGTCAGGGGAGACATTTCCTTAGAAAATTATAATCTCCCCACAGAGAGGGAAGTTCACAGAGATATGGCTGGAGGCAGCTGTAAAACCCCTGGCTGTTGTATTGGTATTTAAATTATTTATGAGAATGGAAATGTTAACTTTTTACATAAATAAAAAGGATGAGAAGTTATTACAAAGTAAATGATGTTAATACTCCTGCTCTTCACCCACTACTTTCAATCTCAAAATGAGTTTGTCAGATTCTTTTGAATCAATGGGAGTTTTGCCAATGACATTAGCACAGTTTGGATCAGATCTATAGAGCTTTATAGTATATTACACAGCATATGAATTACGAAAAACCTATTGAAACAGTATTACCCAGCTTTCTTTAGGAACAAATGAAACTTATAGGTTCTGAAATTGCACATATCTTTGTCTGAGGTTCATTGGTGGGTAGAGGCCCTAAAATACGTGATTTATGTTCACAGGCAGGTAGTTAGTCATTTAAATAATTGAATCTGTGCATACAACTTACCAGAACTGTAAAATACTCATTTATGATTTTTGGCAGCTCTAAAATGAACTGGCAAAACAGGATGTTATCCTTCCATATTATGGCCTTTGCAGCATGTGATTTACTTATTTACAGGAGAGTTTTTGTAGGCAATTAATATTCTTATGCCTAGGGCTACAACAAAACTCTTTAAAAATGGTGGATATAACATTTTAGTCCATTCAGGCTAAATAAAAGAGTGATTAACATCCTCTGAAACTGAAACAATATAATAGTGTCTTAGACCATGAATCTGCTCAGGAACCCTGACTTCCGTGGTGTGACTGTAAGTAGGGTGGCAAAGTGCTGGTTATAAATTGCATCTCTATGTGAGCATGGTGTAAGGGAAGACATATGTATGAAAACCAAGGAGATTCCAATCACATCCAGATGATAATTATTATTATGAACCTGAGAAGAAAAGGCAAATAAGAGATATATTTGTTTGGATGCTGGTGGAAATTGAGTTTAGTCATTAGTAAAGAAATATTTCTCTATTGTTTTCTTTTGCTTTTTTTCCATAATAAAAGCCTGAGATGAAGAAAATTCTGATCTTAACAGCAATCCTTTGTCATTGCAAATGCATTCCATAAAAACTACACTTCAACTTTGCTGTTATCTGCTGTTAATTATGTCCTCAGAATTTGTCTTCCAAGTCACCACAAAAATGAGAAGGGTCTGATTTTGGTCTTATGTTTGTGTTGTGCATTATCCTTCACACTGTAAATACTCAATTTAGCTTTCTACTGACAGAGGGAAGTATTTTGCTACTATCAGGATTTACTTGCCAGGGAACATCAGTTCACTCACAAATACAGTGAAGATTAATTATTTAATAAAGAACAACCTCTTCCAAGGCTAAGTAAGAATTTCTCTGTCAATGCTAGCTTGAGAAAGCCGCGGGTTTCCTCCTGGTTACCTCAGGCAGTTGTTAAAAACCTAAAGTGCATCCTCTCTTGGGGTGATGCAAGTGTTTGTATGGCCATGTGACTAGAGTTACAGTAGGAATCTAAGACACCAAAATTCCCCCCCCTTTTTTTTTTTTTGCTTAGCAATTTTGCTACTTATTAGCTTCTGCTAGCTCAGGGCAGAAGTTGGGGTGGGAGGACGATTGGCATCTGTGAAAGGGGATGACATTTAGGCTGACTTAAGCAGCTCTTTGGCAGCAAGTTGCAATTAGAGCCCGAGGAGAAGCACTGGGACCACTGGCACACTTCCCGGTCTGTGTGAGAGTTGCACCAGGAGTAGAAAGAATCCCCTAAACAAAAGTTTCTGCATTGAACATTGCATTTTAGAGTGCAGGTAACTTAGGAAGAGTAACTGCTTTGAAAATCACTTTGGTAAGGATCTTATTCTTTTTCAATGGGAATGTCTCTTTTGCAAAGATTCAGCACTGCAGCGTGGGTCATCATAGCTCACTGTTTGCAAGGCTCCTCTGACTGTTTTGAAAAGTGAAGGCAAGTAATTTTTTTCTGTGCTTGTCCATTAACCTACACATGTACCATAATAGAGAGACCTTGTACAGTAGGCTGTGTAAAATTTAGTGTTTGATTTGTGTCTTTTAATATGAAACATGTTACTGTTTCATATTGCAACCTCAAATTCAGATAGAGTGGACTGTCAATAATTCAAGGAAAGGTTACCTCAGTTGCGGATGAACTAGGACTGTTGATGCAGAGAACCTCCATCTGCTTTCCTGTATACCATTTCTAAATTCAAAGTGCCACCAAACCTGATTCAGAGACATACCGTCTGCTTTAGTGTGAAGCTGCACTTCAGTTAAGAGTTTATAAATTCTGGTGTAATTTTGCTTGGATGCAGGTATGTTACTTCTGTGCCTGAGTAGATATAATGACACTTTGTTCTGAATCAGGCTGACAGAGTACCCTCTTTTAGTATTGCATCTCCTGGAGGTGCAAAAGTTCCTCCAAACCTCTTACCTTTCTTTCCTTCAGTATAATAATCTTTTAGGACTGAATTTTCATTTTCTCAATGTTTTTGCATTTCCCACAATCTTGCATGTCCTCGCACCCTCATGTAAGACCCCAGCACCCAAGCTATGAGCTCATCAAAAGACTTTTATTTTAACAAGACACAAGGCTCCAGCAATATCTGCCCTCTGGATATATTATAAGAACCTTTATTTCTTTTAATACCTTAAGCAAGAGCACAGAGGAGAAAAGCTGCACTTGACTTTCATAAAACACAGCCTATAAAGCCCAGAGTCTTTTGGGAGCACATGTTTAGGTAGCTCTATTGCTATCGCCAATACTGTAGTCCTCTGCTTTATTCAATTTCCAAATATTTGCCTTGGGTTGAGCTGGCAAAAGACCGACTGCCCAACAAAGAGCGTCAGAGCTTCCCTCCCCCTGCCGAGAAAAGGGAGAAAAGGAAAAGAAACCTCAAACTAGGTTTAAAACTTAAACTAACTATATATATATTTATACAGAAAAGAGAAAATTAAAATGAAACTACAATATAATACACACTTACACAAGTTAGAAACAACAAGAAATAACTCCCCACCCCCCGTGAACAGAAATCCCACTATTCTAACTACAAATCACTCCAGAGAACTCATTTCCCCAGAGACAGACTTAAGCAGAGAGA
Organism: Pithys albifrons albifrons; assembly: GCF_047495875.1. Classification (NCBI taxonomy): domain Eukaryota; kingdom Metazoa; phylum Chordata; class Aves; order Passeriformes; family Thamnophilidae; genus Pithys; species Pithys albifrons. The sequence goes on from NC_092464.1 coordinate 12,041,395, forward strand.
AAGACTAAGAACAAACATTTTCCTTCCCTAAGATAACATAGTGGTGAGCCGGCGGTCTGGGCCTGGGCCCTCCCGTCACTCCTGGGACAGCACAGTGTGTCTTACGGGGACCACAGCTGGAAGAAACTGAACCAGCCACTCCCACACTGGCTCCTACACTTTGAGATGATGTCAGAATATGGTATGGAATACTCTTGGCCAGTAGTCAGCTGTCAGCTGGCCCAGCCCAGCTAAGTCAGCTGATAGTCTCAGGCCTAGTGTGAAATCTAAAGCCGCAATTTAGGCCTACTTAGCTAAACACATAACACTACTGCATTTTAAAAAGAAGAGAGAAACCCCCCCACCTTTTATTATGTATTTATACTCATAATTAAGTAAAGCAATAATATTTCTACATATGACAATAAAATAAAAAGAAAAAATTAGAATTTTAAATTTTATGGAAAACCTTGGTAGAATAAAGTTGCTTGGCAGTTAAATCTGAAGTCTGTCCCTATAAAATGTTTGATCATTTTACTTGTATAGGAAGAAAAACCAGAATCCAAGTACAATTTGAACAAAGTGACCAAGGAAGATGGTGATATGCTGCTGAATTTTAGTTAATGGTGAGAAAACAATCAATGAAAGTAGGGAGTTGTCACTTTAGGCTTAACCACTTTAATCCTCCTGGATAAATGATGTTGCATATTTTATCAACACATCAGTCCAATATCTCTTCCTAAAAAATTAAAATTTAATTAACAGTTTGCTAAAAAGTATCAATTAAGATTGCAGACCCACAAAAATACTTCTTAGAAAGAAAGATTAGTTAACAATTGTTTTATGGTGTCTCAAAAGCTCAGGGTTATGGCCTGTGTCATCACCCTTTCCTAGGTATGATAAAATACAGCAGTGTCAAGGCATATTTTAGAACATTAAATACCAAAACAACATATAAAAGCAATTTTGTTTATTAAATAAGTGGTCTAAACACTTTATTCTTCAGGGGAAAAAATTAATTTGAAGCCTAATTGCCTATCTGAGATGAGTCTGAAAGAAATTGAGACTTTCTTTCTATACTTTAAAAACCATTCTGCTTCCAGGAGATGAGATCTGCCCCTCTGTATTTAGATCTGTCCACTCAGCTGCGGGGTTAGGAGGGAAATGCCACCACAGCTCAAAGCATTTTTACCCAAGCAGGGAAAATGACTTCTCTACAAGAGTTGTCCCTTACACTACAAGGAAGAACCATGAACTGCTCATTGGTTCAAGTTTCCCCTATATGTACGAAACCCACAATCATAATCAAACCTTTCTGTCTTTGAAAGCCTGGAAAATCACTCTGTAAAATGAAAACCAGAAAGGGGAGGAGTGGGTTAATATAAACCCAGTCTGCTAGAGCTGGATGAATAATTTATTCTTTGAAAATTTTCTCACTTATCTTTCTGGAAATTGCCTGGAAAAAGTTTACTTTTTTTCTTTTATTTATTATTATTGAAAATTATTTGCAGAATAATCTCTGCAGTTAATTCTTAATCTGCATATTCTTCATGAGCAGTTCCATACCATTTCCTGTTTAAACATTCAGGCTGTTTAGGCTAATGATTGTGGGATATGCAGGTCACACTGTACATAAGCCAGGCTGAACAAGTGTTTCTCAGCATACTTGCAGATTGTTCCTCCTGTATGACAAAGGCCTCCTCACAGATCAAGAAGATTAATTTATTTAGATATGGAAATAAAATCCAGACTGAAAGCTTTAAAGAGAAAAATTATTAAAGGGATGAAAGCTAAAATTTTCTTTGAGCTATGCATAAATTGAATGATAGAAAGACATAAAATAATAACATTCAACGGCCATCTCTAGGATAAAATATATGAACCTAGACTTCTCTTCAGTTCTGTTTTCTTGGGTTTAAACTGTCCCCTGCCTCTGACCAATCCTGGGAATATTTTACCTTGACTTTCATTTGGTATTGTTAAGTATAGGCCTTGCTGTGCCTACCTGAAAGCTCCCTTCAGGATTCTCTCTCTTTTATACTTTGTTGTATGAGTAGACAGCATGGCCATCCCATGGGTCACTCCAACATATATCACTTGCAACACTTCCTGGATTGTTTAATTTCTCAGGTTCTGTCTCCAATTTGCCAAATCCTACTTCATAGCTTGTCAGGTAAGGATCACAGTAAAAGAATCCCAGCAGATTTTTATCCTCTCCTACTTTGCTGCAAATCTGTTTTGTTTAGGGATTAACAAATTTGGACCTACCCAGTAAAACCAAGTCTGAGTTTTGCTGTGAGCATTGCTCCTGTAGCCTATCCCGTTTCCTCCTTCCACTGTTTGATCTTTCTGTCTCATTAATCACAAGTATTGGTCCTTCATGGTCTGTTTCTACTTTGCCTATCATTTCTCAGTCATTTGGATGCACTGGGGTGCCCACCTCCTTCAACAATTCTGATAAATCTTTGAAACTATGTTCTGCACCTTCTTGGGTTGTTCAAGGCTGCTCTATCCTAACACTAGGGAGGACTTTCCCTTTATCAGCTACAAAACTGAGTTTTCATAATTGTGTAAAACCATTCTTTATACATATGTTATGATCATTGTCAATAATTTGATTAGTTTACCATCCTCATTCTTTTCTCTTACCAGTATTCACTCGCTCTGTCTTATATTTAGATAGCAAATTGTGAGAGCCAGAGTCAACTGTTTGTTCTCTATTCAAACATCATTTGCAGACCTCAAGCCAGGAACTGCTTGCTTTAAGTCATACACATGAAAAAAAATGCATTTTACTTACACAGAAGGCAAGCTGTTATTTAATTTAATTATCAATGATTTTCAAGAAGATATTGCAAAAATTTAATTAGTGCTACTTTTTCAATTAAAGTAAGTTCAAGAGGATTGTAGACCCCACAAAAGTAAAGTGGAAAACTGAGTGACTCAATCAGCAGGTGACAATATCAAAAAATCATTTTAAAAGTAAAGATACACCTGTCTGGACTACTCACAGTTGATTTCTGAATGAAATAAAACTACCTTGGAAAGGATTCAAGTTTCAAAGTAAGAGCTGATTAGCAGTCTGATCTAGTATTGAAATCCCGATTTTCCTGTGTGTAATTGCCTTTCAAATGTTCAAATGCTGAAGGTTGAAAAGTAGCATGCTGTGCTCATAGAGATCAGTGTTTGCAATGAATATACAGATTCTCAAATTTTAACTTGGTTTATTGCCATTTCACCCACATACAAAATTCATAATGAGAGCAAGACATAGGTTATTAAATGTGACAGAACAATGTATATATTAATGTTAATGAGCCTATGTTTGTCCTGACCTTGCAGCCTTAAGTATTAATTGTATTTTTGATTCTTTAGTTTTCATATATATATATATACACACACACACACATATATATATATATGCATATAAGAAACCTATGAGTGGTCATAATTTCACCATTCTAGATATTTACAGTAAAAATATCCATATCCAGTTGAGAGACATAGGAATTTTGTGGGGTGCAATTATCATAACATACTGATTTTAAACTTCTGAATAAAGTGACTCACATTTAATTTTCAATGAGTGTAGAGGGAACCAAGACATTTACCTCTAAAACAAATTCTCCCTTCCTCCTGCCTCTGATTACAATTTTGCCAAATCTTGCGAAGTTCAATCTCTTCCCTTTTAAGAGCTTCCATGTTTTTAAGCATTCTCTTTTTGTTACAGTGCCCTAAGCAAATAGCTATCTGTCCTAGTTAGAGCAGCTGGGTCCAGTTTATCACTGTGTGGGTGTAACCAAAACTGCATATTCTACACCCTGTATCTCATTTCTAACAAACTGTTAATGGATAATTTGTTGCAGCTGCCCAGGGAACACGTGACCCCTCAGGCTACAAGCTGGGTGTTAGAGAACCCTGTGAGATAAAGTCTTCACATCAATGACTCAGCTGGGATAACTCCCCTCTGGGAAAGTATTAGCATCTTCACACCCAGGGGTCATCTCTGCTCATGGGCCAGCAAGGAGTCCAAAAATATCCCATGACTCCCAGAGTAAATCACCCACTGTGAAACTCCTCGCCCTGGGGGAGATACTGGGCATTCCCACCTGAACCTGAGCATGTATAATCTTGAGATTTGGGGATTTCTGATACCGCTTTTCAGATCCAGAGGAGGACCAGAACCTCGACAGGACTGTGACTACCACTCTCAATGAGACTGCAACTGTCATCTGCACCAAGTTTTCTTTTACTTTGGACTCAGGGAGACCATGTGAGGCTCAGCACAGGGGCTAACAAACACCACTGTTTGTGCCCCAGGGTGGTGGGCTGTAACTCTGCTTTTTTTGTGGGTTAAAGCAATTTCTCTTTGTTTAATTGCATTTATTGTATATTTTTATTAAATTGTAACTCTGATTGATAATCTCTTTTAAGTTGGGTTCATTTCTCCTGCTGGTTTACCTTTAAACCAGAATACTATCAAATATACTCAAAAAAAGTGTTCATTTTTCAGAACAAAATGATTGTCTTCTCTTGAAAGGACACAAGGTGAACACTTTTTAGCCTATAAAACTCTTCCCCTCCCCCCCACCGCCCCCCTCTAAAATCTCTAGTTGCACCTTGATTTTGTGCCTTTTTGCTTCTGAGGAAAGCCCTGAGAGACTTCCAACGACTCCTGTGGAGAGGATTCTATTGCTGTGATTATTTGTTTTGCCTTCAGTGGCAAAGCATGTGCACAGCACTCCAAAGACTGAATGTGACAAGCCATAGAGGCTCTCATTAATTTATGTAGTCACCTTAGTCTGGGTATCTTCAAGATCACCTACTATACCAAATAAATTCAACTAAATCTTGATTATCACTTCTAGCTTTCTAGACCATCAGATTAACTGTTAGTGACTTCATAAATTAATGAAGGGGAAATATTAATGATTATAAATTTAAGTCATGTTTGGGATTAATTACTATATTTCACAGGAAATAATAACTTCAGACTAATTTTATCATTAAATTTGCACCATATGCTCATTCTGCTTTGAGATCTTCTGTTTTGATCTCTGTTTTGAGATGTGAGGAAATTAAGTACCTAGGGGTCAGACATAAAATTTCAGTCTCAGTTTTCATACAGTCTCATTCCATATTGCTTACCATATCTCACCTTAGAGGTCCACAAAATCAGGTTCTCAAGCAAATTTTATCATAAGTCAGAGTGCTTTACTTGATTTACACAGTGGATATTTCAAACTGCTAATTTCAAGTGTCAGCTAGATATTTAATAATATCCAATATTATTATAAATCTTATGCTATTCAAAGAGCTCATTTACTTTGACAATCTCATACTGAACCTAGTTTTATTTCAAACCAAGAATTCAATTTAAAATTTTGTAGTTTAGACTTTGTTATGGAGTGCAGGAAAGCTGCTTCCAAGAGGATAAGACCATCTCCATGGAGTTGAGGAAACTCAAACAGCACAGCAGCTGACTTGCAAAGAGCAGAGGAGGAGTTAGAAGTGGACTAAAGGAAAGAACAAAGGAACTGGGACAGGACTGCAGCTAGAAGTTGAAGAACAACTAAAATAAAGTTTAAAACTCTGCTGAAGCAAAGCACTTAGAAGTGCAAAGCAAAATCCATAACCTGGAAAAAAAAAAAAGCAACAAAAAACTCAACACTTTCTCCCACAGCTAGTCCTTGGCCCCAATTCCTGAACAGGCCTGCAGACTCTCTGTGCATGAATGCTTTGAAGATATAAAATAGCTCCATATAGGGGTTTGGTTAAACTTCAACAATAGCCAATCTGAGATTCTCCAGGTAGGCAGGAGTTCATGTATCTGATATGTGATGTTGGATATTAGACATGCCTTTCTCTTGAATCACCTTTTCATCTGAGAATGAAATATAATTTACCATTTGATACCATTTGACAAAAATATACCATACATTGCGTCACTGGGGTTTTTTTCGAGTTTGGTGGGACCTACTTTTGAATCATCCCATAGTCATAGATACTAGATTGCTATTTTCTTTAAGAGAGGTGATAAGGGATAAATGTACAAGAATGGTTCTTTTATGCATGGCTGATGCAGTGAGCAGTAGTTCAACTCACCTACTCACAATTTTTTCTTCCATTCCTACAGCAATATGTATTACTCAGGCACAACTATAGTGTGTATTTTCATTTCACTTCCCGGCATGCTAAGCATGGAAATTGCTTGCAGTTTCTTTATAATGTAAGAAACTGTGCAATGAAAGGAAAGAAATTCCCACCAGAAATTTTGACTCCTCTGCCCTTTACTACAGCCTTGCATGAAGATTCTTGATTCAGTTGCTGTCCTCTTTTTTATAGTTTGTTGGGTTTACTTTTCCTTTTCTTGGAAATAACATTTCTCCTTACACCAGTACCTCTTCATATTCTAGAGACAGATTATTTATTTTTACTTAGTCTGTTTGACATGTTACTTTATTTCACCACAAATTTAATGTCTTTTTACCTAGGATTTTTTATTTATTCAAAAATAAAATATTGGGTTTCTTAACCTCAAAATTACTTGTGACTGTAAATTCCTAGGAGTCTTGGGGGAGTCTGAAAACTATGAATGAGGTAAGGAAAGAAAACATTTGAAAAAACCTGGTTACTATCTCTTTAGGGTAAAAGAGACCTTACAGAGAATGTAAAAGAAGCATCATAACTTTGCCATTGTGAGAGGAAAATCAGTTCACTTCCATTTCAGTTTGACTACCATTCTAGTGAGGTGGCTTTTCACAGTCTGAACAGGTATGGGAGTGTGGAGGTGTTCTTGTGTCACCTGAGGTGACTGGTACCTTTTTGCTCTTCAAATGATGCTCTTTTTGTGTTTCAGAAAAAATAATAGAAAATGTTTCATGACTTTGGTTTTCACTTCTATCAAACTGAGACAAAATCAAGCCTGAACATAATGAAGCTTCTAGAAAGGTTTCATTCAATCTACTTTGTTTGAGGATCTGTATTTTATGTCTTAAAGTATCACACTTCCTCACCATTCTCTCCTCAAATACGTCCTATTAATTTATGTAGAAAGTCACTGGATAAATGAAGACATGCCTATTCTGGGACTTGTGTGCAATTTTTAGGTTATAGACATCCTGTCTGACCCTGAAAAATAATAGGATTATGTGTCTTTCTCCTTTTCCCATTTGTAAGACAGCAATAGTTCTTCTCCAGGGGTATAGAATTTTTTACAAATGATTGTTAGCTCTTCAAAACCTTACAGCTTTGAAAGCCATGGTACTACCTAGGCAGAATGAGTTGAAATATCAGTGTGATTGTACTCTTTCCATGGAGGTAATTTGTTATATTTATTTTGGAGGTTTTAGATAAATGATCATGTGAATATTGTTTATTAGCTGTTTTATCATATAAATCTGTAGGTCAAATGATATAAAAATTTAGGAGCTGGGAACTGATGGAAAATGTCTATTTTGTTGCTTAGATAACCACAATTAGCATGGTTTGATTAGCCCCATCATATTATTGCAACATTTCATAGTACTTTCAGTTTAATGTTTTTATTTTATGCATCTAATTTATTTCTTTCATAATTGATACGAGACCCACACATCTTGTGAAGTGCTGTGGGATGTGTAACATGAAAAGCTCTGTACAGGAACAACTGTTTTTCATATTAGAGTGAACAGCAACAAGATAGATTAAACATTCAATTAAACAGGAAATTTGCCCATGTAAAAAACTCACAGAAAGGAGCTTAACAACGTTCATTTTTATGAGGTACTACAGTTTTTGGAATCAATTATTTTGAAAGTTCATCTACTTTGTTTACAAGTAAAATAATAACTCAGTTATATCAGTAAAGGGGCCAAGTAGTATTTACATAAAATTCTACTGTAAAAATATGGGTACTATTTCTTTCCTAGGTTTAAAATACTTTGGTGAAAAAATGAAAATACTCATAAAAGGCAACCACAGTATGTTACAAACTGCCTTTATGGTTCATTATAGGTTTGGTTTAATGCTGTTGGATTAACACTAAAGGTTAATGTTTGCATAAAATATGCATGATTAGTTTAATACTCTGGAACTGTGATCAGGTTCTCTAATGTTCTGAAAGGGAGTGACATGATACATGGCTAAGGCTGACACAAATAGAAGTGTGATATATTTCCAACAAAACTGGTCAAGGGTATTTGCAAAATCCTCGTTTATGTGATAACACTTCAAAGCCAATCTGTGCCAATGGGAGATTTTATGTTCAGCTCTCATAATTAAACTGTTTTCTGGCTGCAGGAAGTGCCTGCATTTCTAATTTGCAGTGTAGGCAAAGTATTTGGAAAATGATACATTCAGATTTTCTTCTTGCATTTTTTGAGCCCTAGGTATTATGTGGAGTGTTTTTGTTTTAAGCATCGATTATCTTTGTTATGGTTTATTGCCAGGAGAATTTCTTATGCATAGACTTAGAAATCTGTATCTAACTGGCAGATTTCACATATTGCTTTTGTAGAAGTGTCGATCTAAGCTCTTCACTTACTGACAAATTATTTATAAATTTATGATTTATTCTTCCTAAACCCAATCATGATGATGCCGCAGAGATAATTACAGTTAGACATTTTTCATGCTGCCAGGAAAGAGCAGTATATTTAGCATGTATTTGGATAAACATCAGCCATAAAACTTGGATAGGCCATGAACTTCAGCTATTGTAAATGGTCTGGATGGCACATAATGATAAAAGCCTATGAGCTCTCATAGCACAAACAAATAATGCACTGTAATCACCATGACATGGACAATAACTACAAGTATATATAATTCATTGTTTTGTATCATTATGCATTGTATAGCTATCAGTGCAGGTTTTGTCTGTTACACCTATGGGTATGAATATTCATCAGAGAAGAAGTGTTAGTAGGGTCTGGCTTTTGTACAACCTCTGAATGAATCATGGTGGACATTATAACCTGCACTCACAATGATGATCCAGTAGTGATTAAAAAAAAATCACACAAGAATGAAATTGTGCTGGGTTACATTACCTGATACTCTTTCATTTTGAGCATGTCATCACAGTTACTAGTAGGCTTATCAGATGTTGTTTTCCAATACACAGAATAGATTATCTTTTATTTTCATATTCAATTTCCCATAGGAATCCTATATTTGCTACATTACCCCTCATTTTTTCTTTTCAAGTTGGATTATTTTAGACATCCAGTTTGTACAACTGATAGCATGGCCACAAGAAGACATGGATGGAAAAAAGTGGCCATTCGTGAGTTTAGTAGGACAGGCAAGATCTCCTAAAGCCAGTGTCACTGCTATGATTTGTGTAGTATGTAACTATGGCCTTATGTAAAGTGGGTAACTGTCTTCATGCTTTAAAGTGAAGAGTTTGCTGTAAAGCAGACAGTAGACTCAGGAGTACTTGTTCTTCAGAGCAATGTTTTTTCAAATATTTATGTATAGGCCTAATTTGGCTTGCTTTTTTGAGTATGGCAAAAGGCTGTATATTGCTGACACAAATGCCTGTCAATGGTCAAGATCCTGTTTCAGAGAACTGGACTACTCTGTGAACTTATTTTGGAAGAAGTTGTAGGTCTGCCTGTCAAGGACAAATCAGTGCCCTTCCCCCAGTTTTGATCTGGGAAATAATTGTAACATAATGCCTCTTTCCAAGAACAGAAAACCCATCCTTGCAAACATAGCCATATTTCACTTCACATGTGGAATTACAGCCTAGTAAATTGACATTTGGATAAGCAATAAGCCAAAATAAACAGTCTATAACTATGGACAGGTTTTTAATGGGCACAGCTATCAGTCTTCTTTATTCATTATGTATTGGTTATGTAGCCACAGTCCCTTGAGATAAACAAATTTATTGACTGAATACTCATTTGTCCTTTTTAGCTAGGCTTGGTTCTGTAAAAGTTCAAAAGCACAAGAGCAAATTCACTGAAAATGGATCTTCTTTCAGAGGTTTACTCATGTAGAGAATGAGTTCTTCAGCCCCCAAATTGCTAATCTGTTTTGATTATCAAAATACAGAATACTGCAATCAAACATTTGTGTAAAATTTATTAATGCCTGTAAAATGCTGGGAGCTAATGGCATATGAGAAGTCATGCATTTTTGGGAGATGAGGTAATATTCTGCTGCTAAGTGATATCAATCTTAATGTAATTAGTTTTAACAGCATGCCCTTCATTATTTTTTTCTATTTTTACCACGGTTATCTTCATTTTGTTTTCATTCAGTAATATCTCTTCATCTGTCAGACCTACAAGAACTTTTTCAAAGACAAACAATGCTAATGAACTGGAGACATGTCTCAGTCAATGTCTTTCTTTTCCCATCTTGATGGGAATTGCATATAGCTGCTAATTTTGTATTAGTGTCTTTTTTCCCCCTCTTCCATTCTTGGCCTTGGAGGCATGGAAAGAAAGCAGTTTCAGAACTCATCAAATAGCTTTTTATCAGACTGACTGGGGGGCATTTGGTGACATGGTTGATCACTCCCATGAGGCACAGTTTCAGCCAGAACAAGCTGACAAAGGTCACTGAAAAACAGTTCGCTCAGATTATGTTGGAACACAGAACAGTCATATGGAGCTAAACGAGATGTGCATAAAAGCTCAGCTACCAAGTCTAACTCTCAGTGATCTTATGTTCAAATATTGATACATTCTGAGAATAGCAGCTGGTATGAGTCACAGGTAGACTTGAAAATTATTCTGCAGAGTCACTGAATTCACATTAATTGTACTTATATAATTTCCTAAGCTCAGCTGTTGTTGTTGCCTCAGTCTTAATTAAGCAATGGCTCACCTTACCTGATACAGCAATGCAAAGTACCCTGCTATTACATTCAGTACACAGTATTTCAGACTGTTAAAAGGTTAAAACGATACATGTTGGACAAGGTGAGATTTTAGGTGCTGAATCTTCTACTGCAATTTGTTTTACTTGAAAAAAGGCAGACATTTTACAAACTTCTGCATTTCTCTTCAGGTGAGACTCCTGGTGTCTAGAGAATGTCAACCCACTACATTGTATTAGAAATAAATAATTCTTAAAAGATTTGGGTTTTTTTAAAATCAGAATATGCATTGCATTGAGATAATCTTCACAATTTGGTACTGTTAGACCTTAATTTTAATGTTTGAAGATCTATGGTGACACACAGAGGTTTCAAATCAAATGTCATTTCCAAATATGGCCACTCTTGTCCATGCTAAACATATCATGGTGTAGTTTCTTCATTTACTGAACCAATTCATTGCACTCATGAAGTTGAATAACCAGAAGAAGTCACAGACCTGAGGTGAGGCTTCCCCAGAGTCTGAGAGAAGTGACATGATGGAACAAAGTCACTAAAAAGAGTAACACCACCTCATAGGTCAATGATAAAAGCTGAATTAAATGGAAATGAAATTATGTTTACTGAGTGAGCGTCATGGTAGTATTCTAACCATTATTTTAGTAAGGGAAAGCTAAAGAAAGTTGAAAGCCATTAATATAAAAACCTAAACCCAAATCCACAAACAAAAAATATCTTAATTATTAGATGTGTCTTAGACCAACAGAAGGGATTTTAGAAGTACATCAAGAGTTAAAGATGTCATAGAATTCGCAAATGTCCATTTCCAGATGAAAATATGAAACCATTGGTAGCATAAAAAGAACTTTTTGATGTTGCTCCTATTGTCTGTTTGCATGGAAATTGAACACATTATAGGAAGATTATGCACTACTTTCTGCTCTATTAGTAAGCAAAGGATACATAAATCAACATCTGCTAAGGACATGAATATTTTTCAACAACCACAGTGATTTGCAATAAACAAAATCAAAATCACAAAACATTTAAAGAGTTAACTGAGGGGAACCATAGTCTTCCCTAGCAATTGCTAATAATTCTTTACATATTGAGGAAATTTTAAAATTGCAAGAATGTGAATTTTATGCTAATACAAAAAAAAAAAAAGATTAAAAGGTTTGAGCTGAGTGATTTGAGCTGGTTTGTTTAGCCTAAATGCCATGAAAAAAAAAAAAAAGGAAAAATTTGTATAAGATTCAGTAAGACGTAGTAGAATGTTCATTTAATTACTATAATTCAACAGGGTTTTTTGAAAAAGGTCATGTCAGAAAAGCTTGTTGATAAAGTTGTAAGACTTTTAATTAAGTTCTGTCTGATAAGCTGGTACAGCTATGTTAGTTCTATACAATAGCTGACAAAAATATAAGAAATGCAATAAATATTAATGCATAATGGACTGGATATCTGATTGACTTCTCATGTAATTAAGTCATGGAGAATAGTCTTTTCATTTTAATAATAATTATCCTGAGATCTAATGAATATCTTTAGTTTAAGTGTGGAAGAAATAAAACTATTAGTGATAAAATCTGTGGCTGAAAAATATTTCCAAGAACAACACGTGTAATGAAGAATGCAAGGGATTTTACAAATGTTCATTCAACAACTCAGCCTAGAGCATTTTAGTGAAAGAAACACCTAAGGTCTTCTACAGTGGGATTTTAACTATCTTTATTGGTGCTTGCATGTGAATTCTGTGCAAGCGATGCTCCCTCATGAATATGACAAATGTAGTCAGCAAGGTCTAGGAGATGTTTCCTCAGTTTGACAAAAGAGATGAGAATCAGTTTTCTTAACAGAAGCACTTTTTGCTGTGGACTATCACAATTGTTTAGCTTGTGGGTATCTCAGTAGAAAATTTTGGGATAGAGCTGTAGGCATGTGGGTATGTGTGTGTACATGCGTATACAGTTCAACAGAGATTGTAACAAACAGCAACTGAATAGATGATTCATTATCAAACTAAGGCAAAAAAGATACAAATATTTAATTGCTGCATGTTTGAGATGGAAAAATGGCCAAGCCATGCACTACTTTTGACACTAAGCCTTTTACTCCCCATATACTTGTCTTCCTGAGGTTGGGGAGACTCAGAAACACAAACACACACACACCTCAGGGCTACTCTACAGATGCATGGATGCACCACAACTCTGGAAAATATTTGCCAAGCACACTGTGCCTCATAAAATATATTTGGTGAGAAAAGAGGCCAGTTACACCACACAGCATTTTACAGCCAATCCTCCTCACTTATCTCAGAATGAAATGACAGGTCAGCTACAGTGCCTTGGACATCTTGGTCTCTCCTACATGTTGTTTTCCATGTGCAGCCTGTGCTGCCATATGCCTGTCTCTGCAAGGCTGGGGATAGCCATCCACACCAAAGGCTTTATTGCCACTTGTGTCATGGGTACATGTTTCTGTTCTCATGTGTCAAGGTGCTAGGTTTAGCACTAGAATATGTGTTACCCTTGTGCTGTGTAGGAGAAAAACTCAGAAAGTTTTTCCCAAGGATTCTCAAGTTCTGGTGAGGCTGAACCTCACCATTCCCACACTAAGAAATGGCCCCACACATGCATAAAGCAAGTAAATGATTCCAAGACCCTGCAGAAAATGTTGACTTGGTTTCCACCTCCCTAATGGGAGCTTAAACACTGAAGCAGTCAAATGATAAACAATTATTTGTCGCTTATGGAATCTCAGCTGCTCTCAGGCAACTGTTGAGAAACAGGGGAACATATAAGTTACTTTGCTGATATTACTCTCAGTAATAAATTACCAGGGTGTTGGGGTTATTTGTTTGGTTTTTTTGGTTCTTTTTTGTTTGTTTGTTTTGGGGTTTTTTTTGGTTTTTTTTACTATCAGCAAATATATTTTCCATTTTTTAAGGAGTCTGTAAAACAGGTAGGAGTGAGGTTGGCTAGAGCCTGGGCTATGTTTAGAACTAACCTAGATTAAGCCACTAGTGTCTTAATTTCCTAAGTGGGTAGCAGGGGCAAGGAAGTGAAATAATAGACAAAAACAACACTCAAAGTCTCATAACTCAGTCGAAGCTATTTTTTTTTCCAAATGCTTGAGGGTTGCTAAGAGTAAATGTTTGTACAAGCTAGAAATGGAAACTCAGAGATCTACAGGGCTCTGGCAGTTTTAAAAAGAGCACAGTCTCAAGAGTTCGATAATGGTTGTTCAGTAGCAGGAAAGCAGACTGATGTTCAATGATCTCCTGAGGGTGGCCGAACAAAACAGGCCTGCTGAGCAGACTGTAACATCTTCTCGAGGAGTTTATGTAAAACAGACATATGTTTACACTGCTGGTTGTTTTGAAATGTCTTTTTTTCCAGCATATACTTTGTTGTCTGTGCTTAACTAAACAATGCTTTGGTTCAGAGAAGGCTCTTTTGTTGCTGAGTATCTCCACTTACTGACTCTCAAAGGAAAGAAGGCCTGCTGCCGACTCCAGCCATATGTGATAAATAAGCCATTAGGCAAGAGAGTGTGACCCACCAGCAGGAAACCACGCAGCAGAGAAATAAAAACCCCAAAACATAAAAAGGAAAGCACAGAGTGAAGATGCTGATAAATTGCAGATAGCACTATAGCCAGTATAACTCTTTTTTCCAATGTGCTTCTAAGACCCAGTAAAGAAATGGATATGCATATACAGAAGTGTAGATGCAAGCTATGTAATAATTGAGTAGCAAGTCATGTATTTATTTTACAGCTTAAATAATATATGTTTTTAATGTAAAAACCCATTTTGGGAACTGTGAGTGTATATTCAGACATGGTGCATGAGGATGTAGTTTTACTGATATAAGTTAATATGAACTAGTTTACGTTCAATGTGATTTCTAAGCCAAGATCTCTAGAAATGCTATTTAAACAAAGATTAAAATGGAATCCATTCTTAAAGTACATTGGCTGTATTTCATACCTTTAGATCTTGTAACAGAAGTCGTGGACCTAACACCACACATGTTCTTCATCTGCTGAAGAAATTAATTAATACACTACACTTGTGTAATAAGTTTTGATGTTGTGAGGTTGTAATAAATAATTAGTCTTCTTGATGAGCCCTTTTTCCTGCTACATCCTAATTTTTTTCTATACTAATTTTGAATAAAGACACAAGGGTCATGGTGCTCAGAAGGGGAGGTCAATAGCAAGTTGAAATAAAACTGAGCTTTGGGGGGAAAACAGAAAAATTAATTAGTTGAGGATGTCAGGACATCCTTAGCCTGCAAAAAGAGTGAAGTTGGTCAGTGAGAAAAAATATTAATTGGTTTACATCATATGGGCTGACAATATATTTAATTAGAGGAAGAATGTCCTCTCTCATCCCTGGGGCATGCTAGGTCATAATTGTAGTTTTTCTTATACATTTCACACCTTCATCAGTTTCTTGTAGAAACAACTGTGATTTAATATATGATGAGAAGGAACCATCACAAAGTGTGTTGAGGGAATAAGATGTTGTTGCTTGAAATATATATATATATATATATATATATATATATATATATATATATAAATGTTAATACTTCCACTCCAAATATCAAATGATTTATTAACTTAGGAAAACTAGATATAAGTTTTACGGGTATTGCAGTAAACATTTCTTCTTACTTTCAGACAATTAGATCAGGCTACATAAACCAAAAATACATCAAGCACCATTTAGCTTAGATGACTTTCTGATTAGTAACACTGAAATTTGTATTCCTAAGAAAAGGCATAAAACTATTGGAAGCCCCCATAATATTCCATTGCTACACTGCAAAGTTTGTAAGTAATAAAATATTTTATTTTTTCCAGTAAAACATGGCTTATATTTCCCAACACAGCCACAGTGCATGTACTGGGGTCAAAGAAGATAAGATATGGGACAATAGTGACAAAGGAGGACATCACCTCTCAAACAGAGGACAGATTTCTGCCAAAAGCATTTCTGAAAATCCTAGAAAGTTAAAGAAGCATACAAAGTTATAGAGTTTGCAAAATAATTACCATTAATTTAATTTAAATGTTTTCTATCCTCTGTATGATGTCCTTTGAAACTTCCAGTGTGTTTTCAGGGTGGTGTTAAATCAAATCAAAGAATGTTAAAATTGATGGCTTATAAAATGCAAAGTAGAGGGAAATCTCACACACGCAAATTCTAACAGATGGAGAAAATTATTGTTTTGATCAAGAATAAGATCCATTGGTATAATGTTGTTGATACTACTCTTTTTTTTACATGGAAAATGTTTCTCCATATAGACATAGGGTGAAGTATTAATATTTGGGGAGTCTCTGAAAATAGAAAAATATTCCTTTCAACTTTAACAGCAATTCTAGAGGTGCTTAAGCCTATGTTCTCCATGAATTAGATACTGTGTGGGTTTTTTGACTAGTCTAATACTAGTTAAATTATTTTTGTCAACAAAACCCGGAAAAAAAAGCAGAAGTATGGCTTTGTTTTTACCCTTACTTTCTCTTAAATGACAGTTGAATTGCAATGGAAATTCTCAAAAAGTCACATACATCCTGTTATTTTAAATTATTACTCTGTCTAAAGTAGTTTTCTACTAATTTTACACATTAAAAAGTCAGAGAGAATGAGACAGCTAGGAGAAACCTGCTCTATATTTACTGGTCTTGAAGACATTTACGATATTTTTGGAATGTCTGTTTTTTTCCACACCATTTGTGAAATGTGGTGTGAAACTGTAAAATTTTATACTCCTATGCACAGAACAAAATAGTCAAACTAGACCAAACCCTGCTTTCAAGTAACCCTTTGGGGTTTTTTAGCATCTAGCTAATGGTTTAAAAGGTTTGTAACCCATTGTTGTGTGATAGGTGTGGGTACGTGGTGCGTATACCTGTAAGGATGCAGATTAAATGGATGATGAGAACAACTGTGAAATCCTGGACCTAATGGCAAGACTTCCACTAGCTTCCTGTGGCTTGAGATTTCATTTTCATTATGTTCAATCTGGCATTTCTTATGTCCATGTATCCCAGGCAGAATTTCACCTTTCTGTCACAATTCATTAAACAGGCTGTTTGACCTTAGAGGCCAGTGCTTGCAAGGTTATTAAAATTTTTGAAATAC
The DNA here is from genome assembly GCF_047495875.1 of Pithys albifrons albifrons. Taxonomy (NCBI): domain Eukaryota; kingdom Metazoa; phylum Chordata; class Aves; order Passeriformes; family Thamnophilidae; genus Pithys; species Pithys albifrons. The sequence goes on from NC_092464.1 coordinate 12,058,353, forward strand.
CTTTCTGGTTTTGCCTCCAGAGACTATAGTTAAATGCTTATTCCTTAAAAAAACCATGATAATCTGATTTGTTGATGCTGCTTTTCTAAAATACCTACTTTGCTGATGAAGAATTTCTGAGTGAAAGAAAAACTCATTCCCTGCCCCTTTTACAAAACCTCCAGTGCACTGCTGTTAGATGTTATCAACAAAGTCTTCAATTGCCTGTTCTTGCCTACATAGCCTTTGACTGAGATGAGTGACAACTTCTATGCTTTCTCCATATTAGTAAAGGCAAGATAGTATTTCAGATGGTTTAGTACTTTTCTTCTTCCACCACTTTTGGCTGGTCTTAATTTACAGAGGTTATGCAAGGCCCTGGGAGTGGGAGACACAGCCTTTTCGTTACTGGCCTATGGGAAGGATAAGAAACCTCTTGTTCTACGCTCTGACTTTGTCACACTGTTTGGGAGCTCATTGCTGCTTCATATTCTGCATGTTGCAGGCACTGCCTGCAGAGGCTCTACATCTGTGAAACCAAGTTAGACTTCTGTAAACAGAATGCTTTGCAGACCTCTGGGTGATGCAATTGAGAGAGAGAGGCATCTCCTGGATTAAGCCACTAACTTCCCCTGCCAGCAAGCTGTGTTTTTCCCTCTGGAGACCATCTGAGCTAGAAGGAAAATTAAGGATTCTTCATCTGCTTCCCAAAACGTGTGGCCATGAGTTTTATTGAACTGCTTCTTGCAATTAAGAGCTTATCATGTATCAGTGCCAATACATCAATAGACATAATAAATATGGCCATTTTCTTCCTCACTGTGGCATGATACTGTCACTATCTCACATTAAGACCCTTCAACATCTAGAAGATACATTTGAAAACCACATGGAAAATTTAGGGCTTTGTTGATTTTAGTTTATTTCTCCTCGTGCATCTGTGTATCACAACAGGATGAAGTAGCCAGAGCCAACATACTCAATATTTGGTGTTGATTAGCCATTGCTTCAATTCCCCTTTGAGATACTCTCTAAAGCATGGAGGACTGCTAGCTGCAATTCAAGGCAACAAGTGTCAGGGACAGAAAGGTAAGGAGAAAATAGATCTCTCTTTCTTATTATTATTAGGGATACAATTTCTGCATGTAGTAAAATTCCTCTGTTGACTTGGGATTGCTCCTGGCACCTTTCCACTTTCTGTCAGTAGAGAAGAATAGAAAATTAGAAGTTCCCTTGGTCTGAACCTTCAGAAGTAACAGATACTTCATTATATTCTCTGGGTATTTCCAGTAGATGTTGATGTTATAATGTTAATACCAGACACAGATTGAACAGGTTTTGATTTACATCACATTTAGAAAAGCTTATTTGCTGGTCTACATGGACTTTGAGCTGATAGAATTTGAAGGGAGGTCAAATAGCTTTCAGTAAACCATATATCACATAATTACAGTGGCAATCATATTCCTGTGCTGAAAAGTAATTGTTGGCAGGAGAAACTGATGCCAATATGCATAATGTTGAAGAATTAGTACCTCAGTTCTCACCATTTGTTTTAGTGATTTGAACTGTCAAATTTTGCTGAGTAAACCAAAACCAAATTGGTGATAATAACTGACTGGGGTAGGTTTTCTTCTTGAGATAATTGCTCTGTCATTTTCACATTATCTTTCTCTCTTTCTCCTGCTCCTGTCCCAAACGTTTCAGTATTTGGGGACGCACCAAACAGTGAATAATATAAAATACAGATATTTAGACAGATATAAAGAACATATAAAAATATACATAAAGTATAAATTTAGTTCTAATTGTATTCCACACATAGAAATATCCCAGTGTTTAGAGATAGAAATATATTATGCATTATATCTATTATGTTAAAAATGCTTTACTCATCCATAGAAGATTGAATTAAAGTATCTAACTTACCTTACATTAATAAACTTTATTTTCATGATGTTATTTCTGTACATCACCAAACCAAACCTGGGTTTTGTACCTACCAACAAGAAAAGGGAACTGTCTGGTGAAAATTAGAACAGACTACGTGCATTCTGAGGTCTAGTCTCTGAAGCTGATGGACCTGACATTTGGAAGATTGACAATATTAATCTAAACATATGTATGTAGAATGAGGCTTTTGTAGGCTCTTCCTAGATGCAGTATTTATTGTTTTATTTCTCAGAGAAAAAAGAATTCAGAAATTACACTCTCAACAAAGTCCTTTGAGAGCCTATGACGTATTATAGTATGTCTGCACAGAGAGACGAATGTGCACATAAATTTTTAAAGAGATAAATGGCATTTACATATAAAGGTACATAGTTATAGATAATGGCACATATTTCATTGAGCATAATGGACCCTTCCTTTGATAGTCACAATTTATTTTTAATTCTAATAATGTAACTTCAGCTGACTTTTCCTAATATGTACAAATGCTAAAGCAAAATAAAACCCTATATGCCCATTTTGAGATGTTGCACATTCTCTGTGTCAAAGGGAAACTTGGTCCTACCAGAAAGTAATTGTCTTCTCATATTTTTGAAATCCTAAGTAAGTTATATTTTCTCCAATAGAGATCAACTTTTACATCAAACCCAAACAACTTTTTCTCCCCTATTGAGAATAACCTACTTAGGGAAAAATTTGGACCTAATAAAATGATACAATGTCAAAATTGAATGTGAATGCAAATAAACATCTTAGAAATCTATTCACAGCTGAGCCCACTTAAATGTCAAAATGCAGACTCAGCAATGGCTGTGCATGTCATTGAGGATGACACCCACACTGTCAAATCACAACAAAGCATTGTTGAAGTAAGTCTGTAGAGCCTACATTAAGTTGTCAAATGAAACAGATGCTAGGACAGATTATATTGCCTCTGAAAGACAAATAATAAGAAATTAAACACAAAGACGCCTATCTTCAATCAAAGTGTACAAGTGCATAGAGTGTCACCCATCCAGTTACTCCTATTTCTTTTAAAATCATCCCTTTTGGCTTTTGAAGACTTAGAAGCTGTGATCCTTTTTCCTTTTCTTTCCGTTCTTCCAATGATACTTTCTTTTACTTTCTTTTCTGGTTTTTGGTGGTTTTTTTGGTTTTTTTGTGTTTTTTGTTGTTGTTTGTTGTTGTTGTTGTTGTTGTTGATTTTTTTTTGTTTATAGTTTTTTGGGTTTCTTTAGTTACTGCAGATTAAATTGACTTATTAAGTAATAATTATTATTACCAATAATAATTAGGAATAAAAATAGGTTTTAGTTTCACTTCTTTTTTTGTTATTTTTTCAGTGCAAGATCTACTTTTTAGAAACTGCTCAATGGACCATACCTGCTTAGCACTATCAGTTTTTCAACTGAAATTCTAAGCAGTGAATAGCACAGAATTACACCTTAACATTCTCAAAATAACATTAGTTTCAGCTGTTTTATAGTATCCAAAGTATCAAAACAACAAAAGTGTTCACCTGCTGCTGATTTTCACAGTAAAACAAACTATGCTGGTCAAACATTTCCCATTTAAATCCCTGAGAAAAAGACAGAGGTCATTTTTGTAACAGAGAATCGTGGTAATACTTAACATGAATATTTTAGCATATGGATTAATATGAGGATGATATGTAGATGTTTACGTTTTAATATTTTGCCAGCTAATAAGGGGGAAGCTTAGTTAAAGCTTTCTTAGAGTTTTGTGTCAACTTTAAACAAAGCTCTCATAGCTCTCCTCGTTGGGTGAACAACTTTCGTCAGTGACACCTATGACATGCTTGGGTGGTTTTTGTCAGCCAGCTTCACTAAAAAGTTCACTCCAGATGAGTAACAGAGTTGTCTCCACTCTACTGCAGAAATCCCATGATTTCTCAGCAGCAGTGACTCTGTTCCTGGTAGGCTTGACCCATGTCCTTAATTTCCCCAAGGCAGACAACTTTAAATGAAGCCATGTTATTGCTATCAGAATGGGTTTCCCCATTCAGTAGTTTTAAGAAAAGAACTCCACAAATTCTCTCACTGCTTTTCTTTCAAGACAAGACCAAACTATCCGCAAAAATACTGTTTCACCTCTGAAATGTAACATTTATGTTACTTTCATTTATGATTTCTTTGTATTTCAGAATCATCTGTGAATTTTATTTGGCTGCATTTTTGCAGGACTATGTATCAACCATAATCCGACACCTCTGCTCAACCCTTTTGCTGAAAGGCTTAATGGAAATGAAAACCATAATATGTAAAATGTATGTGATAGTTTGACCCAGTTAATGGGGGGGAGGAGGGTGTTGTGATGTGTAATCAGTAATTCTCAAAACAAACAAACAAAAGATATAGTACTGTATTGAGAAAGTAATTTGTGCATAAAGTAATCTAGCAGGATTTATCGACTTGGATACAGTGTCACATGTGTGTAACAGTTTTAGGTTCTGATCTGACTTTGCTCAACACAATGTCTGTGTTTCATTGGGCTCTGTACATTCCATAAGAAAAGACGTTTTTCTACACTGATTTTCTTCCTCAACAGGTGTTACAGAAAACATAGACTGCTTTCCTCTTCCCTGGTACAGTAAGCTCAGTTTGCTCAGTTTGATCTCCAGAGGTTTTCCATCCCCTCCATTGCTTCAGCAGATTCATATGGAAATTTTGTTCCCCTTTTGCCTGTTCAGTCTGTTTTCTTGATTTTCTTTTACCCCATAATTCACCAAGTAACAGGAAGATTCTTAAACACCTCCTAAGGGCTTTGCTACTTTACAAAGAGCATTTTGAGTTAACTCATTTGTAATCTGAGTAAAACCTTTTGGCCGTACAGCAATTGTCATGTTCTGCCCAGTTTGTTTCACATATGTTCTCAGACTTCAGGAATGTTAAATAATTGTTACCAGAAGCATTATTTAATTTCAATTCAGTTGATATCAGCTATGACACCACCAATGGCTAGTAAAAAGGGGGTTTTAAAATTTTTTTGGTGTGCATTTTTGTTTGTTTGTCATTGGTTTTTAACTGACATGTACAGTAAACAGGTTTGGCCAAGATATTATGAATCCTCTAAAATCTAAACTTTTCCATACTTCTAATGTCTGGGTGATATTCAGTAGCCTCTGATCCAACTGCAAGCCTCAGTCCTAAAAGAATTCAGCACCTATTTCTCATCTCACAGCAAAGTCGTCTCATCTCACAGAAAAGTCTTTCTCATCTCACAGCAAAGTGTTCTACTTTTAGAAATGTTATCTAAAAGTATTTTGGTTTGGGGACCTGAAGGGACGTATCACAAAGTTTGAAATATCTTCATAATGAACCGTCTTGGGTTGAGCTGACAAAATGCCAACTGCCCAAGTACAGAGTTAGAGCCTCTTTCTCAGACTGAGAAAAGGGAGAAGGAAGAAAACACTTCTCAAACGAGGTTTATGCTGAAACTAACTATATGTATTTATACAGAAAAGAGAAAACTAAGAGAGACTACAATATATCATACACACTTACACAAGTTAGAAATAACAAGAAATAACTCCCCACTTCCCAGTAAACACAAATGCCACCATTCTAACTACAAATCACTCCAGAGACTCAGTCCCCAGAGAGACAGACTTAAGCAGAGAGAAAAACTAAGAACAAACATTTTACTTCCCTAAGATAACATGGTGGTGAGCCAGTGCTCTGGGTTTGGGCATCCCCATCCCTCCTGGGACAGCATGGTGTGTCCTGCTGGGACAACAGCTACAGAACTACTGACCAAGCCACTCCCACACTGGCTCTTACTTCTTTGGAGATGATGTCATAATATGGTATCGAATACATTGGCTAGAAGAAGGCAGCTGTTAGCTGGCTCAACCCAGCTCAAGTCAGTCGACAGCCTCAGGCCTACCCTGAAATTTAAAGCCTAAATTTAGGCCTACCCAGGTAAACCCATAAAATGAACTATGTTAAAAAGACTTTGAGGTACTATCTCTCATTTTAATTAGAAAAGACAAAAAAGTTTACAGCAACATTCAATTCTGCTGTCACTAGTCAAGGGGGCCCTTCAAAAAAAAATCACTTGTGAAGCTACAAGTTTTTTTAGTAGAAACCAATAACATTTTCCTTTTGAAACTTCCCACTTTGTTGAGGCATACATATGGCAAACAGACAATATGCAAAATTTTGCCTGCATTGCAAAAATAAATTCTCATTCATAAAAATATACATACAATTTTAATGCTAGACAAAGGTAAAATCTTAATAATTTAAAGTTAGTCTGTTAAGAGCTCATTATCTTTCATTAAAATCCAAACCAGAAACCTTGTTAAATTTAGATAGCTGTATAATGAAATCAATTATGGAATATGTTCAGAAAAATGTTTTTTGCATGTTAGACAATGTAGTGATTACCGTATAAATGGCTTCTTGGTGTTCCTACAATGCAACAATGAAATCCACTGGCTGACCAATTTTGATGATTCTGTAGTTAGCAAGTCAAAATTTAGGGTGCGGAAATTGCTGTTGTAGACAAAGCCTACAAGATACTTGTCTGAGGTTGAGCTGGCAAGAATGCCAACTGCCCAACACAGAGAGAAAGGGTTACCCCCGAACCAAGAGAAAAGGAGGGAGAGAAAAAAAACGCCAACCTTGAAGTAGTAAGCTTCTTATATTATACAAAAGAAAGAAAATTGAAACCAGAATATATCACATACATATACAAATGTGAGAAAATAAGACTAACAACAACTACCAAGTCACCCTAACCCTAACCCTAACCCTAACCCTAACCCTAACCCTAACCCTAACCCTAACCCTAACCCTAACCCTGACCCTAACCCTCTTCCTCTTCCTCTCTCTTTATACCTCTTGACACTTCTTGATGTCAGATGATATGAAATACCTCTTTGGTTCCTTAAGTCAGGTGATGCTTGCCCCTTCTGAACTACATCACATCCTTTGGCCCTGCTAATGTAGGCCCAACTGAGATCCAAAGTCAAAACTACCACAATGCTCTAGTAACATAGATATTAACTGAAAATACCTGCAGAGTTGATGACATTAAAATGAGACTTCAAACAAGAAAAAACGCACACACAGAAACCCTTTTATGGCCAAAAATTCTTAGAAAGCAGCAAATACTTTCAAAAGACATATTTGTGATATTTATAAAACTCTCATATTTAAGTCTTAGAACAATCACATAGTCTTGTGTTCTTTCCCTTAGGTACCACCGGTTAGGTCTATGTGCAGCTACTCCAGGTATGAATCTTCTTGATCTTCCTTCCCCTCTGCTCCTTATCCTTTGGAGGGAGAAGTGGGCAGAGGGAAGGATGGGTTATCTGTTTGCAATGCATAGACATTCTTTCTGCTAAAATATCATTACTATGAGTAATGTGCTGTTTGTGTGTTTCAACATGATCTCAATAAAATTATATATTTTAAACATTCCTAACAGCTCTTTCTGATTATTTATAATGGCAGCACACATATTGCATAATTCATGTTCAAATCATTTGCTGATATAGCAAAGAGTTTCTCTTTATAGCAATTGTTTAAAAGAACAAAATGAGGGTATTTAAGTGGCTAATGATACAGTTTGTCTGGGAAGATATGAGCAGTTAAATGACATGCTGATAAACTGATCAGAAATGAGTGTTGGCAGCTACTAAAAATAAAAAACAAAAGATGATGTCTCTGCATCTGTTGTGCTATTTAAATAATAATTACATTTTAAACCACTTTCTTTTATATGCCTTTATTAAAAAGAACCAATTATGGAAAGAATGGACAGCAAAATTCCTATTATAAACCCCACATTTTAGGGTGCTAATGGTAGAATTTTGGTTTTATAACAGTGATTTAGTCCAAGAGTCTTCTAAAAGGAAGAAAAAATATCAAATATTTTTATAGTAGTGCACAAAATGTACTTTTCCAAAGTGAGTTGTATTCTCATGATTGGAATATAACCTGATAGCAATCAAATTATTCTAAATGGATCAAATGAGGCAAAACAAACTGTAAATCTAGAAACAATTGGCTGTGTTGATTTACTGCTTGTGCTTCTGAGAACTGAAAACTCAGGTACAGGACCGTACTTCAACACATATACAGTATGATTTTAGCTGTGACCTGACAAAAACATACCTGTTTTCTGTGAAAAGCATATAGATGTTCAACAAATTATGTTTCAATATGTTAAGAAAAATCTGAAATGTTTAACACCCCCACCCCCCAACTTTTTAATGTCTATGACAGTATATAATTATATTTTAACCTTTGTCAGCAAGTGCCATAGCTCTCAGAAAGTAATACCATAAAGTTTTTTCTAGACACGAACAGGATTAGTCCAAAGTAACAACTTCAGAATTTGACTGCACTACTCGGTGAACATCTCGTGAGCAACAGCTACAAAAAGAATCAGGACAGGTTTGCAACTGATGTGTAGCTAGGAGAAAAGGGCTGAATTGCCAATGCTTGTCTAACTTGTTTGGAGCAGTCAATAAAGTCTAAATAATTCACAGTGACTCTGTGGTCAGATGCCTAAGGCATGGAAAAAGGGGTGTGTCAAAAAATGTCCAACCTCTTCTGAATGACTTACAGTATTTCATTCCCCTGGTTCAAAATGTGAAAGTTCACTTGTAAAGAAGGATGGCAGACCACAAACCCCAAAATTTTCATTTATTAAAGTACTTTTATTTTCATATAATTCTCAACATTGCCCGCTTAACCTATTTGGTCCAATAAGATCCTGTTTTAGCCAAATTATTGATATCTTGTTCTCTTTAGGTCTTCAGGTGGAGATCAGAGAGCTTCCTTTTAGACTCCATGTCTAGTGAAGCCATGGAGCTTCCTGTGGGGAAGATGTTTGGTGAAATGCTTCTGCTGAGACTCGTGCTTAAGCTTCCACACACTGAATCAATCCCCACTTTAAGAAGAGAAAAAATTCAGGATGACAAAATGTTTATGATGAACTTAAATAAACGTCCTTCCAATATTCATTACCACTTACCATGGTCATTTAAAAACTGGTTTTTTAACGATTGGGCTCCTCTCTTTCATATATTTTACAGTTGTTTATTTTATCTTCCAATTTGAAATGGGTAGAGCACCTTTATCATTAACATGCTGCATGTGTCTCCTTACTTGACTTTTACATTATTGCTCTAGCTATTACTATGCATGCATTATTTATATGGTTGGCTATCAAGGAAAAAAGGCAAGCAATTTACTTGTCAAAACATATTAGAATGCATGACTTTAAATCAAAGTTGCATGGGTTTGTAAAAAGCTGTGATAAATGTTCTTTGGCTAATATGTTAGTGTCATGCAGTGGGCATGGTCAATGTATTGTCTAAGAAACCTGTAATCACTTTAAAGACTCATTGAATAGGAGGGAATTTTAGATTATTATGCTTTGCCTTTAATTGTATGATATTAAGACTTAATTTATGAAAATTACATTATTTCAGTATAAGAAAATTCTAACCTGTGTTTTAATGTTACCATCAGATTTAAACAGGTATTTGCTCAGTATGAAAATTATAAACACCCTGAAGCCTAATTATCTAAATATAACCTAAACATAAAGACCTTTGGACTAAAAAAAATACATCTTTTCTGCAGAATGCATGCCTCTCAGTTACAGAAAGTTCCTACAGTGTAGATAATTCTGTCCTGCAGGACACAGATTTTATGGCTCCCATGGCCTTATACTTCTATGGTTTTACAGAAACAATTGCAACTGAAATCACTGTACACAATCCTTACCCAACAAGTTCCAAAAAAATTGATGTGAGCCACCTGTTTCATCCAGAAGGTGAATTAGCTCCCTGTGAACTACATCTAGAAAGCATTTTGACAAAACCAGAATAGCTTCAAGCTCCCCATTGCCCTTGCCACAAAGAGAAACTCATACACCTGAAAAATGACTGATGTTTAGTTTGCACTGTGAAAATTTCTAAAATTTAAATTCACTGCACAAACTGAAAAACAACCAAAAAAATATTTCACCTGTCTCAGCAAATATAACCTGGAAAACAACTGAAGGTCAAACATATAAAACAAAAAAATTAAAATTAGATTCAGACAAATCTTACAAAAAATATTTCCAATCAGAAAAAAAACTATAATAACTCTGAATAAGTCTAAATTAAATATTCATTGCATTATATTTCTTTACATGACCTCATTTAATGAGCATAGCTGTTTACTGTGTTCGGCAGAGTCAGTAATATCCTTGCTCAACTTTAAATAGCATTTTGGGTCAAATAAAGCTTTCTGGCTTATTCAAACTTTCAAACTGCTCTCACAAATGTGTAATAAAATTTATCACACTTGCAAGCTGTGCTTATAAACACAGGTCCTATTTTCAATAGTTGTCCATCACATGAGAGAGGTTTTCTCTTTTCCTTTTCTATAACTTTTTCACAAGTCATATTGAAATTAAGGAAATTTGAATGCTGAAGTAATTAAAAAAGTTATATATCAGTAATATCCTAGACTATGGGGAATATCCCATCTAATGATGCTCTTCATAAGGAAAAGACAGAAATGTGCCTTGTCAATGTCTAGTTTTATTAAGATACAGTGGCTTATTCAAACTAGCAGAAAAACAGTGGTTGGACAAGTAATGATGTACTATTTTCCCTTCCTCCTGATATGGTGAATTACCCATATGTTCAGCAAGCCAAGGGTGGTTTTGTGTTCTCAGTGTGGAGACTGGTCCGCTCTGGATATACATACACCAACAGTAAATTCTGAATAAGAAGTTGCAGTTGAAAAAACCAAACACACAGTATAAACTTACTTTTATCTAGCTAGAAACCAGTAGGCTATGTCCTAATATCTAGGAAAGTCAGCATTATCCAAGAACCGCTTGCACTTAGAGCTGTCCGAGTAGTGGGCAGTCTCTGCCTTAAAGGACTTGCAGTTGGAGAGTTAAGCAATAGGCAGTAGTGTATGCCTTCCTAAAAGATATTCTAACTTGAGTGAGATTAATCAGCTTCATACCTGAGGTATTAGCTGATATTTTTTGACCTGTGTTACCTGTGGGTCAGATTACCCTAATTTATGTACAGGCTGTAGCCATAAGATAATTTTTTTTTCATATGTGAAATAGTCACCTTTTATTTTGTCTGTTCTCAGCTTCAATCTGTTTCAACATTTGAACAAGATGACCTTCAAATTTGTTGGAAAAAAATCATTTTAAATTAGTCTTTTTCACATTGTTATTTAGGATTTCAGAGGAAGGAAATGTACATTTTTCCTGTGGGAAATATGCTATTTTTAGAAGGTCTATTTGTCAGATTTTAGAAGGTGTTAAAAGAGGAAGCAATTATTAGGTTCTGCAGGATCAACCAGGAAAAAAAATAATTTATATACCAGTATTTGTCTAAGGTTACTTATTAAAAAATGTACAGATTTGCTAAAGCCAATCTATTAGTTATGTTCCCCATGTGAAAAGAGCAAGAAAATCCTAGGTTAGTTATTTAAAAAGGCTATAAAAAGATGGTGTTTGATATGTTGAAATTATAGTTGAAAGAGGAAAAAATGCTTACAGACAAAGAGAAAATTGCAAGGTTTCATGGGGCTTTTATTTTAGAGATTGATGGACATTTGTGGGCATATGTAAATAGGTTTAGTCAGTGCTTCACTGTAAACAACATTGGAGATAAGAAAAATGGCATATTCCTACTGTTGTACAGTACTAGACACATGAAGGCTGGCTGGATTTTCTGTCTCTTCATACACCTGATAAAGTCAAGAAATTATTCCAAGCAGACAATAAATAAATGCCAACTATATATTGCAAGTGGATTATTATGCTCTAAACTGATTGTGGAGTTTCAGGGGGAAAAAAAGAAAAACAACAAAAAGCAGCGTATAGAATTCAGGGTTTATTTTAGATATGATGGAGAATGCTCTGGAATTTTGTGACCTGACTGATAACTGGAAAACCAGTCTGGAAGATGGGGTGGTGTTTTGGATGATAGACTCATTCAGACGTTGTGGAAGTGATAGGTATTTTCTCTGGTCTGTGGATCTGTGATCAGGTGCTATGATTAAGCAAGTGTATGTGCCAATATTACAATGAACTGAGTCGCTTTTCAGATGATTTTAGCTAGTTCTCTAGCAATGTTAATGTGTACACCTGTACTTAGCTCATATATGAATCTGAGATTAGCTCTGCTGGTTAAAACTTGGTTGTAATAATGCCAAGGTCATTGGTTCAATTCCCTATGTGGGCCAATGACTTAAGAGTTGGACTCAATGATCCTTGTGGGTCCCTTCCAACTCAGAATAGTCTGTGATTCTGTGAATTAGAGGTAAGTCTCTAGGTGTAGAAATCTATATAGAGCTGTCTATAGCTGTAGGTTTTCTACACTGAAATAAAATTAAAAGAAAAAAGCCCAGATGACAAAATTCCAAGTAACTATTTGAAGGGCAACATAAACTGAGAATTGCCAGAAGCAAAAAGAGACTTCAAAAATTAATATAGGAATGCTGTGGGAAGCCAACCTTGACTTTTTTAACTGGGTTCTGCCTTGGTTGGTTCTAGAGACTTGATAGGACAGAATTTCATATTCCAGTCAGCAGGAAATGCTCATCATTCACTCAGGAGGCGGGCAATGTGGTGCTGAGATCTATGCTAAGGTGAGAAAAGAGACAGCTGAGGTTTCTAACACACATAGCTGCTCAGCAGTAGAGACAGAATCAGAACTAAAATCTCTTGCCTCCAAGTCAGAGACTTCTTGACAAAAATTCCTTGGTTTCTATTCTCCCTGAACCTGTCCTTTCATTATTCTCTTTATTTTGCAATGTCCTTCTGAATTTTGTTCATTTACTTATTGCTATTTATCAAGATGTTTTATCACAATCCTTCTTTAAAGTCATGTATTAAAAAAAAATCCTCCCTTACTAATGCTAAAAAGATAGTATGATTATACTTAATGACAAAGTACATAATGTGACACCCCAGACTTCCCCTGTGGAAAAAAAAATAGATGACCATATTCAGTGAACCTGTTGATAATACAAGAAAGGATCTAGTCTGTCTCAAGCTTTATAAATATACTTTAGTTGGAAGGCTTAGTTATGTAGGATATGACAAACTTAAGCTCTATGATCTTAGCTAAGAAGAAATCTCTGTGGATGCTGGTTATCTGTCATGGGGATAACACCAAAAGAGTTCAGAGATTATGGAAAAGCTTTGTGAAAACAATATGCATATGGAAGGGAGGAGTTCACTCAGAGTTTTTATTTTTAATAGTTGAGTATGAGGTGATAAGACTAAGCTAGAGAGACAATGGGGTATTTCACAGAATCAGGACTCCTCTAAATATTTCATGAAGTATTATTTCATCTTCTTAATGAAGATTGGAAGAGCTGTGGAATGATAGATATTGACCTGTAGGAATTAAGAGACCTTTGTGTTTTCAGTGATATTGTCCTTGGCCTTTTTTATGCTTTCCTGAAGGTTAATTATCTGTGAGGCTTTTATCCTATCTCTGAGGTTTGAGGAAGCTAAATGATAAACAGCTTATGTACAACTTTTTTATTTCAGCATTTTAGGCTGGCTTTTTCTATAAAAATCGTACAAAGAAAAGTATTCTGAAGGAGGATTTGCATACACGTGTGTGTTGATCTTTCAGAATGTTTGCTAAGGAGAAATATTTTGGGACACCATCTAGTCCATTCTTTGCCCAAAGGAGGGTCTCTTTTACCAAAAATATTCTTAATAGGCACTTGTATGCTTTTTAAAACTTACATGACAGAGGTTCTACAATTGTTTTTGGTAGTTTTTTCTGGTGCCTTTCTGTGCTTGCCATTAGGAAAGTTGCAGACATTTTCCTATTTGCAAAAGACAGGTACATGGTGGAATGTAATACTGACAGTAGACGGTAACTGTCCTCAACTCAACCATTCTCAAATCAAGAAGAATTTTTAAAGCTTACTCAGAGTAATGAGTGACTAACATACTGCTTTTTCCAGAAGGGAAAATGCAATTATGGGATCAACATGAAAGGTAATAAAATTTGCCTCAGTCTTTTCCTTATAATAACTTCACTATAAAAAATAAAGACAGGCAGAAATCACTTTAAAAGCTGGATCATGTTCCTGAGAGCATCATCCAAATGCTTCTTGAACTCTGTCAGCCTTGGTGCTGTGACCCACTTTCCTGGGGAGTTTGTTCCAGTGCCCAAGAACCCTCTGGGTAAAGAAACTCTTTCTACTATCCAACCTAAACTTCCCTTGACACAATTTCAGTCCATTCCCTTGGGTCCTGTCACTGGTGACCACAGAGAAGGGATCAGGGCCTGCCCCTCCTCTTCCCCTCATAAAGGAAGTTGTAACCACAAGAACTCCCCTCAGTCTCCTCTTTTCCAGGCTGAACAGACTAGGTGCCCTCAGATGCTTCTCTTATGGCTTCCCCTCAAGGCCCTTCTCCATCTTCATTGTCCTCCTTTGGACTCTTTCTAAAGGCTTAATATGATTCCCATACTGTGGTGTCCCAAACTGCATACAATATTCCAGGCAAGGCTGCCCCAGTGCAGAGCAGAGCAGAGCAGGACAATCTCCTCCCTTGACAGCTGGCAATGCTTTGACTGATGCCCTCCAGGACACAGTTGACCCTCCTGGCTGCCAGGACACTGCTGAATTACATTCAACTTGCCATCCACCAGTACACCCAAGTCCCTTTCCATGGCACTGTTTTTCAGCCTTTCCCAGTCTGTCCATACATCCAGGGTTGCCCCATCCCAGGTACAGAATCTGCCACGTCCCCTTATTGACCTTTGTATGATTGGTGATTGCCCAGCCCTTTAATTTGTTGAGGTCTCTCTACAGGGCCTCTCTGCCTTTGAGGGAGTCAACAGCTCCTCTCAGTTTTGAGTCATCTGCAAACTTGCTTATTGTCTCTTCCAGTGCTGCATCCAAGTGATTTATGAAAATGTGGAACCCAGCGTCCAAGATGGTGCCCTGCCAAACCCCAGTAGTAACAGGTCACCAGTCTGATATTATTCCATTCACTATTACCTTCTGTGCTCAACATATGAGCCAATGGCTCACCCTCTGCCTGATGTGTTTACCCAGCTGTGCGCTGGACAGTTTGTCCAGAAGGATCCTGTGAGAGACAGTATCTAAATCTTTACTGAAATCCAAAAAGATTACATTAGATGGGATGGCCCAACAGATTTGTAGGGATCCAGCTGAAGCAGCAGATCCTGCACAATTTCAGAGGTGACTGCAAACTGATCATTCTCTGCGTCATGGTCCGCCAGCTCAGGGCACTGAGACTCTCTTGGTCCTTAATCCATGTGGAGACAAAAAAAGCATTAGACACCTCTGCCTTGCCTCTGTCCCTGTTTGTGAGGTGACCATCCTCATCCTTGAATGGACCAATGATATTTCTATACTGCCTACTGCCATTAATATATTTTAAAAAAACTCTTTAATGTCCCCCACATTTCTCTTTTCAACTCCAGCTTAGCACTGGCTCACGAGTTTTCTCAGTAGAGCAGTAAGGAGCATCTCTGAGCTTTTTCCATGTGACTTGACCTTGCTTCCACTGGGCATACATCTTTTCTTGCCTTATTTCCAAGAGAAGGTCCCTGCTCAGCCAAGCCTCACCTGCTTGATTCCTGAAATTTGGGAATTTTCTGCTCCTTTACCCTAAGAAGGTGATGTTTAAAAGGTAACCAGCGCTTAGGGATCCCAGAACCTGCAAAAAGATTTTCCCAGGGGATCTTACTTATGACTTCCCTGAGCAGGCTGAAGTCTGCTCTCCCCATGTTCAGAGTTGAGGTTTTGTTGGCACTTTTCCTACAGTCAGCAGAGATTTTTAAACTCAATCATTTCATGGTTACTGTGGCCAAGACGGCCACCAATCTCCACTGCCCTCACGAGATCCACTCTGTTGACAAGCAGAAGATCAAAGAGGGCATCTTTCTGAGTCGGCTGTTGGACTTGTTCCAGAATGTTATCATCTGGGTCTTTTAGGAATCTTATGGCCTGGGTTGTACCAGCTGTGTGATGCTCCCAGTTAACTTCTGGCAAGTTTAAGTCCCCACAAGGACAAGGGCAGTTGATTTGGAAGTGTTCCTTCATTCCTCAAAAAATAATTTACCAGCATCCTTGTCCTGGCTGGGAGGTTTATCGTAGACTTCCAAAATGACATCCACATTATCTATTTTCCCCTTGACTCAGATTGTCCCAACTCTACCATTTCCAATTGTGAGCTCCATATATTCTAATGCTTCTATCACATACAGTGCCACCCCTCTACCTCTTCTGCCCTGTCTATCTCTCCTGAAGAGCCTGTAACTGTCCAACAGGGCACTCTAGTCATAGGTCTCATCCCACCAGGTTTCATTTATACCAGTGATGTCAAATCTATGGGACTGGGCCAGAGAGTGGGTTGAAATCCTATACCAATCACTGGAAAATGAAATCAGACATTCCATAATTTAAAGATATCTGTATGAAAGACATGAGAAATGTGACGGGGATAATGCCTAAGTGATAATTGAAGGTTTTGGTATTTTTTTTTTTTGGTTTGTTTTTTTTTTTTTTTCAGTTTAATGTTCCTTAGGGTAGGATTTTGTTTATACTATGCTACTTAACTTTTTGTTTCTTGCCACTTACCAACTAGGTCATTCTGCAAATTTCTGTGCCAAGAATTTTGAGAAAATGTATTTCCCTCTGAGGATTTATAACATAATTCTGTCTCATTATGGCTGGTGTTTTCTCCTCATGTTATGATATCCTCAAAGAGGAAAGAAATAAAACAGCTTGTCTTCTTGTCAGGAAGGCCCAAACAGACTGAAAAAAATAGTTGCTGCAGTTACACAGTAGGAGGACCCCAGCTCATGTGCACTTCTGATATGATCCTAGGACAAAAGGGAACCACTTAAAAAGTGTGTGAGGTTCCCTTTAAGATGGAAATGAAAAGAAAAATAATGACAAATTCCAAGATATTTCAGCAATAATCAATTGTGACCTTTCATCTGAAAAATAGAAGTACTTTATATTTTATTCCTGCCTGGTAAGGGCAGGTGTCTGCTGGCGTAATGTATAGTAACAAATTAAATGTTTACCTATTTTTACTAGAGTGGAAAAATATCCTGGAAATTCTATTTAATTCTGTTCATGAATCCCTTCAACAGATGTTTGAATTTTAACTCAAAGTGAACAGAGTCATTGTTTGTTTAAAGGACATTAAACTAACTATATAACAAATTTGAACTCTGTGCATACGAACACTTACAGTTTAATGAAGAGCTTTGGTTGACGCAGATTAATGCAGAAACAAGAGATGTCTAAAATAAATATTGAATTATTTAGAATTGATAGTTTACTATTAACAGAAGTAACCAGATATGATAAATTTTGGAATGTTTTTTAAACATCTCATATTTAGTTGTCTGAAGAACAAGTTATTCAAACCCAGTAAGTACAAAGGAGAAATAAATGCAGGAATGGAATAAAAGGGAGAAGGAAGATTCAGGACTTCAAAATGCCCTCCATTTCTTCAACCATTGCTCCACGCATTGACTTTCTCTTGCCCTTTCCTCTTTTATTACTGTGTATTGTCCTAATCTCTACTAATTTTTTATGTACATAACCCCTGGGACTCTGTATCCCTGCTCCAGAAAGAGTGGAACATTTACCAAGGCAGCTCTCCTGAGCCAGAACTCATTATTATGCAAGTACAGGACAATAAGAAATGTATGGAAGGTTTTTCACCAAAAGGAAGCCTTTTGACACAAATGAGCATATTTTAATCTCAGTGGAATCATCTTGTAAAATGTAATCTAGTAATATTTTTTTAAGTCTATCTATCCCACCCCTCTTTGCTAACAGTCATTCCTTAAAAGAAAAAAAACAACAAACCAAAACCAAACAAACCAAAAATGAAAACCTTTCAAATTATAATGCTCTCAAAAGTTGCAAGTCTTTGCTGTTATTCTGGGTAAATACTCACACCTCTGACATTGTTGATGAAAATTTTCTCCTCACACAGATTTATCTTTCCACTTCTCACACAGCTGATGAACCAAGTTTTGGGGGAAGTTGTTCCTGCTTCTGGCCTGCAGGCCAACAGGACACACACTCCAGTTACCTGCTCAGAGGATAGTTGAGGATCAGTCCAGTCACCTCATCACAGCTTATTTGTACTGTGTACCCAGGAACTTGAAGGGACAACAGGTCCCTAGCAAAAATTTTTTTCCGCTAGTCTATGACACATTTGGAAAAGGTGTGGTGACTCCTGGGTAGGAATGGCTTATCAGAAAGGAGACCAGGTCTGTGTGAGGGAGAAGAAAAGTGATAAGAACCCACCCATAAGAAGAAGAAAATCTGTGACTCTGTGGAGATAAGCAAGTGCAAAGCCTTTTTTTTTTCCCTGCAGTGAGCTCTGATGTAGCGAATAGAGGCTTTGGATAAAGACATAGAAAATACTGTCAGTGTGCTTGAGGCACAGCTGGAGAGAAAACCCAGAGGGCAATGGACATGAAGGAAGAATGTACCTTGTTCTGTACATGCAAATGAAGAGAAAGAGCTGAATGACTCATCCAAGCCAAGATTTCAAGGCTGAATTGTCATGATACATCTGAGGAGCTCACAAAGCTATGAAGCACATCATAGGCACACTCTGTGTTATGATTTACAGTCATCGACAAGAGATCCTGGGTTTAAAGGAGATCCCTCTGTTTCTTGATGAGGTTTTCACTGATGTGACACTGATATATGCATACTGCAAACCACCTTTTCTCAGATCCTGTTTACTGTCTGATTCAAAAATATGTGTTATACTTCTGTTTGCCTTTCTTGGCAATAAGTTATACCCTTACGTTCCTCACAGTAAAAGAATAAAAATCTAAATTGAGACAAACTAAGTGGGAAGGAAACTCAGCATTCACTTTATCCACACAGATTGAGGCTTGCAAAACAGTTACCTTTAAATTTGAATATCTTCAAAGGTACCACAACTTTCCTTTGTCCCCTAGCACTGGTAATATGTAACTTGTCCCCATAACAACTTTCTGGGTTTCCTACTTCCCAAATCCATTTCAGGTTGAACTCTCCCTCAAACTCATCCTTTCCATATAAAAATAAAAGTAATACATAACTTTTTTAATCTGTTCTGTTCCCTGATATATACATGTATATATACACAGAGAGAGAGAGAGAGAGAGAAATGACGTTGAAATACTACTTTTATTTCTCTCCATTCTAGACTTTAAACATTGCCCTATTAGTGATCCTTATTTAAACAGGACAGTTAAGACCCAAGTTTAGCTCTTTGTTGTCCTGTTATCATCTGGTTCCATTGTCATGAAGAATTTAAGATTTGCCTGTTTCAAAAGTGAGCTAATTTTTGTTACTTCTGTTCAAAATCCCCATGTATTCATCAGAGGAAATAGGAAGGCCCACACAGCTTCAGATACAAGTTCTCTATTGTCCATAGAGAAAAACAATTATAGTCCTTTAAAGGACCCTGTTGAGTGGATAAACTTGAGAGCACTTCTGTTACTTAAAGCTGGCTGGAGTCCCTAAACTAAGCCTGTGTGATCTCTATCAATCCGCCCAAGAATCACCTTCAGTATCTGAGCCAATGTCTTATCTCCTAACTGACCCTGAACAGAGCAAATGGATGGGGTTTTGTGCTATGTTTCTTGGTGAATTGGCATAAATTGACATAGTAGAGGTGACCTGGAAGTTCTTTGATATTACTAAATATTTTTCTGATGTCTTTTAAAAACTTTTTTGTAAGAATGTCAGTGTGGACATTTGGGCAAATTTTTGACTCATATTCAGAAAATCTGGCTTAGGTTTGCAAAAGAAAAACAAAAAACCCCCTGGATTCCCCAAAACCAGGTGTGAAACCAGGAATTGGTTGATATTCACTACATGGATCCAAATACTTCAAGCCCTGTACTTGATAAGATCTTGTTTTTTGGGCAGGGCCTTCATTTTCTAGGGAGTCAAACAATTGATTGGACATTTGAACTGTTTCCATATGAGGCCTTACTTAATCATCCTTTTACAATCATTGAAAGATTTTGTAACAATTTCTAAATTATTTAAGTAATATTTCCAAATAGTTACCATTTCAGTTTCAAAGAAAAGAGATTACAGACTGACAGGCACATGTGACTTTGCTTTGGATGGGCAGCTCCTGTCATAAACCTTATGGATTAAATGTGCACTGAGTTGACTTGGTTAAGGCTTATTGCTTACTTTCTTCTTCACTGCTGTGAATAAAAGCTTTTATTCAAATAGATAGCAAATATGAAGGGCAGGCATGTCACTAATCAATATGGAAAAGAAAAAAAGACTTTTGTTGAGCCACTAAAATTGTAGCTGTGAAGAGGTGGTTGGGAAATCCTCTTTCTGTAAGAAAGAAAACAGATTCTCCCTCTACTGTTATGTTTCTGTTATGCTGTTCCATACTAACTGATGCATTTATATAGATAAAAAAGAGTTTATCCAAGAATGGATTATAGGAAAAGTTTATCTAAAATATTAACTTAAGTGGGCCTATGCACATCTGAGTGTGAAATGAAGGAAACATCCATCACTAAAAGAAATATATTTAGCTTCATTATCTGCCAACAGCTTCTGAGGCTTAACTAATGTCTTTATGCATTTTGAGATTACCAGATGGGCAGCACTATAGAAATGCAAAGTCTTATTTTATTTTAAACACCTTCAATTTGTGGATAAGCATCAGCTCAGAGAGTTGTGAAATAAAGATAGTCAGGTGTTTAAACATATAAGTGAGGCAGGTGCTGGCCAGCCTCTTTGAAGACATAAGTGACTTTGTAAATGTTCTGGTCCTACTTAGAGAGGATGCCCTTGCAGACATATTCTATGAGTTCAATATACTTCACTAAAAGTGCTTCAATGTTAATATCTGGAGTTTACTTGAAATAATGTTTTTGTTTAAAATAACCATAACTTCAGATGTTTTGGACCTAAAAATTTATTCTGGTATGTTTTTAAGCTTTCTTCAGCCTCAGTTGAATTATAAACTACACAAATACCTAATATGTGCATAATTTTTTGTACAAATATTTACAAGTATCAAGACAAAAGTTGAACCCTGTCTATAGGTGCAGGAGGGTCGATGTCTAAGGATTTAATGTATTTTTGGTAGATTTCAGAGACTCATAAGTTCTTTTAGGCTGGTCAAATCCTAAGTGCAGTTATTAAATGTCTTTCTCAGAAGATTGGGTGCTTTCTCAGGCTCTGCCAAGGCCATGGTGTTTGTGAGAATCCACCTGCAGATAACATAAGACAAAACATAAGGAGAAGGCCCAGGAAGGTCTCCAGGGCAGTTCTGGAGGCCACCCTATGGGTGGACCCTCAAGGGAAATGAGAATGATGATTGGATGTTAATATCTTGTATGAAAGTTGTAACATTCCTGGGGTCAGACCTTCTTGGTTTGCACCTTAGAAGCTTCTAGTAAAGGTAACCTGTATATCTTTCTCCACTAATCTGTTTCCAAAGTGTCTGTGTTCACAGGGCATAGGCATCGGGGTCATGGAGGATTTTCATACTAAGTGGGTATATTTGATAAAGGAATATGCTAAATTGATATTATTGAACACTTTGGGTTGGGAGGGACCTTTAAAGATCATCTAGTCCAACTCTGCCACCTGCAATAAGCAGGAACATTTTCAACTACACCACGTTACTCAGAGGCCTGTCCAACCTGACCTTGAATGTTTCCATGGGTGAGATATTTACCGTCTTGCTTGGCAACTCACTTCAGTGTTCCACCACCCTAATTGTAAAAAAAAAAAAAAATCTTCTTTAGTTCAAATCCAACTTCTTTTAATTTACAGCCATTATTCTTTGCCCTATCGCAACAGGCTCTGCTCAAAAGTTTCTTTCTATCTTTCTTGCAAACCCTCTTTAAGTGTTGAAAGGCTGCAATATGGTCTACCCAGGGCCTTCTCTTCTCCAGTGTGAACTCACCCAGCTCTCTCAGCCTGTCTTCATAGGAGAGGTATTCCAGCCCACTGATCATTTTTGTGCCCACTGAACCCACTCCAATAGATCCGTGTCTTTCCTGTTTTGAGGATCCCAGAACTGGATGCAGTGGTCCAGTTTGGGTCTCACAAAAGAACAGTAGGGAGTCAGAATCACCTCCCTTGACTTGCTGGCCTTGTTTCTTTGCATGCAGCCCAGGATGTGGCTGGCTTTCCAGGCTGAGAGAACATAGTGTTGTCTCATGGCCAGTTTTTCATCTACTGGTACTGCCAAGTCCTTCTCTCAACCCTTTCAATCCAAACCAGGTGCAGGACCTTGCACTTGGACATATTATGATATTTTACATATAAAAATGCATAATGATAATGTTACAACTGTATAATTTGCTTTTTGGGAGAAGGGTGTGATAGATATTCATGAAATGTACAAATCCTAGTGGATAAGAAGAAATACTCTACTCTCCAAGGCAGAGTACTCATTTCTTACTTCCTCGTTGTTCTAAAAGAAGGTGACATAAAACAGAGGAGATAAAAGCAGTGTTAGTGGAAGGGCAGTGAGGGATGGAATAGTCTATTAAGGTCACTTTTGTAGTATTCAAAAATTAACATCAGGAAACCCTTCATCTGCTGGTCAGGTCAGCTGCCTCATGCTGGAGGAATACTGTGAACATTCAAGAAATGCAAAATACTATGTTAATTAGATATATTAGAAAATGTAGACTTTGACATATTAAATAGTCTCCTTAATTATGGTAATGATTGTTATGGTTGTTCAACTAATGGCCTTTGTCATTCACAAAGATAGGGCATGAGTGCTAGAGAAATACAGTGAGAATTAAAGTGTATGATAGAGGCCAATTCAGAAAATGCAGATATTTCCAAACCCTCTCTTTCTTCCATGAACCATTAGTCAGATAAGAAAATAATCACTTCATTAGTCCCCTTCACAATACAGAAACCCCCAAAAGAGTCCAATAGGCCCAACACAACATTCCCCAAATCACTAGTTATTATTATTTTTCTGTAGGTTTACCTGCCTCTCTACCCCAAGATTTTGCTTAAGCTTAGGTTAATTAATGGAGCAGTAGAATGGAAAGTTTATTCCAAATACCTCACCTTAATAATTTTCTTCCCTCTGATCCCATAAATTTAATTTGGTTTCCCCATTGCTTTTATTTGGACCTATTTACTCAGGATTTAATAGTGTTTATGAGACCATGATAACTTATTTGTCAGGTTTGGGTTTGTTGTTTTTTTTTTTTAACTTATTTGCAGGGACTAATATTCGAGGGAAGACAGGCATTGGCAATTATAGTGTTCTCACAAGTGTTATGGGTTTAGCCAAGTAGGCCATGAAGTTAGGCTTTAAAGTTCAGATTAGGCCTGAAATTGTCAGATGAGTTGAGCTGGGCTGAGCTAGCTAACAGCTGACTTCTTCTAGCCAATAATATTGTATTCCATACCATACTACATCATCTCAAAGGGTGTAAAATCCAGTGTGTGGGAGTGGCTTGGTCAGTTCTGCTATGGCCGAGGTACAAACCGGATGTGACCCAGCTTTTGTTTTGGAGCAGGCCTTGCTCCTACACTTGCTGCTTCTGCTTGCATTTTGTTTGCATTCAGGGAAGTAGAAACATTTTTGTTGTTACTCTTTCTGTTTCTTGCTATGTGTCTCTTAGAGTACTTACAGATCTTGTGTAATAGACTTTGCTTTGTATTAATTGGGGTGCGGGAAATTATTTCTTGTTATACATAACTTGTGTAAGTGTGTGTTATATTGTAGTTTCCTCTTAATCTTCTCTTTTCTGTATAAATACATGTAGTTAGTTTCAGCATAAACCTGGTTTTGAGGGTTTTTCTTTCCTCTCCCTCTTCTTTTTTCCTTGGCTGGTTGTGGGGGAGGAGGAACCCTTTTACTCTGTCCTGGACAGTTGGCGTTTTGCCAGCTCAACCCAGGACAACAAGGTAAAACAAAAATAGCCCAACTTGATTGTATCACATCAGGTGATGGGTCTTTGCTTAACTGAGAGATCCTTCTTTAGACTGCACATCCCAGATGAATACACAAATGATTCTTTTCTGCTTATCATTATACTGCTTCTCACTATACTAAAAGTAAAGGAAATACAAATCCTTATTTATCTTCTCTGTACCAGTTATGATTCTCATTCTTGGCATTGATCTTAACTGGGAAAATGTCCACTTTGTGTGTAAAATGAGTCCTACTTGGTTAACATGCTGGGTCTCCAGGCATCACCAGCTATGGAGAGAGAGGCACTGAGTTACAGGTGGACTGAGACAAAAAAAACCCAAAAAACATTCAGCATAGATGCAGTGGGATTTATTAGATATTGGTACACAATTTATTAAGAAATATGAAAAAAATCCTTTTGCTAAAGTTAATGGAAAAGACATAGGTATAAAATGGAAGGCTATGAGTAATGATGCAGAGATTAAAAGAGAATGTTTGTGACCATTAGATGATATAAAACTCTGTGTGACTTCAGGGAACCAGGATTTGACACTGAGACCTTTTATTGACTGTGGTAAGAAGAAAATAACTCTATACCATTCTGTAATATGTCCTAACATCCTTGCAGCCATGCATACATACATGAGACTTAAATAATTAAGATTTATTCATTCCTCATATTGGGAGATGTGTTCATTTTTTACTTAGTTCTTAATTTTTTGGCTTTTATAAATACTTTGTTGCAAATCCCCAGGCTCCTGGAGGCTTTAGATAATTAATTTACACCAGATTTGTTTTGGGAGTGTTTCTGATTCAGCATTTGCTAGCAACAGAAGTTTTCCAAGGGCACTGCTGAATGGAGTTTAGGTCATTAACAGACTGAGGCACTGTATGATCTGCGGGAAGGCACCATCCATGTAACAGTTGCCAAGTCAGTCCTGTATTGTATAAATGATAGTTGCTTTTCCAAGAACAGTTGGAGAAAGATGAATTCAAATGTTTTTCTATTTGTGGCAGATTCTTTCCCAATGGCAATTAAAATATGGAAATAAAACATGAACTGCTTATACTTTTCTCATGAGATTGAAGGAACATGAACATAACCCAAATGTGAAAGTAACTAATACACTGGTGGATGATGGCTTTGAACAATGGTGGATAGCCTTGTATGAGAACTTAGCTGTGAAAGAATAGCTGCACACTTAATAGCTAGTCCCACTATTAGCTATTTCTACTTCCTTTCATGTGTAGATAATTTGTAACACCAGACATGCTATAAATCTCCCTCCTGTGTTTTGTTGTGCTGATAACAGAGTACTGCAGTCTCTAACCATGAGTTTAGTTTTCATATATAATTATGGAACAATGAACACAGACAATGAGTAAGAGTTTGGCATCTTGTTTGGTGATTATCTATAACACAAATGAGCTACGAAGAGAAAAGGAGATAGAAAAGATACTTCTGTGCTCTCACACTGAAATCAAGGCCCAGATAAATTTTTAACATGATGGTATTGAAACAGCTCAAAGTGGTGTCAATACATGCTGCTACATTCAAAAGGACACTGCCTGTATTTTAGGTTCCTACATCAGAGCATATTTTGTTTCATTAACAAACAAAAATTGTGTTTCCCCATGACAGTGGAAAACAGTCACTCTCTATCTTTACCTTGTCTTATCCAGTACTAAGAACCAAATGAAAGCAAATGTCTATCATCCTGGAAGCCAGGAAGAGCATCCACTGTGCTAAGTCACTCCCATTGTTCAAATATGTAGTTTCAAAGGTCTGTTTTGTTTTGAAATCCTAGATGTCCACCTTTCCTTATGGTATCGAAGGATTGGAGAATACCTTAACAAAATACTGTTTGATGTCCTGAAGTGACTATAGAGATGTCTAGATTCTTTTTTTGTAAGTTTTTGAAAGCTCTGAGCACACTTGAATTTAATCCCAGAATATTCTGCACTATTTACAGGAGTATAAGTATGCTATTTTTTGTGCCTCAGTTTGTTGTCTGTGAATCCAAAAGTGATTTTCTTCCTTACAGAACTTTTTTAATACATACTTGGAGATGCTCAAATGTTGGATTGTCTATTCTAGGAGTTAAGACTTTTTTCTAACTCCCTTTCTTTTGTGAAACACAACAAAAAATATGTAAACCTACTTTTAAGGAATCAGCATTATTGTGGATTCCAATGGATACAATTATGTAGAAATTTACAGAGGACACTGAAAAAAAATTGCATTTGTCACTGAAATGTTCATTATAGACTGCTGAATTTCATCCACAATTTGAAATAAGTACTGTGAAGGTGTTGTGTCACTGCAGTGTCCTTCCCGTGGGTCTTAAAAGCTGGGATGTACCATAAGGACACTCCAGTTACTCCAGCCATCAGCAGAGTATTGAAGCCCACAGCCAAGTGGAGAGGGCTCTGCTCCTCATTCCCAGACAGATGTGGTCTTCTCACCAAATTCCCAATGGGAAAGAGTAAAAGAAATGTTGACAAAACTTTGGGATATATTCAACGAGCCAATTAGCCTATTTCACCTCTTCTCAAATAGACATTGCTCTTTTCCTCCCTGGATTTCCATGATTTATTGTTCTGGGATATTTTTACAGAAAAACCTGGGCTCAGATGGGAATCCTAGGACTTCTAATATCTAGCTGTCAGAACGGTCTCCTTGAGCTAAAAATGTGGGAGTCTGAGAAGTTCTGAGGACACAAAAGGTAAAATTGTCCATTGAGAGTTTCTGTGCTTTTTTTCGATACATCACAAAGAATTTATTTTCAAATGATCAGAGTGGGTTGATTTAAAAAAATGTATTTCTAATATCAGATTTCATTTTTACAGGAAAAAAGAAATCTGTTCCAAGTTAGAAAAAAAACAATTTTCAGAACTTCTGAATCCTTTGGAAAAGAAAAATTGCTTTTCTCTCTTTAGCCTTAATAAAATGTCAACTTTTAAATTACCTAAATTCACAAAAAACTAATGAAAAAACCCTAAGTTTCTGAAAGTTAATTTTGGCTATTCTTCAGTCTTATTTCAGAATTTTCTAATGTGTGCCAGTGACAGACAATGCAGAGTAGTTTAATTATTATCTTCTGCTGTGTGAGCATGCTGTGAAAAAAAGATTGTGTGGAACAGGAGAAGGAGGAGATAAAATATCCTGACACAAATTAGTATTTAACATGCACTTTGAAATGTCTGCTGCTGCCCCTATTTCTCCAGCTTTTTAGATACAACATGCCAGAGAGGCCATCAATTTTATTTCCTGAACAGAATGTAGAACTGCTTTGTTTTTTGTTTGGGGATTTTTTGTGTTTGTTTTTTTTTGTGTGTGTGTGTTTGTTGTTTTTTTGTTGTTTTTTTTTTTTTGGGGTGGGGAGGCTGTTTGTCTTGTTTATTTGTTTGTTTGGTTTTCACTTTGTTTTTTTTCCTCCCCATTTAACATCTTTCAAAAAGAAGAACAGATACCTGAGGATGATTGCAAACATTCACTTCATCAGCTCTGGGCTCTGTGAGAATCTGACTCTGAATGATTTAGGGAGAAACATTATTTATCCACTTGTGATGAGCATATTTTTCAAGTTAGGATACCAGAGGTTTCTGTCTTGCAGACAGATGACAGCCACAGTTTAATCAAATTGACAAAGTAAATAAAAACATGTTCAATATTTAACACACAGTATGTAAATAGCCCATCTATGTTCATGTGTCTTTTTGGTTTTTCAAGAAAATTACTAGAGTGGATATGCTATAAGAATAGATTAAAATATGAAAATCATTAATAAACCGAGAGCACTATAGAGTTAAGTTTTAATTAAAGAACTGATGGAAATTGTTTTGGAAACAGTTGTTCATTTCTGTCTGTAAAATTTGTGAACAGCATTATTCACTCAAGTAGTCACTAAGACTGTGGCAGAAATGGCTGTATCTGGAAACAGCCAAAAATAATTTCCCATGAGTGCTTTGGAGAAGCTGCTATAAAGAAAACCTCTCTATTCTGCCTTGTGTGCTTTGTACAGAAGACTGGTAGGGAGAATTTGGATGAAGATATACAAAATAGTCAATAGCATAGGTAATACAGAGCTGGGAATGGTGTGATCTTTTCTTATAATAATAATAGAAAAGAACATGTATTGAAATAGAAATATGAGAATTGCAAGATAATGAAACATAAATTCTACTTTGCTCCACGTGAAATTTCTCTTGTGCAACTGCTTGGGATGAGAGACTTATGTGAATCAAGACCTTACAAGGGTTTGGTAGAAGCTGGACATTTAAAAAGTAAAACAAAACCAAGAGAAAAAATAAGTAACCCAATGGAATAAGAAAGAGTTTCTCAGATATAATCTAAGTTGTAAGAAGAATATTAATTCATGAATCTATTGTACACTACTTATCTTCTGAATGATTGCTTGAATTTAGTCTCATTCACATTTCCTTTAATGTGAAAAAGTGCACACACACCTTGTAGTGCATTACACTGCAGTGTAGTTTTCACCCTAAAATTCTGCTAGTGTAAAAACAGGATCACCTTTTTGCAAAACTCTTGCTTTGACAACAGTATGTCAGCAAGGAGCCAGTTGTTCTGACATAACTCAAACAAAAACCTGCCAAAAAGTACCACTGGTTCTTCTACAAGTGCAAACAGATCATCTGCCAAGCTTGCTGTAAAGCAGATCACTGGGAAATCCAAGCTTGCCTTTGGGAAAGAGATCTGTAAAGGTTAGCATTTTTGATTGAGACTTGTCTTTCTCTTCATCAGAAGGCGGCACTCTCAGTACAATAAAATAGTAAAAAGATAAATCTTTTATTGGAATTTTATTTCTTTAGGGGATGGAGGTCAGCATTTTTGCTGTGGCTTTTTGTTTCTTTTTTTTTTTGCTCATCCTGCTCTGTCTAATTCAGCATAGCAGTATGACTTTTCAGCAGCTATTGAAATATGTAGTAATGAAGAGCACCTAACTTCCCACTAAATCAATATTGCAGCTCTGCTTGAGGCCATTTTCAGTAATCATTAATCAATTGTTCTTATTTTAATATTATTAACAAATGTTTTCATTATATTGTTATATGCAAAGTGATGTAAAATTATCAACACCTTTCTTTAGAATATGTGTTTTTCCTTATTAATATTTTAAGACACAATCTTACCCCTGGTCAGACATTGAAGAGTTGTCTTTGAATACAAATACAGCAGAATTATGAAGGAGGAACACAAAATATAAACAGTTTAGCCTGTTTAGAAATTACACATTAAACATTAAATAATTACTTTCCATTTTCTCCTTCCATGCCACCAAAAAAAAGGAAATATGCCTAGTAGCAACTGCAGCAATAGAACTCTTCCAGACAGGTTCAATTAGAAGGTGAGTTTAATTCATCTTTCAAAAATTACAGATTATCTGAGTATTTTTCAGCCAAGAGAGATGGCATAGCTTTCCCCCTCTGTTGAATTACATGAATGACAAAAGGGGGGCTTAGGGGAGGGTTTTTTTGCCTTTTACAAACTGAAGTCATCATGAAATAAAGGATCACTACAAATACCTGTGGTTCAAATGAAACCCACTGAACTGAGTCTCACAAAAAATGAGGTCTCTACTTGTATCTGGCAGGATGTCTCAGGAAAACAAACTAGCCCTGGGATTGTGAAGCAGTGCAGGCTATATTGACATGAAGCCAGTATAATGGGAAGATTATTTCAGGCTATCCCTCTCTAGAGTTCTTTTTTTCTCAGCTCATTGTTGCTTGATACCTTAACGATATCAACCTCTCTGCCATATTGACCCTCAGACTGCTGCTGCATTCTCTCATTTTGTGGAGGATATCAAATGGTGCAGGCAGGCTGGCATAATTTTTTCAAGCAGCGCACTTTTAAAACACAGTGATGTCCCTCGAATTTAAGTTATATAATAATAATTTTAAAAAAAGAGCTTCCTTTTAATTACTGCATGAGTTTTCTAAATTTGGGCTTATATAGATTTTCAGCAGCTGAAGATTGGCTCATTTGCTTTACAACTTTCCCTGTGCCATAGGTCAGCTCATTCCCTACAGCATCTTTGCTTGTGTAGCTACCACTTTTCTCATCTTACATCTCCTTCAGCAAATATTTTGGGACTGATTTTTTCAATACTGTTCTCATGGAAATATACTTCCCTATGCAATGTTTACTTCCAGTCAAGTCTTTTGTTGTTTTCTCTTTGAGCTCTTGCTCTATACTTGCAGAATTCCACAAGCACAAGAAGTACAGACGGAAGCAAGGAATGAAAACAGCATGCCACTCTCTCACCTGTATAATGAGCCTTCTGTAAACTCTAAATAAAATATTCCTCACAAAGAGGTGTTTTGCTTTTGGTTTATTAGAGACTTGATCTTTCTCCATTGATATCCAATTCCCAAAGTCCCAGAGATTTTGATGTAAAGAGAATGCTATCCCCTAATCAGAGAATTCATACTTTCTGCTTTTATTGATGTGGCAGAATAAAAACAGATATGTCCCTTACCCTGTACTTTCACCATAAATTCAAACTTAAACTGAAATCTTTGGATTTTAAAGCAAGACAAAACAAAGATGATCAAAGGTGTTTTCTAGTTCTAAATGATAGAATTTATTTCAAATTACATCATATTGAAATGTCTCTGTCTTTGATCAAAAAGATGTTAGCTAAAGCAAATCTTTTGGGTATATTGTAAGATGTGCCTAGTGAGACTCCCTCACCTTATATAATTTATGCCAAGACAATGCTCTGGTTTCCATTTTCATAAACAACAGTCCTATCTCCTTCTCATTTCATTTATTATGAATAGCCCTTTTTAGCCATGCACAATTTCCATGGTCAACCTGGACAACAGGCAAGAAGGCTTGAGATAATCTGATTGTTCTTGTTCCCCCTTATTTTTTCATTCACTTCCCAGATGTCATTGGAGCCTCTTCTGGAGAAGGGCAGAAAGAAACTCGGAGTTTCAAAGGTGGTGGTTTCATTTTTCAGGGTATTTTTTGACTTTGTTTTTGTTGTTTTTTTTTCTTTTACAAAGACAGCTATCTTCCTTTTTCATGCCTTCCTGCAATAAGCATGACTTAGGAAACATGACTTGCTATAATTATGATTCATACAATTACAGTGCATACATAGATGCAGCTCTCATTTTGAGAGGCAAAATTGCAAAATGGACAAGGAAAAAATAAAGGAAAATGAGAAATATCTTATTTTTCAGTTACCTTATCATTACCTTTTTTTCACAACTGCAGAGAATTAACTCTCCAAGTCCTTGTGATTGATTCATAATTGGCATATGATTTGCCCCATTCTGTCATTTTCAGCAAACATTCTTGCAGGTAGGAGGAGGAATTCTTATGTCAGTCCATCATGCACAACTTTGTAAAATTATAGAAGTAAAGATATTCCTTACTCCATGGCACAATGGAAGTCCTGAACAGTCCTTCAGGATCTCTCCATGAGTACCCCCTCCATTATTGAACTTGACCAAGCTTTCAAAGTTTTCTGTGACCTCTGGAAACAATAATAACCTCCATTCAGCCTTTCACTTTCTTCTAAAGTTTCAAAAGGTGTTAGCAAGTATTTGAGATCATCTCTTAAAAAAAAGACTTTTATTTTTCTACTTCTTGGTTTATTTTTAAATAACCTTATTACTGCATTATTAATATATGAAGTCAAACATGACTGAAACACAAGCTAATTTCTTATCACTTTTTAAATGTATGACCTTGCAATGCTTGGAATTTAAGCACAGATGTCTGGAAAAAACTATGATGGGTTTGTTAAAGCCTGTAATACAGCATCATGATATTACAGTGATGGTCTAGTAATTCAGTCTTGATTCAGCAAAGCACTTATGCCTGGCCTAGAATTCTCATTTATTTCATATAGCCTGAAGGTCAGCTTTTCATATCAGGATGGTTTAAAATAGCTTTAGACAAATGAGAACACAAACAGGTTAAATTAGAGTTGATTTTTAAGCACAAATTGAGGTCTTGAAAACACGTTATTTCCATATAAAAGCATTCACATTTATTTCAGGTGGAGTAAGAATTTCGAAAATGCATGTCATCAGACTTTCATACATGTTAACAGTTATAAGGAAGATGAAACAAAATTAAGAACAACTACACTGTGATCAGAAAACGAAAAGCTATTAGCACGGATATAGCCCATTTTTAGCTGATTTAAATGTTTCTTATAAGTGCAAATCCTATCTTCTCTTTCTGGAAAGAAGGTTAGCATTCATACTGAGTCATGTATATTGCCAATTTTATGGATTAAAATTTCTCTACCACATCAGTTAAATCATAAATATATAAGAAAGGACAATTCTTTTATAGATGGAGAATAAGGCTCTAAATGGTTCCTGTCTTTGTCATAATAGATAGTGCAGTTAAAATCTCCCCCAAAATCAGCACATTGTGAGGCACACAATTCGATAAAATGCTACTTACACAGTAATTCGAAAAAGCTCTTTTCTTTCCTTCAGTAGCAGATCAAATGTTAATGAAGCAAGCACAAGTTTGATCAAAGTTGTCCTGAATTTTTAATAACATTTTATTACCCCTAAATCAAAACAGGAATACTGTAATTTGCATCTGATTCAGATTAAGATTTTTTTTTATATACACTGTCCAGTTTTTGGCAACAGGACACATTTGTTCTATATGATAAGAAGGCTGTATCGTGAGCTAATATATTTTAGAATTATCCTGTGAAGAATTACCTTGACTTAACTTTGGTAGCAGTTTATAAAGTATTTTACTCCAGGTTGAACTACTGTTCCCAGAAATGTGCCTTCAGATGCAGGAAAAGCCCAAGGAGCATCGGTATGGTCAGTGGGCAGAGGAGGGTGTCCAAGGCAGAAACTGGATGGTGGTTGCCCTGAACTCCCCAAAAGGCAGCTGGCTTATCACTGGCTCTCAGGGCATGTGGGCTGTTGGAGATCAGCCAGGAGCTCACTATTCTTTGTAAGAAACAAAAAAAAATATATTTTTTTTTATCCTCATGACATGGAGGGGATATGTTGCCAACAGCTGCTTAGGGGGAATAAATTCTACATGAAGGGATTAAATTCCTGCAAGGAGTAATTGATAAAATTATTTTTCAACAGTGCTGAAAGTAGTTGTAAGGACAGATTTCAATTGATTTAGCCTGGAAATGAGAAAAAAATTCCAGCAACATTCTTTCAATATAAGGAGAGTAAGCAAAATGGTGTAACTGCTTTTAAATAATTTTCCTTACATTTCTGAATTCAAGAATGTGTTCTTCATGATAGCAGATGTACTGAACAGAATGGTGAAAGATGGTCTTCCTCTGTCCAGTTCTGGCGCTGTGTATCAATTGCTGATTAAATCTTAGTGAAGGGAGCCACATTACAGAACTGCAGTATTGGGCAGATTTTTAGGGAAGACTTCCATTTAAGATGTTGATCAATTGAGCAAACAAAGAGGCAACCCAGGATGTGATAATGTATCACATGATACATGTGCACTTGTATCAGCTGAACTATAGCAATTGCTGATGTACTGAAGTTGTGTCATGGGACGTTTAGGTTGGACCTTAGAAAAAAATTCTTCACCCAGAGAAGGGCTGGATGCTGGAACAGGCTCCCCAGGGAAGTGGTCACAGCATCAAGCCTGATGGAGTTCAAGAAGCATTTGGACAATGCTCTCAGGGACATAGTGTGACTCTTGGGGATGGTCCTGTGCAGGGCCAGGAATTGGGTCCCTTGTTGGTCTCTTCCAACCCAGCATATTCTGTGATTCTGTGAGATTCTTATTCTGTAGTATTATGAAAGTGTGTAAGATCACTATTATGTAAATTATCAGGGAAAAAAGTGTGGAACCTTTCAAAGCCCTTTTGTCATTCTCTTTCTCCACATATATATGAGAAACATGAATAACTAAGGAACCTTTCAAAGTATCTATAAATTGCATATATGTGAGCATCACAGAGCTAAACCGTTCAATCTGTTAAACTACTGATGAAAAACTGGCAGACGACAAAATATTTTGAGGTTGTCATTCATAGATAGTGACAAGAAAGAAGTTCTAATAAAGAAGAAAGAAGCAGCACATGATATTCCCATATTTTTCAGGAAAAAAAATAAAGAACCAGCACACCTCTTATACGCACTACCTTGGTGTTGAGAAACACTTTCTAGAAGCGTTTAAAGAGAGTTTCCCCACAATAATAAATGAAACATCCTTGTTTTCTGCAGCTCAACAAAATAAAAAATGTTACTTTCTCATCAGTGTCTGAAATATCCTTTTAATATCAACCAGGGAGGGGGCAAATGTATATTCTCCAACTTGCTGTCACACTGTGTGTAATGCACAAGTGTTATGCCATCTATACCTGTTAACCTGTGACTTGGTGACACAGTGCATTCTTAGGCTGCTCTTTTAGAAATATTATGATGCTTTGAATTCTCTAAAGCTTATTAAGAATAGCAGGAAATCAATGAGCTTTTGCATTATTCCTCAGAGCTGTGGCGGTATTTAATATCATTGTTCTCTAGGTGAGACTATGCAATGGAGTGTGGCACAGACAGAAGTCATTGAATTCATGCTAAGGCAGTTAAATGCCTCCCTGACATCCAATCCCGTCAGATCTCGGAAGCTAAACAGGGTCAGCCCCAGATTAGTACTTGGATGGGAGACCTCCTGGGAAGTGCCGGGTGCTGCAGGTTCTAGTCCTGAGGACTTCAATGTCACTGTCCAAGCTCGCTCGGCCATGGCAGATGAACCTCAGGACTGAAACGGTGGGGCCAGTTCTGCGCACACTGTGCCTCACCTAAAATCCACTGCACAGGCTGGAAGGGCCCACCCACGTGGGGACAGCCCTTCCCAAATCTTCGTTTGCGAAGCCGAGCCGCACACACACACAAATTCTATCAAATTTGGCTTCATTTTTTTTTTCAGCTGAGTTTGCTACTATTAGAGCAAAAGCTAGATATCAAGTAAATACTTAGGTTCAGAATTTATGAAGTTAGCCACTGGGTAAAGTTTGTCCTTTGCAATGAGGCCAAAATACATCTTGGAATAAAGCAGTTCCTTCCATTTCACCTTAACACTTCTGTAAGCCCATACTGAATTTATGTTGAACCTGCATCTGCAGCCATTGGAAAGGAATTAATACCAACAAATGAACATAAGCTGCCAAATAATTTTTCAAGACCAATAAAATGACAGTATTTTTTAGAGTAAGATTTGAAAAGGGCAACTAATACTTTAAAGAATTATACAATTCTAGTTGTCCCACACTACCTGAGTTCTGTACAAATATGCTGCATGGTAATTTTTTTTTCCAGCAGTAGGCGTGCAAGGATTGAAGCACTTTAAAAAACTAAAACTAAAAGATCCTTCTTGCCAAATGTAACCAGTTTCAGTGTTCCTCCTGTGGCTGAACACTTCCCTCCACCTAATACTCTCAGCTCTGGAGTAGAAAGTAACAGGGAGAAGACCTCTGCGTCCTTTAAAATATGTTCAAAAAATGCATATTTTTTGATGATGGCCTAGATTTAAAACTCAATTTTGATGGAATGAATGACCAAAGACAGTAGGAATTAATTTTGATTAAAAAATGAAGGAAGTATATCTGAAAAGGAAACTCCTCAGAGTGAAACTATGTTGACTCATCTTGACTTTGGAAATTCTAGCTTTGGCAAGCACTTAGCATTGCATAATAAATTTCTGAAATATTAACTTTCATAAACAATGACACTGAGTGTTAACCATTTTTAAGAACTATGGCAAATATAGGTCATATAGTTTTAAAAGCTGAAATGGAAGGTGTGAAGAAAGATTTTAAACTGAGTTGCTTAATTAGTCTCACTGAATTCTCTTTCATAAGTAGTAATCTTTCCAAGATAGGGATATACCCTTTCTATGGAAAAAAAAAACCAAAACAACTGACCAGTGAGCAAGTTCATCCCCAGAATAAATTGGTTGACTAAGATCGGACTGTAGGAGGAATGACTTTGGCTCATGCAGTCTGACTTGTTTAACATATGTAAAAAACCAAAGCTAAACAGGGCAAATATAAAAGCAGCCTAAACCCTCAGTATTAAAATTGTCTGCGGAGACAGATTGTGTAATGTAGGGTTTATTAAATCCCTGCAGCTTTCCAGCAAAGCTCACTGTGTGAGGTGCATGTACAATATCCCAGTGTAATTTAAATGAAAATGTTGACTCGCCCTAAAAGCTCCATTAGGTGGTCTAAACTGAATAGGCAGCCATTTGCCATGTCCCTGACACCTGCTACTTAAAACAAGGAATACCGTTACCATGGGTTACCAGACAGTATTATGTATCAATGCTGTAATGATGAAATGATAGGAATTTATGTTTCTTAGGGCTGAAAATTACAAAACACAGAAAACAGCTTTTATTAGACAGTTAAAGTGCAAAAGTCCAGCAGCACAAAGCATTGTTGTTCAGCATAAAAGGATTGTGAAAATAAATACAAATAACCATCAGCTCAAAAGAGCATTTTGTTCCTGAGTTATAGTTTGTACATTTCTTATTACAATGCAGAAAACTATCCCACACCTGTGAGCTGTAAAGTATCCAGGTTGGAAAAGCTGTGGAAGGTAGACAGGGCTGTCAAGTATACCTTCCTGTCTGAGAGTAATATGCTTCTTCGACCTGAACTGCCACTCTGCTGAGTATCCTGATCTCCCACTGAAATGTGCAAGTGCTCATCATCTCACAGGAGCTCACTTACACGTGGTCTTTAAAGTTTTTTGCACTGGACAGCCGTCATCCTATCTACAACAGCTCATCCACATTCAGCAAGGCATTTTTCTGGCATAGTTGATGTCCCCTTGACAGTTTAACATATGCTTCTGTGTTTTGTTGAACATGCTTGGACTTGAGCATTTTCCTTAATGCTTCACTGAATAGGTAGTTCCTATTGAAAACTGATTGCTCTGCTGGACTGGAGAGTGAAAAGTGAGAGTTGAATGCTTTAACATTTCCAGTTTTGAGGCATGGAGTCTAACTCTGTGGTCATCAAAGGGTTTTCTAGCCATACTACAGAAATTATGCTTCTGTGGTCTAATTTTGATGAATCTACTTTTTTAAATGATGTGATTCTAAGCCCAATGCCTCAAAATATATGTTGTTAGTGTCTTTCAGTCTAATACACTAGGTATTAAAAAGTCACTTTAACCTTTGATTGATTTTATTAATCAGTGGATTTTCCTAGAAATGCGTAAGTGATCTAAAAATTAAAGAATAATAACAGAGATTGTGAGTTTCCTGGAAACTGCATAACAAACCTATGGCTTCACACAGAGGTGGTTCTGCAAATCTTTTTGGAAGACACTAGAATCAAATTTGCCAAACATCCTCTGAATTTACTCTAAAGGATTTTTGAAAACAAGGGCCTTTATTAAGGCTCACTACTTTTCACAATAATCTACTCACATTAAAAAACAATTGGGAGGCAGGAGGGAATTAAGGGATTTTAGCTGGAACTTAGATAATGTTAAATTCATGTATATAACAATATCGCAGCATATCATAAATCAATCCAATCACTGGGATAATAACATCTTACCTTATATCTGTCTCTTAATTTTGTAACTTGAAATGTCTAGGAAATAGTCTTCCTAACAGATTTGCCACAGAGAAGGCTAATGGTATCTCAGCTGGCATTAGAAGGAACATTGCCATGAGGTCAGAGGTGGTCCTTTGCCCATACTCAGCACTGTTGAGGACACATCTAAGGTGCTGTGCTCAGTTCTAGGCTCCCCAGTACATAGGTCTACTGGAGAGGGTCCAACAAAGGGACTGCTACTAAGATGGTTAGGGTACTAGAGCATGACTCCTACAAGGAAAGGCTGAGAAAGCTGGGATGGTTTAGCCTGGAGAGGAGAAAGCTCAGGGGGAAACTTATTAATGTATGTAAATATCTGAAGGGATAATGCAAACAAAATGGAGACAGTGGTGCCCAGTGACACAACCAGAGGATATAGTCACAAACTGAAAGAGGAGATTTTGTCTGAATATCAGGAAATCCTTTTTCACTGTGATGGTGACCAAGCACTGGCACAGGGTGAACATGGAGTTTGTGGAGTCTCCATGATCAGAGACATCTTTTGAACACAATTGTGAGCAACTGACTCTGGTGACTCTGCTTGAGCAGGGGGTTAGACGAGATGATGTCCAGCCGTCCCTTTCAACCTCAACCTTTCTGATTCTTTGATAACAAGATTTTGAACATAGCAGTGTAGTGAGCAGCAAATTTTCAAGGGTGCTGTGTATCACAGGAATATTCACTGGGCCTGCTCATACCAGAATTTGCAGCATGCCAGACCTGACACATTTTTAATGGCTGGAGTTTTAGAAAAGCATTTGTTCTGCAGCAGCACTCTGGGTGAAAGCCCCGGCCTTTACTTTCTTCAACATGTTACTTGTGACTTTATTGAAAAAGGAAACTTATTTTCAAATTATCAAACTAATGTATCTTAAAAGCCTCTGAAAGATCCTATATATACAAAGATATATGAAAAAGTTGTATGAATGGAGAAAAGCTGCTAGGTTTAGGGGAAAAACTTCTCACATTATGAAAATTCTCATATATCCCAGTTAAGGAAAGGCATTACACTTAGTTCACTAAGCTAACTTTGAAATACTTTAAAATATCCTTTCTGAAAATTATATAAAAGGGATAAAAAGCAATGAAAAAAAGGACATATGTCTTTTAATCAAAAAAGATTTTCACATCCAAAGTGTACTAAAATACTTAGACTGCATAAGTAATCACAACCATTGCTTCGTGAAAGGAAACTTCAGAGTTCATCATGACAGTTTTGATGTTGCTGTACCAATTCATTGAAGCTGAATAAATGTTAAATGCATGCTGCAGATACTTAGTATATTTAAAAGTCAATTCATTATTTAATAAAATGCCATCATGAGTATGCATTGCAAATTTTGCTAAAAATTCAAACTGCATTCAAATATTGCCATTATTATTTTACCCATCTTTTTTAGCTTGGTAGATTTTGAATTCAGATCTACATTTCTGTGAATCCAAAATAGTTTTAGGCACTTAGAAAGCACTGCAGCCAAGCAGAAGTTGCTGCACTAAGTCTAAAATTTGGTTACTGCAATATTTTTGAGATGTCTTTTGTGATATATTTATTGTGATGATGAACAAGATAGTAGTTAAGGATTATAAAACTTTCATTTTCTTAGTGATGAAAATTCCTCTGTTGGTCTTAAATACAGAAATCAAATGCTTTTGTTAAGTCTGCATGAGTCAAATTGGAGCTGGGCTTTTCAGACTTACTAATTTAGGGTGTTTGTGTTAGGTTCCCTTGTGATTTTATTTTAAATATTATGTAATAGTTTTGGATAGCAATCTGCAAATTATAATGAAAACTAAGTGCAGTGCATTTCA
Organism: Pithys albifrons albifrons; assembly: GCF_047495875.1. NCBI lineage: Eukaryota > Metazoa > Chordata > Aves > Passeriformes > Thamnophilidae > Pithys > Pithys albifrons. The sequence goes on from NC_092464.1 coordinate 12,097,673, forward strand.
ACTATACAGGGTTATTTCTGATCTTTGATTTGATTAGTCAAGCATCTTGATGAGCAAGTGATTAAAAGAAACATAGTTACAGCCAGTGAATATCTGCAGATTGCAGAAGTGCTACTAGCCAGTATCCCTTGAGCATTGCACTGCTCAAAGGAAAGACCTGCTCCCCTCCCTCCTCCTGGGTTCTGCCTGGCAGAGGATGGAGGGGAAGGATATATGGCTTTCATCAGGACAGGGATAGGAGGGACTGAGACTTATTACATAGTCATTGTCACCACCAAATCCCAAGGTATTCTCACTACCTGATGAAAAAGTGATATTTCACTATCTGGTTTTTCTTAAATATAAGCTTTTTCCCCTTTACCTTGATTGGACATCGCTAATATTAAATTCCTCATCAGACTGATATTTCATACTTTTGTTTCCAAAACAGGTAACACAACCACAGGATTCCTAGGAAGTTGTAAAATCCATGAGATACTTTCACATGATGAGGAACAATCAAGTTGTATTAACCAAGCATTACATACTTTTCTATTGTTATTATTATTTTGCAGCTGGACAAACTACAAGGCTCTGTACAGTGAATTACTTTGAGTGGGTTTTGTGGTACTTTGAGGGGATTACATAACTGTCTTTTAAATCATTTATATTCAGACAGTTCAACCTTATGTTTTATGGTCTCTATGCCTCTTAAGATGACAAGTTCAACCTCATTTTGATAAGGGAGACAAGCTTAAGTCTAACTTTTACCTTAATGCGACAATGGAAAAAATGTTAGTAGTGTTAGTAGAGCATTTTCCAGAGCAGGTTAGAAAAGTGTCCATCAGATATAGATCATATCACGGAAATGAAATAGGTGATCTCCTGATATATCTTTCAGTTTTGTAGTCTAGGCTAGTGTTTCATTCTTGGGGTGGTCAACCAAGATGAAAGATAGAAAATATAATCACAGAATAATAGAATTGTTTGAGTTGAAAAAGACCTTTAAGGTCATTGAGTCTAACCACTAACCCAGCGCTGCCAAGTCCACCACTAAACCATGACCATGAGTGCCACTTTTCTGTGTCTTTTCAATACCTTCAGGGATAGTGGCTCAATAACTTACCTGTGCAGCCTGTTACAATGCTTGACAATTGTTTCAGTAAAAAAATTTGTGCATCTAAATCTCCCCTGGTGTAACTTGAGATCATTTCCTCGTGTCCTGTCATGTGTTACTTGAGAGAGGAGGCCAACCCTCACCAGACTGTTGCAAAAGTATAATTATAGGTCTGATACCAGAGGTATAAATAGTCTATGAACTATAGGTCTGGTCACATTCAATAGAATCAGTCTGATTTATGAATAGTACAATTTATTGAATGCAACATATAAATTTTTTGTGATTGCCAGTGACAATATATTAACCACAGAGTAGTTAAATAAAGTACTAACAATACGATTGCAATCATGAGCGTATTATCCTGGGTTAACACACAGCACAGCTGTGCATGCACGGCTTACCAAAATTGTCCCTCCTGTGGAAGAAAGGAGCACAAACCTGTAGATCTTTCCCAGTAATTGTGCATCGAGTTCTAATTCCCTTGTTAGATTCAGAATTGGAGTGCTTTTTGTACCTTCTTATCCATTACCGTGCAATGTGTGGTGGGTGGGACCATGGTCAAAACTTCCATTCTTTGTGGGCGCATTGTACAGAATATTTTGTAGTAGAAGGTGGTCGCACTGTTTTTGATAGAGGCCAGAATACCATTGGCCTTCTAGGCCACCTGGGCACACACTAGTTCATGTTCAGCCACTGTTGACCAGCATCTGCAAGTCCTTTCCTGCCAGACAGCTTTCTAACCAGTCTGCCCCCAGCCTGTAGCACTGCATGGGGTTGTTGTGATGCAAGTGCAGGACCCAACTCTTTGATTTGCAGAACCTTCCTATCCTCCAGCAGATCAACATTCCAATACACACTGGTGTCACTTGTAGACTAACCAAGGGTGCATTTGATTCCCTCATCCAGATCATTGATAAAGATATTAAATAGGCCTTGCCCCAAAACTGAGCCCTGGGGAACATACTTGGGATCAGCCACCAAGTAGATTTAACTTCTTTCACCACCACTCTCTAGGCTTCACCATTGAGACAGTTTTCTCTCCAGGAAAGAGTGCATCCAGCTAAGCCATGAGCAGCCAGTTTCTGCAGGAGAATGTTGTGGGAAACATCATCAAAGGTTTTGCTAAAATCTGTGTAGACTATATCCACAGCCTTTTCATCATCCACTAAGCAGGTCACACTGTCATAGAAGAAGATGGGATTGGCCAAGCAGGACTTGCCTTTCCTAAACCCATGCTGGCTGGGCCTAATTCCCTAGCTCTGCTGTATGTGACACATGATGGCACTCAAACTAATCAGCTCTATGATCTTCCCTGACACCAAGGTTGGACTGACAGGTCTGTAGTTCTCTGGATCCTTCTCCTGGCCCTTTTTGCAGATGGGGATCACATTTGCCAACTTTAATCATCTGGGACCTCCCCAGTTAGACAGGACTGTTGATAAGGGATAGAAACTGGCTCAGTGAGCACTTCTGGAAGGTCTGGAAGTATCATGATGAAGTAGAATTTCCAAATTCAATGTTCTCTAATAAACCTCAAAGTCCAGTCTTCCACAGAAGGTAACTTGAAGAGCTTTATTTATTACAGAAACAACTAAGGTGTTTCCAGCTACTTTACAGCAACTTCCCATGGATAAACACACAGTCAGTAAACTTTATTTGACAGGTTACTGTGAAATAAGCTACCATAAAAATTCCGTTAAATTTAAACCTCATAATAACTTGCTGCCCACTGAAACAACGAGATCATAGTGCTGAATAGGAACTGTCAAAATGAAATGAGAAAAATACATTTAAAAAAAACAGCAGAAAGACGTCCAGACAACAAAGCAAAAACTAAAATTAAATTTTGAAAGTGTTCAGTAGTAGATAGTTTCCACATCACTAGATAGCTTTTATTAAAATAACACTGTTTTGAGAAGGTATGATTTTTATCTCAGTGGAAAAAATTAATTCTGGAAAGTGACTGTACGATTAGCCACAACAAAATCATCACCTTATTTCTCTTACAATATATCCACTAATATATAATATGTGCACATACACACTGAATCATTCAAATTAGGTCAGTTTTCCTTTGCTTCTCTTGGCTTCCCTTGATGAGAGGGGAAATTCCCCCATTAAAAGCAAAAAATCCCCACAAACACCCACAAACTCTGACTCTTGTATAAAACCGTCTAATCCCAGAGTCCTTAAAAACTGTGTCTAATTTGAAAATTTGTGATTAGTAGTTGTCTAAATGATTTTGAGAGGTTGCTTCCAAGCCAAAACTCCAGCCTATAATTGCCAAAATTCAGCTTCCTACTTGAAAGACCTTCCCAATCCATTTCCTTAGATATTGATGGTAAAAAAAAGTCTGTATAATTTCAGAAATAGACTCCGGGGATGCACTATCTATCATGCCCTTAAGTAGGTGTGATAGGAGTGATGATAGCCATACTTGTGAGACTGACATGAATTAATAAAAATAATTTTCTATATGATGAAGATTTTATTTTCTTGCTAAGCTGATCAGTGAGAACACAGGCACTGAGGGAGTGAGAGTGCTCTGGAGCTGCTTGGTTGTAATCATCAGTGAAGAGTAAAAGTGACTGCACTGAGGTGGTCAGGAAAACAGTAATTTTAAACTGGAGACATACAGTACAATTGGGATGCTGGCAGTTAGCCAAAAAGAAGCAGAAAAAAAGAAGGAAAATTAGAAAGAGAAGAAAAAGAGGAATTTTTACATATATATACAAACAATAAAATTAACAAAATTCCCAGTAGGGTATGTTGTACATTATTTGCTTATATGGATTATACTGCTGCCCAGAACCCTGTTTCTACCTCTGAAGAAACTTCTATTTTTTATTTCTTTTTATTTACTTTTCAATATCATAGCTCCATCTTGTGAAGTGACCTTTTAATTTTGAGCAGCTTGAGTTGTTCAGTTGATCCTGTTGATCCTATGAGCATAAGGAGTGAGAAACAAATATTGAATTCATGGGAGATTTTCTATTAAATACACCAGTTTGTGTGAAGAGTTATTAATTACTACACATATGTATTTTGCTGATTAATTCTTATGGAAAAAAATAACCACAATTTCCCTAGCTTTGCAATGGCTGTGAACTACCAGTCTGCCATCTGAGCTGCTAGTCTAGTAATAAGGCTAATTACTACTTTTTGTGCATGTGGTAGCTTCTTATTTTAACAGCTTTGTCATTTCCCTTTTTCTCTGGTAAGACTGTATATTCCCTTATTTTACTCTCAAAAAGGTTGACTCCAATTTAATAAAGGCTTTGTCATCACACCCTGAAAGCTATGAACAAATCAATGTGTAGAATATTAACCTGTCACAATGCAGAAATATGTTTTCTTGCACTGTCTTCTAAAGAGAGTTTTTATCAGGAGTTTCTCTCCATCTGTGAAATATAAGTCAAATTCAACTGAAAAATGGCACTCTCAGAGGTGTGAAAATTTCCTGTGAAATGTAGAAAAAAGGGCCAACTGGTAGCCATTAGGATGTCAGAACTCAAAGAGAACTATTGTCCCTTCATGAGAGAGCAAGCGACTCTGCTGAGATAAATCTGTGCTCAGAACACTGGCAAATTTGGTGGGTGGCAGAAAGTGTTCATGGGAAAAAGAAGGTATTTTGAGCTCCAGGAGCTTTGATAGAAGCAGCTGTGCTCTGATAAACCATGCCTTCCCACAGAGTAGATAAAACATTTGATAAGGAATGTTGAGAATATTGTATGACAGATAGCAAGGCAAGAGATGGTTTAGTACAGCTTCCATCAAACAAATTTAGTTTGTTTGCCTCAACCATGCTGCTTTTTTTTTTCCCTCCAGGATGAGAAATGATTATGGTCCTTGTGATAAATAAGAAAATAATAGTCAGGGCAGGGGTTGGGAGGAGGAGTAATACTTCAATACTTACATTTGCCACTTTGAAAATCCAGAGACCCAAAAAGCAAACAGCTAGTCAATGCTAGTAATGCTCTCTCTAAAAATCAAGGGAACATTACATTATGGAGACTCTTTAACTGTATGCCATTTTCCCACATAGATGTGATCTGATGGTGACTGGTGTTGAATAGGCCCAAGAACCTTCTTCCCCCTCCAGGTGCACTGAGGTGGTGAGTAAAAAGCAGGGTGGGTGTTTGTCGGCAAATTCCTTTGTTCTACATTGACTAAAAGTTTTTGTGTTAACTGTTATGTTACTGAACACAGCGGAAAATCCCTTGAAGGACAATGCAACAATAACTCATATTTTCCCAGACATTTAATACATGACACTGGTAAATGTAGCTACTGGCTACATTGTTACAGAAATCATATAATTCTAGAAGGAGCAAAGATTAATTCAGTTTTTGGGCTGTATGCACTTATATCATGAAAAAGATGTAATTATTGCTAGAAAAATGTGGTGCAGAAAGGAGATGAGAGCTGTCCCAAAGCTTAGTGTTCAGTTGCATTTCAGGGCATTTTTGGCAGAATGTCAGACCTCAAAGCATCTTATTAAAGCCTTTCTAGCTATGTTCTTGCAGAAAATCTACATATTCCTTTTAAAGATAAGAACTAAATGAGAGGCCTGAGCATTAATTCTGGAAAAAGCTTTGAAACAAAGCGGAAAATGAAGACATCATCTACTTTTTCCATAGAGATGTACATGATGAAGTTACCAAATGTATTAGCATATCCACCACTGAGCACCTTTAGGGGACACACTGACAAGGTGGATAAAATGTGCGTGACTGCTAGTTTCATGATCTGTGGAAATGCTCCTTCAACCTATCAGCTAATTTTAATGTGGATTTAGCAAAAGAAACATGTTCAAATGACCCTTATTTGCCTTAAGAATACATGAGTTGTAGGGTACTTGTGAAGCTATATTAAACATATAAAGTTGTGCTTGGTAAGGTGCTATAAAACAAGCCATTTATTTTATTGGTCTCTATTTCAGTAATACTTACGCATACACCTAGTAATAAAGTAAATCCATAGCTACAAAAGGTGGTAAAAATTCTTATTTTCAGTAACTTAATTTATTATTTCAGAATTTAAGCAAAAATTCTTATACTTCTCAGCAATAATTACCGTATCAATATAATAAGTGATCAAATAAAATGGTATTACTACCAGGTCTTGCCAATACCTAAAAATCTCTTCTACTTAAAAGTTGTGAAAATTATCACTTTCACTTTAAAATGTAATTAAAAAAACAGTGAGGTTAATAGTGTCTTTGCTCTTCATTGGTATTAAATGCACCTGTCTCTCTGCCTTTGAGCACAGACTAAAGTGTTATGTAAGGGTTTTACTCCTAGCCTTGTCCAATCACTTCTATGAACACAGAGTGGCTATATCATTCTTCTACTTCAGTCTCTGATATCTGCTTTACCCTTGTGAAAACTAATTCTTGGAACAAGCTTCAGAGAAGTTATAAATAATTCTTTTGATATTCTAAGGAAAATAACTGATTAAATGGGGAAAAGACCCTTTGCCTTGTAGATGAAAACAATGCCAACAACTTATCCTATAAAATTATGTCCAATATAGAGCACCTAACCTGGTTGGTTGAATTCTAATATAAGAGAAATATGTTAGAAATGACACATAAAAATCTGTGGACTGTGTAACTATTCTGTCAAGGCAGCAGAATATCTTTTGAGATCTAAGGTGACAGAGTTTGATAAAATGAAGATTTATATTCATAAAAGATTTTTAGGGAAAATAGACAACTGGAATGTATCAGTATGTTCTGTTAGAGTAAGGCAGAACAAGCAGATGTTGTTTTGACTTTTCCAGTGATTCTTAAAATTAAAAAGTTAGTTACTTAACTTTTGCTGTCATTTCAGATAATGGCTGAGAGATTCATGTGCAGTGCAACACTACTGTCACAGATTGGTTATACCATCTACTTGTTCTACAGCAAGTGAGTCTGTTTACAAATATGTGAACAAAAGGAAACAGTGAAACAGCAGGACTGCATTTCTGTTAAAGCACTATAGCATTTACTTTACATTTAGAGCAAGCATTACATAAAGGTAAATATAAGGAAATACCAGTATTTAAATATTAGTGCTTTTCTATTTCTTATAACTGGAAAATTTTATCCTTGTAGCTGAAATCATTACAATATATAAATATGCAAGAAGACCACCCTCTAAATTTCCAAGTATTTAAAGTCAGAAATAGAAATACAGAAAATACAGAACACAGATGATACAAAGGCTTACCCACACCAAAATATATTATTTTACTTAAAGTTAAGTCTTGTAAAACTGCGGTATGCAATTTCTTGTCACAGAACAGCAGTTCATATGAATGACAACACTAGAGTGTAGATGCTTGCACAGCATTTACAAAATTGTTTTCTGCATTTTCATGTAGAAACATGAATATAAAATTAATTCTTAGATGTATTAGAATTTTTACAACCTGTTCCCTCTCAACGTTTTTAAAAAAGTTGAAAAAATTGTCTAATGATTTGGGCACAGAGGGTTATAATGAGTGGGGTTACCTCAGGATGGTGACCAGTCACTAATGGGTTCCTCAGGGGTATGTCTCGAGACCAGTGCTCTTTATCGTCTTCTCAAATAACTTGGATGCAGGACTCAAAGGTATGCTGAGCAAGTTTGCTGACAACGCTGAATTGTGAAAAGCTCTTGATTCCCTCAAAGGCAGAGAGGCCCTGAAAAGAGACCATAGATAAATTAGAGGGCTGAGCAACTACCAACTGTATGAAGTTTGACAGGGGTACAGAACCTATTCTGTATCTGGGATGGTGCAGCCTTGGACGTATGGACAGACTAGAAAGGAGATACTGGAAAGCAATGTCATGGAAAGGGACCTGAGGGTCCTGGTCGAGCTCAAGTTGAACATGAGTCAGCAGTGCCCTGGCAGCCAGGAGGGCCACCTCTGTTCTGGGGGGCATCAGGTAAAGCATTTCCAGCCGGTCAAGGGTGGGGTTTGTCCTGCTCTGCACTGGGGCAGCCTTGCCTGGAATATTGTGAGCAGTTTGGGACACCCCAGTACCAGAAAGACACTCAGCTATTTAAAGCATCCAAAGGAAAGCTATGAAGATGAAGAAGGATCTAGAGGGGAAGCCATTTGAGAAGCAGCTGAGGTCTCTCAGTCTGTTCATCCTGGAGAAGAGGAGACTGAGGAAAGACCTCATCACAGTCCTCAACACCTTCATGAAGCAAAGGAACATACAGTGATCTCTTCTCTGCAGTGACCAGTGACAGGAAGCAAGGGAATGGTGTGAAGCTGTGTCAGGGAAGGTTTAGGTTGAATATTAGGAAAAGGTTCTTCACCCAGCTGGTCACTGGAACAGGCCCCCAGGGAAGTGTCACAGCATCAAGGCTGACAGAGTTCAAGAAGCATCTGGACAATTTTCTCAGGCACTTGGTGTGATTTTTGGGGAGTCCTGTGCAGGACTAAATGATTCTTGTTAGTCCATTCCAACTCAGGATATTCTCTCATTTGTTTGCTCATTCATTAATGCCCTTTTCTGTAAATGTCCTTCTACACATGACATTTCCCAGGTTCAGGTAATGTATTTGCACAGGCAAATCTCACATATAACTTTCAGCCTGAAAATTGCAATTTGAGCTTTGTGATTTTATTTATTAAAATAGTAGATTTCTTCAGTCAGAGTTGAATGCTTTAAGCAGGTTTTTATTAATGGTCATTATGCTTAATTTCTTCTCAGTGGATTCAGAAGATCAGCATGCCTTTACTCATGAAACAAAAGACAGTTCCTTAAAATAAGGAGTTGTGTCACCCTAATTATACCAATTCAATTCTTCTCAGAAGTTATACAAATTACAACAGCTAAAGAATTTCAGTAAATATCAAAATCAGATTCTTAATTTTAGTGTGAGTCATGAGGATTCAACATTTTACAGCTTTGGAACTGAAATAAGACATCTTAATTATCTTAGCAGTTTCACACATAAAGTGATTTACATGTCAGTTCCTACCCATCAACCTGGGGTTTCCTTTTGCTTAAATTTCCAGAAACACAACATATTGTATATGTTGTACTCTATTACCTTCATAAACAGGGTTCTCATCTATATATCATGTCCTATTTTGTGTATATAAATGTTGCAAATGAAAAGATTTGTGTCTCTCTTTGAAGGTTTAAAGATTATCCTCCTGTTTTTATTTTGTTTAGGTTTATTAATTTTTTGGTCTATTTTATTTTTTTTACAGTATTTCTAATTATAAAAGCATTTTCTATGTTAAATTTCAAAGAAAACTTCAATATTTTGGGGGACGGGTGGCAAAAAGCAACCCAAATGCTCTGAGAGAAGCTCCTCAGAGAGTGAGAAGGTAAGAGATCTTAGGCTGGAAAGCTCAGACATCAGTAGAATAGGAAACCTGAAATAAATTTCCCACAAAATGCTATAGCAACATTATTGATTAGAAAATCCTATTCTACCTCCAGTGGAAAGTAAAATCTCTTCCACAGAAAGGACAAAACTGTTTTTTCTCATCAAAACATTGGAATATACATACATATGGACTCTGAAAAAACACTTCTGTAAAGAATTTGAAAGTACCATAGTAAAGTTGGAACTTCTGCAGCAGGTAGTGCAGGCTTATGGAATTGATGGGTCTTCACTACGTTCCTGTATTTTCACTTTTTGGACAGGCTGTAAGATGTTCAAAGCTTCCTGAATGGCAATTTTACAGAGAACCCCACAGGGGCTGAGTGATGAAATTCAGTCCAGACAGGTTATACTTGAATATTCAAAATGTCCAGTTGTGAGGAGAACTGAAACGATAGTGGCAGATTTTACCCTTGGCTTTTTGGAAGAGACAAGGCTAGTGGCTGCAAGATGCTATTTGAAGATGATTTGACTTTTCTCTGTAGACTTACAAATACAGATGTAGAAATACAGAAAAATAAAAGTTAGTACTTTTATATTACGTTCTTAATATCAAAGGTATTAGACTGCTGTAGAAAATTCTCTTATAGAATAAGTGCAATATCTTATAATATAAAGATAATAAGCATCAGCCTAAGAGGTGTTTTGGTTTTACTTGTGTGATTTTCACCTTTTCCTGAAACAAAACCCAAACCCTACATACAAAATGTTCTAGTTGTGCATTCTGTCTAAAGGCCTAAATATGGATGGTTAAACCCACCAAAATTATGAACGAGCTCCTGATCTTACTAATGCAATTCACCTTCTCTTTGTATGAAATTACACACATTATTTATAATTATAATTATTGATACAGAAATTCTAATCACTGACTATATCTATACAACTCAGAAAGCATGGCCTGCTGATACCTCTTCCCTGAAATCACCTGACATGGCAAAATGTAGTACAAGACATGGCAATTACATGATAAATTAGCGAGTATCTGAAGAGTTGTAATTAACAGGAAGTCCCTTAGAAAATTAGCTTGTTTTTCATTCAAACCCTACTCAAGATTGTCTGTTCATATGATATTTTATACTGAGATCTAAAAACTTTTCATAATATAAATGATACTTTCTTCTCATACAAAAATTACTGACATAGAGAATTGTACAAAGAAATTGTATAATATTGCAAGCTGCAAATGATGATCAGGAAATTCCTGCTGAGAAATCTTAGGGAGTCTAAGCTTGTTAGTTACTTGATAGTTGCTGCCTCACAATAAGTGGGGCTTCCAGTAAGGGATTTTGATATTTACTATACTTTTAACTGTTTTAATCTGTTTCCTCAGAATTTTAAATGTAAAATAAAATACTCATGGAGTGTGATTCTATGTCTCTCTCCAATTCATGAAAACAAGGAGACATCAAAGGCAGGACTGGCATTTCAGCAACTGGGCCACCAGCTCTAACCTCTGTGTCTGAACATGGAGTCCTGACATGAGCTGGGTTTTCAAAGATCCTATCTTCAGTACACTTTCCTCGCTCTGGCTTTAAAATATGAAAGATTTTTCTATTGCACATGAAAAAAGAAAGAATAATTATTAAACTGAACTGAAATTTTGAGCAGTGAATTTATTATATTCTATCCATTTGCATTGTAATTACAGATGAATAGATGTGGTAGAGAAACAAAACTGTCTCAAAGTACTTGCTGCATATTTTAGTGACCACCGGCACTTTGGGAAACATACTACTTACTCATTTTAACATATTTCTGTGGCATATTTGATGTGGAAATGACCCATTTGAAGAAGTTTCTGAAGGACCATCTCCTGTGGGTGGGACCCCCCACTGAAGCAAGGGAAAAGCTTGAGGAGGAAGGAGCAGTGGAGACTGTGCATTGAACAGATTGCAGTCCCCATCCTCAGTTCTCCATCCTCATTTTGAGAGAGGAAGAGGAGATAGAAAAACCATGAGTGAAGTTGAGCCTGAGAAGAAGAGAAGTGGCCTGGTTTTGTTTAGGATGGAGTTAATTTTCTTCATAAAAGCTCATATGGTGCTGTGCTTTGGACTTGTGATCAAAACAGCATTGATAACAGACTGATGTTTTATCTGGTGCTGTGCAGTTCTTACACAGCACTGAGGCCTTTTCTGCTTCTCACACCACCCCAACAATGAGGAGGCTGGGGATAAACAAGACATTAAAAGCAGGCACAGTGGAGACTGACCCTAAGTGACCTAAGGGAGCTCCCACACCCATCCTACTGTGGGAAGTGGGTCTAGCAAATGAGTGTCTGTGTGGGGCTGAGTGGCTAGCTGGGGGTAAACCAAAAAAGGAGGGATGATGAGGGTGTTTTCATATTTGCTCTTATTTTTCATTAGCCTAATCAGTTTGTTGACAGTAAATTAAACTAATTTCCCCAACTCAAGCATGTTTTGCCCATGGCAATTGGTGAGTGACCTCCTAGTCTTTATCTTGACCCAAAGCAGTTTTTTGTCATATTTTTCTCCCCTTGTCCTGTTGAGAAGGATAAGTGATTCCAGTGTTTTTTCCCCATTTTTCAAGTTTAACTCAAAGAGAACTGGGTTAACTGGGTTTTTTAAATTTTAAAATTCAGGTTATCAATTATATGTTATCTCTATTCCACAGCCCAATATTTCTGTTAAAGTATTCTCCCTTGAATTTAATAGAATGATGATTTAGTCATCTAGGTTGATATAACTAGAATGACAGAAAATTAAAACTGCAAAGTAAAAAAGTGATAGAAATTGTCTAGGTTGGTTTATCTCAGGAGAATAGAAACTCAAATGAAAGGTCTGTGTTAAGGTAACATCAAAGAAAGTGTCTCCTCTTTTGACAGGTGAAACTGTTATCAACCTCCTTTATTGATAATATCAGGATTGCTTTAGTTCCAGACTTTAGTGTTATCAGATAATTTCACTGCCTTCCCTACGTTCCCTAAGATGTATTCAGGTTGACTTTTTGTACCTTTCATCTCTCCAAGTCACTTTCTTTCATAACTCTCTCTGCTATCTAAATGTGAGAGAAAGAAATTTTGAAGTACAGTTTGGTACTGAAATAATAATAATAAAAAAGACATTCTTTTGTAGCCTTAATGATTTGATACATTGACAATTCAGTTTGTTACCCAACAAATAAGAAAAAAAACCTTAACATACAGCTAGACAAAATCTAGCATTTTTGTGTTTCAAAGCCAGATTTTCCTGAAGAATTGATCTATACAGCCAATTTTCTGAAACCTTAGTAAGATGATTAATCTGTGAAACATATTTGGGGAAAGTTGTGGTGTTTTTTTTTTCTTACATCAGTCTTCTCTGAAGCTGAACTGTTCACTAGAAAATGCAAACTTTGTATAAAAATATTACTCCTGGATGCACAGTTGCACTTGACGTGATCTCAGGTATCTGATCAAGCAGAAGATAATATCCCCTTTTTAATACAGAGAATCAAGTTTTATAGCTATATGAATTTACACTGTTTTATGTAACATTTTAAGTAATGTGATGGTATATTATTTTTTTAAAGAAATAACACATTGAAGTGCAGAGAAAACAGAAATTACTTGGTTCCTAACAAGAGTTTTAAAATATTGTAAATGAGGATTTCTTGAGGCAATCTTACGTGTTCGCAATAGACAGTGAATGTTGGGTTGCTTATGAATATGGCATAATTAGAGAAATTAGAGAAATAAACAGTGCTAGAAATTATATTATTTTGAAAGTATTAAACATCTTACAGATGTAATACACAATATGATTACTGATACTGATGTAAAAAACTCTAGGTTTTTCTACCAATAAAAAAAAAAGAAAAAATCCTTAAACTTCTCATAAGTATTGGACACATAAGAGAAGAGTCTCAGTGAAAAATAATCCTGGATCAGAAGATAACAGAGATTTCACTACAATAAAAGAAAAGGCTAAACTTAAAAAAAAATCATATTAACAACTATTGGTTTGAAAAAGGTAGAATATGAGAAGCTCAAGGGAACCGTTAGGGAAGCCAACAGGTCAGGCTATCTTCTGGAATTAAATTTTCAGGAAATTCTAAATGAAACTCATTGGAGCTGTCCTTGTGCAGAAGGAGGAAACACTTATAAGGAATATCTTTCAGGCCAGATTCAGTTGATAGTCATCTCTACATGGTAGTAGAGAATCTCTTGCTAGTCGGAGTAAGTAGAGAATCTGTAAAGTAGATAAAACAAAGAACAGAACTGCAGAGCTTACAATACCCTGGATATATAAAAGTTTAGAGAAACCACATGAGTAATATCAAATTATAAAGATAAGTCATTAAAAATTAGAACAGTATATAAATGTAGAGAGATAAATACAGAGATGGAATAGAACTTGAAGATACTCTATGTAGGACCCCCAAACAAATAATTTTTTAATGTTTATATAAATAATAAAAACAGAGACAAGGCAAACCATTTGGAAACAAGTACACAGCAAAGAACATCACTATGTTTGAATTGAAAGCCAAACATACGAAATTTTGTAAATTTTAATTAGAGACTCTGAACACTCTGTGGTCCAGATTTTGATACTGCAACTTCAGTACAAAAAAATGCATATGGAAAGCCTCTGAGTTACTAGATCTGTTTGACTTCAAATCCAACTAGAAAGAAAAATCAGGAGTTTTTGGAGAGCCCATTTACTTCATGAACAGATTGTTTATTGTTCTCCAAGTGAATATCTCTTGTTTCTTTTGATACACATGAATTCACCTTGATTTCCTTTATACTAACACAGAGAAAGGGGGGAGGGGGGTGAGTGGGGAAGGAGAAAGAAGGGGAGGGGATGGGGAAAGGGAAGGGGATGGGGAAGGGAAAGAGGATGGGGAAGGGGAAGAGAATGGGGAAGGGGACAGGGAAGGTAAGGAAAAAAAAAAGGTAAAAGAAACAAAATGGCAAGACAAGGTTTCCTTGTGTTCCACCAGCACAGGTAAGGCTTTGATTTTTTCCTCCCTTTTGAACCCTTTAGTTTCAGTGTGACAATCCAGGCCAGCTGCTCAGAGCAGTTGAGGTGAACCTATTGCTATTGTTAATTTAAGAGATCTGACTCAAAACTTACATCACTCTGCAGTACATTGTCAGCTTCCCCAGCTTTTATGACAACCCATTTAGAGCAAATACCTGTGGGACTGGAACAGGAGCTATTGCTCCTCAGTGCACTGCTCAGTACTTCAAGCTGTATGTGCATTGCTCTTTATCCTTTCCCCTACCCTTTTCTTTTCTTCTTTCAACTCTGCTGTGCTGCTCATTAGGATTTCTGTTTAATGCCCTAGGAAGGGTTTCTGCATTTATAAGAAGCAGATAATAGATGCATGCACTTCAGTGTTTGTCATCTTGGCTTCCCTTTAATGTAATTCATTATTCCACAAATATACGGTACATAGTGTTGCCAAGTTAATTTGTATAATAATAATGAGCTATTAATTAACATCCAAGAACACATGTTTCTTCTAACAATTTGTGGTAATAAAGTAATTAATGAAATTCAAAATTTTATTCTAAACTGGAAGTCTGACTGCTCTTTGGAACACTGCAACCATTTACTCTAAAAATATGATCAATAGATTCCAATGTTAATATGCTAAAAACAGTGGAAAAAACAATATATACATAAATACAGCACAGTAGAATTGTTGTGTGGTGCTGTTCTTCTCAGAACAGTTATTTTACTTTGCTGGTTTATATAAAAAAACTTATTCAAAAGATGTTCCCAGCAATGAGCATTAGCATGAGAATAGGATGTTATTCCTACTTATTTAAAAAAAAAAGTCCATTTTTTTTTCTCATCTAAACAAAAACCTTCTATATTATTACTCATTTTATTGCTGTATCATGATCTTCAATGTCTTTGAAATCACAGAGACATAAATAGTGAGGGAAGTGCAATGACTGATAGCTTGTTACCTTGCTGCTTCTTGGGACACTCTGGGAAAACTGTAGGTCATGGTAGTTATGTGAATCTAAAGGCAAAAGTAACAATAGCTCCTTTTTTCAATCTGACCTGAACCTCAATTGTCTCAACAGCATCACTTGCTTTTCTGGTGATGACAGTCTGAATGAAGAGGAGCATGGTTTAAAATGAGGATAACAACAAATTCTCTTCAAAATCTGTTGAGAGTCCATGAAGCTTGTAGAAAATTTGAATCAAATTTCACAGAAAATTCCCATATATTCAGTGGATATAGGGACTGAACTTTCTGAAAAGCTCTTTATGATCTTTGTTATATTTGCACTTTGCAGAATGTTTAGAACATTATTTTAAAAGCTAAAAAATCTTTCATTCTAGTATTCAACAAAGTGCCAGAAGAGAACTGCAAGTATTTATTAGATATTTGTCAACTATTTCTCCTCAAATGAATCATGATATATGATATAAGTTGTACTTATAAAATAAATCAATCCCCACTTAAATTTTTATTAAAATAAATCAGTTTTTCATCAGTCAGAGAGGACTTTTTTAAACATGGAAAATTCTGAGAAAAAATGAGAAATACCTTCACATGACACTTGTAACAATTTTTCCTTTTGGCAAGTAGATTCCCAGCATATTTGGAATACAAAAATTATTTATCAACTCTTGTCTAAGTAAATACTTTGGTTGTGCCTTTAAGCTTATCATGAACCATCAGAATAGAATCACAGAACCATAGAATGGCTTGTGTTCGGAGGGACCTTAAACATAATCTGATTCCAATCGCCTTGCCATGGACAGGGACACTTCCCTCTAGACCAGGTTACTCAAAGCCCCATTCAACTTGACCTCAAACCCTGACAGGGATGGGGCAGCTCCTCTGGTCAACCTGTTTCAGTGTCTCACTATCCCCACAGTAAAGAATATTTTTTGTCTTTCAATTATTTATAGCAGTTTTTATTTCTATATACAGATATTTGTGTAAAATATATGACTTACAAAAGCTTGAGTTATGTCAAAAACATATATTCAGATTCTTTTGCCATCCATCTTGGTTAAGAAGCTTTTTTCAAAAATCAAGTTTCATATCTTTCTGAAAAGTCAAAAAGTACATCATGTGATTTCTAATGAGATGTGATATGAAACACCCTAAACAGACAAATAATGAAGTTTTGCTAATTCTAGATAAAATACAAACTAGAGAGAGGTGCAATAAACATACAACAATCTTTGTGAATCATTCACATCTTCAAAGACCATTTTCTTTCTGAGAGGTGTTCAACCACTCTACTGTTAGCCTTGACTGAAACAAGGGGGTGTATGTTCAGCCCAGAGCTCTCTGAATGATGATGAGAGCAACAGAATGCATTACATGACATATCAAACATATATGTCATTCATATCTTCTCTGATGTTGAACTTTGCCTTGTACCTAGACGTGTTCATGAAACCGTTTCCTACAATCAACTCATATGTCCTGATGTTGCAGGAGGTGGCTGCAGAGATAAACCAAGTCTTACACATGGAAAAGAAAGAGCAGAAGCAGTGATAGTGACAGCCAGCACAGAAGAACAGTGGCATCCAACCTCCTCTCTGAGTTTGTTGTTCTGAGAGGATCTGATGATTCATCTCACTGATGTGAATACATCACTATTTTATATCATCATAATATTTAGGAGTGCTGTTCAGGTATAAACTAATGTAAAAGAAGAAAACAAAAACTTGAAGCAGCCAATGAAACACAAAACAGTGTTTGACAGTATGTCAGAAAGAGGGATTGAGCGCAGCTCTGTGGATGTTTTTTCTAAAACAAGTCACAACTTGAAAACACAAATGTCTTGGCACAAATATATCTTAAGGACATAGCACTGAAAAAGTGTGGTGACCACTGAAGTGATTTCTGAAAGCAGACAAAACTTCCTACACCTGCCATCAGCCATACAAATTCAGGAAAGACTGAAAATCATTGCTAATTCTCATCTTTTAACCACTGGTCTAATCTATTTTATCTGAAGACCCCATGCGAACTGTGTTTCAATAATGTTATGATGTGTGATATTTTAATCCTGCTTTTATTTTTAATTTAACTAATGATGGTTGGTTGTTATTAAAAAGAGGAATTTTAGTTTGTAAATGGTATTATTTTTTACCTTTTGCATCCAGGTCAGAGGTTTTCAGGTTTTGTTGTTGTTGTTGTTGTAGTTTTCTATTTGTGAGCTTCTTCTTTCTCTTGGCAATGTCTTGTATTGTGAACTGTTTTTCTCAGCCAACTTTGTGTGGACCTGCAAGAATGTCCAGGGTCCAGGTTGGATACCTCTGGTGATATTTTACTTCTTGTAATCATGTATTGTGGAGGTATTTCATTTCCAGAACAAACAAATAGAAATAAGCAAACAAACCCTCTTGTGGCCTGTTTTCTTTTTTAAAAAAGTTTTGAGAAAGTTCATGTACTGGCACTGTCAGAAATTTTCCCTGCATTTCCAGAGTGTTTATTTTGGAAACAGGTACCTGCTGGGGCAAATTTCAGCTTTCAGAATCCAGATGTCTTGGAAAGTATTGATTTTTGAAGTCTTGTGTTTATTTCGAGAAATGCAGTTCCCTTCAGTATTGTTTCAATGTAACAGTAATCTGCTGCCCATAATACTCCATTACCGCTGTCTGTTATATATCAATAGTTATCTGCTTCTATGACCAAATTATTTATAAATGTTATCTGAAGGGGCAGCAACACAAACAAGCCTCAGATCTTGTCTTTTGAACATGGGTTTCTACTCTTCCTCTTACAGTCATGAGATAAGTTCCATCAACTTTTGAGTTACACACAAAAAATTGTGTGGAAATCCTAGCTAGTTTCTATAGTCTTTATAGATGAGTAACAGGATAGTGCTTTCAGAATTTTAATTTGTTTCTTTTGTTTGCTTTTTTAGGAAGAAAATATAGAATGAGTAATTTAGGTGTAGATATCATGCCTACATTTAAAGGATACTCATCTGAGGGGAAAAAAATATTTCCAAAAAGCTCAAAAAAGAAGCTGGGCATTCACTAAGATGCAAATTGTTTTGCAAACAAACTGTCATAAACTCTCAGCTTTTGTGGTTGACTAAGGTTGGATAAGTTAAACCTTCTCTAGAGAAAACTGTATATGCAAAACTTCCAAAAGTTGCTCTTCCAGTTTTTAAAACTCATTCTGAAGGATGACAAACTGCTAAACCTAGGTTTTATTAAAATGTAAAACATTAAACTAGAACATAACAGACTAAAGTCAGAAAGGATGAAAGTTAAAATTAGGAGCAGAGAGAGACAAATGTTCCTCATGATTATGTCTCAGTGTCTTCCTGCATCACACAATACTCTCACCTGTCCTCAAAGTTTCCTGTCGTCTCTGAAGGGGGATTCACGCTGGGCCACTTCCCTGTTGCCTCTGATTTAATGTTGGCACCTGTAACAAAGATGTAAACATTTCAGTGGTCACTGCTGTCTGGCCTCTTTCTTGTCGGTGCTATACTAACCATTGATACTGAAGATACAATCACAGAATCATTAAGGCTGAAAAAAACCTTTAAGATCATCCAGTCCAACCATCAACCTTGTATCACCACCATGCCCAAGTTTAACATTAAACCACGTCTTCAAGTGCCATATCCAGATGTGGTTTTGAACACTTTCAGGGGCAAGATAGATTTTTCTTCAAATAGTAATATGTTGAAAGAGTGAATTACTTAGGTCATTCAGAACACTGAAAACCTAGTGCTGTCCTCAGTTTTCCATGACTGCATTGAAAATAGCTGAAGCCAAGTCCGGTGATTTTCCTTCTCAGTTTGCTTTATCAAGCAGCTTGCTCTTGACGCTCTTCTTAACATTTCTGATTGCCTGTTTGACAAGCATAAGCTCCTCCTTTCTTAGAGGAGCTGCACCTGACCATTTTCCTCTCTCTGCAGTGGCGGGCCCATTCACCCTTCCACTTTGATACTCAGCTAAATCCATTCACACAATATATATTGAACCTATATATATAAATACTCACTTAGAATTTCGTTAAAAAAGCTTAAGAAAGATGTATAGACAAAATAAAGTATTATCAGTGTAGCCTTTGATTTTAGTGAAATTCTGTGTGAATTATACAGTTTTGTCTATACTAATTTGTTTCAAAGACTTATTTTTTTTCACAAATCTTATTTACTATTTATTTGAACTGATCTTTCAAAAAATACAGTAGTGTTCTCTAGCTACAGTGCTGATGATTGTTTGTTGTGATTCTAGGAAAAATGAAAGGAATGCAACTGTGCTGTAAGCTGTGAAGAACATCCTTTTTATTTTGAAAAATACTGTTTTGGCATAGTACAGATTTTAAAACTTTAAATATGGTTAGAAAGAGTTGAGTGATAAATAAATATGCTGAAAAGCCAAAAATTACTAATGAGCATATATGGACACAATATAGGCAGATGTGAAACTTGAGCCAAATATTTTTTACTCTGGGACAGTTATTTTCCATACAAAACTAATGCATACTACTTTAAAACTGATCTCTTAGCTGCATGGTTGAAAAGATAATGAAGATATGACCACATTATATTATTTTGTGAAATCTTCTGGTTATCTATGTCTTTCAGAAGAATCAAAGGAATTCCCTGTATTTTCATGGAATTATTTTGCTCCTCAAGAAACGGCTTTTATAACATTTTTTTTGCTTTTAGAAAATTCAGGGATATCCATCAAGTTTCTACTCAACATGTGATTAGTTTACTTTTGTCCTTGTTTTTCTGTTTCTTCCTGTCACATCAGCTTATTTTCTTGCTCTGCTGTTCCGAGGAGAGAGGAGGCAGGATATGGAATAAACACATGAAGGTAACTTCTCACATGAACCAGAAATATGCCATAATTCAACAAGGAAAACAGCTGAGAAAGAATAAATCTTGTTTTAATGTGCCTGAGCTTGTATTAAAAAATACAGATGTACTGTATGCATATGAAATTTTTGATTAAAATGTCTCTCACCAGTCTGTCTCTTTAATTAAATAAAACCTGCTTGGTATTAATCAAAGCATAAAGAATTTATGCCCCAAATCCAGATTAATTAAAAGCCCAGAAGCTTGAAGAACAGGCTGCGTATAAATACTAAAATAAATCAATCTAAACATAATATTTATGTATTGGGGCTGTAAATTCCAAAAATATAAATAATTCCGGAATGTGATTTATTGTGGATTCACTGTGGAAATACATTACTTATTAAGGTATATCTATACATTAAGTTAAGCAAACAGTTTGATTTACAAATTTTCTTTTTAAAACACTTAATTTTTAATTATAGTTCTGTTGGAACACTTTCTGATGAACAAATCATCAGAAATGTGCTCTTTAGTCTGCAATTTTAGTGATAATAAGGATAAAAAACATCTTCCATGGCCCTGTGGATTTTACTAAGTTATATTAAAAAATAATATTTGTCATTCCCAGAACAATGGAGCAGAAGTACCTTCAGTGCTTTCTGTTCAATTAGTAACAAATACTTAAATTTTGGAAGTAAAATATTTTTATTTTGACATAGAATTGAAGTCTATAGCAGAAAATGTGCATGGAAATGTTGTGAGAGCTCTTTGAAAGAAAGAAGGTGATATTGGGGTCCAAAAGGAGTCTTTTGTAATGCACAGCAAGCTTCTAATGAAAAAATGAATGAGAGAGCAGAGAGCATTCAAGGGAGTTCCTAATCCTTGCCCCCAGTGGTAATTCTGTCCCTGAATTAACTATAATTCTCTAAATAGGAAAAGTTTGCCTTGACATTGGCATTACAACCCCTTACTTTTGAAAGTGGATCTGAGTTTCAGGATCTCTCAGGGTGGAGATACAAAAATACTCATTTTCAAGTGAAAATTCAGCTTTGAGCTTTATGTTGAATAAAATGTAATGAGGAGACCAGACTCTTTCAAGGTTGAAAAGAAAGGTCACAGTGGATGTTTCAGTCTCATTCCATCATTAACTACAATAGCCTGAAGCTCTCATAACTCATGAAGCTGCAGAGATTATATTCACACATTTACCTAATCCACTAAGTAACAAGTTGTTGCTAAGTGCCAGTTTGCAAGATAAATGGACTACTGTCTTCTCTGATACAAAAGATAGTGAATACTCTGCCTAGAGAGCTGACTGATGGCTGCAGTGACTGCACAATAGTAATTTCTATGCAATTGCAAAATAATGCAAATTATTCCTTCAATTGCCAACACTTCTTATGGTAACAATGGCTGCCAGATACCACAGCTGTGAAGACAATGCTTGTCATTGCTATAGCTGTCAAATACCAGATTTAACACCTGTTTGCTAATTTTGAAAACGTACAGAATGAGCCACAAGATAATGGTTTTACTTGGGATGGGATAGGAGTGCAAACCTCTGAAATGAAAAGTTCTTATCTATCATGAAGACATGCTCTTTCCTTCTGAGGCCACCTCTTCTTTTTTTTTTTTGAGTCTCTTCCTTTCCTTTTTTACACAGTAGTCATACTGCACGTTTTTAAAATATTTTTTTTCCAAACAAACAGGCCTTCTTTTTAATGGGTTTTATATGAAGAGATTAAAAAACCTGACCCAGGTTTTGCAGGTTGTTTGTGGTTCAGGTAACCCACCTGAAAGTCCTAATTTTTGACATCTGCACTAAACAGCTGGTAGTATATTTGAATTCTGTAAGACTCTAGCTTTTAATCTTTTGCATTAGACTTTTTAATAAGGACAGATGGAAAGCAGGTGTGGCAGTGGTTGGGAGGGTTATTGGAAGACATAATTGTTTCAGCTTTGGCTTTAAGATTTTCTTTCTCTTTTCCCCCTTCTTCCTGCACCATTTGTCCTTCTAGCAGCTGTCAGTTGCAGCTAAGCAGGGAATCTACAGCTTTTACATTTTCTCCACTGCTTACAAATCTAAATGAATACAAGGAGAAACTCCAGAATTAGATTTATTTTACAATGAAAATTCTGAGCATTCAAAGTAAAGCAGCTGAGCTGAAATGCATTAACATGCATTGTTTAATCCCTTCAGAACTGTGATCTAATGCTATCTGGAAGCCAGGCCTGCTTATGTTTTGCTTCTGGCTCTAATCAAAGAATCACAGAATCACAGAATGGTTTGGGTTGAAGAGACCTTGAAGATCATCTAGTTCCAACACCCCTGCTATGGACAGGGACAGCTCCTACTCGATTAGGTTAATATTGGCTTAGTATGAAAGACGCAGGTGAGTTGTTCTGAATCTGTCTACACTCCACACTGAGGCATAGAGCAGAGGCCCCGAGACATAGCTGAGTACTACAAGTCACAGTGATATGAAGTGCTAATTTGCTCTGCAGAGAACATTGTGTGTATTCTGCATCAACTCATTTTTAAACAGTTCCTGACAGAAACAATCATGTCTTACCTCCTGATGAGGATATCCTAATGACAGCATGATTGTTCATGTCAGTAAATACAATGATGTACTGTATAAATATATATTTCCTTAATTTTATTTGTTTTGACATCTCAGACTTTGTAGAACCCATCAAGGACTAGCAATTGTTTTGTTAATCTGGGTTTGGTTATTAATGCATAGATTAGAACTTGCTTTACAATGAAAGCTTAAGAAAGCTTCTAAAAAGAGAAAATCATACCAAAGCTTTCTACAATAACAGGCATGGGAACAGAAACAGTTAGTTATTGAGAAAACTATCTAAATGTTTTGTTATTTTCTATAGCAGTAGATTGGGACCATATTGGAAGAAAAGAAAGCATTTTTTGCTAATGAATTAAAAAGAAGCAATTAGATTAAATAGTGAATGTATATGTTAGTTTGAAATCCCAAGCTAAATATCGGGATACCATAATATGAAGTAACACTTAAATATTAATGAGCCTTTAAGTCTTTTTGAAGTTATTTCTCATTTCATTGTGCATGTATTTTTTACATTAAGTATATTGAGTCATTTAACCAACATATTTAGGAGAAACTCTTACTTACCTTGTAAGATATTGCTAAACAATTTTCAGCCAAAGATTTATAACCCAGTATTATACTATCCACTTTGGGAGAAGTTCTGAAGTGGATGACAAAAATATGTTCTTTTCCAGATGTTCTTCTAGTACCCAACGATTGTGACTCAGGAACTTCATGGTGCAGCCTTTCTACTTAATAACCCCCGGTGGACATTATTGTTGTGAATTTTAAATTAACTTTTTAATACTCATCCTCCAGCAGTAATTTCATAGCTCAGCTGAACTCTCATTAGTTTAGTCTCAGTTTATCACTTTCTACTTCTACTTGACATATCCTGTACAGTGCATTGCAAGAGACAATACTATTCTTCCCTATTTGCTGGCCATGACACTTCTTGTTTTATAAAACTTCTCCACATTGAAGAATCCTAGTCTGCCTCACCAGCTGTCATTTCATGCCTCTGACTGTCCTTGCCTTCCTTCTCTCTACCTTTTTCAGTTTTATCTTGCTCTGATAAACTATAAGAGCAGGCAGAATTAATTCAAGGAGCATATAAAATCATGTAATTTACATAGATTAGGAATAAAAGAATGATATTTAGTAAGCATCTTTCCTGAGATCATATGCTTGCCCTCTATTCCTCATCTTGTGTAAACAGAGATAAAACCAAATTTTTAAAGCTTGATATTAATATTAATGATCATATAAACTTACCTTTTTTTCTTTATTTTAATACTCGTTAACTTATCATGTGACTGTTTAGAAAAGGAACTCTTTTGCCTGTCTTTATTTCCATTCTGTCAACAGTTAGATTCAACACAGTAATAAGCACTGCAACTTTAGCTGTGTGCACAAGAAACTTCAGTGATGTGAGTTTGTCTTTCACTGCTAAAACATGTCCTCCAGATGTCTTAGGTCTGAAGCATGGTGAGTGTGTGGGGAAAGGAAGGACCCTTGCAAGTTCACTTCAGCGCTTGAATTGGACTATGGATGATAACACTATTTCTCATGACTTCTCCTTGGAATACAGAGATAGTCCATGATCATACTGAAAATTTTGCTGTTCTGAATTTCCCACAGACAATTTCCTCAAAATTCTGAGTTTTATCATCACATGCTATGTTGTGGGTGTTTTAAAAGTTAAAATTCATATCAGGTAGGGTCCTGTTTAATACAATGCCAAAGGGTTGTTTTCATCTTTGGTGTACTAACAGAATTATTCTAGTTAAACTTATAAAATTCCATTGATTTTAAAAGCACTGCTTAGGTAGCAGTGAGCAGGATTTAGTTCAATACTTAGAGGAGTTGATACAGAAATGCCATGTGTGCTGAAATTTGAAATATGGTTGATTGGGTGTAGATAGTACACCAAATACTGTCTCACTGTCAAAACAAAATTGTGATCTCACCTTTGTTTTTCTCTGAGATATTCCTAGCCAGGATATTACTACTGCAGGCATCACTAGATGTTCTATTTCTCCTTTTGAGTGTCTTACTGTTAGAGGCCAAATTATGAATTGTCCTTGTGTAGCTAACTCTGGGATAAAGAAAAAAGTTTTCAAAATTAAATTAATGACCATAATTATTCTTTTCGCTATATCGTCTCACTTCTGGTTATACAGTGGGAGAATATATATCCCTTGTAGAAGGTAAAAAAATTAGAAAAGTAACAACAACCATGTTTGAAATAGTGTTCTGAGTTATTACTTTATCTGAAAAACAATTTTATCATTATTCTATTATTTCTATTACTTCTTTCATTTGCTTCACTTGTGATCAATAAAATACCAAGAGCAGATTCCTATTACTTGTCCATTAACAAAATTATCAGGAAAGTGTTTCATGTTTATGAAACTGAGTTTTCTAGTAATAATTTTCAATACACTCCTTCGTTACAGTCACCATTATCTGTCTGTATATATTTTTGTGTTATCCTTCTATAGATTTGACAACATGTTATTCAAACATTACTCCTGCATCTTATTTTGAGTTTGGTATGTGGGAATGCAAAGACATGACATCCTGAAGTTATTGTAGTCCTCTGAAAATGTCCATCCCTTTGATGGGAGACAACAATTGAATCACAGATGAAGTGAATTTTTTTGGCAGGTTGCTTTTGCAATAATTCATCTGTTTTACTGTTTTGCTGGGTAGAAAACTGTATCTTGCCTTCAGTCTGGAACATAAGAACCACAACTATGGGTCCATCCTGATTATAAGCATTTACAAGTATTTTAAGCCACCTGTGTTCTGATTTTTAGAGGTGTAGAACACCGACAGTTCCAGCTGGGCACTCATCACTAAGCCAAGTGTCCATGTACAAAACTGACAAGGAAAGATGCCAACACTTTCTCCCATCCTCTTATTTGCCCACTCGCTTCCTGGTTTTGAGCCCTTTCAGAAAAGGGAAGCTGCTTTAAGCTCCTGTACTTTTGGGCAAGCTGAGAGTCCAGGTTAATCCAGATCCTGTCACAGCAGGTCCAAACAGGTTTATTAACTTTGCCTACTTGTTATGGGCAAAGTGGTGACAATAGTCCCAGCAGGTAGTGCAGCACTGTGCCTTTATAGCTGAGAGCTCGTTGTGGTACTATTGTTATAATAGATACATTTAGCTACTTTTGAAGAAAATATTTTATGGAATGTAGCATTTTTTTAGAAATAATTTGAACTATTTAGGCTCCTAATTGTTCCTGAAAAAAAATGATTTGGGAGACTGAACATTTTAGTATCCTGTTTAACAATATGTTATTGGTGCAATCCACGTGTATTTTAAGAGACCTGGCTAATCAGTGCTCCAGAACATGTCTCTCTATCTCAGTACTTGTCTGGTATTCCAGAAATAGCTCCTTCAGCACTACATGTGGAATTCCAATGAGTTTATACTTCCTGATTAATGTGATATTTTGTCAAGTTGTTGACTCTGTAACATTAACTTTTTAACCTTAATTGGAAAAAGTATTTCTGTGTAGCACAGATAATCAAAGGCAAAATCAATCTTGCTTCTTATGAAGAGAATTATTCACTTTGCATTTGGTATTTTGCATTATTTAGAGGATACTTGTTTTTCCACAGTGATTTGATTCAATAAATGGTCTTTTAGAGGCCTGAGAAAGATATAGAACTTGAAAGTAGGGATTTAAATGGTACACCTCTAGATTCTTGTGAGTTGATTCAAAGCATTAGCTTTGCAAAACCATTTATTTATATTACCTCTCAGAGAAAAAAAATAATTAATTTGATGACATCACAGTTTCACAGTGCCACTGATGCTTTAAATGTTGGAGTTTTACCCCATAGTTCTCAAACCGGAGTCACCTCACCCAACATAAGAAACTGAAAAATCTCCTAAATTCTTTGTTGTAGGTATATGCTTTTTCTGAATGCATATACTGGAGAGAAAGAGTAGAACAGTCTTGAAAAACTGAGATGAGAATGTGGTTTCACTTTTAATTCTGTGGTCCTGACTTTAACAACTTTCTTAGTTCTGAGCCCGATGTATCACAAAGTCTGGCCTTGTGCAGAACCTCCTGTTTATGTTAAGATACATCAGTATTATTTTATTTTTCAATTGAAAAGTTATATCAAAAACATATTTCTAATTTTGTACTGAAATGTTAAACTTTGGCATAATAACTTTAAAAACTGTGAAATTTTGTGTTTTGTCAAAAATTATATGAATAATGTTTAAGTCTATTGCATGGTGATTTAACATACACAATGACAAATACATGGGTTTTTTAAATATTAATATAACATTTCTTTAGGCAAAAACAGTCACTGGTATGGATTGACCATTCTTGGATCATTGATCAACTATTACTTTTCAAAGTGATTTCATTAGTGAAATTCAGTGATCATATATATTTTAAACCCAGTGTTTTCCCTTGTTCTCTATGTAAACATTCTGTATTATCCTACCTTAGTCCCTTAGCCTTTAGTTGTCATTTCTTAATTTCACAATGATGAAGAAAGAGAGTAAAGTCACTATTTCTTTTTGGTGCAACATTGATGTATGGAAGTGACAGGGAAAAAGAGGATGTTTGTTGCGTGGCTGCTGGCTTCTGTTTTACGGGGTTACATTGTTGCTGGAGGGAATGTGCAACAGAACATAAGCTTTTCTGTTGCATTGGCTAAATATTTACATAAATTTTACAGTCTGGCTAGGTGTTAGGTTGTGCCTGCTAAGAAGCCATTTCTTTACAGAATGCTTTTTTTCCACCTGCAATTGAGACATGCAGAGAGAAGTGACCAGAAATATAAGGTGCTTAAAAATAGACTTGATTGAAAGTACTACTCTATACTTTCTTCCTTTTTTTGTTTTTATCAAATGATTTCTTTACATTTTCCCAAATCTAATTTCCCTCCTTTTTTTTTTTTTTTTAACATATCTAACCCAAATATACCCCTAAGCTGCAGCCCACAGAAGTCCATGGTGGAGCAGATATCCACCTGCAGCCTATGGAGGACCCCATGTCAGAGCAGAGGAATGCCTGAAGGAGGCTGTGACCCCATAGGAAGCCTGCACTGGAGCAGGCTCCTCACAACATCTGTGGCCTTGTGGAGGCCACACTGGAGTGGATTTGCTGGCAGAACAGATGACCCCATGGAAGGGACACAGACTGGAACAGGTTGTTCCTGGAAACTGCACCCCATGGAAGTGACCCACACTGGAGCATTTATGAAGAACTGCAGCCAGTGGAAAGGACTCACACTGGAGAAGTTAATGGAGAACTGTCTGTAATAGGAAGGACCCCATGCTTGAGCAGGGGAAGAATGTTAAGAGGAAGGAACAGCAGAGACAATGTGTGATGAACTGACCACACACCCCATATCCCCTTTGCCTGTGTTGCTGGTAGAGAGGAGGGAGAGAATTTGGGAGTGAAGTTAAGCTCAGGAATAAGGGAGGGGTAGAAGGAAATTCTTAAAAGTTTTAGGTTGGTTTCTCACTATCCTGCTCTGATTGGATTGGTAATAAATTAACTAATTTTCTCCGAGTGAAGTCTGTTTTGCCCATGATGGTAACTTGTAAGTGATCTCTTCTTGTCCCTGTTTCAACTCATGAGCCTTCCATGACATTCTCTTTCGTTTGAGAGAGAGGAGGGTACAGGTGGCTTTGGCTGGCAGGTGATGTCCAGCTTAGTTCAACCTACTAGACATGGTGACCCTCATAAAACCCAGAATGTTTGCTAAAAATATATTTGACATTTCCTCAAGTAAGGGGTTTCTGTAAAGTACTTAGAGGCCTGCTGTGGCTGAAAACATACATCTCTAGGGTTTCTCAGGTTTTCTCTAAGTTTCTGGAAAGGATCTGTACATAGTAATAAATAGCATTATGCAAATTGTACTTGCTGTATTTCACTCAAATAAAATACACCAGTCCTATGAAAAGCATTCCTGAAATGAGACAAAACCCAAAGCTTAAGGGATTATATTGCATCTCTCCAGTGGTTTTCAGACTGTGATATGCATGTGTGCATCTTTAATGCAGAAGGCTTCTCCTAACCCACTCTTTTGTTGGCATCCTTGAAGTTTGCCCTCTCTGAGATGGGTGGGCAGCCAGAGGGCTGCTTTGCCCCAGAGGTGGGCCCGAACCACCCAACACAGGCTGAGCAGAGCTGCCGCCAGGCTCCTGTTGGATCTGTGGAGCAGAGCTGTGGCTCTGCATGTTTGCAGGCTCCTGGGGAGCAGAGCTTTTTCTATTACTCCATTAAACACTCAGAAGGGCTGGGGACAAATCATTATCATGGACTTAATTCATTGTAGTCTGGGCCAATATAGGCCAATAATGAAGTATGTGCCTTACTTCAAATAAAATTTTCAGTTGGATTTAACCATCTACTCCACCTGTATTTATTATTTTAAATATCATAAGAGCCATGCTTAAAAAGGAGTAGCATTGTGTTTGTTTCCCAAATCTTTATGCAAGTTGCGTGTTTTATTCCCTCTTGCTATTAACATGGAATTTTACAATAATCTGTTGATATCAATCAGTGCTGAGAGGTACGTTTTGAGGTTTCTGCTTTTAAGGACTGCTTTTCATCCTTAACTCCTAGAAAACCACTGTCTAGTTCACTAGTAATCCAGACACCTTTCAGTACCTGTTCCTTCTGCCCTCAAAGGTGTTGAGACACCTAAATCACATTTAGATGCTCCCCAGAAATAACTTCCTCAGGATCAGATTAAAAATATTCGAAGAACGGAGCAAATCTTTTCCCATGCTATGATGGCAAGTCGATTCGTTCTTTGCCAGTTAAATGGTAACTAGATCCACAGATGTGGATTTGGAGTGATGGTTCAAGATAAGTCCTTCTTCAACTCAAATGCGTGACACAGTCTTTTCAAACTGCTGCTGAGGTAATCCTTTTCTAATTTTTTTTTCTCTCCCTCAACAAAAGACTTCAAAGCTCTTCTAATTGGAAACGACCTTGAAAGGTTCTCCCTAGACAAAGAAGGGACAAATTAAAATGCAGCTTTCATGACGTTTTCTGCTGACTTTTCTTGTGTCCAGAATTCAGATATTTTCATTTATTTTATGGAATTCTGCTTTTTTATTATATTGAAGAAGAATAATAGCTGTGTGGTTTTGTTTTTGTTTTTTTTTTAATTATTTTACATTTTAAATTGAGCAGTGAATAAGAGCATTTACTTTGAGATCAGGCGAGTCACCTGATAAAGTGGTAAAGGATGAGGAACTGTTATTAAAATATAGTTTAATTAAAATTTCAAAATGTTCTGATTTTTATTTCCCATCTCCTTTTCTTCTTAAGATAATTTAAGAGCTTCTTTTTATTTTATTTTATATTTTTATTTATTTTTTATTTTTTTATTTTATTTTATTTTATTTATTTAATTTATTTTATTTTATTTTATTTTATTTTATTATTTTATTTTATTTTATTTTATTTTATTTTATTTTATTTTATTTTATTTTATTTTATTTTATTTTTCTTTCTATCTGGAGTTTTATGTTAAAGATGTCAGAGAAGGAGGTCCAAAATTGCCGTTTTTAGGCCCTGAATTAGATGCTTATAATTATTAAACTTTAATGCTTTTTTCCAGAATAATTCAGTGCTAGATGTCTTCAGATATTGTCTGAAAAAATCACGTTAGTTTTAGCAAAAATGGTACAGTCGTTATAGAGAATGGGTGACAGAAGTGCTAGATGATTAGCATGAATAGAAGTTTCAATTGTATATTAGAAAATATATTTTCACCGTGGGGGTTGTTGTGCACAGGAAGGGGCCTCCCAGGAAAGTAGTTGAGTTGCCACCCCTGGAGTTATTTAAAAGATGTGTAGACATGGCATTTAGGAACTCAGTTTAGTGCTGGGATTGGCAGTCCAGCAACACTCCAGGTAACCTGAATCATGTACTACCTCATTGCTCCCTTTATAGGAACTATTTTACTAGCCTGCTGAACACTTTTTGTAGATTTTTCCGACTAACTCCTTCCACCTTTCCTGTACCCCATGCTGAGCAATAATGTGGGAGGGCTCTGTTTCTAAAGGCGACCTGGCTCTTGAAACAAAGTATTTCTTATTAAAAAAAAAGTGTTTCAGTAGAACTGAGTTTTGCACACAGATGCAGAATCTTTGGGTGCTGTACTTGACACAATTAGCAATCCTCCCACCAAAATCCAAGATTGGTTAATAGGGCAAAATATTATGATAGAAGTGTTTCAAGGTGAAAATATTCTATTTTATGTTGTTTTTTTTTTTTTATTCTTGATGCTCAAAGGCCTAGTATCTTCCAGGAGAGTATGTGTTGTCTTAATTCCGTGACAACTGCTATTTTGGGGCAGGGAGCTAAAATTGTAGTTTACCTACAGTCAAAGAACTCTGGAGATAGATGTTCTCTGGGGAACAGGATATAGGTATATGGAAAGCAATTACTGACTGATGCACATGTTGCACATGTTTCTACCCTCCACATATGGCTGAATGTATCATGTTAAGATTATACTTGGCTAACAAGAAGATCACCTATAATGCTCTGATTCCAGCTCCTGCTTAGCAGAAAAGCCATAATATTTTGTTTCAAGGGTCTGTTACTGAGTCAGGTAGTTCTTTCATTTTAATGCAATTTTTTCCAATGAAAAACAAATTTTGCTGAAAGGACAGCTGAGAAGTGAAAACATATTGTTGCCATTGTAATTCATGAAAGCTTTATTTATTTTCTTATCATTATTGTCAAATTTTCTTTTTATTTGGCTTTCTAAGGAAGACAACAGCCAATATCAGATATGTGGCCAAACATCATGTAATCCAGGTTAGGTTTCTCAATATGTAAAATGCAAATCTGTTGCATAAGGATTTCAGTATGACCTTAGTGGAGAGCCTTTGGTTTGGAACTTTGCTTGTCCTGTTCATGTATATTGTAAAATCTGCTTTCAAAAATCACTCACAGTATATGAGTGTGTGCTGCTGACTCCAGTGGGTTCAGGTTGTACTCAGGACATGAAGGTGCTCTAATGAGACCATTTACTGATATTTTCGTTTAATTATCTAAAATCCTTTGGAGGACTAAGTGTAGATCACATATGATCACACTGTAAATTATTTACGTCATTTTAATTATTTCTCTAATCCCATCTGGAATAAAGAATGTAGATTGTAAGATTATAGTTCAGAACTCAACTCTTTGTGGAGTAAAAACCCTTCTATTTTTAGTAACAAACAATGGCTTTCAGCATGAAAACACTTGTAATAGTAAAGAAACACATCACCTACTATTAAACAACTACTACAACTGCTAGAAAGTTAAACAGCAAACTAGAGATTTTCATGTGACAGAGCAATCCTGAGCCTTGTATGTTAGAAGGAAGGCAGCTGGATTTTTTGTGATTAAAACACCAGTGAACAGGAGTACAAATGCACTGCACACCTTGCAGTAAATAATCTTTAACTCTTGCCATAGAATTATTAATTCCTCCCATTCCTACCCCAGGCTCATCTCTGCTCTCCCCTCTCTGTTTATTCCACTGAATGTAGAAACATTTTATCAGGGATTTTGTATTGTATTCTGAATTTTAATATGACAACAGGTCAGAAATGATGTCTCTTGTTAATTAGGGGAACTGGTAGAAATGCCTGAAGTTAAAACTTTGTAATTGATCGTTACTGTCCTCCAATTGTTTTCCAAACTGAAAATCTGGCATGCATCTATTTTTGTGTGCTTGCTTCAGGGTGAAGGTGCTTGGAGAGCCTCGTTAGGAGATGTAGTGAATGATTTAGAAATTCTTCAGAATGAGTTGCTGAAAACTTGTTTTGTTTACATTTCCTTAAATTGTTTACCAAGGGTTTCCTTAATTTTGTTTAAAGGGTTAGACATATTGTTCCTAGTAATTTATAAAACTGTTTATTCTGGTATTTTCTCTACATGGTCAATGCAGAAAACTTGCTCTTCCAGGCAAATTAATAAATTCTAAAGAGAGTTTATTTTACCAAAAATAAGCCCACAGCTCCCCCTCCACCCTGTTAAAAAACCCCAACAAACAAACAAACAAAACATGAAGATGAGGGAGAAGAAGGAAAAAAAAAGATGGTCTAATTACATTTAAAATAAAGTAAAAAAAATAAAATGAGGTGTTTGTAATTTTGTCATCTGTGTTAATCATTTAAGTTTAAAATCAAGATCTATTAATGACTAAGTCTTATGGCTGAAAATCCTTGATTTGATATGATTTAATATGAAAATAGAATATTAAAAATGCCTCTTATTTGATGTTTACTGTCTAATCCTTATTACAAATGGAAATCAACAAAATCCACTGAAATTTCAGGACAAATACTGTGCAGGCAAGTGATTGTAATTCTAGTCTCTCTTAGAAGCATTTTTAAAACTCCCCTCTCTTCCTGCATTCTCTGTTTCTGCAATTTAAAGGAATATTTTCTTAATCTATCTGGGTTTTTTTCATCCCTGATCCTGCATTTTGCAAAATTTGTCTATGTTTTTTTGTTAGAGTTTTGTTAAAGTTCTTCCCAAAAGCAAGTACTATGTTTCAGCTGTGAAGTAGAGCAAAACAGTTATCCCCTATGCTTTCTGTTCCTGAGAATGCTTTATCTCTTTCTTTGAGCTTGTTATGCCATTCATTTATAATTACCATGTTGTCAGTTGAAAGTCTCAGACCTTTAGCCACTTTAATGCTGCTTGTTCATTATGGAAGCAGTAAGAAAGACACCCAGGTCTCTGTCCCTTTGGGCATTTCTGCATAGAACAGTGGCAGAACATCCACTTGTGTGGCTACCATGATCAGACCACTGGCTTTGAAAGGACCTCCTCTAGCCAGAACCTTCAAATCAGTCTTATTTTCCTTGCAGCAACACCACCAGTGAGATAACTCCCTGTCTCCTTTTATTAGGTCTGGCCAATATAGGTTTTTCTAGCTCTCTAGCTTCTCCATATAGCCTGTTTCTTAGGACTGAAAATTAGGACCCTGTCAAGATGTTTAGCTATGACTGTGTTGGTAAGTGAAGGAGTAACAGGTCAAAACATTTCTAAACAATGCTCTAGGAGTGCTTCCATGCCTGTTTTCCTTGTATGCTTTGAGACAGGGCTGCGGTCAGTTGGGGTGAGATCATTTTCCTCAGGGACCACATCCCCAAGCTGCTCCCTGACACTCACCTTTACCCACAGTCACCTATGCCTGCTCCAGGGTTACACTGGAATAGTCACCTGCTCCCAGGCTTACTCTGCATTTGGAACTTTTGGATGCTTATCTGAAGTGGCATTTCCAGTTCATCATCCAACTTACTGGAGTAGTGATGAGAAATCTCTGCTGCATGGGCAGTGACATAGGCCGACACTTTGCTCTGCAGTAGAGTGGCTGCCAGCGACAGCTTCTGTGTTAATTTGTTAGTGGAAGCATCCAGAAAGCCTGATAAGAGCCTTCAGAATGACTTTTTTGGAGGCATAAAAGTTTAATGCATGAACTTCATGTATGTGTGCATGTTTATGCAGAATGTGGTACTGCTTGCTATGTTTGCAATATTTATAGTCTTGCTCCAGGAGCAGGCTTAAAATAGATTAAAATAAACCGTGTGCGGGTCACCAGTTGACAGAAAGACACACAGAGCTTCATTAAAGTTGTGTTAGTTTACAGCAAATACCTGTCTGAGGCATCACAGAAGCTAGAAAGTAGAAGTCTACAAACAAATACCTCTAAAATGTATTTTGGATTTCCCAGGCCTCTGAGATAGGGGACATATGTGACAATACTCAACAGTCATAATTAGTGCTAACTGAAGAAAATTAACTGACCTCACCAAAGTAAAATACATAAGAAATTTCAAATGATTAGTTATTACGTAGGGAAATTGCAATGACTCAAACTCTCTTACAATCAGTAGAAAATAAAGTTTTTTAAAAGGACTTTTGATTATTCTAATAAATTCAAACACTTGTAATCTTAGATTTTTGCTCCTTCTTGAAAGTACTTCTGTGATATTGTAAGCCAAAATCCATTTGTCAATAAATAGCATAGTAAAAACTTGCCTTCATCATTCTACAGCTAAGAACCTGCTAAGAAGCAGTTGATTCCCATCTTTGTTAGAAGATGTGCTAAGAATTATAGACACATCAGACTTGCTGCAGTTACATGTTCATATGTGCTAAAAGCAGGTATACATGTTTTGATCTTGAATTCCAGAGGTTTTTCATTTCACGTGACATGTTTTCATTATGAAATTGCTTTTGCAACATTTTACAAAATCAAAAAGAATACTGCTACAAGCAACAGTTTTGTAGCTGTGTCTAATAATGAGAAATATTTTAGATTTAGTAGTTAGTGTTTAGAAAATATCTGTCAGCATAAGGACAAGAGGACTTTAGGACCAGTCATCAAAAAAACAAAGATGTGAAGGATCTCAGCAGGGACTTTTGTAAACAGTGATGCGGGCTGTAAAATAATGGCAATGAATGGGTAAAATAAAGAGTTATAGGTACTTATTGCCCTGAATAATTATATTAGTACAAATATTTAGAGGTAAACAGAACAGTAAACTCCTTTTGAGGACTAAAAAAATATTTTCTCAGTAATCACCAGGTGATAAGATATTAAAACCTTCATGAAAAAATATATATAAATAATCTTTACTTTTTATTGATGCTATTTCAGTGGGACACAATACCTACCTGTCCAGAAATTATCTCTTTCTTTGGATTGTAAAAGTTTGGCAGTATGTCATGCAACACCATACTTCAACCCAGAACAGAAAACTTGACATAGTTCACATGGCAGAACAAGACTAAAATTAATCCTGAAGACAGAGGCTGATAGTTATGGAAAACAGTCCCTTCCTGCCCGCAAGAAAAATGTGTTCAGGGTAGTGTAATTAGTTGCTCACCCACTAAAATCTACAACACAAGATCAGAATCATTAGACTTTTCTTCCATTTGGTCTTGTATATTCTGGTTTTTTTGGTAGATAGTTTGCTGTCTGAATATGCATTTTTCAATGGGCAGAATTGGAACACTGAATAAAGGATCCTGAAGAGATTTATCTCTTTAGCTTAGTGTTATGGGTTTAGCCAGGTGGGCCTAAATTTAGGTTTTAAAGTTCAACTAGGCCTAGGATTGTCAGCTGATTTAAACTGGGCTGAGCTAGCTAACAGCTGACTTCTTCCAGCCAATAATATTGTATTCCATACCATACTACATCATCTCCAAGGGTGCAAAATCCAGTGTGTGGGAGTGGCTTGGTTAGTTCCACCATGGCTGCACTAAGAGGAAGACATCTAGCAGCTCCTCTACTATGCTGGGCCCTGCTTCTGTTGCCTCGTATTTTGTTTGCATTCAGGGAAGTAGAAATATTTTGTTGTTATACTTTCTCTTTCTTGCTGAGTGTCTTTTGGAGTGCTTATGAATTTAGAGTAATGGGCTTTGTATTAATTGGGGAGTGGGAAGTTATTCCTTGTTATATATATGTAACTTGTGTAAGTGTGTGTTATATTGTAGTTTCCTCTTAATTTTCTCTTTTATGTATAAATATATGTAGTTAGTTTCAGCATAGACCTGGCTTTGGAAGTTTTTTTTCCTCTCTCCCTCTTCTTTTCCCCCTACCTGGTTGGGGGGAGGAGGAACCCTTTTCACTCTGTCTTGGACAGTTGGCATTTTGCCAGCTCAACCCAGAACACTTAGATTAAACACAAATACAAAAAAGGCAGAATGACCTCTCCACCATCTCTACTGAGACTGAGTGGTGGCACCCCCCTGGAACCTCTAAGGACATTTGAGATGATAAACTGAGAAGATGCAGCTGAATAAAGATTCAGATGGTTGTTTTAAGGGTAGGAAATGGACCAGCTGAGCATTTTAACAATGGGCCACCAGCAAGCAGATTGACAACTTCTCAAATTCCTTTTATGATGATATATATAACAAACAGATTATATTTGATGCCTTCAGGAGGGTAAGGAGATGATAATATGGTATGTTCTACTGACACCATCCATATTGTCATGGCTATGTTAAATGAGAAACACTAGATGATTTTGCAAGCTGTTTAGAATTCCCTGAATCATATTTTTGATATCTGGGTATATCTTGGCAGGAGAAACATACAATTACGGGTTTTTGTTCAGAGAATCATAGAATCAATAGGGTTGGAAAAGACCTTCGAGATCATCAAGTCCAACCTTTGGTCCAACTCCAATTCATTTACTAGATCATGGCACTCAGTGCCAGGTCCAATCTCAGTTTAAAAAACCCAGGGATGGTGAATCCACCACCTCTCTGGGCAGCCCATTCCAATGCCTGATTACTCTCTCTGGAAAGAATTTTTTTCTGATCTCCAACTTAAATTTCCCCTGGCAGAGCTTAAGACCATTCCCTCTTGTCCTATTGCTGAGTGCCTGGGAGAAGAGTCCAACCCTCACCTGGCTATAACTTCCCTTCAGGTAGTTATAGACAGTGATGAGGTCACCTCTAAGCCTCCTCTTCTCCGGGCTAAACAACCCCAGCTCCCTCAGCCTCTCCCCATAGGACTTGTGCTCCAGTCCCTTCACCAGCCTTGTTGCTCTTCTCTGGACCCGCTCCAGCACCTCAATATCCTTTCTGAACTGAGGGGCCCAGAACTGAACACAGTACTCAAGGTGTGGCCTCACCAACGCAGAGTACAGGGTAAGGATCACTTCCCTGGTCCTGCTGGCCACTCTATTTTTGATTCAGGACAGGATCCCATTGGCCTTCTTGGCCACCTGGGCACACTGTTGGGTCATGTTGAGCTTCCTGTCAATTAGTACTCCAAGGTCCCTTTCTGCCTGGCTGCTCTCCAGCCACTCTATGCCCAGCCTGTAGCGTTGCATGGGGTTGTTTCGGCCAAAGTGCAGGACCCAACACTTGGTCTTATCGAACTTCATCCCACTGGAATCAGCCCATCTCTCAAGTCAATCCAGATCCCTCTGCAGAGCCCTCCTGCCTTCCAGCAGGTTGACACTCCCTCCCAACTTGGTGTCATCAGCAAATTTGCTGATGATGGACTCAATCCCCTCATCTAAATCGTCAATAAAGATGTTAAACAGGACTGGACCCAACACAGACCCCTGGGGAACACCACTGGTGACAGGCCTCCAGCTGGATGCAGCTCCGTTCACCAGCACTCTCTGGGCCCGACCCTCCAGCCATCTCCTAATTCAGGAGAGGGTACACTTGTCCAAGCCATGTGCTATCAGTTTTTCCAGGAGTATATTATGGAAGACAGTGTCAAAGGCCTTGCTGAAGTTTAGATAGGCCACATCCACAGCCTTCCCCTCATCCACCAGGTGGGTCACCTGATCATAAAAAGAGATCAGGTTGGTCAGACAGGACCTGCCTATCCTAAACCCATGCTGGCTGGGTCTAATCCCTTGTCCACCCTGAAGGTGCTGTGTGATTGCACTCAGGATGATCTGCTCCATAACCCTGCCAGGCACGGAGGTCAGGCTGACAGGCCTGTAGTTGCCAGGCTCAGCCTTGCAGCCCTTTTTGTAGGGTGACATTCACCAACTTCCAGTCATCTGGGACCTCCTCAGAGAGCCATTCAGTTTATACACTTCAGAAAGCTATT
Source organism: Pithys albifrons albifrons (assembly GCF_047495875.1). Classification (NCBI taxonomy): domain Eukaryota; kingdom Metazoa; phylum Chordata; class Aves; order Passeriformes; family Thamnophilidae; genus Pithys; species Pithys albifrons. The sequence goes on from NC_092464.1 coordinate 12,136,085, forward strand.
ATTTGTGCTTCCGATTGGAGAGAAAGTTAAAGTGATTGTATTAGAGTTTACAAATTTCTGCAACACCACAAGGGCGACATTGCTTAGTTGATTTTCAAGTAGCATTAAAACTCATTTTTAGTTGTATTTGAAACTGAATGAAGAAAAGATACCTATTAAATATTTGCTGTCATTTCAGATTACAGTCTGCAAAAATGCTAATTAAAGCAGTGGGTCATATCTTGCAGTCTCAGAGAAATTTGATTTTTCTTTTATTTGGAAACAATAACATCCTGTTGACTGTTACAGAAGTACAAATCTGCCAATTGCCAGGAAAGGGCAAGGCAAACACATACTGACATGATTTTCACTTGCTCAGTATTATGTGGAAGGCCTAAGGAAAATGAGCATCCCGGGGAACAAAGCTGTTGTGCTGTGATGAAACTGAGACAAAGTGTTTACAGCTTCTTCTGTATGAACTAGGCTTTACATAAATGCACAGTGAGTTTCTAAATTGATTTACACTACTGCAAATGTACTTGTATGGGTTGTAAGTTTGCACTACTGACATTATAAACACAGTGGGTAATATTCTGGGAGCTGCAGGATATCCATAAATGTCGGCAGTATTGCCTTAAAGGTACTTATGTCTAATTTTCTCCAGAAGGATAAAAAATATTCCCCAATCTCTAAAAAAAAAAGCCTCTGAAGACTAATGATGTCTGATACCTGGCAGTGTTTGAAGCTATGAGCCTTTAATTCCTCTTCAAGCTATACCTCCTTACAAGGCAAGAAAAGCTCAGGATCTCATCAAACCACAAGAAAAAAGATCATATTTGTAGGTTGTGGAAATGATTGTAAGGCAAACAAATAACAACGCACTTCTGTAAGTTCAGTTTCGCATATGACAATGCAAACGGCTTATGTTGTAAATAGAAATTCTAAATCTTTCATTGGCTAATGAAATAATACACCTAGTGCTTCAAAGGTTGATACAGTTGTGTCCAGATTCTCCTTTGAGAGAAGGAAAAGGATACTGCTGAAGCATTTCCCCTTTTCCTCAATATATTTTCTTTGCTTTAATTTGTAGTATATATCTTAGAAAGTTGAGAATGGAAGTTGCTGAATTTTCTATACTTTTTGTCTTATTTGTATGTGAATTCAGTGGATTGTCATGAAACGTGGGCCATTGCCATTTGAAGAGAAAAATGGTCACTTGAACAGAAAAAAACCCAACCAATCAAACAAAACCTACTGGAACAGGGACAGAAATTAAGGAACATTTATTTTGCAGAAAAATCTGGAACGAAAATGTTTAACTAATGGGAAGAAAGGTTGTGTTAGAGGTTATCAGCCCTCACAGTGTTTTTATCTTTATTAGGCAAATGAGATATAAATATCTTTTTTTGCTGTTAAGTCTTTCCTGCATTTAAAGGGTATCTGAATATCAGCATGATATATCACCATTCTTCCTCTTGTTATAAAACATTTTATTGATTCAAATAACACCTCTGTAGTCAGTCTAACTATGCGATGATGTACTAAACAGTCTGAAAATCTTAAATGTACTCTGTGACTTCTCTAGGAATTTAGTATTCTGCATTTCTTTACTTTTGGTATCTTCCAGATCACGTGCTAATTCAGAACTGAGGTCATGCTGCAATGGTCCCTAATAAATGCAAAATCCACGTTGCTGTCAGTCCACTTCTGATCAATTTTTTATGCTTTTACCCTGGTTGTACAGGAAAGATTACAACATAATCTTAAAATGAGAAATGTAAATACATGGAATATTTGGAATAAGATGAGAAATGTCTTTATAATTTACTGGTGCTCTTCAAAGATATTGCCTTCCTGGCAGCTAAGGACCTGATTACAAAGTAGACAGAAGCCAGGGAAAAAGGAATATAAAAGACTTTGATGGTCTTTCTATCAGGTAATTTTATTTCACGTGCTGTGGAAGTATTTACACTGGTTATGAAAAATTTTGAAATGAATAGATTGTGTCCACCAGTTTTTATTTGAATGCTTTATAAGGATTCATAAAGAAGTGATGTTAGCAGTTTTACTAATCCTTTTGATGGATTCAAAGTTGTTTTCTGTTTATCTCAAAGTTTCATTTTTTTTACCAAGGTGAAAAACAAGCCAAATTCCATAATATTTGCACATGATTTATAGTAAATTTACTGCATTGGCTCTGTTGTTCAGACTCAGTTTCATTTGTCTTGCCCTATGCTGCTCTTTCTGTAAGGTAGTAACACAGTTTTCTTTGGCTGATTTATGCTAGGAATGTAATTATGAAATTCCAAGTCTGGGTCCTGCACTCCCTTCTCAGGATGTTCAACAGAAAAATCAAAGGTCCTTTTGCAACTGAAAGGAATGGAGCTAAGCCTACAACAAGGCCATTTCCTTAATGTTTGAAAAATCTTTTACACCAGTTCATGCTGTGAAGCCCTGCAAACACATTTTTGTAGCCAACCAGGAGTCATGGGATAAAAAGGTAAACACACAACTGTGGGAATTGTTTTCACCTCTGAGCTACACGGAAAGGCAAAATCAGGCTGGTCTCCATGTACTTAGCAGACCTGATTTTGTTGTGGGTGGTCAAAAGACTCATGGATTTTCCAAAGAAAAACACTTTCTCTTAACTCTGACATGCTAAAGACATTTTTTTGCTCCAGTCGTTCTGGCTGTTGGAGACATTATGTCCCATCATTCACATTTCATTCCCCTTAGAAACTAAGACTTCTTTGCTGCTCACAGAAATCAAGACACAAATGTAATTAAACATTTTTAGTCTTTTGCTTTAAGTCTTTCTTTCCTGAATTTAAGGGATGTCCAAATATCATCATGATCTCTTAGTGAATTGTAACATTTTTTTTAAGGGGATGTCATCATGGGCCAGATTAATGACAGCTACAAATATAAGAAGGAATTGAATAAAGAAAATGTAAGTAATATTTTAATTAGGAACAAACCCCCTCATTGCATATCTATTGTATAAAACACAATAAAGTAAAAAAAAACAAAACAAAATAGGTATTTTGCTCTTGCTAATGTAGAGAAGATAAAAGAAAGAGCCTAATTATGAAAAAACAGGCATTTAAGAGAAACACTGGGGAAGAAGTGACAAATATATGTCAGACCACAGTTTTCAAAAACAGCTTGCAGAAACTGAACAAGATAGCATTACAGTCTCCTATGTGATGGGATAACGCTAAAGTCAGTGAAAGAGAGGTCTATTTCCATTACTTCTATTAATACAGGAAACAATTGACACAGGTCAAAAGAGGTTAGATAAAAAGCCAAGGATGACTAGAAGAGAGTTCTGGAGAATTGTTACTTGAGGTCATCCATGCAAAAAAGTATAAATCTGAATAGATGAAGACCTAGTAAGTGAAAAATGGAATACAGACATTCACAATGATTACATTTGTGTACTCCTTGAAATTACCAGCCTAATTACTTTCAGATGCTTCTCTGCATTTGAGCCATGCTTTAGAGCTATATACATGGCATGAAATAGTCATAGAATATTACCCCACTAAGGTGCAGATATACATCTACAATTATAGCCCGTTTGTGTCCTAGACTGAGGAACTAGGAAGTAAAAGAAATATCAAAAGCTGTTTAGAATGGTTTAAAAAGATTTAAGCTGTTACAATAGGGCTGGAGATTGTAGACCTATTGATAAATGAACTTTTGTCAAACTTTCTGATATAAAAAATAGGAAAAAATAGAGGTCTGGAAAGAATTATGTTAAGGGATAATATTTGTTCACATTTAGAAAGCAATAGTGAGAATAGCAAGCACTGTTAGAAGAAAATGCCACTTTTCACACCTCAACATGGAATCCATTTTAAGCATAATGCTAATTTATAAACTCAAAGAATCAAGGCTGTAGCCTTGGGATTATTCTCTTAAGTAATCATTGTGGCTATGAATGTGTTTGAAAAAAATTATGAAACCCTAACATTATAATGCTACAAAGATTAAACAGGGCAATCCGAATGCTCATTTCCATTCCAAAATGCTATACTCAACATAAAATATCATTGTTAATGTGAAAGACTTAGTTAATCAAAGTCTTTCCTTAGACAGAGTACAAGAGACCCAGTGAAGTGATTTAACCTTCAGAGCATCAGCTTCTGTAATTGAACCATACATTTTTATTCACTGGCAAACAAGGCAGACTATGGGTGGTTTATTGAAAATGACAGAAAAAAGAGGACCAAATTTTAAGTTCAAAAAGGAATGAGTATCATATTTTAGTATAGGCTTATGAAGCTACTGGACAGCTGTTAAATATATCTATAAGAACACGAACACAAATGCTGCTTTTTCAAGTGCAGATAAGTTAAATATAGGTATTGTTATCAAAACAGAAATAGTCAGGTGCAGGAGGACATCCTTTTACTGATTTATTACCAAGAGATTTAATATATTAGGGAACTGTAACCAAACCCTCCCACATTGGAAAACAAGTTCTGTGATAATAGTACCTGATGACAAGTAGTTGATTTTCATTTGGATGCAATGCATGTTAGGAGAAAGACTTCATTAGAGGCAAAAAATAACTACAATTGAATAAAAAATACTATGCAATCAGCTGCTTATGCACCAATGTGGACCACTCATTGCAGATAAGGTATGAAAGGTAGGAAAGATCAAAAAGAGACTAGAGGAATATTCAAGGGTCTGAAAACTAAAAAACAAACTCCTTGCCAATCACCTTCAACTATGAAACAAGCATGAAATATTTTAAAACTAAAATAAGCAAAACAAAATTAAACTAGGGGAAGCACTGGAGAGCTTCATTGGCTCTAGGTCATAGGCTAGAAGAAGAAATAAAAGGCCAAAAATAAAACAAGCTTAAAATGTATAGGGATGTCAAGGCAAAATTCCCAATTGCACTATGCTGGGAAATGGCTGAAGAGTATTTTCCTAAGTAAAAGTGTGGTATTGCTGTTACTTGGGTCATTTAAAACTGCCCTGTGTGGTGCTTTAAATCTTACAGATCATGAATTCTTGGTTTCACTTCATGAACATTGTTTTTAATTTTTTTTCTTTTTTTTAGCAATGTGACTCATCTCTCCAGGTATTGAGAAATTCATCCTCTGAATCTGTCCACTGAGTGATGAAGTCTCCTGCCTTACTTCAACAGGTGGGCTCAAGCCCAGTCCCTTGTTCACCACTTCAGCCTGGCTGCCAGGTGTCTTACTGAGAGGTGCCTGCCATATCCCTCCTGTGACCAATCATTGGACATGACTTTTCCTGGGCTGCAGCAGAGTTCGTGTAACAGAGGTCCCAGCTAGGCCAGCTGGATGACAATTCCCATTAGGAGCTCATTAAGCACCCACATCTGTGGATACACAGAAACAACTTAGAATAGGTGGGCGTTTATCTGATCCAGAAACACAAATTAGTTTTCCCATGATTTAGGTAATCCTTTAGAGGCCTTTGACCTTTACGCAGATCTTTTCAATCTGAGGAGCACACGGTTGATATCTGTAGCATGTCAAGAGAGTAGCTAAGCGCTAAGGTAGATTGTGCAGGAACAATTTCCCCTTCGCTCACCTGAAACTGGACAGATGTGCAACCTGGAATACCAGTTTTATACAGCCAGAAGACAGCAGGCAAAAAATAAACTTGTCTCTAATCTGTGACTCTGAACTCTGCCTCATTTTATATGTAACATAAAAATGCATAGAGAAGAGTAATAAGAAAGAAATGTATAGATGATGCTTAATGGAAAAAGATAAAATAAATAAACAGTAAAGTCAAAGCTGAAATGGTACAACTTATGTTCTTAAACCTCTTAGCAAGATTCATTCTCTTTGAACACTTGTTCCTTTGTGAAGGATAATGTTAATAAGATACTCATAGAGATCATTTCTAATAAGAAAATGTTAAGTTCCAAGTAAGACATGAGTTACAGGCTCAGGAATGTGTACACATTTTTTATAATATGAAGTCTTCAAGACACAAAGAGGGCACTACATTTGGCAAAGAATGTAGAATTGTACTGAATGTAGACAGAAGGGCTGTTTCATTGCCCCCTAAACCTAGCCTGAATGCAATTTATGCATATTAGTAACTTGTATTAATAAGATGCTCTGGGCCTATAAAGATGTTCACATGGAAATACTCAGAAGTGCCAAAGCTTTCTTAAAGCATACACAGTGGAAAAAGAATTAACTTTTGTTTACTTTATTTTTATGTCTGTGGATAGACACATAGATAGTGAAAGTTTGTGAAAATAAAATACATGAGACTAAATTGCTTCCCCTCTTAGATCAATAACCCTTGGGAGTGACTGATAAAATATAAATCCATTGATTATTTGCATTTTCAATTTTACTTGGTGCTTACCTAAACTATCTGTGTTTGTATAGTTCAAAACATACACTGCATTGTGTGACATTACTTGCTGTGAGTAACAGGGACATTCCTTTTGTAAGTTAGGTGAAGGCTGAGAAAAATCAGGAAGGATCTGAAGTCAAGAAGGATGTCTATCTGTCTTAATAACTAGAAGAATACAATAGATATACTTTCACACTTTGGTGTGTTGAAAAAAACTGGGAGGTTGGAGAGGTGAAAAGATGAAAAACCCACAGCATTTAGTTTTCGTGTAACAGAACCAGGATACATTTATGAATAAATCTGTTCTAGTACCGCAGTACCATTCACAACTCCCAGGGAAAAAGAAGGAAGAAAAAAAAAAAGAAAAAGCAAGAAAGCCAACAGAATAATGAGTGTCAGAAGCTCCGATAAAAGACTTTTCTCACAAAATTTTTACTCTAAATTTGCTAACACAAGAAGTGTGGGTAGCACAGATAAGACTTTTGAATTTTGGGTACTGAACCATACTGATTTGCCCTAAATTTTTAAAGCTTCCAATAGTTCCTATAGTTATAAGTGTAGCTTTAATATCAAATTTATAGAGCAGAGCATTTAAGGAGTTATTCAGACACTTATATTTTTCTTTAAAAAATGCTATTTCAGCAGAATGTAAAGCTGATTTCAAAGAAAGTTTCAGCTCTAAGCATTTCCTCAAGCCAAAGCATCTATTTAAAAAAAGAAAAATGACATTTAGCCTTTCATGTCAGAATAGCCAATATTTTGTCATAAGGATATCAATCTCTCAGATAGGGAATTATTTTGAAAATTCAAGTTCTGACTGGAAAAGGGCAAAACCTGATACTGAGCCCAGAGAAAGCCCCCCTACTGTTCTGACATTGCTCTTCTTCAGTTAAGTCTTTTTCTTTTTATGAATGCTCAGAGTCCCAAATGAACCACATGAAAGACAGAAAGATTGTGATTTGCTTTTACAGGAAAAATTTTAAGGTGGAATTTACCATATTCAGAAAGGCTCTGAATTAGGTTTCTAAGCAGTGAAAAGGGACAGTGTAGTTCTTCCTCCTGAGATAAAACTAGAGTAGCACTTACTAATGGGGTCACAGTGGCTTGCACAGGTTGCTACTGCTATTTTCTGGATCATTTTCTCAATGTTCAGCTTCCTTTGGATCAAGCAAATAAGGAAGTGCTCCCATACTGGGGACTCTACAGCTCTTGCCAATGTTTCACCTCAAGCGCTATTGTGTGATAATTGGAATTTCCCCCTAAAGGCAACTGATCTCTCTCCATTGAGTACTGAGGGTGTTTATACACCCCTTTTAAACATGCTTTCACTTTATCAGTGGAGCTGAATCACATCTTCTTTTTCTGTTTTTGTTTTCAAAACAAAAGGTAGGAATAGCAACACTTTCCCACATCCACAGACTCTTGTATAGATAAATGTATTACAAGGGTGGAAGCAGCTGCATGGTGATTACTGCCATCAAAAAAACATTGCAGAAATGGAGGGTTTATGATTTTAGAAAGGTTTGTGTGCGACCTTAGCCAAATGCTGACCCTGACACAGAACAACATCTTCAGGTCTGGCAAGATCTGGATAATCATAAAACCACCCAATACAAAAGAAATTAGTTACTCAAATATTTCTCCTTGCTTCAGTTTAATGATTAAAAATAATGTATCTACGCATGCCTTATGTATTTTCTTCTTTAAAGAAAGCATAACTGGATTCTGTCCTTCACTATTGTCAGAATTCAAGTTTCAAAAAAATGAAGACAAAGGTAAAAGAGGAATTTTTTGTTGTTGACTAGTGAGAAGTTCAGCAGTTGCAAAACTCATGGGAGTCTTCAAGATCACCAGTACAAGTACAAATGGATTTTGAACATTGGAGTGTCTTAGATAACTTGTTTAAATTTGGTATGTGACAACAGAAGTCTAGCTGAAGAAAATATCAGAACTAGCCTATAACATTATGCAACATTTTTCATTTCCCAATTTTAGATATCCTAATTGAGATGGACTAAACATATTCTCTTCTAGACCAGAGTTCTTCAGTCCATATCCATTTAAATGATAAACCCCTTTTATTCTGCTGAACTTTCTGTTTCAGATTCATTGCCTACACTAAATTGTCCCAAATGTTCCAGTTTATTCAAGATCCATTCACTTCCAAGATAGCCCCAAGACAATAAAACTGGTCAGCACATTGCTTGGAAAATAAATCCTTTGCTACTTTCTCTAACACATTTGTCTCCTTAGCCCTGAAACCGTTCTTATCCAAATCAATAATGGTATCAGGATAATTAAAATCTGCCATGTTTAAAGTTTTGGCATTCTTGCAGGCCTTTCTTATCTATGAAACCATTTCCTGACAGACTTTGCTTACTGCCCTTGAAATCCAGGGCTACATTTTTAAATCATCTCAACACTATAGCGTGCTCTTTTTTTAACACTTACCTACTTTAGCTGGAATATTTTAATTGATTAAACGTTTTCTCCCTTGCTGAGGCTGACAGTTATCTTCTCTTTTGTTTCCCATACCTGCTCAGTCACGTTAAATTTTTAATATTTTTTCCAATAGTATCACACAATTTTTAAAGTTTCAGGGAAATATATTTCTATCTCAGATAGGTGGATGTGTCAGCTTGTTACATTTGCATAGACAACAGTTTAACTCTCATTGAAATCCTCCCTTGCACAGTTCAACAGACAAAACAGAATCTTAAATGGACAAGGTACTGAATGTTTGGGTCGCGCTCAAAAAGTACTTTGGTATTTACTAAATTTAACATGTTAACAGTTTTAGGGACTTGACATTAATAATATGCCATAAGATGCCCAATTAAGTATCTTGCTGGCTTGACATCTCAGTTCTTGTACAAAGGGATGTAGCTTTAACTAGTACAACATCCTCTGTCAACAACTGACACATCAAGAACTCCATGCTTAGGAAGAAAAACAATTCACATGTTGGGATCTAGACAGTTTTCCTATAAAATTGCCTTTTTTTGCTTTGCTAATCTAAAAACTGGCCCAGGCAATTTTCCATATTAGCAGGAAAAAAAGAAAAATCAATACATGATTATAAAATTGTATTTCTTATCTTCTAGTGCTTGTGCTATCTGTAAAAAAATCTAGTTATCACAAACCATCCAACCTTCCCAAGGTTAGTGTGAATTTGCAGTACAGTTGTTGTATCTGTGCTATTTTTTTATTATAAAACTGCCGCATGTACCTTTTAATTTGGTTGTCAGGGGAGACAGGAAGCAATAATTAAGGCTAAAAGATGGGGTATGGAAGCTTTATTAAAGGATATATTGAAGATGGGAATTTGATCTGAGAATTAGATTATGATTAGAGTTGTTAATGCAGCTGTGCCACTCTTGAGTGACAGAGCAGCAGATGAACTGAACAGGCAATTATAACTACAGGAGTCTCCCTAATCTTTACAATCCCAACCTCACAGTCACATCCATTTAAATTAATTTTCATGAAGGCTGCAAATTTACAGCTTCACCAGATTGGAAATTTGTTTGTTTATTATCCACAGGAAATATTTTTAGGGAAGTAAATAGAACTGAGAGCCATCTTGTCTTTCTGCTTGTCTTTTTAACTTGCAGAATTAATAATATGAGATTAATCTGAAGGCTGCTGCCTTTATGAAAACTGATTGATTCTCAGCAGCCCAGTGTTATTATGATTATCTGTGGGAAGGTCAGAGGGAAGGCATGTAAAAGTCATAGCTGATTCATGAGTTGCCTATATTAAGCAGAAGATAAAAAAGGAGGCTTGTGTTGATCGGCACTATAAGTGAGGAATCAGTCTTCCTTGCATTACTGAAACTGAAATTCTAGGAAAAGGATTTTAAACAACTTTGGACATAGTTATTTAAAGATGTCTGCTGAGGAGAGATAGCAATAGTTCATTACTATGCATGCTGAAAACCTTTTTAAGGAGTTCTTTGCTGCACAAAGATTAATTTACCACTACATTTTCCCTTCTTCACTACTAATATAAATAATGGTTGTGGCTTAAATTGGCATTATATTTTGATAGACTAGTCTTTAACATACAAAAGAATATGCTACAGAACTACTCAGAAACTTGGAAATGGAAACCAGGAAATATTACTCCTCAGTTCTAGTGGTTTTTTGGGGTTTTTTTGAATGTCTGTAATGAATAGAATAAGGTATGAACATTTAGAAACTAGGCATTGTTTTCTCAAAAATGAGCAGAGAGCTGTGGCAAGGAAAAAGAAAACCTTCACTTGTAAAAATCAGTGACAGAAAAATTATTTCTCTACTGGTTGAGATTCAAGAAACCTGGAAGATAATTCAAGAAAATTATCATCTGCATTTGACAGATCAACAAAATATTTGAACACTTGGCTTTCAGAATGCAAAAATTTCCATCAAAGAAGAGGCAATAGGTATGTCAAATCTTTCCAAAAATTGAAGGTTTTGCAGCAGCCTCATATTAACTCCCTGACAGGATAAAACTCAATCACATGTCTTATTCATTGCTCATGATTTCTTTGAGAGGGAGATGTGGATTAGTACTTTGACAGGAAGCTGAGGTACAAACCCTTACTCTATCTCTTATCTGGTCATCTAGGTGACTAGGTCAGATAAAACACTGGAATTTAGATATAACCAGCGTGGCTTAAAAAAATTCAAAGTTCAGAGGTTTCCCAGTCAACCTACTAGTCACAGAATATATTTTCAAGCTCAAAGTATATTCACAATTAATTTAAGTGGGAATCTCAAGTTTTGTCTAATGCACTTCTAGTTATTTTAATACAAAGTGATGTAACAGAAAGTACATCTTGGACATCTTAAGGGTTGGACTCGATGATCTCGGAGGTCTTTTCCAACCCAATCGATTCTATGATTCTACGACTTCATATTTTGCGGTTAGGCAGAGGAACCTTTACTTTCCATGAACTTGAAAATATCAGTCAGATGCTGTTTTGTACTCAGTTAGATTACTTAAATTTTTCTGAAGAAAATTACTGAAACCAGCTATAGGAAAATGTTGATAGTACATCCTAATATCTTTCTTCAATGTCAATATTTTTAGTTATTCATGCTCTCAATTGATCTCAGGTTGGAGACTAGGTGCCACTGAAACAGAATACATCATAAAAGCAACTGACATGAGAATGGCTCCTGCAAAGAAGCCATGGTGAAATATATATTAAAAAATATGAAAAATTATTCTGGAATTAGATGAGCAAAATATAATAACAGTTGGAATTATTGGAATTCCTTCTATTATGACATACATTCACTTTTTTCCCCAGAAGATTAAAATATTTGAGACTTATACTTTTTCAAGCTTTGGATTTATTTGGGAAATGTTGAATAATTGCTCTCATTTTAGTTTATTTACTCAGCAAGACAGCCTGCCTTCCTTGATCCTAGCTTTTCTGGGTCAAGGCTTCAAGGACAATGTCTAGCATGTTTTCTTAGATGCTCTACTTTAGTAGGTGGCTCCAAAGTTCATGTTTTAACTCAGAATCCATGTGAGACAACTGAAATATGTCAAAATGGACAGAAAAAGAATGTTTTTGAGAGGCTATTTTCGAAATGTAAATATTTTCCAACTCCTAAACACACAAATTGATTTTCCCTTGCAGAAACAAAAAGATATACATTGATCTAAAATATGACGTCAAAAATCAGAGAATTACTGTAACCTAAATTGAGAGAGGATGTTTGTCAATTATTTATTAAATTATTTATTTTAAGGAACAGTCATAAGCAGTTTTTGAGAACTGTTTTTTTTAAACAACTGATCATTCATTCATATTGCTGTTGTTGACTTATAATTTGAAAAAAAAATCATCATATGCTTAAGTCAGGTCACATATGGAAAAGAAAATTGGCATGCACAAATGTCTGGAAAAAAGCCTGATAAAACTCTGCTCCCTTTATTTTATTTTCTCATCACTCTTCCTGTCTTTGATTAACATTGTGCAATTATGACTCCTCAGTATTTCCTCACATCCGAATATTAGTTGATTAATCTTGATGATAATGGATTGAGAACCGGTTTTAAAAACTAAATATATGAAGTGTTTTATTCAAGATGCTATGACTAATCTTTTTAAACATCTTTGACTTATTTGGCAATTATACTATTTATAAGAGGTGAGCACTTATCAGCTGTTGCTATTAAAAATGGTGAAGTAGATGAGCAAGATTTTTTTCTTCCTCCAGAACATATTGAACATTTTAGGTTTGAGGGTGACAGGTTTTGTGCTGAAACATATCTTGCTTGTTTAGGGATAGGAAGCAATACTGTTTAGTTGGACAGAGTTCATGCTGCATCAGAAAGAACTGTGTCAAACAGGAGATGCATCACCACTTCCCTGATGCATAGGAATTTTCTGGCTAGAATTGTCATTACAGATACTACATATATTTTCTTGGTGTCTGTGAATCTGTCAGCACCAAAGGGTAAAAGATTTCTCCTGCTGCTCTTCCTGGACATGTGTCAGCAGGAAGCATGGGAAACTGAGTTATCCTTCAAACAATTTTACCTGAATTATTGCTCCTTTGTAAGAGAGGAAAGAACATTTAAGTGCCTAAGAAATCTGATCCACATAACCTATGGATTTCTGTGTGTCATGTGGAAGGTGGATGTTTAGATTTTTGCCTGTTGATATTCCCAGGAAAGTCAAGACCCTAATGTCTGACAGTCTGTCAGTGTCCCATAATGAGGCCCTTCACCTCAAATTCACAAGGATGGAAGTTACTTTGAACACCCTTTTAGGGGGAACTCAACTAAGTGAAGAGCCCTCAGCCCTCCTGCCAAGGTGTTATCGTGATTATCCACAGGAAAACTACAGCATTACATTGGTAGCTCCATTCATGACACATTAAAATGAATACATCTCAATAACTTCATCAATTGTCATTATTTTGCATTGTGTTTTTAAAGTTTGTGTGTTTCTAATGCATAGGAACAATACTAATATAAGTATTTATCTTGTTTATGGCTTAAAACCACAAGCCTCTCAGTAGTTTTATTTTATGGCATCGTAACCTGGTCTTTTCTTTTTATGGTAAAAATCCGTTGCCTATCTGTTTGAAATATACTGAAGATTTCTAAACATCAGCCATAAGATGTAATAGTAAGGTCAAAACTGTCTCAGATGTACAAATTCATGTTGATTTAATTATAATAGTAGTTTGGCCTACAACTGACACCATCAGCAAAAAATGCAGGTCATTACCCAGTTTTTGAGCTTTAATCAAAGAGACACTCCCATTCCCCAAAACCCCAGAAGCAATTTGATTTAGATCTGGAGGCAGAGCCACACACCTTATAAGATGGACAAGTTCTCTGAATAAAGAATGGCAAAACCATCTTTGGTGTTACTTAAAAATGAGGGTTCTTTTTGAGGATATATTAGGTTATTGCTCTGTTTGGGCATCTTTACATGTTAATGTGCATTTCCATTCAATCCATGGAAAGTACATGTTCACTAAGTGTAACACAAGTACTTAAATCCATTTTTAAAGGTTCTAAGCATTTAGGTGTTTTAAAAAGTTCAATTAGGTAAATATCTTTTTTGTCATCACCAAAACTTTTTGAAAGCAGGGAATAGATTGTTTAATAGATATGAAATACCCAGCATAAAATTCAACTTATCAAATCAGGTATTCTTTAATTTATTTTAGTTCCTTGGTCCTTCAGAAAGCTGCTTCTCTCTGCATATATCCAATCACCCAATGATCAACTCCAGATCTTCAAAGCTCACAGTTTAGTCTCTGCATCTAATTTGAGAGAAAGAAACTGCACTGTAAACTAGAATCGGTTTAAGGGTACAAAAACTTGAGGAAAACTGCTATAATGAAGTTCATTAAGTTCATAAAATACTGTCAAACAAGAAATTTCCCTCTGATGACATGATTAATTTATTGGTTCTGATAGACCTTCAGGGAGAAGGAAAATATCTTTTGATATTTCAACAGCGTCAACAGCAATGAGTGAACCTGATCTGAATGGGGTACTTGCAGTTAGCACTGAAACAAGGATGCAAACAGAAATGAAGTAGAAATAGTAATTTTGATAATCTTCTGACATATTTAAGAGGAAGAAAAAGTAACATATTGTACCTTAAAGAGTCTGTAAGCCAATGTACAGTCTTTGAAAGAAACCCGAAGTCAGGTGGCGCAGGAGATTTACAGGTGCATGTATGTTTCTGTATTTACAGTAAAACTTAGCTCATGGGAACCCAGTTGCCACATATTTTTTTTTTGTTGAATTAAGAAAATCTGTAGCATTTTTTTGTTTACTTGGGGTCATTTTTGTTTAGTTTTTTTTTGTTTGTTTGTTTGTTTTGTTCTCTATGGTGATTTGATTGAGCTACCTCACAGAAAAAGTAGCACATAATTAGTTTTTCTCAATTCTGAATAAATGTAGAGGGATAATTCAGACTTGAAATAATACCCTCTCATGCAGCATCACCAGGTATTACATGGATTTCTAGAAAGCAAATAGGTTTTATCTTTTTCATAAATGAAGAGACTTGGTTTGAGATATGTAAATCAGGGCACATATTTTAAAAATCACATAATAATAGAGTTTAATAATTGTTAATAATTAATTGAATCATCTATTCTGTAGCAAGGAGTGAATCATGCATCTCAGTAATTTCAGGGTTAAAGTGTTCATTTCACACATGTTATGAAATATCTGCAATAAATTCAAGTAATTATGCTATTAAGCAGTTCTTCATCTATTGAATTAATTAAACTTTGTGTTCATTTCATAACCTCTTTAGACACCCTCAGTTACTGCAGATTTAATCCTTTTTGAACCTTTCTATATTTAGTTTTCTGAAGATTAACTAAGACCAATCACTCAGTGCTGTAAGAATGAAATTGTTCTCTCACTTCATTATGCTATTCTTTTCCACTACATGCCAGTTCTTTTATTTTTTGTACCCTAGGTTGTGAAATCAGAGCACCTCTGTTAAAAACTCCTAAAGGTCTATAAATGTGAAATGCTATTCCATATATATAGGAGGTTTTGTCACACTGTAATACATTGTCATTGTTTCTTTGTTAAAAAAATCATCTAACAGCTTTGTCATCTTCTTGTTCTAATATGTTCTGAGATTAATCTCACTAGTACAGTTAATTGGAATTTAAAAAAAGAATTGTGCTGTGTCTTTCAAGAACTACAAAGCGTATATTCTCACCATAGTTTGCTGTTTGTTAGTACATTTTGCTAAGACAGTTCAGTATCTAAAGAAAAAATGTATATGTATTTATACTAGATGAAATAAACTTTCATCATCCAGACTTCCATTTATCATCCATTAGCAGTAAGAGTTGTAAATATATGATTGTATGTAGTCTAAAAAAAAAAACGTTTATTATTCATTATCTGAAGGCAAACAAAGAAATCATCAGCTAAATGAGATCTTTCATTCTGCTGCCTTGATTTGTTATGGCATTAGTAATTCCCGTTATTTGTTGCTCTACCTGAGAGCAATTGGTGTTACTTACCTTGGGATAAAAGTAATTGGGGCAGGGAAACTTCAAAATCTAAGCCTTTTGCAAAACGAGGTAGGAATTTTCTCTGTACCTTTTGAACAGGAGGCTCACTGAACCTCATTTTGCATGTAGGATGTTTATGAGTAAAAGAGAAAAACTTGCAATTAGTTTTCTTGTGGATAACTATGTCTGAGTAACTGTGGATAACTGTGCCTAAATAAAGCAGGCTTTTGACAAATCACTTTTTTTTTTTTTTTTTTTGCTAAGGGTTTCTGTATCTAGATGACATATCAGAGTCTTCAAATCACCAAATTGCAGATGCACTTTAATCAGCGAGATCCTCAGTGAGACAAGTATCCAGGCAACCCTGTGGAAAAGCAGCAGCAAAGGAAATTGCTCAGTGCTGTAGTCAGCTAGTGGAGACCTTCAGAAAGTTGAAATTAATGTGGGTCAAAAGTCCAACTGTGGCTTTTCAGGTCTGTCTGGCTGCAGTAGAGCTGTGTGCAGCAGTCAAGCGACTGCTTTCTGAACGAGGTGCATGGACATCTGCCGGAAGGAGAAAAGTCTTCCCTTTCTGCTCCTGCCTGTCTTTCAGAAAACATAAGGTGCAATTGTTGCTCAGGTCTTCTAAGCCTAGAATTCTTTGCTCCCTTCTCTTTATCCAGGGTCAAACACTAGACCTGAAACCTGTGACATACAACCAAGGACTCTATTTTCAAGCAAAAATTAGGCAATACCATCACAGCTTAATGGGAATTACAAAATCCACAGCCATGTATTCCTTTAGTATCTTCATGATACCACGGTGGGAAGGTTTTCACACATACACTCACCAAGCATTTAGAAATACTTAATTCAACAGTTACCATAGATTTTTCTAATGTTTACTCCATGGAAAAGAAAAATTGACCTGTATTTATGTCTACTGTTGTGTTTCCAACAGTGAAGACAGAGGAACTATTTCATATTTACTTGAACATTATTTAGAGAATGATTTAGTCCAAACCACCTGAGTAATTGTCTCTAAATCTGCAGTGATGGATTAAGCCTTGAAAGTTGAATATAACCCCACTATATCAGAGGAAAGTATCCCTCAGTTAAATGGTATTCTTGAAAGCTTTGTTGGAAAGTAGAATACACTGTTTAAATATTTGCTGCTGTTCTAAGTCCCTTGTCAGTAGCCCTTGTAGAAAAAATCCTTACCTCTCCCAGCCAACATTCTGATCTAGTGAATTGTCTTATGAAATTGTCAGTAATGCAAGATACTAGAACTGATACAATAAATGGAATTAAGCTTATTTTAAAAATCATTAACAATTTAGTGCATTTGTTCTGTGTTCAAGGAAAATATTCATTCTGTATAATACAAGTTGTAGGTCTATAAATTCTTGTAGAGGGTAACAGTAGAAATATGCACTGCAGCAGGCTGATTTCCTTTGCTTAGTGACATTTTGATTTTACAGAAGCAAGATACAGAGATTGTCTTTCCAGCCGACAAGAGATTGTTTCAGTGGCAGACACCTCCAGATGATCAGTTTATCTCTGACCTCAGGTGGGGATGATCCATGTCAATTTGTACCTAAGCTTGGAATAATTGTAGTGCCTATGTTAATCACCCCAGGAGGTCTCAACCAGCTCTTTTCTTGGCTCTTGAAATACACAAAGAGGAGCAGAAGCAGCTGAAGAGCAGTCAAGTATAGCAAGAATGTGCTTGGAAAGCAGGATTGAATCTGTACTGTGACAAGACTGCTTAGACAATTTGGGACTGCAAAATCATGGCAGACAGCCTCCTGTGCCGAAAAGAGTGAAGTTATGGATGCAGTTAACAATGCCTTTAGTGAGGAGAGGCAAGAAGCTTATGAGTGAATGAACAGAGTGGAAGAGGTAGGAAGCATGGTGGAGAAAAGGCTGTGGTGGAGAGGGCAAAGTATCCTCTGTGTAGTTGTGCTCTGGAGTGATTGGCATTTTAAAGTTACACATTGTCCTGCTGTCCCTTTCTGGATTTTCTGTGCTTCAGCTCTCAGTTTGTCAAATTCAGGTGAGCCAGTGGGTTCATGTGGTTCAATCACACATCCAAACCAGTCAGATATATTGAGCTAGTGCCTTCTACTTCCAGTTGAGATAGGCAACGGACCCACAAGGCTGTCTCATCTATAAACAGTCTGTAAAAATTATGATTATAGCAATAACAGAGCTTTCATCTCTGCCAGGTGCAAGGGGGTGCTGTTGAGATTTTTGAGATTAATTCTATCCTCTATGGGAAGAAGTGAGCTCTTTGTTATAAACTTTCATCATCAAAGTTGCCTCAACATGAAAGAGTTCTCATTTCACTGTGGTAATATTTTAAAACCTAAAGGGATCTTAATGACAATCTATGGTCTAAAATATTAAGGATAGGGAAGCATCATTCTTTAGGGGTGTGCCGGTGGCAAATTGTATGTATGTATGGTCAGACTTTGCGAACAAAGATTTGGGAAGGGCTCTCCCCACATGGGTGTGTCCTTCAAACATGCACAGTGGATTTTTTAGGTGAGGCACAGCGTGCGCAGAAGTGGCCCCACCGTTTAAGTCCTGAGGTCCATCTGCCACAGCTGAGAGAGCTTGGACAGTGACAGTGAAGTCCTCGGGACTGTCACAGCACCTGATACTAATCGGGGCTGACTCTGCTCAGCATCCGAGATCTAATGGGACCGGATGTCAGGGAGGCATTCTGCCCAGGGGATGGTCCCCTTACTGAGACTCAAACTCAGGTCCTTGGGATTCAGAGTCCAGAGTGCTCTCCATTACACCACGGGACCACCCCTCCTGGCAAATTGTACTGTCATGAAAAAATCATCTGGGCTTTTGTTCTTCTATCTAATGGAAAGACAGTTTGTAGCGTGATATGGTTGTGTCTTCTTGGATTCTTTCAGAGGGAGCACATCTACTGTACAACTCTTGTTTCCTGCAATGTAAAGTATCTTTTATTACAGTAAAGCACATAAGAAATTTGATAGCTGGATGTGAGATTCATTAGCTGCTACTACTCTTAGTCTCAGCAAAAGAAAAGATTAGCAAAATGTTTACAAGGAGTGTTTCTATAAGATTATAAAAAGATGACAGCTGATGAAAGAAACAATTTGCAAGACTACAGTGTACAATCTAGTAATATAAATATCTTGATATACTTATCAGTAAAATTTTCGTCTAAAGCTTCATAAAAATCATTCAGAAGCACAAATGTTAATGAGAAGATAAAATCTTTCTTAAAAGAATTGGGGTGATTTTCTTCTATGCAGTAAAAATGCAAAGGGTCATCAGGTTTCTTTGCATATTTGCAAAAATTACAAAATGCATGTGTTTAGACAGTCTTGCAAATTTATTTTTGCAAATCTGTTAGTATTAGAAAGATTTCTAGAAGTTATTGGTCTTCCTTATCTTTCAGAATGAAAAAGCAATAAATATCTTTTGTGCCTTTTCAAAAGTGTTTATTTATTTTTCATAATAAGAAATAATTTTGCATAATGGCTGAAGAATGTTTATGTCTAATGTTGCTATTGGTCTCTCTCTAATTTGATCTCATACTTCACTATACCTGGAGTTTACTTTGCAAGGTATCCATTTTTTCTTTTTCAACAGTCCTGTCAAACATTTTTTGAACAATAGAGGCCTTAGTTCATAATTTCTATGTGCTATTTAGCAATTTCTCCCTCCCAGTGCTCACCTCACCCCTTATATTTACCTGGAAAAAAAATATTTTCCCCTTTTGCATTGAAGTTCTTTTCATTCTCAAAACAGTGATGTCACTCAGCCGAGACCTGGTTAGTGGCAGACCCATGGTAAAACAGACCAGTCAGCCATGAGGGTCTTCAGAAATGAAAGGGCTTTTTTGTGTGAGAGGTGTCAGTTCTAAATCATGAAATCTGTGCATTAGTATTAAAGAATAAAAAAGCTGATTCTGTCCTTCTTACCCTATAGCACTTCAGCAGCTTTTAATGGCAGAAATATGCAATGTTATTTATGAGCTCCAGTAACCCAGGGGCTCTTTTTCATTTTAGTCAGCAAGCTGTGAATCACCCACTGGGCATCTGAGATGTACGGCAGGACTTCAGGGATTTAAGACAAATTAGACTCAGTTATTAGAGTCTCATCTTAGAATCTGTGTTAGTTTATAGGTGACTTAGCAGCTATGAGTAGAGATTTACCAACTGAAAGTTATTTTCCATGTACATAAAAGACAAATTTGCTAAAATAGACTGGTTAATGAAGTTAAGTCCTGGAATTACTCTAACTACTGTAAGGCAAAGCCTGCTTAATTGTGATAATGAGATACTTGATGGGAGTCAGGGCACTTCTTGAAGCACGAGTGTTTTAATACCATGAGTATGTCAGCTGGAATGCCATGCTGTTGAAACATAAAGAGTATCTCAAGACATTTTCTGTTTTCTTTTGCTTTACATTGCACAGAATTTCCTCCTTGTGGCAATGCTTAGGACTGCAAAAGGTCTAGGCTATACTAGGAAGTTCATTGATGAGCTGGAACATACTAAAAAATGTTTGTTTTTTTTTTTTTGTTTTGTTTTGTTTTTTCATTTTGCCATTTCATATTTAAGAACTGCAAAGAAGCAAAGGTTTTGAAGGTTTAAAATATTTTTGAATTGTAACTTATTATTATAAGGATAATCCTTTAAATGACCAAATAAAAATTAACCTGAATATTATCTTTGACTTTGTCAAACTTCTGTTGTTTGTGTGTTTTTTGTAGATCACTGGATTCAGTGAGGCATCCTGTCAGGTTCTATGAATTTACTAAGCAGCTGGTCATGCCATGGTACCAGTCAGGGCAAGGCAGTTTTTGAAATTTGCATAATAGGTGCCGTTCAACATAGTAATAACAGCTTTGTGGCAACTGGAATTCCTACTGGTGACAATACAAAACTTTGTATTAAAACAATTCTCTTTCTCTCCAAATGGCAAATGGCCTAACTACTGTGTTTCTTATTTAGAAGTATGCAAAATAATAGACACACTGTGAATTTTAATTACACTGAGCACACAAAAACTTGTTACAGAGCGAGATTTTCTATATATAATTGCTATTATTAGAATTAGGATTGTACCTATGAACCATTGTAAAAGGTGGCTTTCTCCTGCTAATAGCAGGTAACAGGGCACAATTGCTATTTCACATGCCTTCAGAGACAAGTGCCAAACAAAGCATGATATAAGAAATACAGACAGAAATTACACAAACCTTGAAATAGGATCACACTAGCATAAGAAATGCTGGAGGTTTCTGTATGACATACTTGCTATGCCTTTTTCTAAACACTATTCTCTATGTCAGTAATAACAGAAGTTCTGGTCTTCCAAGTTACGTGACTGCATGAAGGCAAAAGGAGCATCATTGTAGTCAAAGTCACATTTTAGTCTGATAACTGTGACTGGGTAGCAGTGCTAGAAGCCATACAGAAACAGCAGATAACAGCAGAAACAGACATAAATGTCAAGCTTTGCATTTTTATTTTGGCAAATAAAGAACAGTAATCCTTCACTCAGTGTCCCAGTGACAAGATTTATTACATATATTGCAGGCCACCCAAAATTCTTTGGGGTTGCAGCGTTCTGAAAAATAGTAAATGAGAGATCTCAAGTGTATGAGTAAAGCAGATGAGAGATTGGATTTAGATTAGACATTGGGAAATAATTTCTAGCTGTAAGGACAGATGAGTGCTGGAATTCATTGTTTGCATAACTGTGTAAGGTCTCATGCTGGGGATATCTGCAAGCAGGTTAGAGAAATGTCTGCCAAAAATTGTTTATGGAAAGCTGAGGATCCTGTCAGAGGGAAGGTTTTTGGCTTATATGATACTGCCAGGTTTATTCTGTGAATGATTTTGGAATATGACATGAGAAAAAGCTGATGAAGGGAAATAATTTTTTTTCTTTTTGTCCTATTTACAGACATATTAAACAAGTGTTTTCCTAAGTCTGTATTCAAAATATTTTTGGTCTTTGTGAACCACTCTGCAATTCTTCTTTACAGGCACAATTAGAAAATAGTTATAATGGTAGTACTAGGATTTAAGCCTCATGGTGGCATATGCCACTCATTTTACGAAGCAAATATATTCTTCTTCAATGGATTCTATGGTTTTGTTATTAAGTGTGCTGTCTACTGCTCATTTTGTCGATAATTTGGAAGAGCCTCACTTATTAAAACAAAAAATCATAAATCAAAATGTATCAAAATTTACATAATTTTCTCAGTTGTAAAATATTTCTTTCTCACCATGAGCTTTCAAGGCTTACAATCCATGATTTTCATTTCATGTTCCAATAATACGAAGCAATGTTGAATGACCAAATGTTGCAAGCCTACCAAATTATTTTTATTCTGACCCATAAATTGGTCAGTTTTCTTCAAAGATTCATCATTCATATCAAATTTCTTGAAAAACTGGCCTGATATTTGAGTTTGTCATGAAAATGTTAATTAGAAATTACATGGGGCCATTTGGCACTTCTGTCTTAAGACAATGTACTTATACTACATGAAAGTATCACAAAAAATTCCTAGGTCTGATTTACCTCTGTTCTTGGAGACAGTGATGTAAATCATATAAACAATTCCTCTGAAAAACTCAACTGATTTCACGTCTATTTAAGTGAGATGAAAATCATATGGTTCAGCTGTCACAAATTAAAAAATAAAGTAAACCCAGTGATTATAAATAAAACTAACATTGGTAGTATACATCTGGTATGCAATAATCATTGAAAATATTTACTTTTATTATCATAGAACAGTAGAATCATACAACATCTTGAGTTGGAAAGGACCCATAAGGACCATCATGTCCAACTCCCTGCTCTTTACCGGACTACCTAAAAAACCCCTATACAACTAAGAACATTATCCAGACATTTCTTGAACTCTGCCAGGCTTGGTGTTGTGACCACTTCTTTGGGGAGCCTGTTTCAGTTACCAATCATCCTCTCAGTGAAGAACCTTTTCTGAATAACACTCTCCCAATGGATTCCGTATCTCTACTCTCAGAGATTCCCTGACATTCAGATGTTCCATTGCAGGAGAGGAAATCCAACAAGGTATTACCATGCCTGGAGTGCTCCTCTGTAGCTAATTAAAACAAAACAAAACAAACAAACAAAAAATTTAAGACCTTTGCATGGTATGTTTTTCTGACCTGAGCATTCTTTACATGGATGTCCATTTAAAGCCTGCATATTGACCTGTCACCACAAATATGTGGCAGACTTGCAGTTTGATATAAAAGTGTGGTAGACATAACCACTTTATGATCAAGTATAGCCAAGGAAGCTGATACTAATGACAATGGGTAGTTTCTCTCGAATGCTTGTAAAAAACAGAGCTGCTCCAGCTGATATCTGAAAGCTCACTGATGTACAGCTAATTACATGCTTTTCAGAAATGCCAGTCAGCCTTTTAGTCTTTGCAAAAGTTCTATCAGTAGCAATATGTATGAAAGACAAAATGAAACAGAGGGTGACCAAAGTCTTTTAAAGAACTCATGTTAAAGGATGTAAAAAGACAGAACTTGATAGTCACATGTTTGCAGCACAGTCAGCCAAATTTATCCTCTTTGACCTTTGCATTCACTTTTTTGAGTAACCCTGCTTAAGACATAGTTATTCTCTTAATTATAATGTACATAATAAGAGGATGCAAATGTAGCTTATTATCTTGCTTTGAATTATCTATACTAGCCTCAGAAACACCTGTTTACCTGCTTTAGACCATTTTGTTTAGCGCTTAATAAATGGCAAACTAGGTTCATAAAAGGTGCTGTGATTGATTGCAGGAAATGGTCTTCTGCAAAAGCAATATTTGTCTGAGGACATCTTGAGATTTAGTATAGATGGAGGGGACATGGTTGTTTGAGCTCTACAGGGCAAATCACTGACTTGTATTTGTGTGGAGAGAACCAGAATGTTTGGACCTTATTCTTGGGCAAGTAAAATTTATATCCTTATCTATTTAATAGAAGATGTATTTCATAAAACCTGGAGACTTATTGTTCAAATAAAATTTTAAGAATGAGAAATAGCTAAAGATAAAAATTAAAAATACATGATCTCTAAATTTTGTCAGAAAGACATGGATGTATGCTGTTGTATAAATATAAAATAAATTTAGCATGGGAATTTTACAAAAGACTGAAAAAATAGAAATATTTTTCACAGATCATATTAACAATACTGCTATGTAAAATTCCCATTTCCCTATTCCCCCTTGCTCCCCCTTCCCCCAGTTGCTGCTTTCTCCCCAAATGCCCCACAAGAAACACTGCACAGAAGCTGCTTCACCAAGATTTTGAGGTGATGCCACATAGCTGGGATATTTTGTGCCAGACCCAGACACCAACATGATGGAAAATACTGTGCTGTGTATGTTGCCTGACCATGGTATTCAGTGAAAGAAAAGTTCCATCTGTTATTGCTGAATATATACAACTGAAAAAGTTGTAAGACAAAGGTGAACCCAATTCACTTTTTTCAGACCAGGCATTCAAAATTCCTCTTGATATGTTAATTACAGTAGTCTTTACAACTACTGTTTGCCTTTCTTACTGCTAAGAGAGGAGGTTTTGCTATCTAATGATTGAATACACCTGTTTGCAAGGTACCCAGTGCTCCTGGACAACATTTAAACTTCGTGCAAAAAGCAAAGTTTCAGTTTCAGTTCCAGTCACTCAGCAGCAGTTCATAGGTAATGTCAAGAAACTTGTGAGCTACATGTGGAAATAATGGGCACAACAAAAATTGGCAAATACTGGAAAAATATAAATCACTATTTTCTAAAGGTCCTCTATATATCAGCTGCATACTGTTAATAACTTTGTAGAAATCTTAGTGAGAAAACCTACATGAAAGGAAAGAATGGTTAAAGATGACACCTAGACTGTTGTCCTAAGAAACAGGGAGGATGGTGAGCTCCATAGGAAATGTTAGCATAATTGCTATTTAAAAGCCTATATAAAGTGCCTAATAATGACATTCCCATTCTCTTTTTTCATAAGCTAACTGTATGTTTCACCTTACAATAAATATATTCACAGAAATATATGGGTAAAAAGACATTTTTCTTTTCTACAGAAAAATGCAGATGGCAGGTTACCTTTTCCACAGTAATCTATGTCTTAATTTTTTCACTAATAATGCCATGGAGAAATACAGAACATAAGAGAAACAGACTGGTTTTATTTTCATGCATGCCACTTGAACTAAAATGCTGCAAGCCTAACAATAAAATAAATGAGGGGAAGCTAATGATATTCACTTTTCCGCAGCTGTAACAAGTCCTGAAGTCTTATTGCAGCTGATATGCTTCTTTAGGCAAATTAGTACCTAGCTCTCCCAGACTACCATAAAACTGGTCTATCTGCATAGACTTTTAGAGGACAGCCAACTTGCACTGGTTTAACTGAGCTCAGAATTAGAAGCAAAGAGCAGAGTTGCTGTCCTTTCCCCTGTATCCTACAGTGATATTTTTATTGAAGTTAAAGAATAAATTTGTGAGAGTGAAGAACCCCTGATTCACACTTACAAGTTTTTTCCTCATAATATAACTGAGAAAAAAAATCTCCAAAACCAAATATCTGAATTCATTTTACTGAAAGGATGGTGTTTCTCCTAGCCTAGCTCGTGAAGGCTTTTGAACATCAATGTTATTCAAAGTTTGGCAGTATAAGTTGCAAAATCTTGTTCAAATTCCACTTTCCAGCCAGTGTTTATGTCTTAATACCAAAGTATGTGATGACAGAAGAGAGTTACATGACTTATGTTTTATTCCCTAAATCTTAAAGCTTTTGGGAAGTGATTCTCACTCAGTAAGTTATGAAGGCACATTCAGATCTTGTGATCATTGACTCAGTTCTTTCACTTAAATAAGGTCTGAATGTAGACTGTTAAAGAAAGCACAATTTTATACTTGGGGACTGCAGTGTGGAACTACTGGTCTCTTTTCTGTCATAAAAGCCTCTGTGGCAATTCACAGAGAAAACTTCATTAGCCTGAATTGTCAGAGAATGCTGATACCCTAGTTACAGATATTGCTTCCTATTTTGGTTAATGCTGAGAGACTGTGATCTTCTTCTTTTCCTCCTGAGAAATCCTCATTGTAAAGTAGGCTTTTAAAGTAAAATCAAAGCCACCAAAGTTTTAAAGTTGAGAGGGATAAAATGACCATTCTTTCATCTGTAGAATAAGTAGTTGATGGTTAGAGGTAAGCAAGAAACAAAAATTACAACTGACTAACCAGAATTAGATTGATCAGCCAGCTACCTGAAACACATCTTACAATGGACTCCTACAAAGGTAACAAGGTACAGCTTCACTGCAGCCACCTTCTACCCCACAAACCAGCACAGAAAGGGTTATAAAAGCTGGGGTTCATTAATAAGACTTTTCTAACTGAAAATGTTCAATGACCTCATTAAAATTATCAGTAATTTTCCTTCAGTGGTAGCTACAGTAAGAAAGGAACTTTAAAGGGACCCACCATCCCAGCTTAATACCAAAAGGTAACTGGAGCTATCATCTGTAAGCTACAATGGCAGAAGTTTTAGCAGAGTAGCTCATCAAATCAAGAACACCTAGTTACATAGAAAGTCTTCCCAGAAATGGTCTAAAGAAAAGGAAGAAGAAAGATAGAATGAATTTGGATATGTTATGCCATTAAACCCTCTTTTTCACCCTCAAATAGAGATCTGATGCAAAACCAAGAAAAGTAACCAACAATTAAGTGCTGATTTCCAAGAAATGGAAATGGATGCAATATAAAAACCAAGTCACTGACTTAAGTAATCAGCTCGCCTGCATCAAATGACAGGCACCAGAATTTGATTTTTTCCTCTTCTGTTTCATAAGTTCCCAAAGAAAACATGGAATTTCATCCCCTTCTCTTTTGTTCCATCTATGAATTAGAGTTTCCAAGGATATTGCAGGTGTTTTGAGCCTCTTGAGTGTTGTAATCCAGAAAATCATATCATCACCTAACACACAAATCATAGGCTGTTCATCATTCTCTAGTCACCACAGATGAGAAAGTCCTGCTTAGCTAACATATTTCTCCCACTGCTTAATTACTTTCTGAATGGTTTAGGAGAAGTGGGAGGCCACCAATGCTTTTCGGAATGGTGATACATTCAGGGTCTTGCACAACTCTGGGCTTCAAGGATTGTAAGTGAAAATTTTATGCAAACAGCTGCCTTTCATGTGAGCATCAGAGCTGAGCTCTGTCCTGAGAGGAGAGATGCAGAGGCTGACCACAGCTGCCAGGAGTGAGGAGGCTGCTGAAAGTGCTTACAGAAACACTGAGAGGATAAACGACCTGGAAACAAATGGAACATCCTCTGTGGTTGAAAAGCAACAGCCTGAGAGGAAGCGGATGAGGGAGCAGCAGGAGATAGAAATGAGGTAATGGTGGTGGGAACGCTGGATGAAAGTAGCCATTACACAGCAATTTCACTATGCTGGGATGCACTAAGTTGCTGGTGAGTATTTCTCTGTTTTCTGGTGAGGTACAGCTCTGCATGACTCTTTTGAAAGAGATAGTACTGTTTTAAGATATAAATTGTCAGAAATACCAGGAAACTTATTGAAGTTCCACACCCCTACTTATTCTTTCATCCATATAATTTATTCAATTTCTAATCACCCTTCTGAGATGCTGACTATCAGGGGGCTGGGTATGAAAACACATCAGGCAGTGCAGAAGACTTCTCCCTTGTATCACTTCTTGCAGCACAACACAGCCATGGGAAGCATAGCACAGTAGGCAAATTGGAAATATGATTACTACTGCTAAACTGAGCTTGGAATATGAGGAGTTGTGTATGTGAAAATTCTTTGGGATAGTTATAAGTGGAGGTTGATACAGTAGGCTTTCCCCTCAATGAGAGGAGTCACTGCAATTCAAAAAGAATAGAAGCTAGAGAAAATGACATAAGGAGAAATAGAGGGAAAAAAATGGTATTTGCAGCAAATTCCAAAAAAATTGTGATTTTAATGAAAGAAATTAGTAAAGTGATGACTTAGACTTTTATCTAATGCCTGCATTTTATTCATTTTCTTTTTCTGTGTCCAAGATGGCCTTGATTTGATCAGGAGGCTGGACTACAGCTTTCAATGTCCCTTTCAACCAGGATTATTCAATGATAAATATGTTTTGAAAACTAATTTTTCCTCAGTATGTTTTAATGAGATCAGCTTACTACCTCCCACACAGAGCTAATGTTTATCCATTCTCACTGGTCCCTCTCCCACAGCTCCAGCCATCACTGATAGCCCTGCAAATAGCTTCTCTTCCAGATTCTACCAAGCTTCAGTCTTCCTCATGCGGGACAGAGTCCTGTTCCTTTTCAGACCAGCTCCTTCAATCCAGATATAGTCCTTTCAATAATATTTTATTTTATCATTGCACTTTTTTCTGCTCAGGGTAAAAGGAAGTTGTGAATACAGAAATAGGAATAATGTCTGAACCCGATGAGTGAGAAGACAGCATCACTGATAATCAGGAGATTGTGGGAACAGGGCTAGTGCCATGCTGAGGCAGAGATTGCCTGAAATGTGCATACTGAGTTGGAAAACAGAAAAAACACGCTGCAAACACATTCTATCGGTCCAGGAGTTCTTGAGATTTAATCTGTTCTGCAGCATACTGTTCAAAGTTTCCATAGCGCCTTAACATATTTTCTTTAGTTTTTTTCCAAAGCTGCAAAGTCTGACTTGGCTACATAAAAGGCCATCTGATATTGACAGCCACCACACCAGAAGGGTGCAAATGATTTGTGTAGCTCACAAAGTTGTTATGGAGTCGCAAGGAGGACCGAACTATACAGTGTGCCCAAGTCCCATTTAGAGCCCCAAAGGCTTATCCTAACAGCCATATAGCCACAATGCAGAAAACCCAAGTGATTTTGTTGAAATGGAATAAGGCCCTAGAACTTGCAAACCCAGCTGCAGCATAAGGTTTATTTCTTTTTCCTGCTCTATCACACCAGAAGCAACCATTCACTCTGCCCTCCTCAACTACAACAGCAAAGGAAAGAGCTGTACATCAACTTCCCTTCAGATACATTTCTGTTGAAGGGGATTTCCCTCTATTATAATAACATTGTGAGAAAAGACTTTGTAGTGCAAACTTTTTAATAAAAGTGGGGTTTTTTTACAAATTATTTAAGATGCCTGTGAAAAAAGATGTTAAGGTTCAAATATTTTTTGAGCACTGTTATAGTTCTATTGCACTCAACATGTACTCCACCTGTACCATTAAGGTACAAATGGTGACGAAAGAGGAAGCCATGCCACAGGCACTGGTAGTCCAGGGATTGCTCCTGGAAGTATTCCTTCTTGTACACACCTCAGCAACCATCTCAGCACTGGCACTGAGGAATAGGCTGTCTTTCCAATAAGACTCTGAAGTGTTATCTGAATGGAATTAAACTCAATTATTTTATAATTAACTTCCACTCTAGACAGTAATTCATTAGCTTTAGGAGAAAAACAAAGTTACACAACCAATTTAGCATGGTTGTTCCACACAACACCCTATTTAGCACAAAGCATAGGGTGTGTTTTCTAGAAATTTCATAGCATGACTTGCAATATTTTCTGTGGTAATACTGATGTTAATAAGGTAATGGAGTGTACTATTTCTGGGTCTTTCTAAAGAGGTATTATTTTTATTACAATTCATACGTTAGCATGAATGAAATTACATCAGCTTCCATAAGCTTATCTAAAAGCACTTTTAAAGGAGATTAGTATATTGCAAATGGAGAAAGAGAGGAAAGATGAACTGTGACTTGCCTCCTATATCCTCCTGAAGGACATATCTGAATAGTATTATAACCCATTGCTCTAGGAGTTCTGACTGTGGCCTTTGATAGTACTCAACAATCCAAACAACAAACCTAATTTTGTCAAATGCTTAGACATGCACTATTAAAGCTATCTAATGTCACCTCTCTTTATTATTATTATTATTAAAAGGATGGAGAGTCTTTGCTGAAAAACTGTTAGCTTTTAAAAAAATACTGAGAGCTGCCCTTCATTTAAAATAAGTAAAAATCATATTTTGTATAGAATGGTTATTTCAATATTTGATTCATTTGTTTTCACAGTAAAAAAAAAGATAATTTAGGTAGCAGTTTTAATGTGCTCCAGTAATTTCTATGAAAGCTTGAAGTATGAAAATCAATTTTTAAAAAATCAAAATTAAACACATGTAAACTTTTTATGTTCAATATATTAATGTCTCTCCAGAGTCATTTTACTCTAAAAAGAGTAATGAGTTCTTATAGTGGTTTAAAACTTATATACTTTCATTTACCTTCCCAGTGACTGCACCCATTCATAAATGCCCTAATACACATAAGAATTTTATTCTTTTTATGCTTTTGTCAAGGAGGAGTTTAAAAATCCATGGAAAAAGTCCCTTTAGAGTTTATTTGGAGTTCTAGAATGGTTATTTTCTGGTTCTAGTGGTCATATTAGTTGCCTGCACAGATTTCAGAAATATTGCAGAAACCTTCTGGTAGTTCATCTGTGGTTTTGGGTATTTTATTATGGATCTGAATTTCTAATAAGCAAGTACTACCTGGGAAATGAAGTTTTGAGGCCTCTCCATGGCAACTCTAATAATGCTTCCCTTTTGTACATTCCTGTGAATTTCTATCTGAATGCCACAAGTGAGGGAATTTGGCAGAACAGAAAAGGGAAACATTTAGGGAGTCTGCAGAATGCATTCCACTGAGTAAAATGGTTGTCTCACAGATCTGTCTGTAGCTGAGTTTCACAGCGTGCCTCACATGTCATTGCTGAAAACCAACTTACCCATTCTTGACTCACAGACATGCCAGAAGATACCAGTACCAAATGCTTCTTTAGATCCTGCATTTTTGATGGGAGCAAACGCCACTGACAGACCTACTTGATTGAACTAGAAACCTGTCTAGCAGCTACACCCACTTACCATCTTCTCTGATGTCATCACAAAGGGGACTGGTTCTCTTTCTCTGTGAGTATAGAGAATGAGGGACCACATTTCCCAAAAGAGACTTTTTGTCCCCGAAAACCACACAGCAAAAAGATAGAAATGTGGAACAGTCAAAGAAGAAAATTCTGAAAAGCAAGTGTTTTAATGTTTTGTATAGAAGAGGTAAAAATGGAAAAAGTCAAGGAGCCAAATGACATTCTTTCTCAAATGTTGCAACTTTGCAGGAATTTTCATATATCAAACTGTTCTGTTATATGACTGTTAAAATGCTAGGGTTACCTAGAAAACTCCTACAACAATGATAGTCTGGGCTGTCTTAATAAATATTACTTACACTAAAAAAGATCCTCACACCTTTCTGTGTGCTAACTGGATTGAAAGAGAATTCTGACATTTCCAATTAGCATTTACCATAAAAGGTATATATAGAAATATAACAGAAAATAAATACTCATTTGAAAAACTCAAATCATACCACAGCAGCACAGTTAGAAAATACACTGTTGCCAAACTTTTCTTATCTAAAATAAAAATCATCAGCAATGTATAACAGATGCTGAAAGTCCACATGAAACATTTAAAAATTAAAATAAGCCATCCAAGATAATTCAAACAGGTAATTTGAAACACATTCAAGGTTATAATGTAGTGCATGATGTTTCAAAAATGTGGATTTTTTTTATTTTTGATCTAAAAGTATTTTACAAATGAACTGATAGTTACATTAATTAAATCAATAGAATCATACATAATGTTTTGGAAGAGGATAGATAACCTTTGATAGAAACATTCATGGGAAATTCTGAAAGCATATGGAGGCTCTTCAGGACCTGAAACAATAAGAGAAACATGTCAATCCCACTGTAAAGAGGCATCCTGAGGAGGATGGACAGAAAGCAGCCTGTCTTACTCTGGACATCAATTTCTGGCCTTGCATGGCAAAATTAACAGTGACAGTACAGCTTGATCACCTCTGGTGGATCTAAGTGGAATAATTTAAGAAGTTAACTGGATGCCATTGTTGATCAGCAAAGCACATCATGCCTCCAGTCTGAAAATTCAGACATTTAAGCTTGAACTACCCAGAGAGGCAATTTGGGATAATTTCATTGCCTTGAATTGAACTGGAAAGCACCTATATATTCTGATCTGGTCATACCTAAAATAATGGATAATCACTGGGATATAAGAGGATAATAAAGAAATTTCATCCTAAGTTGTCAGAAGAAATTCATCACCATACAGACATTTTTACTGACAAACTGTAGGGCTTGGTAGGAGTCTCTCTTCTTAGTTTTGCCCTGAGCAGCATTGGTGTTTTCTTCCGGGGTTCTGTCAATATGCCTCAGGGCTCACCTCACCCATGCTGCTGTGGCCACTGTTAGGAATATGATTTAGATAAGCCTGTAGTTTATCTCAATTAATAAAGCATGGAAGTGACTGATGTTTGACAGTGAATCTAAGCACTTTCTACTGTTTCTTTCACAGAAGGGAACACCTTTCCTACCATGTGGGAGCAACTTCAGGAAGAAGGAATTTTAAAAGAAATTGGTCTCAGACAGGAGGTTTTTGAACCCGAAGTTTTGGATCTACTCAATTAGCAAAGCATCATATTTAGCAAAGGATGTTGTAAAAAAATGATCTCCTTCCCAAAGAGGCCTGAAGGTTATGGTTTCTGACCCATAGTTTGACCAAAGTCCAGGGAGCAGGTCTGTGTGAGGAATATCCTCAGATGCACTGAGATGATTCTTTAAGTAACTGCAACAAAAGCTCATCCTTTAAATTTTCACTTATTTACCAAGCTTAGGAAGCTCCACTTTGTGTCAAGCCACCAAGGCATCATCAAAACTAAGCAAAATCTAGAACTCAAACTCTATTTAGTACTACCTAAATGAGAAGCAGGGAATTATCTTCTCCCCTCATACCATGCTGTCCTTAACTTTTATTTCTTTTTGATTGTCCTTTTATGGTGGGAGCTGTTGCTCTCCATTAGGAAAGGACCTGACTACACACCCTTGGGTGTCTTCAGCAACTCTGACTCTAATCATTTAGAAATGAGATTTCCTGGCCATTGATGACTCATAAAATAGAAACCCTGTGAAACTTAATGGAAAAAATAATCCAATATATAAAGAAACACATGAGATAGAAGCAATTAGTGTCAGTTTCTCAAAATTTTTTCTACTTATCTTAGTGCTCCACTTAATGCAAAGTCTGTCACTCTGTTCAGCAGTAATGTCCAAGTTATTTACCAGTGAAAAAATAATAATATCAAGCAGAACAAACTATAATAAATATAATTTATTCAAGTCATTCTGCAAAGCCATGTAAAGGACAAACAAGAAAGTTAGGTGATATAAACAAAAATTTGGCTGTAATTTCCTCATCCTACATTTCCATTCTTTATTAATTGGGATAAACTACAGGCTTATCTAAATCATATTCCTAACAGTGGCCACAGCAGCATGGGTGAGGTGAGCCCTGAGGCATATTGACAGAACCCCAGAAGAAAACACAAATGCTGTTCAGGGTAAAACTAAGAAGAGAGACTCCTACCAAGCCCTACAGTTTGTCAGTAAAAATGTCTGTATGGTGTTGAATTTCTTCTGACAACTTAGGATGAAATTTCTTTATTATCCTCTTATATCCCAGTGATTATCCATTATTTTAGGTATGACCAGATCAGAATATCAGACTGGAGGCATGATGTGCTCTGCTGATCAGCAATGGCATCCAGTTAACTTCTTAAATTATTCCACTTAGATCCACCAGAGGTGATCAAGCTGTACTGTCACTGTTAATTTTGCCATGCACCATCATCAAGAAAGGCTGAGTGTACATGAACCCTAGAGATGAGGCTGTGGAAATCTGGCAGCAGCACTGCAGGAGGACACACTTCTGGAAACAGAAAGCTTCTACCTTCTAGAAGGTACATTGTACCCAAAATAGTGAATCCCTTCTGAAGAACCTATAACAGAACCACTTCAGCCAGCACATTTCCTTGAATCTGGGCCCTTTCTAACACATGCTATTTAGGGTCCCATAAAGGCTTATAATCAAATATTAATTCAGTTTTAATTAAATATGGCACATATCAAATTAGAAGATGGAACAATCCCTTTAAACAATACCTGTGAAAAATTCTTTATCTCCATGGTTAAATACATTTACAGACAGTTTGTTCCTTTTTACTTTTGAAAAAATTACAAGGAGAAGTTACAGGAGTAAGTTTCTGGAATAATGTTCCAATATACATTAAGTAGATAAAGCACTTATATTTCACATGCAACAAATAGCAGTTTTTGGTAGAATTTTATTATGTGATCAAGTTTTATGATTAGATGGGGAAATGAACAAGCGCTTTTAATTTTATTGTTAAGCACTTGATACATTGTCTAATTCAATCTGGGCT
The DNA here is from genome assembly GCF_047495875.1 of Pithys albifrons albifrons. NCBI lineage: Eukaryota > Metazoa > Chordata > Aves > Passeriformes > Thamnophilidae > Pithys > Pithys albifrons. Next base: position 12,170,367 of record NC_092464.1, read on the forward strand.
GGGTTGCTTGTAGTAAATGAGTGGGTGCAGTAATCATGTTCTTAAATTAAGCAGCTGTTTTCTGAAGGATTTTATTCTTTTCTCTGGTTTGCCTACTTTCTTCACCATTATCTTAAGATATCATGGAAACAGAAGCTGTGGGAGGGGTAGACAGCAGTGCTGATGTCACACTGGGAATACAATGCATGGAACTTTTATGTCTAAGAAAAGTCATTTTTAGGGGTTACCTATGAAAAATACAAATGCAATTACACTAACCTTCCCAATATTTGTGGTGGCTTATGTTAGCTTTGTCTAAATCATTGATAAAAGAACTTAAAAATTAATTGGAATTATAGATCCTTAGAGCAGGGAAAAAGCCCCAAAGAAAAAAAATCCCTCCATAAAATAAAAACTGGTTTTGTGGTTCTGTAATTTATATTTTTACATTGGTTCTCTATTTCCTCAACTGACAGACAAGAATAATTAAGGATATGTATTCCAAACCCTCTCATGTTACTCATTGTAATAACAGGAGATACAGTAGCATATCTTGCAATTATTAACTGCCTTATCTTTATAATTTTGTTTTCATGCTGAGAAATATTTTGCTGCATGATCGCTAAAGGCAAAATAGAGCAATATTTTTAACAGCATGTACCAACTTAACTGTAATATTCAGCAGCCAAAGGGTCATCCAAAAGAGTTGCCTTTGCGAAAATATAAATTAGCAAGAATTGGTTTATTATGATAATGCTCTTTCTAGGAAAAGAACCATTTTGCATTACAGTCGTTAGATACATGGGCAGAGGAAGATATTGCTTACATCACCTGAATAAGAAATAACTCCTATAAAAATATCTCCACGTGTTATTTAGTTTTCAGGCCATTCTTTGGCTCTAACAAGTTGTCCAGATCCAGGCTGTAGCTCAGAAAGAGGAAGATATGGAAAAAATAATAAAAAAATAAGTGAAGAAAGAAGGTTCAAGAAAACTGTGGTAATGTAAACATTGAAGAATTCTTTTATCAGAATCTGTTACTTGGTAGTTAGATACAGCCCTGAAAAAACAGCATAGTAATTACATTTATGCTAGTCAACAATTTCATCAAAATAGCAACAACTATTCAGCGCAATTTCAGGTCTTAGTCGTTTTAAAGACATTTTTTAGCGATATCTTTGTCCATACAGGCATCTTCTTGATCACGAGAAGATGCACCTTCCCCATGCTGTAAGAGCCCTTTGACAGACGAGTATCTCACAGAGGTTTTCTGTGGGAAGACCAAACCACAGGTTGACGCAGACAGTGGCCTTGCTCCAGGTGAGTTAAAACACTCCAAGAAGGCGAAGAATTTCTCAGGCCTGAGTACACTACACAGACTCCAGACCAACTCATAATGCACAAATAAAACCTTGAGCATGATGGTATGAATGGGACATTACCACCTATTTCAAGAGGATCAAGGTCCTCCTAACCATGTGAACTTAACAGAAGGTAGAGTGGAGCTTATGACTCAGAGCTGATTCAGCTTAAGCTGGGTGACTGTGAAGATGAAAAAGGTTCTTCTGTACTTGACCTTGTATCCCTCAGTTGTTCTCTTAGAGACATTGTACTGTACAATATGTAGTACAATCTTCCAGTCTCACTATGATCCTGTATCCTGGGCTTCTATTTTGTAAACCACACATTCCGTAATCAGTCTGTGCCCTTATTTTTAATCATTAGAATTTCATTGAGCACTTTTTCAGTACTATACTACAGAGATGGGGCCTGACATGGATGTGAAATGTAGAGAACTGAGATCTGTCAGTTAAATAATTACCAGTTTTTCCACTAGCAAACAGAAAAAGCAATAAAGCAAATAACACTTAAACAAAATGACATAATTCCTGATGTGGTCAAGCTCTTACTAAAGGTAGTATCATTTCAGTGATGGCAACTTCAGATCTTAATTATACAAAAGCTGAGCCCTTGAAAATCTAAACCACAGGTGTCTGTTTTCTAAACTTTTTGAGGAGAACAGGATTGCATACTGATCAGAAAAAAAGTCTCTGAGAATCAGGTAAAAGATAAAGGGATGAAAAAGCTATGCTGCTATAAAATATCCTGGACTGTATTCCCCAGACTGGGGGAATATTTTTGTTTTTTCTTAGTCTTCCAGAAATTGTCATCTTAGCTTTTATAAAGGACTTTGCTTTTGACATAATTTACAAATCTAAACCAATCCAAGTAAATATAAACCAGCCATTATTTTACATGTTTCAGGGAAATAATCTTTACCAGATTGCTTTTATGAAACACCAGAAGATGAAAACTTTCAGTTCCATTTTACAGACTGGTGGGGGTTTTTTTGCAGATTTTCTGTTTGCAAATACATATGTTGTTTAGACCCTGCACATTTCTTAAAAATGGTGTTTCAAAACTAATGCTTTTTCAAACTTTTTCAAACCTAAATTATATTATAAATATAAAGAATATTTAGTATAAAATATGAATATAAAGAATATATATATTTGAAATATATTTTCTGAAGGTGCTGACTTCATTCTATTCTAGTATATCAGAAAATTGACTTATTTGTGGTTCCCTTCCTCAAGTTCTGGCTTCTCCACAATAAGATAGGGTGTAATTCCTATTGAATTGCAGGTCTGTGTGGGCAGACAAATTACCTCCTAAAAAATTCTGCACATACAGAGAAACTTTCTTCTGCCCACAACCCATAATAGAGTATTTAGTATAAAACATGTTCTGTGCAGTGTTGGTAAGTTTTAGTTTTTAGTCTCCGGCTCCAGAGAGCAAATTATATACTTTATTGACCCTATGCATCAAGAGTTCAGTTTAATGTGCCACGCAATGTGCCTTTTCTTGATGCAAGATAATCGAAAACAGATCCTGAAATGCTGGTACATTCTGTAGACAAAATGGTGGTATAAATAGCATACTTATCAAAATGTTCACAGTGTTATTAGTGAAAAAGCTTGGCTTTGTAGCCTAAATTACATGCTGGCCTACCACGTGTTCATGTTCTTTCTCCATTTGCTTGTTCAATAAAAGCTACAACATCCAGTGTTATAAACACACCTGTCCTTGGTAAGATTGGATTGTCTTAACTTATTCCATCATGAATACAGGGATTCACTATGAAGGAGCACCCCAGGGCACCTAATACTTTTTTTTTTTTTGGTAATGTTTTACTTTCCTAGGAGATAAAATCAGCTAGCAAGTATTTATTAACTGAACGCTTAACACAGTATTTGAAGTACTGTTGTGCCATCCACATACAGTAACATAAAGACAGCTGGGAAATAATAAGACAACCTCCTTTATTGTAGTTCAAATTTGAAAGATGGGAGAGAAACTTTCAGCAGTTATTATCTATACTTTCATAACCAGGAAACACTTCTGTTCTGTTCTGTTCTGGTTTGGACTGGGATAGAGTTCATTTTCTTTGCAGCATCTTGTAGGATGCCGTGTTTTAGATTTTTGAGCAAAACAGTGCTGATAACACATTGATATTTTAGCTACTGTTGAGCACTGCTGGCACAACGTCAAGGCCTTTTCTGCTTCTCACCCCACTCCACCAGGGACAAGGCTGGGAATGCACAATAGGTTGGAAGGGGATACACCCAGGACAGGTGACCCGAACTGACCTGAGGGATATCCCACACCATATGGCATCATGCTCAGCAATGACAGCTGGGGGAAGAAGGAGCAAGGGGGGATATATAGAGTGATGGCATTTTTCTATAATTATGTTTATGTTTGGAAGAAGAGCTGTTGTTATGGTCTGTTTAATGTGAAACATGAACTTTGAAATGGAGTTTTTAAAAAAGAATTTATAGAATTGGTTGCTTTTACTCATTTGGTCTGGAGGACAGGTATCTCAGCTAATGCTGAATGTAAACATTTACCAAAATGTAAATGCTCAATTAAAACTTCAAAAAAATGTGCTCTTAATAAAATTCTAGACAATAGTTTCAGGTTAACATTATAGTTTACCTAATTAATGTGCATTCAAAAAAAATATGCTTCTTTGATTTTTATGATTTAAGATTATGAAATTTGTCCAGTGTGTGACTGCTTCGAGGGTAAAATAAAGAACACTTATTCACACTGTTTTGAAAAGAAAAACACAGAAAAGCTTTTCTTTGAATGCCCACTGGAAATGTCTGTCCTACACCGTCGATTTCATTATAGTGTTAGAAACACTTTTGCCCCGAGTACTTCTTCCAGCCCTGGTTCTTAATTGTTGTTATTTGGCAGCACGAAATATTGATGGCATTGGTCAAAAAGATTGACAGCTGCATGAATTGTTATTAACCAGCCTGTTGGTTGTAGCTTAAAGTTCAATAAATACGGCGTTGCAGTATAGGCCTGAGGGAGCCACTTTCTTTTCTGAACAACAGGAAATTAACTATTTGATGTCTTTATAAGCCATCTGTCTTTTTCCCACTCCTCCCTGCCCACCCAGTAATTTTTATGAGAGTAAAAATAAATGCCTGATTTGATAATTCTTACTTCTCCATCCAAGAATTCTCTTATACCTGGTGATCATGGCTGCTTTCTGATCCTGAAGGTGGTAATGACCAAATATTGCAGCAGATGTGACTACCCAGTCTATTGTTCTGACAATAAAAAAATCGTAAATGTCAGGAGCTGGAAGAGAACATGGGACAGAACGATTTCTGAATAGAGTCAGGAATAACCTGTGTAATGCTGATACAGGAGAATGTATTTCAGCCTCCCACTCAAGTGTTGTCATACTGTTATGATTTCCAGTTATACATAAAAACAACTCCATAATACCTTGTTGGGGAGTTTTAATAATTGTGTATTAAGCTGGAGACCAAATTTTTACCAGTACAAAAATTCTTAACTTTTTAAATGGTGCTGTGCACATTCCCTTTTTAAAATGTTCACATCTGCTATTTCAATCATAAATCCTAGTGGATTTTTTTTTTTCAGAGTATATATGCTACTTTTCTTGGCTACAAGCAAACATAGATTTTTACTATCTGTTTCTCACCTGGTTCAGATATATCTGATATCAGCCTCCTTCTACACTTATTACTTGTCTAGCTCAGTTCCCTGTAGTTCTTAACTCTTCAGTGTTTTTTGTTATTACTCCTTGTGATGTGACATACCATCTGTTTGTCTTCGATCAAAATAAGGCATTTGTAGCAACAGGAAGAATCTATTAAAGTTCTTTGATGTCTGATTTGAGGATGGATAGATGGGAAAAATACCTTGCTGAGTCAGACTATACAAAATTGTACCCATTAGGGAAAAACATGAATATTGTACTTATATGTACACCTATATATATTCAAAAGTTTCATCCTTTCAGATATTCTTGAATTTATCATCACTTTGAATTTACATATTCAGACAAACAAAATAGTGCCCCATAGTTTTTAATTGCTACCACTAATCAAGCAGCACTGATCTGATTGTTATAGTGCAGATCTACTTAGCCTGTACTTAGCACATCACATGTGGATAATACCACATATGATGCCGTGTTCATAGGCTGGGACTTAAACTTGAAGGCAGAACCACACTGAAGAAGCTTTTACATTTTGAGTCACTCAGATTGCGAAGGGAATTTTGTCATTCGGGGTTTATGTAGTCTCCTGGGAAATTTTGCTTTAAGATGTGCTGTAGAATGGATATTTAATGTATATCAATAATGATAGAAAATTAACTTTTTCATTGAGATTTAATTTAATGATTTCTCACCATCCCATAATCACTTTTACAGTCTGTCTGTTAGGTTATACTGAGGCAAGGTTTTAATCTCATTTCCTCCAGTATCAAGCACTTACTATCCCATGAACATCTTGAATTATCTGTTATATTGCAAATGTTACTATTTTCCCCAGTTTTACTGTACCGTACATATTAATGTAGTAAATGAATTATTACTAAGTTGTGGTAGTTTTAGCTAGGCCTCAAATTAGCAGGCTCAGAGAATCTACATAGATTAGGAGAGACAAGTATCACCTGACTTAAGTAACCAAAGAAATATTTCATACCAGAAGATGCAAACCTAAGATATACAGTAGGGTAGGAGGAGTTTCTCAGTTGCATCATGTCTGCAGTGGAGGTAGGACATGCTACAGCTGTTCTGCTGTCCTGGGCCCTGCTCCTGCCGCTGCTACATCATATTTTGTTTTAGTTTCAGGAAGTAGAAACATTTTTTTGTTATGCGCTCTCTTTTGCCTTGCTGAGTCTCTTTTGCCTTGCTGAGTGTCTTTCAGAGTATTATATAAATCTAGAGTAATGAAATCTGTTTTTGGAGAGAAGCAAAAAATTGTTGCTATATCTAACTTGTGTAAGTTGTGTAATATTATAGTTTTCTCTTAATTTTCTCTTTTCTGTATAAATATATATAATTAGTTTAGGTTTAAACCCAGTTAGAGTTTCCAGAGTTTGTTTTGTTGTTTGTTTTTTTTTTTTACTTTCTCCCTTTTCTCGGTGGGGGAAGGAGGCTCTAACACTCTGTGTTAGGCAGTTGGCATTTTGCCAGCTCAACCCAAAACATATATCTTGCAATTTCAAGATTAAACAAATTTATTTACAACTTTCAAGACATTTTATTACATGAGTATCCTTTTGGTAAAAACAAGAAAATGTAACTCTTTGTCAAAAAGAATTGATAAGCAACTTGCTTAATCAATGTTTACAATCTCCTGTCTTTGTTCACAGCACCACAGAAATAGAATCTACGGAATTTCAATGCTGACAATTAATCAATACATGTAAATCACCTTGGAGACCTATTATTCTTGTATTCATTAGTTCTGTCATGCAGAATACTGGCCACACCTTGAGTAGTATGTTCAGTTCTGGGCCCCTCAGTTCAGGAATGATACTGAGGTGCTGGAGCAGGTCCAGAGAAGAGCATCAAGGCTGGTGAAGGGACTGGAGCATAAGCCCTATGGGGAGAGTCTGAGGGAGCTGGGATTGTTTAGCCTGGAGAAGAGGAGGCTTAGAGGTGACCTCATCATTGTCTACCACAATCTGAAGGGAAGTTCTAGCCAGGTGGGGGTTGGTCTCTTCTCCCAGGCACTCAGCAATAGGACAAGGGGCCACAGGCTCAAGCTCTGACAGGGGAAATTGAAGTTGGAGATCAGAAAAAAATTCTTTCCAGAGAGAGTAATCAGGCATTGGAATGGCCTGCCCAGAGATGTGGGTTCACCATTCCTGGAAGTTTTTAAACTGAGATTGGATGCGGCACTCAGTGCCATGATCTGGTAAATGGACTGGAGTTGGACCAAGGGTTGGAGTTGATGATCTCAGAGGTCTTTTCCAAACCAATCGATTCTATGATTCTATGATTCTATGATATATTACGATATAGATGAATAAAATAATGAGATTACTGAATTAAAATTATATCTGAATTTTATATAAAGGAATTTTTATTTAAAGGAAATTTTGTGTTAGGAAATTTTCTTCTGGTTGGATACCCTTGCTGTTGACTGTACAATACATGCTTTCTGTTTGTGAGCTTCTGGGGGTAGATAAAGATGAAAATAAATACAGTTAGCTGCTTCTGTATGGAAAGACTTTTAAAACCAAATGCCTGGGTTATACAATAAACAAACACGATAAAACCATGCATGATAAAGAATCAATCCAAATAATTTCCAGTTAGGCAATGGCATCTTAACATTTTCAAGTCAGTATGTTGTAAGAATTCAGAGTTGCTGTTCTCTCTGAACACTTATAACCCACTTGAAGTGAAAAATGAGTTTGTATGCAGACCAATATTTGGAGGAAGAGTGACTGAAAGCAATAGAGAAAACAGCAAACAACAAACAACACAGCAGATGGATAAGCTTTGGTACCTACATTTCTGTGTGGGTAAGTCTACTTTATATTGCATCACCTTACAATAGAGTTTTACTTGTGAAGCATCACTTTGTCATAAACCTGTCATGTAGAAACTAAGACACAGCCAGTTTCAGCATATTAGTCAGGTGAGCTGGTGTTGTAGCTGGGAGCAGAGCCCAGAACTTGAAGGTGGTCTGATACCAACAGAGCAGACGTAGCAATACATGAAGGGCAGATAGAGCAACACGCTGCTCATTTGTCTCCCAAGTAACATTAACTGGTAACTATGGCAACTCATGGAAGAAATCTGGGAAAATCAAACACAAGAGTTGAAAAAGAGATAGATTTTCCATCCTTGCTCAGAATGCAGACCTTGCCATTCTACTTTCTCTTCAGATTCCATGAATGAGCCATTCATCCCAAAATCTCATATTGAAGCATTTTAAATCTTTAATAGAAATAATTTTGAAATATTTTCTTTCACTGTTCTTTTTAAATGTAGAACACTTGATTTTTGCTAAAAAATAGTTTGGAAGTCATTCCATGATTCTCTGAATTCAAACAGAATCTCAGCAACTCTATAATTTTCTTTTCTTTGTTATTATGTGAACATGATAATTTTATTTGACAATTTCCACTTTAAGAACATCTTAATCACAAGGAACATTTCCCAGCTTTTGGTTGTCAGACACTTTTGCCATGAAAATTTAAGTGTTTTTCCCCATAATTATTTTTGGACATGCCTATATGTACAAATAATGATAATATACTATAATTTTTCTTAATGTTCCTAAGATACAGTTGGATCCATGAGGTCTTCTGTTGGTCTGGTCTATGAACAATGAGAGTGCAGCTGCAGAGGAGCAGGCACTCCTGATTGTTCAGCAGGAGAGAATAAAATGCACCAGGCTACATGCATCATAGAACAACAACACACAGAGTTTTAAATTATTCTAAATTTTGAAAGTGGCTGATTTGCATTTCACTGGGTGCAGGCATGGTAACTCTTCCACCAGAAGAATAAGTTTAACACAGTGTTATTACTGATTCTCTAATGTAATCTGTTAGCTTGCCACCTATCAAGGAGAATCATGTCAAATCTTATGTTTCTTAGCCTCTGTCTTTGTCAAAAGTAAATTGTAACTCTACTTTTACGCTAATCCCTGTGTTCTCCTTTTGGTAATAAAGTGGGAAAATATAGGCTTCAAGTCAGATATACGGGAGTCGTTCAGTCACAGCACCAATTTCTACAGCCATCAGTCTCCAGATACCCCACTTAACTGTATGAAGGAGAGAAATGCCCTGAGTTTTGATGTTCTCTGTTCCTGTGCTGGAGACCTGAGTGGCAAAGAACCCCAGCACTGAGCAATCAGCTTGGAGGTTGTCCCAGTGGCACTGGGATTGGGACTCATTCTACATGGTGCACTGAAGAATGAGTAGATTTATTCCATGAGAAACTGCAGCTTTCTCACAGAGGGTCTATTTGAGGTTAACTAAGCTCAGGCTGTGATTCACTGGGGGGGAAAGACTGTGAAGCCGTGAGAAGAAAGGCTAAAGCAGACAAAATAAATTAGAGGGAAAAATGGAAAGGAAATATACAGTTTGGCAATGAGGTCTTTGTTATTATAGAGCCTCTGTGACCTTTGAGACAGACTGACTTGACTGGTTGCCTGAACAAGTTTCCACCCTGCAGTCCTGAGTCCAGTTACATGCCTAGTAGCTCATTTTAAAACAAACCTGCCAAACCACCTGCTTCTAGAGCTGGTGCACATGCTGACTGAACAGACTATGCCTTGGAGGCACCCTTGACAGTGACCTCCTTTTCAAGCAGGTCACAATAGTTACTTGCCCAAAAGACACTGTCTTATTGATTCATCTGCCTCCAAACAGATGCACCAGATATCTGTTTGAGATGTACCTGCTTTTCACGGAACGAAAAGTGAACAGGTATGTGTTATATTTGGGAAGTAGTCAGCCATGGATGATGACTGTAGCTTCCAGCTGTGTATGAACATGTGAATTTCTCTAAGGGGTGATACATAGAAAGAATATCCATCTTCTGGGGGTCTAAGGCAATTATTTGAGATATTTCTATCAACTATATCCTCCAGGCATACCAGGCACCTGCCAACTTGTGTCTAATTTACCTATTGTGTTTCTAAACGCAGAAATATTTCTGCTAGATTTTTACATCTATTAAAATAGTACTTGTGAATATATACAGACAATAATTTTCATAACTAAACTCCCATATATTTCCTTTTATTTTGCTGATCCTTTGCCTTTTGACCTTCAAAGATTTTATGATGATACTAGTGAAAGGCTTACTAACTTCAAAGCCAGAACAAAGATGCATCTGAGTCTTCGGAAAAATCTGGGTTCTGGTCTGTAGATAAAATTATGAGAAAAAAACCTGAACAAACATTGAATTACAGTGTACAAACTATATTACCTATAGTAAAATTTATTCTGTGTAACAGCCTGAGTTTTGCTTTGCGAATGCTGAAAGTAGGTAGCAGAGATTTGAGAGTCTACAACTGCCAAGACATAAATGATAAAGACCATCAATTGCTAAAAGCAGAAGTGGCAGAAAACCCAAAAGAAATATCATACTTTCTCTAATAAATGAGGATAAGATTCGGAATTTTGGGGTAAATTTTTTTTAGGAGATTATGTATTTCATGGGGTCCAAAATTGGTTGTACCTTCTCTTTGCTAAAGATAAAATAAAGAATTTGAGTGACTTCAGAATTCATTTAAAGGAGTTAGTAAGTATTTGATGATCTGCAAATGAGGGATTCAGCATATTGTCATTTCATTTCATGAGAGACAATAAATGACAGAGAAATTCAAGCTAAACTTCTGTTTTGTTTTTCTGACAGTCCACTAAGGTGTAGTCAGTTTGAATTCTGCATGGGGCAGCCCTTAGAACAAGTGAGCCCCAACCAGGTGTTAGGGTTTTTCTATGGTCTAGAGCACAGAAAGGACAAACTGTTTCAAAACCATTTACAAACTGCTAAAAGTAGGGACAGTCTGATCCCTTTTTCCCTTGGCTTTTATTTTCTCCTACAACAAAGGGCAAATAAAAGAGGAAGACTAAGTCAATAAATATATATGTGGGCTATATATAAAATGAGCATATGATTTCTCTGAACCTAAGGTTCTTTTGCCAAAGGGCAACTTGTCAGTTTTTTGATTCTCTGCACAATTAAACATGTGCAAGGTGGTTTAAAAAGAATTGTTGAAAAGTAGAAATCCCATTTAGTAGAGGTTAAAAATTTGGATTGAATGAAGTAGAAGCTTCTTATTTATAATCAGTTTTAATCACATTCAATACGCTAAATCAGATTAAAACTGGACATTAGTGGTTTAGAATAAAACCATGGTTCACCCCACTCTACATTAACATGTTTTAAATGTCAATGTTTTGGTTTCACAGCTGTGTGCACTATAAAAAGGGAGATGTTTCTGATGCAAAGAAGGTCATTCATTAATATCAGTGTCTACAAGGGACAGAACCAGCATTTTTCGTTGTTGGGAGGAACAAAGAAAAGGACAAAATAAAGTATCTGTGTTTCGGAAAGTAAAAATATGCCCAACCAACAATGCTTCAGTACCTCCACCCATGGCTGTTTCCTTATGACAAGTCTACATAGCCTGTGACAAAGGAAGTAAAATATTTGAGTAAATATTCCTCTAGAAACAGAAAATACAATTGTGTCTACTCAACAGGTTATATCAATAATGGATCTGTATCTCTAATCTTCTTTTTCAGCTAGTTTATAGTGGTGGACTTTAGGATTTCTTTCTTCAAGTTTGACAGGAATTTCTGAATGAAAGATAAGGGACAAAACCACATGGAAATTCAAATAAAAGAGGTTAGTTTAATTTTTAAAGGGTCTTTTTAACAGCAAGTGCAAACTGTTGTCGTGATAAATGAAGCTTATAATCTCTATTACTTTAGGTGCTCATTTATCTGTCAGATCAAAGAGAAAAGAGCTTGCCCTGTTCGAAATGCAAGAGAAAGTTTAAACAGGGGAAATGTTAAAAGCAAATCTTATACAGCTATGAAGTTAACATGGACTTTCTGTTTGGTCATCTGTAACTATTTGAGTGAAATACTGCAAGTAGAGGGACACAATGGTATAGCAATAATGTAAGCCTTCCTGGGCCCTTGTTTTTCCCATTCATATGTTTAAGTATTGTTTCCAATCAATTCTAGACTAAGACCAGAAAAATTCACCTAAGTACTTCAACTTGAAGAAAAAAAATCTCAGAAAAATACTTTTTCTTGCACAAAATTTCAGTATTTAAGAGCCCAAGTTTTCAGTCAAAAGTAAACCACAAAATTTCTATCTAGCCGTAAAAATTATCTGCTTCTGAACTTGCAGTTTAAAATTTTTTTGACCTCATTGTTTTTGAACATGTCCTTTTGAAGCTTTTAAAACTTACACAAAATTTTCTTCAATGTTCTGCATCTACTACTCTTCAGTCTTCCACATTTATGATTTTGGATGTATCTCCATTAACATGCTGTAATTGTTCAGAGGATATTTTAAATTTTGCAATTTATATTCATTTTTACAAGCATGTCATTTTGTGTTGCAATAAATATTGTGGTGAATGAAAGTTGTCTCACTTTTTCACACTGCAGATACAATTTAGATGAAAAAAATCATTATGCCAACAACTTAAAAATTAAGCATTATACATGACACTCCAAAATATGTTATGAAATTTCAAGTTGGTTTCAAAGCAGTGTATAACCAATAACTGCTATTGCATAATTGTCTTCTTAATATCAATGACTCTGTTAGTGATACAAATCATTGTTTTTTACTAAATTGAAAATTAAATTTGTTGATAAATTCATAGTTTAATCAGACAATGTGAAAGGAAATGTAATTGATTAAAATAACATTGATGTTCCCCTTTTAGAATTATTATTTAATATTAGATGTCATATTTGCTACCCACCAGAATCAGAGAGAGCATCACTGATCTCACGCAGTACTTGTTTTTCTTATCAGCGTCAAAATAATGAAAATATAACAGAATCAATGGTTTCTCCTTCCTGAAGGACTGTTTTGTGACAGTGTTTTGAGGTATATTTATTCTACCTTACCTGGAAATCTATAGCAAAACTCAGGAAAAGCATTAGAAACAATTCATTATCATTAATGAAGTCAAAGCAATAACAGGCAAAAGTATATATGGAAGCTTCACAGACTCTCACTGATGTTTTTATTCCACTGCATTTCCATGCTTATCAGCCCTTTTTTCTGTGAACATGGGCTTACAATGTTAGAGGCAGTTTTTATTGATATGCTTTAGGAACTGAATGGGTATATCTATCTCCAAACAAGTATATTTATGGTCTTGTCACACAGGGCTAATGGTTCTGATGAGTGATTGGTGGCCATTACTTTCAAGCTCTGCATTACAAGTATACAGAGTGTGTAGGATATCTAATATAGTACACACAACCTTCTCTTGTTCAAACAGATTAAAAAAAATAACAAGGGAAGGCTGTTAAAGCCTTCCTGGGCACAACTGCCCACATGTAAATTAAATCATTCAGGGCATGATCTCAGCTGCTTTGTGACCTTTGTATTTGTTTAAACCCTTCACAAAACTGAGAAAAGGTGTCTTCTGTCTCCTTTTTGCAAGAGATGGAGTCAAAACTGAGGTGTCTAAAATTTGGTCATTTTGCTCCTTCAGCTTGGCTAGGCACTTGGATAAATCATTCTCCACATTTAGAAGAATTCTGGTAGTCAAAACAGATCTCAGGTAAAAGAAATTTTATACCTTGTATCCTCATGGTTGGATTCTATTAAAAAATAATGGTGGCAGTATCCAGTCTTTTCACTGGGAAGGGTTTCACATCTAATCCCATCAATGCCTACAAATTGTCTGGAGGTCATCAGTTGCCACAGGGCCACATTATCCTAAGGATCATGTTAACATATTGATGGCAAGGAATCATGGAACAGTGTCTGTGTCCTGGTAGTTATACAATAACCATAAGTCATGGAGGTGTAACAAAAAAGTAGATGTCCCAGCTTTCAAGTTAAAGAATCACAGGATGTATACATCTTTGAACTGAAATATATTCTGTGAAAGGAACTGAAGAAAACACATCCAGGAAATACTCTGCATGCAGATTTACATTGCTTCAGACTAAGGAAGTGTCTTAGGTTGAGCTGGCAAAACGTCAACTGTCCAAGACAGAGAGAAAGGGTTCCCTTCCCCCCACAACCAACCAGCCAAGGGAAAAAGAGGGAGAGAGGAAAAAACCCTTCAAACTAGTTTTATGCTTAAACTAACTATATGTATTTATACAGAAAAGAGAAAATTAAGAAAAAACTACAATACACACTTACACAAGTTATGTATAACAAGAAATAACCTCCCACTCCCCAGTTAATACAAAGTCTGTTACTCTAGATCTATAAGCACTCTAAAAGACACCCTGCAAGAAAGTATAACAACAAAATATTTCTACTTCCCTGAATTCAAACAAATGGCAAGTAGTAGCAGCAGCAGGAGCAAGGCCTAGCACAATAGAAGAGCTACAGCACGTCCTTCTTTTACTTCAGCCATGGTGGAACTGACCTAACACCTCCCACTGCTGCACTCATATCTTAGGTTTGCATCATCTGGTATGAAATATTTCCTTGGTTACCCAGTCAGGCGATAGCTGTCTCCCAATCCACAAAGATTCTCTGAGCCTGCTAATTTGAGGCCTAGCTAAAACCACTACAGGAAGGCACTGAAGTGAATCATCCTATCTAATCCTACCTTTCCCAATACTCTGAAAATGGGATAGAGGAACAATAGTGAATCATATCATCATCATCATGGCTAGGCATTGCAAACGAAGATTTGGGAAGGGCACTACCCACACTTGCTGCAAGCGTGCTGGTGGCTAAAAAAGTTGATACGGGATAGGCAAGTCCAGTCACAAAAGGCATAGCGGAAAGTCTCCGTTGGCGATACTGGCGAGGAACGGTTCTTTCTGCGTTGCCTTTTTTCCTGGATACTGATTCTGTGCGCGTTCTCAAAGGAAGCAGCAGCATCGTGGATGGTGTGTCTCCATGAATCCCAATTGGAGGGCAGAGTGGACTATTGGTGGCAGTCAATATGACCAGTGGCGAATTCTCCATAGAGCACAATCTTTGGGAGGCGGTGATTCTCCATCCTGGAGAGGTGCCCTGCCCAGCACAGCTGTGTTCTCATCAGCATGGTCTTGATACTGGTGACCCCTGCCTGTTCAAGAACAGACACATTGGTCATGTAACCATATCAGTGGATATTTAGGATTGAACGGAGGCAGCACTGATGAAACCATTCAAGGAGCCACAGGTGGTGGCAATAGACGACCCATGATTCAGACTCATATGAAAGAGTAGACAGTACAATGGCTCTGTAAACACTGATCTTTGTGGTTTTCTTCATGTGTTTATTGGACCAGACTCTTTTATGGAGTTTTCCGAAGGCTCTGTCTGCCTTTGCTAGGCTGTTGTCTATCTCTTTGTCGATCTTACCGTCTGAGGAAATGATACTTCCCAGATAAGTGAACTGCTGGACTGGCTTAAGCTCTGAATTGCCTATGGTGATGTGGGGATGATGGAAGACTTCCTGAGGAGCAGGTTGGTAGAGAACTTCTGTCTTCTTCAAGCTGACTTCCAGCCCAAAAAGCTCAACAGCCTCTGCAAAGCAGGATGTTAAGTTCTGCAGAGCTGCTTCTGTGTGAGCAACAAGGGTGGCATCATCAGCAAAAAGCAGCACATGGAGAAGGTGATTCAGGGTCTTGGTGTGGGCCTTCAGTCGCCTTAGGTTGAATAGGCTTCCATCGGTCCAATATTGGATGTAGATGCCATTTTCTTCATCAAGGTCTGCCGTGGCTCTTTGGAGCATCATGCTGAAGAAGATTGTGAATAGAGTTGGTGCAAGAACGCAACCTTGTTTCACACCATTGGTTATTGGAAACGGCTCAGAGAGTGCATCGCCATATCTGACTTGTCCACGCTGATCCTCATGGAGCAAGATGATCATTTTGAGGAACTTGGGGGGACATCCTAAACGTTCCAGGATCTGCCACAGGCCTTTTCTGTTCACAGTGTCGAAAGCTTTGGTGAGGTCAATGAAGGTTACATGGAGTCCTTTGTTCTATTCCCTACACTTCTCTTGCAGTTGTCTGAGAACAAACACCATGTCTGTGGTGCTCCTATTGGCTCTGAAACCACACTGGCTTTCAGGTAGAAGTTCTTCTGCAATAGTGGGTACTAATCTGTTCAGAAGTATTCTTGCAAGGATTTTACCAGCAATGGAGAGCAAAGTAATACCTCGGTAATTTGAGCAGTCTGATTTTTCTCCTTTCTTCTTGTCCAGGGTGATGATGACTGAGTCATGGAGATCTGATGGTAGTTCACCTTGTTCCCAGCAAAGCACAAAAAGCTTGTGAAATTTGGCATAGAGTGCTTGACCTCCATGCTTCCAGAATATGATCATTCATTGTCATATATTTTTTTAACATGATACAGAATGAAAATGAAGAGATGCATAGAGAAATAAATAAATAAATAGACAGATGGATAGAAAAATAGTTAATAATAGATAGATAGATAGATAGATAGATAGATAGATAGATAGATACATACATACATACATACATACCTACATACATACATACATACATACATACAGTGAATAGAACATTTTGTCGAAATGGAACAGATTTTGATTTTGATTTTGCATATGTGGAAAATATGAGAGGAAAAATAAGTTTAGTTTTAGTCAACCCCATTTTTTTGATAATTTCATTGACAAAACTTCTGAGTAAAAAAATATCACTTATGTGCAGAGTGCTATGCGTTCCACCATTCATGTCATGGTATGCTTGAAAAAAAGGTAAACAGGACATTCCAGCTGCTGTGACAAATTCAGATGAAAATTATTGATAAGTATATCACTTTACAAGAGCACAGATACGAATCAAACTGATATTTATTGCCTTCTCGACAATGTATGTTACCATGTTTAAAAAAAATCACTAATGATGATAACAGACAAATTCCAGTTAAATTTCAAATTATGACATCCTGAGTATTCAAAATTAGTTAAATGCTTACTTGGAATAACTTTTAGGCATTAGTATACAGACATTAGAGTCTAAGACTCTCCTTTGGTATTTGTCTGGGATCAACAAGTGTATGGTAAGAAATTGTATTTGACACTTGTCTCAGACTTATTTGATGTCCTAGTGCTTTACAGGTGGTTTAGTGAGCACACAAGGAATAGAGTTCATCTCTATGGCCCTGTGGTATAAGGAACAAAGAGCGAAAATGTCATCCTGGTCTCAACAGAGGAGTTGTGACTTGTTTTACAACCTTTCAAGCACAAGAAAAACTCAACAGTCCAGTTGCAGCAGACTCTCCTGAGGTCTTGTTTCCAGTTGTTGGTATTTCCACTACAAACAGCGACTGTGTATTGCTGGACAGTGGGAGACATCAGGCAGTCTTAAAAATGATAGCAGATATGTTCTGCCTTCTCCTTTGCTCAAGGTTTACCATCATGACAGCATTATGAATCTGTTCTGATGCAGTAATTTTGGTACTCTAATTTGTTCAGTACTAGGAACTCAGGACTCAGCTGCGGGCTTGATATGTCCTCAGAAAAGTCAGGACTGAAGACTGATTTTTCTCCCTGCATATGTAAATGCCATAGTTTTGGTGTGTCAGTATGCACATTCACTACCACAACAGGCCTTTACTGTGGGGTAGGACATTCAGTAACAAAACACTTCTGGCTTCACCTAATCAGGATCTGCCCGGCCAATGGTCCACACTAGCACAGTGTTTATTCCTCTGTACATGGAGAGGAAACAGAAGTGCTGGTTGAATGGACTCAAGTTTTACCTTTTTATGCTTATTAAAGTCATACAGCACCAGTAAGAAGGGACTAATGTGATGAAAAATGAAAAACAATGAAAAGATTCTAACTTGGTTGCATTGCACCCATTGCAGCATTCGTTTAGGTGCCAAAGACTACTCAGAGTTATACTGATTTTTTTCCAGGCCTTTTATGATTGCGGTAGTAACTTTGTGGCGTGTTCGAAATCATTTGGAACATGTCTACTTTGGGTAAATATCTCAAAATTAATATTTATTTAGTCCAAGAATCAGAAACACTATATGTAAATCAATGTTACATTGTGCCAAAATAGTCGGTCCTATCAAAACCAGAGGTAATTAGCTCAAAAGTGGTATCATGCTGGTTTAATTAGAGTGTCTTTCAGGCTTACACATTTATCTCGGTGGGGCTTAGCTGTGAGTGGACACCTATTCATATGGTGAAAAGTTCAGTAACCACACCATGTTTTTGAGATGGCACCACAGTGATTTTGTGACAAAACTGCGATGGAAAACTAAAATATAGAGCTCTCTTCTTGCCCAGTTTGGACAAATATTGTCAAAAAAGACCAGTTCAGTTATGACAAATATTTATAGGACATGAGACCTGCCACATTCTTAACAGCATCTCAAAACTCAGGGTTATTTTGAAGACATTTTTAAGCATTAGTCTTTTCCATGTTTTGTGTTTTATCTTTGCTACAGGAAGAGAGTCCCCTAAACCCTGAAAGAAACAGAGTCTTAAGCAACACTTTTTTCCTCACCTTGTTTCTTTTTAACACACTTAGGTGTAGGTTCAGGAGTGAGCTAAGAAGTGACTTTACTTTAAGAGCCTGTTATAGCTCAACATCGTGACATACTATAAAGAAACAGGTGAGGAAGCCAAGGAAAGAGGAAAAGCAGAAGGGATGGTGAGAGAAATTTTAAAAGCCAAAATGCAGACAGCCTGGAAGGACAGCCAGAAAGGTGGTTGGATTTTGGCAAACCTTCCCATTTGGGCATAGGAGTACCAGATGTCAGCTTTCGTTCACTTTTTTGTCAGAAGGGCATTACATGTTTCCAAGAGACCTATGCCTTCCTAAGTTGAAATCTATGGTCCATTTAAAATGCAACTTATACAATGTATTAGCTTTTGTTATGCATTTCTTATTTTCATGCTTCTTTTTTGCATTGTTTATTTGTAGGTGTTTTTGTTTGTTTATTCAACGTGTTAGTTATTTAACACTCACTAAAATAACTTATTTGTCATTTATTTCATTGGTGTCTCATTATAAAGGTCTATGTTTTGGACTGTCTGTTCTTCAGAATAGGGACAAATCTGTCATAAATCTCAGGACAACATATCTAGGGATATCAAAACTGAATCTGACCCCAGAGTCTGCTTAAATGATGGTTCATTTCTGAATATTTTATTTTGCTATATTTTTGCTTTATCAAAATAATAAATGCCTGTTGTGGTTTGAATATCCAGAGTTAGTACAAGAAAGGGTGAAAATAATAATCACTTCTAGTTAGAAGAAAGAACAAAGGACAATTTACTCAAAATTCAAAATATAGCTTATGTTTTCCAGTACCTAAGGAGAATGGAACTGGATATTTCTAACTATTAGTAAGGTCACAAATATGAAATTAGTAACCCAATTCTCTTAATGAGTTATTTTCACATTTAAACTTCTTAGTTATCTGAAACTTTTAATTGGCACATCAAATATTGATCTTATCATTAATATTTAGCTTTGTTCACATATAAAGTATGTATCTATGTATATCTATGTATAAAGCTTTTTAAGCTTTTCTGTGTAAATTGACTTAACTTGTACAATTCAGCAGTATTTACAAATATGAATTTGAAGACCCCAGTTTTAAAATATTTTTGGTTTGATAATTTTATGTCAGGTTAAGACCCTTACAGAAATTGTCTCTGATATTAATTACACTTTCTGATCCCATCATCTATGTAGCTTTGTCTTTTTAAAAATCAGAGTGTATTCTCAAAGATTTTGTAATCTTAAAAAATACTGTTCCAGTTTCATTATAAATAAACAGCCTATATTAGATTGTGATGCAAGCTGCTGCAATCAAGCTGGTTTTTACACAGGATTTTCTGGTAAAATACATTTTTCTAATGTGCTGCTATAAATGTGATTTCATTTTGCGTCAGTATGTTCATGTAAGTGTAATTTATTATTTTCCTTCAGAACTTGGTAAATGGTTTCAGAAAAATTGCATTAGACATTCCTGTAAGCTTAATCAGAACTAAGAACTACTACAGAAGCTAAGTATTTGCTTTTGATCAGTTATTGTTCATTGGATAGTATCTTATGTGTTTCTGCTGAAGTCAGGAAGCTGAGACACAAATCTCTGATGGATTTCAGGATGCAATAAAATATATTAATAGCATATAGAAATAGCTGAAGCCTTCAGTGTGTAGAGATTGGATGGGAAATCAGAGGACCTGAGCTCCATTATTTATTTTCATTATAGGGAACCAATCAGTATTTTGTTTTATTTCAAAGCATCATAGCAGAAATACTTATCAAACAAAATATTTTTGCATTGTGAATGAGGAGTGTTGTATAAATGTTATGTACAAATAAATATTTACTCCTTGTCTGTAGTGATTCAGTTTGTTAATCTCTGAAACACTGTTTCTTATTATGCAGAGGAAAAATAAAAATATATCATGAATCAGGAAGACAAGTTTTATTGGAGAGGGAAACATGGTCGCCTCTGCTTATTTAAATCATACTTATGGTGGGTCTTTCTCTTTTCAAACATGCAGGTGCCTCAGCTGATCACAAAACTTGGTTGTAATAATGCCAAGGTCATGGGTTCAATCCCCTGTGTGGGCCATTGTCTTAAGGGTTGGATTCAATGACCCTTGTGGGTCCCTTCCAACTCAGAATAGTCTGTGATTCTGTGAAATTAAAACCAGCTGATACTGCTTTTATTTCTGCTAAAGTCCTGAAAGCTTCAGAAAAAGATGCTTTGAACTTAAAATTGTACTTTGTAGGAGCAATGAATTGAACTGCACTTTCTTTCTGTGTGCAACACATTACACTTTGTGATCTCTTTTGTGTTTTCTTACAAAGAGTCTTGATATGAAGTCTCACATGGTTGAAATATTAAGTTAATGGTCTTCGAAGGGAAAAAGAAATAAACTAGTACAGGATGCACCATGGGATATGTGCTTTCCTTTTCTCATACAATGCTAGGTTCAACAAAATTCTAAGAAAGTTCACTGTAGTCTAGGTCAAAAACATATGTGTTTTGTTTGGGTTTTTTTCATTCATTGTAAAGGTTCAAGATGATGGTCCTGCTTGGATTTCCCTGTGATGGATAATGACTGCAATTGTCTTCACCTGTCCATTCTCCACTTAGACCAGAGGTAGCCATCCCTTCACAGAAGCATCTCAAATGGCAGTTTGTCCATTCCTTAGCCATCATAGTTTGCAATCTGTCATGGTAAATTAAACTGCCATTGATTTCAGTTTGTGTTAACACAGCAGGATATGTTGTCTGAGAACTAGAGTCCCAGGAGGATGAAGCTTTTGTAAGTCCAAGCTTGTGAAATCCTATTTTATACAGCCTGGAACTCAATTCTTAAAATGTTAAATTTGGCCATTTCTATATCCTTTTTACTCAGTAGCTTAATTGGAAAAAGTGTGAAATCTCTCTTCCATGGAGCATGTTTTCTTCACGTTCATTTAATATTCTCCCCTCTGCACAGAAGTAAACTTATCTGCACTATGCACCCAGCAGGGCTTATGAATGGGAGAAAGCAAGGGGCTGACATCAGGCACAAGTCTATACTGCCAGAAATGCCATAGTTCATCAAAACCACACTATTTCCCTGTCACTCCCTGCCATATTCCTACTTGCTCTCTTATCATCATCTGTCCCCTTCAGATGTTCTCAAATAAGATTCTGAGGTTTTTAAAATAACTGCATGCCCATGATATATTTTATAGAGGGACAGGAAATTCTACTTACAAAGACGTTCTTCCTTGTGCTGGAGCCATAGGAAAACCCTTTCTCATTTCCCTTGTGAATACTCTGCTATTCCAGGTTAAAAAAAAAATGTGTTATTTTCTTTCTACTTGCTGTTTAGAAAACTGTGGTTTGAAATAAGCTTCCCTGGATGTACAGTGATCTCCTGGCTATACTCTTGAATTTCTGGAATTTACAAATAAAAAATTCATTAGAAGCATATAATGAAGCTTTACTTACCTTGTGATTGATGAGCTGATAATCCTGCACTCTAACATGCTGTGTCAAGATTCAACACAGTGATACAAGAGGCAAAAAAAATTTACAAAATATTTTATTTGTTAATTTTATTCGAGTTTTAAGGTTTAACCTTCAGATGACACTCAAGTTGACTCATTATAGAAAATAGATCAGTAAAATATGAAATGGGCAGCAAAGCATAGGAACTTGAAATTAGGAAAGTGCAATGTTCTATAGAGCTCTTCAGGATGACTTTCCCCTTTAATTCAAGCTCACATACTCCTTAGTGTATTTATAAACTCTCTCTAGTAATAGGTTAGCTCACAATTGCAAAAAATGTATTTATTCATTTAAATAGCATATTCATTTTAGCATATTTATAGAACGTGCTATACACCAAAGTGTAATCATAGCTCTATATGCATAATAAACCAATAAAAATATACAGTTTATCATTTTGCTAAGATAACCATTGCTCAAGGATAATATTCACTGGCTATCTTAAACACCTGTCGTGCAACAAATCCATTGTTTGTATATTGGTCCCATGAAGGTCACTTGGTTATAAAACTAAGACCTTGCGCAGTACAGAGGCATTTTACAACATGTATTCAATGCAATACAAAATAACAGGAAAATTATATTTTGATTGCAGGTGTAGTTTTCATAAAACTCATCTGAGATGTGACCCATGAATAAAAAGAAAAAAAAGACCCCGCACTTGAAGCAAGAACATTATCCTGAAGGTCTTCTAAATATTCTCCTAAAGGTGTGAAACCAAATAAAACTTGTTTATTGATTCCCTGCATATCATAGCTGTGCCACTAGAGCTGCTCAACTGACAAGGTTCCATTTTTAAACTTTGCAAGTCTGAACATAACTCCTGAGAAACATAGAAGACTTTTGCCCTTAGAACACAAAGAAGAGATATTTTCCTGCTGTAGACCTCTAAAAAGTAAAAAAAATCATCACCATGAGATTTACAATATTTAAGATGATAGCAAATATAAAATATCATTGCAGAATTACAAAATATGGAACCTGCCTGCTGTCCATCTTGGGAAAGACTGGTGCTCTGGTCCTCTCACCTCTCTTCTCGTCAAAAGTAATTTTAATATCTTCAGAAGAAAATTATTGTTTTCATACCTATGAGATCTACAGATGCCTCATTTCAAATTCTCCATCAAGGATATTCTTTACCACTCTCTTGCAGCTTCTTTTATTCTGCTTTGTTATGCTAATGTTCAGTGAAAAGACGTCATGGAGAATCAAAGAATTCTGTGCATACAATTTATACTAAAAATAATTTTGATTTAGGCTCAAAGATTAAAGTAACTTTCCATTTTCATTAATGTACAAAATTAGGAGTGAGAACAGCTATCTGACTGCATGTGGAAGTGTGGGTGAATCCTATAAAGGGCAGTACCAAAGAGGACCAGTGAGGTGCTTCTGTGTCAACCATGGCAGAACCTTTCATCTTAAAAGATGTAAAATCATTTATTTAAATATAATAGGAATCCAAAGCTATTTCCTTAAATAGGAAATTTCCTTAAAAAGGATCTTTTAGGAGAGTATAAATTCAGAGATTTACCAGTCAGTGGTGTGGAGGGGTTGTGGTGCAGTGGGGCCTGTGTGTGAAATAAGTCTGTTATTTTGAAAACTAATAGGATAAATTAAAATAAGTCCAAAAGATGCCTAACTATTGCTGTATGTTATACAACACATTCCATTGGTATATAAAGACAGGCAATCTCCAATTCAAAAAGATGCAATAAAACCCTTTATTTCTTGAATATCATGGGGAGAGTTTTATCATTGAAAAGTGGTTCTCATATGCCACTATTGCATGGAACATATTAATCACTTTTTTTTTTAAGTTGAAAACTAGCTGTGCATTTCAAACAGAAGAAGAAATGATGAGGAAGGTGACTTGGTGAGATACAGTCTTGCTCCTAACAGTGGACAGAATACTTGTCTTCTGAATGTTGAAGGAGGAAGAAGAGAGATGAAGGAGATGGACAATAATTGTTAACATATATTGATATTAATTGTGATAATAAAGTATCTTGTCTTTTGGGCAAGTGAGGAGTGAGGGTCAGCTTCAGTATTTCTGCTAAGAGGAAAAGTGCAATGTGGACAAATTTGGTTTGCAATGAAGTTCATCTAACCTTTGCAAAAGCTCTGAAGTTGCCACCATTCAAGTGCCATAGCTACTTGAGCATTGCTATAAAAGCAAGATTTCACTGCCTAAAAGCTGTAAAAAGCAAATTCCTCTGGAACCCAGTCACTGTAACAGCAATGTGAAGGCTTGATCCTTCCATAAATATCACATTAAACACTCGATGTTAAGTTACAAGTTACATTTGAGACCACAAAGCAGCAATAAAAAATACTGAAATCTTTCCTGTGTAACAGATATTCCATATGGTTTAATGGAATGGGGTCAGGAACAAAATTGTAATAAATATCTTATGGTTACATTATGTTTACATCATAAGCATAGCACTATCAAAATCACCTGAAGCCAGGGGGTCACCTAGCTTCAGATGCAGGAAGACTTTTGACATAGAAATAATGTTATACTGAATAAGCTAATAATAATAAGAATAAGAATAAGAATAAGAATAAGAATAAGAATAAGAAGAAGAAGAAGAAGAAGAATAAGAAGAAGAAGAAGAAGAAGAAGAAGAAGAAGAAGAAGAAGAAGAAGAAGAAGAAGAAGAAAAATATATGTAAAATTTTATCAGAGTGATACCCTGGGGGACAACAGTCTACTATCTGCAACTCCGTAAATACCAGAAGACTGCAGTTTAAACTGAACAGTATTTTAGGTCAGGGATAACCCTTCATGAGAATAAAATTAATCAAAAACTCCTAGACTTTTTTTTTGAAAACATCATACATGTCCACAGAAAATTCTGTGTTTGTGAAATTCTGCAAATATACATATTAAAAAACCCCCACAGATCATACAAGGAACATTAATATGAAAATTTGGACTACAATGCTCTTAACTGCTCCTCACCTACCATCATAATATAAAATGAAATGGGTTTCCTCCAATGGTCTTTTCCAAATATCCTAATGCATAACATATCTATCCACAGCACATTGTAGAAACCCTAGAAAATTCAGCATTTGATGGGAGGGACACTACAGCTGAAGTGATTTTGTAATGTCTTCAGTATTTACTAGAGGAAGGGACAGCGTTTAGGGGAAAAAAGCACTAGAAAGTGTCAATTTTTTCCCAAACTTTATGTTCCTATGAAGGTTTTTTTTATTGTATCTGAAAAATGGCAGTAAGTGGAACTGAATATGATTCTTGTGGGATGTACCTGTATGTTCAAAGGATCAAGTGAAGCACACTCCTTCCTTTATGTAGTTTTTGGGGAGGATTGAAGGGAAAGGAGAAAGAAGATGAAAGTTATTAGAGATATAAATAATTCTGCAAAAATTTAGTAAGACTTACTTTTTAAGGTAGTTAAATGATCGTTATAGGATAAATACATGTGCCATGATTTACACCAATGTGATTTGAAGTGCAGATTTGAATCACATATTTTAAGATTTCAAATATAAATTAGAGGATTGCATACTTAAAGTAGCACAGACCCAAAGCTTTCTGTGTAGTAGAAGGAAAAGATGTTTGCATTTCTGTATCTCCCACATTGACAGGAGTCAAAATCAAACTTCATTTGTTTTATAGCAAAAGATTCCCTATATGTGTTGAGCAGCAACACTTGCAATGCAACCAAAGATCTATCAATGATCAACATGCAGTGTTTATGGTACAAAGCACCTTTTTCTTGTGAAGTGCTCAGTTTGAAGAAATGTAACAAGTTTTGTGTAGCATAGTCGTCTGTAACAAGATCCCTTTACATCTAGTGAGTTAAGTCTAGCACAGACTTGTTCAAAGCAGGTCTACAAATCATTTGTTTTTTCCCACTGCTTTTGTTCTTCTAAAGTATCTGTTAAATATAACATGAAGTCAACATTTGATGACAGCCTGTGACTGGTGAAGATTTGCTAGACTTTAAATGTTCTGTGGCCAAGATTCAGTTTGATTCAGACAGTGACAGGAAAAAAATAAATTATCTCAGGTCTGGCTTCTCTTCTTGCAGATTATGAAATTCAATGTTGTGTCTATTCTGCAAACTTAGTTTAGTCACACAGCTTAATTACTCTGATTCTTTTACTCGTTTATACTTTGTTGCTACCAGATGCTAGATCATCTAGAAAACTATGAATTCTAAATATATAGGAAATTTGGTAATCATTATTTTCACGGTTGTGACTTGAATGAATGAAAGCAGATTGGTTGCTATTTTTACAGTCATTTTACATATCTCCTTCTTGTTAAGCTGTGTCTACATAACTGCTGGCATAAGGTCTGGTTAGTAAGCATTTATTTTTTCTTTCAAATCTTTCTATTTGACACAACAATAATTTAGTACCTCTGTGACTCCTTTAATGCAGAAAGAGAATTGCCTGTAAATAGTTTGGAATTATAACTTGAGTTGTGTCCCTATAGTTGGATGTTTCTCCCATTCCACTAGATCAGTGTTCAAGCAAGCATTCTTCTTGAAATAAAATAGTGAGCCCCAGAACTTGTACTCTCACATGTGTGTTCTGCTGGATTCCACAACAGCAGCTCAAGAGATTGCAGGAGTGATAGGAGAAATAGAAACTTTATTCACAGTATCATGGAATGCCCAAAGAAGGAACAATATAAACTTAGAGAAGTCCTAGAGAATTAGATAAGCAATATAACTAAACAAATAGGATGTAAACTGTGGACCCAAATAGGATAAAGAACAAACATTACAATTTTTGGTGATGAAACACTATGATGCTCTACCTGCTCAAGGACTGAAGTCAAGATGACCAAGAAGACCTGGAACAAACAAAAGAGCATTTCCATAGAGGTTGTGACTCTGTAAAGAAAACTAATGAATATGTGTTAATTAAGCAAGAATATCTAATGAATATATGAACAATATGTGTAATAACAAGCCCTGTCTATCCGTCATTTGGCATGTTTGATTAGAGGAGCTGTCCTTCAAATGTCCAGCATGCTGAATAAAGAATGCCCTTTTTAACACCTCCAAATTGGTGTTAAGAAGTTTGTTTCTCTGCTGCTTTTCAGTATCAGAAGGTATTAAGCTGCCCCACACCTCTCCATAAAGTTGTAATGTGATGGTATCAGCAAAAGGGAATGACTTTTATGCTTCAGACACTCATTTCAAAACCATCTACTGGTGATTTTTGATCATTCACTGAACTGGAGGAGGAAGAAGAGGACATTTCTTTTGCTGACTGTAGAAGGAGGAGGACACAGCAGGATGAGGGGGCCAGCCTCTCACAGAGGAACAGAACAAGCAGATGAAAATAACTATAACCTAGAGACTATTGTGTCTGTGATATGTGCTTTTATATGATTTTTAATTTCTCCAAAACAGGAATGAGGTAGAAAGCATATGTTGATGAATAAACATTTATGTTCAGAATTCTTTTGTTCATTGCTCTGATGTAGCAAAATATTGAGATCATCTAATTTGTCTGTTAACACAAACAACATTTCAATTCACCCACTTTGAGACAGCAAAATAATTGTCACATGGCATCCATAATTTCAGATTTTTGCTAGGATCACTTGCTAGCTCATGGACATTGAACATGAGCAGCAGCAGAATCTAAGATGCAAAAATGTACAAGTTAGACATCTTTAAGAAGGGGAGTCAGCTCTTCTGATACTGCCTTCATGAACACAGATGGACTGATTGCACCTGACAATAGATCATCCTTAAAAGAATTAATTGCCCATATCTTGGGTGGCACAGAACTGATATACATACCTGCAACAGCACCACCTGCTGATAGATCTTTGATAATTTGAACAAAATAAATAAAATAAAATAAAAAAAAATTAGTCTTCATTTCAGCAACACTGCGTATATGCTCACAGTACCCCTCGCAACATTGCGTGACACTTTTCGAAAAAGGATCAGACATTTATAAATTAGACTATCATGCACAGTTCCACTGACTAGGATAACAATTACAGGGACAAGTAATGCTCATGCTTTGTAGCATTAGTTGAGCAACAGAGAGAATCAAAAAGCAATTTCCTTCCATGGTTAAATTCTGTGTGCATGCCAAGGCCTTTGTGCGTTCCTCTGAAGCATGCAACCACTGCCTAAGACAGGATGCTGGAAGAGATGGACCATTGGTTCTGTCCTGTTAGGGCAATTCTATTGTTCCTAACTCCTGTGCCAATGACATATCAAAACACACCATCTAAATTGCGTTTGATATATATACTGTGTCACACTACAAATCAGTGAAGCAACACGGACAGTGTGATTCATGTTGAGAATGTGCTTGAATTACTTTAGACATGAGGAAAACAATAGCAGAGCTAGGTCTACAACCTAGTGCACACAGCAGGGTCTGGCAATCTGTGATGTGTTTTGTCCATATGGAAGTGAAAAAGTGTTCAAGTGCTATCAATAAAAACAACAGAATGTGTCTGTTTCTGAGCAGCACACATCATCAAGCTGCAGTTTCTGGGCGCAAGTGTAAACACAGAAGCTGATACTCCCTGTAGAAAAGACAGTCACAGATGTTTTTATTGCTATTCACTGACTAAAAAACGCTCAAAAAATGCTTCTCATGAGCAAAATTTATATGCTGTTTCATTGAAGATTCTGTTCTCAAATGGCTTTGTAAAGATGCCAAAAAGAAAAAGAAGCAAAGAAAATAATCTTAGGAAAATTCTTATTCTTTGTGGTAATAATAGTAAAAAAAATACCCCCACTGTCACTATAACTTGTGAAACATATATTTGGAAAGGTTTGGAATACGAAAAACCTACTAGAGCTTTTTACATTAAAAAAGTATGTTGACTGTATGCACTTGAAGAAGGTGAATTATAGCATAGCACAGACCTGACTTACATGATTGCAGCTACTGATGTATAAAGCATTAACAGAATTACCCTGTGACCTGTGTGTACAGAACTTTAGACGTGGTTGCAACACTGGACCCCTTGAAGCTTTTAATTCACTCATCTAGATGCCACTTAGCATCAAAATTGCAGAGGCCCTCCTTACTAAGATTAACATCTCAAAAGATAAAATGTGTTTGCCTTTCATGATGATCTTGTGGCTGAAATTAAAGAGGGATGACTACTTTTATAAGGCATTTGATTGCTTTTCATTTATTTTCAACTGTATGTTTCCTTCAAAGCTTTTAAAAGCTTGTATTCATATAGGCTAGTTTTCATCCAAGTGTCACCATAACCAGGAGCTGAATGGCAGGTGGTGAGATGCTGGTACAGGTTGCCCAGAGAGGTTGTGAATATCCCATCTCTGGAAGTGCTTAAGGTCAGGCTGGTTCAGGCTTTTAGTAACCTGGCCTAGTGGAAGTGGTTGGAACTACACAATCTTTAAGGTCCCTTCAACGCAAATCAAAAATTCTGCCATTCTTTAAGGAACTTCTTGCAGTTATTCAGGGAGAATTTTTTAAAATCTGTTTAGAGAATAAATGAGGAAAATTTTGTCATAAGAAAGAAATCCATTAACATTTTCGTGGAGAGGAAATTACTTGAAAGCGGATATCAAGGAAGCCCATTTCCAGTAGAAGACTAAGTTTGTGGGAATAATTTCTTTATTTCCATTAAAAACATCACATTTGCTTAAGAGAGAATAATCCAACTAGAAAGTCACACTGCCTATCTCCCTATAGGACTTCAGGCAAGTGTTCATGTTATGAAAAAACCCCTCTTTTTCATTCCCAAGACCAAAAATAGCAGGTGCCATATCATAACATGTACTGGACTTGGTTTAGAAGCCAGCAGTTACCACTGTTCTCAATATGGTGCAGTGCAAAATTACAGATTTCTGTGACAGTGAGCAACTCTCAGAAGGAAGAACATGGCTCTCAGGCTCTATGGGAAAGATGACTTGACCCAGACATTTCTAAGGCTTTATTTTTAACTGTTTTATCATTCAGTGATTAGTAAGTGAATGCCTTTGTTGTTAACTCTTTCTTACAATAGAGCTCTCCATTTTTCAGAAATGTGAGCACAGTTCCCTTTGCAAAAATAATATCAACTACAGGAATACAACCCTTTTCAGTTGAAACCGATTTGTTACTCAACTGAAAGTTCCCAAGATTTATGGGAAGTGCTATTAATTAAGAATGATGGAAAAATGCATTGAGTTTAAGAAGGACTGTGCTTAATTTTTTTTTCGGTGCCCTTTACTGTGGTGCAATCTAGCAGTTCAAAAACTGTCCAACATGTAACCTAAAGCAGTATCATAGCGCTGTGGAAATAGATTTTGAATGAATCATCTATTTCTATGAAATCAGCCTGAAGTCTAAGAAGGTATGGCTTCAGGTTTGCTATAGTGTCTCCTAATTCTCTTCCTTTTGTGCAAAACTTCACTAAACTACTCAGCAGTTCCCAAAGAAACACAATTTAACCATTGCTTATAATTTGCTTGTCCCCTGCTCATTTACATGACAATTTTCACCTGTTTAATTTTCTAATAAAATTTGATTACTAAAACTTACTCCTAGGGAAAAAGAAGTCTCCTTCATACTTTGGCTCTGTGTATTCATGCTCTTAAAAATGTAGCATTAGAATATGACATCATGAACATCAAAGTCACAAAGTTTGTCTTTACAAAAATGCTGCAGAATAAGCAAAACCTGCTTAAATCTAACAGACAGCGAACAGAGGAAAAATGCAAATACATTTGCCTGCAGATACATAGCATTTGATTTCTGCACTGGAGCCAAGTTTTACTCTCAACAGAGCATCCTTCCTTATCTATCTGAATCATCAGAGAGAGCTCAGACTTTGAACAGTGAGTGAACCATAATCATGCCTTTCAAGTAGATGCCTTCCTTCTGTTCACTGCAAAGAGGTTTTGCTGATGCTTAAAAATTCTCAAAAAGTAGGATAACCCTAGTATGACATGTTAATTACTAAGTGAAAATTCAGGATGAGAGTTGTTCACTTGACATCTCTTAAGTAAAAAATAGGTCACTACAACAGTTGGGCTGCTCATCCTCAGTGAAGATCTATATGGGCTCTTTGCCTACTCCCATCTGAGGTTCAGTAGAACAGCTTCAGAGCAAGCAAGGAAAGGTTCCTGTAATGAGAGTCAAAAATCTCCCAGAAATTTGTGAGAAAAATATCATTCTAACATTATATTGTCTTTAATGATCTAAAAATAAAATTATGAGTCTAATCAAGGAGCAAAATTGTTACATTCTTCCCCATTTCATGTTGGTTACAGGTGTTTGATACCTTCAGTCACTGAAGATGGAAAGAAGCTCTGTCAAGACATCTTACCTTGGGGGGCTATTAGTCTCCAATTTGAGATATGCTGCAAGGTGAAAAAAAAAATAACAAAAGAAAATAGTAAGCACTAAGATTAAAATCATTTGTCACCTACCGCTGTGTGAGAAATAAAAGAATCCTCTTTAAAGATAGTCCATTATCTATTTCTAGCTGCCTTCTTGCTGTCATATTTTCTCACAGAGATAATAAATTTTGGAAGATCACATTGTGAGAATAAGTACCATTAGGTATCTAAGTATATACATTGTTTTTTTATTTACAGTCACTTTTGCCCATTTTCTAGAAAAAAATAGGAGGTTTGTGTTTGTTACTTGTGGTTTCCTCATACCTATTTTTTGTCTCTGAGGAAGAGAAAGTCAAGGTGGTAGTGAAGGAAGCCCAGAATAACATAAAAGAAAATGCATATTTTTTTATTACTAAGAAAACTCCAAGTGAAACAATATCAATTTCTGCTCTGTAATGAAGCAAAAGGATTTTTGTTAAGAAATACATGCATGTGTATGTATATATATATGAATATATATATATAAATTATATATTTTCTACATAACATGCCTATGGGTATATATATCCACATACATGGGTATTTATGTGCATACATACATACACATATGTGCACACATTTATGCATATATACATGTGTGTATATTCACACGTGTACACATATGCACGTATGTGTATATATGAATATATACATAGTGGCCTGTCTCTATCCATACATGTATTTATATGCATATCTGCTGTTATCTATACAAGCACAGTCTCTATAAGCACATAGTCTGTATGGTTATACCCACATATATATACACACGTGCATATAAATGTTTATATATAGACACATAAATATATACAAAGTGGCAGCATTTCAGATTTTGATCTAGCAGCTTCATACAGGTAGATCACTGCACTCACCTTGATGCCTGTTGTTGCCAATAATTTAACCCCGTGTAGCCTTGCAACATTATAGTGAAATGTGACTGGTATAGGTCCACCTCCTTTAAAAATGTTTTGTCAAGTTTTTGTAAATTTGCTTATGCTTTAGTATAAAAATTATAACGTATTTATCAATATTTAATAATAATGTTATATCTTAACTACTTTCTAGCACTGTTACAAAATCAATTTTATTAATGCTATGCTTTAGACAGAGTAGCAATAACAAAGTTGTCAGTGTGATGAGGCCTTTCTGCCCGTGTTTCTTCTTCTCTTTTGTACATTACTCCTCACACGTCAGCTTTCCAGATGCCACCCATTACTGCTTAGATATTAAAACTGATCATTTACTAAAGAAGAACCAGTTACAGAAACTTCCATATTTTTAGATAAACCACAACTAAAACTGAGAGTAATTTACACACATAACTCATTTTGTTCAGAAAATAAAACAAAGATCAAGTGAGGATTTGCCAAATATAATGCCCTACAGAAGGATTAGTTTATCTTTCCTTCAAGGCAGAGTATGAAATCAATGTGTTAATCTACTTGAAAGGGAGGATTTGCTTTAGCTAGGCATCTTTTAAGATATGAAATTAAATCTATATTTGTTTTTATAATTATTATTCCTAAGGGTATCTTGTGCAGCAACCTTTTCTCCTAGGATAGAAAATTTAAAAGAGCAAAGAGGGCAAGGGGCAGAAGTCGTATTGAATTTCCACTGCAATTTATTTGGTTTAGGGGCAAAACTATAGGACTTTTCTTGCCTCCTTTTAAATTCTCTGCCATATCTACATCCTTTCCAGATTGTAGAATTTTTTTTCTGTGTTCTTACCATTAATGCATGACAACATCACATACTGATACCCTGCCTTTCTCGCACACAAATACCTTGCCTGCATCACCATTAGCAAACTCCAGTGTCATGACTCATCCCAGAGTATGACTGAAACTGTGCCCTTGGTACTGGGGGTTTGTCTTTTAATAAGAACTCGGGTACTATAACCTCCATGTTAGTGACGTTCTTTGGTAAAACTCTGGCTTCTCTCTAAAAGAGAACTTTTGTGGTTTTCTGAAGCACTTTTTAAATCTCAGAATGAGGTAGTTTTAGGATGTTTAGAATTTTCTCTAGGCAGATTAAAATGCTCTGCACTTAAAAGCTGGCATGGATTACATCTTATCCTGCTCATTTATGTCCAGATAAAAGTAGCCATCTCCTCACTTCCTGCCTTGATGTAATCTTAAAAATGCATTGATGCATTTAAAAAATTAAATTAGTTTTCTTCATTTCCATGTGGACTTTGAGGTAATGTAAAAAACAAAGTTGTTTTATTGACAATATATTTTCTAAATTTAATTTCTAAATTTGTAACTGTCATATTAGGGAAACATAACCAAGTTCCTGTGTAAATTTGTAGAAACAGACTCTGTGGCCATTCTGAGAGATCTGTGAATGAACTGGTGAGCAAGAGGAAAAGGATCTCAAACCTGAGGAGACAAAGAGGGGACTGAGGTGGTTTCTCACTGGCCATTGTTCTGTTGCCCTTCACAGTGGTCCCAAGGAGGAGCTGGATCATTGTGCCATACCAAAATATCACAGTGATGTCTTTCTAAATTACTTTTTGGAAAGACATTATTCAGTTCTTCTACATATTATGAAGAAAAGCAACATAGCTCGTATTTATATTTCTTCAGATTGTCTTTAATCTTGCATTTTTATGCAGAATGGACATAACTGCCATATATGTCATTTGCTGTTGTCTATAAAGATCTCTTGTAAATTTTTACAGAATATTCTGGTAAATAATTACAGAAAGACTAGAATTTTCTTTCTTTTACTGAAAGTACCTCCTTTATTTTCCTTTATTAGAAATAAAATTGAATTATATCACAGATTCCCATCTATTAAAAATTTGTGGTACTTCTAGCACAAAACAAGTTTTTGAAGAGCGTACAGTTTTACTATCTGATTTTTGGTTTAGCCAATAAAAATTACTGATACAGCATAAATTGTTTCCTTGCTCTGGCTGAGTGTCTTTAGGAGCAGATATGAAAGTCCAGATTTCCTCATCTTTACTAATCCATGACTGTATGTGAACATTACTGGTTCCTGATAGAGTAACAAAAATTCTATAAAATTGGAAAAAAACTATCAACAATTTTCCTTTCTAACATAGAGTGTATCCTTAGCCTATCTAAATCAGCAGTAAATTAAGAATAAGGATATCCCCAGTAAGACTGGAGTTAGCTACTGCATGCTTTGCTTCAGTAATTATTTTGAAAAAAGAAAACAGTGTTTGTGCCCATAAATAACAGTATTTTCTGTTCAAACATCATCCTCTCCTTTTTAATGATTGAAACAATGAGTAGACTGTCTGATATTTTGCAGGTTAGTAGAACTAGGCTGATCTGTATGCAACATTTAAGACAGGATCTTTATTTGACAATGTATTTGTTTGCCTACTAAGATTTTTTTCTGTTGACATTATTGTGAATCATAACATTTGCTTGGTTTAGAATGTGAAAGCCCTTAAATGACACATCTCATTTTTTCTTCTGTCATTGTCTTATTTGAAATTAGAATAGTAGATTAATCAACTGTTTGGATTCCTTTTATAAGTGTATTTATCTAAAAAAATATTTCTTATCCAAATACCTTGTGAGAGAACACTGATGTGCTTAACAATATTTGTGTTCAAATAATGCTTATTCATTGTAGATTTGTGTTCACTAAAAGTCAATCCTCCATTGCTCAATCTACAATTAGAACAGATGTCATCAACTCAGTAGTTTTTCCAATTCAGCAAAGAGCAATAGAAGGTTAGAAAAATAAAGCTAATTTCCTTTCATTCAGTAAAGGGCACTATTCTCTTCCAGTACCTCTCCAGTCAACATAACTGTCTGTACTTACCTAGGTATCTGTCTTAATATTTTTTTCTTGAAGTATGAATTAATATTATTATTGGAAATAATAGTTAGAGGATGTCAGATGGTGGTAATAAGTTACCCAGTAATTAAAATATACCTCTTATGTTAAATTTTAAATTAAATTTTTAATTGTCTTGATGTTCTAAGAAGGCTGGAAAGCCTGGAGAAGGGACTTGGACATCTACAAACACTTTATCACAGTGTTCATCTTGAGTGCTACCTACCAACCTCTGATCTCTAAAAGCATGATAGCTCTCATATTGCAAGAAAACTGATGGCTGACAACATCATCTTTGCTTTTATGTAAGCTTTTGCACTTTTATTCTTTGAACAATACTTTGTCCATAGAAGAGAAGGCAGAAGGAAATTATGCCATGCATTGGACACTAAGGAAGCAAAACGAGTCCTTGCAGAGCTAATTCTAGATTTGTTGTATAAGTCTTAAGTGCATCTTCCTAAGCAAGATAGTAAACTATATTGAGTGTTGGGAATGCAAGAGCTGTCTTTAGAATTGAATCTTATGAACTTCTTTCATGTCTTTATTGCATTGGGACATCATTAGCATCAACCGCCAGGGAAAACTAAGGACAGGATACATAAGCTTTTTTGTACCTTCTAAATGAGTATAACCTCATGGATGCCTCAGTGATATGAGATTTCCCGATGCTTCATACTTTCAGAGTAAAAATTCAGATAAGAAACATGAAAAGCAATAAACCAGATTTGCTGTTGGGGTACCCTATTGAATTTGAGGGAAATATATCAAAAGCAATTTTGACCCGTCCCATTAAAATAGTAGCCCAGGTGTTCCTGGTGAGCAATTCAAGAACATTTTCTTAAAGTTCAAAGAACTAATAACTTCAGGACATTAAATATAAATTCTAATACAATTACTTTTTAATCTCTTTTAATGCATTTCAGTTTCAATAATTTGAAAGCACTGATGTTATAATAAGCCTACCTACTATTGGTCCCCAAAGTAGTTTCTTTACCCAACTGAGGATGCAGTGTCACTATCTAATAGCTCCTTGCACACCAGCTTCATTGTTCTGCTTTAGCTTAAGCCTTTCCACTTAATATCAGCATGATAATTGTGCCATAGGTGACAAATACATTATTCCTTCTTGTTATACTGAACTTCCTGTCTTAATTACCAAATTCATTTTTCCTTCACATCCCACTTGCTCATTACTCATTTTCAATTATAATACAGATTTCCCTTAGACTCTAATTACTTCTTGTGCTTAAAAAGATAAATTAATTTTCTTATTAACCCTTTGACATCTCATTAAGATCACTGAATAGGACAATTCTGTTTTCCTGTGGCATGCCGTCCACATTATGTCAGTTTGCAAAAACACTGTGGAGGCTTCAAAAGAATTTGCTAAAAAACATTAATAGTTCTTCCTGGTGTAGCATCAGCACCTGTGCCATATGATAATTTTTGCCTTCACAGAATGACCATTTGAACTGCAACTATTTTTGTCGCTGTGTGATTTGGAGGAAACTGACTTCCAGGATTAGTGCTGTTGTGTTTACTTTGCTCATTAAGTTCGCTTTCACTTTTACTTGCAAAAATGTCCATAGGATGGGGGAGAGCACAAAGTGACTTGTGCAGCTTGGACAAGTCTCTGATAGGATGAGCAGCAGACAGAATGAGAACTCAAGATTTATGTCTCTCCTGCTCACAAGAGCCTATAGCACTGGCTTGTTTATGGAAAGTGAAAATATCCTTTAAAAGGCTTTAAAAGGAAACCCACATTCCAACTTCTCCTTGTCTTTTGGTGCACAAACCTCTACGTGTTGTTAGGCCATTTTATCACCATAAATTTCATATTGCACTTCCAAACTCCTAAATTTTTTTCTCATTGAGACATCTACTACAATTGCTCAATGCTTTGGACAGGTGGGGTTGTGATTTCTGCAATATCCCCAGCATTGTTTTCTCTTTGCTCCTTCGTCCCTTTTGGTTTCCCTGCTGTTTAAAGCTTTGTCCATAGGCTGCAAGCTCCCTTGGATTATGCGACCCAGCTTTCATCTTCTGTTTTCTTGCTTTCCCGAGACCTGGTTCAAGGCAGCACATCATGATCGTTGTTGAGTCACTGAAGGTGTCTGTGAGTCACTGACACTTAGAGAAGTGTCAGAGTAGCTGAGAAGACATGTCAATTCCTGGTGCAAAGGAGATTCATGGAATGAAAACCTTCGAACAATTGGAATGAAGTTACTTTATTAAGACATAATAAAACTAGAAACAGTAAATATTTCATATACCTGGCTGGTTTCAGTGCCTAGGGCTGACTGTGTTTTTCTGCCTATCAGATCTCCACTCACTGGAGACTCTCACATATACATTTTTAGGAATGAACTGTCCCACATATAAGTCACATATTGGGTTTGTTGAAAGCTACTAAGCGTCATAAAGATGAACACTGATTAAAATGAGCAGATTTAGGGCTAGAATGGGATGAAATATGCATGCACAAATTGTTTTATAGATTAAAAATTTATTTTGTAAGTGTCTTACAGAAACATCTGACCTCATTTGGGAAAAAAATTATTATTTTTACATTTCTTTGTGAAACAAGCAGCTGTCATTTCAGAAGAAAAGTTTATTTTCCAGTAGATTTCTTCCTCTGTCTCTATGCAAATGTAAATTATCTAAATGTATTTAGATCACCTGGAATCATCCTTTTTTATATTCCCAGAAACAATCAGAACCTTGCTTTCTCTGAAGGTCTATAACCTGAAAATTTTACAACCTGAAAAAAAATAATGTTTTTTTTTAATCAAAAGGTGAAAATAGAGTTTTAAAGGAAATATAAGGCCACTTCCCCAATGCTTCAAGAAAGAATTATAAGGAGGAAGGTTTATGAGTGTCATAGCAATTTAATAATTTAATTTCAGTCAAATAAAAAGTCCAAATTCCTGTTGAATTAAAAGAAATTAATCTAGCCACTTACTGAAGAGCACTGAGTCTTGCCTTCTCCTCTTAACCAAGATAACAGTGAAAATCCTAGACAGGTCTTGAGATAATTCTTGTATTTGAAATAGACCAATGCAGAAACATGTTTATAGAGCTCAGCTCTATGAAAAAAATTATAACATGATTTAGTGATGTGAAGCCTACAAGAACACTTAGGAAATTTGTTATTTGATTTTGGATTGTTGATATAAAGAGGCTGGTATATGGGGATATAGGAGATATAGTCAATTTTTCCCTATTACTTGTGGAAATATAAAGGACGAAAAATATTTCTAAATAACACAATATATACTTGGAAAAAATCTAACTGAAAAATTTCTATCAAAAAATCCAGGATTAATTCACTGATTTTGTCTTTAGAACAAAGACTGAGAGAAAGATAGATAAAGACATGACTATAGACAAAAAAATGAAATAAAATGATGAGAGCTTTACCAAAGGAAAGTTGTGTCAGACTATTTTATTTCTTAAATGTATTAGTGACTAAATAAAAGTGATCCCATATGGGCAAACTTAAAAAAAAAAACAAACAAAAAAACCCTAAAACAAAAAAACAACCTTCCTCCCCAAAATATTTAGTGGTTCCATGCCACAGCTAAGTTTGTTAGTTAAGTACTTCTGTACAGCAGAACACTGTTACCACGAGTAAAATCTGGGAAAGGTGTTGGCAAAGGATTGTTTTAAATAGCAAAAGCCTCTGGGAGAGGAAAGTTTTAATTCCTTTTTTCAGTAATGAACCTAGCAAAAGGATAAAAATGGATCAAGGACATTTTCAAATTTTGTGGGCACTGCCAGAGAAAAAGAGAATCAGAATATTATACAGAAGCAGATGGAGTTAAAGGAGTTAAAGGAATGAAATTGTTTATGGTAGAACAAAGTGCACTTAAGGACCAGTGAAAAGAAAACAAGATGACTATGCCAAAAGTACTGCTGCTGTCACATTATCATCTAGATAACAATAGCTATGTTGTTATAACAATATTTATGTTGTTATCTATTGCTATGTTTTGAATGATACAAATTTGTAAGCTCTTTTTATCATAGAATAGCTTGAACCCTAGCTAGCAGTGTGTAAAAGCTACTCATACTACATAATACTAAAAATAATATAATCCTTTTTAGAGCAAGTTATGAGATTGATTAACGTGGCTTGAATTTTGCACACATTTTACAATTGTTTTTATGGAACTTGCAAAATAATGCATTTAAACCAATGCAATTTGGTTTTTTTCCTGCTTCAAAAACAGCCTAGTCATACAAAAATATAATCAAGCTTTTATATATTGCAATTGTTTCTTTATCATACAGATTATCCATTGAATCTTTAAAACAAAACCAAAACCAAATTCCTTTGGCATATTAAATACAGTCTAAAGGTATGTATAGTGATATCGCCAAACATAGTTTCCAAAAATGCATTTCCCAAACCTGTGTCCCCGGGTTCTCACAAATGGCATTTTTTAATGGGCTGTAGGTACTTTTTCATTAGCATATGGAGGAGCATCCTTCTGTTTATAGTTTTTCTTGCACAAATGTGACATCTCTGTTGATTGCCCACATTATGGTTAATTTGCAACTTATAATCAGTCCTAGTATCTTAATAAACTTCTCATTAAGTGACTGGAGCTGTCACTTCACCTCTGTGTTACACTTCCTAAGTATAATCTGTGACCATTATGCAAAAAAAAAGGACTGCTGGACGTCACACATGTCATTTGCAATCACGTACAAAAGCTTCAAAAGGAGCTTGTTAAGTAAATGCCCTTCATAAATCATTACTGTAAAATGGAAATGTATAACTAATCACCATATTGCCACCCTGTTGCTGTATTTGGCTTTTTGAAAGAAGAGGTATGCTCAGCCAGCACACATTTTAAAAGATCTTTGCAAAATACTTTTAGGAAACTCCCTGAACTTCTTGTTCTTTGCTTATACCACAGCAAAACCAGCAGTTTATAGTACAGAAGGTCAGGCTAGTCACCTGGCACATGCTTGAAGATTCATTCTAAAACTGTCGCCTTCAGGAAAAAGTGATGTGATTAAGTTTTGGTGCCTGATGACTTATCTTGCACTAACTGGTCCAAAGTAAATTTCCAAATTAAGATTCTGAGCCTGTAGTAAGAATGAAGTAATTTGATGTTATCTGCAGAGAAATAAACTGTAGCTATTTGTGTTAGTTCATGTTACAAAGGAACAAGGATAACTGCCACACTTCAGGGAATGTGCAGTAGTAGTAGAGTTAGGCTATACTAGCCTGTCAATATTGCTGCATTGCCAGTATGAAAAAAAAGTCTTTGACATATTATTTTCCTGAATAAAGTCCTGAATAAAGTTCACTTTTCTGAGTAGCCCTGTGGCCATACGGACTCTGAATTCCCATCCCACATTCTATCCGTTGTGTGCTTTTACAGTTCTCATGGCTTGACAGGGACAACATAAGTAATAATAAATGCAGGGTAGGGTTTTCAAAGAGAATTAAAGGTAAAATCAAGAAGAGAAGCTAGCCATAAATAATCAAAAATCCCTTCCTCTTCTTTAAGGGATCCCTGACTTTGTGTTTCCTATGTACACTGTATGCATTACTAAACCCTCAGAAATAGCATACCAGTATTATTTTCTCCCAGAGAAATATTTGATGCAGAGTTACTTCTGAAATAATCATTGATTTTTTACTCATTTTCTGGCTTCCAGTCATGATTTTTTAACTAGTTTAGCAAAAAGAAAAAAAAAAAAAAAGTTGTTTTTTTCCACAAGGTTTTATGGTGCTGTAGCAGCAAGTTGCAGTTCCTGTATCTCAGCCATGAGTGGAAAATGGTATTTAAGAACTACTATTCTTGGGCTTATGTGAATCTTCCTTTCTTAAATTATCTAGAGAAGCTAATTTCCATAAATTAAATTCTGCATCTCTGTATCTAACCTAAATTTGTTCTTCTTTCAGTGTTTTGTCACTGCTGTCTCAGAGATAAAGATTCTTTGCCTCTGAAAATATTCTTTCTTCTTTTATTATTTCCATATCTTCCTGAAAAAGGTAAAACCTAAGAAACAAAAAGAGAAAAAATAAAAAGACAAAACAAGACAGTAAAGTAGACAGGATTTGTCAATTTGTAGTAAACTAATTGGAAGTTTTCCATCTTAGGGTTTCTGATGACTTTAGGGAAATTTTCTCTTTTAGTTTCTCTCAGGTATTTTCAGATGATGGTACACCAAAATTCATTTTTAGTACAGCATTATAGTAACAGAAGAGCTTTCTGTTAGGACTGTTCTAAGTAGTTATTCTTCCCATTTTGCCATTAAATTGCTGGGCACTGGCCATTCCACGTCTGCTTTATTCTACATTTATTTGTTGGTTGGTTTTTTCCCCCCGTGCTTTTATCAAATATCCTTTCTGATTGTATCACCACATGCACATGCAAAATGAAACCTGAACAAGAAGAGATTGGAAAATACTGCAACACGCTATTTCTCTTTTCTCTGTAAATTAAAATGTTTAACTTGAGAACAAGGCTCTTGTCTAGTTCCATATGTTCTTCAATTGTGGCTATAAAATAAGCTAATTATTTCCAGAAACCAATTACTTTTCATTAAGAAAAAATTATAAATATTCTATTGTCTATGAGTGTGCTACAAGGATATTTTGACTGGATTAAATTTTTAGTTACACACCACTATCAAGTTTGTCACATTTCAGTGTTATTGATTTGAAACAGAAGTGGAATTTTGATATCATTCATTCTGCACTACATATTGTGTAATTATTCAGATGCTTCATTTTCATTTGTGCTTTCCTATTTGTTTTAAATGTTATTACTTGCTTCAGTGCTTTTTCATTTTAGTGAATAAACTGATAAATATTTCTATCAATTGCAGATGTGATTTTTGCATAAGTAACCGAAATCCTACAACCATGTTTTAATACAGTGTTAGACAGCAGAGGAACTTGTAGAAGCAATTAGAAAGTCTGTGCATGTATCTGTTTATTAAGTTATTAAAAAATGCTCTGAAGGGATTGCTTGAGCTGAAAAAAGGACATTAAAGCTGTTGATTTCAATGGCAGATTTTTAGGTGTCCTCATTGTGGACAAAGTGCTATTGCAGGCCTTTCAGTTTCCACATAAAATTCAATAAGGATGAGTCCCAAGAGGCAGTTGCCTTTTTACTCTCCCAAGGAAGGAATGAGCACATCTTTGTTCAGTGGGACTGACAAGGAGACCCCCCCAGCTGCAGAGGAAGGGCTGTCCTTCAGGTTACCCTGAAATATAAAACATCTCCTACCTAGGAACATCTTTGGATATCTTCATGCATTTTGTGCTTGTTCCCCATTGAGACTGGGATTTTAAATGGGGAATACAAACTTCCACCATGAGCAGCCATTCTAAAATCATTGGGAGTATTTGAATGAGAAACTAGCAGACTCAGATTTCCAGCTAGGGCAGTGTCTGCTTTTCCAAATTCACTCACAGAGAGGAGTTGTCTGAATAATAGTAGGTGAATATTATTATTATTTTTCCCCCTCCATTTTCAAATGAATGAAAATCATAATGAAAAATTTTAAATTTCCACTGTGTCCCCTACTTCTGGTTCTCTTTTGGGGCACTTGCACAGACGGTGGGAAAAGGAGTGGAGAAAAAATTATAACCATGAAATTAATGAAATTGATATTACTGAAGAATCCATTTGTTTGAATGAAAATTTGTTCTATATGCAAAGCTGGAAACATTTAAATTTTCCTTTATGATATTCACTTAGGAACAGAAAATGCTTTCAAAATAGCTCTAGCTGAAATTACGTGCAGAAGGATCCCATGAACCACTTTGTGTCCCATCATACACAGAATTTATGTACATTGGAAACCCACCCTGTGACTGTTGCAGTCAGTAGACCAGCAAGAGCACCTTGTGATGGCCACAAAAACAGGAATGGGAAGAACCTTCTGTTACTCAGTTCTCCAGAACTTAATAGTGTTCAGCCTAAGAGGACTGTGTGATAGATGATGGCCACAGAACTTATTGCTGGGAATCACCCAGTACTGACTAAGCCTCAATAATGGCATAGCAGAGTGTTTATGTCAAGTTTACTGCATATGATGCTCAGAAACACTGCAGAAGCAGAAGCCAAATGCATGAGCTTCCTTTATGGATCAGACCTTTAATATCATAATTTAGCATATCATATTGCTCAGATCTATTAAGTTTTTATTAGTTATATAACACAGATTAATCCAGGAAAAAAGTATTACAGGCTAAATAATTATTATCCACATAGAGGGATTATTTTTAACTAAACGGTTGGCATTAGAGTATAATCACTAATTTCCTTTCCTTTTGCTTCTCCCAAAAGGAAGTCTTCACAGCTAGCAAGGAAGAACTGTTTTCAGAACACTGCTTGGTAACATTTTTCATTTCCTATGCATACTTTAATGCAATCAGCACAGTTTACATCTGTGTAGCAATCAAATTACAAAGTCAAGATAATCCAATGAAATGCTGAAGAGTGAAATAATCAAATTCAGATTAATATTAATTGCTGTAGTTTCTACACCTGGATTTAAAAACAAAAACAAGAGAACCACCACATAGAATTTCCTCTATTTAATTGCAGTGTTTTAATTAA
The DNA here is from genome assembly GCF_047495875.1 of Pithys albifrons albifrons. Taxonomy (NCBI): domain Eukaryota; kingdom Metazoa; phylum Chordata; class Aves; order Passeriformes; family Thamnophilidae; genus Pithys; species Pithys albifrons. Next base: position 12,214,153 of record NC_092464.1, read on the forward strand.
AAAATATCAAACAAAAAAAATCAGAAAAACCTGGTGACTCCCCTCCCCACAATAACCAAACTCAAAACTTATGATGATGTATTTTTTTTCTTCCCTTAGGAACAGGTCTTGTTAATATACAGATTGAGATATGCATTCCTCAGACATTCCAGAGAAATTATTTTTCTTTTCTCTAGTAACTTTTATTAAATAATTATCCTCCTTTAAGATGGAAACATTATCATTATTTCACACAGCCCTGGACTCCTCTCAAACATTTGCAGTTCTAGTTATGGAACTAAATTAGGATTACCATGTCCATTACTGAGGCGGGCCTGGATGTTAGCAGGATTCTTATTTTCACTTGTTCACACAACCAGCAGTGAATACAGAAAATGCAGCAAACAAAAGATAAATTACCATATCCAGTCCTCCTCCCCAGAGGTGCCTTTACCCTCCCATTAGAAAGCAGCTGCACATACAATTAATTTAATATTTGTCATAACTGGGAAGGGTGGGATCTCTGGTACAGAGAGAAATAAGCTCTTGGGGATAGAGACAGAAACTAAGTGATGCAGGTTTATTAGCTAGAAATGGGGGAAATCACTACTCTGTTAGCAACTCATGTGTTTTACTTTTCTGTCCTCATTCATACATCCTTTTTCGTTACATCACAAGCCTGATGTGTGTGTGCTGTTACACACAATGGGAGCAAAGTTTTCCAGTGGGAGTTTCTCAGGAACAATCTGTAAGCAGTTAGCTGGAGAAGTGGCACTTTTCTGTAAGCAATAGTAAAAACACAAAAATATTATTATTTGGATTAGAACCATCAGGCTGATTCCACGAGTTTTGCAGCCTAAGCACAAACTGACCTCTTTCTCCCACTCCAGCTTGCCTGCTTTTTACCCAAAGCACAAAACTGAACATCTAATTGTTTTGTACATTCTACCAAAAGTTTACTACCTTTATATTTATATTGTGTCAAGATTTAAAAGTGGCTTATGCTGATGAAGAGTATAGTTTTCCCTGTTAAATATGTCCTTACAGAGGAAGGAGACAGCAAATGTAATTAAAGCATAATTGGATAGAAAATGCAGCTTGGACAGATAGAATGTGAGATGTAGGAACAGGAATTTGGTTCTTTAGCAATAGCTATCACTAGTCATTTAGGGCTCCCTTTGAACTAAAGGAAATGGCTTCAGGTATAATTACATCCTCTCTCATGTAATTACCATTGGAATTCAGCAAGATGGTAGCAAGTAATTACAAAGTTATCAATTACTACATTAGCACACTCATGACCAGTGAGATCTCAGAGATAACTCTAAATTTGGAGAGTTTGGGTTTTAGCAGTTAGTCAGTCATAAAGAAGTATTAAAATTGCTGAAATATGTACTACTAGCATCAGCAATCTTCATAATAATAATCTGAAGTGTTAAAGTGCAAAGTTAATTTGTAGATTGAATTTCAAAATCACCCAGAACTGTCAATGGTCAAGTGGTAAAACAGATGTATTTGCTCCCTTGTCATTACAGGTTAAACTTTTCAATTACATACAGAGAACACAAAGCAAGAGAAGAGCAATTATTGCAGTGATTCTTTCTTTGCAAAGGACTTTAAAAGTGAGGAGAAAGCTTCATGATCAAAGCAGAAGGATTTGATTTTGTGTTTTCAACTCAAAGACTTGTCTCCTGACAAGACCACTTAAGATTGAGTATAAGCATATTCAGTTGAAGAGAGAAACAAGAGTTTACATTTGTGAAAACTAGAAAACAGCACCCAAATGTGCTGAGCAAATTCAAAGTTACTTTCAGTTGGCAGCACTCTGAATGCCAGCTGGTGCAACACCTCCTAGGACACACTTCCTTTCTCTCTGTGCTTGAGGACCTTCCAAACCACCTCTCTCATTTCCATGATGATGATGCAAGTGAGAACAGAATATGGGAGTTCCACATTTTTCCTCATGAGATTGTCCAGTTCCATAATAATTTTCATCTGGACAGAAAAGTGTAAGAAATAGGAGGGGCAGGTCCAGACCTATGCAAACAAATCCACAAAGGCATTTTATATGGATTAGTAATGTGACACAGGCTTTACATAGAGACAGAAAGACTTTGGAAGGAGCATAAAAAATTGAGGTGCTTATCACAAGGTGGATGTGAAATGTCCACTTATTAATGGGCATGCATGAAAACATCTATAAATAGCTGTGTCACCAGAAGGTAGAAACAGCTGCCTAGAAAGTTCATCCACTTCAGGATTCAGTTGCAGTTCATTCTAGACTCTCAACATCATGGCTATGTACTTGAGCACCAAAGATATCCCTCAGACTTCTGTAGATCACTGTATTGTTAGAAGCCTAACTATTCCTGTACGTAAAGAAAGAGACAGGAGGCCAGTAGCACAATTACTCTCATGTGTATCACAGCATCTGCAGGACTGTGGATGGTCATGGAGTTAGATACACAGTAGTCAGTAAAGCCCTATGTAAAATTGTATTAACAGAATTTTACTCATGATTTACTGTTATTATTATTATTGGAAATTATTATTAGAAAAAAATACTGTTTTACAATGGTCTGAAGCCCCAGAAGTTTGGTACAACCAGCACTAACAATAGCAACAATCATCCACCCTGTGTGAAACACATTTTGTACTGTAAATTCAGATATGACATTGCAGATCACTGACAAAAGCATACAAGGTAAAGAGGTTGCCTTGCAATTCGTTGATCTGACCCTTGTTTTACTGACTCAGCCACCTCCCTTATCACTGTGGACTGTCTAATCACCAGCACTGCTGTGTGGGTCTGGACAAGGCTGCTGGACGTGCTCTGCTCCTTTTGTGCAGGTGCCATGTGAGAGGATCCCTGGGTGGTGAGGGTGTTACCCTGCTGTCACCTCCATCCCAGCTCACCCTCCTTTGTAAAGCGGTCTGGTCTTGCTGTTCCCTGAAAAAAAAAAAAAGGCATCCAATACCTGCTCTTGCTGCCTGTGGACGTGTAAATCAATTTGTACAAGTGTAATTGTGTCTGCATAAGCAGTTGACACCTTCTCTTGGGCATACGAAACTTAAAGGAACCACATGTAAAAGCAGAATGCTTTACACTGTGACATCCTCCCTGGTTAGACTACTGATCAAATTAATTTTTAAATAATCTTTCTGACTGCCCCGAAGTATAAGGACAATAATTCCTATCCCCTACATAATGCTTTCCATTTTTCAACCTATTTAATAACTGTAACAACTGAAATTACTCCTCTAGGTACCCTTGTAAAGGAACAATTAATAATCCTTTATCCTTCTATTGTGTCTGACACCTGATGTTCTTGAAGTATTATATGTATTTAATGGATAAAGCCTTATGCAGTTTCTGTGTATGAAGACTTACAGGGCCAAGTGATTTTCAGAGCACTAACAATTTTAGAAAAAACAGCAGTGTCTCCCATGTATGACAAAGGGAAATAAGGGGGATCTTCATGAACCTCTTTAGAGATATCAAACTTTACAACTTTTAGGACTGGAACCTTGTACCTTTTTTTTTTTTTTTTGCAAGAGGATACGATGAATCACAGAAAAATGAAACAAATAGCTGATATCTGAAAAGAGGTTTCCCATTGACCCATATGGCCTTACCCATAAGGCACGTATGTGTCCTCTAATGGAGGGGACAGGAGCAGTGTTCCTGTCCCCATCACTCCCTCCCTGTCAGTTCTTGGATGAGTGTGAAAGTCGAGAGTCCCTGTGCCAGGTTATTGTAATGAAAAATGCCCACATTCTCCCTCTTCCTGGTTATGATTTTACCACCAACATGATATTGGCCAAGTTTCTTTAGTTCCTGCAATTTTCCCCAATAATATAAATAATGTATTTACTGTAGAGTTCCCACACATGTTGCAGCACCTTTGATCAATGTCAGCTTAGGAAATGTTTAAATTAAATATGTTGTATTACATACACTCCCAGGTGCAAAATGGCAAAATATGACTGGTAAACAATTTGCAGGGAATATTGTTCTACTTAGAAGTAAATGTAGAACAATCAGAAAATCTCTGAAGCTGAAGACACAGCTGGCAATGTGAAACCTGGAGTAGTGCCAGAAGTCCAGCCTTATCCTGTAAAACAATAAAACATTTGCCTTGGTAGGAGAAATTACAATAGATCAAATCCCAAACTACTGACCCTTCTAGGAGATGCTGTGCACCAGGATGATGTTTCAGAACCCCTGCTGATAGCATGGCAAGCTCACAGATCGTTATGTCTATTCAGCCCTATTATAAACACTAACAACAACCCCTTTCCATGCAGTTAATTTTTTTAGAGTATTTTCCAGGCTTGAAGTATTGCTGAGGTGGGACAATATGCCTCATTACACTGTGACACTGTGTCAGAAGCACAGATTGCCACTAGCCCCATATCTCACCTTGCAAGTACAGAACTGAAACTTAGTGGCACTGTTTCCTTTCTGGGAATTCAGGAAGAAAAGAAAAGGAAAGTAAAATTAACAGGTGCACTGGAAGGGTTGATTTCTTTCCTCTCCTAGCATGCACAATAGAAAATATTTCATTTCTAAGCAGATGTCTTCAAGTTGCATGTTCTTCTCAACAGCACTGGTATGAGAAACAAGTATGTAAGACAACTCTTGGTTTACCCTTCACACAGGTCACAAAACTAGGAGAGGAGCTGTGCAAGATATTTAATGCATAGGAAAAAGGAGAGAAATCAGTTCCATATTTCCCCTACATACAGCTACATTCATATGTCTAAGGTCTGACTACATCTCAGATCCACAATAATTTACAAATGAGAAAGTACACAGACAACCTTTAGGTCTCAAACTTTGACTCATAGTTTTGATTTTTGCAATATTTTTGCATAAACCTACCTACCTGGGAGCCTGCTGAGCAGTAATTTTTCACAGGGGTCGGGAGGCAGCTGGACACTTATCTTTAACTGCTCCATCTTATTTTCAGAGGAGGCTGGCAGCAGAGGGTACGTCAAGGGTGACACTGGGAAGACATGAGTGATGCTTTGAAGATTTGTGGCAACAGAGACCTCCCTCCTGATTATGCCTGAGTAAAAGGAGGTGTGGATTTTTGGAGAGATCATCCACCATGCATTTTTTAAAGTGACTAATTAAAAATGTGAATAATCAGTGTAACTGCATTTTAAATAAGGCATACCAAAAAATAAAATTATAATTACTCTAGTAAGAGCAGTATCAACTCTAGTTGATAGCACTACCAGAAGCCCTTGCTCTTTGAGGACTCAGTTAATAAATTGAGCTAGGGCGAGTTTTAATGATTTGAGATTTCCCATCTTAAATAGTGGCACTGATCAGACACTTGAAGCTCAGAAGCTGCTCAAGCATCCTACTGAGCAGGGCTTTGAGTCACCAGTTTTTCTAGTTAACTAACTGGGATGTGATCCAGCCACAGCAATCTGACAGCACTTTGATGGCCTAAAGTCTTGAAAATGCATAACTCTGATGTCCAGCCTCACAACTGGCCGTGCTTACCTGCTGTGTTAAAAAAAAAAAAAAAAAAAAAAAAGGTTCTCCAGCATTGGCAGAGGCCTCCTGGAGTACCTAACAGAGAAAGCAAGTAAGTGGTGCATACAGTTTGTAAAAGATTCAGTGATCAGTCTATTCATCTTAGCAAGAATATATATGGATAATATGGACCCACAGATATGCATCAAGGATCTTTTGGCAGTTCTGGGTGCCCTTTCAGGGCAGAATTCAGAGCAGTCTCAAGGAATTCAAGTGTCTTCTTTGCATTTGGCTTCTTTATTTTGACTGCTTAATCCCTCTTATGCTAGAGTGAAAGTATATTTCTTCTAGTTTTGCCCTCTGCAAAGTCTGTGTTTCTTTTCGCTACCAAATTTTCTAATGTTCTTGTAAACCTCAGTAGGCTATCCCTGCCAAAATCAAGAATTAACATCTATGTCTTTTTTCTTCACTTGAAAGATTTTAAATTTCCATAGCAGAAATTAAATATATATTTGCTATTAGTATTAGTGGGCCTGATACATCTGAACATAAAGCAGCTGATGTGTATCTAAAAACTGAAAAATCCCCAGCAATTTCTTTCTGGTATCATTAGCTGTTGAATAGTATAAATTAATTTATTTTATTTTATGAGATTCCTTGTCATATAAAGGAAATTCTCAGTGACTTAGGGCAGACTTAGAAATCTGTTCTTAATGATGTTCAAAATATTGCAAATGCATGAATTAAGAAATAGCTTTATACTTTAAAGAAAGCATTTGATTTTTTTAGCCTGGGGCATTAGAAGACATAAAAGATGTAATGAAGTTATTCCCCTGCCTCCTTTTTTTGTCATGAGGAACTGAAATGTAACATATATACTTCTAGCATACATTTATCTCTTCCTGTCAAGTCTTTAAAGAAATTCTTGACCTAAATGCAAAAATCTTGGCTATAATTCGTAACTGAAAGACCAAATAGGAGACATATTTCTAAGGTGGTATTTTTCAATTTTTAAAGAAAGGAAAAGACAAAACCAACATCTGCTGAAATCAGTTTTAAGAAAATTCAGATGAGAAAGTAGTGGTGAGAGAATATATTTAGATTTATTGATACAGATGTACCTCTGCATTGAAGAGCAAACCTGAGCTGTTCTGAGAATGAATTGGATATCTACTGCTAACCAGTGTGTACCAAAGATGATAAGTTTTTATATGTATGCTAAATTTTGCGTTCAGGATGCATCTTAACTGAAGACACTCTTGGGACTGTTGAAACAAGAGTGCAAATTTGGGTTGGAAATGATGCTCCAGAGGCCCATGCTCGTGGCTCTGACAACCCTGACGTGCATTACGTGCAGACACAGTGGAAAAGGCTGATTGAAGATTCAACCATCCTGTTACCACACACCTTGTTAAGCAGGTTTGCCCATAGTTGAGATCTACTTACCACTGTATTTTCCCACTTTTTCAGACACATTTTGATGGACCTGTTTAGCTCACTTCTGTTTTGCAACCTGAAATATCTTAGAATTCATTGCCCAGTGGCTTTGCTTCTAGAGGTGGAGTTCATCCCTTGACACATCACTTACACCAGAGCTATTTTCAGTTCCTCTTTTCTTCTCCTCTCTATGACATTGTGCTTTTTATAGTCTCCAAATATTGCTACATCTTTAGAGCCCATTTTTTAATTTAAGTATGTAATGTGTCCATTCTGATTTGGTAATCTTTTATGGCAGCAATACTTGCATTCAGTTAGATGGTTGGCACATTCACATTTTTTTTTATGACTTCAGGGTATTCTCTGAAAGTCACAGATCCAAGAAGTTGTTCCAATAAACCTTTCACACAAAAGCAGAAAAAAGGAAGCTTAGATAATTATTTTGCTCCAGTAATTTGTAACAGCTAAAAGCAGGTAAGGTAAACAGGTCTGATGACCAAACTGTGCTGTGAGGCAGAAAAAGAACTTTAGAATACTATTCCATTCAATATATCATCTAGGCATTTTTTTCCCTTAAAAATAACAAAATATAGATGAGTCATGATAAACAGCAATCTATGTAAAAACATTATTTGAAACCAGTAAAAATACATATACTTATATTCAATACAAATCATTATTATAAAAATAAATGATTATATATTTTTCATTAATACATAAACATTTTACATGAACAAGCAAAATTAACTTAAACATGATGATCTGTCTGTAGATTCAATGAGATTCCTGAAGTGTGTCCAAAACTAAAATAACAGACAAAGAGCATATTGTTTTAACTGCTGTGTTTGTCATTGAAAGGATACATTCTATATGGCAGTTGAGCAAGTTATGCAGAACTGATCATTAAATCATTCTCCAATGTCAAATTCATATAGTGGATATGAATCTCTCATTTACAAATTAACCCTCACTCCTAATAAAAAGAAAAAAAATCAACCAAAAATGTTCTGTGACCTGAACCATCAAAAATATTTAGGGATTATTTTACTTTAGATTTGTTTGTTTGTTGAGGGCGTGTGTGTATTATATATTTTGTGGGGGTTTAGGTAGGAAGGGGGAAGATTGTTTTGTTGGTGGTCTTTTCCTCTAGAGAAAGTGGCCTAATGAAGTTAAAACTAGCATGTCTGTGGGAACTAAAATGTGGTGTGGATTATTTGCATCTGCTATGCACCACTGAATTAAACTTTTTTTTTTCTTTTCTTAGGCTTTGCCCCTGCATGTTTTTAGATAAGAATTATTTACGTTTATGACCAAAGTTATTGAGTGTGTTACACTCTCATGAATTCATTGCATGCCGAATATCAGCATTGTTATGGGTTCACCTAAGTGGGCCTAAATTTGGGCTCCGAAGTCTGGACTAGGCCAAAGCTGTCAGCTGACTTGAGCTGGGCTGAGCTAACAGCTGACCTCTTCTAGCCAGTAATCTTGTTTCCATACCACAGTACAACATAATCTCCAGGGAAGTAGGAACCAGTGTGGGAGTGGTTAAGGCAGTCGCTTCTCAGCCCTCCTCTTGGGAGGATGCACGATGCTGTCCCAGGGGGGATGGAGAGGGCCAGGCCCACCACTGGCTCACAGGGTATCTCAGGAAAGTAAAATGTGTTGTTCTGGGTCTCTCCTTTCTGCTTGAGTTTGTCTCCCTGGGGAATAAGTCTTCTTAAGTAATGTGTAGTTAAGACAGTAGAATTTGTGTGTTCGTTAGGAAGTTGAAGTGGGGAATTTGTTGTTGCAGACTTGTGTGAGTGTATGTTTGTACTCTCTTCTAATTGTCTCTTTCTTTCTGTGAAAAATATATGTAGTTTTAGTATAAACACAGTTTGAAGTGGTTTTTTTCTTTCCCCTCTCTTTTCCTCCTTTTCCCTGGTGTTAGGAGGGAGGCTTTTCTCTCTGTGCTTGGGGGGGGTTGGCAGTTGCTTATCTCAAACCAAGAAAAGCATGCATAGGAGCAGGCTGTTCTAATTTTAAAACTAAAGTTTAAAATCTTAATAATATTTAAAAAAATCAGTGTGCTATCAAGTAAAGGAAAATAATTTCACATTGCCATCTTTATCAATTCAGTAGAAAATAAAAAATGTAGTTTTTAAGGCTTTCATGCTGTAAAAAAAGTAAATTCTAATATCTAGAAAGCTTTTTGGGTTACTATTAGCTGCATGGTTTCAAGATAAACATCCTTTGGGAATACATCTACAGTTCTCTATGTTCAGCGTTGGCAAAATGAACCTTGTCCTGCAGTTCTGAATCTCTTTGAAAAAAAAGTAATTGAAAGCTTTTGTCATTCAGTCTGAAACATCAGATGAAGACCTATCTATAGTTCAGTTTGCAATAGTAAGACAAAATAAGGTGGACAAATAGCTGGAAGAAAAATTGTGCTTTTTATATCCAGACTAAATGCTATCTCTTAACCTTGGATTTAGCATTTACAAATTATAAGTTATTTTTAAGATTCAGAGCAATCTATTTCAATCACCTTTTATTTTTCAAATGTTTCTAAAGCAATTTCTCTTTTGTGAAAAAATATTTAAGGAGAAGACAATAAACTGTTACAGCAGCACAGAAACCAACTATGTAGTCTATTTATTGCTATATGCATGATGTGAGGTGTTGGTAACCATAAAGATGCTTTTTTTCAAAAAAGACTTCAATTTAATTTTAATCAATGGCTAGATTGCTAAATTTTGCTTGAGTGGTTCAGTCTCTTTTTTACACCTGATGGAAATAAATAAAAAAGGAAATGTTCCACATTGCAGAGAAAACATGTCCAAAAAAAAAAGATAAATCAAGATCCTTTCAAAAAAAAGACAAGTGATCACTCTTTAAGTTACAATATACCAGAGAATCTCCGAGAGAGTTAGGAAAAATGTAGTAAATTTATTTCAACAGAAAGCGTCATCTCCTTTGGTACACAGGTGTTTGTCCATGATAAAGGTCCAGACAGAAAAGAAAAGACTTTCTGCTCCAACAAGATGATCTAAAATATCTGTATGTTTATATAAGAATTGATGCTATCAAAATACATTGCTTGTTTCTTTCACTGAAGATCACTATCCAAATAATACAATTAAAATAAATGTACAAACAATGTTAGGAAATACCTGCAGCAGCTAGTATTTCTGATCAGATTTAAGCATTCCACCTTGGCATGGGGTACCCCATGTCATGTTAAAGACTTAAGTACGTGAAAATGGTGGACATGAGAAGCACAGAAGTAAATTTAAAATAATCTTATAAGGTCTGATATCTTTTTAGTATATTATTGTTTGGGTCAAAATACTAGGTCAAAGTATTTCAGTGTTCAATAATTTTACAGAATCTTGAACCTTTTACATAAAGAAATAGATGAATGCAAATAGACAAAAAACTACATTTTTTATATGAAATTGTATAACATAACAACTATTTGCCAGCTATCATTACAAAATATCATATCATAGTTAAAAGAAACTGAGTCAAGACAAGATTAAGAACATACGCAGGTGGGGGAGGGAAGGAAGAAAGAGATTCTGTCAGATCAACTTGAAATAAAATATATTTACATGTTGCAAATAAAATCTATTTAAAATTTTTGATTTTAAAATCACAGGCAAAATCCTGCACAAAATGTCTCAAAACAAGGAAAAAGCATGCACTCCAGATGTCTCTGTTAGTGCAGAAAGTTTTGGCAAATTGCATTTTCTATGAATTTCCATTTTACCATGCAATTTTACTGTTAAACTTCTGTTTTGTATACACCATCTTCCTGACCCTGAGGTCAAGGATCAACTTAACTCGCAATGGATATGATATAAATAATCACCCTAATTTAATCAGTTGAGATATTTTGTGTAAAGAAGATAATGTTTCAGGATTTGGTCATCCATTTTAAGATGAGGCTAATTACACCTGTTTTTCTCCATTAAGTAAACCCTCAGATGCATCTCCTGTTTGCATGTAACACCTGCCATATTTTTCCTAGGGATAAAATGCAGATATGCATGTATGTAAAAAGTACTAGGATAGTCTGATCAAAGCAGAGAGGCAGATAGTGTAAACTCTAATTTTGACTTTAAGATTCCATACCAAGGAATAGAAAAAAATATAAAGAAAGGACAGTGGCATTACTAAAGTTACTGCTAGTGCTGAACCGAGGTAGTAACACCCTTTTGGTTTCTTCAGCTCTGAATATATGTCTAGCAGAGCATGTTAGTACCCAAGCACAGCTTGGATAACACTGGCATATCACAATAATAAAAATGCCATGCCATAATTTAGGCAATCAAGACACAAGTAACTGGGAGCTAGCTGTGTTTTCTTTATCAATCTGAGGAGGTACATAATTCCATCTAAAGGTGGTGAACTCGTAGGCATTGCAGGAGTAGACCAATTAATATAATTTCTCTTTAAGGTTACTTACTACTTATTTCAGTACATACACCAGTCTGGAATATATGCAAATGCAGCTGAGAGTCACTAGGGACTGTTTTGTTAGAAGTGATAATCAGCCTGAGCATTACAAACATGCTGCAGGCTAAACAAGTTGGCCTATAGCACTACGAGAGGTACTTTGCTTTGAAAATCCTCGTAATCATTGCCAATGCATCTATGTCACAGGAACGAAGCAGAAGAAGTGTATAATCAAGCCAAGCTGAGCATGTAAAGAATCATATGGGAGATGAGAATGAGCAACCACTTCTGTATAGCGAACAACGATTTCTGTGTTCAAGCCAGATGTTTTACTGACAACACCTTCAGATGTTGCATGAATATTTCAGTGCAAATGAGCCTGAGCTACAAATTAATGAGTTCTTTTTTCAAAGTCACTTAGATATGCTATTACAGCTAATAACATTCTTCCTTTCAGACACAGTTATTTCATTTGGATGAAATAGGATACCTTATTCAGTCCAGGGAAAATGTCTATTAAAAATGTATTGGAATGCAAAGCAATATGTGTAAGCATTTGTAACAAAAGACCCTTAAAAGTATAAAGCCTGTCAGATGAAAATACTATGGTCTAACAAATACGGGACAAATTAATGGTATCCACAGAGTAATAGGGTTTGAAGTTGCAAGCCTTTTCTTACCTGAGTAATTTTCTTATACCATATCCACAGTCCACTGAATATATTTTGTCCCCATAAGAAAACAAACAACAAATTGCTGCTGCCTCCTTAATACATGAGGTTGATTGTTTCAGCTGAAAGTCTGGATCTAAAATCCTGACCTATGATAAGAGCTACCACTTCTAAGGCAGAAATTAAGATGGTAGACTTCTGCTTTATAGTGTATATTGCAAAGGTTGTCATCATTTCAAGAACAGAAGTGTTAATCTTGGACCTTTGCAATCACAGATATTTTTGTCTTGAGCCAGATGCAGTATTTTACACATGAGATTAAATTTTAACATTTTATGGTAGAATCCATTTTGAAGAATTTCATGTCATATGATTATCTAGTTCAAACAGATGTTTAAATAAAGGAAATTGGTCCTGATTAAGAAATGCAGTAATCAACTGTCCACCAACTATGCTGTGCTATTTCCTTCATGTAGTTTTTTTGTATGATGTGTTTGAGAAAAGCTTTTAGATAGTTTTACAGAAATTGCACTGCATTTTTATGAGCTACACAGCCATTAGCGAACTACACTTTGAAGATGTTTTCCATAAATTAGTTAGCTCATCTATGCCTCTTAATGAAATGTATCGGGTAAATTAGATAGGGAAGAAGTTTCTAAGTCCATAATGTGTCTTATTTTCCCACTACTACTTTCATTTATATAGTCTTTTTTCAGTGCCTTGAAAATACAACCTTCTCTTAGTGAGCCAGAAGAAATCAAGATCTCCAAGAAACAGGTGCAATCAGAAGATCCTTATTACTCTAAGCCTAAACCATTTGTACAGATTTATTTTCTTTTCCTGATGTAAAATACTAAATATGTCATTCAAGAACCTCGTCTTTGCCAGACCATTGAGGCTTTACCTGTGCTGGACTGGCAGCAAGCTGTCTTTCAAAAGTGGTTTTATATTATTGTTGTAGTTGTTACAGATAAACTTGTAACAGGTGATTTGGGACATAATTCCCAATGGAGACAATAACATATCCAGAAATATGGAAGATTTGAGGTTGTCCAAGTCCTGTCAATTTCTCACAATATAATGTTACAACATTGCTTCTCCTTATCTAACCTTACAATTTTGTCTTTGCTTTTCCAATTCAGCTTAATTAGATGATTTCTCTTATTTGTGACATCAGACTTTCATGTCACGGTTTAATTGCAAGAACTATGTAGCATTCTATCAACTGTGGATTTTTGCTTCTTGTGCTTATGTGTTAATTGGCAATATCTGCAGTTATACGTTTTTTTTCCCAAAGTCTTTTTCATTGTAGTAATCAACCACATTACCAGGACAGCCAAAATTAACCATTCATCAGCTTATTTCTTCAGCCAACACCTGTGAAAATCTCGTATCTTCCATTCTTAGTTATGCTATGAAAGTGTAGAGTAGTCAAGTGAAGAGTAGAAAAATACATGCCATAAAAATAAATTATTCTTAGAGTGAAAGCACCTTCTGACGTTCTTACGCATCTTTTGCCTTTAAAATAATCAGATCAATTAGGTCTTTGTTTTTGTTTGGATTTTAATTATTCTATTTGGTTTTCATTTTTAATTCTGTTTGAAACACATTACTGATGTTTTCTTTCCAGCTATTGCATCTATATATTATAAACACTATATGCAAATTGAGCCACTCATCTTCATATAATCTTGACAACTGATGCTATAGGTCAAATTAAGTTTTGTAATAAAACCAAGAGATAGAAACACAATACTGAATAAACACTTACAAATACTTACTTTATCTCCCTCAATATAGGTATTATTTTGAATTCAAAAGCTTTTCCTGGAATGTGAATGGTTTCCAGTCTCTGATGAATGTCTTTTGCTTTCTCCCTGCCACAGACCCTACCTTTGAAATAAGGTAGTTTTCCTTAATTGACTCTATCATGCCAGTTTCATACAAGTTATTTTGGGCAGGATATGTTTTTTTCAATGCCTAGTCTGTGCTTTTCTAGAGTGTTTAGTATAATGTAGCCTAGTAAAGTGCAGTATAATACCACTCCCTGGGTGGTCTCATCTAATCACTTATAATGAGGTTGAAATTCACCCTTCAACTGTTTCTTGAAGCTTAAGAATAGAAAACATAGGAAAGGGTATAACATGATATAACAGGACATAACATGATAGATAATGTTTGTCTAGATATTTTCTATGAGACAAATTGCTCATTCGGAGCAAGATGTTTTGAAAAATTGACATTGGTAAGTGAAAAGTCCTTTACTGTTATTGTTGCATTTAAGGGCACACTTAGTCCTCTGGCTGGAGACAGCTAGGGTCCTAATTCACATACAAATAGGTCAGATGTTCCACACATAGGTCAAAACTTGACTGCAAGATACTCAGAAATTGCAATAATAGACTTGAAATAGAGCAAAGCAGAACTTGGAAAATATAGGGCATAGATACCAACTGGATTTTCAATTGTATTTGAATTGTTGATTTTATTTACTTCAATGAAGAATTCTTGAGATGAAAGAAACATAACTGATGATTAGATTATTCTTTGTAAGATGTACTGAAATACTGTATAATCTCAGTGAAAACTCAGTTTTCTGTGCCTTTCAGTGCGAGCACTTTATTTGGTTTTGTTGCTTTGCGTTTGTTCTGTTTTGGTTTTTGCTTGTTTGCTTGTTTGTTTTTTTCTCTAACAACTGGTCTTTCTAATATGTTCTTATTGTGACAAAACTAAATAATTTCTTAGGTAACCAACATATTCTTACAAGGCTTTCCTTAAGTCCTCCTTTTCTGCCAACTCACAAACAACCTTTAATCACACAGTATATTCCTTTGAATCATTAGGAAGAAACTTTTTAGACAAAAATTACTCTCTGGCATATCAAGCTACAACCCCCTTTGGGCAAGCTATCCATGCTTCTGATTATTGAAGCAGGATTAGTCAAAAGGATCACAGTTTGATAACACTGTGTACGGCAGGAAAAAGAAAACCAAACCAACAAACAAACCAGGAATATATAACATAAAATAACTTTCAATTTTATAATATCAATTTCAAATCTATGGCTTCAATGATGCCATAAAGAATGGAGAAATATAAACAGGACAGAGGACAACAACAAGAGAGCTGAGTGCTGTCTGGTAGAAAGGATGAAGGGTGATGGAGATGCAAAGCCCATATACTAAGGCCATGCAACGAGGAAATATGGCATATTTAATATATTTACTATTATGTTATGAAAAGGAAAACTATATCTACCTTTTCACAACCTGAGAAACATGAAATATCAAACTACATTTCCTTTATAGGCATGTTTTCCTTTTGTCCTTAAATTGCATAAATTATGATTTGATTTTCAGGCACCCAATTCTCCCTCCTCTAATTGAATACAAATTAGTGTCTCCAATTAAGTATGTCATCCATGGGAAGATTTTCTTCTCTGGAGAGTGACAGCAAAGAGACATGGCTAGAAATAGACAAAAACTAGTAGTCTGACTAGTATATATATAGATAGATATAGATGTAGACATACACACACACGTGCACACGCACACGCACATATATATATATGTGTGTGTGTGTGTGTGTGTGGGCATGTACTTATATATTCAAATTGGCATTCCAAGGGCAGCTGTTGCTGTTAAGGGCATTTCACTTACAAGCACAGTATTAAATTAGATTAGCTTACAGAACCCATAAACATGTTATGTCAGTGTGTTACAACAAAGATAACAGAAGTAATAACAAATAGAATTTAGAATCACATTTTAATTAGTCATATGAACAGTTTAACACAGAAAAACTGACAAAGCAGAACTAACAGTGTAATGAAGCTGCTTAAAGGTGTAGATAGGAGCCATTCTTGTAATATAAATAGAGTATTTAATAAGAATTTTTACTTAAAATAATGATTTCACTAAATCATTGTAACTAAAAAAGGCCAAATGAGAAGGATGCCCTGTTTGACTTTACCTTCTTCGCTATTTTTCACTATGAATCTTACTGTGAAAAAAATGCAATTCATGCATAAGATTGCTCACATATTTAGAACACCTGATTTGTAGTTTCCATGAAGAGAAGTACTTAAGAGAAGAGGTATCACGTACATGTCCTCTGAATAATTTCTTGGTTTTTGATTAATGATTTTTCTGAGTAACCAATTTAACTCTTTCGGAATTAGTCATCTGGCAATTTAATTTTTCTGTCAGAACTGATATTTTGGAGTTAATACCCAGACAAAATTCAGCAAACGATTCATTGAGGTTTGCAGTTCTTATTATTCAACAAAGTAACAAAAAGCAAAAGATCAGCATTTTATTAAACAGGAATTGATAGGTTCATCCACATATATACCATCCAAATTGTCCAATTGGATGAAATGTAAATTAATTTGTTGATATTCTGAATGTTTCCTGAAACTGTATTATTTCTGCACCACATTGGATGATGTGTTACATAGGCATGAAGTTATGAAACACAAAGAAACTAATATATAAATGAAATAATGAAACACAAGAAAGCTTTTTCATTAATTAATGTAGCTGAGTGTTATGCAAAAGTGATTAATATGTCTAAATCCAAAATCCTCAGTAAAAGAATCATATAAAAAACCCATTGTAAATAAAAATATGAGAATTAAAATAAGAAAGAAAAAAGTATCTAACCAAGGCAAAAACTTATCAAAAGTAGTGGCACTATATTTTATTACACCTAGAGAGAATCCCAGCTACCACACTGTGCATTGCTAAAAGCACTTTAAGATAGAAAATATTACTATTTCCTCTGCACAGGTGAGTCACTGGGGCAAAACTCCGCAATGATTTGCTCGGGATTATATAGCCAGAGCCTGCACAACAAGGAAACACTGATCAGGCTAATACATTAACTACTGATCTTGCCTTTCCTTCAACAACCTATAATAATAAAAATGTTGAAAAAAAAGGAGGAAAACATCTAAATGGACAATACTCAAGAGGTTAGCTGAAAATGACTTTCAAAGAAGTGAGAGTTTCTTTTTTACTAAATTCAAACATGAAAAAATACCAAGTGACATGTACATTGGAAACATGGGGTAAGAGAGATTTTAAATAATCAAAGACACAATAATACTTTATTAGAACCCACTGTCACAATAAAGCATTCAGACAGAGAGCTTAGCAGGAATTAAAAAAGGATTAAACCTTTATAAGGATAATGAGAACATCCATAGTTCCTTTAGATAGGATATAAAATAATATTTTTAGAAAAGAAATGCAGGCATTCCTTTGGGTATAAGTGAACCATTAATTTAGGAAGGTAGGAAAAATTTAATCTATAGCAAAATTATTGTGCAATTTTTAAATTCCTTTGAAGGAACTTGTAGAGAATTCCATTAGATATAGAAAAACATTGTAGAAGAACTACTGATCGAATCCATTTCAACAAATTCTATTCTTAAACCATCTATGTTAAGTACATTTCCCTATAGTACTTTGAATATTGGCATATGTGTTCACCTTCTTTCTTCTACTATAATCAAGATTTCACAGAATTTCCTAAAAATAAATACAAGTAAATACAGGTGGGTGTTCAGAGCAGCTGAAAATTAAATTGAATTTCACTGAAAGAAGAAAGATCAAAATCTTATTAGCCTTTTCATCTGCTGGCTAGCTCATTTATATTCACTTCTTATCTAAATACTTAGAACTAACTTTAAAAAGTTGTAGGCACATATCAAACCCAGAACTTGTCATATCAAATTTTTAATTATATTTCCCTGTAGCTTCTCATGTGCACAAGTTATATTCTCTGGAAAATGCAACACATTTGAAATATTTAGTGGATTGTAGTATGCAGAAGAATAGTGCTTTAACTCTTCACCTTTTCCATGTACACATAGTGGTTATTCAAATGTCCTACTGTTCCAAAGGTCATAATTGCAAGATAAAAATCATGCCTTTGTTTACCATGAATAATGTTAAAACACCCAAACACATATTTAGAGACTGACAATTCATGCTGGTGTGCATAGCAGTCCCTGAAGAAACAGAATTAAATAAGATCTTTTCTTAAAGTCTAAGGATCATTTCCTGTGGTAAGACAATGAAGTTTTCCTGAAAAGACCAAATTTAAAAGTCCTTGTCTCCTCAGGAATGATTTTCCTGTGAGGAAATTTTTTGTTCTGATGACAACACTTTTTTATCATAGCAAAGACATCATGCTCCACAGATTGGTGCTATTTGGGGTGTTTTGCCATCATCTAGGCACAAAACCTTATTTGTGAGGGATATTGCAGGACGTTTACAGCCCAGCATTTTCTATGTAGGGTATTTTTGTACTTGAAAGGTCAGAAGGCTCTACACTTTCTCTGTGAGTGGGAAAGATCAAGGAAATATTCCTTGTGGTTACAACTGCATTGGTGAATGATGGGTCCTCAGCTCATTGTCAGGTCTAGTCTCTACTGAGTGCACTGAGTACGAATGTTATTTCATTCTCAGCCTCCCTTTTGTGAGGAACCTGTTAGTTTGGACATAGTTTACTCTTGAAACTGCCTATATGAAGTAGTATGGAAGAATTTACACACCTCATTTGACTGTATTCACCCTTCTCCAGTGTACCCCAGTTCTATCCCAAGATATGTATACTTTCTATTTCAGATGCTTGAAACTGAATAAAAGCACAAAACACTCATACACACATACAAAAAAAAATCTTAGAATATCAGGGGCAGTAAATGGGGCCTAAATGACACCCAGAGTGAAATACTGTGTAGTGTGGATATGGCCAAGCTATTTAAGGAGGAGGAGTGGGGTAGGGAGGGAGGGTGCATGAAGAGGGAGTACAAGGTATTCAGATATTCAGACCAAGATGAGATGGATGAATTTTGCAGTATGGATGCAGTATGGGTGATCCTTGAGGTTTTAATTCGGCCTTCTCATTTGGTCACATAGGAAATTTAATTATCTTTATAAATCACAAGTTACTTAGAGAAAGTGAATGGAATATTTTTAGTCACTACAGGCACATCTGTGATTGGTCACTACTGGCTACCATTGTAAAATTATGCACTACCACCAAAATTATTGCAAGTGTAAAACAAAAAGAAAGGTGATTTTTTTTCTTCCATGCTTCCTTCTATACTCTGATATATTTAAATAGTGAAACTAACTGACACAGGTTGTCATGAAGGTCAGAGATACTAGTAGTTTGAAAAAAAAAGCTAATAGAAAATAATTTTTCTAGTCCTATCTATTCGAGGAGACACTTTGGATGCAACATCAGACTCAGGAAGGCCCTACTCTATTCCTTGCCAGAGACAACTCTATAGCTGTTGCCCCTTCACATTTTTTTCCCCCAGTGTGTCCTGTACTTACCACAATGAGAAGGACAGTTGGATCATGCACTGTACAGCTGTTCTTGCATTCTTAAAGACTGCAACAACTTATGCTATGAAGCTGTCCTAACCAATCAGTTCTACTTTCCCCCCCCACACACACACAGAAGGTTTTGCTTCTATAACTTCTAGTATTTAAGGCATAAATGATTTTATAGAAGTTATTTACATTTAGACTAGTATACAGTTCTTCACAAGGGGAAACTATCTCACTGATTCATAAATAAGTAAAAAGTTTAAAAATCTACACTTTGTAATAATCAGATTTTGACCAGTCAAATTTTGATTTTTGTTTTCAACTTTAGAAGCTGCTGATGCATGTGGTTTTGATATTTTTGTGGGGTTTTTTTGCCTTTTTTTAGTGGCAACTATTTTGGTTTAGATTTGCTGGCTTAAAAATCACAAATCCATTTTCACAGCTCATATAAATCTCACTGTACAATTTATAGCACAGCAAGGAGAAACTCAGTAGATAAGTAGAGAAAATTATTTTGAAACTAAGTCAGCATTTTTAAGCAATTTGATTTATAAAATGCCTTCAGCAAAACCTTGAAAGTTATTATGGAGTGTTTTTTTCTAGTTAACTTTCTTTAATATGCCCGGTGATGAAAATAGCTCTTTACAATATTTAAAATAGCTTTATAAATGTTATATCAAAACTATAGCTACCTTTATTTCTCTGATACTATTTTTCATTAACATTTTGGTACACAATAAAATGTATTTTCACAAAAGAAAGACAAGACTACAGGAGCTAAGTCTAGTCTTGAATTAAAATCAAGGAAATAAATCTGAATGAAGCAAGAGTTCTGTTCTGATTACACTGAAAAGTAACTACCATTTTATCTTAGAGAAAGCTAAAATACATTTTCTACAGGATGTCATGGTCTAGAAACTTTTGAAAAATGCAACTTTAACATATTTTGGTGTTCTTTGTTATTCTAATTTTGAGCTCACAGTTTCTGAGTATATTCTAGATGACTTGTAAGGCTGCTTTGAATGGCACAAGCCTGTCCAGTGTCCAGGAGATGCCAGGCCTGCCTGGACTTGCCTGAAGTGGTGACACATTCCAGGCAATCCACACCAGCAGCATTTCCCACTAGAACATGAAAACTGAAAAAGGGGTTGGTACAATAAACTGTCAATGTGATTTTTCTGGCAAATTTGACACTGGAATCCTCTCTTAAAACAAACCATGGCTAAATATGGAGTTTGGTAGCTCTTTGCTTTATAAAAGTCTCTGTGACTGCTTATGGCTGGAGGGACTGTGGATTTCCCTGAATAATGGAAAACCAAAGCACACCAGAGAGGACTAGTGATGTTAGCACTGTGGGAGATGCATAGGCGGCATGTACTATTATTGCTGCTACTTTTGCTAATTTATTTAGCATTCAGACTTGAATGCAGTGAGGAGTCTTTTGTCACATCATTTTTTAGAGCTAGATAGCAGAGATATGGAAGAAAAACAAATTAAAAACCTGTTCATAGCCCCAGGCACATTTTACTTTGTCATTTGGTTCAGTTCATTTCAGCATTCTACTTTTAATGGCTCACTTAGTTAAACTTGAACTTATGATTACTGTTACTACTTCTAATAAAGGCCTGTTTTGTAAGGGCTTCATTACTGTTGCCTCAGGATAACAGCTGCTAATTTGTTTTATTGCTATATTTTATTTAAATTTTTCTCTTAAAAACCGCTGGCTGTGCTGCTTGCAGTCATTGTTTTTCACTCTAACATCCAGTTTGCAGAGCTGGAATAGCCCACAGGACATTGTCTATGGTAGGACTGTGGACTGATGAGTTAGATCTACAAACATGTTCAATTTATACCACAGGCTTGCTTCTTTACTTTGACAAGACAATTTTTTCCCTCTGTAAAGTACAGACAGTAAGGTTTGTATCCCTTGTTAGGGGCTAAGATGCCTGCTGATGAACTCTGCTGGGTAAGGGCAGCATATATTCTAGCAGAGGTTATAAAGGGTTTTTATACTACTTGTACACTTGAGCCAACTCAATGTCCTTAGTCCAGTTATTATGGATTTTCTTTGGTGGACTCTAGTGTTAGAGGTTTATGGTACAAATGCAGTTCTTATTTAGATTTGTATAATAATTTAAAAAGTATTGCACTGTTATCATACTGCATCTGATTGGGTTATCTCAGAAATGTGTAACTGATAAACAACCCCAAATTTATAACCCAAGTGCGAAAGGTAGTCTGGGTTCTGAATTAGTTATTTTGGCCCTCATGATTTTCTCTCCTATGCAGTATAAACATATAATTATTCCCTGTTAGACTATCAGGGTTGGCTGTTCTGGCAATGCTTAGCAGGCATAAATGACTTACATTGCCTAAAAGGATCTTGAGGCAGCACAATTAAGTGCTCCACCACAGTCCCTCCAGAACAGCTTGTGTACTTCTCTGCATGGAGCCAGGCCTCCAGCCCACCATGATTTCTCAAGGTTGTAAGGAAAATTTGACTTGCATTTTCTGTTCGCTTGCTCAGACCAAAGAGATGATCTCGACTGCATTTTCTATACTTATACGGAGTGCTGATATTAACCGTGTTTGATTACATACCATTTCTGTATTTGGTGCAGTGATTATATTGAAACCTAATCTGTCTCTATTTTTATAATGAACAATGAATAGAAAAACACATGTATTGAATTGTTACAAATTCTCTGTGTTTTACCTTACGGTCAGGCTATAAACTGCTGTTCTAATTATTTTTTTATTGTATTATGCAAGTAGTCACCTATTTTATCTAAAGCTTTCCACTGAAGACTTCACAGTAGTTGAGAAAGCAAATGTGATTCAAAGAGCTAAGAGCAGATGGAGAAGACTTTGCAACACTCAGCTTTAGACTTGTGCTTTAGGCTAGAAAGGAACAGTACTCCTAAAAACACTTTCTGTTTATTGGACAGATTAAGGTCTCTCCAAAACACCCACATGAAGCCCCTGACAACTATTCTGCCCAGCATTTATGTTTTCATGCAAAAAGAAGTGATCCAGTGGACATTATTTCTTTGAACAATATCAGAAACAAAACTGAATATAATCTATGCTAAAGACAAGCCCACATTCACCAAGAAGAGATGAAATATCAAAACCTCACAATTCAAATTAATGTTACACACAGTAGAATCTTGCAGACTGTAACTTATAAACACAGAGAAAGTGAATAGTAAGCATTTTGCCCAGGGAGTGTCTGGAAATGGAGGGACATGTCATAGGAATAGGACATGCAAGAAATTTCCATTATCTTCTTGTTACTAAACCTTCCAAAAATTTTTATTAAATATGAGTGATTCTATCAGTAAACCTGGTGTGATGAATTTGTGGCTATTTGTCTCTGGTAACTCTGAAAGCCAAGTGGTTATTACCATTAGGCCACCTGGTTTAGGTAATTAGTTTTGAAAAGCTCATTCTCAATGCACTTTTGGGACAAATGAAATCATAATAAACTGCACCACTGACCTCTGCTGAAGATAGCCTGAACTGCTTATGTTTTAAAAAAGTAGGTTACAAAGGCAGGCTACAGTAAGAGCTACAAGGGACTCTCCTTTAAAATTAAGCTGGATGGGCTAGAGATCGGACCTGAGTCTGTTTGGCTATTCAGTGAAGTAAAGATCATAGATGGGAGAGAACTACCTGAGCTAAGGGAAAGCATTGGCATAAAACCACTAAAGAACACATTTGTCATGGACACATTTGTGCTACAAATGGAAAGAAATTTCCTTTGGTGCAGCCAAAAATGTCAAACAGGGTAGTGTTGAAGTCTGTGAAAAGAACTATGAAGGAGGCACAGTTTGAAGTGTTGGTAAATCCTTTCCAGTTTTAAGTTCTTGTCATTGTTTTCACCTAGTATCACAGTGATTCCTTTGACTTTAGCTGCAATGAAAAGTCCCTGAAAACCTCTCCTTCTATGCTAAAGTGTCTTGTAGTCACCAAATGTTAGTGAGACATATCAAATTTCTTTCCTCATGGGTGAATAAAAAATAGGCATCATACATCACACAGTGTCTACTTTGAGTACAACTAAAAACTTCATCTTTTGCTCCCTCAGTACAACCTCAAGTTTTCCTTTCATATATCCAATATTTAACAAACCAGGACACCCATATTTTGCAATGTCACTATATAGATTATTCCAAAGCTGGAACTCCATTATTGCTCATGAAGAATTCAGATGTTCCTACAACAAAAAAAGAAGGGAAAAATACTATAACACCATGGTCATCTAGTAGATTGTAAAGGTTTTCTTTGATTAAGACTAGGACACAGAGAGTGAAAAAATATTCAAGAAACAAAAAATGTAAAGGAAGGACTGGGGTAATGAAGAAAGCAGGATACACTGTAAAGGGAGAGATGAATTTTAAAGGAGGAACAGCTGTAGTTTTCTTCTGAGAGTTCATCCTCTCAGTGCATTTGTTTCCATCTCTGCTTTTCTTTTCAACTTCTTTCCTATCCCATTTCTTTTAAAAAATAACAGTGAAATCAGGCATCAGCCATATCTATACCATGCAGACATTTTTACATGCTTTTCTTAATTTTATGCCCCTGACTTTTCTTAAAGAAATCTGAGTAAGATACAGCATTTAATCCACAATAAACAATTTTAATTATGAAAAACAGCGTTGAAATAAGCATTTTTGGTCAGTGGGTGTGTAAATTTTTGGAAAAGCAGTAGTAATCTTCTTGTTCTAGGGAAAGGGGATAAAACAACTCTCTTCCTTGTTCCTCCAGGGAGCTAAAAGAATTTGTCACTGATAAGGAAGTCATTTGGAAGGCATTTCTAGGATATCAGTCAGGCTTATAAGCAGCACAGCAGGAACCATATCAAGGAGACCAAAGCAATTAGCAAGCAAAAGTCAATTCCCTGGTGAGACTGAGAGATGTCTGAATTCTTCTACTAGCTGGTTTATTCTGAAGTTTTCATTCAGTTTTGCCTGAGTTTATTCTTGGTTAAAAAGGTCATCAAATGTACTTTTTGAAAATGTAGTAGAAATACAAAGCATAATTGACAGCCATAGGCAATATATTTTAGTTGATTCAGCAGTGCAGTTCCCACAATTTAGAACCTGTATTTTGAGGAGTTTAGAGTCACCAAAACCTATTAATTCAATAGGTAATTTAACTATTCAGGGTGTTCACATGGGCCCACATCTCAAGCCTGTCCAGGTCCCTCTGGATAGCATCCCTTCCCTCCATAATATCCATATCACACAGAATGGTGTTGGCAAACTTGCTGAGAGTGTTCTCAATCCTTCTGTCCATGTCACCAACCAAGATGTTAGATACTTCCCATCCCAATATTGATCCACAAGGGGTTCAGATTTTGAACTATTTTAGTATTTAAAGCCTATTTTTTTCTAATTTTTGCTTTTTAGAAGTTCATATCTTGATTCAGTTTGCTAATCATTTGCACCTACTAACATCTGAGATACTCTCAGGTCTCCAGTCAGATTTTATCCTGCTGGATTACTCAAAAATCTAGTGACACAATGTTATCCTGATAAGGATTCCTTAAATAGCACTAGACACCAACATTTAGGTGATTGGATCATGTTTGCACTTGATTTCCATAGACAGTGAGTACCTCTACAGGCATTTGAAAAGATTATTTGTCCTATCTACCTTAAATGTCATATTTTCCTCTGTCAGTAACCACTTTTACCTATGTTGCCTTTCCTGGGCTGCCTAACTCTTTCTATTAAGCATAGAGTAATTTAGACTAGATATTTAATTTTTTGAAGAGTTAAAATCAGTTTAAGTGAATTCTAGCCCAATCTATCTCTCTGTCATACTGGCTTTACTGATATTAATTATTTTAGGTTACAAGTTACAGTTGATTTGCACTCACTTCTCGCATTTGAGCTTAAAGTGAATGTGACTTTCATTTGGTAATCTTTGCCTGTAACGTTAGACCCAAAACATAGTGGTTGAGGTGTTGCAATTGTATCACATTTTAACAAGCTGTAGAAAACAAACTCTTCAACTATTTCCAGGTGTTGCTCAACTGTCACAGAAGATATAGGACAGCATCATGAACTGTGGCATAAATTATATCAAAAACTTTCAGGGAGACTATTACTAGACTGTTAGAGCACATGAGATGCTATTAATTTCTGCACCATAGTAAATAGCTAATTAAAAAATTAAACAGTATTTTTGCCATATGGACACAAATTTGATCTTACCATGGATATAGTACCCATGAGAAAATTTGCTACAGTCACTTAACCATTCTATATGCCAGTTTTAGAATATAAGGAGGTCAAACGAGAGGAATGATTTCTTTTTCAACCACTAGAAATTGTGGGGGAGGGGAGTGGGGGCAAGGGAAGAAATTCCTTTCCTGAGTTATGTCTGTACTGTACTGATTTCAGTTTGGTGCAGGGATGACCTACTTAGCTTCATGGGAGAGGGTTAAATAGTAATCTATCACACTGGAAAATTTGATATACACCCTGTATCTTGACAAGAAGCAAAGTAAATTAGCCTTATTCCTAGCCTGATATTGCACAGAAAGACTATTTCTGGTATCCAAGCTAGCTCGTTTACTGTAAATGTGGGAATCTTTCCCTACCAGTTGTTCAGATCTATTGTTTTGGTATTTGTTTTGAGTTCTTTCCCCAGTGATTTCTGACATTTTTTTCTAACTAAACAAGACACTTATGATGCCTGCCTAAATCAGTCTGTAAGTATTGGTTAGAATCTGACATATGCAGGCAGTGGAAAGAGCATTTTATAAACCAGAGATGAAAAGTTTACAGTTACCCCAATAGAGCTGTTCTATTTGGCATCACCTGTATTGCCAGGGGCTCCATAAGAAGTGCCATGATGCATTTATTAGATTTTTGTGTTTAGAATATATCTCTGTATACTAGATGCAAAAGGTTATTCTGCATCATGTTAATGTGTAAATCTAAAATAATTTGTAAATATCTCAGTCAGGCTGACAAAGAGGCTTGTTGACAGTGATGCCTCTGGGTGAATCAAAACAATGGGTATATGAAAGGAATTCCTCATACAGGAAACAGTCTGGCGCTAAAAAAAAAAAAAAAATAAAAAAATCAGCTGAGAGACATGGAAATGCATCCAAAATATACTTTCCAGTGCTGAATCATGTAAAATTATGCCTGTAGAACTCTGAAGAGATTCTGCACAGCAAATAGCTTAAAAACATCACCACCATGAACATGTTGTGAGCTTTTCTTAATGATTACTTCACAACATACTTCACTCTATTTTCAGATTTACACCTGAGAATGTCTAATAATGGGTAGATAAACACAGAGGAGAGAGTATGTCACTAATAAAAAAGAGTAATACAAAGTTTAAAATGAAGTTACTTACACATAATTTGCCACCGACACTGTTCAGTTACATTATTTTCAAAAACAGTACAAGGCAAGATTTTCCTTGTAGGTACAAGTTTTGCTCAGCTTGTAGCCAGTAGGATTAGCTACAGGGACAACTTGGCTCTGCTATTTTTGTAATCCAAAAGAAAGCCATTGCACAGACTATACAAATTTCTCCAGTGGTGAAAAGTTCCTATAGTCTGATACCAAACAGAAACTATAATTAATTAGATCCAATATTGAAAATATTTATGTGTAACAAGGTAGAAATTAATACACTGCATATAACTGTATATCCTATTGTGTTGATATGCAATCAATACATCATTATGACTATCAGCAGTATTACTGAACTAATTTTCTCTTCCCAGGTATTTTGTTTGCTTTAATTCACTGACACAGGGTAATGACATGAAATGAAGTTGTTCAAATCAATAACCTTCTACTTAGTAATGACAAAGTATAACATTAGCATTGAATACTAGATCTCAGTTCCTGCTACTGTCTGTCTGTGAAAAGGCAAAATTTTCAGATTTTAATATGGAATAAATTGCATTTGCTGTAAAAGCTAGTCACACCAATATAGGGCTCCCTTTCTGCATTGATGATTATTTCCTTCAGATATCTATGGCCTACATCTAGAAGAGACACATGCATTATAGTGCTAGTGAAGTATGCAGTCCTCAGTCAGATTTCTCATTTTTAATAAAGGAGTGAAGAATTAGTGCATCAGTTTAAGCAGTTAATCCAATAGATCAGAGAATATTGTCAACCTGATTACACTAAGTGATGGATTCACTTCAATTGCCTAATGGTAGGAACCAAGAGCTACCTAGGATGTTCTAAGGCAATATTGCCAAGTCTTTGCCTATGTATAGGTCCAGAGAGTCACAGATCTGCCGTGTGTTTTTTGTTAAACACGCCATAGTATCCCAAATGTCCTGGTATGTCACTTTTCTGTATTTCCCAAAGGATTAGCCTTAAAATGTGGCAATAAAAAAGAGATGTTTAGGTATTGTGCATCAAAGAAATGCACAGAATAACTTTCTAGTTATTATCTTCAGCCATAAGCATTAGAAGGTATCTCTTCTTTCTTTAAAGTGAAGACGAAAGTTGGGAGTCTTGTATTATCTTTTGAATCCTGAAAGTATATGCTTAAGAAACCATCAAAATAACTGCAAGGCAAGCAGTAAAGTAGCATTATCTGAAAGAGTCTTCCTAAATCATTTATTCAGCAAGGCTTCTGAGATATCTGTCTTAGAAAAAGCTTCCAAGCAGCCAAGATTCTGTGGGAATGAATGCTGCCATCCATTATCTGAAGATTTTTTAAAAACTGATAGCACTTTTGGCCGTTTTTTCCCCCACTCCACCTTTTTGGCCCAAAGATAATGGTTAGAAGAAAACACAGGCATGTAATTATGGTAATAAAATTGCAATTCACTCCTGAGTAAAAAACCTCAAAACTTCTAGTCTGTATCTCCCTAGATAGGACCGTCCCTTAACAGTGCATTAATCCCTTTGTGGGAAGAAGATTTCACTGGACAGGTTTTTCCTATTTGATTCCATGATTTGATCTTTTCAGTCATAAATTACTCTGATCAGAGGCATCACATACAAATACCTAGAATGACCTGTGCCTCCTAATGTAGGTCACTCACCTGACTGTTTTGCAGATGGTCAATTTCTTTTAGGCATTTTGGGCTTGCTACAAAAGATCAATCTGTCTGACAACTTTCTTGCAGTGTTGGACTCATGATGCATATAGAAGACAGTGTATGTTTGACAACCCTACATATGTCGTTCATATTTTCTTATTTGCACAGCATCTTGATGAGCATCAGAGAAGAAATTGTCAAGATAAAACTAAAAAGAAAGTTCAAAGAGAGCTTTAATAAAAGCTAATATTTAGACTTTGAATTCTTTAAAAAATTTTCAGTCAGATATTCAGAATTAAAAACCACAAAATAATTTTCTACTTACCAAGAAAAAAAAAAAAGAAAATATCGAGGGAAAAAAAGACTTTCTTTTCCCTAACTCACTAAATGCTTATAAACAAATAACAATAGTAGTTTGTGGTAGGAAATAAAGCATCCAAAAAGGGCACAAAGTGGATCACTAAATTATATTCATTTAACCGTTATTGATCTCAGACGAATTAGCAAATGGCATGCTCCAGTTGAGCAGAAAGTTATTCATCTTTGATTTTAATCTTAGAGAAAGCTGAGCTACATTATATTAATGAAAACCACAACAAACCACAATAGGCAATTTCCTCACAAAATGTTTAACAAAATATATTAAGATACTGGTTATGTTCATATAGTTCAAAAATAAAAGGCAGAATTGTGGCACTTGTGCTCTGATGTAACCAATAGAATTTAGAAAAAGTACAAGGTGGCAAAAGCATTTTAAAGAGAAAGGACAGCCTTTTTATTGTAACTTTACCAGTAGTCTTGAGGGTTCAGTCACTATTCTAGATTAGCCATCAGAACTTGAGAACTCAGACTTTCATTGTTTGATCTAAAAGGAGCTAATATAATTTCACTTCCAGCCTGATGTGTTTGGGGTTTTTTTGTGATCAAAAGTCCAGTGTTACCAGAATCACAGGTAACATTTTTATTATCAAAAGCTTTGTGTTAAAACATTTCCATTGTGAGTGCCTCTGAATGTTTGACTGAGAGGATATTTGGAGATTATGGGTGGCAAATAACCCTCTGAGATAAGCCGAGGGAAAAATAGTAATAATAATTAAAAACAAAACAAAAAACAATTATAAAAAGAAAAAAAAAACCTGAACAGATAAGAGGACTTGTTGAATATTAGGTCTGTCACACAAATGAAGTCCAGGAACAAGGTACAGGTATGTTGTGAGTCATGTGATCTATGCCTTGGTGGGCACAGACTATGTGTAAAATGAAGCACCTTGCAACTAGCCCCTGTGGAGCAATAAATGAGAAAGATGAGCCTTTTTATTTTAAAAGTATTTGGCCCACAGGTAGTGGGAGGATTTAATTGCCCAACATTATTGTAAAGAACAGTGTTTTTCCTGACCTTCAGGAGCTAATCCACTGAGTTACATAACTCCAGTACCTACTATGGGATATCCATTCACCCTTTTAGAAGGACCTTAGGTACCCTAAAGAACCACAAAAAACACCCCCAAACCAACTCTGTAGGTAGAAAATTAAAACCCCCTTTCCAGGTTCATTTTCTCTTAAGCTTGACAAATTCGAAATAGAAAGAGCCACTTGCCAAATCCTCCAGTCACCTGGCTACAGCTCAGAACACTCTTAAACCAAACTTTTAAAGCTGCACTCTTTTGCAGCACAAAATTTTTGTATTCATGAAAACAAAATTGAACAGAACTTCTGGAGGTTTTTGTGCTTCATGTTTAGGGAACTCAGCTAATACAGAGAAATCTTTGGATATGGTCTTTATAGGAAGGAAGTTCTGATCTTTACATTAAATAAGCATAAACCTTATGACAAGAATCATATAATCAAGTAATTTGTCTTAGATGAATGCCTTATTTCCTACACTACAAAGTCTGTGTCTCTCTTTCTTTCCTTTTACACATAGTGGTAAAGACAAAAGAAATGAAAATCATCCATCTTTTTACATCATAGCTGCTGGTCTCCCCCTAGATTATGACCTTCATTGTCTTCTGTCTCATCTTTCTCCACTAGGTTAATGTTGCACTCTCTGGTCATTGTATAAAAGGTGTGAAAAGCATTAGACTGCTGTGAAACCCAGTGTTCATAGTGGACTTCCAAGGGCCATTAAAATGAGACATGTATGGTGGTCTCAATGACAATTTGCTTCAAACTGCATCGGAATGGGTGGCTGCAGAGATGATATTGACCGAGTCTAGTTGCTCACCCTGAAGGAAAGCAGGCAGAGTACAGCTGTTATGTATTGTGTGTTTCAGCAGCCTGCTGGCCAGTGATCAGGGAAGAACCAGCCACTCAAAGGGGCACCATGCTCCTTGCTGCCATCTGGTTCCTGGTGAGAACATTGTGGCAAACAAGGAGGGCTCCCAGGACTAACACTGGAAATAAAACCAGTTTTAACTATGCTACTAACTGAAGAACATTTTTCAGTCCATCCTGTAGACAGAATACCACTTTCCCAGCAACTGACACTCTTGCAGGAGGTGGAGGAGTTGAGAAACAGAAAAACCAAGGGGGCATGGTCCTCTAATGTCCTTTGAGATCTCTTTTAATGAAAGTTTAGCAACTTCTTTGTATGTGAAATGAGAACTCTTACTGGTTTTCCTGCACAGTTGTACTACAATTGTGACTATTATACTACTCATAGGGTTTTGTGCAAAGTTTTATACTGTTGAGACATATTGCATATTTGAAATTTGTTTGTAAATTGATGGGCAGAATTAATTCAGAGCAGTCACAGAAAAAACACAAGTTGGATGAATCAGTTGCCTACTCTTGATAGCAGCTGTTGGATTAACAGGAGAAAATTGCTCAGCAGGGAAACCAACTAATAATTTAAAGGAATTTAAAACAATTTTTTCTTTTTTTTTATTAGTGGGTTGAAATTTCCTCACATAGTATGCACACAGTTATTCCAGCACTAAGTTAAGTTTAACGCACTAATAATGTTTGCTCTCTTCAGTGCTGGACTGCTAGGCCAGAGCACCTGTGACTTGAGCCATTTGCTGGCCTTTCCTACAATTCACAGGCATGGTTAGATTGAGTGATCCATGTGCCCCAAAAAAACTCACCCTTCAGCATGGGAAACATTCAGGTGGGTATGAAACATGATTTGAAAATAAATATGAACAAAACTCTGAGAGTCTTATCACCTGAGAAGAAGAAAGCTGAAAAGGTCCAAAAGGATAAATTCAATTTGAAAAATTACTGCACTGTAAATGCATAATACTGTTTTCAAATCTCAGAATAAATGTCAGAGGTGACTCAGTCACTCCATATCTCTCCATCTCTGCTGCTGCAGCTACACTGTTTGAAAGAGGCTGGATACTGAAATGTCAGGGGGAATATCAGGTAAGAAGTGGTTACCTTCTGTTTTGTTCAGCAATTATCCTGACTTTTATTTCGAAGTTTCTGGTAAAGTATGTTCAGTTAGGATTAATGGACTTTTCAGTACTAATATATGGAATCCAAGATAAGCTGCATAAGGCCAGAAAAAGGTCTTTACCTCTAAAACTCAAAGGTCTGTTGAACACTAACTGGTCCCCTTGCTGCTGATCAGAGGAGAATGAAATTTGCTTTAAATGGGAAAAGCCTTTTTTTAACTACTGTATCAGTCTATGCCTGTGGTAAGAGCAAGGCTGAGCTGATATCACTGTGTACTGGAGATTTAACAGCTATTTGGTCACATTCAGCAATGCTTCTGTCAAGGACACTACAAGACACTGATGTCTGGGCGTCTCTTCCCGAAATGGTTCTCTAAAAATCTGCATTACAGAATGATCCAGCCCATGGAAGAGTCTTGTTCTACCCGCTCGCAGCTCTGCCCACACACTGGCACATAGAGAGTTCTCTGAGGTTTTCATCTCAGTTCAGTGTTTCTCTTCCCTAAAGGTAGTTATTGATTAACATTGAAAAACATGCAAATGCATTATTTTAAGAAACTTTAAAATAATAGTATAATAATTCTTTTCTGGAAAAAAATTCTAAGCTGTTCTTTCAATTTTGGTAAAATCAGACATCTTCCATAATTTATCAAATTCTGTAAAAGGCAATGCTGATAAATATTTCTGTGATAATAGTTCACAGTCCTATTGTCAGTTCAGTGAAAGTAGTTGTACCTTGTACAGTACATTGCAGAATAACTTTCTGAGAGTAAAAGTGGTTGTCACTAAAGTAGTTGTCACATGAAGATGAAATTTTGCTGTGTTGCAGGATACTGTCCTTCTGCTGGACTTTGCAATAAGAATAGATAACACATTGAAAAGAAAAAAGTAGCAAATTAAGATAATGCACCTCTTCAGGGTTTGTTTCCAAGAACATCAGCAGTTCCCATTAATTTTAGTAGCCATCAATGTCTCTCAGATCTTCAGTGCTGATGAAAGGGCAGATTCCCCAAGTGATATGAGTTGGATTTTTTCCAGCAAGATCAATGGATGCATTCTATCTGCATCAGGTCAGTACAATACATTTCAGATATGTGCTAATTTAAACTTTAAAAGATATATATTCTATGCCTTTGGCTTTGAAATTGAATTTAAATCAACCTTGGACCAGTTATATTGTTTATACAACCATATATTGACTCATACTGGTTTTGACTTTTCTTATTACAAGGAGTACATACATGCAAGCATAACTAGCTTAACACTGTGATTTTTAGACAGCTCTTGATGATGGCAATCCATACCTATGCCTATACTGAGTCTCAAACTCACTGCACTGAAGAACTACAGAATGATCCTGTGTATAATAGTGCTTTACTTCTGAGCATTTAGCTTCTCTCACTCCCATTAAATAAGCATTCACTAGAGGGTGTACAAGCTGTTCCCACCATAACCTGAAATGAAAACTGGGATAAACAAGACACTAGCAAATAAATGACTCAACAGAGAAAGCACATGGTTGCACCAAAGCCAAGCCAAAATATGCATTTAATAATGTTCATAACAAGGAGATCAGATGTAGCAGCCATAACATTTGTTAGTTGTGACAGAATGATGTTTTCTCCATAGCGTAGGCACATAACTGCAAAACAGAGTGATGACTAGAAGTAGAGCTATTTTCCATCGGGTTTGATGCATAAAAGTGGTCTGAGATTGTGAGCATTATGTGTGTCTGAGTTCATTTGTTCCTGGAAATTCCTTTCAGGAATATCATAGCTACATCCAGGTAGTAAAGTGGGCATAAACACTATGTCAGTTGGCTTTCTGTGCAGAATATTTCTCTCTGCCCTGTGGAATTTTCTGAGAGTGTTTCATGTGAGAAGATCAGAAGAAAGGGTCAGAGGTAAAAAAAACCAACTTGGCCACTTAAGGGATGGGGCCCAAAATCAAAAGAATGAAATTAACAAAGAAATCAGTGCCAACAAAACGCTTAGATTAAAACACAGAACTTTAACATGACTTCTATTCCATAGTTATTTCCTTATTTCTAGTTCTAAGTGTATATTATGGGATGTGCGTGCACAAAATCAGCACGTAGGAATGAAAGACAAAATGACACTAGGAACGAAAGGATCGCAAAATGATTGCAAAATAATTTAAATGTGCTTCTCTTGCTGCTGCTGTTCTGAAGTGTCTGAATTGTATGATTCAAAACTGGAACTATTATCAGATGCAAATAGGAGGCATAATTTCAGTCAATAAGACACTGAAATATTATCTATGGGATGATTGAACATTTTAATTATAGAAGCCATGCAGAGGGTGGAAACTTCATAGGACAAGCTAAAGAGAGTAGCAGAGCTTTTCAAAAGGTCATAGTTTTGTGTCTTGAGCTAATCCCTTGTTTCATAGCAGTTTGGTTTTGGGGGAATTTAACTGACAAGTTTCAAGCAAAAACCATAGTCTGACAACCTAAACAAAAATATAAAACCACACACTCACACACACACACATACAAAAAGGCAAAACCTCAAAACAAAACAACAAAAACCACCAAATCCAAACCAAACCAAAACTACTCCACAAAAAACCAAGAATATGAAGCTGAAACTCTTGCCTATTCCTGATTTCCATTCCAACCAACTGAATCTACTGATTTTTTTTTTCTGCAGCTGAATGCAAATAAACTTGAAAAAGTACTACTAACCAAAATAATGACAAAATATGTATCCAGCTATGCCAGTGTCAAAACTAGATCTAAAACTACTTCATACTCTGTTCCAACTGTTGTTATGAATATAGTCTACATTTATCAGCATGATGACTTTCACTTCTGCTTTGCTGAATGCAAAGCATTACTGACACGAGTAAAGATGGACTTTGCTGGCCACTCATGTCACCCATCAAGGCCTGTTGATCTTACACAGTTCGTTATGTTGAACCTTTGCAATGGGTTACATGAATAAAACGCTGAATGGATCTGAATGCTGGGATTCACCTATGACCTTTCAGGTTATGGCTTTTACCCTTCTTGATTATTTCACACATACACATATTTTCCAAAGCCACATTTCCTCAAGTCTTGACTTTCCATTGTTGGAAAAGCTGGGCAGATTCATGCCAACTGTGTGTTACAAAGCTGCCCATGGCTATGGATCTCAGGCACATAATGTTTGTTGGTGCATTACTAGGCTCCTCTCCTTTTCTCCCAATCTTATAGCCCGTTTTTCTCCATTTGAACATTGTGTTTGCAGAAGCACAACTTGTGGTCAGTATCCTAACTGGTGTTTCTGCTTCATGTCCCTTATTAACCAAATGATTCACTTCTTTTAGTTCCAGGTGTTATCAAATCTTGCACCCAGTCTGTACCAGTTGCAAGTAGCAGATAGTAAGATTATACTTGGGAGTTCAAACATTCAGTTTCAGACATTCACACAATTGTCTGCCACCAATCAACATTCATGATCTAAAGTATTTCTCACCTACTCCAACCCTCCAGCCTGATTCCCTCCTCCTTCTGAGTGTTTTGGACCTTTTCAACACCTTTCCTTCCCAGAGAAATTCAGGAGTGGAGCAGGGTCCCTGTGATCACCCCAGAGCAGAGGCTGGGCAAGCTCACCGCATTCCTGAATACAGGCACATTGCTTACTCTTTATAGCTCTCCAGAAGATTTTTCTTTCCCATGGACTTTCTAGGGTTGCTGGGGAAATGAGCTTTGTTAGGCTGAACTTAGTTGTTGTGAGTGTTCCTTTGGACACTAATGATCTCAGTGTAACGGTCCTGTCAAAAATTCATTTATGATCCTTTAGGTATCTACGTATTTTTTCTAAATCTAAACTTAAGTCTATTTCCAAACTGAGTCCTATATTACATAAGCTCTTGCTAAAAGGCTGCAAGTTGAAACAATTTGTGAACAACTAATGACGGATGATAAGCCACCAAATATTGGTGAATGATGCAGCTGTGCGGGGCTCAGTTCTGCAATGAGTGATAGTCAGCTCTTGGCACATCAACCTTAGCCCCTCAAAGCCCAGGAAGACTCCCTCTGCATCGATCCCCTGCTGCACCCTGAAGAGAGGTCCAGACACCAGGGCTCGGTAGCAACAGAAGAAGCAAACTTTATTGGAGACACCTGGTTTTATGGCTCAGGCAGGGAAGGTTCTAGAACAATGGGCAGAGTCAAGCATCCCATTGGTCGAGGGAAGGATTGAAAAATGGACCAATGGGGAGTAGGGGTGCAACTTCATAACAACCAATAATAGAACGGGGACAGCAAACAATCAGAGAACAGGGATAAAGACCAATGGGGATACAGAACTTCAACCAGTGGGAAAGAGTGGCAGGAAAGGAACCCTAGGAGATCATGGGAAGAAGAAACTTGGACAGGGATGACTAAGGAAAAAAGCAAAAGGGAAGACATATTTGTGACACAGTTTTATTATACTGCCAAGTTGTCCAAATAAGGTGCATTTGAGTCCCTGCCCTTGTAGATCTTGTGCAAAACATCAGTGTTAGGAACACTGGGGTCCACAATGTCCATGTCTTCATCAATCCAGTGCTTATAATACCTTTGCCATCTAATAAACTCTGGGTCTTCTCCCTCAAACAACTGCACAGAAACAGGCCCATTTAAATATGTCCAAGCTAATTAAGGCTTATAAAATCTAAATATTAAACACTTGTAAAAAAGCAGTTTAACTATCACATGGTCTTACTTCTTCCCCTTCTAAGTGGTATTTCATTTTCTGCTTGTATGTTCCACCCAAAAGCAGCAATACGATGAAATTCTTGATGTGGCTGCACTTCCAGGCTATCTTATCTTATTGGGATTTACATTCATCCCTGAAAAATATTTATTTTTTGCTCTACAAACTTACTGGCAGGTGTGCATGAAGTTGAATTTATGCAAGAACATTTGCCTGAAGAGGACATTAAAGGTAAATTCTGGGCATCATCTGTCTGGGATTTTCTCATGTTTTAATGTGCCTTGACCTGCTCATCTCTTCCAATGTCTGCAGGCACCCCTGGGAAACTGCAGAGAGCTCTGGCAGGCTGCTCTTCTCTGATAAAAGGCAGAAAGAGAACATTCAGTTTCAAAGGTTCGTTTTTAAAGGACAGTGCTTGTTGTAAGGTGGCTGCAATAAAAAATATAACTATTTTTACTGGGCCAGATTTTGCTGTCAGGTAGAGCCCTGCAATTTGAGAAACAGCTGAGATCGGCACCTGTGCAACTGATAGGAAACCCAGCTTTTCATGTATTAAGGCAGAAGAAGCAATTTCCATTACAGATTTTTTTTCCTCTGTATTTTT
Source organism: Pithys albifrons albifrons (assembly GCF_047495875.1). NCBI lineage: Eukaryota > Metazoa > Chordata > Aves > Passeriformes > Thamnophilidae > Pithys > Pithys albifrons. The sequence continues at coordinate 12,251,271 of NC_092464.1, forward strand.
TTTCATTTTCAATCTCTTTTACTTCAGTTTCTTGGATGAACTTGAAGCTGTTACTTTTTGAGCTGAAAATTCCACACTTCAGAGACAGAGATGCCCAATATTGCATCTCTTGAGCTTGTGTTATCTCTGTGTATCAGAGTGCATCAAGTGTTTATCTCTGCTTATCTGGTTTGAAAAGATTGATGCTTCTCTGTTTGTTCATAAACAGCATGCCAACTGTGAAAAAAAAAGAAAAAAAATTGTCCAAAGTGGATTTAAAGGATTTGATTTATTTTTAGGGAAAGCTAACAAAAATGCTTGGGAACTACTGAAACATTTCCATTAAGTAATACATTGGATAACATTTTAAGTACTTTAATTGTTCAGCTACTGAAGGCCACTACTTTGCATGTTCCTTTTGCAGGTATCAAACAACTCAAAAGCCATAGAAATCATTGATATGAAAACTATGCTGCTTAAAAGTAATGGCTGTCTTGCAGGTGTGCTGTCACTGGAACTAATGACACAGGTCAGTCAATCCAGTATCCAGACCTGTTCATCTCTGCTTCTTATATTCACATCTTCTCTTTTGTCCCAGACCTCTCTGGGGAGCAATTTCTTAATAGATGTAATCTTAATATGCCAGGTGAAGCATAAGACATTGATACAAATGCAGAAAATTGAGATGTTAAAATAACAATAGTAGTACCCTGTTCCTCTACATGTTTTTCATCTGATATAGACATCACAGGACAGTAAGATCCACTGTACTGTCACTGAGGTCATATGGATTACACGTGATTGTAAGGCAAGTTTCACTGCACTGTGAATGAACTGTGTGTAACTCTATAGGTAGTAAATTGCCTTCTCCCTAAATTGCACCTAGAAAATATCTGGAAAACAACTGCAGTGTACCTGTGTTATTTCACATTACTAAGTCCCCAAACTGACCATAGCTCTTGTAAGGGTTTTTAAATGAATGAAGTGCAGTACTCTGAGTTTATTTTTAGAGCAGCTATGAAGTGGAATGAGCTTGGAATAGCTTCAGGCATATGCAGTGTAAAACAATTTGAATGTCTTCAAATGAGGTCCCCATATCCAGAGGGACACAATTAGCAGAGGCGGCCAGGTAGAGGTGTTGCTATTAGTACATTATGCTATTACACCATGAATTCTCCCACTGAGCTTTGCTGCCACTCAGGGGACATGCTTTCTAACGTGCTATAAATATACATGAATTTTTGTGCTTGCTAAGGTCATAAATGGAAGTACAGTTTTCTTTAAGAACACTAATGTGCACAAAGTTTCTTCCAGTTCCTGTGTTATTTTCATATTCATATTTGCAATTTTAGACTGTACTGCTGAAAGGTTTTTAGGATACACTTAAGACCTTTTGAAATCAGTAACTTCCCTGAAACAGATGACTGTAGGAGAAACTCAGTAAGAATTTTACAATTTAGAATGCTTTGATTTTCCTGTATTTATCATTCTTATATTATTTTTTGCATTGTTTTTCTGGGTATTAGCCAGAACAAACTACTATTTGTCTACCAAATGTTAATAAAATAGTGAGTACCTTCAGTAACAAAATAAAAGCAATATTAATTAAGAATGTGCAATGTAAGACTTAGCATTAGTGAGCATAAGAAAACTATAATAAAAGCATTCAAACACTTTTCTAATTTGTTCCAGTGAAGTGCCTGAACATTATTGATAAAACCAGAAGCTTCACTGCGGAGTAAAGTTGGAAAATGTATATGTCTATAATTAATTATTCAGAAATATCTAAGGCACTCCTCAAAAAGGAAAAAGACTTGTTTCTCTGGCTGTGGAGTGATCCTGTGTACTGCAAGGTCACTTAGGTAGGCTCAGATCTTACCATTAATGTGTCGAGAACAGTATACAACAAGTAATAATCATAATAAGGCCACTTGACAAAAATGATTGCCTGTGTGTTGCAAATTAAAGTCTTTCCTGGGAGCTATACAAAATATATAGAGACAGCAAATAGATGTAATTCTTCAATTCCTTGCTTGGAACCAGCCAGTGCTTATGTTCACACAGAGGGGAAAAAAATACCCATAGCAGCTAATCAATGTTGAAGCTTATAAAGTGGCCTGTCATTCTCACAAGTGCAGAGGGATATTAGTGAGGCTCTGCTCCTCCTGAGGCTCCAGGAGCAATTGGGCATTTTGCTCCTTTCTCTGTTCAGCAATGTAGAAGTAATTAGTTCTGTGTCTGAAAAAGGAAGGTTTTTTTCCAGAGATGACCCTGAATTGAGTGGAGGAGAGCCAAGCAGACATTGTACTGACTTTCTGGATGCTCCTGGGTGTTAGAAGCACTTTCACTCCTGCTATCCCAGGAAGCTAGGATGATAAGAGCAAAGGTAACATCCTCTTTGCAATCATAAAAGCTCTTATGGGTGCGGTTTACTTGGTACAGCTTTATGCTTAAAACCTTTTTAAAGCCATTTTTTGGCTTGACAGTCTAAAGAAATCTGGGCCATATCTGACAGTTCTGAGCTCCCCTGCCTCTACCTTCTCCAAATGTTGGGGTTTTATTTTGCCTTTATATGAGACTTCATCCATCCTATTATCACTCTTCATAATCCATGGGTTTTTTAACCCACACCTCTCTCCCTACACTGTCCCAGGGCAATATTCTGAAAAGGAGTAAATTCATACCTCTGGGTATGAGCCAAACCGCCCCCAGGTCTTTGTGTCAATGTTGGAGTTATAAGCTGTTATAAGCTAAGCAGTGGAGATGTCCTCTGTATCCTTGGTACATATAGTGCAAAAAAATCATCCCTTGGCTTTGTGACTATGTTTATGAGTGTTGGGACATAGAAAGTCTGGAGATGTTTCACTGATGTTTGTCTTGGTGCATACAGATGCCTGGTATTAATAGGTAAGAGTATGTGAGCACCAGTACAGGTTGGGAGTTGATCTGTTGGGAAGCAGCTCTGCAGAGAAGGATGTGGGGTTCCTGGTGGACAAAAGCTGTCCATGAGCTGGCAGTGTGCCCCTGTGAACAAGAAGGCAAATAGAATCTTGGATTGCATTAGGAAGAGCACTGCTATCAGGTTGAGGGAGGTGATACTAGCCCTCTATTCAGCTCTGGTAAGGCCACATCTGGATTCCTGTGTCCACTTATGGGCTCCTCAGTACAAGAGAGACATGGAACTCTTGAAGCAAGTCCAAAGATGTTTAAGATATGAGGAACGTCTGAGGGAGCTGGACCTATTCAGCCTTGAGATGAGGTGACTGAGAAGGGACCTCATTAATGTGTATAAATATCTGAAGAGGGGTACCTCTGATTAGTGTTGACAACCACTTGAGCATGAGGCAAGAGGCAGAATCTGATGCCCAGGTAGTTCCACTTAGATATGAGGAAGAACTCCTTTACTGTGTAGGTAACCACACACTGGAACATATTTTCCAGAGGGGTTGTGAAGTGTTCCTCACTGGAGATATTCAAGAACCATGGGGATGTAATCCTGTGCCATGTGCTCTGGGATGATGCTGGTAGAGCAGGGAGTTTGGACACAAATATCCTTACACAGTCTGTGATTCTGCATACAAAAGAATAACCACATGCACATAAACTCTGTATTCTCTTCAACATTTTCTTCTTATTTCCATAGACTGCCTTCACATTGGCATCTGTGAATCCTAGTTTTAAGAATGTTTTCTACAGACTCTCTTGGAAAACTTCTCCAGCTCAGGACTTTAGGGAATTTGAAGATTGCTAAATTTAAAGGTTTTGATTGTTTCTGTTTGTGTACCAAGTACCAAGTTGTTCAGGTCAAGCTGTGGATTTGGCAATACCTGCTCATTGCTTTAGCATGGGTGTTAACTAGATGATCCCCAGAGGTTCCTTCTGACCCCAACTGCTCTGTGATTCTGTGATTGAACCTGGTATTTATTGAAGAGAGCTTGTGCAACTCAAGTAAAATATTTTGCTAAGTCCTTTTAAATTTATTTAAAAAATTAATTCTTCCTTCCAGCTTATGGCTATTTTAATCTATATCTGTGATTTTGGTTCTCAAAAAAAAGTATGAAAAAGTAAATTTCATGAGTGTTTTTGATGTAGGCTAAAGCACAAGATTAAATACATTCCTATATGCACATCAGAGGAGGAAGGTGTTGTAGCTAGTTTAATGAGTTATTTATGGGTTTGAAGTATCTTCTCAAATATTGGAAGTAGTGTGACTTTAATGAGCCATGTGTAATTGGTAGCTTTTGCTTTGTTGAATATTTTCCCCAGGGTAAACTGAGTCATTAATAATAATTAGGAATTGAGTAGCCAATTACAGGGTTCAGTAGGAAGTGAGGTAAAAACATGCTGTTTGGAAGTAAAATATCTGCACATACACAGTGAGGGAGTTTGAGGTCATTAAAAGCTGTGGACTGGAATTACTGGGTGCCATTGATGTGCATTATTAATGAATTTACCTAGCTCACTCAATTCAAATTTCTGTTTAATCATAAAAGGGGTATTTGTAAATAGAATAATTCAGCATGAGGTAAACGAGTAACTTTTAATTTCTAGTGGATGGAAATTATAGCAGTAGATGGTAGCTGGATTTGAATTTAAATTATATACAGAATTAGACAAGGATAAATATAAATCAATAGGAAGATTGCATTTCCTTTTTTTTTAAATCTTCCTGGCACCTACTTCATTCTCTGAGAAGCTTTTCCTTAAGGGAATGTCTTGTGTACTTCACCTTTTTGAGATTTTCTACTTTTATATTTCACTATAAAAACTGAAAATTTGTGCACTCTCTCTTTTCTTTGCCTTGGTAATTTGTCATAGAATCACAGAATCAATCACAGAATGGCTTGGATTGAAGAGATCTTAAAGATCATCTTGTTCCAAAGCCCCTGCCAGGGACAGGGACACCTCTCACTAGACCAGTTTGCTCAAAGCCCCATCCAGGCCAGCCCTGGATACTTCCAGGGACAGAAAATCCATAGCTTCTTTGGGCAACCTGTTGCAGTGCCTCACCTCTCTCACAGTAAAGAATTTTTTCCTAGCATTTAACCTAAATCTTCCCTCTTTCAGTTTGAAGCTATTCATCTTTGTCTTATTACTACAATTCCAGACGCAGAGCCCTTCTCCGACTTCCTGGTAGGCTCCCTGCAGATACTGGAAAGTTGTTGTGAGGTCTCCATGTAAGCTTCACTTCTCCAGGCTGATCAACCCCAGGTTTCTCAGCCTGTCTTCATAGGTGAAATCCGTCCCCACAGGGCTGCTCTCAGTCACTTCTCCACCCAACCTGTAGGTGTACCTGGGACTCTCCCAATTCAGGCATATGGTCATGTAAAACTGAAAGTAAAATAGTACATCTACTTCAGAGAATTTTTCTCAAGACCTTCTTTAAATAGTCAGTGGATTAAAAACCTGACAGGACTGTGTCAAACTGTATGTCTGAAAAGAATTCAGGTACTTCTTTGGAAAGTGGCCTAGTCCATGAGAAAATTAATTATTCTGCCTTAAGAGTAGATTTACTTTTCCACAGCAAATAAAGCCTGGGGCTACACAAGGGTAACAAAAACTTGAGTAGCTGCTTGTTAAGTAAACATCATTTATTCCATGTACTAAATTATATTAGAGTGTAAGGGAAAATTGTGTAAATTCATAGAATTTCATATAATGCGTAATACATATGCACCACAGGGCAAATTATGGTAACTTTTGAATTATTCTCTTCAGCAACTTTATACTTCTCTTGCTGTTTCTTAAAACATTATATCTGATAGCTATTCATGGGTAGTGTTTCCTTCAGGAGTTTTGCTGATGTTTATTTATAAGTTACCATATTCTGCCTGATTGCTCCATTTGTTAGCTTGGATTTCATATGTTTGTATATTCGTGCTTAGACAGCCTGGGGCCAAGGAGACAGTTAAGGCCCAAATCCAATCTGTTTCATGGCTAAACTGCTGCATTTTAATAGGACAAATTATCTAGAAGCTGGACTGTGGTTAAATCTTTGCCACTGGACTGTGGTTAAACTTTTGCCACTGGACTGTGGTTAAACCTTTGCATGAATCGAGTTGTCAGCCTCTGAGGTCCAATGCAGGAAAATAAGCCAAGCTGATTAGAGAGATCTGTGGGTAAAGTCACCTTTCATAGTACCTGCAGCAACTCCCCAGCACTGAAAGATTCCTGCAGCCACAGGATTGATTAGGGATCCTCCTTGCTTATGCACAACCTTTCTGCATCTGCTACACCACCACTGGAGTTCAAATACATTGATGTCCCATCTACTCTGAGACAGATGAAAACAAATCTAATTTCCACCACTGTACCTCATCTCTAATTGCCTGATTTTTCTGTTTTACTCTTAAATATCTAGTAATTTCTCTAGTGAGCCCTTAATTGTGGCATAGATGACAAGACTGGTATTACTAATGGCATGAAGTTAAGTATATCTCATCTAAACTGGCTTTTTCAGAACAAAAAGCCAAAGAGGAATCCTACTTGCCCAACTAAAAGTGAACTGTTTCAGCAGTGGTAGTTGATTGTTACTGCATGGAATCTTTCAGCAAAGAATCTCTAAGGGAATTATAAATATTGATTGCTAAATTTAAACTGCGCTAAATTGTAGGAGGCAGAAGACATACAAGATTTTTATCACCTTCAAGGCACCTAAAAGTGTGGGGTTTTTTTTCTATTTAGAAGCTTCTGTGTAAACTGATGGTCTCAGATGAATGAGATCTACAATATTTATTTGTCCAATTTTGGTATTGTGAAATGAACCTACTTCTCATAAAGCTTCATAAGACTTTTGAAAGTTAGAAAACAAGCTATTGCTTTAAATTCCATCTGAAAAACAGGTGATTCACCACAAAACAAGCAAGGTTTACTTTTTCATTTATGGGACAGTCTAGTCTTCTTCAGTTTGTGTATCACAAAGAACAAAGACTATTTAATGCAGTGCTACAACTACTAGGTAGAGCTAGAATTGATGCTTGATAATTCTTTTCATTATACACATTTGATTGAAGTGTCAAAACTGGCAGTTCTCCTTCTTAGAGTTCAGGGAATTTTGTAAATATGTCTTACAGGGAAAAGCTGGTACCATAAAACCCATGTTTTACTTTTGAAACACATCATGGTCTCAGTTCTATGTATTGGACCTTGCATCAACTCCATCCCTAATTCCAACTGCAATTTTACAAGACAAAAAGGATGACTTAACTAAGTGGAATTGAATGATTCTTATATTTTTCAAGATGAGATGATGCACTCTTTGTCAGATCCCTAAGACTCCCTGACTTCTTCCCAGTGTCCCTGTGAGCATGCACCAGGCACCATCCTTGCTAGCCTGACAGCACAAGAGTAGCAAGGCTGAGGAACCCACAGCGACATTCCCAGTGCCTTGTGCAATCCTCCACCTCTATGAAAACTATTAGGAGGCAATGAATAGAGAAAACGCCAGGCAGGCAACCACAGCATGATTTTATCATTTTATAGATCAACCCAGCAATGAGCACAACTTAGTGAGATTTCCTTTTCAGAGAAAAGCCAATTGCTTTTTCCTGGTTTTACAGTCTCTGTACAGTAACCTTTTATAAAAGGTTAAGTTTTTACATAGATTATAAAAAATTGGCAGTCATGAAGATGAAAAATAAGATGTTACAATAGTTGAGGTGTCATTTCATGCATCATCCATTTTCCAAATTAAGGTGTTAGGAATATGCTTATATTAAAGATTGGCATTTTCTTTCCTCTGAACTGAGGCCTTTTTAATAAATCTAGTGAAAACTCTGCTTTCTGTGTCTGTTTAATTACCTGCATAGATACCATAGTGTAATTGAAAACAGAGGCCTTTGGTTGGGGAATAATGAAAGAAAATGCTCCCTGGCATCACATGGTTTTTAGTATACCAATAAGCAAGTTCATTATTCTGAAACATAACTAAAGAGGTAATATTGACTATCATGTTCAAATCACCTCACATAAAAGAGAAAATGAAATTTTCTGAATTTTAGAAAGGGATTGCTTATAAAATATTTCTGTTTGCAACTTACTGCCCTATTTCCAGCAAATTCTACAGCACCTTTATAAAACAAAAAACTTCCAAAATGTTATGCCTACAAGCATTTTCTTTCACAATTGCAACACTGGCCATGTGAGAACTTGACTGAACTAGAGCAAGACTTCTTAGATATCTAAACAAAGAAGTGTGGGCTCTCAAATCCTGTAGGCTTTATCCAACACCGGTAAATCACATACAAGTGCATCATTAGAAACACTTTTCAGAACTTTCTGGGAATAACTTGTGGATAACTTCTAGGTCTGATATTAGTAAGTGTATTGAAGTGTCTTCTAGTTAATTCACTTCAGTCAGGGTTAGACTTCTGTCATCTATGCAAATTCATGTACAACTGTTTTTTCTGTATTTGACTTATTAGAAACCTGAAGTTATAAAGCAAAATATAGCAATCAATCATTATCATCTAGGCTCTTTAGAGACCATTCCAGTGTACCCTAATGCTTCATTAAAAAGCTTTTAACTTTTTTGTTGATATCTCTGCCAATGGCTTTTGTGATAGGTTTTTTCAGACAACATTTGAGAGAAATGCTACTTACACGCAGCAAGAGGTTATGTTTAGAATGAGAGTTTGTGAATACAGTAAATGCAGAGGAAGACATCTCTAAGTCACTTTAGATGTGTATTAGTATAAATTAAGTACACATATAAGGCTACAAGTTATAGGCTACTATACTAAAAGATAGCAAAGATATATAAAAACTAAAAATAACAGTAGCTGTTACAGAAAGAATTTCTCTGACCATCAGAAGATTATATTGTTAACTACTAAGCATCATGAATGCAAATAAATAATAAAATTTAGATTACCTCAAGCAAGTAAAACACAGTTTTCAAAAACATTACCATCATTGCAAATTCTAAAGAAACAGGTAATTAAAGAGCTAAAAAGTCTCTGTTCTAAAATAATACTTTTAACTTTAGGGTATTACATAGTAAGCTTTTACAGAGACTGAACTCATCGTCATGTTAGTTTAGGTACCTACATTTGAAATAGTTTTCTAAAAAAATACATTTTTGCTGTTTTGAATTTCAGCTACCTTTAGGTAGAAATTACAATGCCTGGACACTGTACTCTGCAAGAATGCAAATAAATGCATTTCCCCCCCTTAGATAAAAAGGAAACAAAGTACTCAGTGGCTCACAAAATCAAAGAATGGATGACCTTGGAAGACCTTTGGGTACTGTCTTCCACCCCAATATCCAAAGCAGTGTCAGCTACAGCAGGTTTCCCAGAGTCATGTCCAGTTGTGGTTTTGAATAACTCTAAGGATGAAGACTCACAGCTCATTTTAAAATGTAATTTTCCATATTTTAATTTGTTGCAACAAGAAGAGTCTGGATCTGTCATCTTGTTAACCCTACTCCAGTCAGGTATTTACACACATAGAAAAGATCCACCAACCTCCCTGGGCTCTTTCTTGTTGAGGCTCCCCACTTTGCTCAGCATCTCTTCATATGCCAAATTCTTTAAATCACCTGATCGTTCTCATGGCCTTTCACTGAATTCACACAAACATATCTGAGTCTCTTGACCCCGCAGGAGTCACCACTGATGAATTGTTTCCAGCTGGTCTTTGAGGCACTGATCACAACATTGACTGCATTACCTTCCTTGTCTATAATATGGTGTAGAATTTGCACGAGTTTATGCATGTCTACAGCAATTTCTGATTCTTTCTTTCAATTAAGAATGGCCTCATTGTGCTATAGTGCTGCACGGTTAGACCACTTCACCCTAAATTATGTGTTTCATAAATGAATAAATGAAAATATAAATCTCATTTTTAATTTTGCTTGGAAAATTTCCCAAACATAATTTTCTCTTACTTAATAAAAAATTGCACTTGGGAATTTTCTTTCATAGGGTGTTCGGCCATGAATGTTTATTTCAGGTCAGACGTGCAGTTTTGAGGAGAATTTCTAACTCTTCTTGCATCTGTTCACATCACAGGGCGATCTCAGAGCATGCAACATGCATTCCTTGTGCATGAAGCAGAATTGGATATGCTGCCCAGCAGCACATCAAATGTGCTTCAATTGCTACAGGCACTGGGTTAAAAAGATTTGATTGTATGCAGTCTGAAATAAAACTACACTATGATATAGTCATAGGGTCTAGGTTATGCTGATGTTAAATAACACCAAAAGTGAATAAAACCTATCAAAAATAATACTTGATGCACCCTGAAAAAAAAAGAGTGAACACAATCTTTATGGAGAATGTAAATACACTAAAGAGAAATTATTTGCACATATGATGTGGGAGAATGGCATTCTGTAGTTCATTGTTTAAATGTAAAACAAACACAAATAATACTGGATTTTTTTAAAAATTAAAATGAAGAATTTCAAGTAACTGCAATTAAATTTATTTATATTTGGAATTAAGAAAAATAATGTGAGAAATTATCAGTTATATTTAGGAACAAAAAATTAGATTAGAAAATACACCTGAAAATTAATTTTAAAAAATGAGAAAATATTTTGAGCAATTTTTAAGGTGGAATATTTTGCTGTGGGAGTTCCCTGGAATTTTCAAATCTCTGTGTTGATGCTTTGGGATCTTTGAGGCTTACCATTACAACCTAGAATGTTTTAGGAATTGTGTGTACCTACATGGCTCCTTTCTGAACTGGCATTAAGGCAATTACTTTGGTAAATTACTTTGTAAGTTTTTTGGTTTTTTTTTTTTTTTTTTGGTAAATGGAATTAAACAGGACTCTGTATATCTGCAGATCACAAAGAAAGTGGATGATGAACTGCACACATCCTCTGTCTTACATCACAACCCTTACGCTGATTGTTTGACATGTGGTACTCAAAAGTAGTTAAGTTAATGAAGTTCCAGTTCCTTTGAAAGTCACTCAGATATGGTCATTACACTTGCAAAGTCCTTTTATACTTCTATAGCCTCAAGTCCCTCTTTCAATTGTTTCATATTCATTTGTAATATAAATGATTACCTGAAGTGATCTTTAGGTAATCATTCAAGGGCAAATGATGCCATTCACATTCTGAGTGAGTTGTTCACTTGGTGCACTCACTTCAAAATGAACTGCTTGAGATATAAGGTACTAAAGGAATCTTGACAAAACCTGAGTGAAGTATGAATTTTTTATATTGTCTTCAGTAGGCATTAGATGAAGCTGACTGAAAGCAGGTATCAAAACTGAATTCTGAGAAACTACCTCAATTACCTGCTTGAAAAACAGGGTACAGTTCTGAGCATGAGTCAAGAGCATGACTATTTCTTTCATAGATGTGTCAAATTCAATCTTAAAATGGTTGAAATGTTTTACACCATGACTATTTGAAACCTTCCTGTTTAATTTCCTTTTTCTATTTCATAAGTAAATAATTCTGAAAAATACTTCCACTTAAACAACATTGGTGTCCCATGCCAAAATATATTTTTGTCACTCTTGAAACATATCTGTTTAAGTTATTATTTAAATCTTTCTATTTTGGAGACTTTAAGAGTGATCTATTTCAGTACTCATGGGATATTTTTCTTAATTTCTATCCTCAAATTCAGCCATTGTTACATTAGATAAAATGTTTTTTCCATCTCTGTAGAAATGAAGAAATATTTTTTTCTCTTTTTCTGTATTTTATATGCATCTTTCATATATAAGGTGTTAACATTTATTTACTTTATCTTGTTTTCTTTAGCCTGGATAACCACGGTTTTCTGAAATTTTCATTGTAGCATTCCATTTCTTACAGACACCTGAGGATTCTTATTGTTTTCACCTCATCTATTCTCAGCTGGAACATAATTTGTAAAATACAGTGATCAAAATAAGAATAGTATTCTGGATGAGAATTTTTGATCCCTCAATACAATATAAGATTATTTCTCTTCTGTTACTTCGGGTATTCTGCTCAAACATGCCAATATGCTATTCAATTGTTTGCAACAGTCATTTGCAACACACACAATTGGTTTAAGTTCTGTTTATTCATTCTCTATCCTGTATATATGAAAATAATTTTCTTGGCTATAGATAGAACTTCACATTTCTGTATCAAATGGTCCAGTGAAAGGCGTCCCTGCCCACAGCAGGGCAGTTGAAACTGCATGATCTCTAAGGTCTTTTCCAACCTAAAACATTCTATGATTCCATGATAAATTGCAACATGTATTATCTCAGAATATTTAAATTCTTCTAGATCATTTTAATACATCATGTAGAATAACCACTGATGCCATCTGAACAATTATTTAAACTATTCTCTTTTGCATCAACTCAACTGCCAATGAACATTTGTGATACAATCCACACACCAAAGAAGGTATTTGCATATAACTCTTAAGAACAGCTTTACAGTATGGCTTTGCACTCATCTGATAAGTTTCCTCTGGCCTTTGTTGTCGTGACTTATTTTACTGCACAAACTGTGAGACAGTTTGAGAATCTTACTACGATTGTGTGTATGTCTACTTCTTGTCTATTTACCTGTTCTTTTTGATAATTATAGAAGAAAATTAGACTGGCTTTCTGTGACTTTTTCCTGACAAATACATGTTGGCAGTTAATCATCTCCTGTTATGATCTCCATCAAGGTTGACTCTTACCTTGGGGGCAATGACGTCCATCTCCACAGAACTGTATAACACACGGTAAAAACTTTCTGAGCTTTACTTCTTTCTTGTGCTTAGTATAGATGGGGCACTTGCCAGCAAGCCCAGCTCCACACAGGCTCTGCTCTTGCTGCAACCCTACTGGGAATTTCCCTTTCTAATCCTGAGGTGCCAGTCAAGCCTATGATGCATGGAACTGAATGCCTAGAATGGTAGGCACCCTGCTGTAGTGTGATTTTATTTTAGGTGGGTGGTGAGCATTTATAATAAAACTGTGCTCCTAGTTGCTTCATGTTACAAGGAGGTTAAATCAGGCAGATTTTCTAAGACAAATAAAACTAACAAATACACTGTGGGATTCTTTGCTACCTTGCTCCTGCACAGTGACCCTCCATAGACATTTAGCTGGCTTATTCCCAAACTCATCAAAGAAGGATATATGGCAATCTGAAAAGTTAATGAAAAAAGGGCAAAAAAGTTAATGACAAGGCCCTCTAAAAGGTACTGGTATTTTTTAAAAATGTATAATTAATTAATAGTCTTGTCTTGGAGATATGACATACATAGTAAGCAACACTGTCTCATTTCATTTGCTAGTGTCCTCTTACATCTTTGCTGCCGTATGTGCAAAAACACACTCAACACACACATTCACACAAATGTGTACCTTTACTACAAAATTTTCTGTTACACTCCCCAACAGCTACAGATATTAGAGCTGCCACTGGTCTAAGTGATATTAATATCATGTAATTGTCTATAACACTCCTTATTTCCAGGAACTGAAAATAAGTCAGCCAAATCCATGGCTTTGATTTTCCAGGTTTCCTTTTTCACTCCATCCCTACTTTCAAAGACAATCAGAGTGGTTGGATTTGGAAGCTCAGACACCTGTCTAAGTTCTCAGAGAACAATTTCCCACTTAAGTAGCCATGGTAAATTTTACCAAATCCAGACATTTGAAAAAAATAACTAAGTAATCTGACTTCTCTCAAACTGTTCATTTTGTTTTTCAGACAGGAATTGTATATCTTTGTCAATGATGTTAACAATGATGTTAAGCATGTTAGCCAACTGATCACAATGTCTGTGTTTTTTAAATAGCCAAAATAATGCATTAAAATATTTAAAGAAGAAGAACATCAAAGGTCTCACCATCATCTTTTGACAGACTTTTCTTGCCACAGCAAAGTAATCGTTTTCTCAGTTTTGCTCTTTTATACTAAGACTTTCCTCTTATGTTTTACGTCCAGTGCTAAATATATGCACTTTTGAGCTTTGACTTCCTTAGTGTTCTTAGATATTTAGACTAAATGTATTCATAGTCATGATTTTATATATCATTTTGTTTAAAGATCTTGCTCCCAAAATCTTAAGCCCCTCTCTGGAAGGCTTTATAGACAGCAGTATTATCCTCTCTCAGCCTTTTTCACTAGACTAAATAGGTCACACGCTACTAGCTCACACTTCAGTGACAGATACTGCATTCCTTCATTCATTTAGGAACCTTGTCTCAGCATCTGTTCCACTCTGTTCTCACCTTTCCTTTTGGTCCCTGGCAAATTCGATCTCCAGACCCACTGCTGTTGCTCAGACAGAAGCCTTGTCTTTCTTCTAAGACAGTTGATGATCTTTTGCATTTGTTTTTAGGCACAAATTTATAGCCATCCCCTTTAAATGTAATCCTTTTCATTTTTTTCAGTGAGCTAGTTTTAATGAAGAGGATAAGGAATATATCCACTTATCAACCAGGATAAAATTACATTACAATTTAATACAGTACAGATATGTTTCCTTGACTGTTATTTTTCACACAGAGGTCCTTTGACCTTGCTTCATTTACTTTTCCTACCTGAATAATTTTGAGATGTCTGTCTACAGCCAAGCCACATTCAGAGGGCTATCTGTATCTTGACAGGGAAAAAGAACATCAGAAAACACCAGATTTTTTATAGAACAATCTCATGAAGTTTTAAAACCTTCAGGCCCAACTCTAGCAGACTGTTCAAAAAAAACATACTCATTCTCTGATCTTGATTTTTCCAGATGAATACTGATGAATCTTATTTGGTTTTTCGTCACGTCTTCAGTGTCATTTGATGTTTAAGTAACAACTTCCCATTTAGCTGCATTGCAATTTACATCCCTATGTCACAATATTTTAATGGGTTTACTTCTAAGAGTAATGGTTGACCTTTAAATAAACAAGTACAATGCGATTGCAAGAATCAAAGTTTAATTTTATTGTTATATTATGTATGGATAAATTGCACAAGATTATGATATGGTAAGCAATATTGGAAAAGGACTGTACTTAATTTTGGTTCTTCAAAAGTTTAAAGATTCAAGTCCTGGCTGATGAAATGGAAAAAATGTATCATTTTTACTTATATATGTGTAAAGTACACATTTCATTTATGTTCCTCTTGAAAGTTTATGTATTACATGTAATTATTAGATTATAAAAATATATTTACTAATGAGGAGTACAAATTAAATGCATCATCTACTTTAATCATACTTACTGTTTTCCATAGCAATTTTTTTTAAACAAGTGCTTTTACTGAATATTTAGAAGGGTAATTCCAGTGTTTTGGCCTGCTTCAGTGTTTATTTTGATTTCCAATACAAGAATTTCAGCATTTGAGATAGTGAAGGCTTTTGAGCTTAAAATCTGCTATATTATTTACCAATTAAATTTTAATTTTGTTTTGCTTTCTTTATCTTAGTAGTCTGAAAATATTTGGTAGAATGCTTAATAGAATGAAGAATAAAATAAAATAAAATAAAAATAGATCTCCTATTTTATATTAGCCTCTACAGTCCTCAAATATTGACTCAGATCACTGTTGATAAAAAATACATTCTCAATTTTACTTCCTCTCCCTGCAAGCTGTGAGATTCCTGTGCTAAGGATGTGCTTAGTTGAATGGTCACCTGTTAGTTTTTAATCTTGTGAGGTCCTGAACCAAAGGGACATGAGGTGTTCAGCAAGTCACTTGTAATACATGTGAACAATTAGGATGTGTTTCTTTAAAAAATGGTGAGTAATAAAAAAGGAAATAATTTTTATTTTAGAATGTCCTTTAGTTTTGAAACATTTCTCAGTATTTTACCCCATGGAAGCTGGAGAGCAATACCACTCATTTAAGGATACAGAAAATCATTATATCCTTCCCTTGACTCCCACACTTGGAGGTTCCCACTCCTGAGTGAGGTACTGTGCTCACATTCAATATGTACAGTAGCTACTACAGAGTTTATAGTTATAAGTGGGTAATACTTGCTCAACACACATAAGGAGTGACTTTGTAACTTGAAGTATGCACAGGAAGAAACAGCTCATTTCTGGCAAACAACTAACTTCTGGATGTAACAACACTTGAAACTGAAAGGCTCAAACCCACTTAAATGGCACATTCTTAAACAAACAAACAAACAAACAAACAAACAAAACAAAACACAACACACACACACACACACACACGAAACTCAATGTTTTTTTCAGACAGAAGATTCGTTCAAATCAGCCGAGAAACTGTAAACCAGGAAAAAAATATCTCTAAATATATAAAGACAGTTTTGCTGAAGTGTCCGATATCATAAGTCATCTAAGCTTTCAGAAAGGAACTGTGATGATACTCCCTGTCAAGTTCACATGAAGATGTTTTACTGGAAGAGATAAACTATCTCTGTTTTCATTTGAAAAACCTGTCATGATTTGATGAATCAAGAGAAGCTGGATGGACTGTTTCTTAGGAATCCTACAACTCTTCCAGCTTATGAATCAGTTCATGAAAAAATGAAAACATATGCATTTTTCATCCTTCTTTGTCTTTCAAGAGTCTAGCAATGATAAGATGTGGCCATAGATTCATACTGGCCCATCAGTAAATAAAGTAAAACAGCAGTTTATATTATGCTACTGCTGGCTTACAAAAATCAAAAAGTCAGTGACCCCACCAGTTTGCCTGTCACTGTGAGAAGACGAGACAATCCCGATAAATTATAGCCTTTTTTAGAATGGCAGAATGAGTTCTGTGAAAAAAATATTAAAAATAAGCATTCGAGGAGAGCCACATCAGTGTTAGTAAAATTTAAATAATAACTTCAACGTTAATGTTAACACAGGAATTTATTTGACACAAAATTGTCTGCTCTCAGAAAACAATTCCTCAAAATGACTGTGAAAATCTTGTAGTTTAAATATGTCAGATTGATCTTAGTTGTTTAAAATTAGTGCTTTGGATTTAGAGTTTATTATATTGTAAATTCCTGAGGAAATAAAGAATTAATTATTGATGTGTAATATACAAATATACAAAAATCCTAAAAATTTAAGTTAGATGATTTAAAACATACTTTAGCTAATTGAAAACACTTTTTAAAGTTGGGTCCAACTTTATGCAATAGTTTATTATATAAATGGTTTACAATTGACACTGTTAGTGAAAATGACAGATATTTTGATTCTGCATCTAGCATTCTTCTACTAGGAGTCTTCTGCCAGCATTATTCTTCTATTGTTGGCATTTTTAACATTAAAGATAAATTCATACTTTTTTTTTTCTGAGCAGCAACTCTTTTATGGAAGCATCACACAGTGTTTGTCATGTGCTATAGCCAAGGAACATATGGTGCAAATAATAAAAAAATAAAAGAATCATGAATTTGTAAACACTAGGAGTCTAGAAGTCCTTCCAATAAAGATAATCCACTAGAAATAAAAATGTTGCATGGTTCCTGCAGAAATTATGTAGTAATATTACGGGTATCACAGTATATTCCTATATTTTTGTGATTGGTTTTCAAATATCCCTGCTTAAGAGCATGTTGCCAAGCTGTACTAATAAAACCAACAATTAGGATTTTCCCTCTGGAACTTTGGCTGATGCACAATGCATAGCAGAATGGATAGTGCATGTGTACAAAGTCTTTTGTCTCTAGCTTGATGATTTATATCAAGACCAGGACAGCTGTGATTTCTGATTAAAAATGATAATCTTTCTTGCCCTTATGTGCCCAACCCAGGAGGTGGCCACAGAGCCAGTCAGTAGTGCAGCTATAGGTTGTGACTGTGTTTGGTTTGCCAAACTAGAGCATCCCGTAAGGTGATCTATACACTTGGAATAGGAAAAATGGTTGATCACACAGATGACCCCATTTCATATCTTCTACTGCAGAAAGGGTTATGTACCTTCGTCTTTAATCCCAAACAACGCAAAGAGCAGACATTCAATGAGGAAGATCTGTTACCCAAAATTAATTGAGTGGAGCACCAAGGGAAGGCAAATTATTCTCTCCTAACAGCTATAGATCAGCTCTGTTGATATCATGAAATCAGTCAACTGTGGCTTTTCACCTCAAAAAACCCCATGGGTGTGATGTAGAGAGGAGACTGGATTCCTCCCTAGGAAGTTGTTTATCTGCCTGGGATGAAAGTCTTTCCATGTGTGAGATCCTTGAGCAGGAATGATTGCCAACTGAAAAAGCAGTAGATGAGTATACTTGAGAAGAAATTAATTCAGATTTGGGAATAGGAGACAGATTTTTTTTTTCCTTTTAATGTTGAAAACAATTATTTATTAATATTTGCACAGTACTGTACTTACTAAATATCAGTCTGTGACCACCACTCAGGTTTACAGTTGTGGTTTGGTTTTGGTGGTTTTTTTTTTTCTTGTTCTTTTCTACTTTGTCTCCTATAATATTTGCCTGTAAGTAGAAACAGTCTCAGAAAGGCACACAGGTAATTTATAAAATGATTCCTAGAAGGATTCCACTTTTCAAACATATTTACCCACAACTATACCACAGCTGTACACATTTTAGATATTATGGACCATTAGACATGGGAGATCAGTTTATCAGCTCACCTGCATATATATAACATACAACTTCCACAAATGTCTGCACATTTTGTAAATATTTAGCCAAATAGTTCAGTGAATTATATGAATCAATAGTTAATCATAGTCTACAATTGCTATTAATTTTCATAACCTAGGAACAAGTTAGATTCACATCTGTGTCTCTACCTGGCTTAAAGGTTTTTTCCTGTGTGGTTTGACTCCTAGCCACATTTTATATGTAGATTCAACAATGAATTTAATTATAGTAAGCTCATTAGGAATGGAGCCATTGCTTATCTTAAGTTCTCTAACATAGCATATATTTACAGCACCGTATAAGCAGTATTTAATAATTAATTCTCTGTACTCTGTCATATTAATATGAAAGCATAAAAGGATTATCAGAGGTAGAGAATGCTTTATACATCTGTGAAGAATACAGAGATGAGTCTCTTTGTAAATGAGAACGGGAAATTAAAGCCTGGTGAAATGTTACCTTTTTGTTTCTTCCCAACTTTTTAGAGCTGGATAGTGACTTATTATAAGACTAAATTTTAGTCTTATATCAGGTTTACTTTCTCTGAGAATTATGGCTGATAATGGTGGAAGAATTGGCAAATAATTCCAGAAATAGTTATTAAAAGATCCCTTATATCTATTAATTATATTACTCTAGACTTGATCAGACATGTCAATGGCCAAAAATCAGCTAAATGGGTAGTGCTTGGGTGATTACACACACTGAGAAGAAAACAGCCTACAAAAGTAGAAAATTGTTAATGTAGCTCGGGATAAGCACAGAAAATAGGTTTTCCTTCATTTTTAATCTCACATTTCTCCCTTCCCTCCCTCCCTTCCTCTCTCCTTCTCTCTCTCCTTCTCTCTCTCCTTCCTTTTTATTGTGTTCTCTATGAAAATTTATTCAGTGGCAACCTATACCAAGAAACATATAAAATCTTTAAAGCTTTCAGGAGTTTGTGTGAGAGGGCAGTGTTAAATTTATACTGTGATCAGTGAGCAGCCAGAAAAGGATATTTTTTTTTTTGTTTAGGTTGGAAAGTGGTTAAAAAGCAGAAAAAAGTAGGCACAAATGACATTTCCATGAGCACAAATTGATGCAGGGTGTTCAGGTCAGAAAAAATGAGTATCACTGTACATTTCCAGCATGAAGCTGACATTTCTGTCATGCTGCAAAGAAATTTAAAGTGACATTCTTTTATTTTCCAAAGAGACAGCTGCTATAGTTTCCACATGAAAATTGGCCTCAGCTGGCATGTAATAAATGAGAAAACATGTAGATAATAGTCATGAACTAGTGAGCACTGCTGCCTGACCAGTTATCAAATTGCTGATAAGCTTTACTTTCAGCTGTACCTCCAGATGACACACATGTTCTTTTCCATTTTTGTCTCTTATAACTTAGATTTGCAGTAGAATTATGATTTAGTGCATATTATGACCTAGCTGTCTACCATTACACCTTTAATATAACAAGGGTGATGAATATGCTTTTAGGAAAAAAAAAATAACATTTCTTTAAGGCTTTTTCTCCCCTCTGGTAAGTATCAGGAAACTGTCAAAATGTAAGTTCCCTCACAAAAACCAGCTGCAAACACAGATATCTGCTCTTATCGGGCTCTGTCTTGTGAACAAAACCTGTCAGGAATTTTTCTTCTTTGTGGAGAATGATGCTTTGTCAAAACTGAAGTATTGCATGGAAATGGATTGATTACGATGCACTTTCACCAAAGCAGAATTGGCTGAGAGTTCAGATTTCAAGGTAATATGGTTTCAGGACACTTCTGCCCTGTAGACCAGATATGGCAAACCTTCCTACTGCTTGCAGGGTCCCAGCAAACCTTGCAGCTCCATCATTCACCTGTAACTCTTGGGGGTGCTGGTCTTTTGGGAACTGCCCCAGGTAACAGAAAGATACTGCATTCCCCTTCCATGCAACCAAAAGGAAATGCTTGTTTTCCTGGTTTTTGGTGTTTTGTTTTATTTTTTTTTGTTTTGTTCTTTGGGGTTTTTTGGTTTTTTTGGTTTTTTTGGGGTTTTTTTGTTGGTTTTTTTTTTAAATTTTCTATACATGGAAAATTTGGAAATAACTTATTTTCTTTCCAAAGAGGATTATATACACTCATTTTTCCTAATGTAGAAAACTGATTAGACCTAATTTCAAGAAACAGAAGGTGATGGTTGAAGAAATGAAACAAAAATTATCCACCAGTGAATACTGATTTCAATGACAGACCTACAAAAATCTCTGTTTATTTTGTTTAAGTTGTGATGGAGTGGATGTGCCACCTGTGATATATCTGTTAAACTAATTCAAATAATATTGAGGATGTAATTTGGCTTTCAGGTGACAACATCTTTTGCGGTATTGGGTTTAAACTTCTTGTTCTCTCCTTCATTGCTTTCTGCACTATGCTTGTCCCACTCTTGACTCTGCAAAATTGTTCCTGCTCTTTCCCCCTGTCTTATCCTCACACTGTGCCACATCTCACAGTGAAATCTTAGTCTTTTCTCATCGTCCTGCCTCTTTCATTGGAACTCTGTCAGGTGCAATCATTCTTTCTCTGCATCTTTGTTCAGGACTTTATTTGTTTTTCCCATCTATGGTCAACCACAACTAAAAATAGGGTACAAAACCGTGAAAATTAATAAATGAATATATGCATATATACATATATTTGTATGTGTGTGTATGCATGTATTTTTTATGTAAAAAGTATATTACAAATATTTTCATTATTTGAACTGTAGATGCCTTCTTCCACCTCTCAAGCACTCTAGTCTTCTGGTGTAGATAATCAAGAGAAAATTTGCCATGCAGCATCCAGCAGTCAAGTTCAGATGTCCAAATTCCACAAAAGTCCTTGAGCCTAGTGTTCCATAACAACTTGTTACCTTCAGATGTTTTGGCTACACCAGTAAGAAACACCGCAAAAGTGGCATTTGTTACTTTTGCATATGGCCACAAGCAAAACCAACATCTCAGCTACCTATAGAAATTTACAGAAAGAAGGGGTTCTCTCTATAGAATGTACCCATATCATGTGAAATAAATACGAGAATAAAAACAGAATTTAGGTCTTAATATTGTTTTTCTTT
The DNA here is from genome assembly GCF_047495875.1 of Pithys albifrons albifrons. Lineage (NCBI taxonomy): Eukaryota > Metazoa > Chordata > Aves > Passeriformes > Thamnophilidae > Pithys > Pithys albifrons. Next base: position 12,272,869 of record NC_092464.1, read on the forward strand.
TTCCTAGGATTCTGCAACTAAATGAATGCAGAGAAAGGAAACAATATATAAGGAAGAATATATTCTTAATCAGGGTTATTATTGTAGCACACTAGTGTCTTGAAACAAGAAAATTTCTTGTGACCACTGAAGATGGTGAAGGATGCTTTACTAAACCAGAAATAAAATCATCATCAATTTTATGACATCCATTCACACTTATGGTGTAGAACTCTTGAATCCAATTGTCTTAGGAAATTTTTTGTTAAGTTAGTCGAGGTTTTCTGTTTCTTTGATTGGTTGGCTTTTATCTTTTTATTTTTTTTTTATTATTCGCATCAAACTGGAATAGGCACAAGAATGGCATCTAGAAATGATGGACATAAGTAAGGAATTTTTTTCTGCCGAGTAGCTCTACTGTGGAACTCTAGAACAGATCTGTAGAGCTTTACATCCCTAAAGGTAATGTCAGAGAAAGGAAAAAAAAAAAAAAAGAAAAAGAGATGGAGACCATTCTCCCAGTGGTGACTGCAGGAAGGCTACAGCTGGAGATTGAAGGTACTGGTCCTAAGAGAGCTGAGTGCTGCAAGGCTGAAGCTCAATTTTCAGCCTGTTGACAGGTTTGAAACCATTATTACCCATGCATTGCAGTGAGATATGACAGAGTATAATGCAAAAGTTCAGGAATGATGTCTATCTCCAGCTCTTAGATATATAAAATATTGGTGATACCACTTCAGTGCATCCCAATATAAAAACACACCAGGCTTTTACTGAAATGTTTAACCTATATTATTGAAAGGTAAATAAGATGTGAGCTTAAAGGGAAAAGGATGTGTTAGATTAATAGGAGCATGATTTTGCCAAGAATAAAAGCTTTTGTCTGTGGAGAGGTCAAACTTCAAATTTAGGAAGCATCCATAGAGAGAAAAATGTCTGTCCTTAAATACTGTTTCTGAGATTTTTTTCTTGCAATGCAAGTAACCACATGGTAGAAACTGCACATTGGTTTTCTGAGGAATTCATGGTGTGATAAAGAAAATGTGAGCCTCTGAGGGAATAATTGCTTCACCATGGGGAACTCATGCAACTTAACTTGAACTTTAAATCGATCTGCTTTTGTATTTGTTACTGCTGGTGCACAGTATTATGAGGAGGAAATTGTGCAGCCATAAAATGGATGTTCTTTATATTATGCAGCATAGTAATGTTGTGACTATTTCTATAAATGTGTATTTGTTGGGTGAGAGTTTTTCTACCATCTCAGTTCTAAAAAAAACTTACATAAAAGCCAAAACTATATAGCTGGATGTTTTTAATTATGAGTGGCAACTATTGTTCTGAGCCAATGGAAAATACTTAGATAGTGAATCCCTCCCTATTTTTTAAAAATGGTTTTGTTATTTTCATTTGTTACCTGGGCTTCAGAACTGTGACCATTACCATATTTCGATAGGTGCCCCTGTGTGCTCATCCTATGACTGGGCAGAAGGCTTACAGGATTACATGCTTGATTTCCCCTGAAAGCTTCTCTTTCCAGTAAATATTGTGGCAATTTGAAAGGATTACTTTCTTATGTCCCTTTCAATTTTTCCAGCCATTTTTGATTTGATAGCAGCAGCTGGTAGTCACTTAAGGGTGACAACAACACTCTCATCATCTCCTTGTAAGGTGGACACACATTGTGCTCCCCACATCGTGGGGAGGGTTCCCAGGAAGAAAGGGGACAGAGCAGATATGAGAGGAAAGAGATTAGTTTTGTCTCAGGGAGACTCTAAGTCCTTTCTTTTGCTTCTAGAAAATGTTACCCATTATATGACCTAATTTTCAGCTATTAATTAAGATTTATAAGTATCAGAAATATCTTCAAAAAGTCCAGTTAATTCAGTGAAAAAGAAGGTTTTTCATATTTAAGCAATTTTACAGCCACAATTATAAATAGAGTTGGAGGATTTGCTGTCTTCTGATCTGTGTTTTCATCTGCTTGTGCTGCTTTCATCTTTTTTTTGGCAGAGGCACTCGCAGTTTATTCCCCATCTTTAAAAAGTAAAATACATACATTCCCCTTATAGTAAGAGTTTGAAAAGAACAGTGAACCATGTGAAGCCAAATGAGGAAATTTACTGAAATATTGCCCTAAATCATTTTATGACATGTATAGATCTGATATTTAGTGTTTGTTCCTCTAGAGCTGTGGTTCATCAGGACTGGGTTAAAGGTTTGAGACTTAAATATGTACATTTAACTTAACTGGAAGTTGGGGAATCGGTCTTTATTTCTCGCTTTGTTTGAAGGATTTACTTTTTGAAAGATGAACATGGGAAGAATTGAATCCTCTTTTTTAAATTAAGTAGAGAGGTGGAACAACTTGTCCAATTTACATGATAAATCTATGAAGGAGTTCAAACTTTGACAAATTCTTAATCTCAGTACTGTGAGTTAAACACATAGACCTCTCCTTGCACCTAAATCAGAGTCAGAATGTAAAGTGGTTGCTCAGGCATTGTTAGTGGTCTTTAAGAAGAGATCCTACTCAGAATTTTCAACCTTAAAAAGCAACTTGCTATTGTTGACTTTTTGGGGAAAATATACATAGAAAAATAGCAAAGCAAGTAATACAAATACAGATTGCTTGTTTTGACTCAGTATCAAGGCAGCTTCCGTCATAAAATGCTTGGGGATCTCACCTCTGTATTAATGGCTTTTTCCATACTACATCTGGGAATTAATTTGATCCTCTTGTTTTATAAATGGGAAGACTGTAGGTATTGATGTAGTAAGAACCACCAGCTGGCTTTTGTTGTCATTTGCTGGACTTACAGAATCATTTAGCAGCTGAATGAAATGCAAAAAAGAAAGTCCTTTGATGCCTAGTTTTCCTTTGAAAAGGCATTGTTACTGAAGTGTACATAAAGAAAGTATCTAAACACAAATGTCTAGGATAAAATAAAGCAAGTGCAAGTTTAGGCTCAGTGAAATTGTAGGATTGTCTAAGGACATCCAGGCACAAACATCATTGTGCTGTTTAAATATGTTTGACTACATGATAGAAAATACAAAAATTAAATGGGTGTTGTTAAAACATGTCAGATTTTGTCTGGCAGGTCATTTTCTTTATTGGAAGCTCACTGTTCAGAGGCAGTTCCAGACTTCAATGGAATTGGGGAAAAAAAAAACCCAAGCATCATGTTGTTTAAATGTTTGTGTTTGATATCTTTTTATCTTTTCCAAATATAATGTGAACAGTGAAATTACTTAGATTTTCCCCTCTTTTACCAATGGTGTGGCTCACAGGTGACTCATAGATCTCGTCCTAACAAATTTTGTCTCTACACAGAAAGAAAAAAAATGAGGAAAATTCTCTGTTGATTTGGTCTGAAGTAATTTCAGAATCTTAAATAAAAGAAAATAAATATCAGTGGAATAGAACAGATATTTTTCTCTGTCAAGCAGCATAGACCCTACACAGCTTATACAGTGGGAGCAATAAAATAGGCTTATTAAGTTTTTGTGTTTTTCCTGATTTTTGTGTTCTAAGGAGAAGCTGAAACAGAGTTATAAGAACACAGTAAGAAAAAGCTGCTTGTATCAGCCAGAAAGACTGAAATATTAGATCTGGTTTTAGCTTTCTGATATTCTTCTTATTATTAAATTATGCAATGTATTGTTGATTTAATGCTGTTAGGAATTCCAGATAAAAAATGCATCAAATCTGTATATATTTTACTATGGGTTAGAATTTGGAATTTATCTTCCTAATATTGCTCATCTCCATTACTATTTCCACACATGATCTGTGATGGTGCTTTTCTGTCAAGCCAGTCTGGATCTGCCATCATTTCATGTGTAGAAGTACATGACAAAATGAGATGCCTGCATTTCACATTATATTTATTTTCCATTTCACATTATATATATTTTCCATTTCACATTATATATATTTTCCATTTTCCGTGTAAGGAAAACTATAAAATGCCACAGGGACAGTACTCACTGTTTACTTTGTGAGTTTAAATGTTTTTCAGATGTGAGAATAAAGTTAGCAAACTTCAACTCAAGTTGCAAAACAATATATTTAGACTATATTTGAAGTGCTTCACAGTCTTGATAATATTTAATTATTTCAGTGCAAAGTAGGACAGGGGATAATCGTAACTGCATTTTGTACAAGTATTCTCATGTTCTTTCCTTATGTAATCAGTCATTACCCAAGCAACCCATGTGGTTACTGAGAAAATCACAACATTCACCTTTAATGGTAAGGGACCATTACTTCCCCTGATAATTAGTAAAACCTGCTGAAGTGGATGAATGATCTTAAATAATTTAAATGAATCACTAATTGATTCATTTTAAACCCTAATCCTAAATCTTTCAATGCAAAAGAAATCCCACTAGGGATAAATTTTGAATAACTTAAGTGTTTTCAAAAGTCACTTTGGCCACACTCAGGGTTTAGCCTGGGCAGAAGTCTGTAAAGCAGACACTTGTGTGGCTTTTCCTGGGAAAGGACTGGCTTTGCTGTGATGGGATCAGGCAGCTGGAAAGTGAGAATTCCAGAGAGAGCAGGTGAAAAGCAGGCAGAAATTTGGGAAGAGCATAGTTTGAGATCTGCTGGGACTTGGAGAGGACAAACCCCAACATGACACAAGTCTGAAAGTAGTCTCTCCACAGCATTAGTGTTCACTTGTTCCTTTTATATCCATGCTCACTATTCCTAAAACCTCCTTATCCTTCCAAACCCGTGTCCCACCTCTTTTTGGTGTCCTAAAACCGCTGTGTCCTGTCACCCTTCCCAGAATTACTCTCCTCTGCTGTCACAGCCCTGAACCCATGAGTAAGAATACTTGAACCAGCTGAGGGTTGCTCAGAATGGCCTCAAGGTTGAGACAATAGAGAAAAAATATTTTTTTGTGAATGCAAGAAGAGCTGAAAAAAAGTGACATTTTCCCACATTCATATTATATTCCACATAAATTTATTTGATCTGACATTTGCTTAATAATCTCTTTTCCTCTGAAACATCTGTTAAAATAGATTTTGTTTTATAACAGAATATGATTAGAAAAGTTACAGTCTGTGTTATGAAGAGATTAAAAAATCTTTAATCTGACAGATTTTCATTTTAATCTCAAATGAGAGGAAAAAGTAGTAAATTGTAGCCTAGCCACCAATCCGTTGTACTTTTTCTGTTCTTTAGAAAGTAGTTTTCTAACGTGACTCAAAAAAGATCAAATATTCATATCATTCATCAATTTTTTTTCCCAAAGTACTTTTTCTTTGCATCTTCTTTTTCCCTCTAGATATTATTTTCCCATTGTAACTGAAAATTTCTACCCTACTGTTATACAAGCTGGAAACAATTATGTGTAAATTCTAGCTCTGTTTTTCACATCCAGTCAATTGCTAAATCCACCAGGTTTTAAAAGACTATCTTTCCTGCTCACCCAGCATTTCAGGTCTCTCTTACCAACTATGAAACATGGATTTGTCACTTCTCTGAATACCTTGTCTTATATTTCTGGCATTTATTTCATCGTATTGTGGTTTTATCCATCTTTCCATGAGTCAGATCTATACAATGTGCTTTAAAAAACCCATTTATTTGGGTTTTTTTCTACAAAGTTCTAAAAATATAGAAGGCAATATTTTTATCCAAGAACATTTAAAATAATATTTACAATGCACCACCTTTAATATATTTCTGATTTTTTCTGCAAATATTTTTTATAGTAAGGGTACCCTTATAGACTCATTTATATCATTCCTGATTTTTCATATTTCGTGTGTCCTGTGCTTGCAAAACCCCTGCTGTCTTGAGTCATACAAACAGAAACTCTTCTTCTTTTTCTTATACTGATACATTCCTCAGGAAAGTCAACAGTGAATGGCATCTGAACCAATAGAAATGACAGGAAGAAAAAAAAGAATCTTCAAATCCATATGTCTTTATATGTAACAAGGTTGATTTCTCTTTTTCTAAAGGTTATAATCTATAAACCCCATTCTCAGTATCCCTATTAAAAATTCTCATATGTAAATTAATTTAAACATTTTACTTTGACCATTCCCTTACCTTGCTCATAAGACTTATCACCAGAATTGAAAAATCTCACTGTAAGAAAACACAGTTCACCTTGTAAAATTCACTGTGTAAAATGTTTAAAGGATGTAGTTCTTGAGCATAGTGGTAAATTCTTGGGAAAGATGCAGAATTAGGGCAGCTCAAAATGGCTGCATGCCATGTAAATCTTACTCACTAAAACAGACCAGGTTAAAGACATGGGATTTTTGGTGGGCTTTTTGTTAGGTTGGATTTTTGTTTTTTCATTTTTTTTAAATTCAGTTTCAATCCAAATAAACAAATACAGGACATCTGTGGTCATGATTTTAAAACAAATAATTGTTTGAGGTTGTTTTTTAAATCTTCCAGATTTTTTATGATGTTCCTTTGAGATAAACATATAGAAATTTATGTTATACACTAATCACTTTGTCACTAAAATTTGAAAACACTTATATTTTTAATATATTGCTATTACTCCTCCTGGTCTCCAACCAAACAGCACTATACACAGACTGCTGGACGTATGTTGCCCTTCCTGCTCCAAAAACACTCTAGTAACACAAAAGCTATTAACTGTAAAACTCAAGCACAAGCCATAACCTGTTGCAGAAAGGGAAGAGTGTCTATGGAGGCAGAATTCCAGCATGGAGAACGCTACAGCTGTTGTTTTGTTCAGCAGATTGGATTCAACAGAAACTGCAAAAAAGAAAGAATGGAGTTTGTCATATCTCAGAGTCATCTATAAGTTGTTGATTCTTCGTTGATGGGTTTGGGTTTTTGGGTATTTTTTTTTGTTTGGTTGGTTTTTTGTTGTTGTTTGGTTTTGTTGTTGTTGTTTTTGTTTGTTGGGTTTTTTTAAGAGAACCATACTAGCTTCATTCATATTTCAGTTTCGCTGGGCTGTACTCACTGACACTGGTTCATTGCTCAGCATCCCTGGGTTTTGCCAAAGATCTGAGCTAGAGGCAGCTGCTTAGTGGACTTTAGGAATCTTCCAAACTGAATACTTCAAAGTTATGCATTCATTCCTAAGCTTCTATAAGAATTTTCTATTTGCAGAGGAAGTCAAAATTCATGTGTTCAAGCTATCAAAAACCCAAACAAGATATGAAACTGAAAGAATTCAGAACTCCTGGCTCACACAGCCACTGAAACTACAATTAATGTGCTGGATAAGAGTAATGTATTACATTTCTATTGGAAGTATCAGTTGGAAGTAACAGGTGGGGTATGGCATCATGCTACCTCAGTGACAAAAAAATGACAAAAGTAAATTATTTTGTTGGGAGAAAGAGATTAAAAAAGAACTACATTATTCAATAAATTATTTTGTGCTATGTATTTATATAAATATAACAAAGCTTAATGTTTTGGGAGCTTTGACATGTATATTTAGGCATATCTGAATAATTAACACCTTTTGTGCCCCTCCAGAGGAAGTAATTAATTCTCTTCTTCGTCTCATACAGTAACAGTTTTTGCATCTCTGCTTACAAAATTGTAGCCACAACTGCAGATTCCAATGCTCACAAAACCATCATTTTATATATCCTTCTTCATTTTCTTTGCCTTGTTTTTCAGATTGTTACATTTTCCATTTAATTGTAATGAAAGTAACCTGGCAAACATCCAGTCTATCTCAGAGGGACCTGGACATATTTCTCCTTGGAGGAGTCGATGGCCTTGCACAGTCTTTATTAATCCTTCACATCTTAGCTATTATTTGACCCAGAAAAAGAATTCCAAGGTTATATTCCTTCTTTTCTCAGACAACACAGTATTCTGTCTGGAAGTTGCGTAGATGCTTTTCAGGACAATAACTGATCTGAAATATTGGATCTTCTTTCTTCTTGGGTTTGAGCAGTTACTTCATGTTCACATGTGAACATATAGTCAAAAAATTATTTAGGAAGATATTTCCCTGAGAAGGGTATTCCTCAGAATAAACACCTTGCATTCTTTGCTAAAATTTCCAGCCTTTCCTTTGCTTTTGACTGCCTGTTTTATATGATATGGTGTGAAGAGTGGTAGCCATGTGAATACAAGCCAATAATTCACTCAGGAATCTCTGCTGACATCATAAAATGCACATAGTGAAACTTCAGTGATTTATGAATGGCAGCTGTTCTCTGAGAATGTGCTCAGATAAGTACTTATTTTGCAGTCTCACTATTATTTATTAGCTTTTAGCCTTCTGAGTTTCATAAGCAAATCATTTCTTTTGCCATGTGCATGCCTCTCTTTTTCCAATAACATCTGCTGAAACTTATATAGTGTCAATGACTTCACAATGGTGTTACAAAGTGCCATATAGGATGACCTCAATAAAAAGGCTTTAGCAGAGCAATTAAACAATTCAGATTTATGCACACTATGTAACTGCAGGTACTTTGGTTTGGTAGGGTTTTGGGGACACACATGCTTTTCTCCAAAGATGAACCAGTTGAGGTCATCTTAATATCCCATGAACATGTGGGTGAGCCATTTATTTACCAGGTTTTTTCAGGTACCATCCTGAGGGGTTCGTGGATTTTTGTGTTGATAAGTAATATGTGGTTACTGCCCTACTTGCAAGGAGTTGGTGGCAGAAAGACCTCACTGCCCTAGATCAATCTCATATCATCTTTGATATATTGACAGTTTGAAAGGCATTTACAGGAAATACATCAAGTGGAAGAGTAAGTTTTCATCCCCTGTTTTCAAAACTTCCTAAATAATGATTATGACATCTAGGAAATTATGTGAAGAGAGGTTGTTTTTTTTTTTGCTGAGTCATCCTCTGAATCTCTTGAGGAGTCCAATTATTTCTGAAATAAAATTACTCTGAATATATCCAAAATATTTAAAATAATCATGTTTTGGTGAGCACCAAGACTTTGTTTATAAGATCCACCATGGCTTTAATCAACAATGCCATATGACATGGTATTGCACTTTTCTTATCCTGCCCTGTTCATACGGCTGTAGTGGTAACAGACTGAATATACCACACTGAGATTTGGTCACTGAGATATAAGTGTACCAAAGACGTCTGCCATGTACTTTGTTATCCCTTGTAGGATGCAAACTCCCAATAATATTTTATTTGCACTTGTAACGTAATTGTTTTTCTTTCCAATATTTAACTCTGTTGCATGTTAGCTGTCAAACTTTCAGTAGAAACCACAAAAATTAGGTCTTCATTTTATGATGTCATTTACAGTCAGAGTAGCAAAACTTTTGACATTTGATTTTACCTTTGAAAAAAGCATGACCTAGAGAGCTGTTTGTAGTACCTTGTGTACTACAGACTCCTGTCTTCAGCAATAAGCAGTAAATTTTGTAGCATTCTGGAACTGTAATTATTTTCATTTCTCCACTTGAAAGTGGTTTGATATGTTTATTTTCCTACCTATATCAATTTTTATCAGACACATATCTTTATTTTGCCTATTTCACATCATGTATTTGAAAGTGAAAATAGTTTATTAAGCTTCCATTTCTATTTGGTGTGATCTTTACCCTTTTTTTGCCTAGTTGGTAATGAAGAAAAAAAGGTCCTTGAATGCATTAGAATAACTTGATTTTTTCTCTTTCTCAAAACACTTCATTTTTGTCCACTATTATTGATTTTTAAATACTTTCCAATGTTGTTGTTTTTTTGATTTTAGGGATTCTTTTAATATCAGTTTTATTCCACCATTTTCTCCCTTGTTATCTCTGTGGGAACTTAAAGAACATGCATTTCGTACTGCATTCTATATTATTACCTACTTGCTTAACCAGATAGTAGCAAGAATTGCCCAGAGATCTTAAAAAAATCTCTGTCGTTGCAATGTCTCTTCATAGAGTTCTGTTCACCAGTTATTACACCCCAAAGGCTGCATCATTTTCCCCTCTTCCTGCTTTGGTGAGAACTGCTGATACTCTATTTAGCTCATGACTTTGAGCATGGCTGTTCTTCCCACTGGCCCTGCCTGTAGAAGCAGGGCTGCACTATGTAGAGTGAACTGTCATGGGGAGAGAGGAAGATTATAAAGTTCCTATGTTTTGTTACTTCATAGCTACAAAAGCAAGGGCAAAATGAAAAACATAAAAGGGAGGCCATAGTTGGCATATCCCCGTGGTATTTCTAGGAGCGTGTATGCTTTTCCTTTATTTAATTATTCAAAGGAACAAAACTAAAAATCAGAAAATCTAAGTCCAGTGCTGAAGTATCAAGATATAAGAGAAGAAAAAAGGAGAACTGTCTTGTTTAATTCTTGCGTAAGGGCAGGCAAACCTCTGTAAGCTGTTTTCCCCAAGAGCAGGTTTGCCCTGCATGTGTAGAGTTGCCAAGTCCCATCTCCTCCCCAAATGCTGAGAAAAGCTGCTACAATGCCAGAGCAAGGTCAGTGGTTAGACAAAGGCACTGGAAAAAGGGTCTCGAAAAGGTATCAGAGAGACCAGCAAGGATGTGTTCTGCTCTCAAGCCTCATTCATAAGTTGTCATCCTCTACTGCAGAACAAGGAAGGGTTTCTACTGGCTTTAAAATATGACCCATCTTCACTGCTCTTTAACATGATCTTCACTGTACCCTATCCAGTTCTGTTAGACTGATAGGGAAACTCACCTGTATTTTTCTCACTAGATAAGAAATAAGCACTGAGGAAGCACTAAAAAGAATGTACAGGTATATGAAGTGTACAAAAATACTAGAGAATTAAGAACTTCAACATTTCTTGAATGTTGAGCTAATAACTTCAGCTGCAGAATAGCAGGCTATTTTGTAAATCTGAATGTAGAGACAGCAGGCGATTCCCTGAGGATATCTCTATCAGAGCTATTTGCAGTTTGCAAACTTATTAGACATTGCTCAATTTCCACCAAAAACTATTAGCTACTGTTTAGAATGTGTAAGTGCTTCATCTCTGCTTCTCTGTAGGTATAAGAAGCAAATACTTAATACCAGGAATATATACTGGAATCCTCTTAGTGAAGATGACTAGGAACTCAGAATAGAACAAAGCATTTAAACAGAGCAGGTTTCATATCTGTAAGGCTTTTTGAGGAGTTTTTCTGAAGGACAGATAGACACAGGCATATATATGTTAAATACCATTTCACAGTTTTACATTATCAAAATTCATCCTGCTTTGCCGCACGCACATAAACTGCAGAGGCTTTCCCAGCGGACACTACTAGTGCAGACCTTGTTTAATAACTTTTATCTTGGGTAGATTAAATTTTTCTTCCTCCACTATTACTTAAAATATCCAGGCTACAAAACCCTGAATCATTTTATAGCAGAAACACTGACACAGTCTTTTACTCTGGAAGTATGCATGGCATAGTGGTAACATCAGTGTTGATGACAGATGTCATTAGTTTAATGACCACAGTTATCTATTGTCATATTTAAGTGAGGTTACTTAATGGAGTTAAATCTACTTTCCTTAATGACTAGAATTAAGAAACTATGTCACATCTACATTAAGCTTATTACCTGTAATTTGTACAAAGAAGCCCATAACTTGAATAATTACTCCTACTTAATATACCATTAACCAAACATTGATTGAGACTTAGTAGAGTCTATTTGTGATTCCTAGATTTGTTTAGTATCTGTGTTTTGCCCCTCACATATATCTTCATTAATGTTTTATATTTAATTTGGCTGAAACAATCTGCACTGAGGAGTTTCATTTGTGTACTGTGATGACAGTGCAAACTTGTACATGGATAATATGCTTAAATATTTGCATATTGTTTTTTCTTCAAGTGCTGTGTTATTTTAGTGATCTGACTCTGAGTTCAATGAAGTTATTGGTAAGACAGTACTCAACTTCACTGAGAATTAGATTTCTTATCCATGCCCAGTGACTGCTCTTCCTACTTCCTTTCTCCTTTTAGTCTTCCAAGTACAGTAATGACTTCAAAACATTTTCCCTAAATGAAATACTCCAATCAAATAATTTTTCTTTTACAGTCACCTATTTATGCATTTTATTCTACACTTTAAATGGAACAAATAATATCATGCAAATATAGAGAAAGGCAACATAGAAGATAAGAATAAATTTGCAACTAACAAGAAGCATCATGAATAACAGAACCCATTCCTAGGCAGAAAAACACCCATACACTTTAGGATAATGACAGAGGATTTTTAATTTACTTCAATACTACGTGGAAAACAAAAAAAACCAAAAAACAAAAAAAAAAAAAAGAAAAAGAAAAAAAAGAAAAAATCCATATGTCTTGTGTTGAGCTGGCAAAATGCCAAATGCCCAATACAGAGTGTCAGAACCTCCCTTCCCTCTGCCAAGAAAAGGGAGGAAAAACCTTAGACTCAAAACAGGTTTATATATTTATACAGAAAGGAGAAAATTAAAAGAAAACTACAATATAACACACACTTACACAGGTGTGTAAGAAGGAAGGTCACCATGGTGGCCCTGTTCTCATGCTGATCCTGCATGCTGGCCCGTGCAGGCTCACTCAGGTGCCATAGCCTGGCTGAAATGATGTCTGAATAATGTTGTCACAAAATTTTGTCCAGAGGAAAAAATTAGCTCTTGAAATATATTTACTTAAAAAGAATTTTATCCTATCATCCTTATACTATTCCTTCCTCTCCCATAGCTTACTGAAGCTGAAGATATCCTTCAATGTTCTTTCTCTTTGTTTTCTCCTCTAACTAGAAAATTTATTTCTTTTAAAGACTTGGCTCTGCACTGAATTGTCTACCAGCAAAAGAAATTCTATGTTCTGGCCATATCATATTTATCATAGATTTTCCTTAAAACCTGTCTTTTCTCAGCATTTTATCACTTTCTGAAATTTCTGTACTGAAGGTGTAGTAAGAGCACAGTATAAAAATAGAGACCATAAAATGTCATAAAAATATCAATCTTTGAAACCAAATTAATAAAACTTTTTGTGTTGTGTATTGATATTACTAAACTTTTTGTCCTGTATCTTGTGCAACACAATTCACTGCAGTTAAGAGGAAGAAAACCAGAGTGGTAATAGAAAATAGCAGGAACGTGTAGCTGACTCCTTAATATCTCTAAACCACAGGAGAAAAAATGGTGGGAGAGCATTTATCATTTCACTCACACAGAAAAGAAAAAAGTACAAATGTAGTATAACAGTCTCTGGAGATTTTTATAAATTATGATTTTCAATAGAATTCATCACATAAGCTGACAGGCTGATGCAGAGGCCAGTCAAGTTTCTGTTTGCTGTTGGTTAGAGTGCTTTCTTCACACATGGTTTCTCTTCATTGCTAAAGGATGTGGCACAAATGTGGAGAATAAAATAAATGATAACAAGAAGAAAATATTATGTGTACACCATATTTTCAACATATTGCTTGTACTGAAGGTTAAAATTTAATATGAAGAAATATTCTGAATTAAACTTCTTAGTTGCTGGAATAGGACAAGATTGTGACTGAGTCTAAGACAAAACTAAAAGGTTTAGTCACACTGCCATTTCCACATATTTTAATGGGAACTTTGTCTAAATCAGGATTAGGGCATCAGGTATCTTACTAAATTATCCCTTTATGTATCACCATTAATGTAGGCTGATCCTTTCAACCGTGAACTGAGAAATTAAAAATATATTAATACCAAAGCCTTTATGATAACTGCATTGATGGACAACACATAGTTTATATTTAATCACCTCTTATTCATAACATGTCATAATCATCCATCATGGCAGCAAGAAAATTGTCCAGCCTAACTCCTACACTGAATATAGTAATGAAAATATAATAGGGAAAAAAGTTCAAGGGGAAACCTCATTGCATAATTGATGTCACGGACTGATGATCTTACAGATGATGTCTGTATTGTGCACTAAGATATTTTTGTTCAAGAATAGATACACGTGTGAAGATGTATAGAAGTTACATCTCTCTGACGTATCATATGAAAAAATCATGGATTAGCTCTAATGAAGCATTCAATTTCATTGAACAACATAAACATCCTCTATCTGGTATTTTTATTTTTTCTCTTGACTTCTTGCAGTTTCAAACATGTTTTTAAATTCTTAATAGGAAAGGAAGCTGCTACTTGCTGTTTAGGAAAGACTTCTAGTCATCCTCTTTATTTCAATCACACCACTCAATATCTTGTCCCTCTGTATGATGATGTGTGGCAATTTATCTAATATACCGATATGTACACAAAACTGAAGTCTCTGATCCAATTAGTTCACGTGGCTGATACAATCACCAGTGTAGGAACAAAAGCAATTCCTTAGCACAATTCAGTTTTCCAGAAAGGGCTTTCTAATGTAGGTGGGGTTGTTTTGGTCTTGTGTCACAAAACAGTGTGAGCTCAAGGACAGAGGAGGGCAGATTTTACTGAGGAAAACCGTTGATCTGTTTTATCAGAAAAAGGGTTCTTTCCTCTGCCTCTCCCTCTCCCCTGACTCATCCCCTACAGAGCACCATGCCAGAGCGGGAAAGTGCCCCAATGTGAGGAGAGAAATGTCTGCTTCCTTTTTCTTCCGCAGTATTCTATTTAGTGTTATTGGCCACCGTAGATCTCATAACCAGGCCTGTTTTGCTTTAGAGCTGTCCTGACCAGCACTCCTGAAGTGCATTCCATGACTATAATTTATTTTGCACATCTCTGAGTTTTGCAGACGTAGATGACAAAGACTGTAATTTATTAAGTTCTTGAGTGCATTGCCTTGTAATATATTGTAAGCAATAAGAAGTTTTGGGGGTTTTATTGTTCTCTTCTCCCTAGCACTGAGTTCGCTGTGCCATGTTTATCATCTGAGCTCTAGCAGTGTGTTAGTTTCCCAGTTATGGCCCTGTGGCCAGCCTTTTCTAGGCAAAAGAGATTTCATTTCATTGCACCTACTATCAAGCTGATAGTTAGCCCTGCATGTTTAACTTGTCACTGACTCATCATTTCTGTGGTAATTTCATTCTTGTCAATACCCACTTTATCAGCACCAGGCCCAGTGTTATGCTTATAAGAACTCTTCACTTCAACACAGAAGCTCCAAAGATCTCAGCGAATGATGGTACGAGTCATGGATGCTGCAAATATTGCATTAACAGCACAATAAAATCTGTCATATAGCCATTGGTTTAGTAAATATATGAGCAGGAACTTCTGTGAGCTTAATGGGTACATCCACACTTGTGAACCTCTCTATATTCTTTGATCAATCAGATTTTTGGGAAGGAAACTATGGTAGTTACACTGCTATGATTTTTACAGTTTCTGAATTAAAAAAAAATCAAAGATGCTAATCATCTTTGCAATTACAAGTATAAAAAAGAGAAGAAAGTTCAAACTTCTGGATCCATTATTTTACACTAATCATCTGAAAAATTTTTACCCAAAAGGTGTTCTTACACTAAGTGCACTGCAAATGATTTCCTTTATTTCTCCCCTCTTTGTAAAGCACATGGCTAATCCAGTCTATGAAAACTTCCATTTAGTTTAGAAATCATGGCCCTTTATGACTAATTTCCTGTGCCAAACTATAATTACTTTAATTCTACATTGCTGGAGAGAATTTGAAAACAGGATTTCTTTAGAACAAAATTAACTTATATAATGAGTGAAAAGATAAATCATATTAGCTTAATTACAGTATATTAACATTTTTGTTGCATATGAAGAAAAAATCAGACACTATGAAAGCAGGTTTCTCATAAAGAGAAAATTTATGGAGATTTATGAAATTTTAGGAACTTGCAAAATGCCATTACTTAACATCTCTATTAAGATCTTTACAAGCATACATAGTGAAAGACTTAATATTTAATAAATGGACTTCTGTTTAAAGTAACTTTGATTCAATATAAGCAAAGGATATGGAAGTTAATATAGAGGAAATGCATAATAAGTAGTTAAAAAGTTAGTATTTTTTTCAGGTTTGTTAAACAAACACAAACCAAGCAAGCCCTGACTCAAAATGCTTTTAAAATCACTCCAGTACTGATTTTTAAACCATTTATTTTACTTGATGTTTCATTGTAATTCTGACCATGATTTACCTGAAAATCTATTATGGGTAAATAATTATGTAATAGAAATTTTCTTTTAAAACTGAACCTATTGGAGAGGCTACCCATCAGTAAGGATGATTTACCTGTCAAGACTATTCAGACTAAAGCATATTACCTCTGGGTTTCCTTGTTGTCTTACAGCAATCTGCTTTCTTATTGATCTGTGTTTTGACTAAAAAGTTAAAAAAATTAATGAACTATTTATTTAATTCTGTGTTTATGAAATACCCTGTAAAGGACGTCATGGTCCACAGCAGGATATATCAGTTCTCCTGCTACACAAAAAGGCAATATCAACATTCTTGGACTACTGTTCTTATGTCCAAATAATTCTGATGTTTCAGCTAGTTTTTTTTTGCTATTCAGTTATATCAGAATTCTTCACATGCATGGGGAAAATTAGTGGGTCATGTAGGTGAACAGGTGAATAGCATAAACATTTTGAACTGGATTGTGTACTTTTTGCTCCAGTGAAATACCTCCAGTCCACAAACTCTCTTTGTCATGATTCTATAGAGTGGTACCATCTGCAGTTTCTGTCCCTTTTGCTAAGACATGTAAGATGTGGAGGGGAAGCTAGTGGATGAGCTGACAGTTTGGTTCTGTCAGAACTTCAGAAAATTTTTAAGAATCTCATTGTCTGGATGAAGTTGACTTCTAGAGTTTCATTGTTACTTATGACAGTGTGGTGGTTATTTCTGGCAAAAAAATTACATTGCTCAAAATTTCTTCTTCTGATCACTTGATATGTATGATCCAATCTGATTAATCTAGTTGCTTAATTTAAGAGAACTGGACTATGCTTCTACAGATATCTGCTGGGAGCTTCATACTGCAGAGAAGAGGCAGTCAAGGAGATTCCTGGAGTGTATAGAAGACAATTTCCTTCATCAACTGGTAAATAAGCCTACCAGGGGTAAGGCCCTGCTAGACCTACTGTTTACAAACAGTGGGGGGCTGGTAGATGATGTAGTGGCTGGAGGCCCCCTGGGGCATAGTGACCATGAAATAATAGAATTTTCAGTCCTCAGGGATGTAAGGAGAGCCACCATTAAAACCTCTACACTGACTTGACAGGAAGCTCAACATGAGCCAACAGTGTGTCCAGGTGGCCAGGAAGGCCAATGGGATCCTGTCCTGTATCAAAAATAGCGTGGCCAGCAGGACCAGGGAAGTGATCCTTCCCCTGTACTCTGCATTGGTGAGGCCACACCTTGAGTACTGTGTTCAGTTTTGGGCCCCTCAGTTCAGAAAGGATATTGAGGGGCTGGAGCGGGTCCAGAGAAGAGCAACAAGGCTGGTGAAGGGACTGGAGCACAAGTTCTATGGGGAGAGGCTGAGGGAGCTGGGGTTGTTTAGCCTGGAGAAGAGGAGGCTCAGAGGTGACCTCATCACTGTCTATAACTACCTGAAGGGAAGTTCTGGCCAGGTGAGGGTTGGTCTCTTCTCCCAGGCACTCAGCAATAGGACAAGGGGGCACGGGCTTAAGCTCTGCCAGGGGAAATTTAAGTTGGATATCAGAAAAAAATTCTTTCCAGAGAGAATAATCAGGCATTGGAATGGGCTGCCCAGAGAGGTGGTGGATTCACCATCCCTAGAGATTTTTAAACGCAGATTGGACGTGGTGCTGAGTGCCATGATCTGGTAAATGGACTAGAGTTGGACCAAGGGTTGGACTTGATGATCTCGGAGGTCTTTTCCAACCCAGTCAATTCTATGATTCTATACACTCCTCCAGAGAAAATTTGGTGCCTTCGTTATACATGTATGGCAATGCAACACAATTGCTTTCTTCAGGGAGGTGGTCACAGTGCCCTCTCCCCAGCTGTTTCCCAGCCCTGAGCACATATCTGGCTGTACTATTCATTTTAGCAACTGTGTATGTTGACCATAAAAATGTGAAGTAAGAATGACATTGATTAAACAGGATATCTAGTGATGGTAAAGTGCACTCCTTTTCATTTCATATTCTAGGGGAATATAATATCACTTTTGTTTTCAGGTTTGCAACTGTTCAATTATAATGTCAAAAGGCTCTTGATGGAAAGTATTAATCAGAATAGATCCTGAAATAGACAAACTCCTTTATCCCAGCAGATCCTCCACTTTTTGCAAACTGTGAAATTTTGAAGTTGTTGAGACTATCTTTTTGACATAAAGATTTTATGGGACAACTCCCCCCCCATAATTAAACAGATTTTCATAATTTGAACAGGGTTTTTGAACACTGTGTTGACATATTCTGAAACTTTGCTGTTAAAAGTTCATAAAGAGCATCTTTCATCTGGCATTGTCTGTGCCTGTAGAGGATCAAAACCAAGCATGTTTTATCTTAAACATTCTGAGTATTGCTACAGGAAAGGTGATTGGGAGGAGAGGTTTCCATGGAGATGGGGCAGTGCTGTTCTGAGCCAGCTTTATACTCCTCACTGAGACTCGTGTTCAGTGTCACCCCACAACCCAAACCCTTTGGAGAAAGGCTGGCTGTGTACACTTTAGCCAAACATACAAAAAGTCTAATGTACATGAGAGGCTAAAGCAGGTTCATTTAGAACAGGTTGCACAGGATCATGTCCAGGCAGATTTTGAATATGAAGGAGATTCCACAACCTCTCTGAGCAGCCTGCTCCAGTGCTCTATCACTCTCAAAGTAAAGGAGTTTCTTCTCGTGTTCTGAAGGAACTTCCTGTCTTGCAACTTGTGGCCATTGTCCCCTATCCCTATGCTGGCCTCCACTGAAGTCTGACCCCATACTCTTTTCCTTTTGTATTTAATTATTTAGAACTACCTCTTAAGCTAATGAGTAAATATGTTGAAAAATCATAATCCCAAGGACTAAACCCCATGAACTTTGCAGCAGTAGTGGTGGCAATAATAAAACAGTGCTTATTCCTGTTATGTGAAGTGGGAACAGCACAAATAGTTGAACTCAAAGCATTCTCCCAATGAATGAAATTCCTCCTCTGAAGGGCAGGAGGAGATGATGAATTAACCATTTTGAGGCCCTTCATATCCATTCCCAAGTTATGGGCCCTCTCCCTCACTTTTATGAGCCTTAATTGGTTGAGGTGTTTTTTGAAAATTCTCAGAGAGGTTCACAGTCCACTTCATATATTTGATGGCTTCAAGAAAGGCAATGCTATTACCCTTGTTGCTAGAACAACAACAAAATAAAACCAGGGAAAAAAAAAGGTAAATTTAATAAGTAGTGGCCTAGCAGCACTGAATGTCTGTGAGTTCTCACAATGTCCACAGCATAGAAATTTTTGAAAATGATTTCCCTGGAAGAAGGAAGGAAACAGAATATACATAAAGCATGACATGCAAAATATTGCACAATATGCTCAAAGTTATAAACCTGAAACAAAATGTGTTGAGTAAATTAGAAACTATTCATTTGAAAAATTTATTTCATAAAATCCTAAGACAGCTTTGTTCAAAACAGAAGTAAATGTCAACTTCCAGGATTTCTGTGGACTACACACTCAGTTTTTAATGTTCTGCAATGCTCAGAATTTCTAAAATCTGAAGTTTTTTTAAGTGAATAAGAACAACAATCATATTTTTCAATGCCAGGTATCTCCATAGGAAATTAAAATTTTCTTTGCAGGTTCTCCCCCACTATTTATAACTTAAAAACATCTATTAGCAAGACTTTCTGAGATCAGAGTTTATGTTCACTATTGTAACACTACAGTAATGGATGATCAATCTCATGCTCAAATGATAGTATTTGTTTTATATTTGCTTTCACAAAAAGAAAGACAATATAAAAATTTTCAAATTTAGCAAGATATATAAGATACACATTTCCTGAAAAAAAAATTTACTACAGGATTGGTAGCTACATTTTCCAAAGTATTCATAAATTTTCAAACATTTTGTATTTTACCACAAACTATGGAGTTTTTAAAGTATTTTGAAAGATATTTGAATATTATAAAAAAAGAGAAAAAAGGAAAGGAAAAAACCCCACTTCTCCTGGGTTTCTTAACCTTATCTAAAAGTGTAAGGTGGGGAGAAGACCTCTGACAGATTGGAGTGGCTCAAGGGATTGGTAATGGGCTACAGAGTTATATACCTCAGGGTCACTATTTCAAATCTGGATTGTTACTAATTAAAGACATAGCACACTCTGTTATTTATATTTTTAAGGTCTATAAATTTCTTTGGGCTTCTTGGTTAATGACTTGAATTAAATTGATTGTGAAAAGGAACGTCTGTCCTTGAATGACTTTACTGAAGCCTGAGCTAAGAGGTTATTTTTCAGTATAATATTAATGATTCCTTTGTTACATGTAGAAAATAAATATTTCAGCTCTTAATATCTTAATTGAACTAACGAGAGGGTGATTTTTTCAGAAATAAGGGTAACGAGGGGCACCCTAGAATTTTTATAGGCATCTAATGTTGCCTATCCAGCTTCTCAAGTAACACAACATAAGACCTGAATAACATGATAGAACTTATTGCATTTCCACCTTCTAGAGGGTGGCATAGAGCCTAAACCACAAAATTAGGAAATTCAAGACCTTAAAAATTTCAAGTTCATCTTTTGCTGAGGTAGGGGATGGGGTGAGGTAGTGAAGGAGAAGGAGGGGCACCTGGGACTCTGGGTTTTCATACTTTCCCCAAACATATTTTCTTTCTTAGATTGAAAAATTTTAATAGAAATTTTCACTTCCAACAAGTCAATAAAATGCAGAAAGTTGACCATGAAATTTAAATACTGCTCTAAATAACAAGGATTCCTCAAAAATCTGTATTTCTCTTGTATGTGCTAACTAAAGTGCTCTGAAATATGGTCAAAAATGTTTTTTCTATTGTTAACTTAGCATGAACTCTTTCATCATCTTGCTTGGAAGTTTGTGGTCACAGCCTGCTCTACAGCAGATACTATTTCTATACCTGGTAGTCTTAATCCATGATTTTTATTCACTATTGTTAAGCTAAAAAGGCTATTGCAGTCTTTTACTCAATGCTTTTAGAAGCATGAACACCTTTGAACAATGCTGATAGTTCTTGACAGCTTCTGGGGACAGATTTTGGGCACTTCTGAAAATAGCAAAACACACAACCATTCTTACTCTGTTTGGCTTTGCCTACGTAGAAGAAAAAGCAGGAGCAAAAGCAGGAGCACCTACCATACATCCCATCAACTCAAGTTTTCTCTGCCTTAACTGAAAAACTAAACCTATTTGCTTTCAGACATTTCTTGTTCCCTTTCATGGGATCCAGGCAGAATCTGCCACAGTGAGGAATGAAGACAACATGTTCTCCTCTCCCCATGTCCAGCTGGAACCAGCCTCTGGACTCCTCTTTTTGTCAGGTCATATCTTCCCGTCATGACTCCAGATGGTACAATTTTTTCCCTCTTATATTTTGTCCTCAGCTCTGAAAAAGGAAGCCCACAGCAATGTTCTATTATTTTAGTGTGAGAGCTCTCTCTAGTGGTAAGGATATTATTTTATGTTTGCTTGAGTTATAAAATATCCAAAAAAGTGACTTCTGTCCATTGCATAAATGCCGGCAAGTATTTAAAAATATTTCCCTAAAATTTGTGCCACATATTTGATTTTGTATGAATATTTACAACTCAAACCAGTAAAATTTATGTCTGTTTATATCTCAGCTACTAGAGCCTGCAATTGTTTTCTGTTTATAATTTCAAACATTCTGGTGTGGAGAATGAGAGGACACTGAGAATATAGACTGTCATTCTGTGAGGCTTCATGGGAAAGGACAGAGTGAGTAGGTTTGAAACAACCCTCATATTAAGATAAGCAGAAGGTCTGTTAAGATTGTTCAGTACAGGTGGAATTAAGTTCAGGAGAAAGATTTCATATGTATAAAAGTAATTTTTTTTTAACAGTGGTTGTTGATCAGGATAGGATTTCTTTAAAAACTTAAGGATTCTAGTCAAATCCTTCACAGAAAAAAGTTCACCAAGCATAGAGTAAGGGAGAATACCTTAAAAATGGGATAGTGTTGCAAAGAAACAGTATTAGATACAGCTTTTATGAAGAGGAAGAACCTTTATTCTCTAAATTGCATACAAATAGGCTTCTAGTCATTTAAATTGGGGTCAAATCAAATTTAGAAAATATTTTTCTTGAAAAAGGTTAAAAACTCTTAAAAAAGTCAGTTACATTTTATTCTTTAACATTTGAAGACTTTCTTTTAAAATTGAGAAAAAATAAACTAAACCAAATAAAATGTTTAAAGTTTAAAAATATTTCAAGCTGATTGAAACAGTTTTTCTGAAATAACCTTTTTCACAAAATTTTGGCTGAGGAACCAGATCAAAATTCAATCATGTGAATAGCTCTGTGTAAAATGTCGTTTTAAATAACTTCTGAATTAAGCCTAGGTACTGCTGTATCTAATTTAAACTTTGGACTTCATTAAAATTAGTGTGGTCTCATTCAAATAATCCTCTACAGTAGCAGTTGACTGGAAAATTGCCTGAATGTCAGACTGAAATTTAGTTTCTAGACTCCACGCACAAACTAAAATCACCCCCAAACCCTGAAAAACAATGCTAAAGAATGTACACAAGGGTAAAGTTAAATACATTTAAACTGTATTGTTCAAACTATTTACTTTTTTCAAGAATTCCCTTTGTCCTGTATTTGCCATGTAATTGTTGAGGTTCTTTAAACATGGATACAGATTTTCATGTATATTCTCTAATAAATTTTGTTCTTCTCCAGGGACCACTTACCAGATCTGGGCTAAGGCTTCCAGGAGCTGTGTCCCCTGGTGCAACCCCATTTTGCAGCCCTGCCCAGTTGCAGTGGTGGTGGGTATGTGCATCCCTGTCAGGTTCATTCAGAAACTCCCAACATCTGAATTCACTTATTCAAAATTGTGCAGACTAGTGATTATATCTGAATGATATATTCTCCCTGACAATAGTAAATTAGCACATTTTTATCTGTAAATCATCTCAGATATTCCACTGATGAACAAGTATGTGCAGTTTCATTTCTGCCTATCCTTGCTGACTCTCAAATTATTCTGAAGCCACCAGCATTTCTAAAAGCAAGACACATTGATTTCCTCATTATGCTAGGTAATGGCAAGTTAAGCAAATTTCAGAAGTCTTTTCAAACTCCAGAGTCTGTTCAGAAGTGATAAGACAAGACATCATAGTTGTCTCTGTAAGCTTTTGTGTGGAGATACTTCTCAGCAAAAGTATTTCTGTCCTAAGGAAAAAAAAAAAAAGAGAAGAGAAAAAAAGAAAGGAAAAAACTATTTCCATTTCCCAATGGAAAGGGAAGGAGAGGATGGAATCTTCAAATTTTAATTCATGTACTGCAACTGCCTTACTTGCTTTTTTCTATGCAGGGGAAACAGAATTTTGTATGCTAAAATTGACTTTTACACTGCAACCCACCATGCAAAATTGTCGTAACCTCAACTGTGCTTATCAAAGACATACAGGCAAAATAAATAAAAAAAGAGAAATTTTATTATCACTGTGGCAAATTAATTCTGTTCACAAAAGAAAAATGCAATGATTTTTTTACCAGTAAAAAATTCTAATAGTGTATGTGTGAAAATTATTTGAGTAGACAAAATCTTTCTACATTTGTCCAACAAATGACTTACAGTGAGTTCATTCATTTTATTTTATATTTCCCAGTGAACTCAAAATAACTACTTGTTATATCACATAGCAATAACTGGCTATATTCAGTTGCTATTCTGCAAATACCAAGTCCTTGCTACCCCTTACTGCACAGAACAACCTAGTGTGCTCCAGGTGGTGTGTTGTACATCAGGTGTTGGTGCATGGTAACATTACTGTTGGTGTACGGTAAGATGAAGATTACTGTGAAACTGTTAATAATTCTTTGTGCAATTCCACCATGTCTTAAAATTGGATGATTTTTACAAAGAAATATGTGGGAGAAGGATATCTATTCAAAAGACAATCTACCCAAAAGTGGTCCCAGGTTTGCTAGAGAGCTGCCGTTCTTGCTGTGGGTTTCCTGTGACCTCTATATGAAAATAGAAATGCTACCTGCAACACTTATAGTATCACTATAAAACCTCACACTGTGAAATATTTTTAATAATATCATATGGAGGAAAATTCTGTTTAACAGTACGGTGCGTACAAACACAATAACAGGGTATAAGCAAAACATGGCTGAGATGAGCAAATTATCCTAAAGGGAATAATACAGCTGCCTAAGCATCATTCCTCTAATAGTTTGGCTTGTGAAAACAGATGTTAGAAACCTTCTGGTTAAAGCAAACTGACCTTCTTTTGAAGTAATTAAATTTAAAAATATATCTATTTATCTTGATCTTTTGATGAGTGCTCACTTCTTGAAATAACAGAGCATGTTAGTTTGCTCATGCAGTTGTCTAACTCCCATTCAATTTTAATAGACAAAGACATTCACCATATCAATTTACACTGATTTGCTGTCCCGAAGTGCCAAACATCAACAGAATCCAAGATTGTATTGAGGTAAAGTGACCTTACCTAGTATCTGAAAAGACTCAGTGTAGTTTAGCTAAAACATGCAGTTATACAGACTGTGCTCCTTGAGGGTTTGGCATGTGCTGTGTTCAACAGTGAAATGTCTCCCACAGTATTAGCTGTGGAGAAACAGGGACAAACTGACAAGGAGGTCAGTCAAATTCCAAAGCCAGAAGTCTTAAAAGGCTAGGTAACCAAGAAGCAACAGCAGCTGAGCTGAAGGATCTTTCACCTACACATGTCTATGCAGCCATTAAATCTTAATTTTTAAAGGACAAAAATGCCAACCTCTGGCAAAACATAACAGTAACTTAAAGAACTATAAATTACAAATGAGTGATTTGAAAGGGCAAAAGAATAAAAAACTGAGGTCTCTATAGAGCCATATGTTTCTGAGCTGGGGGGAATATTCTGCATCTTAAGCAAAAAAGGGCAAACTTGTCCTTAATATACTTTTCTTTGACAAATTAGTCCTTCATTTTTGATTAGGGAAGAACTTAACATTTGCCTCTTGATTTCTGTGTCTGTCAATGTTACTTGAAAAATGAAAATTTCATTAATACCTATGTTCTCTTTTAAAAGTAAAATACACACAAAGGCTGGAAATTTAATAGGATTTAGTTTACTGACAACTTTAAAAAAGTTTACAAACTTGAGATAATAAAAGTGCAAAAAGAGACAAAACCAAAGCACAAAGTTACAAAATGGTAACAAAACCAGTAGTGAAGTTCAGTTTGATCCATGTCATGGCTCAAAATGCCCACTCCTCTGAAGGGTTGCTTTTTCAGACTTTTTTTAGATTAATGCAGATCTCAGAAATAATTTTATTTTTAGGAAATCACTTGATTTATACTGAAGTATTTTTTTTTCTATTGAAATGCTGTAATCCAAGTCTGAAACATTTATGACATACACGTGACTATCTTCAATAATCTTCATGCATCTTCAGTCAAATGACTTATTATTTATCCCAAAATAAAATTACTTTATTGGTATGTTCTTCCATCACAATAAAGGAAAAAGGATTAGGTACTGGTTTTGATACCATTGGATAGTAGTTTCACAAAGTATTTTTAGCCCCCCTTTTATACATTTTTTATTACAATATATTATATTAGAGCATGCAATTTTCCAGAGTTTATGATCATTTGGGTCATACGCTCTATTTGATCATTGCTATCTGTTTTCCTCATTAAGATGTAACTTCATCTTTTTTAGTGACATCTTCCTGATTCTGGTATTACGCTTCACTTTGCTGCTTAGTTGTGCTGGCTTCCTTCTACTCTTTCTCAAGTCTTTCCCAGTAGCTGTTTTGTACTGCCACAGTGCTTCCAGTATAGCATCTTCAGTAACACTAAAACTAAACTTGGGGATTCAGTTATGTTATCTATCTTTTAATATTCTGCATTTTCATATCTTAGTGAAGTTAAACTAACCTGAGGTTATTTCTTTTGCTGCTCTAGGGATGTTTGATAGGAGGCACTTGTGATTGCAGTTCTGGGGTGGTCCTTTGCCCATGAAGATTTGATTTCTTACAGCAGCATGAAGGTGGTTTTTTTGTTTTTTGATTTTTTTTTAACTGATTTGCTTTTGTGGACAAATCTTTAGAATCACAGAAACATAATATCTTGGCTTTGAGTCAAGTCCTGCACATTGCTTTGAATCAAGTCCAGAGCTGTGGTGTTCTCCTGGGCCTTTTATCTGACCACTTCATGATAACTCCTAAAAATTTAATCTCTCACATTCCAGTGTGACATCTGACCAGTCTGTATGAGGGTTAATTGTAGTCACTCAGTACAGTTGCTTTTTCTGTCCTTGGTGTATCTCTGATTTTCCTCAGCATAGCACAGTCAATGATCTCATCTCAGTCAGACAATTGGTAATACAGACCCAGTGCTTTATTTATCCTTTTGAGGTTTGAGATTTCAATTCACACAGATTCTGTGCTACCAACTGAGGCAATTAAGCTGTTTTTTTTTCCCTTTGCTTTGATTTTAAGGCCTTTTAACACTCACACACAAAAAAAAATCTGCTGAGAGCAAAATTATGTGTCTTTTCTGTATATTTTTTTCATGCTATAATGGTGTTGTTTCTGTCTTTCTTCACACAGCTTTCTAATGGGTCTATTGTATTGATATCTTCATTTAAATCCAGTTAGTCAAATTCATACATGTTCTTCACTTGTATTTCCAGCATTTGAAGAAAAACAGACTTATTCTGGGAATGATCAGCGATTTTGTTTTGAAAAGGTGATATGGATTGGGCTAGATACATTATCATCCTAATATGACTAGCTTTTCTAGCAGCCAGCAGTGAGTTGCTTAAAACTCATACAGAAAGCCAGAACTGCATCCCTTTTTTTGACTCAACAATAAAAGTTGTGAAAACCATTTCCTGAAAACAACTCAATTGTACTTCCTGTTATCTTCTGCTCCTGTGATCTCATATTATATACTGCTACCTAGAGAACCTATGGGTCTATTAAGCATCCAAAGCTGTAAAAAATACAAATTCTGGACATAGTAGGTAAAGTGAAGACAGAAATACTTTATCCAATTGGATATATATTATTATTATTGTTATCTGATCTAGGCTACTTCTAACAGGTAATTAAAGTCCAAATCATGAAATGCCCATGTCCATAATTATTCTTGCATGTCTTTCAGATGTCTGCCTTATCAGCTCACTATTGATCTTTACAGGAAACAGGGTTAAGAAGAGAATTATCTTCAGTCCTGAAGTAGGACATGGCTGCCAGGAAAGAAAAGATAAAAAAGGAAATTATAAGAAAATTAAAAAGAAAAGAAATATTGGCACAAATTTGCACAGGGAATTTCATTCTTTTATATCTTCCTCTAAATACTCAGGAAACATTTCTGTTTTAATTAAATCCAGGATTTTTACCTCTGTAGATGTTTTCAACTTTATTAGAAAGTAGAAAAAATTATAACAGCTTAATTATGTATATACACATAAATATATTTCAGTTATACAAATATCAATAAATATACATAACTATTGAAAAAAGGGAGAAAAGGGCTTCTGAAGTGCAGAACAGAATCCTTCAGAAGGTAACCTGAAATAGGAACCATGTGTCCAGGAGGACTCCATCTGAATCACGAACACAGTCCTGGTCCACAGCAGAGTCACTGCAAGCAGCAGTAGCTGCCTGTGTGCTGTTACTGCAGCATAAACACCCTTTGTTCTCGAAGTAGCACTTTAGCGTTTGCTGACTTGAGGGGTCTTTAAGTCTATTTCCCATACGCTGTTCCTGTGGTTACAAAGGTAAGGCTATTGACTCTGGTTGATGGGTATGGGTGCACAGTGGTGAGCCAGGAGGCTCCGCTGCACCTACCAATGCACAGCTGGTTGTCGCCTTTCCTAGAGCTGCTTAAAAGACATGTCGGTATGGCACTTAGGTACATGGTTAGGTCGTGAATTTGGCAGTGCTTGGTTTATGGTTGGACACATGATCTTAAGGGTCTTTTCCTACCTAAATGATTCCATGATTCCATAGTTTCTGATATCAGCCCTCTGAGCACACCAGGTTGCTCTGAGCCCATCTGCTCTAACACACAGAAATGATAAAACTGGTCCTGCATCTCTAAGCCTGGAAATTCATCTCACAGCTTCTAACAGTTTTATGCCTCAATACTTGCTTGTTGTTTTTGTCTGGTTTCACTTTGCAAGGGAGAGTTCCTTCAGTCATATATCCATCTATCCAAGTTGCTCACTGGTTGTTATCTTAGACCATTCTTGCCCTTTAGTGCTTTTAAGCTGCTCTCCCACCATTTCAGGAAATGGCTCTGTTTCTAATGTAGATACACACAAGCAAGCATGGTTCCCTGAAAACACTGGGTGAATATTTCTTTGACAATCAGATGCTTAAGGGTAAGGGGGGAACAGCAACCAAGAGAAAACCCTAACAGGCAGAAATTTTAAACGTGGAACTGTAAACTAAAGTCAGGCTTATGGCAGATCCTCCTTCTACAGGACTCAATCTGTTTAGGGGCACAATGTTTGATTATATCACAAATAAAATAAACCTAACTGCTCATTCCAAATTCACAAGTTTCCTCAATGCAGGGAAATGTCTCTTTAAAGGGAAAGGAGAGAGAACATATCAGAGGCAAAAGAGAATTTAAGAAGCTTGGGCCTGAAATGTGAAAACAGTTTTATTAAAAGTCTGAATGCCTGAAAAAAATTATCTAAATTAACTACATCCTTGATTATGCAATTTATACATTCCAAAGCAAATTGACTCTGTTTAAATCTTCATATATGCCCTTATAATTTGCAATTTAATTGTTTAGGCAGTCCCACAGAAACTTACTATGCATTAAACTGAGATTGGATGTGGCGCTGAGTGCCATGGGCTAGTAAATGAACTAGAGTTGGACCAAGGGTTGGACTCGATGATCTTGGAGGTCTTTTCCAACCCAATCGATTCTATGATTCTATGATTCTATTATGAACAGAAAAAGTTACTGCTGCCTTCTCCGTGGAGACCAAACCATATTATCCTCATAATCCAAGTAGATACTGTTTTTTTGTAATTAGATTATATAAAATGTTATTGGTATATAAAATTTATAACTGTTTATTCACTAGACTGATGGTAGGTAAGTATGGATATTTTTTTATATAGACGATATTTCATTCCTCAAGACTGGAATCCCTCTCACTGTTTTGTATGATTCCAGAAGTCTGCTTTCAAAGGCGTTATTGATGTTTTCTGGCCTCATTAGGTCCTTGCCATCTGCTGCCTTGATGACTTTGCAAGGAAGGCTGAGTGATTTAGGATACTTCTTGACAATATCAAAGATTTTCTTTTAACTTCCTTGTTCTCTGGTCTGCTCTATTGATGAATCCCTCTTGCTTTGCCTCATCAGTTGTATCTCCCAATCAAAGTCCCCAAACGCCACTCATTCATTTTCACTGTATGATATTTCCTTGATTTCAGCACTTCTCTCTCATTCACAATGCCTCATCCCTCATACATTATCCATGCTTACTCTATGTAACATTTTTGATCCTGACATATGACAGCCTGTTTTCAGAATCACATTTCTAAATCTTTCCAGCATTAATGTTATTTTGTTTCTTTTTTCCTGTCTTAAATCACTTATAAATGACTGCCCAATAGTTATAATATATTCACAAAAACATATTCTGCCAAGTTTTTATTGTAGTTTATACTTTGTGCAGATATAATATTCAAGTAATAATTTCAGCAAACTACAAAGCAACTGTACAACCGTAGTTGAAACAACCAGTTTTACTCTTGAATAAAATGGAGTAATCACATGGATTAGTAACATATATAAGCAAATGCTGTTTGAGTATTTTCCAGTTCTGGAATTTGTTTGTTTATTTGGTTTTTACCTTAAGCTGGTGATGGATAAAGTCTAGGAGGAAATACAGAATTACAGTACAGCCATTTCTTTAAATCACAGATTAGTTCCCATTGTTTTTTGTAAATTTACACTTCAATTGTGTGTGTTTTAACATACTTTAACCATTATTTAGGCTTTTTTATTATACATCTAAATATTTTAATATAAATGTGTTTTTCACTAAGGGAGGAAAAAGAGGGAAAAAATCGATAAGAAATCTTAATCTAAAAGATCTGTAAATTTTTATTTATTACCTGGAACTTCAAATATATTTTAAAACAAAATATTTGAAATATTTTGTTATCTTAAAACTTTGTGTTTCCCTTTTCCTGCTCCTGGTACCAGAGTATTCTAGGACAATATTGAGGCATAAGCCTTACTTCAAGTAGACTATCCAATATAACTGAAAAACAGGCACTTTGCTTAGGTATTCTCTACTAGAACTCTTTCTAAAATGATGAAAACTAATAGAAGAAAATTCAAGAGAGGCAACAACGATCAGAGGGCTAGAAAACGTTATTTCCAAAAGGAAGTAAGAACTAGGTTTGTGTTATTTGAGAACAGGACACACAGGAGAAATATGATGAATCTTCAGAAGTGTGAAAACTTACATTGGGAACAAGTGGGAATAGAGTTTTATCTTTATTCTTTTTAGACAAAGGAAAGAGGTAAGGATTTTAAATCACAAGAAAGAAGATTTACATAGTAAATTGCAAAATAAAACTTCTTGCAAGCAGAACCATTCAACCTCATACACAGGATGTTGGGAGGGCCCAAGATCTGTATTGCAGAAATGTTTACATATATCAGAAAAGGTTTGGTTTATGTTATAATATTCCTTGTAGGGGAAAAATAGAAAGGGTGGAAAAAAAATAGAAAAGTCCATGGCAATATTTGATTCTCTGAATACAGAATGAGCAATTGACATCTCAATCTTCTGCTAAAACAACGGACTGTAATTAATAAAACAACAGATAGATTCAATTACAAGCAAGCAGAGCAAGAGTGTTCAAGCAGAGAGGGTAACATGCCTGTCTTACCTGCTGTGTTGCTGTATATATCCTTGAAATTCTGGAAATGAAAATTGCTTCCACAGAGCTAGCAGCAGATAACCACAAGGATCAGAAGAAGATTTGTGGCAGGATTATCTGTAATACAAAATGTGTAGGTAGTAATATGGTTCTTAGCTCTGGTACCAAAAGAGATCAAAGGAAGCTATCAGAAAAAGTAACTTCAGTGAGATATAAAACAGTATATCCAGAAATGAAAAATAATTAAGATCTCAAAAACCCCATAAAAATGGCAAGGAAATAATACTCAAATAAGTTTCAAAGGGATCTGTGGTATGAATTATGTAAACAGCATCAGTATACTCTGTTCTTATACCATGTTCAGAAACTGTTTGATGGTAATCAGATTTTTGAAATAAATTTGATTTATCAAGATAATAAAAGGCCAATCTAAAATAATATTTGTTTTCAAATATACCTGAAAATCCTATTTATTAAAAGATCAGCACGTAAAAGCAGCTATTAACTTTGCTGTGTCACAATTTTTCCCTCTACTCCGCTAAAGGTTAGTATTTCCCTTACCCTGTGCTATATGGGTGCTATTTGTACTCCTATAACTGTGCAGAGGAACAGTTGTTCTGTATCAGGCAAGGGTCCATCTAGTTGAGGATCTTGTGTTTTATGATGACTGGCAGTGGATGCTTGGAATTAACATATAAAACATAGTTAAATACAGAGAAATATTTTCCTCCCACCATGTCTACCTTTCTGCCTGAAAGAATTCCTATCATTTTTGTTTACAAGACTTTCATGGATTTTTCTTACAAGAATTTGCATAATTACTTTTTTAAACTATACTATCAAGAATATACTGTGACAAAATGTTCCATGGTGTAATTGAGTTATGCTGAAATAAAAGCATTTCTTTTAATGGCTAACTGACAATTTAATGTAAATCATCTTCATCCTCTTGATCTCTGTTGGGAAAACAGTGATAAATAATTTCCTAAGTATACTCCTCATGGCATTAATTTCTTTCTTCTAGTCATGGCCTATTTCTAGTCATCTCTTCCCAGAGTGAGAATAAGACTTTCAAGACTCAGTTTAACATTACCTGCTGTAAAAATATGGGTTTCCCTATCTTCTGTCTTTGTCTTCACCTTTCATTTTATAATTTTCATTCTACTATTTCATTTTTTGAGATGTGAGAATCGCAAGTATGCATGAGATGTGGGATCACCACAGAATTGCACATTCTCTTCAAAATAAGAATAAGCTTCTACTAGGAAAGTCGCTTTTGTCAGTGTAGAAAAGTTGTTCAGGAACACATTAGTAGCTCTTGCTATGCAGACACTGCTAAAGAATAAATAAAAATATAAAGTATTTAGACCTGTAATATCAGTTACCCATATATTTCTACAAAAGCACAATGCAAAAACTGATTGAATTTCTTGAAGTACCAATACTTCCTAATTCAAATCACACACAAAATATTATAAATTATTGATTTTCTCTGCTACTACTCCCCATTATGTCTCCATCCTTCCAAAGTGAATATTTGCTTCCAGCTAGTATCTATATACTCCTGTATATACAAATAGATTCTGTTGACCTTCTTCCTCAGGAATGACTGCAGCAAATCTACTTTGGGACTCACATGTTGTTAAACAGAAGCAAGGCTATGTGTGCCTGGGAAAAGAGAGAAAAACAACCCTTCTCTGTTTTTTCAGCCTTTGGAAAAAGTTATTTGAGTTTTAGCTGAAAGCATCTTTTATTATCAATTTGTCCAGATTCATTTCCCAAACCTAAATTTCAGTTTCTGGTTTTACTTTATATTAAATTGGACCAACTTTTTACTTAGAAGACTCTCTCTCTTCTCCTGAGTTTGCATGTCTGCTTCTCTTCTGGTAAAAGATTCTGTAGAAGCAGTCCTATTTATCTGAAATAGTTCCATATATATTCTCTTTCTTTTGCCAATTTTGTAAGTTCTTTCTTCTCTTAATGTTTTGTTCTCTGCTTCTGCTAATCTCCACTCATAGTTTTAGAAAGTTCAGCTATGTTACTGTGAAGTCTCCTCTTCTTAAATGAGGAAAAAAAGCTGAGCTTCTTTAATCTTGCTTCATAACTAGTATTAATTTAGCTTATTTCACTTGCATCCCTCTAAAGCAATTATAGTCACTCTTTTTCTTCTTAAGTGCAGATGTAAATTAGGATAAAGGCAGCAGTGGGGACTTTTCCTCCCCACTTTTTATTCCTAGCAATTTGTATTAACTAGATATCCCTACTTTTCTCCCTCCACGACTCAGAATGAAACATATACTGTATCTTAAATTAGAAAAATGTAATCTCTAACAACCTAAGTACAGTACTTAAATGTCCTTAATCCCTTCTTTTACACTCCCTATGGCAGTTGTTCCCTTAACAGAGTTTCATCCGACAACTTGGATATCTGGCTGTTGAATAGTTTTTCCAAAAGTATTCATGCTTTTATAGTCAAACTTTTATAGCCAAAGTTTCCAGTGATAACCTGCAGAACACTCGGATTTTATTTAGATTTATGTCGTTTGTTGCTGTTTTCTTTTTTTTTTCTTTCCTATTTCATTCATAACAAAACTAAGAGGTGTCCTATAAAATTTTTCACCATTAGCACTGTATAGAGCAAGCATGTATAAAAAATGCCTTTAAAATAATTTTTGAAACCACTCCATGTTTCAACAGAAAAAAGTGAATTGCATTCCTTTGTTAAATAAAAGGTTTCAAAATAATAATTTTCCACTAAAAAAAAAAAAACAGGAAAATTTTAATCAGAATTTTTTTTTCAATCAGAATTAAATAATTTCTTTGTTCAGAGAATTAGATATGGGTGGGTTTTTTTGTTTTATTTGGGTAGTAGTTTAACATTTACTCACTGCTATTTCACTAGATCACCAATTTTAAAATTAAGAATTCCTGACAAGAAAAATCAAAAAATGCTGACTTTTTTCCCTCAGAAAATAATTATTAAACCAAATGATATCTGCTTATCTCACAGGAATCATTTCAGTATTTTTGCCCTCATTTTAAAAATATTTAGGAATATAAGTTCAGAGTTCTCAATAACAGATTTTTTTTTCTTGAGGATAGCTTGAACAAAATTCCTTATAAACTTACAGTAAGCAGTTAAATATCAAAGGGTAAAAGAGAAAATTCACAATTAAACATAAGCATTTTAAACTATATGGCTAAGTCATTTGATCTGCATTAAATGCTATTGGCTTGTGGGAAATTATGACTTCAACTAGTCCTCTGGTTTAGGACAGAATGGATTTTTTATTGCCTGTCTCCCCCATATATGAGTAGGCTAAGGTGTGTAAACCTAGGGAGTTTTAGCTATCTGTATTCAAGAAGTTTTGCCAAGGAAACAGTTTTAAAATCAGCCTTTCTAATCAAGGATGAGTCAGGGAGGAACAGCCCCTTGAGTCTTTTGCTATTATTAAAGTATTGAGGATCAGCAGTATCTCTTGCAAGCATCATAGCCCAGCTGGATGGAGGGTGCTGTGGGTAGAATATGGACTTTGCTACAATGATGTGATCAGCCCCAGCACTGGCCTGTGGTTCTCAAGGCACATGTGGGACCACCCCCTTAGCCTTTTTCCTCCTTTTATACTGTTTTGCTCCCCCTTCACCCTTGAAGAATTCTTCATGTTTCTCATGTTTGTCCTGTTATGAACTGGGTCAGCTCAGCTGCTATTCACACATCTAAGTATGTAATACAGCAACTATTTCAATAACACACATTACTCTTATTATTATTGCTGAAATTTTCATTTTGTTGAAAAATATCTCTAACAGAAACAGCCAGCAGATATTATAAAATAACATATCTGTTTGATTTCAACTACACATTATTTTTTAAATGTTTGAATCTTTAAACGGTAATTGCAAGAAAAGACTTTTTAAAACTTGCAGTAAAAATGCAGGCCCTCATTCTGCTTTCAGTGTTTGGGGTTTTTTTGTTTGTTTGGGGTTTTTCTTAAAAAAGAAAAAAAAAGCAATCAGAAATATTTGAAAAGGAAAAAGTTAAAAAAGCTGAAATTTTATCTTGAAACATGCTGCCCAGGGAGAGGACTCCTTCAGTAAAATTCCTTTATAGCTTAGCAGCAGATCTCACAAACCAGACATGTCAAGTCTATACTTTTTTTTTTTCAACTGAAGTAGTTTTTTTTCTGGACAAGCTATAGACTATTATTTAATGCACAAAGTTCTAGACAAACTGAATAAAGATGCAACTCTGTCAACAAAGTGATAGGGAGTGCTTTTGTATATAGAAGTAAACTTAAAGTCACATTTGCCTCATACTGCTGCTTTATCAACATTAAACATATCACATGAGGATAGGCATTTTATCTTCTCTTAATTCAGTGAATACCTGCCACACTCATAGAAATGCTCATTCTGACTAAGTCACCTACATTAAACAGTCAGAAATCCAGTTTATCCTTTCTGGTGTTTATCACTGATGTCTTGTTGGTAGGTCAGCAAGACAGACCGTCAGCTTTGCTAGCAACAAATATTCATTTACCTTCATCAAACTGCCAAATAATAATAGTAATTATAATCCCTGCATCCATCCATTACATCACAGGTCCACTGATGCCAGCAGCAAGAAAGTCTTGTTTTAAGCTGATGCACTGGAGAAGAGAATCAAACCTTTATCTCAGTCCTCACTGACTTGTAATTAGTAATATTACTGAAGAAGAATATCTGAAATTAACTCAACCAAGTAATTTTTTCTGTTTGTTCTTAACAATGTATGTTTGATCAAGGCCAGGTCAGATAAGGCCCTGAGCAACCTGATTTATTGGGTGGCACCTATTTCCATGACAAGTAAATTGGTACTAGATGAGTTTTAATGTCTTTTCTGTTCCAAACCTTTCTATGGTTCTGTGATCATTCTGTGCCTTTTAATGTTAACAGCCAAAGTCCCTTGGCTGTGACTGGAATGAGACAAAGAGAGTGCTAAGGGGTTTGGGTTACTTGCTCTGTAATGAGTTTCTAGCAATGTATAAAACCAGTAAGTACCGTAAATATCTAATTAATTTGCAACCAGGAAAATATCGCAGATCACTTTGGGCCCAACTCACTCCCAGCTCTATTATTCCTCTCCTGAGAAGTACTGATGTTGTTGCATATCCCTGTTACAACATGTGGCCAAAGAACACCTCAGTCTGCAGTGTGCACATGGGACACAAGCACCCTGAACCTTGGGCTGAAACTCTCCACTGAAATGCTACTCCAGAAGACACAGTTTCTGAAATGTAGCAAAATATTTTTTGTATTCACTGATCAGAAGTATGCAGTATTTCACACTGTAATTTTCTCATCTAATACAGAGTTTAGCAGGAAATTTTAACAATATTGTGAAAAGGATAATTTCCGTGGCCCTAATTCTATTTCTGGTGTCTAATTGAGTATATTTTTAACTTTCAATTTAACCTAATAGGATCTAATTAGCAAAATCTAATTAGATGCCTACTAACAATTTCTGATTCACTGTTTCTTCCTGAAGTCTTATTTTGTGTCAGTACAATCTTAGTGAGAAAGCGTGTCCCTGAAATAGATGGGGCTATTTAAGTATCAAGGTGCTATTCTGTATCAATAAGGCCTTAAATAAAGTGCTGTCATCACAGGCACATAAAAAACATAATAAAAATTCTGTCTTTGGAAAAAAGTATTTTAAAAATATAGCTGCTAATGTTTTCTTCTATTTCACTATGTTTCTGACCAAAGATGTACATATTTTTGAGGTACCACTCTCTCTTTTTTGATAAAACTCTGATCCTAAGTTACTGCTGCAGAAAAGGCTACTTTCTCCTGCTTTATTGTCTGTAACACATCCTCAAGAGAGTATAATTTTAAAATTCTTTAGGTAGTAAATACATGCTCCATATGGTTTGTCAGGTTTTTTTAACAAAGACTGTGGAGTAGCAAAAAAATTAAGAAGCTAGTTCTAGGTGAGAAAAGAAAACAAGCTTCTGGCCCTCTTTATTATCATCACCTAACAACTATTTTACACTAGGTGTTTTTTATGTTGCTTTGGTTTTCAGGATTTTTTTTCCTTCATGGTGTCTTTCCTTTATTTTAATCTGTATATGAGTGCAGCTAATGTGCAGCTGTGTTTTACCAGCTTCTGCTTGTCCCTCTTGAGGTGCTCAGATTGATGCTGCAACTCACTGCTTCCAGGTTAGTGGGCACCTGTCCATGTGTCTGTAACTGTGTGCTCTGCACAGCAATGTGGTCGCTGGATGGTGCCTATGCATGTTCTGCTGGGAGCTGTTGATCAGTCTTAGTAAATGGCAGCAGTGGTGGAATTAAGACTAACAAAAATTGTAGTTTTGAGGCATTATTTTGTATTTCACAATGCTTCCTCAGCAGTGGAATACCAAAATCCATCAAATTTTTACTTTCTTAAATTCTAGTCACTAAAAATCCACTTATTTTGAAGACACTCTAAAGACAATAAAATTATTAAAAAAATGTTGTAGTCTGTATATACTGTTTGGAAAAAAGGTTAATTCTCTGAAGATCTTTCTAGTAGACATTCTGCACTGGGAAACAGGTTTACTTTAAGATTGTCTGAGGTATTCTAGGAAAAAACCCCCCTACAAACATTAATTCCAGTGTCCAGACTCTCAGGAACACTGGTTCTTGTCTAGACTTGCAATCCCAGCTGTTAGGCTCTGTTGTAACTAAATTTCCCTTTTGAAGTGATTCAGTCTGACTCAGAGTGGTGTCCAGCAGCTTGGAAAGGCTGTTAATGTGATGTGACATTCTTGACATTAGCTGCCTCGGTTAAGGCCATGAAACAAATCATGTACAGCTTAACAGATCAGAGACAGTACCTTGAATTTTACACAGAAATGAACTGAAAAAAAGTGAAAATTCTGGCTAAATGAAACTGATGCTTCCTGGATGGGTAAACATATTATGAAGAGTTTTGTTGTTCTTACAGTGTGTGCAGTAAATTCAGCACAGTGCAGTCGTGCAGTTCAGCACTCCCAATGGCTTGGAGACATCCTTTGAAGGCTACATTTGACAGAAAAGATGACAAATGGCAGGATAAATGGAGATTTAATGAGGCCTTTGGGCACTAATGACAATGGATTTCTTTGAGAGGTTTAATTCTATGGGCATGTCCAAGTTTATGCCTTCCCTTTGCTTTATGTAAAATTTTACTAAGCTACTCAGTTGACCCTGAGGTTTTAAGCCCCATCATGCCTTGGTAGGTGACTGACAGGCACAGAGCTCAGATACAAGAGGGATGCAGGAATGGGCATTTGGCATAATGTAATTTGGTAGCCTGCCTACCACTATCAGTCAACAGACACTGAATGAAAAAGTGAAGGGGAAATGTTCTGGATGATCACAGGACATGAATTGTACTGGAGAAGAAGGGCTCACCAGGCTTCAAGCCTCCCTCTCCCTTGCTATGGAATCACTGCAGCTCAGCAGACTCTCAGGATTAGGGCACATAGTGTTCAGTTCAGTCCCATAGGTTAAATGTGAAAACAAAGACAAGTGACACTTTTTTTTGTTTTGTTTTTGAAACAGGATCAGAAGCATTGTATTTAGATGATTTGAAACTGAGTCTTTCCACTTTTTCCTGCCATGCTGCATTGCAAGGATGCACTCAGGCCATGAAATCTCTGACAGATAGAAGTAGTGGATCTGAGTGGTAAAGTAGAAAGATAGAAAATGTTCTAGTATCTCTAACTGTTCTTCATTCTGACTCTGGTAGAGAATGACAAGGACAGGAGGCCTTGACTTGCTGGTTTCATTCATATCTATGCCACTTTCTAACAGGTAAAATGGACTGGACTATAATACCATGGCTTGTCTTATCCCTATTTTCTTTTCAATTTCTGGATGTCAACTAAACACAGATAATAATTTCAGCAGGGGTGTAAGTTCTAGAAGAGTTGTGAAGAGGTTTATTTTACAATTAAATTTCATTTTCTGTATTTATCTCATGGAGTTTTGGATATTTCCTTCTTCTATTTCTTGAGGCAGTAAGAGGTAAGCAAATGAAACCAGAGGGCTTCAGTTCTACTGATGGGGGCTGGGGGCAAATATATAGCTGTCCACAAAGCATCATGTAATTTCTGAGGGGTTACTGGTGCTGATTGGAAACAAGCAAGTCCAAAGCAATGTGCACCTTTAGATCATGTCCAGCTGTGAGTCTTGGACCGTGACACTGATCCAAAGGGAACAGAGGTGCTACTGCTATGGCAGTCTGAACATTCACAGATGAATTGACAGATTTGCACTTGCCAAATGCTCAGGATCCTTCACAATCCTAAGGGATTTGTAAAGGGTAAATAATAAAACCTCTGGAAGCTAAATTAAGCATACTGGAAGTGTGATTTCTCACAAAGCATTTTGTCTACAAACCCTTTCTGCACTGTGATGACTTCATTTATTCAAGAACAACTGTAGTCTAATTGTTTTGTCACATGAAAAGGTTTTCTGACTTCACCGCTACCAGCAGAAGTGACAGAAGGTCTGGATCCCTCCCTTTCACTGTCTCATCAGCTACATGCCTTTGTAACAGCAGAATCCTTCAAAACTACTAAGTCATATTTTGGCAAAAGCAATTAGGAATTTTATAAACTATCACACATTCACCTCTAGGTCCCACCATCCTAAGAATGAAATATTGAAAACAACAGTGAACATGACAGCGTGAGTTTTCCTTGGCATAAGAAATAACACTTCTGTATCACATGCAGATGTTGAGATTGTTCTTTAATTTATAATTTATAATCATGCAGCTACTTTAAACTCAGGGCAAGAATATTTCATTCATGCTAAATAAAGTGATCTTTCTTTATAAAGGAACCAAATTGTGTCTAGCTATTGAAAAACATGTGTATGTTTACATAAGAAAATAAAATAGGACAAACTGGAGAAGTAGATTCATTTGTCTGTGCTCAGGTCAAGGTGTGACTAGGAAAAAATATATATAAATATATTAATAATGTATCCATATTTTTATTATATTCATGTATATTTATAACAATTAATATTACTTATATGTGCAATATATTCAATTTAATTCCTTAAGGAGAAAAATTTTTCCTTAGAAAGTTCTTTCTTTAAAGAGGAGAATAGCCAAGAGACAAGAGAATAAATCTGGATTTTTTTTTTAGAAAGAATAGAAAAGATCATCTTTTCTAGAGATCACATTAAGAGTGATGAGAGTTCAAAAGATAAAACTGGTAATTTATGACTCACTTATCATACTAATAGGAAAGGCAGTTCTTTAAAGTCTGTAATCAGAATTGATGTATTCCACAAGAATTTTGGTGGAAAACAATTATGAAAGAATCAATCGGGTTTAAAACCAACCAACCAACCAACCAAAAAAAAATACAATCCTAACAGTTAACTGATCTAGGGAAAAAATATATGAAATTTTGAAAAGTCTCAGTTTTGCAACTTGTTAGCTGTCCTGTGTGCAAAACTAAATTTCAAATATAGTTTACTTCAAATTGTGCTTTATTATAACTAATTTAAAACACTTCACAGGAAATCTTTTAATAGTCTGTGGCATTTTCTTTGGTAAAAACTATGAATTGTCAAAGCAACTAAAAAAAAAAGAATTACACTAAATATCATTCTACATATCTACTAGTAAAGACTCACAGTGTTATCTTTAAACTGAATCAGAAATTAATAACTTCAAAGATATAATTCAATATCAATTTTGAACAAAAACTTCAGGAAAAATTTTCCTGGTATTATAGCCTGTTATTTACAGTGATAAGCTATTTCCTCCCAGTAAACTATATAGCAGTGTTTTTCAGAATATGTCACATGTATTTAGAACTGTAAGGAAATTTCAAGTATTCAGAAATACACATTTCCAGCATGAGTAAATATTACCTACTCCATATGCACCACAAACTATATGTTGAAAACAGTGGTAAAAAAGTGAATAACAAAATGAGTCCCTTCTTCCACCAGACTAAGTTGAGAAAATATTGAAGGATTATTACAAGTGAGAAGTCTGAGTTCCTCTGAGTTGGGGAAAAAAAATGAAAAAGCCTATAGATAATTGGTTTAGGTTTATTTTGTTTTGGTTCACTATGAATTTTTTTCCTAGATAGTGAGTCTACCTGAATTTATTTAAACAGTCTATGAGAACCTGGTTATTCTGTAAATAATAGATCCATATTCCTTCAGACCTAAAATAATCTTCTAGAACAATTACGTTAATTAAGGATCCACAAAGGAACACAGAAAATTCTATTTATTTTCTTATTGCCATGATCACAGTGGAAGACAGCACAGACTATGCTGATTATTTTGCAAGACATAATGCACATGACATACAACCCTGTGTATGCAGTTCTCTAGAATTTCACTTTTTCAAGTGAAACTAGTGGGATTCTCCATCTCTACTGGTTTGTTTCCAGGGTTATAGGCAATTCTTTCAAATTTCCCATTGCTGTTCCCCTAGGCTTGACGCAGAGTGTGTCCTTTAGAGAAGCTCAGTGATCTGACAGTTCCCTGTCTCGTGTGATGTGAAAACTGTAAGCCATGCCTTGGTGCAGCTTGCTTTATTCAATAAGGGACAACAGGAAGCCTTGCTGACAGCCTTAGGGTAAATTCCTTCCCAGCTTAGAGAGCTATATAATGATGTCATTTTGCTGCTCTCACATTGCTGTATTTTCTTTTTCAAAGGCCACCCAGACTGCCTTGCTACCATGTGTTAGACAGACTGGTTTTCTTCTCTTTATTCAAGACTGCGTTTGGTAAGACGTCCAGTGGTTTTTGCAAACATCCTCAAAGGAGAGCTGTACCTTTCCTCTGTAGATGACAGATGCCATGGAGACAACTCCTCTTCTTGCTGTGTCTCTGCTTTTGTGGTATCTTCAGTTACATAATCACAGAACAAAAGGAGGACTGCTGCATTGCTTTAGAAAGCTGGCTATGAAAATTGATTTTTTGGATATTCTCATTGAATCTAAGAATTATTTTGTGAGTTCTCTATGTAAAGTTGATGGTCTAGTATATAAGACTAATATTGCTACAAAAATGACACTGAGGTAAAAAAAAAAACCCTAACAGGACTTATATACAGCCTTTAGTGCACCTCAAGTTTAAATGCATGTTTTCTACCATGATTCTTTTGCTCTTTTTTTTTTTTTTTTAAACAGGAAAGTGTAAATCCAGTGTACTACTTTAAAATGAGCAAAACC
Organism: Pithys albifrons albifrons; assembly: GCF_047495875.1. Lineage (NCBI taxonomy): Eukaryota > Metazoa > Chordata > Aves > Passeriformes > Thamnophilidae > Pithys > Pithys albifrons. Next base: position 12,315,074 of record NC_092464.1, read on the forward strand.
AGAAAAAACATAAAAAGGCTTCAAAGACAAAAGGACTTACTTTTTGAAGATTGCAGAATGGTTTATAAGAACTGCATAGTTTCTCTTTGTAAATGTCGTCATAAAGGTTCATTGATTAAAAGAAATTGGTTCTATTGCTCATAATAACATCTCATTGATTGAAAAGCATTGCCTGTAATGGTTTCCTCCAAAGCAGCATCTGTTATGTATTAACCTTTCAGCCTTCAGAATCATGGGATATGAATTTCTTGCTCAAACTACTGGTCAGATGACCCATCCATGACATTTAATAAATTGCAACTCTGCACATAGATTCAAGATTTCATAAAAACGGGGAAAAACACATTACAAAAAAGGCACAGTTTCTATGATGCATGGTACAACTGAGTTCTTTATGTTAAAAAGACCAAACCCATCTAAACTTAGAGTGTAAATTCTGTTTCATTAAAAACTCTAAACAAATTTTAAGCTAATCATCCAGGCTTTAATGGCAAGCAGTAGTGTAATGATTGAACACTGAATTAAAGAAAATCTCTCATGTCTAGTATTTTAGGAATAATCACACAAGGACAAGGTAGCTTTGATTTTCATCTTTGAACTGGTTGAAATAATGTAGTTACCTATTAAACTGATGTTAGCCATAGCATATGTACATGACTATAAGAATACACCCATTATACGTTCTATTCTATTGTAATTTTCTTAATATTTTAAAAAATCTTTAAAAAACACTACTGGTTATTATTATTATCTGAGTTTATGAGATAAAATTTGTATCACAAAAAACTTGCTACAGATAGTTTTATTAAAGATACTTAATTGTTTTTAGGTAATCTCTAAAATGTATTTTATACATTTGTTTTTCATTCTGCATAGAAGCTACTTGCACATCTTAGATTGGGATCTAAATTATTATTACCAGAAACAAAATATTGTGTGCCAAAGCATTTTACTATTAAAAGTCAATTTCTTTTCTTATCTAATGAGACATGGTTCAAAACAATTCAGTGACTGTCCTGCTGTAAAATTGGGGTATAAACAATAATTTAATCTATAAACGTATTTGTATTTGTGACTCTACGGTATACTATGTGACAGAAATCTATGTGGCAAACTATTGGTTAAAATAGTTTATTAAAAACTAGTCTTAAGAAATTTGTCAGGGTTTCCAGTTCAGGAGTTAAATTTAATAAAGGCCAATGATATACAGACAGATAGGTTTTAAGCAGTTCATAGAGCAGAAGTGTCTGAGTCATACAAGAAGGAAAACCAACATTTTTCTGTACCTTGGTGACAATTTAGTGGCTAATATTGACCAATGCAGATGAGAAATAAAAGCAAGAAAAGCAAAATATAAAAAGCTAGGACACTAAAGGCCAGTAGTACATAGGAAATTTAAGAATATGAAAAAAGTATGATAAACTTTAGAGTGAAAAATGGAGGTAGGGGGCACAAAAGTAGTGAAGGACTAATATATCCTCAAGGAGGGTCAGTCAATGCAACTTCTTGTCAAGTAGATTATCTTTGTGCAGCATAGCACAGAAATAGATAATATCCAGCAGTGTATCCAAGGCTTCAGATGAGAGCGGCAGGGTGCTGAGATCTTTTAAAATGCTGAAGTATAAGGTCCACATAGGCAATAGTATTTTATTCTTAAAATGAGATTTAGGCTGCTAAATCTAGTAGTATCAACCTGACCCCAGTGCTTAACTATAACTTAAGGTTAGCCATTCAAACTCGTCAGTGTCCACTTTACACATGAATATTTTGTGAGTGCTCAGAGTCTTCCTCTGTATGCAAAATTGTCTCTTAAAAACTCTGAAAGACGTGACCATTGCATTACCTTAGTAAGGACACAGAAATTAGACACTTCTCTTAAAAAGTCCTCTAAGGATTCAGACCAGGAGTTGAGCTCAGAGCCACCTATCACAAATCCAAAGATCAAAATTCCTGTACAAAAGCAATTTGCAGTGGCTATATTTTTTAATGGAAAGACTTGGAGAAAATTGTTGCCTCCCATACTTCATAACCGTGCAGTGAGGAGGAACTTATTCTATAGCACCCTCTTCTTTTTGAGGTTCAAGTCCACATATCTCAGTTGTGAGAAGAATAATCATTATTTTAGTAAAATCTTACAGACATTTTTATCTCACATGAAGTAATAACTCCTTTAATTTGTCTAAATAATCCTAAATGTATAATTGTTGGTTTTGTTTTGGTTTGAGGTTTGGGGTTTTTTTTGTTGGTTTGGTTTGGGATTTTTTGTGATTTCTTTTTTCCCCTAACTATGGGAAGTATTTCAACATCCACAGATTTTCTCAAATTAATAATTGCTTTTATACTACTTGAATGTTTCATCCATGGATTCAGGCAACTAACCTTCTCCTCATCCTCCATCATACTTAATCTTTTTATTCAATTTTTGCAGTTTAGGGGAAAAAAGTTTGTATAAATAGAATATGAGATACAATGGGAATAATACCTCTGACAATATCTGGGACACAGCTGGTGTAGATAATTATTTATTCATTTTGTATCAGCTAACAGTGACTAAACAAACTCAAAACTTGGAAAGTTTCTTCCGTATTGAGTGCTAAAACTTATAGTGTCCTACAAGTTCATGAGGGGCCTTTACTGTTCCTTTTCTTAACCATTAACATTACATTAATTATTAATGCAGAAAGCAGGTGTCAGAAAAGTGAAGAAAATAAAATCTTTGTTTTTCATGTTAAAATAATTTAGTTGCATTTTACCCAGTTTGCCCTCTACTGTTTAAATATATGTGGGGATTAGGGCTTGGCAAATGGCTACTACTGGTGTATTTCTTGGCTGGCAGGGACACAGTTCTTTTTTCTGGATGCCTTAACTTTATCAAAAATATAATATTTAATATTCTTTGGAATCATAAAGTTAATTTACTTCTGTATAAGTAACTCCATCCTAACATTTGGAACATGACTACAACCAGTTTTCCTAGTGGTCTTATTCTGAAGATTACTCCAGATATCAAGACGCAACAGTCTAGCAATCAGACATGGATTTAACAAAACAGTAACACATTTTATGAAGAATGTCAAAGTGAAACTGTGTTACATGTTTCTCCATCCTTATTACACTTCCTCTTTCAAACATGAACAGCTGCTTCCAAGGAAGTCAGTGAGAACAATTTCAATGAATGAATGTATGAGGGAATGAATAAATGAATGAATACATTTCAGCTGCAAGAATAACAAATTCAGGTATTGTTTCTGCTGTTGTTAATTGTAAAACTTTTAGTAAGTTCAAATCTTCTTTCACCTTGCTCTGCAAAGGTATCTTAAGCTGGCCCTAGATTTTATAGCATGCATATGATACAAAAATATGATAATAACCTATTAGAAATGTCACCATCAATTGCTTAGCTTTGGTTCATATTTCCCTGTATTCTGACACCATATATTAATTTGAACAGCCTGAGATATGTTGAATTAAAGTGACAATCAGAAAAGGACTTTGGGACCTCCAGAACTGTCAAACAGGAAGAAATTGCCTTATTGTGATTTCATTTTAAAAAAATAATATTATTATTTGGCCCTGAAGTATTGTGGCCATAAACTGATAAAATTATCCAGAAATGCCTTAGAGACATCTGAATATTCCCAATTTGAATATCAATATGCTGAGGAATAAATTTACATTTTTAGTAGCTTAGTTCTAGTTTATATATCCCCTAAAGGGCAATGTTGTTCAATGTACTTTGTTGAAGGAAAATACGACTGTTTAGTGTGTTTATTTAACTAAATAATGTTCATTTGCTTATCTGACACTTAAAGACACTAACGCTGCACTGAGCTTTGTGTCACTTGTATATTATTACCTACAGGAAAAAGAAATTCTAGAACTTGTTTGAAATTCTGTGTTAGAATAGTAAAATATCTGATCTTATGCTGAGATTGGGGCCTCTCTTTGTCTATAATGCAGCAAATGCTTTTCGCATGCCATCAAAGCCTCCGTCACAGTCAGTGGGATAGCATGTGCCTTGCACAAATAGTGCTCATAGAGTGATCACAAAGACTAGTCACAGAGTAATCATATGAAGAATGCACAGTAAATCCCAATTTACAGCATGTGAATGTGTAACCTGGGGCCTTCACAGTGTCCAGACCCTCCCAAACAGGCAACCTGAATGAACACAGTAAGCCTGGCCTGTCTCTGCAGAACAACACTGGGTATGTTCATATTAATTTCCAGGTCCCCTTCCTTCTGCAGATGAGCAGCAGCCAAAATGGATGATAAAGAGAAACTTTTCAAGGAAACTAATGGTACTATTGATAAGTACTGGCCAGAGGATTCAAGGAAGACTGCACTGTGCTCACCCTTCAAAAGCAAACAAGGAGAGATAGTCCCTTTCCAAAAGGATATCAAATTACATTATAACTATATATAGCATGTGAGCAAACAGACACAGTTAGCCATTGTTTTTTACTTCAGTAAAATGAGAACATTTTTTGTGGTAGAATAGCATTAGTTCTGGATGCAATTTACCTTTGCAATTCATATGCTGCAGAAATCTCCATACACACAGGAAGGAATAATTTCCTTATGTTTATAAAATCTTTACTACATTATAATATAATATTTCCATTGCTAGAATTTTGTAGAAACTTGTTTATGTTTACCAGGAGGATGAATATACTTGAGAACGCATCTACAGAAGTCTTTAAGTTACAGTGAAGACATGTTGTCACTGTGTTTCCCCCCATCCCATTCAGTAAAGGGCAAAGATTCTCCTCAGCACTCCTTTTGCTGCTAATGTGTTTATAGAAACAATTTTATTATCTTTTACAGTAGCCAGATTAGGTTGTAGTTTGACTTTTGTCCTTCTAACTTTCTTCTGCATAACCTCAAGATGTACTTGTAGTCTTCTTGAGTTGCCTGCTCCTTCTTCTAAAGCTCATAAACTCTCATTTTCCTCTGAGTTTCAACCAAATATCCCTGTTCAGCTAGACCAGTCTTATTCACCACTGGCTTGTATTTTGGCACATGAGGATGGCCTGCTCCTACCTTTAGGATTTCCTTCTTGAAGAATGTCTGGTCTTTCTGGACTCCTTTGCCCTTCAGAACTGCCTGCTGAGAGACTGTCAACCAGACTCCCAAAAAGAGCAAAGGCTGCCCTCTGGAAGTCCAAAGTGGCAGTTCTGCTGACTCCCTAAAAGAGGGGTCTGTTAATTGTGAGATATTTTCACTTTGCAGGACTTTCTTATGAAAATGACAGGGGTTTTGCGACAAAGCTGTGTCACGGTGAAATGTCCAGGGTATGGGACAAGGTTCACACTGACAGGGTGACTGTCTGTGTGTGAGGGTATGTACTCAACATTATTGCTGTAGTGTTATATAGGGTAGAATCTCCTTTATATTTTGAGTACATATGTTTGTGTGTGTGTATATATATATATGTATATCATACATACTATGCTGCCAAGCTAACGGTTGCTAGGAAAGGACTACTGGAGTTTGTGATTTATTTTACTTTCACTTATAGCATCCCTGGTCTGATAGTTGTTTATGATATGTTACAAGAAAGGTCATAATGATATCTGAATTTGGGAAAAAAAAAACAACAACAAAACAAAACACTTTTACTTTCACTTGTAGCATCCCTGGTCTGATAGTTGTTTATGATATGTTACAAGAAAGGTCATAATGATATCTGAATTTGGGAAAAAAAAACCAACAACAAAACAAAACACCAACAAAACAGAGACGTGGATGTACCAATTATGAAAGAATCCACCTTAAGACTGCATTACACTGGTAGTAAGAGCTTTCAGTTCAATAACTTTAAATCAATGCAATTAGAGAGAACAAACTGGATCAATGTGACATCTTGGTGAAGACATGGCCTTATTGTTCATTGCTAGGAAAAAAAAGAATCCTTTTCAAAGAACTATTCATTTAACTATTGAAAAAGGAAAATTACATAATTGGATGAAAAATTCATGCCTTTTTTCTTCACCTAAAAGATTATTAACAATTGGTGTGGCAATCACATAAGCAATCTCAGAGCTTGCCATATGTTAGCACCAGCAATGCTGCTTTTATTCAGATCAAGTTGGCATCAGAATAAGAACAGGCAAAATATATATTTTTGCAACTAGTAATTGTGCATAGTTTCATCACACTCCTCCACTCCTTCCTGTAAAAGTATTTTTAAACATCTTCTTTCAAATGCAGATTCTGTCTACTGTCTCAATACCATAGGCAGTCTTTTTCATGAATCATTTACAAAACATTATGTCCAATTTTTTTTGCTTGGACTCACATGTTTAAAAAAGATCCAGGAATTGTTGCAAAAATGATACTGCCCAGGTAGTTCCAACCTCTGAAGATTTCACCTAGCAGATGGTTGTTCTTGCCTACTTGACATGAAATTTCTGCCCAAAGGGATCATTCTCTGTGGAAATGACCCTGGTTATAGAGTTCTTAACTTTAGACATATAAGTGAAGCTAAAAGCACCTATTTTCCAACTGGGTCTTGTGCAGAAGACACATTATAAAAGAAAATATCTCTTTAGCAGTATGTATGCATGTGTTCATGACCTGCATCTACAGACAACTAAAAAGTTGGTTTGCCACCTATGCACTTTATAAACATGATAGAGCTTCTTGTGACCACCTTTTTTCATAAGAACCCTGGAAGTATGGTGTCAAACCTTGCCTTTTGAATTTGCTTTTTGATTGAGCTTAGGCTAAAAGCAATTTCAAGTTAATTTTTTTCCATAACTTAGTTTCATGAGTCCATTCAGACACATCTAGGATCACTGTAGCTAGTCTAAACCTGTCATCTCTGTTTTACAGGCAGTTTGAAGCCTTTGTGGACACAAACCCCTTTTTCACTAAAAGAGGGCTGTCTCATGTGGTATGGTGCAAAATTATGATCCTTACCCTCAGGACAGATGGGGTAGGTAGAAGCAACTTGGCTCACACTGTATATTTCCTCTGTCCACATAAAGATTTTTACTCAGGCATTACCTGAGTGTGCATTTGAGCCTATATAATTCCTAGAGAGAAACCACATATAAGCTTGTAGGAAAAAAGAATAATGGAAAGAATTTAATTGCTGTTTTTTTGTTCTCAACAATTTGGCTGTAAAGATGGAACAATTATTTTGGGACAAAAGAGGACAACTGGAGAAAAAAAAAAGAGACAATGAACAAAAATTGCTGCAAAGGAAATTCCAATGAGATATAATAAACAAGTAGCATAATGCAGATAGTTAAGCACTGAAATAGGTTGATCTCTTCAACCTAGAAGACTCATTGCTGCTTCGGACATATCCCTGAGCCATTTAATCTAACCTGAAGTCAGTCCTGCTTTGGACCGGGGACCCCAGAGTTTCAGTTCAACCTATCCAATGATGTCATAGACATTTATCCACGCCTGAAAGATGGCATAAATATAGTCTATTTATAGGAAAAGATTACAGCATCTACAGCAGCAGCTGTAGCACTCTGCTTCCCACTGCTTCTAAACACTATGACATACAGAACACACCACAGGCCAGTTTGCCACAGGATTGAAAGGCTTATAATCCTTTATTATCACTGTTTGATATATATGGCATCCCTTGTGACAGAATAGAATAAGTCTGTGCATTGTGCATCTTTTGTCTCGCAATTTCTGTGCATTCAGACCCTTGTGCATCTTTTAAAGAGGAGTTATAGACAATGCCATTCAGCATTTCTCTAAATTTAAATTGCAAGGTAGCACAATACTGCTATTTAGGCATGCTACGTTCTTGAATAAGCTTCTAGCATATTTGAGCATGGTTAGAAAGGTAGTTTGTGACATTCAGGACAAGATAAAACAAAATTATGAATTCTGTACATGTTATGGGTTTAACCAAGTAGGCCAAGAAATTAGGCTTTAAAGTTCAAACCAGGCCTGAAATTGTCAGCTGACTTCTTCTAGCCAATAATATTGTATTCCATACCATACTACATCATCTCAAAGGGTGTAAAACCCAGTGTGTAGGAGTGGCTTAGTCAGTTCTGCTATGGCCGAGGTACAAGCCAGACGTGGTCCAGCTTTTGTCTTGGAGCAGGCCTTGCTCCTGCCCCTGCTGCCTCTGCTTGCATTTTGTTTGCGTTCAGGGAAGTAGAAACATTTTTGTTGTTACTCTTTCTGTTTCTTGCTATGTGTCTCTTAGAGTACTTACAGATCTAGTGTAATAGACTTTGCTTTGTATTAATTGGGGTGCGGGAAATTATTTCTTGTTATACATAACTTGTGTAAGTGTGTGTTATATTGTAGTATCCTCTTAATCTTCTCTTTTCTGTATAAATACATGTAGTTAGTTTCAGCATAAACCTGGTTTTGAAGGTTTTTCTTTCCTCTCCCTCTTCTTTTCCCCTTAGCTAGTTGGGGGGAGGAGGAACCCTTTTCACTCTGTCCTGGTCAGTTGGCGTTTTGCCAGCTCAACCCAAGACAGTATGGCTTTCTCCCAGTATTATTTAAACCCCATTATTTAACTGTTGGCTCCAACTTCTGTGTCTTGTTGTTTCATAGGGTTTTTTTTCAGCACTCTTTGGAGAATAATTTCAAAGAATTTTTGCTACAGTAGCTGTTGCTGTTTCAGAAATGGTTCATAAAGACCATTGCATCTGCTGGTAAAAGTATTGCTGTGTGGTGATACCATGCGGTACTGTTGAAGGGGATATGTCAAGAGTAGAAAGATGAAGTCTTCTGAACTTTGCAATTAAAATAAAACTATAGCTTTTCATTAAAGATGGCAATAGCCTTCCTCTTAAATTCCCAGGAATCTTAAAGACATGGTTTTAGTTGTAACTGCATAACAATTCAATTAAATATTCTGTTCCAAATAATCTAATAAAATCTGTTAAACTCTAGTTAAATGAAATCATGTAGTTTGACTCTAAAAGACATACACTATAGATCAGTGTGGCCTGCAGTACTATACTTAGTACAGTAGACTAGTTATATAGTCCTGATTTATAGCAGTTAATATTCTTCCTTTTATTTTTGTTGATCCCTGAAGACACATTTGCAAAAAGAAAAATGCCTTGTATGTTCTTTGTTTACTGTCATAGAAGAAGGGTAAGAATTCCTAACTGATCTGAGTGAAGGGCATGTAGGTATAAATCTTTGATTTTCAGTTACTCTTTAACTGTGATCTATGAAATTAATAAGTGTTTTGCAACCAACCTGATTTCAGAGATAAATTAATTAATAAAGTTAAATGAAAGGACAATAAACAATAAAATGTGAGATGAAATTTTAAAATTAAAATAGTGGATGTTTATTTAAATGTTATGCTGAAGATATGTACATAATGTGCAATTATATGAAATTTAGTAAAGCCAGGACAGTCTAGTGACCTCTGGTTTGGGAAACATAGGTCTAAAGTTTTACGTCATTGCCCAACAGTAGAAAGGTACTATATGTATTTAAGAGTACCATGATCATTTACCTGAGTTAAAGTTCTGACCTCTGTTTACCTTACTCTTCATTTATTTACTCCTTATTTTATTTATTCATCTTAAGTTGCACTATTCTTGCAAAGAAATGAATTCATCTCCACCCAAAACCAAGTTCAAAATTTGAACTGAAACTCTGCAAATGAAGTAACAGTTTCCTTTAAATATGGCAGAATGACTTATCCCTATTCCATAACAAAATACTGTAATACCACCAACCCCCCAATGCCAAAAGCATGGGTACAAAATCTGATTAGAAGAATTAAAGTATTTCTAATAGCTTCTTTTTATTCCAGAATGTGAGTTAAATCTTCCAAATTTTTGTCCCTGGTGTCCAGCTATAAAAACACATTGTCAATTTTTAACTAAAATGAAATATTTGAAAGCCATTTTAATCATACATAAATCATGATAGTTTGTAAATTTACTAGTACAGTATACTTGAGGATAAATATGTGTATTTTTAAGGGGACTTTATTGTTCATTCCTGTGTCCTGAGTTGCCCTGATAAAAGAGGTCTCAAATGTTTTAAAAACTGTCTCCATGGCTTACATTCTGTACCTATAAAAATAGGTTTCTTGGCTGGACAATAGGACCAGTTTGCTGTGCTCCTTTGGTAATGAGTGACTCAGGGAAGTTGACAGGACTGAAGTATTTTATTTTAACCACCCTTCTACCTTTCCTTTTAACCTTCTTCTACCCATCTCTGGATATGGAATAAATTCCTCTGCTGAAAATTTTACATGTAGGAATGTAAGGAGATAGAAACAAGAAGCAGATTTGCTGAAAGTGTTAAATATGTTTGGCAAGGATACACCTAAGCACTATGGTCTTCATTTTGCAAAGAATGGGAAGTCAGGATGTTTTCTTTCATTCTTGCTTCCAGCTCCTGCCACACAATATCCATGCTACAAACAATGACATCAGCTCGACCATTCCAATCAACTACATTCCCACCTTCAAAACAGGAGGAAACAATAGCATAAACCTGAAGGAAAATTATCAAAATCTAATATTCTTGTTAATTTACCTGGCTGTACACAATTCTCCACAGGTCATCACAGAGAACAAACAGAAACATGTTGTCAAATTTTACTGTGTGCTTAAAATTCTTTAATTGTAAAACATTAAGTACAGTGGTTATTGTGAAAAATACTCTTAAATTATGGTTTAAATAAATATATGTATATTCCAGAAAGAAAAGGCTAATATTCATATACTTGGAGTAAAATATTTTCTTTTATAGCCTCTTCAGGCCTAACATGCAGCAGGAAGTCTGTAACCATAGCAATCAGCTGTATTGATGAAGAATCCAGATAGGCTAAGCAAAAAAAGGAATTGCAGTGCAAGGAAAGATCTGATTAGTGCAGTTGTGCATGCTACTGACAGCATGAGGATATTGGCTCCTGTTGAGTGGAGCTGGTCAAATAATGAAAGATATTTCAGCAAATGTTAGCTAAAAATTAAAAATTACTTGACTTCATCTTGGTTTGCTTTTTCTGCAGAGCTTTGGTATTCACTTGAATTTCTTGCTGAAATGGAGCTTTTTATATCAACAAAACAAAATAAAATATTATAGGCATTTATACAGAAAACAATATAGGCTAGTTGGGAAGAAAATCTACAGATTATATTATGGAAAAAAGATCTCCAAATAATATAAGGAGATAAACATATCAAAGATCTCATCACATCATCAGTAACTGGCTCAGGTATGACCTGGCAGTAACTTGAAATTGTATCCCTCTCTGAGGATCAAACACTAAGCACAAATGAACAAGGACTTAAAAAGTGTCAGTTGTTATAATTCTGATCAGTCACAATTAAGTTGCAGGGAAAAAAAAAAGCATCCAACTTTTAGCAATCCAAATTATAACAGTTTAAAGTATCTGGAGTACATTGACATTACCAATTTTTTGCTATGGTCATTCTTGTTGCCTCAATATTAAAAACAAGCTGCACTGATTTGTGAGCTCAAAATTCCACAACTAAAGCAAGATCTTCTGGCAACTGCCTCTTCAATGTTGGAGGTTCCTGTGTTGTGTTGTTCTAATATAATCACCTTGTTGACAATATATGACAAGGATAAACTCTGTCAAGTAGCATCCACCTTTAATTCCAACATTCAGAGCATCTAATAAAAGAAAAACTGAACCCACTTTTTACTTTCACAAGTTATTAATACTCTAATTATTTTTAGTGGCAGTTCTGTACAACATCAATTTTAGGCAATATTTAAATACATTGCACTATGCTACATTGGAAATAAATGAGAAAAGATCTCAGTTTGAGCTCTCCATGTGAATACATTCTAAAGGTCAGAGAAAGTGACATAAAGTTGTCAGGAGTTACCAGTGCAGACAGTGATTACAGTCCATCTGGTTATTGTCCAGTAGCAATGGCTTAGTTGGAAGGACTGGATGACAGAATCTGTAAGACTCAGCAGCATCTGGAAAATGAACAGAACATACTGGCAACTTCTCCTTTCAAGACATTTTTAATAACTTCTTATTAGTGACAGATTAAAATGTGACTATCTGATGTCAGCAGAGAAGAATTTCCTCAGGGGCCATTAACTGAGCCTGGCAGACTGGGAAGAAGCATGTAGAAAGCAAGACCCACTCTGACATCAAGCTGCAACAGACGTTACTGATTCTTGACCATAGTACATTCCTACAAATATTCAGATGCACTGCATCTACCACATGGCATGTATTGCAGACCAGAGTTCAAAGGCCAAATTACCTGCATCTTGCTGTGTGCTTGTCTCCAGATACATGCATGAGCAAATGCAAATATACACAGAGTCATGCACACATTATGTGCTCATTCTTTAAATGAAGTTTAGAAGACACAATTTCTATATTGCAGCTGAAAGTTTGCATGATCACATTCACATCTTAGTATGAATAAGATGAGAAACAGATGACTGGAAATTCAAGAGTCACACCTTCTGAAATCTTAGTGAAATTTAATTTAAAAATAAATTTTCAAATATGTGTTATACTACTGAGTTGCATATTCAAAGACAAATTAAAAAAAAAAAGAAAAAAAGACTGGCAAATTCTTCTAATGCATAATTCCTTAGTTAAACATGGAAGTCATGAGGATGCGAGGATGTGTTCTTTGGTCTGAAAGGAAGTAGGAAGAGCTACAGGATTTACTTTACACATTTCATTCTCATCTCAGCAACAATTTTGCACTACACTACAGTAAAACTACCGATAACAATGTTAGAATTGTAGTCTGGACATGGCTTACCATGTAAGTCATGACAGGTAGAAGAAACCCCTTAGATTAATTTATTCTTATCAAATGGTTATGGAGTATAAAAAATATTTCCAAAAATAAAAACCCTTCCAAAATTAATTTATTAATTCACTAAAGATTTGAACATAACTCATCAATAATTAATTCACTTCAGACAAGCCTGGTTCATGGGGTGTTTCTATTCTGTCACTGAGAGAAGTTCATATTAATTCTAGTACATATTAATTCTATGACTTCCTTTCAATTCGCACTTTAACATATCATCTAATAAAAAAGTTCTGCTGGTCTATTTCATGATCTGTTGACTCTAAAGGGTAAAACCATCCTTGGTTTTAATTCAGCTACCTGTATTTTATTTATCTGTATCTTTATTTATCTGTAGCCCCTCTGTCAGAAACAAATCTATGTACAGATTTCAGAAACCTGAGCCTGTGGGATCCACAATAAAGAATAGTTAACAAAGATAATGACAATAAAAACCTTGACTCACTAAGATCAATCACAAGACAATCAAGGTGTTACACAATATACAATCATGGACTAAAAATCTGCTAGAGACCACACTGATTCCAGTTTGAAATTTTACATGTCAGGTCACATAGTTTCCCAAAATACTTTCCACTTAAGTAAGGTACATACTTGAGAGAAATACTGTTTCAATTGCTGCTGACATGGAGACAACTTAAATTCCTATGAAGCTGTTCATGAAGTTAACTATGTTCGCTAAAAACTGCATTACCATTCTTGTCTTCATTTGTCAGACCTCATTCTGAGTCTCGTTTTATCTCTGTACAGTAGATTAAAGAGCCATCTATTATAAAATTTCTTCTCCTGCATAGGAAACATGGCCTTTAACTTTCTCTTTGGGAAGATAAACACCCAGAGATCCTTCATTCTTTTAGACTAGAGATATATTGTACAGTTCTTTAATCACAGCGCTCTTGAATTAACACCCTTCTTGAATTATGGATAGAGATGTGGGAAAAGGATACTTTTGCACTCAGAAATTCCTCTCACCTCTGTTATTCTGCTTTGACTATTGGCTGACTGGAGTTGGATTTAAACATACCTCCATCCCTTGCATTGGGAAAATTTCTTGTATATCACAATTACGTAAGTAATTTTTGACTGTTAAATCTAAGAAATTACCCTTATAAGGACATTGAATACAAACCACAAGTTTTCACTCATACTTCACACTCTTTCAATCTTTTGCACTTAAGCCCATTTGATACTGAGATCTCTTGTTGAGTCTTGGGTTGTTCTGCCTTCCTGGGTGAAACAGCCAATATTCTGAGCCCAGCTTCACCACCCTTCACTTAAAGGGGAGAAAGATTTCTTCACCCTTAAGTTAGGGACCCACATACCTGTCAAGCAACACAACTTACCAGGAGTGAAAGGGCATGGAATGTGTGATGTAAGTTTGCACACACATGGAGATGCATGTGTTTATGCATACAGGTCTATAGTGGCAAATCCACGCTGTGTCAATTTAGTGTAGAGAAAAAAATTCAGACTTCAGTCATGGAAGAAAATTTTCACATGGAGGAGTTAAATATATGCTAAAAAGCAGATTCAGTCTTGTTTGACTGTCAATGAAAACCATAGCTTTAGTTAGAGCTTATAAAATTCCTTTGCTGTTAAGTATTTCAAATATTTTCTGCCCCAAAGAATTGCTGCATTGACAATCACACCTACTTCATAATTATATATGACATTTTTCATCAATATACTGCATATAATTCGATCTCCAGGTATGAAAAACAGGATATAAAGTAAGAAAAATAAACTGAGAATTTTCCATGGGGAAAAAAAGTATTTTACATATGCTTGCTTACCATTGATCAAAAAGACCTTCTTCTATACTCAGCTTTTCAACAGGCTATAAGACAAAATTTTATTGAGGCAGAATGTCAGATAAGCTTCTCTTTGGTGTGTATTTTCTGCCTTTTATGAATCCCTGTCTAATACATGATTACCTAATCAATGTACTAGGACCTTGGAAACTTTCTTTATCTTTTTCCAGGAGTGGAACTGCTACATCAGAAATGTTGCAGTGCTCAGCATTGCAATGACTATGCTACTTTTCTGAATAACGCCTGTAAAAAGACAATATATCACATCTGAGTGTCAAGAAAGACAATAAAAGAAAGACAAGCCTGTACTCATGAAATTAAAAGGAATAAATAGCAAGTCTTTCAAACACAGCATATGCACCCTCCAGGGTATCCTTTGTCTCAGGCATTACCAACTGCTGCAGGTTTTAAGATCTAGTTGTCATCTATCTACAAACATAACCTGCACTGCTTAACAACTCTAATCTTTGCCTTCCACATGAAAGAACTTGACTACCTTTGAATCCTTGTACACAGCATATTACTCTTCGTGACATGTATTTTTAAAATGGCTTTAGCTAATGGAGCAGTTTAATTTGCCTCATGGGTTCCCACCTACGCACTCAAATACCTTGGCTCAATCATGCATTTCTTCAGCTAATCACCCAGATGTATACCTGTGGTTAAACTGTAAGAGGCTGGAAAAATCTTCCTACTGAGTAACTTGACATTAAGAAGGAATAGCTACAAACCCAACTAAATCTGATGTGTAACATCAAAGCAGAAAAAAAATGAGGACAGCCTGGAATGAATTATTTAACAAATAATCTTTGGTCAAGTCAAAAAGTGCCCAAAACTACCAGAATTCATGCTTCTCATCATTAATACAATCGTTTGAATGCATCAGGGTTAGGGAAGGTTTCGTGACAGTTGTAATGAGACAATTTGGAAGAAGTGGAATTTATCCACCTTAAAATACTCAAAGGACATGATTTTAGATGTATAATGAACTTTTGATTGGACGTTTTATATGACTGTCAGGGCTTGAAAATATATCAAATCATTCGCACAAACAACCTGAATATAAGACAGGAAAAAGATAGTTACAGAAAAGCTTTGACCTGTCTAGTCTGAAGGGATTTCATAATTATAAAACAGCCATAGCCACCTACTCAATAACAAGAGATCTTTTTTATATATCTTTTCACATGCATAGACACATATATACTCATTTCCCCTAGCCCCAGGAAGGAAATCTATAAGCTATAATGAATTGACATTACAACTAGAATGTTAGAATGGCCCATTAAATATTTGCTTTTCTTTGTTCAGTTATATAGAGTGTATGATCCCCAGGCTGATGTAGCCCCAAATATTAATCAGGACATTTTCATGTAAGCTCATGTTTTAATATTTCAACCAACTTCTTTTGTATCTCTGTTTTCTCATCTACCTAAAATATCAAATAATACCAGTGAATAATAAACAAACTCTCAGAAAAGTAGTGTTCAAAAAAATGACATGGTTTAGTGGTGGGTTGGTTTACAAAACATGTTAATACTAATCACCTGTGGTTTAAGGAAAAATCTGTAAATGCCCTTAAGAAAAATGCAGCATTAAATGCTGCAATTTCCTTTTGGAAGTGCACATTTTTCTGTTGTTGCTTTGTGAACTTTGTCCTTCTAACGGTATGTTTTATATAGCTTTTGCCTTGGAACTCCCTTGTTTCAATCCCCTAAAACTGTCAAGTGTGACTCTACCTGCTTTATTGTTCCCATAAATTCATATGAAAGTAGTAGCTAAATCCAATTTGTGTCATTCTGTCTCTCTTTGTAGCCTATTCTAAATCTCCCAGCATGTTTCACAAAAGTAGAATCCTATTAATGACAAATAACCACCACTGTATTTTATTCTGTGGTTATTACAGTCCTGCTACTGTTACAGCTCTTAAAGAGTCTTGTCTCCCCGTGAATCTATGATGACCAAAACCTGCAAATCTCATCATTGAATTTCTGTTCTTTTTCTTTTCATGCAATATACCTTTCTGCTATACCTTTTTTTCTTTTTTTTTTTTTTAATGAACGTAAATGTTATAAGTTTAGGCTCAATACTTTGCCAAGAAATTTACCAACCTGTAAAGTGCTACTAGTTAATATGAATAATCTGTTAACTTCAGATAAGCTAACAGGTAAGGTTGGCACACAAAGCTTATGTTCCTGTCTTAGGCTTTACTGAATTTCTTTGCTTTCAAAGTGTTTTAATTTAAAAATTAAGGATGATACTTCATTGATTTCTGAGCAAGTGAGGGAATTAAAATATTAAAAATTGAAAAACATTGTGAATTTCAATGCAAGTCCTAAAATATGGATTAAACCCCATGAAGTGCTGTTATAATAAGGGTAATATTCATGAAATATTGAAATATGATCAGTCATCTATAATTGAATGCATATAAGTTCACAGTTCTTCTACATATAAAATAAAAAAAAAAATTCAATTCACTTCTGTTTCAGGTTTCAATGTGAAATTGAACATCTCCTAACGGAAAGTTGCAAATATCTAGGAAACTCATCTCCACTTGGTATCCTAAATGACTTCTGTGATGCATATATAGACAGCAAGAGACAAAGAATGCAATATGTTAATGCAAACATATTCTAGAAGCTCCAAAATGGAAAGAGGTGTGTGTGTCTGTTGGTTTTTTAATTTATATTTAAATAACTATCTTAATCTGCAATCATAGTGTGCAAATACCTTGATATCTACACCATGTCTTGAATTCCTGCTTATTTCACCATCTGTATTCATATCTCATGAATAAGTTCTCTCCTAATTAGTGCAATATGTATAATTAGACTCCAAAACCTGCAATTCCGAAAGTGTAAAAAACTGCATTTGAAATACATGATTTTTTTTTCCCAGGAACTAAGCACACAAAAAGGATGTCTTAGGCTCAGGAATGGTTGAGAGAAGAACTTAGAAATTATCAGAAATAATCACCTTTACAAAGTCACTAGGAATCTTGTGCCTAAAGAGTGTGCCTGTTCTTTATGCTAAGGGAGATCTCCTTCCACCCATTTTCCAAGACAGTGTTGTGATTTATTAAATTTAGTGCTTTGCCAAATACTAGCATGTGGTTTCTGGAAACATGGAAATAAAAAAGTGCTGTTCCCTAACAAAGCTAAGCTGATTCTTTTATACCTGAAAGGGGAAAATCAATTGGGAACATGGATGAGGTCTTGCCTCTTTTAGACAGTTTTGTTAAATTCTATGAAAGGAATGTACCCCACTTGTCTAAATAGTTTTCCTAAATTATATGAAATTACTAGATGACTCAAAGCAGTAGGATTAAGAAAAATAATCTAGGAACAGCAAAACAGCATTTAAAATATTAACAAAAGATGTTCGTTATACTTCATGTAATGAAGTGAACTCTTGCAGAGGATGTAACTATTATGTACGTTGTTTAGCAAAGAATTCCTCACACAGAGATCGAAGAAAAATTGCAACATCCTTCCAACCAGATCATACAGTCATATTGCTCAGAGACTTTAAAAGAACTTTAATTTAAGCTGAGTGATTCTTTTTTCCTATTATGTACTGAATGCAATAAGTTTGCATGTTTAGATCTGCAAAAAGGTGGTTTGAATCAGCTTTGTGCAGTAAAGATGGACCATACTGCACAGAACACATATTTTGAAGTTCTAACAAGATCAAATGCACATTTTCTAGGAAGCTCTCAGGAAATTATTTTTGGACAAAGAATTGCTATTAAGACCTTTAAATAGTATTCAAATAATTGAAATAAATATTAAAATCTAAAATATTTAAAATGTTTAAAAATAATATAAGAAAGACCTTTTATAATTGTTTTAAGTTCAGAAAGTGTCTTGTTATGCTTTCCTTGCCCTAGAAATGTTAATTTGCTGTTTCTGAAAAGATATCATGCTGATATGGAATTTCAAAACTGGAAGGGACTGTTATGATTATACAGATGGCCTTCAAAAAAATAATTGATAAATCCTCTTAATTTTAATACTTGTTCAGCAAATTATTTCTTTCCTTCAATAGTCTACTCTGACTTTAGTCTTTTTGAGGACTAAATACTTGCCACACTCCTATATAAATTTTCACAGTGGTTAGTTATTTTGCCTTTTGCTGCATACTTAGGAAGTCACTAAATTCTGATTATTACACACACACACACACACACACACACACACAAACAAACAAACAAACCAAAATAAATCCCCAAACACCACGAAAGTCTGGGTTCATTGTAGAATAGTTTTCCAGAAGACAACATCTGTGAGAGACAGGTGACAGGATTCAGTCGTAGGACTTTCTATTGACTTCTGGGAAATGTGATTCATAAAGGCATTTTTAGATCTCAGACAAGACCACAGCCAGATGAATTAAAAACAACAGAATGCCTGGCAAAGCAAACTTACAGTTCAGTTCATAATCACTGCAGGATCAGAAGACAGTCGTCCCAGAAGCCTTTCAAGGATTATCTAGCAATTTTGTACATTGGCAAAAAATATATTTCCCACGTGTGCTATTAAAAAAGTTTATATTTAACTTTTATAGATATGTACATACATACAGATACATATATATATATATAAATGTATGTATGTATACAATTTCACATTGGCTAGAAAAATAATTTCAATCTAAATAAATGAAACATTTTAAAAACCTGCAGTACTATCCTTTATGCCTTCTGCAACAATATCTTTTTCTGCCTTATGCTTGTATTTTTCTATTCTTGAATTTTTATTTGTATTACTTTCATGAGCTTTAATCACCAGAAAAGAGAAAACCAGAAGCTTCAATTCTTCTCAGATGTATTACAGTCTGCAGCTCTGGACTGTCTCTTTATATTATAATCCTTCACAGTTATATCTTTAGATAGACTTTACTTCATTTTTATTCTAGTCTTTGTTGTTATCCTCTCTTGAAATTTCTTACATTTCAGTGTGCTGAGGAGGAGACCTTTTCTTTTCAGACTGAGATAATGCGATTTCAGAAATCTGTTTCATTTCTTCACATCAAAGGAATCTCTATTTCATTCAGCGTATTTTGTACTAAACAATTCCTGCTTCTTTTTGTTGGTATTATGTCTGCTTTATTTGTTAAAAGGGATATTTAATTATACATTAAATGGATCATCAGTCATTCCTGCATCCTGACTTTTCACAACTAATTTGCTGGCCAATAGAATTATCAACTCCCTCGCTGTTCCTTTTTACTCCCTTCCAATCTTCCATTGTCAGGAGATTAATTAAAAAAATGGCTTTACAAAAAAGTGTTACTTTGTAAGTACCTTAAAATGTATTGACACCCTTAACATATTTTTAAAACTGTTTGGAGTCATGGGGGATTGTAAATATTATCTTGATTTTATACTCAGATTTTCATCCCCAATTTCTATTAGCCTTTGCAGGCAAGGGCATTAAGACCTTGCTAAAAACAGTAGTTTTGGGAACTTACCACACTACACAGAATTAAAGGATAATGATTATGCTTAGGAGTGTTTGAAGCAATAAATATTTTCACTGGTAATGAAGGGGTAATGCTGGGTAAAAACTTAGACCTTAAATAAAATGCATATCTGCTTCTCTACAGCTAAAACTATTCTATAATTCTGTGATACTTTACATAAACTCTTTCCATGAATGTTTGAAATATTTTGATAAGCTCATACACAATCCACAGGGGAAGATGTGTACTGGAACAACACAGATATGAAGCACTTTCTGCAATCACTGCAACAAGTTACCTTTCCCGGTGTTTTCTACAGTAAAGGTCAATGACAATTTTCACAGGGGTGTACTAGCCCGGGGTTCTTCTAGGAACAATGGCAATACACTCAATAATGGTGTCAAAAATATTGAGTGAAGAAACACCCTGTATCAATTTATGCCTCAGTTTTCAAAGACACTTATTGCTTATTTCCTACTCTGTATTGTAATGTTAGTAATAGATGATCCACAGATATCTGACATTTCAGTTTTGAATTGAAACCACTTATTGATGTGTTAATGGAAGACAATTTCATATTGAAAATTATTCATTTTTACAGTTCTCCATTTAAAGTTCACCTTCCAGTCATCCATTAATCTTAATGTCCTGACCAAGTCTGAGATTCCCTTTACTGGAACTTTTGTTCACCAGTATTTCTTTCCTTGTTACATCACTTAAAATGTTTGAGTTTTTCTTTAGCAGTGCTCCTTCAAAATATATAGGATGAGACTTCCTGGAGTCCTTGGTCTGCCCTAAAGCAGCCAGCCTACATGAAAGAATTAGAGATGTATTACTATTAATTTTCCCATAGAATCATGAGCTACTGTCTTGGTCAGACTGACCTAAAATT
Organism: Pithys albifrons albifrons; assembly: GCF_047495875.1. Taxonomy (NCBI): domain Eukaryota; kingdom Metazoa; phylum Chordata; class Aves; order Passeriformes; family Thamnophilidae; genus Pithys; species Pithys albifrons. The sequence goes on from NC_092464.1 coordinate 12,336,034, forward strand.
TTCTGCGCTCTCACTTTGGGGAACACTTTAAAATGGTTTAACACAAATAATCACTTTACTACAAATGGATATTCCCAGGGCAAAAGAAGGAACATATGCGTGTGTGTACATATTCAAAGCATTTCACAATTCCATTAGAAATTTAAACCAGAATTTTATAAGTTCATTAAGAATGAAGTTTTATCTTCTCATATTCTACACAAAATTCATCAAGCAATTCATATCAGGTAAAAATTAGATATGTCATAAAATTTGTCAAGCATGAAAAGTAATGATGAAAAAATAATTTTCTAGCTACTTACTGGTCCATCCTCCTTCATTATCTGTAGGGGTTTTCATCACACTACATAAATAACTATTGCCTTCTTCTGAAATACTTACAAGATCAATTCTTGACATCCAGGTAAGGACCGATGGCAGAGATTCAGTAAGACTTTCACAAAGATTTACTCCAGGGAAAGAGGCCTAAGGGATCACACTATAAATTAAGAGAACCTGGATATTCTATTTAAATGATTACTTGTACACCATCCAGCTGGTCCCCAAAATGTTTTATAGCACAGGCCTTGGCCATGCTTAAGACTATATTAGTGACAGCTAATTGTACTCTGGCACTGTCACCTGCAGATTAATGGGAGACTGTGACAGTTTAGGTTGACAGTCCAGGTTGACAGTCCACCTTTCTGTTTCTCCAAAGCAGTGACACTCACTCCCTTCTTTTTCTTCCATCTCTTTCACAATATTGAAGACCTTTTCCTGCATCTAGGAAGAGTTGTTTCAATTTTTAAAAAGCTTATTTCATTGCTAAAATTTCTTCCAATACAGAAAAGCCTGTCCTGCTTCAATCAGGATATTCTTGTGAATAATTTCTTAGATGCACTGTTTTCATTGTGTGGGTGTCCTTTAGTGACTAAGATATAATTGTACACATTCCTATGTGCTCTGAGACAAGGATCATAGCTTTCTAAATGATATTAGTGTTAAATTAGGGTTCAGAATACTGTGTAGACAGAGTGCTATCACAAGTACACACACATACGTAAAACATATAAAAGGCAAGGGTACAAGTCAAGCTACATTAGTGGAGAGACTCTCATTTTATTAAACTGAATTGTTGTTAAAAAACTCTGCTGTTAATGCAGGTGACACCAGTTAGACAGGGAGAAAGCAAGGCTTTCCTTCTTTTGTTTTATTTGATCAATTAGTCAGTGTGTGCGCAGCAGCACGAGCACAAGCTGATAAGTGCTAAATGGCATTGTTCATACTGTGTTAAGCAGGCACTTTAAAAATATATTTTATTGATCAGATTCATTCCTGGAGGCAGTACTGATGATAAACATTACTGGCAGGGTTATGACTGTCGGGAGATGGGCTGATGTTTGCCTCAGCTGTTTGATGCTTATGAAACAAAAGACAAGGTGCCACAGAAGAGCCATTCCCATGCTGTATTTGTTCTCCTTTGTTCCTCTTATGTTCAATTCATTCCTTCAACTTAAAAATTTTGTAACAGTCTTTTGTCATCACTACAGCTGTTCTGAGTCAACAACTGGTAACAGAACCACAGAATATGCTGAGCTGGAAGGGACCCACAAGGATCATCGAGTCCAACCCTTAGCCCTGCACAGGACCATTCCCAAGAGTCACACCACGTGCCTGAGAGTATCATCCAAATGCTTCTTGTCCTCTGTCAGGTTTTGTGCTGTGGTCACTTCTCTGCGGTGCCAGTTCCAGTGCCCAACAGCTTAGCATCATTTTTAATATTTCTTCTCTCCACTGCTGAAAGTGTAACACTGTCCATCTGAACCACAACTGCCTCCCTGAGTTGTTGCACTCTTGCTCCCCCAGGAGCACTGTTGCTAAACGCGTCTTCCCTTTCTGATACTCTGAATACAGCATCTCTTTGTTTCCAGTTTGAATTCCCTTTTTCATTACACCCTTTTGTAAATTCCTTTCCTTAGCTCTAATTACCTCCAGTCTTCAGTTCAAGTTTCTCATCTTTTCTTTGAAAGTCTTTAACAACAGCAACCCATCTGCAGTTTGTTTCCTTCATCTCCCCACCCTGCTGAATTTGATGTACTCAAGCCAACCAGTTAAATACCACAAGTCATACACAACTGACAACTTTGCACTCATATCTCAGCAGTGTAAGGTGTCTGACAATGAGTTTGGTGTAGCTCTAGCTTGACCTAGTACCTAGAACAGCCAGTAAAAAGATGGCATGAGTCTTTCTGAGCTACTATTTTTATCTGATTCTGAATATCAGCATTCTCTGTGAAGTAGTTTTTTTGCAAGGTGTCATCTTACAAAGGGAAGTTCTCTGCTACTGTTGTTGTGATAAGTACTGTGTATTCTGTGATTCATCCAGTGACTGTCAAAGTAAAATGTAGAAACAACCCTTCTAACAAGGGTGGGGAGGAAGAGGTGGTGAGATTAACCAGGTATTGATGGCTAAATACCTACTTGAGAAGTAAAGAGCTTTTCCCTGTAATCTAAACAGGAGACATATTTTAGTTTTTATATATATTTTTAATTTCATATTTCTCTATCAAATAGGCCATATCTAATGAAGATCTGTGATGCTTCTCTATGTTTTTAACCTTTTCTTAATTAAGTTAGTGTAGGATGTAGCATTAAATAAATATGAAAAATGATAACATTGCTCCTTCATGGATGTGGCAAGACATATGAGCATTTAAAACTTTCCATGCTCAATGTTTTATCTATGCTTTCATCATCATCATCATCATCATCATCATCATCATCATCATGGCTAAGCTTCGTGAACAAAGATGTATAAAAACATACTGGATAAAAATATAAATTTCCATTACAAAATATTTACATTAAAATTATTTATATAATCCTTAAGCCATGAAGTAAAAATATTCTCTTGCACAGAAACACAGGATGACTTAACCTTATTTGTCCTAGTAGTGTTTTGATATATGGGATTAGATGTATAGTAAATCAGATGGCTAATTTTACCTAAACTTTGTCAAAAGTCTTGGAGTACTGAAACTTCTATACTGATATGCATAAGAAAGTACCAACTTTCCTTTCAGTATGTAGGTGTACATAGTGCAGTAAAGTTCCCTGAACTTTTCTTTACCTTTTATATCACCACTTTGTGAGAAACAGACAGCATAGATTACCTTGTTTTCCTCTTTCTAGGAGAACAGTGAAAAAATAAGCATGTAGGAAATGGAGCCATAAGAGTTTCCAAGAGCCCAAAGAGCTGTGAAAAAGGGGTAACTATCCTGACAGTAGAAATCCATGTACAGCCAAAAAAACCCCACTCCTGCAATGGTAACTTAAAAGGAAAAAAGGAGCTATAAAAATGTAGGGTAAGGATTTTAGTGCACTTTCCATATGCAAGACTTATGAATGACAAATAGCTGAAAGAATTCCATTTCTTACAATCAGAATATTTTTCTGTTATTCTCTGTGTTTTATTATTGTTTCTTTAAGGAGAAAATAAATTTTAAAAACAAAACCAAACAAACAAAACCACACAACTTCCCTGAAAACCAAAACTCAAAAAAATCACAAGACAAACAAAACCCAAAATCAGCTGACCATATAAAACCAAATCTCTCAATCATGATTCTGCATTTCAACTTCATCTTGCCATGACAACCTCTTGTTTTAATGCTATGAGACTCAAACCCACTTTACATGCTCAAGTTCATATTTTGCTCTCATTTCTAGAATGCCTTGGCCTCATGGTTCTCGCTGCAAGGAAAGTGACTTGTCCACCTTTAAGAAATCCATGTTTCAGATAAAGACAGAAACTCAAATATTTTTAAGGCTTGTCATTTTAATGTCCCAAAGATATCAGGGCAACATTTATGTCAACCGAGCGACCACCATGCTGCCAGAGAGATAATATAAATGCATCTAAATATGTATGACTCCCTACATCCCTGTTTTCATTCCTAGATCTGATACCCTCCAGGCTACAAGTATATACATATTTCACTCTTAAAAGAAGTTTAGAGATTCATTTGTGTGACTGTAAGCAGACACTTTGACTCCTCTAGCTGCTTTGACAAAATAGCTGAACACAAAGGCAACAACAACCAAAAAGGCTTGATATCTGATGGAAATAGGATTACAACAACAGTGTTTAAAGGAAAAGAAAAAAGTAAAAACATTCCTTTCCTTTTTCAGAAGGAGCTTTCGGATGAAATGAAATGCATGTCAAGAGAGTGATAAAGATAATTTTGCACAAAATGACGTTCAAACCTCTCTTCCTGCTTGTTTTGTAAGTAGGTGTACATATTTTTCCCCCATATTCTCAGTTTCCTCTTTCTTATACTATCTAGAAAAAGGGTGTATTTCCCACTGAATAAAGCAGAGCATTTCTGCCTAGGAATATTTTCAGTAAAAACACTAAATGCTTTTGGAAACACTCATTTACATGAATTATTATTTTATTTAAAAGCAAAAAGAATCAGAAACAAGCATACCTTATTTTGACCATGTATATTGAGTAGATGATTTATCTCATTTCTGGCTGCTACAAAGGTATTGCTATGTAACTTTATCCCTATGTTTCATCTTCCTTTTTTGAGTGCATTTTTCATGTAACTTCTTATTACAATACAGCATTTTTCACTCAAATAAAACAATAACAAGCTGATTATGAAAAAGCACAAAACTCGCTGCCAGAAGTTATGACCTGAAATATTAATTTAAGCATCTCTGTTGTTTTTCAGATCTTTGCTGGCTTTACTTCATGTCCAGATCCTGCATTTTCTTTAGTAACTCTGGAAGTCTAGTTTCAGCTTTACATCGGAGAGCACTACCAAAAGCAAAAAAAACCCAACCTCACTGCTTTGTCATTGCACAAGAGCACCCACTAAATGCATTCTGTAGAGCTTAATCTTCTTGTGGTTTAAATATTCTAGATTACTATTCAAAATTCTTTATTATATTTAGACTACTCCAAAATTAACAGGCGACTGACAGGATATAGTTGTGTATGAGTTCTCTTAACTATCAGGTAAAGTGAAAAATACATAAATAGATTATACTGTCAAAATCCTCCCATTACAAACATTTAAATCTCAGGCAAATGCATTAAAATGTGATATATCTGATAATGCTAAGTATTCCTTTAATACCCTATTTCCACATGTATTACTTCTCTTGAAATTGTCACTGACTTTCTCTAGGCATTCAGGGAAATTAGGTTCTACAGCTGGAGTTAATGTGTTATCATGATAAATTTTTCACTTTCAGTGTCAGTGGAATTAAGGTCAAAGATTTAATTGCTAAATACTCAGTGACCTCTAGATATTATTTTTAACTGTAACAATTATAATCACAAACTAGATAAAGTATTAGCACAATGGTCTAAATGATACTAATGGGAATAGTCATAATTCTCCTTTAAGAATAAACGTATCTACTTGGGTATATTCAGATTACATATTGAGGATTCTCGTTTTATTTAGCTACCCATGTCAGAGGTACCATGACTATTTTAAAAGATGGATTGCATGTGTCCATACACATGTTTACTGTAGCTTTTGATGCAGTAGCCATAAGATTTCAGGAAGGCTCCTTCTTCACTGTACTTGACTTTGAATCAGCATGATTGATGATAGTTACTGTTTTCCATCAACAGGGCCTGTTTTGAAAGCCTGGAGGACCTATACCTGTAGGATGCTTGGGAAAAGAGAAAGACAAAAAGTGATGGTTAGATGTTTTTGCAGTCCCACTCCGAGCTGCAATTTGTCCAAGTCAGTCTTTGCATGTCCTTACTTCATCCTTGATATATCCCACCCCTTCTCTCACATCACAGTTCTTGCCCAAACCTTTTTAGTAGTATAAAGTGTCTTCAGAAGTGCCCCTAACCTGTAGAGAACTGGTTTATGAAGGCACGCACAAAATTATTCCAACATCTCAGTCATTTTATTTTGAAAAAGGTGCCTGTGTATTTTAAGAAAAAAAGAATTTCAGGTAAAGCTTTTATGTTCCAAATGAGTCAGAAATAAGAAATACAGAGAGATCAAAACAGCATGTGTAAAGATAAACAGAAACTCAATATTATAGAACAGGGACAAGCTAGGATCCTGTTCTTTTTTCTTCTTAAGCAGTTTGCTTGCCTATAAAGAAGAATACACAGAGCTGAATGCAAGGATTTTCTCCTAAGGGACAAGCATGAATGTTAAAGGAAAAATATGATATTGAAGCAATAAATCAAGGAGAGACCCCCCAAATTTATTCTGCCACCATCATCACTGTCAGAAGGCATCAGAATACTGATGGTAAATGGAAGGAATATTTTGAGCAAATGAAGCCTAGTGCCAAGGGAAATTACAGATTTTTCCAAGAATGTCACCCTTACAGTCATCAAGCTTTAGAAAGAAAACTGAACTTCAAGTAAGATATATATACATTTTTTTCAATGTGCTGTAACCCAAATGTATCAGGTTTTCAGCACTATGGTCATTGGACCACACCCCAAAAGATACTTTTGTATATTTGTTATTAGGTTTGTTTATAGAATCATTTTGAATAGATACTGCAGGGATAAAAAAAAAAAAAAGAAAAATAAGCAGTTCATAACCTTTAATGAATGTTAAAATATTTAATAAAGACAGGTAAAGTCAAGAAGAATCATTACTCAAGTTTACATTCAAGTACACCTTCCACAGTCACCACATTCAAATCAAAATTAAAAAGGAAGCAGCAATTTAAAATCAAAATTAAAAAGTCAGTAGCAATTTATCTCACAGGGCTGCTGGTTAAGGAAAGATAGATTAATTAATGTTGTTTGGAAAGTTGTTTCTTTGGGGTTTTTAATCAGAAAATGACAGTGTCTGAATGTTGTGAGAAGAGGTGGCTTTAAGTGTTCTTTTTAAAATAATGCATGCATCTACAAAATTTTAAAGATGTCCACCATAAACTTTATTACAGGGAGATTATTCTTTTTAAATTAAAAATGCTTATTTTAAAATTTTAACTTAATAGTTATTTTTAAAGGAAGTTTTTTCTGTTACCAAAAATATCTGATATTACCAAATTTTCAGGGAAGTTTGTGATGCAGACACTTTCCCCTTGCAAATTTCAGTTTTTCCTTTCTGAAGAAATCTTCCTTTCCAAAGTTCTAACCGACAGAATTTCCTGCCAGTCCCCTGACTATGACTTTGGGTGACACCTTTGTTTAAAAGATGAAAAGAGAAAAAAGAAACATGACTACAATTTACCCATCAGGGATAAAGAAAATTTGCAGGCCATTCCCTGGCAGTGGGGAAACTTGTGCAGTGTTTTACAAACATCAGTGTCTTGGGTCAAACATTTTTCAGCATTTGCAAACAGTATTGCTTAGCCAGGGGCTGACCCCTCTGAAACATTTAGATTTATTTGGACCTGTCAAAGACATTATCAAGCCTGCTTAACCATTTTTAAACAATGCCATGTCCTAAGGACTGGTTCTAAGTGAGAAAGACAAGTTGTTTTAGGAATGAATAGAATGAAGTGCAAGAGTAGTAACTGATAAGAGGCAAAGTCTGGTCTGGCTAGAGATGGCAGACATTTTTTCCACTGACTATTTTTATTAAATTTTGAATGGTAATTTCATCCAAATGTTTAAATGTGTTATCTTTTACTGATAATTGCCAACAGAAACAAGCTGTAATAAAAGCAATCAATCTCTTGCCATCTTAGAATTCAAACCTGTGTAGTTGTATGCTAAATAATTAAGCTCCAATTGGCATTGTATTATGACATAATGTAATATATAGAAAAACAGAAACCCACAATCCACCAAATTGAGTAGAAGTATAAAAGCCTGGAGTTGTAAAGTCTTAATTAAACTTTAAATGTTTCTGTAGAAATATATTTGCTTGAAGGAAAAAAAATGAGAAAAACATCATGACATTTCCTCAGATATGATTGCAAAGCTCAGTTGAAAACTTTTGTGGGAAGAAGGTGAGATCCTCTAATATCCAGGTAACTGCACCTATTCTTTCTGTTCAGTGCATAACTTCCACCTGTCTAGACATATTTATTCATCTTCCCAATAAATTCAACATCACCTTACAGCACCAGCTATTTTTACCATCTATTATTTTTACCACCTACTTACAATACTAAACCTTACAGAACACCATCCTACCTGTATCATTACATTATTTATGCTTCTCTTTTCCTCCCTTTCCTTGGTGTTAGGAGGGAGGCTTTTCTCTCTGTACTTGGGGGGGGGGGTTGGCAGTTGCTTATCTCAAACCAAGACATTGTGAAAGGAAGAAACATAGCAAGCTGAAGAATTCTCCTCATATTTGTAAAGACAGAAGCAAAGACAAGCATCTAGCCCTCTACAAGTCCACATAAAACAAAGACATAACAGTATTTGGGGCCATAAAGTGTACCAGCTCACATTACTGACAATTAATAACTACCCTGAGTAATTTTAGCTGAGCTTTGAACGGTTTGTGTTTCTTTTTCTGTTTCCTGCAATATGACAGCCTGCAAGAGCTCTCAGTGCAAGGAGAATAACTGCTAAATGCTAGATCAGTATTGCAAAATGTTTTGGGTTGGGTTTTTTTCAAGGTTAAATGAAAAGAGAATTAGACCATTTTCCCAGCATCTGACAGCCTTTGGGACTGAGAATTTATGCAGTGACAGCCTTGAAACCCAATTTGGATTAACAGAAAAAAAAAAAAAAAAAACCCAACCAAAACCAACCAAGTCAGTGAAGAATTTTGTCCTCAGTGAATGATCAAGACTTTGTCAATGACTAAGATGTCCTTTTAAATACTAACAATTAAAGATATCTTTGCTGGATTTCACATCAAATCTCTGCTGAAGTGAGAAGGTATCTGAACTTTGTCACTGCATTTTGTTTCACCTTTAGTATTACCTTCCTGATCCTTTGCATTATGATTTTATCTTGATGATGAATTTTCTTTTTATAACACATAGAGGATATAGTGGGGAATTAGTGTCAGCTTACCATTTAACCTCTTCCTGTCATTCATTCCTATTGCCATTTCTTTAACGATTGCTATTTATCACTGTGGTATTTCATTTTGACTTCTAAACTTAAATCATATGTATAATCAAAAATTAAATGTTATAATCTTTAAATAAAGGAACTTCCAATATAACCTCTATGACAGGCTGTAAATGTGTGTCTGCTCCTGAAGTGTACTTTGTAGTCAAAAATTGGCAGGAATTGTTTTACGAAGTTGGAGAGGGTGTGGGGAAAGGGGTGGGCGGAGGGTCAAGAGAAAATATCAATTTGCTGAAATTTAAACTTTCCACAGATCAAGCTCCAGTGCAAATATAGTTAGAGGAGTTTCTCAACTAAGGAGTTTTTAACTGCAATCAGAAAAATAATTAGACAGGTAGAATGCATTGACAGCAGCTAAGGCACACTAGAACCATGGGAAGTCGAGGTTCAAAACTCTTCATCAATGATTATTCAATTCTTTAAATGTAAGCGGATCCATTTCAAATACAGAGCTCAAAACATATGAGAGATGGGAGCAAGCAGACTGAAATCCACACTTCATTTTGAACATGACTCTCAAATTCCTGTATCTACTCTGCTACCAAGCACTCCTGCCAGCTCTGCAACTTTCTCACTTCTACACCTCCAGAACACACAGTATGTAAGTGTATGTCACCATTTAGAAGAAGAGACATCCAGATTGCAATATATTTCAGTTGTAATTACCAGATATTTCACAGTAGTCAAATGGCGATAGGACAAACCATGTTCTTTAAATTGATAACTCTTCCACATGGGTACACAAGTGGGTTTCTGTGAGATAAGATTTTGGATTTTTAGTACATTAAGCTACTCCTTGGAAAGTCATTGCTCACACTTCCTATTTCATAATGTATGTGAGATACTTTACATCTGCAGAGTAAGAAATCATACAATTTTTCTGCAGTCCACAGTCGTGTTTGGTTTACTGTGTCTGTATTTGTATTTATGTATGTATGCATGCACACACATATACATATGTGTGTACCTAGAGACATGAGTTTGCACAAGTATACTCAAAGGTGACAGCAAACATTATGGGTTTCATGGTTTGTACAGATTGGTTTCACCCCATCCCTTCTGTTAGTCACAGAGAGACAGTGATTACCACTGGAATAGTGAGTGTTAAGTTCTCTATGATGATGCATTTAACCTCAAGGCAATTATGGAGAACACAGTAGTATCAGGGGATGCTGTATGGAATTTTTCTTCCTATAAAAACAGCTATGACATTTCACCTTGAACAACTAAGAAAGTTTCTACACAGATCTTTAGCCTGACATCAACTTTTAACTCTTTTCTGTCTTCTGTACTGAAACGTCTTCATAACAGGTAGTGGCTCAAATCTGAAATTTTCTAAAGGGTATCAATAAGTACACTGAATTCCAGGAAAGATTCTGTTTCAGTAGGGAAGGGATGTATGTTCAATTATCAAGAATTTGCAGTATCATAGAGGTTGAAGAGACAGATGTTTCTTCATGTTATTCATTGTGCTTGATATTCCTCACTTCACATCAATCTCGGTATAAAGTTCCCAAAGTAACCAAATGTTCTGAATTAAACCATACAAGGTCTGTGGATATTTATCATCCCTGTGGTCTCTTCTTGTACATACTGGATTCCTGCTTTATCCCATGTTTATTCAAAGGAAAGGTTGTGGAAAACAACATGATAAATCACACTGGTAAAAAACAGAAATGGGACTCAAGTTCTTTTTGTTAATAGGCACCTTAATGATTTTTAAGTTAATTAAAATTCTCCATAACTGCAGAAGAAAATGTTTTTCTTTCTAGTGCTGCTAGTAGTGTCTGTTCACTTTTGCATAGCTATGTTATTGGGCAAAGCTCCCAGTTGTGAATAGATTTACTTCCCTCTTTTACTTGGTTTCTCATTTTATTACATGTACATTTTTTAATTTAAAATGTTGAAATTATGAAGACTTCTATAAAAAATATAGAATTTTTAATAGAAAAATAAATTCAGAACTTCATTCCTTTCAGCATGAATTGGTACTATTCTAGTGGTTATACAAGAATCTCTCAATCTTTGCAATAGTTTGAGATTAAGATGATTGATAAAACTTATATGAGGATTAATGATAAAATATAGTCTGCTGTCCATCATGTTTGTTTTTTATCACTCACGATCTTGCAATGGAAACTCAGCAAAAGTATTCAAAGCTAGGGATTATAGGAGTGCAAAAATTGCCTGGGATCTACAGGTTGTAATCATTACTCAAGATCTGTAGATTTGTTCCAAGAAAAGGAACTTCATCTTTCTTTTTTTTTTCTTTTTTTTTTTTTTCCAAGCCAACTTTTATTAGCCACTCCATCAGGAGGAACTGCTATCCTACAGATCAAGGCAAGCCTGAGTAAAAATGCAATACCACACAAATGAATTTTTTCACAATATATTTGAATATCTGAGGAACAAAATTATGCTAGATAAGTAAGTAAATAAGTAAGTAAGTAAGTAAGTAAGTAAGTAAATAAATAAATAAATAAATAAATAAATAAATAAATAAATATTGGTGTGTTTGTCTTCTAGAATTTCTGGTATGTGTGTTTTCTCTTCCAGTGCACTGTGATGCCCAATGTGATGGTAACACGCATGTGGTTTTGCTTAGTGAAGGACTTGAGAATAGGAAAAATGCACCAGAATATATAGAATATATAGAATGTGTAGTGGTTAAGCTTCCAAGATCCTTAACCACAAGGTAGGAGACACATTTGGTGTTTCACTCTTGTTTAGTTTAATCTAAACTTGTACCTAATTTTGATTATGTTTAGTACAGAATCCAATGTAATTGTGTCTTATTCTTTTTTCTTTTGAATCCAAAATGCTCCGTGGTAAATCTGAAAGCTATACATTTGTACTGATACACATTACCCTGAAAGAATAAGAACTTTCATTAATCTAAAAGTAATTCATGTTAAAATATTCTGGATTAGCAATGTGATCTGAGAATTAATATTACCTCATGACTGTTCCTTTAGTACCACACCAATTTTATCACAATTATACTGAAAATTTCCATTGCACTTTTAAAGTACCTTTTTGCCACCTCCTAGAGTGAATTTTAACATGTTTATAGGTTGTCCTAAAGCCATCTATACCTTTTATGGGTCTACAGTTTTTATGGGGTTGCCTCTGAGTTACTTGTCACTATGGCATAACTGAATATGTAAGAATTATACCATGTTATGGGAATACCATTCTGTATGCCTAAACAGGCATTGTTAGAAAGCACAGTTATTGTTCTGGAACAATCTTTATAAATCCTTGTGTAAATGCGAAAATAAGAGTCATAACCACTGTGTTGCATTTTGATAACTTAGAAAATCAAGAATGAATTGAAAAGTCAGTACAATGACTATTGTAACTGAACTATGTAAGTAGTGATCTAATACTATTTTATTTCACATTAAAAATATAGTTGATAATGGAAAACCAGATGATAAAAACTGTTGTTACCTCAGAAATGAATGGAAGAGCATCTACTGATTTTAGTGGAAACAGAAAATTCATTTATGAATTGGATATTTCTAGAAGGCTATTTGGAAAAACACATACTCATTCTTCAATACGAGTCATAAACTGGAGACTTCTAAATAAAGCCTACAATAAAGTTTCCTGTGTTGATACATAAAGATCTGAACTTTGTTAACTAACTATTAGAGCATTTTCTTAGCAGGGCAGAATTTCTGAACAAATACATAAAATGTAGCAACTGCCCAAACATGCTTTTCAATTTAATTTAGGGCTCTGTCTTAATTAGGGTAAAACTTGAAAGTAGTTCTTCATATTTAAAAATTCTCACATCGTGTACTGTTGCCACAGCTGCTGTCAGTGACCCAGCTCCTAGGACATTTTGCTGTATCCTTCCTTTTTTAAAGTAAGACAACTGCTGCCTGTGGAGAAGGAGTGGGAAGATGCATTATAAGCACCACGAAATTTTGCAGCTCACGTTTTAGCTGACTGGTACCACAGCTGTGAGAAAGAGTAATACAGGAATAATGCCTGTTGATACAGTAAATAGGAATCAAGTGCAGAGGGGTACAGTTAACACAGACCGTTATCACAAGTCTCACTGCACCTACTCAATTGACTTATATTTTTGTATGGAAAGCAAAAGACACTTTCCCTCTCGTTCCTTCCATCACCACTTAACTCATCTGGAATTGCTATAAGTTTTAGCAAACAGAAATCAAATTATTTCTGTTTCATTTAATCCAAAAAATTACTAATAGTTTCATTTTTTTCCTACCGCAACTTCAAACATTAAAAAGTCATTTTATTAAGAAGACATAACAACATTAAAAATTCTTCTTTAGTTATGAAAGATTTCTGGACTGGAAAAAAAAAAGAAAAGAGAGAGAGACTGATGGAAGCCCACTGTTAGAGTATGACCTCGCAGCTTTTTAGTAATAATTTTCACAACTCCTCATTAACCTCCCAGCAGAGATTGAGGAATAATAACAGACTAAGTCTGAGCTTGGTTGTCTGTGGACAATTATATCAAATTTAGGTGAAAATTAAAATTAATGAGTTCAGAGGCCTATTTCAAATTAGCAAGAATCCAAATATTTTGACAGAATTTGAAAAGATCCATCTCCAATCTTTTCTAACACTTTGTCTCAGGGACTGGACTTATTTCTACTTGGTCTACTTGAATTCAAAAAACTGGAAATACACTGTAGAAGAGCTGTATCTAGTTGTGCAAATCATGGAAATTATTTCTTCCTCTATATCCACTTCTAAGGAACATTATTGTAAAATGATTATTGAAAAATTATGGTTCTTTGAGTGGATATAAAAATGTTTTAACAGTTTTGAGTGTTCTTGAATAACTTCTAAAACAAGCTTGGCAATTAAGGAAAAGATAAAGGTGTGGTTTTGTTTGTAATTGTGCTGAGGAGCCAAGGACAGGATGATAGCCTCACTCTGTAGAAGTTAGTGACAAGTGTCTCTGATATCTCTGACTAACCTATGGTTCTTCAAGAATGAAATTTCAATTAATTCAATTCATTTCAAGAATGAAATAACAATCTAACATCATCTGCATAGATATAGATGCAGATACTGGTTTAGCTATAGATACTGATTTACTGGTGTCATTCTATTTTCCATTTTCAAACAAATAAAAAAAAAGTGTGCAAAACCAAATAAAGGATACCTACCCACAGACACTATCCTTAACTTCCATCTATGCTCTTGAGTGTTTCCCTTTCAAACCAGTCCACCATCACTTTTTTTTTTAACTCTAAGGCAGTATGTTTTAAGTCCAAATATAAAAAATTCAAAACATATCTATTTTAGTAAAATAAAGAATCAGCTTAACATCAAACAAGCCAGGAGTACTGTAGCAGTCCTGTCTGTAGCATGAAAATCAGAGAATTTTTTCCTAAATATATTTCTTGATTTAATCTATGCAGTTATTTCTGTTCAATTTTTCATTCAGTGATGTTTGCACAGCTCAGAAACAAGGAGCTTCGTTAGTAGCAGTAACTGAAAGAAAGCCTCTCTTCTCACAGTTTTCTCTAAGAACTGTACAAAATGTAGATAGCAAAGAAATGCAATGCTTCATTTGTTTCATATGTGAATTTTTATGTAAAAAGGCTACTCATTGGTAATTATTTTACCTCCTTTTCTTTCCCTTCACAAATTAGTAACATTTTCATCTCTCCACCTAAGATATCAAGTTCATGTTAACATATTTGGTTCATACATGCATAGTAAATCTGACAAACATTTCAGAGGTGAGCAAAAGTAAAATGGAATATGTAAATTAACACCAAAGAACTGGCCATCCAGAAGTAAAGCATAAAACAAACAAATAAACAAACAAATGAACAAATAACAAAATAACCAAATAAATTATTTAGTGCCCCAACTTTATTGACAAGTGCTATCTTAGGGACTTAAAAGATCCTTGCTGAACCAAGCCAAAAATTATCTCACAATATTTTTGCAATTTCAATTTTTGCAATAGTTGGGCAATTATGATTCAAAGCCCTGTTTCCCATTCTTAAGGTTAATATGGGTTAACCCTGAAAGTTGCATGTAATTTAGCATAATTAGTGACTTATTTTGCAACACCTTCACAAAGAGTTGCCTTATTACGCTTTTCTCTTTCTCTTGTTAAAATCATTTCAGTCTTTCAATAGAAAGCAAAAGCAGATAATTCAATAGCCCAATCTAAGACACACAAATACACAGAAATCATCAAAGTATGCATGTCCTCCTGCAATCATAATATAAGCAAATATTTCATACTTTTTATTATTCGTACATCCCTTTTTGAAAAGCATAGGTTTTTCCCTACATACATTCCTACTGAGTTTATGAGAAGGCCTATCCCTAGTAAAAAGGTCATAACTGAGTGTTTTATAAAGTATCACACAGTAGTAAACACCATTAGATTTATCCTTATAAGAATGCAAATAAATTATTTGTTCTGCATTTCAGGTTTCATATTTAGACAGACAAGGTGTGGGACTCTTACCTACTGCAACAAAAAGGCACACAGAAAAATGATACTTTCCAATTTTTCCCAGGATGCCAAGGCCAGAATAAGGCTCAGGCTGGATTGGTCTTCTCTGTACACATCCCACTAAAACTTGTGGGGCAGAGTGAGTGGTTTGGGCTGTATTTCTGGTCCTGCTATTAAGGATTTTTCTTGTTTGTAATCTAAAACCAAACAATTTCTTCTGTTGACTAATGAAATGACAAGCATAAACATGTTTTCCAGCTTACTCATAGCAATCATTTTTTAAGATACAGTTTTTGCATTATTCAGGTCATGCTCCTAGTACAGAAGTTCATCTGACCTGAAAAGGAGACAAAATTTTATGTCTCAAAACAAACTTATGTAGCTTATAATCTTTTCCTAAAACAAGCTTAGACTGGAAACTTGGTGAATGAGGAAATGCAGTTTCTCAGAGTTCCATGGTTAAGAAATAATTTTTTATGTGAGGAAATAAATCTATTTCTCTACTATCTTAAACAAAATTACTTTACAGAGGAGAGACTTGACTTGAAAACAGGATTATGCTCAAAGTAGATACAACCCTATGTACTTTAATTCATTAGTTACATGCCCACAGCAGCAAATTAAACATGTAATACCTCTCCAAGTTCTTTGCTTCTTAAACACTAATCTATTATTGGAAACATTACAAGGTGGAAATACCCTTAGAGATTCTAACAGCTTACTTCTGATAATGCAGACTTGTTTTTTACTCTTATCTCAAAATGTTTAAATCCTTGTAAGACCCATTATAAACATTTCCAAAATGTCAAGTGCTGCAAAACAATATTTATTAGTATACATGGTACATCATTACATTAAAAAGGGGAGAAAAAATGAAAAGGAGGAAACCTACAGAAAAAAAAAGTACTCTCTATGTTTTGTTTAAAATATAGATTACATCACACCTCTGCATTCTGGCAAGTTTAATATGTTGTGAAGGTCATATTGGCATTTTCCATTGCTTTGCATTAAATGAATATTGTACTTTGAAGATGAACTTTACAAGCAGTGGATTTACAGTATAAAAATACTAATGAAGACTATTACAATTTTACAAACATTGCTTCTTACAAATCAGACTGTTTTTAAGTTCAAGACTTTGTATGGGTACAAAAGTAATCTCTAAACCCTGAAAAACTCTCCAGCTTTTCTCCTACTGATGGCTTTAATCTGATAATTTCCATAACACAATGTCTGGAGTCCAGACCACTGCAGGCAGAGCAAAGAGCTCTAAGCAGAGAAGTCTGACAATCTGTTTTGGTGTGCAAACTGTTTAGGACAGAGCCATGTTTGAATCTACAAGGCTGACTGATTGGCTTGTGTCTCATTATTTAAGGGAATGGGCCTCCCTGGCAATATACCAACAAATAAATTTCACTCCTTTCAGCATTATTTTCTTCAGTTTGAGATGAGCCTGTCTATTAGAAAACATCTAATTTTGAGGATGGAATAGGGAAAGATTTTTTTATCTCTTTTCCACTTCTACTTTCCAATTCTTGTCAGTGTTCTGTTGATTTTGTTTGAGTAGAATGCCAGAAGTATAAACACAAGAAAAAACAATGTTAAACAAAGACATAACCTGCAGCTCAGGGAATCGATCTGCTCTGATTCTTTATGCCATTCTCATGTGCCTCCAAGGTAACAAGCAGGAAAAATATCTGTCTCTAAGAAGAGAGACCTAAGAGACAATTAAAAATATCAGTAAAGAGTGAAGGGATTCTTCAATGTATACAAAAGTCCTTTAAAGTTCTTGGCTGCAGGTTACACAGCAGGAAACACAAAATCAAGCAAATTAATAGAGACTGATAGAATTGCACTGGCATTGCATCATTTCTTTCAAGTAATGTTGTGAGCCATAACATGCTGTGTGGTTTACATACAGGTTTTTTGGTTTGATGCTTGGCTTGTTTTCTTTCCTTTGTTATCAATTGTTTGGAACTGTTTTGTGACATATTACATAGATCCTGGCAAGGTAACAGTCAGAGTTCTTTGTTTCTCTGAGTGTCATCAAGCATGTGCTGGGAGACGTTGTCAGATGGACATATTTTAAAGACTTTTCAAAAGCATGCACATATATATATGGACTTCCAAAAAAATGCAAAAAATGTTAATATGAAAAATGAAGCTGAAATTGCAAAAAGTGCAGAATGTTTTGGTATCTGCTCAGGATGGTGTATTTTATCACTTGCAAACTTCTTCAATTTAACGAGAACACTGTGTGATTCTAATTTTAATAAACTGAAATATAGTATTGTCAACAAAATCCAAGTGAAGAATATATTAAAGAAGAAAAAACAGATAGCAAGCAGACACTTCAAATGGAAGGTTGAGAATTTGGGGGATCAAAAGCTATGGCTCAGGTAAGGTAACTGGCAAAGTGACCTTCAGCAGTAAATAGTGCACTTTGTTTTCCCACTAGTAACCTTGATTTCAGTCAATGTGTATTATACATGCACACAAACAGAATAACAGTAATGATTTCAACTAAGTTTATTTGACGTGTTACTATCTTTGTCATTTGTATAGGAAATCTATATTATTGTCCTGACAATGTCAGGCATTAAAGAATGATTATTGTTCTATTTTTACACAGATCTAAAGTAGTCAATTTAATATTGCATAAAGAAGAATAAATTTGTATGTCTTGTATTCATTTCAGAGTATTATAATTAAAACATACAAATGGAAATGTTTTCTTCACTGTCATCTTTGACTTTTTGCTGCTGAGAAACACCATGGGCATAATTAATTGACACAATATTTTGCACTCTCATAATGTCTTATACAGAAACTTATGTGCATTTAGAAATGGCCATGAACCTGGACTAACCTTCTAGAAAAAAACAACTGTACAAAGCAAGGTCCCTGGCACCAAAAAGAAGACATATGTATGAATTTGAATTGGATCTGTGGATCTAATTCTATGGTCAGCTACCCAGCTTCTTATAAAAATGTTAAAAAACTCTATTAATCTGATGGGGTTTTTTGCCTTTCTAGCATTATATGCAAAACTTGGCATGAACATGGGCTAAGCATGTTCTCAGACAGGGCATCTTGGGAGAGATTAATTCAGGACGTGAACAATAAGCACTCAGCAAAAGTACTACTTGATTTAAAGGACTAATATGTATCATTGGCAGAAGTCCTTGTCCTTCTCTGTGAATAAGAATTTACCAATGGGAACAAGAGGGACTCAACCACCTCTTGTAAGATAGGTTACATGTACACAGATACACCCTTATGCACTATGTCATTGGACTGCCTCCTTTACACCTGACAAAAGATTTAGGGAACTTGACTGCCAGCAATATCTCCTGAGCACTAAATACAAAAGCAAATAATCAGTTAAAACTAATGTGTCTTTTTAGAAGTATGTCATTCCAAGACATAAAATCAGGAACATTTTTACACTGAAAAGAGACAACTTGCAGTAGTTTACAGAAATATTAAATCATGAAAACATTATTGTTGCAATAATTACTATTCCTGTTGTAAATACTTTTACAGGGTAAATGCACCTTCTGTCCCCCACCAGGACCTAGGATGCCATTATGTTGGATTTGTGCAATGCCAGAGACAATAAAATGAACTCTGCTCTAAAATACTTACTGACTTCATTCACATTATCTGAATTGACAATTCATCTTTATGAACTGCCATGTCCTTGGTGTATGTTATTTTTATTGGTATACCATTAACATGAGCAAATCAAAGTTAATAATGACTTGTCTGGAACAAGATACACCAAGGAAAGAAGTGTTAGATGAGATGACAGAAAATGTCAAAGAGACTTTTCTTCTTCAAATATAACTAAGCAAAAAAGAGGGTTTTTTTGGTTCTGATCTTTGTTTCCCAAGTCCCACTGCAAGATCCCTGAGACTGGAAAAAGAAAGGATGCCTAAATCACTTCAGGTAGTTTTCTCTTGTGATAGTAAAGTCAGCAAAGGCTGTCAACTTTCATTTTGTAAAGCCTAAGCAATAAAATATTTTTACAGAAACATCCAATGTGAGGGGTTTTTTCTAAGAATGAAGCCAAATTCCTAAAAGTCATTTACTAAAAAGATATTTTTAGGCCCCTGATAATCTGCCTTTACTGAGAGGGTGTCTTTTTGCCATAGTCACACAGGCCCTACACCATTCTGTTGCTTCATAGTTTTGTGGGCTTCACTGAAAGCAAAAGAGAACAATAAATGGCAGGTTAATTATCTTTTGTTGACATTTTCTCTGTGGTATATAATTTCATTGATACCAGTGACATGATAGGAGAGGTAAACAATGGCAGACACTAACTACAAAGCGCTGGGTTACAAATATGTATCTTTAAGTTCTCACTCACAAAAAAAGAACCAAACAAAAATCTGTTTCATTTCCTCCAATATATTCCTTTGAACCTTTGACTAATTCTTAGGATTGAAAACTTATTTTAAAAGGGGATTTGACAAAATTGTGTCATTTTCACATTTGCTAATTGAACAAAGCTCCAATAAAAAGAAAACAAAGAAATTTTTAGTAATTCTGAAGATCATTCCTCCCTGCAACCCAGACTTCAGACCTGAAAGAAACGTCTCCTCCACAATGTCAGTTCTTCTGTCTTGTGCGCTAAATATGTCAAGTCTGCACTATAAATAGACCCTGCAATAGCAGGGAAGGGGAAAGTTGGCATGGACAAGTTAATTTCCATGGGAAAAATCCTAAAGCCAGTTTTGTCACCTTTGTTATATAGAAGCTATTTTTATTTTCTTTTAGAGAAAACATACAATACTTCAAATTGGAAATGGTGGGGTACCTCGAGTTTTTTAATACAATCATCTCATGTCTGGTCTCATATTTGCACTGCCCTCAACTTATCAGTTTCTTGTGCAAAACTGAATATTATACAAGTCTTAAACTAGAGTTTGTGACAGTGGATTACTATGAGAGATTATGAGCCAAATTTTCAGTAAACAATGCTAGTTGTACTACAAGACTTTATATTCGTGGCTGATAATAAGAGATACACTGTGCACTTGGGGCCTGGCCATGAGGTGAGATGAACAAGACATTGTTGATGTGAAATTCGCCTGAGGGGGGAAAGGGATGGAAAGAGAAGAGAAAGAGAGAGGAATGGAAGGGGAGGGGACAGGGAGGGGGAAGAGAGGAGAAGGAGAGGAGAAGGGAAGGAGAGGGAAAGATATTTTATTGACAGAAAGTAATATTGCGTGAAAAACATTATTTCCCATTTAAAAAAAAAACAAACAAAAACCTAAAACCAGGTTTTCTGGAAGCCCTAAAATGCAATTAGTTTGTTTTATCAGGAAGGCGGAGGTCAAAACAGCACAACCAGAGTGCTGCAAGAATCAAATATTTCTTTCAAATATCCTCGGGAGCAGAGGGTGGCTGTGCCTCCCCTGCTCACCACTCCAAAGGCAGATACCTTGAATTCTTCAAGGTAGCAAAAGCTAATAAAAGGAAAGAGATTAGAAATCAGATTAGTTAATTATAGATGTTTTCACCACATGGAAATTAAGGTGATTCTGATAGTCACTACATGGAAATTAAGGTGGTTCTGACAGAGGAGAGATTTCACAGGGCAAGTTAACCAATATTCAGTTTCATTTACACGTATGTGTTTTTTTTCAAGTGTTTGTAAGATGAAGCCTGAAAGTTTACGACTGTGTGCTAAACACACCTAGACATAATCCAGTGCAGAACTTTCCTGATTGTGTTTCTCTCTTCAAATATCAGTGAGAGAATATATAAAAGAACATTGTTGGGCAAGATGATCATTGAAATGTAGGCTTCTTCTGTGATAACTTGAAAGCAAAATATTTATAAGCTGAGTTAGTTTATACACAGAATTATTTCTTCAAAGAATTTCAGAACTCTGCTGTACCAAAGGTACATGTGTGAAATATTGTTCTTGTCTGGACAAAGTTTGTCCTATTCCAGCGGAAAGGACCCTGTTGTCCCCTCATGGCTGCCCTCCCAGCAAACTTGTCCTTAACGGTGGGAAAAGGGAACTGATTCTTCTACTTCAGACTTTATACCTCACTGGCTTTTCACTTTAGAAAAAAACCCAAAGAAATAAATCATGGAAGCAGACAGATTAGAAGAATAACCACTGCCAAAATAAGACCACACTCAAGTGATTTATACCTCTTTAAATTGTATTTTAATTTCACTATGCAAAGATTTAATTAAAATTTTAATTAAAACAAAAATCATACAGAAAATTTTATTTTGGTTTTAAATCTTTCCTTTTAAAATTGAAATAGTCTATGGAAAATTCTTCAAGAAATATTTCCAACTGACTTTTGTTAATGGAAAAAAAATATTATTCTACTATATTTAGTATTTGCTACTAGTTACCATGGTAGCAAAACAGCAATCAGTGTTACTGAAAGACTAGACCAATGTCATTCTGTATGATTATATCTGTTTCAAAGCAGCTAGACAGTATCCATCCTAATGCTCTTAAGTTATTAAGCATTTTACTTGCATTTAAAAATAACATACAGATTTTTAATTTCAGGAGATAATCAGACCCTGCTGGAAAATTATGGTGTCTTCATTTATATTATAGAGGAGGTAAACATATGATCAAGTGAGTTAGATGAACTAAGAAGAGGAATCAAAGGCACAGTGACACAGGGAAATGTCTCTAATTTCAGTAGTGGCACTTTGTTTAATTCATTTGAGAGAACACAGGTCTCAGACTGAAAACTGGGCCAGGCAGGTTTGCTCCTCAGACAAGGTTGTTAACACCTGAGACCGAGCTACAGACCTCAGAGCATTCCCACCGTCTTCCCAAAAAAATTCTTCATCAAGAGGGAGCACCATCACTCCTGATGGAAGTAGGAGCTGTTCCTGTACCACCACCTCCTGTTGAAGAGCTTTGGGCAGGAACCACAGGCTTGCAGCACCAATGGCACAGAATGGTTTGGGTTGCAAGGGACATTAAAGATCATCTGGTTCCAAGGCCGCTCCCATGGGCAAGGACACCTCACAGTAGGCCAGATTGTTCAAAATCTGGTAAAACCTGGCCTTAAACACTTCCAGGGATGGGGCATCCACAACTTTTTTGAGAAACTTGTTTCAGTGCCTCACTACTCTCACAGTAAAGAATTTCTTCCTAATAACTAATCTAAATCTACTCTCTGAGAGTGTCCATGTAAAAAGTCTCTCCCTCTCTCCCATTTGTAAGCCCTGGGACTTGTTGTGATTGGCTGATAGTACAAGCCCATCTTTCCTTACCCACCCATCACTCCAGTCAGACAGGGGGCACAAATTCTGTCAGGAACTGAGCATGGTTGTCCATCACTGCTGAGTCACAGTGAGGGTTGTTCCTATGGAACCATAATAAAATTGGGTTGGAAGGGACACGGAACGGTCATCTAGGACACTATTTGTATATTTAAGCCTGAGTATTGTGAGAACTCATCTACAAATCTAGGCAAAAACATACAAAAGTCATGGAACTTCTCCATCGTGGGAAAGGTCATGCAGTAACCTCTATGCAGAACACCAAGTTACCTATTCTTTTTTTTCTGGGTTTGGGTTTATGGGGAGTTTGTTTGTTTGTTTGTTTGTTTGTTTGTTTGTTTGTTTGTTTTAAGGCAGAAGTTTATTCCTGTGCCTAATACCCCCAGGTACCTGCATGGTTTTCTGAAAATCCACTGCTGAGCATAACAAAGTGACTCACAGTGGGTCAGAAATCTTGTGTGCTGACCATAAATTCACATTTATGGCAGTGTTGGTGCTAGGAAGGAGGCAGCAGCAGGGAGGGACAGAAATAGTATACAGACCAGACTTATTTGGCTTTACCTTGGTTTAAACTGCTGTTTTTTTCATGCTTTAATGTACTTACTTCAGGTACCATCATTTTCAGGTCATCACAGGTTTTTTTTTCTGCTGTTACACTTCCTGCCCAAGTACATTCATGCATCAGCATCCATTTCTCAGACTTATCAGTACTTTACCCATTATTGCAAACATTGTCAAAATTCCTTCTTAAGCTCTAAAACTCAGAAGTATTTTACTTGAAGTTTAGTGCTTCTCTTTCAGACTTGAAGGAGAATTGTGTGTCCAAAACTGTTTTCTTTCCAATTATGTTACGCAATCCATAAAAGGTATCACTGACAAGCCTCGTCCTGCTTTAAAAAAATCTGTGTATTCCCATGTAAGTTAATCTTAGGAGCAATGTTGTTTCCTGTCACTACACAAGATAATTGAAATTAATATTTTACAGTCTTTAATGCTTTTCAATTAATTAGAAATCTTCAATGATCAGAAAAGCAGATATGTGTGTGTATTTATAGCATGAATGAGATACTTGCAGGTATTATAAAATCGTTTTGCTTACCCACCTGAATATACTTTTCTCCCAACATGGATACTCCAAGTCACAAGTGCTGTTCAGACAGTAGAGGTGGGATGAGCTCCAGGTTGACCAAATTCACTGCAATGTTGTGAAAATCAGCTGCCTACAGAATAAGTGGGCAAAAACATGTTAAAGCAAGGAGGGAAAAATTAGTTGTGGAAAGTGTATGGTACAAAAAATATTTGTCTGGCCCATTCACATGTACCTGCATGGATTTGGAAGAAAGGAAGAGCTTATCAGGCTCTGGCTGGGGAACATGCAAGGCCTGGTTATGGTTTGGACATGAGAACAGATGGCCTTCCCAGTCTTCAGTGCCAGGTGTATCAGGCTTCAAGCTGCTCTTTTTTCTTCTTTTCCACTATTAGCAAGGAACACTCACCAGGGAACATTTTGAATGTCCTTATATTTGGCTTGACCTCTTTTCTTGGAATCAGCCTGACCCTTTGGTTTATATTTACCTGCTAACACAAAAACTTACTCTACTTAAATGAAAGTTCAAAATGAATACTAGTATGATTGGTATTGATGAAGCAATAATACTCTTTCTCCTTCACAAAAAACATGCATTAATTCATCTCTGACTCCAAGAATTCTGCTGCTAAAAAATTTAGCTGAAATTTTATTGAGAGGTTTTTATGACTGACAAAACATGTATTTCATGTAGTCAGGATGTTTCTGTCACAAATCATGAATATTTTACTGTCAATATTCAATCTTTCAGATAAATGAGCTCCATAAATGCAGTCATAAAAAAACACTACAAGGAATTTGTCTTTACATGAAAATATATATCTGGAAACAAATAAATTTAGGAAAGGAAGAGATTTACAAAATTTTGGTTCACTCAGCATAAGATTTCTTCTGTTTATTTATAGCTGTCAGATTCAATCTATGAACATGAGAATTCAATTTGCTTAAATATGATTTTTTTAAATATGGAAAAGGATTAAGAAAAAATGAAGACATTTCATTCTGTCTAATATGAGATATTTCCTTAACTGATAATCTTGGTAATTAATGAACTGAACAACTACATCTTGTTTCTTGGGGGTTTTTTTGCATACTAACAACTGTTAGTTGTCACTTTGAGGCACTGCAAAATTGCATATGTCAGCTGTTCATTAAGATGATTAGCACCAAAACCCCTTGCAGCTCTTTTTTTTTAAATGTATACTCATTTAAAATACTATTATGTGATACATTGTCAAAGAGATACCTATAGGCATTAAAAACATTACAAACTATTCTGCTTCCCTGAATTTGTGGGTGAAACAATATGATGTTTGTATGTAGCACTCCTGTGGAAATACAACAGTTTTTCATATAGCACTAGTCTATTACATATTAACCTTCTACACTGTCTTGTATTTCTAACAGAAGTAAGATATATAAAATTTAAAACAATTGCTGGACTTGACTAAGTTACAGAGCTAGAGACTTGTAGAATGTTTTGAGTTGGAAGGGACTTTAAAGATCATGTAGTTACAATCCCCTCTCCCTCGCTGTGGACAGAAGCACCTTCCACTAAATCAGGTTGCTCAAAGCCCCATCCAACTGAACTCCAGCTAACTGGCTCTCATCATTCCTTCTGATCTCATCTTTGGCTTATTTAGTGAAGGTGCTTTGAAGACAAATTCAGGCAAGAGATAAGTATTCATGAACTGAAACTATGAAATATCAGTGATTGGCTTTTTGTAACTCAACAGATGATCTCAGCTGTTATCATTCTGTGTCTATAGTTCTTTATACTATATAATCAGTAAGTAAAATTCAGTTCAAAATCCACCATCACAATCATCTAATTAAGATTGGCATTTTACTTTTTTGCCTTAGAATGTTAACTTGATTCAGTTAAATATGCTGGAAATTTTCTCAGTGCCTTCAAAATAATCTATTTTATTATTAATAACTTCAAAAAAGTAAATTCTACTCTTGCAAGAAAATTTACAATCATCCAGTCTGTGTTTTTTATGGAACATACTAGTAAACAACTAATGTTGTTAATTTACTTTTGTCTGTGTGAAATCAGTACCTCAATTATTCTATTCATGCCATGACTTGCATAAGCAGTTCCTAACCATGTTCTCTGAAGGAATTGCCCTCCATCCCTTGACTTCCTCAGCTGTGCAGGTTGATAATGAGTGTGTGTGGGGAATAGTGAAGTACAATATATTCTTAGGCAAGAAACTATAAAGCACATGAATATCAAACCTCATTTTCCCATCAATCCAAACCAGAGAATTTCTAAAGCAGTGTATGAGGACATGCTTCTAAATTAGCAGTAAAATTATGACAGGTAAAATTTATGTTCATTGCTCAGTGGATAGGAACACCTGTTGACAAATGGTATCAATGAGCAAGTATTATATGGATTTATTTGTCAATCTTAGCCAAAGATTTCCCGTAGATATTTGTTTAATATAATTAAAGTCAGAAACAACATGGTAAAATCGCATCTAAGAAAAGGTTAAAGAAAGGCACATCTAATTTCTTCCAAACTGATAGATTGCTTTTTGTTTTTTTCTTCAGAAGTCAGAAATTTTATAAAAAAAATTACTTCTTCTTTATGTAAGATTCATAAACAATGTACAGTGGAGATATTTGGTTTTCTGTCTTTTCTGACCCTATAATCATTTCTGAACACAGACACACACATGCACACCACGAAGTTTCTCCTCAAAACACTGTGTGGGGTTCAAGAGGCCTTGAAGGATTTTGGAGTCTGAACTCTCAGAAAGAGGCGGATCTACAGAATGAGAGCTTATGTTTCTCGGATGAATGATATCCATGCCACCAATGCTGGCCGTAACTGACATTTATCAGTTCCACAATTTTTTATAGAAATTTTCATACAAAAGTAAGTATCATCAAGCTCTGCAGCAACAGTAAGGAGGTTTTGTTTTGTTTTGTTTTGTTTTTTGTTTTGGGTTTTTTTTTTTGTTTGGTTGGGTTTTTTTTAATGGGAAAAAAGGCAGCCTTCTCTCATTGATAGCTGTGAAGATACAGTTGTGCTTCCTATTTCCTGCCAGGTATGTTTAGATGATTCCTGATTCAGCATCTGCGTCTGGAGGTCCTTTCACCCTCTTTTGAGGAACTTGCATCCTAACTCTTTAACATACTTTGGTGTCCTCAGAACTCCTGCAAAGATAAGGCCATCTCTAGCCTAGAGCTACTTCAGAAGGAAGTTAAGACCCCTCTGACTCTGGTGTCTAAAATGCTTAATATCTGTTAATTTCATTGGTCGTTTGGCACTTCAATGCCTTTAAAATTCTGTTTTGTTGTTACTAGGTTGAAAAAGTCTGGCTGAATTTTGTTTCATCTATGTAACTTTTCATTACAGTGTTTGAGTTTTACATCCAATGTCTATTTTATATCACTAGTGAAAGCTTTAAGACTTTCTATTATGCAGGTTATATACCTTTAAATACAGCCCGCAGACTACAGTATTTGAAGGCTTAAAGGTGATGGCTGTCACTTTTGCACCATCTCGGGTTACACAGATCATACTGCCTCCACTTGCATGACATCAAGTTATTTGAAGATAATGTGCATATGTTAAATTAATCACTTTCTTTGTAAGCACATTTAAAATATTTCCAAGCTTAATGTCTAGAAGTGACAGTATTTACTTAAGGCATCAACCAAAATTTTGCTGTTTTTTTAAATAGCTTCACAAATTGAAGGAAACGTTTCAAAAAAATAGTTCATAATGTTTCCCTATTCTTGCTTCAGGCACATAAATGTTATTTCCTCTGCAATGTCATGTATTGACCATCTGAAACTTGATAAATCAGAAGATAGATTGCAGTGGAGCTCTACGTATTTAAGTATCAAGCTGATCCATAACTTTCACAGCAACCAAAAGCCATTTCTTGTCAGTGCTGTCCAGAATATATCCTGACAGTTCAGTGGGAGTTTCAGTGCCATTTATTTTCAAATCAATACTCAATTACTAAGAGGAAGATTCACTCCCTTGCCCATTTTCAAGATGAAATTATGGACTAGAGCAATAACACTTAGTCAAGGCAAGCCACTGTCCATTAACTCATGATACTACCAAAAACCCATCCAGACACTTTATTAAAGTTCAGTCTTTTTTCAGCTTTTAATTAATCATTGTGAAAAAGGCCTTTCACATTGTGACTGATGACCAGAGAAAACAATTTTCTCCTAACTGCCTTTTAATTTCAACTCTGGGAGTGCTCATTGACTGAATCTCACAACAACCCATCAATGCTAGTTTTTAATGTGTTTTCTCCTTTGTTATTGAGAAGAATGGAGTGGCAATGAGGCTTTGTGCTCCTCTTCATAACTCAAGTAATTGATTCAGTAAATGCCTCACATTTGCTAGTGGATAAAAAGTGCTGTCAATGTAGATAGTAGGTACTATATAAATTACTCCATTAACAGGAAATAAAGCTATTTACAATTTTTAAAGTGTAAAGTGTAAGTGGCTTAAAAAAGAAAAAAAAAAAAGGAGTACTACTTACATGTCTGTACAGGCTTTTTTTTTCCCCTGTAAATGCTAGCAATAGGATACAAAGGATCAGAAAAAGATTAGCAGACTAAGACTACAATCCTGAAGCAGTGAGCCTATGTGAGTAGCCTATTGCGAACTATTACAACTCTTGCAGAAAAATACAAAGTCTCAACAGTGGTCATATTTTTCTGTTGTTTTGGACACTGGAGGATAAGAGATGAAAGAGATTTCACTGAGAAAAGAAAAAAAACTAATTATAAGCAAGAAGATGCATTGTGTGTGTTTGCAGAAGCAAAGCTTTCATTGAAACTTCCAGAATTAAAATTTTCCTCTACATTTGACAGTAAAATCCAGGAAATGCATACATGGTAAAGCAGTGCTCTAATCAAAGAAGGGTGGATAGAGTATAATGCCTCAAATAGATATACTGGGTATACTAATGCTGTCCTAAACCTATAAAAGATACTTGGAGTTTTATCTGTACATATTTATGTACAACATGTAGTCCTATGTATTTGTACTCATTTGCAAATAAAACACCCAGTGAGTTTTAAAAATGGTTACTGAATCACTGCAAGTTCACATATGATCATATAATGAAATGTATCCCTTTAATATCATAAAATTTATAATAATCATAATGTAATAATTAACTATAGTATCAGGCATGAGTGTTCTGAGACCATAATTTAAAGACAAGGTACCTTCTTAACTTTTAACCTTCTTAAGCTTTTCTGAAATTGTTGCTTTAGAAAAACTTCTATGAAGGTAGGTTTAATGATTAAAGACTAATTGCATTGATTATGAAACATGTCAAAATAAAGTGTTCTATCAAAACAATCCAGATTGATGAACCTTGACATAGATAATGGCCTGTACACGAAAAAAATCATAAACATATGACAAGATTTTAGAAGTCTCAGTCTGATCTAGAAAAAATTATCTGGGGATATTTTCCAACATATAAGGCATGTACATTTTCTGGCATTGTGAAAATGAAAGCAAAATTTAGCTATTTTATCAATGCACAGTAGAAAAAAATGACTGGAAATGCAGGAAAGATTCACAGAAATTAAAATAAGGACAGTCTAGTAAGTCTGCCAGATTAAATTCTTGTATAACATCAAATGTTTTACTTTGTATGTTAACTCTATCACTGAAACCGGTAACTTCTGTTTGCCTACCACCTTACTTGCACTTATATCAACAGCTAATTACATTCAGTGTCTTATCCTTACTTTAATTTTTCTAACTAGGCTGAAGTATTTGATGCTTCCTTTCTTATGTGCTAGCTATCACCATAACCCTTTTTTTCCTCACAGCTACACTGTTTGTTCACCATAATCTTCTCATCTTCTCTTGAATTATTCTTTTGAAAAATCAGATTGACCTATTTTCAAAAGCAGTGTGAAATAATTTTCTTAACTTTATCCTTACACTTTTTAGAGCAGTGAGAATTGATAAGCACGCAGTTCCCCCAGACACCAAACCTTAGCTAATCAAAGAGTATTTGTTTTAAAATGAAGAACACTACAATGCACTACAAAGGTACTGCAGAAGGTGAACAAGAAGCAAGCAGGAAACACTTTTTGGTGCTTTTCTAACAGCATCTTTCACATGCACAAAACTTTTCAAGGCTGTTTTCTCCCCTATGTTTTATGGCCTGCCTGACACCCAACAATGGCCCTATTGAATGACTGTGAGAATTTTATCCGTCCTTAAAGCAGAGGAGTTACTTCTCTACAGACAGAGAGAGACAACATTCACAACACCATTCTGGAAAAAAAAATATCTCACTTTAGGTCTTCCCCAATCACAGAATCTTCCCTAAGGGAATAGTCCTACCTTTCCCTCCTTACAAAAATCTATTTTTTTCTCCTACAATAACCTTGCCATCCATGGATTATCTTCTGAGTTTTTTCGGATTTTTAAATAACAGTTTTAATCATCTCATAACTTTTAATTTGTATTGACTGTTAATGATTTTCTGGGGGTTTATTTTGATACATTCTCTTTTACCTCTAATTTAGCTCCTGAAACATTGAAACCATTGAAACCAATAAGCTTTTAAACAAAGTTATCTTCTTTCTGGATAATGAAACGTTTTCTTTGCCATCTATCTCTCAATTTTCACTCACTTTTTTTCTTTTTAACTCAGTTTCTTCCAAGGCTGTCGTGTTCATAACTCCCAATTTGCCTAGATTTGGGAAAATTAACTGGTTTACAATGTTAATATATATTATTGTACCCACATTTTGTTTATGAATGTACTTCAGATATAATCACTGGTCCTAGTTAATCAGCAGTTCCAAATTACTGTATTTATTTTTGGAATGATGAAAACAATCAGCTATTACTCAAGCTGTGATTTTTTGCTGGAAAATTATATACGTTTAACAGAAAGTCTTTATAACACTGGAACAGGTTCACAGAGAAGTTGGGGTTCCACACTGCTGGAAGTGTCCAAGGCCAGGTTAGATTAGGCTTTGAGCAGGTGCAAGATGTCCCTGTCCATGGCAGAGAGATTGGAATATGAAGATCTTTAAGGTCCCTTGCAACCCAAACCATTCCACGATTATGTGGCTCTATATTTTATTACCAGAAGCCCTAAATTCCGACACTATTTCTCCCAATTGCTTGTTCATCAAAATATCATAGGTTTTCTTCTAAAGATTTTTGTTGTACATAACAGACCTTCAACAGAGTGTTGTTTCTCAGAGGTACCTGGGCTTAAAATATTAAGTAAATGGACCTTTTTTCCTCTCCATGTAGAAAAATTACAGAAGAGGTTTGTCTGATTATCATTACAGTGCCCTTCTTTAGAACTTGAATATAATCTTCTGACCACATAATTCTCTTATTTATCAAAGAAACATTCCCATGACCTTAATTTACGTGTGGAAGTATTCAGTATATCATGTGTAGTCACACTTAATATTCATTTTCCCTGTTTGAATGAGCTCTTCCCAGATATAGTTAATTCCATTAAGCCACGTGATGCTGCTCTAGAATGAACCTAGCAAGGAAGGGCCAGCTTTGTGATAGATGGAAGTGGGAGTCTCACACAGCTTGCGCATGCAAGCAGTGATGGGTTCTGCTCTTGGTGAGATCACTAGTACCCATAGTGCATCAATGGCCCTAGAAACATCTCTGAGCAATTCATCTAGACTTGAATTCACACAGTTATGCCTGGGTTACCATGGCAATTCTCTAGAGAATCTCTGAAAATTATAACATTGCTGCAGTGAACTTGGACACATCCTGAATTGTGAGGGTTAGAGGTCAGAAGTTCACCACCAGCCATCCTACTTAAAAATCGTTCTCTGAACAGGAGAATCAACATTGTATTCAGTATCAAGGAATGTTAGAGACTAAAATATTTGGTCTGCCTTTGTTAACAAGAATTTTCACTGTTCGATCTCTACCCTGCTTTACAGCTACATAGTTTAAAGTAAAGAAAGTACAGCAAAAGTGTTATTTTAGAGTCAAATGCTTTGAATAAGCTAGACAAAACAAAACTCCTGCATTATATGACTTTTGGTATATCTTCCAAAATTATTAGCTTTCAAAGTGATTATTACATGTTCCTTTTCACTGTGTATTACTTTTACAATGCTTATATAAGCATCACTCAATCAGAGCATTATGTCATTTTGCAGAATCACAGAATAGTTGCAGTTGGAAGGTATCTCTGGAGGTCATCCAGGCAAAGTCTCTGCTCAGAGAGGAATCACAAAAAGCAAATTGCTTAGGGCCATGTCTAATTGGGTTTTTAATGACTCCAAGACTTGTGACTACACAACTTTTCTAGGTAACTCATTCCAAGACTTAACCACATTTACAGTAAGAAGTTTTTTCTCACATTTTTATTGTCCAACGTGAATCCCAAGTTGTTTTCTGTAAATTTGCTTTCCCATCAGTGAGTCCACAGACTATCCTGCTGCATGAGGTCCAAGGTGATGGACTTCTCTAATTTCCTTTGCTAAACTTAATGAGATTCCTGTCCATTTACCCACTTTGGAATAGCCTGCCACCTTGTTGGGAGCACAAGCTATTTCATCATCCAAGTCATAAATGAAGATGGAAAAGACTGTTGACCCCAGTATTGATCCTGGAGTATTCCACTAGTGCCTGGTGTCCAAGTGGACTTCATGCCACTGATCAATGCTCTAGGCCCAGTAATTCAGGAGGTTTTCAATCCACTCCACTGTCCACTTATCACCTCTGCACTTTATGAGTTTGTCAATAAAGATGTTATTGGAGACAGTGTTGAGAGACCTGCTAAAGTAAAGATAAATAACATCCACTGCTCTCCCCTTATCCATCAAGCCAGTCTTCTTATTGAAAAAGATTACAAGTTGGTCAGAGAATCATAGAATTGTTTAGGTTGGGAAAGATCTCCAAGATCTCATCAGACCAACTGGTCGTCAGATGTGATTTCCCTGCTT
The DNA here is from genome assembly GCF_047495875.1 of Pithys albifrons albifrons. Taxonomy (NCBI): domain Eukaryota; kingdom Metazoa; phylum Chordata; class Aves; order Passeriformes; family Thamnophilidae; genus Pithys; species Pithys albifrons. The sequence continues at coordinate 12,368,857 of NC_092464.1, forward strand.
TGAAACTATTCTGACTACCCCAAATCACCACTTCCCCTTAAAACATTTGGGAATTATATCCAACATTATTCTCTCCACTATCTTGCCTAGTATCATGAACAGCCCATAGTTTCCCTGATCTTCCTTCTTGTCCTTCTTGAAGGCAGGTGTGATATTTGTTTTCTTCCAGTCTTTGGGAAGCTTCTCCAGTTGCTATAATGGACTGTACAAAGACAATCAAAATTGTCTTGCCGTGACATCAGCCAGCTCCTTCACAGCTTGCTGTAGACAGTTTAAACTGATGTTGATGAAGACCACGAGCCCTTTCCCTCTTGCAAAATAGAGATGCCTTATTACTGATCCTGTCTAATCTCCATTATGTATAAATTTATTTTAAATTATCCCATAGTTTCCACCTTGTTAACCTTAAAATAGCAGCATGGAAAAATCTGTACTATGAAAACCACAGAAGAATTCAATATAACATATATATATTTGATATATTTAACAGATGGAATCAGAGTGAATAATAAATACTTGGACTTGGAAAATATTTAAAATTCTTTCACAACAGAAAATTTAACTCAATTCTAGCAAATATTTTTTGCAGAATGTCAGATGTAACCAGACCTCATTTATGGCTTTTCAAAAATACTGGAATTATATGTGTTTGAGCTTGTTCTCAGAAACTTTTTGGCATTACTCAGAGTTTACTTGAGTGTCATATTGCCTTGGAAACATCTGATAGAATTCCACAGACCAGGTTACATCCCCCCCTTTTTTAGCATTTGGTCTAGTGATAAGATAGGTTATTAGAGAAGTTAGAGATTTTGTAGATCTTCACTATGTGATCTCCTGTCAGTGCAGTAGTGTTCTCATATCATGCACTCCCACTAGCCAGCCAACTCTGCTTCCACACTGGTCAGTGCTCTCTGCACAGCAGGGACAGGAGACTTAGGACAGAACGTGTAACTGCCAGCACAGTCACTATTTCATGTGGCTTCTAAAGGAAGAGACTAGATTTAATCCACTGGAATTGAGAATGATGACATTGTTTTAGATATAAGTTTCAGCTAGAGAATGAAACACTACCAATCTCACCCTTATGTGTCAATTCTAAAACAGGTTTTTAAATAATATTTGTATACAGATTTCCCATGAAAAGAGCTGCATTTGGAGTAGAACACAATCCACAGTCATCTGTAAAGCTTCATTCCTTTTCAAAGCTTAAAAATGTTTTTGAAACACAACAAACAATAAAACAATAGCACAGTTGATTGATTGGTGATGGCTGCATACTATAGATAATTAACTTTCAGACACCTTCATTTAAAAGCAGGCTCCTCTAATGAAAAAGAGGAACAGAGATATAATATAGAACATACATCTCAAATGTAGAAGGATAAGTAACTGGTTTGGGGGTTTCAGGAGCAGGTAAATGAGTAAAAAGAGTAGAAAAAATTATTGTCAGACAATCACTTCTATTTGCATCAGTATCTGTGCCATCTAGTCCATGTCTTTTGAAGGAATCATCTTGCCTAAATCTGCTGTAAACACTAGTTTAGCTTTATATCTGTCATTCTTGACAAATGTTTGTCTAACCTGTTCTTAAAGGTCTCCAAGCAGGCAGACTCCTTAAACTTCTCATGCCATCTATTCTAGTCATTAACTATCCATTTTGTCAGGTAGTTTTTCTTCTTGTCTAAATCTGAATTTGTCTTGCTGCAGCTTAAGTACCAGCAATACTTCTTGCCTTCTCTAGGGCAGACATAGAAAATAGATTGATTTAAAAATTTGCCATTTGCATGTTTGAAAAGTATTATCAGAGATGGGATTCAGCACACTTATATGTAGCCAACTACATGTGGATTCCCACATGTGATGAATGTGTCAGCTTCCATTATAGTTATTTATAAACTAAAGGATTATTCCCTAGAGAACAGAGAATACTTATGTGGCATTGCCAGATATGACAGGTCCTAACATGCCCTCCTGGAACATCAGCTGGAGGCCTGCAGGACATGTGGAAGCTTTTAAAATAATCCTGAATTCCTAGGTTTGGTTGACTGACTTATGCCCTTAACCAATAGAGCCAACAGTACAGTAAACAGAGAGCAGTATTGGTAAAAAGTAATGTTATTTACACCTGTAAATAAACAAGAAGTCCAGTGTATTGGTCTCTTAACATTTTAAAACCCTCTAAACAGCAGATGTTATTTCTGTGAATCACAGAGAGTATTGTGATGAACAACAAAAAACAGCTAACTCTCTAAGCTTAGCAAAGAAATCTTGCCAAGTTGTGATATAATCTTTTATTGTTTTTATCTATTTTTATTCCTCTGCTTCTGAATCTCACAGAGATAGATTCAGTTATCAGTTAATATGAAAAAAATATAGAATAGTTTTACTGGACAAAACAAATCTGCATCTTGTTAGTAAATCTAACACCATATTTAAAAAGAAAGCTAATTAGAGCTTTAATAGGCTAGTATAGTTTGAGAAAATTGTTGCTCTTGAATAACCACAGACTCTCCAAATGGCTGAGGTTGGAAGGGAGCTCTGGAGGCCACCTGATCCAACCCTCCACCCAGTAATTTGATCAGGACTCCGTTGTAACAGCTTTGTAATATCTAGAGCAATGGAGACATGTAACTATGCTGCCACTAAATAAAATGGTGGGCAAAAAATTAGTATGTTTTGTTGTGTGGAACACCTAAAAGAAGGGAATGAATTGAAAAAGGGGAATAATGGGAAGTGCACCTTGCTATAAAGCATAAAGTCAAATCAAACATAAAACTGGCTAGTGTGGGATATCTTCAGCATATGGAGTGTTATGTAATCTTTAGAATGAAATATAAGAAACAGCCAAAAGTGATTTACATGTGTTCAAAATTATATGGCAAGATACTTTGAAGCTCACCTAATGGATCATGTTTATTTTGCACCAAGTGAACTCCCGAAAACAGATAATATTTTCTGTCTTCTTTCCCTTTTCCTCTTCACCAAAGCCAAAGAATATTTTATGGATTTTGCAAATGAAAAAATGATGTGAGAAAACTGAAGAACAGCTCTACCATTTACAGAAATCACTTTTGTACATATATAGTTAACTTTAGTAATAGCCTGCTGTTTTAAGCTGTTAATTCTTCAGTGCAAAGGCCTCTGCATAACTAAAACTGAACTAATAAATTTACAGCAACTTATGAACTTCAATCATACCACTAAGCTTTGGAAAACTAATAGCAATAGTAACTTTAGCACCATGCAACAGGAAAAGCATTGGAATGAAGAAGAACCAATGAAGAACACTGAATAACAAAAGCAAATAAAGAAATAAAAATATATTGAAATATAAAACGTATTTGGAGATAAATTACTCTTCTATAATCAATTTTAAAAGTTATTTTATGGAAAAAATTTATGATACTTTGACTCAGTTTGAAGTGATTCAAAAACTTACACGAATGGTAAAATCCTAGAGAAACTAAAACTGCTTCAAAATCACTGGTTTCAGAAATTGTTTTAGCCAGTTATCTGATAGTTTTGAATATCTATGTTAAAATTAGACTTAGTTTTTATAATTATATATTGTTTCTACTGTGTCACATTGACATAACAAAAAAAACCCCAGATAATTTGTAGTAGAGTAGAATAAAAGTGTGATTTTATAGTAGATTTGTGAAAACATTTTAAATACATGGAAATTACTTATGGCCTTTTGGAAATTGTCCTTTCCCATGAATATTTTCCATGAATGTCAAATATCATACATGTTGATCTACATTGTTGTCATTGTGAATTTACCATCTTTATTTCTAAAAATTCGCCTCCTTTCAAGGTTCTGTTGTCTAATAAAATCTGACTGTTTAGCAGCATTTTAACACGTGCTCTTGCTAAGGAGCAGATATACAAAGCCCAATGAGAATAGGTTGATTAAATTATTTAGCAGGAAATATTCTTTCAAATTTAAATATCTTTTTGCATAAGTAATAGTATATTTATGAGAGAGATATCACTATTTTACATAGACTTTGTTAGAAGCTTACAATAGGTTAATTATAAAGTGAGAAGGAGTCTCTTTTGAATAAACAAGGAATAACACTTCCCAAGATTATGGCTTAATCCAGCCTGTGCCCAGCATGCACAGCACAAGATATTTATTTATCTGAAGCTTCTTCCCATGGACCTTCACAGAATTGTGTTCAGGTGCTAATTTTAAACACTGGAATGTAAAGCCAAACTAACAAGAAGGATTTTCATTGTGCTTGTTCACCTGGCAGGAATACAGAAGAGCACAGGTCACTGGTAACCCGGTGAACTCTGCTGCTGAAAGGGCAGAAATAAGATAAACAGTGCTGATGGTACTGACTTAACTTATTGGAAATAATGATGCAGCTGGTGTCAAGACATTATTTTAAATATCAAACAGACTTTGCAATCTCTGTGAGGCACAAAGTTCAGGGAATATAGAAAATATATTCCATGTTTTACCTATTTTAGCATGAGATCCTGAAAAAAATAATTCTGCAGAAAATCACCTTAAGGAGAAGGAAAAAAGGAAGCTATATCTGCATGGAGACATCTTGTCCAAAAGTAAGCTAGTTCTTTTTTCTACTTTTAAGAAGCTTACTCTATTTACAAAGATTATACTAATTTAGGAAATTTCACCGGTGCTAAAAATGTAAAATAGATTGTTCTTAAATATAAATTTCCAAGTAAAATGAAACACAAGTATTTCCTTTTACCTCTTATCTTTGAGTTTACTCAATTTACATTAAAATATTGCCACTCAAAATCATGTCTACATGTGAGGTTTTGATTTTGGTGGGATTAAAATTTCAAATTATGGGGATCAATAAACTTCTTTTGACTGTCACAGTAGGGATAAGAAGCTCCATAGCGGAAGACATGAATGAAGCTTTTTGTACAGGGAGAAAAAGAAAAGTTAATTCCTCCTTTCTCACTTTACGGAGAAAGAAGGAAATGCATGGACAATTTCACCTTCAAGAAGATTCTTTCAGCTTCTGGGTGGCCCTCTAACACTGGAGGAAACATTTGTTCTGAAATGGCTGCTCGTGTGAGGCATTGTCAGCTCTCAACTCATAATAAATGGAAGAGTTTGCATCAGTTAATGTATGCCAGAAACCAAATCAGTGTCACCAGAGGTGCATTGAGGACAGATTTTAAATTAAGAGTTCTAGTCATTGAAAAGAAGCTAAGGAAGAGAGATCAAAATAAAACAATGGTATGATCTCGGAATCAAAAGCAAAATATTTTTAAAATAATCTTATTTCTGAGACAGACAATCCCTTAAAATTTTCTGTCATTTTTATGACCACAATGTCAACACAAAGAAATAATAAACCTTTTATCATCACTCCAAAATTAATCTCATTTTATTCAAAATCTAGGCTTTTAAGACCAGAATAGGATTTTACATCATAAAAACATAAATGTAAATATGAACAACTGTTGTAAACCTTATTTTAAAAGTGTTTTCTGTTAATCTTTATTACAAGAGAGAAAGACAGATAAAAAACAAGATAGAGGGAAGGAGACACCAAAGAAAGAATGAAAAAAAAAAACATGGTAAAGCAAAGTAGGAGCACCTCCATCCACCTCAGTAAATACATGCCAAAGGAGCTTATTCCCACTGAGTTTGATGGGAGTGGACAAATGTGCATGAAACTTGGTTTCAGCATTTTATTTAGTTAGTAAATAAGTGTCACGAGTTTCTCCTGCATTCTGCACTAGAGTTTGAGGTGTCTGTTATCACTGGTGCTGTTTCACCTGTGTTAATGCCATGATGTTGCAGAGATTGACCAGGGATCTGCTGTGCTGACTGTCACAGCTCAGAGGGCACTACTGCTCTTAGTTTAGGACTCGTCATCACGGCTCAATGAAGAACTTTAATCTGTCACAGGTAATTTGGAAAACTCAGACTTGAAATTTATAAAAAGGATAAAAAGCAGGGGGAGACCATGCTCATTTTACTTCTAATAATAATTGCAGGAAGGGATCTGGTTTTATAGCAGCACCTGTCAGCTGTGTCAAGAGAGAACAAGTTTAAGTAGGGGGGGAATAAATGACGTTTGAAGGAGCATTTGGGGAAAGGCATTGATAGTGCAGCCCCCAAACCACAAAGCAGTTGTGCAAATATTATGTTGAATAGATTAGAATTGGGTTTGAGTAAGAGCTTTTGTAAAGGTACGAAATATCAATATTTTTGACAAGGATCAAGATGGTAAAAGAAAACAGCAAACAAATTCAGGTAGTTGGCCAAGGGAACCATAAATGTAACTGAATAGTGCAAACCAAATGCTTTTTCAAAAATCCTCAAGTATTTAGATGTAGAAGTCATTCCTCAAAATTCTAATTATTTGCACAGATTGTGAAGAGACATATTTTTATCTGAAAAATGGATTTTAACTTATATTTGTTAAGCATTCTTTCATTTATTTTCCTATTACATTTTTATGAAGTAGAATATTAAAAAATATAAGCATTTGCATAAGTTTAAATAACCTCTTTCATTTAAAAGAATTTAAATGCCTTTGGAAATTTTTCAAAGAAATATTGTCAGCTCTTCTTAAAACAAACTTCTTCCTCTAGTTAAGATAAAAATCAACTATTTTCACTTTTAGAAAGAGATAATTATTACAGAAAGTTGATTTTTAAAACCAGAGAAACAGAGAAATTAAAGCTCTGATTTTAGTCAAAAGAAGAAAAAGTAAAGGTCAGTTAACTAAAACTACTAAGATAAAAGTTAACTAAAGCTTAATACATTAGGAAATTTAAGTACAGTAAAAACACAATTAAGAGAAAACATATAAGGGTAAGTTTTTTAAAGAAGAATGAATGGTTACAAATGACTTCACATATTTGTATTTGGAAGACAGTGTATCCAAAACCATCCAATAGATGATTTGGTTTGAACTGTATGGCTGAGAATAAGGGTGACACAAGGTTTGAAAGGTTTTCTGCTCAAATGCTTGTTTTTTCCTGTCTCTGCAAACTGGTTAATGAAAGGTTACTTTCTTACAAGTCTTACATCCAAGAGACAAGCTGTCTCTGGATACCAAAGGCAATAAAGTCAGAAAACATCAAATCGTGATAAATAGAAAACACAAAGAAAATTACTTTAAAAAGTTCTAAGAAAAAAACCTCAAACCTGTGTTGTGCTTGGCCCCATTTTCAGGCAGCATATGAGAAAACATATTTAGTTCTGCCTTTGAAGACAAGAGATTCTTAAGAAAAAAGTACATAGAGTGACCTACAAGCCATAGTATGTGCATGCATATATATGTGTATAAACTGTAACATTTATAGAGATTACTTTTTAAGGAGAATTTTAGGCTAGAGCTTTGGGGGAAAAAAAAATAAAACCAAACTAAACCAAACCAAAAACCTAAACCCCAAAAACAAACAAATGAACAAACAAACAAACCCCAAGGAAATCAAATTAACAAAACGAATAAAACCAGAACAGATAGGCAGGGTCCTTAATATGGGTTACAGGATGGACTCAAGAGAGTTGTAGGGCGGGAATTTCTTTGCTTGTTCTAAAATTAAGCTTTCTCCAGTTTTTGGAAGATCAAGGTGGTTATATAAATTATTCAGCACTTTTTTTTCTTGTATTTTTTTGCTTATTCTTTATTGCATGTGAAGACTTTGCTTTATGTCTCTTTGTTCTCATAGGGCCATACTTGAGTTTGCTATACAATGTGAAGCTCATCTGAGTCATTCCATTCATACCTCCACAGAGTCGCATACATACATATGTCTTTTGCTGGTGAGTGCAGATTACACTGGCTAATAATGCATCAGCTCTTTGGAACATTTGCATTATTTATTTCTGGATTCATATCAAATACATTTTAGAATTATTTACGCCTTCTGAAAATATATGGTTGGAAAGTGATAAAAATGTTTTCAAAATCATAAATGCTTATAAAACTGGCCTAAAGTAAAAAGTGAACTTTTGCCCTTGTAAAAGAAGTTATTGTACACACTGACATGATTAAATTATCTCCAAATTGCTGATGTCATTCCTTTCTACCAAAAGCCCTCACCAAAGAGAGGGAAGTGGTGCAGGTGTGGCTGATTTTAATGAAGTATTTTGGACCAATGGAATATAGACAATCCTCCAAACCTCCAGGAGACCATCCTGCACTTCTCATCAGCCTAGCTTTAAGCTAACTGCTTGAAGAGCATCCCAGCATCACTTTTTTGAAAGATTTGGCCAGTAGGATGGAGCCACAGCTCCAATTCCCTTGCAGCCTGAGAGGCCCCAAACTGACATTCCTCAGGTAGAGTCCTTCATTACTGCATTGTAGACCCAAATTTTTTCTGCTTTTTGCATCTCAAGTATCCTTCAGTACTTTATACCTAAGGGCCTGAAGGCAATTAGATGTTTACAGATACTTTCTCATCCAAGTATACAGCCTGCTGGTTAAAACAGTTTCTGAGGAAATGTGGACTTTCAGCCATGTAAACGGTCACAAAAAACAAATCTGAATCCTTCCCTCTTAATTTATCAAATTAGATCACTGCAAAAAGGGAGAATAATTTCATCAGTTTCTTCATGGAAAAGCAGTGTTGGTCTTGGCCTTTGGTCTGAGTATATGGAGGACCTCTGAGCATGAATAGTCAAAGGCAACTCCATGTTATCCTTCATACAGATGCCTGATGGGAGCAGGAGCCCATTTATGCCAATATACTTCAAGTTTCCTGATCTAAACAGGTCCTTTTTAATTTAGGTCACTCTTGGATTGTCAGATGAAAGGTCACATCTTTCTTTGCATTACAAAAAGAACTGAAACTTGGGCCTGCACACTGCTCTGAAGATTAATAATATAATAAAAAATACCATAGTGCAGCACCTAATTCATCTGACACTTAATGAGAAGTCAAAGAGATAAACACATGGTTAGGGCCCATTGTAACTAAATCTTAAGTAACTATTCACTTCTTTCCCCCCCTCTTTTATTTAAAAATCTTTGGTTAAAAGATACAATATTAGGAAGATAAAAAGGAAAGCAGTTAAATTTAAAATTGAGTCGTTTACTTTGAGTTCGGCTTTCCATAAATGCAGTGAATGCCTTACAGCAAAGAGAATTCTAAAAAGAAAAAAAATAAATGCTGAAAGTGATAATCCACAAATCATAATGTATGAGCTGGAGTACAAGGAGACATGTTTATTCTAAGTAAAGAATTTATGACATGAGACTGATGTCCAATTAAATTAAAAAATAACATAAAATTTGAAATTGCTTTGCTTAATACTTGCCACCACCCTGCAGAGTGTATTACTTAAATATGTTAGGACAGAATATTCCATTAAATATTTATTAGTAAATTCAATCATGGCAAATTATTTCCCCCTCATTCAATGTATAATAGTGCAGCAATCAAGCTCCTATTGTTTCACAATAATCACTGCATCAGCAATCTCTAATTATATATAAAGCTTCTGAAAAATTACAGAAACAAAGAAAGAGACACCTCCTTTGGTAACTAGTTCCACTTCATTTCTTCTGAACAATTAAAATACCCATATACATTAACAAGATGGAACATTCTGAGAAACAGGCCTCCAGTAACAAGCAGTTGAAACTACATTATATATGTTTGTTTTACTTTGTGGGTGGAAGTAGATTTATTATTTTTTCTTTATGAATAAACTGTGAGCATGTTAAGACAGTTTTTAATGTTGTTTATTCTTCCTCAAAAATGAAATTGACTACATAGTTTTGAAAGAACTCCAAATATCTCTACAGTTTTAGTTCAATAGAATAAATATTTTTGTTTGCATGACCAATTTTCTTAACAGCAGCACAAAGTTTTAGTTCACACAGGACTAATATCTGAAAGCCACAGAGAGAAACAGAAGTTGATATTAACAGTTCCATTACCAAGCTGGATCTGTTTCTGATCTTGAGCCAGCAAAAAGCCAGGTACACTTTGAGCACCAGGTGCTTTCAGGTGCTATTTAGATGTTAGCAGGGGACTAAACTTAAGGCTGGCTGGTTGCTAGATAAGATTGATAACAACCACCATCACCACAACAGTAACAACAACAATAACATCAACAATATAATTAGATCTTAAAAAGCAACAACAATGTAATTAGTACCCAGGGACAACTAGAATTCATGAAAAAAAATTTTACCATATAATGTACATGATCCTTTTCTTAGTAAAAAAGTCTGTGAAAAGAAATCCCTTAAAAAATGTTGTTTGTGGTTAAGTAAACTGTAAAACGTGACACATGTCTCTTGTATGGTGATTTACTTGCTTCTCTGCTACTTGCTTTTCAATTTCCTCTTTGATTTACTTCTCCCAGTTATGTCTGGTCAAAATCCATATTTTAAGTTCCTGAAGGCAAACATCTATCAACCAGGGGTCTGGATTGGTATTACTAGGTGTAACAGTAATTCAATTAAATAATTTTTTTTTCAAGATTTAATCTATGGAGTTCCTCAACATAACCTTGTCCTATCACAAAAGCTGAAGAACAGAGGATGGGGGTTTTCTCATTTCCTTATGTAAGTGTTATTATTCAAGGACAGGATTGTGAAACATTGAAGACATCTCCATAGTTTTGGGCTTAGATGTGAAAGATGAAAAATCAAAATAATGCAAGACTGTTACTTTTTTCAGGAATATAACAAAATTACACCTGTTAAAATTGCCCCAGTTCTTACAGCTCTGCTTCCTTTGGCCATGTAATTTGGTCTGCTCCCTTTCCATGATTCTATAACTTTACACAAAGCAAATTTAAGAATCTGGATAGAATAGCAATGACAAAACTCTGATAGGAAACGAAACAAAGCTCTGGAAAGCCACAGCCAGCATGAGGCAGTTTCAAATATTTTAATGTCATTATAGCATAAGATGTCAATGTTTCTGGATGCTACAGAAAAACTCTTTGTAAACAGAATGTGTTCACCTCATTTATTACAGTACCTAAATCAATGTCAGGTACTCATCTAGCAGCTGAGTATATGTTTGCACAGGCAATGAGAAGTAAAAGATATTCAAAGAAAAAAACTAGATTGATTTGGTCTGAAAAGAAATATGGAATAGCTCATTGAAATATAATTTTCTTCTTTCAAATGAAGGAACATCAGCTCTGTCTTTGGATAAGATCTGGAGTGTTGCTCCAAATCTCTATTAAGTTCCACCTAGGTTTTTAAACGAAAAATCGTGCTCTGAAAGTATCACTTTCTGTTTAATCTGAATTGTAACAGCAGAACAAGGACTCTGTAGTACTGTGACATTTGCTCCATGGCCAGAAGTACTCAGTACTGCCTTTGAAGGTTTTCTTCTTGACAAATCCAGCTTGTGGCTTTAATTTATTTGTTTAAATACTCTGTTAACTTTTCAGTGAAAATTATTCAAAAGTTTGAAATAGTGAGGATGGTTTTCATTAGGTATCAATTTTTGATCAAGAAAGGATGTGGAAAAATAGAAAAATACACTAAGAGGATGGCAGAAAGTCTGGGCCACATTGTGTCAGACTCCTCGCATGGATAGAAAAGGAGAAAATGTTCACAGAGTTGGGGGAATGTCATGTTATCTTTTCTTGTTTCCTACTTTACATCTGGAAGAGTGGTACATATTAAGAAGGAGCAGGTTAGGTATTTTTGCTAACTAATTTTCCAGATATTGAAAATAAAACCTCTTCAGTGAAGTCTATCTTCTTTATTATCCTTTTTACCAGTATGGGTGTAGATCTACAAGAAGGACATGGAGATTAATGTTTGGGATGATCAAACAGGATCTTGAGAGAAAGCAGGAGGAACAAAGAAAAATCTAACAGAGAAGAATTTATTTTCTGTATCTTCAAAACATAACGAAACAAACTCAAGATTTCATTTTGTCACACTGTCAGAATAGTGAATTTTCTTCAGACTTACAAGCTTTCTTCTTCTAATTTTACTAGTCAATTGCTTAGTTTTACCACCTGAAATACTGGAGAAATATTTGAAATGCTGGAGAACATATTTTGTTTCTACACCCATGTCAACAAACATTTAGAACAAGAAAGAATTATTTTGGACAAACAAGTGAAAGTAAAAAGGAAAACTTACATTGTCAGTAAATAAGTGAATGAAGAGTAACTAAAAAATCTATAACACAGGACTCTGGCAAAGCTTGTAGAACTTCCTGCTTTTATTTCTACAGTGGCGTCTCCTTAATATGAGCTCCATTCTATTGTGGATGGAAATTATCTGTGTAAGGGGCATGAATGTCTGAATTGCATTTAGTGTGTTGCTCCTTAGCTTGGCTTTGGCATGTGCCATACAGAATAGTCCCACCAGTCCCTTCCACTCAACCCACAGGTTTGTGAAAGTGACTCAGGAGACCAGAGCATTTGAGGAGATACAACAATGCTGTGCCCTGGAGGGTTCAGTCATGGTAATAGGTTGGACATGAGCACTTCCAACCTATCTAAATACCCGGGAATCTTTCTGGTCACATTTACCTTGCAAGTATACGTCACCACTCTAGTAGCATACTGTTTCTAATTCAGTTGCATTTCAATTTCTTCTACTACAAATGTTTTAAATCTCAATTCGACTCTCAAACACAAGATAGAAGATGGCAGTAAATCCCCACTTCCACTCACACCTATGTATTCCCATTCCAATCAACTGTCTTAAGCAACTGTGACTTCAAGCAAATTTTTTTTTGTTGTTTTCCCAATTGATCAAAGAATTCATAATGTATAAATGAAATGAAGATCTCTGAGACTATATGAATTCAAGTCAAAAAATAATGAACTTCCTGGATCTCTAAAAGGTCTCAAGGAGAACTCCAATATCCCAACTTAAAATTTATCAGTTATTGTTGCAAATCTTGTTCACAACAAAAAAAAAAATCAAGACACTGTTTTCAATCAGTGTCCACTTCTATCTCTCTAATAATTTTCCATCTTTTAAGACAAGCTAGAGGTTTGTGGTTTTTTAAATAATTTTTAAATATGGTTTTGGAACAAAGATAAAGAATGACAGCAAACTAAAATATTACTGGGAAATGGAGAAGCCTTTCATGAGTGATTCAATGTCTTTATTCAGTTCAAGGGTGAAGTAAGACATTAAAACTCTGGGAGGTCAACACTGCAGTTTTGTTCACAGCCTCTTTGAGCCTCAGGCAAGACTCTATTGTTATAAACACTTTCAACTCTGCTCAGTTTGTGTTTTGTTTAGTTAATTTAACAGATGTGCATAGCTTGCAATCATGATTTTGTAGCTATTGTGCTTTTTAATAGTCTGGAGAGAAAATAAATGATGGTGGGTCACTCCATCCTTAGGCAAGTTAGATAAAAAATTGACTGTGTGAAGAAATTGCATTTCTTCTACTAGCAAACCCAAAACTACAAATCTTGACATTCTTCTTCTGCACCTTTCAAAACTATGCAAAGTCCATGAAAAGATAGGTTTTCTTAAAACATCTTTCAGATTTTAAACCATTTTTGCAAGAAAGGAAAATCAGAACTATTTTTTTTCACTCAGCAGTTCTCCACACAAGCAAGCAGGGGATGTTCAGTCTTGTTAGTGTTCAAATAATGTTAAAGCACAGAGAAGGATTTCCTGCAGAAATGAATTTCTACATGTTTTTCCTTCAGAGAAGGCCAAGACTTGTCAGTATTTGTTAGTTGTCCCCTTTGGAATGCTGTGTATTTTTAGTATCATTCTAGTAAAAACCAGTACATATCTCCAAGGTATATTTTTGCCAGGGTATTCTGATTATTGGAATCTGACTATTCCAGTAGTCTTCTATCCTCTGGCTGCAAAATATCTAGCTGTCTGTTTTAAAACCAGCAGGACCACTATTTGAAAATCTTTGACACTTGAAATATATTTGTGAAGCTTCAAAGCATCAAAGTAAATGCAAAGTGAATATAAAAAAGCCATCTCATAAAATTTCTTTTTGACATATAGCAGGGACATCAAATATTCAAAAAGCAAGAAAGCAAAATAAATCAACATCATGATACAAAATGATGGCTTATGTCATTTAATAGGAATATAGAAGCAATGCAGCATCTCTGTCCATGAAGCCATCAGTGGGCATGTAAGGAATGTTTTTCCTTGGAAATGTATTTCTGTTTATCTAAATGTGAGTGTGTGTGTCAATGGGAAACTCATTTCATACTCAATTTTTTCACTAAAACACATGCTGTCAATTAGACATACAAGCATACACAGGAGAACCTCTTTACTAAATTAAAAACTGGTAACTAATGATTAAAACAAATTCAAACCATGTAAATAAAGGAATAAAACCCAAATTGCACAGCAGTTCCTTAGTTTTTCCTTCCTCCCTGACCTATATCCTCATTTGCTTAAACATTTATTTAACTGACCAGGGGTTTGAGGTGAGAAAAGAGTTACTGTTGAGACCAGCCTGGTTGGACGTGGCAGCACCCATCCATCCTGACAGAATGCTTCTGTGTTCTGACCACGTACTACCCCCAGAAGATCTGCTTCACTATGCTCCCTGTGACTATACGCTGTCTCTCCCATTTTCTATCTTTTCATGAATTATGATTTCCAGACTTTATGTTGTTGTTGCTTTAACAGTTTATAAATTCTTGTTCTTACATTGCTAACCAAGGTCTCTGCTCCTCCCTCTTTCATGTCATTTTTATGGCTTAGAGAAAAGCCAGTGTAACAACCAACAAAGGGAGGGATGCAATGAGATAAAGCAATGTCAGGGTGAGGTGCAGAAGCTCCAAAGTCTCTCCTGTCCCTCCTAGGGGGACAGTTGCTTCTAGACCCTGCCAACGCTGCTACAGTGCAACCTTGGGTAAGATTTTTGTGAAGTAAATGCGAGATGAGAAGCCTTATCTGTGATCTCCATGCATTGGCTGCATTAGAGTACCATTTGAAGAGAGAGACACTGGTTTTGTCACTGAACCATGGATGACTGCAGGTGGATGAAGTTTTCATGGTGCTAAACAGGAAAGAGCGCTATGTCAATGGCAGTTCCTTCGCAATCCTTGTGATCCCAATAAAAGTAATTGGTAACTATTTGTCATCAGCATTATAGAATAAATATAGAATAAAATTCAAGAGATTACCGGATTTAACCTTCCATATTAGGGAAGAATAGAACATTCTGAAACTATCACGGAGAGAAGATTATCTAATTTTTTTTAGAAATTTGCTATTGGTGTTCCATGACAGTCCTCAATAATTTGTTCCAGTGTTTTAGTGTTCTTATAATTGGATTTCATGTTTGCCAGAATTTTACCTAAAAATTTCTTAAGTGCATGTTATGTTCATGAATTCTAACTTCATTGTCCAATGGTGCAATATATATATATCTCATCACTATCCTATTTCTGTCTACTGGAAGAACACCAAAATCCTCTCCACTTTTTTGTTATAAGATTTCAAAAATTCCTTTAACTTTTGTCATAAAGTGTGTTTAACAGCCTCAGCATTCTCTCTGATATTTTGTCAGCTACTGCTGATTTGGCTTTAATCTTCTTAAAATAACACATTAAACCAGGCAGAATGCTCAGCATGAAGTCTCAGAAGTCCTGACTAGAATGGAACTATTAGTTAATTTTTCTACATCTACCTTTTTTAGTCTTGCAAACAGAATAGCCGAGAACAGAATATATTTTAGTGAAAACTGCTGTAACTCCTATTCTCAGACATTCTCTGAGGTTTTGTTTGTAATTAATGTTGAGAAGTTAACCTGTTACAAGTTGATAGAGAAATTTCATCAGTTTGAGAATGTGCCCTTGTAAATTTGATGGAGTATTAGCTTCCATTAAGGGGTCAGTTAAAACGTCCCAGCAACACTGTATCTCTTTCTTCTCCAGCTGACAAATGTATTGCTAAATTTGGTTCAAAACTGTCAGGTGATGCTTCTTTTACTGGATTTTGCACTGTATAATCCAACAAATTGAAGCTGATAATTTGCTGGGTACCTTCACCCAGAAAATTACACAGTTAGCAGCACATTTCTAAGTAGTTTAGAGAGAAGGAAAGATATGTTGGGAAGAATATGAGAAAAATGTTTTCCCCTCCAAATGTATTTTCTCCATTTTTTGATTGAGGAAGTACTTCAGTGCAAGATCTGACATTAATCAAGCAAGTGTACCTACCTGTGCATTGCTTATTTAATCACTACCATGGTACATTGCATCAGCTGCTTTACGGTATGAAACAGATGCAAATGCATAAAATATATGCACATTTATTTGCCATTCTTAAAATATGCATTTGGATTAGATCCAGTAAGGTGCAAAACACTTAATTCTTACTGACATCAAATGTAAGTCTAAAAAATGATTTAAGTTTATGAGCCTAATTGTCTGCTACTTTTGTCTTTATCATTACTAATAATCATTTGAAAGACAGTCATCATAAGTTGAAGTAGTGTCTACTTCTCTCTTATAGTGTCATGAGTACATGTGGCAGAATGAATAGTTGGCGGTGAAGGGTCAGTTGCATAACAGGTATGTTGCATGGGCATTACTTACATTTCCCAGTTCACAGTTGTAGGACTAAACTAAGTGTGGAAAAAAAAATCACTTTGGATATCTTTACAAAGCTAGGCATTGCAAATGGTATATTTCATTTGAGTTTTGCCTTGATTTCAGGCACTTGATAGACCCTACATTCTTGCTGGGGTCAAATCTGTGTTTCTGGACTAAGCAAAAGAGAGCTCAAGGTTTTGTTCCTGTAAAGCAGGCCTTTGCAAGTGGATCTCAGTAAGTCTGAATTGAATCCTCTTACTAAGGCTGTTTATTAGTCTTTAATAAATGAATAAAATATGTTTACGAGACCTGTCATATTCTCTATTTGTCTACTGTCTGTCATCACAGGCAACATCCAAGTAACTGTAGCTGTACTCTAAAACCAAGTTTACAGTTGAAGTCTATATTTTCATAGCAAGCAGCTTCTCACCTTTGAAAATCAGAAAGGCTCTTTCATGAACTCTATTTAGTTTCTTCTATTGTGCTGATTTAAAGGTAAACTGGCAGGAGAAACAAATCCAACACAAAAGAGATTATAACTCAGAGGTACAATTTAATAAAAATATTACAATAAATGCAATAGCACAAAGAGAAAATGGTTTTAACCCACAAAACCCAGAAGTATAACCCAGCGCCCTGGGGTACAAACACAACGGTGTTTGTTAGCCCCTGTGCTAAGACCCACATGGTTCCCCTGCGTCCAAAGTAAAGGAGGTGGAAAACCTGTTGATACAGATAACAGTCACAGCCTGGTCAAGAGTGGTGGTCTCCTCCTGTTGAGGTTCTGGTCCTCCTCTGGATCCTCTGAGTGGTCCCCCAAGTTCCGAAACCCCCAAAATTATATCCCTTCACGTCCAGGTGGGACCATCCAGTACCTCCCCCAGGGTGGGGAATTACACAGTGGGTGATGTCACTCTGTGAGTCATGGGGTATTTGGGATCATTGATGGCCCATTAGCAGACATGACACCTCAGGCTGGGTGTGGAGATGCTAACGACTTTCTGGAAGGGAGTTATCACAGCTCTTATCTCACAGATGTCTTTCACACCCAGCTCACATCCTGAGAGGTCGGGTGTGCCCTGGGCAGCTACTGCAAATGGTCCATTGTTAACAGTTTTTGGGAAATGGCATAGAAGGTTTAGAATACACAGCTTTGGTCACACTCACACAGTGATAAACTGGTTCCAGCTTGCTGAACTAGGACACCTATCTATGCAAATCTTTCAGGTTTATGCCTTAACAACAAGTTAATCCATCCTCTCTAATTATCAGGTTAAGAAACATTAGACACAGAGGTCATATACCCCACCCAAGACAGATTTTTCTGATTTAAAATAACTGTTGGAAATTTAGTTTGATGACTGATAAATATTTTCAAGATAACACTTTATCAAAGTGTGACAGCAGCTGTAAAATCTCAGAGTTTCTCCTCTCTCCTCTATGACACCTTGATAAGGCAATTACTGCATAATTACCTTAACAAGTGGCATTACAGGAAATTGTTGTCATTCTCTTGTTAAAATAGCACCTAATCATCAGCAAGTGTATTCTAGAATCCCCAATCAGCATCTGATTAGCTGGAGCTAACTCGGAAAAGAGAGTGTAATAGGTGGGCAATAATTAACAAGTTACTAGAAAAGTAACTTATATGTGTGTATATATATATATGTATATATATATATGTGTGTATATATATATATGTGTGTATTTAGACTATACTATTTAGACTATACTATTTAGACTTCCTTGAGGTTTAATGTTGCTGTTTATCTGATCATTTCCAAAAGAAGTTTCTTCAAAGCCTTTATCATTATTATTTTATGTGTAGGAAGAAAACTCTAAAGAATACTATTTAAAAAGACTCAGGTAAACAGTCAGCTTAATTTAGAAATACATGCTATATTCGTATTTAAATGGCCGTATTTATGAACCTGATTAAATTTCTGTATATTTTCTCCAGCTTTCCATTTTATCATGTCAGTTCTTTCAAGGTTGATAGCACCTTGCAATTTATATCATTATGGTCCATAACAGCATTTCTAGTTTCATGTTACCTTCATAAAACTGGGTTATAGAACCTACTCTTGTCTTCCATCATCAATTGTCTTCTTGGGTACAACTCTTCTGTAATACTGGGCTACACTCTGAAAGTCTCTAAAAGTGGGTTTTATACCTATCCCATCCCAAATTTATTTTTATCTATTTACAAAGATGATGCAAAATTACATTAACCATTACAATATATGTTCTAATTCTAATAGTCATAAAACTCCCTTACTCTTCAATGTGCAGAAAATATTTTCTTCTACCTTACATATTTTCTTGTTTTAGTCAGAAAATCTTCACCCAAACCCAAAAAGCAAACCTCACACCATGATTATCAATGTAATGCTATAAATGCTTGTTCTCTAGAAGCCAGCTAAAGGCCTCAGTGTCTGAACAGGTGTAATCCAGAATTAATTTTCATACCCTAAGTATAATCAAGAAGAGCAAACTAGGAGGGCATAGCACATATAACAGCAGCATGAATTGATCTAAATAGCTCCATGGCTTTCATGTTTCAGTGTACATCTGTTATATGCACTCACACACACAATAAAAATGAGGTATATAGTTACACAAAGGCCTTATTAAAGAAGCCCCTCAGTCAAGGAGTGCATACCTCCCAGCTAGGCTTAGTGAGAGGCAGGGGTAAGTCTCTCCTCTGCAGGAGCTAGGGCTAGGACAAGGGGAAATGGCCTCACATTGTGCCAGAGGAGGTTCAGGTCGGATATCAGAAAAAAAAATTCTTTACTGAAAGAGAGGTTAAGCACTGGAACGGGCTTCTAAGTGAAGTGGTGGAGTCACCATCCCTGGAAGTGATCAAAAAATAAATTGACATGGCACTTTGTGATATGGTTTAGTGGGAATCATGATATTTGGTCAAAGGATGCATCTGATGATCTAGCATATCTTTTCCAACCTTAATGATTCTATAGCTCAAACTCTGCTCTTGAGATTTGTCTGTTTTGACTTTAGATATCCAAGTACTCAATGGGATGAAGCTGTTCAAATCTACCAGCACCTCTAGGTTACCATTATGTGTTACAATCTTCACGTGGACAAACCGAGTGTTTTCCTGTCTGATATATTGATTTTCCTGTTACTACATTTGTATGTACAAATCTTTTTCTGCATCATTTGCTGTTTTGCATAAGTCTAGATATTGTGAAAGAGAATTGTATTTAACAGTGGAGTCTTGATAAGGACAGGCACTTCAGTGTTTTAGAGGTTTGGATTTATCTCACATTTATTTGTCAGTGAAATGATATCTAGTTCAAGTCACATAAAAAGTTGATGTGAGGTCAATGGAGGCAGATAGGCACCTCTCTGAGACATCTGGATTGTGATGAGATGAACTACTAAAAGGCTAACTTAAGCAAGAACAGGTGCATCCTATCATAAGTCACTTTCTTTTTTCCTACCCTATCACTGGCTTAGACTGCAGGGAAGAAATTCCTCTCTCAAGAGAGAAAGTGAAGTCCAGGAGATGGGTCATTGTCTTACATCTCAGGAAACATTAGGTTTATTCTGGTGCCACACAGCTGCAAGAAGTGACTGTGAAAAATTACTTATATTTCTCATGATACTACCTGCATATTTCTGTGAGCATGGACCAAAGTGTTTGCAAAAGCACCAAGCAAAAACATACTTGAAGGAGAAAAGCAAATGCTGTTTCTTGCCCACCCCCCACCCCCTGGTTTAATTGTAATTCACTGTCTAAGGCTTTACTTAATACAAAATATTCTAATTTTGTTAGAAAATACATTTTTAAAAACTCAATATCAGGTAGTAATAAGTGATCCTCAGCAGTAGAACCTAAAAATCATTTTCCTTAAAACAGTGTCAGTAACTGTCAGTTTGGAAAAGGAAACAAAGGGAGAGTGCTCACCAAACCAGTGATGAGTTTTCTTGTAAATGTAAATGTAGGGGCCTGGTAATGTTTATTACTTTGCTCTTGTAAGAGATTTTTTTGTTTTAATGGGGATTACTTTGCTCTTGTCAAAATAAACATCAAAGTGTAAAAGGACAAACTGTCATGCTTAGAATACAGAATGTAACTGTCTATGCATTTGTGGGAAACTGTGAACAAAAGTGCAGCTGGTGAGAAATGAAGCAAAATTGATACTGTCTTTGGAAGCTCCAAGTAAAAAATCTATTAAATATTATCCAAGGTCATATCTTTCAATGCAGAGAGGAAATGAAACCAATACAAAAAAGAACTTCATTTGTCATAAAGCACCCTGTATTTGGAATGAATGTGCCTTTAAAGAAAAGCTGTTATAACTAATTGCTAGGTAGAATTCTTTTCTATCTCCATTTTGAGTAACTTTCTGTTATATTTCTTAGTCAAATATGAAAAAAATAATTTTCACAGAGAGGAAGTCATTTTATTTCTTCCAAATTTACCACCCAACCATTTTCTCCTAGAAAAAGCTGATTAAAAATTCCTAGACTGAAGACTATTAGTTTGTCTATCCTATAAAATCCTCAGTTAATGAGAGAATTTTGCAAAACCCAACTTCCTTTAATGCCTACCTAGCAACCTTCCCGAGCTTAGCAAAAGCCCATATGTGTAAGGCCCCTCCAATTTGAAATATATGGCTTAAGTATGGCCAATATTTTGTTTTTCTTCCCTGGAAAGTTTTAACTTGCACAATACTGAGGAATAAATTGCAGCATAAACTTATTCAGTTTAGGAAAAGCAAGGAGAAGGAAAAGCAAGGCTGCAGTAGAGGAGAGCTCTCTGTATATATGTGGAATAGGAAGGGGAATAATTCCATATTCTGTAGGCTCATGCAAAAATAATGCTTAGTCCCTCCCCCTGGGTGTTCTTTCCTTTAAGGAGCAATCAAATGAAAAATGTAAAGGTATGTCTTGGGGAAAAAATATGCTTAACTTTACATAAGAAAGATTTGAAAATTAGGAATTTACAGCTTTTCCAAACTTCATTCACTGACTCCTTTTAAAACTAAATTTGCTGTGAATGAGTCATGGATATTCAAGTCGATTAAATCTATTTGCTTTGGTGAGCAATCTGCCATATACACCTACTGAAAAGCTATTTTCACTCATGGGTAGCACCAGCAACGTAATTAGGGTTAACTCCAAACACATATCCAGATTTCTTTACCCGTGTGATACCATGACCCCTGTTGTAGAGGTAAACGGCTCCAGTATAGTTGATATAATTTTCAAATAATAAAATAAATAAAATACTCTTCAAAAAGACAAACAGAAGTCGTGCAGAAGGGAGTTTAATATCCTTTTGTGATGAAGCTCCTTTAATGATAAAATCCTGTTGAGATTGATAGAGTTGAAGACAATTTAATGAGGATTTATTAAATTTTCAAAACTTTTGCAGTTAGAAACTTCAAGCTGCTTTGTATTACAAATGTATCACTAGAAAAGATTATTTTATTTTCACTGTTTAGGAATACTATTTTGGGACAAAACTGTTACATAATTGTTTTGAATAAGGGTTCTGCTTTTAGTCAAAGAAATCAAAATGGTGAGTACATATGAGTCTATCTGGTATAAATATTGACCTGAAGTTGAGTTAGGTTTTATTATACAGCTAAATTTATAGTTTGTAGATCATAACATCATGATACAGAATAAAATACACAATAAAGACTACTATAAGCTTATATGTCTTTAGCTAAGATTTAGTCTTTGCATAGTAGTACCAATACTGAAAAATCCAGAATCCTTTCTATGTCAAAAATATGGTTTAATGTCAAGGAGAATGGTCAGTTAACTAACATCATCACTTCTTTTTTTTATACTGTAGCATAGAGAGTACAATAATGCATATATTAATTTTAAAAATGTTGTCCAAAAATCTCTCTGTAAAATCACCTCTTTTTCTTGTGGTTTACAAGAGGAAAAACACTGATTCTCCATGAAAAGTTTTAATGAATAGGCAAATTTCTTTAATGTATAGTTTAACAGCTTTGGATATATACTTTTAATGTTGTCTCCATGATGTCTGAAATAAAAAGACTTTGAAAAGACTTATGAATTACAAAATACTGTTTTAGCTGGTTCTGATCTGTTATGAACTAATATTTTCCATATAAGCACCCATAACACTTGTAAAAATATAGGTAATGATAAATATATCATTGTGTGGGTGAGTTGACTGCAATAGGTCATGATGAACACTATGTTAGAACATCTCCTCCTTGGTGTTTATTTCACTGGCTCATGTCTATGGTAATTGTGGAGATCAGTCATGTCACTGGTGGACACCAGTGGCAAGAGACATTCTTCAGGGATCAGTATTGGAACCAGCACTTTTTGACATCTTTGTCAGTGACATAGACAGTGAGATGGAGTGCACCTTCAGTAACTTTGCAGATGACACCAAGATGTGTGGAGCAGTCAACACACTGGAGGGAAGGGATGACATCCAGAAGGACCTAGACAGGCTAGAGGTGTGGGCCCATGGGAACCTCCTGAAATTCAACAAAGTCAAGTGGCAGGTCCAGCACATGGGTGAGGGTAATCCCAAGCACAAATACAGGTTGGGTGGAGAATGGATTGAGAGCAGCCTTGAGAAGAAGGGTGTTAGTTCACAAGAAACTCAGCATGCAATGACCCAGCTTGCATGGGTCATAAAAAGTGCACTTGCAGCCCAGAAAGTCAATATTTTGGACACATCAAAAGCAGCATGCCCAACAGGACAAAGGTTGCCCCCTCAGCTCCACTCTCATGAGACCCCATCTGGAGTACTGGGTCCAGCCCCAACATAAGGAGGAGATGGACCTGTTGTAGTGAGTCCAAAGGAGGCCAGGAAGATGAGCAGAGGACTGGAACACCTCTGCTATAGAGACAGGCTGAGGGAGCTAGGCTTGTTCAGCCTGCAGAAGAGAAGGATCCAGGGTAACCGTATTGCATCTTCTGCTAATAAAGGGAGTATACAGGAAAGCTGGAGAGATACTTTTGACATGGGTATATAGGATGTATGTTGGCTGGAGCTTTGAGCAACCTGGTCTAGTGAAAAGTGTCCCTGTACATGACAGGTGGGTTGGGACTTTAAGGTCTCATGTAACCCAAACCAGTGTATGACTCTATGATTTCAAAGCATATTATAAAATACTGAAACAAAGGACTGACAAAAAGCTATAGAAAGAAATAATTATTTCACAGTATGTCATGTATTGACAACATCACACTCCAGATTGGACTCTTAGTTCCATGTAACTATAATTTAAAAAATATTCTAGGTTTTACTTGTGTAACTGAGGGGTTTTTACAAAATACACATACAGAAGGAACATAGTTTCTTCAGTTTTTCAATTATATTACATAGATGCCTATCAGCCACTATGCTAAAAATTATTAAATTAGTTATAATTTTGTATTAGCAACTAAGCCATTTCTATAATTCATAATGCTGTATCATGTATAAATCTACACACATTTTCTTGTTCTGTTTTAAATATAATTTTTTGTAGTCTATTGTGTTTTTCCTTAGCTTTATATGTCCTTTTGCAAATATTACATACAGAACCAACATGCAACAAACAACGCCAGAATTGGATATATTGTTTGCACAGCAAAGGAAGATAAAATCTTGTAAGTTTGTATCCAGCATAAAGTTTATTTACACGGACACAAAAGGGGTTTTACATTCATTTCTCTGACAATTTAATTTAGGTTGCATTAGTGACATTACACTGTATGCTATTTCAAAGGAGCACATAAAAGGGCCTTTGAGAAAAGGTCTTATTATTCTAGTGCAGTTCTGTAATGGTAGAGCAAAAATATGTGTTTAAGGATACCTCATGCTATTGAGTCCCAAACATGTTCTTTCAAATAAAGGCAAAATACCTGGCTGAGTGAGGTTAAAAAACTGTGCAAGCCTCAAATGCTCCAAAACATCTTAATTACTACAAAATTGACTAGTCATAATCAAATAATGAAAAATGGATGCCTCCCACCTGTTCTCCTTTCCCATCTCTCTCTTCCCAAAACAAATGCAAAATTAACTAAGGGAAAATTGTAGCTGACTGTGAACAGGATATTTTATAGTGTTAAGTGGTGTTTATGTCAAGATAAACCAGAAAGGCATAAAAGATAATGTAAGAAGGCATCTCTGCTGTGATAAAACATGATGAATAAGATAAAGGTAAGGTTGCTACACACGTTCTTGAATTCTTAATCAGTGTATTTTTCTATCCTGTGTTTGATCTCTTGCTAGAAATATATTATCCATACCATTCAATAATATAAGTTCTTTTCTCACACATTTTTAAAGAGCCTCAAACACCTTAAACATGGCATCAAGGTGAATTAAGTACGCAGTGAATTGTCCTCACCTAGCCAGTTCTTTCTTGCTCTTTTAAGATATATTTTAAATTTGTAAAATACATATATATCAAGATGGGTTCCTCCTGGTAGCAGTTGCCATCGACCACCCAGTAAACTTTTATATACACGGCAGTGTTCTGGGACAAATTTCCTTTTGTAACAGACTTCACAAAACTACTCATATGTTAAAAACAGAATCAACATTGAAGGGCTTTTAATGAATAAATAAAAAGTACTCACCACATTGACAGACTGTATTTGCATCATCCCTACACTGGTGGCCTTATTTTAAGGATTCTTTTCTTTTTATCTTAACTCTGGCTGAGCAAAGATATTTGTTTTAAAAACTACCTTTGCAAATGACAGCAGTCTATGGTTCCTGGAATCTTTCATTCAACCTACATTGCAGCTCTCTTCTTAAATGCATTTAATTTTCAGCTTAATATGAACATTAACCAAACTCCACCTTTCAGGCCTTTGCAGCATTAGATGAATCTGAGATAGCCTAAAGTATTTCCTTAGATTATGCTGGATTTTTAACTGCATTGCATTTAAAAAGAGCTACAATTTTTTTTTTCATTTTATGCTACATCAATGTATCTCTTAAAGAAAATCACACTTGTGCTTGAATATATACAGAAAAAGACAGTTTTCATGTTCTGTCTATAAATATTATCCTTTTAAACTAATAGCAGTCTGGTCTATGACTGAAGGCTTATAACCCTTCTTTTTCACTCATGACCAAATTGCCTTTTATGTGTTTTATCCAGTACTATCACATGGCAATGCCAAAGCTATTTAATATTATTGTTGCAAGATCAGAACTCAGACTTCTAGAATAAATTTTCTTTTTATATATAGAGTGGGTGAGAGAGGAAAAGAAAAGGCAGTTTTAAAGATCAAATTACATTTCAACAAGCTTTTCTTTCAAACTGAACCAACAAATGAAATTTTGTGTCAGTACAGCAGTGTTTAAAATGGATTACTAACATGGATTTCTACCTTTAGAGAAGGATTTTGTAGAGCTAGATTTAGACCTTCAAAAATAACTATAGATATGTTTCATAAATGACTGAAACTTTATATAAAGGAGATTCTGATCAGCAAAAAATCTGGCACAACATTACAATGAAGATTCTAACTGGGTAATATTTAACCAAGCAGGAGAACCCAAGGGCTTCAGCTAAGACTGATACATCACCTGCCACTGTGAGGTAGTTAAAAAAGGCAGATTACAATTATTTTGGGGATTTGTGCTTTCTCCCCATATAGAGAAACCTTAAGAAACCAGCTTCACTAGCTGTTTTCAAACAATTGGAGTCTAGCCCATATATCATAGCATTTCTGCCAGTTATTTTTAACTTCAGAAGCAGGTATGAGCACTCTCTAAAAGACAGCATC
This sequence comes from Pithys albifrons albifrons, assembly GCF_047495875.1. Lineage (NCBI taxonomy): Eukaryota > Metazoa > Chordata > Aves > Passeriformes > Thamnophilidae > Pithys > Pithys albifrons. The sequence continues at coordinate 12,395,099 of NC_092464.1, forward strand.
CTTAGTCAAGGCCCATTGTTAACTGAAATTATAAACAGGTGATGATAATTAACAATTATCTTCATAAAGGATTGTCTGGGGTATTCACATTACAGATCCCAATTCCCCTTGATTACAAGCTGCTAGGAAATTACATGGTTTTGGTTTTTTTTCATTCCTTTTAGCAACTAAATTTCATCCTTGATAGAATCGTGAAGGATCCTCAAATCTTAACTAAGTAAGGCCAGATTTTTACCATTACCATGAAAGAGACAGACTTTCAAGAATGTATTATTAGCTGCAATCTCTTTCCCTTTACTTAGTTGAACCTGAAGACTTCTGAAAATTTGCCTCATCTGTTATAAGAATTCAGTACTTGTCAGTTTACCAAATGGAAGTTGCTGGGATTTTTTTTATTTAGTTTGATCTGAGTTTATAAACAGTTTCTGTTGTTAACTGCACTTGATATAGGAATCAAACTTTGTATTTGGCATGTTCTGAACATATGCATAGGCATATATTAAGAGGAATTTTGAATCTACATAAAATCAGATACATGTAGAAAATTATTGCATTTTATATGAAAACAGTGCTGAAAAGCTAACCAATGCAAATGTAATGAACGTTGCCAATCTATTGTTGACATGTTGGATATTGACAGTGATAGAGAAGAACTACAGAAGGAAATAAATTGATACCCTACAAAACCTGTTGCCTTCTTCCTACTCTTGGAATTACAGGTGTAGTTGGTGGCATGAACTGTCATGGTAACAGTGCAATCCTTGACCAAGAAGAACGTGTGCAGGGATTATCACTCTCACCTCCCTTTCAGACTAACTAAGGAACAATGGTGGCCCAGTTAATATCCACTCCTTCAGGAGTGGAGTTCAGTACACAGGTTTAGTCCTATGACCTTGAGAAAACACCTGCGTTAGAGACCAGTTTCCACTACAAACTCTATATTCAGTTTTTTCTCTCTATTAAAAGAAGATCCTTGTCTATTGGTTTTTAAATTCAGAGAAATTCTCCTTTACTGTGTGACTACAAGGAATTTGATACAAAACATTTACAGTGTCAGGGCATCAAATAATATAACTGTATAAACTCTCTTGCAAACTATACAACATACAGGAAGTTACTTTTTTTAAGCAATCTTAACAGCTATAAATTTTTTTCAACTCAAACTGACTTATGTAATGTCCACTTCCTCAGTCACATCTGGTTACTGAGGAAGCCATGGATCATACCCATCACACCACGTACAAATTGATGAAATTACATCCATGGGCAAAGAGAAATCATGCTGAATATTTTGCAATTAGTTGAAAAACCAGATTGAAAAATTATAGCTATTGGTGTCAGATGAAATAGCTTTCATTCTGGAGCATGAAGTCATGTAGTATGGGACATTCCTTTGGTCAGATGGGGTCAGCTGTCCTGGCAGTATCATCTCCAGTCTCCTGGTGTACCCACAGCCTACTCACTGGATGGAAATATGAGCAGCAGAATAAGCCTTGGTCCTGTGTAAACACTGTTCTGCAACAGCTGAAAATCTGTGCGTTATCAACACAGTTTTGGTTGCAAGTCCAACCCATAGAACCATAGGGCTGCTATTAAAAAAATTAACTCTGTCCCAGATCCAGTAGCGGTATTGAACCTTATTCAAAAAGCAATAACATTAGTTCTTTTTTTGCAGTCCACTATGCAGCTGTGGGTTCATTAAAAAAAAAAAAAGAAACAAACAACACAAACCAAAAAAAAAACCCACAAAAAACACTTATGCCTTTATATAAGGTTTCTTGAAATAACCTTAGAATGACAATGGGATGACTCTACCTTAATTTGAAATTTATTTGTCCAGTGATTGATTTTGGCAACAAAATGGAGACTTCAACTACTTGCAGATAGTTTGTACATAAGCTGACCTGGACAAATTTGCTTACTTTCTTTTCAAATCTTAACAACATCTTCCACTTCCATTAAGATATACTGTAAAGAAATGAGATAGAGAAGGAATTGCAGGAAATGTCAATGGCCTGTAGACAAAGCATAACGCATTAATTCATAATTCAGGGAGAAGACAATTCTTCTTGGCATTGCAGGAACCAAAGTGCTTTGAATGCTTACAAATTTTTCTCAACATTATATGAAGTTATATCTTAAGGTATTTTTTATTCTCTAGTTCATTTTGCACAGACACCAGAGAAGGACTGATGATGAAACATTGTTTAGAATGCAGAGAGTTATGAACCAAAAATACAGGAGTGTATGAAGATGAGATGGCTCTAGACAGATTTCCAGCGTGGGAATGTTGACGTTATTGGCAAACCATACAGTAGACAGTTGCATAAAATTTACATGTCCACCAGGGATGCAACTTGTTTGATTCAGTATCTGCAGTGTACATATGAACTACTTACATCTACATGGAAATTCAAACCAGTTTTTGTACTGTCAATGAGTAACTATGTAGTTTAATGTCAATATTATTTGTCAGTACTTAGTGGATTGCTTCCATGGTTACTGCTATTAATTTACTCAACATACTGAGGACCACTCACTTAAGGTGCTGACATGTAGGTATCTGCATGAGTGCTGACTATGCAATTCAGTAAGTAGTACCTGGAGTGATAGTCAGTAGACCAGATATAATTGTCTGCCTCAGAGTCACAATGGCTCATTAGACACCACAGTCTCTGTCGACTGAATTAACTGGATATCCAGAGATTGTAATGAGAGCTTGGACCTTTTGCTCTCTTAGAGACACCTAAATTCCTGTACATTAAGTGTAAAGAGTTCCCCATAGGAAATCTAGGATACAACTCATTTTATCCTAAAGAAAACATTAAATCAGGTCTAGCACTACAATGCTCTGAAGTGATGGATTTTTTGTTTCGACTATAAAGTGAGCATATCTAGGTGATGGTTAGCTCAAATAACCATTGCTGTGAGACAAATTTTCCCTTCACTGATTAGCCTGAACTTTAAATTGAGATATTTAAACCAAGTTTTGTTTTTTCAACTTTTCATACCCATCTTACTATATTTTTGAGTGGGGGCTGCTCAAGTTCTGATTCATAAACTCCACAAGAAGTTGAAATTGTCCAGATAAATTCTACTTTTGGTCTCCAGGGTAACAGCAGTTTCTCAAAATGGCTTTGTGACATTCTTAACAAGTATATCAAGCCATTGGTCATGTTTCATATTATGTACAACATGCCTCTAAGCAGAACACCAAAGAAAAACAATCTGAAATAATTTCAGTCTCTTATGAGGCAGATTTATAATTTTATAATACAAAATTCTCTTTAATTTTTCAGTGTTATGTGTAGCCTGAAGTATCTCTTAAAAGAGGAAGATACAATATATGCAATGCTTTAATAACTGAGAAAATTTTCATTGTATATAAAATTGTGAAAAACCCCTTCCCTCACAACTCTGTCCCATGTTATTTGTCCAATACCCCTAATTTTTTGGATAATATTTTGACTATTATACTATGATTTTCACTCTTCTCTGCTGTTGTCCAGTGAAAGAGTCCAAGTATCTGTAAGATGCTTCCAAAATGTATTTTGCAATCTTTTATATCCTGTAAAAGAGTATTTCTTGTTCAGAAATTCTCTGGTTAGATCCTAAGATTAGGTTAAAAAAAGAATCAAAGTATTCCTTTATATCAAGCCTCTCAAGATTTGAATCAAAATTTGGTAGTTTTTTTTAGTTGTTAGTTAGTACTTACAGCCAGACAGTTATGATTAAGTAACTGCATTGTGAACATTGTATGCTTGGCTAATCTTTTGTTTTATGGAAAAGGGAAGACAATCCCAAGATGAATGGGCTGGACAATAGCCACTAGAAGTGAAATCAACAGAACTGAGCAGTGACCAGGGGAAGCTAATTCCGGCATTGTGAGATCATGACCACCAACTCGTGGACCACCTACTCAAAATAGACCCCAGACTCAAAGGAAGAGAAAAATGTGCATGTGAACCAATTAACATGAGACTTGAGAGATATAACTAGCAAATAAGGCATTGAACACTAAATAATAAAAAAAGTTATTTGTCATCAAGTAATTTTTTTTGTTTTTACCATGTATAAATGATGTAAAGTTTTGATGATCAGATAGTCAGCTTTTATGCCTTTCCACCTAACTCTCTAATTTGCACAAACTAGAATTAAAAATTGAAATACTTTGCTGCTTTTGAGAAATTCCTCTTGGTGGGCACTTAGCAAGGTACTTCCCATAAAACACACACAAGAGTGATCTTTGCAGGCCACAGTGGTGGAATTACAGAAAATATAGTGTAGATGGAAGATAGTGTATTGAAAAATGAAGCAGCACAGCTGTAGCTCTACATGAAACTGGTGGCTGTTGAGAACAGTAGTTTGGTTTCAGGTGACCACCATTTAGTTCAGTTGATTCTGAAAGGAAACATTGTTTGTGTTGTTCTGTGGGTATTGTGTAATGGTAGGGTGGATACCCAGATTTACTCACACACATACACACACACACTCACTGCAACTACAAGGCAATGTAAACCAACCTTCACACAGTCAATGAACAACAATGCAGTTTAATTTCAATATTATTAAGACTATTGTGTTTTCAATTGCTTATGCTTTCTAAAATATGAATTTAAACATGTTATTCATTCTTCTACAGCCAAGTGCTATTATTATTATTGCTCTATTACTTTGATTATAAACATGATTATAATAACTTGTTTTCCTTGTTATTGCCTTTTTTTTCAACTCCTTAATTAAACTATGGAAGAATTTCAAGGATAATATGGAAAATCAAATGTGGTTACACCTATAAATTGTGTAAAGTTTATCAAGTCATAGCTAGAAAAAGCCAATTATTCCATTCCTTGTTGATCTCAAAGTTGGCTGTAGTAGTTGCACTTTAGTACTGGAGTTTATACAGGAAAGAGGACACTGTCTAGACTGGGATATCAAATTCACTACTTACTAAATGACAGATAATAGATGATTACTGAGTATTAGGACTAACATCTGAAACAGATAAATCTTCCATTGACACAACTGGTGGATGGCTCATTGTTGTGATGTATGGACAAGAATGGAAATAAGATCCACAAATGAAGAATTTGCCATATTAAAGTTAAATGGGCAAGGCTTAGGAAAGGATATTCTTACAATTTAACAAAACTAAATAAAGAGTTTAAGCTAACTGACCTTGTCAAACAAAACTTACATATTTTTCCTAAATAGCTCTTTTCAGAAAAAAAATAATAGTTGCATTTCATGGATTACATTCTTTCCAGGTTCAAATCTGTTGACACCAGGAAAATTATGTTATCTTTAACTCTTTACATTAATTATATATAGTAAACTGTAATTTTCAGAAAGCTATTCTGCAATAAATTATAACATTAAAATCCTTTACAAAACATCTATAATGTTTCTTTACATATAGGGAAAGAATCATGTTTACTTAATCTCTGCATCTGAGAAAAACGTTTGCTTGAAAAACTCAATTCTTATTTTACTATTGTCTTATTTTAAGTTATTGAAATGCTGCAACACATTTTTAATACAGTTCATTAATTTTCAAAGTCTTCAGGTTAGAAGGCAGCAGATTTCTATGATCATGTGTGTAACATTATTAGAATCTTTTCCTTTTGCTGATTTCAGTATGCTTAAAACCACACAACATAGCCCTAAGCAAACTATGTACAATCTAGCAGAAAAAGGACAAATTATTATTTTTTCCAACTATGAATTTTCAGTTCCCATGGCTGGAACTCAAATGATTAATAGTAACACCCTTTGTAGCTTTAACATAAAGTCAGAGTTAACAATTTATGTGTAACACTGTACTGTTCTAAGGAATTTCACAGATTCAAATATGAAACTATTAATGCACAGAACTCTGAAGTCACTATTTAACAGGCAAAAATGTAATACTTATGAGGATTCTCTTTTAAATAAAGTATCAATACTACAATTCAAAGTACATGAGTTAACTTAGCCATTTATTCACCATTTCTTTAAGGATGTCTACCACTTCTATAAAAGCTCTAATGAGCTTAGAAAATCTGGCAGATACTCCTGATTTGATGTGTTTTTAAGGTAAGTATGACACTCTGGTTTCTGAGGAAAAAAAAAAAAGAAAGAGAGCAAAACTCTAAAAGTAAAATTCCAAAGCTGTCTCCATTCTTCTCTGTATGCATATGGTGCAGGACCAGAGCTAAGTCACAGAAGTTGCTTTAATCCCTGCAGCCTGTGGGAGCCAGTCACACTGATTTTTCTGCATTTTTATGGATAGAAACACCCAGGGGTCAACTGGAGATCTCCCTGTGAGTGCATTTGGAGGGGAACTGACTGCCCTACAGTGATACAAACCCCCAGGGAACCTGACAGGGCTCCCGAGGCTCATCCTAGACATTGGTAATGATATGTAGATCTCCACTGATGATGAGTGCACTGGCCTTGGGGGACAAGAGCAAGGAAAAGATGATCATAACACTTGAAAAAGGATTAAAACATAAAAAGCATGTGTTCTACAATTTTAACTACATTATTATTCTTTCTTTATCTGTTACAATTACATTGAGAAGAATAGTGACCAGATTCTTAAGTGAATGCAGCATCCATAAACTATTTTTTCTACCAGTTGTCTTGGTTTCTATATCAAGTAGTTTCTATACAAGTAAGTATTTCTGATGGGATGCTTTTCCTCCATTCACCATGGAAACATTTTTACAGGTAACACCACTTCAGGAATGCTGATGGTCATTTAAAGAAATATATGAGATAAATACACAAAAATAGCTGTAAGTATGTTATTCTGCTTCAGATTGGTGCACTAAATGTTGATAAACTTTATCAGAATTAAAATTTCTGCCCTTTAATATCCTTGAGAACACAAAGGCAAAGGCAAAAGTGTTATAATTTTTTCATTAATAACATTTGGAGAACAAATCAGACATGCCACTGATGCTGATGCTGATATTCCACTGGATAAAATGATGCCAATTGAAAAAGAAATACCATCATGCACTGTGTTTGAGACATTGAACTCACAGCAGGACTAGGGGATTGACATCAGATCCTCATTAATGTGTTGCAATTGCAATAGGCTATTGAGAACTGAAATTCCTTTAGTTCCTTGACAGTGTGCTCAGCTTGAAGGAGAGAAGCTCAGATTTAAGTCTGCAGAGAAAGGAAGATATTGGATAATGAGCATATGTGAGTTTATGAGGTTATTAGATCACTCAGTTAAGGCTGGTAAAGCTAGCATAACTTTAGATAAAATCTATATTTTCTGTCACAACTTTCTGACTAAGAACCACCTGTTCCTTGACACACATGGTGGTTCAGTTCACGATATGGGAGATGGTTTGAGTTTACTTTACACTAGATAACTCTAAATTAAACCTAAGAAAACAGAACAGAAACAGGCAAATTAGACACAATAGACACATAACAATTCACCTGCATTAACCTTCGTATGAGATTCATTCATTTTATTAATTAAATGAGATTGCCTCATGGCTAGAATCTAGAACTTAGAAATCAGCAAGATCTCTTTGGTCCTAGTCATGTCCTCACAAATCATCATCAGGTATGAAGAGTCTGAAAGGAGAAAGCAGAATGCTATTTTGTCAGGAAGACATCTTGAAGAAAACAGAACTTTCTTTTCCAGAGATCAGATGTCAAAAGGCTTTCTCATAAGAAAAATTATGTTTAATTATCAAGTTAATCAAATATTCTTTGCAGTATTAGTAGTACTTAATATTTATATATTGCATTTAATTTATGGTTGTCCAATTATATTTAAAATATGAATGAAACTGTGCTTAACATTTACTGTGAGTGATCCATTTTATAGAATGGTGTAACAAGATGCAAAATACTGCTACACATTAGAAAACAGGCCAAGGCTAATTCCTGGGAGTTTTATTAAGTTGTCATTTTGCTAAATAATAAAAGAAAGAAGCATCATATGGCCTTTTAGGCACCTATAGCTCCAGGTATAGTCATTTTAAAGAGCTTTTTATCAATCACATATTTACTCATAGGAAAAACAATAGTAATAACATTATGTTATATTTTTCCTTGACTTATCTTCAACCTGTGCAACATAAGTGACTTTTAGAGAATTACTGCACTCTGGCTGAGGCTCTTGTCCCTTAAATAATGGTTCTATTTTTTTTCAGAGTTGGTTCTTAATTAATCTTAAAAGGTGTGTGTGTGGAAGGGGGGGAAATCACAGCAAAACACATCAAAACTCAGCCCCAGACAGATGAAAAACTGTCCCCCAACCACTTTTGTTGTAGTATATAATTTTTGTAACTCAAAAAACACTCCAAAATATTATCAGAGTGTTCTCACAACAATTGAGCTTGTTTTGATCTTTGCAGAGTAGTGAAGTAAAGAAATTTGCTGAAGCACATGTTTCTTTGGGAGGAAATTTGTTAGGTAATAGCAGAAAATTTTCCCTGACTCAGTAGATCAGTCTTTGGGTGCAGAGAACGGGAACATCTTAGAGCATTGTGCTCCGGTTTCCTCAGGGGTGTTCAAAACTACAGTCAAGTCACAGGATCTGCTTCATTGATTAAGCATGAAGAAAGTAATGAAAGTGTCATTGATCCTTACAGCACCTACTCTAAGATCCCTTGGGATCTCCAGAGGACCACTACTTGTTTTCCTGCTCAGAGGATTATCTTTAAACCAACTACTCAATCACAACTCTTAAACAGCCATTTTAAGGGCTGACTTGCTAAGCAAGGAATGAAAAAGAAACTTTTTTTCCAAATTTAATACACAACTTAGGATCTATTTCTAATGTCATACAAGCAAGAAGAACTACTGCATGTAGTTGCAGTAGTTTATAACATAGCTCAGTTTTCCTTTTCAAATATGTTTCCGCTTAACTGTGACAACTGATTTGGCTTCAGTGTCCAAGTGTGCAATGTGTCCCACCTTTGGAGCAGTGTGCAAGAAATTCAGAGGCATATCAATAATTCATATTAGAGTGAGAGAAAAAATGATCTCACAAGGGCAGTAGGGATAAAAGAGGTGTTGGGTAGGAGTAATTCAACATGATATGAGAGAGGACAGATAGCCGTTCTCTGCAGGCATACCTGGGTGTAAATTGCTGCTGGGTAGAAGCCTCAACCATTTACTGAAGGAACAACATGGCAGTGTGCAAGCTTTACAAACGGCTGTGTCATCTTGACACAATCTATGGTAGGAGGTTTTTTTCTGCACCTCAGTTTTCTTTCATTGTTTCTTCACACATACACAGAGAAATTTATTACTGAGACTTTGGGTAGCTTCAAATATGATTATGATCAGGTTATGAAGAAATCTAGACAGATCACACAAAGTCTTCTCCTCACATGTAAGACAAACACAGTACATATTTTAATTTATATATTTTAAGCATCTGTCTCTCCCATGGGTCAGAACTGAAGGTCAGAATATGAACTGACAATGCAAGAGATCTTTAGTGTTTAGTGCATAACTGGGGAAAATAGAATGTCTGAGTCAAGTCAGGGCTACAATCACCAAATTGAGAGGCAGAAAGTTAACAGTGTTGGACAAAGAGGTAGGGAGGTTGAAAGACAACCTTTGCATTCCCATTTCATTTTGAGACAGAAGACACATTGTTGTAGTATGACAGCAAATTTTACCAGCCCCCTATTTGCTTCTCATGCCCAAAAAATTAAATCAGATTTTTCCTTACCACCTGCACTCTCAAATTTCCTATCAAAGCTGGTGAAATTTTGGATCAGGGATAGTGTGTGATTAAAACTTTTTTATAAGGTTGTATAATTTATTTATCATATAACTGTTACATACAAAATATAGGGGTTATATTCAGTGGCATGCAGCTGGTGTAGAGAAGTCATTTGGGGTTTGAGAAAGTAATCTTCATGACTTATCTACCCAAGTCATGATGAGATCTTGAATGTAGTAGCTCTTGTATTGCTATTCATAAGACACTGAACCTTGCCTGTGTCCATGAGTTGCATGTGTCCCATGACAAGAATTTTAATTTCCTGTAGTTCATAAAAAAGGGAAGGGCTTCTCTGCAGCAGTCTGAATACAGTATAGGAAACAGGTAAAGTGGGAGACTGGAGAATATACTAAATATTTTTTTTTCCTGCTGATAAAGTGGCATAGAGATAGCATGAAGGAGTCTCTACTTGTCCTTTGCAAGTGCTTAGCTCAGGGTTTTTTTTCACTCTTAAAAGCACAGCAGATAGACTGGACTTCAGGCAAATCCCTGAGAAGTTAGCACTGATCACATTACCTTGAGACTTTGTTGGTGACAAATTCTTTATATATCAAGGAAAAAGAAGAACATAGCAAAGTAAAGCCCTAGAAATTTTTTTGCCTCTGCCTGCTCCCTCTCATTCCCTACCTCCACATCTGTGCATTTATGAGAAAAACTGAATAAATCATTTGCAAAAAGAAACAAGAGGAAAGTTGTTTTGAAATATGTAGTAGGGTTTGAAGCTATTGATAGACTAAATCCATGGTTTATTAAACAAATAAAGGCATTAAAATACAATAAACAAGTTCCCAATTCTGGAAATACTTATCCAGTTATTGAATTCCAAAGGACGGATTACTCATGAGCTTAAATTTAAGCATATAATCAAGTATTTCCAGTCTTGAACTTTGAGTCATCCTGCTGGATGCTATTTTAGGTACCTCCCAATATTTGATGTTAACATGAAGTGGTGTGAACTTTTTTAAAAGGCTGAAAATAATTTGAATAAGTAAATTAATATTTCCTTAGAAAAATAAACAAGTGATACATAAGTGTAATGAGCTTAAAGGGCAAGTTGCTTAATTTAAAGGAAATTATGACAATTAAAATGCAATTTGCCTTTTTTATCAAAATTTTAATGCATTTAATACCTACATATTAAACCTCATTGCTAATGGCTTACCAGTTTTAAATACTTTGCAGTAATGACTTATATAATTTCAAGTGGTTATTTTCCATACTTCATTACTTTCCCCCAAATGATCATTGATTTGATAATTAGTTGATATTTTAAAGGCTGAAGATGTGATGTCCTTGAAAATGTTTTAAGTGTCTTGTTCAGGGCAAAAATAAATTATCATCTTTGAAATGCCATTCACCACTAATTTTAGTGGGCTTTTTTTAGTGTATTAGAGATTGAGAGAGTCTTTCATTTTATATTAATTAGCAGTTTGTGGTAAGATACTGAGAAATCAACATATTGCACCAAAATTTCATGCAGTAGGATATCTCCCTGCACTCAGTGGGGAGCTGTAATGTATCTTTGAACAAAACCCATATTTTACTTGATGCAAAAAGACTTCCAATTTTCACTGTGACATTTTTGTTCTACATAACAAATTAACACACTGTAATTCTTGTCCCCTTCCCAGCAGGCAGGATGCATTAGTACAAGATTCCTCAACCTCTTAGTGACTTTTTAAAAGTTGTTTCATAAATGTTGTGCCAAATTCTAGGAACTCATCTGACCTTTTTTGAGAAGCACTCCTTGAAGGACAATATCTACTATACTACAGGAGCTGGAACACACTTTCCTTTGAAATAATCCTTCTGTCTTCAGTGGAACTAAAGACACATTTAACTAACATTTTAACATGTGCATGTAAACCTATAGACTTGAGGACTAAATTAAGTTCTTGTCAAGCAAGAAAAAATCAAGCAAAAGACTAATATTTTTAACAAAAGACTAAAAAAAAATTAAGAAAAAAAAGATGGAGTAGTGAAGATCTTTAATTAAATATATGACTGTAGCTTCTGATTGTGGCTAAAAGGCATTGATTAAACTATAGTCTTTTACAGCTAGACAATTTGATTAGCAGTCAGCTCACAGGGGCAGGTCATGCAGGTTGTCTTTGTCATGGACAGGAAAAAAGTGACATCCAGGCAGCACTGCTGCTCTGTCACATGGGCTGAATAGTCTCAAGAGCCACTTATAAGTGGATAAATTATTGACATATCATTGAATCATAGAATGGTTTGAGTCAGGAGGGACCTTAAAGATCACTTAGTTCCAACTTTCCATTAGACCAGGTTGCTCAAAGCACAATCCAACCTGGCCTTGAATGCTTCCAGGGGTGGGGCATCCAGAGCTTCTCTGGAAGCTGTGCCAGGGTCTCATCACCCTCACAGTAAAGAATTTCTTCCTAACCTCTCCTCTAAACCTACCTTCTTCCAATTTAAAGCCATTCCTCTTGTCCTGCACCTATATGCCCTTTTAAAAAGTCCTTCTCCAGCTTCTTAATAGTCTCCCTCTAAGTGCTGGAAGGCCACCCTGGAGCCTTCTCTTCTCCGGGCTGAACAGCTCAACTCTCTGAGCCTGTCTTCATTGGAGTGGTGCTCCAGTCCTGTGGTTATCAGCAAGTTGATGGTACTCTTTGCCACTGAAAGCTTATGTGAGAAAATTCAGTCATCATCAGATATCAAATTCTTAATAATGTCAACAAGTTTTCCATTTTGAAAAGTAAATGAATCTTAGTAATACCTCTAGCAAAACACAATACTCCTGAGTAAAACTCAATTAATTTTTTATTTCTATGACCTCTTTTAAATCAAAAAGTTCAAGAAACTTTCTAGAAAGTTTCTACTTTCTAATAATTTAAAATGAAATGAAGATCCTAAGTCTTTAAGACTTTCATGCATCATGATGAACAGTTTTGATAGACTAGAGACAACTAACAATATTTTAAATTAAAACAAGCAGACAAAATTAGAGGGAACAGTTGCTGACTTTAGCAAAGACAAGGATAAAAAGATATGAATATTTGCAAGATAATTAAGCACATTCTAAACATCATTTATATGTCTAAGGCCCAATAAAATCAATAAGAGTAATAGCCATGCTTAAAATAAAGTATTCACTTAAAGAATTTGTTGCTTGGGCTAATAGAAGGTACAGAAGCACATTTTCAGTTGCTATGGATTAACACAGATGTAGTCAAGTTCACTAATCTAGAGCCTACAATCTAAACCTGTTAATTAAAGAAAACTGACTTAATGGCACCCTGGCAAGCTTTATTCATTAGTTTATAATATAAGTAGACTTAACATTCAAGAAGTAAATATCTTAATTCTAGTTTTATGTGTTTGAGATTTTTTTCTTAGATTTTTTTTTTATATTGACTCAAAAGACTTAACTTATTGGCCTTATTTTTCATTTTAAGGTCAGGATAAACTTGATCAGTTAGTCAAGATCTCACTGTCTGTTACTCAAAGATAAAGTCCTCTTTCCCATCGCAGCATTCCAAAATTATTGTGTAATTGGTATAAAAATTTGGCCTCTGGTATTTTGATTGTGGATTATTTTTTTAAACTTAAACCACATATTTAATATTGTAATTACAATAACAGAGGGAGTTTTTAATTCTGTTGCAAGTCACTGTAAATGACATGAAAAGGGAGTTCAGTTATAGTCACTTGGTTATTAAAGGACATTCCATCATATTATGAAGTCTCCTTACAAAATCCCTCTGACACAGTTTGCCTTTTGCTATTTCATCTTTGAGCGATCACCAGAGTAGGAGAAATGTAATTTATATCAACTTGATGTATTAGTGAGAGATTACCAAAAGTGAGTTCCCTGAGCAGCTAACTACCCTCATCACAAAAATGGATGGTCTGGCTCCCGATTTCTATTTCCACTTGTTGAACCTCTGCTATAACAAAGAAAAATTTACACCTGAAGACAAATTCTCTCTATGAGAGTATAAGGATAGGGAACCTTTTCATGGTTTGGTTTTCCATTTTCTCATTGCTATTTTTGACATGTATAAGAACTATATATAGATCAGTAATATACAGACAACTGTGACAATTGTTCACACTTTTCCTCATTTATATAATGTGTTAAAAATACAAGCTAAAATGCCAGAAAGTTTGTGGGCTAGGACTGGAGAGAAGGAACAATGAAGATTAAGGAATGCAGGAAATGTGATGAGGGAGAGGAGGAAGCAGGAAAGGACAACACTGGGCAGAATGACCTGTACAGGAAAAAACTTGGTTAAAGTGAACAAGTGAAGATACATGTAAGGTGTGAATTGAAGGAGAAAGCAAAGAAAATAAGGATGCAGAAGGAAAGTTCACTAGAGAAAGGCCATTTGCTTGTAAATGTTTGTGTGATATTGATATACCATTGCTGTACTGTATGGAACATCAGTAATAACATCCCTGATTAATAATAACAGCCTGTAATAGTCCCTTAAGATATTTATTATAGACAACTTGCACCAAATATAGTGAATCTGTACTCTTTGACAGGTTTGTTCATCATGAAGTCACTACAGAAGACCAACATGGAGGCAGATTCTAAGATGAGCAGTGATTAACTACACATTACTTCTAAGAAAAAAATACAAACCTATTATGGATTTGTGATATGCAGGGAGCTGTGACTGAATTCACTGGCATGGCTATGGTCTTTGTAGTTTTCTAGAAGTCAGTGCTCATGGCATTCAAAATGCAAATTATTTCTTTACAGAAGTTTGAAAAAGTAAACCTGTTTGCAAATTGAATTGGATCAGAAATTACTTTCATATTTTTTTTAATATTTTCTGCATTTCAGACTTGTTACTGTCCTCTTAAGTTGGTATTTAAAACTGCTTTCTTAGTTATTGCTCATAATATGTTTATCAGGTCTGTAAATGTCATGTTATGGATGCTGTTATCCTAGCGAACCTTGAAAGTCTCAGAGCTCCAACAAACTTGGCTCATCTCTGGGAAGTTCAGGACCAGCTATTTGGGTTAAAGAAAATCCAGTTGTTTAGCTACTCAAACAAATATAATTACAGTCAAATGTTGAGCCAATGTTTGAAGGCAAATTCCCTCCGCTAAATAAATAAAACTATTATATTAGCTTTAACAAGCAAGTAAAAAATATTTTCTGTTTGATTAGATGTATCTACATCATTGAAAAAGCTCTTGGGCACCAACATTCTGCAGCACAAAGCTGCTGGAAGACAGTCATCTCCCACAGTATGACAGACAGCCTGCGAGGCAGAGGCAAAGGATGCCTCTCCCAGCAGAAGCTGGTTTATGGGATGGGGTGTAGGAAAATACAGGTTTTAAATCATCTCTGATACCTGAATACACCTGACACTTAGCTTCCCAAATCCACCCCCAAGAAGTGGACCTGGGAGCCATGACAGACAGATCAATTATGTTTAATTTTTCCCACCTGCAAATTCCCACATTATGAAGAAACTATGGAGGGATCAAGGCAATCCAGAGTGGAGTGAATCTCTCAAATGGAGAAGAGGTGCTGCAAACTCATACCCTTAGTTACTACACCCGGGAGTTTTGGGAATTACTCTATAAGGGAAGCTAAATAAAAACTGTCAAGTATACATTCAAATCATGGGCTTTCATGCTTGAAACATTTTGTTTTTCCTATTTCAGTTCAAAGCCTGGCCTTAAGACTCAATAAATATTTGATTTCTTTATCATTAAGTTTTAATCAGGGTTAAATTAGGAACTTAAAGATGTTCTGTTTCTATATATATAGCAAATCCAAAGAAAACAGTGAGTAAGCTCACCCTGACCTACCTGTGCTGTGGGGCACATGGAGTGACTGAGTGGTTGATTAGTCTTCATAGGCGTGGTGAGCAGTGCAGAGGACACCTGGGGGACACAGACTGTGACACTCCAAATGGGCTAAAGGCACAAAAAGGTAGACAAAGGTTTTCTCCAATGCTAGCACCCTGAAGGGTTAAAAATATGAGTCAGAGCATTTCTTGGAGATGGAAATGGGGCATCCCTGTGAAAAAGGCAACATGACAGTTTCAAAATTTGGTCTCCTTATGTATGTGTGTTTACTTTAAGAGCCAGGATCATGAGTTGTATTGCTTTACCATTCTACCTAGGTCTGGCACCATCCCTTATCCTTTTCTTCTTGTATTCCCAACATTTGCAACTGGCATTGCATTGTTGATAAAGAATGGTATGCAGGATTTTGTGTTAGAGATCATCAAAATGATTATGCTGGCAGCATCTTACTCCACTAACTCGGGTGAATTAAGAATGGAAGTATTTTACAGTTGATGAAATAGAAAGACAGATAATTGTTGGCTTTTGTTTTAAATAATTGCCTGAAATAATAACACCAGAAGTGACAGAACTTAGAAATGAGAGTAGATTTTATGAGTATGGGTTTTTTTCCATGCTTTTATTCCAGATCTTCGCCTACTTGAAAAAGAACCCAAGCACCTCTCTTTCATCATCCACAGCTCCTCTTCACACTCTCACACCGTCCCAGTGCCCTGACCAGCTCTCCCCTCTGCCATTTCAGATTACTCAATGTACTTCAAACCACATGCCTGCATTCATAGCTTGAATCATCTTTCCACAGGAACAGAATGGAAGAAAATGAAGAGTGCATGAACTCATTCATTTTCAGATTATCGGAAAGTCTTTATATTAATCTTCTCATTTTCTCCTCCCACATTCTCCCACATATTCATCCTGGGGAGTAATACTCCCAGCAATAAACTATAAATATCCCATTTACTTATGACACACTTCAAAATTAATTTCTGGAAGTAATCAGAAAAATAGTAAAATCAGATTATTTAACTTCTTCTAGCACTGATAAGAAGATGATATCCATTAAAAGAAACTTTTCCACAGTGAGCATATGAATCTGTAAAAAATATTATTTTAATAGCATATTATTTAATGCCTAATTACAATAGGACTCTGATAGAATATGAACAATAGTAAATGAGTTCATTATTTCACAAAGATTTTACACAAAGTATAACAAATTGTCTCAGAATGTTAGTAAAAATATACAGTTCTATCAGGAAATTAATCTTTATTGATGACTTGGGTGACTCTACTTTTGTGGCTGAAGCTTAAATTCTGAGTGGAATAGAAAGAAGGAAACTGTCTCCATATTTATTAGAAATTCTGGTTTATGAACAATAGAAAATTTAAAGATCACTTTATCCAGAACAGACAAAAGGTGGAAGACACTATCTTTTGTGCTGGAAGTTCCATTCCAACTATTTCTCTCTTTCCTGGCATGGACAAATCATGTTTAGAAATGTGGTGGAGGACAACACAGTTTATGCTCTATCAGCTGTGTCAGTAAAAGTAATAATTAGCATGGAGGGGTTTTTATTATTTTGCCATACTTGTAGTACAAAAGGTCAATACAGAGTCACAGAATATGATGTGTTGGAAGGGACTCACAAGGAGGATCAAGTCCAACTCCTGGCCCTGCACTGGAAATATCCCCAGGTCACACCATGTGCCTGGGAGTATCACCCAGATGTTTTTTTGAACTCTATCAGTCTTGGTGCTGTGACCACTTCCCTGGGGAGCCTATTCCAGTGTCCAACCACCCTCTGGGTGAAGAAACTTCTTGTAATATTTGACCTAAACCTTCCCTGACACAAATTCAGGTCACTCCCTCAGGTTCTGTCACTGGTCACCACAGAGTAGAGATCAGTGCCTGCCCTTCCTCTTTACCTCACAATGAGGTTGTAACTGCAATGAGGTCTCCCCTCAGTCTCCTCCAGGCTGAACAGACCAAGTGCCCTCAGCCGCTCCGCTCCTCATACAGCTTCCCCTCAAGGCCCTTCACCATCTTCTTTATTTGAAGCATTGAGCTGCCTGCCCTTCCTCTTTACCTCACAATGAAGTTGTAACTGCAATGAGGTCTCCCCTCAGTCTCCTCTTCTCCAGGCTGAACAGACCAAGTGCCCTCAGCCGCTCCTCACACAGCTTCCCCTCAAGGCCCTTCACCATCTTCTTTATTTGAAGCATTGAGCTGCCATGCACATGATTAAGCCAAGTGAATACATAAAAAGCAAAAGGTTGTACATGAACCTGCTAAAACCTCATTAAGTCTTTTCTTTAATAAAGACTGTTGACTCTCTGTTGACTTCATGTGATTTTGAGGAATATTCACCTAATTTTTCTGGCACTTTTTTAGTATTGATCTCACTAATTCATTGGGTAGTGTCTCACTTAAAGGATGAGATGAGGTATATGAAATCTCCTGCTCCTAACAAACAGTGGAATGCTGCTTATATTATTAAGATTTTATCTGTGCAAATAAAAATGCATATTTTCCTTACACTGTAAAGTTAAAATGGTGTATTGATTTATGCCTATATTGACATAAATGCAAGGCATAAAATTAATAATAATGTTGACCTTCCTAAACGAATATTCCAGTTTACAGGCCAAGGACATCATAAGGGAAACACAGAGCAGATATTCCAGAATGGACATTTTGCCATATCTTTGATCTTGATGAATAAAAACAGGAATTTTGTGCTGAAAATAGAAACTTTCAGAAATTTTAATGATGTAAGAATTTAGAATAAAATAATTAGTTTAAAGAGATGAAAACCTTTCCCATGAGCAGGACAATTTTAACAGCTTTTCCAAGCTTAGAAAGCATTTTACTGTTTTCTTCCTTTTGTGTGTGTACTCATTGCATTCTGAACCAAGGAAATAAAAAACTCTTGTTGAAAAGTCAGTTTTGTATTTTACAAAACAATTTCATCTCAATTAGCAGATTTCAGTACTGACTAGAGATTATGAACAGACCTGCTTTGGATAAATCAGTCTGAGGTAGAAAGACATGTCAGAATCAACATATTTTGAAAATTAAGGTGCTCACTACTTCTGAACCTTTCCAGCAGAATTTAACCTCCTACCTCTACATATAGAACCATGAGTGTTAAGAAAAAAATGCATCTAAAATAGAGAAGCAAACACTCATCTTGACAGTCAATGGATAAGTAATTAACAATTATTTATATTAATAATTAATTCATTAACAATTTTTATATTAATATCTTAGAAAAATACCAAGTTCTTTTAAGCCCTTTTAAGCCTAAACATAACTAAATGGTAACCACAATTTTATCACAAATTGTAAGAGCTCTTACTTCATTTAAAATGATCGCTTGCTACTCTTAAATGACTATGCAGAGTCTTGTCTTTTAATTGGAACTCAGTTATTATCTTCCATAAATTCTAAGTTGATTAAGCATAGTAGTCCTCTGAAAGATGTTAATTTAAAAACAAAAGAGAAGATGTAATGAACCATGGAGGAAGTAAAAATAACATTGAAAAGCACTTAGTAAGTTCTGTACTTGAACTGAATTTTCAAGTCTTTTTCTATGAATTAGAGAAAAGTTAACTGTAAGTATATATTTATTTTAATCCACAGACAGACACCTAAGCCATTGTTAGCCATGAATGACAGGTACTTTTCTCATGTCCACTTATTTCTTACGGAAATTTCAGTCTTAAGAAAAAAGAATGTTAAAACTGAAGATCAATTTAGACAAAAAAGCCCAAACACACCCCTCATTGGACTTATACTATTTTTAGCAGTGAAGAAAAGTTACACCAAGAATAGAAAAAGGTGAAAATGTCCTTCAGCAATTTAACCTTCTACCTCTTACCATGTGTAATGAATGAGACTCCTGTCATCATGTATGATGAATAAGGGCTCACTTTCATTAGCAGAGGCTTTGAGAAAGACCTGAGCTGTATCCTAGGTTTGAGAAAAATGTTTCCAGTCTTCTTCATATGATTCCCCAAACAGTAGTGAAAACCTCCTGTCCTTCAGTTTTGTGTCATAGGGAGATTCACTGATATTTACAGAAGAACTTAAATTGGAGAGTTCAACTCTTAGTTTCACGTTATCAGTATAATATCAACAGTCACATCTTTAAGAATATCATAGAAGGAGCATGAATATAGTAAACTGAAAATGTTCGGGACATATTTATACAATTTATGAGCAAAAAATGCCTTTTGTTTCTAACTGTTGTCTCTTCTGGTCGCACATGATAAAATTCTCCAAGAAGGAGGATCACACATATTCCAGACTCCATATTTCTATAATGCATATTCTGTATTTCTTTTCAGTCCCATTCAAGGCTGGGCTGCCTTCAGACAGTGCTTTCTCAAGATGTCTTCAACCCTCAGAACCATCGGGAAAGATCCTCTGCAGTTTCAACAAAAGACAGAGTTAAGCTCAAGCATGGAGGACAGTTGACATCTGAACTGATGACAGAAGATGCAAATTTAAAAGTATTAACAAGGGATGCATAGAAGCAGAAATGATTATGCAAACCTTGTGTCTGTAGGAAATCAGTTTAATGATCAAAACCCTATCAAAAACATATGACTTTAGAGCAATACCTAGAGATGTGAGAAAAAATTGTGAATAAACCATTTCATTACTGAAACTTGCTCATGTTCCAAAGAGAACAAACAAGACAGACAAAATGTGTCAGGAAAAAAAAAAATCTTTAACTTCCCAATCCTTCTGTAAAGCTTGTTTGAAATTTGGTATCTATTGTAGCAGAACAGAGTCAATGTTCTACTGTGGGAAGAGACAAAGTGATCATTAAGAGCATCTTTCTGAAAGGAAACCGTGCTAAACAGAAAGGTGATGATTCTGCAGAAAATTAAATTATTAGCTGGTAATTTCCAAAGAATTAGTGCAAGACTAAGCTTGAAAAACATGAATTAAATTTCTACTGGTCATGCCAATAAATCAGAAACAAAGACGGCAATTTGAATAATGGATATAAAAACACAGTTTCCATACAGGAGCCAGAATAAAGGGAGCTTCCAGGTTCAAAGGCTTAAAAGTCTATTTTATTAAAAAGGGGATTTTTCTTGGTATTTTACAGAGAATACACTTACACAAGTTAGAAAAATACAAGTGAAAAGAAATAGAGACAACTCGAAAAATTATTACAATTTTCTACAGTACCCAAGATTCATTGCTTGGATGGTATGCTGCAATTAATCCTTTCAGGCTCCCCTGTCATGGTTGTACAACATAACTACAAATTGTCTATTACCCATTGACTTCTGCAGGTGAGCAATTATTACAATAATTAATACCTAGAAAAATTACCAGGACAGCCCGTTAATGTTATATATAAAGACAACTTGCTAGCTATTTTGTGAATTTTGCATTGTCACTCAAACCCTATATTTGCATCACTTCTTTCTCATGTCCATATTATCTGCACAGTATCATATCCTGCTGAAAAAGAGTACAATTTATTCAAAGCTTCTACAAATAAATAAATATTTAAGTGTAAAGGATATCAGAAGGATCACATGAGGCTTGCCAAAATAGAAAATATAATACTTTACACAAAACTGCAATAACCAGATTAGCTTGGAGCAACAGCTGATGATGGGAGAACATAAATAAATTCTATCTCTGAGGAACAAGAGAAAAATATTTGTTATCATATTTGTTTATAAATGTTGCATACAGCTGTAATATGTACAGAAGAATAAATGGTATTATCCTCTATGTTTTGATTGCCACCAACTCATACAATTACATTTGGAATTTTGCAATCTCTCTTTTTATCCTGTTACAAGTTTTGTATTTCATAAGAAGAGACAACAGAAAACAAAACAATTATTCTTGTGCAACATTCAAGTGCTACTGTTTAAATTAAAAAGAAGGTAATAGTTTGAGGCACCCATCCTTCCCTCATCCTCCAAAACTGTGGCTTGAGCTGAGGTACCATCTCCACCACACGTATTCACAATTCTCTTTTTAGCCTTCCATAAAAGAGAGTACTAATAAGGACTTGAGTCCTTGAAAAATTACATCCTCACTCAGCATTTGTTTTCCAACAATAAGATGTCAAGCTAGGACCATATCATCTTTCCAACCCATTCTTACACCTTATTTCCCAATGTGGTAGCATTCCTCCCTCCTTTGCCTTTTTAGTGTTAAGTGACCCCACATCTCTGAAAAGAGAACCTGAGCCTAAGACAGCCTTCCATAACTGTGGTCTGACTTGTCCCTGATCACACTGAAATAAAAACATTATAGCTGTCCAGAATCTGAGAGTACCCAACATGAAGAGTCAAACACCTGAATTCTCAAGTACACAGAATGATGAGATCCCAGCATGCATCTTACCTTTATGGAAAACATCACAGGAACAGTAACGGAAATAGAAAAATCATAAGCGGATCAATGATTTTAGCTGGGACACCTACATATTAATGCAGTGAGATAGGCAAAATGCAGACAGTGTTAAAAATGGGATCCTCATAAATATCTGCTATACTCAGGTAACATAGTTACAGGTAGAAACAAATTGGACTCTTGTGTTTCAGCAGCAGCAGGTAATGCTACCAATCAGAGTGTGGGTCATATAACTTTTTCTTTTAAAAATAATGCTGGTATCATTAATCTGTTCTCTGTGAGACATGCCAGTGCATTTCTATATTTCTAGAGCTGTGTGAATCTCCAAGGATTCAGAAAAGACTCAAACTCTTCCCTACTCATGTACAGGTGGGGTATTTTTCACTAGCCAGAGATTTTTCAAACTGTATCTCTCAGCTGACCCTCAAGTGAGAGCACAAAGGACGCATATGCACCTGCAGATTCAGGCACACCAACATAAATAAAAATGAGATTTCGCTGGAAGCTATTTAAGAAATCACACATAAGGCACAGGAAGGGTGAACATGAAAGTGTACCAGTCAGTCCCCTCTATCATGCCCTGCACAGTCAAGCTGTGTTTTCGATAGTTCTACAAGAGCAAGTCTGCTTTATGACTGTAAGAATAAAACAGATTTCTGCCCATATGAAATTGTCTCTGTTACCCAGTATTTTAATGGGATTTAATTAAAGGACCCAGCAAGTTTCACTGCTGTTACTCTACTTTTTTTGGGGGGGTTCATTCAGACATGTGGTAGGTTTTCAGCAGTTTATGCTGTCTGGGAGGAATCCTATATGAAGTTAAACCTCCAATTTCTACTTTCACAAATTGTAGTTCTCAAAGAGTAATTTACCTCAACAAAGCTAAGAAAAAAACCCCACCAAATAATAAAAAAAAAAGCTGGTGTTTGCAACAAAGCATATTTCTAACTTAAATCAAACCAAGCATATCTTTAAACAGGAGAACTGTATTTGAGAACAGATCTATATATTTCTCCCTGACCAATAGGTTATACTCATATAGTAGTTTATTAATAACAAGTACCAACGTTTTATGCTTATTCTTACCAAGTATAGCTCGCTGATGTACTGTTATTTTACACTGTAGTAGAATTTCTTTCTCTCTGAGTTTTAATCATATAAGAAATTAGATTGAATTTGCATTTACACAGCAAATTTTATGATGTAAGTTTCCTAATATATTTCAGCTTGATACTGCAGTGAATTGCATTATCCCTAATGGGTCATCAGTTCTGAGGTTTAGTATTTGATCTTGTTTTATTATCTTCCCTAGCTACATTCCATATCTAATTTTTCCCTGAAATGAGCATTATTGATTTACTCATTAAATACTGTCTGTTAGGTGTGAATTTTTCATCAAAGCAGTATGATGAATCCTTTTTAAAATAATGATTATATGCTGCACAATACTTGAAATACTGTCTTTCTGAGATGATTTTCAATGGATTGCAACTAAATACATTGTACTCAAAAAAAAAAGTCTTGTACCCTTTCTGCAAAATGACATCCATTGACTATATTTCCTCAAAAATGGAACAATCAATAAATTATTATATTTCTTAAAATTAAGCTCATTTCAGGGTGAAGGATTATTTTCTTTGTTTTTGTTTGAAGGTGGTGTTTTGTTTCTGTACTACTTCAGCTTAAAAGGCAACTTAATATCACAGAAAAGTGGTTAAAAAGCTTAGAAATATTTCAAAATGCAAGTGGTATCATAGAAAAAAATCATATTGGATAAAATGAGAGTCCACTAATCCAACTTACTGACACACTGTATTTTGCAATTATTTAAATTTTCAAACCCAGTTTGAATGGATCTGAAGCCACTAAGTGTTTTGTCACAAAGGATCTTTCTGATATTTTTCAAAAATGTTGCATCCAAAGGAGTTGGTTCAAAAGCATTTGATTCTGCTACAGAAATGTACATACTTTTTTCAAAGGTGTCTAGAATTTTAGAAAATACTGCATTGAAATTCAGCCGAGGGGGGGGAAATCCATAAATCTCAGAAATATTTTATAGTGGGTTGTTTGATTCAGGTCAATATATTTTAATTTATTGAACCACATCGAAATATTTTCAGAGCACTGCAACTGTAAACATTTTGTGATTTTATGCACTAGTATTCATCTAAGGAGTTTAAGGTTTTACAAATGAAACTATATGGAAAACAAGGAAAGAAAAACCTCCCATGTGAAGATGGTTAGGCTGAGGAACAGTCTGCCCAGTGAGGCTCTGCCTCCTCCAGTCCTAACAATTTTCAAGAGCAGACTGGATAAAACCCTGAGCGACCTGCTTTGAGTGGTGGGTGAGGTGGAGACAACCTGAGTTCCCTTCCAGTATAAATTATGACATGATCATGTTCAATATATAACTAAAAAATTAACAGGGCTGCTTTAGACTACACATTTCATGGCATTTCCCATTATAAAGTGTCAAAGTGTGAGCAACACTGAATTTCACCATGTGTATATCCTTTCTTAGCATATTTGTAATATAGAGGTAGTAATTCTCAAAGCCAGTTACAGATGGAAAATGTAAAACGGTATCATTCCAGACAGTCTGAACTTCCAAAAGTTCATTATATTAAGACTTAAAACCACTGGCATCTCAGTAGGAAATGTTACCTTTTCAGTAGTATTTCATGACACTTCATGTGGTCAAATCAAATGAGTAATTAGCTTGTAATTATCTTGCCACAATGCTATGGAGGTGTGTGTTATTTACTTTTGGATACTGCTGTTATGACATAGAGGAAGCAAAATCAGTACTCACTTCTTTCAATCTAATGCCATTGTATTAATTGCCAAATATATGTGCATGACATGGTATTTTTTTGTTTCTCAGCAAGAGTTATCTTATCAGCTGCCACCAAATGCCTGATTACTGGAGACAGCCTCCAGACATTCTTCTACTGTTTGTGTCACAAATGGTAAACACAAGAAGGAATTCTTCCTTTTCATGGGCTGTATTTTAAAACGTTTGAATTCTCACTTTTTTCCTTTGTTTCCTTCATGGACCAGTGGAGCCTGCTTGCTTAGCACAGCAGAAAGCATGTTGCATGGAGTATTCAAGTTAAAAGTCATCAGTTTGACTTTAAAAATAGTGGAATTTTTAAAAGCTTACCTAGAACACATACACGTGCCCAAAGATTGGCTCAAACATATACATGTGCCAAGTAGTACTTTAGTCTCTAGAGTATACTATAACATCCTGCTTTGTTCTCTTTTTTTCCCCCTGAATGATAAGATTTGGAAACAAACTTTCTTTAAAATGCACCTCACCAAATATGCCAAGATAGGTCTTTTATGAAAAAAAAGGTATCTTTATGTGTTTTGAAATATATGAAAAATCAACATGTACGAGCTGGGAACATCAGCATCCAGGGTCTATTTGATATCAAGTATTCTTACCAGCAAAATGAGCCATCATGACATTCTCCATACTAATTTTCTCTTTCTCCCAAAAGTCTTATAGACAAGCAAGACACAAGAAGAAGGCGAAAGGGGGCTGAGTGATGGCTCCTTGAGTTTCTTGGGAAAAAAAGCATGGAAATCCTCTGTTGCTGCACAGCAAAGAACACAATCAGCAGTTGAGCAGTCTTTAGACTTCACTAGACATTGCAGAGCAAGAAGAGCAGAGTCCCCTGGATCAAAGTTCATTTTCAAGTGATAAAATTACACAGTCCTTATATTGAGCTCCAATTCAGACCATCACAGAGAGACATTACTCCAGCCCTTTGGTGCTTTGATGGTGACAAAAGTACAGGCACTTATGTCTTTTAGCTCAAAGAGCTCTTTTTTGTTATATAATGCCCACTTCCTTGATAAACCAATTGCTATCAAGGTCTAGCCCACATATACTTTTCATTTTGTTAAATTAAAAAAGGTATTTCTGTGTCATTCTTATTTTGACCATCCTCATAGCTCTTTGTCAAACTGCTCAGGTTACAAATCATCCTTCCTGACTGCCAACAGTGATGACTGTACACAGCATCAATTTGGGATCTCATTGGTGTCTTGAACAATGACTTTAATACACCTGTGTCTCTATACAATAATCCACTGATAACTCTCTATTTCCAGAAGATAAATTACCAGTTTATAGCAGTAATTCCTGTTGTCCCTAAATTCTTGACTTTGTAGTCTTTGTTATTGGATTTAATCTTCACCTTGCCTTGCTTCTCACTTAGTTTTTAATCCTTCAGGAATGTAAAAAGTCCATCTCCAAAAAGAAGTCCTAATGAAGAAAGACTTTTTAATAGAATAGAAATCAGCTGGCCAATCACTAAACTCATATTAAATAGATAACAGACAGTAATAAAAGAGGAGATATGTTCACGTGCCACAGGAGCAACAGAAAAAAACAAAGATCATGTAGAAAACTTGGGAGATTCTAAAACAGTCTACAATCCCAAACCAGGATGAAAGATTCAGAAATCTAAAAACACTGTGAGTTAAGAAATCCAAAGGGAAACCATCAAATAAAATAATTAAAAATATTTTAAGCAACTTCATTTTTTGTTTTACTCTTTGTATTATTTACAATTGCTATTCTACATTTATCCTATAATAACAAATGTAAAGAAGATTGTGATGAAGAGATTAGTATTTTCACTAAATGCAATAATAAATCATTCTTCTTGAAATTTTCAGAGCTTTTACACAACTGTTTTCACATTTTCACTGAAGTCTTACCCAAAAGCATTTTGCCTTGTTAACAAAGATAAATATAGTTTCTTCCATAAAATACAGTTCATAGCTAGCAGCTCTGGAAGGTCTTGCTTTCATTGCCCAACACATGAGACTACATCAACCCTTCCCATCTCTGTCAGTAAAGGAAGGTGTTTTATTACTTTCCATGGATGAGTCCTAATGAACGCAGAAGAAGCTGCTCACAACATCTCTTCTTGGCAACAGTATGGAATTTATTCCTTCTATAAACCCAAAGAATTAAAATTGCATAGTGGCCAATTGAGACTCTAAATTAAAACTATATTTAAAAGCATATCCCATGTATCATTACTAGCGACAACCACAGCAATTTATTTGGGATCATACCTGTGACATTTCAGCAGTTTATGAAAATTGTTAGAGTAAATTAAAGCAAAGATTTTTGTAATACATTTTTCCTCATTGTGCAGATTCTCAAGCTGAGGAAATGCATTATTAATCTGGTGTAAGTTTAAGTGGGTACTTAATAAAGCAGCCCAAGCTACACAAAGATCATGGCAGGCTTATAATTGTAATTTAGTCTGAATTGGGAACCTCCTGCTATTTTCTGAGATATTTCTTTATTATGATTGTGATATAGCACAGATAAGACTGAACCAAATCATTAAGGCTGTAGACACAGATGCCATAAAATGCATGTGTTAAAACACATGTATATATACTTCCTATAATTTGCATGCCAGAAACGAGATTGTTCCATATCCAGATGATTACCAACATGCCCATTTAACTAATAAGGTTACACAGTTCAGGGCTAGATTTTAAAGGAAAGGATAGTGGGTTGCTGTGCTCAGTGCTGTTTGGTGTTGCTGCCTATTGGGATCCCAAGGCAACAAAGTGCTTGTGCCTGCTCAGCCCCTGATGTGACTCTCAGAGGACAGTGAATCAAGCAAAGGGTGGCCTGAGCTCAAAAACAGGAAATGTCACAAAGATAACACTCTGCAGGTAATAATAATAATGTGCTCAGCTTTGAAGAACAGTGCTGCCTGCAGCCATGTTTCACAACTGTGGATCTTCAAAAGCCAAAGAGGGAGGAGTTATTTCTAGACATCATCATCATGGCTAGGCTTCACAAACAAAGATTTGGGGAGGGCTCTCCCCACTTGGGTGTGTCCTTCGAGCCTGCACAGTAGATTTTTAGGTGAGGCACAGCGTGTGCAGAACTGGCACCCTTTAACTCCTGAGGTTCATCTGCCATGGCCAAGTGAGCTTGGAAGGTGACAGTGAAGTCCTCGGGATTAGAACCTACAGCCTCCTGGTATTCCCAGGAGGTCTCCCATCCAAGTACTAACCAGGCCTGACCCTGCTTAGCTTCTGAGATCTGACAGCATCAGATTCAGGGTGGCATTTAACTTCTTGTTTCTAGACATGTTGCTTCATTAATATATGTTTCACAGAAGAGACAAGAAGATAGTCTCAAGTCCAACAAAGTAGAAGAGATATTTGAGCCCACAGCTTGCTGTTCAGCACTAATGGGTTGAAGAGCACGGTCCACTAACCCTAAACCCAGATACTGAACTACCTATGCTCCACAGACCAGGGAATACAGGAGACTGGAAGAAACTGAAATCAATGTTGTCAAGGTGTGAGAAAACATGAGAGCTAGACTCTCCCACCAGGGAAGAAAAGACATGAACAAAAATACCTGCACTGAGAGAACAATTAGTGGCTCAAAATTTCTAAAGGAAAAAGAGAGATAAAAAGGTGAAAAACAGTGATTGAAAAGAGCACTGAAGGTTGGTGGTTCAGTACACTGGAGATCAGCCTTTTGAGTACAAGAAAATTGCAGAATAGTTCAGAGTGCAAAGAGCATTTTTAACAGCACCTCTTGACATTTGCCATCAATAATTATGTAGTCATTTAGTAGGTGTGTAGAGTGCTACAGTGGTTGGTGTATGTTTGTAGTTGCTAGAATCATAGAAGGTTTACACAAATGTTAGCTTGAGGTAAGTGAAAAAGCAATTTAAGAATTTGAGATTCCTCTCTTTACAATGTGTGCAAAATATTTATTCCATGTAATGTGTGCTATTTTAATGTCTTGGTGATTGCTCTTTCTCCTTTACAAATCTGGAACTGCTGGACTCACTCAGCAATTTTTTTCAGTCCAAACCAAATGAAGATTAATCTTAACTCTTCACAGGAAAGAAACTTAAAAAAACTCAAACAAAACCTATCTGGTGTATTGTGCTGTCAATTTCTTGCTTCTAAACTAGAGGATACATTGCCGGAATCTCCAAGAATTTGTTGTACTCAAATTTTTGCTATAGGCAAAAAGTAATATCTCCTCCTTTCTCTGGTGTTTCTGGCATTCTTTCCATGAACAATGGCACCACTGTATTGACTAGGCTACAAGATTAGAGTCTGTATTGATCCATGTAAGACCTCTGAAAAACAGCAGACTTAACTTTGTTGTCATTTTTTTTCCAGACCATTATGTTAATATTTTCACAATTCCATGTGGTATGATGGCACTGAGAGCTGCTTTGGACTAGGAAGAATGAAAAATTAGATTAAGGTCAATAAGGAATTTGATGATGGTGAATAAGATTTGTTCGAAGCTTGAGAAAAAGACTACACTATCACTGATTTAACATATACCTTTGCTTTTCTGAATATCCAGTCAGTTTCAATGACTAAAACATTTTTATTAATGTGTTTATTTTACAGAACTGCACCTATTGAGCCTTGAAACCTGTCTTCACTGGCTTGCTTTTGACAAACACTTAATCACCTTATCCAGGGACATGTACAGGAACATATATATAAGATACATGAGAAATTAGTAGCAAAAGCAGAATTTCTCTGGGGAAAAAAAAAAGTGTGGATAAGCTTCGAAGAGTTCATAAAAATAATGACTCGAAGTTTTATAGATTTATGAGACAGATCATCTACTTATCACTGTTTCAACTCCAGTGAAGCCAATGGATTTACACTGATATCTACCGAAGTTTTGCTCCTCACAATTAATTGACTCGGCTAAAAGTACAATGTCATTTGAAAATTCTTAAATAGCAATTATAGGTAATGCTTCTAAGATTTTATTTCTTGTAGAATAGATTCTTGGAAAAATAAGAAACAAAATTGCCACAGAGTGCAATTTGTAATGCTGCAATTTAGAAAATATGTGTTACTACACAGTATTGTGCTAGAATGGTGCACCAAATATACCATTTCACTCTTTTTTCATCCTTGATAATGGCCCCTTGCCATGTGTTTTAAAGAAGTAAGGAGAGAGGTAAAAAGGGAATTAATATATAAAAATAGGTCAGAGGGACAACAATAAGAGGGTAATTTCCTTTCCTCTTCCATTTTTCCTCCTTTGTCCTAAAATGTACGGCTTTGCAAGCTCTAAGTAGTTCATCTCATTCTGAACACAAGAAATTAAAAACATGCAACTCACTTAAGCAGGAGTTAGTGCTGGCTGAGGAGACAGCAAAGTTCAACAGCTCCAGTAACAAACCAGGATTACTTTTCCTTTGTTTAATGTCATAAGACCAGGATGATAGAATAAAATACTCTTCTCCGGGGAGTCCTCTACAGAGCCCTCAGACAGCATCTTCAGACCCAGCTGCCTGAGAGATCTCACACTTAGGTTATTAACCAGTTTCCACAGTTGCTAATTTCTTGTATGTTATACTTGGCAGGGGAACTGTTTAGGTACAAAGCTGGATAACAGAATTCTGTAGAAAACTGTCTTTGAAAGACAGTCATAAGGAGGTGTTTGCAGCTGCTTTCAAACTCTTGTCTCTTAAAAAGTTTTCCTACTGTTCTGGGTACCTCCTGAGCCTTCTACCTCCCATTTTCATTCTAATATTTATGTCTTTGAAAACAGCATGGCTTGTAGAATCACAGAATATATCAAGGTGAAAGGAACTCATAAGGATGAATTCCCTGCTTTCACAGGATCACCTAACACTAAGCCATATCTCTAAGAATGTTATCCAGACACTCCTCGGACTCTGACAGGCTTGTGGCTGTGACCACTTCCCTGAGGACCCTGCTCCAGTGACCAACTACTAGATGAGTGAAGAGCCTTTTCCTAATGCCCATCTGAACTTCTCCTCATTCACCTTTGTTTTATTTCTTTAAGTCTTATTGCTAATCACCAGAGAGATTGGTGTTGCCCCTACACTGCCAACTGTGAGAAGGCTGTACACTGATATTGTTGACAGTCTGTCTGTGTGACAGCCAATGTGTTGGAGAATACACAAAATTATGCTTCCAATAGCAGCAGCTTGCCCCCATCTCCTTTCTTTTTTTTCCAAATTTGTTTCTTCAAATTTAAGAAATTCCAGAGGTGTAGAATTCATGTGTATTCATAGAATCATAGAATATGCCAAGTTGGAAGGGGCCCATCAGGATCAGTGAGTACAACTCACAATCACACCATGTGACTGAGAACATTGTCCAAACACTTCTTGAACTTTGACAGGCTTCATTCTGTGACCACTTGCCTGAGGAGCCTATTCCACTCTGGGTGAAAAACTTTTTCCTGATGTCTAACCTAAACTACTTCTGACTGAACTTCATGCCATTTCCTTGAGTCTTGTCACTAATCATGAGAGTGAAGAGATAGGCACCTGCCCCTTCTCTTCCCCTCATGGATGTTGAAGGATGCAGTGACATCTCCCCTCAATCTTCTCTCCTCTAGGCTGAACAGATCAAGTGACCTCAGCTGCTCCTTGTGGTCCTCCTTTGGATAGTCTCTAAATAATGGCTTAATATCTTTCTTATATTGTGGTGAGGCCACCGCAGTGCAGAGCAGAGCAGAGCAGGACAATTCCCTCCCTCAACAGCTTCTCACATGACACTATATGTTGGCACAACAATATATGTCCTATCTTTTAAAATGGACCCAGGCTGTCCTTTTTCCCTGACATTAAACTCAGCCCCCCATTGCTTCTTTTTCTTAAAATTGTGGATCTTCTTCAAGCAGAAAATTAAACATCATTTTGACTGTCTTAGAGGTGAAGCTGTACTTTGGAAACTATGCCAGTTATGTGAGGTCCCCTCACTCCTCATCTGCTTGGTTTGCATTCTGCTTTTCCTGGAAAAAGGAATATGCCTTTGGTAGACCAGTGTGCTCTGCTCTGGTTCACTGCATGGTTGCACTAGCCTGTTTTTCAAGATCTCAGTGGGGCTGGGTATCAGTATGTGGGAAAAGCAGGTTGTGTGAAATGGCACTATCACCAAATTCATGAATGCATAAGGTTTAGACATGCACATTTTGATTACTCTTCATTGTTTAGACCATGTTTTACAATGCTATGACAGTTTTCATGATGCTTCTTCAAAACCTCTCAAAGTTATCAATATATTTTTTGCATTGTTTATATTGGAATGCTATTATATCATAACACTATGTTGTAATAAGGTAATTCCCTATCAAGTTATTTGAAGATCATATTAGTGTTGAACTGGGAACTCTTTCTGTTTAATCATGTATTTCTCTAGAATCAAAGGCATATAAAGCTTAAACCAACCTCAAGATAGCACCATCTCCAATCCCCAGCAATGAGCCAGGATGAATGATTTGCAATTCCTTTCTAAGTTACTCTCTGCAGTATGAAATCTTCCTGGGTATCAGCATGAGTTTTGGGTTTATTGCTTATATTTTGTAATATATTTGTTATATACTTCCTTACAAAAACTGTTTTCATGTTGTTGATCGGTAAAGTTTGAACAAGGTGAAAAACAAGTCTCTGGGAATGCAATGCTTATTAACAATTCTGTACTTACATTTTTATTATTATATGATATTTTGCAATTAAATTTAAAAATCATCACTTAGCAAATTTTTAGCCATTAAATATGCACCATAGACTTTTTTAAATTTTCTTTCTTTTGAAGCTAAATGTCACATACAGCATGAAGAAAGTAACAATATGGAATTGATTCAAATTGAACTGATTATAATTCAATAATAAAATATGGTATTATCTGTTAGACCTGTTATCAGTCTCTTTCTTTTTAGTTTTCTTTTTTTTTCATTAGAAAGGGAGGCTTTGCTTATCTCTTCAGCTGTCCTGTGACAGTCAGAATACCCCAAGCTAGCAAAGGGCAAACAAGTGATCTGATTTGGAAAAAGCATTCTAAATGTCAAATTTCTCATTTGTTCTCTCATAGTCCATCCTTGCCGTCTGAAGAAAGTAAATGAGTAAGTAATAAGTGGCTGAGTCTATGTTAAAATCTTGCTACTTATCATAATTCTAAGGTAAAATTAAATTAAGAAGAAAGCTGTTGGTGCCCATCACACCCTCTTGAAAGGCAGAAGAGTGAAGTTACACTGTAGTTCAGTTTGCAGTACAGACAGAAAGGAAACTTTGAAACAAGAATCCACACATTACAGACTTTTTCCTTTTTAAGAAAAAAAACAGAATTCCCTCTAAATCATTCATCTGCAATCTCACAAATATGCAGTTCTAACCAAAGACACAGTAATGTTCTTGCAGTAAATAAAAAAAATATAAAGATAAAAGTTGCTAGTGTGGCTGGAAAGATGTAGAAAAATTGTGGCATCCTTAGACATGAGCTAGAGACTTGTTCATATATATCTCATCTTCACAGCAGATGGACCAGAAGCTGAACTGGCTCCATGGTTTTCAGCTCTAAAGGACACCTCAGAGGCAATCCTGCATTTATATCTACAGAACAAGGCCTCCCTGACAGGTATAGGCTTAAAATTTGATTCCATGAAAAAAAACCCTCAACCCTTTGCTTTCCTAGATTAAAAATGTTTTTATTTCCTACTTTTAAAGTGACACAAACATATCTAGAGGAGAGGAAGACTCTGTCACAGGTAAAAGTCCAAAGTAAACAGGGCAGTGGCATTCTTCAGGGTACCTAAAACTGGAGATCAGATCAGGAGTCTCTAAAGTTGAGTCCTCCTGTACAAGGCTATACAGGGTCAGTCTGGCTCTAATACCAGTGTCAGTAGTTTTAAATATTAACATTCACAAAGTAATTGATCCTGATGAGCTTTATCTGCATGATCTCTTGGAAACAGAATGTCCATGGCTTCAGGAAACTTGTGTTTTCACAGATCCTCTTGTGTTAAATTTCTGCATGAACACAATATCATAGTATTATTTTTTAATTTAGATGTTGAATACAGAACATATCCTGCTGCAAGAAAAAAAAGGACTCTGAGACCAATAGTATTAGTAATCATAGAATCATAGAGTCAGTCATAGAATCATAGAAGAGTTTGGGTTGGAATAGATCTTAAAGATCATCTAGCTTCAAACCTCCCTGCCAGGGGCACAGACACCCTCCTGTAGACCGGGCTGCTCAAAGCCCCATCCAACCTAGGCTTGATCACTTCCAGGGATAGAGCATTCACAGCTTCTTTGAACAATCTTTTCCAGTGTCTTACTACCCTCACATTAAATAAATTTATCCTAATATTTAATCTGAATTTATACTCTTTGAGATTAAGGCCATTCTCCCTTGTCACTATATGCCCTTGTAAAACCTCTCTTTCCAGCCTTCTTGTGGGCCCCCTTGAGGCAGTGAATAGCTGCAAGAAGCTTACCTCAGAGCCTTCTCTTCTCCAGGCTGAACAATCCCAATTCTCTCATCTTTCCTCATAGGAAAGGTGTTCCATCCCTCTAATCATCTTCATGGCCTTCTATGGTCTCCCTCCAACAGTTTGGTGTTCTTCCTGGGGTGGAGACTCCAGAGCTGGATGCAGCACCAAAAGTAGGGTCCTACTAGAGCAGAGCAGAGAAGAGTAGATGGGCAGGATCTTCTCTCTCATCCTGCTGCCCACGCTGCTTTAGATGCAGTCCAGGTTATGATAGGCTTTCTGGGCTCAAAGTGTGCACTGCTGGCTCATGTCAAGCCTCTCATTCACCAGCACCCCCAATCCCCTATGATAATCCTATATGACAGCTTTGAACTGCTCTCAGAAGTGAGCAAAAACATGCTAAAAATACCCTATTGTTAGAGTAGATATTTATATGGTCTATTTATCACAAGTACTCATGTGTGTATGGGTGTACCCTGTCCATTTGTACTTTCATTTACTCATACACCCATTATGTCTGGCTGTCTTGTCAGGAATATGAACTGTATGTGCCTGGAGGAATTAAATACAATTCTTTTCATAAAATATCCAGTCTCTCTGGCAACACACAAGCTTTAGTTCCATTATCTAAATCTTTTATCTTCCCTTCTTTGATTGCAGGATAGTTTTTCATCTCTATATTTTTCAGCAAATGAAGTGCAGATGAAGTCCTCTTATATGACAGAAATATTCCACCTTTTCTGTGAAATTGCCCTGAAGGTCTCATCAAAGACAACACCCACTGAATTATTAGGTGCATATGTTAAAAGTAGTCATTTCCATTTCATTAAAATAACACAAACCCCACTGCTAAGACTTCCCTCCTGTTCTTTGAATTTGTGTGCACTGAAAACCGCTCTTTTGTAAATATAATCATTATCCTTCTTTCTTAAAAGAATCATAAGAAAGGATATAATCTTTTCATATTTCTTTGATATTTCCTTCTTATGCATACAGGAATACTGTGCTATTCTGCAACTTGTTCTTTTAGAATAAAAATTCTTATGAATCTTCCCAAAACCTAAAGAACTGTAGTTATGTTGGGCATTCTTTTGGCCATTCTCTTTTATATTGTCATAAATCTTCACTCCCCACCCCTGATCTTTTTGCTGCTTTCATTGAAGTACTTTAGGGTGGATCAGAAGTACTGTTAGTACTAAACTTGCATCTTGTTTGCCAGTATGAGGGTGACAGTATGTCACTCAAGTAATTTTTCTGTTACCCCAGCAGAACTGGCACAGCCTGATTGTTGTGTGTGATGCTTTGAATCCATTTCCTTAACTTACTTCCCTTAGTTCTTTCCACTTCCTCCTTCTTGTCCTCTTTCAGTCCTGCAGCTCCAGGATTCCTAGCTATCCCTGCAGTATCACTGTCCTTTTCCTTATGCAGGCTCTGGCCAAAGTGCATTGTTTCATTTGTCAAAATAAAGCTTTTGTTGCAGGTCTTTTGCATTGTAATTGCTTGTCTTTCTCGGGATAATGCCATACCTTGAATGCCAGATATTTGCAATCAAAACTCTGACTTTACGTCACGTGCTTTGTGCTGTGCCTGGCTGCCTTTACTTGCCCATGCTACACATCACTGCCTTAACAAGCTGCTGAGTTCCTGCAGAGCCATTAAACCTTTGTACCTCATCTCTCCCTTTCTGTCTTCCAGGCTTGTCACAGCTGAATCACACAACACGCGCACAGACAGTATTCCAAAAGAGGGTTTCATGAAGAAAGGAGAAATAAAAAATAGAGTATATTTTGCTATCTAAAATCCAATAAATATTTTCTACTCAGGGTGTGTAAGATTTATAATCTAAACTCAACCTGAGAGAACAAAACAACATAATCCTAACATTGCCTTCAGAATCATTAAAAGCAGCAACAAGATGCAATAACAAACTTGTTATAACAACAGAACTCATTTTTCTCATAGTTACACTTCTTTTCCCTTATCATACTTTATATCTGAAACCATAGTATTTGTATTATATATATTATAATTGTATTAATACCATTCCCATGTAAAATCAGAATAGCTAACATTAGTGGGAAGAGTCTAATATTCTGAGGTTTTTTCTAAAGAGCTTCTTTAAGCATGGATCTTTGAAGATTTTTGGATAAAACATATCTTCTTGGATTGCTTTATTTGTCCCCTCCTCAAGGATGAAAAGTAGTTTGCAGATGATTTTTCAGAAAATTTATTGCTAGTACCAGACATCAGCCAAAATACTGAAATGCAAATTCTAAAACAAACTTAGTAAAATTCTGGGTATGCTTGTTTATGCTGCATAATTCATTTTCTTTCTTTCATTCTGCAATCTGGGCCTGAGCTACTACGCAGTGAGCTCCATCTTTGCCTACCTCAGGCAGCACTGGGATTCACTTGCTTATCATCTTCCTTGATGCAGTCCATCCATCGTTCTAATGTAATTATTTGTTTTATGATAAATTCTTTCAAGATTGGTAAACTATGATTAGGTTTCCAAACTCTAAAATACAGACAGAAGGTGTCTTTAAAGACTGCTGATAGGTAAACAGAATTTCCAGAAATCTCATCTTGTATGTTGAATACAAGGAGGGTGAAACCCATTGCAATAGGGGTTTAAGGGACATAGCTGGACACAGACTGGAAAGGTTGCCAGGGACATTGAATATTAATTTTTCAGCTTTGTCAATCTCTACCTAATGATGTCTATTGCCTACTAAATTAGACAACTTAAATTGTCATAATTATGCAGCTCAAAGAGAAGAACTTCCTCAAAACAGAACTTCCTTAGTAAAATGTAGTTAACTTTTCCAGTTAAAATCAAACAGCCTCAAGTAAGATGTAAACACATCATTTGATGTGATACACAGTGCAATTTAAGTCATATTTGTCAACAGAAACTTCCTCCATGATCACAGAAAAAAAAATCCCTGTTTATTAGTCCTAGATGGGATTGTACCTTGTCCAATGCATACTCTCATTAGCGTATACACAGTTATTTTGCCTTTCCACTCTTTCTCTCACCTTGATCTTCATTGGAATTTCTGTTCCGGAAAAGATAGGAGCCTCCTTCTTCAGGTACTACTTGGTCAAAGACATCAATGTATCTGCCTAAGTCCTGTACAATCATAGCAGAAGACACCCTACAATAGTAATTGGCAAATCACATTTTGGCATACCAAGAACAAGATGGTCAGACCATCCTTACCCATTTCTCTGTCCAGATGAGCAAATGAGAACTAGGTCATTTGCTGTGACCATCAATCAATTACAATTCTTGCTCTGAACAAATATCAAACACTCCACTCAAGAGATATTGTGCCTAAATGTTCTGGCTCACAATTGCCAGATTTAGTTATTAATTCTATGGTAGGTGAAACTGAGAGATAAATTTGGTTACAGAAGATTTAACAGAGGTTATATTTATTAACCCTCATTTAATCATCTCAGCCAAGCAAACAGCTTTGATCTACAGCATAGAACTGTAGTTCAATATTTACACCTTGCATGAAAATATGGCATTTAATCTAATCAAGCTGGCCAATGCTGAACATACCACATTAAATGTTTGCTCTTCAAATCTGGAGTTCATTCATTCTGTCATTCTAATTCCCGAACCCAATTTGAAAATAGTTTGCATTACATGCTATCTTGCAGCTTTATGTGTTTGCCTACTAAACACAGGTTAAATGACCTTGTCTTGTGAATGTGACATTGTTAAAATCAAAGAATAAATATAACAGTACCATCTACTAAAAGAAAAACTAGTTCATTGCTAACAGCAGAAAGACAAATTATCTCTCTATTTGTAACAGTTTCTTTGCTACCAAAAATAATCTTGGATTTTTTTTCCTCAGCAGAACATGAGCAGTTTGTGTGATCATTGTAATTTTTCTCTTCCCACTCTAGCAAAATCTTTTAAACAGTAGGTTGAAAGATGAATAAACAAATGAGGAGACAGCAAAAATAAACAGTGTAAAGTTAAAATCTCTTAAAAAATGACAGTCTAAAAGAAAGCAGTGAAGCCTGACCCTGATCTCACAGAAACCAGTTCCAGTAAAGCAGGAGTAATTCTAATGATCTTGGAGGAGGTACAATGGGAGAATGAGATCACAGCTAAAGCCTTATTTCCTCATTGCTTCTTAATGGAACTGGGACAACAGGGGGAAAAATATATTTAAAATACAACCAAACCCCCACCCCCACCCCCCCCAAAAAAATAACAAATTGGTATCACAAGGACAGAAGTAATAAGAAATTTGAATAGAGTTAGTTTTAAAACATCCCCATTTTTCACTTGCAGTAAGTTTTTAATACACACTGCCCTCACAAATGCACAACATCTGTGGATGTGGGAAATCTGAACTTGTGTAAAGAAAATTTTCTCAGCACTACTAGAGGAGTATCTCTATGTATCAAATGTTTCTTCAAAGGACTGGTGACCACAGCAGGCAACTGAAGTTGTAGGAAGGGCAGGTCAGGACACAGCCACTCCATCAGACCATAATGGCACCATGATGTGCTGTAAGACAAAGCAGCTCCCAGACCCAGCCGATGTACCTCTTGACCTCTGCAAAACTCTGCAACATAGACTGATCCTTTGAAACAGCTCTTTTATATTCAGCCCTATTTTACTCTATTATCTGCAATGAAACACAGAAAATATTTCTGTAGTTATTCTTCTGCATACAGGCATATCAGTATTAATATAAAATTTTTTTCCTTCCAATACACAATGTCCTACTGCCTCCCTCCCTAATGTTTTTTTGCAAATATGTATATATTTAAGTATATACATTTAGGATATCATAAATGGTTTAGAGAGGAGAATATCAATATCTTTGATGGAATAATACAAAGATTATGATGAACCAGACTATACATTACAGAAAGAAAATTCAGTGATTTATTCATGCTCACAAAGCCAGTGCAAGTAATTGACACCCACACTTTGATTCACCTGCCCTAATTTAGATACCTCAGAGTTTCAGTTCTGGAATCACAGCTACTTAGCCTATGTTACTCTTAGGGCCAATGGAGGAAAAAGGTCAATTAAAACAGTTTTCATATCATCCTAAAATAAGTCGTTATGGAGGTTTAATTCTCTCCATCCACTATAAAGGCAACATAGTGCTGCAGGTCAGCC
This sequence comes from Pithys albifrons albifrons, assembly GCF_047495875.1. Taxonomy (NCBI): domain Eukaryota; kingdom Metazoa; phylum Chordata; class Aves; order Passeriformes; family Thamnophilidae; genus Pithys; species Pithys albifrons. The sequence goes on from NC_092464.1 coordinate 12,434,502, forward strand.
ATAAATAAATTTATACACTTAAAATGACACAGACCCACTCAAAACTCCAGATTCCTATGCTATATATTATAAAGGTGGTGTGTTGCATAGAGAGAGACCTGGGGAGTTTGGTTCATATTCCTCTGTATATTCCCATTGCTTCCTTAGGTATTTCATTTCTTCTTTCCCTCCACTTACAAAATACCTGACTGTTAAACACGATGAACTATTTTATTGTTAAGCATTTAAGAAGAGATAAATGATGGTTTGAATGCTAATGCACCAAGGTAGATCAGAATCTTAGCACTGTTAAATGGTTTCTGAGCCACTAGAGCATACTGTTGGTGCTATAAAGAAGCACTCCCTGATGGATTGTTAGCAATACTCTAACTCTTTTCAGGACAATAATATTGACTTCACATTAGATAAACATGAATCTTCTAAACAAGAGGTGAATACACAGAAATCAGCCTCTTTGTGTCTAGCAGCTAAAAGGTGGCAGGACACACTCTATAGAGTTTAATTCTAACTGTAATTACCTTTTGCAGTGAAGTGCAGTAAGGTAACAAATAAAGTACAGTGCTGCAACACAGGACTAAAGAGAGAACAGAGGAGGTCATACTCTACCTTGACAATTTTTGTTTTTCGTAAAACCCATTATTAGTAAAGTGCAGACATTAAATGGCCCTTACTCTTTCAAAAAGGTAGTTTTGTGAGATAAAAAAAAAAAGACAAAAAACCCCCAAAAAACACCAGACAACAAAAACCCAAACCAAACAGTGATGTATTTCATCTGTAGTTTTAAGTTGCTCAAATGTGAAGGCTGACACTTTCCTCTTCAGTTGTAGGCCACTTATTCTGAGAAAGTAATGCAATGACTGAGAGAAATTGCTTAGCTTCTACCAATGGGAAATACAAGATTTATGACCCCAGCAGAAGTCAGAGACAGCAGCGAATTTTTACCTTTACAAGTGCAATTTTCTGTCTACTAATGAGAAATAGAACAATTGAATGCTACAAGTGGATTTATCCAGAACTTGGAAGCATAATTTTGGTTTTACTATAATTCTACCACACAGTAAAATCCAAAAGTTTAATGCTTATGGTAACCCAAAAGTAGTCTTTAAGTTACATGAATGTAGGACCTAGAAATCCAGCTTGAAGCAATCACTTGCTCTCAGTCTTGCCATCATTTAACTCAATACAGAAATTTGGGGGATTTTTTTACTAGAGACTGCATCATTCCAAGAAATACCAGAAAAGAAAATATGACTGGAATGGACTTCACCAGGCAGGCTAATCCATACCTGTGCTTCAACCCTGAATCAGGTCTGTCCAAGCTCTCCTTTATCGATGTTTTTCTGAATCATTCTGAAAAGTCTTTTACTTCAAATATTAAACCTCTTTATTAAAAATAAACCAAAAACCTAAAACAACAACAAAAAAAAAAAAACAAACAAAAAAACCTCCTTTTTTTGATAAAATCACTGAACTAGGCTGAATTCCTGAGCATATTGAGATCATGAATTCCCTTTACATTCTCAATGTCTACAAGCTCACTGAACAATCCTTTTCACAGAAGAACTGTAATGTACTTAAAATATTCACTTACTGCATATCTTTTCTATCCTCCACTTTGGATTAATTTCGGCCTTACTTGCTGGCACTTTCAAAAATTCTTACAGGTAAATACAGATGTTATATCTTTTATCTACTCATACCTGGCCTCAAAAATCTCATCATCAAATGCAAAATGAGTATGACTTTAATAATGACTTTTACCTTTAGTTGAAAACTTCACAGGATCACAGCATATGCTGTGTTGGAAGGGACTCACAAGGAGTATAAAGTCCAACCCTTAGCCCTGCACAGGACCATCCCCAAGAGTCACACCATGTGCCAAAGAGTATCATTGAAACACTTCATAAACTCTGTCAGGCTTGGTTCTGTGACCACGCCCCTGGGTAGCCTGTTACAGAGCCCAAACAACCCTCTGCTGACTCACATTCAACTTGCCATCCACCAGGACACCCAGATGTCTGATCCATGAGCCAATGGCTCCCCCATCACGTGATGTGCTTACCCAGCTGTGTGCGGGACAGTTTGTCCAGAAGGATCCTGTGAGAGACAGTATCAAAAGCTTTACTGAAATCCAGAAAGATTACATCAACTGTCTTCCCTTGATCAGCTGGGGGGGGTTCCCGTGTCCTGAAAGGAAATCAGGGTAGATAACCAGGCCTCTCCACTCATGAAGCCATGCTGGCTGTGACCAGTGACGGCATTGTCCTCCCGCTGTTTTTCAATGCCTCTCAGAATAATCTTCTCCATAATTTTATTAGGTACTGAAGTGACACTGACAGACCGGTAGTTTCTGGGGTCATCCTTCATGTCTTTCTTGAAAATGAGGATAATGTTCACCAGCTGGAATCCCCAGATTCTCAAGATAACTCAAAAATCAGCAAGAGAGCTTGTGCGATGACATCAGCCAGCTCTTTGAGGATGCTGGGATGAATCTCACGGGGCACCATAGATTTGTAGGGATCCAGCTGGAGCAGCAGCTCCCACACAATTTCAGGGAAAATGTCTTCACTCTAAGTTTAGTTACTCCAAAGAAAGATGTGGAGTTGACAAGGCAAAAGAAAACACTGTCCACAAAGCTTCAATTTGCTTCAAAACATAAATGAAGGGCCAAGAAAAAGAAAATTTCTGAATGTTTATTTCAATTTTTTTCAAAAAATTGTCATCAGTTTAATTGCATCTTTCCAGGCCAAGTGCTTCTTTGTGTGCACACCAAACTAGTCTCCCACTTTTGCATTACAGTTGTTCAGGTAGCCTTGCCATTAGCTGCATGGCTTCTGTGGCAGAAGATGAAAGGGAATTTTCCCATGCCTGGAGGAAAAAAATATTAAAAAAAAGGCAGAAAACAATTAGATGTACCTATGCAGCACTACAGGTACAAGGATCTTGAAAATACTTTAAAGACACTAATTGTCTGAGCTTGTAATGGCTAGGGATTACAGATTATTATAGTATATAAAATTAAAGTACACATACTAGAATCATTTACCTTTTGCTAAATATTGATGCATACATTGAACTATGCTTTAAAATAAATGTTGCCTGATATTTACTTCATTGTTACTTTGCTCTATTTTCTAGAACATTGCATTATATAAGGTCATACCCTCAACTAAGATAAATCAGTATCATCCCAGTTTCAAATGAGCTGCATCAAGTTTAAACCAGTAGAAAATCTAGCCAATTTTCTTCATCCTTTTACAAAAAAGCTCCTACATGCAGCACAGAACTTGTATTTGAACACAAAGAAAATTAAGATTTTCAGTGTATGCATAGCAAGGAAAATTACTAGCTTTTGGATATAGCAGATTTAAGGGATATATGAGAAGCTTATAAGCTCTCAGACTCTACTATATTGCTTTGGAACCTGAACTAGGATAGACATGATGAAGAGGTTTAGCAGAGTGAATATGAGAAGTTGAAGTAAGCTGCTACCTTGCTATAAAATTATAGCAGACAATACAATATAATGATTTTATGAAGCATTGGAAGCATCCAAAAGAGCTCATCTCAGGTTTTGCTTACAAGGAAATTATTAACTTGATTTCCAAGTACAGACAACTTTTCTGCCTCTCCTTCTCAGTTGGTTTTTTTCCCCTTTCTTATGGCCTAACAGTTTTGGCTTAAGATATTTTCATAAAAATATATAGGAAAACTCTTTTATAAGTCATTTAATGTTTGGAACAACTTAAACAGTGACTTTGAAACTTTAAAAAGTTTTTATTGTAATCTGCTCCAAACTCAGAGGAAACACATTTTTTCCCAGTGGAGGGGGATGGGACAAGAGGGATTTGTTCTCCAACATGATAGAGAAAAGAGAAGCAGATCTTGAGAATCAGGTAGTTAAAGATCAGTTGATTTAGATTTGATGCCAGGACGTCACCTTGCTCTAAATGCAGTACCTCAGCTTGTTCTGCGTTTTCACAGATTCCAAAAAAATTCCAGGTACAAGACTAGCAGCAAAATGCAATTATTAGAGTCCTGCTAATTCAAGCTATCTCAGAAATAGCAAAAGATTGAGCTTAGTTCCCCAAGAACTACAAGATATGCTGTCCCAGGAATGGAAATGGCCAAAGCAAAACAAAGAGCTGCGAGTGGGGATGTGTGCCCCTTTTCTCAATAGTAACAGATGGCTTGAGAAGGGCATCCCACAAAATCCAGTCTCCTCAGAGGTCATACCAACAGTTGCTGATTCCATTTTTCAGGATTCTGGTTAAGACAAAGTATGCAAGTGGGTGCCCAATATCCATTCTGAGGATAATCAAGCAAATAACTGGCAAAAATCACACTTAAACATAAGATTTACCACACAAGTTTGCTGTGGAGTCTCATGGTATGCTGCTCCAGTGGAAAATGTCACTGTCAACTGATATCAATTTGCTGTTTGCTCAGGGAAAATTAAATTAGACTTGAATGAATGGCTAAAGTGGCGAGGCAATGCCTGGCATGAAAATAAATGACAGAAACAGTGCAGGCACTGAATAGCTCCATGACCCGAAACTGACCCAACAGCTCTTATAGAAATTTATCTAATTACTTGATGAGGGAAAATAAGAATCCTGAGAACCCCCACCCCAACAATTCAAAATGGATTATCCAGCTTCTACATTCACCAGCTGTATTATGTCATCTTTAAAAACCCCAAAATGAATGGTCATTCTGTAAACCTTTAATTCAAATGTGACATCTACCCTATATATGTGGAAGTTTAAAAAACTCTAAACTATCAGAAAAGTATATGAATTCTTTCAAGAGCAAAGGCCTTCTAAAGGATGCAAGATGTCAGGTGGGTACATTTTATAACAAATGTTAAAATTTAAGAGATTCAAAAATTTCTTTATTTTTAAAATTAACCAGAAAGATAGAAATTAAGTTGAAGTGGAAAATACTGTGTTTCATAATCATGTGCCATAGTTCCTACAAAAGGATAATTTTTGACAAATCAAAAAAAACATAAAAAAACCTATCATCAAACAGAACATGAAACAAGGAAAAGAATGATCCTTGAATATCAAGAAAAACATATGAAAATAACTAAGAAGAGACAGAAGAGTTGTTCTTTCTTGAATGAAGTTGTAATGGCAGATTGCAAACCTCAATTTCTGAAATTTAACAGAGCTGCTGTACAAGTACTGTACCAAATGTTAGTGTGAAATATTCAGAGAACAGAAATCCTCACTACCTGATATTATATTTCAAATTGGAAAATTAAAGATTACAGAATCCTGTGTTTTGTCTTCCATTCCTCACAATGGGATTCTTTCCAACAATTTCCAGAAGTTGCACCAGTCTCAAAATCCACCAATAAAAATGTTTCTCAAAAAGAAGCAAATGTAAGTTTGGGTTTTTCTCTGCTACTTAACAGATTCTTCTTTTTTCTGTCCCAGAAGGTGCAGCTCAACCTTCCCACCTGGCACTGGCCCAGTTCCCTCTCCTTCCTGCAACGCAGCCACGGCAGTGCCATCCCTGAGCTCAGAACACCAGTCAGATGCTCCCACCATGTCACCGTGGACTGAAGGCATAGGAAAAAGGTCTGTCAGAGCCAGCTTTGTGTCTGCTTGTGCCCTTCTGTGCCAATATCCTTCTCCTCAACAGTGTGCGCATTGCTAAAGACACCCTTTCTGCAGCCCAGAAAGATTTTAGTTGTTGAGGGGGGAATTGTTTTTCCCTTCAGGTCTTGGCCAGTTCAGCTTTGTTCTTTCTCTTAAAAATAATTTTCTGCTTAGTAAAAGAGACAGACTACTCACAGGAGGGATAGATGCAGAAACAAGAGCAAAACTTAAAGAATCAAATTTCTGTCATGTGGCACATTATTTCGAAACATTCTAGAGCAGTTTCATAGTTTTATTCCACAGCATTTTTAGTTCCCAATGAGGAAAACACTTAGCTGTTACACCCCAACTTGTCATAATAGAATTACATTAATTGTACTTCAATACCTACAGGATAGGCTGTCAGTCTGCACTTCTTTTATGGCCATTTTGAAGTTACTGCTGTTCTATCTCGAATACTTGATAATTAGCCAGGTCATCATATTATCAGATCCTGGGGTTTATTTACTCATGATATTTCCACTATTTCGGTTTTTTGTGACAAAACTTTCAACATAATTTGGAAAAGACAGCCCATGTCATGATAGGCTGAAATGAAGAAACTGAGAAACAGTGGAAAGAAAATTTAATTACATCTACTTTACAGAAAAGGAACTGAAGTGCAGAGATTCAACAATGTTGCCAACATTGTGCAGAGATTTTAGGCAGAGGTGGGAACCTGATCCAGACCTCTTACGTATGCTTGGTATAGACACACACTGTGGTTTTTTAAAAGAGTTGAACCTCAGAGTACTTTTTTTTTAACCAGCTACAATCTGTTTGAAGCTCTTAGAGAAGTGCAACTAAACTTACAGTTTTTAAGAATGTCCCCTCAAATGATATTTTTGTATGCTCTCCTTTGACTCTAGTAAAACCAACAGAAGTACTTCTAACAAGCCAAGTGTAACTGCCTAACCTCATAAATAATTCTGGATCGGTTCTGTTCAGCTTCCAGGCTAAGGTTAGAGTTGACTGTCATTGCATTATATTGCATAAGGATATCACATGGTGTAAATTTTTTCCTTAATAGTCTGTGTTCTGGAAGCTAAGTCATAGGTGATTTACTCTCTAGTGAGTGTTGTTAGTGGAGCATATTACACACTTGGCTGGCCCCAGTTCTTATTCATGGCTTTTTATTTTTATTTTCAAGGATTAGACTAAACCACGCATAGAGGGTAGGTAAGAATTTTTATTCCCTTTCATACTGCTGTGCTTCGAGATATGCAACAGAGAAACACATTAAAAAATAAAGGTTAAATTACAGAAGCTTCACATTTTTACTTAAATGCTCAGTACTAAAGAGGAATATACAAGGAGGTTGAACCCTTCAGCTCCTTTGAGTTCACATTTGTGTCATGCTTTATGGAGTGGAGAAAATTTTGCAAGTGTGAAGATGAGGAGTGGAGCTGTGAAATTCAATTACTATGCTTTGCAAAATTTGGGAATCTGTGCTATCTAATAATATAAAATAGAGTGTCTGTCTCGTTTTCTTTTCTGCAAAATACATCTGGTTTTTTCTCTTCCTGAAATAATTCCTTTCTATTACTACTAATAATAAAATCCTTCAGGCTTATTCATCCTCCCAGAAAAGAAGAAACCTTTCTTCAAAACAGATAAGAGAGCTAAGAGACTATTTTTTACAAATTTTGAAAATCTTGAACTTACTTTTTAACTTGCACAGAAAAAAACTCCATCATTTCATGATAACTTTTTGGCTGATGTGAGGTAAAACAGGATGTGATTAGAATTGAAAGCTATCTGGTTTTATTTATCCCTGCTTCTCTGATTTAAAATGAAGCCTGGCTGTGTGCAGATGATAACTGTGAGCAAAGGTTGACATCAATTGGAGCTGTAGGACGAGCTGTCTCTGTGTGGGGGAAAATATCACCTTTTTAAAAGATGCCAAGTGACACTGACAGAATAGACAAGACAGTCTAGATCAATGACATAAAAATAGTTGTCGTATAATGATTAGCGAATTACCGCTCATAATAATCTCCTTCAATAGACTGCTCTGAGGATAATGTTTGATTACTTGAACACATCATAGTGTTAATTATGGCTAGGCTGAATTTTACAGTCTAATTTGTATTTTTACAGTATGTGACATTTGAAAGCTTGAGGTAATTTTCAGTATCTTATTAGGTGTTTGAAATTCAGTTTGTAGCTTTTGCTTCAAACAGCAGCCTTTTAATTTACTACCTCTTTAGCAGAGTGGGCTTGATAGGGAATAATCATTAAGGCAGTCACCATATCTATAGGGATTCTCATGGGAAAGTGTCTATCAATTTTCCCCTTAAAATAAAAAGGTATTAACAGTCATAAATCTAGTTCAGTTCCTTTTTTAGCTGCAAAACAGAGAAGATTTATCTGACAGGAACCTGGTTTATTCCTAAAATCCTCTAAACAATGGATAAATAAACCAATTCAAGTAAAATACTAAAACAGTAATATATTGAAGACATATAGCCTTATACATCTAAAGCCCAAAGAATTTAACAAAAATTAATCTGTCTTTCAACCCATTCATCCAGGATATGTTCAGTGAATCATGATATTTGCACAGCATACAATTAAGCCTTAGCTTTCACTTTTGAGATGAAGAGCTATTATCTCTCATCCTATACATAAGACAAGAAAAATATATAGAAAAATGCTAGTAGAGGTATGCAGATGCATTAAAAAGTGTACCACAAAACTTGAAAATCAAATATCCTGCCCTAAGCAGTGGGGCAGTAAATTCATCTCATCTGATTTCAGGTGTGTGCAGTAAGTGACTCACTTCTTCCTTTATACACAGTATGGAGGGAGATTCCTTTTGTCTGTTTTTTTTTAGGATCACCTGGCTTCTGCTTTAAGGAGTTTTTTGCTCTCTGCTGAATGCAATCATATCCCAGAGGATCTGATCCAATGGAGGTGTAAGGTGAATGCCTACTGCTGGCTTATTCATGCCAGATAGGTTTCAAACAGTGTGAATCTTGGTCCAGTTTCAAGTTTTCTGCCGAGGAACATTAGTTTATGACATTCACTCCCCAGTCTGTACTAGAACTGTCAGTGCCAAGAGCAAAAAAACCTGCTCTCTGGAAATCTGCATACTCGAGCAAATCAGTGTTTTACTTTGAATAATCTTTTTGACATTTCCTGAATCCAAAACTCTAGAGCAGAGCTATTATATTTCTCGACAGATCTGAACTGGAAGACTCAGTGACATAAGATTTAATGATCCTCTTCTCCTGCTGCAGGTACTCCAGGATATGTTGTGTAAGATCACAGAATAGATTCAATAATAATGAAATATGTTACTAGTTGCAGCTACCTATGTACTAACCTCTAAATCATCACAGCATTTCCAGCTTTCAAAGCAAAGCTGTTTTGGAAGATTTTGTCAAAAAATAAGAAATCAAAAGATGTTAAATATTGACTTATGTTTTTTCTGAATTAAATAGCCTATCTATTCCCAATATAACTCTTTAAGATAGCCTCTAGAATAGCTAATGAATAGTTGGAATGTGAAAGGAAGTCCAAACCACAAGACTGTGTGGTAAAAAATAAGTGTTTATTCTCTGGACTCTTTCTTTAAATTAACACTGTTAATAAAGGTGATGCTACTGGTAAACAAGTTTCATCAATTCTGATTGTATGTTAAAATGAAGTACTACATTCAGAGAAACTATTCAAAATTCAAGCTGAATTAACCATAATTCTTCATTTTCTTTAGTTATCATCATGTCTTCTTTGGAGGCCATGTTTCTCTGTTATAAAACAGATTAGCTCCTTTTTAATTGGATTGGGTCCAATGGACTCAGATTGATTTGCTTCAGTTCCACTTTGAGGAATCACAATCATTTCCATTACCACTGAAATAATGCCCTTTAGTTCTGTTAATTAGTGGTGGGACTTGTAATACCTCTTACTACTCACATTGCCAGTGACTCCTATTTGAGTAAACAAGTGTTTCGTGAACAATGGATGGTGCCTGGACATGAGCACATACAATTCACTTTACCCCATTGATACAAACCATTTTCAGTGATATAGAGAATAATATCAAATTTCATTCATTTACTCAAACATTTTCCCTTCTGGAAACTGTCCATATTTGCCTTGGACTGATTTTTATTAAAGGAGATTACCAGGCCAGAATAGCAGGCACTGTCAGTGGACTTGGCAGTCATAGTTGTTTGATCAAAGGGTAGGTCTCCACAACACCCCTGGCTCCCTTCAGCACAAACTTGCTCTTGGAGCCAACTTACATGGACCCATTTAATGAAGAGCTCTCCTGTATTGCTAATGTTCCAGAAGTTGGAAGATAAGCAAGGGCTGAGCTGAGGATTATGGAAAAAGAAAGGAAGGTTCTTAGCTTTCATGAGATAATTAAATCTATGAGACAAAGCATGAACAGAATGTTTTCATGAGTGGTCACTCTTTTGGTGCCTGGCATGAGATTTTTGGCAAGTGATTTGAATAATGGTTTATCATTTACAGCTTAATTAGTAGGAAATTGGTAGGAGATGAAAAAAATGTTTAAAGCATATAGATTGTATCAAAACTGAGCATCCAATTTTGACTGTCTCATCTGGATATTTCAGTTTTCCACCTCTAAAAAACTTGAATGTTTCTCCCTATTTTAAAAGTGCTGTTGTGAAAATAAATAAGGTACTTGTGACTCTCTCAGATATCTGGAAATTTGTTGTGGGAAAAGTGTGGCTACTATACTAACTGGGGATATTTTAAACAGTGTATAGCAGAGAAAGGGTGGCATTATGATAAGGTCACACCATCAACTAAAGGTGAAAAAATAAAGTACTGAATAACATGAAAAGTACATCTGGTGGGATGTGCCAAGCAAGCATTCTCTGAAAAAAAAAGTCAAGTGAGCTTCTAATTACAGCCTGATTATCTCATGATATACTAAATGGGCTGAAGTGAGATTGGACAGCTGCTTTAACACTTCCTAATATTTCACAATTTAACTAACTTGCTCACTAATTTTTTTATTTACTCTGCATTTTTTCGCTTTTCTTTTTTTTTTTAATATAACACCAAAATATAAAATCACATTTCAGATTGAAATGGAAGATATTTAGAGTAGTTTCACCCTTGTAATATTATGGCTTGAAATATGTTGATGAAACACACTGATGAAGGAGATTAACAGTGTCTGCCTAAAGATAAGGATTGTAGGTCATCATTTAAACGGAAAATTGAGCTTCTTTGTACATGTCTTTAAGATAGCAATAAGTTTCTCACACTATGTCATCATGTATTTACATATGTCTGAGGTTGTAGGTTGATATTTTGGAATCCCATATTTTTTTATTTCCTTTAAATATTCTGTCAAACAATTTTGTTGACAAGAATGTGGAAGGAAAGAATTATGAGACTATTAAGGAGCATTTAGAGAATCATGTTTGGGATGACAAACTTAGCAATACAGCTCAGATTCTAAAATTATACATCTTACACAAACAGGGAACAAAAACCTTCAGTGTGACATCTATTATCATTCAAATGTCTTTAAGTTTGAATGCAAAGTGTGCCAATAATCACCTTAATCAGTAATATTTGTAAAAAAAATTTTTTTCAGCGATATCTGAAAAAAAACCCCAAGAAATTCCACATAAAAGTTAGCTTTCAAGGGTAATTTTGACAGAAAAAAAAGGAGACCAATACAAAGACAAATGTATGATTTATTGATGATTACTAAGGCATCTATACAATTAAACCCACTAACATTTTTCTTGACCTTTTTACTGGGAAAAAAAGAAAAAAAACCTGAAGTCAAGTTATCCAAATCCTTTCACTAGTAAGTAAATTAATTCTAATTTCTTTCAAAAGAAAAGGTAAAAGATACTTCCTAACACACCAGCAAGGCATCCACATGTCAAGCAGACAGAAGATGCTCATTGTGTCAAGGTCACACTATTAGATACAGGGAAAGCTGCATCTAGTGTAGGAAACAGCCACATTTTCTGGCTCTTCTCTCACTGCCAAAACCTGCCCTTTGCACTCCAGGACCTTGTCTTCCAGCTGTAACTGAGATCTGGAGTGAAGGTGTATGACAAGACTAAGATGCCACAGCAAGAGAGAAGCAAGAGTGTCTCCAAGTATCTAATCATGAAACTCAAAAAGCTCAGGATATGAATATGTGTCTCACCCATCCAATATAATCTGCATCTTTGCCATTGCATGCACAAGTAGCAATATTCTTCAGGGAGAGCTAAGACAGCACTGGGAAAGAAGGAAAATGAAAATTGATCTGAATTCCACCCACTGATGGACACAGACAACTGCTTGGAGTTCTCTTCCTTACTAGTGAAGGGATTTGGTTAACCTGTTAATAAATTGCACTGACTTTAGTTGTGGTTGTTTCTATGGTGATAGGAAAAGGGTAATGTTTTGAAGGTTCTGAGTATAGACTCTGGACAGCTAAGCAGAGAAAAGTATTATTTTTTTTTAAAAATGTGTTTTCAAAGAGAAATATTTATTCCGTTAAAAGCTCTTAATTAGATTTATGATTCCAGTGCTGAAGTGGAAAGGTTAATAAGGTAGCATTTATTGTTGTGGATGTTGATAGCAAACTGTATATTCTAATTTCAGATTATTCCCCTAGGTAACTTGACTATTACTATTATTAAATTGAAGACTTTATTGGAATTTTCAATTGCTCTCTCCATAAAACTGGCTAAAAAATGATTTAAAAAAACACTGATAAATTTTCTTCATGCCTGCTTTGTAACCACTGTTTTGCAAAAATAACGTGAATATTTTGTAGTCGCACAATTTTTTTTATATTTCTCATGTTTTCAGGACAATAGACTACAAAGGCATTTTAATCACAGTATATGAGAATCTACACCAAAATTTGAAAAGCTGTACAAATTGGTACCTTGAATTCAATTATGGGAAATTATTAAACTCAGTTGAGTAAGAGCATTAAAATTGAAGTGATTCAGGGGACAGATAAATTATAGGAAAAATTAGAACTGGTAGTATTTTGATGTACTGATTAAAAAGTAAATATTTATGTCTTAATTTTCAAAAACTTTTGTTCAAGTCTATCTTTGTTATAACTAGCCTAGATCTGCCTAACCCTCAAGGGAACTAAATTTATTTCAGTTTATGTGGACAAAGCCACCTGCTTATCAATTCCTATCCCAGCTAACAAGCCCTTCAGCAATATCAAGCCAAAGACCTGAAGGCCAGGAGACAATATTTTAAAATGTGGTGTTTAGGATATCTCCATGTCTAGAGACCATCTGCACCTCTTACAGGTGAGGGCTACTCACTTGCAGAGTCCAGAGGAATAGTTAATACTTCACTGGTTTGAATGAGCAACAGTTTTCAAAGGAGAAACTGAAAAAAACTAAAAAAACTTACAGTTTGACATGAAGTCTGGTATATTTGAGCTCAAAAATGAAATGAATGTTTCCTTTCCAGTCATGAGCCATGGAACCTGAATAGTTGCATATAGAAATGGGCAGAAACATCTCCTAATGCTTATTGTCCAGTTCAGTCCAGACTGATCTGTGGGGGAAGGTTGGGCTTTCCACTGAGCTGCAGGCGTAGCCTGACTCTTTAGAGTTGTGAATCATAATTAGAAGTAATCTATACTACAGGAAAACAGTGCTACAGACACTGCTAGAGCATAAACCCCTTCTCTTCTTTATTTCCTACTGATTACCTTCATTTCACCCACCTCCACATCCATGCTTCAGCTATTAGGACTTGGAACTTTTGTCAGATGATTTTAGCTCTGGTCCTCAGCAGGATATCACAAATGTTTGTAAAAAGCGTTATGAAACGTAAATTCTTTTGGGATTCGAGCAGACAATGAAATATACTCACTCTGAGAGGCACCTACTGGAGATTTTGCTGTGTTATCAGGATACATTGAGGACACTGAGAGGAACAGGCTAGGAAAATTTCCTAATATGAACACATATTTGATGGGACGTTAGAGAAGGTTCCAGCCTTTCACTTCAATTTTATTGAGAGACAGCAACTTTCAATGAACTTCTATTCTGATGTTAAGTTATGGCAGGGAGTAGGTTTAGCGAGTATGTATGAGCTTTTCAATATACAAAATATAATCAAGTACATATAGCTCTGTTCTAGCAGGGGATAAATATTTTTGCTGTCTGGAGGGAGGTCATATGTAATCTCAAGGTATTTGCAATTTCCAATGAAGAAAACACTGTGAAGGACAGTTTTAGGGAACATAGAATATTGATTTCCAGCAGACACAGAAACTCTCATTGTCTCTTTTAGGGAATTTATTTTATGGATTGAAAATACCTGGGTCTTAACCCTCTCAGGTTCAGATGAGTATTCTTGTCAGATAAAAATGGGAATGAGAAAAATACTTTGCAAAATATACATTTTGCTTCCTACTGGTTTATATCATACAGCTACAGTAAGATGTTAGTATGACACATATCTATGAAAATTGAAGGTTGGGTCCCAAAAATACCAACTTTACCAATACAAATGTTTCTTGAATCAAAATAGAACTTTAGCTCCCCATCCTGAGAGATCTGTGATTGATTTTCAGTGTCCAGAAACTCAACAATCTGGTTTTGTTATCCAGCAGAAAAATAAATATAGAGCACAGAAGCTTTATATAAAACAAACATTGGATGAACTGCAGATAGTCTAATTTTATCAGCTTACATATAATATCCATTAAAAGTTATAAAAGACTTTTAGTTTTTTAAACTTTCTTTCCATTTCATTCAAATTATTTATCAGTCCTAACACATCACAAGCAACTTTGAACCTGATGTTTTATCAGTTGTCACAGAGCTACCCATATTCTTTGCTAATGTTCATTGCAATTACTACAAAAACTATTAAACAACCTTGAATGGGATAATGTCACTAAGCTTTTCACCTACAGAAAAACGTGACTGTGACATCTGGAGCCTGGTTTAGGGCCTTTTGATACACTATCATTCTTTGTATGATAGATTTTTCCACCTAAAAATCAAGTTCTTTTCTCCTTGCTGTACATTCTCCAAGCAGATTCCATACAAATACTTTCTCTCTGAATTGTTTTTATACAGGTTTTTACCCTAGTTTCTTCTTTTCCAGCTATCCCAACCTCTCAAACAGAATTCTCTGCTACCTGTACCTCTTTTCCTTGAGAAGAGCTTCAGCTGTTCTTATTATCTTGAAGCAGATCCCAGCTTCTTTTGCAATTTCCTTTACTTCCACCCAGACACCTATCTCTAAAGGAGCTGCATCTCAAAACACAGCTTTCTTAAGATTGGACCCTACATAGGCCCAGGCTATGCTTTGAAAACCACTCTAAAGAGCTACTGCAACTTAAACCAGGTGAAGGCAGGGAAATAAGTGGATAGTCATACAGATTCTAATGCAACACAAAGACTAAAACAGATTAAAAGTAAATAAACAAAAAAAGCAAAAGATATCCACCAGATACGAATTACTCAAATAGAGTTGGACTTTTCTATACATAACTCATGGAAACACCTTTTCAGGAAATGGAGTAAAACATTTCAACATAAGACAGGGAACTAAGGACTATGGCTGAACTACATCTGGCATTCACATTCTTGAGGAAACACCCCTTCCCTGATGCTGGAGTGCACTGCTATATATTGAGGTGGGATCAAGGAAGATATTAGTCCAAAACTTTCCTCAATTCAGCATACTATTTTCTAAACAAAAAGGTGTGCACAACATATGGAACTGCCCTTTGTGTGCTACATGAATGACTACAGAAACAGAAAGGATCCTCCTTGCATTTCATAAATGTGAGTTTGGCTGCAGCTCCTACATTTACCCATGACTTGCACCAAGAAGCAATGTCTTGGTTCAAACACACTGAAGCTGCCAAAGAGAGGATACATATGACCAGCACAGATGCTTACAATGCTCATATAGTCACTCTACAAATACCCTTATACTCAGAGAGATGTACTTGAAAGAATAAATCCATTTTATGCTAATATAGGGAAGTAAAAGTGGTTATTTCCCTCTGTTCATTGCAAAGGTAGACCAGAGCAACTAGCTCAGGTGCTGGTATCTGTACTGCAAATATAGAAAATAAGGCGAGCTAAGTGTCTAGGAGCCTTTTCACTGTCTAAAGGGCATTTTTAGGCTCCTGAGAGCTATTTTATATTCAAAAATTCTTTCTTATTTCAAACAGAATTAGAAAGGGGGGAAAAAAGCTTGGAAAAAAAAGGTTGGAGAAAAATAGTATTACTGTCTCTTTTCTAAATACATCATTTTGTATCAGTACGAAGCAGAACTTTCAAAATATCTTCCCTTATTTTTACTTTATATTTTACAATCTCCCACTATCCTTGTGATACTGAAGATTAAGATGTTAAATTGTCCATATTAAGGTAATCACACAACTGTTTAATCTAGCCTGTTACCTTCTTCCTTCTTGCACAAAGCATTTGTAATGAGTTCTCTCCTTTTTGGAAACAAGGAAGGACAAAAGGCTAGAGAGACAGAAAACAGGCACCAAGTCATTTCCAGGCACATCATTTGTAAATAATACATTTAGAGGAAAGATATATTTATTTTTCTTTCATGGTGGTGTTCTCATTGTTTTGATACTGTATGCACTTATGCAATTTACAGAGTAATTTTATGGTTGTTAGTAGAGATGAGATAAACCTGATAGGAAGGAAAAGGAACATCAAGGATGTTCTCAAAACTCAGTCTAAATGCTGAATATTATCTATTTACGGAGTTCTGATATTATATATTTCAATTGCATGAAAGTATTATCCTTTATACCTTAACCCACTGATTCCCCTGTTAAATTGATCAGACTTTCTGCTGAATGAACTGTATAAGAGTAGCTCTGGCTTTTGTTTTCAGAATTTGACTATTCTGTATCTTTGTTAATGTCCTTGGAGAAACCTATATGAAAAATGGCCAATTTAATGAGAAAAAACGACTAGAAATGAGACCTAGGACTTGCCTTTGGGGGTGATAAACACCTACCATATTCTTCTCCCTTTACTATCTTGTAGGAAGAGGCAGATTAAGTATTGTAAAAGTATCATCCCCAATCTGACAGCTTCATCCTGATGTTAACAGCTGGCTTGAAGTCCATGATCCACATGAATGGTCCTTGTTTTGACAACTTGTTTGACAATAAGCCAGGAAAAAAGAGACTGGATAGCAGCACTGCAAAAAGGGACCAAGTGATTCTGGTAGATGGCAAGATGGAGATCAGCCAGCAGTGCCCTGGCAGTCAGGAGGGTCAACCATCTCCTGGGGGGTACATCAGGCAAAGCATCGCCAGCCAATCAAAGGTGGGGATTGTCCCGCTCTTCTCTGCACTGGGGCAGCCTCACCTTGAATATTGTGTACAGTTCTGGGCACCAGAGTATAGGAAAAATATTCAGCTATTAGACAGTGTCCAAAGGAGGGCAATGAAGATGGTGAAGGGCCTTGATGGGAAGCTGTATGAGAAGCAGCTGAGGGCACTTGGTCTGTTCAGCCTGAAGGAGACTGAAGGGAGACCTCACTGCAGTTACAACTTCCTCATGAGGGGAAGAGGAGCGGCAGGCAATGATCTCTTCATTCCCATGACCAGTGACTGGATTCAAGGAAATGGCATGAAGCTGAGCCAAGGAAGGGGCACATTAGGTAATACGAAAAGATTTTTCACAAGGGTGGTTAAGCACTGGAACAGGCTCCCTAGGGAAGTGTCACAACACCAAGTTGTCAGCATTCAAGAAGTGTTTGGAATGCTCTCAGGCACGTGGTGGGGACTCTTGGAGTGTCCACTGCAAGGCCAGGAGTTGGACTCTGTGAACCTTGTGGGTCCCTCCCAACTCAGCATATTCTGTGATTCCATGAACCATTGTCAGGACCTCAGAAAATAATTTTCGGTTTAAATACTTAGATCAAATATAAATCCCTGGTAATAAGTAAAACATGTAAGTAAAGTGCTCATCACTGTTGTGTGGACACATCAAAAACAGCTGGAGAAACACTGTTGTCATCTCCCCCCTCAACTAGGTCCGACGGTCCAGAAACATTGCATCTGTATTATTGAGCACTTGCAAGATCTGGGTTTCACCAGGTATCACTATCCTTAGCAGCAATTTTGTGCCCAATTCCACCAGTAAGGAGTTTTGAAAAGTTCCCATTTCTGTGCATAGTTTTTCCTAAAAGCTGGATATCAACAGAACACCCAGCACAGCCTGCTGTGTTACTCAATACTGTTCCCCGCAATCCTGTTTGCTGCAATTGGAAAGCAACCACCTAAAATTAAGAACTGGATGGAAGATGATTTTAACATGCATTTTGCAGGGTATTTTTATGAACTGATCTATTAATTCAGCCAGAGAGATTAGCAGTAGCAACTGCACTACTGAAGACAACATCAAGGATCTCTTCCTTTCCAGCAGCCTGGCACAGGCAGTCATGTGGAACTTGAAAGCCTCCTCTACATCTTTAAGAAGCTTTTCATTTTTCTTTTGTGCAGTGTGTCCTTAGTGTTTGGTATTATAAATGAGCAGCCTGTGACCACCCCTCCTCTTGGCAGAGCTCTTGTGTGGCACTGCAGAGCTCCGGCACCAGCGGCATCCACAGAGTGCCTCCTTCCCTGCCCTGTATTCACTAAGATTACAGACCACATTATTTCCCTGTGCAGCTCTTTCACTTCTTACTGCAGCCATTTCCTACACAGACACAGAATTTATATAAAAGGCTTTCCTCAGCTTTCATCGAATCTAGGTTGCAGGCCTATTTCGTAACATTAATTCTCTCCCTCACCAACCGCCACATCAATTCAGTACTTTATAAACTATTTCAGGGATCCGATTTATCAGGCCTGACAGAGCTTCACACTGAAATAAACAGCACTGCCTCTGCCGAGCTCGCTCAGTGGCTCCTATTTATCATTATTTAATTCAAGGGCCTAAAATTCTCTGACATTATTAATAGTAAGATGAATCACTGGAAAACTACAGAATCTGTGACCAACGAGGCTGAAATAATCCATTTTGGTGAAAATGTCTACGTGGAATTGCATTCCCTGATGGGTAGCTGCTCTGTCATTAGCGACTCCATATGCATGGGTGGTAAGGTACTGAAGCATGAAGTCCCCAAAGAGTGGGATACTTCAACTGCCATTCTCTTCCCAACACTTAACACCAAAGCAGAAAATAAGGAATACAGCACAACTCTAATGCCTCTGTCAGTTGAATTTAAATGTACTAATTTAGTCCTTTTTGTACTTGATTAACTTTAACTTGTCTGAGGTTGAACTTTTGTGTTAACTGGACCTGCAAATCCATTAGTTCATTATGAGGACTGTATTACTTAGGCACCTTGATGAGAGATAATCAGCTGCCTGGAATGTATATGAGCACTTGCTGCCTTAATTTGGCACCTCATTAGTGACATTTTTCTATTTTGTTTAAATTAAAGGGATTGCATTGGGAGTTTGTCAGGGGCCTATTATGAATAACCACCCTTATTCAGTAGCAGTAAAATGAAAAAAGAAGGTAAGGATTTCAGAATTTGTGTGGTTGTCTGTCAGGAGCATTCAGGGAACCTAAGATAGCTGGGGAGGCAGGCCTGAGCTCTTTTCTAGAGGGGCTGCATGCTGTCATTCCACCTCCCTGCCAGAGGTGATCAAAAAAACCTTGACAAACAGAGGTGTTGAAAAACCAAAGATGTTTTATAAAAATCCTTTAAAAATTAAGAATAACCAAAATAAAAATTGTTATTTAAAAAACCCTTTAATTCTTTTATTCTTCCTTCAAGAGGGGAAATTTATTCATATCTGTTTTGTTATTCACTATCATTCCCTTGAACTTAGGCAGTTTGCTTCCTTACTAGTGTCTGGACAGAGGATGTAACTTTTGAAAAGAACAACTAAGGACAAAGGACAGAACAGATTCAAAATTCCCCTCTGAAGAATTCTTGTACAGGGGACTGTCTCCTAAACAATTAATTGTTCATCCAAGTTAGAATTCCCAGAGCTGAAAAGCACACCTTCACCTTTTGTCTAGAGTCTGTCTTCACGCAGAAGTCTGTGTAAATGACATAACTAGTTTGGTTTTGTCTGCTTTACATAATTTCCCAGTGCTATGTTAAGAGCATGACGTGCTCAAACACCTACAGCATCATCCTGCCATATTCTGGGGTGTACAACTCCTTTCAGCATCGTGTTATGACATTCTAGAAGGTTGCAACCCAGCTTCCCATTATTTCAGACACTTAGAACTGAAAATGTACAAAACTAGTATTGACCAATAGATGATGCTGAGGGACAGAAGGGGAGCAAAGCCAAGCAACATAGAGACATACAGTCTGTTCTAGGTAGAATTATCTTTTATGCATTATAGTCATCCTGTGTTATTTTGTCTTGTCTCTTGGAAGCAATAATGTCTTCCTGACACTTTTTATTTTGTAATATAGCAATACCCTGAAAGAACATGATTTGAACTCTTTTTTTCCCAACACATTAAATGAGAAATCAAGTCTTAGACTTTCACATCACACTCCACCACAATGGAGAAAACAGAGAGCCACAATTTTATTTTATGTTTTCCAGATTACTAATCTGTAAAATATGCTCTGAGTGCTTTTACCAGGTCAGGATCTACTGGTAAAATACCGAGACATTTAGTTTAATTATACATATTCAGATGCAAATATGTGAGCACCATGAAGACCTGTAATTTTTTTCTATCCAGGAGAAACCTAGAGACTACTACTGAAAAAAAAAATTAGGGATTTGGGAATTTAATGAACATACCAAGGTAGACTTTGAGGATATTTTAGGTTCTCACGTAATGAGTATATTTACTTAAAGTAACAACAGCTTTTGGTATTCAGTCACTTTTGTGAAGTAGAATTAACTGAGCTACTGGGGACTCCTGTGATCTCCAGTATCTTCTAAAGATTTTCATAGAATCATCGAATGGTTAGGGTTGGAAGAGCTCTTTAGAGATTCAACACCTGCAGTCAACTAGATCACGTTCCTCAGAGCTGCATGTTTTCAAGAATGAGACATCTACCATCTCTCTGGGCAATCTGCGCCTCTGTTTCACCACCCTCACTAGGAGAAAATTCTTCCTTTTATCTATTCTAAGTCTAACCATTTTTAGTTTAAAGCCATTATCCCTTGTTCTATAAAATTTATTTGCAAAGATTTTATTCCTAGACTCTATAGTTTAATACCATTTATTTGGTCTCTGCTTAATTTGGGGCTGAACCACACTGACTTAATCCACCATTCATTCCTCCAAACTTTGCTCCCATCTGGATTCCTGCAGCAGTGGTGTCAGATGTACAAAGGTGCATGGAGCTGCAAAATCAGAGCAAGAAGCAGATCCAGGGACAGCACACCCCTGTGTACATGTCAATAGGTCACAAAGTCCCAGATTGCGATTTTTAAAACATTTTATTAATAGGATTAGAAGTAGGATGCAAAGAATTTATTACATGTGTTTTCATGTACTGTCACTATCATCATACCAAGGAAATACAGATTCTTGATAATATCAAATTATATATGGGTGCACTATAGAATACTGTTGAAGAACTCCATTTTGGATTCTTATACATAGGAGAATTATTATGCTAATAATGTACAAAATGGGGGCTTTGGACTTCAATTATAAACCACCAGAATTCCCAAAAGTAGTTTAGCCTGTATGAAGATCCACATTCTACCTAATTTTAACCAACCAGTTCATTAATACTTCTGAGACTTATGTGCAAACTACATAGCCTTCTACAGTTTCTCTTATCATCAATTAGGCTAATCCCTCTCCCATGCTGTGGAGCTTTTGGAACATGTACATTAGCAGTAACTGCATGTACAGTTTGAGGTGAGACTATTACTGTTAGTGCAGTGGCTCTGTGAATGTCTCAGTGAACATAATTGCAGCTATGCCTATTTATAAAATTCTCTCACTATTTAATTAGGGGTGGGATTGCACCTTTTCTTTTCTTTCTCTCCTAAGGAATGCAAGGTTAACTCCCTAAAACACAGGGAGGGAAGGGAGTGTGCAAAGCTCCAGAGAGGATACCCACAGCAAGAATTTATAGGCAGCTGTAACCACGATGCATGAAATTGTTCAGTTTTTTGTCACAGTACTGACTTGCCATTATTCAGGTGCCATCATAAAATTAGGTAGGGAGAGTTTCATTACTGAATAATTGCTTACAATGTTCTATGTCCAGGCAATGGCATTCAGTTTGACACACAGCAGATCAGTCATTGGAGAGGTGGGAAAAAAGGTTATATCATGGAAAGTATCTTGGGGCTGGTTTGGTCTGTCATGATCTTGTTCTTCTGCATGTGAATCCCTGTTAAATTGTGCTAGTGAAAGAAAAGACTTGTACTCCTTTTCATCTTTTATTTCTGTAGGTACAAAACATATTGATGTCCTTTTTCCACCATTTGGATAATATTAAAAGCATGTAATTAACGTTGTACCAAAACAAGGAGCACAGCTGTAATGTTGTTAGCAACAAAAGCTGGTTCACAACTAGTTCCCACTGCCAGTGCCTAATTCTGCCTGCTCTCCTGACCCGATCACGGACTGGGGATTTAGTTGGCTTTCCTTCAGTGGCAGATGATTTGGGAGGAAACAGTCCCCAGCAAAAACCCCTCCACCCTCTGTAACTGACTGCCACCAGCTCACACAGCCCAATGATTGCCTCTGCAGCATTATATCACTGTGAAATGAGTAATATTTTTGGTTAGTGGTTCCCAGATTACATATGCTCTGAGAAATCAGTGATTTAAAAGAAGTTTGAAGTCACTAAGTCCAGGTAAGTGACTTTTAAACTCCAGCCCATTGATTTCAATAGGGCATTTGTGAGCTAGATTTCATTGTTTCATTTCTTCTTCTTTTTCTACATAAAATGATTTAAAAGACTTTCTTTTACTGCTTGGATGGCAGTAGAAGGAAGTGTTCTATTTGTTTCACTAGATCCAAGTCTCTTGCTGTAGGGTATTATTGTGACACCTTTACTCACACCAAATTTGATTCCACACTTCAAGTGAAATGATTGCAATCAATCATAATAATGCTGAGCCTAAATAATAGGACAAAATGCAACTACTGGCAAGACAGTGTTT
This sequence comes from Pithys albifrons albifrons, assembly GCF_047495875.1. Classification (NCBI taxonomy): domain Eukaryota; kingdom Metazoa; phylum Chordata; class Aves; order Passeriformes; family Thamnophilidae; genus Pithys; species Pithys albifrons. Next base: position 12,457,251 of record NC_092464.1, read on the forward strand.
GGGACATGTTTCATTAATCCATACTGGTATGTCACACTTATACTACATTTTATGCTCAAGTATCAGCAGCATCCAGAAGCATCCAGCATCATCTCAGTGGCAAAATCCATCAGTGCAGCAAAAAAAAAAAAGGTCATAAATTATGGATAACATATGTGCTGAGTGCTTTTTTGTTAAGATTACATGAATGTTCCTTGTCACTTCTGTCTGTCTGGCAGGTGTCTGCAACTCCTGCTTCACTCCAAGTCCTGGTTGTTTGAGAGCCCACAGTGTTCATGTCAGCTTGCTCTGCTTTTGGCTGATGACATGGTCATATACCACCAGCCTCACATCAGGACAACCTTCCAACATGATTCAAGCCAGTCACAGACTTCTTACTAGAGTGGACCTGACACACCACAGAGTCAAATACATCTATTCCCATTTGCTTAGGGACAAGTTTCCCCTGCAGAGTTCTCCACAAAGGTAAAAATTGTCCCACATCCCACTGCAGGGGTGGTGGATGAGTGGCTGTGTGAGGTTGCCTTGCAGGGTTGACCCACAAAATTGGGGTTTTTTTTTGAGAAAATGTTAGAAGAATCACCTCATAGTATGTTTAAAATAATAGTTAAAGTCAATCTCACGAGTGCAAAATATTACAATAAAGTTTTAGAAAGTGAGCTGCATATAAAATTATTTTTTGAAGTTTTCAACATTGTTTCCATTCCTTTAAATAATTCAGCCAGCAGCAGCCACTTGCAAAATTCCCCTGTAGGACTAAAGTTAGTTGTCCCTGTCAGATTTAAAGGATCTGGAAAAGAAGCTGCAGACAAAGAGGGAAAAGAATTTCAGCACAAGTCACAAACTATTAAGAGCTACTTTAGTTGTAATTTGGAATGAAAAAGGAGAACTGTGTAGAAAATAATGTAGATTTCAAGCAAGTACTGAGATTTAGTAAAAAGTCTGAGACAAGTCAAAGTGTTAAAGTTAAAATTGGTGATAAAAAGACATTATTAACTGAAAATCTAATAATGATTTTGTGGTTAATTAAAATGCTTTGATTTCAACTCTAATTATTGCCAAACTTTCTCCTTCTAGCCAAAACAAGTATGACATTTGTGTTGGAAAGTCACTTTGGACAAACAATGAAATTCACAGAATGGTTTGTAGTTGGACTCAATGATCTTAAGGGTCTTTTCCAACTTAAATGGAAATACTGTTCTATAAAATAGTTCATGTCACCAAGAACCTTTGGAGGTCATCTAGCCCAGCCTCCTGCTCCACTCAGGGTCAGCCTGAGGAGGTTGCTCATGTTCAGTTGGGTTTTGAGTCACTTCAAGCAGGAGACTTCTTGCATATGTAGGCCTACACACATACACACACACACACACACACACACACACACACACACACACACACACACACACACACACACAAGGTTGGCTTTACATATTTCATTCCATTACTTCTAAAAATTCAAATAAAGATTTGAAAAAGTGCCAAAGGAGATTTCTGTGTAAGAATGAACGGAAACTGCTACAGTTCTAGTTTAGAAAGAGACAACAAAAACATGACAATGAAAGAAAAATTAATTTTTCCTAATGTGGTATTATTTACCTAATTAACCTATGAAACACATTCCTAAGTATATGGATTCATAAATTTAATAGAGTTGTAAAGAATTTATGGCAAGTCCTTAAGTACAACTGTTGGTAGGTTTTGAAACTGCTGAACTCTCTAATGCAGCTCTTCTTGGACTTCTAGTAGACATTATCTTGGACTAAAAAAAAACCCAACCAAACAACCTTTACAGGAACATTTTATATCTAAGAGACAAGGTAAGAAGAATAGAAAACAAATCAGAATATTACAAAAATGCAAAAAAAATTTCCTAGGGAACAAGCTTTCTGAATCACCAGAGCAGGTGCCAGGCCTTAAGCTACATGTAAATACTCTCACTATGTGAGATTTGATGTTCACACTCACCCAGTCTTTGCTGAAACTTAAGGGGCTCCCCTATGGCATACAATTCACAGCATCTACTCTCTTTGGGATCTCTCATTATAGTAAAGATAACAGTATTGAAATCAGCTTGAATATATATATTTCAAAACAGCTGGATTCTTATGAAGTACAACTAATGACAGAAAAATGAGAAAAGGCAGATAAGGCCACTAAGGCTTTCCCTCAGAGGAACCCTGTCACATATGTTAGCAACCTTGTACAGAACATAGTCAGGAATCTTTTTCATAGCTCTGGCACTTTTATGTTCTGGACAGTTAGCTTGAATCTGAAACAAATACCATGGAAAGGATGGTGACTAAATAAATAAAAAGTAGTATGTGTTGTATAAGGGACGCATCTACACTCACCATCACAAGAACAGAAACTGCCTGTATTTCCCCAAAGGAAGTTTCCCCTGTTGCATTATGCAGAACAGGCTCCTCTGAAATCTCCATTCATCTCACTTCACTGAAGCCATACCACTAGTTAAAAATATGCAGTGAGTGGGAAAAGGCAAAACTGCTTCGGGCAAAAAGAGCAACTGAAGAGGAATCCTCTCATCTCATCCTACTGATTTTCATGATGGGATAGATAACACTCCACATGCTGTAATTTAGCACCCAGACGTCTTGCTGCTTTTCACAACCAAATGTTCTTCAAAAACACTACTAGCTATTTCCCCTTTTCCATGTGCCTTTTTTTGTTTGTCTGTTTTGTTTTGTTTTATTTTTCAGGCTACTCCCAGTTTCATCTCTGATTCTTTTCTGCTACTTGGATTTCCTCTCCCTTTTACCCCACCTTCAATTTCCTTCTCATCCTTTTCTTCATTATCTACACTGCCTTTCCATACACTTCCAGCTCTCCAAATTCCTTGACTTAATCCATGGTCCATGCTTTCTTTACATACCTCCTCGCGAAGCACTACCTCTAAATATCTGTCTGCAAAACAATTCCAGCAGAACAGAAGCCACTAAACTGAAAAAGGAAGATGAAAAGAATTATGGAAAAAACTAAAACTTGAATGAGTAATATCATGCAGCCATTTTGCCTCTTTGCCATCGTGACCGATCCCAAAATAGCCTTATTCACTATTCCTGGTCACTCCTTTGTCAGAAAAACAAAAAAATAAACAAAAATCAGAGCTTCAAGTTCTTCAAATACACTTCAGCAGCCTCCTTTTCCAGTGTAGTATTAGCATATTAATAAATCCTTGAATACTCTACAGTACTAATGATTTTTTTTTAAATAACCTTGTAATAAATACAAACTTCTAATTTTTCATGGTTCCCAATAAGAAGTCTTATGATGCTTAGGAATGTAGCAACAATTTTCAGGTTTTCTGATCAAGTCTGAAAACATAAACTGCTCTGCTCTGAGCTTCTGGTTCTGCATATAGTAGGATTACGGCAAAGCAATTCATACTGCTCTACCTTTAATCTGTATCAACAGGAGGGCCAATTTAGTTTGTCTAGGGCTGGTACTTAAAAAGCCTGATAGATGTAACCTGTGAGAGACAAGCAAAATAAGAGCAAAGAGTGTATTTAAAAAAATGAAAAAAAAGTAAAGAATATGCGTGAGAATTTCTAGGTTTGAGGAAGGACTACATTTGAATGATGTGATGATGCTGTCTTTATGTCTCCAGACCAAAAAAGGCTTTGTATATTTTTACATTAATAAACCAATGACCATGAATTGCTTCTGCTTGTAAGACAAAAAAAATCTCATATTTATTTATTATTTTAAACCACTTCCACCTTTGTCGGTGTAAAAATACCCCTTATGCACTACAGAAAGAAACTATTTACAGTTTAAAATTATTTTTACAGCTAAATTTATTAGAATAATTTCATCATTTTATTATAGGACCTTGCATAGTCATTTTTAAATCTTATGCTTTAATAAAAAATTTTGAAATTTAAAAAATACATCCATCTTATATCCACTTCTGTTAAACTTAATCTGTTTACTGTTTTAGCTGGTGGTTCCATTAAATATTTTTATAGTATTTCCTGGAGGTGTTACTTTATTTTATGTTATTCTTGCACACTAGGATGGTAGGCATTTGCTAGCAACTCCACTTCATGAGATAGAGGCAGAGTTTGCTACTTCATCTCTTCTTGCTGAGGCAGCTCTGAGTGATATGCCCTTACCAGCTAGATAATGACGACTTATTAGACCTGTGAAAATTAATGCTATTTGTCTGGAAGTAATAGAGAGACAAGCCCATGATTAAATGCTCCACTTTCAAGGTGCATCCTGTTGCATCTGAGAACTACCTCTTTGCAGCTGCCTCTTTTATATTACTTTTTTCTGAAATAATATAGCACAGCATATATTGTTAAATATGAAGCGTTTTTTGCTAGTGCCTGAACACTGGACCTTGGCTTGGTGATAAAAGTGCATACTGGGTTTATTTGATAAGGTTTGAGTGCTTCAAGAGTGGCATCTGTGAGAAACTGTCAAGAGCTGCCCTCATTGCCAAACACAAGACCATGCCTTTCCCCAGAGTACCTGACACTGTTCTAGATGGACAAGTATTTCAAATACCAGTTATATGTATGCTGGTAAATGAAACAGACATTCTCCTCAGACACTGAGAACAAATGGTACAAGTAAAGCTCACCTCCACAAAAATAAACTCTCCAAAACAGACTGGCCATGGCTGAATTGCTTATTGAGAATGACCAGTGGCCCATGTTAATTCTCAGCCCTTCTTCCAAGTGTACAGGAGACCATTGGCTAGGTTAAATTCAAGGTCAGACACTGACAGTCACTAGTGAATTAGCAGTATAAGCAATCATATACCAGTGCTTAGGCCTATGACCTCCTGGATTATCACTTTCCATAGCCCAGGTATAAGTTGCTGTTGTCCTATTCTTTCAAATTCAGAATCCTAGCTTCTGTTTTATTTTTCATAGATTTTGGGTTTTGAGAGGGTTGTATCTTCATCTGTTTTATATAAGTGTGATAAGTACTTAAACCCACTTTTTTGAAATGTCAAAATTGTCAGCTGTAGAGCCAGTCACTTCCTGGCACATCCCTGTAGCCCCTAATAGTAGCCAGAATAGCCAACAGATCCTAAGATCACACTTGCAAGGCATCTTTGTTGTATTTGGTAAAATATCCACAGGCTACACATCACAATTTTAGCTCTAAAATAATACATTTCTAGAATGCCGTGGAAACATTAGTCATCTAATCTAGATGACATCTAGATGACATAGATGTCTTCTACTCTACCCCCTCCTCAAAGCAGATCTAATCCAACCAGACTGCTCATGCCTGATCAAATCTTGAATGTTTCCATGGCAGGAGATTCTACTGTCTCTCCAGGCAACCTCCTCCAGTGTTAGGTCAGCATCATGATAGATGAAAATGTCTTTTAATGCAAAACTGAACAAAATGCTCCATTAGCTAGTCAAAAACTGGAGTGATTCCATGGAAAGTTCCCTTCTGAAGAACAAAACCAAGGCTTTATTTCAGACACCTGATAGGTGGAATGCAGCTTATAAGCTGTGTCTATAAAATGCCACATATGTTTTCTCCACCGAACCTTTTCTTGGGTCAGTGGATGTTGCATCCCAATGGTGGGATCAGCATTTTCTTCTAAGAAGCAATATTTATCTAATCATATAATGCAGAAAAAGATTGTCTTTTTTTTTCTTTTCTACTGATTTCAGATTTAGTTTTCTAATTTTCTATTGTGGGAACAAGTGGAAGTCCCACAAGGAAATCTTTGCCCAGAAACCATGAGACAAATTTCAACTATGACAGAAAAAAATTGACATCTGTATCATAGTCCTTCCATTTTCCTTTTCCAATTTACTCAATCTCTTTTCATGTGCAGCCTGAGCTGTTTTAAAGTTGAGCATTTAGTTCATTGTGAGTAGGTCTGGGAAGTAACCATGCCTCGCTGCTCTTGATGCTCTTCAGAGGTTTTAATTGCCTGCCTGGGTGCTTAGACATTTGGCACAGAGAGCTCTACCCCACACTTCACCAACACTGAACAAGCTAAGTTGGTCTGACCCAAATTGCCACTCAGCAATCTATCTTTTTAGTACCTTCATAAGGGATCTCTAATCTCTAACAGGAGATTGAATTAATTTAGTGAAGTATGTGACCATATTTAACAACCTTTCTAACTCACCCGCTTTCTGGTTGGGAGCCAAGATTTACATAATTATTTCTATTTTTGAGCTGTCAGGACTGACACATTTCCCAAATGCCTACATTTAGCCATTTTTAGCTTACACTTGCCTTAACTGAAGTATAGTCCTTCATCTCTAGCTTTTTAAGTACTTTCAGACTTTTCTTCTTCAGGGATTGCAAAATATAATTGTATCTAGATAGGCTAGCAGTCCATTGAGACCTTTAAGTAACTCTGCTCTGATTACATCAAACACATTTAGGGATCTTTAATGCTCTTTCTGATGTAAGGTAATGTCAAGAATCACAACAAATAATAGGCAACATAATTTGGAGCTATTTTTTCTCTAACCAAATTTGTCCGAAATATTAAAAATCTTCAGTTTGAAAACTAGGAAGTGTATACTGCCTTTTTGACTCTCTATTTTTTCTTTTTTTTTTTTTACTTTTCTATTTTTTCAGATGGTAGGTGAAGACTGTAAGGAGGTTACTGCTTGCTGTAGCCCTTCAGAAACCATGCAGACACAGACACCCTTTCTCTAAGAATTTCAGAATGCTGTTATTCATAGAATACCTATAATTTAAATGCAGAGGCTTTAATATCAAGGGCAAACTTCTACAATTTGATAGACTATGTATAAAAAACCCTCAACATACACAAGATGTCCTTCTCAGCAACCATTAAGGTATCGTGTCGAAGCACACAGAAAAGTGGTGGCTGTCATTGTTTGGGATCTGCCGCAGATCATGAAGTGACATTGAGCAATACCTCTAGTATCTTACATACTGGCAGATTATGGCAGATCATGTGGATCCAGGACAGGTTGAGAGCATGTAGGATTACATATTTCCATGGTGTCATGATGTGTTCAATATTTTTCAGCAGTTGTCTGCCATTGCTGTTGAAAAGAATAAATACAAAACAGCTTGACTTGCTGTTTTTCCTTCAGATGTAATTTTTACCTAAAGCAGCTTCAACAGTTCCACTCCAAATTTAAGAACCTCTTTCACCACTGGGCTTTATTTGAGCAAGTGAAAAAGGCAGTAATATCCAATCTATAAGATGTCCTTCATCTTTCAATCCAAAAAGCCTACATTTTTCAAGAAATCCTGTTACCATTTCTCCCGCTTCCTGCAGAACTAAATCCTAACAGTTATACACAAGAAAGCTGAATTGAGGTCCTATAGATAACTGCAGGTCATATTTCTTAGTTTCTCGTTAAATTTGGGAATGAATACTTTTCAGGTATACTTGACTCCATGAAATAATCTTACACCTGCCTATTATTATATTTATATGCAGCAATATATTTAGCCAGATATATGTATAACATTTATTTTATTTTAACATTTCAGGAACAAAAATTCTAATGAGACAAATTACTCTGTAAAGCTCCTTTGCATGGGGGAATAGAGCCAGATGCCATAAAGCACTGGGGGGGAAATTAACATTATGATAGTATGAGAGCACTTTAAATTGTTGTGCTCTCTCAGGGTAGAAAAAGGAATTTAACACTCCTTCTTCTCAATTCCATTTTTTCTCAGTCTGAAACTGTGGCTGCTTAACTCTGTGGTAAATAACACTGTGTGTTAAGTAAAAAAAAAAACCAAAAAAACCCAAAACAAAACAAAACAAAAAACCAAAAAAAACCCAAACAAACCACCATCAACAACCAAAAATCTGTGAAGAGGAAGATAAATATGGCCTTCAGTCTTGTCTGCCTCTGCCATCGGCAGACAACATGTGGATAATGGGAAAGGCAAGTGATGGAGAAGTCCATAACACAAAACAAAACCATGTCATTATATAGGACATTGGCAGAACATGGTTACACAATAAATTGGCAGTGTTCTTTCAGTTTGAATAAAGAATGAACACTTGTGCACTGTATTACAAAATTGATAAGTGCCTTTGAGCAAATTACTTCTTTATGCATCCATTCCACCATCTGTGATCTTATGTAATTACCTCTAAGAAGGTTTTTTTGTAGTCTGTTTTTGTTTTTTTTTTCACTAAGGTTTATGTTGCTAACATTCATAGACTATTTGAGATCCTTATGTGGCTTAAAACTTAGGATTTTACTGAATGATAACATAAAAAAGGGAGAGAGAGAGCATCCAACATCTCCCCAATAAATAGGTTCTAAATAACATGAAATATTTGTCACATTTCTGAACTTACTACACAAACACATAGCCATGATCTAAAATTTTAAAATAATGGAAAGATTTTTAATCTGTTGTGTTGATCTCAATGCTGGTGCAAATTGTATTAATATAAAATATGTAAATATTCAGATGTATAGAGGATTTGGCTCCTTTGAGAAATATATGTATCATGGCACTACAGTAAATTTTTATTTAAAGTGCACTTATTTCCTCTTTTTTTTTTTAATGTCACTGAAAGTGTTACAATAAAGGTTTAATTTGATTTAAAATACCTTTCCAGGAAGAGTTGTTTCCACTCCTATGTTTGAAGCTAACCTTCTTCAGCTTCTTCCAGTATTTGCAGAAAGACATCTCTGCTGACTGCTGGTCTTGCTTTGACCTTACTACTGGCCAGAAGACATCCCTGCCTGAAACCAGCATACAAGGTATGCCATTCATCTGTCACTTCTGCACTGGACTGCAAATGGTTACTAGGCAGGGTGGGAAAAGACATTTCCATGAACCTCTGGGAGAAATATCATTATTGTAAATGTGAATATGGATGTCTCAAAGCTTAGGTTTTTAAATGAGCCCATACTTTAATTGCAACAGTGGCCCTATTAAAATTATCCCCATGGTGACTTGAGCAGAGTGAATCACTGCTCTTCCACATGCTGTCACTCAGCCAGGCCCTGCAGACACCCAGTCATCCATTATCATGTAACAAACATTTCCAATGCAGCTTGACAGATTTGATGACTCCACAGTATTGAAGAATGTGCTGAGCCACGCGGGATGCTGGTCTTGGAGAGCAACCCTCTAGCCCACCAAATCCTTGAGGTCCCAAGGAAAAATTAAGACCTTCAGTCTCAGCAAATTATACCTGGAATTTGATTCCCAGTGTAACAGAAGTTAAAGTCTACATGAAATTCTCATCTCCCTTATCATGAATTCACTCCCACTGCCACCCCACCTTCCCCCCAAAAAAATCCCTTCTTAAAATAAATTTTGATAAGAACTATTGAAAAAAACCATACAGTATATCCTTTCCACTTGATCAGAATCACTGACTCAGCTTCTACTGTAGAATCCCTGGGTTTTTTAATATCCTCCAGAATCCAGAAAATAGGGGAATTATTTCAGGCCTTCCTCAAAAAGAGAAAGAACCTATTTTTATGACAAAACTATTTGAATATTAAATTCTAAAAAACTGGTTTTCTTATTCATTTTCAAAGAAATAGAGACAAGAGAATAAAGAATTACAAGGATTCAATCCGAGAACACAGTGCAAATGATGTGTGCAGTGCTAAAATTTAACCACATGTGTTACCAGTTTGCTGGAATATACTCGAGGAGCTATACAGGATTAACTGCATTAGGACCTGCTCTGCTGTATGACAAAGACCAATTTCCTATTATGGCTTTTTAATGAAAGCTAATGAACCTAAAGCAATCTTTTAACTCATATGCTTATCTCATCAGAACCTGATAAGCAACTGTTTGGTCTTTCTAGAAAACTTATCTTTTACTATATGTGCAGACTGCTTGCCCAAGTAAAAATGCCCACATCTGAGACAGTATGCCAGGAAAAGGCAGATTGGAATCATATGGGAATATGACCATGGTGTCAATGAAGGTACATAAAAGACACTTGGAGAAAAATGGCAAAGGGTTAAGAGATGCATATACTTTTCTGGGACCAGGCTGCGTTCATAAAGGGCTGCCATTTTAGAGAAGAGAAAAAACATCAGCAAGCATAAATATGCTGGGAGAGTATAAAACCGAAAACTATAATAAACTCCTCATTGATTTTATCTGGGGATGTGGTCCATATTGCCTTATACCAGTACAGAAATTTATATATAGGCAGGACAAACATTGCAGGCTGTTAACTGAGCCACTTTCTGAATTTTTTCTGGCACAATGGCCAATAGCAAAAGAACTGCTTGGACCAGCCTAACCATGTATTTCATTCTGTTATCTTACTTTATAGTGTGCATTCTACAACGCCTGTTTAAAAATCTACTGTGGTTTTGCTGGGTAGTCTTGATGGCTCCTTGTGAACTTTGCCCTTGATTGTCACTTCTTCCTCTCCTGCAGCCTTTCTTCAAAATCAACAGGAAGTATGTTGTCCTGCCTTGTATGAGTGTTACAGTTTTGTTCCCAGAAATTGTTTGCCTTTTATTAAACCCACAAAACAACCAATGATGCCAGGGTTTTATTTCCTAATGAGAAGTCCCTTTATACCCGTGGCACATGTATTGAAATATCGGTGTGTTTCTCCTTTGCATACTCTTAGGGACATATTATTCTACTGACAATTTCCTAATTTTCCTAGAATTAGTGCTGCTTTAGAAAAAAAAATTAACTTCAAGAGGTTTTTTGTTTGTTGTTGTTGGTTTGGGGTTTTTTTTTGTTAGCAGAAAATGGGAAATACCTCACAGCCCATTAAACAAGCAATTCCAGTCTTCAAGTGCTGCACTGAAGCACTCAGTCTAAAGGAGCAGCAGGTTTAATTTGCACTGATACGCTAACAAAATAAAGGGTTTGGCAAAGCCTTTATTTAGGATTTTTTCTGAAATTTCAGATAGGCAGCTTACCACACATAGGTTGTTTTTGTGGGGATTTTTTGGTACTTGTAAAATAACTTCAGGCCCACAGTGCTGACTATTGTGCTTTTCTTGCAGCAGTGTTGGCTTTGCTAACCTGTAGTCAATTCAGGAATCAGCTTATTGCAAACTCTGCAACTCACATGCAAGCTGTTCGTACTGCAAACTGCTCTGACAACAAAGTTATAACCTCAGATCACTGCTTTGATCTCACCTGCTGGCTAGACCTCAGCAGCTGTAACTCAATATAAAAAATTATTTACATTAGCTAAGGACTTATTTCAGGATTTTAAAGTTATATATTTTCAATTAGTTCATATTGATTTAAAATTTACCAACAGACTTCTCTGAATCAAGAAATTAGGGCATTTCACTATACAGCTATGTACATGTTTTGACAGAGTTCAAGAAGTGTTTGGACGATGCTCTTGGGCACATGGTGTGACTCTTGGGGATGTTCTGCACAAGGCTGAGAGTTGGACTTCATGTTCCTTTTAGATCCCTTCCAATTCAGCATATTCTGTGATTTTGGGATATGTTAGGTTTGGTTGGAACTGTCCAAAAGATTTCAAAATGTTTTTCCTAGTTATTTCTATTCTCAGTTAACTGGCAATGATGGCTCTAAATTCTAGAATATCTGGGAAGATTAACCAAATGGAGACATGGCCAGAATCCTTTTAGACAAATGTTTACCAGCTGTAATACATAAAAAAGCTTTCAGCAAAAGCATTTTATTCCAAGGAGGTAAGGCAATGACAAAACAGCCAACATTCATACATAGAAAGGACCTCAGAGTGTTAGGATCTGAGTTAGGATTTGAAAGCCTAAATAGTAGTGGCCTTGCTGTGTTGGGTAATTTGTACAGAAATCAAAAGGAGAGCTGCTAACAGGATCTTTTCTGTTCAGCTGTAGGTAGCATGATTATGTTGTAACTGTTATCAAACACAGAAATAAAACCCTCCTGCACTAAAGTCCACATAGCTTGAGGACAACAGTTATGATAAAGAGTAAAGTGGCAAAGTCCAAGCACCTTAGTTTGGATACCATGAAAATGTATACCATGATTTGTCCAGTGGGTGATGGAGACAGCTGGGGAGGGATTCCCCTAAATAAATCAAACACAAGCATTTTCTCCAGGGTGAGCTGGCACATTACCCAGAGTTCACTGACAGCAGTGACTCCTTTGACTGAAATAGCCTAGTTCAAAGTTCAACACTTACATTTAGGTATCTGTACCTGAATCTGAATCCAAACGTTGAATTCAAACAACCAATGGCAGGATCAGGACAACTAAGGAAAGCAGAGTTACTGCACTGCATCTGAAGAGAAACTAGAAAATCAAGGCTGTGGGGAAAGATGAACAATCCCAACATTGTGCTGTTTAATAAAAATAAAATTAAAAATTCAGCAGGCAGCTCTCCACCCTCCCCAAATCTGAGTGTTTCAGTAACCACAGGCCACAGTTGAGTCACTACATAGAAAGGTTGTAATTATGCATTCAGCAAAAAAAGGAGGAGCGCCCCAGATGGTAGAGAAAAAGTGGTCTTATTTATGCTCCAAAGAAATTGTAAAACTTGTAACAGCCATACACCAACTAGAACATGAAAAGTGCACTCTCTGGGGGAAAAAAGGAAACTGAGGGTGCAAGTGATAAACTCACATGGTTTGTCAGTGCTGCTACCTCTGAATGCAGAAAATCAGGGTGCTACAGTAGCTTATCATAGTGAAGATGAGCTGTTACAGAACTTTTTAGATTTCTAACACTGCTTTTGTTCTCACTATTGAAGGAGGAAATCCCATGGATCAAATAGAGCCTATTTACTGACTAGATAAACTATACAAGTGCACACTTTAGTGACCTGCAACATTTCCCTACTGAAGTCTGTAGCTTTTTGCAATACAAGGCACAAATGTTACACATGAACACTGTTTAAAGACAACTTACCTCAACCTATATTGCATTTGATATGAAGACTTTGGTTCAGACCATGTACTGAATGCTCCACTGGGGCATGTCAATCTCATGTAAGAGTGGCCCAAAAATATCCCACAGCAGAGATGTGGTTCAAGGCTTCACAATTAACAGCAACTAGTTCCTATGGTCTGATCCTAATCCGGCATAAAGAGATAATGATGTAAATAGTTCTTTGTTGATTTTTTTAAAAAATATGTGGGTTTAATATTTTACATAAAAGGCAACAGAACAATAACCAAAGTCCGTAAGGCTGCTCATAGGTATGCTTTAAAATATTTCATACAGTTTTATCAAGGAAAAAAATATAATTGCAAAAATTTAAAATTATTACCTTTTTTCAGGGGTTTGGGTTTTGGTTCTTTTGTTTTGTATTTATTTTTCCATAGCATGGCATACTGCTGAGATGCTATCTGTGTTCAGGATAATTTTAACTTGGCTATGTGACAATTTCAGTACACAATATGCTCATGCTTTGCACAAATGACTATATAATGTTTCATTAAGGACTGTAAATACCCATCAACCTAATCACAGAAATGCTGTTTCAGTGATTTTAGGGCCATTTAATCTGGGCTATGATGGTAGGGATGAATAGCTTTATTTTACTAACAGTTGCCATTGCAATTACACTGAGGTAAATATTTTTGTGGAAAAAATTAAGCAGCCTTTCCTTTCACTCATGCATTTGAGCAATACGAGGATCCTTCTATAAAGAGTCTTCACAAGTCATAGGAGTACTTTCCTTCAGAGAGAGCTTTCTACATCAGCTTTCTGCTCTGCTCAAGAAACCAGCTCCAACCGTGTCATGTTAATTTTTCACCCCTTGTTTGCATATCTGGTTGAATTTTTTGTGACAACCAAATTCTCTTTCCAAAACTATTCCCTGTCATGGGATTTTTTCATTTTGGCACTACTAGTCAAAGATAAATTGGGATAGTTCTTACTTTTACATATATATATATATGTATGTATGTATGTATATATATACGTACATATGTGTGTGTGTGTATATATATGGCAAATTCAGGTTTTGCTCAAAAACATCACTTAGCATCTGCTGTAGCTCTTCTCTTTTAACAGAACTGTGACACTGATCTTGATAATAAAGTCCTGAGTTCTAAATCATTTCAATAATAATCACAGTTTTTAAAAAGTAAAGGTGGAAAAAAAGTTGTACAACATCCAACTACAATTTTTCCACCCACTACAGATGTTCTATACTTAAAACACTCATGGCCTATTTTTTTGTTAACCTTATCTCTTAGAATTCTTCTTTAGTTTCAAGTTCTCCTTTAAAATGAAAAGAGCTTGTTGTTTCATGTGCTCTGTTTGCAGAAGAGGGAATAAGCTGCCTAATGAAGGTTTTAAGTCAATTATAGCACCATGTAGAAGAAACTGGTTTTAAAAATAAACATCTTGATCTGATGTTCACTGAATTCATTGGGAGTTTTTTTAGTTTGATTTCAGTAGATAGTGGAAGATGTTATTAATGTCTTGTACATGTGCAAAGCTCCATTTACCCTAAGGTTTAATATCAGATATATGTTGAATATGAATATGTTGAATATATAGAAATTCAAAGTGATTTGTAAATGATTACTTTAGAAAACTACAGTAATTATTATACCATACAGATAGGGAGACCTTAATGTCCACACAGTGAACTACACAGTGGCTAAGAATATGGGAATAAGAAGGTTTTTAAAATTGCAGTGTGTCTTAAGAATTTCCTATCAGGATTTTATCCTTTAAAGAATAAACATTTAAAGATTTGTGACCATGAGAGGTACTACTTATGACTTTGGCTGCATTTTTAATAAAGATAAATCTGTATACGGCAGTGTAATCAAAGCAAAGAGATACAGTATATTGATCTTACTTCAGAAGACCTAATGGAGACAAGTAAAGCCAAGACTGAAAATGTTCCAAGAAGTAGTGGGGCAACTCTGTATCACAGTAACAAGAAAACCCTTAGGTACACCAGGGAAATGTTCCTACACATTGAATGAAATCTCTTGGGAGGATAATAAATCCTATGCAACAAATTATATACTAACAGGTTCTTAGGGGAATTGAAATAAATCCTCACAACCACTTAGTGCATAATCTCCAGATCAGATTCCCATTCTTCTTTAGAGGAAAATAATATATTGTTCTTATACCCTCTGCCAGACAAATGCTATATATCAAAGTTATGAATGTAGTTGAAATATTGATCCTAAGCCAAAGTGACACTAAAGGAAAGTTTAATACATTCCCCTACATTTGGAAAGAAGAAAAAAATAATAAAGGCATAAAATACTAAAAACATAACTTCTGATCAGCAGAAATCTAGATAAAAACGGAAATTAAAATAGGAAACAGGATACATCCCTTGCCATTTGTTTTTATTCCTGAAAGACAAAGAATGAAAGCTAAGAGCTTGATTATTCTACATAACAGCAATAACAAGAAACAAAGCATGGAGAAAATATTGTCACAGGGATAAAAAAATTAATGTTGTATGCAAATGTGTTTAACAATGATTTTTTTTTTCAAAAATGAGATAGAAGATTCCCATTAAAAGGCTACAGCATAAACTGGCAAACACAATAACTGGAAAGCACCACAGCATTGACTCTTGAAGACAAACTCAGAAAGTGAGAAGATATAACCAAGAATTACTTTTGTCTGCAAAAATCTTGTTAGCTCATTCAAAGGGAAAGGTTTCTCTATCAGAGGTATTGCAGCAGCCATCTAACAGAAATTGAATGTTCTAAAACAAGTCTTCTGTGCTGTTTTACGCTGAGATAATTTTCTTCACAGCAACTAAGATGGGGCTATGCTCTGGATTTGTAGGGGAAAGCAATGCTAATAACACAGGGATGTTTTAGCTACTGCTGAGCAGTGCTGACAGAGATCAAGGCCTTTTCTGGCTCTCACCCCACCCCACCAGTAAGGAGACTGGGGGGCACAGGAGGCTGGGAGGGGATATAGCCAGTACAGATAACCCCAAATGACCCAAGGGATGTCGCACACCATATGACACTATCCTCAGTAATGACAGCTGGGGGAAGAAGAAAGAAAGGGGGAACATTCAGACCTATGACATTTATGTTGCCAAGTCACCATCACACGTGATGGAGCCCCACAGTCCTGGAGATGGCTGAACACCTGCCTGCCCATGGGAAGTGGTGAGTGAATTCCTTGTTTTGCTTTCCTTGTGTGCACAGCTTTTGCTTTACCTATTAAACTGTCTTTATCTGTACACATGAGTTTTCTCACTTTTAGTCTTCCAATTCTCTCCCTCATCCTATCAAAGGACATAAGTTCCAGACCACACTTGACTAATTGGCTAGTTCGGCATACTGGCTCAGAGATTTACGTCGGGCTCTTGACAGTGTCATTCCCTGGATAAGTATAACAGGGGCAAACACGGTGATAAGTTATGCTCCCTCTCTCCATGCCCTTGATTTATTTCAAATTTTATCTTATGCTTCCCCTGCACAGCCTGCAAGTTTCTGTAAAGGGAGTGGTCCTGTGCAGTGCTCTCTGGTGATAGCCCTGGGCTAGTGGTAGGGGGCAGACATGTTGTGACCATTAGATTAGCTCTATGTTACACTTGGGGTGTTTTCTGAGGGCCAAATAAGCCTGTTTTTAGATTTCAGGATGGAATTAAAAATTCTTAGAGCTACAAGAAACAAGTCCAAAATATTGAGGAAAAAAAATGTGTCTTGCCATAAGATTAAACACCACAGGATAAATTTGTATGTTTTAAAGTTAAGTATTAAGAGCTGTTAAAAGTAAACAGTGATTTCCCTAATAAACAGCTATTTCTCTGACAGCAAAACCACTGTCAGCTTGTCTGCCTCTGTGGGTCTAACTGGAAACAAAACAAGTTGTTGCAGTAACAAAGGTAGTGCTTATGAAAGGAGGAGAGCACCTTTCACCCATTGCTTTAAAAACTTCTCTTTAGAGGAAACTGCTGATCTGTTCTCATGCAAAGAATTATGCTGGAAATAAAGGACGTGCCTGCAGCAGAAAAGAATTAAGAAATGGATTTCAAAGGGAATAAATAAGATTCAGTATGAGTGAGAGAACTCCCTGTGATCTCTTAGCACTTTGCTTACTAACAAGAATGGAATTTTGTAGAGATGCTGAAGGGTAAAATGAAAGTAGGATAATCCCCTAATTGACCTACAGGATAAAAGAGAAAAAAGGGAAAGAGAGAAAGACAGGAAGGAAGGAACGGAGGGAGAGAGGGAGGGAAGGGGGGAGGGAGGGGGGGAGGGGGGGAGGGAGGGGGGGAGGGAGGGGGGGAGGGAGGGAGGGAAGGGAGGGAAGGGAGGGAGGGAGGGAGGGAGGGAGGGAGGGAGGGAGGGAGGGAGGGAGGGAGGGAGGAAGGAAGGAAGGAAGGAAGGAAGGAAGGAAGGAAGGAAGGAAGGAAGGAAGGAAGGAAGGAAGGAAGGAAGGAAGGAAGGAAGGAAGGAAGGAAGGAAGGAAGGAAGGAAGGAAGGAAGGAAGGAAGGAAGGAAGGAAGGAAGGAAGGAAGGAAGGAAGGAAGGAAGGAAGGAAGGAAGGAAGGAAGGAAGGAAGGAAGGAAGGAAGGAAGGAAGGAAGGAAGGAAGGAAGGAAGGAAGGAAGGAAGGAAGGAAGGAAGGAAGGAAGGAAGGAAGGAAGGAAGGAAGGAAGGAAGGAAGGAAGGAAGGAAGGAAGGAAGGAAGGAAGGAAGGAAGGAAGGAAGGAAGGAAGGAAGGAAGGAAGGAAGGAAGGAAGGAAGGAAGGAAGGAAGGAAGGAAGGAAGGAAGGAAGGAAGGAAGGAAGGAAGGAAGGAAGGAAGGAAGGAAGGAAGGAAGGAAGGAAGGAAGGAAGGAAGGAAGGAAGGAAGGAAGGAAGGAAGGAAGGAAGGAAGGAAGGAAGGAAGGAAGGAAGGAAGGGGCCTTCAGGAAATATTGCTCAAATGTTATATAATTTAGGCTCTCCAGACAGAAATTGAGCAGAGCCACACAATTTGCAAATTTCTCTTTTCAATGAGACTTTAGCCTTGTATTTAGTCTGGTCAACAAAAGCAGAATCTACATAGCAAAGAGGGACAGAAATTGTCCCCATCCTCTGAGAGTCTTAGTATCACCTAGCTGGCTTTATTGTGAAAAGTGATTTAAGTTCATTCATGAACGGAAGGAAAGTTTTGTGGAAGTATTAGGAAGCTAAATATTGCAAGATTTCTTATCAATGAAGAATTTTCTAAGAAAATACAGTAAAGACAATGAAAGGATTGTTAGGCGGTAGAACAACTGTTTCTACAATGTGAAAATAAATAGAAATAGTTTTGTAACCAGAACCTTTAGAGATTCAGAAGATTCAGGGGGAAGAACATTTTCAAAATTGTCTCAGTGTGTAATTCAAAGAGTAACGGTGCTTTAGAACCTTGATAGTGGTACAGGCTTCCTTTAGGTCAGTTCAGTCCAGTCCAGCTAACATGATTCATAGCTTCCAGTTAACTCAAAGACACCAGGGATGTTGGTGACACCCAGATGCTGACTTAGCAAGCCAAAATCTGTTGTCTGAGCTGTTATGCATTACCTTAACTTCAGTAGTCCTAAAAATTGTGGTGAGGAAACCTCATAGAGACAGACTTGGCTTTCTGCAGTTGTGAAGACATAGTCATCATCCTAGTGACTCGCAGAAATCCAGTTAAAGATGATTTACTCCTGTCTGCAGCTACTGTTACCAATGGGTAAAAAAAAGGGTGACAGATTAATCTATTCAAGCTCCTTCCTCAGCCATTTTAATTCTACTCACTTTTGGCAGGCCAAATGAAAAAAATAATTCAGAACTAGTATTCATTTAGATAGTTTACTTGAGCTTCCAGATAGCCCTGTGTGCTGTAATTTCTCTACTGTATTCATTCCCTACTCTCTAGCTTTTTCAAAAGCTTATGTACATCAACCTTCAAACCAGCCTTATGGACAATTATTGTAGGATTATCTCAGTTGAGAGAACTCAAAGTACTCCTCCGTGGGCCTTAACTATGAAGACCTCAAGTTCTCAGACATTAATACATTTAAGGAAATCAAATTGTCCCTTTTTTCTCCTCTCCTTAGATGGTCATAATATGTAAATAAGAATAATAGCACCAGTTTTATTTTATTTTCATTCAAGTAAGATTCAGAATCCTTCAGTTACTGATGATGCCATAAACCACACCTCTATCTATTATGGAGCTTCATGTTAAACTTAAAATATTCTAGCATAATTTGAGGCCTTTTAAACCAAAGAATTTGGAGATGAGAGAGTGGGTTGTTGGCTTTTAGTGGAGGGAATGTGTATATAAAAGGGCCAGTGTGCACATCTACACATGTAGGTAAGAAAATTGTGTTGCTATTCACTTGCAATTCATTATTATCCATCCTCCTCCTGCCTCCATAATTTCTGTTCCTTATTAATGAATCGTGTTCATAACTTCTTCAGTGTCTCACCCAGCCATTTTCCCTAATGAATAGAGAAAGAAATGACAGATGATCTGAATGCATATTAATCTTTTGTTATAGTTTAACTCTGGCCAGCACCACCCAGACCCTCACCTGGGGACATGGGATGGGGGACAGAAGCAGAAGGGTAAAAATGAGAAATCTCATGGTTGAGATAAAGACAGTTTAACATGTAAAGCAAAAACTGTGCACACAAGCAAAGTAAAACAAGGAAGCCATACACCTCTTCCCATGAGCAGGCAGGTGTTAAGGCAGGAAAACAGGTCTCCATCATGCATAATGGTGACAAATGCCATCATTCCAAATATTCCACTCTTCCTTCTTCTTCCCCCAGCTGTTATTGCTAAGCATGATATCATATCATGTGGGATACCCCTTTGGTCAGTTGAGGTCAGCTGTCCTGCCTGTGCCCACTCCCAACTCCTTGCGCCCCACCAGCCTCCTCCCTAGTGAGGTGGATTGGGAAACAGAGAAGACCTTGACACTGTGTAAGCCCTGCTCAGCAATACGTAAAACTTTCTTGTATTATCAATACTGTTTTCCTCACAAATCCAGAACACAGCCCCATATCAGCTACTGTGAATAAAATTTACTCTATCTTGACCAAAAACCTTACATCCTTCCAAATAGGTCCCTGATGCAAGAGTTTTAACAGTAGCACTGTGAAAGTGAAAATTTTATACTTTTTCACAAATAAGGCTCCACTAATGCTCACAGGACAGATTGAAAAAAAAAAAAAAAGAAAAGAAAAATAAATCCTGGAGACACAATCTCTTCTATCAGAATTAGATGAAACTAGCAAAACAATGCCTCAATAATTGCCTCACCAGTCTTTGCATTGCTGCTGTGACTTATTCACTTCAAAGCAGAGCTGAAAATGAGTCTCCTAAGATTTCTAATTGGAAAAATAGCACTGGTGAGACTAAATACATTCAGCAACAATTTGTTATGGTCTGCCCTCTAATGGCTGCAAGGCTGAAATGGGCAGTAGGCAGTGAAATCGTGACTGTCAGATGCTAAAATGTGGAACTATAGTTGTGGAAGTGCCTTTTGGGCTTTCCAGTTCAAGTATAACAACCGCAGCAGTCGTGGACTCCAAAGAGAGAAAAAATGCTGACTTAGGACCAGATGACTGGCAACCTAAAGAAAGAGTTACTGATTATAGCAGATTAGAACATTGCATCTATGTTAAGTAAAGTACTTGCATAAGCTCAGTTCTATAATATTCTTGTTCCCTGGGCAGAATTTTCTGCCTTTTTGCCAACTGCATGTTCTTTGATCCAGTCCTAGATTTAAATAGTCTAGTTGAAAGAATGAAAACCTTTTAAGGTCTCTGAGCTCATCTAACTGCAGTTTGAAGGACCTCTTGTCAGATATAAAGTTCTTAGTTGTGAAAAGAACTGAAACAGCTTCAGGCTGCCTCCAGACTGAAATGTGTGTGTAAAAAGCAGTTGTAATATCACCTTTTGCCCTCCTTAGCTCATCCCCTGAAGAAAGAAATGTTTAACCACAGAAAGAATCTAGCCTAATGCACGGTCCTTTTTGATGTATCTTATGAACCCAGAGGGAATTCTAGAAGGAAAGGTTATGCTGTCCTAATCAGAGAAAAGGCAATGAAAAATACCTGTTGTTATGAGCTAAATGCTTTAAATGATTTTTTCTATTTAGGGAAAAAAAATGGTAGAAAATATCAACCCACCCTCACCCCCCCCCCCCCCCCCAAAAAAATAAAACCCCAAACAAAACATACCAAAAAAAACCCACAAAGCAAAGAGGAAATACATGAGTATAACCAAGATTTTGCTTTGTGACCAGGAAAAGTAAGGAAAATCAATGTTAGAAACCTAAGAAACCAAAGACAAGCGTTGCCTGCTTACTGCCAAGGCAAACACAATGTGGACAAAAGATGTGGCCGTTTTCATTCCAAATTCCATTGAACTCCAGGAACTACATCAAAGACAATGCACAGACTAGAAAAATGTTACATGAAAATCTAAAATAAATGACTGTTTGTACTTTGCTGAAATGAAATGCACTTCCAGGGGCATTAATTATAGTGAAAATATTTTAACTAGTTTATTCACTTTTAATTTTTATTCATTACTATTTTTGAACTCACATTACAACAAACTGATGTACGAGATATCAACATCAAGGGACATGCAAAAAGGGAAGATGCAGTAGTTATTATGGTATCACATAATAGTATGGCCAGACTTCATGAACGAAGATTTGGGAAGGGCTCTCCCCATGTGGGTGTGCCCTTCGAGGCTGCGTAGTGGATTTTTAGGTGAGGCACAGTGTGCGCAGAACTGGCCCCACCGTTTAAGTCCTAAGGTCCATCTGCCACGGCCGAGCAAGAGCTTGGACAGTGAAAATGAAGTCCTCAGGACTGTCTATAGCACCCAGTACTAACCAGGGCTGACCCTGCTGAGCATCCGAGATGTGACAGGATCAGATGGCAGGGAGGCATTTAACTGCCCGGTACGGTCTCCACTGAGACTTGAACTCATGACCTTGTGATCCAGAGTGCTCACCATTACACCATGGGACTGCCTATCACATAATACAGGTACATATATATGGTAGTTTGCTCTGAAATTAGCTTTAATTAAAATGCACTATCAGTGACAACTACTGTGATTGTGTAATCAAAAGGAAACTCTGTCACAAAAATGTAATTTGAGTTGTTGAACTGTAAAGAATTCAAAGCTTGTTGGTCATGAAACTTTATGCTGGTGTCCTATCCCTGTCTTGAGTTGCATCAGAACTAGAAGGAACTGAAACATGAGTCATTTCACACCATACACAAGACACCGCAAAAAAATGAATTTTGAAGAAGTCATCTTAAGGTAATCAGTGAATTTTCCATCTTGCCTTTCTTTTTTTGTTGTTGTTTTTGTTTTTCTGTTATTCGGTTTGGTTTTGGTTTTGGTTTTTGTGGGGTATTTTTGGTTGGTTGGTTGGTTTGGGGCTTTTTGTTTTTCATATAGAGTACGGGGACAAATTACAAGCACAGGAGATTGCTAAGATCAGGAAAACTCTAAGATAAGTGAGTGACAGGGGTAAAGCAATATTCTGAAAAAATATAATAAATTTGGGCTATGCCTTTTACATTGGCTTATTTAGACTGAAATTGTGTATTTTTAGCTGTGAAAAATACATGTTTTTGGATCTTTAATGTATGCTTGTTTGTCTGAAAATGACAAACAGTGAAAACTCATTTCCACATGCATGTTTGGAAAGAGGATCTAGACATTTGCTGCTACCTCTGAACCCTTTTTATCCTCAGTTACCCATTTAACTGAAAATGGCTTTGAAATCTTGGAGTTCACATAGGAGGTAGATCATCATGTAATATAGTAACACTCTTGCAGCTACAGGCTCTGTCACACACTGGCAGTGGGAGGGCACATAGTTTTTCAGGGGCCGCTCCTTTACACAAAAAATTGTGGTGCTGAATGCAATGGAATACTTATGGCATTAGACAAGCCTAACCAGGACTGCATGTTCCTGACAAGTACATTTTTCTTAGTTTATCATCTACAAAAGGGAGGCAAAATTAAATACAAATCTGGCTAGCATATTTTGTAGATAAAAAAGTAGTAATCATGATATTACTATGCAAGCCAGCATCACAGGCATTTTAAAGCTAAAATGGACTACAGTGGTTGTAGTCTGAGCTTCTGCATGACAGAGGCCATTGGACTTTTAGGATTTAATTCCTACTTTCGGCTCTGTAATTCTGTCTGAATCAGAGGAAGCACTTTAGACAAATATTCAGATTTTATTTCAAAGTTCTCAGTGAGGCTCTCCCACCATCCATGATGAGTTGCTGCCACCAATACTTAACCTTTTTCACAGTTTGTAGTTTCTTTCTTGGTCTAGTTCAAGGGACTTACAAATCGTGCTTTTGTAATCCTTGAAATTCTCTCTATCACTTACTGAACAAAGTGGACAGCTTCTGGAACTTGACATAAGGCATGTTTTCTGTTCCTCTGGCCATTCTCAAGGCTGTTCTGTGCAGCACTAGAAGAAAACAAGGACAGTTCTCTACTGTTGCTCTTTGTTCCTCTTCTAAGGATCGCATCGTACCCCTACCACTGCTTCAGACTAGGAATTTATATTACAGTGGCAAGGTGGCACGGACCCCAAGTCCTTATTTAGAGTCACAGCTTTCCAGGACAGAGTCCTCCACCAGAGAATATGAACTCCATTTACTGCTTTAATATTTGAGTATTGTGAAATGCATAGAATTTTTTTACGCTAACAAGTGTGTATTGACATCTTCTCTGTTATTTGCCATTTAACCTATTTTTCTGACAGCTAGAGTTGCAGCTGATGAGAACTTTATGGTCTATTGCATATCAAGGATTAAAAACCAGATATGCTTAATAACAGAAAGAGGTAGGATAAAAAATAATTAGTCTGAAAATTGCAAGACCACACCTGTATGATAACTGCCTATTGTGTGGCTGACTAATCCATGTGGTTTACAAATATTCTACATTGATTGAGTGCAGTTGGAGTTTCCTAGTGCAGCACAGTATGCAAAGCCTTGTGGAAGTCTGACAGTATCTTATCAAACAAACTTGAATCTTTCCAATAACTCATTTGAAGTCCCTTTGGTGAGATCTGCTTTCCACAGATACAGATTGACACCAGCTTCACTGAAGTACTGCAAAGATTACTTCAGTGTTATTAGCAGATTCTCTATTCAGAGTTGGTGGTTGATGATGAGAGATCACATTGTGTGGTGTTAGTATTCCCCAAATGATGTATACAACCACTATCAATACCTATATTTGCAAATGTAAAAATGTTGTTTCTATTCATGATCCTACATGAAGCACAGACACACTGTAGAGCAGAAAAGTGACAAGGAGTAAGATATAAACACATTCAAAATGGAGTGGTTGTAATGTAAACAAAGCAGAAACACTTGCAT
The DNA here is from genome assembly GCF_047495875.1 of Pithys albifrons albifrons. Lineage (NCBI taxonomy): Eukaryota > Metazoa > Chordata > Aves > Passeriformes > Thamnophilidae > Pithys > Pithys albifrons. The sequence goes on from NC_092464.1 coordinate 12,481,530, forward strand.
GGGCAGTGCAAGGCCTGACAAAGTGAAACAAGCTCTCTGCAAAACTGCTGTCACTCCACATTGCCGATTCCAAACTGAAACGCTGAACCAGATTTTCAGATGCTGAAATTTGGTACAACTCCAGTAAAGCCATTGAATTTAAGACAAAAGCCTAACTCAAAGGTATTACACAACTTCTTCCAGTTGTACTACAGACCTTATGACCATCATAAATGGGTCTGAGAATATGGGGATGGGAAAGAAGAGAAACCTTCCTCATACAGAACAGAAGATAATGTCCTCATGTTCTCTATTCAAGGACACAACATAATATAGAATACAGAATAATTAAGATTAATTTTTGTTTCTGATGAAGTAGAAGAGTTCTTACATAGTTTGTAGGAAAACAGATTTTAAAAAAAATAAAGAGGTTAGATGTAAATAAGCAGGAAGTCAAATTTTGTTTATTTGTGTTAAAGGAACGAAACAATAAATTCCAAATAAAAATTTTCAAATAATTAAAGCTATGGTTTCCTTTCCTTGGTTCAATGAGAGTTCCTGTTCCTCAGCATGAGCAGTGAACTGCAGAGACATGTCCTTCTTGCTTTTTTTTGTTTGCCTTTGGCCCTCAGTGTTCGATCTTAATAAGAGAATTTGAGTATATTGCTCCCTTTGCCCCTTTTCCTTCCTTCTCTGCACCTACTTTATGATATGGTAGTGAGGATATTCTTTTATAAAGTGCTAAGCAGAAGTCTGATCCCTCTCAGACTGAAGAGGAAATTGAGCTGAGGTCTAAAATAGCCCAGGCAAGTACAAAAGCTATTAAGCAGCAAAAAAGTTCTCCTGCAATTTTTTTTTTTTTTTTTTGGTAAAAGGAAAGGATGAGTCCAAATTTGGAAATCTTTCTAGCACAGATTAGGGATGATAGGAATGAGAAGAAACACCAAATACGCAGTCTTGAACCAAGTATGTCTGCTTTAAAGCCAGGCTGAATCTTGGCAAACATTTGCTATTGACAGGTTTAAGAAACCTTTGCTCAAAATCTAGGTTTTCTAGTTTCTTTTTGATTGCACTTATCCCTTTTCACCACCTTTGAAGGGTTGTGTAAGTATCACAGATGTTCTGAGTCAACTTGATGGAGCTGAATTTTGGGGTGTTGAGATTCCTAAATTCAGGGTTCTAAGAGCACAGACTGTGATGATTTTCTGTTAGGCAACTGGCATTCAGGTGCTTAAACCATTTGAAGTCATATGCATTAATCAAAATACATTGTTTAAAATAGATTTGTTAAAAAAAAATCTATGAATAAATTTGCTTTGTAACTTGTAGTCTTCTTAAGTACATTTTCCATGATGAATTTCAAAGTTGTTAGAGCAGCAAAATGAGCAAGATTTTCCCACTGCATGAGACCTGACTCACTGACCCAGCAACTAGCAAGTGTGGTGGAATGAACTTCTGCCATGTGCTGTTCCCTAGAGTGTTTATCAATATAGTATAAAGGAAATAATTTCTAAAGAGCCTCGGATGTCCTTAAACTATTTGTTTTACAGTCAATGTCAAAATAATTAGTTTCTTTAAAGGCTTTAGTGACATCATTCATGTACAGAGGAAGTGATTACAGTTGAGAGACAGTCCTTTGGAAAAATATCAAGGAGCATTTCTTCCACTATAATGCATTGCCTAATATGTCAGCTACTCAAATTTCATTAAAGCTGATTCTATCTCCTGCAAAGGTTTATACAGAACTATGGCATGGCCAATGGTTACAAGAAAAGCAGCTGACAAAACAATTTAACTACAATACATTGTGCAGCTACTGTAACTGCCATTAAATGTTCACAATATTTCTTTGTCAACATTACTGCTCTTTTTTCGCTTGTGACTTTTTTTTTCTGCCTGATGATCTTACTGAACTAGGGAACTTTCATATTTTCTCATATATTTAAAACAAGTCAGTCTGGATTTTCTGACCATAAATATTCTATAGTACAAATGGAGGGTTGCATTTTTTGTTTGGTTGCAATTTTTTTTTATTGCTGCAAAAGCAACAGTCAATACATTCACGTGTATATATTATGTAGGGGCAAAGAAGAAAAAGTTTGTTGTTTTGTTTTGTTTTTGAAACTCTGCTTCGTTCTAGTAGAATCATAGGCCCTTGAAAAGCAATAGCCAGATTTCAATAGGGTTAACTTTAGGCTGCTGTTAACAGACATAGAAAATTTGCACTTGAAAAAATAATAGAAGAGAATTTAAAAAAATAAACCAATAATTCTCTCTCCTTCCTTTATTGATGAGAAGAAAAAAATGGATAATCTCACATTTCGCACAAGTGTAGCCTACCTCCATTTTAGTGACTCTTAGGAGATCCTTGTAAATCTACATGATGTTGGAATTCTCTGTGGGAGAGGTCTCCCCTGGAAACTTGAGAAGATGAAATAACATTGTGCAGAAAATTAGTATTTCTAAGAGATGTGCATTATTTAACAACCCCTTGTATTGACATAAGGGACACTTTCCTGAAACAGATGTAAAAGACAAGAACAGAGATGAATAGAAACTTGTGGGCCTTTCTATGAACCACTTAGCCCCAAAGCTTAGTAAAGAATTTGTCATCCTGGGAATGTTTGACAGATATTTCAAGGACAGATATCCAAATTGCACAATATGAAACTGCAGGAAAATGCTGGAATGAATCCCAAGGAGGATAGCGCTGGAGAAACACCTTGAATGACTAAGAGACTTGCTGTTAAAGTTTTAAAGTGTAGTTTTACTTGTAATAGGGTCTTTTTTTGTTGCAATCCCCTGCCTGGTTCTGTTACCTGGTTTGTGCTGTGCTGACAACCACCACACCCTCTTTATGGCATCCCTCGAGCTTTCTTTGTTCTCTTGATGAGTACCCATTAAGCTGGTTTGCCTCGTCCTGGGCCAGGCACTGCCCGCCCCCACTCAGGAGCCCCGGGGATCAGAGAGCCCCCAGGCCCCCCTCCCCTCTCTGCCCTGCTAGTCCCAGGTGGGAAGTCTGTGTGTAAGACCCCTATGCCTCGTGGCTGGGAGGGGCAGGGCCATGAGTGCAGCCAGCCCTGCCCCTGTCCTAAATCCATTGGCTAATGGACCTTAGACCCTGCCCCTTCCCAAATTTTCACCCAATCCAGCCCCAGATCTGGTAAACCTGGTGGATTGTCCCAGTAAAGGCTCTCTCACCTGGAGTGCCTGGTTTGCCTGAACTCCTTCTCTCTGTCTCCCTTCTCTGCATCCCCTCGGACAAGGGGAAGGCAGAGACCCCTCTCCCTTCCCTCCAACACTGCACATGAAACTTGCTCCTTTTACCTCAAATCATAAAGAGGACACATTATGGGACATTCTTTCTCATAAAATGAGAAGGGAATTAAATGGATAATTGTGAAACTATCTGGATAAAGAGTGTGTTAGTATTTATTCTCTACATGTCCTTTCTGGTTTCTTCAAGGTGTCTTGGTTGTGGCAAGGACAGAGTTAATTGTTGCCATAGCCAGGAGGAGCATGACCAGGACCTGAAGGTTATTCTATACCACCCCACAGCATATGCAGGGTGCAGGTAGATGTCCCTTCCAGGCAGGAAGCAGGGAGTGGGAAGTGAGCAGTTGGGAGTAATGCTGTGTCCCACGTGATGAGCATTTCCACATGAATTGTTCACTTCTCTTGTTCACTCTGTTAGTAATATTTTTGCTGGTTTGTTTCATATGTCGCTGCAGTTTCCAGCAAATTGTTCTTATCTCAACACACAGTCTTTACCTTTTGTGCCTTCAACTCTCCAGCCCACCCCATGGGGAAGAGAGGAGTGAAGGACCAGTGCCTGGTTTGGACTGTTTCAATGGGAACATTAAATGGAGAATACCATTCCTAACCCATGACAGGGTTATTAATTCTTTTTCATTAAGAAGGATTTTAAATAATTACTACCTGAGAGTTTGGGGACTTTTGCAGAAGAATGAGTGTTTAATTCAATTGTTGTGGGCTGGAATTTGAACTACCTAGACATTTGTTGAGAGGCATTAGATAAATTGCAGAGTTTTTCTTGCCAATCACATTAATATCCAAGGCCATGGACAATCAAACTGACATTGACTTTAACAAATTCATAGTCCACATTTGGAAAAAAAATTTTTTTACTCCCTTGGCATTCTTATATGTGATTGTACAGGAATTTTACATTAAAGCACATTGATTTTTAAACAAAAATGCCATTTCTGGGTATTAAAGATGTATGCAAGGTTTCTTCCTTTGGCAATGAAAAACACAATCACTACTCTTTTGATCACAAGTTTTTAGACCTTTAGTCTGGAATAGACTGAAGACCTTCCTTGACCTTAAATAAAGCAGTATATAACTAGTATATAACATGGACATATTGCAATACAAAATCCATGGAAGCTTGAAGTACAGCAAAAGGCAAAACATCCTCTCTTTCATTCCCAATATGATAACAATTTAATTTTTGCAGAAATAAAGATATAAAATGTAAGTGAGAAATACTTAAGGCAAAAAATGAATTCATTGGTGTTTTTTTCCAAACACAATATGTTTAATGTTCTCTTTAATATGTGGTAAGTTTTGGCTTTCATTGTTGGTCATTGATTTTACCATGGTTTACAACTGGCCCTTTGGAAGTTTTTGTCTATGTGTCATCAGCTGCACTCTAGTAATTAACAACATATTGTTGCCACAAGGTGGTTCTGTAAGAACCTATGTATGAGCAACTGAAGAAGATGAACTTGAAGTCAACAACTTGGTGGCTTGGCCGTTTCAACAGTGTCACATGGAACAAGATTTTATCATTCAGTAGACTCCTCTCTCACTTTGGAATAGTCCCAAGGCCTATTATAAGGCTGCTCCACCTCATGTTTCCATCAATAAACTGCACTGAACATAGCAGACAACTAGTCCTAAAAGCAAGTCTCAGAGGATATTGCTACTCACTACAAGAATCAGGAATACTATTTTAGGACTGTCAGTCACAATGACAAATCATATCTCCCCAGTCTCTCTTCTCTACTGCATTTTTATATCACTTCTTTTTCCATGTAATTCATAAATCCTTACTTTCTGGTAAGTCTTTTATGTGACACTTTATCAAGTACCATTTTATGATTCTGATAATATAACATATATCTTTGACTCGCTTCTATTAGGTATTTCTGTGACAGGAAAAGATTATTTTATTTATTTATTTATTTTTTAAAAAAAGCTAAACAGGCTGGAAAACAAATGGAAAAGGGGAAGAAGAAGCAGAAGAAAGGGACAAATTTCAATAGTGGGAACAATAAGAGCATGAACACACTTCTTGTACATTCAAAGTATATTTCTTGCTTCAAGATACTATGAGTTGTAGATGAATTCATGAGAGAATTCCTTTGAGAAAACCATCCTGCTTCTTTTATGACTGTTATGGGTTTAGCCAGGTGGGCCTAAACTTAGGTTTTAAAGTTCAGCTAGGCCTAGGATTGTCAGCTGATTTAAACTGGGCTGAGCTAGCTAACAGCTGACTTCTTCCAGCCAATAATATTTTATTCCATACCATACTACATCATCTCAAAGGGTGTAAAATCCAGTGTGTGTGAGTGGCTTAGTTAGTTCCATCATGGCTGCACTAAGAGGAGGACATCTAGCAGCTCCTCCACTATGCTAGGCCCTGCTTCTGTTGCCTCTGCTTGCATTTTTTTGCATTCAGGGAAGTAGAAACATTTTTGTTGTTACTCCTTCTGTTTCTTGCTATATGTCTCATAGTACTTACAGATCTAGTGTAATAGACTTTGTTTTGTATTAATTGGGGAGTGGGGAGTTATTCCTTGTTATATATATGTAACTTGTGTAAGTGTGTGTTATATTGTAGTTTCCTCTTAATTTGCTCTCTTCTGTATAAATACATGTAGTTAGTTTCAGCATAAACCTGCTTTTGAGGGTTTTTTCTCCCTCTCTCCCTCTTTTTTTTTTCCCTTGGCAGGTCGGGGGGAGGAGGAACCCTTTCATTCTGCCCTGGACGGTTGGTGTTTTGCCAGCTCAACCCAGGACAATGACATTCAGAAATAGGTTGAAAAAGCAAATATTCACATCGAGGACAGTTGGAAAACACTGATATGTTGAATTTAAGATGGGAAATGAAATAAAGGCTCTCATTTTTGTTATAGGTTTGATAAAGCTGATATTGTGCAAATGAATAGGGATTTCTACAGCAGTCACAGTGGAACTGTAACCATTTCTAGATCTTCATCCAAATGCCAAATCATAACACTCAGTGAGAGGTGGCTTCAGACATATGGATTAAAATCTGAATGCAGGCACAATGTTGAGAGGAAAAAGTACTGTTGTCCCACTCTGTAGGTTCTTTGTTGTCAATTATCTTGGGGAGCACCAGCTGCACAAAACTGTTGTAAGAGGCACTACTGACATTTTATCACACACATATGCACCCAGATGTATTCAATCTGCCTTCAAGGAGTTATGAAGCCAAGTTTCTGCTTCACTATCTGCTTTGTTTTAATGTTATTATTGTTGTTGTCACTTTAAGGTACCATTTAAGCTGTACCTCTCAGACCTGTTCAGAGGCCTGCAAAGATCACCAAGAATGACTGTTCTCACTCTTGGAAAACACAAATTTCTTGCAAAGCCAGAAAGGAGATGTTACTTTGAAAAGCCAAATGTCTAACTAAGGAAAATGTGAAGGAGGAAACACAGACAACTTTAAACAAATAAAGCTAGAGAGAGTACTTGGAAAGAAAAAAAATCACTAATAGAGACAACATGAGGAAAAAAGGCTTTCTTGCTAATACTAAGATAATTTAAGATATTTTTACTATTTTTTTGACATCTTTCCTTTGTGGGATTGCTAAGGTAGCACTAAAAATATTTTAGGATCATTCTATTTGATCATAACAAACGGTTGTTTGAAAGAGGAAGACAATTAGACAGGCATGCTTGTTTATATTAATACAACTGTTCTTCTTGTCAAATAGTCTTAGTTAAGTCAGCCAAATGATTTTGCATCTGTGTATTGACTCTTTAAAAAAAATGAAGACAACCTGTTTCTTAATGCTAATGCATTTGTCAATACCTTTGGTTTAAGCCAGGCAAATTGCCAGCAGGTACTGCATACATTTCCCTGTCTTCTCCCAGGAATGCCTCCAATCTGTAACATGTCTGCTTTTCAGGTGGTGATCTCTGGAGACTGATAACCAGGCTGTCTCATGGGCATACAGTTATGCTCAGGCTGACTACGGGACCAGTTCACATGGCTCACAGAACAGTACAAACCCTGTGTGGTTACAAAAGCAGAGTAGGGGACACAGTCAGTCTGAAGGAGTTTTTTGCTACAGTGTAGAGCTGCACTAAGGGAAGGAAAAGCCAAATGGCAGGAAAGAAATGCAAGTGAAAATGAAGTGACTGCAAGCTGACACTGACAAGTACTACAATTACTTTTCCTATGCTGTTGCACATACACCATAACAGGGGAAAGGCACTCTACCACCTCTGGGGAAGCACAGGTTGTGTCAGGCAACAGGACTCCACATCCTCAGCACCCTCTCTGCATCATGGGTCCTAGCATCTAAAGGTCCTTGACATTTAAGACCTTCCATGCAAATGACTGTCATGGTTTAATTCCAGGCAGCAACTGAGTAGCACACAGCTGCTCATTTACATGTTCCTTCGTGGGGTGAGGAGAAGAATCAGTAAAGGAAAAGGAAAAAAAAACCCTCATGGGTTGAGATAAGAACAGTTTAATAACTGAAATCAAATAGAATATAATAATAATAATAATAATAATAATAATAATAATAACACTAATTGCAATGAAGAAAAGTAAAATAAGAAACACAAGTACTGCACAATACAATTCCTCTCCACCTGCTGAACGATGCCCAGCCTATCCTTACGCAGTGATCAGTGGCTCACAGTCAACTCCCCCGAATTTATATACTGAGCTTGGACATCCCTTTGGTCAGTTCAGGTCAGCTGTTCTGGCTGTGCTTCCTCCAGGCTTTTTGTGCACATCCTCACAGGGAGGTCATGGGAAACTGAAAAGTCCCTGATTTAGAATGAACCATACTAAGTAACTACTAAACCATCCCTGTGTTATCATCATGGTTCTCATACCAAATCCAAAACACAGCACTGTACCATCTCCTAGGAAGAAGATCAATTCTGTCCCAACTGAAAGCAGGATACTGGCCCAAGGTAGAGGTTGTATCATGGTCTCTAAAAACAAAGACCTGTCCTGGAGTTGTCAACACAAACAGACTGTGAATACAATGGATGATGGCCCTCTTACTCCATACTTGTGTAAGTCTTGTTGGCAGTGAAATAAATGATGACAGCTGTCATTTGCAAACAAAACAAGTTTTATTTGTTATTTTTAACAGGTTTTTTCACAGTTAAAAACTAACTTGATCATATACTGTAAGGTAATGAGTTAATAACTAATTCTTCTTTATATGACAGGTAATCAAGAATCACAAGGCTGTTTCTAAAGTCAGAGTAAATATTTCTTCAATCAAACTGCTGAATTGTTGGGTTGCAATATGGTTTTATTAGAACATCTTTATATTATTTTTAAATGTAACCTTAATATGTAGTTCAATCATAAGATCAATGTGAAAGGATAGAAATTGTTCTTTAATACTGAGTTTGAATAATAGTCCCAAGTTGGCTAGTGGAGCACAACTACCAAGACAGATCAGGTAGATAAAGAAAGGAACAGAGCAAAGTTTACATGAAACATATAAAGGGAGAAAGGAGAAGGAGTGGTTCTTCAATATTTATTTATTGAGATCTGCCTGTCTTTGCTTATATACAGGAAACACTTTATAGGAATATATTTTCTTCCCCTCTGCAAAGAAAAGGTCCAGTACTAAATGGAATTAGATAACATGCCAGAAAGGCAGCATAAAAAGTCCTCAATACTTATAGAAGAATAGGAACACCACCCCCCCCACCCCCCCTTAAATATGTAAGAAAAACTACAGGAAAACCAATTAAAATTTCTCTTTGCTAAATTTAAGTTATTTTATAAGAATCTACTACAGTCATTTTTCTCTTAGATTATGATACCAACAGTGACAAATTATTTCAAAGAAATAACAGGTGCAACATGGCACTATCAAGAGTGAGTCAGTACAGAACCAGTGGGTTTATCTACTTTGCAACAAAGATCAAAGAAATGCCACAGGCATATCAACTGTAAACTCATTCTGAAAGGTCTGGCAGGCTATGGTCTTGGACACGACAGAAGCCTCTAAGTGTTCTTAAGACATTTCTTCGGGACAAAAAACTGAAAACACCTTTTGGTGAGGGTTAGTCTAACAGCAGTTCCAGGGAAAAAAAATAGCTTCCCTGAAGAAAAGCCTCCCTCATCCCAACCTTGACTATTAGATTTTGGGGAGAATGATTTTCATTTTTCTTCTTGTTAAAAGGAAAAGAGGGGGAGCCCCGAGGAGGAGGGAAGGAGAGGGTAAAAGAGAATAAGCAATTTGAAAAATATGCTAAAATAGTCAAGAAGATGTGCTTCCAGGTTTGTGCACGTTCCCTCAGTTAGGAATGATTTTACAGCCAGATGACAAAGACCCTGACAATAGGGCTTAATGACAAAGCACACGAAACCCTACCCAAGGCAGTCTGACTGGCATTTCAGCATTATTATATGCAACTGAGAGCCTTCCAATCAGCCGGAACAGTGGGTTCCACTGAGGAATCACGATCAAGTAGCTATTAGGCCAAATGGTATTGTCAGAATTCCCCAATTTATGCAGCTTCTTTCAGAGAACTGAGTCCTGAAGCTTCCAAATATCAAAAGGGTTCAATATCGAATAGAACATGTATTTAAGGAAAATTGGCCCCCAAATTACTATGCTATTGTCATTTGTTCTTTTCCAGTTCACTTAAAGGGTAAAGTGGAGACTATTTTTAAATTTCAATATGAAAAAAATTATAACTGAAGTTTCTTTAGGAAAAAAAGTTCATTTAACCAGCTGCATCTTCCTTTTATACTCTGCTCAGATGTTAACTTGGATTATAGCTTCCATGTTTCTCATGCTTTTTTTGTTGTCTGTCACTTACAATTTGGAAATTTAGCACAATTTTGGGCTTGAACTGATTTGTACTCCTTTGGCCAAGCCTGAGGCCCTCCAAACTCTTTTGGAAAAGCACCACATCCACATTCTGGCAAAGGTCTGCCTGGATTCCTTTCAAGTAACAAAAAAGCCGTGCAGCATGTTATTTAATGCCTTATCTTTTTCTCATTGAAATCTGCTGTAGAGCTCCAACTGACTTTGCTGGGAGCAAAAAAAGAACCCCAAATGCCAAACTGATTTGACTACTGCTCTAATAAGAGTATTTTGCAGTAGGCAGTACAATCCATCTTTATACAAGCTCAGCACTGGCATGAGCTGCACTCTGATGGTCTGCTTGTCCCCTGTTCATCTGGCCTGCTCCCACTGGCCAGTGCATGCAGCAGGATATTGACACTTGGTTTCTCTCTCTGCAGCACTGCAAGTGCTTCAGACCAGTGATGACAAGGCTCTGGGATTCAAGAAATATAACAATGTTTCATGAGAGTAAATGAGCATCTCACAAACAAGGTTTTCTCATCTGGGCATTCATGTAGAAGATTGTCATGAACTGCTGCTCCAACATTAAGCAGAAATAACTGAGCAGATTTTACAACTCAAATTACAAACTGTATTGTGCAAGTTGGAGCTCTGTTTGGGAGAGGAGACTTGTAAGCCATTCATGATATAATCTATTTTGCATCATAAGTGACTATGTATCTATAGGAAGAGTAAGGAGGAAGGACCACACTTTACCCATAGAGTCCAAGTTAAATTTCTCACATTTAAATAGCTTGCCTGCAAATTCACTTATCCTACAAGGAAAAAAAGACAAAAGCAGTTCCTTCCTTGCACAGATCCATTTAGATCTGTATGAAAATGAGTACTAAAGATGGTAAAAAGCCTGAAAGTCAAACAAATGGATACCAGTGCCTCGAGATGGACCTTTTGTCTCCTCATCTGCAAGCCTGCACATTTAACATAAGGAATCTGAAGGAAGAGATATGAGGAAGGACGATGGAGTCAGAGAGAGGACACCCTCATTTTCAAGAGCCGCACTGTGACTATATGAGCCTCGTGCAATAGAGTTGCAGTGTGAAGAAACACTCTTCAATGACCAGTTGACTAAAAGATAGAAGAAAATCAGTTTCTTTTTTTTTTTACTTCTCCTAATGGAAAGGTTAAATTTTTTATATGAAAATGATCAACAATATTGAAAAAAGTTTACAGTATGAGCAGACTGTTCTTATAGAATGTTTCAATCATTTATGGCACTTAACATCTTTGAATTTCATCCCTCAAATACTGTGACAAAGTCACTGTATTCTGGCTCCCCATAAGGCCAAGCATATTATGATTATTATTATTTTATAATAAGAATAGCTATAATAATACTCTTAAAGAGATTCTCACTCTTGCTAATGAAACAAGTTTAATTTCTCTAAGAACATTAAAATTATACAATTCCCTTCCAGTTTGAACTCCTCATTCAAAGAATCCCTCCCTTCAAAAATACCTTGTACTTTCTGCAAAGCAATAGTTACTGTAAATGATACAGCCATACTTTGTGTTAAGATCCCCAAATGCTGTACAAATGTTACATTAATTAGGCATGTTGTTTAGTAATTGTATTTGTCAAGTACTGTTCTTCAAAAATGAATACTTTTTGGGGTGTGTAAGGCACATTTCTAAACCAGACTTTAACATTAAGTCAGCCTGATTCTGCAAGAGAAGATCAGTGGAACATTCTCTTCTTTCCACTCCAGGAAATGTTCAAATCGCACTTTGTACTCCAGAGCTGTCAGGGGTTTCACTTTTGAAAATTAAAAAAAATCAATTATTAATTAATAAAGGCAAAAAGATTCTTGCACCTTTTCAAAACTAAAAGCTCAGAGATGAATACTGGTTTAAAAACAACTCCAAGTGGACTCATTGCTTTTTTTATTTGCCATTACTTATATAGATGTATACAAAGCAGTTTAACATAAAGTCTCCCAAAATCACCACAAAAGCGGCAAGTTATCACTTGCAGTGGAAAGTTAATGCATTGCAGCTCTGTAGGCATGAAGGTTATGCCATCAGTTAGAGAAATGTTGTCTGCAGAGGATATTATATCAATTGTCTTGTTTTCTTTATTAGCCTCATGCAAATATGAAATCAGAGACTGCTGATCCAGAGCTACAAAGGCCCATCACTTACCCGAATGTGCAATAAAACCTACTTTAATTAATTTTATTGTCTGTCTCCTAGAGACAGAAAGAAAGGGTTAGAAAAATGTGGGTACCTCCAGTTAAAGAGGCATTTGCATGTGTACAGGGAGCAACACAGCCTGATAATTATTGCCTTGGTGAGCTGGAATCAGCCTTAAATGGTGCTGGGCTTGCTCATGATGCTGCAAGCCATACTTACTAGTGGCAGTGGGGAGAAGAGAAAGCCACAGGAAATGCTCACTGGGAGAGAGCTAAAGTATACTGTGGATTTGGGATCTACTTATGACATTTTAAAGTAATTATTTTTCAGTGAAGACATCATCTTCAAAATAATCTTCTCTTCACAGGGATTTGCTTTCCCTCTCCTCCAGTGCAGACAACAGTGGGTGGTAACATTTTTGGAGACTGTTTTGGTTTGTTACCAAAAAGGATTAAATAGAAATATAAATTAGAAAGCTAATTTCTGCAGGCTGTGCTGCTGGTCACTAGTTCTTTGTAAAAGCCATGATGCTATTGATATTCACACAGAGCTACTCAAAGGAGAGCCCATCAAATGGTGTGATTAATGAGGATGAAGCAGGTAAGTAGCCATTAGTTTTGTCAGTAAGCGTCTGTGTAAACAGCAGGAAGAAAGGACAATGCTTAGAATGGGAAAATGCATAAAAGAGGACTCATGGAGAGAAATTAACTAATTGACAATTTTTATATGCTTATTAATTGGTTTGCTGGTCCAAACTCTTAGTTGTGAATCTGCTTGGGTGCTAATTGGTATTTGTGTATACATAAAGTATTCCTTTCATTAAGATAAGTGGATGCTTCCCAAACTCAGTAGCAAGGCTTCTATCACATTTCAATGCAAGAAAAATATTATCAAAAGTTTCCCTAACTTCATATTTCAAGGGAGATTACAGTAAGTTTTCCTTTATTCTTGTAGTTGTATAGTTGCAGTGTCCTCTTGCAACTTCCTCCATGTCTTGATCTCCAAGCAAAGCAGCTGGTGTGTAACTACGGTGGCAATGCTGGTTTGCATAAAACTGACTCTAAACTACTATCTGTTCTATCTCTTAGATGAACTCAAATAAATATGACTCGATGCATAGAGAAAAAGGAGAAGCAAAGTTTGTCAGTAACAGTACTGTTTGGTTGGAATGTCACACAGTTCACTAATCACCAGTTTAAAAGGAAGCGTAAGTAGATGAAGAAGCAAAAAGTGACTTGTCTATTTGTGGGGATGACAGTGTGTGTGTGGATGTCTTAAGGTCTGAGGTGATTGACCCCAACGCCAGGCTGCAGTTCTGGGCTGTGGTGCTAGACTGGGGTTCTAGTCTGTGGTTTCGGGCTGCGGTTCTAGACTGGGGTTCTAGGCTGCGGTTCTATCTTAAGGTCTGAGGTGACTGATGAATGCATCCTTAAGGACCAGAGAGGCACCTGTAGAATGTGGATGCCTTGTAGCCAGTAGAATCTCTCCTTGTATGTGAGGTGAACTACTGACCAATAGTGTACTGGCATGTGTTATGTAGGAGTAGATAAAAGTGAAGCTGTTACTAAAGTCTTTTGTCTTCGGTGAGCTTTCTGATCACGCTGCAGCCTGAGTGTCTCTGCCTCCTTGACTGCCGCAAAGCTTATCTACATTACCCCAAGAAAAGCTGACCCCAATATCTATTGATTTTCATACTGACTCATGGCAGAAAAAAGAAGCAGTTAAATTCCCTAACAATAAGAATCATTTTTTCTTGTATGGAAGAGATTTATTTATTGAAAAAATGAAATCAGTCATGAAGATAAAACATCAGATCCTCAGATAGTGTTAAATGTAGACCTCAAGAGAACTTACAGATAAATACCTGAGTGAAAAAGTCCTGTTCTGTCTCCATCTTAATGAATACAATGCTGTATTTCTTTTTGCCTTTCCATTATCCCTTCCAAAAATATCATCTACTTCTAAATAAGAGTAAGTTATCACACAGCATCAGAGAATTGGGTAGTCAAAGAAGAGTCACAAGAAGGTCCTTCTGTGCTGTGCTGTACAACAATCTCTGCTGCTATATTGGCCCGCCTTATCCTTGAGACTTGTTCCAGTAATTTCACTGGAAATATATGTGAAACAAGGAATACATCTGAGTATCTATAAGAATTGCAAAGAATGTCATGCAATGATTAGAAACAATCTTTTCTATCTCCAAGCCAGATACAGCATTGTAGCATATTCTGGACAGGACAGTATTTGGCAATGCACATAGTCTATTTGAAATGTCTCCACAAGTCTCCAATACAGAGCCTGAGAGATGATAGAAATCTCCCACAAAATTATTTATCTATACTGCACAGATTGAAGCAAGCTTTGTCCTTTTTATTTGGGACAGTTTAATCAGATGCCTTTGAATATGCTGAGTGGAATAAAGTAAGTCTAATAAACATGCATTGGTTGAAAACATCTTTGTAAAAGCTCAATATTTGTTTCCCTTTCTTAAGGCCTTTGAAAGAAAACATTTGAAGCTCTGTGGTGTCTGAACTTCTCCTGCACTGAAGTGCATACAGAGATGAGAAGAAAACCAAGCTGACTATTGTGATCATACTTTTCTTTTTGGCTTCAGAGATAAGGCTCCACAGAAATCTGCCACGTGGTACTGCGTTTAAGAAGATGAGCAAAGCAATGGCATGAAGCTTCAGGCTTTCAATAATGCTGCTATATTTATATGATGATACAATAATAGTAAGGAAAAAACCTCTGCCATGGCAAAAAATAGAGGGACTAATCCTGTACCACTGAGTACAATGGAAGTTTTGTTATTTACCTCAGCAGAATCAGAATATAGTACAGAGAATTCTATACTCAAGTAAGTTGAGTACACTCAGATATGAAAGTTAAAGATATTCTCAGTACCAATGCCTCTAGTGCTCACATATCAAGATTGGTTGGTCTTTATACCACTTTTTCCTTTCTCTCTCCAGTTTTAAAGTCTAAAATAAGCAAAAATAGTCAGACCTTTTTTTTCTTAATCAAATGAACCAGATTCTGACTGCTTACATTTAAATAGTCATTTACAAGAATGAGTTCACTAAAGTAAATGGTTTTACCTACATTTAAAAAATTGTACAACATTGCATATATTTACATTTTCAAAATTGCATATAGAGATATATATAGTTTGGTACACACATGGATTGATTACCTATTGAAAGAGAAATTCTTTCATACATGTTGCATAACTTTTAGGGTTTTTAACCTGTGGTACAACCATAGGCAGTATTTTAGAAATAAGCATATTCTAGCTTTAGAAAGATGTGAGTTTTTCAGATCTAAATTAATCTTTTAACAATTTCATAATTCATAAAAGAAAGCAGTCTATGAGTCAGTACCAATTTCTTTCCCACATTGCTTGAAATATTTTGATCAAGTCCAGAGAGGGAAAACAAATTAAAAGGGACTAAACCCTGGATGTTTGTACAGACTGGGGAACTAGATACTGGAAAGCAGTGTTGGGAAAGGGACCTGGGAGTCCTTGTTGATGACAAGTTGGAGATGAGTCAGCAGTGCCCTGGCAGGCAAGGAGGCCCACTGTGTCCTGGGAGAGCATCAGGAAAAGCATTGCCAGCCAGTCAAGGGAGGGGATTGTCCTGCTCTGCTCTGCACTGGGATGGCCTCACCTGGAATATTGTGTGTAGTTTGGACACCACAGTATAGGAAAGATATTCAGCTATTAGAGAGTGTCCAAAGGAGGGCAATGAAGATGGTGAAGGGCCTTGAGGGAAAGCCATATGAGGGGCAGCTGAGGGCACCTGGTCTGTTCAGCCTGGAGAAGAGGAGACTGAGGCGAGACCTCATTGCAGTTACAACTTCCTTATGAGGGGAAGAGGAGAGGCAGGCACTGATCTCTGCTCTGTGGTGACCAGTGACAGGACCTGAGGAAATGGCCTGAAGTTCTGTCAGGGGAGGTTTGGGTCAGATATTAGGAAAAGGTTCTTCACCCAAGGGGTGGTAGAGCACTGGAACAGGCTCCCTAGAGAGATGGTCACAGCCCCAAACCTGATAGTTCAAGAAGTGTTTGGATGATACTCTCAGGCACATGGTGTGACTCTGTGGGATGGACCTGTGCAATGCCAGAAGTTGAACAACTCAATGAACCTTGTGGATCCCTTCCAAATCAGCCTATTCTGTGATTCTGTGTTAAGTGCAAATTGATACTACATATCAATTAAAACAATGGCTTTAGTGGTTTTTTGTTGTTTTTTTTCCCACAAAATTATGAGAGAAACATATAGGAATAAAATAGCAATAGAAAGGAGTAGTGCTATTTTTCCAGTTAATAAACCAATCTAGTTTTGTTAACTAATCCTTAAGATTTCTATCTCTAGATGTAGTTTCTGAAATGTAGTATATTACATTTAAATACAATTTTTTTTTTATTTTAGAAGAGTAATCAGTTTCTGGAGCTGGATTCTTAGAGAGGTTCTGGAATCTTCAGGCTTGTAGATACTCAAAACCTAACCGGACAAGGTTTTGAGCAACTGACCCCAGCTGACCTTGCCCCAAGCTGGGAAACGAGACAAGAGGAACCCTGTCGACATCAGCCATTCTGTTATGCCATGATTTTTCAAAATCACTCTGGTGTGATTCATAGCATTGGGTGAAAACCAACACTTTGGTTGCTTTTTGAATGGGATATATCTACTGTCACTCGAGTATCAAGATATCAAAGTGAAAGCTAGTCACCAAGGTTCACTTTCTAGAGAGAAAATGGTAATAATTATATCCTAAGATAATAGCAAATACTGCTTGTGTGAATAAACTCCAGAGGTGACTATTTCTCTTACTAATCCTGATGTTTGATATGAAATGAGATCCAGTCATTCTAGGTGTGTTTTAGCTATAAGTCAAAAAGAAAATTTATAGTCACCAATAAGTGAACCAAACCCCAACCACAAAATTCCAGGCAAAACAAAGTGTTGACTATCCAAGGAAAATTAAAAATAATAATAATTACAAAAACCTAAGTGAGTGAAAACAAAAATTATTTGCAAACAAAAAATTTGCATTTCTGATGTCTATATTCCTTATTGTCACTATTATTAGAGTATTAATGATACAGAACATACTGTGTTGGATGGGAAGTACTAAAATTATTTGAATTATTTTATTACACCATCTCAATACCAGGATAATATAAATAACCAACACTATATTGCATTTTCATGCATGCAGTCTGCAGCTCATAACCTACCCTCTGTGAAATTAGTAGTCAAATTGCCCAGGTTTCTGAGGGTGCAAGAAGACAGCTGGCTTAGAAGAAATATGTGTATGGAGTTTCAGAAAATGAAGGAGGGAAACTTTGTTGAGAAAAAGGTGAAAAATTGATGTGTGGAAGCAGGCTGTCCTCTATTTGAATACTCAGGGATACAGGAAGTGGGAAACACTCAGTGGATATAAGGCTAAGCTTATTTCAGAGCTCCTCTCCCAAATTCATGGTAGCTGTATATGCACAAGCATGGGTTCTAAAATAAGCTTCCCCTTACATCACCTGTAGATGCATATAAGCTTTAGTTTTGCTTAAAAGAGATATTATAAACTTGTTGAGCTGGTTATTCATAAACCACATGTAGTGTATAGAAACCTAATGCAAATAAGAACTGAATGTATGATTTCAAAATGTGAACAAAATAAAACTGAATCATTACTACCTGCTGATATATTTCTTGTTTAATACAATTTGTTTTCCTTAACCTATCCAAGAAGTTTTGTGTTTTTTATGAACCATGCAATTACAGTTTGATTTCTATGTGCCAGTTGCACTACTGATAAGCCAAACATCACCTTACCCTATAAATGGTCCCAGTGCCATGGTGTTATTCATGGGTTGTCCTGCACATGTCCCAGATTTGGACTGAAAGACTCTGATCGGTCCCTTCCAACTCTGCATATTTCATGATTCTATGATTCTATTAGCAGAACACAATGTTATCAGAATATTTATGTTGCAGTCTGTAGGTTTGATTTACAGACAATATTTTTTTAATCATGGGGGCAAAATCACATCTGGGTGCAGATTTTATTTCATCCAAGAGTGGGCAGAAGACTGTTTCTGTTCAACTTTTCAGACAATAAACCCTGAATTTATGCTCATTTTTTGTTCATTGTGGAACAACAAACAGTGCCAGTTTTGCCACAAAATTATAATAATATGGACAGACTGCTACACCAAGGTTCTTCTGAAGAAAAGTTAACATCTTATTAAGAACTCTAAATGAAAAAACTGAGCTCTTACCATGTGAATACTCATGTAGTCACGTGCTCTTATCTTGAGCTTTAAAATTTACTTCTGAGAATCTGCCTGCCTGCAAGCTGTCAACAGTACCCAGATAGAGGGAACATTGCTGTCCAAGGAGAAAAGCAGGAAGGCTGCAGATGACAGAAGGTCTGTGTTTGTATCTCATTGACCATTTCAAACACAATTCCTCAAGTTACCAGCCTATTTTGGCTCCACCCTTTCTGTACCAGAAACTATGAATTTCTTTGCTTTCGCTTGTCAGGGCTCATTCCAGCTCCCCAGGGCTCAGCCTGTCGCAGATCTCCATCTCCCACAGCCCTGCCCTGCTTGGAAATGGGCCCTGCCAACACACTTCTCCCCATGCTCATGAACTGCTCACTTCTCCTGACTTCTTATTTGTGGCCACCTGTGACAATCTGTGGCACCACTACTACTTTGCACCTGCATGACAAATCACACACAGAACCAAATTTTTCATTAAAGAGGGATAAAAAAACCCACATTAAATACATCCTCCTTGCACATCCATAATAATGCCTTTGGTGTACAGACCACCACTAGCCACCTGGAGACAAATCTGGCCTCAAGGAGTCACATGAAAAAAAGCCATTGTGAAAATAAAGTGAAAATACATACAAAGATGAGTAACCCAGGTGATAGACACCAAACAACTCTGGGAAGCCACCAGAAGCCTACGCCATGGAGGAGCACAGTGCCAGCACAGGAGCAGCAAAGAGTGGCCAGTGACTCACATCCCAGAGACCATCAGCCTCAAGAGCAGCCAGACACTGGCAGGTGGCTGCTCTTTGCTATAAAACCTGTTTGCACAAGGCACACTGAATACACTGCTTCAGGTTCTCAAGCTCTGTCTCTGCTGACAGAATTGCTTTCTGTATCCACAGAGAAAGAAAACATATTTTGACTACCCAGATATGTAAGATGTTCATTACATAAGCAAGCTTTTTTACCTCCTTCCACGCTGGCATTTTACCTACAGAAGTTTTGGAACAAGACTCATTTTTAAAATGGTATATCCAGTGAATATTTACAAGGAAAACAGAATGTTAGCTAAACTTGTTTTCAAATGTTTTTAATGAGGCTACATAAACTACTCATGTTTTCAGAAAGGCAAATATATCTGATGGTACACAGAATTATAAACACTGAAAATTATCTGGAAATTCCAAACAGTAAAAAACATCCACTTCTTTGCAGGTGAAGACAAAAAATGTTGGTTTAGTCATGTTTATAGTACCCTCCAATGGAAATAAGAAGCATTACAACTCTCCACAACATTTATTTTACTAACTCTAGAGATGGCAAAGATACATTTTTCAACCTTTTGTAATTTTTTATAAACAAAATAGATAAATGAAATTATTTTTTAAAATTTTTGGAGCTTTTTACACACACAAATAAATCTTAATTAATAGAATAACCTTTTATTTAGGTTTGGCTTCCTGAAGTAAACAAATGATCCATAATATGAGTTCTTTCCAGCTGATCAGGGAGAAACCATCCAAGAGATAAACTGTTTTACTCTTTTCATTTTATACTACATATTTTTAACATTCTATATATTAGTATATATTCCTATCAGTATTCATTCCATTTGTTTGTTCAGATGAATCACTAACATGCTTAAGATGAATCACTAACATGCTTAACACTGATCAAAATTGCAGAATGTGAAGGGATTTTTAGTAAAATGTCAACTGAAATTATCAGAGATTTAAGAATTACTACTCCTTTTAAGATTTAAAATACTAGAACAAACTTGCCATCATTTCTTTTTCCTTCTCACTGACTTATAAAACACTTCAGGTTTCATGACTAATTGTCAGGTCACTGAAAAAGTATTTTACATAGCAAGATTAGAAGGGTGAATATTTTTAAACTCTGATTAAAACTCCATTTCAGTGCCTAGTGAAGCTTTCTTTAGAAGAAACGGTGCATTACTTTTATTTGATTGTGGTGGATAGATCCTATTTTATAAAGCATTCAAGCTGTTGCCTATTTTTATTTCTTTTGAAAAAAACATCATAATAGATAACTAAATATCGCTAGACTTATGAGGAACAGAAACATAAAACATATTGTTAATTTTTGTTGAATTAGGCACTTGTTATATTTATGACAAATAAATACCTGAAAAATTTTAAATCTAGTTCAAGACCCCTTAGAGTGAAGGAAATAATTTCGTTTTTATTTGAGCTCATACCAGTTCCAAAAAGAACTGTTAAAGTTATTACTTTTAAAAATGTAAATCTGTTACCTCACAAGACACTGAGAAAATAAAAAAGAAAAAAAAAACAACCATGTATTTTACTCACATTCACATATTCCAGCTTGATAGTTAATGGGCAACACTTGAATTGAAAGAATTACTTTTATACCATCACTTTTCAGCCTTTAGGGTGAGACTTCAAATAAACTGAAGACAACAATTTTAATGTTGTGGTCATAAATACATCCTGTGGGCCAGGATATCCTCCCTATTCTTGCCCGAAAAACAATGAAGAAAATCTATGTCAGGAGTTTCAAAAGGTATTCATTGTATTATTGAGGTGATCTAATAGCTCACCACTCCTTAATACAATCATTTGCCTGCTTTCTCAATAAGCACATACCTCAAAAATATTATTTTGAAGTTTCCATGTGCTGTTTTTCTCCTGGCTTTGTGTACAAACTCATCTCCTCTAAGAACCTGAGAAGTACCAGGAATGGTGCAAGGGAAGAAGTGGTAGCCTGTGCCTAAGAGTAGAGGAGAGGGCAGAAGCCAGGCTCTAATAAAGTAGCAAGCTGTTAGATCAGCCAAAATGCATTGTTAAATTCACCCCAACAGAGAATTACCCACCAGCATATATTCACCTCCATGTTTATATTGCAAAGATTACACTGCAAGATCTATGAGAGGAAAGATCAGTCACAATATACATTCTACCTGCTCGCCTAATCCATTTTTAGGTCAGCAGAAAAAGGAAAATGCCCTAAAGATTTACTTTATGATATCAAGCTCAGATCTGGGACAAATATCATGACAGAAAATAAAGATGTAGGTGAGTGATCAAGTTCTTTTGGAAGTGGTCAGCAAAACTGCATTAATGGGAAGAGCTATATTAGAATTAATGAAAACTGAGTATGCAGAAATCCTAGGAGCTCTGGAGTTCCTAGAAAAGGTAGAACTGTGATTTTATTCAGTCAAGCTCAAGTCATTTAATCTTGGTTATGAGTTCATCACCATAGAATGTACATGTCTGGAAAATTAAATGAAGGAGATACAATGTCTGTGGAAGGATCTTAGCAGAGCTAACCTACTGAAAGGTGGAAGCATTTGAAAAGGCTCATCATTTCCAGTTATATGATAGGCATGCAAGAAAAGGAATTACTCTACTGAAATGACATTTAGGCTAGAGAACAGACCTGTTGCTTCTCTTAAATATTACGGTTATGAATGTGTGTGGAAGCCACAATTATCTGCAAACCTCCACTGCTCTTGGTTCTGTACAAACATGTCACAGACTTGAAGAATGTGAAGCATTAATAAACAAGATGTTATAAATTTGGGACAAAGGAAACATTTCCTCCATCTTTCAGACAAGGGAATAAAGGAGGCAGTTTGAATGAGTTGTTCAAGGTTGCTAAAGACACCTGTGTCAAAGCTAGGATTATTATAATAAAATCATGAGAATCATTGAAATTAATATTAGTACAGTTTATTACAAACACATTATACAGGCAGTGCCTTCTACCTGAAATTCTACACTGAATAAGAATAATGAAAGTGTTCCTAATGAATTCGATAGGATTTACATCTGTCTGCTGAAAAGTCCACCAGGAAAAACACATTCTTAATTTCACATATTGCTGGAGAACAGTTTCATTGCCATGTATTAAAATTGCCATCTAAATAATGGATAAAGGCACAAGAATTTCTAAGACTGCTTGCTAAAAAAAATCTTGTCCATAGGCATTTAGAGTGGATACAGTAAATTTTACATTTACAGTCTTATTAAATTGATTAACAGCTATGATGTTTCTAAAATCAATGTCACAGTTTGTAATATATCCCTTAAAATCATCATAGAATGTGCAGTGCATAAAAGTCAAAAGTAATATGTACCATTATGGTGTATTCCCCTGGCTCTTGGTGTTGGCATGCTGCTATAACTGAGATCCTCAAATTCCTACCATAAATACCAATTAAAACTATCTTGGAAAAATAGTTGCATAACACTTCAACATTTACAGCTCAGAAGACAAAAGATGACAATTTTTATATCCTAAGATCTGAGAAAATTCTCAGTCAAGACTTTTAGGCTGGAGTCTCACAAGTCACCTCCATCATATAATGAAACACAGAGTACCATTTGCTACAGCAAGGACATGCAAGGAAAAAATATTTTAAAAGGACCTGTTTTCAAAACATAGTTGTCTAGAATTTGGAAGTGATATCAACCTCTAACACAGATCCCTTCTTTTCCTTATCCACATTTAAAATTTTGGGCTAAATTGTAGCACTCAGGTCCATGTGGGTTACCAAAAACATACATGCAAACCAAAGGAAATCTGGGAAAATAAAATAAGGCACTGTTAGAGCCAGTGAAAAGGGAAGAGGGAGAAAATTATTACTTATGACTGACAGCAAAATCTTGTTGAAATAATAGGTACAAAATTGGATCACAAAAAGTTCTTAGAATGTTGGTGTTGTTCAAAATAAGTAGTAAAAAATGAGAATCAGGTTTTCACAGGTTTATCATGTGCTACATAGGAAGCAACTAATCCAAGTCATATTGTTTTTCCTCCATAGGAGTGCTGATAAAACTCTCCATTAGGACTGCAAGCCCCTCTAGGGTCTGTCAGTCCTGTTATTTAATCCTAAATGAAGTATGTCTTATCAATTCATTCTACCATGACCGTGGTCAAGGTTAGATGAGGGTCTGGCTATAAAAGAGCAGAAGGGAGCAAAAAGCATTATTTTTCCTTGACAGGCTAAGAAAGCAGTGATGTGCAGAGAGGTAAAAATTCTTCACTGCAAATACATTTCCCCAAATATGTGCCATTTACTCACTAAGAGAATATTTTCATTCTTCAATAACATTTTAAAATGCTGGAACATTATCGTAGACTTTTTCTTTCCTGTACTTTTCAAAGTTGAGATAAAAGCAAGGATTTTATTTTTTTAGTAAATCCTGTTTATGGAAAATCTATTTAAATTAATGCCACTCTTTTTTCAAATATCTTTTTGAGTCAAACAAGAAAGTGAGTCACATGGTAAAATTATCCTGCATGCTATTATCAGTGGAGATGAGTCAGACCTCCTACTGTTTGTTGATGCATCTGTCTAGTGATCAGGGGAAAAAAAAAAAAAACAAAAAACAAAAAAAAAAAAAAGAGAAAAGAATCCCTACTCTGAAGAACTTATCAGATCACAATAGTGAGTAAAAACCAAGAACTAGATAAAAATTGCTTCTTGGGAAGTGTATCAAAGTGCTGCAACCTCACTATATACTTTGCTGTATTTCAATGAAAGTCTAAGCAAAACTCTATTCACTTTTTTTGTGAATATTCAGCCATTGGGTGCAAAATGTGTGGGTTTGGGTAGCACATAATGGGTGCATACCCAAAAATACACTAAGGTGGCACACCACCACAAAGTATAAGGCCACTATTTCATTGAATCATTGCAACTCAAGAATACTGTCACTTTTTGCTAGAGAGGGAAAGTACAACACAAGGTATTTCAAAGATCCCTGGGCTAAATTGCCACTTGAAAGATGTGGGATTATGACCAAATGTGTCAGACAGATTTCACCAGGGGTACCTACTCGTTAGACTACCCTGTGCAACCTTGCTGACTTGTGCAACCAAATAGAAGACACAATAAAAGTAGTTTTCTTCAAGCGATGTCCAGCATTACTAGGATAGTTTTAAAGTCTCTTAATTCAATATTAGGTAGTACTGTCCATATTAACAATGAAGTAGGCTTGATAGATGGACTTCAGTTCTCTGCATATTTAGTATGAGCTTCAATTTCTTGATTGAATGTTAGCAAACAATTTAATTTATTCCATGCTCCTAGATGACAAAGGTCTGTCAACAAAGAAAATGAAGAGAAGTAAGAGAGAGAGGCCATGCTAAGGAAAATATCTAAGATTAATATTTTGCAAAAGCACTTAGTTTGAACAACTGCATAGTTTAGAATCTTTATCTTAACTATTCTGACAGTCTTACTACCATGAACAAGTGGAATAAGGTATCAGACTCAGAGCCCTGTGACTCAACCAGTCTTGTGAGTAAAACAAAGCTTTCTGCAATCTGATATTTGAACACCAAGTTGTTCATTAAATGAACAGTTCTGGAAAAAATATTTTGAAGGAAAACAGACATTTAAAAACACTGGTGTTCATGGTAACTGGCTTCTTGTTCTTTCAAAAAATTGACTATCAGGGTCAAAAAACTAATTTTATTGGGCCTGTGAGTGAGAAGACTGTGACCATCCTTTCTGGGAGACTGGATTAAATTGTAACTCCTTGTCTTTTGTTTTCCTTCCTTCTTCAATCCTGATTTCTTAGGCTACACAGATTTTACATCCAGGCTCACTCTTTGATCATATATTTTATGAAGAGGGGTTGGAATATCTATTTAATCCTGTTCCAGTGGTAAATCCTCACCAGTGCACTTTTAATACTAGTCCCTTTGTGACTCAACATTATGAAATCCGAGTAGTTCAATGGAGTTTTGTGAATGGTATTTACCAAGGAAATGTTTATGTCATGGAATGAAGCAGTTGGAGAGATGTGGATTGTTAATGACCACATGGCACAAGACAGCATCAGGTAGGCTCAACAGCCATAAGTAGCATTCACAGTTTTACTTCTTCAGGTGCAACAACCAGTTCATTAAATGGGAATGTCAGGCAGGACATGTTGGAGAAGAAACTTCCCCTTTATGTGACACTGTCAAGAAAACCTCAGGTACCAACTAGCTGCTTCCTAGGGAAGCTTTTATAGGGAAAATAACTAACCATAGCAACACACCACTGTACAGAGCAGTCTTACTGTTCAGAAATTTCTAAATGTATATCCCTAAATTTTCCCTGAAGGAATGTTAAGAAAAGTTAATTTCCTGGTAGCTGTTTATAGACAGACCCTTGCAAAATGATGGTGCAACACTATGAATGAACAGAGAGAGAGAAGGGGCAAATTACAAGTATATAGAGATAGGAATGTAATAATTGATACATGTTCACATATGAGATATTACTCTCTAATCTCATTTTCTACCTGTAGATTTGTTTTAAGAAATAAATTACAGATGCATAAAGACTCTAGCTGGTGATAGGGATAATTCAACATGCCTATTGCTTGATGAGTACAAGAGCAAAATCAACATTTGCAGTCTTAGCTGAAAACAACCTGAACATAGCCAGAATACCAGTGCTCCATCAGGAGCAACAGAGGGGAGCTGGCACATGGCCCTCAACACTTTTACCATCAACATATGTTTCTATTATAATGAATGTCAAGCTCATTTAGAAAAAAAAAATTGCATCCATCAAAATCAAATGGCCAGTTGAACATTTTTGTCTAAATGGCCTTTGGGATAGATTATGGCCATTTAAATGTTGCCAGTGAAATATCTACACATATTAAATATACTGAGTCTCTTCTTATGTCTCTCCTTAGTCTATCTATATTAGCGGTTATCCTATTCCCTCCCTTACCGAAAACCAGAATGGAAAAGGGAAATGTATAAGCCTGGGAGGAGCATTGAGCTTGTGAAGCTATGCTACTTTTGGCTCACAGCAGGACACATAATACAGGTATTTTATGTAGCATTGTGCAGCACTGAGGAGGCCAAACCAGAGATTCTGCAGCAGAGAAGTACTGGGGGGTTTCTGAGAATCACTCTCCAGTCCCCAGTGAAGTTCTTCAAAACTATTCCTTTTATCTTTCTGCTTATCTTCTTTGTGCTCCTTATGCAAATAATAAAACACTTCAGTGCTTGTTACCAGATCAGTTTCATAGACTTCGATAGTCATACCTAATGCTTAGGCTGAGCATGTGCCTAAATGTTTTTCTGAACTGGGTCATAAGACTGTGCTGAGGGCAGACAAGCTGATTTTCTGTGAGCTCAACCCCTGCCACCCCTCCCTCCCTCATGTCAATAGGGGTCAAAATTCAGGCAACACCGAGTCTGTTGTCGGTTAAGAATGTTCCCCTCCCTGGAAGTTTTCAAAGCCTGACTGGGTGGAGCCCTGAGTGAAATACAGTGGGTGGCCTTCCTGTCCACAGTAAGGGGGTTGGAACTGGGTGATCTTTAAAATCCCTTCCAACCCAAAACCTTCTATGATTCTATGACTATAAGACAAACTATAAAAGTATACACAACATCTATTTTATATAAGAGTTTTAACTACTGAATCAACAACTTTCCTTAAGATGGATGAGATAATTTGACCTTTCTGCATCAATCTACTAACCTATATAGCATATGCACTGCTTTTATGAACAAAGAATTTCATAGTGGCTACATATAAAGACGTCTTTGGTATGCCATGATTTGAGAGGCTTGACTAGAATTGCACAAAATGGAATCAAATCTCAAGAATGCAAAATGGAATCCATACCTGCATCAGAAAGAGGTTTTCATCAGGGACAAAATATTTGATCTACACAAACACACAATTTGCATCTGCATTATACTTTTAGAATGCTCTCCATATATATTACAGCTCAACACAGTTTCCAGCAGTGTTACAAACAGTAGTAACAGCAAAGTCCCTAATGGACTTTAGGAAGACTCCAGAATATCTTTCATGGGGTCATAACTCGGCTTGAGGAACATAGCTATTGTGCTACAGCATGTGTGTGAATAGAAAAATGGGATTTCCAAGTACAGAATGTAATATTTTTTGTTTCAGCTTTATCTGATCTCCTGCTTTCAGTGGGTTTTGGCTCCAGTTCTCTTTGATATTGTAAAAAAAAAGCAGTTAATTAAAAGACCTCTGAACACAAATAAGTTCAAAGTATTCCATCAGAAGTCAATGACTAGAGCTTATGCCTGATCCTTAATCATCTATATTTCCTGCTGAATGAAACAGGACACAGTGTGAATTCCAAAATAGGCAAAGAGTAATTTTTTACAGTTCTGGAAATGAATGTTTTCAATTACAGAGCAAAGACATAACAATTTACATATTTCTGATTTTTTATTTTGATATGCATGTCTCAAATGATTTTTTTGTCTAGATAAGTTATTCACAAATGAAAAATGAGTTCCACTCAGTCATACTTAGTTCTTTGTAAGAGAGTTTAGTCATGCACATTAACATCTATGTATTCCTTGTCATTCACAGGCATTTAAGACAAATCCCCTTCTACTTAGAATTCAAGGCTGAAAAACCCGTGCCCATGCAGCCACTGCGGTTTTCAATCAGCAACCATGATGAGGAGTTACCCTTTTCCTCTACATTTCACTTTTGATGTACACACACTGCTGGTCATTCACTGCTCTGGTCAGAGATCTGGCATGACACTTACCATCTCTTTCAGATACCTAACTTTCAATATCTACAATAAACTACATAAAAGTGTAGACTATTTCTAGGAGTCACTTTTCCTGAAAAGTCACCAAAGATCCTTATTTATTTTAGAAATTACAAAAATGCCTACTTTTTGGGTTGAGATCCTAAAAGAAACAGTATGCACTTTTTTTCAGGTGATTGACCCAGTGGGAGAAGAAGGGAAAGCGGAATGTTAGGGTAACATATAAAACATTGTCACTTGTCTTCAGTAAAACACCTAATCCAGCAATGGTAAAAAGCACTGGTCTCCCAGCATTTCTACTCAAAAGGGCAACTGCATGCAGGATGTTAACTGAGTAATCAGCACACTCTTGCATTTAAAAGAGGTAGCAGGAAAAGGCCTCATTGTTATACACTTCATAATGAAATCATGAAAAGGCATTAGTCCAAAAATGATTACAACTAAGCTTTGCTGAACTACGATAGGTGCAGGTTCAGTGTGTGGAGATTAAAGCCATTTGCAATCACTGCCTGGAGACTGCATGTCATTTCACATCAATTGGCATGATGAATCTTTTACATAATGTGAATCACAGCCTAATTGTGAGTTTGATTGCATCTACTGTTGTTCTGATCACACAACCTCAGCACATAGAGGCGAGCAGGGAACCAAGCTATTGTACAGAGTTAAAGGAAGAAAGGAAAGCTGTGTAGCATGAAATGAAAGTGACATCTCACAGGATATATATTACTAAAAGTTGCTGAGCAATTTAACAGCTACATGTAATATATATACTGACAATATCAAAATAGGCAATTAGAGAAGCATCTCTTCTAGCAATAGAAATATATCATTTCTGAAATCAGCAGGCTGCTGCCAAGAAGCTCAGACTGGAAGTCTTTTTGCCAGAGAAGATGCATTTAAGACAATAAACTCTCCATTAATGACAATGCAGGCAGAATGTAACTAACCCAGGATTCTCAGAAGAGCTGGCAGAAAAACTGGTGCTATATGCTTCAAAGATATTTCTAAAGATAAGGTTCAGTCATGGATTTGTCATAAATCTTACTGCAAAATGAAGCAAAAATTGATCCTCTATGGAAATTATATTGCTTCCATTACCATAGGAGGTGAGACACACAAAATTTCTAATGTATTTTTTTCCCAACACCACTACAACTATTGTTTTCACTTTATAAAACTAAAATAGAATGTCAATTAATTAAGGAACTTGCCCTGGACACTACAGGAAATCTACAAAAGGGCAAGTGATGCTACCCAGACGGTCAGAAAGCAATTCAGCACTCTCGTTACTGGATATGTGCTGGATTCTAGCCCTTGCTTTCTTGTCATCAGACCACCCACACTTTTCCTCAATAATTTAATTTTCCCTGTCTTGCAAGGTTTTGCTATTGTGATAAGGACTGAAAACACGTGCCTTTATCCAGAACAGAATAAGTTAATAGATAGCATAAAAATACAGGTCTGCCAAAACTTCTGGACTTCAAGAAAGCTCAAATTTTCCTGATGCAGTCTCTACTCTCCTCACATTGATGAAAAACTTTACTACAAATACCTCAGGGAATTATACAGGTGTATGCTTATCATACAGATAGATCATTTCTATAAAAGGTATTACTTGTAAATGCCATTTCACTTGTCAGGTATTGAAGAAAGATTCATAGCTCCAGTTGCAAACAAAGGGCACCCATTAATTAGTTCCCTAACACAAAAAATACAATGAGATGCAAAGACAAGTCAGTGGCTCATTCCAGATACCCAGGTAACAAATCATAGAACTGGATACATCTTGAACCATTATCACTGGCATAAAAGCCATGGAGCTCCTGAGACCCAGCCAGTCAACCCAGACAGGCTCATTACTGCAAGCAGCATTAAATTAAACAGTGGCATAAAGAGTCACACAATATCTCAAACTCTAATGCATTGATTAGCTGATTACTTAAGCAAAATACTGCAAAGAGCTCTGTGTGCCAGTGTGCATGCATTTAAAGTGCTACACATGCATAGGTCACTCACATACGGCATTAAAGTCAATAAATTAAATATGAATCATTGGGCACATTAAATGAATTGCAACCCATAATCATCTAAGTAGCAACAAGGCATTCATTTAACCTGACCTAGATGGATTATATAAAGAGTTATTAAATATAACAGGAATACAAATTGCAAGTTAGAATCCTTGGAACTCTTTTCTGGTTGAAGGGATTTGTATAAGTCAGTAACTGAAACTATGTATATATCTGATATTTTAGGACCTCCTTCACAAGACACTGTTTTATTGGGGTAGTTTATATGCAAATAAGATAAATGTGAGACTGTAAATAATGCAACTATGTGATGGTCTGCTCTGAAATCTTGTGTCTTGTCTGGGATAACAGGATGGTAGAATACAGAACAGTATTGATGATGAGTGTAGAGGACAGTCAGTTGAGCCAGGTGTCTCCAGAATTGCAAAGCAGGCATATGTGGCTTAACTAGTGAAGAGGAAAAGGTTTATCTGAACGTATTCTGGAATGCACAACAGTTACTTAGATTTTTTTTTTAATCTTCTTATTCAGAATGATTTCATGGTTCAGAGAGAAAAGCTTTAGTTCCTTCAGTCAAAAGATTTAGGGTGGAATTCATCTGACTAAATGCAGAGGCCTGTTCTTTATCTGAGTCACTGAGTCTCCATGTATAATCAGTAAAAATCTAGTCACTAAAGACTAAAAAGTCTAAACCAGAATTCCTCTAACTCTAAAATAGAGATTTTAAATACATCTGATGGACTGAATCCTAAAAAGTTATTTTTCTCTACCATGAATATAAAGGGAGGTTCAGAAATAGCTGTCCATTACATATGTGTAAGAAACATGAGGTGATTCCTATTCCTAGAGTCTGCTCTTGATTTTTCTGCTAACCTACTCTACGGCTCTGGAAGTCTAAATGCTGTTTAAAAAAAATCAAGAAGGCTATTTCAGACATGATTACTCTATTGATGACATCTATGTTTACTCACAGTGACTCACTTTTCATTTTTTGTACCTGTTCTCTGCCACTCATTCTATTTATTTTGCATATACTTTTGCATTTACAAATATACCACTTGTATGCATTTATATATTTGTATAGTCTGGAAACAATAATATCCCACAGGATGTAACAGGACAGAACATCAGTATCAAATGTGCCTCTTTGTTTAACACCGTACAGGGAGTTAATAATGAATTTTTTAAGTGTTGGCATCATCTGAGGTTAGAAAATTTTCCTTACCAGCTAATGTGAATAGGCCAGGGGATTTAAAAACAAAAACCATCAAATTAGTTCTCACAGTGTTATGAAAGAAAAATTCCACATCTCACTGCAGATCCCCAGTTGTACTTGGGAGGTGACAGTAAATATAAATGTCATGGGAAGGTTACCTGAGGCTAACAGCAAAAGGAGTAATATAAAAACCCTGCCTAACCTTAGACATGTAAAAGTACATTGTGAAGTGGATTGCTAAATTTATTCAAAAAGAACTCAAACTCACAGAGGAAAAACAGAGATCATTTTAGTCTTACAGGATGCAGATGGTCACCTCACAAACAGAGACAGAGACAATGCATTCTTTGCCTCTGTCTCCCACACAAATGTTGGCCCAAGGGGGTCTCAGTGTCCTGATTTTATTACTGAACCATAATATTTTTAACAGAAACCTAATTTAGTCACTAATTAATAGTTGGTAGCTTTAATACTGTCCAGAAAATTTGAAAATTTGAGAGGCAGAAAACTACTCAAGATTGCAACTGATAGTCTCAGACACCAGCCCAGAGGCAGTCTGTCCTGTGCACAGTCCTCCTGGCCTCTCATGCTTGCCTAGTGTCAGAATTCTGCAAGAATTTTGCATAACTGTCTGCTAACACAGCCTGTGGTCCCTCCAGTGAAGTCTGGGAGCATATTGTGGGCCTATCATCAGTAACAGAATAGATAAGAACCTACTGAAGGTAAAATTTGGACAATTTCAAGTCAATCTAAATGATTTCTGTCATGTGAAAGGGAGGAGGGAGACAGAAATGCAAAGATTTCTAGTTTTAACTGTATTAATAAAAAAGTATTAGCAATAAGCATGTCCAGACAATCAGATCCTTATGTTTCCAACACTGCCTATCCATTATGGACAGCACACAAGTTGGAAGGGTTTCTGACCTCTGATATGAAGCCAACACTTAAGCCAGGGAGAACTTATCAGCTACATAAGTGCTTCCAGAAAATTAGAGCCTTATGAACCCAGCACTGCCTGCCAAACTGCTGGACAGAACACAGGCTGGAAGGATTTCTAACCTTGCTATTGAAGCCACACTTAATAGCTAGAAAAGAACTTTTCCCACAACAACTCCCAAAATAACATTTAATACAAGTATGTGACAGTTATTGTGGGTTCCGCTTTGCTGGTGATAACGTTTAGCTGCAAGATTGCATTTAATTGATATTAAAAGACCCCAAAAGAAACCAGCACAAACACATTTTACAGAGACAAACACACCAAACTCGAGTTTCAATATAGCAATGAGCAATGTATCCAATTTTCATGACAGACAAAAGCTAGCAACAAAAAACTACTAACCAAAAGCACAGCCACCTAAAACACTTATCTAAACACTCTTTCAATAACATAGGACAATAAAATAGCTTGCACACCACTCTCTCTGTAACACAAAGCAAAAGGAAAGAACAGAGCTGCTTCTTATCAACACACATGTTGAAAAAGCAACTGCACATTGCAAGGGAAAGCAACAACTAATATGAAGTAGCAAAGTGTAAAACAAGATACTGTTATTAGTATTAAGGTAGCAAAACGCAGTTAGTAAAGAAGGTGCTTATAAAGTAAGAATCAAAGTAGCTGTTAGCATAAGATGTAAGAATGTATAAAGGAATAAGCTTTGTAAGAAAGTTAAGAAAGTAAAGTATAGAAAAATAGAAAGCACATGGTCTCCTTACCCAACATTGTTCCAGGAGTAGAAGGAGGCAGGACAAAGCTGCCAGCAGCTACCTCAACAGAGACTATGGCATTTTCCCCTCTCCATTTGAGTTTAAACTCCACGCTTTTTATACCTTTTTTTTTTAGTCATGTGGTTTTGTGTGATTATGTCAAATGTTCTGGGAGGTGACACAGATGCCTGAGGGTGGGGTGGGCTCCTTGAGTAGTCAGGGGCAGGGTGCGGCAAAGAAAGGCCATGCTAATTTAATAACATTCCATTCTCAGGTAACATCCACCACTTCTCAGTTTGCCTCACTTTTGTCTTCTGCTGGGAGCATCCCTCCAGGGGGCTGAGGCATTTCCTTCAACACATCCAGGCTTATCAGGGCCATCACCCCAGAGATTTCTTAAATAAAAAAATAACAACAAAAAAGCTACTTTAAAATCATATCTTAAGGAGATTAAGAAGCGTTTATTTTCGATTCATTTGCCAGAAAGTAAAGAAAATATGTTTTTTTTAACTTAAGAGAGTTATGGGAAATTATTTGTTGCAAATGCAAAAGGCAAAAGAACTGACTGAGGATCACTGAAGGAGGATGTCTGTAATTTGGTTATTTTTAATTTCTATGACACCTTACAAGAATACTTTTACTTATATAAGTCTAGTGAAAAGCCAAATTAACCTCTAAAGTCCCTGAATAAAACATAAAGGAGTTTTTTTACAGAGAAAATATGAGAGGGATATTTAGTCAATTTTCCAAGCTGCCTGTTGTTTTGCATCACTAAAACCACGTACATTATTAATGATTTAGAATTCAAATAGAAACATTTTTGTAGAATCACAGTCATTCTGACTCCCTCGACATAGGCAAAGACACAGAGACCAGGTTACTCAAACCTCATCCAACCTGACCTTGAACACTTCCAGTGATGGGGCATCCACAACTTCTCTGGGCAACCTGTTCCAGTGCCTCACCACCCTGACAGTAAAGAATTTCTTCCTAACATCTAATCTAAATATAACCTCTTTCAGTTTAAATACATTCCCCCTGCAGATCCTGGTAAAATATCTCTCTTCATCTTTCTTATAAGCCCCTTTAAAGTATAGAAGGGCTGCAATAAGTTCTCCCTGGAGCCTTTTCTTAATTATTACTAGAGATTATAAAGAAAAGTTATTCAGAAAAGTTACCAAAACCGACATGGTGGCAGAATATATACTGTGACAGTAACTGTAATGTTGCACATTTAAGGTAAGCAAAACTTTGACTATTTGAATGCATTGTAAATTATTATTTAACAGAAGCCAGCCACAGTAATGAGCTATGTGCCATTGCATGACCTTATCTAAGTTCAATGTCCATGCAAGCAAATTAAGCAATATTACACAATAAAATTGAAATAAAATTTATTCTATTCATTATACTATATCATTCTTTCACCAAGTGTCTGGGATTTTACTGGGTGAATTCTTTCTAAATCCCTAGCACTAATGCATGAGAAATAAATACTTTTTGCATCACAAAGTTGCACAGCACAGCTTGTCAAACAGCTTAGTTACCAAATAATATCCCATTTAAGTCAATGCTAAAACTTTTATTACCAGAAGTAAATTACTCTAGGTCTCCAAAATAGCCTATACTGTAGTCACCCTCCATGGCAGGATATTATTCTGAGCTAAAATCTATGTTGCTGTGAAATTAGATTGGACTTATTGAAGCCGGATGGTTTAAAGCTATCTTGAGTGTCTTTTTATTACAGTATAGTCATCTTGAGCGGTACAGCTCACAGATTTAAACATCTAAATTTAGAGGTTTACATGCAAGCTAAGATCCCATTACAATCAATACAGATCTAATCAGATAAATTTACTAAAACTATAGATCTATTCAGTCAACCCTAAAACAGACAGTTACTTTTGGACAGTTGTTTCAGGTTATCCATAGAATTTTCCTCAACGTAATATGAGCATAGCACTGCCTTGCAATGCAGTCTCAGGATCCTTAGTTGAGTGATTCCTAATGTAACTCCAGTACTATTACTCTGTTATTTAGGCTTTGAAATTTCAGTCTTTATGGATTCCCTTGATTCGATTACCATATAGAGCACTGGAAAGAATCAAGTACACAATGGTTAATCATTTCAATCTCAATTTGAGATCTCAAACTTGAAGCTCAGTTTATGCACGGGACATCAATACAAAGACAAATAATCAGTGGGGAAGTACAATACTCTTTCTTGGCTAAAGGTTAGTATCCACTGGGGGAGACATAGTCTCCTAAAATATTTAGGGCATAAGCCTGACATTTCAGACAATAATAAAGATAATAATAAAGATTTCAGGATTTGCCAGAATGTGCAAATTGATTGTATCATCTTGTCTCTTCACACCTTTTTTCTTTTTTTTTCCCCCAGGAAAATTATGCAGAGATAATGGAAGTCATGATCAGAGCAGTACTGTTATTAATATGTCCTGCTGTATGTCAGACATAGATCATTAAGTTAGACCTACCACAGCAGACCACCAGTGCATATATGCTTCCGTTTATATCAAACATGTCTAGATGTAGCTGTAACAATGTTTTATCATCCTTCAGATCCTTCCAATAAATAGTGTATTTTCTTGTGAGAAACTTCTATCTCTTTCTACCTTCTCTTGAAGGCTCTGCAGACCTCCAGAGAACTGTAGAATCATCTACTACACCATGCAAAGTCTTAGCTGGCAAACTAAATGTCAATAGGCAAACTAAAAATCAATGCATACTCCAGAGAGATAAAAAAGTTACCTAGTAACTTTGAAAGAGTTTTGATAATGTGGCTTATGGGTGGTAAGTGAATCTTTTGCTCATTTTAAATAAGGGACAGCATCAAAAGCAGTTTTCTATGAAGCCAGTGGCATAGACACTGATGGGTGAATTAGCTTCTAAATTTTATCTGCCAGGAAAGTCTGGAATGACTACCTGGTGGTTTGCAAGATTAAGTCATAAAAATTTGAGTCCGAAGAAAAGACCCTACTAACTCATAGTAACTTTCAAAATTTATCCCAAACAGAGTAAAACATTTCTGAACATTTTAATATCATTCAAAACCCTGTTACGTGAAATTTGAGAAGGCATAATTAATAATTATTTTTGAAATGCTGAATTACCTTTAGGTAACATATTATTTGTGATTAAAATTTAACATCTCTAATATTATAGTAATATTTCACAGGTTAAAATAATGTGCATTTTTCTTATCCAAATACACCAAGGATGGATACTCCATGACCTCTCTGGGCACCCTGTGCCTGCGCTCCGTCACACTCACAGTGGACAAGTTTCCTGATGTTCAGAGGGCACCTCTGGAGTTTCAGTTGGTGCCCATTGCCTCTGCTCCTGCCACTGGGCCTGGCTTCTCCATACTCTTAACACTCTGTCTTGGGGTATTTATGCACATTGGTAAGATCTTCCCTGAGCCTTCTTTACTGAATGGAATTCTACTTAACAACTAAAAGTTATCCTTCTAGTCAAAACAAATCATATAAATTCCGAATGCTTAGGTCTACTTTTCCCTGATGAGGTATGTCCCCAGCAGGGCAAAAGCTAAAAATCTGAAATGAGAAACTAAACAGGACATAGTGACTGAGTGCTCTATATAGCCTTGCAGCATTTAGAAATGGTTAATGCATGTCAATATTGATTCTGGAAGAAAATAATTTCAGTCCTATAAATTAAATGACTCTATAATAAGATCAGTTTAAGAGAAAACCAATTTTGATAGCAGCTGTGAAGTCTACTGCAACCAACAGACCAAAATCTATTTTCACTGAATAAGCATGGAGATAAAAAAAAATACTTTACTAGAATTTCTTTCTATATATTACAAGAAAATCAGTTAGAGAAGTGACAAGTTATCAAGCACTTATAAGTCAGCAGGTGATTATCAGTTGAAGAGTTTTACCTAGTTAAGTCAAAAGCATATTTCTTTGATTGCATTTAAAGCAGTATATTGTGCACATGGTTGCCTACCGACAATCCTAATGGCAGAAGGATCAAGTCCTAATTTTCTTCAGAGAGCTGCCAATAGGATGGCAATCGAGCCTTGTATCTTAGCATTGACTAGAAGATTAGGCTGCCACCAGAGAAGGGTATTTCATTTGCTATGTACAAATCATTTACAGTGCATTTTAAGCCACGTTTATATATACATTATATATTTTATCTCCCTGATTCATTCCAACAGTTCCTTCCTGTTAGAAATCATGGCAGCATTTTGCCTCCATCAGGAAGAGCAGCTGAAAAACTCCAACCATTCTATGCACCTGCATTAATGCTAAATCAGCTCTCATGAATTGTGCATGAGATCCAATATGTTATAGTCATTAACTCCGGCACAAAGTAAAAAAGCTTCTTTAGAGAAGACTTTCCTTTACCATGTCAAGCCAGGAATGAAAACTACAGAAGGTAGTGAATCAGACCCTAAAGATTTTTTCCTTTTACTTGTACTAAAGGATGAACACGCTAAATTAGGAAACATCAGTTGCAGGAGAAAGGAAGAAGAGATGAAACCGTGACATACAAGCATTACCTGTGATTAGTTTAATATATAAATTGCTTGGTTGTCCATGATCTGTAACAGTAACTGAAGTTTTAGAGTATATTTATAACCATTACAGGAAGAATAAGCCTCATAATCTACATTTATTCCCTTAGTCCACTAATTGTGTTTTCTCCCTGAAAAATTTTAATGTTGCCATTAAATGAAGGAATCCATGAGTACAGGGCTGTTCTTCAGCGCTGTGAAGTGCTATAGCTCAGTGATGTGCTTCCCTCTAGTGTCCACAGACATCACACAGAACCTGTAAAACACCTGGGTATAACTGAGTTAGGTTAATTTTCATCAGTGATTACACGCTCATTTTACTTAATGTCTCAGACTGAGGCTCCAGGTGAAGATAACATAGTATCAGTTTCATAGATTAAATCTGTCACACACCAAATTGCAATGTAACATTTTCCCCCTCTCATATCTCAGTTATTATATGAAGTTTAACTGCTATTCATCTCTTCTCTGTTTTTTAATCTTTTGCTCCTTTTTTTGCCTTTTTTTTTCCAATTCTGTTTTGTTTTACTGATGCCAGACAGCCTGTCAGTTTGTGGAGATCATTTAGGATGCAGTTATAGACGCAACTAACATTATAGGCAACTTTACACAGCAGAGTGAAGTAGTCAGATTATTAATCAGCCATGCCAAACAAAGCAGTGGACTGATGATAAGTTCTCTGAATTGCATAACTCTTCAGGAAAATCTGTATTATTCCATTTTAAGGGGAAAAAAACCCAACACCTTTTTTGGTGATTGGATCAGCCTGGAATTTTTGAGTAAGTGATAAAACAAAATTATTTGCTCCATGTCCCACTTTTTCCCATGCTTATTTACATCTTTTAGTGAGCATCATTCAACTCAGAGCAATAGCTGTGTGCATCATTTCAGCTATCATTCTCCAGAAATCCTGGCCAACAGACTCAGTCTGAAAACACAGTTTACAGCAGCTCACAGGCCATTACATTGCTGACAGAGCAATGTAATTGATTCATATATTTTATAATTGTTTTCTCAAACTGACTTATAATTAAGTGCATTGTCGCAGTTCAGCAAGATGAAAAATATTCTGAATCAGGTCAACAAAGTCAAAGCAAATTATTACATTAACATTTCCCCTTTAGAAAATAAAGGTAGTCTGGAAATGAGTAATTTCTTCTCTAGCAGAAAATTCCAAATTTGCTTTGGCAAAATGTACTTGTGCCATTGATTATAACAATCCTCTCAGTAGCCATATATACTGTGATCTCTTGTATGATAATGATTATTTAACTTCTCAGGAGGCTGAGGCACTTTAGATCAGGGTGTTTCTTCATAGTCACAATCTACAGATGCCCAAGTTTATGATCAAAGTATGTGTGTGTGAGGAAGAGAGAGAGAATGCCTGAAATGCTGACTTGCCTTTAGGTAACACATTTCTGTCTTATTGGCCTTTCCTGTTTCTTTGTGTACTAGTCTGGGAATTTTATGAAGCCCGTATTTTATACTATATTATATTTATACCATATATTATATGATGATGATGATTGATGATGATTTTCCTATATTTGCAGAAATAGTGAAGTTTCAGAGCTTTATAAAACACAAATGACAAGTTGCACTGAAAAATGGTAAAAATGGATATAAGAGGCAAAAAATTTTAAGTCCCAAATCAAGTAACTAAGTTTTATATGGTCCAGGGTATGATCTTGTGTGAGATGCAGGGAATAAGGGAAAAGATAGTTTCCAACTTTAGGAAAGATGTTGCCTTCTAATGATTGAATTTAGTTTTAGAAATACTACTGCAGGCTTAAGAGGATTCAGAACTGAATTTTTGCAGGACTAGTTACAGTTATCTTTATAAACATTATCTTCCTCTCTACAGCACTCTGTGAGGCATGCTAGAGGAAGAGCTATAGAAAATCTACTGCTCTTTTCTTATGAATGTTCTTTTATTTTTTTTTTCTTTCAGAAAATAAGGCTTATGTGACTTTACCACGTGGCAGTCCTCTGATAATCACTTCAAGCCAATTTCAGATAATAAGGCAGAAGAGGCCTAAATGCTATGAAGAACTTGCAAGATTAAAAAAAATTTATGAAAGAAGTTAGTGGCTTGAAAGGAGAGAAAAATTGAATATTCTTGTAGATGGAAAGACTACTATGCATGAACACATAAGATCATGAAGTCACAGATGTCTTTAAATAATCCACATGTGAAATCAGAGCACTGGAGAAGAAACTCCCTGCCTAAATTCTTTCCCTGTGTCATTGTTACAAGGATACTCGGTGTCTCAAATAGTAAAAATTCTACAGTCCATCAGGTCCTATAAAATGAAATGAAGAAATTTTATATCCAGAAGTAGTTGGTTGTTTTAGGCATTCACAGAAGCATTAGCTGCTGCTTTTAACTCTGTGAGATGGTCAGCAATAGGCAGCAATAGGACAAGGGGGCACGGGCTTAAGCTCTGCCAGAGGAAATTTAAGTTGGATATCAGAAAAAAATTCTTTAGAGAGAGAGTAATCAGACATTGGAATGGCCTGCCCAGAAAGGTGGTGGATTCACCATCCCTGGAGGTTTTTAAACTGAGATTGGATGTGCCATGATCTAGTAAATGGACTGGAGTGGACCAAGGGTTGGACTTGATGATCTCGGAGGTCTTTTCCAACCCAATCGATTCTATGATTTTATGATTCTGTGGTTTCTGTATGCAACACTGTTCTTTTGCATTCTGTGCCACAAAATGAAAAAAAAAATCTAGTCTTGGTCTAAGACACAACATCAATGGAAAAATGTGTGAAAGAGGAAATAAATGTTAATCCATTAAATATAGAATTATCTTCAGAAACAGTGCAGGAAGAGGATTGAAGAGGCCATCTGTTCCATCCCACTGCTTGATTCCATTTGAACTACTCATTTATAGTAGCCTGGCTAACTGGTAATTAAAAGGCTCAAATTGCAAAGCTTTTCTACAACCTCCACATCTAGTCTGTTTTAATCTCAACCATCCTTTTTGTATAAAAGTTTCTCTTATGCTTTGAAGTAAATCTCCCTTAATTCAGTTTGAAATAAATTAGAATAACCCACCAGTCTCTTAGTCTGTTGCCGAATTAGTGCTGCTATTTAGATTGTTGTGAATGTATCCGTACTGATGCTGTGAAAGGAAGGCTTAGCTCATGTAATTTTTGACAAAATACTTTTGTAGCAGAGTTGTATCAAGACCAAAAAAAAAAAAAACCAAAAAAACCTACTCCTCCAAAAAAAGACAGAAAGGAGTGGAATCTACCCTGTTGTTGCAATTGGATCTCAGTTCTAAGCCTGGCATCCAAAGAAAGAGAGTTTATGTAACCATTGCACTTGTTTGTCTGTCACTCTGCTAATTCAAAATGTTGTAAGGCAAAAAGGAAACACCTTATAAGTAGAGCCAAGAATTTATTGTTGGTATTATTGAAACCTCAACAGGATGATCAAAGAAATTGGTATATCTAATAAATGCAGGGGAAAAAAGGGGGGGAAAAAAGTATTACTGCAAATAAGTCTCAGTAGTAATAA
Organism: Pithys albifrons albifrons; assembly: GCF_047495875.1. Taxonomy (NCBI): domain Eukaryota; kingdom Metazoa; phylum Chordata; class Aves; order Passeriformes; family Thamnophilidae; genus Pithys; species Pithys albifrons. The sequence goes on from NC_092464.1 coordinate 12,522,667, forward strand.
TTGCTTAGAATTGTTATGCACACCCATCCACTGCCCCTCTGGGTACTGGATCAATGGGCCTGGTTTTTCTCACAGGGCAGGGAGAAGGGTGTTGCAGAGATCTTCCATACCCTCATGTTCTTTGCTGGGAGGAATTATGGTAATGGTGGGATTTCTCCCCATTTGCCAGGGAATATCATGTTGATCGTTTTTTATTTCACTCTGTGTTCACTTTAAGCTGTTTTCATGTTTTCTGTCCCAGATTGATATCCTGTTCACAGTTAATGTCTACAACATCACACTGCATCCAAATTTTATAAATAAACTGTTTTAGAGATATTTGTTTTTAATTTGCTGTCTTTGTGACCACTGAAACTGGATTTGTCCAGCTCCACATGTTAATTTCTTTAACCAATTACTGATGAATCTGAGGTCTCCAGAGTTACCCTGTGACCTCTTTCTTACCACTCCCATGCCTCTGCTCCTTTATCCTGCATCTTGTGACCCCAGTGCTATCATACCACCCCTGTGCTCCTCTACCACTACCGCATTATGCTGGAAAGGGAAATATGTTACTCTACACAGAGAATGATTTGTTACTTTGTGTTTAGAAAAGCTGTAGTTTGCTGTAGAAAGAAAAGCAAAAATACAACTAATTGTGCATAGCAACCCTTTCACATAGAAAAATTGCTATTACATCTAAACTAGCTGAAAGAAAAGTCCAGGCAGGCCAAGTTTAAACAAAGCCTGCTAACCCTGGGTCCTGGGACCCTGAAAAACCAGTTCAAGCCTGTAGACCGTTACTAGCAATGGCAGTGACATATTTTTGGGGCTGCTGAGCTACAAGGACCTTCTCTTACTGGATTTTGACTTTCACCTTGAAGGTTAGAAATTCAGAAACATGCCAAGAGAGTACCAATAACATCCTCTGAGAAAAAATGTTACAGAAGGGGCACAAAAGTAAGTGTCCTCCTTATCCTGCCAGGTGATCACCCAGCCCACAGGTTCTTGCCAGGCATTCACTGTGTGCACAACTTCAAACCAGCCTCTGGCTGGGTTGGCACCAGAGGAGCACAGAAGAAAGATGGTGCTTTGTGGAGATGGCAGGACAGCTTGACAGAACTGGGGTTAGGCTACTTCAGCTACTGAAACAAAAAGGGGACACAGGCACTTATCAACAGAACACTGGGCTATGACTCTCTTTGCAGGTATGTGTAGTGTGAGACTGAGACTCATATCACCTCCTGCCTGAGGAAACCAACAGAACCTTTAAAAGTAATTTTTTACAGAGAATGTCTTTCACAGTTCTTTATTGTCTGCCCCTTGAGTGGTTACATCAGCCATTCCAAACACAATTTAAGGTACTGATTACAGCAGTATCTGATTGCTTTATCATTATCAACATGCTTTTATTTTTTTCTTTTGTACATAGAATCATAGAATCGATTGGGTTGGAAAAGACCTCCAAGATCATCAAGTCCAACCCTTGATCCAACTCCAGTCCATTTACTAGATCGTGGCACTCAGCGCCACGTCCAATCTGCGTTTAAAAATCTCTAGGGATGGTGAATCCACCACCTCTCTGGGCATCCATTCCAATGCCTGATTACTCTCTCTGGAAAGAATTTTTTTCTGATATCCAACTTAAATTTCCCCTGGCAGAGCTTAAGCCCGTGCCCCCTTGTCCTATTGCTGAGTGCCTGGGAGAAGAGACCAGCCCCCACCTGGCGAGAACTTCCCTTCAGGAAGTTATAGACAGTGATGAGGTCACCTCTGAGCCTCCTCTTCTCCAGGCTAAACAACCCCAGCTCCCTCAGCCTCTCCCCATAGGACTTGTGCTCCAGTCCCTTCACCAGCCTTGTTGCTCTTCTCTGGACTCGCTCCAGCACCTCAATATCCTTTCTGAACAGAGGGGCCCAGAACTGAACACAGTACTCAAGGTGTGGCCTCACCAATGCAGAGTACAGGGGAAGGATCACTTCCCTGGTCCTGCTGGCCATGCTATTTTCGATACAGGACAGGATCCCATTGGCCTTCTTGGCCACCTGGGCACACTGTTGGCTCATTTTGAGCTTCTTGTCAATTAGTAGTCCAAGGTCCCTTTCTGCCTGACTGCTCTCCAGCCACTCTGTGCCCAGCCTGTAGCGCTGCAGGGGGTTGTTGTGGCCAAAGTGCAGGACCCAGCACTTGGCCTTATTGAACTTCATCCCATTGGAATCAGCCCATCTCTCAAGTCTATCCAGATCCCTCTGCAGAGCCCTCCTGCCTTCCAGCAGATCGACACTCCCTCCCAACTTGGTGTCATCAGCAAATTTGCTGATGATGGACTCAATCCCCTCATCTAAATCATCAATAAAGATGTTAAACAAGACTGGACCCAACACAGACCCCTGGGGAACACCACTGGTGACTGGCCACCAGCTGGATGCAGCTCCGTTCACCAGCACTCTCTGGGCCCGACCCTCCAGCCAGCTCTTAATCCAGGAGAGGGTACACTTGTCCAGGCCATGGGCTACCAGCTTTTCCAGGAGTATATTATGGAAGACAGTGTCAAAGGCCTTGCTGAAGTCCAGATAGACCAAATCCACAGCCTTCCCCTCATCCACCAGGTGCGTCACCTGATCGTAAAAAGAGATCAGGTTGGTCAGACAGGACCTGCCCCTCCTAAACCCATGCTGGCTGGGTCTAATCCCTTGTCCACCCTGAAGGTGCTGTGTGATTGCACGCAGGATGAACTGCTCCATAACCCTGCCAGGCACGAAGGTCAGGCTGACAGGCCTGTAGTTGCCAGGGTCCTGCTTGCAGCCCTTTTTGTGGATTGGGGTGACATTCGCCAACCTCCAATCATCTGGGACCTCCCCAGAGAGCCAGGACTGTTGGAAGATGATGGAGAGCGGTTTGGCAAGCTCTTCTGCCAGCCCTTCATCACCCTGGGATGGATCCCATCTGGTCCCATAGACTTGTTAGGATCCAGCTGGCTCAGCAAGTCAGTAACTATTTCCTCCTGGAATACAGGAGGGGTATTCAGCTCCTTCTCCCTGTCTACCAGCTCCAGAGGCCAGTTGTCTTGAGGGCCACCTGTCTTACTGGTGAAAACTGAGGCAAAGTAGGTGTTAAGTACCTCAGCCTTCTCCTCATCTTCCTTAACTATATTTCCCTCCAAGTCCAACAGAGAATGGAGGTTTTCCTTGCCCCTCCTTTTGTTATTAATGTATTTATAAAAGGACTGTTTGTTATCCCTAACTGAAATAGCCAAATTTACTTCAAATTCCACTTTTCTTTCCCTAATTTTTTTCCTGCATGACCTAGCTCTATCTGTAAATTCTTCGTAAGTAGCCAGCCCTTTTTTCCATAGTCTGTAAACTTTCTTTTTATCCCTGATTTCTTGCAGAATCTCCCTATTTAACCAAGCTGGCCGTCTTCCCCTCCGGCTGGCCTTTCGGCACACTGGGACAGCCTGTTGCTGTGCATTCAAAATCTCCCTCTTAAAACATGTCCATCCCTCCTTGACCCCCTTGCCTTTAAGGGTTGTTTCCCAGGGTATGCTCTGAATCAGTTTTTTGAATAGGCCAAAACCTGCTCTCTGGAAGTCCAGTGTAGAGGTTTTAATGGTGGCTCTCCTTACATCCCTGAGGACTGAAAATTCTATTATTTCATGGTCACTATGCCCCAGGCGGCCTCCAGCCACTACATCATCTACCAGCCCCTCTCTGTTTCTAAACAGTAGGTCTAGCAGGGCCTTCCCCCTGGTAGGCTCATTTACCAGTTGATGAAGGAAATTGTCCTCTATACACTCCAGGAACCTTCTTGATTGCCTCTTCTCTGCAGTATGAAGCTCCCAGGAGATATCTGGCAGGTTAAAGTCACCTACAAGAAGAAGGGCTGGAGATTTTGAGACATCCGCCAGCTGCTTGTAGAATAATTAATCTCCTTCATCATCCTGGTTGGGCGGTCTGTAACAGACTCCCACAAGGGTGTCAGCCTTGTTGGCCTTGCCCCTGATTCTGGCCCACGGGCACTCAACCTTGTCACTGCTGACCTCAACTTCAACAGAGTCAAGAGACTCTCTAACATATAAAGCCACCCCTCCACCTCTCCTTCCCTGCCTGTCCTTTCTGAAGAGCTTGTCGCCCCCCCATAGCAGCACTCCAGTCATGTGAGTCATCCCACCACGTTTCTGTGACAGCAACTATGTCATAGTTTTCCTGCTGCACTATGGCTTCCAGCTCCTCTTGTTTGTTTCCCATACTGCGTGCATTGGTGTACATGTACTTCAGCTGGGCCATTGATTTCATTCTCAACTCGGGCTCTATGCCCTTAGGCCTATCTCTGGAGAGCCCAGTTGCCATCCCTTCCCCCTTCAAATCTAGTTTAAAGCCCTCCTAACCAACCCTGCCAACTTATGGGCTACAGTTCTTTTGCCCGTCCTAGATAAATGGAGCCCATCTGCTTTGACGAGACTGGGCAACACAGAGTTTGCCCCATGATCAAAAAACCCAAAATTTTGATGATAGCACCATCCCCTAAGCCACCTATTGGTAAGCTGGGCTTTCCTAAACCTCTCCTCATTCATCCCAGCTAGCACAGGAACTGAGGCAATTACTACCTGTGCTCCTGTCCCATGAAGAGATCGGGTCAGTGCCTTGAAATCTTTTTTAATTACTCTGGTACTCCTTTTATTAATGTCATCACTTCCAACCTGGACAACCAACAGCGGGTAGTAGTCTGAGGGTTGGATAAGCTTAGGAAGTCTTTTGGTAATATCCCTCACCCTGGCCCCGGGAAGGCAGCAAACTTCCCTGTGGGACGGGTCTGGGCGACATATAGGGCCCTCAGTTCCCCTCAGAAGGGAGTCACCGATTACAACAACGCTTCTCTTTTTCATCTTACCTGTAGTTGTAACCCATCTGGTAGACTGGCGGTAACCAGAAGACCTTGTAGACAGATCCTCCTCCTGACTGTCCTCCAACAGACTGCCCGAGTCTAGGGCCATATACCTGTTTTTTAAGGGCACCCTGGCAGGTGAGAGGGGGTGTTTTTGCCTCTATGGCCAGGCACCCATTTCCATTCGTCCCCATCCCTATGGTCTGTTCTGTCTGCCTGATGGCAGGAGAGGCTGGGCTTCACCACCTCCTGCTGGGCTTCCTTAGGAGTGGAAAGGGTGTGACTCCACCAGTCAATTTCCCTTTCACTCTCCCTTATGTTTCTGAGCCTACCCACCTCTTCCTTTAGCTCTGCCACCAGACCCAGCAAATCGTTCACCTGCTCACATCGTATGCAGGTGCTTCTCATACTGTCCTCTGGTAGTAGGTCCAGGCTCAAACAGTCTATGCAGCCAGAGGCCTGAGTGGCTGCAACCTTTTTAGAGGGTTCTGTCTGTATTGACACCCCTCTACTGGTAACAGGAGCAACAGCTTTCATTTTTTTGGGAGGCATGACTGCCTTGAGCTGTGGGGAAAGGTAGAAAAGAGAAACAAACAAACAGAAAAAAAAAAAAGGCTTCTGCCCTGCCTGTGCGAACTGCTGTGCAAACTGACGTGCCAACTGACGTGCCACGCCCTCACTGACGTGCCACGCCCCTGTTTGCCCGCTCCTGTTCCCCGCGCTCCAGGTCGCTTGCGCTCCCTAGAGATGTTTTTAAAGCCTTCTCACTCTCCTGCTAACGAGCAAGCCACGCCTCCAGCCCCCTTCTGAGTCACCTGCTGATAGCTGAAGGAGCAGCAAACAAAGCCTGCCAGGGAATATAATATAATTAATATAATATAATATAATATAATATAATATAATATAATATAATATAATATATAAATACAATTCCTGTGATAGAGAAAAATGCTACTATTATGATTTTTGGGGTGGATATCTTAATCATAGCTCCTCACAGATATGGCAGAGGTATAACTAGCTGCCATTCTAAAGTAAAGATCTATCCAGAAACTTTCGATGGGTTCAACGTCATATGGAAACAACCCATATTCTATATCCTATATTGAGACCTAAACCTCTTCTTTCCACACACACAGAGTTTTTTTTATTTTCAGAGGAGCTGTACTTTATGGGCTTTCTGCTGTCCTTGACTGCTAGGGGAAGGAAATTTCAGAGCTCCATGCAAAGGAAAATAGAAGTTATGTCTGTTGAATCTAGTCTTGTGTTACAGACTTCATAAGACTTGGTTTCATACATTCCAATTTTTTTTTTCACAAGAATTTGGAAAAAAAAGCCTCATGCAGTTAAGAAAGCTCTTTGAATGACACTAGAAGCTGGATCCTCCTTTGAGCTTTTCTCCTAAACTTGTGAACACGCGTTGTTCCATGAGAAGCAGATTTAAGGAAAGATGATGTTTTTCAGACTTTTGCATTTTTTTTCATAATTACTCAACTCTTCCATGACACTTATATCTTTCTATTCAATGTTCTGTAATAATTCTGGTTTCTGCCACATAGCTGCTGTCCAGCCACTGTCTGGGCATATGTGTTGCATTCAGCTCTGATTTCACATGTGGATTATTTAAAGACATCTGTTGAGTTTCCTACGAGACCTTCATCATGGTGCTTCTTTTCATATCACTTACAAAGTGCTGTCTGATGCTTTCACAGGCTGAACAGGTGGGTCCTGAATGGCCCATCAAGCAGTGAAACTTCTGATCCTTGCTATTGTCTCAGTTATCTGCTTCTGGTTGCAGTTTGTGTCCTGTCTTCAATTTATAATATTTTTTGTTACTTGACTGTGTCTCTTACATTGAATAGCCATTAACAAAACCAGCTATCCTTACAATCCAGATAACCTTGTCCTGTACATGTCAGCCATGATGTGGGTCTCATAGGAAAGACCGAATATCCTAAATAATATTTGAGGAGGTTCATGGGACTGCATGAAACTCATTATGGGGTATTTTGAGGGGTTTGTAGGAATCTGAGCAGCTTACTATGCAATACTTAGGGAAAAGGACAAAAGTAGTAGCAGGGATCAAGGTGGAATGGGGAGAAGCAGGTGTGGAATAGTGAAGAGAAACAGGGACTAAAAGTGGGCAGGTCACAGGTAAGTAGGAGGCAGGACCGGACTGTTTTGTGGCCAAGCCTTGTACCTGGCATCTCCACTAACCTCTATTTCCACTATTTATTCTACCAGCACGCTCTTGGGCTCTCTATTCTGTGTGTGTGTATGTGTGTGTGCATGTTTGTTCTGGTGCTGAAACTTCAGGCTGAACCACCCACCAAATATAAGCATAGGCCCAAGGACTGAGCATTTGACAGCATGAATAGAAAAATTTAGTGATGGATAGAGTATATTTAGGCTGGTGAAACTGGAAAAACAGATACAAAATATCTGAGTATCCCATAGGCCTTACATTAGTGTTTTCCTGCACTGAACATAAGCACTAATGTATTTAAAATAGAGTATACAAAGCAGCTTGTGGAGAGTTCCTAAAATTACACATAAATCAAGAGAAAAATATTATATACTTCAGGTTTATGGCAATACTTTCAGTGTTTCCACAGACTCCATTTTGATCTGAATAAAAAAGGTTTGAATAGTATAAGAAGATACTGTAAATATATACCGAGTAAAGCTATAGCAGCAAGTTGTTACCTAGACAACTTGACTCATCTGCAGTGCTAAATCCAAACATTGACGCTATTACAGCTGGGAGAGGTGTTACTAATATAAATTCTTAGGGCCTTCATTCAAAAGTGATGGTTAAAATGCAAGTTCTAGATTTCAAAACAGGAGAACAGGCAAATTAATACTGGTCTGACCAGTAGACAGATTGAGTAGCTTTTACATTTTTCTCATAGACTACAGAATTAATATTTGAGATATTTTCATGCTATAAATTATATTTTCCATGTACAACATGCTTGTTTTGCAATTTTTCCTAAGACAAGGAAAAATCTTAAACAATTAAAAAAAGAAAATTACATGCTATTTTTAAGTCTAGTATTTTATGCTTTATTTTTCATGAAGATTGAAAAAAGCCAAGAATTTCTGTGAGAACAAAGTACTCATTCGGGAACAAAAGACTCTTACAAACACAAAACATGTATTATAAGGTATGAGGGGTCCCTCTACTGGAATTTTATGTTATTCCAGTCCTGAGGTACAATGCACACAAAAGCTCACACTGCATAAATCAAACTAAGTTTAAAGCACATGGCAAATAAATTAATACTCTGTTAGTCTAATTAAAGTAATTCTTAAATTGCTGTAATGTGCACTGATAGGTAATACAATAAACCATGTCATAGACATTTCTGAGGAAATGTGACAGCCACACTCATGTGTATCTAAGCTACCATTTTTAAGGAATCCAAGCTAGCTGAGCACTGAAGATATGCCAGTTGGAAATTTAGCATTTAGTTCCTCAGAATGTTATAAAACCCTATAGAGAAAACCAGGCCAGCGGCAAAATCTTCTTTCAAACTACAGAAAATACTGATCCCAGGTGGAACTTCAACATTACAATGCTGAACCAAACAGTTCTGACAATAAAATGGAAGAAACTTTGGGAAGTATGAAATGAATCAAATAGTAACTGGAACACAAATGTGTAAGAATATGTAATTTTAATTTTAAGAATAAAAGTAATATAAAATAAGCAAAGTAAGATAAGACAGGTGTAACAGGTTGCTTTGCCTACATGGAGGTGAAAGAGCTCAAAAAATACCCTATTTGCAAAAGTTATCAGTGATGGGTGGAGAATGGGGTTCACACTGCCATTGGTGTTGAGACCAGCCTAGTTCATTAATGCCAAAATTAAACATTCTGAGAAGAACAATGTTCTGGACAGAAACCAGAACCAGTGAGGGTATGGCAGACAAAGTTCCTGATAAAGCAACCAACTAGAGGCAGCGCTGATACCAGCTGGCCCAGTGACATATGACTGATAGTTAATCACTTTATTCTATAAAAGCCCAGTATCATTTTCACACATCAGGTCCTTCTAACACACCCCTTCTTGGAGTGTGTGTGGAGATTACTTCCTTGAGCAAAGATGCCTCTCAAGGTTACTCCTTGAGGCTAAGCAAGACAGTTTCCTACAGTCACTGCTATGGATGAGTGACATCAATCTCTACTTAATAATTATTTTGGTAGGTCTAACATAATTAATTCAATATTGCTTCAATAATTAGCATGCTATATCAGTAGATCTAGATATATATTTATATACTGTGTAGTGAACAATTCTGATTGAGATCTTCTAGTCTAATCATTATCACTATTAATTTAAATCAATCATTTATTTTATTTATATGAATATATTTGGTTTTCCATTCTTAATCCTGTGAGATAAAGCTGTATAAAGGCTCAATTACACCTATCTAATACTTTAGACATAAACCGTTGGTTAAGTGTGGGGCTAAGATTGGCTTCAGCTGCACCTGGACTTCTCAGAAAGCAAAGGGGTCATTTCTTCACCCCATGAAATGCAACCCAATGGAAAGGCTTTTCTAATATACTTTGTTTGAAGCTCCTATTCTGCTTGTGACAATAGGTAAAAGGCAATTTGCACCAAAATTATTTTGTAAGTAGATTTGTAAAAGATTCTCCTGGCACAGTGCTACTCAAAGGATTGAAAATAGAAACAGAGACATATCCTGCTCATAATGCTATCAAACAGAGCAATTTTGCTTGCAATCATGTCTTAATGGGAAGCAAGGAAACATAATAGAACAAATAAACAAAAGTGGTGAGGTACATAAGATTATTTATAAAAAATAACTCAAGGAATTAGCCAAACTTAGGAGTCTACAGGCTGAGTGTGGAGGTATCTTGTTTCTGTTAATGGTCAGGAATACACTAGCAACAGGTCCAGAAAAGCTGAGAGGTGCCCAACTGCTACAGCATATGCTGTACAATGTCAGAGACACACAGGTGCAGCACAGAATCGACTGACTCTCTGCAGTGAGGGTTTGCTGCTGGCACTGACAGATACCTGAAAGCACACATTGACCAGAACAATGAAAAAGTATGCCCTTGAAACAAAGAATCAAAGGGAATTCTTTAAACTGTTCTGTATATATCTGAGTTCTTCCAAACAGTGGCAATTCCTGAAGTGCTTCTCCACAAAGCCTTACTGACCTAGGGCAGGTCATGTATTCCCAATGACCTTTCACTGCAATAGGAACGTCAGATTTCACCCGTGTGTTTCAACATACTTTGCCGAGGTTTTCCCTTTGTACAATAGCTTGAGTTTCATTTTCCTCATTTTATCGTGTTGTTTCAGGGATAACCTGTTCTCCTTTAGAAATAATTTGTGGTTTTCTATGTACTGTAACAATCATGATGAAATATCTTGCAAGGTCTCATTTCCTGTTGAATGCTGAATGTTTTATTCATTTCAGCTTGCAAATTTTTTTGCAAGAGAGATAAAGTGGAAAGAAGAGATGAACAGAAAAGCTGCTGGATGCAAACAAAAGCCCTAACTTAAGATCCGGACTTAACACTGTAATTCAGTATCACTTTAATGACTTTTTATAGAGTTAATATGTCATAGGGTGACAAAGACCTTTAGAAAATGCCATTTAAGAACAGTCAATTGTTTAAAAAAAACAAAAACAAAACAAAACAAACATTTTGCCTGATTCCTAACCAGCAAGAAAATGTCCAGTATTCCCTTTCTCCTTTTCAGTCTAGGGCAGGTAGAGAAAAGATTTGTATTTAATTTTGCCTCTTTGTAGCGAATAAATAGTTTGGTGAAGTTTTTAGGTCAGTACATATTACACCTATAGTGTGTAGTATAGGAGTAGTTCAGAGAATAAGAAACCTTATTTCCTGGAACAATTCACAAAAATACCAAAAGGAATATACTGCAGAAACAGTCTTGGCTGTTTGCTGAGCAGTTCATATCTGGACTATTATCACTGTACCTGCTGAGGTTTACTGTGAGTTACTTATTTTCCCAGATATATATATATATGAGTGGAAATATTCAAAAAGGCTATTTCATATTACGATCTGCCTCAGTTTATTAGTCAGAATATATTCTCTATTAGACCCATTCAGAAATATTCCTATATTTATTTTTTAAAAATCAACAACTAAAGAACCAGTGAAGAACAAACCAAAACAGACAAACAAACAAAACCCCTCAACCCCTAAAGGATAGAGAAAACTAAGGTTTAACTATTGTTTTAGGAAAAAAATATATTTGATCTTTCTTATAGGTTAGTTGTTACATATGGAACTTACAGCTATGTTGGTATGTCTTCCTAGACAGAGAAAAAATTTTCAGATCTTGCCCTTCTAGGGTTAAAAATATTAAGTAAGTGCAGAGCACCAACATGTCAAACAAGGGCAGTTTTGAGGCATGCTGGGTCCTCAGCTGGCCTTTAATACAATTTGGTTTCTACAAATACATTTTCTTCAAATGGAAGAAGAGTAAAGAAACAGGAAGGGAAATGGTGTTGCCTCATCCCAACAGAGATTCACTTCTTATCCCAACATGGCTAGGGCTCACACTAAGAGATAATAGCAGATAATTACTCTGAGGTGTCTGAACAGAGCCTAAGAGAACCAAGAGCACAAGTTCCATGGAAAATGTATCCACTTGAAGTATAGAATAGGCTTTGTAAATACTAGAGCTTTTGCTTGTAAATTCAGTCTGAGGGCCTTTACTGAAACATATGGTACACTATTATGCTTTTAATCATAAGAATATCCCAGCCTGGTGAGATTCAAACCCTAATTCACTAGAATCAAATATAAAAGAAAATTATTGCCTGACTTAAGCTATTGTCCACTTGCCTGGAATGTATATTCCACATTTAACATCTTCAGAGAAGGGAAAACAACTGTTATACAAAAGGGTATAACACTCAGAGTAAATATTGGGAGCTGCAAGATGAAACAAGTATGAGGATGAATCATCAGGAATGTTTGGCTCAGCATTTGTAGTCATATTCCCATTTATCTAGAGCAGTCAAATGGCAAAAAGCACAATGACCATGTGATAGTTTAGAACTGTGGCAAGTTACATTCAAAGTTAAAATGTTTGAACTTATATTCTGTATCTCTGTCTGATCACATTGTTGGGCTTGTAGATTCTCAGACCTTTGACTAAAGCCTCTTTCTCCATGCTTTGGCAACTCATTCAACTAATCTTAATATCTTAGCAAGGCTTTTGACATGGTGTTCCAAGGCAGCCTTTAATCAAACTGGTGAAATACAGTCTCAGTACATGGGCTGTGAGGGGAAAATTGACTGGGCAGGGAATGGATTGCAACTAACAACATAAAGGGCAACTGGTACTGAACTCCCAACATTATTACTCAGGAGTCACTTGATCATAGAATTATAGAATTGTTTAGGTTGGAAAAGACACACAACCAGTGTGGAACCTGCTCCCTCAGCCCAAATCTGGTGTTTGAGGGGTAATTGCCTTTGCTGGGGCTAGTAATTCCAATGTATTTTTAATGACTTGAACAAGGGAGATGAATATAGACCCATCAGCTTTGTAGAGAATATCAGATTGGAGGGAAGGAGTCAGTACAGGAGAGTGGAGGAATTTCATTCAGAGGGATTTCAATGGACTAGGCATATGGACTGTTCTTGTGTTCAACAAGGGCAAATGGAAAGTCCCATACTTGGGATGGAATAACCCCACTCAGCTGCACACTCTGAGTATTGCCAGCTAGAAAGCAGCTTTGCAAAATGAACAAGTGCTCCTGAGGGGCATGAAAATTATTCAACATTGCATCCTTTCAGTGGAGACCATACTGGCCTCTGATAGCAAGGGCTGGCAAGCAGATCCAGTGAAATGATTATTCTCTTCTAATCAGCAGTTGTGAGAACTGATCTGGAATACCTTGTCCAGCTTGAGCTTCCCAGCATGAAAAAGATACTGACATACTGGAGCGAGTTCAACAAAATGATCACCAAGACGATTAGGGGGCTTGGAGCACAAGATGAGTAGAGTGGGAGAGAACAGAGTTTGTAAGCCTGAAAGACTGAAATCTAAAGGGAAGTTCAGAACTGTTTAAAGAGAGAGTATAAAGAAGTCAGAGCCAAACTCCTCTTAGAGGTGCAGAATGATAGGACAACTGGCAGTGGACATATATCGCAATAGAGGAAATTTTGACTAGTATGAAAAAACATTCACAATGAGGGTAATCTAAAAAACGAAAAAAGGGTGTCCAGAGAAACTGTATATCTTCATACTGGAGATATTCAAATCTCAGCTGGACACATCCCTGTGAAACTGTCCTAAGTCAGGCCCCACTTTGAGCAAGGAGTTGGACCAGATAAGCCCCAGAGGTCTTTTCTCATCTATTTTATTATATTAAAAAGACAGATTCCCTATAGGCAAATTTATTCCATCTGTTCTAGATTGAATTGACTTACCCTAAGTCCCTCTCTCTTCATTGCCTAACACAGAAAATATACGCTTATATAAATGCTATCTTGCAGATGGCAAATACTACCCCAAAAAAATTCAGCCTTTATTATGCTTCATCCAGGAAATTTCTCATTGAAACAAACAAGCAAAAACGCTGAAACAAACAAAAAAACCAAATAAACAAGCAAAAAACCAAATAAAGCCTAAAACCCGCCCACACACTTCATCCTACACAACTAATTTGTTAGCTACTTAACACTCAGGATAATCACGAATTTAAAATAGAAATTCTAGAGAAAAACAAACTAAACCTTAGATGGGAAGTATGAGGATTGAGAAAATTAAGTAGAAATAATTCTATAAAAATATACTTTCTTGTATACAAAATTCATTTTAGATATACAAATGCATAGGCCAATAAAAATCACAAGCTACACTCCTTCGACTGTAATCAGAAATTATAAATATACTAGAGAATCACTCAACAATGATTTCCTTAAACACTTAACCTTTTTCATAGATCCATTAGAAGATGGCCTTGGCTAAAAACCTCAAACACTTGCCAACAAGATTGATGAAAGAAAATGATGATGATCAATTTGAGAAGAATAGATTTATTTTAACTGTTAAGGTGATAATTTTTTGAGAAACTAAATAAGCTACTGCAAGCAGATTGATATAATTTATATATTAGTGATGTTGGATCTCAGCCCAAAGCTACAATTTTAGTTGTTAGACATTTTAGCATGAGCTACTCTTTGTAGATTTCTTTTATACTAATAAACAACTAGACCCTTCAAGAGAACTAGAGTGAGACAGTGTCTAAGTGCCAATAAATCACATTCTGGAGCTGCCTATTTACCTCCATTGGTTGTTATAAAAGCCTTAGACTAACTCAGAGTAAGGGCATAATAGTGTTTTGGGTCAGGAGTGTGTTTCTAAGGTAAATGTCAGACCATGAGTGGGGAAAATGCTTTCATCTGCAACCAGAAGATGCATTCCAGAATCTCAACTGAATACTTCTGCTGAGACTAATCAGGAATAATCCCTCCAAAACTTGCAGTGTGTAGGTCTCCACTCCTCAGAATCAACTGTTTGGGTTCTACAGATTCATTCCTATTTCCTCCATCATTTCTAATGATGATATAGTGCACAAGTAAATTTTAGACCACTGTGTTTAATATTGATTAAACAAACTTAAGAAATCCATCATTAACAACTTATTCACATTTTAAGACTACTCATTTATGTCATCATGAGGGTACAGATTATCTTCCCGTTTTCAAAATGAGATGTCACTGAAGCTCTCAACTGATTTTGTGATTTAGAATTTGTCTTTATTTATTGACTGAATTTCTTGATTTAAAAGAAGGAACAATGACATAAAAAGTTAGATCTGTAAATATCATAGGCTTTACAGTGGCCTTCTACTGACATCTGGAAGGTCCCGATGAATGCTATACTAATTTGGATTTTAAGAGATAGTTGCTTCCCAGAGGGCCCCTGTGGAAGGAGCACTTACCCTTTTTTCCCTCTAAATAATTCTTAGTTGTCCTGTCTCCTGCTTTACAAAGAATTTGAAAAGTAACCATAGACAATGCAGAAGACTATGATCTTCTCTAGCTCCACCTGTTCTTCAATGAGATCTTGCATGTAGGCATGATAATAATTCTAATTAACTATTTGAGTGGTGATTAATCTTCATTTCAGGGAAAACCAGGTCTACCAGACCTGGAACAGTTTGAAAATCAGACTCTTGCTATACAATTCAGATGAAAGTGAATGATAAATAAAATGATTGAATCAAAATAATTTTATCTACTGGAAAACTTACTGCTGGATCACTGGGAACAGATGGTATTACTCATTGGTGATTGTCTTAATTTATCTCCATCTGACTTTATTGTATGTTTGTATTTAAATTATTTCTTATACTTTTGTTGTTGTTTACTTCATTTTTTCAATGTTTATTCAGGTTGTGGTGTTCCTTTTATCCTCACTCTATCATAAATTTGTACAATTAAAAAAATAACTCCATTTAATAAAGATGTACTAAGTTGTGCCAGGTGGCATTATCACTTCAACCCAGCATGACACAACTTAAAAAGTGTACTTTTTCCTACTTTTAAGATCCTGCAATAGTGCTAGACATTATAATAGTTTTTCTTTCAAAATACATTCGCCAGGGCAAAGATGACTGTGTAAAGTCCCGTGCCTTATAGTAAAGTAAAACTTAAGTGACCTACATTTTCCACTCAGTTATATACCAGGAATATGAAGAATAGCCATGAATTCCAACTTGCAAGATGCCCCAAGATCCACAAGTGACAAACACATCAGTCCCACATGAAAGACACCATTTTGGTGGAAGGCAGTCTTGTAAACAAGTTTGAGATGATCAGTAGAAGTTATGACTACCTTGTAAGGCCACTCCTTGCCACTATTGAAAATATGTTCTCTGGGGTCTTGAGACCAAATTATGCAGATGGCCTAAGGGTTACAAGGCTTTTTCCCAGGCTACAAAGCCCAGTGCTACCTTCTGAACTTAGCTTACAGCAAGGAAATTGGACATAAGGAGGAATATTGGACATTGGAAGGAATTTTTTCACATGAAGGATGATTAGCTATTGGAATGGGCTACCCAGGGAGGTGGTGAAGTCACCATCCCTGGAGGTGTTAAAGACTGGACGTGGCACTTAGTGCCATGGTATAGTTGACAAGGTGGTGTTCAGTCAAAGGTTGAACGGGATGATCTCAGAGGTCTTTCCAATTTACTGTGTGATTCTATGAAATGGCCGGGGGTACACCACAAGGAAAGGAAAGTACATGTGTCAGAGTTTCTCTCAATGTGGAGTCATGAAGTGTGGACAAGGTGTAAAATTCCCCAAGTCTTACTGTTAAATCATCGTCAGAGATGTTCCACTTTTTGCCAGGAAACCCACTAATGAAATTCTGTGACTTAAAAAAATAATCAACCCAACCTGACACTGGAAGGAATGCAGTGTACAAACAATCGTCCATTTCATGAAGTGGAATTATTAAAACAAAAGCTGAGCTGGGCATTAAAATTATGCAAATTATTGCAAAGTGAGGTGTCTAATTTGTAGGAAGGCTGGAGAGTGTTTTCCAACAGCTGGTAAGAATAAAGTGAAACCATTCAGTGCTATTCTGGACAAGAAAAGTGAAAGCTAGGAACAGAACATCATGATTTTGCACAATGATAAATTAAGTCCATTGGGCAACTGGAAAAATCTAAAGCATAAGAAATTAGAAATTTGGCTATATAAAATAGGAAGATTGTATATAACTATCTATGTCACACTACTGACACTGTTTTTGAAGCCCATGGTAAAATATTTGTTACACAGACATAAGTTTTTCTACTCAGAAGTGTTTAAAAAAATGGTAACCTTCAAAGTTTGTTTGTTGGTTTTCTTTCATCAACAAATTACAACTTCACAATTTTAAGGTCTCATTTTCTGCTGTAATCCAAAAAACACCAGTCAATAAAAGTTTGGTTTAAAAAAATTCAACTACCACTCTCAGATCTTCTGGAAAATGACTTATTTTTTCTGTATAGTAAATCAACAGTGCCATTAATATTTTTATGGATGGATATATATCCATATACATACAGATCAATTTAGAATACCTTGCAATTATATATTCACCATTTAAAATATCTTCCTGAATTCTGATAACAGGAAGAGCAAGAATAAACATATGTAATTTTATCTTTGATTATATGATGGGTAAATCTGCCACTTTATGATGTAAAATATTCTGAGATTTGGGAAAAATTGTACCTGTAACCAACTATGAAAATCAATTAAAAATCAAACAAAGCTTTAAAAAATCTGATAAATAAATATTATTTCAAATACCTCTACTAAAAAAACCAAAAAATTTTGTGCCAAAAATTTCAACTAATTAAAAGTACATTTGCATATATTTTATACAGAATAAAAGTTTCATACTTTCAAGTTTCTAGGTTGTGTGAAAAGTCAGATATAGGTTTCTAAGACCAGACTCCATAAAATGCCTTTTTACTGATGATGCATTTTCCTATAAGTACTCTATTTAAAGAAAAAAAAAAGCCTCAAACTTGTGATTGTTACTGCAAGTCAGGACAGAGCTCTTTATTACTGAAAATCTGAACGATTGAGTGACTTAATACATATCTACTAAATGTCCATTTCTGGGAACTGAAAATTAACTGGCTTCATTCTTTCCACATGTGTTATCTCCTCTTCCCATTCATTTTGCACCGTAAACTGCAGAGTGCTTAATATAATAGCAATTTAAAAATCATCTTCTATAACTTTGCCATCTGAAAAATAAAAAAAACCAAAACAACCAAACAATTTTCCATTAGTTTAATTCAGTGTTTTTATACAATCAGTAGTTGGAGGTAGTCCAAAGCCCTATATTAATAATTCTTACACTACCTTGGTCCACTTATCACAGTGTGAAAAATTTGTTTTATTGTACTAATGGGCCTGACTTGTGTGCATCACACCTTCATTTAAACATACCTGCACACAAGTGCTATAATCCTAAAATATTTTATTACTAATGAGTCTGGCACCCCCTGGATTATGAGGCTGCACTATATTAAGCAGAGGAGACTTCTGACCTTAGCTCTCTCTTCTGACCTTAGGTCTCTTACATTAGGTTGCAGGTTTATTTGCTGGCCTTTGAATTCATTTATTCCAGCCATGTCATGTTCTTCCCCTGTATGCTACTGAGCCTGACCAGCATCTATCTCATGTTTAAGCATGGAGTTTAAGCATCCAGTGCCTGAATATCTGAAAGAAGCCTGTCCCATATTTTGTGAAGACAGAATGAGTCAGCTCTACTTTGGTAGAAAGAAAAAAAAAGAATGAGCTCTCTAGAGAAGTCAATAAAGTTTCTTTTTAAAGCATATCTGGGGAAGAGCAGTGGGGCCTCTTGCCCACCGTGTAATAAATGAAACTCTTGTTCTTGGACTGGAAGGCTGTGCAGATCTCACATCACCTCTACAGCCTCAAAATGCAGTTGGGGCAGGCACAAGAGTTAAGTAAACATAGCAGTTAAAACAAGTTGGATGGTTATTATATTCATCCCTAGTTGGTACAGGGTACCTCAGTGTCCAGGTCATACTTTATTCTAAACATCAGCCATCATGGGACATCACTCATGTTTATGGCTGTTATTCTGTACATATACATTTCTTCCTAATAGAGTTGTCAATTTAACATAATGGTCATCAGTTCTACTTTGATGAGGGTGAAGTTCTGTTACAGCCTCTCCAGTAGTTTACTCTAGGTCAAGTTCTCTAAGCATCTAACCATCACGGGTCCTGGGTTGGTCTACTACGAGGGAATGTTCAGGAAGACGGAGCCATTCCAGCATCTGGCAAAGGAAGCCCATTAGCAATGCTGACAGCCCTTGATGGAGGGCGTTGACTTAGGTCTTCTAATCCACCAACTCACATCCCACAGAGATATGTGATGATCCAACCCAGCACACCAACTGCCAATCCCATTGTCCCATGTCCTACATACAACATGCCTCTGCAGGGCCTTCACTGAATTGGCACACAGCATCTCATTTATAATAACAAAACAACAATGAATGAGAGATGCCAATTAACATGAACACGTCAGTCAGCACCCAACACAGAACACAGAACAAATCTTTACTCTTCTCTCCATGTGGACGTGGTGGTCTCAGAAGATCTCCATGACCAAGCACCAACATAATACAAGAGTACCAATGACAATGGAGAGACGATGAAAAAGACAACAATGCCTGCCTATGTAGGCCCTTTATGCTTTTCTCCCACACTGCTAAGCAAAATAAATGGTCTTTCCCAAAAATTTGCCCTTGAATTCAATCACTAAATCATAGAATGGTTGAGATTGGAAGGGAATCTCTGGAGATCACCAGGCCAGTAAGTAGCAGACACTACCCATCTTGAAGAGGAACCAAAAACTTCCTTTTAGCTCAGTCTCTTAGTACACCTAGTGTTTCAGATGTGATTTATGGCCACTGAATTTTCCAGGTACTCTTTCTGGAATCTTTGTGCCCAGCTTAGGAGCTCAGACTCCACATGAGGAAACATGTAAAGATGAGTAGGATGAGGTTGAAGAAGTTTGCAGAGATTTGAAAATTGACGGTTTTGCTATAATTATGTTTCCTTCTTGTTTTAAATCTGTTTCCATTATTTTATTGGCCTTTCTAATTTTTCATTAATTCTTTCCTGGAGGAGGAATTTCATCTGCCAATCACAAAACATAAGGTTTTCTGATGAGAATTTAGTGGGTTTCCACCATGTTTATACTCCCATACGTTAGTAAAGACTTTTTTGTGTATCTTGTCATAACTGTGTCATTTATGCTTTCAGTATAGAAGTACGTTGTTTTTAATTACACTTACCTTAAACAAGTGAGAAATACTATGGAATTTGATGGGAATTAAACAGTTAATTGAACAGAATCTTAATTTTAAATTTTGAATTATGAACTTTACTGAATTTATTAATTTTCTGAAGAGTTGATCTGTATAGCTAATGAAAAGATTTTCCAGAAACATTTTTGTATTACATTCTGACAGATTTGAGTTAATTAAAAATTAAATGCTAGCAAGGCTTATATTCACACACACAGAAACAGGGTAAGTTTAGAATAAGTTTTAACAAAAGATATGAGATTAATGCAAGGTTATAAGACCCATGGCCATGATTTTAAAAATAATTGATAATTTTTTGTATTTTGAATATTAAAAGCAGCATTTTCAGAGACTGAGCGATTGGCTCTTCCAGGAAGCCAGGCCTTTTGATAGTGCCTTGGTCTGGATACCAAAATAATGACAGCTACAATGCCTCATATTACAATACTGGTAAAAGAGAATATGTAAACCACAAAGTTCTTCCAAACATGAACTTAGGAACATTTGGCACATAGAGATAGATCACTGCACTGTACATTGAAAATTGTACACTGAAAGAAATGAGTGAGAATTCCAAAAGAGATGTATAAATTTCAGGAATAGAAAGCAGTGATTATTAAATGCTATGGAAGGAAATGATACCAAAAGTGGCAAGGACTAACCATTCACAAATAAGTTTCAGGTCCCACAAGAATGTTTAACCAGTTTGATTGTTTGCACAAGTATAATTATTTTAATAGGCTGTTAGGTGGTTGTGAGAACATCTGAAAAACAAGAAACTTTTATTTTACTGTCATTTTCTGATTTTGGATCACAATTTAATCTGGCTGAGTTAAAACTTTCTGAAGAATGTTTACTCTGGCTCTGAAAAAAAACTATGCTGAAACTTCTAACATCAGTTAATCCAGCTTCCAGCTCTGGCACACACTGGATTGCATTATACTTTTTATCAATTTATAATACAAAATATAGTTTATTACTACTTCAATTAGAAAATTGTTTCAGAATCTAAGAGGTTGGGAACTTTCAGAATGGCAATTAAATATTGGCATAATTAAAATGGTTCCTTTGTAGTAGAGTATCTCTCAAAATATCTGTGCTAAGTACCCTGCAAGGCTACCCTGGTGAAATCAGGAAGCCATCAATTCTCTGCACTATTTCTTGAAATACAGGGAGGTTCCTTCAGCATCCTTCAAGTATGAAAGTCTGAAATCTCTGGAGTGATGTCTTCAGGCCATGTTATCCATGACTGTCACTCTTCACAACCTACCCCTATCAGTGATGCCACATACTCAGAGGTTCAGAATTCAAACAATACCTTACTGTCAGAACAAATAAAACATTAGTATGCAATTCAAATTTAATCACATTTTCCTTTTCATCTAAAATGTAGCATGCTAAAACAAGACAACACTGATAGTCAAATAAAAAGGAACTAAAACTCCATAATCATGTCAAGTTATTAAGTCACCATTAGTCTTCTACATTCACCCTCTGTAGTCTCATATGTCTACTGTAATAATAGTCACAAGTGCTACAATCTGTTACAAAATTTCATTGAAGTTAAAAAGTGAGACAATTAAATAGTGGGGGCTTTTTTAAGCAACCTGAGTTTGTTATCAATGAAGCATCAGGTACCTACAGCAGTCACCGTATTCTCTCCTCTTTCTGATAAATATTTTAATTTGAGGATTTTTCATTCTAAGATATGTTGAATTTACAGGACAACTGCCTTGTGGAAACCAACCCCAAAAATGTATATCATGTAAATGTAGTTTGCATCATACTGCAGCCTTCTACATGAAGAAGGATATGAATGGTTAAGTTATGACAGGAAAGAGTCTATACATGTCCACACTCCTGAGTCTCTGGAGACCTGACAGTTCCTGGCTCAGCTATAAACACAATCTCTTGCCCAGACTTTTCTGCTTTACTCTCAATATTCAGGTTGCTTTCTGCAAACAGTAAGTCTTCTGTTAAACTGTTCCAATTCAATACAATCCTAAATATCTCAATGGACAGTCTTCTAGAGAAAAAATTGAAGTAATAAAGGAAAAAGGGATTCCACAAAGGTAACCAAAATAAAAGTCTGGACCTCTAGATCTTCCAAGTACCCTTTTGGTGCCTTAAAGATGATTTATGACCTACACTTACATGAGGCTTAACAAAGGTTAATAATTTCCTTACTACTCACCTTCTTGAGCTAGTGACAGCAAATTCTTTTGAGAGCTATGATGATATAATTCCATTTAGGGGACTTTACCTTGAAATTCCAGGTAGAGAGGTTAGATGTTTAATTTCCAAGATTTTTTTGATTCCTTTTCCTGAAGAGCAGGAAATTACTTTCTCTCAGATGTCACTTTCACTTTCTGCAGATATGTTTCACACAACCAGGTGAGCCTTTACAAAAAACAGCTGAAAAAAAGGGGGTGGGGTGGAGCAAACATCTGTCCCACACACAGGACAAACAGAATGGAATCTTCTAGCACAAGGAATTTTTATAGTTCCAGAGAGAAACTGACAGTATTCAATTACTTCATTTTGAGAAAATGATCTGCTGTTTCCTCTGTCAAACCAGCAGAAAAAGGTCAAAACACAATAAAGACTGTGGTTCTTAGGATCAATAAGTATTCTGTGAAATATTTTTCATTAGTTAATCCTTTTACAAGTCTTTTTGTTGGTTTGCAAATGCTTTAGTTGGAAAGAACAAATGCAGAACAAAAGTTTTACCACATCTCTGCTGAGAATCTTATGAAAGGAAAACCACAACAGAGGAAGGCAACAATAAACTAAGAAGCTAAAGCATTTCAGATGCCGGTTCTGGTCACTCATAGAGTGCCAGTGCATGAAAGGAAAAGAAATTATCCTGAAGTGTGAAGCCAGATATTGAAAGCTAAGCAGGGTGAAAAAAATGAAGTGGAAAATTTTCAAACACAGACATTTGTCAGTCACCTTTCAGACCAAGAAGGTCTATCACTTTAACAACACCCAAGTAGTATTTATGCTAAGATAGTCTAACTTATGCTGTTATGATATTCTAAATTTAAAGGAAAATATGTCTTTTTAAAAATCTTGTACTAAAAGATTTGTGGGTTCAAATAAGATTATTTTCACAGGTACAAAAAAAATTGGGATGTTCCTCTTCTTTTTTTGTGTTTTTCTTCAAAAGAACATATATGAATTGCTGTATCAAAAAAAAAATATTACAAACATTCACAAAGGTGAACTGGAGGCTCAAAATATGGTTATTTGATCAGCGTTCTGAGAAAGAACCTCCAGTAGCAACTATAACATAAACAAATTTTTGAAAGCTGTTGTATTTTATCTGTAGCCACACTGCACCCCTTCCCTGAATACACTCTCTGAAGAGGTCCAACCAAATTTTTGTAGGTACAAAAAATTCTAGGTACAATAAAATTATTGAAAGAATAATTGTGATTTAGTCACAAGATACTATGCAGCAATCATTGCACATCATCTATTCTGTACTCCCGATCTCTCCAGAAGGCACAATGAGGAAAGGAAGAAATGAGAAGACAAAGACAAGGAAGGTAGGAACTGTTCATGAAACTCTTGTCCTCCCATAAGATGCTTCTTTGAATTTTTCCTACTGAAAGTCCATTGAAGGGTGGTATATAACATATATTTTCCAATTTTTAGTGATGCTGCATCACGTAAATTGTTACTCAACACATCTGAATATAAATTGATCCCTAAGATTTAGGTCCACATGTGTAGCATCCAGTTAGACAGGTGGCTCACACTGAAAGGTATGATCAGTCTGAAATGGGCAATCAGGTCTGAAAATGTTCCAGCTTCCACCATTTATGTCCACTTTGCCCTATTACCACTGCCCTCTATGCAATCTTGACAGAGCATTATGCTAAGACAGAGGTACCCTCAATTTTATCCTGGCTGCATGTATTTTATGGTAAATTCAAATCCTGTATCCAAAATCTATGGCTGAAAAGATGTTTATGACAGACCTCCAAGGCAAGACGAGGCCTGTTTTACCACAATCATCTAGCTACTTTTTCTCAGAGAGGTGGCAAAAATTGCCATAAATTTCATATGTTAAATTTCTTATTACAATTCCTGAAAATTTATGAATGGCACAAAGAATTATCATCCACTAGCTTTAATAAAGTAAAATTATTAACTATGGGCAGGTATTCGGTAAAGGGGCAAACTGACAAAATGTTGCAAATGAAAGATACAAATATGATATTAATGAGCTTTCCAAAAGCTGGATATTAGGTATCTAAGGACTTTCAAATTTACAAGCCAATCCATATAAAAAGAGCTTTAAAAACGTGCTGCAAAACCCCCTCTGTCTGCAAGTTACATAGTGCTTAGCATTCAGTCAAACTATAACAGAGAAATTTTAGGCAGCAAGATGAAGGGGCTCAGACAGGTATGAAATAACAAGAACAATACAGTTGGATGCTAGAGCTGCTTTGAGTGTTAATGGGATTTAAAATCCCCAGGGAGAAAATGTAATGAAAATCTGTTTTTATTATTATTACTACTACTGCTGCTGCTGCTTCTACTACTACATTTTCTGATTTTATAGGGATTAGCTGTCTTGGAACTTAATTCTCTCTAGTACCTCCAACCTACAGTTAAATAAAAACTTATGCAGATTACTTTATTGTACTTGGTCCAACTTGTGGAATAAACATATGTGTCTAAATACATGTGTGCAACATGTACAAATATGTGTGTGCATTTGAGTTTCAATTTTTAGATTTCAAAGTAAATATAATAATTATAGGACTATAAAGTTAGAAGTTCACATAGAATGAGTACCATTAAAATTTACTGTTCAATATTACTTACACAAGTATAAATCACATGGAGTAAGTTACATGAAATTTTACATTCATACTGTAAATACAGAAGACAATACTGTTCATACTGAAGATCAGTGTGCTTTGTATTTTTTCACCTGCATGTGAATATTTACAGTTAACAATAAAATTGTTGCAAAATTGAGTAAAATTAAAACACAACATTTGGTTCTACAGATGTCAGAAATTTAGTTTTTATCCGTTTAAATAAAAACTTCAAACTGTGGCCTCTATGCCACCCACATACATCCTCTCTATTACCTGGAAATCAACACAACTGGAAGGATGGAATACTGAAAGAAGATAGTTTCATTCTGCATCATCTACTGAGAGGAGGTGGTCAGAGAAGTGGGAGAAGAGTATTTAAACAGGACTCAGAGAGCAGACAGAATGGTACCCCAGGAACCCTGCAGAAGTGCACAGCCTGGAGCTAAGAACTATCCACAAGGTAGGCTTCTTTGCTTTTCTTACTGATTTTTCTAGATGAGAACAATTTACTGATTTCATTTTTTCCTTTTTGCTTTACTACTGCAACACAAAATGAGTTTATGAAAAAAATCAGATTAAAATACATCCTTACATTTAGAAGCAACTGCTTTAAATCATGTTACAAGATACAGCTAACAAGGTTACAAGTTACTACACGGCAAACTGCTGCACGGGAACAAAAAAAATCTAACTTTTAATTCATTGTTAGTAGACAATCATTTGCATGTAGTCAAAATTCCTATTGCAAAAAATGCCAGTTTTCTAGATACTGTTTGTGTTTATCCATATGGAAGTATAAGACAAAGTAAATATTTCAGAAAAACAGAATAGCACTTCAAAAAGAAAAATACATATGGAACCCCTTACATATTATAAGAATAGTATAAGAAATGTTTTCTCATACAACTTTTTTCTTTTCATACATTGTATAAATGTATATAAGTTTTAAATGCTCTACAATAAAATCTGAACTCATTAGGACATCACAGCACATCAGTAAATACAGAACATAAGTGAACAAGCTGTAGCAAATGACCAGCTATGTTTGAGACACTTAACAAAACTAAGCCTTCTGTCTTCTTTTTCTAGTTCCATAACTAGACAATGTATTGCCCCGAGAGCTGCTTCTTCATCTTAACCATCTGCCTTTTTGCTACATCTCTGGGTAACCACCAACGCAACAGCCATTGGTGCTTCGAAAGTGTGCAGTGGAGTGAGCTTCTACAGGAGCTTGAGGAACTGGTAAGTCAAAGTGTAAAACACTGTCACAATCCATAGATGTCATTTTCCATCTTTCTTTAGTTTAGGTATAAGGAATTCTCAAATGTGTAATAACTGCCTGATTACAATTTCTTTTTTACATATTAAAAAGTTATTAGTTAGGTATCCCTTCTCTACAAAGAGCAAAATCTTAAATTTAGATTTTTTAAATTTACATTCATCTTGTGAAATATATGACATTTGTGTGTCTTCCCAAGAAGAGCTCCACATTCTTCACACAGAGCTCGCGTGTTTCAGAGCAGAGAGTCATCTGGAATTCCTGCCAAATGGCACCAACTGAAGCCATAACACCCTAATTTCCTTTACCATACCATAATCCCACTGAAAGGAAAGGACATCCACACTCACAAGTTTTTTTGTACAAATACTCTCTGAAGGTGTTTTTGAAATGAACTATATAGAAAACATGTTTCCTTTCTGAATCTGGCTTCTTTTGTGGCCTGCCCTTTCCTCAACACTGTACATACTGAGATCCCTGGAAAAATTGAGAAAAGGTGAAACAGATAACAAGCAGCTGTTTTTTTTTTCCATTTTAGATAGGCTTAGAATACATGTGCAAAGGAATCTTCTTCACACAAACTCATGAGATTTAGTGTCCTCTCTCAATGTAGTCACACACTTCATTGTTATGAGGCCAACTGAAAAGTGGGTTTTCTGTGAATTATTTCCATAGTAAAATTGGTTTTGCACATGCTTAAAGTTTCTACACCAATGTTTTCTTTCAGAACAAAAGAGGCTTTTCTTTGGAGTGTGAGGAAGTGAGCAATGAAGATTTGTGTTCCCCAGAGAAGATGCTGAAAGCAGTAAGTACAAAAATGTATGGGCTTGACATTATCTCACTGTAGCAGCTCTACCTCAGACAGGTCATACCGCATTTCATGAGACATCTACATTAGAATTATGCCATACTATAGTACAGATTTAAATGAAAAATCTGACTGTTGACTTTTCAGTACAAATTGTTTTCCCTTAGAGGCTTTTTATGGAAATGACCATTTTTTTCCTTTTCCTATGATTTGTCATAACACCACTTTTAGAAGAAAAAGGTTAGATGTTTTCTTGCTAGTCTGGCTGTTTAAACACGAAAATTACTTGAGATCTGGTGGCCTGAAAACTACCAGAAGAGCATGACAACCTCAGTTTCAGGCAGAAGCAGACCCCATAAAGGCAGTGCAGGAGGAATTTTATGTACTACTCAGCACGTATGTGCACTTCATGTGCACAGTTCACTTTCAGTCAAAGTCTGAAATGCCACAAAATAAGAAGGTACTGGTTGAGAGTGTGGTTCTGCACCCCAGCAATTAGTTTAGCTCAATTCCAGCTCATCTCTGTAATGGTACTTCTAAAACGTACCCAGGGAACAGAAAGGACAGACGTCAATATTGGCCTCTCTTGTACTTCATCTTCACTGAGGTAGGGGGAGCTCCCCTTCACCAGATATGGGCTGTGCTTGGGAGAAAAGACTACACAGTTTGCTGTCCTGGGTTTGAATTCAAAAGATCTGTGTTTGGCTCTTGGCCCTTTATTGACTATTACTTATACATTGTACATATCTAAGCATATAAATGCAGCCCAAAAATGCAAGGTACATTTATGTTACAAAATAGGGGCCTACCTTATGAAAGCAATTGGAATTGAACCAACTTATGAATTGCAACTTGAAACTGAACACACAATTCCTGATTTTTAAATAAATACCATTTTTGCAATGCATATTACTAGCTAAAATTTTTTGGCTAAAAAAATTCAGAAAAGTACAAGAAAGGGGTGGAAATTGTTTAAGAACTTATGATAAGCAGATTCAGGCACTTGAAAAATTAACTGATGTTTAAGTGCAAATTTGAGAAACTGAACTTGTCTAAACTTTTTTTGGTTTGTGTCATCACAGGTTAAATATGATAATGGAGCCATTGTTCATATAGTGCATGAAATTGCTGAATTTTTCAAGAGAGCAGTCACTCCTTCTCAAGATAAGAGCTTATTTCTAAGAGGAATGTATGAGGCTCATGCTCACCTCAAGACTTGTGTAAGTCCAATTTTTTTATTTACACTGTATGATATTTAAATCAGATTTTCATGGTGAGTAAAACTGATAGTATGCATGCTGAAAATGCAGTAGAAAACTAGACTTTCAAAAATGATACCTAAAGTATCTGTCTGCAAGTAATGACATGTATCTTTCAGCAATTTTACTGATCTGTATGATACAGGAAATTTTACATTCACACATTATATTTCTGGGATAATTTTGAGACGTGATGACTAAAAATCCAGTGTTTAACTTAATTTCCTAAAGACTGCATTAGTTCCAAACAGAAGTACTTACTATTCTCACTAAATATCAATTTCATGTGCTTTTTTTCAAGCACTTACAGCTTCCATCAAGACAGGCTAACATAAAAAATTACATGCAAATTGTAGGCAAAACACTACAGGAAAATATTAGCTTTGCATTCAGCCTATTTCAGCTGAGTAAACTACTTAAACATATGCACAAATAGTTAATTCAGTTGGGGTCAGCTTAAGAACTATTTACAGAGGACAAAGCCTCAGATTTACTGTAGCTTCCCTTGCAACTAATGCCTGTGCAGGGCACCAGATTTGCTAACAAACCTGCAGGAGAATAAACCTGGGCATATAAATGTGCACCCTACTGTAACCTTCTGTGTTGCTGGGGAGGCAACCCACTGTGGTTCTACAGGGGAGAGAGGTTTCCATGAGTGGACATTTGTCTGAGCAGAAGCATCATATAAGCACCAAACTAAAAAACGCATATTGCTGCTTCTGACCAGGTCAGGCCCCAGGACTAGATGTGTACAACAGGCAATAACTAGTGCTTAATCTTTATATATATATATATATATATGTATGTATATGTATGCACACAATATATACACATCAGTAATTCCTTTTTTTCCACTAATTGAATGTAATCACATCAATACATATTGGGGTCACCCTTTCTTGGGGTAATGTAGATCAGCTTTGCGGCGGTCGAGGAGGCAGAGACACTCAGGCTGCAGCGTGATCAGAAGGCTGACTGAAGACAAAGGACTTTATTTTTATTAACAGCTTCACTTTTATCTACTCCTACATAACACATGCCAGTACACTAGTGGTCAGTAGTTCACCTCACATACAAGGAGAGATTCTACTGGCTACAAGGTATCCACATTATACAGGTGGCTCTCTGGTCCTTAAGGATGCATTCATCAGTCACCTCAGCCCTTAAGATATCCAGACAGCCTGGAACTGCAGCCTAGAACCGCAGCCCAGTACCGCAGTCTAGAACCCCAGTCCAGAACCGCAGCCTGGAACTGCAGCCTGGCATTGGGGTCAATCACCTCAGACCTTAAGAGATCCATACACACACTGTCATCCCCACAATTCCCCCTCTCTGTAATTGTGCCACAAAAATGGCTGCAGCAGTCTTCTGCGGGGCTCTTAGCAGAAGACCACCTGCACCTGATGTTAACAGCTGCACAATTGCCACAATCACAAAAATCTACAATCCAGTCTTCACCATATATAAAAAACCTTCCAGTTATATTCCATCTATAGTCCATCTTTGAAGGAATTTGTTTAGCTACCTTCATCCATCATTCACTCTTTCATTCACTCTGTCTCAATTTTCCTCTTTTTTTGTTTTTGTTTTTTCTCAATTCATACAACACATGCTTTAAAAATCCTCAACCTTCATTACCTTGAACCAGTGACAGAAACTTAATTGCTGCAGCATTTTTCTATTTTACTTAACTATTACCTTAACCTTCTACCAAATTAACATCACTCTGCTAATTCAATTAACATCTTAAATTTTTACTAATGTAACATTACTTTTAACTTCTTACTTAACTCTTAACTTACTCTTAACTGCTTATTTAACTTCTTAACTTTTTAACAAATTAAAAACCTTATTCTATTTACTTAATATCTTAATTTTCTTAAGAAATTAAAGACATTCCTGTAAGTAATGTCATTGGTGCACCAAAAGACTTAAAAATCTTAACAGAATATAACCACGCCAAACAATATTATTTCTATAAACTAGTTATTTTGCATTAACCTTCTGTATCTAAAAGAACAGACCTTAACCATTCTAACTCTTGTAGTTCTTGTGTTACTTGCAGTAAATTGTGCATAGATTTGGTCTCAGTTGTTCACAGTATTAACAGTGAGGGATTCTAGTCATATGAGTAACACCCCACATGTCTAAAAAAATTTTTGTTCATTCTGCTAAATAAGTAGGACTATTATCTATTTTAATTTGCTTTGGTACTCCTAAAACTGCAAAGCTCTTTTAAAATGCCTAATAGCATCTGATGTAGACACATCAATTGCCCATTGGTATTATAGATTTAAATCTCAGGGATCAAATTTAGAGCCTAATTTCTTGAGATCTATTGAAATTTTAGGAAAACTTGTTGCATTTGCAAATGTTACTCAAATGTTCTACTGACTGATCCGATTCAGTCAGAGGAGGTGCTGTTCATGTCCATCGCTGATCTCAACCTGTGGAGACAAAAATAGAAACCTTTCTCCAAATTATTAAATGCTGACAATACTCTAAATCTTTTTAACAAGAGTCCAATTAACAGAGGAATTGATTCAGAATGGGATTTCTTCTAGGCTTCTTTGTTGCTCCCTGCATTGCTCTCCGGGGTTGCTGCAGTCTTGCTTTTCATGATTTAGTTCAGACCTTTCATCTCAGAGCTTGAGGTGGCTACATTCTGCTGTGTGTTAAAGTCAGTCTGTTCAGCTGTTGCTTTTGCTACACTGATAAACTTTTGAGTCCTTCTGATGGTCCAATGTTCATTTAGACTTCCATACCCAGAGATGCTTTGTGAGAACTGAAGCATGTGACAGGAAGTTTGATGATGTGCTACAGAGCTCTTGGCTCGTGCTTCCTGCCCCCCCCCTCCCCTCCCCCTCAGAGGGGGTGCCCACAATCTTTAAATTGCGCAGCAAAACTTTCTCATATTGGCAAAGTTGCAAAACAGCTGTAAATAAACTTTTGCAGTCCCTCAGAGTGAAAAAGCAGATCCAGACAGCCTAGAACCGCAGCCTAGAACTGCAGCCCAAAACCACAGCCTAGAAACGCAGTCTAGAATCGCAGCCCAGAGCCCCAGCCTGGTGTTGGGGTCAATCACCTCAGACCTGAAGAGATCCATACACACACTGTTATCCCCACAAGTACATCCATAACATCACACGTCAATGACCTCCAGTTATTCTGAAATCTGTTTCCTTCAAAGGCAGCACATATAAACAAGACCAGTACTGTCACAGAACAAAAAGATTGATAGACCCTTATCTTTGCCTTGAACAGCGATATATTAATTTCCTGGTCTCTCTGTAGACACAGCAATATGTGCTATGCTACCTTTAGCATTAACACATTCAGCAGGCTTGTATATGGCAGCACAATTACAATGCTCTCAGTCAATGACAACATCTATCATAGGGCAGTGTTTGAACTTCCATTTTACTTGTCACTGTTCATACTAAGAGTTTCTTTTCTTTTTCATTAAAATAACAGTTGAACCCCAGTCTTAACATTATCCATGAATCTACAGTGAAAGACTGCTTCAAAAAAATGGAAAACTTTGTGGCCAAGGTAAGTAGGCTGTTTCTTTACTTTCAGCTCATTTAAGGAATTTTAAAGATAAAGGGCCACTTCTTATAGAAGCAGTCCCACTGCTGATCAAAGTTGTACGAACCTGTGAGATTGTGCCACATTACCACACATTGTAGATCTTTACTCACACAAAATCTTCTGGTCCACATCCATTTCAAGGACAATGTAACATTTTAAAAAGCATTCAATCTTACTTCAGCACCAAACCCCATTGAAATCTATGTCTTTTTTTAGAAAACTTCACCTCACGTGGTTCAAGATTAGCCATGTATCTGATGATGGAAAAGAAATTATCATCATATATACCAAAGAACATTTGTACTTTAGCTTGACTTCCTAAAATTAATCTTTTTTTCTCAAATTTCTTTTAAAGAAATAATTATATGCTTGCTCTCAAGTCACATTTTACTTGCCATAATATTGGATGTAATTTTTTACAAAACTAATAAGAACTTCTTAATAATCTTTTTTTCAGTCAAATGACCACTGCATTTGGCAAGAGATCCATGCACAGTCCAGAGAGATACTCCAAAGAATTGAAAACTACTCATTCAAGAGAAGAGCAACACATTAGCAGTGCCAGTTCCCACCAGATACTTCAAGGATCTTCTACTATCATGCCAAGATCTAAAAATTAAAGGAAGAAGTGAACACATAGTTTGTATTTCTGACTATAAATAAATTAACTTATTTTTGTCAAGATAATTTCCAAAACTATAAAAACTTAAGCTTTAATAAAAAGTAAAGAGGATGTAAATATGTTTATGTTTATTTGCTTTATAAAAAAGAGAACACATTTCATAAAATAGACATTATAGTTATGGCCCTCCAAATCTTGTTTCAAGCTAAAAAGTGAGCATATCAGTTACATATCTGATTTCAGAGTACATTCATCAAGCTATGGGACTACAAACCTTTGACAGCCTAATGCTTTTCCAATGCACATCTCATACTACACATTTGCACTCTTGCACTTTTACCACTGCAGCTACAAGGCTCCCTGGCCATTCATGTGTGAACAGATAGGCCTGTTTCCACAATGCCATGCTGCTGGGCTTCCACAGCCATTCAGGAATCCCAAGATTTCAGTTTGGTTGTCCAGATGTAAATTTTATACATGTATATGTATTTTTTTAAAAAACAAACACAACAAAAGAAACAAATAAACAAAATCTCTATATTCCATTGGACAGACAAGACCCTAAACAGCACAACACCTTCAAATGCTCACATGGTATCTAATAGGCACTGGCTGCACT
Source organism: Pithys albifrons albifrons (assembly GCF_047495875.1). Taxonomy (NCBI): domain Eukaryota; kingdom Metazoa; phylum Chordata; class Aves; order Passeriformes; family Thamnophilidae; genus Pithys; species Pithys albifrons. The sequence goes on from NC_092464.1 coordinate 12,555,430, forward strand.
AGATACTGGTAAATTTTTCCAAACAGTTCACTAATTATTGAAAAGCCTGTAAAAGAAGATAACATCTATGAAACTGACAGTTTTGAAAGAGAGAAAGGAGGGGTACAGTGAATGAACAGTGTTTTATAACATCTTTCATCAGTGAGATGTGTTATTCCAGTGGTTCCTGATTTCTAGGCACTGATTTTCAACCTGTCTCTTCAGAGAAACACAGAGGTTAAAACAAATCAGGGGATTTTGAAAAGATTCTAATATTCATACTAAGTTTAGATTGCACAAGAATGAAAAGAGTTATAATATTTGTAATACATATGTGTGTCATTTTCTTACCATTCTTTACAGGCAGCCTAGCACCTCACTGCAGTATGACTTTTCCAAACCCACAAGATACCTTCAGCTCCCCTTTCAAAAATGGCTTTGGGAGAAAAAACCCTTCAAACAAACCTTTTGGTTTTACAATGAAAAATAAGAGTAACTAATTAACCAATATTAACCCTTTTAGAACTGTCACTTTCTCACCAAGTTTAAGAACAAACACAGCTGTGTTTTCTCATGGCATATTACTTATATGCCTTTTTCATACATCATCTGCATTGGAAACTGTTCCCTCAGCTGAGACCTGATCAGTGTGCAGAGAGTGCAGACAGTGTTCCAGCTGAAAAAATAATCTTTTGAAGTCTCACAGTAATCAGTACCAGAATCAAAGTTCTTCAATGAATGACTTCAACTAAACCAAATTAAAATAATGAACAGAATTCCTACATCTTTGAAATGAGGGAGTGCTTTTGCATCCACTGCATTCTAAGGTAGATATTGATATATATAAGTGGAGTTTGGATATGGATCTGACCTTTCAATCATAAAGAGTACAATGCCAGTGTAAGCATATTATCTATACTGAGAGCCTTAAATACCTAAAAAGAAAATAATAATTAAAAAAAGTCTTACAGTTACCTTTCCAATGTGTTCTCGAAAATATAGTTCAATTTAAAATAGATACATATTAATTCCTTAACATGTAGACATTTGTAAACTTAGTTTGGGTAGGATTATTATGCTAATACATCTGTCTGAGCACTTATTTTAACAATGGTCATAACCTGTTTTAATCAGATTAAAAACCACACCAATTATTTTAAATATTCAATGCAGAAAACACAAGCAGACAAAGCAGTGAAGAGATGCACTGGGCTTTCAAGTTTCAGCCAGTGACACATTTGAAGAATGCATCGTTTTTACAATATTTATCCCATGTCCTGACACAGAGTAAGATTGATCAATATTAGGAAGTTTTTAGGCATCTAGCAGTGATACTGTGCATTTTAAGTAGAAACGAAGGCCAGACATTTTAATTCCTTTTGAAAAATTTGGCAATTTCTGATCTTCTCCTATGGTCAATGAATAAAACAACCTGTGCTCACTTCACAGGAATATATTTTTCTGTGTATTCACAGATATATGGGCAAAGCAATACTAAAGCTATACATAAAACTAAGACATCTCTTATCTTCTGTGTGGGGGATAACAATCACAAATCATGATCACAATTCACTCTGTATGCCAGATAGTGATAAAAAATTTGGACTAGCAGGTATAAGGCCTTCATTAGGGACCACACCAAGGGCATCTCTCCACAGCACAGGGTAGTACAAAAGTACCTGAGCTGGCTTTAAAACTCTTTGCTATAACATGATCAAAACTTAGGCTAGAGGTAATAGTATCAGTTCTTGACTTAGGCTGTGAGGAGCAGAATGACAACAATCTTGATTTTATAAAAAAAACCAAACCCTACATGAGTCAAAAATACCAATGCATAACTCATAGTGGTTTATTCAAGGGTTTTTTTACCTCTGAAAACAGCACTAGAATTGCTAAAGGTTTTTATGCTTTGGGAAAATAAAAACAGAAGCTATTCAGCATCTTCTGAAACACTAGTTGTGTACTAAAAAAAAGAGGAAAGATGGGGAAGAAACATTTTTTTAAAATAAAAATATGAATAAATGATCATGTTAAATGGCCTATGTTTTGTCTCAGAAAGATGTAGATACAGGATTACAGTTTTTTATTTAGCATATTTTTGAAAGTATTTCAACATGAAAGTATTCCAGAACATAAATAAAGCAAGCAGACTGAGTACACTATGAAACAGCACCTTTAGAACAGAATTTAGATTTATTTTCTTCCTTGACATGAAGTCATTAATATGCACAAATTTAAAAAGATTTTTTCATCACAAGTACATAAGTCCAGCAAGTATGACTTTATCTGCCAAGAGCAACTAGTAATATCAAAATTTAAGAATAGTTTCTTGTACCAGTTGAGTATTCATACACAAAATTTCACCTGAAAAACCATCTGTGTAAAAACCTCATTCTGAGTCATAGGCTTGATAATTACAAGATGTATGTATATCCTGAGATGTAGCAAACACAATCTTTCAAGTAAAGAACATATTTCAAGGGACAATAGTGGCAACTGACTGACAATACTACATTGTATTAAATACTAATTTTTACTGAGACCAGATTTAGTAACAAGTCTTTAATTCCAACCTGTGAAAGAGATGAGAGAGTGGTCACTGTTTCCAGCACACATGCAGACCCATGATGACTTTGAAGGTTTTCATGCCTGCATTCTTATTTCCATAGGCTTTTCCCAACACTACACAATGCAATTTGATTTTAAAGTCTTCCCCAGTCTGTATCAGATGACCAATACCACATTAAAAGTCTACTGGTGCTCTCCTTATAGCCTGAACTAGTTAGTTTAATGAATTATTTAGAGTTATTTTGGAAACTACTTCAACACTGGTTTATAACATCTGTTATCTCATGGAAATGAAGTTTAACTAACACACAGCAGAGCGGAAACTGTGCTGCAAACATGACCATATGAACTCATTACAAGGCTAGGAAGGTTGTAAAACTGAATTAGCTCCATGACAAAGGAACAGAGTGCAAATCTCCTCCCACATGCCCTCTTAATGTGATCCTTGTGCTTGACACATGCTCAGCAGCCTCTCCCTGCAACACCCCTATCACATCTTTCCTGTTAAGGATGGTTATTACTTTGTCCATGTGTTTGCTGACTGACTGATGGCTGCTTGAGGTTGCCAAGGAAGGGGCTGCTGCTCCACACTTGGCTTTGTACTGCCAGACTGTACAAGTTATATTCAGTTTCATTTTCAGTACTGCCCTAACTAGAAAAATCCTACCCCTTGATGACATCATCTACAGCAGCGGAGACTGTGGCCTCTTAGTGTTCACAGCTTTCAGGGGCATTCTGGCCCTGACAACTGCAAAAAAATGGCTGCAATTTCAGTTATCTTGGCCTTTTCATGCTTTTAATGACTTTTTCTCCTGGATAACTAGGTATCCCTTTGGGTTCAACACTCTGCAAGCTATGAAGTGCTTCCTGCTTGCTCATTAATCACAGTCCTGCACTGACTCATGCTGCTCACCCTGACAGCTGCACAGTAAGAATTTTCTCTCAGGATCCCAGGTTGCTGGTTCTTTCTAAAAATTACTTTCAAAGCAGCTGCAGCTCAGTTGGCAGTGTAACCATGTGTGTAATCTGCATCAGATTTTAGCCTGTAACTGACATTCTTCCCTTCCATGGAAGATGCTATACCATACCCTAAAGTGCAGTCACATCCTACAGTGGGACGCAGGGGAGGAGGTCAGTCACATGGACCTTCTGATTGCCTGGGGGACGAAGCTTGAATAGAACTGTACTGTACACATATGTGAAAGCAATGTGAGACCTGTGTCAACCCTGCTTGGCACTTGGACAAAATGGACTTTGGAAACGAGAAGAAAACAATAGTTTCTGAATATTTTGAACAACCAAAACTTTTATTTTACCAAAATAAAAGAAAAAGTGTTAAGAAATATTTCCCTTCAATCATCTGCTTATTTGCAAATGCACTTAGATATATATAAATACTTGCCCTCTAATCCATACACTTAAGATGCCATTATACACACTCATCCTCAGTAATTTACAAAATTGAGTAATAGTTATAGAACCATAATAATTTACTTTGAAAGGGACCTCACAAGATTTAAATTCAACCTCCTGCTCAAAGAAGGGTCAACACTGAATTCCAGGCTTTGTCCACTCAGGTCTAGAAAACTGCCAAGGTCAATGTTGTAAGAAAAGGGAATACTCTTTATAGCAGTTCACATTCTTTCATGACTCTTGATAAATTGCTTTTATTGATGTCAATATGAAGGTTAGGAAGGCATTAAAATGTTCTTCTTAGCACACATTTTCTCTGTTCATGTCTTCTGTATCCTTATGTGATTACTTTTGTTCTCTGTTCTACTTAGTTAACTTTCAATTATCGATCCCAGTCTGGCCCTACATACTTGTAAGCATAAGGGTTTCCCACAGTAGTAAGTTGCTTGATTTATGTGGTACACATGTGACCCTCAAGGACTTGTGGATCCCAAGCTAAGGACAGTAGCACTGCAGCAGAATTGTTTCAGGGATGGGATGGGAATTTCTTTCCATCTCAGTAACGTAGCAAAATGGAAGCAGTTTGCCACAGGTGTTTGGTTAGGCGTGGTGAGCACCACCTTGTGCTCCTAAAATGGAAAGAAGCTTCACAGGAGCAGACCTCAATCTCATGGAGAAATTAGACTGGCTATGGACAAGTGCATGAGGGAGGACGCCTAAAAAAATGAGACTGCAGAAGGAGCTAAAATACTAACTCTTCATGGAGCTCATCCTGTCCTGGAATTCAGTTGATCCCCTTCTTGCTCACCACAAATTATTTCCCCAACTCCCAATTATGCCTCCTATTCCTGTCTACTCCTTTAGAATTCATTCCAGGAAGTCACAAAACTGACCTAACTGTTGCTGTGAGCTAACTTGTCCGTTTGGTTTTGATAGTAAAATTTAATTTGATGAAGTTCTGAACTCACAAAAGCAATAATGAATAGTAAATACACTGACAGATAACCTCTTGTATCATGTTCACCTATGCAGGATACTCATTTTCCTTTGCAGCAAGAAGGATTTTGTTTTCAATGTCTCCTATGATTTGCTGTTATTGTCCCTGCTCTTTCAGCAGTTGTTTACTTTTTTTTTAAGTGCAACTATTTAATACACAACATCGAGATTCTAAAGACTATATAGTGTATGGGGCTTGGTCTCAGCAGCAAATACAGGCATCCAATGTCAAGGAAACAGTGCCTTTCTGGAAGGGAAATGATAAACCTAAGATGATTTACTGTAAACATTAAACATTAAACACACTCCATCTATGCCTGATCTCAACAATCACCATTCAAGGACTTTGGTCACTTGCAAAAACAATCAAAGAAATCAATCTTTTGCCTCATTGTAATTCTAAGGATTTCCAAGAATTATAATGCAAATAAAGAAAAAAAGTAAGAAGCCAGATATTTAGTATGTTCTTAGCGCTAGTTCAAACTCTTCAATTCTACATTCCATAGAAGTTTTTACAACACCATTAATTCTGTAAATAAAAACAAAACTGCCCTGTGTTGGGTTTTTTCCTCAGTTCTGTTCCATAGTTTAAATGTGTTACTTATATTCTAAGCTATGTCTGTCAAAGTATTTCTAAACTGTAGGTTCTGGCGTATGCAATATGGTTTTTTTGCTTGACATTTGTTTGTTTTGAGGGGGTTTGGTGCTACAGAATGTGACATAAGACTTTTTTTGTGTTGCTGTGCATAGGATGCATACAAATGCATTTTCCTCAGAAATCAATATGAAATACATCTTTGCTAATGAATTAAATTTTGCAGACAAGGAGAAATGAGATTTTAGCAATTCCCTTTACTAGAAGAAAACAGATAACATTGTATAAGGCATCTAGACCGGTTTCTTGCAAATGAAAATTACTCTGACAGTCATTAAAGGTTATGTTTTAAATTCCATAAATAGAAACATTACATATATTTCATCATCGGTCATGATACCAAATCAGTGTCATAAAAATGTTTAGAAGCAAGAACATGAAAATTGTATCAGCTACCTACTAACAAAGAGAGTGAAAAAACTCCCGATATTCTGAACTTCAGTGTTAGGAAGAGGTGGGAAGGAAGTTGAAAGCAGTGAAAGCAAGGAGGAGAAAAGGGAAATACTTGAAAGGAAGAAAAGGAAGGATAGAGTGGGGAGAAGAGGAGTAAGAGAGCAAAGAGATGCTAGGAAATGAGCTATTAACAGACCAGGGAGAAGTATAAGTAAAAATAAATATGTCCCCTTGAAGAAAAACCCTTTGCTGTTATACATTATTCATGACACTGTGAACAGAAAAAACACCACCAAAAAACCCACCAGAACCCAAAAAAACCTCCAAATAAACAAATAAAAACCCCCAAACCCCTAAAAGGTGAAGACTGCTTCTTGAACTGCAAATTATTTGGACCAAACACCTAACTTTATTGCTTTCTCTAAGTACTTGTAATCTCTCAGAGCCTGATGACTGCAAATACGTAACTTTAACAACAACCCCACTATCTGCCCTACTACTAAAATTGCTTTTCTAGTCTCCTCAGTCTTCAAACAACTTTTTGGCACTGTACTCTTCAGATAGTTTGTGGAAGAGACAAAGATGTTCTGTACACTCTGGAACTCATTCCATTTAGAGCAGTTATATTCTCTCTCTACCTCACAATCCCCCAAATCAATGTCTCCATTAAATTCAGGCAATTTTGAATCCTCTTTCAATCAAAAAGCACCACACTGAATAATAAGAGCCTTTGAAGGAGTAGGGTCACAGCAGGTACAATAAGTGCAGTCATATATCATTCTGTCCATCTGAGCAGTCTATCACTAATGGCTGCCTGAAGTCTCCATAACCACCGAGGTTATTTTAAGCATTGCTGGAGCTTCCATTTACCAGCAAGCCACAAAACTGCAAAGAAAACATGCATAATCTGTCCTCCAAGGAAAAAGAATCCCGTGAGAGATATATATCAAATCCATTGCTCAGCAGTACAAATAAAAGTAATATAAATTCTGTAACTTATGCAAAACCATTCGGTAAGTAGGAAGTTGAGTATTTACACTGCAGAGAAGAGCAAGTTCACCTATTTAACTCTTGTGTATTACAAAATGTATAAATATTGCAAATCATAAACCACTGTTTCAATCAGTTTAATTTAAGAAAAATTCTGCAGTATCATGAGAACTGTTGCCTATTTGAGAGAATTGCTGCATATTTAGGGAACTGCTGCATATACAAATAGTTGGGAGACTGCATTTTTAATTTATCATATCAGTAACCATGTAACTACATCTATATTTCCTTAACTATAATGCCATGTTAATTCTAGATTATAAAATTCTAGTCTTTGTGAAAGGAGACAACCATTGTGTTGTTCGTAGAACATTAGAGGTTACACTTAGAAATGAAGTTACACTTACTAAACCAATTAAATTAGATTAGATTAGATTAGATTAGGTCAGATCAGATCATCACTAATGGTACCATTTTTTTAAAATACATTTATGAGTACATACATTTAAGTATAAAAACATTTCTGTAGCTTTTTGGTGGTTTTTCTTTTCTACATAAAAATTATTCCCAAGGTCATAAAACAGGAGAAGACACTACTGTTTCCTTAAACAGCCCTAAGTCACGCAAATCATATATATTCTTTACCTCTTTTTTCAGAATTTTCTCCCTTGCAGTTACCTCCATCAGTTGTGCTGAAGGAAGAAAACAGACAAAGCTTCAGGCCAAATTATCCATTTGGCCCCAATCCACATAAGCACTTAGCTGATAGGTCCTATGTTCATATCTTTTCAGAATCAAATGGCTAAACACTACCAAACTCTGTTGAGAAATAGGGTATAACAAATCTTCAGAGAACTCCTTAATATCATCCTCTCTTCAACAGAAGTGACTTCCATGTAAAATTCCACAGTGCACACCTTTTTATATATATAGCCTAACAATTAGAGCACATGACATAGAAAGACATGACTCACATGACTCTCTGAGATAAGTTGTGCCCATATACATTAAAAGATTCCTCTATAATCTGTCCTATCAGTCATGAGGACACTTTTCTGAACAAGGATATTCCAACACTCCCACTGAAGCTGTTCCAAGGATTCACTAATTCAGAAGGACTATACAAAGGATAATACCATCTATAATCAGTTAGTTAGGACACTCATCTATATGAAAGTTCTGCATTCTAGACAATGTTCTAAGGTTATTATTCTACCCTGAGTGTTAAGCAAACATAATTCACATCCCAGAAACAATAAGAATTCTCCTTGACATTTTAAAATCATTTGCACTACTTAAGAGAAAGCTGCAGAAGTACCACTTTCTGCGACTGCCATCAGTAGCCTATATCCTTTTGAAGCAGCCTGTGAACACATATACATGGCCCTACCCAACCAGACACATGCCTTTTGTGGCTCATTAGTATGGTGTGCTGGTTTTGGCTGGAGTAGAATTGTCTTCACAGTGGCTAGTATGGGGCTGTGTTTTAGATTTGTGCTGAACACAGGGTTGATAAGACAGAGATGTTATTGCTGAGCAGGGTTTATACAGAGCCAAGACCTTTTCTGCTTTTCATATGGCCATGCTGCTGAGGAAGTTGGGCATGCATGGGAGGCTGGGAGGGCACACACACAGGAGAGGTGACTCAAGCTGACCAAAGGAACATTCCAGACCACATGGCATGATGCTCACTATGTAAAACTGAGGGGAAGAAGGAAGAAGGGAAGGTTTGGAGTGATGGTGTTTACCTTCCCAAGTCACTGTTGCATGTGATGCAGCCTTGCTGTCCTGGAGATGGCTGAACACCTGCATGCCCATGGGAAGCAGTGAATTAATTCCTTGGTCTGCTTTGCCTGTGTGTGCAGTTTTTGCTTCCTTATTAAACTGTCTTTAACTCAGCCTACGGGTTTTCCAGCTTTTATGCTTCCACTTCTCTTCCTGATCCTGCCAGTGGAGGAGGGAGCGAGAGGCTATGTGGGCTTTGGTTGCTGGCTGCTGACAGTCAGCCACAAATTATCCTGCGGCACCAAATGATGGCTCACTGTGGAAGTTTCTTGGCTGAGAAGGGCTTATGTATTCTTCTCCTCCAAACCAGGAGAAGTAGCTTAGTCAATTGTATGATTCATTAATCGTTTAATTAGGATGTCTCCTTTCATTGAATCGTTGGGCAGGTTTTTTTCCTGTTTCTGAGGGGTTTTTTTTAAAAACCTCTGAGCAATTATACATGTATGACTAGCATGACTCAATTTTTCCAAAGAGAGTATATCTGACACAAAGTATCTTCCATAGTAACACAAATCCTCTTTTCTCTGCCATGATTTTGCATGGTGTTTAGCTCAGTTGTGAATTTTCCTAGTCAATAAAACAAAAAGAACACAATTTTAAATTAAGAAGTAGACTCCATATCACATCAAATAACAGAAAGATGCATTTTTAGAGGTTTAAGAACTTGTTTGTTTTTTTTACAAGAATCAAAGTTTGAAAGTTAGAGAACCTAGAAATACATAGCATGTTATTAGATTAGCATTTATTTGATAGTAGTACCGAGCATTGAATTTAGCAGGTGGTAAGATGAAGAAAAAACAATGCCATATACTAAACCTAATCAGCACAAATTTAAATTGTAGTACATGTCTTTTAAGAAATCATACATGAGTTTACCAGAGAAGAAATAATGATTAAGCCTAAAGACCGCACTGACACATTTTCCATATAAATACTTATAGCACATTTTCCATAAAACCCCGAAGGCTTTAAAACTACTGTGAGCTGAACAATAGCTTTTGGTTTTCAAGGTATGTAATAACATTCCCATTCAAAATGTTTTGGCTAGGAAATAATTTGCTACTGATTTATCATGTTTTACATTAAGATTCTAAGATAAAAACACAGTGAAGGAAATAACTTCTAGAAAAATACTGCTCATTCATTGTACTTTTTTATTTTAATTAGGCATAGTTATACTTAAGCACACGTAGCAATTGTCATTTATAGAAGAACATTCAAATACTATTAAAAAGTCTTGTCTTTTTATTTCAGTGAGAATTTCTTCAATGCCTTAGATTTGTACCTAAACTCTCAATCGAAGAGTCAAGTACAGCAAATTCAAAGCAACAGCCATTTGACATTCAAGAAAAAGCTGCACCTTATGTTCAATACATGATTTTTCTACCTGACGAATATATTGTCATGTCTTACTGAAAAAAACAATAAAACATGCTCTACAGCTGACCTGTAGGGCCATGGAATATTGTAGTATGGGAAGTATGGAAGTATTATGGAAGAAAGCAGTCAGTTCTCTTAAAGAAATAATTGTCACCATCTGCCCAGAAATGATAGCTCAATGACTTATTCATTCCTTCTCTTTATGCTGATCTGTGCATTGCATAACTAGTTTGTTTAATTTTAAAATGTCAGCATTTCCGTAACTCCTTCCATCTCATTTTCTGTTTTCTGCCTGGTTTTTAATAGTATTAAAAAGTTGAATACACAGAAATCATTTGCCTTTATGATTCATAACTATCATGAAAAAACAACAACTGGTCAGAAAAGACAGCTTCTTCCAGCACCTCAGACAAACTTGGAAGTGTGGCCTCCTTCTTCACTAGATGTCAGAGAATCCACACATGCAAGAAATGCCTAGGTGTAGAAAACAGCTAGTTTTGGTTGGCTGGAAATTCATTCATTCAGCTCTGTTATTCCTGAAATAATCTCATTCTCTTTGGCCATAACTTGTTCTTCCTAGTTTAACCTAATTACAATGGAAAATGATGTGCCAAATGTAGTACTGGACGCATTTGTGTTATTACATTCAGGATATGAACTGGTTTATAGTTCAAAGGCATGTGTAATGATGCTGGCACAGTAAGTGGAGGTAGGTAGCAACCTCAAGTATTTTAAAGGGTCAGTCATGATTTTTTTATAGTGATAAGATTCAAAGATCGGCAGATAAGATTGATCTCTGTGGGACATGGAACAAACGGCAATGGGAAAAGGAGGCACCAGAGCACCTGCAATGGTCAGTATCAAAGAATACTGAAAGCACATCTGTTCCCTCCTTACCCCATGTAAACCGATTCTATTTAGTATCACAGTAATAGGACAATCATAGCACGTAATGTAGCATGTAAATTACCTGTTGAGGTTTTATTCAGACACAGTTTCTTTTTATCAGTTTGCATATCTCAAAAGAGTCTATTCTCTAAGTGTCAGTCTGATTTATACTTGTTTACCTAGTTCTCTTAGTGTCAGTATGACTTATATACATATACCTAGCTGCATTCCAACTATATCCCACAAGACAAAGTAAGACTGTTTCCCCCAACAATATTCATCAGTGAAACCAAGCAGTCACTCCTTTTAAGATTATAGGCAATTGTATTGCTGGAAGACAATTAAGTATATATCAAGACAGGCTCAGGAACAAACAGTTCCACATCCTTTCCTCTCCTCCCACCTGTTCTTTAATAACCTGACACAGCCAAAACACAATTCTTCCCCAAAAGCTCTGTGAAAGAACAAGGATTAGGTATAATAAATGATGAAAACAAGGAAATCAGAGGTAGATTCCTATCTACACAAGGGTGAAAAAATACATAATTTATAAGTTTATAATTGTAATGGTTTGACCCATGGCTTCCTCAGTAACCATTTTATCTAAGGAAGTTACAAGTATTCCAGACGTTTCTTCCACCTAGCAGGGGGGAGAGTGGTTTTTGGTTTTCTTCTCTCTTGGCCGAGGAGCTGGTGGGAGGTGGTTGGAGTCTGGTCCCTCCAGTTGTTGGTGGTTCTCCTGTCCTGGGTGAGATTGTTTCATTCTTGTTCCCCTTCCTTGAGGTTTTTAATTGTGTTTGTTTTGATTCATTCGGTTTCTTTACGTTGGGTTCATGTCTTCCCTATTTTCTGGCTAATCAGTCCCCTTTTTTCCCTTCCCCTTTCCCCTGTGGGTGGGATCCTATGTTCTGTGTATACAGTGTGGTTTGTGAATGTTAGAAAATATAATTTATTCTTTTTATTCAGTTCAGTTTCTTTAGAGTGCATTTCTTTTCAGTGGTTTTTTCTTTCCTTGGAAAGTTCTGGGAGGAGGAAGGGGGGCCAGTCCAGGGTTGGCAACAGCTAGGCCAAACCTGCGACAATGATGCACCATTAAGCAATGGAGGAAAAAAATACTTTCGGAAAATAAGCATCAAGGTTTTTTCAGAAGCAAGAGGGACAAGTCTACTTCCAGACAATGTGTGAATGCTTTAGCTACAGTGAATAGCCAGCTTTAGAAAATGGCTAAGTATCTGCACCAAACCAAAGAGAAATAAAAATCTTCCTTAAAGTGTTGCTGAGATGGCAATGGCCATTGGTGCATGACATTAAAGTAATGACAATAGTTTATTAGCAAAAGACCTTCCTACTGATTTTACAGGTTTTGGATCAAGCCCTAAAACACTCAAAAACCTTAACTTAGCTTTTGCAGACCTATTCTCCAAAAAACCAATGTGGCTCCAGCTCAAACCAGAACCCTTCAAACATAGTGTGATGTTTACATGATGGATGTTTACATACTTCTATAACAAAAGTTCACCTTCATTACAATCTATGACTCAGAGCTCTCTTCAGATTCAGGAAAGGTTATAGTAAATTCCCTAAAAAATCACTATTGTTCATGGTACGGAAATTAGTTGGCAAATGGTCTTTCCTGCTGTCAAATCATATTCATTTTAGTCTCTGCAGATTTGCAAACATGAGCTGCCCACACGTTAGATATAGATATCTATTTGTAGGTATGGCTTCTTCAAACATTTATCTATGAGTAATTTTGACTGAACTACTCAAATGACTTTACTTCCACATGTGTCTGTGTGAAAGCTGACAGGATGAGCACGTGTATTTTTACAATGTGAGTTGTCTATGATGTGATGAAGATGTTGAATAAACCCAGTAATTATTACAGCAATAAAACTCGAGTCAGCATTTTGATGCTGTTTCTGACTCTCTCCCTAACCTGCCTTATGATTTTGGGCAAGTCACTTAGCCCGATTCTGCAAATACTTTTATTTACGTGAAGTACCACAAAGAGCTGTCTATAGGATGAGACAGCTTTATTTGCTTAAATTACCAAAATCGGGGGCTTAAACTGTTTCTCTGACTACACACACTGCTATATCAATAAAACTATTCCGTGGAACCCCAGTGTGGTGTTTAAGAGAGCGCTTCTGTAGGAGTATTAAGCACTTCCCAAGAAATGGAATCAGTGCCCAAGGGGAGAACAAGAAGGCAGAAAGACTGCGATTCCTACGTGCAGTAATTTCTCTGCACTGCATTGCCTGTTGCTCTCTTAACCTCAATCTCTAAGTTGTAAATACTCCCTGAAATAACTTCCTTTTCCTACAGGCGCCCGAACTTCTCCTGCAGTATTAGTGAGATGCCTCAGCAGGAAGACGGACTTGAGGAGGGATGAGGAACAAGAAGAGAATGAGCAGAGCTCCGGGCCTGTGGATTTCCCTGCCTGCCGAGGCAGGCGAGAGACAGCCCCTGTAACACGGACCTGCCCTCCGCCTGGGCTGCGCTCTCCGCTCCCTGCCGGAGCCTTCCAAGCCGCAGCCGGGCGTGCGGAGGAGGCACAGACGCCTCAGAGGCATGGGGCGGCCACGAACAGACATGTTGGTGGCGGATTCCCTTCTGGAGCCTGCGGCAGAGCTGGGCGGCCGCTGACGGCAGCCCCAGCTCGGGCCCGGCCGCCGGGGAGCTCCCGCTGGAGGGGCTGCTCGGGGAGGGGCAGCGCGGAGACACGCGACGCTCCCCGCCCGCTACAGCGGGGAGGATGAGACAACTCTGGCCGACACCGCCCCCTCCCCCGCACTGCCGCCTTGCCAAGGCGCCAGCCATGTTCTCGCATCGCCCCCACCCCAGGCGGAGGGGGAAGGAAAAGGAGGGAGGAAAAAGGAGCGAAGGCTGCGCGAGCTCTCCCGCCCCTCCACGGCGGCGCCGCCGCCTCCCCACCTGCCCGGTCCCTCCGGGCGCCGCCGCCCCGCCCCGCCCCGCCGCGCTCGCGGCCGCAACTCGGTCGCTCATTGGTCGTCCGGCCCCGTCCGTCAGCGCGGCTCGCGCGGGGCTGGCGGAGGGCGGGGCGGGAGCGGCGCCGGGGCAGAGGCGGGGGGGGCGGCGGCGGCGTGAGGTGGTGTGCGGTTGTTGCTCGTCTTTGCTTTTTGTTTTATTTTTTTTTCCCCGGGCTTTCTCGCACAGCTGCTCGTTCCCCTCGGTTTTTGTGCAGAGCTATACGTGTCGGTGACCGCATACGCTCACGGGGCTGCTCGGGCTTTTCCCGCAGAGGCCGAACGCTCGGTGCAGCGGAGCGCGGGCAGACCCCGCGGCCAGGGGCTCACTCAGCGACCGCGCTTCGCCTCGCCCGCCGGTGCCGCCCGCGCAGCGCCATGGACCACCAACCCAAGTTCTTCGAGAACCTCTCGGGCGCTGGGAAGGCCATCGGGGTGCTGACCAGCGGCGGCGATGCCCAAGGTAGCGGCTCACGGCGTTCAGTCCGGGAGCAGCGGGAGGATGAGGAGAGGGAGCCGAGGGGGAAGAAGAATGTGAGGGAGCTGAGGGCACGACGGGGCGTGGGGCAGCGGAAGGAAAGGGTGAGGAGCCCCTCGGGGATGCTATGAGAGGGGCAGGAAGGAAGGGCCTCCCCGGCTGGCAGGGCGCCCATGCGGGAGGCTGGGGGTGCCTCCGGCAGCGTGGCTGCCCCGGGGAGCCACGGTGCGGCACATGGAGGGGAGAGAGGGCTCCGGCAGTGTGCCACGCGGGATTGCCGTCGCTCTCGGTTTCCTCTTAATGTGCTGGCCTTCGAGCCAGCTCTGCTACTAAGAGAATTTAAAAGATAATTAATTTTCTGTGGGGCCTGGGTGCCTGAGCTGCGAACATCCCCTCACCCCTTCCTCCTCCCTCCCTCTTATCGTCACGTTTCCTTCCTGGGCAGGGGAGAGGGTGGAAACACTGCAGTAACTTTTACTACCAAGATGTCTTGTCCTCTCGGGAGGTGGTGGGGAGAGGAGGGTAAGGAGGGATGGCTGATGCGAGCGGGGGAGGAGGAGGTCGTGCCGCCCTGCACGGCGGGTTGGGAGGGAGGCTGCGCTGCTGGTGCTCTGCCAGCCCTCGCCTCATCTGGCACCAGGGACACGTTTATGTGCCTACCCATGGTTTAGAAGGCTTAGATGGCAGTTTCCTCTCGTAGGAGTGTGTTGGAAACGTGTCTCACCTCCTTAAATCTCTTCAGTGTAGAGGGAGTCGTAGCTACTACAGGACAAGGCGAACAAAAGACCTGCAGACATGAAGAGGGAAGGGGAAAAAAGAGGCTTCATCGCAACACACTGAGTCAAGAATTTAGGTTTTATTACACTTTTGTTTCCCTTTTCCTACCAGAAAACCTCATTAATACTTTGAAGTTTCAGTTAAAGATTTCAAACGTGAAATACACTGTGCGATTCGAGAGGACTCAACGCGTGCCAGAAGAGTTGTTCAGTGACGATTGTTTATAGCTCCTTCCCTTAAATCGCAGTTATTTTACCGTTTGTTTTGGGTTTTTTTTAAATTCCTTTTGCCGGGAGTGTCTCGAAAGTACTTTCCCTTGGAGAAGAAGCGGCACTTTATCCGCGTTTCTGAAAGGCATGCGGTGTGGGAGCCTCCCTTTCCTTTCTGCCTGACTCGGTGGTTTTAATGACCGGTCTCTCCCCAGCTTTTACACGAGGAGGTGTCGAGGCGAGCCTGCAGCCGGGGCCGGGACGTCCTGCCCGGCTGCCCGAGCGGCAGCACCAGCCTCTCCTCTCCTTTTCCCCTCGCTTCCCAGTGCGTCCATGTGGTGGTAGCTCGCATGGACCAGCGTCTCGGCGCTCCCTCCCACCGCCGGTGTGTACGTGATCCGCTGCGAGTCGCTGCAGATTCCGCCTCTTTGCGTCAGCTGGGCTGGGAGAAGCATCCTCCCTCCCCCTGCCCTCGGGAATAACGGGGAGCCCCCGGGTTTACCTGGGATTATCCGAAACTCTAATCGGGATGAAAGGGATTTGGTTCCATCGGAGAGGGGAATGTTTCAGTTGTGGAGAAAAAGCAAATTGATGCGTTTAAAAGGCTTCTCTTTTGCCCGCGCGTGGTGTTAACACTTGTTCAAGTTTTATCCACGGTTTGCTCTCAGAGACATCAGTTCAACTGCTAAATGATTCCAGGAGAGACTGAGGATCAGGACATCTCTGTTTCAGTGGTCTGGTCACAAAATCGCCATTTTAATTAAAAAGTATGGCAGGGCACTGCCTCATTCAGCAGTAGTGTGTTCAGCAAGAGGCTGAACCCTTCAACTTGCTTCCGTGTGGCTGGACATTATATAATGCAGCAGCAGATACATCTTTTATAAAGTATTAATCTGCCATTGCCACCATATGAATTAAGGCATCTAAAGGACTTGCAGAGTCCACGGGTAACATCTAGACTTTATTATCTGGCAGATTGCCACTGAAGAATATTTACAGAGAGGTTTTCAAAGTAACAGCCTGTGAAAGTTGCTGTCTGAGGAGTGGGGTTGTGACAAAGACAGAACAAAGTAAACTGGATGCCTTCCAAGCTGTTTTGTTGGCAGCATTATTGCCCTAACTTAGAAGAACAAGGAAATAAAACCCCGAGCATTTTAGAACTTGATCATTTCAACTGAGTCACACGACATAGTTGAGCTCCATAACCTGTATTATCTTGGTAACAGCATAGATGTGTAAAATACGCAACCTCAAGCCAGTTTGCAGGCTAGATTAGGAGTTAAACAAGGGACAGAATGAGTCATGCCCTGTCAAGGTCATTTGCCCTCTGTAGGACAGAGTGCAAACGTGTGAGAGAAGTGAAGTCCTGAAGTCTAACACAGAAGGAAATGTGCTCCTGTTACTGCCGTTTGAAAATAGTATATTCAAGCGAACTCAAGTGAGGCAAAACTACTAACTCTGAAGTAGGCAAAAAAGTTCTAGTATTAAAATAAGAGTTCCTGTGTCCTGTTTTGTTTTATGTTTGTTAGACATTAGAAATCTTCAGAGTATTTGTAATCCAAACTAAACAAAAAATTGAGTTAAAAAAGCACCCATTAATGTTGCAGTAAACACATAATCATATCAGTAGCTGTCGTGATTTAAATTGGGCTGTAAATCTTAGAGTAGATTAAAATATGCATGAAATTATTTTAAAATAGACATTACTGCCTTTGCTGTTACTGTACTTTTAGAAGTAGCATTATGTAAACTGCACAAGCCTTTCTATTTGTAGGGCATGTTAAGTTTTCAATTACTTCCACAACTTTCCTTGAAAGTTGTTTTTTATCTTTTCCTTTTTCTACTCGTAGAATAATAAGGACTATAGAATGTGTATGTGTCATACAGTGGTGTTGAAGAATTTATCCATTATTTGTTTCACAGGAAAAAAAGATTGGTATTTTGGACATTGTGTGTATAAGTACTAACTTGACAGTCCATCACTTTAGCCAGCTGGCTGTTAAATTGTGAACTAAAACAAATACTTTCTATCATAATCATAAGTGCCTTAAGAGGCAAAAGAAGTTTGGACAATCAATTCTCAATATAAATATTAGGTTAGTTTTCTGGACTCTTTCTAAATTGTAGTGGTTGAAGCTCAGAAAGGTGGTTTAATAAATGGGTTTTAAGTCACGCTTCTGCTTTAGCTTTGTGGGATTCTCTGGCCATGATCTGCTTCAGGTCGTGAAGTACACTGGTTGTACTTTATGTGGATTACCAGTGGCTGCCACAGACAATTTTGGGAACCGTATGTCACCTGTGTTCCACAGCCTCCCAAACAGACAGCTTGTTCTGGGACTGTGGTAGGTACAGCTCTGCAGCAGGACGAGTCATCTGAAAGCTGCCGACAGAAAGTGACTGTGCACTGCTGGGGAAGGATGTGTGTGTGGCTGCTGAGCTGCTGCCCAATTTACTGGCTCCAGGTTATTGTCTTTGATATGACCTTGTTATTTTTGAGATAAAAGATTCAGTGTTGTGGAAGACAGCATAACTGAGGGACATGATGATTTGCAATATCATAGCCCATCTTGCTGAACTAAGGATGTAAAGAAGTACATGTCTACGTTTGAGGCATTACAGGCTTCCCAACATTTCAAGGCATATTTAGTAGTCTGGATGGATAGCTCCTGTCCTGGTGACTGAGACTGGAAGAAGAAATCTTGCCACTGAAAAAGTAAAAAAGCTCAACTCCTTCATCAAATACTGGGTTTAGAGAAGCTTAAAAAGAACCCTGTAGCCTCTTGGATTCTGGACTTTTGGAATACCATAGGCTGTAACTGTGGAAGCAAAGATCTACATATTTTTGCTCTTGAAGCATTACGGGCTTCTGAGGAACATGATGAGACATATTGTACTGATCTTGTCCTGATGGCAAAGTTTTTTTTCCCATCATAGGCCACTGAACTAATACAATAAAATAAATAAATTTTCTGGGGTTTTTTTTGAAAAGGCAGAAGCACACAAACCCAAACAACCCACACTCCTCTTATGTCATCCAAATTACAGAGTTTATTTATTAGCACTTACGTGATTTGAACATAGTTACAAGGAATTTTTGAACTCTTGTCTATGTTCAGCCCCCACAAAAAGCACCTTGTCCATCTAGGAATAGTGCATGTGTATAGACATGTATAAGAAATCCATATATGTGTGTCCATAGGTATAGTATGATAAATAAAGAATGTAGTTATTAATGGGTAAGTGTACCTATTTCAATGTATTTAATATTTTTGAGGAACAGCTTCTGTAATAAGTTGATTCTGTGATTAAAGCTGGTCTCTTAAGATTTTTATTTTAATATTTAAGAAGGAAGTAAACGTGTTGTCTATATATTTTGCTATTGTATATATTCATGCAGTAGAATGTTCTGATCTATTACAGTGTTCCTGTTCTGAAAAATTTTATAGTACTTTTTTCAGATACCTAGAATAATTACTTTGATTATATGCAATAAAATCTGTGATGTAATTAAAAGTTAATGGAAAAAACCCAAATTGGTTTCTTAATGCTTTATTCAGTTCTTGTATTTGACTACTTCTCTTTTGATGATTATAGGCTCTTACTTGCTTACTGACATATTCATTTACATATTTGAATAAACTTTTCTGTTTGACAATATTTAGACATTTTCCGTAGTGTTTTTTGCTATATAAGTCTGAAGGGTAGTACTTAAACATATGTGCTAAGTCATTAAGCCTGTATGAAAGCCAATGTTTATCTTTAAAATTGATGGTTGTAGTGGTGTATATGTACATGGAGCAAGATACAGGAATGAGAGAGGAATAATCTGTTGGAAGCAGAGAATGCCTGCAATTTAAAGATTTCTGCAGTACTGTTTGTAACCCTGCTATGAAAACTAACTGTTTCTTTTAAGACAAGTGAATAGACAATATCAAGGACAATAAATTATCAATTTTTAAATCAATTCAAATGCTAAATAAAGCCCTCCAAGTAGTTGCAGTTAATCTTTGCTGAGTCCAAACGAGCAAAATAAATCTTTTCCTCTTTCTAAGACTGCAATTGAAAAGCAAGTGGTAATTCTGAATGATTTTAAATAATTCTTAGGTTATAAAAAAAACATACTGGTTTTACTTGTGACTTTCTTTTGAAGCTGCTATTCTAATCCTTTGTGTTTATCAGGCTACGTTTATCATTCAGGACTAAATCCATCCTTGACCCGGTAAATCTCTTTTTGAATAATAAGCATTTAATTAAATTTCATAGTTATGGTAATTCATGAATACTGTTGTAAGACTTCACAAATAATGACATATGGCAATATTTTGATACACAAGTTCTTCAGAGGCTTTATGAAATTTTCTGTATTTACAGACCTGAATTACTGCAACCATTGTATTTAGATTTGGCAGCCAAATTGTAGAAGTCTAAAGAAAGCTTCAGTGTGTTAACTGTATTTTATAGGTAGCAAATTGTAACATACTTTAGTCCTCAGCCATTCTGAAATGTAAGCCATTTGTGTAGGAGCCTTCCAGGAGACATCCAAGTCCTTTTCCTGTATAAGTGGATAAAATACACATCACCAAATAATAAAATGTATGTTGCATAAACTTAAAAGTTAGGGTGGTGGTACTGGGAAGATGCTTTTTGTCTCTACTTTGTGGGGCTTTTTTTCCTGGGCTTTTGTCCTTTCTTGCAGTAGGTAAATTGTGAATTTTATCCATTTTCATATGAGAAACTGGAAGGTATTCACTAAGAAAGTATGTGGCTGTATTATGAATATATATACAAAAATGTGTGTATAAAAATATACATTTATATACATATATATATATATGTATAAAACCCCTCCAAACCCAAACCAAACAACAGCAACCCTCCTCCAAAAAAAACCCCGAAAAGCCAAAACCCAAACTACCAGAAAAAACCTCTTTCCCAAGCAACAACAAAAAAGCCTCCCACACAACGTGTGCATTAATAGAAGCAAGCTGTGGCTTTGGTGAAAGGAGTACTTTGTGCTGACATCTTCCCTGTTTGTGGAAAATGGCAGTGCTGTGGTGAACTGTCAGTTTGGTAAAGTGAAAGGTCTTTGTCCCTGTTTTTCAGGGGACACACGATGTGTGAAGGGAGTGGGGGTGATAATTTTGTTAGGAAAACTTTTTCCTGGGGCAATAACTTTGCCCTTTGTAATAGATCTGTTCCATCTGAGATGTAGCATCCTGACTTTCCTTTCAGTACAGGCTGTCAGATGAAAGTCTTTGCTTTTCTTCGGCATCATCCAGTTCTTCGTCTAAAGCTGTGCTTTTAGCTGTCTTGGCATTTGAGAACTTTTTCCAGCTCTGCCACAAGGCTGACTCTGGCTGAAAGAATTCTTGCTGCTCTTTCCCGGTACAGAATTGATTTGAAAACACTGTTACTTGTTACTTTGTACTTAGTTAAAGTGTCATCTACAGAAACAGCAAAAGCAACTTTGTGATTTTGACAATGTTAATCTTTTAGTTTCACATTGATAAGCTTCAGGGACTTTACTATGTATTCCTAACTAAACCTCAGCCTCTTTCTTTATTTAGACAGGCTGACTTTTATAGTTCACATTTTTTTCTAATAATGGTAGCTACTGTAGGAATAAATCTTTGTGACTTGCTGTGCTGTATTCTACTTAGCAAGGTTTTATAAAATTTCCAGAAGAGTGAACACTTAACACCTATATCAGAGCAGAGCTGACCTGCTACTTTGCTATTTTAAGTGCATCAGATTTGGAGAACTGGTGCCCAGTGGATTGTCATGTTTCTTGCATCCCTTTTCAACGGATGTGCCAAGGCTGTGTCTTTCAGTATTGTAACCTGTCTACTTCTGTCTTTGTGTTTTGCATAATCTTTTATGTCTGTTGTATAGAAACAGTTTATTACTTTTGAAAAGTTCCTGAATACTGGGTAAGGTAATGCAGTATCTGAAGGGTTGGGTTATAATAGAAATTGATTTGACCCCTGTAGGGAGACCAGTGGAACTTCCAGTGTTGATGGTGAGGTAAAGCGTTGACCATTGGGACTTAAATGGAAGATTTGCAGGAGTATAATTGTCAAATGTCTGTGAGCAGGGCATTCCAACTTGAGCTTGTCATTTTGGAAGCCAAGTGGCATTTAGACACTTTCCTGTCAAATGAGGCTGTGTAGCATTTTTTGTGTAAATTTCCTGCTATTTCTGTCTTTTAAAATGAACATCTGTCCAGGTCGACTCTGTTCCCCACAAAATACTGAATTATATAACACCTTTGTTATTTTGAAAATCTCAGGGAGAAAAAAAAAAGGACTGTTACAACATAATTTCTCATTTGAAGAAGCTAAGTTTTAACTCACTGAATGTTTTGCATTTCAGATAAAAAACCTAATCATTATTGTAAAATTAATTTGCCTTCTTGTAGCTGTTACTTTCACAATGCTATTTTACAGTCAGCTGCAATTTAATCTCTGATTAGAACACATACTGGCATCCACATAATTATTGTAACAAAGAGTATGTCTGAACCCTTCATGCTCATGGACTGATTGCACTGTCATTAGGCAGATTTCTGTTTTAATAGATGCTGGCTATTTTCTTTAGGAAGGAATTAATGTTCTCTTTATTTTTTTAGACACTGAATATTTGTATCATACAGAAAATATGGATGACCTGTGACAATGTGATTTTGCTTTTTCTTTGCAGGTATGAATGCTGCTGTGCGCGCAGTCGTGCGCATGGGAATCTATGTAAAAGCCAAAGTCTATTTTGTTTATGAGGTTAGTTTTTGTTTTATCATTCTGTATTTGGTCTTCTGAGTACGCTTTAGTTTTTGTGGAAACATCATGGAAATAAATAGCATAAATTAAAAATGTAGATGCTGTTCCCTTTCATCATGTATTTTAATTAGTAATTCTTATTTTTGTGGAAATTTATTTTTCACAACGTGTTCTTAAAGTATGTAATTTAAAAGTCATTTTTTAAATGTATTGAATTCTTTATGTGCTACCAGAAACTTGAAAATACTGAGAAAACCAGAGGTGATTGTCATCCAGTGGTGAGCTGTGTATCTGTGCACCTGTTAGATGTTTAGCCCCATTTATTGTACTTTCTTTCCCAAACTTGGTTAAACTACTGATTTTTAACCCTTTGACTTTGCCTAGTCTGTTTTCCTAGGGTATGATAAGGATGTGTCATCACCCATGTTTCACGACTTGTATGAGTTGGTTTTGATCAAGAGAACTGTCAGGCTGGTGCCATCTGTCCTGGTGGAAAGTTGTAACTGAAAAAAAAACCTCAACCAACAAAACCCAAAACAAACAAAATCCCACAAAACTAAAAAACAAAAACAAAACAAAGAACCCAAAACAAATCAAAAAACAACATAGTTCTCACACCCAGAAAAAGAAAAAATTCACCCCATCAAACCCTGACCATTTGTGGTGTGTGCAGACATCAGAGTTTTGTGGTGGAAGTTTCTGACTATGCGCCCACAAAGATTGTTAATTTCTGTAACAATTGCATGAAGCAAAAAAATTATGAGACAAGTTTAATGTGAAAGTAATACTTCATATATGTGTGTTCCTGGATGACTATATTATAGTTAGACCTCTGTATAAAGGATGCTTTTAGTTTTTACATGAGTTGCAGTAAGAAGTCATTCTGGTCCCACTGGAATTCCTCCCTAGTAGTTCAAGATCATTACAAATCATAATCAAAAATTGATATGGTGGAAAACTTGGTAGGTAATATTCCCTTTAAACTGTAACTTTAATGTTTAGTATAAAAATAAGGAGTACTAGAATTCATAGAAGTGCTAGGAAAATACTTTTGTTTTAGTTTTGTGCATGTGAAATACACAATTTATCTTTCAAAGTAGCTATTTACCCATTTTTTTCCATGTCTCCTTATTGCTATAGCTCATTTACTAATAAGATGCAAAGTATATTGAAATGCTAATAAGCAGAGGAGTGTGCTCCAAGACTCTTTTGTACTACAGTGTTACACCAAGTTGCTCTGAACATTTCAGTGTGTGCTAATTACATGGCCACTCTCTGGAGTTCCCTCAGTGTTCAGCTGGTTTGCAGGCTTGCTGAAATGGGTCAGGTACTTCTCTGGAAGTAAGGGGAAGGTTTTGGCCTTCTTTAGGCCAGAACTTAGATTTCAATTTATTTTTTAATTAAGTTTGACTCAAGAATTACCATCTTTTGTCACTTTTTAAAAATTGTTTTGTATCATAGAGTGTGTTCAATGATAAATTTCCAGAGAAATTTGAATATTTCTGTTTTTTCTGAACTTAACAAAATAGCAGTAATTAAGTAGCTTGTTCCTCTATGAACTGCTAGAGCTTGCCAATGTGAAGTCACATGTATTTCTGAATGAAAAGAAATTGTAAAAGTCAAGTCAATGTTGGGAGTTTTGAGTTTCCATTATGTATTGTCATTCTTTATTGTGGTCTGGGAGAAAAATCCACATTTCGCTGTTTGGGCTCTGAAAAAGATCTTTCCTTCTAGTTCAGTCTGTTCAGTTCTGTGTTTTGGGAAGTACTGAATGCTAAGCTTTTTTCTTTGACTTTGTGGTAACTGAAATATGAATTCAGTTTTCTTTCACAATACATCCAAGTACTTCAGAGAGGCTGCAAGCTTGGAAATGAAACAGCTATTGAATTTCGCCTCTTTGAAATAGCAAACAGATGAAGTGACAGGTATAGTAGAAGGTAAAAATCTTCCAGTGAGACTTACCACTAATGTTTACTATTATAAGGCTTTGAATGATGTATACAGAGGAGATACATTTTTGTGTATACTTGTTACTTAATATTTCTATTATTGTGTTTCTTCTAAATTGCAGTTTATTGAGTGCAGACAGATGTGTTAAGTAAAGAGAATAGTATGGTTTTCAGCCTGCATTTTGAGTAGGCATTTTAACTAGACACTCATAGGTCAGGGGAAAGGGATAGTTGTATTGAAGCTGCTCTGAAAAAGTGAAGGAAAACCCGAAGTGACAATAGCCAAAAGGAGATAAATTTCTTATTTGGATTCAAAAATTGTGTTAAAGGTCTCAGACTTTTCAAGCTTACTTTGCTGTAGCCATTATATGCTCTTTTTCTCCCGTAACTGTGTCTGTCCTGAGACCTTTTGCACTGTAAAACCATCTGTCTTCTACAGCTGTGGCCAGAACTAGCTCTGTATTCTAAGTAAAACAGTAACTCAGTTTTCTTTCTGCTTCCTAACTCCATTTTGCTTCATTTTGCGGTGAGAGATTACAGAGATAAATAAAAATTGATAACGAATTTGACATAAGTAATTTTCTAGCCTTTTTAAAGTCGGTTTTACTAAAGCCCAAAGAAAGAAATAGTTACATATTGGAGTTCATGGGCTATTTGGGGATACTTCACTTCCCAAAAAGAAAAAAAAACCAAACAACTGAAGTGAAAATAAAATTATGAAATGATTTATATAAAAACTATAATTGGTTATATATAATTTATGTACTTAATATAAACCCCTGTAAATTTATAGCTATAAAATGCAATAAATTGTTTTTTAAAAAAAATCTTAATTCATGAAAATTAGCACATTTCAAAGTTTGCTATTTGAAGACACAATGCTTACTCTATACAGTTGCCTTAGTTTCATATTTTATGCATATTACCATCTTGAAGTACCTAAACAGTCTGTAGTCATCCTTCTTGACTAGCATCACATTAGTCCTAAAATCTGCCCCAGTCTGAAAATTAAAATTGGAACATCCATGGTTTAATTTCACTCATAGAATGAAAATCTTGGAGATGGAAGTATGTGTAGAGTCCCAGTCTGCTCTAGGAGGCTAGTTTAGGATTTTTTTCACTAATCAAAAACTATGAAAAGCCAGTTTGGGGTTTTTTTGTTTTCTGGTTTTTAATTGAGAATGGGAAGAAAAAGTAATGCCTCTCATTTCTGGCAACTCATTTTAGAAACTGAGGTCTTAAATATTTATACAAATATCCTGCCCTTTTTCCAGGATTGAAGCACATAGTTCCCAGTGGATGCGTGCTCTTACTACTAAGCTATGGAGCTTTTAGATTCTTCATCTTGATTAAGAGTCTTTTTCTCCAGAGGCCAGCATTGGAAATGCAATGGTACGGCAGTCATGGATTTCTGTGAGGAAAACTTCGTGTCTTTTATGTGGTGGTCTGTGCACTCAGTGACTTTAGTATTTTACATTGTCATACAGTAGTAAAACACAAATCACTGTTAAAGCCCGAAATGTCTCACATGTAACATATCAGAAGATGGTTTGTTCTTTTTTGAAAGCTTTTGTCTTTGGAGTTTAGACTGGAAGCAACGTTTGCTGCCCCTGCTACTCTCTTCAAGAGTTGCAGTGTGTATGTATGTACCCTGGGAACATTTGACCCACAGAGATTTCCTCTTGTTCATCTCTGAATATTCAGATTTTGGGTAAAGGAAGGACTAAACAAAAAAATGGGGCAGGTCTTCACATACTGTTCCTTCTGTATTTTTGACAGTTTAATTTTTCCATTCTTGCCTCATAGTTTTAGTATCTTAGTAGTGAAGCTGCTATTTTTACAATCTAGGTAAGGGTGGGGTTTTTTAGTGTAAAGTGACAGATTTCCACCCTCTTTTTATTGAAGTCTGTATTTACATCTGCTTGTAATTTTTGGTAACTGTACAATTGTCATGGTGTTGAACTGTTTGTTAACCTAATTCAAGTTAAATTCTACCTTTAAAATGGATTGGCCAGTTCTCACCAGGGAAAGTTCGTATAACAGTTGAAACAGATCAGTATTTGAGAGGCTCCCTTTTCCCCTACCTTGTAAGGGGAGGAATTGTTAATGCATCCCCAGTTCTCAGTTTTCTACACAGATATGGATTCCTGATCAAAATGGATTCTTTCTACTTTAAAGCTGCATAGTGTAGGAATGATGATAGCTCCTTCTTAGCCTAACTGTTTCAAATCTTACAGTTTCAAATAGTAGTTCATCAGTTTGCTTTTTTCTGTGTTTTTGGTTTGATAATATGCAAATTGGGGATTTTAATCTGCCAGTCTCATGATATGCATATATTTGTGTATATATTTACTGTATATTATAGCTTCTGGGATGCATTTCTTTGATTTTTCCTCTCAAGTTAGCTTGTGGTGCAGCTTACTATAGTCAGTGTTACAACACCACACTACTTTTTCAGGATTTGTTGCTTATGGATCTTTGTATTATTGTAGTTTTCAATAGCAATATCAATAGGAAAAGCTTTCACTCTGTTTATGAATGATATAAGGAACATTGGATTTTTCACTTTTCATAAAAACAAACTAGCAAAGCTGTGATGGGTGAATTTGGTAATTTGTCAGTCTTCACCAAGCTCAATTGGATCCACTGTAATGTTTCTTCTGTGTGGTGAGCAGTGACAGAACCCAAGGGAATGGCCTGAAGTTGTGTCAGGGAAGGTTTAGGTTGGATATGAGAAAGATCTTCTTCACCCAGAAGGTGGTTGGACACTGGAACAGGCTCCCCATGGAAGTGGTCACAGCACCAAGCCTGACAGAGCTCAAGAGGCGTTTGGTGGACAATACTGTCAGGCACGTGGTGACACTCTTAAGGATGGTCCTGTGCAGGGCTAAAGATTTGGACTTTATGATCCTTGTGGATCCCTTCTAACTCAGAAGAAGGTTTTTTAAAAGTTGATATGTAGATTAAGAATTACTCCTTTTCCAACGTGCTCCAATGTTGAAGAAATTGTGTAGATACTGTCCTGGCTTCTAGTCACTCTGTGTATACATTAGCATACAGGACAGTAAAGCTGCAGAGATGCTTCATCAGGAGGTTTAGTGATAGGAAAAGGAGTAATAGGTTCAAGCTGAAAACGGGAAAATTTAGGTTAGATATATAGAAGAAGGTCTTTACTGCGAGAGTGCTGAGTCACTGGAACAGGTTGCCCAGAGAAGCTGTGGATTCCTCATCCCTGGAAGTGTTCAGGGCCAGGTTGGATGGGGCCCTGAGCAACCTGGTCTAGTGGGATGTCCCTGCCCATGAGTGGGGAGTTGGAACTAGATGATCTTTAAGGTCCGTTCCAACCCAAACCATTCAATGTGTATACATTGTGTATAAATGTCAAAGTTTTTATCTGGAGAGTGTACAATATAGTGAAAAAGTGTGTTGGATGACAGAAATTAGAGACATAGGTAATTTTTCATCTGGATGTTTCTTTGCTATTACTTGATCATCTTATATGTAAATGAATCAGTCAGGTATCAGTGAGCAGAAACTTTTCTGCTTTCGTCTTGGAGTCTGTACTAGAAATGTAGAAAACTTAATTTGTGTAACTTGTACTTTTGTTGTGCCCAGGTTATCTTTATATTCTTATCCTCTCATGACAGTAAGGACTCAAAGTTTAGCATAGTGTTTGTATAATGTATATGGCTTTTTAAGCCTTAGTACATTTCTATGTTAGTGCTTGCTGAATAAAATCTACATTGCTCTAATTTATAATGTCAGTTTTGCTGTTTTCTGAACTCCTTTCTTTTTCTAGTTCCACCTGATTTATTATTGAGAAACCTAAAACTAAGTATATACAGTCTTGCAAAAACTGCATCTAAAAAAATAACTAATTGTTCCGTGACATGAGGAATATGTACACATAGTTTATTTTCTTTTTTAAATCAATATTCACAGTCTCACCTAATGGAAAAGAATCTGTATTTGTCATTCTACTTGTATTTCTGTAGAGAGGTAGTAAAGCCAGGCATAAAAAAAACCCTTCAGCTGTTCACTGGATAGTTTTCCTTCTTTCAAATAAGTGTAGTTCTTTCCATAGTGCATCATGCTGTGTTTTCTGAAGACCATTTAAGTTAAGGTATTGAGAATTTCTTAAATGCATCACTAAAAACTGTCATTTTTTAATAAAATTTCTTTTGTCAATTTTTTGTGTAACTGCCTCTAAAAAAGAAAAAAAAAGCTCATGTAACCTGATTTGGTCTTCATTTATGAAAAAGTTTTTAGTCATTATATTTTATTTTGTTTTGCTTTTACCAACCTGTGGAGGAAAAATATGTGTTACAAAGGTAGATTCCTAAGATCATGACCTCAGCCTAAGGTTCTGTTTTTAAGAAACATATTTTATAATGTGTTTCAAAGTTGTCATATTTTTTAAAAACTCTGAATATTTATTCCTAATAAAGGAGCAACAGAATGCCATTCTAGTTATTAGCTGTTTAATCTGTGTAAAGTATTACCTTATCTTCATGTTGATCTTTTAGGAAGGAAGAGAGTTTGCTTTGCCTTCTCTCTCCACTGAAAAAAAGCAGTGAGACCTGCTCGAATGTTGTTTCATTTAAATTGAGTAATTTTTTTATTTGACATTTTTATTACCTAAAGTTGCATTGAAATACACAAGGTGAGTATTACTGCAGTGGAAATTTTATGCAGTTTTTTGACTCAGATTTCTGAAATACTCTTTCAGGGTTACCAGGGAATGGTTGATGGAGGTGATAATATTGTAGAAGTTTCATGGGAAAGCGTCTCAAGTATCCTGCAAGTGGTAAGTATTGAGTGGTTGAATTGGGACCCAAATTCTTTTTATTTAACAAAAGATCCAGGCAACCGCTGTAATTACGTTTTGGAACTCTGTGATGACAGAGTGATCAGCATGGAGCACTTTCTTTACAGACTGATTTCTACACTATGGATGTCTGACCCTTTCTAAAGATCTTGGTGTTGTCTTGTATTTGGTGCACAGAACTAATGTTCAAAACCTTTGTTCTAAATTTTCAACATCACACGTTAAACCTCCTAAAGCCATACTGACAAGCCTATTATTTAATAAAAAAGATATTATAGGGCCAAAACATGACTGTTTTGTAAGGCAAATATTTTCTTACAAAACCCTGTTGGTTTTCTCTGTAAGTAGGTTTAGAATTACAGTAATGGGTATAATTACAGTGCAGTTTTGCAGAGCTCAGATAATACCAGTGACTTTGTACATTTTTATTACAACGTTTCTTCAGTGTGGCCATTTGGATCTCCTCAGCCTTTGCTCAGCATGGTAATGTTACCTCTTCCAGAGCAGGTGCTGTGTTTGGCAAGGAGCCTTACTGCTTGCCAAGCTTTCTGAAAACTACCTCCAGGTGAAGAATGGGTTCCTTTGGAGTTTTCTGTAAAGCTAATAAACAAAGCAGTTAGCAGAGACAATTTTTTTGTTTTTAAACAAACCAATGACCTGGAATTCTGTGAGATATTTTGCCCACTGTGTTCATTGTTTTTCTCTTTTTCTGTTTTTCCTCTTTTTTTTTTTTTCCTTTTTCCCATATTTCTCTTGCAGAATCTGTAAACAGATGCATGGAATACATAATTTTGAAAGGGACCCATAAGGATCATTGAGTCCTATAGCTAAACACTCTTGACCAAGAGCATCATCCGGATGCATCTTATGGTTAAGAGAAAATTGAGTTATCTTGGCCAAGTCACAGAGGAGTATAGGCAGGAGCAGGATGTACCATATATGTATAGCATACATAGCATAACAAAAACAGATTTCTGAGCTTGATTCCTAGTAATTCAACAGTCCAGCTGGAAAGCTGAGGATGTACCTTACAAAATGTGTTTAGTTGTTTTGATTGGAAAGGTTTATCAGCCCAACGTATATTTCTATGTAATCAGAACAAGTAGGACATCATTCAAATACATAATTTGTTTTCCTTTTACAACTATGTTTTTCATAAGTTTGAAAGTACCTAGTTTAAATATGTTTTTTCGGTCCTGATTTTTTTTAAGAACATCTCTGCATGTACTCGTCTACTTTTTATCTGGAGAAGGCTGAAACGCTTCTGTTCCACCTTGTTTTTCTTCCATTAGCAGCTATGCAGCATAGATGGTGAAGCAGTGCCCAGGACTAGGTTGAAACCTGAATCATATATTGATAGGGCAGATGATATCAGTGCAGCCTCTGCAGACTGGAAGCTCAAGTTGAGATTGGCATAGCAGATTTATTATAAGTTAAAGTGAAGGAAATGTTTATGCAAAAGTGAGCTAATCATCTCCAGATTTGTTTGCAGGAAAGATCAAGTTTTTGCAGTTTTAATTGATACTACCTTTTACTGTGACAATAAATAAGGCAAAAATTCAACTTCATGAGTGACTGAACAACAAACACAGAAGATACGTAAACAGTGCGTTTTCAGCAAGATGCCCAGCAGTTTTCAGTAACAGGGAGCTTCAGTCAATTATTTTTTAAAATATTAGCTACCATTTCTGTAGGAAGTTCAGGAAGTTAATAAATGCAGCAGATAATTAATAAAACAGAAAATTTACCATTAGTTTCATCTATAAGGCATTAAAGGCAGTTATGACCATAATTCTATGGGGGGACAATAAATGCTAATTTTGAATTTTGGGGTTATGTTTTTTCTCTGTTTATATATTTCATGATATTGGGGGAAAAATGTTAAACTGAGGCAATGTTTTCTAAATACTTAGTATATTACTCTTACCAATGCAATTACATACAAGTAACAACCTATTTACTGGAATGCTGCTGAAATTAATCCCAAATCATTTAACATATTCCTTCCAGAGTAGCTCTTTATCAGTAATTTTTGAGTGCTTGTTTCATTTTCCCCCTGTGTATCTTTTCTCAAGAATGCAATAAGTTCCCGCAGGTTTGTTAATTCTTTGTTCATCATTACTTCTTACTCACTGTAAAGTTGAAGATGGAGGTTACGCTACAAAATTCATCATTAATCAATCCTATAAATATATACTGATGTACTGGATTGCTGTACTTCCTTCTCCTAGGGAGGGACAGTTATTGGCAGTGCACGCTGCAAGTCCTTCCGTACACGTGAGGGCCGCCTGCAGGCAGCTTGCAACTTGGTCCAGAGGGGGATCACTAATCTCTGTGTGATTGGTGGAGACGGCAGCTTAACCGGTGCCAATCTGTTCCGGGAGGAGTGGAGTGGACTTCTGGAAGAACTGGCACAGACAGGTAAGTTTTCCTTTAGACTGTCTAGGCTTCCAGTCCCAACCTGCAGGGAAGCTACAGACCCTAACTAAGGCAAAGTATATCCAGAGGGTATTCTAAAGTTCAAAAGTCAAATGCATTCATTCAAGGAGACTACATGATTCTTCATAAAATAAGAGTTTTTGATTTTGGTACATCCTCTCATGTGTATCATAAAGGACAAGTAAGTTACTGTGCAACACTCTGTGCCTTTTTTTCTTCTGAATAATTTTTAGGATCTGAGCTCTGAACTTCCTGTTTAAAAAGCAATATGCCCTCCTATTCAAACTGAGATGGTAATTCCTTCCTATAACCAGCTACACACTTGGCTGTTATTAAATTATGATGCTTTCCTGCCTGTGTGTCACTGTTTAAGAATATTAAGTGGCTGTTGATAAAAGTACATCCAGCTCAGTAGTTGTCTTTGATAGCATCTAAGAGAAAGTATAGGGAAGAGTAAAAGAGTAAAATAGTGCTGTATTGATATTATATATTAACCTAAAAATACTCCGATAGATTCCATCCGTTTCTGCCTTCAGGACTTCCTGAACCAGATGCTATTAGCTGTCCTTCATATTAATTTCTCTTCCATGAATATATACAGTCTACTTGAAAGCATACAGAGTGTTGCTGAAAGTATGGTGTATCAAGGAGTTCTACAGCCTGCCTGAATAATGAAGATTGTGAAGAATCTTCTGCTTACTTTGATCCTGCTGGCTTCTAGTATCATTTGATGTCCCATAATTTTTGTATTAGAACAAACAGTGAATGGTCAATCCTCCTTCCTCTCTGCATGCCACTTGAGATTTTACAGCTGTCTTATTTTCCCTTCGTCATCTCTTTTTCTAGATGGAGAGTCCTAGTTTGCTTATTTGTTCCCTATATGTAAGTTCTATACCTTTGATCATCTTTGTTGCCCTTCTTTGAACCTTTTCCAGTTCTACCATGTTTTGAGGTGGGGAGGACCACAACTGCACCCAGTATTCAAGATGAGGGCAAACCATGGATCTACACAGTAGTATAATGATCTTTGCTTTGTTCTCTATTCTTTTCCTAATATTTTCTAATATTTTGATTTTTTTGACTGCTATTGAGCATTGAGGCTGATTTATTAATGAAAACAACATTATTGTATTATGCTGAAAATAGCATTATTTTGTTTGGAATGTTAGGGTGCATTTTTTGTGTGTCATAGTTTACATTTATCTGTGATGAATTTCATCTGATACTTTACTGCTCACTTTGTCTTGCTAGTATTCTTCATTTCTTCGCAGACACTCCATACCTTTAGAACCCAAATAATTCAGTTTTATTAGTAAACTTTGGCACCTTGCTGCTCATTCCCTTTTCTAGGTTATTGCTGAGTGTGTTGATCAGCACAGATCCTTTTAGAACTTCATTAGTTACCTTCCTCAGAAACAAGAATTTGAATTTACTGTGGCACTCTGTCTCTTATTTTTTACCCTCCATTTTATTATTTACTCTATGAAAATACTTCTTTCTTATATGGTGACTGCTTAGTTTCCTCAAAATCCTTTGGCAAAAGACCTTCTCAATGGATTTTTGGAAATCTAAGTGGAACATGTCAACCAGATAGCCCTTATTCATGTACTAAGTCACCTTTGGAACTCTAGAAAAGGTTTGTAATGCATGGTATACATTCATAGAAAACATTTTGGTTCTTCTTCTCACAATGCTGTGTTTATCTTCATGGACATTAGTTGTATTTTTCATTAATGGTTTCTACTGTTTTTCTCTAATATAAACATTAAACACACTGATACGTGGTTCTTGAGTCCCATATTAAAAATTTGGCATTGTATTTACTACCATCCCATCCACAGATACTAAGGTAGTTTTAAGTGCTTAAGCAGCTTCATCCTTGAGATCCTTTAGAACTCTTGGATGATGCCATGCCACATTTTTATTGATGTCTTCGGAGACACAGCTAAGGCTTAGAATAGGAGCTTTTCTGTTCTGTTTGCTTATTAATAATGAAATCAAGAGCCTTTCAGTGTTGCAGAAGAGAAGTCCTCAAAAGTTTGATGCTGGTTTTTGATGATTTATGTAAACCCATAATCACCTCCAGTTTG
Organism: Pithys albifrons albifrons; assembly: GCF_047495875.1. Classification (NCBI taxonomy): domain Eukaryota; kingdom Metazoa; phylum Chordata; class Aves; order Passeriformes; family Thamnophilidae; genus Pithys; species Pithys albifrons. The sequence goes on from NC_092464.1 coordinate 12,589,010, forward strand.
CATCCTTTTATTTCTTTGTTGCATATTATACATTGAGACTACAATTCGAATACTACTGTTTTAAGTCAAAACCATCAATTTTAAAGTTAATTAAAAAACTTGATAATTTGTTGACACTTCAAGATAGACTGAAAAGCTCTTATTTCCTTCCTGTAAGGAGTTCTACGCAGGATTCTTTTATTTGGATGTCTGATTGGCTTCTGTTTGTAGTTTTGACTAACCTTGTTACCTAAAATATCTAAACATAATTTAATGTTTGGATATGTTTAATTTACAAAAGTAGAGCTCACAAGCAATATGTCAAATGAAATTTTTTTAATAGTCTTACAACTATTTCTCTGGATACTTCTTTACAGGAAAGATTGATGCAGAGGCTGTTAAGAAATATGCTTACCTTAACATTGTGGGAATGGTTGGATCCATAGACAATGACTTCTGTGGCACTGATATGACCATAGGTACTGACTCAGCTTTGCACAGAATAATTGAAGTTGTTGATGCCATCATGACCACTGCTCAGAGGTAAATTGTGTATATTACAGAGATTGATAACAAATACACAGTTTTTCATGCTTCAGAGTTTGCTATTTCCATACAATAGTGAAGGATTTAAGTTAATTTTGAATAGAAGTTAGGTAAGTGGAATTTGTAATATTTCTAGAGTGGGAATAAAAGTTAGTTTTGACTTCATCTTTCGAGTATCTTGGTTTCTTTTTTTTTAGTAATTGTTTCTTCATGATTGCTGTCATGGCAGCCCTTTAAGCATGTGATTGTAGAGGCTACATCAACTTTAGGGGCAGACTTTAGTTTTTAGTATTTTTTTAGTCTTTCATAGTCTCTTGGAAAAGATACAGGCACACAGCATGTTTCTATATAAGCATTGTTTCAGTAAAATTAAAGAAATTGAATTACTATTTTTTTAATACAGCTATATCATTGCAGTTCTTAACTATGGGTCTGCATCACTTCACATTTCCAGTAAATGTTCACATCTTATCTCGTAACTGCCTGTACATGTTTTTGAAGAAAGTAGTAGCGAAAATAAATTATGCACTGGAAAATACATAATTTTAAATACATTGTTTAATGTGACCTTCTGTTTTGCTAATGAATTCTGTGTTTGGTTAGCGTGGTAAACACAAGGTGTTTCTTGATAATCAGGTTCAGTTAATCTATTTTCTTGTCTTTGCAGCCATCAGAGGACATTTGTTCTGGAGGTTATGGGGAGACACTGTGGGTATGTATTGTCTTCAGCATTTTGTGTCTCATACCAGTATAATTATGAAAGGCCAAGAAATTTGAACCATAAATATCTAATAATTTGTTCTGTTTATTAGGTATCTAGCCCTGGTTAGTGCCTTAGCCTGTGGTGCAGATTGGGTGTTTATTCCTGAATACCCACCAGAAGAAGGCTGGGAAGATACAATGTGTGTTAAGCTTTCACAGGTAATCTATTAATATGTTCAAGATTCTTTGATGACTTTGTAGATGTTTATTTCAAAATAGTGTTTAAAAAACGTGATCAGGACTTTCAACAAGTCTTCAGTTTTGGTGAAATGCAAAGTTCTCTGTGATCTCGAACATAAGTACATTCTGAGATTTTTTTTTAAAAAATATTTATTTATTTTTTTAAATATATATGACCTGCTCTGGGGGATTACATAAAGCAGTGTGTACCTTTCCTCAGTAATTTGATGCAAAACATTTCAGCTTCATCAATGAATAAAAGTGTATGAAAATAAACTGTGTGAGATCCCTTCAAACATAAATGGTCAAATAGAAGAAGTATTTCCTCAAATACTAGAAGCTTAATGTAAAGGAATTGATCATAAAATTGTGCTGTAATTTTTTTCTAATTATATTGTTGTGGTTTTATTTTTATTATAGAATCGTGCACGAAAGAAAAGGCTGAATATTATTATTGTAGCTGAAGGAGCTATTGATTGCCACAACAAACCTATAACGTCAGAGAAGGTTAAGGATGTAAGTGTCAGCATTTCTATGATACACAGTCTGTCCTGCTCATAAGATGGGGCTTACTGTAAACAACGTTTCTGTAAAGTAAATCCATTCCTGTAAGGTAGCTCATCACACAGTTGTATTTTATATTTGTGCTTTACTTTCTGAATCCAAAGTCCACTGAAAGGGGATCTTTTTTTGAGGGCTATTAATTGAAAACTTTTCTCCTTGTAATATAACATAGCAGTTCAAAAGCACCTAATTCATGGGTGTCTTAACTGATATAGTTAGAAATCAGCTCAAATCAGTATTTTTAATCTTATTTCACTTTGTCTTGTAAAATTATAATATTGGTCTGTCTCACAGTGAAATAATAGTGGGTGCTCTGGACAAAGTCTTGTCACTTCTAAATGGTTGCTTTGCTAAAAATTTTGTTGGTATCTAAGATTAAGAAAACTTTCGAGCTGAAGTTACTCTGCTTTTTTTGTAAAGGGTCCCCTAAGAACTTGCAAAATAGTCTTTGGTAGAAAGGAGCTGTGACATTTAGGCCTTACCTGGATTTTATCAGTACTGTGAATATAAAGTTTTGTTTTCCATAGCTGTCAGTTTGGGTAAAATCTTGGACTTTATTCAAAATTGCAGTTTTATGAAGTAAAATTTATCACCAAGTGGTTTTAAGTGTACATAACAGCAGATAGCCATTGTGCATTTATGGAAGAAGCATTACTTCCTTGTTTTTTTCAGCCAGTTAAAACATATTGAAACTATAAATATCATGGATAGAAAATTGTGCAACTTGTACGATTTTTTTCTGCTTTATGGTATTCAGTACTTACCCATAAACTTACAGGCTCAGTAAAGATACATTAATAAAACCTATCTTTTTGGTAGCTTTAGATTTGATATGTAACAGAGAGAGTAGAGCTAAAGTGACTGAATAAAATAGTTGCTTTATCATAATTTTTACTGTGCGTTTTAAAAGCCGTACCAGTTAAGGTTAAAAGTCATCCTGGTTGAAGTTTTACTCAAAATCTTTTGGGACATGTAATCTTGTGCATAGATGAAACATGAAGTGAATAAAACATTGTAACTGAACTTATTTCAAGTATTAGAATATTTAGACCTGCTTTTGTAACTGCATAATGAAGCCATAACTGTAGTTGACCATTGCATCTAAGCCACTGTTTTGCCATTATAAAATGTTCCTCTAAGTTAGGAAGCTGGACTTCAGTTCTAGATTAGAAATAAACTAAAGACTGGTTTAACTTTTATAGAGCTTTCATTATTGTTTATGTACTAATATAACATATGTAGAATTTTGTTATTGTAATTGCACATAAAGCAGAGTAGGCTAACACATGTATATAAAATGATGCTGATAAACCTGCTGTATTTTGGAATTTTTTGCAGCTTGTGGTTCAGCGACTTGGTTTTGACACCCGAGTAACTATCTTGGGTCATGTGCAAAGGGGTGGAACCCCTTCAGCTTTTGACAGAATTCTGGTGAGTGTTCTAAAATAATTACTCAGAGCACCACATTTTGTAACTGCATTTTGATTATTTGTTGGGGCTGAGGTTTTTACCTGATTAACTTGAAAAATTATTATCTCACATTACCTCTCTGAATAGCTCAAATTGAGAATAGTGAGCACTTGGGTAGAGGAATCTAAGTTAAGATTAAAATGCAAAGCTGTAAGAACCATCATCCATACTTAAGGATATTAAGCAAGCCACAACATTTTCATCTTGCCACTGAGAAATTGGTTTCGGCTTGATTTACAGAGAAATCGGGATTTGAAACATTGTGCTTTTAAGTTCTTGCCTGAATACTCAAACATCATCTGTTTCCAGGCAAGTCGCATGGGTGTGGAAGCTGTGCTTGCCCTCCTAGAAGCTACTCCAGCTACCCCTGCCTGTGTTGTGTCCCTGTCTGGAAACCAGGCTGTCCGTCTGCCTCTGATGGAGTGTGTGCAGATGGTGAGAATCTGGCAAAAAGCCAATTTGTAGCTGTTCATTTACTACAGCAGACTACTGTGTACCATAATTGTCTGTTTCATTAGGGCACTGATGAGAACATGTACAGCACTTTTCCACATTTGGGAATGAATAATGAAGTTCGTGTATGTTCTCTGTGTGTTATTACTTATTTGCAAACTGCTAAGAAACAAGAAATATTTTTTTTAATTTGTTTTAAAATTTCATCTTGAGTCTTCTGTTTTTACTGCTACAGTAAATTCTTTAAATGTTTGCATCCATTTACATGTCATATGCCTGTCAGGTTCCTCACTAAAACTGTTCAGCTTAAAATGAAAAAAAAATGCAAAATAGATATATTGATGTCTTGGAAGGATTTAGGTGTTTGTTTTTACCATCTTTTCTTCCTGTACACTGTAATTTATGCTGTGATAGGGGATAACTCATAAACTGAGAAAACGTCAGTATTTCTTTTTTCACTATGGAAATATATGTGAGAATATATTAAATAAACAACTTTCTAGGTTTTTTTAAACATACTGACCAATCAACTTGTTTTTTCAAGACTCAAGAAGTCCAGAAAGCCATGGATGAGGGAAGATTTCTTGAGGCTGTGAGGCTTCGTGGAAGGTATGGCCTACAGTTTATATCAAGTTATATACTCTAGAAGAGCTGAACTGCTTTGCTGTTTTGCCAGAATGTGACATTTTACTGTCAATATGGTTTTATGTGTTTGAGAATAAGAGAGGAGACAGAAGAATTGCTTAAATAGAATCATTGAAATTTTTATCTGCATACAAACATGCAAAACTCAACCGTGGTTCACTGCTGTGTCAGAGTAGTGACTGATACTAGACTAACTAGTCACGAACTAAAGAGCTTCTGTGCTGTATGAGCTGACTGGTAGCAACCACATGTTTGTTTATTTGAGGTTTTGAGGCCAATCCTGTGAGCTTGTTTGTAAGTAACTGGTAGTTTTCCATCAGTGGTGTTGGAGAGAGGCATTCTTTACTCCCTTCAGGAGAGCACTTTCTGTTTCAAGGAATTTGATAAAATGCTTTATCCCCAATTTAGGAAACTAGTTTGCTAGCTATAAAGTTATTTTGTATTTTATCACTATTATCTTACAGGACTGAGTATTCTTCTGTAGTCTCTCATTTCCACTTTCTACCATATTGTGCATTTGTAATAACGGTGATGTTAATATTTCATCAAGTGTTCCTTTAAAATGAGTTGAAAATTTTATTATTTTATTTGCTTATCTTACTTATTAATTTATTTAGGAGCTTTGAAAACAACCTAAACACTTACAAATTGCTGTCACACAAAAAACCAGATGCGGAGCTTCCAAAGGTAGGGGGGTTTTTTGAGTGTGCAATGCATGTCTGCTTTTGGGGTATCTTAACAAATACTGTTTTCTTTTCTTCTATGCCTTAACACTCCTTTCAAACTTATGCCATAGGATCATTTGTAACATTAGTTAAATAGTATTAAAAAATGCCTGCAACACACGGCTTTGTTCTAATAATAAGTAATATTTTTGCATAGTGAAATATAAATAGAAAATTTCTGTGTAGACAGTTTGTTTCTGTCTTGTATGTCTGGTCCCAGTTGTTACAGGGTCTGGTGCTGATAGTTACTATTTTACCCTCTGTTCCTCACCCTGGAGAGAAGGAAGGATAGGATGATGTAATCATGATTATCAAAATCTTGAGATAAAGGAAGATTTGATATTAAAAGAATTTTAACCGTTCCTTTTGAAGGGCAAAATCACTTTAGCAAGGCAGGTCCAGGAATGCATGGGATGGAATATTGAAGACAGATGAATCACCTTTATCTGATTTAATAAGTCACTGTGCATAATACAGTAGTGGACACTTAGTTCTTTTCTTCATAATTCCTAGGTTTTGTGTAAGAAGAAATTTGCATTTATTAGGAAGCAGACACTAAATTTTTTGTGCAAATTTTAGATGGGATTTTTTTTTTGTTCTCATTAAATGTCTACTGAATAATTCCAAGTTTGATAATCCTTAGTGACTATGACTCTTCATTGGTTAATTCGTCTTTTAATTGTGTTTTGTTACCATTTGTTAACTTTATTTGTATAATTATGTTGCTGTTATTTATTTTAGATTTTTTCTTCCAATGAAATATTTAAATAATGATTACTAGTATCTTCTCAATATTATCAAGGAGAAAAATTGCATTGAAAATACAGTAAGGACCTAAGATTGACCTTCAAGAGATCAATATAAAAACTTAAATAACTTGCAAACCAAACGAAAATATGATAGTCTTATTTAAAAACAAATATTCTTTTTAAAAGTATCTCTGTTATACTCTGCAACTGGGGAAATATGTGTCTATATCTTCTAGTTAACTTCAAATTTTCAGTGGCTTTAGGGGCTTTGAAACTTTATTTCCTGCATTCCAGTATTTAGCAACAAGTGCTTATTAAGTATTACTTTTATCTTTCAGACTAATTTTAATGTGGCAGTTTTAAATGTGGGTGCTCCTGCAGCTGGAATGAATGCCGCAGTGAGGGCTGCAGTGAGAGTTGGCATAACTGAAGGACACAAAATGTTTGCTGTCATTGATGGCTTTGAAGGTTTTGCTAGAGGAAAGGTCTGTATCACAAGTGCATTAGCTACTAATATGTATCCCATCCCACGCCACTACCCTAGTTTACGTTCTTTGGAGCTATTTTCTGTCATAACTGCTCTAGGAACTGATTCTGTAAATTCCTTAGTTTCATAAAGATGTATAAAATCCAAATTGTAACTATTTCTCAACTACTCAAATCTATAAAGTCGTTTATCCTGAATATTACTAACCACATGCTACAGAGCTACAGAATTAGTTCAGATAAATCCTGTGTTCAAATTTTGGTCAATATTTAGCATATTGTAGGTTTTCCACAGAGTAACAGAATAATCTGATTCTGACCAGTGAGTTGTTGCATCTGTGTTCCTTTGCTATAAGAAACTTTGCAATGGTGCTTCTTGAGGGAAGAGGGGTTTATTTCCCCCCTAGCTGAGGTAGATTCTTCTCTTCCCCTATTTTACGTGTTAAGCATCAGTTGGTATACTGAAGAAAAACTGAATACAAGACTAATGATTTCTATGCCCAGCTGGAGCCACAGGTCCCAAAACTAACTTCAGACACCTAGTTTTAGGTTTTTGTGTTTCACATTCAGTAAGAGAGAATGTGAAACTAGGATCAATATACAAAACAAGGGGACATGGTTCATGATGGTCTGGAGGAAGAAAGATCAAATTAAATTGAAAGGGATTGGCAATAATTCAAGTGAAATTAAGTTAACCTCTTGATGCTTTCTTTCTTTTGCTGAGTTCAGTTTTAGTCATCTGTGCCCAACAACTTCTTCAAACAGTCTTACATGAAGTAGTACTTGGTGTTTGCTGAGGTCAGGAGAAGTAACTGAATAACTGCTTAACAGAATTGTCTTTTTCACTTCTATTCAAAGATAAAGGAAATCAGCTGGGGAGATGTTGGAGGCTGGACTGGTCAAGGAGGATCAATTCTTGGTACAAAACGGTAATAGAAATATTTTTCCAATTGATATGATGAATTCTAGTGTTCCATATAACTAGTATACAATTCCATGCTTTTTTCCTCCCACAGAATGTTTTAAATACTTAATTTTTGTGGTTGCTGGGATTTTTTTGGTGAGGTGTTCTCTTTTTTTTGGGAGGGGGGTGGGGGGATGGTTGATTGGGTTTCGGTTTTGGTTTGGTTTTTTTTTTTCCAATCATGTTCCAGCTTGGGTATCTTTATAGTACTGAACTAGCTCTGAAAAGATAATGAAAATGGGAACTGGAATCTCAGCTTAACAATTTCTTGGAGTCATTACACTTTAAAAGATTGCAAACCTACAGTTTCTTTACAGCTGACATGAGTCCTTACTGGTTGTCTGGAAAAAGTTATTTGTATGATAAATGTATCAGACATAAAATATTGTGTTGCCTGCTCAGTTTATGGTTTCAGCTTAGTAATTAGTTCTTATTGCTGCAGAGTCTGTAAATTGTTTTTATTTTTCTTTTGGTTTAATGATTTTTAGTACTCTTCCTGCAAAATATTTGGAGAAGATTGCTGAACAGATGCGCACTAACAACATTAACGCCCTTATGGTTATTGGTGGATTTGAGGTACACTGAAATACCTTATTATGTCTAAGTACAGTAGAATGCCTAACAAAGTAAAGAGATTGTTTTAAATTTTCCCCAGTCTTCAGGTGACATGCATTTGGTTATAGCTATATTCAATATACAAAACAACTAGTGTTTAGTATCAATGCTGTCAATCAGTGATTCTTTGGAAAGCTGACATTCAAAACAGTGACTAGAACTGCTAAACAGGATGTGCTAAATGCATAAATAAGGTGAGATAGCATTATATTATTTTTCTATTAAAATGTGATAAATCAGTGACTTCTGTAGTGCAATTTCCAGTCTATACCATATTGACATAGAAAATACTTGCATTATTGACTTTTAGTAGTAATTGCACTGTGCTTCCTTATTTAAGCCACTCTTCTTACGTAGGGCATTTCAAAATGTGTTACTGATCTGGAGAGGTATTTCCTTTTTCTTTCTGTATTTCATGTTTGCTTTGTTTTACAAAAATAGTTTTTGAAATCTTGATTCAGGAAGGTATCTTGGCAGAGAAGAACATGCTTATTGCTTCTTGATAAAGAATGAATTATGATTTTTGTGTGAGCTGTTAGCCATGACCCTAATTCAGGAATGTTAAAAATTTTAAATTCTGAGTAACAGTAACTGTTTAAAAATGAAAAGTAACCATTACTGGAGCTTGGGGAACTAGTTTTTATTGTAAAAAGCACTTTGTTACATGTACATTATATATTCTCTGGAAAATAAATGTTCTATTTATTGTTTGTTTTCAAATGTATATGCATTTTTAATACTTTCTTTTTTGTATCCTGTGTTAGATTTTAGTAGTTCCTTAGTACTCTGACTTGCTGAAGTGTGCTGTGGTAGAAATGGCTTCCCCTGTGGCCCTTCCCATTTTGTCACTCCAACTCTGCCCTTCATTCATCCTAATTTTTCACCCAATGCCTGTGCCCAACAGGCTTACCTTGGACTTCTGGAATTGTCAGCTGCCCGGGAGAAATATGATGAATTCTGTGTTCCAATGGTTATGGTTCCTGCAACTGTATCCAACAATGTACCGGGTTCAGATTTCAGCATTGGTGCAGATACTGCTCTGAACACTATAACTGATGTAAGTCTGCTCCTGGTGTGTGCACTAACAAAGCAGTTTTGTTTAAAACTGACTCAATTGGCTAGAACTGGATATTTTTGTAGACCAGAACTTTGGAAATATAGTCTGGAAAATTTTAGTTACTTGATACAGCCATATTCATGACACCTCTTTGAAAAAGAGGAAGTCTAGGATCCTAAATGCTTCCATTAGATTACCTCTGAAACTACAATGAACTGTCAAATTTTAAACTACAAAATAAGATAACATCCATCTGTTGTATACTAAAGCTTAGACTCGATGTGCATATGGTCCCCTGTGGAAGGAAAAACATCCCCAGCCATTGTATGTAGTGTCAGTCTACCCAGCTGCAACAAACACTGAGGGAATATTGCTCTGTTCAGAAAGAGATCCTTAGTCACGTGACATCTTTATTCCTCTAAGAGAATATGTAAGACTCATATTGTTCTAATAATAGGAATTACATTTATTCTACTAATAGTAGATTTAACAAAAAGAGACATTATTAAGTATTTTTAAAAAATCAAATCCAGTAATGGAATATAAATTAAAAACTGAATTATTTATCTGTTATAAAGCAAAACTTCTTTACTCTGAATGTGACAGTGCTGGAGAAAGCTTCCCAGAGAGGATGTGGAGTCTCCTTCTCTGGAGATACTGTAAACCCATCTGGATATGTTCCTGTGTGACCTGCTCTAGGTGAGCCTGCTTGAGCAGAGAAGTTGGACAAGAAGATCTCCAGAGGTCATTTCCAACTCCAGCCATTCTGTGGTTCTCTGATTCTCTAATACTAAACTCAGTTGTGCAGAATGCACAGTCACTTGGGCAAAAAGAGTTTCAAGTGGCTTTTGAAAATTAAGTGACAGTTCTTCTATCATTTAGAGATATTTTAAAATGTTAATCGGGGTAGTATTTCCAGAAATTTGAAGGATTCTTCAAATGCTACCAACTTCAAACGCATAATTTTTACTTTCTTGTTTTCATTTTTTTACCATGCTAACATAAACAATATTGGCTTTAGCAAAAGAAATCCTTCAGTTAGGAAATATCAGTTCCCTTAACTCTTGTCTTGAGCAAGACTGTAAGCTAACTAAAGTTTATTGAATGTAACTTAGGTTAGAAATGTTCTGGTAAATAAAAATATCTCTCCAAAATGAATGAATGAAGGTGAGTAAAATGATTGTGCATAACATCTGCTTTTCTTCTTCTCTTGTCTTCATAAGCTTCGTTAACTTAACTGACTTCTTTTTATAGGTTATTTCATCTAGAGAGGGATATATTGAAGTCAGCCTCGCCTTATTGCTTTGGTTTGCTTTATATTTAGGTTTCTAGATATCATTTGCTTTAATTAGATATTACGTTATTTCCATATTTTCAATGAAGTCGTTGAAAACTTTTCAAAATTGTATTGTTATTTGCTAATAGCTTCAGTCTTGGTGGTTTGTGCACTTTATTTTGCCTAGATTTTTCTCTGAAATATGAAAAGTAATGGCTTTGCAAGATTTAGATTCAGTTGAATGGAAAATTAAATTCAGGTTTTTTTCTGTGAAGAAGCAGAATTTTGCATCGGAGAGACATTTCTGCTTGGCATCTTTTCAGTTTTCTGCTCTATTGCTTGAACATGGTTAACTAAAACTGCCAGTAAGAAATCCATCCTTTCATTCCCATGTCATGCTCAGATGAGGTTCAGTAGGAACCATACCCTGTGTTAAATGTGAGCGATAGGCTCAATACACATCATAGAATGGACTGTGGTAAAGGAAAGTAGGAGATGGATAATTGTCCATTATATATAGTTTATACATAGTTCTTCATTTCTATGACTACTATTAGGTCAAAAAATGCATCATAGTTTTCAATGTTCTCAGAGTAGTAGTACCTCTTCTTTACACCCAAATGTCATCACACTTAGTTTTTCTGTGGTACTGTTCATACTTGTTAAATCTTGACAGTTTGTAGTTAAGGTAAGTAAAATTGTACTGGGTAATAAGGCCTTGTTAGTGTGTGGCATTATTAGATATCTGGCAGCTGTTTAAACTTGTCAAGGCATGTAAATGATACCTTGAGACATTTGCTGATAAAATGCTTTAAGATTATGCATTTAAAAAAACCCCAAAGAATAAAAACCAGACCAACAGATACATAACTTCTGAATGAGAAACTAGGCAAGAGTATGCTGTTCATAAAGGCATAGATAGTGGATGGTACATTTCTCATTAACTAGAGTTTAGATTCTATAACAGATTATGTGACCCTTTTGAAGTGTTCCATTTTTTCCCTGTTTTAAAATATGAGCCTGTAATCAGTTGAATTTGGTCTGTCTTTTGAATAGTGTTTTTAATTTATGATAAGCTGCATTTTTCACTTCAGTTTTGAGTATTAGTGAGAACAACTGCTAGTGAAAACTTCAGTATGAAATACCTGGGAAAGGCTGGATGTTTCTGTACCTGAAGAGAGTATGCTTAAGGCTTGTATACCTATAGGCATACAAAATAAATTTTTTAGGATTGTAGGATAAGAACATGAATTTTGAGTTTTCTATGAAATGGGGCTTCACTAAAATAACTACCATAATAAAAATACCTGTATTTTCAACTTCATATTGCTAATTCAGTGAAATGAATAAAATACTGTTATGGATGTTAGACCTCAGGAATGTAACCATCAAGAAGTGTTAGGTTTTTTTGTTATAAAACTGCAAAGGATGGATTTTTTTTTTTAATGCAAGTTGAATTAGTTAATGGTAATACATTTTGCAGGTGGAACTGAAGAGTACCAACCTAGCTTGTAATTAATTAAGCAGAATGAGTTAAAAGTTAGACTCTTTCAGCAGCTGACCGTGGAAAGAGAATGAAAAGGGCGAAAATTTAATTTGAAATCAAAACCTACTGATAGGCTAGAGGAAATGGCTGGAAAGAAGGATAAACCATAACAATGTTTGGAAGAAAATTCATTTGATTGAGGAGATGTAGAAATGAAGGGGAAAATGAGAAAGGTATCAGCTATAGAGATGGAGAAAAATGGCGCCTGAAAAATGAAGAAGCCAAAGCTTGCTCAATGTGTTTCTTTAACAATCTGTCTTTTCCTTTTATCAAAGGGGGGAGGCTGATGAATTGCTTTTTTGGGGAAAAAAGGTAGCAAACAGCCCCTGAGGAGTAAAGAAAGGTACACTTAGACTGCCTTAAGGCAGTCTCCACACATTTCCCTTGAAAAATACACACTCCTGTACCCTCCCAGTACTATATGTGGCTCCACATTACTCCAAACTTGGAAGTTTAAGATGAGCCTGCCTACGCTGGCTAACCAGTTACTTTTTCATCTCCTTCAGCCCTTGCAACAGCTGATGTGGTGCAATGGCACTAACTCCATTCCCTTCAACCAGAGTTTGAATTTAGATAAGTTAAACTACAGTCCTTTCTTGACTGCATATATTTTTATAAGCATCCTCGGTTATGGCAATAACCTTTTAGTAACACAAATCCAGTTAAAAGGGTGGAAAATGATTAAATCATTTTATTAATATTATCCCTCTATGATGTTACTGTAGTAATTCTTTTAAAAATATTTGTATGGCAGTTACTAAAGCCATTAATTATTTGTTTACCCATTATAATTAAGTGACCCTATACTGACCCTGTGTTGAAAGCATTTTCATATTTTGCCACAGTCATTTGAAGATGTTGCATACAATCATCTAATGCTCATGCTTGGTGATGGTAGTCTTTGGATATGTTGCCTGAAACCACTTGCATCAAATAAAATGTCAATATTTAATGCAAGTAAAACATATCTGCATCTTAACATTTCATAAATGCAGACTAACAAATTATGTTAGTTATTGCTCCAGATCTCCCTTTGACTTGGTTCTCCAGAAGTCTCAACATAAAACCTTTTAGAGAAACTGATGCTTTGCAGATCTCCAGGACACCATGCAGTTTTACCAAACCACTGTGTCTTTATTTTTTTAGTAGAAATAAAAATTCAAAGCAGCCTGAGTGAGTTGAGTTGCACCAGGCCGTTGCTGAAATGTCCTCAGTGAGATCTCATCCATCCGAAAAAACAAACCCTAAACAAAACCCCCATGTTTATTGGTCCTGTGACTGTACTGCTTCTCAGCTCTATGAATTTGAAAGTACAGTCTTTTAGGCTGTCTTTCAGGCTTAAACTGAAGGTCCATCTTAGCACTGAGCTTAACTGAAGGTTGCATTTACAAGAAATGCAAGAAGAGATTTTAGGAAGTGAGTTCACACTTGTGCAGCTCTGGCCAAAATTCTCCTGTCCTCTCACTGTTCTATATCTATGACAAAGTCCTAGAGAGCAGAACTCTCAAAGGTGATTTTTTCCCCATGATTTTCTTTTAAGTTATTGCTTGAATCAGTCACTGTATAGATTATGCCTGGAGATACCTTAGCAGTTACCTAATTTTGATCTGCAATAGTTTGCTTATTTGAACTGATTTGAGGAGTTGAGAAAATGAGACTTCTGTGAACATCAGACCTTTCAGAGAGAAAGAGATGAAGAAAAAGTAATGTACTATGTAATCAGACTTCCTTGTGGAGAGTGGTTACATAGTCAGTTTGAAAAAAAACTGCCACACATCATGAGAGATGCTGATCAGATGAGTAAAACTGGAACAATGTAACTAAGAAAATGCATTTACTGACTTGAAACAGCTGCAAAATCTTAACGTTTGACGTGATTATTTACTTTGTAAAATCTTTCCAAGGAACTACAGCTGCTTTTCAAAGAATCCTTTAACTATACTTAACTCATCCATGTGCGCATGTTTCTGGATTTTTCTGGGCCTGTATCCAGTCTATGTGCATAGAGGCAGATGTGTGATGTTGATAGAATCCTGGAAGGCATGGGCAAACTTTTTTTCCTTTTTCTTAGTGGAAATAGATGTGTGTCTTGATTAGGATAACATAGTTTTCTTTTTTTTAAAAAAAGTCTTTAAGTATTTTCTTCAAGTGGCGAGGGTTTTACTGGTGAACTTTCTAAGCTCCTTAACATGTATCAAGTGCTTTTTTGTGGCATGATTTCCAGTGTAGCCTTATGCCATCCTTTTCTGCCCAGCTGCTTCAGTTCTCTCTGCAGTGCACACTTCACATTCAGTCTGTGCTAACTTCTACTAATTCTCTGCATTTCCTCCAAGAGCATTGTGCCAATGCAACCCCAGTGCACTGTTGTGGTATGAACAGGATATTCCTCCCTTCCCCAAACAATCTCACCAGTTGTATTTGCTTGGGCCAATGGACAGCCAGATTTACCATCACATGCCAGGAGTCACTAGCAGAGCAATCCAAAGACAAGAAATGTATCACTCACACTTGTACCACTGCTTCAGGCCTATGAAAGTTGTCTGCAGCTCCACGAGGCACGTTCCCGCTTTGAGGAGTTTAGCGTCCCTATCTGTGTGTTGCCTGCTACTATTAGCAACAATGTGCCAGGCACAGACTTTAGCATTGGTGCTGACACTGCCTTGAATGCTATTGTGGAGGTAAGAATATGTATCTTTTACAAGTTAAGATGATAAAATGTGACAGAGAAGGATGCCTAAAGACCTTGAAATGTCTAATTGTCTAAAGTAACTCAGTTACTGCGTTTTTTTAAGGTTTATGTTTAAGAAGTTTTCCAAGACTGATTAAAGATTAACTTACGCAAAGTATTATGTTGTATATTTAACTTTTGGATACTTTCTTCTGTTCTTTGAAACTGTTGCATTAGTGTTTAGGGTGTTTGTTTTTACTGAGACTAAAATATGATGCTTGATTTGAATTAATTTTTATCTTACATCTTACACAGGTAAGAGAAGAGTGCACATATTTTATAAATAAATGCCCCATTTATTGTATGGACTACTGACCAACCTCAGTGCAGTAGAGCACTTTAAGTACATGATTAGCCCTAAACACATGAATAATTACATAGATCCATTAGGCTTAACATATATTAAGCACATGCATAGCTTAAGCAGTTAAGTCTGTCCCTGGTGTTTAACTGAAAGTGCAAGCCCAGAACTTGCTATAAATGAGTTTTTAATTTTGGTCAGAACAATTAGTTTTCCAGTTTTAGTATACCCACGCTTTTTCCCTTGGGTGCAAGAGCTCTTTGAACTCTCCCAGTTCTTCACTGTTCTGTTGACTCTGCTGGTGACACAGCACAGGGAACCGAGATGAGGTCTAATGCAAGCAAACAAGCAAACCTCTGAATAGCTCTGGGTGGTTTATCCAATCCCTCATTAGCAATAACTATAATTAATTATGAAGTAATTGACCAAGAAAGGCAGTCTAGAGATCCAGGGGGCTGAGAAATGCAGGTTTGTTTTCCTCCTTTAATACAGTGTTACTTCTTTATATACAAAGAAAAAGCTCCAGTAGATAACTGAGAGAGCAGTGTCAGAACACAGATGGGCTGGTTTGTGGGAGCTGCAGTACAGCATCCCTGGGGTGAAGGTGTCCTAAGGTGTATTGTGGGCACATTGTGGCAATACATCTGTAGGCAGAACGTGAGTACTTTACCACTCCATTTGCTGCACGCCCCCCCCCCCCCCCCCCCCCCTTAGCCTGACATTCTCAGAAGCAAGTAAGTCTACTAATAATGATGCACCTTTAAAAGTGAAGGCATGAAAACACAATGGGGCAACAAATAGTTGCATATAGTCCTGCTTCCTCTTTTTGTTTTCATTATTAATTACAATTTGTACAGCTTTCAGTAAAGCCTCTCAGTGAAAACAAAAATAGTATCTATTTAATTTTATTATGATTCGTTTAATATTGTTTATGGTAACAATGAAACATTGTTGGTGAAGTTTTGGATTTTTTGTTAAACTGGATCAGTTCATATGAAAGCTCAATTGGCAATGAAATTCCAGAGAGTGCTCTAAAAAGAGTCCACATTCCTTCATGTTTAGGATGTCTGAAACCTACACCAGGCGTTTGAGGCTTGGCCTTTCCAGCCTGTAGAGTAGTGTCAGAATTAATGATTCCTTAAAATCGATTTGTGCCATTTTTGGCGTGGGGTATTTCTGTAATAGTCATTCTGAGAAAGCAGGAATAATGGAAAGTTTCTACTATGTCTTTTGTACAGTCAAGGATAGAAACCCTTCTAAGTAGATCTCAAGTGGTTAGTCCTGTAAGCAGCTAATGATTTACATCCTTGCTTAAAAACTGGAGAGTCTCTAAGGGCAAAAAATTGCATTCTGCTACGAGCAGCTTGGGAAGTGTTTCAGAAATCTTGGGTTTACAAATGTTTTAGTTCTCTCAAAATGGTGAAAATCTTCACATGTATTTATTTACTTAGTGTCAAAAACCAGGTTTTTGTTTTTGTTTTTTTTATATAGTAAGCTAAACATACAGTACCTATCCAGTTTCAGGCAGCTTTTGAAAAATGAATTAAATAAAACTTGTTCAGTTCTGCAGTATTCTGCAAAAATTCTCATGAAACAACAATGTAGAATGGGAGAGTAAAGTGGTTGAGGACGCTGTAAAATCCTGGACAGGTGAAAGAAAGTGTCTTTTTGAAAAACTGATCAAATTTCAATGTAGGCTTCTTTGACATAGTTTGTTATGGAGATACTTTCTGCTTAGGATAAAAAAAAATCCATCTGTATTCTGAATGAATTTATGTGAAGTCTACATTTGTTTGTGTATAGACATAAAATGCATGTATGCTATTATAAAAATTGAATACATAAAACTACATGTATCTTTTGCTAGCTGGACCTAAATAAATGCATTCACTGGTCATAGTCTTTCAATGCATTAAGCTGTATTATGTTAGAAGTTATAGGGTTTGTTTATTATTTTAAGTTTTCTTACATATCAATTAATTATTTGTTCTGTTAGGTGTGCGTTTAAAAGACCATATTGCTCACAATCTGAATTTCAGCTTGAAGTATTTTCAGTTAGCTGAATAGAGGTCTTGGTTTTAAAAATTTGTGAAACAAATACCTCAAATATTTCAGCATCTACAGTTACTCATTGACAATGTCAGTAACACATGGGGATTTTTAAACGTTAGCATAATTCAGTTTTCAAGATGACAAACTTCCCAGGTGCTTCAATTTCATTTTTTACTAAACAGAACTGGTATTGAGACAGTACATCAGTTTCACAAAAGTCTCCCTGTCACAAAATGTGGGTACATTCTTTTTATTTATTTCTAAGGCAAAGAAGGAAATAGGATATTTTTATTTCTCTTCCTTACTCTCTGAAAGACTCAACCACTTCAAAATACCTTTGAATGGCAGAAAAATTAATTCTAGGAGGTGATTTTGTCAAGTAGATTTTTGAGCATTATTAAAACCTAGAAGTATATAGTAACCTTCTTCCTAGGTTTCTGCATTTTCCTAAGTTTCCTAAATCTGGCCAGACTGGAGATTGTCTCTGTTACTTTCAAAGTCTCTTAGGTAGCTCCAGTAAATGTTGGTGTCAGTTGGTTTCATGTAAGCAGCAGATCTCCTTGAAGAGAACATTCCTTATGCTGGTCTAAGTAAGACGCAAGTGGAGAAAAAAATAAACAAAACCATTTTAAAACATGCACTAGCAGTGCTTGAAATAAAGATCTTTGTGTGGATATTGTTATTGAAAAGTAACCAGACAGTACATGCTCAGTACTTGCAAAGTGTCACTATGATTGGGAATGCAGTGAATTTTAACATAAAAGAAAGAAATTTCAGTAATGAATAGAGTTAAAAGAAGAGAAACATATTCATACCAGAATTTCTTAAAAAGTTTCATTATATGTATTTGTGTCTCTGTTAGAAAACACAGATACGCAACTGTTTATTCCATGTACAAACTAAAATGAATTCTTGTTTTAGTATTTGCAGGAAGAAAGTAAGTGTTGATAGAAAAGCATTTTATTTTGGCTTTTGTGTTCAGTTATGCTATTTTGGAATTTTTAAATACTTATTTTTTATAAATGCTTTTTTTTTTTTACCAGTAAGTGATGCAAAGTTGCATGACATATTAAAAACATTTAAAAATCAGTCTTTTTAAATGTATACTTAGACTATCTTGTCTCTGACCAGACATGTGACCGCATCAAACAGTCAGCCAGTGGCACGAAGCGCCGTGTGTTCATCATCGAGACCATGGGTGGTTATTGTGGTTACCTGGCCAACATGGGGGCCCTGGCAGCAGGAGCTGATGCTGCTTATATCTTTGAAGAACAGTTTGATATTCGAGAGCTCCAGGTACACAGCATTAGAAACATTTTGCTTGTTTTTAAGTAGCCCCTAAAATTGTTGTACATCATAATGTGTATATTTAAATTAGATGGCTCATGTAAAAAAAAAAACCCAGTTTATATTGTATCTTAAATCTGTGCTTGTCATGCCAGTTCTTATGCCATAAAGTACTGTAGACCCAGTTATTCTTGTCACCAAGTTCAGGTAAATGACAAAAATAATTGTATTAGCCATTAAACACTACTGAATAAATTGTTGAATTTTTAGTCTTCTAATTGAAATTCAGGTAAAATGAACAGATCTGGGTAGTCTTAAAAAAAACCAAAAAATAGAGCTAAAAGTAAAATAGAATATTCTTTCATTATGAAAGAATTGTAGAATTGTGTTAAAAGGCTGTTCAGGCCAGGAACTGACCAGTTTGTCAGGTTTCTTAGATAGTGACTCTGTTACCACAGCTATTCAGAGCATGTCTGGAGGTGTTACTAAAATAAAGACCTCAGGCTTTAAGGATTATGGATTAGAGTGTATTACATATACCAGCTGACATGGAATTTAACTACTGTGAGGACTTCAGACTTCTGCTGCACTTGGTGTGAGCTGCAGTCATGGACAAATACAAAGCTAAACGGTTAGGAATTTCCTGAAGGGCACAGAGCTGTGAAATGATAATCATAACTTAACCCCATCCATTTCTCAGTGGCATGTACTCACCATATCCTATAGGGGAGTATCAGGACAGCACTGTATCCATAACAGGACTGTTGGCAGGACTGGCAGTAAGGGCCAGCTGTGGTCTTCTGTGACCATTTCTGTATTTTTATGTATATCAAGCTTGATACTGTACCAGTATAGCATATAAAAACACCTTTCTTATTAAAATCAGTTACTTGTGATGTAGAGGAAGATGTCAATTCTAGCCCAAGATGAATAGCCACACACAGTATGTTATCTTGATCTCCAAAAAGTTCAGTTATTTGAATTTGCACATACTCTTTGTGGAATACTTGACAAAACTTCTCAGGGGAATGTAGGATCTTAAAAGTTGATTTCGAGTTCTGTATGGCTCTTTGAAAATACTTTCATTGTTTTTAGGCTAATGTGGAACATTTGACTGAAAAAATGAAAACCAGTATCCAGCGTGGTCTAGTGCTGAGGTAGGTAAAAGTAATTGTAATGGGTGGCATCAGGGATACTGAGCATTTCTAGCCAGGTTGGCTCCTTGGCCACTTGGAATGACACTCCCAAGTCTTTGATTATTCCTGTGATTATTCCGTAATTATTCCTTTAGCATGAGATTTTTAGTAAAGCTGTTGCTCAAGAAGGTAATTCTGGGACTTGTTTGAAAGCTCAAGTCTGAAACTTTCTTCTTTCTATGTAAATATATTTGCTCTGAAGTCTATTATTTTACCCTACTTTCAGTCTATTTTCTCACTGGTTTTTCTTTTATTCTAGATTTTCTTATTACAGGTAGTGTGTACCATAAATGTGGACACAAACAATATGGCTTTCACTATAAAAATCCTGCCTAGACTTTAGGAGATAATGCAAATAAAATACCTTTCAGAAATGAAAATATTTTAAATATATTGATTATTATGTTTTAAAAGTATACTTCTGTCGACAGCCTGTAGTTTCTCTCTTCAGCATTTATTTTCAGTTTGCCAGATAGTGGAGGGCTGAAAATTTATACAACCATAAGCTGTATGAGGGTACCACTATATTTGTTCAGGTTCTACTAGTTCGATGACTGGGGTGAAAATTATCCTGTATTTACAGTATTAGTAAGGAAAAGCCTAAGAAGCTAGTCATTATCCATATTTTGAAAAAGGGCAAAATGATGACACTGGATGTCGATGAGTTTTTGATGTAATGCAGTTTTTTCCCTGCATAATGAATTTGTCAGACTTAAACCAATTATGTTTCACTGCTTTATTTAACAGTGGATTCTGAGTGACCTGCCAGTGAGGTCTGTGTAGTAACAGTAATGCAGACAGCAAAATTATGAGGGTGTTACAGGGGAGTGAGCATATGTGATTATATGAAAATGTTAAAGCTAGATTTACTGGTATCAAGAAGATGGGAAACCACTTGTCATTCAACAGCTGTAAAGACATCCAATACTTTATAGTAAATTTGCTAAGTGTCACTGGCCTTAATTGTTACAGAAATGAGAACTGCAATGAGAACTACACAACTGACTTCATTTATCAGCTGTATTCTGAAGAAGGAAAAGGAGTGTTTGACTGTCGAAAGAATGTATTGGGCCACATGCAGCAGGTGAATATGACCTTAAAGTTGCAGACAAGACTAACTTTGTATGGACTAAGAGCATACACTATTCAAGCATTTCAAACAAGTCTGACTCGGTATTAAAGAAGTGTGGGTTTCTAGGTAGAACCTTGGGGCTTTTTTTAGATTTGATTGTAATCCCTGTTTAAAAATCTAGGGAGAATACACCTTAGATTCTGAATGATTTTCATTTTTTTGCCTCTCCTGTCTATATTAATCAACAGCTGCACTTTTTTCTTTATTGTAATACATTCTTATAGCACACTTATCTGCCCCTCCATAATGTGTCTGCATTGCTTTGTATCGCAGTACAGCTTGTTAGTGGGCAAAGAGGGAGTTTCTGATTTGGCTGCACTGATCACTGAGGCTGAGATGGAGGAAAGGGTCAACAGTGCCCTTCATTCATTTAAATGAGAAGTAGCACTGATTTCATGAGAATTCTGCAGGTGCTGAGCACAAATTTTTAAATGCCTTAGATTAATTTATGTGGTGGGGTTTTTATTTGTATTGCTAAGTGGGGGAAATGTAAATAAGAAGTTGAGCAGACCATTACCAGAGATGCCTGATAAAACAGACACAGATCCTGGTTTGATAACTAAACTAACTCACACTTAAAACTTCCACACAGGGTGGAGCACCTTCACCGTTTGATAGAAATTTTGGGACAAAAATTGCAGCAAAAGCTATGCAATGGATCTCCAAAAAACTGAAAGAAACCTACCGGAAAGGTGCAGAAATGTTTGGTGCAATCTCTTTGTTACTGTATGTGATTTTCTGTCAGTATATATAAGACCACTCCATTATGCAAACATACCAATGTTTGCTTGTCAACTTACTTCTTCCCCTCTTGGTGATGTTTTTATTACACAGCAGTGCCTTGCTGTGCTTCCTGCTGTACGAAGACTACCACCTAAGCAAGGACAATAATTCAGATAGTTATCATCTTTCTTTAAAAAAAATGCTAGCATTTTCATGCATGAAGGAATTGATGCTTACATAGTTACATCTGTTCTTTTTGTTTCATGCTGCCTGTATGGGAGACAGAAGGAGGTAATGTGTCTTCTTTGGGAATTTTTGTAAAGCACTATTTCCTAAAATGTAATTTAAAACTGGATGCTAAAATTCAGTCTTATTGTTGCTTAATTGCACTGTAATTTCATTGCTAATTACCAAAGCTAAGCTAAAAAAGTGATCTAACCCTATTAAAGCACTAATTGATGATCATTCTATTAAGTAATCAGTAGCTGAAATTCAGCTAACTGTCAGCTTTTGATTCCGTTTAATTACCAAAAAAATGGTATTTGCCCTTTTACATGTGAGCAAGATCCTGAATTACTTCATTCTTTTTAGGAAAAGTATTTGCCAATACTGATGACTCAGTGTGTTTGCTGGGAATGCGCAGACGCAACCTTGTTTTCCAACCCGTGGCAGAGCTCAAGACTGAAACAGACTTTGTGTAAGTATACGCTGCTTACATGTTAAACACCTCAGCACAGCCTTCCTTTCACCACTTCAAACAAACACTTCCCTGCAGTGCTGACACTGTTTGCCCCACCTCTTGGTGCTTTTGGCTTGGGCCTGCAGTCACCCACTGATTCACTCTGATTTGTTCACTTGTCTTTTCCCTTCATGCATTCTCTTCCTTGTCCTTATACTTGCAAGTCTCTCGTTGTGAATTCTGGGACTCTGTTGTCCTTTTAAGTGACTTTCTCCTAAGTGCCTTTGCTCTAATGCATAGAATTACTTTACTTCTGGTTCTGTTCAGTGCAGCAGTTTTTGTGCCAGATTTGGCATTACACTTACCTATTATAAATAACATCTTCCAGGATTTTGTCCTTGATTCTCATTTTGGGTCAGTGTTTACATCTCATCATAAAAGGTCAATGTCTGATCCTGTTTATAAGGGAGGTGTTTGCCTTACTCTCTGTGTATAATCCCTGTTTTCCCCACCAGGCACAGGATTCCCAAGGAGCAGTGGTGGCTGAAGCTGCGACCACTGATGAAGATCTTGGCCAAGTACAAGACTAGTTATGATGTGTCAGACTCAGGCCAGCTGGAGCATGTGGCCATGCTCCCCAAGGAAGCAGTACCCGCACCCATCTAAACACATCACATTTAGATTGTTGTCATAGATGCACATTGTGAGTAACAATGCTTTAGAATTGTTACAGCTTTGTTTTGTAACATTTAAATTATTGTTCCAGCACTTTATGTGAAAACAAGATGTTCAGCTGTCACACAGATTTTGTCCTATATGTGTGTTATGTTTGAAACAAACCCTTGCATCTAATGGAAAAGCACCAGTTACTGATACTGCCCTTTAACAAGCAAGTGCAACACCGTTCTATGCACTCCGTAAGTTACTCATCTACTGCACTTTGTTTCAGAGTACTTACACCCCAAAACTAAGTGTAGATGGCTAGCTTTGTGTTGAGTTACAGGATGTGTTCATGTTCCTGAAGTGAAATAAAGTACTGTTGCAAACAATGTGTGATGTGTCACAAATTGTATTCACCAGCTCTTAAAAAATGAGGAAATGACACTTGGTGAAGGATTCTCTATACATACCAGTGAAAGAAAAAACAAACTGCCCTTTTCCTTCCCTAACTGTGCAGGAAGTAGTCACAGCAGGGCAAATATTTCTCACTGCTTCTTCTGAATTAGGCTAGGACTTGGACTCCTTTTTCCTTGTACAGTGATAAAACTTTGGCTTGGGGATAGGAGTAGGGATGAGAAGCTTAAAAGCTTGAGATTCAGAAGGGTGTAACCTGGTCCTTGCTTAATTTTTCCTTTTTCTCAGAGCTTCTTCAGGACTATTAAAAAACCCACCATAGTGATCTAGAAGGGAAATGTGATTTTTGAAATTAGGCTGACAAACAGCCCAAAATGTTTCCTCATGCCAACTTACGTTAACTGGACCCTGACAACAAGTTAAATACTAAGCACTGTCATCACAAAATATGACTAAATGTTGCTCAAAGTGGCATAAAATTGAACATAAAATAGACCATCCCCTGATGCATTAGGCATTCGCCCACTGCACTGCAGTTCAATACCCATCAATACCCACTCAGCTTGACACGACAGGGAAGATATTGGTACAGACTCCTCTGGCTGTAGGTGGCTTATGCAAAGGAAGCTGGCATTACCACACAACAGAATAAAATCTGTCAGTATGAGAGACAGTTCTTTATATATCCAACAGCAAACATGATTTCAAACAGACACCATTTAAAACTATAGAGTTTTACAAATACAAAAATATTTCATTTTTATAGTATTCATATGCAATTGGAGGAGTGAGGCTTCAGTAGAAGATTAATGTCTGTCTTTGCCATGCAGAGCATGTAATTCTTGCTCTCAAATACTGTATGGTTAGAAATGTTTTTCACGTAGTTATTTCAATAAGGGCAGCTTCTAACTGGTTTTGTGAAAACTGTTAAAATACCCAGCAATGAACCTTTCAGGGGGACCATAGCACTATTAAAAGTTACTAAGAAAACCCTAATGATGCAGTCACACAGGTTAGCTTGTTTTGTGTTACGATGTTCTAGCAGCAAGTCATCGTTTGACCCATGAGGGATCTTTGGTGATATCCGCATTCTCTGGGCCGAGTACAGCTTGACCCCGAGTGCTCTTCCCAGCTGCAAGATACCTGCAAAAAAACCCCATAAACAAGTGAGAAGCTGGTGCCTTCAGTTATCCATAGCTCTACTACACAAGTTAAAAATATTTTCATCTCAGGAAAAGGTTTCCTTTGATATGTAGAACTTGTTAGTGTTTACTCCATAGGAATGGAATTCTTACGTCTGCAGTGGAATTCAGAAGTCAGACACAAAATGGGACAAAGTCCAGTGGAGACAGCTCATATAGTGAGTGTACTGACAAACCAGTTAATTTCTGGCCTTTTCAAAAGTGAAACAATCTCCCCCAGGAGGGAGTTACGTCTGCTACAATGCAGAATACCACAAGCAGGATATAATTAACATGTCTCTTTCTAGGTTACAAAAGAAAGTAGTGAAAGTAGGATGAAGGGCCAGGGGAAAAAATCCAGTAACTTAAGTATGACAACTTTCACAAACTCTGCTTAATATCAGCTTTTTGTTCTATTTTTCAAGTAAACATTTTCCTAAATTAAGCACAGGCTTACTTGTTTGATACATCAACCAAGTTGTCTCTGTTGACAGCAAAAAGTTGTTCTCTGTGCAACTGCTTCATTTCATCTGAAATCCCATACAAGAACTGACCCATTCCTAGGGACAAGAAAACAAGACCATACAATGCACTGGTGCACTGGAATCTCAGTCACAACCAAGTGCAGGAATCAGTGCAAATTACAAGCAGAATGTGTCCTGAAAAGGAACAGAGACTACCATCAGCCCGTTGCTCTGACAGAGTATAAAGTGAATCACACACTGAAGGTTAGAACTGGGGTGATGTATTAAGTCTCCTATTTAGTAAAAACTAAAACAAACATATTCTATTCTGGCAAGTGATTTTAGTTTGTAAAAAATCTGAACATAATGGTCTGGCAAACTTAGATGTAATTCATTTTGAAGAGTCTCAGTACTTTCCAAGTAGCTACAAGCTGCATTTTATAAAGCTTCTATTTTCAAAACTCTTTAAAATTTGCAATCAATTGTGATACATGTGCAACATGAAAGTTTGATCACCTTTTTGTACTACACACACAAATCTGCATACAAATGTTTAATGCTTTTGTTGGAATACCTGCCTACAGTATTTTAAAATTAATATTATAGCTCCTTAAACAACCTGCGATCTCCAAAATAATCATAGAAAAGCTTTTTGTCAGGCAAATAAGCATATGGGAAAAAAGGTGTATTGAAAGGACTTCTGTCAACTAGTCCAAGCTCGTGCCCAAGGCAGGGCTGACTTCCCAGCCAGGTAAGGCTGTTCAAGTGCTTGGGCAGGGCCTGGTGACTGAAATGAAGTAGTAACATGAAGGGACACGCATTCTCTCTGCACCAGTTCCCAGACCTATGGAACAGTGCTCTCCTATTCAGTGTTCCATGGAGTTTGCCATCATTCTGTTAAGATCTGTGTTTGAATGCCAAAGAATGTTTGTCATCCCTCACTAACACCAACACCCAAGTGCAGGCACTGTGCTCCTGTGCACTTCATACCGATTACTTTTTAACTGCCCAGACCAAAAACAGATTCTGCAAGCTAAAAGTTTGCTTCATTTGAACTTTTCTTGTTTAATAAGTTATTTTTAATATGAGAGCATTTTAAAAGAACACAAATCTTAACCTTGTAATTCCTTTATGTATAGGAAAGGAATGTGTTTTAATTCCACAAGTTTTGGATTGAAATTCATCTGAGAATGATGGAGGGAGGGAAGAATGAGGAAAGCAAAACAATGTGTCTATAAACCGAAAAGATGTGCAGATACTACCAAGGCATCATGAATGTGCAGATACAGAAAGAAGGTAACACCCTCCACCCCAGTACAGACTTCTATGCTTTAACTTCTTCAGAAAATGTTTACAAAAGGCTAGTTACAGTCACAGTCAATATGCCTGCCTGTCTCAGGAAAATAATCCTTCCGCTTTCCTTGAATCAGATGACAGCATTTCTTCTTGTTTGCATTTCATGTCCTTTCCAAAGCTAAAGCCATTTCCCCAATCTCCCTCCACCTCCACCTGACATCAAGGAGCAGTATGAATAAGAAAAGTTCAGCAGAGAACCCTAAGTGCATGTGGTGTTTCTGAAAAGGACCAACAGGAACTGACTGCTTTGTTGAAACTCCAGTTATCTTACATATGCCAAGTACAAATGTTATCATCTGACACAGTTTAGCAAAATTAACTATTTTCTTCTCTTTAAATTTAAAAAAATAAATAAACACTGGCAGTGCTGGGAGGCTGGTGAGAATATACCTTTATCTGAAGGAGCTATTGGTGCATCCACAGCAGCAAACACTGCTAGCTTAGCTTCATCAATATCTTGTTGTGTGAATTCTCCAGATTTGGCCCATTCAACTGCTTTTTCAAATGCTTTCAAGGTGGCTAAGGAATTTGGATCTCTAACAAGAAAAAATAAAAAAAAATCAATTACTTCAGTCTTACAAATGAAAAACCAAAATTACTATGTTCTCATTTCATTCTTAATTTACTATGCATCACACAAGCATGCACAGGGAAAAATAAATTATAAACTTTTTATGTACATGAGACGTTTTGGGGTTGCTTGGGTTTTAGGTTTTTTTGCAGAAGAAACTATTGGTACAAACAAGACAGATTTAGAATTTGAAATACACAGCTGCAGTTCAGTTGCCTAAAAGTAGTTCCAAGACAGTGTGCAGAGAACTGGTCTAATAAGAGAGGTTCAGGTAAGCCAGCACTGTTCACACTGCACTATCAATCTGTTGCAGCAGCTCAGTAAGCACACCTGCCATTACTACCCACATCAGTAATATTTATGATCTGTTGTATCTTCTCTATGTTGTTCTTCCTGCTACACCTGTTTTTGCTCTCTGTAAAACAAGTGCCACAGGTTAACAACTACTGGCAAGTTAAGGACTACTGCCAGGACAAGTCCTATCATGCTGAAGCTTCACAGAGAGGCAAGGCTGCTCAAACTTCACTTAGGAATCTTGACCAAGCACTGTGCTAGGCTGCCTTTGGGCTAGGAAAATCATTTAACCCAGGACTCCAGCCACAAGACATTTCTAGTGGGGATTACAACTACTTTTTAACACCTCCAGTTCAATTTCCGTCTGAAAGTGGTTTGATGAGCCCAATGCAAGGTAATTGCTCTGGACTAGCAAAAGGGAAAAGAGGAAAGCAGTTCTAGCTCACCATCAGCAATGCTTTCTGCTGAACCTCCAATATGATTCCAGCCAGACACTGAAGGATGCTACATAACTGTATGGAATGTGATCATCCTACTTCTTGGTCTCAAATTTAGAATAGTCATGAAATTCCCTTTTTTAGGGTCTCCTGATCCCAGGATGAAACAAGCAAAATCCAGTTTTACATAAATCTGGTACCGAGACAGCAAACATGGAAGTACAGAGATGCAATAGTGGTTGCTACCAGCGGAGATATATTAGGCTTTCCCAAGGACACCAAGCAAGGAGGGGTTTATTAAGCAATTAATCTCACTTCACTAACATTGAATCACTTTCTTGATATTTCATTCCTTCTATTTCACTTCATCTTGAAAGAGAGCTACAATTAAGTTAAAAATAAGATACACCCAAGTGCAGTCAGTGGTCCCTTCAGCCATGAACAAGAAAGAACAAACCCACTTTTACCTGTAGGAGTAGAAAGTGAATATGCCATTGTGACTAAGTTTAGCACCCCCACCATAAGCCCCTCCTTTCTCTCTGATTTCTGTATGTAGAAATTTAGCTGTCATCAACCGTGCAAGAATTCGAAGGCTGGAAGGAGAGAAAGAGCAACAGCAAAGATGGTCAGTGAACTGGATAACAGCAATATCCTCAACTTCCTCTAAAGTTCCCCAGGATCCCCATTTGCAATGCATTGCATCTTGTAATTTACAACAGTAACAACAGCAATGCTCAGTATTTAATAAAAGCTGAATAATGTGACATCACTGTAAGAGTGGCACTGCTTTGGAATATTCCTTGACTATTTTCATTTATTTCACTTTTATGAAATATAAGAGCAGTGTCCTAAGCTTTGTTACATGCAATAGGATTGTAAACTTAGGACACATCAAAGCAGGCAGGGCTCTTTACTTGAAAGTTAGGGGATAGCTGCCCCTCAGTACTTCATCTCAGCATTTGCAGGGCATCTCTGGACCCAGCCATGCAACGGTTGCTTCATACAGATTTTGTGACAAATGCACTGCCAGTCATTTTCTATTGATACTTCCCATTTTGTTTTGTGCCATGCAGCACACAGAGAAACTCCCTGATGTTCTGCTTCCCACCTTGCATAGTCTGCAGCCGTGTAGGGAACTGTCCGAATGCATTCCCCAATATAGTTCACTGGGAAGGAAAGTACAAAATGGGTCTTCATCTGGCATGGTTTGAAAGTAGGATCCTAAGAAAAGGATGCATTATTGTCACAGTTAGCAGATGAGACAATTTAACTAATTAATGTAATTTATCTAATTGAGAACTCTTGACTTTTTTGAGAACTAGGAAGTTTTGCCAAACATACAGACACACAAATGCTAAAGTTGCCACTTATGCCACATTGCAACCAGTGACATTTTGCTTGTGCCCATATCCAGTACACAGAATTCCCTTGGGAAACTAAGTATAGGGACACCGTCCATCAGCGAGCCATCCTTGCATCCCAGCTTCTCAGTTTTGCAGATCTTTTATCTCTACCAAGGAGTTTGAACTTGGCCATGGATTTACTTCCTATTAAGACAAGTGTTCATATTCTGTTCTCAAATTCTGTGTGACACGGTCACCACATGGCATTTCAATCACTGAATTCTAGACATTGAAAACAGGTTCAGAAACACTAACATGACAGCAGCTAAAGTATGAATTTCTGTTCCAACAACCCCTGCAATAAACTCAATTCTTACCACCCCATTTCAAGAATTCCAGTTCTCTCCATGTCTCCAGGTGTCTGAAGAACTTGCTTCTTTGCCTCTTTCACAGACACACTTCTGTGCTCACTTAAGCATAAGCAGACCCTTACACACCTCCAGTAGCTTTAATGCCACTATTTCAGTACTCCCCTGTCCTTTCCTAACTCCAGAAACCCCATTCCCAGCCCCTCACACAACCCTGGCTGGCTGTGTATTTACAGCACTGCTCAGCAGGCAAAACCGTGGGCTGAGTTTACCCTGCCCCCTTCTCAAAGGAGAGGTCAGGGTATGCCAAGCTGCTTTTTTCTCCTGTAGCCAAATAGAGATTTTCATTTTCATTTAATAGTCACAAATACTCTGTCAGGTGACATTCACATTCAGAAACATTTAGGGAGAAGATAAAGGAAAGAAAGGGACTAACTGGAAGTGATTAAGAAGTCTGATGGCTCATTTCAGGAAACAATCTAGAGGATTGAGGAACTGAAGGGTTACAGTGCTGTACTTCTGTAACAGCTTAGGATTGACAGTAACAGCCAATATCCCCAAGCAACAATGTACTTACATTAACTAGTTTCCTTGTGATCTGCAAACCAGTAACCATTTCATTTCCCATAGGTTTCACTTCTGAAGATTTCTGCAAAAGACCCACTCCTCATATTAAAAGATAATTTGGCAATTTATACCAAGATTCTACAAATGCAACTCCTTCCACCCAAACCTCTTTAAGACAATCATCAAACATAAGCAAGATACTCAATGACTTTAGATTTACTAAGCAAATGCCAAATGAATTTCCTTCCAAGAGTAATTTGGCACTGAGAGACACCAAGACAAAGATTGAATGAGGTCTATAAAGTTTCAGACTATCATTTTACTCACGGGTAGGGAACTTCTTCGTCTCATCAGATATTAAGACAGATCTGCATATTGACAGAGCAGATCCTTTGTCAACTCCACTGAATCAAGCATATTTTCTGCCAAATGTCCTGAACATCCTGATAACAAAACAAATTCCTTTGCAACTGAGGAACTGCACATCATGCCCCATTTGCTTTTGGCCAACATTTCTAGTAAAGCTCAGCTAAAAAAGAAATTAGTTTTATGCAACAGGGAAGGGAAGAAATTCTTCTTCCACATCCCACGCCAAGGCAGTAACCTCAGGGTAAAGCTTAACAGCTGATCTACAGGATTTCTATTGTCTGCTTTATTGCAGCAAAGACAGTCTGTGTGGCAAAAAACCGAGCAGCTGATCACAGAGCTGACTCTTGCAAATTTCTTTGAACGTCTTTGTATGGACATACATAGTATCTGAATTCAAACAATCTTCTCCTGATCGCCCGGTGGTCATGACACGATCAAGTCAACTGTATTTGATGCCCTAGTTACAAATGATGTAACATTTCTCACCTCAATCACATGGGGACGAACAGGTTTTCTCTCTTTTTTACTTCTAGCTATGCCCTTTATAAACTTCTCCACTTCTTTAGATGCTTCTGATATCTGCTGAGGTGCTGCATTCACTGAACATCTGTCAAAAATATATATCCAGTTTTTAAATACAGTTTTGTGTTTTCAGACAGTCCTGTATAGTTTGTATCACTTTGTCTTTCTAAACATTTTCTATTAAATCATCAGAATGTTTAATCAGCAGTCTCTGGTAATTTAAACACAGAAAAAGGAAAAATAATGATAATCCAGCATCTGACGCAGAAAAGAAAAAAGCCACAGTCCAATTGCTTTTCTTCTGCTTGACCTAAAACTCCTTTAAAACAAAAGTTGAGCAGTAGCAGTCAAACCACTTCTGTGCAGGACAACAGGACTACCTCAGTTATGCAAATATAATGTCCCTGAAAGAAATTAATGCCCTCAGTATATCCTCTCTTTACAGGCAGCCCTACCATGGTTTTGAACAATACAGATATTTACACAATTTCATTTATTATTTCATGCTTTGCAAAATAAAACTTTGCAACTTATGTCACTTCAAATTAACCCATTTTTGGAGCTGATGAATCTGACACTAAACATCTTAAGGTGCCCTTTTTACTTTATCCAATATAAGCATAAAGCAGATTTCAGGAGAAAAAAAATCTAAACCAAACTGCATTCAGCTGTTATGCTCCAATATACCAGTATTTGTCTAATGGGTGTCTTTAAGAGGAAAACTTTAAAAAGGCAGAATTTTGAGTATTTCTGTAAATTCCCACAGGCCACTTACAAACTCTGGGTACAACAGTTATATACGAAATTTGTTTTTTCTCAGAACAACTAAAAATTGATAAAATGAGCTACCATAGGCACTATAGCTGCCACTCTGTAAGCAGGGAGAATTTAAATTAACAACATTCTTACAGTGTTTCCACAAACCTCTTGTTTCACAAGACCCCAGTATGCAATGAGACACACTGAGAAATGTATATTCATAGGCTCTCTTTAACCAAAATGCCCCTTTTCTTTTTCGATGGAGCTCACCTGATGTTGTCACTATTTAACAAATATTTTTTAATGCGAGGTAGTTTGCGCAGTACTGGTTTAATATCAGACATTTCTGCTATTCTCTTCATCAACTTCACCTGTGCAGGAAAGGAAGGCAAAAAGATTAAGTCAAAGAATTAGCAAAATGCCAGCACTGTAATTCCAAAGTTGAGGATTTGGGCCTTGCTGAAGGGCATTATTAACTTTTCACCTGATCCATCCCACTGAACATTTCCTGCAGTTCTCCAGAAGGTGTAAGGTTTTTGCTGGCTCTAATAGAGGCATATAAATGCCCACAATCTGGAATGCCATTTGACAGCTCCTGGGCAGTCTTCTTAACCAGCACTCTGAAATGTTCTTCCTCCTCAAATCTTGGGCTGAAAAAGAATACAAGCAGATCTCATGCAAAAGGACACCAACGGAATTTATTATACTGAAACATTTACCATCCCAAGTTCAATAAAGACCTTTTAAATTGTTGGTTGTCCATTTAGTCCACTATATAGTCATGCAATCAATGCAATACTTAAGTTTAGAAAGACAATAAAAATGTAATTATGAAAGAAATCCCAATATAGGATCTCTCAGGAAAAGGATAATGATTGAGGGAAGAGTGAAAAGAGAACCCCAAAACACATGCAAACCCATAAACAAACAAAACACAATGTACTGTACTTGTTAAATATTTCACTCCATAAATGCATCATGTCTGGCAGATTTCTATCCAAGCACAGAGATGAAAAGAGCACACCCTGAAGGAAAAAATAAAAAAAAAAAAGACAAAAAATACCCCTTCACACAAGACAACCAAAGCAATGGCCTGAGAAATGCACAATAACATTTTATGAAAGCTATGTAATGATACTAACCTAATGATAACATCACAAAAATCACTCTAATGCAGGCTGTGCTACTAAATTCAAGAAGACATGAAATGATTGTTCTTCTCACAACACAAGCCTGGCGATTCCTCAATTCCTCCTTCTCAACAGTAAGCAGCAGTTCAGAAACAAAATTTCTCATTCTTTTGCAGAAAGTACAAGTAGAACTGTTCTGGGGTGCACCTTTCTGCAAAGGAGTCCCCCTAGTTCAACTCCAGGATACATGAGGAACAGAAAACAGCAAATCCCCAGGATGTTTGAAAAACATCTTAAGAAAGATTGCTAGAACTGTTATGCTCAATACTTGGGTCTACTGATCCTGCAAACAGTGGCATAACATGTTAACAGCAGTCTCTATGTATAACAGTACACTATTCTGTCCTCTACCCTCTGCTTCCAGAACGTCTTGCAGCACTCAAAAATATGGCAACAGATGCTAATGAAGTACTGCCTTAGACAGGATACCCAGATCAAGCACTCCCCTTAAGACAAAACAATAAATTTGACAATTACAGTAATTTGCATCTTACACAAAAAGGCTCAAGTCCTTTTATATATGAAGTTCTCAGTGCACATTAGCTGAGTCTCTCTCTGGAAGCCCTGACTGACCCTTACCTACACAGCTGCTATTGCAAGTGTAACACCTGCAAGTCTATGATTAATTTACCTGTTCATACACATCCAGGTGTGAATCATCTGGAATGATATGTGGGCTGACAGACATCCCACCTGTTTTTAGTTCCATTTGCTGGGCTTGTTCCCTGTAATCAAGGGCTCCACATCCCATCCTGTAAAAACAAGAAAGATTTGTTTCCATTTTCAGTATATGCCCAAACCAGGATCCAGAAGGCATTTGCAAAGTACTCTGTTTAGGATAACACTAATTTAGCAACTAAACAATTTGGGGTATTATCAAGCAAATATAGTATTTCACACCTTACAAAACCTTCACAACCAGCTTTTCAATGAAAGCATCCTATTAATTTTAAATGGTATTTTATAAAGTGTCCTGTATGTGCAAGCTTCCATATGAACTACATTAATAACTATCACATAAGCTGCTATCACCAATAAAAAGAACATATTCCTCCCAGCCCAGGTCTCTTGTTCTGCTCTGTGCTCCTCTTTCCTCTGTGATGGGGTCGCTGTTTCTCTGACCACATGTTGAAATCAGACCAGAAGTCTATTCAAGTGAAAACTTTAATTTCTGCTAGTCTATTTTTCATTTATAGGAATTTTCCAATCTGTTCAGGGAATGCTTGTGTTGACACTGGGCAACAAGGCAATGCAGAGAATGATGGAAAAGGGAAAATGAGCTGGCAGCTCTGTGGGGAAGAGAGAAGACCACTTTCTGCAGGAAATCAACCTCTCCGTTTTTTCCTTCTACAAATGCTGAAATTATTAATGGCAGTATTATTTTGACAAGCTGTATTACAGCCTGTTGCTTCAGTTTCTAAGAAAGTAAATCTCTCACTTTGTGATGACGTTGCAGAAGAGTGGCACATATGGTTTGAGCTCCTCGGGAAGCGTGTTCAAGCTGGAAACAGCTCGGAAATAAACCACCCCATTGGTTGGCTGAGCACAGTACTGGACAGGAACTTCGTCAGCTAGGTATAAAAAACAAAAGCAAAGAATGACCAACAACTTCCTACTATAAAAACACAGAAGCAGAACAATTTCTTACAAGAACTTCCCATTAAGCATAAGTTTCCAGTAGCTCTGAGGAGCCACCACTTGTTTAAATTTTGCACATTATACTGAACATTGGACTGAAAGGTTTTATTGTTTTTGTCCATGGTAAGATAAGAGATACCTGGACAACTTGGAGACAGAAATCTGCTGATAAAGGAAACAGTAATTTGTTTCTGAACAAGTCAAGAAGTTTTTCCTTCTTATTTTTGCCTCCATCACCTCAAAAGTCGAAGAAAGCAGGTCCCTGCACTCTACTCTAAGCTAAGACATTAGAATATACACATTAGCATTTTGGCAAACCCAGGTATTTTTTAGCATCAAAATTATACAGTCTTGGCACTTGCTGATGATTTTTGCAAGGAAGCGTCTATCAGAAATATACTACAGAACACTATTTACCTCCAATAATTTGACAGAACTTAAAACAAAATTGAGATCTAGCATTTTCTGTCAATCCATGGGGTAGCCACTGGCAAAGCAGGGAGAAACTTGCACTGAAGTTATGCAGAATGACACATCGTATTCTGTAAGAAATGGGCAGGGAAGGAGTGCAATAAGAAAGGCTTGATGCACCAGCTACCAATGCTGCTGCAACATGATAAGTCTTTGGAAAGGGGGGAGATTGATCAAGAGCACTGAATATGCCACCCAGAGTCGACTCTGACTGCAGGGCAAGGGGATAGTACACCCACAGCAAGGAGCTGGTATCAGGAGTGCTCCCAGCAGCTCCTGGGAGCAGCTGAAGGCAGTTCTGCCCACACTGCAGATCCACTGCAATCTGTCTGCTCAGAGGTGGTGGGTTGGAAGGAAAGGAGCACAACTATGGACAGCAAAGTGAGCCCATGTGCTTCGCAAAGAGCAACAGCTGGGCAAGCAAACAGAACAACCCAACAGTGTTGCTCTTCTGAGCACGAAATGGTGGTGCCACCAACCTGTGAGTGCTGTCTCCAACACAGTGAATGGGATTTTGGGCTCGATGTCCGACACTTTTAAAGCTGGGAGACAAGAGGTGTCCTGAGGTTTGCTTTGAAGAGCAATTAATTCCAAACCTAGTAAGGAGAGAATATCAGTTTGTCATTTTCAGCGTTTAGACAAAGT
Source organism: Pithys albifrons albifrons (assembly GCF_047495875.1). Classification (NCBI taxonomy): domain Eukaryota; kingdom Metazoa; phylum Chordata; class Aves; order Passeriformes; family Thamnophilidae; genus Pithys; species Pithys albifrons. The sequence continues at coordinate 12,624,374 of NC_092464.1, forward strand.
GCTGTCAAAACCTGAGGTGATGCAGATCAGAGTCTGAAGGTTGGTATCTTCTATATGCAATTCTTTCAAATATTTTATTAAAACGAATTCTGCAGATTATCATGCAACAACAGCAAACAGAACACTCTTTGTAAATGATCTTTCCAATCCCCTCTCCACTTCCTGCTTACAGTAACATGCAATTAAATCCCTGAAGAAGAGACATCTGCCAGTCTCTCCTGTCACCCACCTCTAAGAACATCAATGCAGATGTGGCAAGTTAGGAAGCTTCTAGAAACCCCATTCCCCCCCCCCCCCCCCCCCCGCCCGGTTCTTCCCCAAGTGCTTTGTCAGTACACTGATGCAAGTAATTCATTGTGATTAGTTTCAAATTTCAGCCTTTCAGATCCTAGCTGGTTTACTCAAAGTAGTCTCCAACTTTTTTAAGTAGAAAGCCTCTTCTGTGTTCCCCTATCTCCTGCCTCACACTGAAGCTTCAGCAGGTCAACGCCACATTTTTTGAGGGTTTCTGTGACTAGGTCACTGCCTTCACAAACTTCAAGGTACATGATAGTACATAATCATCTGAAGGGAAGGTGTCAGGAGGATGGAGCCAGGCACTTCTCAGTGGTACCAGGCAATAGGAAAGGAGGCAACAGGCAGAAACTGATGAACAGAAGTTCTTCCTGAATATGAGAAAGAACTTCTTTACTATGGGGGTGACTGGACACTTGAACAGATTGCCCATAGAAGCTGTGGAGTCTCCTTTACTGGAGATATTCCAGAACCGTCCAGATATAATCCTGTGCCATGTGCTCTGGGGTGACCCTGCTTGAGCAGAGAGGCTGGACCTCTGTGGTCCCTTCCAACCTGAACCAACCTCTGATTCTGTGAATTCATCTCCCATTTAGTGCAAGTTAACATCGGAAAGAATAAGTAGATTAGTATTTTGAAATAATTTTCTTCTGCCCTAACAGATACATTGATCGTTCTATTTTTAAGTGTTAAAGCTAATGGAATATACCAACCATATATTGTAGTGTAAGCATTGTACTGCACAGCCCTGTAATACACATACATGAACCTCCAACAAAAAAAAATCCCTTTCAGAGTGAATGCTGCAGAGTGCTTGAGAATTTAAGATATTCTACACAACACCATCTGAAAAACTATGTTTTTAAGCAGTTACACAAATAAAAATGTGGAAAGCAAGTTAACCTTTTTCAAAGATTTGGGTTTTTTCTTCTTCAGAAAGCGCATTGACCTTCTTTTCCAGCTTTTCTGCTTCCATTTTAGCTTGTTTATCATGGTAGTCTTCCTCTGGACTCATTGACAGAGTCAATCTGTGTGGATTATCCTGCAGAAATACATCCAAAATCACAGCATTATTAATTCTGAGGGCAGCTTTTCTGCCTCAGATTATTCCTTCAGCAGCAGTAGATAAAAACAGTCTGCATCATTTGGCTTGTATGTTATCGAAAGCATCACACACAGGCAGTGTGAACTCTCGATTTCATACAGAACAATCTGCTGCGCAGGTGGAGAGGAGATGCAGCTCACCACAAGAACAAGCACAAACCACCTGTGAAATTTCAGTACAGACTCATAATCCCTCAGCAGCACACAGTACTCATTACTTTAATTAAAAAAGGTTAAGCAACGTACATAACGCTACACAGCGGCGTGCCACAAAGTTTTATCTGGAGAGTGTTTTAAGATAGGGAATTTCGTTGAATGCAGGAGCGTTTCATTAAACACCTCTTTCAACCTGCCCAAGCTTGAGTGCACAGCAATCCCATATGATGTAAAATGTGCATGCCTTATCCTGCTCACAAATGCCTGACATCAGCCTTGCTGCCACAGAACTCCAGCCATTATGCAAGTGCCACAACTGCATTTGAATCCTTCTCTGGTTACACTAGACTGCAGAATTTTAGTATCAGAATTACTGAAGCAGCTTTCCATTTGCCGCAATACTGGGAGGCTAGTCAAAAGGCAGTGACCTCAAAAACTGCCCATTTCAATGTAGGAATCAAACAGCAACATCTGTCACTGAGAGACACAGCCAATAAGTTGAGACAATGTAATCAGATTCTGTTCTATGAGTTTCTCTCCTCTGTGCCTACGGTGGAAAGACTATGGAAACCCATCTGAGCACAGAGTTGAAGAGGGAAATGGAAAATTAACCAGCTGTAGTAAAATGGAAAGGATGAATGGCATTCTCTGCTTTGCTCCTTACCTGCTGTATTAACTTCCTGGCACAAGGCACTACAGTGCAAAATCTTCTGATTTAAGAACATCCAACTATTCTCATTTCCTACTGAGTTATGTTTTTGCCTCACCCCCCTCAGTAGACCTGTACAGTAAAGGACATTCACAAAAATGCTGCACCTATATTTCTCCTCTACAAGAGCCAAAACTTTAACAGCTCCCTATTGCCTCCAGACACTGTAATGCCTTTAGGAAAACCAATCTCATTTGAGGCCACTGTCTCTTGTTGCCTTTGAGTATATGAGAATCCACACTTACTCCAAGCAGGTTACTTATTAGCAGTTACTTATAATAGATCTGTCTTACAAAACAATCAAAACAAGTCAATTAAGGAAAAAAAACACAAACAAAAATAAAACTTCACCAACAAAACAATAAAAAACCAACCCAATAAACCCCCCCAAACTACAACAAAGCAAAACCAAAGCCAAACCACTTTTGCATATTATCACTGATTTTTTTTCATTTTTGGCATTAGGTAATTCGGGGCTTCAGAACTATTCAGTGTTACAATGCGTTTACTGGTTTTATTTCTTCAAGAACTTCAGTAGAATATATGGACAGGAAAACAAGAAAAAGAGCAGAAAGTAACTGGCACTGATAGCAAAATTTAGACAGCAGTTCAATGAATATGAGGAGCAGCAAAACAATCTTATTTGTAATCCCTATCATGGAAGAAGACACACTTTGCCATGCCAATATTAAGGAACACATAACTAAGTCTGTAGTTCTCTGAACTTCTCATCAGGAAACACTCATGTGTCCTATAGCATTAGGCATTACAGTTTGGTAAAATATTAGCATTTTATCAATGTTCTATTAAGCGTAGTTCCAAATGTCCAACCAGATTTTTTTCCATTTTGAAAAGCTTTCACTTTAACCATTTAAAATTAACAGGCTTTTTTCAAAAATGCTGCTGTTCAATCTGCACCTAGAAACAGTCAACATGCTGGTAAAATATTAGCCTTATGTTTAATTTTAAATACAAAATTTTGATTTAAAAATTAATACTAAAGATAACTTTCCAAAATTCTGCCTACCTTAAAATATGTTTTAACTTTCTCCTGAAGAAATGTGGGATTTTCCTTAATACACTGCCTGAACCGAGAGACTTTATCTGCAATCTTCAGAAGCTCCACTGGATCCCCATCTTGATTCCAGCACGATGCTATATGCTGAATTGGAAAGAATAATTAGGTAAGCAGGACAATTCATTGCATTTCTTTAACTGAAAGCATCTGTGTTCCAAAACCATCTTATTGTTTATAATTGAATAGCAGAAGTATAATGAGTAGTTTTAATGCATTTGGAGGGGGAGAAAAAAGCTGAAATCTTTGTTCACATTAAGGAACTATTCCATTGTCATCTGTCTCCTGCTCTCTCCTTTCTTGCCTATAATTTTATCATATCAAACTACATTTTAATTATTATCTGGGTTTTTTTGCTTGTTTGTTTGTGTTTTTTGCAAAGGTGTGTATATCTGTATTCTGGAAATACATTGTAATATTCCTTCCTCCCCTCACATTTAAAATAAATTAACTTTTCAGCTCAAGAAAGCAGGAAAAAAGAAACGGGTAGTAGGGACAATGTAGTACATACATACTACAGTCTATCCACTTATTGTATCTGTCAGATAAAACTATTTATAATAAGGTAAGTCAAATATGTAAAATAGATAGGACTTTGGAGCAAGAAGATACTAAGTAACCAGAAATACCACAACGACATTTCTCTCGCAAAGTTTTTATCCTAGTTCTATTCTCTAATTTGATACTATTAAGTTTGCTCCAGTTGCTATTGAAAGTTCTTCAGATATACCACAGAGCAAGATACCAAGAGCTTCTGTATTTCTACCCTCTATGACTGGGGAAATAATGAAATAAAGAAAAATATAAAAATCCAAGACATATGAAAGAAAAAGCCCTTAAAAGCATACAGAGAACAAAAGCATTGTAACTGTCAAAACCATCTTTTCCTCTCTTACTCATTTAATTACAAGCAAGTATCATAAGCCTTCAGCTTTTTTCAGTAACAACTACTTTTATCTATTCTGTGGAAGTTCCCTAATGTGATTTAAAGAATAGTATTCTTTTAGAATATGCTTGATTTAGTGCTCTTGAAATAAAAGTGGTCACTCTTTATTGATGCTTCTGCAAGTCATTACAGCAATTCAGTGCTGGTTCGCAGTAGGCAACCTAAAAGTTTAACCATCTATCTAAGAGCATTGTACAAAGTTTTTGAGCACTGACGGGCTTGGGACCATCAGCACTTCCTTAATGTCACAGTTCATCCCTGGCTGGCAGCTCTGCCCCACACATCCACTCGCTCACTGCCAGCACAGAGAGTCAGAGAGTCAAAGTGAGGACACTTGTGGGTTGAGATATAAACAGTTTAACAGGTATAGCAAAAGCTTTGCATGAGCAAAGCAAAACAAGGAATTAATTCCCTGCTTCCCCTGGGCAGGCAGGTGTTTAGCCCTTTCCAGGACAGTGGGGCTCCATCACACATAATGGTGACTTTGAAAAACAAACTCCATCACTCCAAATGTTCACTCATTTTTCCTTTTTCCCCCAGCTGTTATTGCCAAGCATGGTGTCATATGGTCTGGGCCATCCCTTGGGTCAGCTGGAGTCACCTGTCCCAGCTGTGTCCCCTCCCAGCTCCTTGGCCACTGACAGCCACCTCACTGGTGGGGTGGGGTGAGAAGCAGAGGCAGCCTTGACACTGTGCCAGCACTGCTCAGCAGTAACGAAAACATCCCTGTGTTATCAGCAGTTTTCAGCATAAACCCAAAACACTGCCCCATACCAGCTACTGGGAAGAGATTTAACTCTATTCCCAGCCAAAACCAGTACACCTGTTCCATCGCTTTACCAGCCTCTCTGTGAAGAGCTTTTTCCTGAACTGATATCAACTATCTTCATGTTCCTAAAAACTTTGACAGTCCCATACAATATCCTTAGTTGCTAGACTAGAGACATACGGGTTTGATGGATGGACTATTCAATGGATAAGAAATCAGCTGGATGGCCACATGAAAGCAGTTGCATTCCAATGCTCAACATCCAAAGGGAGATCAGTAACAAGTGCTGTCTGTTGCCCAGGGGTCTGTATTGGTTCTGATACTATTCAACACCCTTATAAATGACGTAGCCAGTGGCACTGAGCGCACACTCAGCAGGTTTGCAGATGACACCAAGCTGTGTGAACTGGTCAACATGCTGGAGGGAAGGGATGCCACCCAGAAGGACCCAGACAGGCTGAAGGAGTGAACTCACGTGAACCTTACAAAGTTCAACAAGGCCAAGTGCAAAGTCCTTTACCTGGACTGGGGCAAAGACCAATAATTAGGACAAGTTGGGTGATGAATGGTTTGAAAGCAGACCTGCAGAGAAGGGCTTGGGGATATTGGTAGCTGAGAAATTGAAAATAAGACAGCAGTGTGACCATAGAGCCCAGAGAGCCAATTGTGCCCTGGTTACATCACAAGCAGTGTGAACAGAAGGTCAAGGGAGGTGATTTTTACCACTCTACTGCACTCCCACTAGACCCCAGCTGAAGTACTACATCCAGCTCTGCGACCTGCAGTACAAGATAGACACTGACCTGATAGAGTAGGTCCAGAGGAGGGACTCGAAAATGATCAGAGGACTGGAACACCTCTCCTACAAAGGCAGGCTAAGACAGAGTTGTTCAGCCTGCAGAAGAGGAGGCTTTGGAGAGACCTTATTGTTGCTTTTCAATATATGAAGGTGGCTTATACATGAAGAGAGTTTTTACCACATCCTGTATTGACAGGACAAGAGGCAACAATTTTACACTGAAAGAGGTTAGATTTAGACTGAATATAAAGAAGAAATTCTTACTATGAGGGTGGTGAGACAGTGCAACAGGTTGTCCACAGAAGCTGTGGATGCCCCATCTCTGAAAGTGTCCAAATTGGAAGGGGCTTTGAGTAACTGGATCTAGTTAACGATGGCCTGGCTCACAACAGGGAGGTTGTTACTGGATGATCTTTAAAGGTCACTTCAAACCGAATTCATCCTATGATTCTATGGTCAGTTTAGTTTAACTAGGTCCCTTTCAGGCCCTCTTCAAAGTCAACTTCTAAAATACGATCGCAGAGAAAGAAACTGAAATATAATCCTCCTCTAAGGGAGTATTACTAAGTGTTGCAAGACTGGTCTTTAAAAGCAAGACATTTTAAAGAGCTTTCTGTTCTAGAATTAAGGCCTAACAGTTGAATCAACTTCAAGACTTAAAAATGTTGATAGATAAAGTATATGCATAAACATTTCATCAGACATGCTACAAACTACTGGCTATCAAAGTCAGGCACATTTGCCAGATCTACTACGAAACATGGCAGGCACTTAAATATCCACAATTTGTCTGTTTGGCTGCATGGCAACCTGATCTGGAATAGCTTTTCGTCGCGGTTTCCCATTTACAGGTTCCATGTTAATCCAGGGCTCTGTTTCTTTACATAACTGTACATGCCAAAGGAGTGTTTATGTTGAAGAATATATATCACTTGAGAGATAGAAAGCAAAAGAGTCACTGAGCAACTGAAGTTGCTGCAAGAGCAGAACAAAACAGAGGACACTAGAGAATGAATGGCTGCAGGAGATCCTGATTACCACACTGACTGCAAATACTGCAGCTAACTCATTCCCAAGTATAAGACAACTAGCCGATTTCTTGAAGACAACACATTCTGCTGTGGAACGTTTTCCATAATAGTTTTGGTGTCAAAATTTGAGGCCAGGAATTAAATTAGTGTACATTTTCACTTGTGAATCCTGAAATTGAATTATAGCAGTACAATCCTAAATTCCATAGAAAAGTACACTCCTCCTATTTGGCTTTTAAAAACACACAGGAATCCAGCCAAAACATACAGTTCCCAGAGCCAGTATGGCATGCCCCTCACAGAAGTAATCAGTGCTACTGCAATCAAAGCTACTATTCAGGCAAAGACAACAGGCTCACTACCCAATTAAGTCATACACTGAGAAGTCCAGAGATAGTTTGATGGCTACTAAAAAAAAGATGTACACAAGATGACAAAGGAAAAGCCCTTAAGTAAAAAGTTTTACACATCAAGTGCCTACAAAATGATCACACATTTTATAAACATACAGGCAAGAGATTTTTTTTTTTATTCTCGAAAAAAAACACACACACATGGACTTACAGATGTCAGGGCAAGTCCAAAACTCGTAGACTGATGCTTCAGCTGGATTTCAATTTTGTGTAGTAGAGCTTCAATCCTATCTTCCTCAAATCCTTTCCTTTGGGAAGGGGTGATCAGAGAAGGAAACCATATCCATTAACACTGAACATTTTAAATGAAGTTATGAAAATATCAGTATTATAATATCAGTAAAGGAAGCATTACAACACATTTTCCACACTAAATTAAAACTGGTATGAAGTAACAGTAACACATTGTGTTATTTAGTGAAAACGCACTACTATCATTAAACTCCTGAAGGTTACAATGATGAAAATGAAGTAGTAGATACAAGTTTTAAGAGTACTGAACAATATTACTCACTTTTTGATGCCTTTATTGTAATGTAACTGAATTTTTAAGGCATGTTATTTTATATATATATGTATTGTTATATGCCTAAATATTATTATATTAATATCTCAAAGACTGTAAGAACAATATTCTAAAAAACTTAGCATTACTCACACAATAACTTCATCAATTGTTCTAGCAATTATCTGTTTCACAGTATCAATGTCTCTTTCAGCAATACCCTGTAGACCCACACTGAAATAAGCTTCTCTCGTTGAGCCATTAAACCTGGAATAAAACATTTTCAACTCAGTGACGAGTACTAGAACTTAAATGTTAAACCTGCCAACAAAGGCAGGAGAAGGGGAAAAACACCCATCATTTCCACATACACACACAAGAATTAAAATCTAGATAGAATGAAAAATAATTACCAAAGAGGCAAGAAATGGAACTTAAAAGCATTATTTGGTTCAATTTCAGTAGTAGTAGCCACTGTTAAGAAAACATATGGCACATGATATTAGAGGAAAAAAAAAACAGAATAAAAGCTGATATTTGTTGTTCATCTTCACATTCATCTGTAATTTTTATCAGCTAAAGAAGTCTCTCTTTTTGAGGTGAACATTCCAGCTGCATATAACACCAATCACATACAGTCTACTTCAACAAGTGAGTGGAATGGTAGTTTTAAAGCAGTATTTGTAAAGTAAGTGGTCAAAGTGAAGTATTCCATGTTCGCTACAATTGTTATCAACAGTGTTTAAAAAAAATCTCAACAGTAATTTTGTACAAGTTGTCAGACAGGGTTAATCAGAAGAGCTCCTCTTTAGAAAGACCAACTGACAGTTGCAGAAACATGGAACACCTAGCAGTTTAAACTAAAGCCAAGACACAAAAAAGCAATAGGTGCTTATCAGTTCGTATACAGCCACTACTATGTTTAAAAAACACAGAAGGAATTCAATGGCACGTGCCTGGCACTGAATTCTGCGATACAGATCTCTGCCCTCAAACTTATTCTTGTAGACTGATTCCTCAGCATAGTCACTTAGGCAAATTAAACCCAGCTCACTGTACAGTTCAACCTCGTATCAACAGAGTCAACCTGGAAAAGGCTCAGCTGACCAAAACCACAACTTAACCACTACACTTCAATGTCTAAAGACAGATTTCTACTGCCATGATCTGGAATAGCAAGATGTCTGCACAGCACTGCAATGCATGACACAGGACTTCCAGGAAGCCAATGACTTCACACAGAGTCGGCTCAAGCCAGGCAGAGTAAGACATTAAGATCATAGATGAGCATATTAAGGTTTCCCACTCAAATGCCTGTGAGAGTTAGTGCACTGAGGCATGATTTTTGTCATCCTCAAGTCTGAAAATCAGTCAGATGAATCATGCCTTGAAAGTGCTTCTTTCTTTATGCAGACAGTACAGGCAAAACATGATGAGCAGCTGAGCCTGTAGCTCAGTCAAGACAATCCACCTACCCTCAGGCTGCAGTGCAAAGCTGCTCACAAGACAGGCAGCAAGAGCTACAGTTTAATTAAGTGTTGGCTGAAATACCCTTTTTACTGAGGTGAAGGCAAGTTGATGGCATCTAATTGCATGAAAGCCCATTTGTGACAAATCTACCTACTACTGAATCACAGAATTAAAGCAAAAAAAGCAACACAGTAAAGAGAAGAGCTAGCAAACTCTTCTCAGTAATACCAAATGACCAGGATGAAAAACCCAAGTAAATTAGGGCACTGAAAGTATACTAGGTTTCATACCATCTATCCATTTTTATCATTCACAAGCTTTAAACAACACAACTTTGTTCAAACTAACTTAGATTCTATCAAATTATTTTGATGATCCAAAAATTACACTTGAGAATGGTATACAGTTTACCAGAAGAAACTGTTTTAAGAAAGATGTTTCAATATTAAAATAAGATTATTCTGATATAAACTACCTGTCTGAGAGAAGAGTTCTCCCAACTTCATAGTGGTTTTAAATTTTTCTAATATTGCTTATAGTGATGAAATGTAAAGTGCAACACTTACCCGACATCAGGAGAAAAATCTGTACCAACACCAGACTCAATTAAGGCTTTGTAAAATGGAGAATTTGGCCCATCAACCAACAGTGAAGACAACAGGCTTAGTGTGAATGTTTCAAAAGTGTCTGTAATACTGAAGAAAAATTAATAGTTCTTAAAACCTTAAAGATAAAAGTATGTGACACTCAGCATCATCAAATCCAGTTCAGGAGAATTGCTTCTACAAAACAATGTACAGGGAGCCATGGAGAAATAATTGTCAGTTATGAACACTGTACCAGACCTTAGGCAAATAAAAAACTGCTGTGTCTTTCACTTGTTATAACTACCAGTAAAGCAAGTTAAATTGGGCTGCAAGGGGAAATAAATTAGTAGTAAGTCATACACATACAGAAAAAGGTTGTAAGGGGCAGGAAATTCAAACAAGACAGTGTTCTCAAACATCTCATCCACTGAAAAGTTCTGTAAAATAATACCTAATTTTCCTTGTGTCTATCTGCTCAAGACAAATTCTACTTAGCAATTAAACTTCCACTTACTAAAGCAGGATTTGTCTGACTTTCCCATGGCATTACTTCCTTTAAAGATGACGTTTATCAAGAGGAACTGAGGACATGAAACAGTGATGTGTGATTTTGCTTAAAGTTCTAAAATGAGCCTTTGATTCAGAATTTCATTTTGATATACTTACTCCGTCAACAAGTAGCTGACACTGACAGTTGTCTGCTTGGAAGGATCGGCAGCAAATGAATCTAAGCCACAGGTCACACTGTGTTCTCTCTGTAAAGTAAAATAAATGATAGAGACTAAACTTAAAGAGCAGAAGTTACAAACAAAAAGCGATTGCTTACATCTTCATAGCATCTTTTTTCTAAAGATGTAATTTTACAGATACTCAAGAATAACTTCAATATATTCATGAGCACATACACAAGCACAGGATACCTTGAAAAATATGAGCAGGTATCCCATTTTTTAAAAATGCACAACAGAGGACAGGTTGAAGAAAACCTGGCCACAATTAACATTCTGTGCTGGGTTTCAAACAAATGCTTACACTTCTGGGCAAGCCAGGAAGGAAAAGAAGGAAGTGGGAGGCACAGAATGGAAAAAATTATTTCTGACATCAAATTTTGGAGAATCAGGTACTATTAGAAGGAATATTTCCTGACACTGACTATCAGTATTTTTATCAGTAGCACTAACTGCTTTCTATTAGTAAGTGTTTCAGTGCTTCAAATGACAAGGGACTTAAACTAGAAATAACAAACAACTGCATGCAATCATTACAGAAACTAAAAATAACCATAGTTTGTCCCTACTGTAATCAAAAATATAAACACTTTAGCTCATTTACATAATTCTAAACAAAAGAGTAACTGCAGCAGGTTGGGCTAAAATATTAACCTCTTATATTCAGTTTCTGTAATTCCAAAACAGGATGTGTACTCTTTATTTGTTTGTTCAGTTCTCTGGGGACTTTCATTTTGTTTGGGCGGGGGGTGTTTGGTTGGTTTTGTTTGATTTTTTTACTTACAGGCTTTTCCCAGAGCTTCTGTTTTGGGATGTCAGTTTTTGATTCAATTCTTTCAAACTTTATCAGTGCTTCCTCATGTATTTGCTTCAAATGTTGCTCCAGTGGAAAATTACCATAAGTGAAAAATCTGCATTTCAAATAAGAGATTGGGATGAAGCATCAGATTTCACAAGGAATTTACAGCAGCAGTTCATATTACACTCTGAATTTCACATTTTCCAGTAATTCAGTTACATCTGGAGTGGAACACTGTTTGTAGGGCCCCCAGGGTAAACGTCCACCAATTTGGATCATAAGTAAAACTCACAGATCTCCTGATAAAATTCCACATTTTTCATCTGATTTCATGCTTTGGAGGCCACAAAACAACTTATAATTTTCCCTATGTTTAGTTTTTTAGTTTTAAATTTGTTCATTGCAGCAATATACAAAGTTAAAAAAAAATTGGTAATTGAAGCCAGAAACTCATGCTCTCCAGTTTCAGAGGACAAAATTCTTATAGTCCTCACACATACAGTATGAAATACAATGATCTATGTCTGTGCTCTATAAAACACAGCTGGGTTCCATGGGTCAGTCTACCAAATACATTCCCATACCTACAAGACTTCCAGGGAACTGTATGAGGATGAAGTATGTGTCAGATAGATCTTAATTAAAAAAATCTAAACACAGGTACAGTAGAATACTTAGGATGATGAGAAAAACAACTGATGGTAAATTCACTGTCGTGACACAAGCTGATGTTCTCTAAGTGAATTCATCGGAGTAACAGATTGAACACAAAATTAAACATAAGAAACAATTATTTCCCTCCATATAACTTGCAAACTGACTTTTAGCTTGAATACCTTACTAGTAGTACCAACCAAATTAGTATCTGACTTAACTGAAGATCCATTATTTCAAACTCGCACAGTGATGTGTGATCCAGGAGCAAATTAACAGCCATTCATTTGTAACTTCTAACTTATGCTGATTTCCAAGAGGATAGGAACCTTTAGATTCATCTAAGCTACTTGTATCATCACTCCTTAACATTACTGCTAAATACTTGTTAGTTTGTGCCCTTTCCCCCCAGCTCATGTGAGTTCAGGATGAAATGTCTCCAAATAAAAACACCCAAAACAAATCCTCATGATCAAGCAGACTGACACACCCTTGAAAATCAGGCATCTCTTTTTCCTGCCTCCAATTCATCCTGGCTGCTCTTCCTAGAAGAAATTCTTTGCTTCAGTAGGGCACAAGTTATCTATGTTGCTGTCCACGTGGGTGGAAATGCTGTACTATTGCTGGTCTTCTGCTCAAAAAATATGAGCAAAGTGCTAAATCACTACATAATGCAGAAAGTTAATCCCCAATTTCAGATACCTGGAATTGCTTGGATGATAATGTGTGGCATGGAACTGTTTAAGCTGCTCCCATGTAAGATCAGGAATACATAATGGATCTCCACCAGATACTACACCATAAGTGTGATCAGGAAGGATTTTGTTCTGCACGTGCTGTGCAAATATCCTCTCATTATCTGTCTTAAGAGGAAAACACCACATTTCAGTGAAAGTCATCAAAACGCATTTTAAACATAAAAGGTGCTCAATTACATCTTAGAGCTCCAATTTACACAAGAACCATCTCCTCACATAAGCATTTAGTTCTGCAGTCCCACATACTTTAATAAAACTAGTTATTCTATCGTGAACTTCAGAGAAAATTCTACAATAAAATCCATTAACAAGGTGCTCTTTTATATGTAAACCAACTTTTGACAGGCTAGCTTTAAAAAAGTAAACTTATGGAACAGTCTGCTGACTTTAGTGAGGATCTAAATTTTCAAAAGGAGGAATGAGAGTCTCTGGTGCAATAACTGATAGCCTACAGCTGAAGACACTTCACTATGTGTAGGATCTTAAACCAAGCATTCACAAAACTTACAAATGCCCCTTTCATTTCATTAAAAACAACTCCTTTGAAGACTAGAGGTGTCTGAGGATCAGCTGGGTTCTCATGTTCTAACCTCCAACCTTCTTGCCTGAAAAATTAATAACAGAAGCATTGGGAATTTGAAGGTTTTGTTGATTTTTGGGGGCTCTTTTTTTTACTTCAAGGTTGCCATACAACTCAAGCTGTCTTACCAGAAATCTAATTGCCGTAAACATGGAAAGAATGCTGCATCCAAGTACACAGACAGGAGATTCTGAAAGTCCTTGGGATTTTGCGTTGAAAATGGATACAGTGTGTAATCACTAGCTGCATATAAAAAAGGATCAGAATTTTCAAAAGTCTATGATGCATTTTTCCCTCATTTATTTTTAACTTTTCATCCATATAAATAATTGGGAGAGAGGAAACACTACGTATTTTTGCTGAGGAATACAGGGACATTTAACACTGCAGCTATTTTATCCAAGAACTTTGCTTTAGCCATATATACATACAAAGAATTATTTTTGTATACTATAAAACTCCAGCTCTACTGGGACTTGGTAACTGCAAAATGAACAAGATCTAGTTTGTTGTTTTGCCTTGTTAGTTAACATCTCACTCACAATATTCTCATCTAATAATAATGACTCTCCAAAGTGAAATTCACAAGAGCCAACAGACAGCTCTAATGCAGTAAAACCTCATGCATTTTAAGGGGTATTATTTACTTTTGGCTTACCTGTGAATGCATTCATAAAAGTGGACAGTGACCTGTTTAACATTTTAAAGAATGGATCTCTGCAAGGATACTTTTGAGAACCACATAACACCGTGTGCTCAAGAATATGTGGGACCCCAGTGCTGTCCATTGGAGTGGTTCGGAATTGTATACTGCAAAAGAGAGAGCACAGAGAGGAATAGAGGCTGAGATTTATGTGAACACCATCACTGGCTAAAAAGCTAGTATGACACACTCCAGGATGCAGAGTTACTGAGTTCTTCGGACTCTTTAAGCGCTCAGCCATCTCTTTCTGCACTTCAGCTTTGGGAGGCAGTAGAGAAGTTTTCAGCACATGAGTAAACTATTTCTTTTTACCCAAAAGGCTTAGAAAAAAAAATCATGCAAGGCAATGGTTGCATAATCTCTGTCACTGGAAGGTTTCACGGCCCATTTGCATACGTGTCTGAAAAACTGTACCTGAATTAAGTACTGACCATGTTTGGAGCAACAGACCTCATGACATCTGTTCCAACCTGAAAAACTACAGGAAGTCCCACAAAGGAAGTACTATCCTCTCTGTTTTCAAAGAACAATCTAGTCATGAAGCTAGATTACAATTCAGAAACCAGAAGATAATGCTGAGATTGAATGTGTTATACATATATTAATGTTTTACCTGAACAGATTATTGGAATCCTCCCGGGCCACATGTAAATACCTGGCTCCTGTACCATCATGATTAAGCTTCACCGCAGTCAAGAACAGCTCAGGAACAGCTGTCACCTGCATTGGAAGAAAACATCTGTATTGCACTATGACTGAAATTAGGTGAAATACTTCATGGATGATACAGGAATGTTCAGTTTGATGACCCTGTCAGTGTAATACTGTCTTATAGAGAAGTAAATAAATGTTTGTTCCTACGGTTTGAGGAGGAAAAAGAATTATGCAAATGAAAATTAAAATTTAAACAACCCAAAGACAGTATACTACAGCCAAAGAACTGTAATCTTATGGTACAGATAGAAATTCAATCAGAAACACAAAGAAAAGGTATAGATTCAAAATGGCAGTGGGTAGGTCAGCAAAAGAAAAACCAAAGAACCCTGTTCCACCACTTATTCTGACACTAGCAATCACATCTCACAAATAACCTTTACTTTCAAAAGTGAAAAGAAATTCAACATATTGTTTCCATAGCAGGTTTTCAACAGAGGCATTAAAAGCAGCTTAGGAGATAAAATATTACTTGAATGTGTTTCATAGAACAGCCCACAGTGAAGTCCAGATATCTGTCAGAGCTTTTAGGAGGCCACACCGAATGGTCACATCTGCAGCAGACACACAAGCTCCAGGGGTGCATTATTTACTCTAGAATTACCTACATATAGGAACACGTGCTAATGGCACCTAAAGAACTTGACTGCAGAGGTAAATTCAAGTAACTCCTGTATCATTTTTCCGACTGACCACCCAAAGCATCCTTGTAAATACTTAGTGCGCACACCCTTGGCCTCACCAAGGTGACTTAAAACCACGGGAAAGCTTGTTTACACACAGAGCAGGCGCAAGCGGCGGGCGACGCTCACCTGCTTTACCGTGAAACCGTGGATGTGCTCGCCCACTCTGTACTCCAGCGCCCTCTCATTCGCGGGAATGCTCCTCCACCTCCACGACTTCCGACTCAGGGACCTGCAACAACGCAATTCCCTGTAAACAAACGCGCTGCTACAGCCGCGACCCACACCGTCACTCCCGGGGGTCCCGGCGGCCTCCAGCAAGGCGCTGCCCGTCCCCGGCCGAGCGGGCCCGGGGCAGGCGGGGCGGGCACGGCACTGCCGGCGGCCCCATCCCGCTCCCTCACCGGCCGCGGCCCAGCAGCCCCCGGGAGCGGCTCCACATGGCTGCGGGGATCAGCGAAGGGACCGACGTGCCCGGCACGGCCCAGCACACCACGGCACGGTACTGCCCGGCACGGCTCTGCGGGCCCGGCGCAGGCGCCGGCGCCCCGCCCGCATTGGCGGCCCCGCAGCCCCTCCCGCCCCGCGCTGCGCCAGAGCCGGCGGGTCCCGCCCAAGCGGTACGGAGCGGACCCCAGAGTTGTCTTTATCGTATTTGCCGTTTTGGTGGGGATAGGCCTTGGATGGGAGGAAAAATAACATTTAATGGAAGTTCGCAGGAAAATCGAAAGCGCCGTTGTGGTTGTGAGAGGAAGGGCCTTTGAGCAGTGCTTACTGTTTGCTTTTCAAAACTAAAAAAAAAAAAAAAAAAGGAACAAACAACAAACTAAAAAAAGAAAAACATACAACACAACACTCGTGATCAGTGCGTTCCAAAGGTCGCATTGCTTCCTGCCCGTGTCTTGCCGGTGCGTTCATATGTTCGTGCAAAGACTTGGTGAGGAAAATAGGCAAAGTCAAGGGCAGTAAGGGGGTAACTGAACTGGGCTGTCAGAGAATCACAGAATCAGCTGGGCTGGGAAAGACCTCTGAAATGGTGGAGTCCAACCCTGGGGCGGTGCCTGAGTGTGCGGAGCCCCTTCGGCCGCACAAGGACTGCACGGTCCGGGTAAGCGCAGGGACGTCGATGCGCTTCTCCCATGGAAGAGGCATCTCAGAAAATCTTCACAAGATGTCTTCGTACCCAACCAGGAGAGTGCTTGTACGGGCTTAGGCTTTTATTCCTTCCGTTTTGCAAATGAATAGGATATTGAGACAGTAACTTGAAATTTGGTTTCACATCACAAGTTCGTGAGGTGGCCCCAAGGGGCAGCACCTGTGAAGTACGGCCACGAAATTACCCATCCCTCGTTCCTGGATGTAAGAGTCCGGTTATCTATTTAGACATAAGAAGCCTGATGTCAAAAGGGACTACGTGGGATTTTTAACAAAATCACAGTAAATGGCCAGTGATAGGCACATCTCACCTGACTTGTCCTCAATTCTTTGGCTATGAGGTTAATTTTTTTTTAAGGAATTTAAAGTATCCTGGGAATTTTTGTCTACCCGATCTCTGACATTTTTCTCCCCTTCTCTGTGTGGCATGCAATTGCCTGGGATTTCATCACCCTCACTGCCCTCCTGCCCTCATCGTACCCAGTGCTGGGCTTGCTGCCCTATGGTGCGTCCACCACCTCCTTGCAAGCATCATGGCTCCTGATCACTCCAGCACCCTTCACTTTATCTGGTTCTTCATTTGTGTTTTCCATGTAATTTTCCCATTTCATTAATTTTTCAATTAAATTTCAAAAAGCATCAATAATTTGCCATAGTTAAAGTCTAGGTATTGTGCATTAACCTATATAACCTGCCAACTACCTTAATTACATACCTATCTCATTCTTTTTTAAGGGTACTGAAAATGCCCAGTAACTCACCTAAAGATAGACCCTGGGTACTAGCAAATGCAATTTGCTCCCTATTTTCATCATACCTGATTTCCTCCCTGCCTTCTACCCTGTCACCTCTTCTGTTTGTCCTTTTCTTCTGTATTTGTTTCAGATTTTGCACCACTTTGATAGGAGCTGTTTCCAGTATTAGTTTCTTTTCAATTTCCAGAATCTATATTTCTAACACCATGAAGAACCAGTCATGGTTCTTCTCTATTTTTTCAAGCTAAGAACAAACCATGCCATAAACATACAATGACTTATGTTCTCAAAAGAATAAACATATTAAAAAAGTGTTTCTGTGACTCATGTAGAACCATAAGTTATGCTGCATAGTTCAATTTTCAAATAGTTTTAAATATTTTTTCATATGCTTATTGTTTATTATTGGTCACAAGGTAACTTGCAGCAATTTTTGTGTTAAAGGTTATGTTGTTGTTTCTGTTGATTGTTTCGTTCCTTAGTTTTGCTAAGAGTTTCCTAATCTGACCATGAGCTATTGTCTCTTTTTACAGATTCCTTGTCATCAGTATTTAGTTTGCTTCATGGTTCATAATATTCATCCTAGTGGAACATCAGGCATTCTGCTGCAGACATTTATTTATTTTTGATGTTTATATTGGAAGGATGATTTTCTGGCTGTCTGTTTTCATATCACTGACATAGTGTTTGACAGGCAACCTTTCACAAACTTAACCAATCGAGCAAGCAGGCAGAATTTCAAAACACATCAAACATCATTCCTAAACTTAATCATAATATGGAAATTTTTTATACTATACTTTAGTGATTTTATTTTTTTTAATTCTGCTATTGTCTTTGATGTGTTTTGTACATTAAAGCTTTTCTTCTGTGGAACAGAACAGAAATTGGTATGGTACACTCCTTTTTTTAAATTTTCTTGCTTTGTAAGATTGCTGCTTTGCAGTAATCTAAGAGTAGTACTTTATATTCTTTGTGAATATTCTTTGTGAATAGTCATATGCATATATATTATATATTTGTAACATGACTTCTGCATCTTAAGAAAAGGGTAATTCAGAAAAATCTTACTGGTACATAGTAGCATAACAGATATAAAATTATCTTGGTGGACTTGTCTTGATAAATGACAACAAACCATTTGGATTACCATGACCAGATTTTGCTTTCAGTTATTTAGCAACAAATTCTATGTAACTGCAGTTGCTTCAAGTGAGCTTTTCCAAAGGGTAAAATAAAATGACAATTTCATTCTCAGTGTTTGACTAAAGACATAATTTTACTTAGTGTTTTCCTTCAAAAGGTTTTGTTTTCAATCACAATTTTATTTAATTAGATATTTAGTCTAGAGAGTCCCATGTGTGCATAAGCTGTTTCTTTCAAACAAATCAACTGAATCTGTTTAGGAATTGGAATGCTATTTTGTGTTTAACTAATAAGTTCTGTTCTTTATCCTCTGCAGCAGAGGTTGGCCCCTCCCCATTGACAAGTGTGTCTTATCTTCATGGACAGTAAGGACCAAATTTTGCCAAGTTAAAATATCTGAAAAAATACTTATTAGATGGTTGTTACAGCAGGAAAAATATATATTTGCTATAATGTCTCCTACCACCAAGTATAGTTAGCTCTTAACAATTCTCCCTGCATAAAGCATAAACTGTCTCCACTTTTCTTCTAGGATTTTCTCAGGGCTAAAGTTAAAATTAGTCCCTCTGTGACTGCTTCACCCTCCCATGGGTGAACCCTCCCATATCAGTGGACAAACTAATGAAGAGACTACCTGACAGCCGTTTTCTGAAGGCCATGAGTAAAGGCTCTCATGAGGGATTTCAGGACAATGGTGAGGCAACTGGTGAACTGAGGAAAATTTAGGCATCCCAGGTGCCTGCCCTTCTCTACCCTAGTTCCCTGAAATCACCACCCATCATCTTCCTCAGAGAGAACATGACCTCAGCTTCAACTGTATCCTGAGCATCACTGAACCCTTTGTTTATGTATAAATTTTGTTTCCAAAATGTATCATAGAATCATAGAACAGTTTGGGTGGGAAGGGACTTTAAAGATCATCTTGTTCCAACCCCCCTGCCATGGGTAGGGACACCTCCCACTAGCCCAGGTTGCTCAAATCTCCATCCACTCTGGTCTTGAATTGCCAGAGATGGGGCATCCACAGCTTCACTAGGTGACCTGTTCCAGTGGCACACTACCCTCACAGTAAATAACTTTTTCTCAATATCTAATCTAAGCCTGCCCTCTTTCAGTTTTAGGCCATTACTCCTTATCCTACCCCACGTGCCTTTGTAAAAAGTCCTTTTCCATCTTTCTTGTAGGCTCCCTTTAGGAGTGTTCATTCCTATCTTTAAATACATTCTCTTCAATAA
Organism: Pithys albifrons albifrons; assembly: GCF_047495875.1. Lineage (NCBI taxonomy): Eukaryota > Metazoa > Chordata > Aves > Passeriformes > Thamnophilidae > Pithys > Pithys albifrons. The sequence continues at coordinate 12,644,142 of NC_092464.1, forward strand.
CAAAACATCAGCAAGCCAAGGATTTTGCACTCCAGTTGTCAGACAACATTTGGTGTGGCACTGAAATGAGTATTTTATTTTACAAAGCCACATGGAGAGTAATGTTCCCCAGGCCTCAGCATATCTTCTCATTTACCCTGCCTATATTTTTTCCAAGCAAGATTACAAGTAAGAGGCAGAGAGAGAAGATTATGAAATGAATACATGGTAGTGTGAAAGAGAGGGGAATGTTACCCACAAAGATTTTACAGTAGAAAGCAGAATGAAGCCCAAGCACCATGTTTAGGATGGTGACTTTTGGCCAAGGCGGAAATAGGCTGGGGCTGTGTGACCCCATACAGGACTGCAGCTGTCATGTGCAGACCCTGCTTTGTACTGTCCTGTCAGACAACAGGATACCTGCCATTGCCACAGTGCCAGGAGCAGTTTTGTTCCCAAAGATTTGAGAGAAGAAAAGAAGGAAACTCATGTGCCTTGCTAAAAGCTTGGGTGACGTAGTGTATCAAAAGTGCTTCTGTGTCTTAGGATGATCTTAAGCATACCAGAATATCTGGTTAAAGTCAAGATGAAAACCTTATTTGATAATTTACATTTAAAATAATTTTACTACCCTCTTTAAAAATCTTAAAATATTAGTATTTTGATTGCTTCTTCTGCTAACAAATAGTGTGACATTGAGTAATTTAGGAACAGGAAAGTAAAGGGAAAGTGATGATTGGGTCAAGGTTGACAAAAATTACATGGTCCTGTAATATTATACATACACATAAGTGAGGTCACATAAAGTCTCATCCATATTATTTGCATAAAAGAGAGTATTACAAAGGATTATCACTAACTGAAAAATGTTGCTATAGAATATCACAAATATAGAAGTTGAAAGTTGCTCAACACCTCAGTTTCTCAGGGATTAAGCAGAACTTAATGCACAACTTGGTGTATGTTGCTCTGCTTCACTGCCTCCAAATTGCAATTTAATGCTATATTCAAAATGTGCAAGTCACTTGTTAACAATGGCAGCTGAAAAATTATGATTTTGTTTGGAATGATCCTCCTTTGCTGGTTGCTTATAATACCTGGAAATATTCAGCAATGTGGCTCACCTACTCTTATCAGTCTTTTCATTCATTCTTTTACAAACTCCTTGGCGATATCTCCACTTTAACCATTAGTAATGTTACTTGCTGTAGGAAGATAGCCATAACATAGATCATCATGAGTTACATCAAAGTCCATTTTGTAAGTGGAAAAAAATCAAAAACCTCACTGCTGAGAAATTTCACTGTTGCTGTTACAGACCCATTCATAAACTATAGCCCACAACACCAAGAAGTGGGTAAACATGTTCTTGGTACTGCAGAATGATCTAGATTTTATGAATTTTCTTTTAACCTTTGTTGGCTAACTTGAGTTGGATTATGTTTCATTTCTCAACTTCTTTTTTGAACCAGAGTGAGACAAGCCAGAGTAGAGATTAATGCTGTGCAGATGTGGTCTCCCACATAGCTCTAACAAGTGTCGTCCTTCTTGCTTCTGTCACCCTGCTGAAGAGAGTGTCTATTGAAAGTCCTTAACAGTGCAGATATATAGCACAGACACAGGTCAAAACAGTTTGCAATGTCTGTGTAAAGGAGTTGAGGAGTTTATGGAGAGTTAAAGATTTAATTTTCAAAGGAAGCTCACTGCCCATATCTGCAAAACCACATGCCAGATACTGGGGAGAGGCAGTAATGGGTAAAAACATGAAATGCATATCTTGGTTCAGTATAAGTGAAACATATTTTGACAAAAGGTAGTATCTAGTCCATGTGACATGCTGTGCAGAGTTGTTGGAAAATTACTCTGCATCTCTTTACATTTCAACTGCTACACTTTGGAAATAAGTTTTTCATGTTATCTCTTACCTTTTATTTTTGGAGGAGGAGTGAAAGGAGAGAAAAAGTATTTAACCTTCATATTTCTTGCAATTTTTTGCATGCTTTAGTGTCAAGGTGGCATGGCATCCTCATGATAAAAACCAACTTATAACTGCAAAGCCAGAAAAGGTTCATATAAATTAATGTCCACATTTAGCCCTTGGTCTCCTGTGGTCCTCATGTGGCCCTGAGGAGAGGAAAATTTCAGTTTAAATTACCTGAAATAGTGAGAGAGCTGCAATACAGTTTACTGGAGTAGTGTTTTTATAATACAAAACTGTGCCACGTCCCTCCCTGTGTGGAAAAGGGGCCTTGAAGAAATCTGATGTGCAAAGCCCCAGGATTAAGTTGTGGAGGGTTGTGTAAGGTGATGACACCCTAACCCAGAAAAGTCTTGTTCCAGTTGCCTTTTAGAAGAGATTTTTGAGTAATCTCCATGATCTTAACCAGATTTCATTTCAGGACTGGTTTATTCACTCTAAATGCCTGAGAGCAAATTAATTTTTATATGAACTGAACCATGAGGGGATGGTATAGTCAGGGGCTGTACTCCAATAGCCAGAGCAGCAATTCTCTGCTAATATTCATCTTTTCTTCTCTGAATGCTTATTTGAACACATAGCGTATTTAGCGGGGTGTATTGTGACATTTTGAGGTAGCAGTGACAATAAAACTGCCATATTTGCATCTGTGACTACTTTAGGTATCAGAAGTTTGCTCTGTGAAGAGATAGGTGTTTACAGAATTGTTCCACAACCAGCAGGCATAACAAATATTGTTTCTTGTTGGCTACACCCATTATATCGAAGTAAACCCATTCCTCATTACCTGTCCCCATATTGAAATGTTCCCAAGAGCCTCTTATCCCTACTGTGACTATTTATTTCCTGTACTAACAGTGTGAAATCATAGAATCATTTAGTTTGAAAAAAGACTTTTAAGATCATCAAGTTCAACCATTAACCTGACACTGCCAAGTCCATCACTAAGCCATGTCCATAAGCAGCACATCTACACATCTTTTAAATTCCTCCAGGGCTGGTGACTCAACCATTTCTCTGTTCCAATGAATGACAACTCTTTCCATGACAACATTTTCCCTGATACCCAATCTAAACTTCCCCTGGTGCAACTTATAGCCATTTCCTCTTATCCTGTCTCTTGTTACATGGGAGAAGAGACCCATCCCAACCTCACTACAACCTCCTCACAGGTAATCATAGAAAGCAATAAGGTCTCCCTTCAACTTCCCTTTCTCCAGGCTAAGCATCCCCAGCTCCCTCAGCTACAGACCCTTCACCAGCTCTGTTGTCCTTCTCTGGACACACTCCAGCACCTCAATATCCTCCTGAACTGAGGGACTCAGAACTGAACATGGATTCGAGGTGCAGAGGAAGAATTGTTTCCCTGGTCCTGCTGGCCATGCTATTCCTGATACAAGCCATGAAATCATTGGCCTTCGTGGCCACCTGAATGCTACATAGGCCACCTGGGTAATCATGCTGTAGTTGGATTTGGAGTGATAGACAAGCATGTTGCTCAGCAAACTGAACATATGGTGTATAGGCTCTTTCCTCTTTTCTCTCACCAGAACACTTGAACTTTTCCAGTGCTCAACTGTCTCTTTTAACAAAACATGGAATTTAATATCCCTGGGACTTCTGCTCTCTTCAGATTCCATTGCAATTAGTTGTCAGAGAAGGAGGGAACTCAATGATAGGCAGGAAAAGCATGAGCTGCATGTCAAATTTTCTTAGCTAACCAAGATGTACAAATGATATCAAGTTAAAGTAATCAAAACATTCCCCAGGTCACTGACAGTTTCTGAGAAAAGCAAAGCTGTGTTATATTTTAAGTTGTACTTGGTTTTAGATTTTGTACTGGCTCTTACACAGCTGTTTAAAATGCAGCACAAAATGCAACTTGACTTACACTTTATTATTGCAAGTAAATGCTAAACAGAAACCGTCTGTGTCTCCTACTGTTAATGTCTACATGGAGCTGCAGTTGTCCAACTCCTGTAATCACATTCTAGACATGAGACACAATTTTAAGCCTTGTTAAATGTCTTTTTTTGTGTCATCAGTTTGTACTATTGAAGTTAAACTAAAAATACAGGTCATTGTTTTGAAGATTTGGAGTCAAAACACTTCAAAAATGTTGAAGACTGTGCATAACTTTTTAATTTGCTCAACAAGCTTGTTTTCAATTAATCTTTAGGGCTCACGGTCAAACAATTTCTGCTAACTTGCATATGGTGTAGTCAGTTGTACTAAAGTAAATAACATTTCATGAAGCAAACACCAGTGCAGGATTGCCTCATGGCTTTTTTATTTTATTGTGCTTTCTCTGTATCTCTAGTTGTAATGGCAGCCATCTGGGAGAGGAGGTGAAAGTGCTGCTACCACCAGAAAAGCATCCTGCTGGCAGACAGCTGCAGCTTCTGTAATCCTTACATTTCAGCCAGTGTAAAGTCATTCCTGTAAATCTCCTGAGACATTTACCTAAGTAAGGTTGCAGAACTGAGCCAGGATTTTTATCATGCACGTTTCATTTTTACTTACAGTTTTCAGGACATATAAGTCTCTCTCCTTTGAATAATCCATAAAGTCTTCAAATAGGCAACATGATCTAATCTGCTGAATGATCTCATGCTTTGTCAGATGTAAAATATTATTCAAAGTGAATGAAATGAAATGGTTTGAAGTTTTGAAAAGATGTCTCTGGAATGTATGAACATATTTGTTTCATCTTTCACATGTAACCCAAATAAAGAGCCCATTATGATGTACTCCACATAGTATACAGTTCATTATGTTCAGCAACATGTCTCCCTTCGTGTATTAAAGCAAAGTATTCTCTTTCATCTGTGTTCCTGATACAGACCTGCCACCTTTTACTGCTTAATAATTGAAGGCAGCCTACTACAGAAGCTTACTGTTGGATGACTGCCTGCACCAATAATATGAAAAAGAGTCAAGTTAGTATTTTTGATGGCTTTAGTAGTTATTAAAACTGAAGACTGAATGTCATGACTCGGAGTATCTTTTAGCTCTGCCACTGACTTACAAAAAGAAATCCTGGCCTTACTAAGATTAATGGTGACTTCTGCATCACTATAATCTCTACTCCAGTCATCAAGTCCTGTTTCACTGTTTCTCAAAGGAATCATGAGTTAAGATTGTTACTCTTATCTGCTTTATAGATAATAGAATTACATTATTAATCAATAGGACTAAGTAACAATATTAATTTCTTTGTCAGAATCATGTAGCACCTATGTGTTGACATATATGGGTGAAACTTCTTCTGGAGTTCCTGTAAAGTTGGCATACTTTTAACAGATATGCAAATTTGTATACATTTGAAATTCAAATATGTGTTGATCTTAATCCTTCAGTATGAACTTCAAAACAAGGCAATTTTCTGAAATATTTATTTTGCATAAATGGATTTCCTCAGCAAATGGATCTAGTTTGAACAAAGACTTATCAGTCCACTTTGTGGTGGTTTTATGTATTTCTATGGGGTTTCTTTTATGTTAGTTTTCTTGGCAACTTGATAGCTAATTCAGGATGAATCTTGCACAAGACCATCAAATTCTCTAAAGCTTGGTTTTGTTGACCAAAGCCAGTGCAAGACCAGCACAAGGAGAACTCATGGTATTAGCAATGTAGCTACAGTCTCCTGCACTGTTAAAACTAAAAAGCAAACAAACAAATAGTATTTCCGTGTGGATTGCATCCATATGTATGTGGAATGTATATGTTGCTAAGCTTTTTATCTGTTTGGGAGGTCATCTCCCATGTCTTTCACAAACAATGGAGAATGAAGAGGATGTGAAAAAATGCTAATCAACTCAAGGAGCACTTTGCAAATAGGGTCAGTACAGCAAGTTTTCAGTTACGGGTTTGACCCTTCATTTTATCAAGGGAAATGATACCCAGAACTGCACTACCCTGGGACTGTGGGGTGTGTAGTCACAAACAGAAAAAATTCCAGCATGTAGCTGTGAGGCTATGACAAAAGAAAATTAAAAAGAAATTGGAAGACTCTAATAAAAAATGTGTAGCTCTGAATATTAAAACAGCCCACACTTACTCTCAATAAAATATATATAATATTCTTCATTTTACCCATTCTATATACTTCACATTTCTGTATTTAGCAAAACTGAAAAAAGGTATTCTGTTTCTGGAGTATGAAATACCATTTTCCAGTTTGCCCTGTAAAATAAATGCCTAATAAAAACATTAAGACCAGGCAGCATGTAAGCGTCTGAAGGCTGTCTCTAGAGTGACAGCTGAGCACAAAAGTGAACATGATAATAACGTTGACTTACTCAACTCTTAAACAGAACTTAGGGGGCATTCAGATGAGGCAATGTCTAACCTTGGCATACAGAAGTGCTGCTGTGCACCAAAGCTTTTGCCCTCTTGCAGTTTGTGTGCCATTATTATGATAAGCTTTTCTATTGTGGTTAACTCAAGCACATGTAGTTTGCCATTCAAAACAGAACCAACAGATCTTTCAATAAATGAAATAATGTACACCCTGAATGTCAGATACAACATCAACCATTAGAAAAATGACTGTGCATGCAAAAATCATTGAATATACACCCCCAGGCCTGCTTACAGATACCTTCCTTTCAATAATTTATCTATTGCTTATAGAGCTCACCTAATTCACATTTTGCCTTCAGGTAACTGTGTTTGGCTAAAATAAACTGTTTAACTGTGTGCTATGTAATCTGTAAAACACTTATGTATATGTCATGCATGTGAAAAAAATTTAAAAATAGCAAACATGCAAAGAATACATCTAGTTGGGGATTATAGATTCTACTGTCCTAACATTGGCCCAAAACCTTCTTCTGGTATATCAACAATTTTCAGAGGAAGGTTTGAAGTAATTAACTCACAAGAAGGGCTGCATTTATTTGCAAAACTAAAGAGTTACAGTTTCTGACCCTGCTTAACACATTGTTCAAAAATAGAAGATATTAAGTACAGCTAGGAAATCAAATACATTTTCATTTTCAAAAATAACAATTTTATGCAAATAGGCTTTGAAATAATATCTCATGGGTAAGCTTGTTTTGAGAGAAGATTAATTGGAGAATTACATAATGTTGTTAGTAAGCAATTAAAATTCAACAGAGCCTTAAAATTTACACCTTAGGGAATGGTGGTCAAATTTACACATCTTTCAAAAATAAAAGTACAAACTGCTTCCAAAGTGCCATTACATGCCATGCATATTTAAGAGTTTTCTGTTACATGATCCATTTAGCATTGCTTAAACAATCTTGGGAATACTCTTTTAGTTTGGTGACTTTAGAACTATGAAAAAATGCTTTGTCCTCCACAACCAGAGAGGTTTAGTTACACCCAAACTATTCCTTGGATGGCAATTTTGCTTACTTCACACATATTAATGGCTCATTTTTAAAGGAGTTGATATTGGCAGTCAAAAATTTTAAATTAGTGTTATGGTAGGTGTTGAATTAGTGAAAAGTTAAAGAGCTGCCCTACCTTCCACACCTTTTGAGACTGTGGAGAAGGTAGAAGGAAAACTATAGAGTGCAACAGGAAGCTGGTGGAGACTTGTGCCACCCATGGGGAAATTAGAGCTGGCCAGGGAAAGGATAAGGGAAGGAGAGGAAAGCTGAGGCTTTTTCATGGGAAGGGGTGATAATATCAATTTTAGGTTCCATGATTGAGGATCATGGCAGAGTTAATGCTCAAGAAACGATATTGGAAAGTGACACCTGCTTCAACTTGTGCCAGTAAAGTCACAATCTGCAAGTTTATAGCTCCAGAAACTCCTGAATCATCTTACAGTTAGTTTTAGTGTTTAGATTGACTGTAGTTTTTGCTGTGACGGTTTCGTGGTTTAACCCCAGCCAGCAACAAAGCCCCAGACAGCTGCTTGCACACACTCCCTCAGTGGAAGGGTAAAAGTGTGGAAACTCAGGGGTTAAGATAAAGACAGTTTAATAGAGAAGGAAAAATCTGCATGTGCTAGCAAAGCAAAACAAGGAATTAATTCTCTGCTTCCCATGGGGAGGCAGGTATTCAGCCATCCCCAGGAAAGCAGGGTTCCATCATGCATAATGGTGACTTGGCATGACAAACTCCATTGCTCTGAACATCTCCAGCCACCTTCCTCCCCCAGCTTTGTACACTGATCATGACACCATGTAGTGTGGGACATCCTTTGGGTCACTTGGGGTCAGCTGTCCCGGCTGTGTCACCTCCCAACTTCCTCTGCACTCCTAGCCCTTACTGGTGGGGCAATGCAAGAAGCAGAAAATGCCTTGTCTATGAGCACTGCTCAGCAACAGCTAAAACATCAGTGTGTTATCAACGCTGTTTTCAGCTCAAATTCAAAGCATAGGACCATGGTACCTGTCACAAAAAAAAAATGAACTCTGCACAAGCCCAAACCAGCACAGACAGCTTCTGGGACCACACACTGCCCCCTCCAGCCTGTCACCCCTGCAGCACAGGAATTGTGGTCACCTGAGCCATTCCAACTATCCATGATCTTCAGTAAAAGATCTGTGAGCTCAAGAGAGCCAGGACTGGCTGTTGGTCACTAGGCCTCTGGAGGGTGAGGGCTCCTTCTCATATCTTAAAACCTCCTGGAAGCAGAATTGAGTCCTGTTTCATAGTATTGCTTCTACCCCAGTCTTAATTAAAGCTGATGTTATCACCCTTTCTTATGGCAAAGCCTGGGCTTAACCCCTGCTTTCTTGTCGGTCACTCTGCTGGTTTTCCCTTCCTTCCTTTTGCTGCTCCAATTGAATTATCGATTGGGCTGCCTCCAGAAGGAGCTTTCAGTTGACACAGTTGGCAGTGAGACAAGCTGAGCACTTAGAGCTCATTAGGTGGGTGGGATTAGATTCTGAAGCTAAAATCTGACACTGCAGCAAACTGATAAAACTCCTTAAATGCTATTCACACTCTTCTTTGAAAATTGAAGGCAGTTGTTGCATGTGCAATTTATGATTTTCTTTCTAAATTATTCCTGTCAAGATGTGGATTTCCACTGAAATTATGCAAAATTTCTAATATGTGGTCCAGGCTAGGTTTTCATTGTTTACCTTTCTAGAAAACTGTCCATGTTATGGCAAAGTTTTGAAATGTGATTATTTTAACTTGAAAGTGAAAACAAAATCTAGTGGGTTTGCAAAAGAAAATATACTTTAAAGTGCTATGAAAGTGCTGCCATCACTGAAAAATTAAGCTGAAGGTATTTCATAGTAGGAGCAAAATTGCATAGTCTTTTTCCTAAACCAAGAAGAACAATATCAAGTTTTTTTACAGCATGGTGAAGATGAGGCCATGTTTGTGTGATACAAGACAACACTGTATTCCAGATCCCTCTGCTAACTTCAAGTTGTTTGGTATGGCTAAAAAGCAAAGCACAATCCCATGCAGAGATACTTGTCTGAGTTACAGAAACAGTGTGATTCTCCTACTATGACATAAGCATTTCCTTAAGACAAGGTTCAGTGTGACACTGATGCATTTATAATGTATTCAGTTTTGTGACTAGCCTGTCTAACTCTCCACTGCTCGGTGTGAACATACCTAATGAATTCCTGTGAAAAAAGGAGCTTTGAGTACAGCATGCAAAGGCTATGAAGAGATGAAGCATCCTATGTGCACTTATGGCTTTAAATAGCATCCAGTAAATAAAATCTCAGTGCTTTCTGTCCCAAGGATTATCAGGAATATCAGTTTACAGTGTACTATCTATTCTTGGCACTAAATAACACTGTGGAAAAAATAGTGTGTGATCAAAGACAGGATTCATTAATTACCAATTAGTTAACAATCTTCAGTCTTATATTTTCTGTATGTTTGATTTTGTATACCAGATAAAGGCTCTTACCTCAGGTTTGTGAAATAAAATGCAAAGATTGGTATCTAATGAATATTTCTCTAAAGGAGACAGGACCTATGAAAATTCCCCTACTCATCAGTCTAGGCAAGAGGTAATCCAGAAGGAAGATAACTGAAGAAGAAGAAACAACCTGAAGAGTTAAAGCCAAGACTGCAAGAGGCTCTGTAAAACTTCCTGGCTGTTACAGCTCCAAAGGGAATGACAAACAAGAAAAGAGCGGAGGCCTCTCAACCTCACATGTAAGAAAACAAAGTTTGGACACTCACTGATCAATGAATACTGCAAAACATCATTCCTTAATTAAAAGTCTTCCTGTCTGCCAAGGAAGAGGGCACTGTGTGGTTTTGCTGGCAGCTAACTTTAACGAATAGATTGTAGGATTCTTTATCCTACAATATTTTCTTGAAGAACTGGAAGACTGTGGTTGAAAGGAATGCCCTTTGCACTCTTGAACAGAGGGAAACACTAATTGTTCATGAGGAAACAGCCAGCTAGGTTTTCCCATGGCCACTCAAGCTGTTACACATCTGCACAGAATTAAAAGTTATAATTTACAGCTAAATAGGTATATGTATGTAAATTATGTATTTATTAATTTTAGTTGTATTTAATGGCCATGATTAAAGATCAAAATCTTCTTGCTTAAAGGACTTCATATGAAAATAAAGGACAGTTTTTGTCCCTAGACTGGCTGAGGGAAACCCAATTAAAATATTTCCCCATCATGAACTATGATTAAACAATGCCTTGAAAAAAATGTAATGAAAACATTATTCATCACTTTCAATTGCAGTTTTCCTTTTAAATCAGGGCATAACCTATTTGACAGTTAGCATGCAATGATGTCTGTCCCCAGTGGTAAATAAATATCAATTTGACTTTGGCATGATGAAAGCTTTTATTTTTTCAATGTTCATGTACTCACATTTTTGGAACTAGGCTGTTACCAAATATGTCCAACTGGAATATACATCCCACTCACTGATGGATTCTAGTGTGGGGTGTTTTATGTGGGCGAAGTTCAATAGAAAGGAAATGGAAAAGGGGCCAATATTTCAAGGGATTTTGGACTGCACAGAAAATGCTCCTTATGTTAGCAACTGAAATTGCAAGGCAGAGTGCAGAATGACACAGGGTGGCAGCACAGATCAACAATAATGCCTTCTGCCCATTGAAAGAATAATAAGTCCCCATGTCCTCTGTTCAGAAATTTGTGATTTTTTTGGGGGGGCTATTTTGTTCATGCCTTATTGCCACCATATGATTGTTTTCCTTAAAGATTGTTCACCTCAAGTTGGATTGAAGTCAAGGTAATCTACTCAGGCTCTGTCTAGTGCTAAATGAAGTCATTACTGGGCAAGGAAATAAGCTCCTAGAGAGTGCTTGTTCCAGAGTGGGTGAAGTCAGACATTCCGGGTGAAACCCTGACATTGTTGAAATCAAGTGAATGGTTTGCTATGAACTTTAATGGGACCTGCATTTCAGTGCTAGGCTGAGACTTTCAGGAGATATAAAGAAAGGACAATAAGATTCAGGCATTTAAATAATTTAGTCACTTAGCTGTGAAGACAGTGTTGCAGAGGAGGGATTTAACTTGTTTGAAAATTCTAATCCCAAATTCACATTCAGTCACTTGCCTCACTGACCTAGTTCCTAGGGGTTTTGCATGATGGACTCCCTGTTTATTTAAACCAAATATGTTGAGGAAGTATGTGATATTACATCTAGGCAACACTGTTCCTGGAATTTCTATACTTTAAAGGGGTTCAGTTGTCTAATTTAATATATTGTTTTAATCTCCATGTATTCCTACGGTGTAGTGATATCCACAAGGTAAAATTAAGCTATAATTTCCAGCAGAAGTAAACTTAATATTTATTTCTCCATAGCTAATATGCAGAATTTTGGATTAATATCTTTACTCATATCAGCTGCTTTGGGTGTCTCCATTCCATAAAGACATATGCTGCTTCTTCACTTTAAGCAAGCTAATTTTTCTACTAAAATCACATGAAATTACTTCCACGTTTAAAGTGCATGTTAGCAAGATCAAGGACCTTAAATAATACACTATGAAATACTGAGCATTCTCTAAATTCTATGACTCAGTGAGATGTAATAAGTGAATAATGCCCCTTGCATTTTCAAGTCACAATGTCAGCTTTGCTTTAATTCAATCCACTGTATTTATTATCTCAGGAACAAAAATCTCATTTATTAGTAATCTTGAAAAAGAAAAAAGAATTTTTTCTTCTGTTTGCTTACTCATTTGTTCTTCTTTAATGTGCTTTCAGCTCTTGTCCATCCTGAAAAACTCTATAGTAACTGGAGATACAATGAAATTATGACATCTCAGGATCAAAGAGACTGAAATCTGAACAAATAAGAGAAGAAAGGATTTTTAGCCACTGTTCATAACTCTTTTCACTCATTTTGAGTGACATCTACTGAGCAGCAGTGTCTAGTAAACACTATATGAGAAAATAGGTTTTACTTTTTTATGTAGCTAACACTGAAAATGAGTGCTTTTTACATATTTGAATTTGTCTTCTGAATTAAAAACTAAAACACTTCACCCATACTTTAAATCTGCAGTGAAAATAAAGGTCAAGTGCTTTATCTTAATATAAAGATGATTACAATAATCTCCTTATGTATTCCCTGCAAAAACCTGACTTTTCACTGCCCTCAAGATGCTCCATGCAGTCCTTCTTTGCTCCTGGACATACTTGTTTCATTCCCATTCACTGGGAATGCATGTGAGAACACTGCTTTGGTCCAAGTGACTGCAGATTGCACCCACTACCTTTAGATACAGTGAAGATAATAAAGGAAAAAAAGAAGGTAGCTATAAGTGGGAAGAATTCTGTGGCAAGTTGAGGCAATCTGTGTCAATGTCAAAAGGAGGAAGGGCATTTGCACTGCATTTATTATGCAGCTCTAAACACTTTCTTGGATTTACATTCTGAGCACATAGTCCCTATGATAGAGGTTGTAAGGGGATTTTTAACTTTTATTCCTCAGGGCTTCATCCTGCAATGTTGTGTTGAAAGGCTGCAACTCCTTCTGAAATCATAAACGTTGTGGCAAAATATTAGCTGATTTAAATTCTTGTAGATCCATTGTAGTATTTGTCCTTGTTTCAGTAACAGTTTAGCCCAGCAATAATCCTCGTCCTTAGAAGAAAGAATTTAACAATCCAGAAGTTGTTCATTTGTTACAGGATCACATGAGCAAACATCAACAGGACCACAAAATATATTCCCAAGGCACAGCTGCGATTTCATACATCTTGGGCATCTGTCATAATTCTGGTGCTAAGAAAGCAAGCATAATTCAAAGAGGCAGTAAAACCTGAGCAGTAACTACTTTGTTACTAATATTAAGGTGGCATCTGATATTTGAAGGTCTAATCCTGTCATATTTTGATGTTCTCAGATTAGACAGTAAATGAATTTTTAAAATAGCCAAGATGGCTAGGAATAATTACAACCAAATTGTCCTCAGTATTTTTTTAAAGAATCATGAAGATAATAAAGATGATTAAAAAATTGCCTAAAATAGCCCCAGCTATATTATCTCACCTCTGAGTAGAAGTACCCAAGATGATTCCATCAGCACATCAGAGCACTGACAATTTCTATGGAGATGTGAGGTGTAATGGATAATCTGACAAATGTAACTATTATGGTTTGAACACATCACCAAAATAGCACCCTGCCTTCTGGAAAGTTACAGTACGTTTTAGAATAGCTCAGACTCAATTCATATTGATCCACATAAAGAATAATGACCAACCACACTGTTTCAGTAGAATTAATCCAATCTCTTTCCCTACTTCCCTTATTGAACCCTCAAGAGAGAATTATAGATTTCTTACACTGTTATGCTCATTCACTTACTATGTGGCAATGACCTACTTTCTGTTTAACACAGTGAACGTGGGACTCTGACTGTACGAACATACAGCATTAGGCTTATGCATATAGAGTTGTGATTGTCAGAGATAAAATCTGACATCCAACAAGTCTTTGATCTTGAAAGGAAATGGTGCTTATTTGCATCTAAGTGCTTGCAAGCAATTGCAGGTAATCCAAATGGAGAATCAAAGCCAGAGAAGCTTTTTGTGAGTAATTCACATTTTGAAATTCTAGGTAAAAAGCAGTTTGGGCTTGATTTTCTCAGAGAAGCATGAACACTAAATTTGTATAAGTTTACAATACCATCTTCTTTCCAACTCCCTATGCCCTTGCCTTTGGTCATTGCAAAAGAAATGCTAATTAATGGAGCAAAAAGTCATATTTAATTGTTCCTTGTAAGTCTCTTACTTGAGAAGGATGCAGTCTGGACGGGATGTTGATTATTATAGAAAGCAAGTAGCATGTTTCCTCAAATACTACATTCTTGAACATGCACTGGAGAGAATGGAAAGCCAGGTAATGAATGTCAGAAAGTTTTGGCTCAAAGGCTTGTGAAGTGCCTGTAAACATACCTCAGGATTGCAGGCACATAAGCAGTGTGAGTGACACATGGAACACTGGGCTTCATGGCATGACTGCTTTGGTATTGGGCAAAGCTGCAATAATCCTTCATGCTTTGTGCCAAAAAGAAAAATGATTTGCTTGAAATGTGGAAAACTAGATGTTCCCACTGTCCATGAGTGATGTCCTTCATGTGAAACCAGGAAGCATCTAAAAATCAAAAAGGGATGGGGAGATTTGAAAATTTGGCTTGAATAGAAGAAAACTTCAACTGCAAAATTTCTTTGCAAATGGAATATTCACTGGTGGTTTTGTTTTCTTTGGTTTTTTATGGCAGTCTGGCTTTTTACAGAAAGGCTATTTTAAAATAAAACTGCATTTTGCTCACAAGCACTGGGCAATACTTTGTGACATGGATAGGACTTCAGTTTTTTTCTAATTTAGATTTCTCAAAAGGAATGCAGGCTGTGGTACACACAGGTTTTGATTGAATTCATATTGCAAGACAGATTTTCATAATTTTCTTTTCAGTCAGCATTCCTCCAGTGTCTGTCAGATTCCTGGTGGAGCTGGGTGTTGGTCACTATAGATAAAGTTATCAGACCAGCTCTAGGTGAGTAATTAGGACTTATCTACATGAGAACATTTAGCTGGAGTTTAGCTCCTTGCACTAGTGTGCATGTCCTAGTTTTCTACTGTTACAAGTTTGTGAGTCATGGCTGCACATATATATATATTAAAAGTATATGTCAGAAATTCCTTTGTTTTCTACTATATTGTTTAAGAAAAGTAACATTTTCATCTACACAAAAATAAACTCTGAAATGAAAAAAGTCACTTTGCCTTTTTTATATAGTCTAATCATAAAATATCAGCAAAACCTTAAATTTCTATAATATCTGGAATATTTTATTTTTTTTAAATTGTTCCCTTTCTTATGTTCAACAAAAAGTAAGTTTTCTGTTGAAAATGAGAAAACCTCCATGATAAATGAAAAGCAATAATTCTACACGACATTTTCAGAGACAGATCCTTAGACTTACTTTTAATGTGCACATATGAAAATATATTTTGAAAAGTTCAGAGCTATACCTTCACTGCTCTTTGACCTGTGTTATCTGACAACCAAATCTTTTACAGTGCATCAAAGAACAGGATCACTAGTCATTACTGACATGCCAGGTTTCAAATACAAATTTATCTCGTTTTTTTAGGGAGCTTTCTTGGGGGGCAAAAGCGCTCATATCACTGCTTTTCATAGTTCAGAAGCAATATGGCTTTTCACCTTCTCATAATTCAAAGTACCTAACCAACTTTACTCATGCTGTAAAAGTTAATTAGCAGCTATTATAACATTCCTTTTACTTTCTGACAAGCCATATATGTATATATAATTATAGTTTTACATCCTTTCTTTCAGTACATTGCATCATCTGAACCTGCATGGTAAATGAGAATTACTGTCTCTGTGTTTTCCAGCGATATTAATGTTCAAAGTCACAGCAAAGTGTCCTTCATATAAAGAAGTTTAATCCTAGAGTAATTAGGTTCTTCTTTCATCTTCTCTCACAAGACGGAAAAGGGGGAAAAAACTCCAAACCACTAAAAACATGCAGTCATCGAGTAAGTCTTTCCATGATGACTGTAAGCGAACAGATAGACCGCAAACTTTTTGAAACAGTCAAAAGAAATCCTTTCATGTGGTCTAGATCTCTGAAAACATGTTAGCAAATGTCATGTATGAAATGAATTATGTTGGAAGTGACGCTGCTGCACTCCAGCAGCTTTGCTCACACTGCCTTCTGGGTTGATTGAAAACAATCAGTTGAAAAGACCTGTATACACAGGGAAATGACACAAGTGGCCCTTACTAAGATATGTAATTTTCTTCTTATTATTCTAATTAAAGAAAATTGCCTTCAATAGTACAAAATGATATATCTATATTGGTTCAATTTGACTAATGTTCCATAGCTGCATAGGCAATCCATGAAAGCAAATAATATGATATTCAGCTAGAATTTATGGAGAGTGTTCAAGCAACTCTCCAAAAGGAGGGCTGAGGTTTACTGTTTCCACACTGCAGATCCTGCTTTATGGTGTTGAAATTTTCTACATTCTTTTTTCTGATTTTATAATATAAAAATTGCTGACTCTCCTGATAAATTTGATTTGATGAAGACAATATTACAAAGTGAAAAATGCTATCTGTCTCCTTTGACAAAGTCTATATTTCTTCTCATAATTCTCTAATTTTACTTCCAAAGAACAAGAGCAAATAAAACAAAAATCTCTTTTAGGTTTATCCCAAGCCTACTGAAGATTTTCTAGGTACCTTTTAAGTTAACATTAATAGAATTTCAGTCTAAGCTGCCTTAACCCTGATTTAAAGTGAGTAAAATAAGTTATGTGGCAACTACATTGTGCAATGTGGAAAATATAATGGCTGTTGTCACAACCATAGTTTTGTGTTCTCTGATTCATTTCCAAACAATCATTCTATCTTTGGGATATACTTTCATGTAATTCCCATTTGTTTTAGGAGACTAGAAGCAGAGCAAAATGTATGGTTATTGAAGTGTTCCAATTTATTTTGAGCATAGAATCATTCTTTAAATAAAATGTAACTTTATTGACTACAGTGATCACAGTTTATGTTCCAGTGGCAACTATGAGAAATGAACATTTCAGGAATGCTGATGTAAAACCCTATCCTTTTTTTCTCTAAATGTGAGGGATCATGAACTTATATAAAAAGGGGTGCAATACTTTAAATTTTTTGATGCTATTTGTTGACTTGGTAAGTATTATGGTGTAATTTAACAGTTTATGGTGTGTTAAGTATTGGATGTGTTAAGTTTGGCAACCATAAAGCTTATACTATTGGACAGAGGATCCATTTCTTTATGACACGTTAATGTTTTCCTGGCACTGCGTGCAGGAACCTTGAAACACACCCAACACCAGCTAATGAGCTACAAAAAGAAAGTAATGCCATTATTGTTGCTAGGAGTCCCAGAGCAAGTGTCAAGAAAAGTTAAAGTTAGGCTTTGATTTATGAACTTAAACCCATGTGAGAAGTGGAAGGAGTCCCAGCAATTCCAGCTCAAGAGCCCACCCCATCACCTACAGCAGCGGAAGGACCTTGCACACTCTTCAACACTTGGAAAAAGATTCAATTTCCAAACCTCTTAAAGTTTAACTTGTGCTTTGATTGCCAACAAGTTACCTAGTAAGTGTGAGTTACAAAGTGGTTTTCCTTCTCAAGGAATGAGGTGCAAGGTGTCAATGAATTTTATAGCCAGCCCCTGAGAGGTTATACCTTGATTAGGTTCAACCAGTAATCAGAATTGAAAGATTCTGCTCAATTGCTGGTTTCCTAAATCGTTAAAACTCCCACCTCAGGGCAAAACTTATCATCTTCAGCTCATATTTTAAGTTAAATGGATATTTGGAAATTTAATTTAAAACAAAGTGACAGCAGGATGAGTGAATTGATTTGCTTTGTAGCATTGGCAGAAAAATGAAAACTGGGCAAAGTAAAATATTTCATCTTTGCTGGCAAGAGATTCATAAAAGAAGACTGGTACTTTGGGTTTTACGTAGTGCATGTAAAGTATACATCAGGTTCCAGTCAGGTCACCTCATTTTTCAAGTAACAAGGGTTTTTTGGAATATCTCCTATTTCTCTGAAGTAGCTGGAATTCACACTTCTTTGTCTTCTGTTTGTACTCTCATTGAAGTTTTATTTATCTACTTTTTTTTCTGATTTTTTTTTTGTTTATCTGTTTGAGCTTTAGTTTTTGGGGATTTTTTGGTGGTTGCATTTGGTTTCATTTGGTTTGGGTTTTTGTGACCGTACTACCTAAGCACCTCACAAGATTTGATTTTGCACTTAAAGCATTCATATTAGGGTTTTTTCAGAATTTTGCAAATACATTATCACAATACAGAATGAAAATTCTCCAAGGTCAGTCACCCTTGGAGAAATACAAATTTGAAAAATATTATGTCACCTGTCATTTCTTGAATATGTCATTACTAGACTAAACCATTTATAGGTTGTGATTATTTTTCCCCCTCTCCAACATTAAAAACCTTTTAGAAATTAGTGATGAACCAACAGCTTCTCTTTTCTGCTCTATTACTTAAAAGCAGAAGAGAGAACAGAGGGCAGAGAGGCAAAGATCACTGGCAAACTTCATAAGCTTGGAGAACTTGAAGATCAAGGCAAGTTTCAGATGCACAGTAAAAAGGGAAGGACGAGAAGTCAGACAATGGGGAAACAACTCATATGCTCAGGAGAGCTTCCAAGGTCCACTTAATTAGCAGTGTGCTTTTGGCATACAGAAGGATGAGTATGGGCTGAAGGCCTGAACTTTGGATGGCAAGAGTAGATCCAAACTGCTGTTACAAATATACACTCTGTCTAGTCAACTCTTCATGCTGGTAGTAGATACTACTATCTTTTGGGAACAAATCAGTGTGCTATTCTCCAGTTTCTTCAGCATACTTAGCCCCATCTCTGCCCAATCCATTGAGACTGCCTGCAGGAAACATTTTGCACCATGTGTGTTCATGCTTTCCCCTTTTGCAGCACACTGGGCATCCAGCTGATCTGATGCATTGATATGTGTGACTCTGGTGTGACCCAGATGACTCAGGTGATGTGCTCACCTGACCATATAGATGATTAAGGAAGGAGAGAGGAGAGGAGGCACAAATGGCAGCCACTAACTGCTGTGTTGCTTGGGAGAGCAAAGTAAGCACTGGGTACAGTTCTGCAAAGCCTCAAAAGGGAGTGTGTTTGCATCTGTATTTGTCTGGGGCAAATCTTGGTCTTTGCATATGATCACCCCTTGTAAGGCACAAACAAACCTGTGGATCCAACTAAGGCCGTAGGTGTTCAGCATTCCCAACCAGAAATTAATTGAAGAGAATCTGCTGGGAAAAAAAAAGAAAAAAAAAAAAAGCAAAACCCAAAAACCCAACAAAGCTGTAATGAGAAATAACATAGTAATACCATTTCTTAATAATCTGTCCAGATAATTCTACGCCTTATACTGTAAATTTTGCCAAAAATCAAATTGCTCCAATGAGAGGAAAAAACCAAAATATATGGAAACTAAAAACAAGGCAGAAAAGATTTGCAGGAGGTCATTTTGTGCTGAGGGATGTGAATGATCTTACTGTGACTGCTAGGTAAAATTGTTGCAGCTTACAGATGTTTCTCTCAGAAGAGGTCTACCTATTTCTTAAAAACTCTATTTTAAGATTTCTTATGTTACTTTTCTTGAGCTTCATTTGGTGTAAAAACTAGTTCTGATAATACCGTGAAGACAAAGAGATATCAAGAGAGAAAAACCTGAGCTCTTTAGTGAGATGATAGAAAATTTATTATTCACAGCTGCATACACACGATTTTGAGTTCTAACAGCCAGCAATTAGTTTAAACAGTAATACCACCAAGGGAAGCATAACTTAGTTAAAATTTACATTTAAATGAGATCATTTGGAGAAATCAAATGCAGAACAATCTGTTATTTTTATATAACATTTCATAGTAGATTTTCTTAGCAAGGTATTCCTCACAATATAGTTTTATTACTTGCTGGTCAGAAATTACTGTGATACATTTGTACGTGTGGGGAAAAAAAAGTCTCACTTACCATTTGTTCATTAACAACCTGATGCAGAAAATTATCTCTGCTCAGGAAAGCATATTAACCACATTTAACTTAACACTCATGCTTGGCCCTGCTGAAAGCTAAGCACGTACTTAAGTGTTTTTCTGAACATGAATTGAAATTCTAAATGCATTTGCTTGCTCTCTTCAATCATCCGCTCAACTTACAGTGATAGAAACTGTTTCTGTTATGAAGCTCTTTGAATTTGTCAACTATTCTAAATGCTTGTAACTAGTCAAAAAACAATGATACATCATCCTGCACTAAGACAGTGTGGAGATTTTTATGCCAGATAGGAATCACTTAGGATTTAATTGTGAATTTTGAAATTGGAACAAAATGATAACTGGATCTTCCTTCTTTTGAGAAGCTCTTTCATTCCAATCTTTTTTTTTTTTTTAATCTGAATTTTTGGTCATTATTGTAGTTAAAACTTTCCACAAAATAAAAAGCTTCTAAATAGACATTTTTGACATTTCCATGTGAAAATAGGTCCCTTCAGATTTGTTTTGATGTTAAGCATTAAACTGCATCTACCAAAGCAGGGTGAGTATTTTATAGGAATTCCCTCCATAGCTGGAATCTCTGTCTGGATATGTAATATAGAATATGTAATTTTTAAGGACTCTGGAGAGTCAAAGGCTCTTCCCTATTACAAGACAGAATTTCCAGCTATTTGCTTAAGTAGGATTCAGGCAAGGAGCAGGGGAAGGGAAAGCGTTAGGGGCATAGCACTCTGGAAAAATACCTTGCAAAGAGATTGGCAGAGTAGAACCATTAATTCCAAACTCTCTGGGAAGCACTGCCATCCAGCCTGGGGAAATACACAGGTTTCTGCACTGGGAAGTGATTCCTGGAGTGCCTGTGCAATTCTTTGCCTGAGCTGGGAGGTAGCAGGTGCAGCCTGGAGGCAGCATGCAAAGGCACCTACAGTGGAGTTTATCATCAAACATATAGTCAGCCAGGATTGTATCTGCTGCTGGAAGGACTGCAAGACCGTGCATGTATCTGTGAGCCACTTATCTGCTAAATAAACTGAGTAACTCTATGACAGAGTAGACCAGAAGCCTGTAATGGATGACTTCATTATCCATTCAGCACCTAGAATGATCAAATGTTTCATATAGGATACAGAGTAAGATGGGTCCATGACAGAAAACATTTATATAAGGACTTGATGGAACAGCTAATAATGAAAAACAGTTACATGTGCAGAATAAGAAGGTCCAGAACACAAAGGTAGCTGACCTGAATTTATATTGATAGTGAAGAGCTCCACATTCTATTAATAATGGAAGAATCTACTCTTTCATTTCTTATTTTTATCACTATTATTTCTTATTTTCCTCCCATTTTTGTTCTATTGACTTACTGCAGTGTTTTTAATACATCAGTGTCATGGCATTTTCTGACAAAAAGCTAAACTGGGCTCTTTGAGCTTTCCTCACACCACTAGACTATGCTAATAAAACCTCTCTTGAAAAGCGTGAGGTAAACCTATTTTAAGATGCATAGCTGGATGGGGATCAATAAGGTCTGTGCCAGCAAAAAAGTTAAAAAACATAAAAGTGAATGGTCAAGGCCAAAAATGATGTAACTTAATGAAAACTTGGCCATCCTCAAACCCAAAACCCAGACTCATCACTCATTCCTGATCACTGCTGCAAGCTCCAATGTAATAAAACAGAGTTTTAAACAGTCTCGTTTTGACATGTTTATGCATTTGTAATGCACTCTTGTCTCCATCTGAAAACGACCCTCTGGCAATGTCAGCAGACAGAGAGACCAGGAGTGGGATAGGCATGGAGCCATTCGTCCCTAATGGTCATCTGTCTGCCTGGTCAAGAGGGAGCAGGACATGAGAAGCAGCCAGCTCTGATATCTCTTGTGTTGGCCTCCTGTGTACCCAGCTGTGCTACTTACAGAAAACGCTAAAATTCATGGATGAAAATGTCCCTCAAAGGAATTTTAACAGCTGAGAATGAAGCTCAAAGTGATATAATTTGTTCAGTTGAAGAATTTCTTTTAATTATCAAGTCAGTCTTCATTGCTACCTCATAAACGTGTGGTATCAATATTTGTTTTCTTGAATTTGTACAGGTCTTTGTGTAAAACCACAGTTGCCAGCAGTTTTAGCTCAGAGTTAGCAGAAACCTGAATTTGAGTATCTTCTCAGGCTTTAGTATTTTGTTTATGTAACACAGGCACATTATGTGACCAGGTGGTCAGGCTGGGTAAAGTTACGTTTGATAAATATTTGGATACCTTGCCTTGATCTGTTGATACCAACTGAGCAAACTCTTATTGTGAAAATGCTGCAGAATAGGTGATTCATTCTTTTTTGGGGCAGCAGCCTCCTGATTTTAGTGGGTTTTGGCTCAGATACTGAGCTTCCAGCAGACATTCAGTTATCCCTTCTGCTGAGCATCTGTAAAAGGGAGTGGATTAGTTAAATTAGAATTAACTCCTTGCTATGGGGGAATTTCACTGCAGGTTGTTCATGTGAAATTAAAAATCATCTGCAATGGCTACACAAGTACTGGCTCTTTATAGTCAAACTTTCTTTGTTATATCATGTGTGCAAAAAAAGAATGCTTTCTTGCTGTTCTGTTACAGCTGGAAAGACCCTTGTCAGTGGATCCAAACAGGACTTGAATTTTCAGTTCCGAAATCTGCAAGCAAGGACACTTCTGCCTATCTTCAACTTCACCTGTACTGAAGTATATTCATAGAATCACGGAATCACAGCATCACAGAACAGGCTGAGCTGAAAGGGACCCATAAGGATCATTGAGTCCAACACTCAGCCTTTCACAGGACCACCCCCAAAAGTCACACCAAATGCCAGAGAGTATTGTCCAAACACTTCTTGACAGAACTTGGCTTTGAAAGAAAACTGATCTTTGCAGGATGTGCATACGCTGTTTCCTTGCACAAGCAGAAGCCGTTGGCCTTACAAGAACAGTGGATATGATAAATATAGGCTTGACCTGTAATTTCAAGAATTCAAGTCTATTAAAGTTGACATGATGCAAAGGTATACTTGAAACACAGCACTTGATTTTGGTAACATGACCATTGTCTCTAAGGAATAAATCAGACTGCCCATCTCCAGAACAAGACTTGATTTTTTCAATATTTTTAAAAAAATGAAAACTGAAACTGCAGAAGAATTCACTTTTAGGGTATATTCTATTTTGAAAAAAATTCAAAAATAAAAACATCCTATTATAATATTTATAAAACAAAATAAAACAAACTGTTTTCAGTTGTTTAAGTGGAGAATGAAATTTATGCAGCTGCTTGACTGAAAAATTGCCGAAATTTTGCTTTATGTTCTGTCATAGAAAGAAAAATGTTCAGGTCTCATTCGGAAATCTTCAGAATTCATATATTATTGCTTTTTAGCTATTTTATAATAATGAAGTGAAACTCAGTATGCATTACATTAAACCAGCTGAAAGCAGGACAATATATGTCAAGGACGTGCCACTGCAGTGCAGAAAATTGTGACTTTTCCACTGTTCTTTGTTAGCAGTTTTAAGTAATTGGTCTTGTCCCCACTGCCATTGGCATGAAAAGATTATGTTTGTCTTTTCCCAGTCCAAGCTATTGTAGTGCAGATGCTGGATAGATACTAATCCAGCTGTGCTGACTGTGGTACAGGTGAACAAAGCAGGAGAGAAAAGATTTTTCCTTCTCTGGCAACTGATGCCCTGACTTCAGCAGGTTCCATAAGTATTGATGCCCAGGTCAAGGGGGGCATGCCCAAATGACTCATAAGGGAGAAGGGACAGCAGAAGCCATTGATGTATCCTTTGATTTAGACAACATGGTGAGTAAATGTAAATATGGCCTTCTCTTGTCTCCTTTAAGGGAACTTTCCTCCTCCTGAATTCACACAGGGTTGTGTGGAACGACCAGGATCAATGCTAGGCTGTGTATTCACAGTGGTTCCTGAGCTCATTTCTGCTTCAGCAAATACGAACCTGATGCAGTCTGACAAAGTGTGCTGCTGAATGGTGATGGGAACTGAGATTACATCACGTGAGATTGTGTTTCTCACTCCTGATTTTTATTCTATCTATTTGAAGTGTAAAATAAACTGGACATGTTCATAAAAACTTTCAGCAAAAGCTTGTTATATCTCAGCTCTCATTTTCTGTGTGTGTTGATCAAATACAGACAGATGGGAGCTGGTGGTGATTTAAGACACTAATGTGGCCAAGAATTGTGCTGTAAACCATATTATAATCCATGTTTCATATGGAAGCTGAAATTCTGGACTGAATTACAGTTTTACTGTTCAAATATGGTGCATTCATTGTCATTTATAATGCAAAAGGGCAACTGCAGAATAAGAAAATAAATAAATATATGAGATTACTTGTAAGAAAGCAGAATATTTATCTATTTCAGCTCGAAAAGGTGTCTCTGGCTGTGATTTAAGAGGGAAATGATTGCAATAAATCAAATGAAGCTGGGGCCTGGATTAAAGATGAGAAAGCTAACATAGCCAAGATAAATGCATTTGAGTAAAGTTACTTATTTGCGTTATTTGCAAGATGGGGTTCAGCAGCCGGTGTAAGACACATCCTTAATTTTTCTATTAACAGTACAGGTCTACAGGCACTGTGTTCCTTGCTCTAGAACACCATGAACATTGTATTTTAAATTTAATTCTGTTGTATTAATATATTCTATTAAAACCATCTGGCGAATATATTCCAGTGTCCAGAACATGCTGAGGTGTATCATGGACTGTCAAATCTTTGTACCCACAATTATAATTCAACCATTTCATTGACCCAGAGCCATAAACTCATAATACCCCCATGAAAGTCAAACATATTGTATGGGCATGTGTACATTTATATATTTAGATCTCTGTATGTGAGTGAGTGGGTTTGTATAGTCATCTGTATTCATATTTTAATAACAACAATATTAATTTTTAAGCTATTAATTTTATTTTCTAAAGCCTTTGCCTCAAACAAAATATTTTGTTACTAATATTGTCTATCCTCAGGCTCATTGGAGAGGTTGTTTTTAAAAAATTCACAAACACAAATATTTATCATTTTATATTTTTGTAAGCTTTGTCCATTTTATCTGATTTAAGTATTTTAAAATTGTTTCTTTTTGCATCTTTGTTCATACAATGAATAGAGCAGTGGAGAAACTCATAACAGAAATTGAAAGCACTGAAATAAAAAAAGATGAATAAGGGAATGCGATAAAAAATGCAGAATAATAAAAAGTGTAGAAGAGGTAGATCAGGAGCATCTGTTCTCCCTGTCTCATAACACAAGAACATGGGGACTTTTATGAAATTAAAAGATGGTAAAATCAAAACAGATAAAAAGAAATACATTGTTGCACAGAGCAGGTAAATATTAAAACTTCTTGCAAAGAATGCTGTTGATGCAGAAGACTTAGTAAGATTAAAAGGTAGGTGGATATTTATAGAGTTCCCAAGAATATCCCTACCTACAATATTGAATGATAATATAAATTCTGAAAGATTTAATAAGCTTCATGTGACAGGTTTGTTACAACCTTTGTAGCTGTGGACTCTGCCTGGCAGGCATCATGTTTCTTGGATGTTATGTGATCACCTACTTTCAGTGATTCCCTGGGAAAGAGCTGCAAGTAAGGCTTATGCTCCTACAAGAAGAAGTGGTCTTATAGTATTGATATTCAGGTTACTTGTATTCCTTAGAGGATTTAGTATAGAAATGTAAAGTTTTAAACAGAACTGTGTAAAGAACTCATTGGCTGAGACCCTCTACTCCCAATGCTTGTTCCTCATCACCGAGGAGCTGGGTGGGCAGTGAAGTAGAACCTTCAAGAGCTGAGCCTTCACTTGTCCCTTTTTCCAGGGAGGTGATCCTAGAAGATATAACCCGACTCATGATCATGAGCCCTGTGGTGCAGCTGAGAGCTTGGAGACTTGTGGGCAGGAGAAGCATAGATTTACTTGGTCATCTTTGAAGGAGCAAGAATGAAATGTTGTTACGGGTTTGACCAAGTGGGCCTAAATTTAGGTTTTAAAGTTCAGACTAGGCCTGAAATTGTCAGCTAACTTGAGCTGGGCTGAGCTAGCTAACAGCTGACTTCTTCTAGCCAATAATATTGTATTCCATACCATACTACATCATCTCAAAGGGTGTAAAATTCAGTGTGTGTGGGGGGGCTTGGTCAGTTCTGCCATGGTTGAGGTACAAGCCGGACGTGATCCAGATTCTGTCTTGGAGTAGGCCTTGCTCTGCCCCTGCTGCCTCTGCTTGCAGTTTGTTTGAATTCAGGGAAGTAGAAACATTTTTGTTGTTACTCTTTCTGTTTCTTGCTAGGTGTCTTTTAGAATACTTATAGATTTAGAGTGATAGACTTTGTATTAATTGGGGAGTGGGAAGTTATTTCTTGTTATATATACACATAACTTGTGTAAGTGTGTGTTATATTGTAGTTTTCTCTTAATTTTCTCTTTTCTCTATAAATACATGTAGCTAGTTTCAGCATAAACCTAGTTCGAAGGGTTTTTTCCTCTCTCCCTCTTCTTTGTCCCTTGGCTGGTTGCGGGGAGGGAGGAACACTTTCTCTCTGTCTTGGACAGTTGGTGTTTTGCCAGCTCAACCCAAGACAAATATAAAGCAACAACTGGGGTAGGACCAAGTTAAAAAATCCAGCCTCAGTGTTAATATATATATATGTAAAAATCAAGGAACATGATTTATAGATTTATAAAACTATAAGCATTTAACAGTGGGAGGAAGTTGAGGCTTGGAATTGCAAAGAAATACAGATGGATTAGTCAGATCCTATTAATTTTAATTATCAGCACTAAGACTTAGATGACATATAAATGGACAGTTTATACTATTCCAGCCATGGCAGCATTCCCCTTGCCTCTAGGCACTTGACTGACTGCTGTGTTGGGGCCTCATATACAGCACCTTGGATGGAATTTATATAACTAGATCTACATTGGACATAAAGAGTATGGATATTGATGAGTGAAGACGTAAGGCCTAGTCCTCAGTCAGACACTGCTCTTGTACTCTGCCTTTTCGACACACATTTTTGTCAAGTGCTCATTGTCTCCTAATTCTCCCCTAGGAACAAGCACCATTCCCAAACCAGTCATTCACAACTTTTGCTTAGGGCAATGAAACACATCAAAGCATTTTCTTGCCTTATTGCTCTGAAATTTCTTTAAGCTTTTGAACAATAGACAAAGTACCTCATGAATCACTTCTAATATGTCTCTTCTCCACACTGTGGTATCTTCCTCTTTGTCCCTTCCTCTTTACTAAATACTGAAATACAAATTTGCCTTCCAAAATGTTTTTCCTTTTTCTTTTCTTCTTCCCCCTTTCCCTTTCCCTTTCCTTTTCCCTTTCCCTTTCCCTTTCCCTTTCCCTTTCCCTTTCCCTTTCCCTTTCCCTTTCCCTTTCCCTTTCCCTTTCCCTTTCCCTTTCCCTTTCCCTGTCCTGCCCCCTGCCTCCTGCCCCTGCCCTTTTCCTCCCCACTTGTGCTTTATAAAGGATTACAACTCACTTTGTTGTAGTGATTTCCTAAGCAGTACATAGCACCACTTGTTCACCCTAGCCAAGTCTTCAGAGTTGAAATATTGGCACATCCTGATCTGTAGGCACTGTCTTGTCCCAAAGTGTTTATTGTAAACAGACGATAATTAAGATTCAGATGATAATTAAGGTTTAATGACCATTCATTATTATCCATCTGCCAGATGCAAAGTTTTCTTCCAGTGGAGTGAAGTCAATATAGAGTGAAAGGGAGCGGGCATGGTAAACAAGCATCACATTTGGCATGACATAGTGAAAAATCCCTGGTATCAAGTTGTATATAGTGAGGTACTTCAGACATAGTTGGTCACGGTTCACATTACAGGTATGGATTAGTTGTCATTTATTACTCCCTTGTTTGACTAACCTGAAAGCAAACAAGGTCAGGCCTGACATTATACACAGAAAAATTATTATTTAAAACTTTTCTTCTGTCCTCCGTGTTCAGGATTTTTCTCAACTTCCCTTGATTTTGAAAAGCCATTGATGTCTATCAAAAAGACACAATTCAAAAATAAAACTTGAGAACCTAGCAAAAACCTTCTTCCCTTTTAAAGTGATGGTCATCCTATAGAAGAACATGTATCTTACAAATAACAAAATTAGTCTTCAAACCTTTCATTTCTGCCATGATAATATGCAGAATCCTAAGCATATGCAGAATCCTTTCTGAGCCTCTCAGTTCAGTTTCTGGGAGTTAAGTGGAGAACTTTCCTTAATTATTCAAAAAAATTGTTGTTTAACCAGTTCTTACAGATCAATTCTCCAGAGAGAATTTCAAGTCTGGAGTTTTGGGGCTCCAATACATTATGTCCTTTAAGACTGTGGGAAATTCTGTGCCAGAGACAATGAAATAAGCCTGCTTCACTGTATATTCTGTGAAATCTAAATCCAAGAATGATACCCCAAATGCTAAGAGCATTTGTCCTACAAATCAAATGAAACTGCTGACTGCAAAAAAAAAAGTGACTGCAGCCTGAAAGGAAATGCGAAAAATCATATGGGACTGAATAACCTGGCACCAAGGAACATAAAAGAGATAGAAATGTTTGGTAAAAAAATTGCATCAGACTTTATAAGAGAATAAATGTTTACATGGGTGCTGGGTGTTTGCTTAAATTGCTGCAAGAATTCCTTTCCCACAGCATCTAGAATCAACAATCTGAATTAAAAGTAAAAATTAAAAGGGGCGTTTGGTTTCAGAAAACGTCTAACCTGGGAAAACATACCATGTCTACAAATGTGCCAATGCATTTCAACTAAAATGATAATAATCATAAGAATAATTCTATTCCAGTGAATGACCTCTTCATTTTTAACCCTACACATACTCCTGGATTTAGTTGCAGTCTACTGCCTTACAGATATAGATGCTAGAAGCTCGGACGTACTTAGCAGCAGATATTTATGATTTTTCTAACATAAAAAAAAATCCTATCTTAATGAGATCAAGGAGCTTTGGAGTGGAAGAACTTACCCTTTTTCGTCTGAATGAGATGCTAAGAACATAACTACGACTTTAACAGAATATAAATCTTCAACAAGGGAGTGGTTTTTACATAACTATCACATGGCTGCTGATTTATTCCAGTCTGCCTTACATGATTTCATTGAAATGAGTCAGTTCCAACTTACCGTAGTTTTCCTCATATATTTTACAGCAATAAGGCTATTTCTTGATCATTAGCATGCAATTGCTATGCTATAAGTGATGATAAAGGTACTAAAATAATTATTCAAATTTACAAGCTTGGGTTCACATTGATGAATGTTTTAAAATAGTCAGAGAATGAGATAATATTTAGTTGTCATCCAGACATTCTCTTACCCTTCAGAATATGGCCAAATGTTGTATACTGGTCATGAGTCAGAAACAAAAGGTATTTTTATAGCTTCTGTGAAAGGCCATAATCTTTACACAATAGTTCTCTTTGTAACAGCAATCTATATAGTTTTTAGTTTGATTTTAAAGGCAAACTTGTATGTCTGGGTACTGTTTGTAAAAAAACCTCAGAAAGACATTCCCTTTCTTCTTTGTTAATGGAAGATGCGTGAGGGTTAGTCAGTGTCTCAGAGGAGCTGACCTAGGAAATGGTGACTTGCTGGGTAAGTGTGAGCATACTTAGTGGAAAAGTTTCAAGTTTGAGGAAATCTGGCAGTAGGAGACAGACAGAGTTTTATGATGATACTCAAACATGGCAGAGGTTCTGGTTCTTGTAAATTCTGGTCACATTATGACTCCCTGACATCCGATCCTGTCAGATCTCGGAAGCTAAGCAGGGTCAGCCCCGGATTAGTACTTGGATGGGAGACCTCCTGGGAAATGCCAAGTGCTGTAGGTTCTAGTCCTGAGGACTTCACTGTCACCGTCCAAGCTTGCTCGGCCATGGCAGATGAACCTCAGGACTTAAACGGTGGGGCCAGTTCTGCGCACGCTGTGCCTCACCTAAAAAATCCACTGCGCAGGCTGGAAGGGCCCACCCACGTGGGGAGAGCCCTTCCCAAATCTTCGCTCGCGAAGTTGAGCCACACACACACACACACACACACACGCGCGCGCACGCACACACACGCGCACACAGACACAGACATGCACATCTCTTCCTGAAAAATGATGACTTGTTTTGACAGTGTGTCGCTAAATACATGCCTCCTAAATTAGGAGCCTGAGCTCGGGAGGAATGAATATGGGATGGGGCTTTGAGGAATGTTAAAGTCCTAAATCTGCTCTGCTGCTGACCTGCTTGGTGGCCAGAAGCAAGGTTGTCAACACTTAGACTCAGTTTCCTCCTTGCAAATATTCTCTACTCATCTAAACTAAGCCTTTTTTATGGATAATGAAAATTGTCTGATAGCAGGACATTGTGCAGGTTTCAGTGTTCTTTCACAGTTCAAAAGGGAATATTTAGTATCAAATAGCCATTTACTCCTGGTTTCTTTGAGGTCAATGAATCTCAATTTCTGTTTATTCATATATTTACATCAAATTAAAGGCAGCAGCAATTTTTTGTATTTGCATACCAAATCTTAAGCTGCAATTAAATAGTTAAACAGCCTGTTGAATGTATAAAGAGCCCAACTATGATTTTTGATATATCAGTCATTCCTGTTGTATCAAATTCTGTCTTCTGTAATTTTCAAAGGTTTTAACAGATTTCTGGGTCAGATCTTCAGCTGGTTTCAACTGTCATAGCTCTGATGAAGTCAATGACAATGTCTTTTAAATCTGACCTGCAGGACCCAAGGATGACAGTGACCAACTGCATCAAACTGTCATACTTCACATCATTCTGTATCAAAGTGAAATGCAAATGCTGCTCTTGCACATGATACAGTGCACAGGAGTCAATCAAATCAAGCCAATTTACATCAGCAGATCAGCTTGCCTGATTCAGATAACCAAACATCCAACATTCATAAAAACCTCCAAGAAATTGAAAAAAAAGTGTGGGACAGTGAGGCCACGGAGCAGAGGCACAGGCTGGCCCTGCATGTGGCTGTAGTGGAGAAAGAGAGATGCCTGGGGTTTAGCTCTATTGCTGTCACTGATTTATTGAGTGACCTTGGAAATGTCTTTGTGCCTTAGTGACCATCTGTAGCACCACTTAAATACCTTGCCAGCTTAATTGTTGCTTCTAAAGCATTGTAAGACCCTTTGATAAAAAATATCATGTCTGTTTAATGTCACACTGTTTTATTTGAAACCCAGAAATGTTCAGAATATGAAATGCTGAATGTATCACTGTTCAAAACCAT
The DNA here is from genome assembly GCF_047495875.1 of Pithys albifrons albifrons. Classification (NCBI taxonomy): domain Eukaryota; kingdom Metazoa; phylum Chordata; class Aves; order Passeriformes; family Thamnophilidae; genus Pithys; species Pithys albifrons. The sequence goes on from NC_092464.1 coordinate 12,675,488, forward strand.
ATGTCTTATTTCAGTAATTCACTGTAAGTTCCTAGGGGACATGCTATGCAAAAATTCCCATGTTACCCTCCCTCAGATACTGTAGTTCTAAGTTATCCCAGACGTCTGTAGATTTGAATCCAAGGGCTTGTCTCAAATTCCAGCTGCTTTTGTAATTTATAAATTACAGATTTCCTCCAACTCCCACTGAAATCAGAGGAAGTACTTCCATTGATTTTACAGGGTGCTGGAACTGGCCTAAAAAGAATATTTGAGAACCACAGCCATTACAAGGCATTCATGCAGCACCATCTTGTTTCACAATGCATGAGAGATGCACTATCAGTCCTGAGACAGTGATACTCAGTTTTTAATGGCAACTAAAGAATATTTTTCTGTAGGTGGGATAAAGGTAGAATGAAATAAAATTATCTCCTCTAAGTTGTGTGAGATGCACAATTAATTTTCATATGGAATTATGCACATGCATATGATGGTGTAATTCAGCTAGTTATGATAGGAAACCTTCAGGTCTCAATGGCTAATTTGCTACAGTGAGTCAGTATTAGTGTGGATCCAAATTTTTAGTTAAAGCACAAAGAAACATAATCAGCCTCTCACAAAGTGCCCCTGTCAAATGTCAGAGTGAAATTCTTTTTACAGTATGCTTTATTTATACTTGGGGGCATGTTCCTAATTACAGTTGAGGGAGTAATTTGTAGAGGGTATGCAATTTGAAAAATAGAGCTTTTCTTTCTGTTGACAGAAATATTTGCAAGTGGAAGATGATGATGTCCTCCAGTGTCTGCTCTGAAGTTCACTTGGTGAATCTCTGTTCCAGGTGCTTCCAGGCTTTGTCTGGGGGTTCCCTGAATGGAAATGTTACCTAGTTAGCAGCAGTGCAGATGATAACACTTGGTTTCTGCCCAGTGACAAAATGGTCAGGGACACACACTCTCCATTCCCCTACTACAACTGCCGATCCTAGATGATCATGTTACAAGGAGGTGGCAAAAAGCCACCTCTAACTCCTTACTTCTTTTCATTTTTGTATTCTGGTACATAGGATGTGGAAGCTATTTTGGACTCTAAAATAAAAGGTGTCTTTACCTAGTGACCCCTGGTTAGGGTCTTGCTGCATACTGAAAGAGAGGAAAACTTTGGCTATTACACAGACCAAGGTGAAATTTGTGCAAGATGGCATAATTTGAAAATATTCAAGCTTATGGAATGTGTCACTTTGTATCCCTTAATTTTATGTAGTTTCATTCTTCCAGAAAAATAACATCTTTAACTGCTCCATGCTATGGATGAGCTGTTTCTAAGAGCTTAGTTCTGTCACCTTTATCTAAACAATTGCAATAAACACCATTATTAATCACTACTCTATAAAACAATGCTCAAATGTGAAAAAGAGTGCATAAAATTCTGCTTAGTTCTGTTTACAATATTTTGTCCTTCATCAGTGTCTGAATTTCTTATTTGCTGTAGGGGAATTGCACATACCAGACTCCAGAAAACACAAGTGACCCAGGGCTCAGGTCACCTTAAGTGGGTGGACCTCAGCATAGGCTGACAAAGGACAGATAACCAGTCATAACAGTGCTTTTCTGTGCCATCCTTAAGGTATAAAAGGGTTTTAAGGAAGACAAAAGTGGTCCCCAGAGGATACTTTATGAGAGGTTGGCCACAAGAAGTCTTTACAGCCTGGTTGACCACTTTGTGGAAATTTTAGGGTGTTTCAGTAACACTGATGAACACTGAATAATGCAACTGTTCTGTGGCCTTTGGGCATTAAAGATAGTACATCTGTCTTCTCTTAATAGCTGGGCAGACTCTTGTACAACCCCTGCATTTGGGCAGTTGAAATAAAGTTGCAGGCTCCCCCCTTGCCAAAAGTTACCAAGATCCATCTCAAGAAATATGCAACCAGATCCTTAGACAAAGGAACCACTGACAGCACTGGATCTAGACAGATATTGGACAGTCTGGTCCAAAGCACAGAGTCCTCATCTTGCTGCTGATTTTCTTGTTGCTGATTAATTAAATCAGAGGTTATTTTAGGCAAATCCATCTTGTAATCCCAGATCTGTCAGAAGGCTCCTGTCTGGAAGAAGCAGAGGCTAGAAGTAAGTGCTACTTAAAACTCCTGGTAGGAGCAATTTCCTTTTAAATATCATATTATAAATCAGGTTCCTGCTATGCCTCAGTAACATAAAAGCTGGAGTAATAAGATTTAAAATAGGATGAAAGCAAAGCTTGTTCCTTACCTCTGTCACATGCTGTTTCTATACCATATACAATGGAAGCAGGCATTGAAAGTAGAAGTACATGTCATTAAATATTATTTAACATTTGCCTGCAGTGGATTTTCATTTAGTGATGTAGAGATAGACTCCTACCCATTCATGCATATAGCTCTTATTTACAGTGCTGGGAGTGACATGAGTCTCTGTGTAAGAGAACATATTTTTCCAAACAAAACTGTAGAAATTATGCTTTTGGTTGCTTAGAGATAACAACAGCAACAGATAGTCCCAGACTTTGCCTCCTGGCTTTCTTCAGCTTGTCTGTGTTATTTATTTATCTATCTATGTATTTATTTATTTATTTATTTATTCATTCATTCATTTATACATATATTTGGAGGTTTTTGCTTATACAGACCACAGCAGAGCAGCAGAGACTTGAGCTCCGGGGGAGCCCCTTTAATAGGTACTGGGCTGGCTGCAGCAGTGTTCCACTAGGTGACAGTATGGTCCTCGGAATCCGTGCTGTGAAATGATGGGAGGTATTGAAACTTGTTCCGACTGTAATCATCATGTGAAGAAAAATGACCCCCAGTATAATCACTAGAAAACTGCAAAGAAATTACATTGTCTTTTCAGGAAAAAAAAAATCCCCTATGAGTTTAAGATGTGCTAAAAATAGAAGTTGAATACATACAAGGAACACAGTGTTTATTATGTCCTCACCTCAAGAGAACCAGGCAGTTAACTGGGGTTAAGAACTGAATTAATATCAGAAAAAAATATTAACACCTCCCGGCCCCCACACCCCAAGTATTTCCTTTCTTTTTTAATTTAAATTTTTGATGGGTAAGATGTTTGAAATTAAGGTGGAGTGTGAGAGGAAAATCCTTCCACCTTTCATGGTGGAAGAAGAAAATTACACAAAATGTAAATACATGTTTCTTGAGGAATATCAGAAAATGGCTACAGGAGAGATACAGCCTACTGCTGTCCTGCAACATGGGTCAGCCAGACAGAAGAGTAAGAAAGCCTACTGGGGAGATGCAGATTCTCGGAGACTTCCCTTCCATACAGTGAAAGGAGATGTGAAATTAGTCAGTCATTCAACACAGTTCTCCTGCCTTCTTCTTCAAATCAGAAGGAAGCTGAGATTCAAAATGAGCAAGCTGATCATGCAAACCCAGTTAGGAGGAAGCAATGTGATGTGCTTGAGGATCAAGGTATAGGAAAATAAAACACTGTGATTCCAAATATGGAAAGCATTTTCACACTGACATGTTGATGGAGATGAGTTGTGCTCTTGCCTTCAGCAAGACCACATGGTGTGTTTCCACTATATGCACTGAAATACCTGACTGAATTAGAGTGAGTGACAGAAGTAAAGTAACAGGACTGAAAGGAGCCTGAGATTCTGCAACCTCCTGAAGCTTGTGGATCCTCTGGAAACTATTCATCACCTGAATGAAATACTCAGTGTCATAAAACAGCCTTTCTTTACATTAGTGTGCAGGGTGATTTCCTCTAAGGTGACTTAATGACATTACTAATGTTTCAAATCATCCTGTGGCTTCACCAACATCAGCATTTTTTCATCAGTAAATTTAGTCACTGCTTTTTATGCTGGTTTTTTTTCTTCCCCTTTTTTGGCTTCTGATATGAGTATTCTGGGTATGGATGCGATATTCGGGAAGTTGTGTGTGTGCAGTGTGATTGCTGATATCAAGCATGCTTCCCAAAAGCACCAGATGCGCTTCTAAATCAAGCTGAGCCTCCAGGCTTTGGGAAGTGGCTGATATCACAGAGCCTCAGGAAGACTGTAAAGAAGGATGTTGCCAAATGGCACACATCCAATTATCTTCCTCTGTGGCATATACAGGAGAATTAGGGGAGACTTGTGGATATGGGAGACTTGTAGATGTGGATCCTTATGGGTTTTTTCTTTTTCCTTTTTTTTTATGTATCCAAGAAAGTGTACAACAAGCCATATGTTCTGGTTAAGATATATGTTCTGATAACCATCATGCCTCAAATTTCATACTGTTGACTCTAGGTAATAGTGGTGTTACATTCATAGGAATCAAAGGCACAATATAATTAGGAGAGGTATTATTTTGTGTTTAGCAGAGCACTAAATTAATGATATATGGGCATGATTCCGCTGGTGCACATCCCTGTTACTATGGCAACAATATTATGTCATGTGAGTCTGTCCTTGGTGTTACTTAGAGCAGCAAGGTTTCAGCAAGCTCTTCATGTATTTCAGAGACCTAAATAGCCACTTTCTCTATGTGTAAAATGAAATCGGTTTTATTAAAGCTACAAATGTTATATATTCCATTAATTGCTTCTCTTATGTTATCGTGTTAATTTACTTTACTTACACAGAGCATTAGCATTAACATAAAACAGATAATTAGTGAACTGCAAATGACTAATGCACCCATATTGTGCAAAATCCTCTTTTCATATTCAAAGCACTACCATGTGCTTCAACTTCTTCAACCCCAACCATTAACCTCAAGGGTTTGCAGACCAAAAAAGGAGATGGAGTCAGTCCAAGAGGAAACATTCCCAGCTTCAGAAGCGCTATCTGCTGATTCACAAAGAAAGAATTTCAGAAATCCAGCCTCTCTCCTTCCCCCATTACTTCTCCTCCCAGCTTTTAAATAACAAGAAACCGTTTTAGAAGGATTCCTGCTTGGAGCACATGGTGTCAGGTTCAGTTCTGTTTTCCTGTGCCTAACCAAAGTTCTTTGATCAGGATCACTGAGACTACAGTCAGTCTGACAGGGAATTGCAGTGTGAATAGGGGTGTATCCTAAAGCCTGTATCCAGATTAGATTCTGATAATTTTGATTTATTGTTCTGTTTTTCTAAATGTACTTTGATTTGCAGTAGTAATCTCTGAAATGCCTGGATCAGTTTCAGCACACAGCCCCTTCTCCCAGTCCAGGAATTGCCTTGGCAGGCGCAGGTTCCACACGGGGCAGCAGCCGGCAGATGGCAGCTGCCCGCTGCTGCTCCACATCATGCATTTTTCATCAAATATGGGAAAGTAAACCAAAGGTACATCTACTGTGTGTGTGCTGAGGGGGGAGGAGGAGAGGAAATGTTTTGCATGTCAAAATCTACAATTAAAGGAAAATGTTTTTTTTTCTTCATAACCTAGATGTGTTAATCAGATTTGTTCTCAGTCCTGTTTGTATGAAGAAATGTTAAATCCTGGTTAAAACAAGATGATTCCCTTCCCCCACTTCAAGCTTTGGATACTTTAGAGAAATACCATATCTCCAAAGTACCAGCTGGTCAATCAATTTATCTTGACATTTACAGCTGGGAAGTTCATCTTTTAATGAGAGGTATCATGTACCAAAAGACGATTAATGATAACCATGTATCAACATACAGACTGTACATAAAGCCATAGTCCTGCTCCTAGGAAAACACAATCGAGTTACAACATAAGAACTATAATATAAATTTTTGAATCATCCACTGTCTGTTAATTCCTGAAAATACAGGGCAAAGTCCTCAGCCTGTGTAAATCAGGGAATCTCTGATGAAGGCAGCTGGAACGACAGTGATTTAAATCAACAGAAAATGTGACTCACAGCTTTATCTGCCATTTTTCTTACTGTTACATCTCTCTGCTTGCAGTCCTTTGCTTTTCAAAAAATTCAGTATCACCCGCTGCTAAAATGGATCATGAAAGGCAGAATAAAGTAAATAAAGAGATTCTTTGTGTGCCTTACAGAGTGACATTAATAATTTCTGAGAAGATCTGTTGTCTTTCTTAGTCATTTCCCCATTTTGGGTCACTGCAAAAGGTTAGCACCTTCTGTGCAGGGAACTTTCTTCATGTCACAGAGCTGTCCATCACAGGAAACTGGAGATAGAGTATTATTGTGAAAAAATGCTTGTTTTACCTATGTCCTTTCACTTTGCCCGACTCAGGTACAATAATGATGGTAAAAAACCCCAGGTACAGAAATCAACATTATTTTGAGAAAGAGGCCCACTTACCCCTCCCCATCCCTTCTTACTCTTCAGTCACACCTCGGCCTGATTTGGTGCTTGCTAAGGCCAATGGGAAAACACTGTTGTCTAATGGCTTAAAACTGGGATCTAAAAGAATGTTTTGTCCCATCACCTTTTCCTTTTTTTCCTACTACATGTCCTGGTATTTCATGGTAATAGCCACTGAGTTGATCTCTGTTTTACTACTGATTGAGTATCCCTTATCCCTCAGACATTAATTTAAACCAAGGTAGATTACTTACATGAAGAATGTACAGCTGTGTACAGTAGCCATGCAGTGTAATGTAAGCTTAATTCATACAAATGGTCCCATTGATTTTATTTTGGTTGTTCAAGCTTTTGTGGTCCAGGCTTTCCACTGCTAATGTAATAAGGGCTGTATGGCAAATAAACCTTTGTGCTTCCTCCTCACTAGTTCAATCTCCTTTCTTCTTTCAAATCTCTCTTTAAAACTTTTCTTTGCCTGATGTCCATTAAATGTCCCCTGACAGAAACTATTGTCACATGGGTTCCATCTTTCCATTCCCATTTGCCTGATAGAAAGTGAAATATCAGTTCTGGCTGTGTACACAGCATGAAAGGACTATGCTGTTAGTAAACAAATAGAAAAATAAGGAGGTCTATATTCCTATTCCATATTTATTTGTTTCCCTCTCCAAATAAAATAGCTTGATGTGTGATATGGTAAAAGTGTTAAAGACAAAGTTACCCATCCCACAGGTAATTCTATGAATATAGAATAAACAGCAATAACAAACATTCATATTCTCTTGAGCAAGCTTCCTAAAATGAAATTCTTAGCATGTCTACTTTCTGCTTTCCTCTTCTCACTAAGGAAAGTTAAATATTGTATTATTTAGTTAAATCATTTTAGTTAGGTCATTACTGCAGGCTAGATAGGTTAGATGGTTATGAGTTTCCTTTTGTAGATTTGCTGTTCCTTTTTAGTTACTACTGACAGTTTCCCCATTACCACAGGGCACACTATCATTGGACAGTTGGTTGTGTAGCAGATTTTATTAATGGTCTTAATCTGCTATTGCATCAGTCAATGCATTTGCCAAGTGGTTGACTGAATCTTGCAGTGAATATGAGAGTGAAAAATATGCATGTGAGGCAACCACTCCTCATCAAGACTGGTTTTTTGGAGAGAAAAACTAGGAAAATCATATCAAAAAATAGGCAGCAGTGGAAGCCTATATAAATTTCTCCTAAATTTTTTAATCTGTGAACTTTGAGAGCCTCTTTCAGTTAATATTCTTGTTAATAAACTGTTTCCCATAAATTTCGTAATCCTTGTTTTAAATGTAACCTAAGACAGAAAAGACCTACTCCAGCAGAGCAGGTACTTTGACAAAATTTAACAGGGGAGAGACTTTAAAAATTAATGAGATACCTGGTTTAGCATTAGCTGACTAATACTTCTTAAAATACTTACCCTTTATACAACTTTTGAGAGAGTTCATATGAAATAAGAATATTTGGACTTTGAATTCCTAAAGGCCAAGGCAGTTCTTTAGTTTAGAGATCATCCTGTGCTGATTTTTCTATTTAAATAAAACATAAATCCTGACTGTTAAGAGGGAAGATACTGGTCAGATTATATTCCTCTGCCTCACTAACACTATATGCTGCCTGATGTTCTCATGTATATAATTCTATTGACTTCAAGGTTTGACTTCAAAGGCCAAAGACAGCTACCTGTTTCAGAAAGGTAGGACACGGGATAGGTAATTTTAGGGCAGGCTAATGTGACTTTTTGGAAGCCAACATGAAGAATGTTTGAGGCTATAAATCAAATTCTGAACTGGAAGTTGTCTACCTCTGCAGAGCTGTGCTCGGCTAGTAAGTTCCTAACATACATACTCATAAAGTGTTGCCACAAAAGATTGAGTGCCTCAATTTCCTGAAAGGAATTGTGTTTTATCCAAAGTATCTTGTCAACGACTTCTTTGATAAAATAGGGTACTTCTTATGTAAGTCCAAACAAGGCAGTGGGTCACAATGAATCACAACATTTTAGACTGGATGGGGAACCTATTTATGTGTCTTTCAGCCGTGTAGAAAGGCTAGGTATAAGTACAAAAAATGAAATTGGAATTGGAGTAGAGAATAATAACAACCCTCTGTTTGCGAAAACAGATCACAAGTATTTGAAACCAATATTATTATTATTATCTTGAAGTTGAGAAAGTTCCTGATTTGGGACACTGAGACCTTTCTCATGTAAGTGAAAACACAATTATTTTCTGTTCAGCCAGTTGTTGACATCTACTGAAACACAGTATGACTGTGGACATAGTTGTTTTAGTAGGGACACCTGTTTTTGTATGAACCGATCACAAATTCACCTCTGCATGGCCACTCTAGCAATAATAAAAAATAATTTGTCAGAAAGTACTAACTGTCCACTGCTGGATGTAGCAGGGTCCTTGAGATATTTTTAAGCAATCTTCATAAGCATTTAAATTCCATTGGTTTTTAATCCTTATTATTCCTTTGCCAGAAAGTCTCCCTTGCTGCTCTGCCAAAGACTCAAGAGGTTTCTGGACCATTGTACAGCAGGCATGACAGAAGGTTAATAATAAAAATAACCCGCCTTGGCAAAGCATCAAATTAGATGAAAGGAACCGCCTAATTCCATGCATTTGCCAAGTCACCTGGCACAGAACCAGGATGAATGGTTACAACTTGTATTAGTGTTTCTTGAAGAAAATCGCTGAAAATTCAGAGCTCCTTTGAGCTTGGGAAGACATATCTCAGATTTGCAATCCATTTCAAAAGGGAAATGAGCACATGATGAATGAACAGAATTAAAATAGGAAATGCAGGACACTACTGAGTTTACCAAGTCCTTCTTCCTTACACCAAGTACACCACAAGTTATAGTGATTGCTTGAGTAGATGTTCCTCCACCATTTGTTTCAAAGCCTAGGGCAAAGGTCAAGTTTTCTTTTCCTCTTGTTGGTGCTGATGTTAGCAGTCACAGTGCAATATTAAGTATGAAGAGGTCTGAACTAGAAGAATCTGAGTCTCCAATACCTCTGACGCCTGACAGTATTCATATTTGATTTATTTGTTTGTTTGTTTTGTTTTATCCCAAGGGTGGGCATGCACTGGTACAGGTTCTCCAGGGAAGTGGTCACAGCACCAAGCCTGACAGAGTTGAAGAAGATCTTGGACAGTGCTCTTAGGCACACAGTGATTCTTGGGGTTGTCCTGTGCAGGGTCAGAGTCAGGTTGTCCTGTGAGAATCCTTGTAATTTGCTTTCAACTCATGATATTGTATGATTCTATTATTTTATGTTGGATCTTGCTTTTCCAAAGAAGCCAGAGAATGATCACTCACAATCTGAAAGGTTTCCAGCTTCAAGCCACCCAGCATTTCCTATAGAGATTCCAACTAGAAATATTCAGTGGACACACCTTAGGCAACCTCAGTATTCATGTAAATTATAATAACCTCTGAAGGCTATCATGGATTATTACACTGCCCACCACCTAAATAATCTTTCCTACATGGCCCTACACCAGAATTTGTAAAGGCAGCATTTTCTAGTTTTCCCTAAACACCTTATTGGAGAAGAAAGAGGAAGAGACTTCAGATACTGTGCGTTTGGAATCTCTCTTGAAGAATTTCTTCAATGCGTAAAAAGCTGAGTGGCAGTTTTACTTAGTTTTACTCAACCATAACCTGCCTTGGCGAGTTTAGAATACCTCTAAAATTAAGTCAGTGGGTGTGAGTTTCTTCCCATTTTTCACTGAAATTCACCCAACTTTTAGCCAGAGAACAGGTAAGTTAAGGAGAATATAGTTTGGTGCAAAGCAGCATTGACATTGGTTGACAAAGAACACACCTCTTGACTAAGAACACAGCCAACTTCATTACCTAATCCACTCAGGCTAAGCAGATTGGAGGAAGATGCTGACCATGGTCACACAACTTGCAGGGAAGCTTCTAAAAGCCAGTGATGGATTATTAACAGAGTTTTCTTTCATGCTGCAGACCTGTGGTCAGTAATACAGGGCTGGGATGGGATTGGGTAAATAATGCAAAAGGACAAATTGGGCCTGTCAAATCGAATGGTCTTCTGCGATGGGATTATGGTGTTGGTGCATAAGGAAAGAGCAACTGAGTCAACTACTTGGACCTAAGCAGAGCATTTGATATTGTCCTCCGTGACTCTAAACTAGAGAGATATTGATTTGATGGATGGACCAGTCAGTGTATAGGGAATTGTCTGGATGTTCGCACTTAAATAGTTGGGGTCACAGTGGCTCCTCGTGACCAAGTGGGAGAGCAATGATGAGTGTCATTCCTCAGGAGTTGGGATTGAGACTGCCCCTTTTAACATCTTTGTTGGCAACATGGACAGTGGGATTGAGTGCACCCTCAGCAAGTTTGCTGATGACACCAAACTGTGTGACGAGACTGACACCCTGGAGGGAAGGGATGACATCCAGAGGGACCTGGAGAGGCTTGAGAGGTAGGCACATACAAATGTCCTGAAGTTCAGCAAGGCTAAGTGCCCATGACAGGGAATTTGGAATGAGATGATCTTAAGGTCCCGTCCAACTCAGACTGTTCTATGATTCTGTGTTCTTTCTAGGAAAGTACAGCTTCTCCCTTCTGCCACATAGAATTTATTACATAGTTTGAGAGAAGAGCAAATGTATTGAGTTCATCACCATCCTGCTATTAAAAAGACATTTATAGCACTTTGAACTTTTCAGGTTTTCCCTGAAAACTTCCTGGCTTTGCAGAATGTTTACCAACACAGGGCAGTGTGAATGTTCTATGTCACATGGATATTTTGAACTAACAAAAGTCTCTAGTAACTTTTTTCTGAATCTGATATGGTCCATTAAGTGTGAGGCAACATGCTCTATTTTTATATCAGTGACATTATTCAGTAAGTATTAAATTTGTTTCACCACTTAACACATGGTCTATATTTATGAATTTAACCTCCTTTTAAGGATAACTTGCTTTTTTGGCTGAACTCCTCTCCTTCTATTATTATTACTGGCTTTAGCTTTTCACCTGCATCTTTTACCATTAGGAACACTGTACAAAAAACACAGTAAGAAACTAAAAATCAAATTGGGAAAAGCTATATACTCACCAATTTAATGTTGACTTAGGGATATCATTGCTAGCCTGAGCTTCCTTCCTTTTATCTGATTCCATAGCTTGGTCCATCTGGTGCTGCTCACATGTGAAATAGGGAGTTTTTCCAGTTGCTACTCCCAATGTTTTTTCCTATATTTTTTTCCTCTGGGAAAGATTATGCATGGGCAGTTAGGAGAGGAGGTAACAGAGTCTGGACAAGAAAATTGTGGTATCTTCCCTGTAGCACATAACTCTCTTTAACATTTTTATCAGTGACCTCAACAATGGAACAAACCATAAACCCAGCAAAGTTTTTAATTGTCGCCAAAGCAGAAAGACAAGTGGATAGTACAGAAGAGGGATATCAACCAGCAGGAGAATTAGTTAGAAAATTCATTAAGTCCAACAAAGGACAGTGCAAAGGCCTGAACCTGGAATGGAACAATCCTATGGCAGTCCAGGCCGGAAATTGACTATCCATGTGGCATTTCTGCCTAAAGGGCCTGGCAGTCTGCATGACTTAGTAGTTAGTAGTTAGTGGTGAGTTAGAAGGGTGTCCTTACAGCTATGAAAGCTAACAGTGTGCTAGGCTGTATTGTCAAAAGAGAAGACAGCAGGTTAAAGAAAAAGGTTTTATTTCCTTTACACAACTCAGGGAAGGCCACCTTGGGAGCAGGGTTCTCCTACAGAACTGAGTTCAGCAGAGTATCACCACAATGAACCTGAGGCTGGAGCATTTGTTGCGCACTCAACTGGAAACAGCCTTGAGAAGTCCAGGCTAACTTCCAAGTTATCTCTGCTTTGAGTACAAAGCTGGACGAGGTGACCTTCAGAGGTCTTTACCAACATAAATGATTCTATTCTTTATGACTTTAAGTCACGACATGAAATTAAGGAAAAGTCTCATTCAGTCCAGTACATTAGTGTCAAAAAGACCAATCCTCTTCTGAAAGAAAGTCATCTATTATTAAAAGAAACTGCTATTTCAGTATTAATGACTGATAGAACAGGCATTTCCTTGCATTTAATGACCCGTTCAGTGCCTGAGTAGTAGCTGAGAATCCTTTGCTTGGCTTGTCATTTTGTTGACAGAAATGACCAACTTGGAGAGCAGTAGTGCTATTGGAGATAGTAAGAATGATTGGAAGAAAAAAATGCATTAATTGGACTAAATTCTGTTCTTCAATAATGTCAAGAGAGTGTTACCAAGAACAGATTTGGGGCCACCACCCTTTTTTGAATATATTTTATTTGTTGAATAATTGAAAATAGATCCTCACTTTGTATGGCTATTGTGTTTATAATAGACCGTCACATTTCATCCTGATGAGAGTCTATTGAATATGTCCTGTCATTGCTAATGACTGATGCTGTAAGGAGTAGGACAGCAGGATTGAATCTCATTATCATGCCTCTTGTACAACACCTTACTTTGCCTTCAACTACCCATTGCATGTGTCATTCATCCACTCTACATATAAAAGATACAGCTATTCCCTAATACGACAGGTAAAAAGCTGGCTGTGTGGGCTATACTATCGCTGTTGGCCCATAGAATGTTGGGCACTCAAGACTTTATCCTAAGACTTGCTATGTTTCACATCTCTACCTGTGACCTGAAGGTGGCAACTCTGATTGTGTTTGGAGGTGACACCAAACTGAGTCAACATTCCTGAGAAGAGAGCTGCGATCCAGAGGTACTTGCACAGGCTGGTAGAGTGGGCTGACAGGAACTGTGTGAAATTCAGACAGATATGAAGCATTATCAAAATGTCATTGCCTCTCTCTATTCATGTGTTTGGATAAGTATACAGGTGTATTGGGCTGGGTCAGACTTCTTGTGATGTTAAAGTACATGACTTGAGCTAAGTCACATGTCAGGGTAGAGACGCAAAGGAGATGACTGAGGCATGTGATACCACATGGACAGGACAAACAGAAATCAGTTGTTTTTTCTTAAAAGAATTTGGTGGCATGTAATGAAACCAGCATGTATGATGTTCAAATCAAGGAAAATTATTCTTCTTACAGATAAAATTAAGCTGTGAAATTCCAGGCAACAAAATTACGTGGGTGCTAGAAGTTTTCATAGGCTCAAAGGGTAAGTAGATGAGTTCAAGGAAGATAAATTAATCCAGGACTACTGTACACAAAACTGAAGTGTTCCATGATCTATGCTCAGCTGGTGGTCTGGAGAGCCTTCTGAGGAAGTGAATAGTCTGCACTTCCTCTAGGTCTGTAGGACTGCCTGGATAGCTGCTTTTGACCACCAGCAGAGACAAGTGGAATCAGCGTACCTTTTGTATGCCCACTCATGTATAGCTGTGTTCTGGAAGGAGAATATTGCATGTACAAGGGAAGACTTTACTTAGAAGGTTTATCTGAGTCATGTCAGAATAATGGCATGTGTTTGGAAACAATTCAAAAGACAGAAATCTTAGTCAGAACTGTGAACAAGCAGAGCTCATTTTGGAGAAATGGTATAGCCCATGATAAAATTAAACAAAAGGCTGTATTCAGCTGCGGCACTCATGCAGCATTCTGTCTGCAGTCCCAGGATCCAGGCATGCATCAAATCCAAGGTAAAAATAGATAAGCAGCAAAAATAGACCCAAAGGTACCTTTGTGAGGGGAATAATATTATCCACAGGAAAAAACCACAGTGTTTGTTGCTTGTTTAATCCTTTGTCACAGAATACATAAAAATAGATTTATACAACCCCATATCTAGGGTAGTAATGAAGGGTAATAATGGACATTTTTCTCTTTAGACATGCTCCAGATTATTTTCATTAAGAATGATTATAACAAAATAAAAAGTTCTTCTCTGAAGATGCCCTGTTGAAGATGGTCTCAACTAGGGAAGCAGAGCTGAATCAGTAACTTTTATTTCAGCTCCAGGGAATGCCTTGGTCTCCATGCCAGCTTGACAAAGAAATGCTCAATAGAAGCTCCAATACTTAATAGTATTTAAGGCTTTGAGTAATTTGAGGAAAAGTTTGATTATGTATGCATTCAGCACATTTATATTTATATTTAACTAGGTCTGAGAATGGAAAAGGCATTTAATTGGTGTAACTAATATAAATTGATGTTGAAGCTTTAAATAGCACATTGTGCAAACACAAATCAGACTGAGTCTTCTTACACCCAGAGAGGTGTGTTAAAATAATCTATAGATGAAAAAAACAATTGCCACTCACCTGCAATTATGTAGAGAATTCATCTGTCACTGATGTTGAAAATGTATGCTATATAACATAAATTATTACAATACTCAGAATTTTCTGAAGTGAACTTTATGGGTAAAGATGCATAGTGCAAAGAATAGAGCTCTGGTAATTTTTACTTGCTTGAGATATTTCTTTCTGAAGTACAGGTAGTTCCATGTTAAAGTTTCAAAGCATGTTTCAAGCCATGGCACAGCATTCTTTATAGGAATTTTTTCAGATGAATTCCTTGTCCTCATGGCAGTCCACTGTATAATCTCTGTGCTCCCTTTTCTGCCCTTAATGTGCAATTTTTCCTGACTTCCATTACCAGGAAGGAATTGTGATACCAAAATTAATTCCTAGGCCCCTGACAAGTAAAGGCCCAAAGGCATTACCCTCCAAAACAACTCTTCAAGGTAATTTATTTCCACATTTTTGGAGAGTGAA
This sequence comes from Pithys albifrons albifrons, assembly GCF_047495875.1. Taxonomy (NCBI): domain Eukaryota; kingdom Metazoa; phylum Chordata; class Aves; order Passeriformes; family Thamnophilidae; genus Pithys; species Pithys albifrons. The sequence continues at coordinate 12,690,529 of NC_092464.1, forward strand.
TGGACATCAGCAGGTAACAGCTTTTGGGGGGTTATAGGACTTCCATTTTGTAGCTGGTGGTGCTGATTTATCTGCTATGTTCGTGGATCAGGTTTTATCAGGATGAGTTTATACAGGAATTACATTAGACACCCTGGAGAGTTTAAATGAAGAGGAATGCAAAAAATACAAAATGCTGGAAGGCCATGGGGAAAAATTACACAAGCAGAAGAAACAGAAAAAATGAAATTAAATACTTGATTTTTTTTAATTCATTGTATTACTCTACTACATTCTTAATAACATCAGTAATAGAATCTTGTAACAGACAACTTAAATGTTGTTGTGTACAGCACTTTGAAGATCATTATTTTCAAGAATATATTCTTTTTCAGATGCAAGGTTGTGTTTTGTTATTTTTTTTATATTATATATAACCTACTCAAATCCCTAAACCATCATGATCTGTAACTCAATTTCCATTTATACCTAAAAAGCTTCTGACATCTGTTTAAACACCAATATCATCACAAGTACATAGAAATTTTACTTTTCCAAGGTATCAATTGAAAAAATCTGAAGTCTAAAATGACACTGAGCTTAACAAGCAGATCCTTGTTAGAAGCCCAGAAAGCAGCTGTGGGGATTTGGTCCAGATGGAGGATTAAGTGAGGAAATACTACTTTCAGGTGTTTATCCAGTTAATAATTTTGATTTGCTAGCAAATCTAGTTGTTAGCTTACTAATTCATCTCATAAGGTACTTGTCCTAACATGCCTATACTTACAGGCAGATGTCATAGCTGCTTTTCTGTATAGAGCTGAAAACTAGTTGTTAAATGAAATTCAAGATTATCCTTGTCATAGTATGCATATTATTTCATTGTGGTCAAAATCAAAGGTGAGGGATTAGTGGAAGCATGACATTTTAAAGCTCCCTGACAACTGCTCTTTCTGCATGAGATATTATTATCATTGTTTTCCATGACTATTGTTATCATGTCACCATATCATGTTCACCTTGTCCTCTTTGTCACCTTGACATGCATGAGGCTGTAATTCTGCTTGATCCCAACCTGGAAAGACTGCATTTTTATGTTGTGCAGGAAATAAGAAAAATATTATGTTTTCTGCAATCGCATTTGCAAAGATTTGCTGTTGTGCCACATTTGGTTTACTTTGCTGGGAGAAAGAGTTGACAGCAAGGCTCTTGGAACCTACTTCCCAGGCTGATGAGGCTGTATCCAGACAGGTCTATTGCTTTGCAGAGGCATCTGTGGCCAGCAAAAGTTTGCTTTTCTCTGGGTCAGTTTTTTCTGGGGTCCTGAACTGGCAATCTGCAAAGACTGCATGGAAACTCCACCAGGGCTCCTCTTCTCCCAGCCTCAAGGCTGCAACTGCCCAGTCTGCATGTCAGGAAGGTAAAACTTAGTTTACTCCACAGTTGGTGGCTTCACATTTGAGCTCAAAATTGAACTGATGCACTAAAATCCCTGTCATCACTCTGCTTGAGGGGTAGCTGCACTGAAATGTTCTCCTTGATATTTTTCACAGAATTAAAATTTTCTGTGGGAATCCCTATTCTGCTTTTCTTCTTTCTCACATTATATTTAGATCACATCACAGAAGCTTTTGGCTTCACTGGAAGATATGAACCTGAAGTTTTCTGAGCCTACAAGTAGCATGCTGAGCAGAGCATGCAGAGAAGAAAGCCTCTGTCCCTGGGGTTTTATTTTGTCATTTCCATATTAACTTTTTTGTCTAAAAGACAAAACTTGGCACCTGAACTGCCTCTCTAGCTCAGCAGAACAAGATGCTGCCTTCTCAGCTAGCTTGAATGTGTCCTTGGTTGTTTCTTAATATGGAAAATAATTCTCACTGTTACTAACAAGAGAGCTCAAGCTCGCAGTACATTTTACAAAGAAAATCAGAAGCATGATTGCTAATCTTTTTCTCCTTTACTTTTTTCTTTTCTTTCTTTCATTTTCTTTTCTTTTTTCTTTTCCTTTTTCTTTTCCTTTTTTCTTTTTCTCCTCTCCTCTCCCTCCCCCTCCTTTTTCTTTCTTTTCTTTCTTTCTTTCTTTCTTTCTTTCTTTCTTTCTTTCTTTCTTTCTTTCTTTCTTTCTTTCTTTCTTTCTTTCTTTCTTTCTTTCTTTCTTTCTTTCTTTCTTTCTTTCTTTCTTTCTTTCTTTCTTTCTTTCTTTCTTCCTTTCTTCCTTCCTTCCTTCCTTCCTTCCTTCCTTCCTTCCTTCCTTCCTTCCTTCCTTCCTTCCTTCCTTCCTTCCTTCCTTCCTTCCTTCCTTCCTTCCTTCCTTCCTTCCTTTCTTTCTTTCTTTCTTTCTTTCTTTCTTTCTTTCTTTCTTTCTTTCTTTCTTCCTTTCTTCCTTCCTTTCTTTCTTTCCTTTTTCTTTCTTTCTTCCTGTCCTTTCCACATTTTTAAACTCTTGGGAAATTCGGGTAGAGAATATGGAATGTGTTTTATCCAGGGTTATGCAGAAACTCAAGGATGCAGCTAGGGCAGAATCTGGTCCCCTGAGACAGTGCCTCAGACACGTGGGCTGCAGTAAGCACATAAGTAAAAAGCTGCACAGTAAAGAGACCACAGCAAGAGCTTGCTCTTACAGCCTGTTTCACCAGCTTCATTCTTTTCCACTGTTTTCAGTCTTTCCATATCACCCTCCCTTTTGGGTGGTGAGGAATTTGGTGACAAAGCATTTGAATATGTGGGAGGATCCATTCAGAGTGAGGGAGAAATGACCTTCCAGGTTCAGAAGGAATTGCAAGATTAGCCATGGCAGAGCAGCCTCTCATCCCCCTTTGCTGATCCTGCCCCACTTCTGCTCAGGTGATGTGCAATTGTTGAATTGTTGCAGTGCTATCAATATCATTATTAATCTCACTCATTTTTTAGGGATGAAGGCTGAAACTAGTTGGCTCATCAGAATTTGCTCATTCCTTTGGAAGTTCAAAGCTAGGTCAGCACAAACCAGATCTTTGGCTTGAAACATTTAGGCTGCACTTTTTTTTTTCAATCTTCCCAATCTTGCATTTTTTAACTGTGTCCTCACATAAAAGCGTTCTGATACAGAAAGTCCTTCGTTCAAGTAATTCTCCTTCATGTCACTAATCAATTCAGACCATTAACTAAGAAACAAACCAGGTAATCATTTGTACATAAGTAGCCTGCATATTGCAGCAAGCTTGTAGGCTTATAAATGCAGTTGGCTAGTAAAAAGAAACCACTGGCATTTCATTACATTTTTGTGTGTCTAAGCATTTTCTGCCCCTGCCCCCAAATATTAAAGCCAAAACACAACCTGCCATTACAGTAATTCCTACCAATACAATCAGAAACTGAAAAGCTTCTTTTCTGACATTTCTAGTCCAATTCCCAGCTCTCAGATAATTTTAATAAATGGACAGTCACCTGGTCCAAACTTTAGTTCATTTTTTGCATCCTGCTGTTGGCAAAACTCTTGAGATGATTGTTAAGATTATATTGTGAATAAAATCAAAGGCAATTTGGATAACTAAAGAATCAGTGATAGCTAAAAAAAATTAATTCTCCAGTTGAAATCTCTTTCTGTGACTTTCAGACTTCTATTACAGGCTATGCTTTACCAAAGTCTCTGAGCTCTTCCTCATCAAGTCCCAGTTTAATCAAGACTTTTATTTTGGCTGTTTTTGTTTCAGTATTTTCATAGTTCAAGTTTATAATCACTATTCAATAGTTTTAATTATAGTTACTGCTCAAGAGACCTGAAACTTAGCTTTTCATATCTTTATGAACTACTTCTTGTATAGAGTTTTAAAGATCTCATAATTTAAATGCTATTAGAAAAGTCTTATGTGAAGTGGAAGTGAGATCTAGGCCATAGTGAATATCCATGAATGGCTCCAAGATTTTATTACTTTGTATGCGGTATTGGAGGGAAGGGAGAGGGGTCTCTGCTTTCCCCTTTGTCCGAGGGGTTGCAGAGATGGGAGACAGAGACAAAGGAGTCCAGGCAAGTTCAGGCAAAGGAGAGCAAGAGTGTATTTACTCAAACAATTCACCAGGTATTATCTCAGGGGACAGACTCCAGATCTGGGCTGGATTGGGTGAAAACTGAGGAAGCGGCAGGGTCAAAGGTCCCTTAACCAATGAATTAAGGACAGGGGAAGGGCTGGCTGGAGCCCTTGACCGCCCGCCCCCCCCCCCCCCCCCCCCCCCCTTCCCTTCCCCCTCGCTCCTTAGCCACGAGGCATAGGAGGCTCGCACGCTGTTTGCCACCTTAGAATAACAGGGCAGAGAGGGGAGGAGGGCCCGGGGGCCCTTCGATCACGATCACCGGGGCTCCTGATGGTCATCAGCACAGACGGGGTAACAGAACTAGGCAGGGAATTGCTACAAAAAACCCTATTACAAGTAAAAGTGCACTTTAAAACTGCACTTTAAAACTTCAACTGCAAGTCTCTGAGTCGTTCAAGGTGCCTGTTTAGCGCCGTATTCCTTGGAGTCCATTTCAGCATTTTCCTACAACTTTGTGCTTGGATCCTATAGCCATCACAGACTTAATGGGAGTAGGGTACACATGCACACTCCAGAACTTTGAGGGAGGCTTCAGAGCACAACTCTTTAGGGTAATGTGAAATGCCCAAGCCTGTGTAGCTTATTTAGAAAGGAAAAAAAACCCAACAAAAACCAACAACAACAAAAAACCCCCAAACCTAATGCCTTCCAAACTCACAAAAATATCCCTATGTGGCTGTATAAGCTGAAAGAGTTATTTCCTACGAGGATATCCTCAGGTCAAGGTGGTGAAAAACAAATGGCACAGGCAAACATCTGCTTTGCTTTCCCTTTTCTACTTAGATGTGGCCAGCCTATGGTTGTGATTAGTGATCTTATGGGAATACTACTGTGCTCCATTGTATTTCCTCAAGGGTTACCCCATTTTGATGTATTTTTGCAGTCTGGCAGGTATCACAAATCTCACAAAGTGTACACGTCACTATGATTCAGCTTCTCTCACCCTGCTGAGATACAAACAGAAACAAACAGTGTTTATTAGGTTTCCCTGGAAGGAATAGGCAATCAGCTTATCCTAAGCCTAGCTCTGGACAGTGAAATCTTCTAAGATAGAGCAGGTAATTTTTTTTTCCTAGCAGTGCCTTTTAAAATCTCCACAATCAGGTGTTCAAGCTTGGATTTATTAAGAGTGTATAGTACACAAAAGGCAATAAAGTTTCTCATAGATACCTTAGTGATGACCCTTTTGTATTCTTTTATATATATATATTTAGAACGTGATGAATGCTATTATTTGTCTGCCTGCATGTGTCCTCCTAGGTTGGCTTCATCACTTCATTTTTTATTTTGTCTTCTCTCTTTTTATCTCTGTTCTGTTTTTCTTTCAGTGTTATTCCTGCTCCAGACTAGTGGATGTCAACATCATATCTAATCCTCTAAAACTGAACTCTCCATCTTTTTGTTTTCATTACCATCTTCCAAGGCAAAGTACTGTCTGTAATTGCTGCTGGAATGAAAGCATTGGAGAATGAAAACAATATTTGTCTACTTAGAGACAACAGAATCACAAATTTCTCCATAATGCAGTTGGAATGAAGCTTCTGTATTTTCGTCTGTGGATAATTGTTTCTGTGATCAACAAGGAAAAGTTGCTAGACAGTTGTAGTCTACAGAGGGAATGAAGAGCTGTTCTGTCTGAAAAGATTAAACTAATTTAACATCAGGCCATGGGAAAAGTGATTAGAAAGAGAGTTAAGGGAATCTGTAAGAATCCTGTTTTTATCTTCAGTGGGTAGTGAGCCTCATGTTTTTTTCAAACACAAAAAGAAATAAAGGGATGAGAGGGAAAAGAGCACAGAAGAGGCAAAAAAAATTATTTGGAGAAAAAATGGGTATTTGTTGAGATAGGTCCATTGCTGCTTACTGAAAACAGTTGTCTGATGCAACATCTGCCAGTGTGCATGACAGAGGAAAGATTACTTCATACTGACCCTTCTTCTTTGGTGCTAGCAAAGAAGCTGCTATAGTCCACTTTCAGAGACAGGACAGCTGACTTGGGCTGAGCTAGTGTAGCTCTTCTTGAGGATAGTATGTCCTTAAGAGGAAAAGGTGGAACTGGAATGCAGTAATTAGGAAAGCTATTGGAGAAAAGTTAGATAATCAACGTTCGGTTGCATTGCTCTGGAGATATCTTTCCTCAGAAACAGTTTTGTTCCTGGTAAATAATCCTATCCTCTAAGGAGGCTTTTGCCAAAAGGGACAGAACTGCAAGATTTGCACTAAAGTCAGATGTTCCGCAGTAAATCTTATTTGCTGTGTGTGGGCTGTGTTGGATGTCCAGGCTGAGAATGAGAAAATTTCTGACTCTACTCAACGAGACAAGTGATGGCTACAAACCTACTCAGCAGGGAGAGTGTGATCAGAGAGATAAGAAAATGTTAATGATAAGAGGTACAGTTTTCTCAGAGACTGTAAGAATCAGTGATAAACATAAGAAGGCACTACACGCAGATCCTTAAAATACATTTAAGAATCTGATCCTTAGTCCATAGGATTATACAGGCTTTTGATTCTGACAAGATGATTTATGAATGTGCCAATAGCTATTGCTTACAGAGATGCTATTTATTATGTTTGCATTCAAAGTCATGTGCTCACAATGTGGGACATGCCAGGGAGATAATTTGCAATTGTCTAATCTGTTTGTGAAAATCCTAGGCATATAAGTTTGATGTGAAATTAAGTCCCTCTGGAAGTCCCTTTGTTATTTTCCTACTATTTATTCAATTTCTTTTTTTGGACTGACAGGTACAAAACAATAAATCTTCAAAAATTGTTTGCTTTAGCAATATCCTATTATAGCTATGCCTTCACTTAGGGGACAACTATCTGTTGTCCAGAAAAGAGATGCTTACTTACTCATGGTATCTCTTACTGTAGACCTCTCTCTGATTCTCGTACTGCACCATTGCCATTATACCATCTCTTGTATGAACATAGAGTATAAGAACAAAGACATTTGGATTATACCCACCTAGCTTCCTATCTGAGAGTGGCAAGTGGGATATGATATGGAACAGCACAGTATTTTAGAGGGCCCAGCAGGGTGATTCTACACCTCAGAGTTTCCATTAGTTTATCTCTAGTCATGCTGCCCATATTAGGTTTGAGCCCCTTTAATACCCAGTAAAGCCCTTTTTACCCTTGCTGTGCTATTCCTTACCTCACTGCCAAACAAGGTGTTTCTATTTAGAGGCCTGAAGTAGTGAGCAGAGATCTTGTGCTAGAAACAGGTCTTCAGCCAGGTAATGTTTTATGGAAACAAATCTTAACTGGAAACTCTATTACCTTATCTTGTTCTTCTCCCTTTTGTTTTAGTTTCAGTCAACACCAAACTCCATTACCTGTTAATAAGATATTAATTATGCTAAGCAGAAACTCTTGTCACCCTGAATGTATTTCTATTACTTTTAGATACACAGCAAGTGCAGGATTAGTTATTGTATTAGTTCATTTTCACTATGGTGGTTGATTTTTTTGCCTTAGGGTTATCTATACAAAATTAATTGAAGCCCAAAGCCCATTTTTAGTGTGGCCATGCAAAACCAGTCTGGTTCTATTATTTGTCTGGTTCATCAAAGAATAGTAGTGAGAAGCTGTCCCTGACCCCACATCACAGGCTTACAAAATTTTAATAAGCAGCTAAACATCATTGCAGAAGGGACTTCCTGTCCTGAAGTAGAGGAGAGAAGCATTTCTGCATTTTTCAGGTTTTTTTGCTTCTCTTTGGTAAGACATATTTAAATACTGATCTCTTCTTTTTCATGGTGTCATAAAGTTGCTGAACCAGAATGGAGAGAAAAGTGCTTCTGTTGCTGAAGCAGAATATAGTAATATATCTGCTTGCCATGTGTCATTATCAAAGAAATATTGCAGCCAGGTTAGGTAGAATATTTGGTATCTCCCAATCATTTAAAATCTCAGTACAAGCCAATGAAAGGCTATAACAGAGGCACAACAACACGCCTATTTCTTAATCCATTGTCTACTCATTTATCAAAATATTTTCTTTTTTTCCCCTCATTTTTTTACTACCATCCATTATCTTTGTAAAATACTTGAGATGGGCTACTCATAGAATACCATCATCCTTCAGGTAATTTCTGTAAATTCTAAGTCTTCCTAGTCTTCAGCAATACATAAATATACTTAGATACGCCCATGACAATAGAGTTTTTTACTCCAGCCTAGAGCATGTACCCAGACCTATACTTTCTTCCCTTTCCTCTACCTGTCCACCTCAGAGTTCTGTGCTATCTTTCCATATGTCCTCATGACATTTCATTCAGTCCCTTGTTCTCAACACCTAACATGCTTGAAAGGAGATATCCCTGTCTTTTCTTACTAAAGCCAAAGCTAATCTGAAAATGTTTTTACTCTCCAATTATATGATTAGTAATGGAAGTTTCATACAATGGATCTCACTTTACTCCCACGCATAGCTCCATTTCACTGCAACATAATCCTGTCAACTAAAGTGTTGCTTTTATCTCAGTGCCACCAAGAGAAGGGAGAAGATCAGATATCTGTGTAAGACAAGTTCCCTTTAAGATTGTTTCTTGTAGCAACTCTTTGTGGAGAGGCTCTTTGAATTTAAGTGGTCAAGTTTAAATAAACAACAAAACCCAAAACAACAAAAAAAATCACAGCTGATTTTTCAACTTAAAAATAATGTTAATAATAATAATAACAACAATAACAATAATAAAAAATAACTGGTAAATTGTATTTCAGTAAGCTGTGTTTCTGGGGAGAGGCACACAGACAGTGGGATGAAGGGAGGCAGAACTGCTGCTCCCCCATGTCCTTGGAGAGCCCACCAGGCCAGGGAATCAGCAGGAGAGGAGCAAGCAGTGCCAAAATGTTCTTCACAGCACTATCTGACAAGGGAGCTCAGATGAAAGCTGAGCTATTTTAGTAAAAGGCTTTTGATAAAAATAAGACCAATGATCTAATAATGTATAACAGGTTTATTCATGAGTCCACGTTTAGTGTCCATTTAGGTAAAATTCCAGTTGATTTATCAGCTAGTCAATCAAAAAGTGAAATATTTTGTCAAATGTTTAAACTGACATCTGACTTCAACAAAGGAACTTTTGCCCCATCCAGCTGTTATTTTTATAGAGTTTTCTATAGCCATTTATGGTGTTTCTTTTCTCTCCTGCTCCTATGCTCTGTTTCTCTTATGCAATGAATTGTGAGAGTAAGACAACGAGGAAAGGAGATAAAGACACCATGTGATTTTTCTTTATTTATTCTGTAAAGCATGTAGCTCATTTTATACAATTGTATAAATGGCAGTAAAACACTTGGCCTCAGCAGGAGCTTTATTTGGGTAGTTTCTACATAAGGATTGCAGTCTGGGGTTCCCACTGTTTTAAGCAGTTCCAAAATATTGAGATCACATCTGTACAATATCTAATATTTATTTTGCTTCTCTACAGAGCTAGGGTATTTGGGAAAAAAGGGTAAGAAAAATAAAAACACCAAGTCAATGCATTTTAAGAGTGTGTACTGTTGGACGGTATCTCTTCAGAGCTTTATTTGTGTTTCCCATTTAAAATAATGTGTGAAAGTACTATGTAGTTCTGATTCCATTTTTAGTCTTTAAACAAAAATACCTTAAAGGTATTCTGAGAGAGAACAAATATTTTAAAATACCTTCTCTTAGATACACAATACTATTTATATATAAAAATCTTATCCCTGTCCCAGAGGAGGACATGATGAGAGACAAGGTGACACAAACTACAACAGCTCTGTCTTGAGATAGTACAGAATGCAGTATTTTGCTACAGCTTCTGGACTGCTCGTGCAGGAGCCTGTGCTCTGTTGGTACCAAGGGTTACAGCAGACTGGAATGTCCCCTAGCACAGGGGTCAGCCCTTGGCTGTGCATAGGACCTTACAGGAGTTTCTGGTTGCTTTTTAGAGGAGCAAACAAGCTGGATATGGATTTCACCACGGAGCCAAAACGTGACATGAAGCCTTTTTATCCATCTGAGTCAGAGAAGAACAAAATCTAAGAAGCTGCTGACTCTCTCACAGCCTGAGCATTGATTTTTTTGTTAGAGTCTACTCCTTTATGTAAATAATAATCTTTCCAAGAATAACACTGAATTCTTCTTTTAAATATTTAAACTCTGAAAGAGATTGGCTTAATCACTAGAAGTAATTTTGGACTGAGTATACATCAGGCCCACACATTTTCAAAGAATCACAGAATCAGTTAGGTTGGAAAAGACTTCTGAGATCAAGTTCATGGTTTTGCACCCCAGTCTAAATGAGTTAATTCTACAGAAGCATGAATAATTATGTTGCTGGAAATTCTGCACCCACCAAAAAAAAAAAAGTTAGAACTGAGGAACAGGCTAAAGAGCAATGGGGAGAAACAATTAAATATTTGGAGAGACAAAGACTATGAAATGGGGATACCATGTCGTATTAACTTGAAATGCTGACTTCCTAGTGAACTGCAGTTGAACTGTTTTGCTAAGATACATATTTACTATTTAAGTGGGTGATCATGACTTAGATCTTTGTTGTGAGTCTGTTACAAATTACTTGCCTTGCCACTGCAATGACGGTTGTAATCAGCATAGAGATTAAATGTGAAAAGAGCACAAACCCAGAGGAATCAAAGGTGATAAAGACTAAGTAGTCCTGTAAAACTTCTTGTACTCTTTGTTGCTTAGGTGCTCATACTTCAGATGCGTGTACCCTAAGGCATATAAATATCCACTTTCAAAGACTCCTTGGCAGTGAATCTTTAACTCCCTATCCTGCATTTTATGAGACTGTGAGCTTCTCAGAGCCCTTCAGTACAGGGCTGAAACTCAGCTTCTTTTGTATTTCAGCTGCCTTGGTCAAAGGGTCCCAAGAGCATGGGCAGCATCTCAGGAATGGTGGGCATGAGAGTGGCGAAGAACAGGATTGAAAATAGAATTACATCAGAAATAGGAATCTTTGGCTGTTTGCTACTACTTACTTATTAAATATTCTCGCTCCAGCTACAGTGAAGCATTGTGGAATTGGTTTTGGATGTTAACTTTGCTCACTGCTCTGCCCATTATGGCTTTTTTTGCCATATGTATAATTTTGTCTACTGAATAAAATTTAAAAGCTAGCAACCCTTTGAGGATAAGAGATGACTGCCTTTGAAGTAGTTTGGGAGGGCAACTGAGCAACTTGAGCAATATGAAATGCTGACATAGTAAATGGCACATACCTATTGCTAAGGCTGCTCAGGAAACAGTCCCTGATTTAGGAAGAGGGGACAATTTTGCTGGAACAGCACAGGAGAGAAGAGGTACCACTGTAACTAAAATTGCTTTTTCAAGGCCTAGGATTTGTATGCTAACAGAGCAAGATTTAAATACTCAGATGAGACAATGAAATGAAAGATGTGTAATGGCTCCAGCCCTCCAGCTTAGGAGGCAACTGTCTTTAGAATATGGAAGGCAGTGTCCGGACAGACAGTAAAGCTAAAGGCAAAAAGTAGAAAAAAAAAAGTACTCTACCAATATGTAATTAACTACCAAAGAGTAGAGCAAGAGAAATATCAGGTCATGCTTAAGTTAATTCACACAATGATGCATCACAATATTTGGAAGTGTGACAGCGGTACTGCATCGTTTCGACAGGCAAAGAGGTGACAGCAGGCAAAAATTTAGGTAAATCCCAGTCTGTTAGATGATCTAATTTAAGATCAATGGAGCTTTTACTCACTATGACTACTGGTAACAGAAATGGTCCTGAAATAAAATAGTTGGTAGCAAATGGGATATTAAGAAAATAATGTAATCAAGTCTTTTCATAAAGAAAAAAAAATGAAGGGAAGGAAAAGAACCTAAATGCAATGTAATTTTTACAACGGCTTCTACCAAGTCTTCTAAAAAGGAAACTTTGAAAAAACAAAAATGAGTATTTTTGAATAGAGGGGTCACAGTGAGAAAAATGACGAGAAATCCTGTAGGCAAAATTCTGCTTGCTCTCCATGGCTAAACAGAGAAAATACAAGTACAGCATGGAAGAACATGCATTTGTAGTTACTGAGGTTTTCAGTGTAGGACTGGATTCAAAGGCATGTCCCATACCAGCCAGCACAAACTGTACTGTAAACTGGAAATGGCAGAGGAGCACTTTCACCCTGTCTATAGCACATTATGGGAACAGCAGCAAAGCCCAGGGTTGCCTTGACCTAAAGAAAAGCCAAATAGTTTGGCAGAACATCCTGTAGGTTCTTCCAAATAAGGAAGTTTCTTCTGATCTCTGGGAATATTTCAGCAGAACTATTTTTAAACATAATGTTCACGCTTTTCAAGTACTTTTTCTGTAATTGGGAAGCAGAAAATATGGAGAGAGTGGAGTAATTCCCATTGTTTTGTTCCATTTTTTAAACAGTATGTTCCTGGTGTCAAGACTATCAAATAACACTAGAGCATGTATACAGCTGAGAGAGATAAAAATGATTTTTCTCTGCTCACTACAGATGTTAATGCTTTTTTTAAAGAAGGAAAACAAAAAGTTAAGATTGTTTATCTCCCCTCCTTCAACTCAGTAATAGAAATTATCATAATCTAGTCTTGCAAAAGCAGCAGAACTTTTACAGAACTACTATTCTTTATGGTTTTCCAGCTCTCTGAGAACTCACACACAAGTTTTTAGCAAGGCTTTAATTCCAGTATCTGGAGCTCTACAGTGGCATTAGAACAGCATTTTGTCATCTTTGTGTGTATACAAGGATTTCAAATGACACTGAAAATATTAATATATCTTCTGAATGCTTCTGTGTAATAGAAGTAGCCATGACTACAAAAGATGGAACAGGGCATTATTACTAACTGACACTAATTAATTATCACCATGAGCACAGTTCCAGGACTGCTGACAGTCCAGGGCCAATTATATGAGTCATGGCAAGCTTTTTCTAGATAGGAGATTTGATTTATTCTGTAATAATAAAAAAAAAATCTGGGTCTAGAAACACTTAAATTTTCATAGCCCATTGATTACAAAGGTATCTGATGAAGAAAAGAATTTTTTTTCTCTGTTTTTCTCCATAGTTATGTCCTGTAATGGAGAAATAAGACCAGGTTTTTCTTAGCTTTATGATAATTCTCAATAACTGGCATGGACCAGTGGCCGATCTAGATGTGGTATCTCTGTTTCAGCAGGTAAAAAAGTTCAGCTCTGTGGACAATGGCCCTGTCACTCCACATGGCTTCAGGGCAAAGAATATTCTCTGGTCATTTTTGTTTACTAGAACAGATGCAGCTGTTGATGGAGCACAGACATGCAAGTCTTGATTCCAGTTCTTTTTCTATGACGCAGATTGATTCAGATTTGCTTAATGTCCTTGATTTGCTTATTTAATGCAAGATAAGAACATAAAAAGCCTTTCCTGGGTCATATTAAAGGTTTATTCAGTTCAGTATCTTTCTCTGACAATGAGAAAAAAACTTGCAGATGAGTTTGAGGACAGGATAAACATAACGGAACTTGCCAAGAATTATGTCTTTAGTTCCAGCAATTTCAAGTTCACGGCTGCCCAACCCAGGAACATTTAGTATTCCATCACTCCCTGATAGATTTCTCTTCTGTCAGTGTGAAACTGGTTAAAGCTTTGGACACCCTCAGTGTCTTGCAGCAATGAGGTCTGTGTCTTACCTTCCCTTTGTGTGAGAACGAGTCCTTTTGTTTGCTTTCAGTCTGACAACTTCTAGTTTGATTTGATGTCATTGTACTGCAACAGTGAACACTGACATTTCCTGTTTATCCTCTCCTTGTAACTCGTGATTTTATAGATCACTTTCCTTTGGGGCATCTTAATTGATTTCTTTTCCAGGAAAGAGCATGTATTTAGTGATTCTTCTTTCAGATGCCCTTTCATAATTCTGTCACCTGTGTACTCCTTCTCTGAGCTATTTCCAGTCCTTTCTTTTTTCTTTTTCTTTTTCTTTGCATGGATAGAAAAGTTTTAAGTTATTCAGGATGGGAAAGATCTCTTACTGAATGTGTATGGTGCTTCAAGCATGGGTGAATAGGTGCTGTTGCTATACAACATGAAGGAAGAGCTCTAGATCAAAGGAAAAATTTATATAGCCATTGAAGTTCCTCAGAAGGCAGAAGGGGACAAATAAGATTTACAGAAGCATCTCTGCAGATTAGATGCCTAACTTTTCTTGATAGTCTTACCAGCACAGCAGAGCCCTTTTCATGTTGCTGACCTTTCAGAAAACAGCCCATAGGTCAGTGATTAGTAGTAATCAGTGATATCATATGCACACAGAAAACAGCACTGTTTCTTCCCAACCTCAATCACTGCTCAGGCATGAGATATCTGTAGAAATAGAGGCAGTCTGGCAAATATAAATAATGTGAATTTTGAGAGAAATTTCATCTTGTGAATATAAAAGAGGTAATAAAAAAATCACGAGGAAAGAAGATTCAGCAACACTGGATTAATAAGCTGTAAGAAATGAGCTTGGGAAATTAATGAAGTCCTAAGAAATCTAGGGAAAAAAGATATATTGATAGGCAGGTACTATATTTTTTTTTCCATAGAGATGTTTTTCTCTCTGACACTTAATATTTTTGTTAAAGAGCAGGATGACAAATCAGTTTAAAATTTTTCAGTCTCTTCTGATTTCAATATAGAAAGAAAGGCTCATGGTGAATTAGACTAGTAAGGTTTTAAGCAGTTTTAAACCTGTATAACTACCACTGCCTTTATTATGGGAAGCTGGGGAAAGAAAAGATGGCCTTTGCAAGACAAAGATACAGCTGTGACACTTGAGTTACAAGCTCATACTTGCATTTTTGAGATTTTTTTCTGGTGTCTTTATCCTTTGGACAACTAAGTTACCACTTTGATATAGAAACTGATCAGAATCAAAACAGAAAACATATCTGCACATTTTTTTGGAAAGGGTTGAATTTTATGGGTTAATCTAACCTCACCAATTCTAGTTTGTGGTGCTTATGAGGCCGAGAAGGCAAAAGTGGCTGAAATGAATTCTCAATGCACAATCCTTTCCATCTGTAGACCTGTCCTACCTATTTGTCTGGATAAAAACCTTAGAAATCAGGGATGACCTCTGAGACACTGGTACACAAAAACTGATGTTCTTGACCTGGGTTTACCTGTGCATAAGCAAGTCTAGGAATGTACCTTTATTTGGACTTGATGTATTTATTTCTCACTAAATATTTCCAAATGTAATGTTTTTTGCATGTGGTGTACAGGCACACATAGAGCAGAGTAAGCTATTGTCAGCAAACAACTTATTAATCAAAAATGTCCGCTTTATGCTAAAAAAATAATTTGTATACAAACTTCACTTTTTTAATCTGGGACTACTCTGGAGTAAATTTATGCTTAGAGTGAATACAGCTGGAAAAACTAGGTCTTAGCTGACTGGTTTATACAAACGTGCTGTAGCTTGTGGATTTCTTTCAAGCTATTTTCTGTCTAACTGTGTGTATTGTGAGGCAGTTAAATGCCTTCCTGATGGCTGATCCCGTCAGATCTTAGCAGGGTCAGCCCCGGTGAGTACTTGGATGGGAGACCTCCTGGGAATACCGAGGGCTGTAGGTTCTAGTACTGAGAACTTCACTGTCACTTGTCCAAGCTCACTCGGCTGTGGCTGATGAACCTTAAGAGCAAAGGGTGGGGCCAGTTCTGCACACGCTGTGCCTCACCTGAAAAAATCCGCTGCACAGGCTCAAAGGACACACCCATGTGGGTAGAGCCCTTCCCAAATCTTTGTTCACAAAGCCTAGCCATGGTGATGATGATGATTTTGTGTGTATTGGGAATTTATTTTCATGCTGCTCAGTTCACCTGTATCCCATTGTTACGCACATCTCCCAAATGGAAATGCTACATCTTTACTCCACTGCTACACTGCACTTTTAGTCTGTCCAAGCTCTGAGCAAATACCATCAACAGTTTGCTTCCTTTTCTTCTGTGAAAAAGTTGTCCTAAAAATAATTTTTTATTGCCTGAAAGTTTACATAAAGTATCAGGTTTGACTGAGGAAAGGACAAAATAAAAGAAGGAAAAGGGGAGAATTAAATGTGTGGTGGTTCTTCCATTAGTCCAGTAACACCTTAGATCAATAGGGGCTCATTCTCCATGTTACAGCTTCATTTGGCCTTGCCTGGAGAAAAAGGTCCATTGGATTCAATACTAAGGTAACTGCATGAACATTATGGTCTGTAACACAGAACATCAGGTTAAATGATGAAAAAGTCATCACTGGTCTTCAAATCAGTAAATTCCAATGGCTGATTTTTTGAATCATAGTGAAATGAATGGTTTATGACTAGTTTTCCTAGCTGTTGCTATAATATAGTGCCTGCGGACTGTGGAATCACATGATTTATTTCAGGCAGAGTTGATGTACCTCCAAGAGAGGATTATATAAACCCCTTTCAGATAAGATGATCTGTGAAAGTGCAGATGAATACAGACTACAAACCAAAGGAAAACTGGAAAGCAGTAAGGTTGCTTGGTTTAATGCTAGTGTTACTGTCTTTGGCTTATAATAAATGAGCCATAGAAAGGGTTTCACTCACAACAAACACTTCTTATAGCATAATAGACTAAAAAGAAGAATTTTTACAGGCATTTACTCATATAAACTGTTAACAGCAACTGGATACAATGTCAAGTGAATGGCTTATGCATTATATGAGTGTGAACCAAACACTTCTGTTGACAGAGTATAGAAGTCATTACACTTCCAATTGACTTATTTTGCCATTGCAAACACTATTATCTTCTTACTGGAAGATTTTTTCCTCTTTGTTTTTCAGAGGAAGATTTTATATTGTCTTAAGAACTATTGCCATTAAAAAGATTTTAAAATTATTTTTATATATATAGCCACATTTTTTATCCCTTTCAGTTAAAAAATGAATAGAATAATTATTGAGGGACCACTTTCATACTCAGCTAATAGGTGTGGATTTGTGTGTTATACAGCAGTCCCTGTTTTGGGTGACGTATTGCATGTACTGCACTTGTTTTGAAAACGACAAACTCACTCTCTCTTTTCTTCCTTATCCTCCCACACCTTAACAATTAATTTCCATTCTTTCTTTCACACATCCCAATTGTCTTGAAAAACTACAGCCCTTTAGTGTAAACCACTGCTAGAGTGCAATGAAAAAGTCTGTATTTCTAAAACAATGTTTATTTTTTCCTCATTTCTTCTACCTCTAAGAATTAAATATCTGAACTGTCGAATGATTTTTAATTTTTTTTTACTTTGTTGGGTCTTCCTGATATCAGAGTTACTATGAAGAATTTTTGAAATTCTGCTTTTCTGCTATGATTCACAGCCCTAATTTTTTATAATTTAGAAAACATGCTTATATTTATTCTTTGTTGGAGACATGTCCTTAAATTAATTTTTGAATTGGGGCTTTTGGCAAGTAGAACAAAGAATATACAAGGCATGTTGCCTTTGCTGCCATGCAACTTTCTGCCACGATACACTCTTTTGGTGTTCACACCCTTAGTTGGCTCAGAGCTGGGAACTGAGCTATGGCATCTAATTGAGCAAACACATTCTTGGCTTTGAGGACCTGATGGCCACAGCCCAGGCTGTCAAAGTGGTGTTCTGGAATGGGTAGAGCACAAGAACTCACTCATGTCAGGCTGCACAAACTAACCAGGAACCAAAGGAAGTGCAACACCATGTAAAGGTGCTCTTTGGTCCAGCAGAAATTACAGACCTTATAGTACAACTCACAGGTCAGCCAGAGCCACTTGATTAGCAATATGTACTTAGGGACTGGTCTTGGTACTGACTACAATGCAGAGCATGTGATCCATTTACCTCCTTCTGTGGGAGGGGTGTTAAATAGAACACAATGATGCTCTTTACTAGTTCCACCTGCTCAGGATTAAAGACAATCTAATTTGATGATCTACAAAGTTTTGATGTTATAATTCTTTAACCAATTTCTGGGTTTTGAGAAAATGCCATTCCACAGGTGCAATATGTTCCAAAAATTGCTCATGTAATGATGCTTTTCGTTTTGTACAGAGACAGAAATAATAGTGTGCATTCATTTCAAGAAACTTAAACTTCAGCATTGTGCATAAAGCAAAAGATAACATTCCAAGGTTTTCAGTTTGACAGGGAAAATATCTTCTTGACCCTTTCGCAGTTAAAAAGAGAGGACAAAAAAAGGAGTATTTGTAACTCTTCCATCTTCACCATTAATCCTCACTTTAGACTTTGACTCATAAACAAGCATGATAGGGTCCTGAACCAGGATTAAAATGGAAGGTTGTTTTCAAAACTGGTATAGAAAAGAGCTTTTTCATTTTGTGTGTATGTGTGTGTGTAAATGCCTTTTAAAATGAATAGAGTCATTCATCTAAAAAAAAAAAAAGGAAGTATTGACATTTTTATGGAGTTGTTTTTGGAAAGATCCAACGTTTAATATTAAATTCAACATATGGTTGTGGTCAAATTGTACTCCTACTGTGTAAAATGTATGAATAACAACTTACTGCATTCTCCTGGCCAATATATGGAGAGAAGGTTGATTAATTTAACTAGTATCCCTTAATCTCCTGCCTTGGCTTCCATCCTGTTCTGCAAGGGTTGATAAATCTTACATCCCCTGAGGAGTATTACAATTCCTAATAGTCTCATGCTATTAGGAAGAAGCAAGGCTCAACTGTACCAAAACATCCAGCACATGAAATTGTATAAATAATTTAGCTTTTCCAATTTAATTTTTTACAGCTTTTCTTTGCAGACCATGATAAGAGATGTTAGCTCAGTCAACTGTAAGTGTAAAAAAAAAAAGAAAGAAAAAAAGAAAATGCTGTTCAGGGGAATTGTATGCAAAGGTAAGGCTGTTCTCGCTGTTTGAAGCATGGTGTTAGGCTCTCAAACCAAAGCGATTCATATATTTGCCACCTTTTTTAAAAAATATTTTGCTTAGAGTGAATGTTCTCTTAGGACCATCAGCTACTTTTTGAATAGTATGACATGGCCAGAAGAGGAAAGTTGTCCACAGATTACGGCATGAGGTAGGATTCCCTGCCCTGCCACAGATATTCTGTGCAACTGTATGCAAGTCACTCCAGGCTTTCTGGAGGGCTCAGATTCCAGTCAATCCACAGAAGTTGTATGAGTTTCTCTGCATCAGATGAGCCATAACAGTTGCCTTTGCTCATACTTGTAGTCCTCAGCAAATTCAGCTTGGCTTTGGTTACAGTGAAGGAAATTTAAGATCAATAGTATAGCCTTACATTTGCTATAGGCTGACTTAGCACAAGGACAGAGACCATGTCTTCGGTGATTCATATGGGATTGTTCAGCTGCAATATCTTGGTCATGTGACTGAGATTTATACCTCATTTCTACCTTGGAGGAGAGTGAGAGCTGAAAGGATAAATACATTTTTAAAAAGCAATGAAAAAGACTGAAAATCTCAAAACCTGAGACTGGAAGAGCCATGTGACTAATCTAGAGAGAGCCCATTCTCATGCTCAGGAGGAGACAATATTAATAATTTCTGAATAAGAATGGTTTTTTTCACAGTATAGTGCGACCTGGCAAATTAGCTGATTGTTTTCCTATTAACTAATACAAGTGATGAGTATTTTGCTTCAGGAAATATAAACATCTTTTTCATAAGATTGAATCACCTGCAATGTGCTAAACCCTATTGTCTCCATTCTAGCAAAATTTCTGCTGCAATTAGTGAGATTTTTAAAGTACTTGTAGCTTGCAGTATGTGTTTCCACAAAATAATGCTTTGAATTCAGTATCAGGTTGGACTGAATAAAGGTATGAAAACAAGTTTTGATTCATGTCTTATATTGAAAATAATGCTTTGAATTCTTATCTGTTATTCAAAAATCTTTCTTCATACGTAGTAAAGTAATTCTGTTACATCTGGAATAAGTAAATAGGAGTATACCTGTGGGCAAGAAGGGACTTACAGGATTCAGGAAGGACATTCGTGGGAGTAAATCTCCTAGTAAGTGACCACTCTGTGGTGTGTGGTGCAGAAGTGATCCTTGGAATACATTTGGAGGATTTAGACTGGCTCTCATTTAAAATGTGGATGCTATGTGTCTGTGGACTGTTATGGTTTGGACATATGTCTTAACATGTCCCACAAACCTTCAGTCAGCAGGTGGGAAAGGGCAAAGAAGGGCTTAATCTCAGACCAGCAGAAGTTGTGCCCTATGAGTCCATGGCGTGGCAATGCTGTAGTAAGGTGTGAGGTGCAAGGCTCCAAGAAGAAGCTCCACAGTGATGCTTGGTTTGTTTTGAGACATATTTTCTTTTGAGTGATGTTTGGTTAAAACTATGCCACATTTCAATCACATGAGGAACAACCAATTGTGAATATCTTGTGAATAAATGCTTTGAAAGCTCAGCTTCATGCAGTGTTATGGGGTTTAAGTGTAAAAAATCCTCTGAGAGAAGAAAGAATTGGTCCAAGTTCATTGGTGCACATTTGTTGCAGTTCTTTTGATGTCCAGGAATACACTGGCATATAGCAGAGGTTTATCCATGAGAAATACTGTAGAAAAAATCCAGTAGTGTAAAGTCAGAAACTTCACTCCATCCTGTCAACATTTGTTTTGAGACAGACCCAAAGGACTGTCTATCAGATAGATCCAGAGATCTTGGTTCTATCATTTGTACAGCCTGAGGGTGTGGGGAAAACTACTGGTCAGGAATGACACAATCCAGCTGGCCTGCCATTTGGGTCCACCTTTTACAACCATTCTGATAAGCTCCCCAGACAATTCAAAATCCCTCTGGACACACTTCCACATGCATCTCTTCCAAATGACATAGGCTTGGCCTGAATCCTTGTGATTTCCCAGAACTGTGTGACTGGTTACACAGGGTCAGCTCCAGAACTTCAAAATTAACCCTGACCAAAAGCCTCAAAAAGCCTATTTTACACAAGACTTCTCAAGGAGACATGCTTTTTCGGGTTCATGCTTTCATAGGCAGAAAATAACACAATATTTCCATACCAACGTATACAAAGTGTGGTATATAAACCTGAACATCAGAATCATAGAATAGTTTAGGTTGGAAAGGTCTTTAAAGATCATCTAGTTTCAACTACCCTAATGTGATCAGGGACACCTTCCACTAGACGAAGTTGCTCAAAGTCCCATCCAACCTGGCCTTGAACTCTTCAAGGGTTGGGGAAGCCACAGCTTCCCTGGCCAACTTAATCTGTTCCTCACCACCCTCATAGTGAATAAATATCAGCCTCTTGTTCCTTAAAAAATTGCAGATGTATTTATTTCCCTATTCCTAGTTCCATGTACATTGTATTTCATATACTTGCTGTAATAACAACACAAAAAACTTCATAAATGCACAAGTCAGTGGGGTGCTATGCCTGCTTGTAATTTTACAGATCTTTTTTTAAGCCAGAAAAATCTAAATGTAAAATGTAGTATTCAGAGCCATTGAGTGGGGTATTGTGGTGCTCTCTGGAGGGTGTCAGATTCATAAAACAATGAATGGATTACAGTCATCGATAGAGTTAGTTTTTCCATCTGTGTCAGGCAGACAATTTACTCTTGCTAATGGCTTCATATTAATAAACCACCCAAATATAATTCATTGCAGGTTGTAGCTGTAAATCAGAAATAGCCTTCATTTTGCTCAGCTGTCATACTGAGAGAGTGTCGGGGGGTGGGGGCTGTTTGTAAGGAGGACAGTGGGGCTGCAGCACTTTGACCTCTCCCTGGAGTGTAAAGCATGTCATGCCACAGCTGTCTGTGGAGACAGGTTATGTGGTTAGGTGTCACAAGTGAAAAGCCACCTTGTCTCACCTGCCATCATTTTTTTGTCCTGCTGTGTTCTGCAGGGAAAGGAATGCTGCAGAAACAGTGCAGTTCAAACATAAGCATGTCTGGCAGCAGCCAAAGTCCTCAGACTCTAATGCTGCTGCTACACTGGTGGGAGCTGTGGGACTGCACGTATCTGACCTGGGCACAAACCAACCCAGAGAGAGGAGAGAATAGAATAGAATAGAATAGAATAGAATAGAATAGAATAGAATAGAATAGAATAGAATAGAAAATAGAATAGAATAGAACAGAATATTTTCATCTGGAACTGACTTACCCTGATCATCTGTCTCAGCTGTCTGACCAATTCAGGGCTCAGCAAAAGATCAGAATCGGTCCTAGAAATTTGCAGATATAGGTAACTTTGCTCTAATCCATGATATGCTGGTGGCATTAGACAAATCACTTCATACCTGATCCAAGTTCCATTAAAGCTGAAGAGGGTTTTGGTTTTTTCCCCCCTGACTCTAATGGAAGCTCTTGCAGTCCGTTAATCTCTCTGTTTCCCTGTCTCTGCCCAGCAAATTGGGATAAGTATGTGCAACTCAAAGAGATGTTCTGAGGATTAATTAGTTAACATTTGTAGGGCAGTTTGAAGATAAAAAATCCTGAATATTGACATTATCACACCTGGCCCTGTGTGTGTCTCTGTGTGTTTGTGCACCAAATGAATATGATATTTCCTTGGGTAAAACTTACATATCAGATAAGCTGCATGCCTATGCAAATAAATCCTCAGGCAAATAAATGTGCTCCAGTAGTCCTTTAGGCAATATACAGGGAAGCAGAGGCAAAGGCAGAGGGCAGCAGAACCAGGGGGAGATGCTCTGAAGAGGGAAAAGAGATTCAGAATATGACAGGGGAAATCTGGAAAGGGAAAATCTCTTTTTCTACGAATGCAAATGAATAAGCTCTACTGAATCACAGACTGCAGACTGT
This sequence comes from Pithys albifrons albifrons, assembly GCF_047495875.1. Lineage (NCBI taxonomy): Eukaryota > Metazoa > Chordata > Aves > Passeriformes > Thamnophilidae > Pithys > Pithys albifrons. Next base: position 12,713,386 of record NC_092464.1, read on the forward strand.
GCACATGAGAATACAGTATTTCAAAATTCTTTTTGCATTATTATTTAGCCATGCATTATGGTTTATGGTGACATGACCTCATTGTTTAGAGATTTTTGGTGTGCACTATAACAGCCTTTGTACGGCAATAATTGTAACTCATATGTTAATTTTTGGCATTCCTAATATATTCATTCAGTCACTGGAATGTGCATAGTTTAAAACTAGCACATTGTAACTGAACAAACAGTGGATTAAATGTGCCTGTTTTGTCTTCTTTACTAAGCTAGGTGGGATCAAAGCTATCAGCTTCTGTGCCATAGTTTAATTATATTTTTACTCTGAGTGCCAACATTTTACAAAATGAAATGAAGCAAAGACAGGAGAAAATACGGCCTCATTCAAATAGGCTTTAATCAGGTCTTGGAAGGATAATAGAAAGCAACTGAAGCATCTTTGTTAATTCTGTTGGTTTCAGCCCATTGTAAAACCAGTGCACATAGCTGTTGCTTCAGAGATGATCAACACTGCTCCGTCTGGACCTGCAACTGCAGAGTGGAAAGCAGGAAAACAGCATGTGTAGATGCCCACACAAAGGTATCTGCCACAGTGCCAGTGCCAGACAATTGACATAAGGGCAAGGAAGGGGCTGATGTGTAGGAATGAATTGTGCATAGCCAGAGAAGTAAATGATGGCTCCTATCTATGCAATTAACTACAAGCAGGTGATGAACAATGGCAAAGTACCTTCCAGTTTTTGCCTTTGTATTCTCTAATCTTGAGAGCAGACATATTTTTCAACATTTCCTAGTCACCTACATCATTCTAAATGTTTAGAAGGTGTGGACTCGATTTAATTGTGAGAGAATTTCGATGTCTGTAATGGGAAAGGGTTAGCCTAAGCCTCTTTTGGAATGACACTGTGACTTAGAGACGTGCTCACTGTAATGATAGTCCTTAGCAACGTGTTGCATCTTCAGGGTAAAAACTCATTCACTGACTACAAGAAAAGGCTATAAGGGACCAAGGAAAAAAAATGTTAAGCAAATTGAAAAAATAAAAGTGGAATCAGGTAGCTTCTACTCCTCCTCTTTGGCATCTGAAGTGCTGGCAGGAAGTACTGTAATAATTATTTCTTCTAACAGCTGGCACTTCAGCCTTCCTTCACACCAGGGGAAGTCAGTACTCAAGGGCTGGAAAGCAAGGTGGAGTCTCAGGGGAGCTTTTATCGCTGAGGATAGTGCTTTCATGCCATGTATGGGAAAGAAAAATAAAGATTAAAATGCAAACTGCTTTCTGCATGAACCATCTGTCTTTCTCAGAGGCTTTTTTAAAGGTGGACTTAAATTGCAGGGTCATCTGGTTGCAGGGCTTTTCTCTCCCTGCTGGCATATGTAGCTCCCGTTCTCCCTTCTCCTTGTGTCTTCTTCCTCCAGGATGCTTTTTCTCACCCCATGGATGGTCCTTCTCACCCCACATCTCCTCTCCAGTTCTTCCAGTGCTGTGGTTTGCAGACACTTGCATTAAACCAGACAAGACTACCCTGGTATAAAGTAACCCTGAAAGTAGCGCATAAAGGAAAAGTGAAAGGAAAGGTGATTTCTTACATAAATCTGGATCCTAGCAAGGGCCTGCTGGTACCTGAAGCTTCCATGGGCAGTCTTGTAGTTAGCAAGAAGTGTCCAGCAGCTGAAGGTCAAATAGTTGCTGAAGAAACTGTCTTTATAATCAAAGCTAAGAAGAGAAGGAATTAACTGAATGGAGGAGAAAAGGGCTGAGGGAAACTACAATGACTGGGCTGAGCACAAACACAGAGGTGGTGAAGAAGGAGTATTAAGCACATTTAAGCCTCTTTAGGTAGTTTACACAAGTCTGTATAATGGTAAGATTACTTACCACCCTTGTCTTCCTGCCTGAGATACAAATTTTCACCTATACTTTTTTAAGTTTTTATTTTCCTGATGTTGCTCTGTAAATGTAAGAAGCTTCATTTGTCACCTTTATATAGCTCCCTGTGCATATGTGTTTTGACACAGACTTTAATTACTTGGTCATCTATTATTTTTATTTTTCTGTATGGATAATTATGAAATAGTTCTTTTTATCTCCTTTATTCAATGTATGGCTTCAGGCCATATTAATCTCAGTCTAAAGCCTCAGCTGAATACATTGTTATTAAGTTCCTCATGTGTATTTTATAGTCCTCCTTCTGTAATTTGTCAGTTCTTCACAAACATCGTGAATTTATATTCATAGCAGCCCTAGCAATTAAGCATATTATTACCATCATTTTACAGATGGAGAACTGAAGAAAAGACAAAATATAGACAAAGCTGTCAAAACCCTACACTAATTTTTGATGACCAACTTTAGACACCTAGCTGATAATTTCTCTGGGGCAAAAGTATTAAACATTCCAGTCATATATCCATGTGCTTCAGCCTTCTGAATTTCAGCAAATCACATCCAGAAAGCAGGGAATAAAAATATGAGCAAATGACTCTATTCCAAAATGAAAACAATGGCAGAATAGGGAGATGGTGTAACTGCCTTGCATGCTGTTGTGCTAAGTTGAGCTTTGTACAGCCAGAGGCAGAAGTTTAAGCTGTGAGAGTCTACATGAGTTAGGCATCTACACTCCCACCAGTGCCAATAGGGCCTGGGGAGCTGCTTGTTCACCCTCCCCAGGAGACACCTCTGTCTGATCGACCCAGCACTCCACCGTGCTCTGTCTATGCATTGACAAGGTCTCGGCTGACTCTAATGGGAATGCAGACATGCAGGTGACATGAATACACTGTAGACAACTAATTGTAGACAACCCATTTATTTGCCAAAATTCGCAGCCAAGCATCTCCTCAGCGTATTTAGTAATGAAATGCTATACTTTCTACAGTATTCTTCTTTTATCTTTTCTTTGTTACTTTCCATTTTACACAGCAAATTGAAGCTGGGACACCATAGACATGTTTTCATTCATCCTGTAGTCCTTATGGACATAACATTGCCCATACTTGCTGAGTTTTTAGTATTTATTCACATGCCATGGAAATGGATATCCTGCTGTACTCAGAGACATGTACTGCTCGTGACTGGACAATATTACATGATGTTGTGTGTTCTTGCCCTAGTGCTCCTTTTTGACAAGCCCTGCCCTGACAATATAACTGCATGACTGCATCTCTGTTTTCTTCAGCTGAAATAAAATTTTGAAATATTAATCCATTGTGATGTTGACAAGTGAGAATGCAACTGAAACCCTAGAATGGATTTTAATTATACTAAAATTATGTTTCCTATTTTTAATATGCTAGTTTTTTTTATACCAGCCAAGTGTTCAGTTAACTTGACTAGTCCATTAAATAAACTTTAATTTATATGATAATTGAACAATCTCTAAATATCATACAGCATAATTGCAAGTCTCTCTGTTACTAGGAGAGGCACTGAAGTGGTGGTATGATCCACAGAATAGTGCACAGGTTTGGGAGTAAAGTAAATGTACTATTCCCAGCTTTGTCACGAACTTTGGAGGTGGAAGTATTTTGACTGAAGACATCTGCATCTGGCTTCTGGCTTGGCTGATGGTCAGCGAAGAACTAGTCAATAGAATCCGGGGGGCAATTAATTGTCTCCTAAATTAGATGTCTGAAATAGGGCAGATGATTGGCACCCTAAAAGGGCATATTTGTCTCCAGTGACTACATGTAGAGCCCCAGGAGCTAGCTTGGTTTTAAATGTTTATGTTGTTGATTTCTAAAGTCAGGTGAGATGAATCCCACCCTCTATATCCCCAGGCCAGTTATTTCATGGCAGCTTGCCTTTTATTTGTCTTTCTGAAAGAGCTAGTCCAATACGAGAAGCAGTAGAGTAGAATTAACACAGAGCTTTGCCTTGAATAATTAGTTTCTCAGTATGGCCTTTTTATAGATCACTGGTGTATCTCTTCATGGCATAATGTGGAAATGTAGTAGAAATGTAATGTAGAAATACCCTAAGTGCTATTATAATCAGTCATATGGTAAAGCTCAATTAAATACCAGCATCTTCAATGTGAGGTGGGAATTCCCATTGCCCTGTGGATTCTCTTCCTATGAAAAAAAGATCGTAAATTATATTAGTACAATATCAATATCAGAACTTTCATGGTACCAAACTTTTCGTAGGAATAATAGTGAATTTTGCTTAGCAAACCCCCACCATCCTTATCTTGCTGTTTGTCTGTCTGCAATTTATTTCTTTGTCTGGTAGACACTGATGCAGGAAGCTTCAGAAACAGAAGCCTTGTGGCAAGTCAGAAAGAATAATAAAGCTGAATTCTGGGGATATTGCCAGGAAATGTCATACAGGATGCTCTGCACCAACAGCTTAGGAATGACAGTGTCGTAGTTCAGCAGGTGGGACCAGTTTATCACTGTGTGGGTGTGACCAAAGCTATGTATTCTACACCCTCTATTCATCTTCCATGAACTGTTAACAATAGGCCATTTGCAGTAGCTGCCCAGGGCACACCCGACCCTTCAGGATGTGAGTTAGGTGTGAAAGACACCTCTGAGATAAGAGCTGTGATAACTCCCTTCCAGGAAGTTGCTAGCACCTCCACACCCAGCCTGAGGTGTCGTGTCTGCTAATGGGCCATGAATGATCCCAAATACCCTATGACTCACAGAGTGAGATTACTCATTGAGTAATTCTCTGCCCTGGGGGAGGCACTGGGCAGTCCCACCTGGACCTGAGGGGATATAATCTTGGGGGTTCTGGGACTTGGGGACCACTCATTGGATCCAGAGGAGGACCAGAACCTTGACAGGACTGGGACCACCACTCTTCACCAGACTGTGACCATCATCTCCATCAACAGAGGACAAGGAGAGAGAGAGTCTGCTCTTCCCTCCCCTCACTGGAAAGGGTCTATCCTGCACCAGTGAGTCACACACTCCCTTGTCTCTACCTTGCCGGGAAAAGATTGAGAATTCACCTCACAGCCAGCCAAGGTGAGACACTGACACTGTCCATAAATATAATTGCACCAGGAGAAACTTGCAGGGGAGTTTTGGGGGGGAGGAGAAGAGGGGTGTTGGTACTCAGGGAGTAGTTTTCTCTGGCCTGTTTATAGTTATATCTATATATAGTAGTTAAAAACCGTTATCCTTCTTATATACATTTTCTAATTAAAGGGGTTTTCCCCCTAAATTTATTAAGGGGTGATGTGGTTATTGAGAAGGAATCCTCTCCTATGTCTTGGTAAACATTTCGATTTCCCTCAAACTAAGACATGCAGGTGGAATTACAAGATTGTATGTTGCCAAATTCTAAGGCAAACTGGGGAAGCAAAACAGCCAGTGAGGAAGCAGAAGAGAGCTCCAGATAGTTATGATTTATCCCTTTTTGGAAACATAGAAAGTTGCAATGAGTTTAAGTATATCTATACAGTAAGCCTTAATGACCGTAAGTCTCCATGGAATTTCTCTTTTGAACTCAACTAAAGACCAGTGATGCATATGCTTTTAATTGTTGATGTTATTGCATCTATGGAGAGAGCAATCTTTCCTTCTGTTTTTATTTCTGGGTAAGACTTATTGCCTTCTGCCTTCATCGCTTCTGTCTATGCTGTGCTGCATGTGGTATACTGTCAGAATATCAGAAGTTCAGCAGCTGTGGGCTCATCACCCTGTTTGGAAATTCAGGACAGACCTTTTCCTTCTTTCTCTCTATCTGTCAATCTCCTGAACCTCTACTCATAGTTTTCAGCACTTGCTAGATAGTTCTGTTACAATCAGTGGGAATGCCCTTGGGAAACTTCTCCAAATTTGGCTATGAGAGGGATTGTTTTGGAAAGTTGGAAGCAAAATCAGCTTGACCTGAGTGTCAGCTCCAATATAAATAAAATGGACACTTTGCTCACTTTAAAGAGTCAGGATTATCCAAAGATATCTGTATTTCTGATATCTTCATAAAGGAGCATCTGTTTGTAAGAGAATAGACACTTGTAACATTTTTTTCATGTCTATCTTTATTAACTGTAAGCAATCTAACTTAAGACTTCTTGAACATTAAGACATAAAAGACAAAATAAGTATGCAGACTCAAACCCAAGGTAATCAAAACATCAGCCAAGAGCAATAGAAGTTGATCTTACCCTGGCATGACCTTTAGATGTTGTTTTATCACCTGCCAGCAAAGATTTACAATGACACTTGTGTGTATTTGTTTGTGTGATAAAGGAGTCAGAATTTCACTTTTGTTTATAGAGAAACAATAAGACTTCCTATGTTATATTTTCTTTTATGGTAAATGGAAGATAAATTCAGCAACCTGAGTTCTCATTTTTTGTTCAAATAAAGAATTGATTGTGGACCTGGCTATGGAGAAACTGTCAGACATTTCTTTAGAAAAGCACCCGTCCTTACTCTCCACTTGCACAGAAAAACAGCCATAATTTGTGATGTCCTATTTGAGGTTTGGCATATGTCTCTCATTCAGCCAGGCAGCTCTGGAGGCTGGGATTTGACAGGCAGAGAAATGCCCAATACCTCATTATTTTCTTCAATTGCATCATAGCGGTTCCTGCTCTCCGTAGTCAATTGAGAAGCAGGAACTCTTTCCCTGTGCTTCCAAGTGGCCACCATATTTCATTTAGCTTCATCTTTGCCCCTTTTCTGTCAGCAGATGGGAGGTAACCACTGTGTAGAAGATAGCTGGTTTTATTTTTGATTCTCGAGGTGCCAATCTCTTGTAATGGACAATTTGCTGACACTTCACTCATTAAAGGGAATCTAAACGATTGACTTAAACACTAAATTAGATTCTAATTTCCAGATGACATAATTTAAGTGAAGCACAGCTCATTCACAGGGCCTTCTAAAATGAGCCTGACTATAAACTTTAAATACTGCCACAGTGAGATATATATTAAAATAACAGTTATGATGTAGGTTAATAAAATGGCCCACAGTTATGTGAATCCAACCATACACTCACATTTACAGGAAAAAATCTTCCCATACTTGCACAAATCTACTATTTTTTTTTTTTTTATGTTTGATTGGTATCCACAAGAGACACCAGGTAAAAGTAAATGTTAACTTTTAATTCTCTCCTGAGATGAACAAGACTGACAATATGGGGCACTAGAAAAATGTAACCTGTCAGTGGCCTCAAACACAAATGATTTAATAGGCTTAGAATGATCTTGTTTTTGTCATAAAAAAAGCCTGAAATGAAAAGTAGATGTTTCCAGATTGTCCTGTCAGAAAGCAAAAAGATTTTCCCTGTGTATGAGCCAGGACCTGACCCACTCCTACGTCCTCTTCTTTTTTTTTGTTAAGTGCCAATGCTGCCACACTGTTTGTATTGGAGGGGGAGAGATGCAGGAGAATGAAGAAAGAAAATCAATATGTTCCTATGTAAACTCAGCCAGACAGCAGTATAATATAGGAACTACCCAAAAATACAAGTGTGGATTCCAGACTTATGTTCAAGGAGTAATACAACATTTTTCTGGGTTGAAAATCAGGCCTAATGGAAATAGATGTTTTTACCTTTTTTTTTAAGCCTAGACATTCAAAGATATTTTGTTCCAAATTGTATTTTGGTACCTTAGTCATTAAGAATTACCAACTCTAATATGTGGTTTCAATTCTTCTTACATAGAGAAGACAGAGAATTTTCTATTAAAAAAAATACTCCATTACTGTAGATTTCTCTAAATGAATTTGTCTGTTTGTTACACTCCACTGTGTTCCAGTGTGATTATCAAACAATCAGGAATTTTTTCTGTGCACCTGATGATCTGTTTTTTGCTTAACTGACCAATTCAGATAAGAAGCTCAGAGTTGGTCCACTAATATCCCAGAAAACTCTGACTTGAGACATGTGTGAAATAAACATACATAATTAAGCAAGCCATCCTCAGTCTCCTTTGAAAACAGAAGAGCTAAGTGCGTATTTACAGAGATTTTGAATTGTGATGAGTCAGCCTTAGGTTACACCGACTCAGTCTCTGTTGGCTGTAAAGACAACAGTGAGCAGTTCAGTTTATTAGATGTCTCAGTGAAGATCTGTGCATTTAGAAGAGACGAATCCCAGGCTCAATTTTCAAAAATTTTCAATTGATTTGAACTTCCATTGCTGGAGGTTTGCTTAAGTGATTAAAATGAGTCTTGAAGTTTGTGTTTATCCCAACTTAATGCTCTTTACATCAGAGTACTGTGATCGATTTTTAAATATTTGGGGTTCTCAGCACAACATTGAAAAGGATTGATTTCACCCTTTTGTTCAAAGGGCATGGTTTTCACATTGCCGAAAGTTCCGTTGAATGCCAACATTTTCTCAAGCATGTGTTAGAATGGTGAGCTAACTTTTCCAAGATTGGCAATCAAAAAGCCAGTAGAATTTTTAATTCTTCAGATTCTTTTCTACAGTCTTTGCTTTAGGGAATATTGCTTCCTCTGCTAATTGGATACATAATATAGATATTTTACATTAAAGTCTGGAGTATCAGTGGTATCTAAGAGTATTTAGGAATACCCAAGGCCAATGTCAAGAGTATTTAGGAATGTTTATCACAAGGTTATTGGAAAGTCTGCAAAGTCAGAAGCAATATGATCACAATACTTAAATAATGAGTTAAGGAGAATCTTTTTCTTTTCCTGTCTATAGAGAAGGAAAGTATCCACCATTGACCCAACACCTGACTTGAGAGACCATTCATTTGACATCTCCTTGAATTCAATGATTTCTCTATGGACAGGATTTCAACCAGTATCAAATCATATATTCTCTTCTACCTGTGGTTGCATTTTAATTTTTTGAGCTGATAACAGTAATCAATGAATATTGAAAGAATGCCAAACACATTTGAAATGCATATTATTAAGCACTGAGTAATTGCAATTTCTAGTCAAATACAGGCATTTGGGAATTTACTGCTGCTTATTCAACCCCAATCAATGAAGATTAGCCACAAAGAGAAAGAGAACTTGCTTGCAATGACTTTGATAAAATGATAATGACTGAAAGCATTTTGAAGTTCTACAGCTGCTTTGACATTTCAATTACATTCAGATTGGAAATAATATTAGTATCAATAATTAAAAAAATCACAAACATTAGCAAAGTTTGAACAAATTTTAAAAGCTGGGCTTGGAGTAAGGATTTTTTTTTTAATAACACAAGTACAGTCGTGCTGTCTTTTGACCTTTTCATGAAGTTTTGTCTTGGGACCAAAGTTCTTTAGAAATCAAGACTGTTTCACTTTTAAAAAATTATCTGTTTACTAATTATTTATGAAATCACCAAACAATTCTATATGTACCATCTTAAACAGTCAAAAATCCTCCAGAATAGCTTTTCCCTCCATGGTAGGCATGTACATCAAAGGAAGATCTCTACTTTTAAAGACTGCCTTTTTATTATAACCAGAGTGAATTAGCCCAATGATGTATTGAGACTTACAGCACCATGGTCTTCTTCAGAGAGGGATCAGCCCCATCAGTCTGTGTCCTGTGACAGCTCTCCAATTAGACAGTATAATTGTTGTGAGATTATTCATACACATCTGTCATTGAACATCTGGTGTTGGTAATAGGAATTTGTTTTACAAAGCCACAGTCCTTTTTGATGCCTGAGAACTGCTAGGAAGAGATAGGATAGACCTAACCAAGTGAGGCAAAAATATCACTGCCAACAGGCTGACCAGCCTGCTGAGGAGAGCCTTAAGCTAGAAATGACGGGGGGAAGGAGATGATAACACACAAACAAGTACAGAAGTGGTAAACTGGCTGATGTGGAAGAAGAGACTACAAAATGAACAGAACAGGATAAATGACTGCCCACTATAACTGTGTACACACAAATAAAAAAGTACCCGGATCAGAGCATTAGGGCGGAAGGGAGTGAATTATTCTTTTCCTGGGAATCCATATGCAGAGAAGAAAAACAAACAGAGGGAATGACAGATCTGCATGCAGGTGCAGGGCTATAATCCCATCAAGATCACATAGAGATGGATGATGGGATAGAGCACACCTTCCCCAAAATTACCCAGATGACATCCAACTAGAAGTGATAATATACCAAATACTTGTGCTGCCATTCAGACAGACATGGAACGGATGGAGAAATGGGACAACAGGAACCTCGGGAAGTTTCAACAAAAGGAAATGCTAAAGGATTAAGCCAGGAAAGGAAAAACCCTACACAGCTGGATAGGCTGGAAGCCAGCTGTCTGGAAAACAGCTTAGTAAGGAAGATCCTATTGGTCCTGGTGGACAGCAGTTCAGTGTAAGCCATCAATGTGCCTTTGCAGCAGAGCAGCCAACAGCCTACTGGGATGCATTAGGAAGAGGATGCCAGCAGGATGAAGAAGGTGGTCCTTTCCTGTGCCTAGCAACGATATAATAAATCTGAAGTGCTAAGTCTGGTGCTGGGTTCCCAAGTACAAGACATGGACATACAGAAGTGAGTCCAGCACAAGGCCACAAAGATATTTAAGGGACTGGAGAATCTTCAGGGAGCTGTTACTGCTCAGCCTGGAGAAGAGAAGGCCAGGGGGACCTTATCCATGTGTATTAATGTCTACCAGGCAGGTGTAAGGAAGAAGAAACAGAATTTTCCCAGTGGTGTTCAGTGGCAGGAGAAGAGGCAATGAGCATCAACTGAAATAAAAAAAAAATTGGGGGGGGGGGGCGGGGAAGGGATGTCAAAGTCTTCTAGAAAGTTTCTCAGAAAGGTTGTGGAGTCCTCATCTTTGGAGATATTCAAAATCCATTGATCACTGTGCATGGTTGTTTTCATGAATTTAAAGTAGTGGATGTTTGGGAAAGTAATTTTCCCAGTGATGAAGCCATAATTCTGTACATTTTTGATTGCTGAATTCCATGCATTTCAGGAGAGCAAGATACATAAATATCTCTAAAAGGAAAGTTCCCAGATGCTTAAATTTGAATTTGGCTTTTTTCACTACAGGTTTCCAAACCAGACTAAAATGCCATGTAGTTTTGACTAACAGGAGCAAACAGAGCTGATACAGTAGTATGCAAATGAAGCTGAAAGAATCATAAATAATTTCCATAATTTTAGGTGTATTCCCTCAATGGAGCAGTGTTTATGGAAATACATCTGCCATTGGAAGTCAAATTTATTCCTACATATTTTACTTTAGGTTTATTTTTAGCAACTGATGCATCTTCCCAGAACTCAGTCAACAATTATAAAAAGTAGACCTGCATTTAAGTATTTAAGAAGATATTCTGCCAGGATATTTTTCTTCTATAATTTTTTCTGAATATAGAAATTATGAGGTGTCTTTAAATATTGAGATTAGGGGGGTTTAAGGAGTTTGAAATAATTCCAGCTTTTTGTGTGTGTGTGTGTGTTTTTGGTTGGTTGGTTGGTTGGGGCTGGGGGGGTGTTGGTTGGGGGTTTTTTTAGGAGATAGGAGGATCCATTGTCTTCATTGGAATTGCAGGTCTAAAATTATGGACATTATTAAATGCCATTGTGTCTGTTTTTCTCTGCCTAGCAGAAACAATGTAAACTCACCTGTACTTTTGAGTTACAAATATCTTTATTTACTAAGCATGTAGAAACATTCAGCCGTGGCTGAATGGCCTGATTAGTTTCTAGTGAAATCTAAAGCAAACCCCTATTAATACCATTAGAGAGCTGATAAAACATTTAAAAGAGCACTATTCTAGTTTTGTGTAACATAAACTTCTTCCTGGCTGTGTCTTGAGTGAAGAGGGAAGGCAAGTAGACATGTGATCTCCCACTATATTCCATGTATAGAAACTTCACTGCAGAACTCCATGTTGAAATAGCAAATTTGTCTAGTTTAAGATGTGTCATTGACTGGTACTGTATTTATAAACAAAGTCAACCACAAATTATATTTTAGAGAAATAAATTGCATCTAACACACAGTGTAAAACTAACAGCCTCTAGTCAAAGCTAAAGATGTGGTGTTTGTGCACTGCAAAGGCAGTGGATTTTAATGATGCAGTAAAGACAATCTGTTGTATCATTTAGAAATTAATTCTGTGTATGTAGATAATCTAAACCTGAAACATGAGGTACCTTTCGTTATTTGAAGTGGCATTGGGGTTATAAGCAGTCATTACTTAATGTTAGTGTGTTTATAATAGGCTTGATTTATTTCAGCTTCTATAATTTAATTAATGGAGTGTATACCAATTATATTTTAATTTTCATGCTTAGCTCAAAGTAATAACTCCATTTTCTTAAATTTGGCACTAGCTCAAACAACCCTAGAGGAATCTGCCTCTCATACCCTTCAGAATCTCCCTTCCTTGAGGAAATCCTCTTTCTGAAATTTCCTTTTCATTTCCTGTTTTCCAAGTAATGCAAGACCAGACTCAGCATACTGACTGCCAGAGTGTGGGCCAAGACAAAGCAGAGGCTTTTCAGTAGCTCACAAGCTCACAAGCACCAGTTCTTGTATTCAGACTATTTCTGATGTTTTCAGGGGATTAATCCAAATTTACTCTGGAATCAGAAGCATTGGTAGAGTGCCTGGGCTTTACAAGCATTTGGTGTCCATTTTTTCTTTTTTTCATCTTGTTCAAAGTAATGTCTGCAAAGCACTGTAGAACCACAGGAATGAACACAAACTACTCTATCTGTCCAAACTTCTGTTCTGGTAGACCTGAGGCTTGGACGTTTCTTCCCTCACTGCTTCTCCAGATCAGAAAGGAGGGGACATGGACTGAGGAAGTACCAGAGCTCTCAACTTCCTGTTTAAGTTGCCTAGATGATCAGCCAGCACAGAGGGAGGCAGTAATTTGTTCCCTAGGAGAGTGAAAAAGGTTACTCTGCCTTCTGTCTCTCACTGTCTTCTGGCCCTTTTCCATATACCTACCTGCAATGCCCACTTATTCTATTCAAAAATTGAACTTGAAGCACTCTGCTCGAAAGGGGAAAATGATTCATCTGATAGCAGAGATGAAGTTTTCAAAAGTAGCTGCTTATAGGTGGTTTACTGAGTACCTATTGAAGCTATGAAGTAGACTTGGCCTGATTTTCATATGGAGGCTGACAGAGCTCCCCATTTTTGAAAAACAGGTTACATATATTTAAGAACCTATATTTAGACTAGTCTTTTTGAAGCCTTGGATGAGATTTTCATTCCAGCTGTGTCAAACTTCAAATTCAGTCAGTCCTTTGATGAATTTTGGCTTGCAGAGACCAGCCACAAAGGAAAAGTTAGCTTTTCATATGGCAACAATAATCTGGCATTTCTGTTACATTGTGTCTAATTGACTCACCTCATGAGAGGATCAGGCCAGTAGAACAGAAGGGACTTTCATTTGCCTTTCAGAGAAGCTGGATTGTAGCTGAATTTTCCTGTACATCTGGAAAGTCATAGGAAGTCATGACCCTCCTTCCTTTACCCTTTTTCTTCTAAGATCAGTAGTATTTCTTTCTTTATGTGATGTTTTGAATCTGGTAAAGTTTCCTGTATTTTATTTTCCCTATATACTGGAAGCAGCCTTGTAATTACAAGAGTTTGTTTCATTCCATCAGCATTTAGATAAAAGTGTTTCCCTAGTCTTAGGCTTCTCTCACTGCATCAGTATAAAGACCTACCTTCTAGTTCTGCATCCTTGGCAAAGGTGAATGCATGTCCTGCAAATTTCTTAGCTACTGGGCAAGATCTTACTGTTTATTTTATTGGATTTTTTTCAGCTCATGTTGGGGAGAATTGTGGCATCAAGTCATCACTAGTGTTTGGGCATTCAAGGGGAAGAAACTAGGCAGGGTTGTGATTTTAGACCTTCCCTCTTAGAGGCAGGGCTGTGCAGGGCTCCCAGCCCTGATGCTTCCTGTCCCACAGAGCTACCCCCTTCCCTGCAGCTGCTGGACTCCTCACAGCATAGGGGTCATTGAGAGTCTCCTTTCATCCTCCTCTCACCACTTCATTGTCTTCTTATTTTGGATGCCCACTCCCACAAATGGGTCTTTTCCCATATATGAAAACTGAGTTTATTGATTTCCTTTGTTGAAAGAGGACTGCTATGAATTAGGCAAAATGCTGGGAAAGATCTAAATCCTTCTTTCATAGAAAGGGTTTTGTGTGTGCATTTTCCAACCTGTAAAACCAATTGATCTGGTAGTCTCAGAAGCTTTCTGATAAGTGAAGCTACCTCTATTGCCTTTGCTACCTGAACCTATTTTGCTCTTAGTCTCTGTTGTGTACTCTGCAACTGTCTTTCCAAAAAAAATGAGACATTTAAGAAATAATTATATTGGCTCATTACACTCTCAGCCTTTTATTCACTAATTCTGGTGCTAACAAGCACCAAAATTTGTATTCCTCCTGCCAAATGCTGCACGCCTTCAGGCACTGATATAGTTTATATGCGCATCATCTCTAAACCATAGTAAGTAGACTGCATATTGCCTCTTAGGTAAAGTCTAATGAGCAGTGTTATTTTTAGAAACAGAACTATATCCTTTGATTTCTATTGTATTTTTTTATTGCTGGAATAATTTTTGTTTGTCTTGTGCTCTGCAGCTGCGTATCAAGCTGAATGCTTTGGGGATTTGTTATTCTCTGCAACAAAGCCTAATATTCCTTCCTGGTCAGTATGTGACTGCACCTGGATCATCTACTATATTTCTAATGTCTGTAACAGATATTTCCTGTTTTGGGATTCCTTCTATTGTTCTATTGTTCCTGCTTTGAACTTCACTTGCCTTCTTTAGGCAAGATGTTTAAATGATTGAAGTCTTAGACACCCATTCCTGCATAGTGACACATTACTTGCTCTCCCTTTACTGTATGTAATGTACAAATGTGGAGTTTTCCAGTAGTTTTATCTGATATGATCATATCTTATTTTTCAAGAAAATTTTCATCAGTGCCACCACATTGCTTTTAAACAAATGAAGTTAAAATGATGGAAACCTTGGTGGATTCAGCTAAATTATTTTACAATGATTTCTCCTTGATTTAATTTAATTAATTAACTACACGTAAATGTGATTACAAGTGCTTTGGAGTAATTGCTGTCTCTTCCTAAGTGTTTGTACAGAAGCTAAAACAATGAAGACAGTCCTATGAATAGTAATACATTTAAAGAGAAATGTCCAAATGTGTATTTTAGTAAAATTTGTGTGATATATAGTTTATATTTTCCCTTAACTATAAAGTGTGTAAATACATTAATGAAGACAAATAACATAAACTGTTATACACAGTGATTTAAAACTCCAAATTTAGTTTCTTTATTCCCACAGCAAACAAGTGTGAAAGAGCTTAAAATTCAAAGTTGCTGAATGCTTTCTCTCTCACTTAATGTTAACTTAGTAAATAAGAATACATGGAACATTAGACAAGAGTCTTGAAGAATTGAAATTCTGTTCAGATGAGCACTTGCTACCCCCTATTAAGAATAAAAGAGAAGGAAAAAGATAAAATGTGCTAGAAGAGTTGTGAAGAGAGAAAGTGTTTAGTTAATGGAAAATTTAGAATTAAAAAGGAAGAATATTGCTATATATAGATGTGATAAGTTGAAATCACAAAGAGAATTGAAGTTTCTCTGGGTAAATCACACAAGCTGAATTCTGACAGAGGTAAGTGAGGTATTAAGAAGATATAATGAATTATTAGCGGTCAGGGCTAAAATATTGTATTTCTCCAAAAATGGAATTCTCCCTAGTGCAGAAGTAAAAATGTTTTTAAGGGCCAGGATCTGAGTCATCCTTTTTTCCTTCCTCTTTTTTCTTCCCCTCACACAGCTGTTGGGGACTTAAGTGGGATTTACTTGTGTGAGAAAAGATAAAAGTAGCAAGATCTAGTACTCTTAAAAACAATCCATCCAGCTGACTCTGCCACACTTAATTTATGAAACTTGACTGAGTTGGAAAAAAATGAAAGAATGGAGTTGTATTCACTTGGGCTAAATATACCTGGGCTGGAAAGTGCTTCATTTTTTTCATTAACTGTACGAGTCCAGTACAGTGGAATGAAACACACTGATAAATGATTGCACCACAGATTTTTAAGACAGTGTTGTAGCTGGTTCACAGAGACCATTAAAAGGTTAAAAAAAAGTACCAAATTGAAAATCTTTACACATGTAATTCCCAACAACTCTTTTAGTTTTGTTTGATGTATACAGAAAAAAAATCTTCAGGTTGTGGGAAGAAGAGGATGAATGAAATGTGTTACAACTGTAGCCATATTGTTCAAAAGCTAAAAAGGACCCATGAATAATGAACACTTTTCATATGTTTATTGATGTGTATGATTATTTACTACTAGAATGAACATTGTCATCCTGTTTCATTTTTCAAATTCCCCTTCTTATTAAGAGGCAAACTACATTTTCCTCTAGGAAACATGAATGACTGTAACCAAACAGGTATTGTTGATAGACTTTCATGCCAAATGTATATCTGGTTGAATGTAAATGGTGGTTACTGGTTTCACTGGGGTCAATGAGCTTGTCATAAGCTTTGTGCTGAGCAATGTGTTTTGTGCTCAGCAATATGCTTAGCTTTGCCTGCCCTGGGGACCAATATACGAGTGATTACGTTGTTTTATTAGGTCATTTTAATCACATGTAAACACACCACACTTAAGTATTTCTAATTTCTCCATGCTGTCACTTGATAGAACACGAGGAATGCTTTCCTCTCCATTAACAGCTGGGTGGCCCTTGTTCCAGATAGGTGCCTTTCTGATAGGCTCAGTGTACAGAGTAATTCATCTTTAAAATGAAGAGAAAAATATAGGAAAACAGAGGTCAGTGAAAGGCCAGTAGAATTACAGACCTTTGCAGTTTTGTCCTTTAACCAAATGGAGACTTTCATAGTATGTGTTTTCATTCATGTCTATCGCTTATGCTCAGCAGGGCTGCAAACTCAGCCCTGACCCTTGCAGAGCAGTACGCAGAGAGTAGGCAAGATGGAGCATGGACAACTCAGGCAACAGCAAGTAACAGATTTGTCTGCACAGATTATCCCACCTCACTCATGCACATGATTGTCTTAAGTACACATAAATAGATTTTTTCCCCCTCCAGCCTTCTGTCAGACTCTCACTTTCTCTGTGACCCAGCTTCTAAGGGACTACATATTCAGTCATGTATTAGAGAGAAGAAGCCCTGTTTATCACATCACATGATGGGTTTATGGCAGAAAATAGCATCTGGGGAGGGTGTGCTTGCTAAATCAGATGCTGATTGTGGGTAATACTAACCCATGAATGCAGGAATTACAAACACCATTCTGCAAAGAAGTAAGATGGGCTGCAAAAAGCAACCCTCACACATAATATATGAAACCTGACATGCTGGTATTCCCCTGTGTGTTTGCTTAATAGCTCTTCTATTTCTTTAGGCCCAGTGTTATAGTTCTATTTTGTTACCATATGCGCACGCTTCAGATAAAAAGGAAGGATGAAGACATTGGTTTGTGGAGTCTCATCACACCCTGGTACTCCAAGAGCAGAGGGAATGGGAATGTAAATGACTTAGTCATGAACCAACCAGGGCAGAAAACAGATGCTCTGTCTCACTGCGGAGACAAATGCTTCTGACAACATTTAGCTGGTGCAGACCATCAGTTCTCAAAGATCAGGATTTTCACAACACTGATCCAGCTGAAGCATCGGCTAAAGAAATTTTTCCAAGTACACCTTGAATATACAGCCCCTGTGACATAACTAACAGCACTGATAGTGTTTACAGGCAAGTTCCAACACTGTAAAGCGTGAAATATATGTGTCAAGTTTATTATGCTTCCCTTGCCTGGAGCTGATTAGTGCAAATTAATATTTCACACTAATCAGCATGAACAGTTAGCACACAATTTGGATTTACGGAATTCAGCTGATTGCATTAAAAATGTATTTAGGCTATTTTTGCATTGTGCAAATAGAGCAAAAATATCTGAACTGCTTCCAGTAAGGGTTTTTTATGTAAGTTCTAATGTTACTATCACCCCTCATATAGCCATGTACTGTTAACATGATGGTGGCTTTATGGATATCCAATACTTATAAAATCTGTCATTTATACTCAACAAAATATTCATGCTTAACATTTTTTCTAAGAGATGACTAGTCAATTTTTAAGTAATTAAAATAAATTTTAAACATACTTTTAAAACATGACAACAGGCAGTCTGAAATTTGATCCTGAAACTGTGTAAGAAACTAAAAATAGTTATTTGGGTTATTATATGACTATAAAACAGTATTTTCACTTAGCTGGACCGACCAATACTTACATCAGTTTCCTATCATGAAGAAGAAACCAGAAAGATGGCTTGCCACACTAAAGACTAAATGCAAAACCTATCTGTTTACTCAGGCTTTCCCAAAACAGCACACTCAGTCGTACAGATCCTTTCAAAGCCCAAACAAAACCTCATACATATGTCCCCATCAGTTTTGGGAATTTAGAACTTAGTGTCATTTCTGGGAAAGTTATTGTGGAAGTTCTCACTGACTTCTGTGGAAGCTGACTCAGGTGAAGCATTTTCAGAACTTAATTTAGCTCATAGCTCTTGTAGTTGTCTAGAAAATCTTTGCAACATTGATTTCAAGCATCAATTGGATGACACAGGAACTATTTGATCAATTTTTTAGATACTGTATTGGATTTCCAACAAGAAGACATCTGAGTACTTTGCACTAATTAAAAAATGCGCACACACACATACACACACACACTCACACTTACACACACACACACAAACATTTTTCCAAATAAGGAAATAACTTTTGCAAACTAAACAAAACTTTTATTTGGATCAATCTCCCATCATGACTATAGCAAATTATGTGTGCATAGCAAGAGGATGTATTGTCTACCGTAAAAGGTCTGGGCAGTGGTGACACCGTGTTTTACCCTGTGCCGGGCTCCAGAGCTGTTTTCTTCCTTCACTGGCATCTATCTGAACTTCTTGAGATTGTTGGAACAGCTCTGGATCCACAGTGGCATTACCAAGAAGAGAACTTGAATCTCACTTGTCATGGTGTTTGCCCAATGTTTAGAGTGTAACTTCTGAGTTTGCTGGTGTTTCTGTGATATCCTCGGAAAATGAAGAGCTCTGTGGTTTGTCAAAGGGCAGTATCTTCATAGGTGTATGGTATTTTTATATCCAGACAAGAAGCCTTTCTTTTTTGATTTGGCTTTTCTTTATGAAAGACAATTCTTAATATCTTGCTGAAGTGCAAAAACCTCAAGTCAATAAATGGAGCATTATATAAAGAGCAATTGTAGTTATTGTAGCTCTCTTTCTTCAGACAAAAAAAAAAAAGATTTCTCTATTGGGTTTGTTTGATGCCAACCCAGAGCCCTCCAAGGCTCCTCCCCAAATGTGGGTGGTTATTGTATGTTTTGAAATGGCCCACAGTCATCTGCATCTCATTATCAGGTCTGCTTTGTACCACAAAAATCAAACGAAAATCAAACAAATATATTGCATTACATAATAGTCATTCATAAGGCATAGTCCACCATTATCCGTTACATGAGGTCTCTTCAGTTTTTATATTTGCTGATCCAAATCCACCATTTCTGTTTCCTCTAATTTGCTTGGTAATACATATAGAAAATTATGCAATTAGGCTTGTCAGCACAGAGGACTTGTAATGTTCTTACATACACGATAATTGCAACCCATTTGTCAACAAATGACAACTTTAATAAGAGAAGTGCTCACATCATATGGAACGTCCACACACTCCTTTAATAAACACTGATCTAAAAATTTACTGCCACAGCAAGAAGTTTTAGGACTTTAGCACAAGGAGGAGAAAAGTTCAATCATAACTGAAAACACATGTCTGGAAGAAATAACCCAACTCTCCACACTGTCAAGTCTTATTGCTGGTTTAAATTTAGGCAAGTACATGTAAAGAAGTATGTTAAACCTGGAAACCTTGGCTTCATGAATGGCCAGCAAACCTGATTAGAACTGCATGAACTGAAGCTGTGATAGAATGCTGTGTCTCCTCTGGATTCAAGCCAAATTAATAATTGTGCTTTTTTAGATTGCTGACCTTTATGCTACTCTCGTGTTCCTTTGAAACACTTCTAGGGTTAATGTGTGCACACCAGTGAAAAGGAGACAATGTGCATTCCTGTCATGGTGGGTTCCTCCCCTCCCCATGTCTGGCACAGTCAAGTATGGATTGCTATGGTGAACTTTTGATTTAACTTTGGGCTTAATTTTCCTATTTCACATCTTCACGTGCTGATTCTGATAGTCATAAGCTAAATTGTGTCAGTCTTGCAGAACATCATCTTATGCAGGCTTCCTATTCAGAAAATCAAAATTCAACCTTTCAGCAGAGAGTAGGAGAGTTAGACAGCCAAACTGTTTTGGTTTTCCTAGGAATGCAATACCCAACTTCTTTAGACTCTTTGAAAATCCTAGTATAATTTATTAATCTTAAATTTGTTTACTGAATTCTTTGGTGGAGCAGGGGAAGAATAATTTACAAGAGAAGAATGTGAACTAAGACATTCATGTTTTCAAATGGAAGGAAAAAGACAGCAACAAACTAAAGCTAAAATGAGAAGATGATGAATGATTAATTAGTCTCCAGTAAATAACAGAATAGTTGATGAGCAGTTAACGCGATAATAGAATAAGAATGTATGTACAAAAAGAAGTGTCCATAATATTTAACCTTAGTATAATTAGAGTAAAAAAGGTTAAATTGTATTGATTAATCAATTTTATTTATTTATTTTTACAAATGGGATAGAAGAATCTCAAACCAAATAAAATTCCTTATCTTTCCTTTGTGTTGATAGCTCATCCCAAGTGTTGGATACCTTAGGGATATCCTTCAGGTATCCTTCAGATAACTATTAGAGAATTTTCTAGTTTTAAGCAGACAACAACATGTCCTTTGGACATTTTGAAAGCTACACTATTCTGTAAAACCTATTTTGCATTTAGGCATGCCTATGTAATTGAATAAGCAAAAGGAAGCACTTTGGAGCCCTCAGGGTCTCCTCACTGCTGTGGATGCTGGCAGGCCCAGCTGGTTACTGCAGAAAGGGGCAAAGGAATTTTTAAATAAAATCACTCTGGTCGTGGTCGTGCCATGGATGTTTATCAGAAGTGTGGTTTAGGATTAATGTTATCACTCCCAGAGCTAAGAGCCTACTCTGTATCCTGTGTTCATGCATTTAAACAGGATCCTGAAAGGTCAGGGTGACCGATACATACATGCAGTTCTTTTCCAAGTGCATTTGCTGTAAATACATGTTTTACTCCTTTTCAAGTGGGAATAATGATGCCTGGTTTGTATCTCAGCTTCTAAACATCATAAGAAATTAAAAGCAGACTTGATGGACAGGTGCTCATTTCTGCATGTAAAATCTGAATGCAAAAATAGGTAAGTATGTGGCAACTTTGGATGTATGACCTATTAATTTAGGTAGAAAATGTGAATTACATAAACAAAACCCCACTCTAAAGGCTTTTGAGTGATATATTCAAGCTTTGGATCCTGGTGACTGAAGGCTTACACTTTTATGGGCTTTGAGGGGAAGAGGAGATCCCCAAACAGAAATGCTAAAACCCACCTTGATTCATCCCATGTATTTATATCATAGGAATAAGCCAAAAACAACCTATAAAATACATCCAAACAATACCAAATCTATGACTTTTATTTATTCAACCCTTACTGAAAGCTTTGCAGAAATCTCTTAATAAACTTGGTATGCTGGAACATCCAAAATCACTAAAAATTCAACAAATAATGATCAAATTGAATGAAATAAGGAAAGGCTAACATAGCTGACAAAAATCAGTGAGATCAGGAATATTTATCAAGAGAAATAAAAGTAAAATTATTTATAAATATGTAGGTCACTTTCAGTCATTGAAATTACCTCTATCCCAAGAAAGCTGGAGAACCACAGAATGGTTTGGGATGCAATGTGAAAGATCATCTAGCTTCCATCTGCTGCTGTGGGCAGGGACACCTTTTATTAGACCAGGTTGCTCCAACCTGGCCTTGAACACTTCTAGGGATGGGGCATCCACAACCTCTCTGGGAAACTTGTTCCAGTGCTTCATCATACTCCCAGTAATTAATTTCTTCATCATTTCTAATCTAAATCTCTCCTCTTTTTGTTTATAACCATTACCCTTTGTCCTATCACTATATCCCCGTGCAAAAAGAGAAAATGTGAGCATAAATTATGTATAACAATCAACTGTATAGTATTTGAAGATTTCAGTATTAAATTACCATATTCTGGAAGCAAGTAATCTAAGTTAATTTGTGCTTGAAAACTATGTTTTAGCTCTGCTACTTACAGGCAACAAGTGGAAATTGATGAAAACCTCTCAGCTGGTGCTCTAAAAGGACTGAAATGTTTGTAAACTATGACAGTGGAAAATTTCCACCTTGACTTTTGAACTCTTGGTATAATAGTTTTCTAGTTAGTTACTATGGTGATAGTGCCCAAAGCATAAGAAGCTGCAACATCAAAAAGACTGTGAAACACTCATTACCTAAAAGGAACTGATAACCTTTTATAAAGGAAATATTAATTTTTTATTTATTTTTCTACCTGTTGTCTCATTGTTAGCATTAATTCTCTCAGATAAATTCAGCTATTTACAAGCTAATCCACAGACAGCAGACTCACAAAGGAAAGCTGTTCATCCCATCTACTTTTCCTGTGTTTCTTTTGGTGATATGAATAATTTCCTTGAAACACCTCTCTCTCTGCCTCTCTCCACTAACTATGGTGTGAACTCATATAACCTATTTAGCTAACTGAAATGGATAAAATGAATTGAACATAGGTCAACATTTGCTGTAGGCTTATAGTTATAATTTTTACCAAGAGGCCTGCTGGAGTTAACAACCATAGATTATAAAAATTGTTGTAAATATGATGAGACTGTTACAGCTTATATAAAATTATATAGTAACTACATATTCACACACATAGTCTTTTCCTGAAGAAATAGATTGCATAATGTCAGTTTATGACCATGTGTGTGCAGTAGTTATGGTTTACTACCCATTACATATTATCACTGCAAAATCGGTTCCAAGAAGTAATTTAAACTGCAGGATTTTCTCCTCTTCTCCCTCATTTTTCTGCTCTTATTTTATTTCTATGACAAATCTGTCTTGCTAAATTTCAATAACATTAGTTATGACTGCAGAGATACATGAAGTTAAAGCATGATTGCCCCTCTGCTTATTAGTACATAGTATTTAACTATAGTTTAATGTAAAAAAATTGTCAAACCAAACACAATATGTGCCTTTGCTAAGGAAACATTTTTGTCACAATAAAACTGTATTTTGAGGACACATTTTTTCTATTTGCACTGATTTATTATTGCCATATTTTAAATGTAAGCACTTTTTTAATAAAAATATTGTGTAAAAGGGTGAGGTGAAGATAAAAATGTGCTTGAAGTGTATTTCTACACTGGTTAGGTAGTTCTGTGCAGTGAGCGGAAGGCATAGACTCACAGCAGTCAGAAATACCTAGTATTTAATATATTTAAGGAAGTAAAACTGAAGAGAAAATGAAAGAGATGTGAAGATATCTGCTTTTTGAAAATAGCTTTAGTATATTGTTATTAGGCATATAATGATCTGGCTGTATCATTTAATGCCCTGAGAACTGCTCCCACTCTTTTTAATCACTGCTCTGCTCAACATCTCTGACATACTGTCCATTGGAAGTCTAACAGCAAACCTTTTAAAATCAGCTGAAGGAGTAAAAAGCACAGACCTTGATTAGTGTGAAAGATTTGGTGCTTAATTCTGAGCACACCTGAACCCGTCACTGACACCTGAAAATTGTCAGAATATGCCCCTGAAAAAAATATCAACCATGGTGAAAAGAATGAATGTCTTTTGATTTTTTTATGAGAATAACCTCAGACTAGAGAATAAAAATTTTATACAAAAAAAGAAATGGTTTTCTTGCTTTTTTCAAATAAATGTGATTTTCTTAAATGATGTATTTATTTGTTCTTTTATAAAATAGAACTCTTACACACAAATTCAAGTCTATTATACAAATGCAAATATACTTTTTACACTAAAAAATTTTCTGATCCTAATTCTATGAGGCATAGATACTTCTCATATTCTGGATGGGATTCATCTGACCAGACCAGACTTTCATATTGGAAATATTAATTTCTGAGCTAGTTACACTAGCTTCCTTCTTTGTGACTGAGGAGAAAACAGGTATATTTATAAGTTAGTCAGATCACAGAATCATAGTATCATTAAGGTTGTAAAATACTTCCAAGATCGTGAAGTCCAACATTCAGCAGAATAGCTCCATGCCCACCAAATTTTGTCATATAGCAAAGCACTAAGTCTACCCAATTTTTAAACACTACCAGGCTTGGTGGGCCCACCACTGTCCTGGGGAGCCTGTTCCAATGCTTAACCACTCCTTCAGTGAAGAAATTTTTCCTAATATCCCACAGGAATATCCCCAGGTGCAACTTGAGGACATTTCCTTTTGTCCTATCCCTAGTTACCTGGGAGAAGAGGCTGACCCCAACCTTGCACAACCTCTTTTCATGTAGCTGTAGAGAACAGAGTTGAAGGGAGATGTCTGTATTGACAGATGACTCATGCCCTAAAAGGGTTTTCACTCACCAACAATGGTAAGAGAGATCCCAAAAAGACTGATGAAATATTGATGCCTAAGGATGTCTCCGGTGAGTCACATCCTGAGTGTAGAGTCTTGAATTTCTGGTGTCAACCACCTTGTGCCTTCATACTCTATTTCCTAATCTTGTACTTTCCCTAAACTACTTGCTTCTCTTTTGAACAAATTCTGAAGAGGACAGAAGATGCAATGATTTTATCCACAGTCAGCCTGTTTCTAAACCTTATTCCATTAGGAAATGAAGCAGTAGAATAAGACAGAGGTGACTAAAGTAATTAGCTGCTCATTTTAGACAGCTGTAACAACCTCCCAAATGAACATATCTAATACTAAGCTAGGTCTGAATATAGTCTGTCAGAATTTCAGGTATTTCATTCCAGTTCAGCACTTTATCCCACCCTGAGACAGGAGTTGCCTTGTGGAGCGGTCTGTGTCTCTTTCCAAAGAGTGTAGTTCAAGCCAAGACTGGATCGCACCAGCTTATGACTAGTGAGGTGAGGTGAGCCTTTCATCCAGCAGAGATAAAGATACCATCTTCCAACAGTTTGTTTTCTCTCTCCACAGAACCAGGACCCAAACAAAGCCAGTGAATGAGGAAAGGGGGCTCTGCCTCATCTCAGGGACAGTAGACATGTGGGAAAAGTAGGCTCCTATATGCAGATTGTTCTCTTTGCTTCAGGGTATGAAGGGCTTTGGTTGAATTCCTTGACCCTTGACTGACACACCAACTACTTTTCTCTGATTTCTTTATAGGAAATGATAAAAAGTAGTAGCTATAAGATAGAATACATGTGGTTATTTTCTCCTAGTTTTGCCAACATCTTGAACTACAAATGCTTGAATATTTCATTATTATTCTATAAGGTAAAAGAAGTGGATTTTGTAACTCTCTGTTGAAGAAATTAGATCCAGGAGCTTCAAAATAAGTTTTAGGCCTTCAAAATGCTTAGCTGTAATTTATAGATGATTCAGCCCTTTTTTACCAGTCTAGGATTAGTGAACTGTTCTTCAATCTGTTGCCTACTTCTCTCTCAGTGTTTTCTAGATATGTTCTTCAAATATTATGGTGATGCAGTAGTCTGGCAAAGATGTATAAAAAAAGTTTTAAAATATTTTGAAGGAATAAATACACAATGCTGGTAAGAAAACTATGCCTGAAAAGTTACATAGGAATCTGGAACCCCAACTTGAAAGAATAATATGTAAGATGTACTATCATACATTATATAATACAACACCAGAGCCTGACACAAAACAAGATCTTATTTTAGTGAAGATTCTCCAGGATAAGAATTGCTTAGTTGCATAGCAAATTCTCTTCAGTTGTGAGAACTGTTATAATAAATCAACTTTTTCTTTAAAAAAACCCAACAAAACAGGTTCTATTCACAAAATAGTACTTTATTCCTCTGGAATTTTTACAGGTGTGGAATTGAGCCTATACCAATGCCTACAGAAGTCACTGAAAAATTTTCCAGGCAAGGGGCATTTGTAGGATCAAGGTATCTAATCACACAGCATTCATTTTCATGTGCTCAGTTACCATTTACAATCTGGCCCTAATCTCATCATATGAAACTTTTGCTGAAGTGAAAACTTGTGCTTATTTTCAGTGGGTGCAGGATGTGATGCACATGGGTAATAAATGTGTGATTTACAGGCATGAGCTGTAGTGCTCTACAGAAATAGCCATGAAGAAAAAGCATTATGTGTGAGGATATTCCTTTTATTTCAGCATGTCTAAAGGAACACATATGCTGCCTTTCTCATTCTTAGCAGCAAGGTCATTTCCCAAAGGACACAGAACAAAAAATAAATTTATCTACAAACATCTCTTAGAGCAGTTACTAAATATCTAGCCTTGAAAATCACTTCTAAAAGCAGAGGATGTATTGTGTTATTGTATATTGTATTTTCATCTTTCACTACCAGAGTCAATATTTCTACTACCATCAGTCAGAGAATTACACTGAGTCCAGCTGTGTACGTTCATTGCACAAAAGATATTCAGGTGTTACTAGGAGATCTATTATCTGTCTGTGAGCCTGTGAGCCTTTGTCTAAGACAAAAATAGGTGGTAAAAAGCTTTACAATAAATTAAGAAATTTGATACTAGAGGGTCTAGTAATTTAAGTATGTTTCTAATGTATTTTTGGAGAGATTCTGCCATCAACCAAGAAGCTGCAAAGCTGGGCTGAAAGCACAGAACTGTCCATCTGGTAACTGTAGCTGCAGCTGGGTGAAGGTTTGTTTGGCTGCTGAAGCAGAGTTAAGGGGTAGGGTATAATTAAAGTATGGGGGATATTGGTAGTGTGAGGAAATGAAATTTGTTGCAGAGCTTAAATGTGATGCAGAAAACAAGTGGAATTGAGTGTGAAGGAGAATTTAGTAAAATATTCACATAAAAATGTGGGGGTAGAAGTGGAATGAAAGGAATCAGATCCTTCCTAAGTGGCAGAGGAACAAGCACATAAACTGAAGTAGAATTAGCACTCTATCTGTGTGTGTGTGTGTGTGTGCGTGTGTGCACGTGTGTGTGGGAGGAGTTTTCAGTTTTCTAGGGAAAAATGTCTGAAATTTCACTGAAAATGTTCCATAACCACAACTGCAAATGCCTTAATATTATCTTTTGAGGCAACAAAAATTCAATATGTAGATGGGGAAAAAGTTGTTGTGGGAGGTTTCATTTTGTGCTTTATGCTTCCTATATTCTGTGTACCAATGGATTCTGCTTTGTAATCTGTCTGAATGACACGTTTCTTTCGTTGATCCTTTCTCTTCCAAAAGTACTAAAATTCACTCTCTAAAGGAGAGGAAATGCAGTTTTTTGACAATTCTGGTAGCTAAATATTTGGAGGTTTACCTACCTTTGTTAATTTGGAGCATTTTGGGGAAAAAAGAAAAAAATCACAACAAAATGTTTTCCACAAATGGGAAAAAATGAAAAAAAAAATCCTATATTTTCAACTATTTGAACATCAGGCACACCAGCAAGAGAAAGATAGCTTTGTCAGCAAATTGGCTGGGTTTGTGAGCATTGGCCTTGACCCCAGCTGCACAAGTTGTGGAAAATTTATTTTCCAAGAGAACTATTGGAGGCACTTCTGCTATTCCTTGTGACTTTGCACAAAGTCAGCAGGAATTCTAGCTTTTTGCTTATTGACCTAGAAACTTTTCTTCTCCCTACCCCTTCCTCTTCCCCTTCTTTTTCCCTTCCTCTTTCCTTCCCTCTCCAGGAGTTTCCAGCCTTAATGACACTGAAAAGTTAGAAGGCGGGGAAAAATCAGAACACAGCGACCTCCATAAATATTTTAAATTTTCTGCCAATCTTCTGATACTATGTTTCTCATTTTTTAATGCTTTGGATTACCAAGGAGAATTATTCCTCTCTGTTTAACTTTAATAACTGGAGAATATTGAAATGTTATTATAGCTCATTTTCCAACAATATTTGATTGAAAGCAATAGGCGGGCCACTGAACATGGAATCCATTTCATGCAGGAGAAGGGTACACTTTTACTCACTCTGCTTGACTGCATTGTCCTTTGCTTAACATGGAAGGCATAGCATGGGCTGGAGGGAAAAGCCAAGGCCTCCAACACCTCATCTCATAGACACAAGATTCAAAGCTGCAAGAGCTGCTACCAGGCAAAGCTACTTGATCCTCCTTCCCTCTCTTTCCCATGTGAGGGGTCCCATCACACCTGCTCATTGCAGGAGGCCACACCTCCCTGGCTGCAAACAAGTCTAGAGCTTTACACTGAATTTGGGTTAAATCCAAGGATCTGTTGTACCAGACATTAAATATGCCCCCATTTTCTCCCATGTCCAGCTGTGGGCAGCTTCAGGGTCTGAGTGGAAACCCTAACTTCCAGCTTCCCTGGTCTCATCTCAGGTGTTCTGACCCAGCCCAGTTGTCTTCAAACTTTATTACAAAAGGATGAACCTAAAGAGCAAGTTTCACTGTCAATTCCTACATGGTATTTCTAGATGTAGAGCTGTAGCTTTAGAGGACATGAATTTCAAAACTGACAAATTCACTTTGAAATTTACTGGAATATAGAGACTGACAGGTACATATTTTAGTACATAAAGGCTCAGAAAAACATCCATTTTAGATCCAGAATTACTCATATATCTAAATCCTGTGGAAAGCAAAGCAACATAAGTAGGTAAGCAGACATTTCTGAAATATGCAACTTCTTCCTCAGGACTATATCATCATGATTTTTTTTCTGTAGCACATTTGAGAAATAAGTAAATTCTTATGCCTTTCCACCCTAGAATTTCATTTAAATCATCAAAGAATAATTACTTATTTGTAGGTTATTATTTGTGTTGCACTGTTGACTAGAGGCCAATTGCATTGTACAAAATATAAGAGTTTACCTCTGTCCATAGATTGGGAATTAAGGATTTTTTAATTTTGTATGTGTTTATTTGTTTATTGAATGTAGCATAAAGAGAGCTGTACTGGGTCAGGCAGTGGCCAAAAGAATATTTAACTCTGCGAAGCTGCAGACAGTAATTTCCTGTCTGGTGGGTTGAGTGTCCTGAGCACACATCTTGGTGTAGATGAACATATTTCTGGTTTAGGGCAGATGGTGGAAGATAAAATGTAAATATGTTTAAATCACCAGGAGTTTTCACACACAATCATTATGTTATTATATTTCAGTCTCTCAAAAAACAGTTTACCTTTTATCAGCTCCTGTTAACTAGCAACCTACATCACATCAACATGCAAATAGAGAAGACAGCTGCTTGAGTCACAAAAGATAAATATCACTTGAAACAGCTATTGTTTTGTGTTCCTGAGTCTACTAAATAGATATTTTCAATGCAAATAAATGTTGTAACCCAGAGTGAATCCAAAAATACACTGGAAAAGTATCTTGTATGGTTTTCACAGGAGAATATTCAATCTGTGCAAACAGACTGCCATCTGTAAACAGCAACATAAATAGGAAGTGTACATCTGATGTGCCTGCTCACCAGATCTGAACCTTCAGGGTGCTGTGTACCCTCATCTCTTCTCAAAGCCCTATAGGACATTTTCAAGCATCTTCTTTCACAATGATACTCAGGAGCCTAGGATCATTTCCAAATGGGACAAGTTTTTAAGGTCACACACTGGTTTTAATGGAATCAAGCCCTTAGAATTTTTTCGTTGTTTTGTTGTATTTTTTTACATCTACTTATTGTTCACTGTCAAATTCAGAACACTAGTCAAAAGAGAATAACACTACCCTTCTATTGGGCAGGATGTTTTTAGAAGAAAAGTGTTAAACCACCACTATTACTTTAAATTTCCAAGATGTTGGAAAAACCACTTGTCAAAATACTTTTGGTTTACAAGGAGCTTGCATTACACAAAACTGATAAAAAATAGATTACAAATTAAACATTTATGACCCAAGGAACTGCTGAGCAGACTTTGCTCGAAGAACATCTGTAACAATAAAACCCAGACTCCTGAAATTTGAATTTGCCTGTTGTGCTTGCTTAATTACTGTGCATGCTAACTATTTAGTCTCTGATAGGGTAATAGTGTAGTTGTGGTAAATATTATTCCCTTAGGGATTTTCATATATAATTTCTAGAGGGAAGCATTCCCATCTTGACATGCACACAACTGCCAGTACCATTAATGGAAGTTATGTGCACCATTCAAAAGGAGAGTACACTCTTGAGTATGTAACTAAATCAACAAACCCCCACTATTACAATAATGCTAGACACAGGACTTAATCTACCAGAGCAAAATATTTAGAGGTAAAGAGCGAGCACAATTTCAGCCTTACGATATGTATTAATGGTGATATTATCTTCTGTCGAGGGACTCTGACTACTCTTGATAAATCTAAGTTATAGAACTAAACCATAATGGAATGAAATGATGGTGTTACTCAGTGTATTAAGGCTGTTTCAGTTTTACCATTCTCTTTACTTGCTGATGTAGAGCATCTCAACACAATAATATTACTGAAACTTTCGTCCTGTTTCTAATTTACACTTTGCTCTGGCAAATTGGTTTTACACCCATGATCAGGCCATTTCTACAGTGCTGGAGTAACAAAGTGAAAATGAGAATTACCCTCCCTTAATGGCAAGTTCTGCCTTCAGATATATTGAACCTGTGCAACGTGAAGCTTAACTGGAACAATGTATTCTTTCTTCTATATTTTTTTAATGAAGAATTACAAATTCAAATTAGATTATGGTCCCTTTCTTAAGATTAATTTCAGGTATCCTTTTTACAATGTCACAACTAATTTTTTTACTCTGTAACAGAAATCCCAATTTAATTAATTGCTCTGAAATTGGCTTTTAATCCCCTTATTTGTGTTAACAGCTCTTATTAAGTCATTACCTTATTGCCTCTGAGTTATGAACAGTTTAGTGAATACAGATGTTTTGCATGAAAAGCATGCATGGATCATGATTCTAAATATACAATTATCCCATGTAAACAGACTTTTAGGAAAGGAAAAGGTATAACTGGCAAATAGAAAATAGTTTTCTGGTTCAATGTCTTCAGTTTTACTCATCAGCCATCAATAAGAGAGATGGAACTTCATGTTCAAGCCCATTGATGATAGTGGTTTTACTTTCTGAGCTTCAGAAGGGGATAGGAGAGCAGAGGTATTCACCTATACAAGACAGGGCTTTATTTAACTATCACATGCAAAAAACCTTCCATATCTTTATGTGTGAATTATAAATATGAGTTTAAGATGTATATCTAATTAGGTACTTGTTCTAGTAGCCACTTTTTAAAACAATGCTAGCAACAGAGGAAAATGGAAGTAAAACTTGTAAATAAAAATAGGATTTTGAAAAATCCTAAGGAACAAACATGTTGATGAGATATTTGGTGTATACTTTCTAAGTGGCTTTTGGCAGAGTAATATGACCCACTAAAGTACTGAATGAGGCCCAAATGAAAAGTCATAAAATGCTTCTCTTTGAACAACAGCTCTGTATTAAAACACAGTTAGCAAGCTTACAAAGATAACAGTGCTTTCGTTATTTAGTATGGATTTTCTAATTGCAAAACACATTCTGATTTATTATAAAGACTAGGGTTAGATTAGGCCTAACAAATCAATATGTCTTTAATTAGTGGCACAGCTGCTGTTTCAACAATGCTCTATATTAACACCACAGCATAGTTTTGAATTTAAGATCCCAGAATTCTACAGCAATGTTCTGCAATGCTGAAACTTAAACTTCGTTTCATATACACAGGAAGCCTCTATGCCAGCAAAAAAAAAATTAGAAGAGTGTCCACAGAAATGAATGAACTGCTCTGTACATTAAAAGCAAAAATAATCATCATTTATACCCCATCCAATTGGACATGCAATTGTATTTCAACAAAGTACTGACTTGTACTACTGAACATTGGGTAATATTTCATATTAATTAGTATTGCAGCCTTCTAGCTTATTTCTAAAGATGTCATTATATGATTGGATACCACTGAGTCACCTAATCAATGAAACAAAAGTTATTAACACAGTACAATTAATGGTGACTAATCAGTCATGTTAAATTAGGAAAACAAGAATGGTCTCACTTAGCTTGGTGTACCCAGACAGTCACAAATAATCAGAAAAAATAATTTCCCAGTTTCAGAATTTTCCTTCTTAATTATTAAGAATTATTATGATATTAAGAAATTTCAGGGTAATAGAAAATTGTAATGCAAAAAAAGCATGGACATGCATGTTTTCAATAGTAAACTTTGTGCAAGTATGTATTTGTACCTTTTAAATAGATACAACTGAGCTTGGCAATAGGAAGGTCACATTGACCTCTGTGATTAGTGGTTGCAGAGGTCGCCCAGAAAAGATATGGTATTTATTTGGTAATTCTGATGATAAAATTTCTTTTAGACTTGCAGAACATGTTCAATTTATTTATTAAGAGGTAAAAGCAAAGGTCTGCAAGAAAGATGTGTGCTATTCAGTCAAATAACTACAAATGCGTGTTTGTTTTTTCCCTCTCTGTGATCTGGGACAGACAGATGATTCTTCTTTGAAACAAATAAGCGTAAGATTAAAACTGTGCCCAAACCATATGCATAAAAACATTGTCAATGTTTGCAGAGAGATGTTTTAAAGAGACAGAGAAGGAGGATATATTCAAAGAGTACTCAGAGTCCCAAAAGTTTTTCTCCCACCCATTTCCTCTACAATCAAGTTTCTTCTGTCCCTGAGTCTTATAAATTAGGGGATCACACCACTACATTATAATGTAAAAAAAGTTGCAACATGTGGCAGAAACTCACTCCCTTAGCTATTTTCCTTTTCTTTTATGTCCTGAAGAAATATAGTAATCTAAAAGTGGTCACAAACAATAACTATAAAAAATATTTTAAGATGCTTAATATCTTGCTCAGTTGTAAGTGATTTACTGGTTTTTTTGTTCTTTGGTGAATGTCCAATTCCTTTCCTGAGGGCTCCTGGGCTGTGCTATGCAAATTATGTACCTCTCCTCCCTAGCTCTTAATTTGTGCTCTTAATCTACTGCTTCTTTTAAGTTCCTTCGCAGAGGTTGTGCCTGTCTTTCAGCTTTTTCTTTAAAATCAAGAAACTAATTATTGAAAATCCCTTTGAATAATGAACATTTTCTAAACCATTGCTGCTTAGAGGTTTTAGGTGAAATAAAATATGCGTATTTCACCTAAACATTTTGACTAATCCCCAAGGCCCTCCTTTGTCTTTATATAAACAAGATAATAGTCAAAGTCCTCAAAATCTGACTTGGAACATAATTCAGGATTCCTTTTAAGGTCATTCAATGTCTCGTTGTCATATGTATCATTTCAAAAGGATAAAGTTTTATGTCTGGGTTAAAGAATGATGAAATGTCTTCATTTAAAAGGACTTTATTTTCAAATAGTAAAATCTTTCTCTTTTCATAAAAATGTCTACTTTTAAATAAAATTCCTAAATTAAAAATTTCAAGGTTTTATATTCCATCTTGTTAAAATTAATTGTCTCTCACATTTTACCTCCTCACATAACAGAAAGTTCTATTAGAATCTAAAAGGGGAAAAAAACCACCCTTTTTTAGTTTTTTAGTGTGTCTTCTTTCCCATTTGAGCAAGAGGGAAAGAGATTAAAAGGCACTGATTATTCTCTTCTTTTTTCCATACTCTCATTGACATATTTCCTCTTTCCCTCACTCTCTATTCCCTCTCCCTCTGGTCTTAAAAGGTGTAAAAATACAAAGAAAACCATCCCAAACTGTATAGAGGTAGGTACAGGCACTCCAGAGAGCAACCAGGGCAAGCAGCTTTCCCAGAAAATGTGAAAGCTTCCCCCGTCATGCTGTGCTCTTGGCACGCCTTTATATGCTCTTGAGATGATCCACCTCCTGGCCTTGAAGGAGAGCAAGGGGAAAGTCTCTGGCCAACCTCTCTTCAGTTATCACTGTGTGCCGTGCCCTCTAGGGCTCCCAGTGACAGTTGGAGCTCATCTCTTCCTTCCACTGCACAGGTGACTTTTTTTTCCCTGGTGGTGTGAACATAGTTGTTTAACTTAAGGGATTTATCATCCTGGCCAAGGGACGTTAACCACATGCTATGGCATCCTCTCTTCAGCTTGGTGGTTAAATTAAAATGCACACGTGCACATATGTGTTTATATATATGTATGAGAAAAAACAACTAGGAAGCCCTGAATACTGTTTCTCACTGAGGTTGAACACCAAGTTTTCTCCTGAGTAACTGAACCCATTCTAACTCAGGAACACTCCAAGATTTTTATCGTCACTTCCAGACCACAGCCTGCTGCACTTAATATAGAAACCAGAATGGGTATGGCTCTTCATCATGGCTAGGGTATGGCTCTTATTCAGTCAGCATATGCATACATCTGGTTATCATCTCTGAAATACAAAGTGTTCTTTTCTCCTGTGCTGGTGTGCTGCAACTTGCAGAGAAGGTTTTGTTTTGGTATCAGACAGGCTGCTCCAAATTTCAGATATTTGAGAAAGAGAACAAAGGTTCAGTGTCACCAGGCAAGATCCTAGGATCACCAAAAAGCATCTCCTGATGCAGGTCACTGTGATAGACACCTCAAAGAGCAGCCTAAAATTATTTTCCATATAGTCATAAGTGTCAGTAGCTTTTAAAATTTTACATCTAGCTGTAGTATCCCTGGAATGATCTTGTGGAGAGCTGTTTTTCCGTTAAATTGATCAGGAGGCAGAGATTTTTTCACACAAACAAGGCAGAAACATGAGCAGGGGAGAGACATGTATCTTCTTTGCTTAGGTATTAGCCTTACAAATTGCAGTTTAACTTACATTTTAACCTGTTATTATATACAGACTCATCAAGTTCAGAGAAACTCTCCAGCCAGGAACACTGAAATTGCTTTTGAATAGCCTCACAATAATTACTAGAAATGAGAGCTACATGGCCTTAAAGACTATTAGGTGAATATGAATAGCCTGTATAAAGCTTTAAAGGCAGTGCACACACAAATATCTCTTCATTGGGTGTGTGTCTGTTTGTTTATGCTTGAATCAGAAGAGAGATTTTGAAGTGAACCTTCCTGTTATTCCCAGTTAGAATGCTTTGGTTCACACTGCTGAGCTGTCAGAGCTCACAAACTGGTTGTTCCAATGGAACAAAAAGCTGTCTACAATTAGCAAGTAGTGCAGTCAAACAGGAATGGATCCCCATTGCAAACCAGTTGGTGCTGCTGATGTTCAGTCTCTGTGCATGTCATGATTTTATGTGCACTTTCTCTAGTCCACAGACTGAATAGGCATGAGCTGGTATTGACAAATAAAATTAAAACCAAAAAGTAGTTAGAGCAATTTATCCTACTTTTTTTCTTTTTTTTTTTTTCCAGTAGGTTTTCCCAAAGGAATTCCAGTAGGAATTTCCTGAAAAGCTTTAATTTAATTTAATTTAAAATTTTCCTTATATTTCTTCCTCTCATAAAATCATGTGTCTTATTTTCCAAGGAGAGAGCATGACTGCTTGCAAATGGAGTCATGATCTCCATGCAATAATGTTTTATTAAAATGTACTAAAATTATAAGATTCTTTCTTCCAAGCAGTTATGCCTTTGGTCGAGACACAGATATTTTTAAATTTCACTATTTGTTGGCAATTTCCCAAATCAGTTGAAAACTGCTGCTTTCTAAGTTGCCAGTGGATATTCATAGCTCAGTGAAGAAATGATTTTCACCTGGATGTTCTGAGACTCCTGAGCCAGCAGTCGGGGTGGACACAGTGTGGCTGCTTGAGTGAGCCTGATGTTAACTCTGTGTCATGGTCATTCTGAATTAGTGTAAAAGATGGAGATAAGGGAATTGACTTTTTAGAACTTAGTCTTTAACCTGCAGTATAGACAGATTAGATGCAAGTAAGGTTGGACATGGAATTGTAGCAGTGAACATACATCCAGTGTTTATGCTCCTTTGCTTAAAACATACACTTGAAAGAGATGGCAACTCCTCAAAGCCACAATTCCTGTCACCTTCAAGTCTCGAGTCAATTACAACAACACACACAGCTGTCTGCAACCCCCTGCCTGTTCTTTCGGTCATGCCCTGCCCTTTCATTCTTTATGTCAGTGGAAAAATCCCAACCTTAACTGGATCCCAGTTCTTCATCCATGAGGTGGTAAGATTCAGGTTTGCATGAACAGGTACAGTTTTACAAAAATTAGGGACTGTGGTTTCATTTCTGGTGGTACCCCCAAGCTTCATTCAGCATGGTTACTGCATACATCTTGTCCTTGCTTTCGCAATAACTACTGTTCATATTAGAGAAGGCCAATCCTTGGTCTTTCAAAGTCTTAAAAAATCAGTAGTCCTAACTTTGAAGTTGCAGATTCATAGTGTGGTTTCGCCCATGGTTTATAGACACATTTCTGACAGAATCTGGGCTTTTTTCTACCACCAAATGACCCCAAAACCTTGCTTTTCCTTCAGTCCTGTTAGCAGAAATACATCTGTTTTACCAGGTACTGCAAATCTTCACACACAAGCCAATCAGCAGAATTCTGAGTTGCTTGTACAAAGTGTGTTGCTCATGCAGAAGGTGACAACATTTCACACAGTATTTCTAGTGACTGCACTTAGGCTATTCAATAAATTCATATAACATGTTAAATGCAGTTTCAAATAAAAAGTAAAAGTCTATTATGGAACTTTGAGGGTGATGTTCTGCCATAGTGTGTCAAATTAATAACAGTCTTGCAAAGAACTAAAAAATCTGCCAGGCTCACTCATTCAAATGCACCTCAGTACATCAGCTGGAAACTATTTCTGCTTTGCAAACAGGACAGTAGAAAAATGAGCTATTCTCTTGTCTAGAACAAAGCTATTTCCCATAAACACCATTCAGAAACATCTGTGAGACACAAGGCTCTACCAGACACTGGGCACCTGTCATTCCCCAAACGGCACAGGGCACCTGCAGAGCTGGGTGGCTGTGTGTCTGCAGCCAGGGGTAGCTGGGGCACCCTAGAGGAGCTTCCAAACCACTGACACACCACACATTTCTGCTCCTGGTGGAACTAAATCCCACTGAGTTGTAAATATTGACTCAGCAGTGTGGCTGCTGCTTTCATTTTTTCACTGCACAATGCCATAGGAGATTATTAGGCTTAGCAGCTGATTTTTGCTTGTAGAATGGATCAATGATCATTGATAACAGAGTCACTCTTTTATACGCTTATTTTAATCAACAAACTGTTGCAGCACAGCAACCATGATTATTCAGCTGTGCTGTAAATAGAATTTCCTTCCTCATACAAATAGAAGAATATTTTCCTTCCTTTTTTATTCAGTTACAATTATTAGTCCTGCAGGATAATTCACATATTTACCAACACCAGGAAGTGACAGAAAGAAAAGGGATGTTTTCATTAAAAACGTTTCTCTCTTCTTTGTGCTATTCTCAGCATTTACCTCAAATGTGGTTTTACTCAGAAGCCACAGCTAAGGAAGCACATTATGGTGCTTCTGGTTATATGGAGTTTATCCAAGAAAGTGGCCTTCTCTTCACCTTGCTGGAGTTTCCCATCTGATGCTAGACAAGCTTTTCTGAACAATATTGTCTGTCTTGTCCCTATGAATAAGTTAATTTATTGTAGTAGCTTTGTGTCTGCTTTGAGAACTCATTTTCTGACTGAAGCATCATCTAACAATAACATATTAGATTAATAATTTAAAATTCTACCAAAAAAGACAATATGAAAGGAATAAAAGTAAAGATCTCTCTTTGAAAAGTAGTTATTCCTTGAGTGTTTTCATGTGGCCAGTGAAATGTAACTAAGCAAAACCTGTGTGTTTACCACAATGATCATTATCAGTTTAAAAACTAATTTTTTGCAGAAAATATATACAAAAGCAAAAAATTGTTATTGAAAATTGAAAAAAAATATTTTCATTTCAAGACAAAGAGATGATTTTTACATGAAGTATTTCAACTTTGTGTTTTGATGCAGAACTTTTTTCTTATCACAGTAGATATTTCCTGCCTAAAGAAATATAAACACCATTCAGTAGAAAAAAATATGTGAAAAAACCCCCAAAACATTGGTAGTTGTAAAGGATACTTCAGCCTTACTCCTCAAATTATAGACCATGAAATAGTTGCAGAACTTGTTTTGTGACTAATTTCCAGTAGGTTAATATGTCCATGAAAATGTCATCAATATTTCACAAATACCACAATAAGAAAAATGCATTGAGTAAACAACTGGCTATTTATGACTTACTTTCTCAGTGTTGGTTATTACAGTTAAATGATGTAACCATTAGATATAATAACTACTGAGGCATGAAAAGAGGTTATTTATCACAGCTCCATACAGGAAAATTAAATGCAAGGATGCAGCCACTGATAGCAAGAGTGGGTTTTTATATAGTGTTCACTACAAAGAAAACTACAGTACCTGTCTAAAGAGCTTATTTTTCTCTTTTTTTTTTTTAATACTGACAACCGCCCCCAAACATTAGATGGTAAAGGCATACCATATAAGTAAAAGGATCAAGAGATATCCAGATGCAGATAGCCTATATACAGTTATAAGTACTTTTCTAACTCTTTGTAGTCAGCCAGTTAAGCCATTAATGTGCAGTTTATTGATATCTGCCTCAGTTTTCCCAATTCTCATAAAAAATGCTCATTTGATAAAGCCAAAAGAGACAGCTCTGTACTGCACTGCTTTCATCCCACTTAAACCTTTTAGAGATGTACACATAAAATGAGCTACATGAAGACTTTTAATATCAGGAAAGGAAATTCTACTCTTACTGTTTTAAGGCTTGTGTTTTGTTTGCAGTCTTGCTTCTGAGCAGCTATGCTGGATTTTCTCTGGCGATGCAAACATTTGCTCCAGCCCACTGTGCACTGCTTGTAGATGACTGCTGGAGATCTATAGCATGTCAGGGTACCACCTGGACAGCTGCTGGCAGGAGGTTTTTGTGGTTTACCTTGTAATGACACTGCCAACCAACCACTGAGATCTGGGGACTCCTGCTGGCTGGGATTTCACCAGTAGACCCCATAGTTCCAACCAAAGGTCAAAATAAAAATGTCCTATGCAGTGGAAAACAATTTATTTTCATGCATGCAAGTATGACTAGAATGTGGAAAACACATGAGGAAGGTGGGTTTGAGAGGGAATAGTAGTATCCTTGCTGCAGCACCATTATGTGCAGGGTTTTTTTCACTCACTGAATGAGTCAAACAGCCATCATTTACTCTCAGCTTCTCCCTGTATGACTGCGTGTTTCTGGAAGCTGGGTCTCTCTCAGATGTTCTGGGCAGGAGAAGAATTACTCTATTCCTTGAGTCTGAAAATGACCCAACTTTTACATTTCTGGATTTTGTCAAAGTACATTATCTCCTGACCCCTTATCCTTTAGAGGAAACGTTGGAGGACTATGCTGGCAAGGGGATTACTAATGTGGTTTCCCACTCCATAAGCTCCTCTCCTCCTTTATTTTCCATATTCAGTTCATGGAATATGTGTGCTTGTTTTGCTTTGTCACTGCCCCAGACTGTGTCACTCATCCCTCTGCTAAGCCACAAGCTGCACCGAATCTGCTAAACGAGATTAGAACACATCCTGAAACAGCAGCTTCTGGGAATGCTCCTACGATGAGTGGATAACCCAGGCATGGAGTGCCCTCAGCTGTAATCCACTGCTCAGGGCAAAGTCTGCCACCAGATCAGACCAGGTTATTCAGAACCTTGAAAACACTCAAGGATGGATACAGAGCTGCATCTCTGTGCAAATTTCCTCTTCTTGACTATCTCTCCTATTTTTAACAGGACTTTGTATCAGAAGGGTGACATCCAAACTCTTCCTGGAAAGCTGTTACAAACAACTTTCTATTGTAGGCTCAAAATAAACCAAGAGAACCAGCCAAGTTGTAACCTATTTTTACAAAGTCTCAGTAAATACCTCTATTTTACTCTCACCAATCAGAATCTAATTATTCCTTCTTTGATGTTGTGAGCAAGTAATCCAGCAGATGCAAGACAACTTAGTTCATGGATGTTTGCATGAAGAAAAGGAATGACCAGCTTTTGCAACAACTGGCAAAATAAAGCTATGCATAGAGGAGTGCAGACATTTTCAATCAGTAAATCAGGTGAATTTTAAGAGTGAAAATTGGTAAGTAGTAGCAAAATTTTGCTTTGTTCAGTTTTTTGCTTTGCTGCTATGGCAAAAACAATAAGAATTTTGTAGCTGGGTCATTCACATGTCCTAGGAATAGCCAAGGTACTGATTATTCAGGAAGCGAAGGTCATCTTGCTCTCTTAATCTCATCTTTTCATTTTTCTCTTATTCTCTCATCATTTTCACACTTCCATCTCCCTCTTCTCTCCTCTGTTTCTAGATTTTTGATCATGGCAAATAGGAAGGAGAAGAGAGACTGATGAAGATGTGTTTGAGCTGAATAAAGATAAATCCTGAAACATAAAATAATCTCAAAAATTATTATTTTCCTCCCAAATATGGGCCTCAATGACAAATGTCAACAACAGCAAAAGCCTCAAACATCTATTTTTGATTTTTGATAAACACAACCAATTGTTCCTGTTTGGTTTGTACTTCACACTGAAAATATGACACCCTAACAGAGGGCCAGAGGAAGACCTGGACACTGAGTGGTTATCTCTAATACCAACTGCACATTGAGGATGCTTTAAGATTACTTTCTAATGCTACCAATGATTTTTGTGTTTACTGAATGAAAGACGATGAAAAAAAATCAATATACACTGTAAAGGCATAATGCTGTCAGGTGAAAGCAAGAGAAAGCCCTCCCTTTGAAGGGTACAAAGCCCCAGACTTTGTGTCCATAGATAATTAACTATCCCTCTATTTATTTTCATCTCTTACATGTAAGGATCCTCTTTTCTCAAGTTATTTCTCTTGAGTATCATTTCAGCACTATATGCCTAAACAAATTGGATAAAGTTGTTGTAAATCCCAAAGAGCAGTAATGCACCTTCATTATAGCAGGTATGTGTTTTGTGACTTTTTTTTTCATGTGAAACAGTTAGTTCAGCTTTAACTTCATTTCAAAAGACAATCAAGTGCTTATGGCAAAGGGATCTGAGGGAAATTCTGTTGAAGCAAGATAATAATTGGGCATGTTAAAACAACCAAATTATCTGGATCAGACCACCCTACCAGTGACTGTTTCTACTTGCAAGGACCCATTAAAAAGCACATCTACTGACCCCACTGCACAAAGTAAGGAGGTAGGAGCCAAAAAACAACCTCTGGTTCCAAAAAACCAAAATGGTTTAAAGAGAAACAAACATCGTCTCATTACAACACACACATCTCTCCCAGATATGTCTAAATAATATTGATTTTTTGAGTCATCGAATACCATAATTTGCAATTTATTTTTTGAAATGTTTTCTTAATTCTGGTGGTCCCTCCTGTGTGTTGTTGTCATTAATAATCTCTCAGATTTTCACTTATAAGAAAACCTTGGGGGATTTGTATGATGCCCTCAAATTGACTTTGAGTAGACATCCAATGACTAAGAGCTCAGTGAGAGAGAAATCTTAACATTGAGGTCAACTCAAAGAACTATGGAAAACAATCCTTCTTAATACAGTGGTTTTTCACATTGATAACAACCCTTCATTCATCCATTTCTTCCAAGATTTTCCTTTTTTGCTTTTCTGGTCTTCCCACATATAGGCCATTGTTCTCAGTCTGTTCAGGAGAGACATTATCATCTGTTCATTCCAATTTCCTAGGATGGGAAGTGCTTCAAGGAGATTAACCACTGTTCAGTATACAAACTGAAACAGTTTGTCTCTGAAAAACATTAAGATAAAGATCCTTCAAAAGAGATATCTAGAGAGGAGTATTGGAGTAGATGAAGTGAAGAATTAAGTTTTTATGTAAAAGAACTCATGTGGGAACTATATATAATTAAAGTAGGCAAACAATCCTGACTGTGTCTTGTAATCATGTCAGCCAATAGCTGTATGATTATCACATTTCAGTGATGTGGAAACATATTTATACATTTAAAAAAAAATCTTAATTTTTCTGCATTTTCCCCTTATAGAATCAAAGAATTTTGTGCTCAGGAGCCTTTAAAATCAGGTTGTTCACTGATCACTCAGATTATTTTTAACTTTTGTTTCTTGTATATATATTTTCCTCTCAAGGTCAAGTGCATGTGAGAAGCAAGTTTCTCACTGTACTTGAATCTTGATCAGCTTTATCATATCACTCAATTGCTTGAGTTCATCAAATCTACAATTGTGAACTTTCAATTCATCATACTCACAAGATACACTGATAATCAGAACTGACCTAAAGTAAGGTCAAGCATGAATTGCTACCCAGTGTGTCTGAGCGATGTCCACCGTAAAAATGAATTGTCTTTATACTTTTGAAACCAGACAAATGGCAGTTTTGTGGCAATAAAAGACTAACAATTATCTGTCAGGTGTGTGAACCTTTATCTCAACTATTTTTTTAATCACAGAGAAGGAACAGAGACTGGTAAGTTAATTTATCTGGAGAACATTGACTGGATTTTGTCTCACCTGCCTTTCAAAACCCACAATGCAGATGTTAACATCACAGCCAGTGACCTAAGTCTCTCTTGATAGTCAAAGGGGAGAAATAGATACCTCAGGAATGTGATTCACTGGAGCTATTTCAGACAGATATTTACTTAGGAGATGAATTGCACCCAGGACTGCACTGACTATATTGACTAAAGCTTCACAGACTGTAAAGATCATGAGCTGATGAGTTCAGGACAGTAAATTTCATGAAATGAATCCTACTTTGTGTCAAGATGCTAAAGGCTGGTACAGCATCAGCACTACAGGTTCAATGGGCACACTTTAGATAGTTTCCATCAGAATCAGAAGTTCCTTTATAGACACACTACAAGGTGACTCAGAGTTTCTATGTTCTACATCTCTTACTACACCAAATTAACCTCTACAAATATCTGTTATCCTCCAAACCATTGTGAAAGAATAACTCTCAAAGAGGCCAGTGTTTTAAAATATTTGACACAACTACATTCAGTCTGTAGTTTTAAAGGGTGGTAAATTAAAAGGGTGATTTTCATATAGTAATATTTCAGCAGCTTTCAATTGCTACAATAGCTTTTCCAATGTCTCCAAGAAATTTCAGAAACCTTCTGTCTGTCTGCCCATGAAATGTCATGCATTTGTTGAAGAAACTGTGCTGAACTTCAGTAATAACTACATTTGATAAAATAATATTTAAAATCATAAAAGCTGCATTGTAATGAACCTGAAATTTCTACAGATGCTTTTTTTTACAAAATCAGCAGAACTCTTAAAATATAGAAAGAGCACATTTTTCTCCTTTTCCATAGATTAAAATGCATAATTGTTTAGAAGCTATTAAATTAATAAATAAACCAGCTGTAGCTACCATGATTACCACATCCCTATGAAAAGCATTTTTGTTCTTTTTCTTTGTTTGTTTGAGGTGAAAACCAGAGGATAAAGGCCTTGTGAGAACTCAGCATGCACTTCAGTTTTCTAATGTGGCACAGTGGGAGAGAGCTACAGAGGGAAAGCAAGCAGAAATAATAACCAGAAGCAATAAGAATAGTGGAAACATGGGCCATTGGCATGCAGGGCAATGAGAATCTGAATATCCACTCTCTTGGCCTTATATTGCACTGTAAGATACCCAGTGACCTTTCCTGTATCAACCTTTTCCTGAAGTTGGTAGAGACTTTTGGAAATGCAGTGGTGTTGGATGAGGATCTCAGCATCCGGTTTAATTTCCATCTCTTTGAATAATTTTCTCTTTCATTATCTGTCCTTTTTTACATGTAAATAATAAGTAAAAACATAATGTTGAAGCAAAATTGAAAGATCTTCCTTTAGCTAAGAAAGCCAAGTTTGAAAATTTATTTTTTTTTAATTTCATATAGTCATTAATATTGTGGTGTAAAGTCTCTGCTTGCATGCATGCAATGAAAATTGGTGTAGCCTTTGGGTGTGATGATTTGATTGCTGTGGTTATGGTGGTAGCACCTTTTAAGCCATGTTTCCACCTCACAGCAGAATATCCTCAGATTAAGTTTCAGCGTTGTGCACTAAGTATTTTCAGCTCTAACCCAGACACCAATATAAGGCCACAGATGTGCATGACCATGTGAGAGTATTCGGGTTTTTGTCATGCTGCATGAGATGGAACAGCACATAACAAAAGAGTGTATTTTTGGCAGATACTAATAGGTGAATGATCATAAAACATACCAGAAGGATAAGATAATTCACCAAAATTTGACTGGTTTGTATTAATAGTTTACTGTTTAGGATGAGGGTTTATGCGTTTTTCATACTATTTTAAACTGACAGGAAGGAATAGCTGGCAAAGTTGCACTGGACAAGATTCTACATGCTGGGTGTAATTTAATCACACCAACTTCCCACTGATATTAATTGGGATATTCAAATGAGCAATGAACACTCGGGCTAAGAATCAGTCTTTCAGTTTTATGACCTTGAAATCCTTATAAATCCTCGATACACTCATGATCAATAATTTTGAGTCCAAAGCCATTCAAAATAAAAGAGAATGATAATTTATTGTGAAATTATTGCGTGGACAAATTTGCAAAATAGATTTCCTTATTAAACAGCTAACAAAACTTCATCATTCTTCATATTGTCTTTGGGGTTCACAAGCCCAGAAAAAACCCACAGGATTCAATAATATACTCTGTTTGATCATTATGATACAAAACATCTTGTTAACTATTACTAAGTACATTTACAGGAAAAGTTGGCAGAAACCTTAGTCAAATATT
Source organism: Pithys albifrons albifrons (assembly GCF_047495875.1). Taxonomy (NCBI): domain Eukaryota; kingdom Metazoa; phylum Chordata; class Aves; order Passeriformes; family Thamnophilidae; genus Pithys; species Pithys albifrons. Next base: position 12,758,374 of record NC_092464.1, read on the forward strand.
CAATGCCGAACATGTTGATCCTGAATTTGTTATCTTGGTGATTTTCCTTTTACTTTACATAAATCAGGAGTTTGATAAAAAAGAGTATAGTCTAGTTTACTATTTTATAACATTTTTACAAGAACAAAACTATGTATTCTAGGTATGAATATATTTATAATGGGGATTAGACAAAGATTTTTAGTCACTGAAGAAGTAAACTTCTGGAACAACCTCATAAAAGCCAAAAGAAGAGCAAAAAATTAGTTCTAATACAGTTGAATCAATTTGTAAAGGTATTAATTACACCTACACTAGTGATGGGCACCATACCAAGAAACCCTCTTGAGCATGGGAACTCAGTTTTCTACACTATAAAACTGATCCCTAGCATGGTTTTGGCCCAGACCTTCCAGCACGCTCCCTAAGAAATTCCAGGGCAGTCAGCGAGCTTTCATCAACTGGGGACCATTTGTTATGCACAATCTACATTGGAAAGGAAGAAAAAACATGAAATAAACATGAATGACTCCTTTGAGGAAACCTCAGCAACAGAGAACAATTATGGGCATATTTTATTTGCCATTTTGAACATAATTGTATAACTAGGAACTGGACTTGATAACACAGAAGGTTCCTTTCATTCCTACATCCATATTGAGGTATCTTCATTTAATTAATGTTCTCTTTTTTTTTTTTTTATTAAACACATAGAAACCCAAATCACATTATTTAAAGTACAGGGGAAAAAAAAGGGAAGGCAGAGAATGCTGTAACAGGAATATCTCCATAGAGATTATTTTACTACACTGATAATTTAAAGTAGCTCAGGAAAATTCAAGTCTTCCTTAAAACAGATACATCTGTCAACTTGAGTTGCAACAAATACATCCATGGATATTTCCCAAATGTGCAAATACTGTACTCTGTAATACATATTGTATCTGCAGCATGGACTCCTGTCTAAGTTTTTTTTTATCTTTCATTCTTGACAAATTACAGATATTTGGTTCCCTTTTACCCTTAAAGCCACAACACCCAACTATCATGTGGTTTAAATCTTTCAGCATTTTGTACACATAACTTATGAAGAAAAATTGAGAGACAATAGTTATATTTCCTGGTGGATTTCAGTGCTGTTCCAGCTCAGACTGTCCTTCCTCAACGCAAAGACACAACTTCCTGAGAAGTACTTTTCTTGGAACTTTGCCAGGTTTCAAATAGAATAGTTATTTCAAACAATATTTAATTATTTTATTATGTATATAACTATGTTTCACTAGTAAGCAATGTAAACTAGTACAATATTATAGAAAATTGGTCAAAGTCAAATAAATGCCATGAATAAAAGTGACAACCAAATTAGCTTTACCTTTTGAAAGTGTAAACCTCTCACTATCATCAGAATTTATCAACATGTATCATTTAAAAGGGAAATTCCAGTAAACATTCATATTTATCTATTATAGATTATTTATGCTATAAAAATAGTACTACTGGAGTTTCCCTAATTGTCATTAATTCAGAATAATAATGTCAGTTGAATTTAATAAAAAATAATGTAAGTTACTCTGCCATACATTGGAAGCAATGTTGTTAAAGTTAATAGGATTCAATTGGCAGGAAACTTTCAGAAACATAAGCATAGACAAAACATAAAATTAGTAATTCTTATATGCAGAGAAATAACAAGAAGAAGAAGAAAGGTATGTAAATTATTAAAAAAAAGTTAATCAATTAATTAAAAATGCAAAAATGGAACAAAGGTATTTTAATAGTGCATGCTGCCCTAAAGCTATCAATATTCTATTATTTAATTACTTCAGGCAAAACATAGGTAATGAGGTTGTCTCTTGCAAAAGATTTGCTGCCTAGGCAAACTTTCTTGTATAAGCACATACAGTCAAATAAAACTGAGATATATGCCCAATTTATATGGCATCATATCAACACACTAACTAAAGACTGATAGAAGAGTGATAGTTTTATCCCTTATTTCATTGTAAAATATCTGTGAGAGAAGGATAATGCACATGTGAATAAGCACTAACACAAACACATAAAAACACCTGAAGCCCGGACACATAAAACTTCATTTTATTCCACAGATATTTCTTAATATTAATGATATTGCATAGAAGATTCATAAATACCATGGTGACTATGGACAATACAAACCCATAAGCAAGTAGCTAAATTATTTTCAATTTCATTTCTGATATATATCAATATTTTACTTGCTTTATCACCTGCGGTATATTGGCCAGAAACTTCCACTGCAATCCCCGTTTTTACCCTGAGTAATTGCTTACAGTTAATTTACAACCTAGTAATGTGTGTAAGCAGTTCAAATTATTTCTTCCCATGTTCATTACCTTGTATTTGTCATCAGAGAATTCCATCTGCTGTTGTAATGCCCATTCATCTAAGCAGCACTAATGGCATTGGAAAGCCAGCTACTTTTGAAGCAATGTAAAATAAACTGTGAAGTAGATGTCAAAAGCTATTTCACCTGTTTTACATTCCAATCCTTGCCTTGCTTCACGCGCTTTGCCTCACTCACTTTGCTACTGAGCAGAATCAATAACAGTATTCATGATGGGATACAGGCATTCAGCTCATAAGCTTTCAAGATATTAGCTTTTTTCACTTATGAAGAGTGGATGGGGAGAAAATGAAATAGTTGGCAAATGTGCTTTTCCTCCTTCTCCAATGACATCTCACTTCTATTTTATTGCCGTTTGTGCAGGTATTGAAGACATTTACTTTAAGGTAAATTTGTCAGATTTGGCAGTTTGCAAAATGTAAAGAACAGCTTTTATAACTGTAAGAAAACTATTTTTCTTCATTCCCTCCCCCCTTCATTATTGTTTCAGACATTGAAACTGGACTTTTTGTTATGCTGCAGGTACAAGACAACAAACCTCACAGTAATTAGTAGTATTCAGGCTAGTCAATATTTCTTGTATTCCTTATTTGCATCCCCTACCCCAGGTGTAACCACTAGAAAATAGAAAATACTCAAGGTCTGGCTTTATTGCTAATTGTGGCTGCCTCCCCACCCCTGCACTGTACTATAGCTCGTGGAAGGCATGATCCTGCAATAAATAATGGATTTTGATTAACTTTACAGAGAGGGTGTGCAATGGGTGAGGTTATTGGGTCAACTTACTGTAAAAATTGTTAAGATGAACCTGGAGAGTGAACAAAGTTAAAATGGATGATGGAGGTCAAACCCATGGATTGGGAATCATCATTCTTCAAAACGTACAAAAAGTTATCATGGATTGCACTCAGTGATTTACAGGTTAGTGAGGTCAGGACAGGACAGGACTCTTTTTAATGTTATGTTGAACAGCTCAAACCAGAATAGTTTAAAATTATGGATTCATGTCTGATTATTTGTTTATTTTGCAAGGCTTTTTACTATTTCATAGATTTGGGGTTGCTCATTAAATGTAAGTGTTGCTGTTGGCAGATATTCATTACCTTGTTCTCTTCCTTCTTAGGAAGGTTAGAGGATAACAATATAAAGCTGAGTTCCATTGCACCCAAGAAAAATAAAAAGTCTGGTTAGAAGTTAGACTGTATTGGAAAAATAAAAAGGAAAAATATGCATTATTCTAAAAAGGTAGTGCAGTGGCTTAAAAGATATTTTTCTTCATCTCCTTTTCCCTTCCGTTATTTTCTTTGTTATTTCCAGAATGCAAACATCCCTGACAGTCAGTCGGGGTAAGAGTTACATTTTGCCATTTAAAAGGTAGTTGTCCAGCTTTCCACAGAAGGTGTCTCACATGAAAAAGGGATTTCAATATGATACTTTTAACAACAGATTTGATTATACACCAGAGCTGTCATTTACCTTGGTTATTAATAGAATAAAGAATAGGAAGCAGCAAAGCACAGATAAGAAATATATAGATAGCAGATAATATGTAGAAGGGTCAAGTAATTCAGTAGCTCAAATAAGGAAGAAGCAAAGTTCTGTTCAGATGTTTTTATCAATCCCTTATGAATAGATTTATTACTTTTTTAAAGTTCTAAAGCCTGGATTAATACTCCAGCTCTTATTCACATTGTTACAGTTTGTTTTAAGCATTAATCCACTTCAAATAGGAGATTGGAAGCTACCCTTCCTGCATGTGCATCATCATCACACGCTATCTCTTCTATGACTGACATAAGTCAGAACCCACAAATCTATTTTTTTTTCCTTCTTTTATTAATTAGGTGGTTTCAGTCAGGCTTTCAGTTAGTTATATCACTGCTCAGGGACAGCAAACCCCATAGGCAACTTAGCTGTGTACCAGGTAACATTTATACGTTTCTGCTCACCACATTAGATCCCAAAGAACAGAAGACTTTCTGTTTTCAAGACTGTGTGACTTTGTCATAGCTCTCCTGCCCCACATTCATCACAAACGTTTGGGGATAAGATATTCCATGCCTGTTTACAGAGAAAAACAGCTCTGATTAGAGATCTGAAGCTTGACTGGGAATGCTGTCAAAGCATTGCGGTAGTGGACCCATTGGTTCCTGCTGTCTTACAGGAATGGGCAATGAGGGAATTGGAGTAGTAAACTGTCATTATACCAAACCAGTCTTGTTGCAGGTCATATGTTATAGCTTCAGTAGAAAGCTGCACTTGAACTGCTTGCTACATGCATGCAGCTTAAGAGACATCTGTTAGACAATTGCTGTGGTGGATATAGGTCCCCCAATTTCTATCTTAAAATACAACCATACTTATTCTCACTCTTGCACCAGCAACTTCAATTTTTCCTTTTTTTTTTTTTTTGCATGTCATCTTTAAATAACATGAAGATAACACACTTTTTAATTTTCTTTACATAATCAAGTAGATCAGGCCTTATTAGTTTTCTAGTAGGTGTTTACCTCTGATCAAACAACAAAAGCAGACCACCAGTACATGTTTCAAATGGAGTTCTTCATTCTTGGATATGCATAACCAGAACATAAAATTAATTCAGATGAATTCTCATAAAATCCTTTAAAATTAGCATTAACATTTTTCTGCAGTCATAAAACTGAACAGTTCTCCCACCCTAAAGATGCCTTAAGATCTTCTTTGTGTCATCCTAGAGATAATTCTGCATTTGTGTCTTTCATAACTACATCATATTTCATAGACAATTTTTCCATTAATCCATCCTCCTCTGTCTCATTTATATTCAGCATATAGGAAGGAACATAAAATCCTGCCAAGTGCATGCCCTAGCATTTTGCATGAGTCTTCAGGGTTGACTGGCATGTTCTGCATATATATTCTTGGTTCTCCCTGATGCTGACTTTCATCAGGATATATCTAATAACTAAGTGAAATAATTAATGAAACCAAAACCTGATCCTAAAGGAACTCAGCTAGCATCTACTCTCCAGCTTGATTCTTCTCTTTTCAACAGCCCCCAGTGCCCTCTCCTTTTTTCATATCTCCTCACTTATCTTACAAGTCTTCCTTAAGTTGTACATTCTTCAGATCAGTTTTCCGTGTGACACATCTGAACCATTGGCAGAAGTTAGGACAGAAAAGAACTGCTTCATTCATTTTGTGAAGATGCAGTAGGATTTGGGGGTTTGGTTTGGGTATTTTTGCTTGTTTTGTTTGGGGGGTCTTTTTTAGTTTGTTGTTGTTGTTGGTTGGGTGTTAACTTTTTGTGTGTCTGTGTGATTTGTTTGTTTTTGAGTTTGTTTGGTTTGGAGTTTTTTGTTAAATCAGAAAAGCCTGCCTTTTTGGATTACATTTTGCTTTCCCTTTAATATTATACTTAAATATTCATATCTCTAAGGTATGATATGTCTAATGCATTTAAAGCATCTGAGTTCTGAAATTAGTATTTATGAATGAATAAATGAATTCCATGTAAACAACAGCATTGCAAGGAACTTGCTGTTTGTTTACCTGTGAACTACAGAGAGGAAAGCCCTTCTTGGCAAATAGAAGAAGTAGATAAAATATAGTTCCTTCTTGTAATATGTTACATCATTCTTTAAAACACGGTCCTTGTATTGCTGTGTTTCAAGTAAAAGATTAACAATAGAACAAGGCTGGACACAGGGAAGCTTATTTCCCTTTGTGGTCTCAGTTAAATCAGTAGTGTACAGTATACACCCAAAGGTTTGCCAAGATAGCCTAAGATATATTAGAAGATACATTATTTCTAGACTTTTAAAAAGAAATCTTTCATGTGATATTTTATCTTTGGCACTGAATGTGGATCTGCTAAGAATGATTTTGCTCTCTGGCTTTTGAGGACAGTGCAATGCTAAAAGGGAAAGCAACTGAATCGCACCCAATTTAGTAACTATTATTCTGTGATAAATTACATTGTTGCAAGAGCTGGACAGGAAGCTTTATTTCACAATACAAGAAAACATCATAGCTTTGGCAGATGAAAAGATTTTCCATTGGTCAGGCGTAATATACCATTTTCTGTCAGTAGTTTATCTGAGACATTCATCAATACTTCAGGAAAAAATACCAATATTAAAGTTCCAATTAAAAGACTAAACTTCAACACTCCAACTTTAGCATAAAGCTAAAGTATAGAAGGGTCAGATACACTACTGCAAGCAACAGCTATAGTGCTGAAAGGGAAAATTCTCATTTTGATGCTGTCACTTCTCAGCTGAGCTTCTTTAGGGAAATTATATCAACTCACTTTTTTTCTGGTTAAGTTCACTCTATAATTCCATGATCTTGGTACAAGTCATGACATCTTTTTTTTTTTTTAAAAAAAGTCCAATTAAATAACAAACCACAAAAAGCATGTGAAACAAAGAACCAAACCAGTTACAAGTATTACAATTTTTTTCAGAATTGTTCATCTAAAAGCACTCAGTACAGCCATTTCAGATCAATATTCAAATTGCAATCTGGTAAAGTGGTAGTGGGTACTTCCATAATTTGGATGAACTCACCTGTTCAGCCAAAGACAGCTATCTAATCAAACCAAATTTCCTTCAGAGACTTATGACTAGCCCAATCAAGAACAAAATGATCGAATGTGTAATACTGAAATTATCTCAGCTGCACAGTAATAAATCATACAGAATTACACAATAAAAGTACCAAGGAGAGAAGCATTTCAGTAATGCAAGAGGCACAGTTCATATTATTACACCACTTAATGTTAATGTGCTTTAATAGCTCTAATGGCTCAGCATAAACCACATACTGTGTTACAGCTACATCTGTAGGATGGTGCCATTTGTTCTAACCTCAAATTTCTATTAAACAGGGCCATAAGGATAAAAGTATAGGCTAAATTTGTTCTTGTTACAAGTTTTTTTGGTTTTGATTTGTTCTGTGAGAGGTAAATTCATGACTAACTAGCACTTTTGGTATTATTAGAAGAAATAAAGAGCAGCAATTTACAGAAAATTTCATCTGTAACTTTTTTTTCTATGCTACCCCTTTTTGAAGAGAGATATGACTGTGCTACTTATCATAGTATGTATTTAGGTTACTAAATTTTATCATCTCAGTGAACTTTAACTTCTACAAATAGAGAACACCATAGAATTGCAACCATCTCGCAAACAGGTAGAAAGCAATTGAGCAACTCAGTGAGTAATATGGAACAGAGGATTTTCCTCAAGAATAGTATAAAAAAAACCCAAATCAAGACTTGAGCCATTAGAAACAGATATATATACACAATGGATGAGACTGTACTCTCAAGATTCACTGGTGAAGTTGCTTTGATTTATATCAGAGGGCAAGATTCAAGGAATTAAAAGGAGAGTCAGATGTTCAATCTTTTCTGACACCTCCACCCACTGGGAAAGTATTTAATTGCCTGAACAGAAGAAAGGACTCTGCCAGCCTTAGTCAGATAGGAAACAAGGATTTCAATATTTTTATTTTTTTCCACACCTGCAAGATGTGTCAATAGGAATATGGAGTTAAACACTGTGAAAAATAAAGAGGGTCTTTTTTCATTTGCCTCTGAGCAGTAACAAGGCCATCATTAACTTAAAAATTATTCTAATTCCACACTATTATAGCAGTAAAGTATCTTAAGTTCTTTCTCATCAGTTAACTGAGAGGCTAAATTATGTTGTCAAAGGCAATGCACAGCCATATTATCTCCTATTAGCTGATTTACTGAATAAAACTCACTTCAAACTTACATAAATCATGTCTTTATGTAGTTTGTTAGAAGATCCTATATTTTGAGCTCATATGCTACTGGTGTAGTTTTTTTTTCTCATTTTACCTGACAGTTTTGAACTCTAAGCCAGCTTTATTATGACAGAAACTATTGTAAGGACATATCACCAAATGTTGGGTTGACCATGGCTGTATACCAGGTGCCCACCACACCACTCTATCACTCCCCTTCTCAGCAGAACAGGGGCAGGACTTAGGAAATAAGATGGAGAAAAGCTTACAGGTCTAGATTAAAAACAGTTTAATAAAGCAAAATTAAAGGCTGTGACTGGTAGCAAAGGAAAACAAAAGATTAATTTTCTACTTCACATCAGCAGGTGATGTTCAGCCACTTTCAGGAAGGAGGTCTTTGGTACAGGTAGCAGTTTCACCAAAAGGCAGGCCTAATAATGAATGCCACCTAGACCTCCTCCTTTCTCGTAGCCTTTATTGCTGTGGACATGTCGTATGGAATATCCCTGTGGTCAGTTTGCGTCAGCTGTCCTGGCTCTGTGCCCTCCTAAGGTCTTGCCCACCCCCAGGGTACTGGTGAGGGGGTGATGTTGGAGAGGCAGCCTGGATGCTGTGAAGCACTGCTCAGCAGCAGCCAATGCACTGGGGTGTAATTAACACCTTCCTAGCTGGCAATAAAAACCACTGAAAAAACTGATATGGGGAAGATTAACTCTGCCCCAGTCAGAACCAATATACACCATTTGCATGTTGTGTTCTACTCTTGGCTTCAAATCTTATAAAGAGTAGAAAAAATATGATATACAGTTAAGGTTCTGATGTACAATTATAGTACCATTTGTTATGCTACTTCTTGTTTATTTCCCAGATTTGGCTCTTCAAAATAAACACCAAAAAAGGAGGACTTTTACATGATGGATTACTGCGAGTGGAGTTTGTTGTCAAGATTATTATCAAAGAGGAGAGTGTCATACGTTCAAAAGTTAGCTGCACAATTTAGTTGTGGACACATCCATTAGTCAATATTAAAACAAGAATATAGACAAAATCTTTGATTTGGGAAGGTATTTAGCTGTTGATTCCCAGGAACTGAGAGAGTGCAGCAAAAGAGGATTGCCCAGTGCTTACCTTTTTTTTTAAGCCTCTGTAATAGGCCGATTAGTCCAGAAAAAAAATTCTCATGATGCACTTCTAATCCTCCGATTGCAAATATATCTCCTCATGCCTGCTCTTCCTTGCTCACCTCCCTCTCTCCCATATGCTTAATGTTTTGGGAGTCTTGAAAACAAACACTGAAGTTTTGGAAATCAAAGAAAATATCAACACAGGCTTTGATGAGAACAGTGCTGTCAAAATGCAAATATGTAAAGAGCATATATTACTGATATTCTTGAAAATGGAAGGATCTACATTATTTTAATTAAAATAATGTAGACCCTAACTGACATTACTGCTCAATTTATAATTCCTTTTCCAGTACTTTTAACTATGTCAACTTCAAAATAAGGAAGGCAAGAGAAAGAGTAAACTTTTGCAAAATATCCATATGAAGATAAAAAGATCACTGTTTATTGAAACAGTTGGTCAATTAAACTGGTTTTTTAATAACACTAGAGAAACAAATAACATATAAATTATAATACATTTAATTCTTTTGTGTACTAATATTGGTCTGTAAACCTATCCTGCATAAAATTATTGCATAAGTAATACATGATGCATAATAAATAAAAATAATTGATTCATGGCTTCATGCTCTATAGCAACAATATCAGTAGCGTCTTGAGTTTATGACTTCAAATGAGATCTATTACAATATCCTGAAAAAATACCACACTTTCCCCATAAATTCTTATTTGTTTGGTAGGAGTAAGAACAGCAGGTTAATGAATAAAATTTTAAAGAATGTGTGTCAGGTGGCCAAATAAACTATTTATTGAATCAAAAAATCAAACAGAAAATTATTTAGGAACAAACTTCCTTGTGACTTCATATTTACCTTTTGGGATACACTTGGAATTATAGAACACATGAAATATGTCACTTCTATTTCTGAGTGTCAAGAAATCCAAAAGGTATAAACAAAGACATAAAGACCATTTGAAAATTTGGCTAGAGTTTTGCTGTGGATGGATAAAGACCTCTGTCATTGGAATCATTATTTATTTTGGAATAAGGCTGCCTGTACCTAATTAAAACCAGAACACAAGCAGATTACACACTTATTGGGTCATATAGCAATCACGCAAATCATGCACTGACTTCAGCACAAATTTGCCATGTGCTCTCGGCTGTAAGCTTTTGTCTTGAGCAATTTAGGAATATTGGAGGAAGTCCAATAAAGAAAGAGCCCTGTTTTCCTGCCACAAAACATGCAACAGTTTGTTTGATGAAAACCAACCCAAACTCTGCTTGGGTTACAGCATTTTGGTTTCTTTGGCTACTGATTACATGAACCCCTGTCCAAATCAAAACTTTAAAACCCCAGAGAGGAGATGAATAATGACAATAGGGTGGTTGAAGGCAGGGTTACTCAAAGAAAAAATTACAGTCTGGATTAGCAGTCAAGGGGAGAAGCAGCAGTCATGCAACATCTCTCATATTCCCACAGGAGAACTCTAAATGCCCTCACTCTTCCCAACACATGCACATTTTTTCTGGTGTTTTTGGAGGCAGCTACAGCACTATATTACAGTTTCAAGCCATGAGCTGTCCTGACATGCCTGATTGACCTAAGAGAATTAGAGCAAAATATTATTTCAGTTGAGTGCAGTTTGATAAAAACTAGGTAGGTATCAATGAAATTTCCCAAATAAGCTGTTCTTGCCTAGAGGCCCAAGGGTTGATGACATGATGCTTGGCTTCTCTTCACAGATTTGCCACTGACCTGTTTTGTGACCCCTGTAGTGCCTCCTTTCTTTTCCTCCCATCCAGATGTCTGCTTAAATTGTGTATATGTCAAGGGAGAAATGATCCCTTTCTAAGCATTTCCATGCAATTTTACCAATCAAATATTGATTTTGGTTGCATGTTGTTTTATGCTTCTAGGAAAGGAAACTCTAACCCCTTTGCCCCCAAAACTGTGGAGCAGTGTTGGGACACCACTACCAAAGTAACCAGAAGCTGCAATAGAGAAGATAGGTTATACTGGTGCAATTACGTGAGTATTTTAATATGGATTTATCTGTATTTAACAAATAGTGGGATGGAAAAAAATATCATAAAATATTTTCTTGCCTCTAATACACTTTAGCACACTATTCTGTTCTCTGATCAATCTTTTAAATGTATTAATAAAATCATGCTGAAAATGTCTTCTGTAGCATCTTTTCTATGTCTTCGTCTCATAAGGGGAAGAAAGCCCTTGTCACTAGAGAAGCCCTGACAAGGCTTGTCATCTTTTTTCTTGTCTTTCTTTTCAGTGTCATTGGATTCCATTGCAGATACTGATAATTTAATAACATGTGTTTCATACTGGGATGTAGCAGATATTGTCTAGTGCTGTTCTTAGACTAAAAGAAATCCCTGAAGTATAACATATAGTTACTATGATTCTCTATTATATATGAATGTAGGATAAAAATAAAGAGCTATCTAACAGGTATAGTTTTCTTTGTTATTTTCCCCCTTTCTTTTTATTTTAATATTTGACTCAAGAAAAAATAGGCATGATCCAAGGAGAAACAGGAAAGCAGAAAAGAATTTTAGAACTTCAAACTCTTTGCAAAGTGGCCTGAGTCACTGAAGTGATACTTATCTTTCCCTTAGCTTCGATCAATCTCTACTAACCTACAAGCATCCATGCATCCACTCATCCATTACAATCATAACTGATTTTAAATGGTTCCATGCTACAAATTTAAAAGATAGTTTAAAAATCAGGACAATATATTTTCTGTAACTTCTAGATTATTATCTGTGGTATGCATGAAACATAGGTGGATGGGGTTTTAATACAATCTTTTGTGGTTTATAGTTGTTCCTGTTATCTGTGTTAATAACTAATTGGTTTAAAATTCCATAAAGACCTGACAGAGGGTTACAATGCTTCCTCAGTAACCTTCTCCAATTATTCTTTGCATATCCCTATCTTCCTTTTGTTGATTTCTTCCTTAAACTAAACAATCCTTCCTTTCATTCTTCCTTATGTATCTAATAAACTGCCACTTGAACTTTTAAGAAAGACTACAAATAAAATGAACACAATATTCTATATGTGACTGTCTTATTGATTTAACCTGACATTAAAGGAATTTACTTCTATCCTGTCCTTTAATCAACCTCACAACTCCTTTTTAAAACAAAATTCTTGTTGAGCAAATAATTTTATTAAACTCCCTACAGTCCAACTATTTTTTTATTGGATAATTCTGGAAAAAGCATAGTGCCCATAGCTGTTTTGACCATTTATGTAGTCCTTCAGTTTAGATTTCAACTGCTGCCACTCCTGTAATATATGACACTGACAAAAAATGAGATAACAGGTCTTCATCAGGATAAGGCACTACTGTAAGAGCAGGACTTTAGGTAATTACAGATTTACCATACTTCAAGCATGTGGCTTAGCATAAGATGCATGTGGAGGATTTTTCTATTGCATTTTCAGAAGTAGGTGATAAAAAATATGTGATCTACTCTTTGAGGAGATATGTTTCTCCAGTTGGCCTGAAAACACTCTACACTTGGTGAGAGAACTGATTTTCATGTCAGAATCTGACCCTGGCTATCAGAGGAAAAGTCTGCATGGACCTGGACAAGCTGAAAGAATATGAAAACCAGCAGGTTTCATGTGGCTCTCATGTGATGGTGCAGCTCTGCTGTTGATGGTTGGGGCTGAGGGCACAGTACCTGCCCAGTCCCTTGGGAATAACTGCACTCCACCATGTCCCAAGACCTATGTCAGTCCCCAAGGGCTGTCAATCCCTGCTGATGTTCTCCAGTCCCTCACAGCCAATCCATGGATCCAATGGTCATCTGGCCTTATCCCATCCCAATCCCCAGGAAGGTGCCCAATACCAGGGCTGGGCTGTTCCCAGTGCACCCTGGACACCCTGCTCTTGCCTGGGGGTGGAGAGCCCACAGCTCCCTGGCCATCAGACTGCAAGGGAGCTCTGACATTAGTAACTGAGGCCACAGAGGAACTTACTTGGAAATCCCAGTGGTGGTCACTGGGAAGTGATGAGGAACATGCAGGTAGGATAAAACAGGAATACCTGAAATCAGACTCCCATTGGAGCCAGCAGGAGAGGCAGGCATGTCTGAGGCACTGCTGGGTCTATTCCTTCCCCATACATCTAATCTTCACATCTCAGAAACTTCTGCTTCTAAAAATGACACTGGAAGAGTATATTTAATTAATACAGACCTGTCTAGATTGTGATCTGAAAGTATTGCCAGATGAACTTTAGCAAAACAAACCAAGATTTCTTAATTATTTACCCAGAGGGAAATTAGTAAATACTTACAACTTAAGGTCTAATTAAAATAGAAGCAAGAGTACAGTCAAGTTAAGCAGCCTGTCTTGGAGGTCATTCCAGTCCTTTCTGGCAAAAGGCATTTATGGGAAAGCCTTGCAGATAAACAGATCTGAATGCTGACTGTAGCAGACTTTTTTATTACAGCACGTAAATCATTTAACTCTAATCTTGTTAATTGGCCTTGATCAGACTTCTGTTTTTTTCCAGGAAAAAAAATGGCATGTTACAGTACCTCAGGACAATTTGCCTTTTTATATTTTTTCTAGATTCCAGAAGTTGGAGAAAGGAATGCTAGCAGGCTGATTTATTTTACCACTTGTAGTAAACATAAGGAGTACCTCTGAACATGGGTAAAATGCTGAGAAGGGTTTTCTAGGACTCTAAAGAGTCTTCAGATATGTGTTGTGAGAATATGTATTAGTTTTAAGTAGGGTGGTCTAGACATGAGTTTGAGCCAAAAACCACCTTCTGGAGTAATTCCAATCACATTATAGAATATCCTGTGTTGGAAGAGACCCACAAGGATCACCAAAGTCTAACTCTGAGCCCTGGACAAGACCATCCCCAGGAGTCACACCATGTGCCTGAGAGTGTTGCCCAAATGCTTCTTCAGCTCTTGCAGGTTTGGTGCCATGACCACTTCCCTGGGGAACCTGTTCCAGTGCCACATATGGAAATTGAATCAGAACGTGAACTCACACTACCAGGACATTAGAAATATAAGCCTCAGATATGCACACACATGGAACCAAAATCTGAATCCAAAAAGCCCTGTACATTGGAGAAGTAGTTTGCATGAATCCTTTATCAGACCTTTCTTGGTCTCTTGGACCACAGCACTGATTCTACAGTTGAATATTAGTGCGTCTGAAGAGATTTATGCCTGGAGAAGCTTATCTGTATTTTATAAAATGGGGGTTTGTTGTTGACAGTTAGAGAAGAACTTAAACCAATATATTGATTTCTGTAGTTTCTATCTGTTGTATTTGCCTGTAGGGATGTGTTTTGCAATTAAATGTGGTCACAAATCTGAATGGGGCAATGGAAAGGTTGAGGAACTGCCTGTTCTCCCCCCACAAAAAACACTTGGTGAAACTGAATAGAAATTTTGAAATTTCTACCGCAGTGAGAGCTAAAAAAAATAGTCCTTTGCTCACCTGAATAAATATCTTTAAAGTTCTGCTTTACTCTCCATCATACTAGAGCAGGAGCATTCTGGTTTGCCATAACTAGCCTATTTACTGACTATGAAACTGACTGTTTCATAAACTCACAGGGATGGGAGAGATTTATGCAGGAAATTAAGGAAAATCCTGTTTGCCATCTCACGACTTGAAAATCAAATTTTATGGGCTGTACTAATTACTGAATACAGTAGAAGTGAAACTGGAAAAAACTGGTGTCTTAAAAGAATAAGTTGAGTGAGCAGGAACATGTTAAATTGTTAGCACAGAAGTTGCTAAGCCTTTGAGGTAAGTTCTTATATTATTGTATATATAGATATCATGAACAATGGTTTAAAAAAAAAAACATTCTATTGACCATCTATTTGTTGCACAAACAGTGCTCAATCTTTTTGCACTATGGGCCAGGTAGGTGACAGGTAAACATGGTCCTAATGAAAGCAGCGAAGAGAGCTGCCCTGTCCTATTTTCCCCCTCTTCTTTAGTCTTGAATAGATTCATAGATTCTGCAGAGAATAGGTTGGGACAAGGAGTCCCACATAGCTTTGTTTCTCACTTGGAATGCAATGTTCCACGTTACAGCAAGCACAGGTGCCATTTCAGTACAGCAGCACTTTAACAATAGACCATTTCCATATATTTCAAGGGGGGGGAGAAACTATTGTTTATTAGAAGAATTCTAAGTAATTGGCAGCCGTCACAAATTCTCCAGCTGGCTAAATGCTAACGTGTTATTAGCTGAATCTCTGAACATTTTGTGAGCATTATAAATAGGCTTAGGGCAAGTTGTTGCTGTTTATAATGGAAATATTAAAATTAACATACGTATATAAGGATATAAATACACACACACGTATATTCCAGTAAACATTCACTGCATTTTATCACAGAGCTTCTCTTGTTGAATTGTGCTTTGAGCTATGTAATTGAGGATTTCAGATGGGAATTGATGTGAGACTGATAATGGGTTTGACATGCTGTGACTCTGACTTTAATATGAAAACCAAGCTATCAATGGGGTTTCCTATGCAAAAGGAAGAACTCTCAGTATTGTATTGTAGTTTCTTTCTAGAAGCTTGAAAAAAGTTGAATTGTGGTCTTTGGTGGTCAGCTAACAACAGTCTATTCATAAAGGCCATAAAAAGAGCGGAGTTACAGCTCTGATAGACCTATCAGACTACAAGTGGAAGCAATGAAATTAGGCTTTCAATTCAGCATAAGTGCTTTTAAGGATGATTTCCTTGAAATGGAGTTTTAAGAGAAGGTTGAACTAATCACAGTATGATAGAACTTCTTTGACCTGAAAGTATCAGCCTACTTAGATAAGGTGAACAGTTATAGTGCTATTATTTCAGTTTAACAAATGGGAATCCAACAACTCACTTCTAGCTTAAAAAGAGGAAGGCAATAGATTCCTCTATCAAGTCAATTTACTGCTTGTTATGTCAGCAGATTAGAAATTAGTCTCATAATTCCAGTATGTTTCATCCAAGAAAATTTTAGTAAATTAAATTAGGGAATTGAATAACACTGTTCACTTCTTCCTCTTGGGGCCTACATAATGCTTATTCAGATCTGGAGAGAATTTAAAATATTTCCACCATTCCTGCAACTTCACTACAAATATTAAATCATTTATCTGAATTTAATCAAGCTTGCAACTACAAATTAAAAAGGAACACTCCCATGCACACACTTTCAGCCTTTCAAACTGTTCTCCCCACACACTGCGACTGTGATGGTAATAGTCAATTTTGCTCCTGCCTATTCAAACCTTTCTATTGCCTTTGATATTTTCAAGATCTAGTAAGCCATGTTTATAGGATGACAAGCTCTTTCACTTCAGGTTGGCCTCTATAAAATCAGTTGGCTTTTATGGGATGTATATTGCTCCTATTCCTAAATTTAAATAGTGAAGCCATGACCTCAGAACTGTAATGTGGCAGTAAGAGACATCTCACTTAACCTCATTTTACACTACATAGCTAAATTTTACTTTGTTTGTTTACTTTGTCTGAACTTTCTCAGTTGTCAATGGAAAAAATTTACAGTGTGATCCATTCTGGTTCTTTTAGGTACTATCTTAATCTTGGAAGCAAAATCACTGGGTCTTTAGTCAAATACTAGAGAAAAAGCTCTCTGACTGATCACATACCTAAGATATGTATCCTAAGTTATCTATGAATAAAGACATGTAAAGATATGTAAGATTATTGTTAATATGTGTCCCACACAGTACAAACCCTACAAAAAATCTAAAACACGTAGATTGATCTTTGTTGAGATATCCTGGTTTGCATTAGTCTTAATCATAGTAATTTTATCTAAATGAAGAATTTCCTGTGGAAACACCCTTATGTGTATAACTTAGATGTCATGCAGGCCCTTAAACCCAACATTACAACACCAGCTTTCAGGTGTTTGGACACAAGCTGGAATTTGCAGCCCTCAGTAACACACATAATACTCTCATCATCTATATTAGGTGACTAATTCAGAAAGAATTAAGAAGACAAAGGTGTGGGATTAAACTCTTCACAGTCAGTGGGGAGAGGAAAAAGACTCTTGTCAAACTCTTCTTCCTTTTGTATGAAGTAACAAAATAATTATTGGACCAAGGGAGAACCTTAATAGCTTAGAAATTAGAAAGAGACTTCACCTGCAAATGGTCTTAGATTTTAAATAAAACAGAGCATTTTCAATAACAGCACAAGTGCTTACCTGAAAGCACTTAACCTTGGAATTACAAAACAACATGGTCTTTAGATTCAGTCCTCCAAATCAGAAAACAAACTGGAGATCCAGCATCATCTGGTTAACCAGAGATTGCCAGTGCTTACATCTCCGGGACTCAAGAAAAATTCTCCAACCATTAACTGCCTTGGAAAAATGAGAGGTATCTCCCTTAATCACCAGCAAAGAGGAGGAATGTTCAGAATTTTCTTATCAGAGAAGGACTGCAAATTTTACTAGGACATGGGATAAGTGCCAATACATGCAGAGCCTGCATAAGCAAAAGATTCTGCTTGGAAAAGTGCAAAAGAACTGGGGACCATTCCTGAAGCTAATAGGTGTATACAATTTCAAGTAGTTTTGTGATTTTTTAATTTTAGGTACATATAGTGAAAGTTTTATGCCTAAATAAAAATGTATGTATAAAATGTAGTTCCACAGCAAACAAAGCCTGTATTCTTACAGAATCAACACAAGAGATGAGTCACTGCTTTCAGGGAACACCCCTCTCATAGCTTTCCCACATTGCTAAGTATACAAAGAAACTCCCCTTCAAAATATTTCCCATCACCTGGGAGGGTTGAAACATCCTAGTGGTAATGGGAGGAGAAAAGACGTAGGAGATATTTCAACACAATTCAGAAACATGCCTTGCCTTTTCTCCTGATCTCTTAAAGATTTTCTATATTTTCCAAGAAAACCTCCCTTTTTTTGCAACATTAACCAGCTTGTGATCACTACTTTTCTGTGCAGCATACTATCTGAGAAGCAGAAAGAACTAATGTTGATAAGGATGAGATAAAAGTCTCAACAAGCACTGTTCTCACCTTATATGACATGAAACCAAATCCTGCAATAGTTTGCCTAATGCATTAGACAAATATTTATAATACTGATACCAATAACACACTGCCAGAGTTTTATATTAAATATTGACTCATGTCTTGCTGAAAAAAAAAGTACAGAAGAAAAAATGGTCAGATATAGAACAGAAAAAAAGATACATGTAAAAAACTTTAATTTCCAGATTGCTTGTGTACAAGACAAAGTATGCTCAGCTTTCTGCAAATGATAGCTGCTTTTTCTGACCTTTTGTAATAAAAATGGATGTGGTTTTGCTTCAACTTAGTGTTCTTAACTAGGCTCTTATATTCCCATTAGAAAAAACATGTGAGTTTTCAAGTTATTACAACAAAAGTCTTAATCTCAGATAGCTCTCCAGCTATCCTTGTCTGAGGATCATTTATGTTATTTGGAAAAAAAATAGAAGAAGAAGAAGAAGAAAAAAAGAAAAAAGATTGACATTTGCACTGTTTTCTCATTGGTTCAACCCAGAGAATTGAAGTGACCCAACTGAGCACCATAAGTGTTGTGGCACTGGCAACACAGAAGGTTATGTGAAGTTTAATCGTCTAATGTTCCTTGTGATCTTCTGAAGAATGATGCTTTAAATGGAAAGGAAAGATCATGCTAAATCATGGGCCAGAAAGCAAGGAATGAGAGGAAGGTATATCCCTGAGTGAATTCAATGAGACATTTAGAAAAATGGCAGATTAGTAAAACATGGTTTTTAAGTGTAGTAATGCTTGGATTTTGAAAGGAGCATTATGCAGGTAATCTCAAACCATATTTTATAAACACTAATTTCAAAATACATTTAAGGACAAAAAAAAAATAGCACAGCTCAATCTCACTTGCATAAGCAACAAGAACAGTTCTGTAATGTAGGATTTTGTCTCAGTGATATCGTGAATTCAAAAACAAAAATGATCTCTTAAGACTCCAATATTCAAGTTCATAAGGATAGAAAGTGAAGTATAGTGTCCTTTCACATTCATAGTCCTCAGACATATGTAGCTCACACAGGGAGAAAAGCAGTTTATCTGTTCTGAAGGGTGAGGATCAGCTGAGTCATGGGAGGGCTGGCTTTGCAAGAAAGACAGAAAAGCTAACTTTAATCAAGTAAGGTCCAAATGGAAATTATAAAGGAGTTAAAAAATGTCTCAAGGAAAATCATTAGGATAGTTACTCCTAAATAAAATAATTTTTGTCAGGAGTTTTATTTCAAGACAATCATATCTGATTCTCAAAGAGTTTGCAAACACCAAAGTTTTCTCAAGGCTTGTCAGTAGAATGGAGTGCATGAACCATTTACCTTTCTTGACAGCTCATACTTTCTTAGCAGAAAATAGTGAAGCTTTGTATAGACCCAAGATAGGGCTAATCCATTGCTCAGATGAGTCACTTGTATATGTTGTTAAATGACAAGAGTACACTCAGTGCCCTGGCTGGTTAGACATTAACCAGTAGTTAAATGTATAATTAACTTCAACCTCTACTAGTGTTTAGTTCTGAAGAGATCACATTCCGGTAAGTATCTGTTAATCTTTTATTTTTTCAAAGTAGACAACTCTGCTTCCTGCAAGTTCAGTAGACACCCAAAGTGGGAAAGAAAACACGGGAGCTGCTGCACAGGCCAACCCAGCAGACTATTTGCTTGTTTACCATAGTGACGAGCTCCAATCACTTCATTGAAGTTAGTACAAAGAAAACTGCACCCAGAAAGTAGGTTGTTCTTCGGGTTATTTTTTTTCCATTTATTTAAGAAGAAGAGGATGCTGCAGAAAGAAAACAATATTTGTATTCCTTTCAAAACACTTTTTTCCACCTTCATAACCATTATTTTGAAACCCAAGATTTCAGATTTGGATTTTAAGGCATGCCATATCCTAAACACAGGAAACACAATTCTAGAGACATCTGCTCCTTAGAAGAATTCAGATGGAGATGAAGATGTGAAACTTGCAACCCTCCAAAGCCACACCAGTTTCAGCTGAAACTGGGTCCTGTCTCTGACAAAACCTTACAACAGCTTTATTTCCAAATCATGGCTTTCCTATTTTTCAGTGGTTGAAATCTAAGAGCCCTCCTCAATCCTTGATCAAAAGCATTGTTAACTGTGGAATACCAGGCATGAGGCTCATACAACTGTTTCTGTAGCAAGGCCCTTTCCTCCCCTGTCTGCTGTGCAGGGCTGCTATGTAACCCCAGAGAGCCAGCAGTCCACTGGCATGCTCTGTAGCACATGCATCAGGAGCTGCAGTTATGGAGAGAAGAGTCTGTTGTTGAGGGTGCAACCCTTATAAGAAACTACATTCAAAACTGGTGGTTCAGCTCTGAGCAGCAGCTTAGTATTGTGGGGCTGCTGCTCTGCCATGAGGGAAGTTCTTCCTGCAACACATGCCTTGTGGGCAAGTCTTTAGGATCTGAGGCACAGCTTTATTTAGTCATATGGTGAAGTGAAACAAAGTTATCTAAAATAACCACTTTGGGAATATGGTTTCACACAAACCAATGAAGAAATACAGCCAGCTAACAAGAAAACTCTTCTTTATTGCTGGTATGTTGTTATCTTGAGTCATAATCTAGTTATCCCACTAAGGATGACAAAAAGTTTGAGTCCTTCAAAAGCACTCAAACTCATTAGTGTTGTTGAGGTGTGTTTAGATGGAAGAAAATATACACTGTGCTTTTTACAGTTCTCCTGAGGATATACCACTATTGTGATTTAGTCTCAAAAGAAAATCTTTGCTTTGACCAGTGGCCAACAGGGAAAAATTTGAATTTTATTCTTTTTTCTCTGGGAAACAGGAGCTAATTATACAAGTTATTTACTAAAGTAGGCTCAGGAGTCCATGTTTTACTGAATGCAACTGCAGGAAGTATTGTTGGAATAACTATGGTCAAGTAGATGAGTTTCAATTATAACATAAATGTCAGAAACAAGAAATGCAGATGGAAACACCAGATAAATCAGGAATGCAAGATAAAAAGTACTTTTGCAACCTGTTAGGGTTCAAACATTTTACTTTTCCAGCACAAACATCACATTACTAAAATTAAGGTGGAGTTAATGATGCTTACAAAACCAAAATACAACAGTTCTTCTATCATGATCTTTTTATTTAATTCCTGTTAAGGAAAGGTTGGAAAGGAGGGATTCTTCAAGTGTTACTCCAGAACTCTTGGTAACTATTAAATTAAAATAAAGAGTTTAATATCATCAGAATTTCAAATATTTTTGAAACATCTTTTCGTCCTGCCTTAGGACAGAAAGGTAAAATACCAAAAGTTCTCAAACACCAAATTGTTCCATGTGTGCTAAAAATGAGGAAATGCTATTTTCAGGGATATGGTACTTCCTCAGCCCATGAATCTTGTTCTTGTTGTATGAGATTTTTATTATCTTGAACACATAATATCTTTCTATGTATTCTAATGAAAAAAGAATTCTGCAGCAGGATTTTTCCTAGTATTTGCAATGCCACTGCCACTGCATTTTAGAGCTGATCACAGTAAAGGACATTTTCTAACTAATTCTAGAATTCCCTAAGCATATTTACCTTAAAGTTAGGTAACAGACCCACTCGTAGAAAAAAAAAACACTTCAGAAAATAAAGTCATAGTTTAGAAGTCTCCTGTATTCATAAACACTTACAGTTAAAGGCAATATGAGTGTGTAGTAGGCTTTAGGTGAAAACTATTCATAGAATGTCTTCAGAGCTGCTCAACTGCTCCAGTTGCCCTTGTTTTTTCAAGTGGAACTGCAACAGCTTAATGTCTTTCAGGACTGAGATTGTGGAGAAGTCATCTTTCCCACACTGTTTGGGACAGCAGGTGGCAAGGGAACTGAAACTGGGATTGCAGCTCTAGCACAGCAAAAGGTGTCAATACACATGGTTGCCCAGAGCTTCCAAAGTCACTCCTCCAAGTAATACAAACCACTTCACGGTTACGTGCCCTGACTGGCTCACAGGCAGCATGACTTTTATTCTCTTCTTAATCACCAGAAGCATGGATAAAAAACCTCCTGATGTTATTTGTATAAACTTGTTGCCTCACTTTACAGTTTCTTCAGTACCCAGGGAGTATGGCCAAGTGCTTGAAGTTCTGCATGTGCACAAGTGAATCATTGCTGTGGTGTATGGAAAGACATTCATCCCAGTAGCTATCAGGTTAGGAAATACAGTATACCTGACTTTGCTCTGCAGTTCTCAGAGTGATTCATGAGATCTTATCTACAAGCCAGCCCTCCCCTTTACCCTCAGACAAAAGAGAGGAGACAAAATTGCGTGTGTTAGGAATTCCTCTTGCACTAAATACTTTGGGAAGTGACAGACAAATGCTCCCGTCTAGTGAAATGACTAGTGGATTAATATGTCAACTAAGCGAGCAAAGCAAAAATGTGCTTTGAAGTGTGTGTGTGTGCATGCAGATAAAACCCATCATTACACTTCTTGCACCTAAACTGGCATACACTATACTAGAATATGTGTTTTACTTCTTTCTTAGATTTGATTTGTACTTCAGAGCACTACTTTGCTAAGAAGCAGTAGTGAATGGCTGAGTATTGTTAATACAAACAACTTTTCACAAATATCTTTTCAAAGCATCTTACAAATGCATTTCTCATTACTCTTTTCCTTCTCCTTTTGTTAATGCTGTCTTTCTTATGTCTCTAACAAGAAAAAACCAGAACAGCCTGAGAAAAGAAAAATCAACATCTATTGTTATCATAGTGATAAATCATCAAGAACAAGGACATATGTGCTTTTCTGTTAAGGAAAAGAAAAGATATTCTTAAAAGCTACTAGACTCACAAATATTTAAAATACACCAAAAAAAAAAAAGAGAGAGAAAAACTCTATAGAAGCTCTGAGTATGCTAAAAACATTTGTCTTGTCCTTTACATGGTGTAATTTTGAAGTGCTGAGCTTTCAGAAATAAATATGCTTATATTAAAATTTTTATTAAAACAGAATGGAAAATAAATGATCTTTTCTTAAAGCCTAGGAAAACAATTCCATGGTGAGACAGACTATTATTAGATATGAAATTGGAGGGGAAAATTTTAAAGAATATTAAAAATAAATTTTGGGTAGCATTAATGACAAATAAGACTTCAAAAGTTAATTTTTGTTCATAGAATATATGCAATCATCTTACAGAGATCTCAAATTACCTTGTACTTGTAATTTACAGGACAGATTTTAATTCTGAGTGCTATTCTTTTATTTCCCCACGAATTTGTTACTGATGACTGACCAGTGAATACAAGAATTGTTTTTTGGAGTTACAATTGAATAAATCAAATTACATAATTTCTATTTCCGGATCAAATGTACTAAACTCTTAATATCAGGTTATATGGGTTGGAAAAACCTTTGGGAGCATGAAATTTCTTTGGGAGGAGAAGCAGCAGATAAGGGTATTGAACATTTAAAAAATATTTTAAACCTCTTTTCTTTCAAGGCAATGTAAGCCTTGCCTTGGGGATAGTTCCTAGAAAAATTAAACTGCTCCAAAATTGAGTGGCTGAGAGTACCCTGGTTTAAATTAATTTTCCATTGTCAATCCCTGTAATGTAATTATATATGCTTGTGTGGTCTCAGTTATAGAAAACGCAAAGGATTTTAGTGTTTTGTGAGTGGTACTCAAAAGTTTGGACCTCTGTTTGACTGGAACATTTTCATCATTAAATGCATAACTTCCTTCTAATGGTCACCCTCACATTTGGAGAGATGAACCCAGGAAATGAAACACAAGACAAAAGGAATATTTACAAGACATTTTCCACAGGACTTAGCATAAGAAAAGATAATTGCAAGACATTGGGATGTTGACCCAATGAGAACACCAAGTAGCCAGTTATGCTCAAACTTCAAAATCATTCCATGTTTTTGGATGTATTAAAGTGTATTATATGACTTGGTGATTGAAGATATTTTCTAAAGAACAAAAGACCATAAAATACATAGCGGCCAGAATAGATGTTGGGCACAATTACAGGAAAAAACTTTTCCATTTCTTCATTCATTTTTTCCTTTAAAATTAAGTATCAGTCCCAGAACAGATTTGTCTTTGAGGCCTAAGTCTTCTGTCTGACAAATTCTTGAATGTGAGTTTAAATGTTCATTTCTGATACATAACTACTGAAGAAAAATTATATAATTCAGATGTTGGCTGGAAATATATGACACAGGAAGGTAACTATAAATTTATTTTCAGAAATACATAATGATCAAAGATGGTCAATTTGTGCACTTTTTACTGCTTTGTATTTAGCCAAATTCTTTCTAATTATTTTGATTTTAAAATCATAGCCTGTATTCTATACAGACTGTATTCATAGAGTGTATCTGTACAAATTACAGAGTTTTGTATTTGTTGTTCAAGCCACAAGCCACTATGGATTTGTGACAATGTGTAGGATAAGGTCCTACCCTATTTGGGTAGTCACCAATAGAATGTGTTCTGCTTATATTAGAAAATTGATGCCTAATTAGTAATACTGTAAACTGAATCTAAATCTTCAAAAATCAGAATGCTTTGGCAAAATAATAGTGGTTGTATGTTACTTGTTAAATAAAGTCAAATGTTTCACTGAGAATGGAAACCTTCAAGGAGAAACAGCAATTTCACAGGAGAGAGATTTTGATGGATTCTGATTTTCAAAATAGATTTCCCGACTTAATTTTCAAAGGAGAATGCAAAAAAAAAGCCATTTAGACTAGAGGACACCAAAATACTTCGATCTTTCTAAGACATAAAAATTGGGTTTTGAATGCAGTTGCAATGAAAAAAGATCAGTCTCTTAGTGTAATACAATTTCATTCAATGGGTTTTGAAATCATCTCACAGAAACAGCAGCTGAAATGTAATTAAAATACAAGAATCAATGAAAACAAGCTGCAGTGGAGCATCAAGACCAATTCTCCTCTTACTTGTGATGGTGTAGTTTTGCACTACTTTTAGTTGTCTTTTCTGTCCACAAAAAGATTACACATGAGAAAGACATGAGTGTTCCATGAAAACAAATGTTGTATTTATATTGGGGTGAGTCTTGGTACTTTTAACTTCTTAATCATAATTATTGTTTTTCTTTTAAGCTTCTGACATTCTCAAACCACAGCCATTTCTGTGGAATAAAATGAAATTTATCAATCATGTACTATGCTTCTACATGTAGACACTGTTTAAATTAGTCCTGGAAAAAGTAGGAACCATTTCTAAACTGCCTTAATGGCCACACATCCTGCTGACAAATAATATCCACACATTGCCCCCACAAGAAACTCCCATATTTCTAATTATTCTGGAAATATATTGTACACCTGCACCAGACAGATCCCAAACAAGCACAAACCTCATTTTTTTTCTAAGCCAGCAGCATTTTCCTCAGTTTTACTAAGTCTGTCATGGAATTCTTTTTTTAGAATGTCACTTCCTGAATTTTATTGTTTATGCATATATATATATATATATATATATATATAACATTCAGTTGTTATAAGCATTGATTTGTTAACTGTGGAACAATAACCCTTCATTCTATTTAAAATTTCAAAGGTGTTTTAAGAGTAGCTAACCTTCAATAAGTTATCTACCCACAATAATATCAAAAGACCCTCAACTGAACACACTTTATTAATATTTCCACACTCTCTCTTTATGCAAACATGGCAAAACAGGTGCTGACATTCATTCAGTATTTCAAGATTGGAGATAACATTTGCACCCACCCTTCCCAGCCTACACTTCTATCTTAAGAAACTGTAAATTTACTTGAAATATATTTAATGATGTCATCACAACAAGCAAAACGTTTTGCAGCAATTTCTTCATTGGGAAAAGAATATTATACTTTTAAATAGAAGAGATAATGTATTTATTTGAATAATGTGATGGGGTGTGAAGGAAGTGCAATTAGAGTTGCCAAAAAATGTAGGATTTGGCAGGCATAGCCAAAAATAACCATCAGTTTGAAATAGTAATTTTGGCAGTACTCAGAAACCTTTAGCTTTGTATAAAATTTTGCCTTGTTACTATAAGCATGTTTACATACAAAATATGTTTCTTAATTGCTACAAAGTATAGCAATGTTTGTTGCAGACAGTGTACAAGCTAAACATTTTCCTAACACCTTACCCACATCCCTGTGTACCTATTTAAAAAATTGCCCCTGACTTCATCAAGGACCAGAATCTCACTCTTTGATGACACTGCTCTGAGTTCAGTGTAGTATGAATCCTAAAAGTCATGCTGGGTTTCCAGGTACTTTAAAACCATAAATCCATATTTAATTAGAAGCACATGAAATTCTGTAGAAGATAGGATCTCTGTTCTAAAAATGAAATAAAAAACTGGGTCTTTGGCTTTGTTCTCTGACTCTGGGTCATAATTTAATTAAACCTGCATATCATATGCTAAAAATCTCATTGACAAGTCTTAGTTGAGGAATTCAGATTCCTTGTGCTACTTCAAGCTGTGCTTTCTATTTTGCTGTCTTATTGTTCCATGTTCTTATCCTGTACCCCACCCCCTGCATCATGCACTCCTTCTTTTCTTGTTTCTCATTAACAAAATGAATTCCTTTGAGATTCAATGATGTAATGTTGAAGTTTGAACACTGGCATCTTACTGTCTTAATGGATATCTTACTTGACAGCTCTGTGAATTTTAGCTGTCTTCTTCAGCAGCATATCTTTGTGGGGGAAAAAGCTGGCATGGAATTTAAGTGTAGGGAGTTCAGGCAGGCTTGAAATGGAAACTGAACTAAAGTAACTGTGATTTCTTCCTGCTGCATTAGAAACTGGAGTAAGCTTGAGACATTAAAAAGAAAATAGTATATCAATCATGTAACTGGAAAGCCAGAGCATGACGTTCATGTTTTATTATACGAATTAGTTATTTCTTTTTACAGCAAAGTTATGGACAATGATGATGCTGAGGGAGATCTTGTGACTCTGGAAAGTTCTGTGTTCATGTGGGGAAATGTCTGTTCTTGAATCCATGAAATAGTCTTTCATATTTTGGCAATGATAGTCTGGGAAGTGCAGACAGTTGTGAAAGTGGAGTGTATGTATTCTCATTAAATATATTGCAGCTTACTAATAATTTAAAATGCAATAGCATTCCCAGTCCCTGGGATAGAGAGTAAAGGTGATATTTCAGACCTTTCTCAATTCAGGGGTGTCCTGGTTTGAGCTAAACCAAGACAAGGGGGATCACCTTAGGTAGTATAAAGCAGTAGATCCTTGTGATCACAAGCTATTTAAAGTAACTACTATGTGTTGTCAGTGTGTGTATGCACTCATATCTCTGCCATTGAGTGGCAATATAGATCTGACAGAATACTGTTCATTGACAGAAGACAACTGGAAAACTTGTACTATATCTACCTATTTTATGTAAATTGAAGTTGTTAATCTATTTGGAACAGTCAAATACTACTTCCCTTATTAAAAAAAGATTACTCATATATAAAGGTGATATTGTCATATTCTTAATTTGCATGAAATTGGCTGATCATTTGAAACTGGTGTGTAAGAGTAAATTCACATAGATTTTCCACATAATTAGTTCTACAGTGGCTCTCAGACACTGAACCCATGTGTGACATTTGCCTGAGATATCTTAATGTAAGTATTTCTCAGTATATTTCCTTCTCACAGCCGTACTTCTGAAGCATCACTCACACCTTCTGTTCTTGAAAAATTGTGCTTTCTTTCCAATTCTGCAAGTAGGAAAATTCATCTCTACCCACTCTCTCTCCTCCTTCAATTTTCAGGCAGAATCCAAAGTGTGGTGATACCAATGAGAATCGATTCATTCTCTCATGGGACTTATAATTGTACATCACCTTATACAGTCCCTGGTCAATATGTTACTGTGCTCCTCACACAGGGGACTGGCCAGCTTAGATGTTCAGCATTCATGGCATTCAAAAATAACTCAATTGATAAATCAGGAAGCAGATACAACAAAAAAATCTAAAAAACCTCATGTCTTTCTCACAAGAATTAATATGCTGAAAGAACTGGTGTAAGACTGGAGGAAGCAGAAGCAGAATCTGTCCCTGTTAACTAAAATCGGGGAAGGATCTGAGCTGAACAGAAAAAGAGGGAAAGTAATGATTTTTGTACTGGAATAACCTCAAAAGATTTGCACTTTTTTAGGCAGTTAGGTGTTTAAAGGTAAAAATAGACATCAAATATGAGGGATTTTTACTAATACCACAGGATTAATGGGCAAGAAATAAGCAAGGGAGTATGAGACACAGTCTCACAAAACATGAAGCTAAGTCAATTTACATCAGCAGGGGATGGGGACTTGCTTCTATATGACAGTTTTCATCTGCTTAGCAATTCACTTTCTGCTGATAATTATGTCATTATTTGGAGTTCTAGGCTTGGCTTATTTTGCAATAAAATTCATCATGTGACTAGTAAAAGACACTTTTGTTTAGAATTAATTTCGACACAAGAAGGACCTCGAAATGTTTCTGCTGTGATGGTTTCAATAACTCTATTTTCAAAACAAATAAACCAAAATACAATTCACTCTTTTATTAGTATTATACAGTATGTGATTCTCATGGTTCACCAGTACTGTTGGTGGTTTCTAGCATAATATTTTTCTGTGTTTTATTTTTGGTTCTCTGATCTTTTCAATAACTAGCTTATCATGCCTTTTTTCTCTTTTCTTTTTTCCATGATGCTATTTTTCTTGCGATGTTCTTTCTCCACCTGTGCAAGATGCATATTTTGTTTCCTCTATATGAGGGATTAAAATGGCTGGTATTGGCTTGACATGTGTGAGAAATCATAGAATCATAGAATCATAGAATCGATTGGGTTGGAAAAGACCTCCGAGATCATCAAGTCCAACCCTTGGTCCAACTCCAGTCCATTTACTAGATCATGGCACTCAGCGCCACGTCCAGTCTGCGTTTAAAAATCTCCAGGGATGGTGAATCCACCACCTCTCTGGGCAGCCCATTCCAATACCTGATTACTCTCTCTGGAAAGAATTTTTTTCTGATCTCCAACTTAAATTTCCCCTGGCAGAGCTTAAGCCCGTGCCCCCTTGTCCTATTGCTGAGTGCCTGGGAGAAGAGACCAGCCCCCACCTGGCGAGAACTTCCCTTCAGGTAGTTATAGACAGTGATGAGGTCACCTCTGAGCCTCCTCTTCTCCAGGCTATACAACCCCAGCTCCCTCAGCCTCTCCCCATAGGACTTGTGCTCCAGTCCCTTCACCAGCCTTGTTGCTCTTCTCTGGACTCGCTCCAGCACCTCAATATCCTTTCTGAACTGAGGGGCCCAGAACTGAACACAATACTCAAGGTGTGGCCTCACCAACACAGAGTACAGGGGAAGGATCACTTCCCTGGTCCTGCTGGCCACACTATTTTTGATACAGGACAGGATCCCATTGGCCTTCTTGGCCACCTGGGCACACTGTTGGCTCATGTTGAGCTTCCTGTCAATTAGTACTCCAAGGTCCCTTTCTCCCTGGCTGCTCTCCAGCCACTCTGTGCCCAGCCTGTAGCGCTGCAGGGGGTTGTTGTGGCCAAAGTGCAGGACCCGGCACTTGGCCTTATTGAACTTCATCCCATTGGATTCAGCCCATCTCTCAAGTCTATCCAGATCCCTCTGCAGAGCCTTCCTGCCTTCCAGCAGATCGACACTCCCTCCCAGCTTGGTGTCATCAGCAAATTTGATCCCCTGCCCTTAGCATTTGATTAAAAAGCATTACTAAGGCACATACCCCACTCAACAGAAAGACCCTGGATTTCTAGTGACTCTGTAATACGGGATACAGTGCCATGGGAGTGCTGCATTTTCACTCATAGTCATTGAAAATATCTAACCTTTAGAATGAAGCTCAGAATATCATAAGTCTAAGGACATAGGTCTAGTGGAAAAAAATTGCAATGCACATCCCCCATCTCCAGCAAATGCCTAATGACATAAGGTTGCAGTGTTAAAGGGCTGAGGTTCAATTCCCTGCTGAGCATTTCCCTGTAACTCTGAACATGCTGCTTAGGAAACCATAAAGGTTAACAGGAATTTGTTTCCAACAAAATATTAGCTTGGATACCATGTAAAAGAGGATCTCCTTGTGCTACAGGGTATGGACAATGTTAATGCCTGTAAAATTCTGAGACAATGAGACACAAAAGCCACTGATAGTGAAGAGGGAAGAGGAGAAAGAGAAGATATGGCAGCTTGTTCTGTTCTGTAGTCATGATATTTGTCAAATTTCTCATGTTGCTTTTTTTTTTACCATTGTCTGATGACTGAATATGATATTTATGCAAAATAAGCCAAGATTGCAACTTTTTTTCAAAGTAAAAATAACTTTTTAATTTCCAACTTGTGTTAAAGAAACCTTTTTCAAGTGTTCTCTACTGTCTCGCCATTTAATCAAAATGAAGGACTGAAAATGTACCCAAATATGACAATCTTGCCAAAGTCAAGGAAATCAATATTTGGTCTCTCACTTAATCCCTTCATTAACTGTCACCGTTATACTAATGCTTTTATCCCTAGCTGGATACAAAAACTGTTGTAACTGTTTTGCAAGCATAGAAGGAAAAGGAAAACAGGAAAACTGGACTTCAGTTTAGTTTATGTTCCTCTCCAGAGATGTCTTCTCTGATACCATCCATGCTCTACTTCACTCACAGGGAGTGATGTGACTGTTTTTGTAGTGATTTGCCCACTTGTATTCAGTCTTTTATTCAGCCTCTTGGTATTTCTGTATGATCTGAAGTTGTACTTAGCTCCACTTTACAAGTGAGAAGCAGAACTGGCACACAAACTCTCAGTAGTCTGTAGTGTATTAATCAGTAAAGTTATCCCAGAACAGACCGTTGTGTTACTTATCATAGCAAATAAAGAAGAATTAGTAAAAATGGGGCAATGCCTGTAATTCTCCTGCAGATACCTAAAATATTTCTTTGTGTGAACTCACTTTCATCACTTAATATTTGTGTGTCAGTAATTTGCTCTTTCTGTGACTGTTTCAGAATGAGGGCTTTTCTGTTCTTGTCTTCACAGCTCATAACTTTTATTACTAGGATCAGCTCTCTCTCCTTCTCACCACATTTTTAAGAAACCAGATTTTTATGATGTGGCAAGTATTACTGAGCAAAGTATAAGTGAAGTCTTGCCAGAGATTTCATTATTAGTTCCTTACATTTACATCCTATATTTATAGTACTATGCTGGCTTTTAAATTTATTCTTAAAGTTGTCTAGACATTTATGGACAGAAGACCACTATTATGGAAAAATTTTTGAGAATACGTTTTCCTCTGATTCATTTCTGCACTCTTCTTTGTTGTATTTTGAAAATGTGTGTACTTTAGGGTTTGGGGTTTTTTATTTTTATTGAAAGAATTTCCATTTACAAACTTATATGTAAGGAATAGAGCAAGGTCACAAGGTGTTTTTCTTCCCTTATTTTTTTCTCTAAGTTATTATTACATAGAGAAACTGTGGCAAGGAATTACCATCTGATCTGATATCTGTTTGTCCTACACTGAGTACCTGATAAAATGGACCAAGTACGTCATCAGAAGATAGATGGTTTTGTGGCTAAGGTTCAACCCCCCTACACTGAACTTTATAGCACTTTTACAGGTTCCTGTGGGCTTGTATATATTGCAGAAAATGTTGTGTCATGAAGAAATCCTTGGGTTAGTGCCAAACCAAGGCTGCATGTCCACAATGAATAGTGCAGTGCTGGAGAGACGTATTAGCTTGAGAGTCAAAAGCAATACAGTTGTACTGGCCTGAAGATAATGAGCTTCTCAGCAAGGTGTGTTAGCTGTAACACAGCTCTGATGGAAATCTCATCTCCCAGTTTTGAAGATAGTCTGGTTGTGGGTCCACCCAACTCAGGCAGTTTTGAATATTCTTCTTTCTGCCAGACAGATATGCTTTCAGGGACTTCCAGCAAGTGATTTCACTCTATTATTGTGCTTCCTATTACTCTTCTACAATATTATTATTTGAAAAATTGATGGAAATTTATTTCTCTCAGCCTGCTCAAGTTGCTGTTGATCTATCTAGAAATCTCTTTCTTTTTATGTATTAGAATAGTGCCTTGTGTTATAGAATCTAAATATTGTTTTGAAAGAAATAATAAAAAACATTCAAAATGGTCAGTCTGTGGGTAAGTAAAATCAGTATGGCACTATAAGTTGGTGGTCAAAACATAACTGGTAGTCAGTAAAACTCTAGAAAAAGAAAAAAAACAGAAGAAAATGTGTGTATTTTTGAATAGGTGTCTGCCCACTCATGCAAGAGAGGAAACAAAACACTATAATGGAATTTAGAAGCAGTACATGAACATTGTGGTTTAACTTAGTTTTTATTTTGTTAACTATTAAAAAAAAACCAAAACAACAAGTAATTGCAATACTTAAGCTATTACATGGATTTTTTTTTCCAGAGGTTAGATATTTCTTTAATTATAACAGGCTGAGAAACTCTATTCAGACTATGCTCTAGATAAAAAAGGTAGCACAGAATATCTTTCTGGGAAAAAAATGGGGACAACCAAGGTATTTTCTTTATGAGCTATACTAACTCTTAAAACTTTTTAGTCTGTTAAAAGCTTCAGAGAACTTACCAAAAAATCTCTTTTAAACTTTTTGGAATAATTAAAAAATACACATTCTTTGATTTTCTAATATGGGAATATAATAATATTTAAAATATTTTTTTAAAAAATAGCAACACCTCTCTCTTCTCAGTAAGAAGCCTGCTCTTTGCTGGTTTTTGTTTGTTTGTTTGTTTGTTTTTTACCCAGCAATTTCATATTTGTGCACTGTGGTGCAGGTTCAGATGCACCTCAAAGACCTTTTCAAGAGTGCTTAATAACTGGCAATAGTTAAAGCCTTGGTAGAGCACACAAAGCTCTGCTAAATGTTTCTCTTTTTTACCCCAGGATAGCCTGTTTGGAATGAAATATAACAGGCTGACACAGCTCAATGCCAAGAGACCACTTTGCTACTTTAGAATATGATTAGTTTATTATCATTCAACAAAGGCAGCTGCTTCAAAACAAACAACTGCCATCCCCACATACACCCCAACTCCCCCAGTTTGCCCAGGAGGGCTGAACTGTGGGAACTTTACTGAAAACAGTGCAAGGCATTACAAGCTCACACCCTGTGTGTCATTCAAGGATTGTCTCTCCATCAGTGTAATAAATACCTCATGAGAAGTGTTCTGGGGCTCTGGTCCAGTACTAACACAGAAGGCATGACAAATCCTGAGTCACTCACTCCACTTTTTATAGTATATGAGTATTTAGGCATTGTCTTTTCCCCTGCAAGTCTCCCTTCTAAGCATATCTTGAGTCAAACTGTTTTAACCTGTAAGATCTGAGACCATCCTTGCTTTTACTATATTTTCTTCAAACGTGTTCTCTGGGGTTTAATTGTGTTCATTTTTGTTCATGCAATGAAGTCATATTTCATCTTCTTTTGTAAAATATACTGAAATAAACATTGAAATGTATAAAACAACCTTATGCGGTTAAGGGAAACCATACTCTTATCTACTATGGTTAGAATTTTAAAAGGGGGAATTGATTTCAGTGTATTATAAGTGCTGCTTGGAGATTTATACTGTGGTCTGATGGACAACTACACACAAATCATGCCCTTATCACCCCAGCGTAGCAACTGATTGCAGATGTTTCAGGCAGTGACCAGTACTGGGATACTTCACTCCATTCTGCCTCAAACAGCACTTTGTGAGCAGGAGGATGCATGAGGCTGGTCTGTTTGTCCAGGTACTGAACTCTTTACATGTTTGGAAAACAACTAACACAGAACTTGCTGGAATATTATGCTTTCAGTAATACTTCTATAATCTACAAAGTTTGTGACTTTCTTATCCTTTCTAAATAGGAGTCTCCCGTATTTAGGAAAATGCAAAAAAAAAAAGGATTATATCTGTAAAATGTAGAAGGTGTAGGGAGGTCCTGGGTATCTGAAGGAAAGGAAAAAGAAAATGGAAAGGGATAGGAGGCATTTGACAAGGACTGGCAAAGGGGTTGAGAGGAAATTGTAATGGAAAATTAACTTTCACCTAATATAAAGTGTATAAGATCAGCCTGATTGTTTGTCTACATACTTTTTCCTCCATGGGATAAAAGATCTATTGCTTTGGGTTGTTTAAGAAACATAACTGTCTTCATTTAGGTATTAATGTCTCCCTTAAAATAAAATTCTAAATTGTAACAAAATGCATTATTCAATGTAAAGAAATACCTTGTTTAATCAAAATGAGTCTTATTTCACCTTAAAAATATCCAAAGAGTATTGGCCTTTGAGATTAAAACTGAAAATTTTGCCCTAGAAAATGAAAGAAACAAGTTGAGTTAAATAGTTAATTTCTGGAGAACAGTAGATGAAGAGCAAGGGTTGTCACTGACTATCCTTTGGGCTTGTTGACAGCTGGACCATGTTGAAGCAAATGGTTTGGGAAGAGTTAGTTCCAGGGCTGGAATAATTGCTTTTCTCACAAATTTTCCCTGAATTTGATTAAAATTATATTTTTTGGTGAGTGAATCAGCATAGAAAAAGACCTTACAAATCTATTTAGTCTTCCACCCAGAAAGGCGTGGCTTGTGCTACCCCTACTCCTCTGGAGGTTATTTTGAATCCTGACCAGTTCAGAGCCCTGAATGAAATTCTGCTTCTATAGTCCCTACCAGTGCACACAGCTCAGCACCATTTCACTCTTATAGCAGAGAGGGACACAAAAGGTGGCTGGTCAGTTTAGTAACAGCTTTGTGTTCAGCACTATTTGAAATAGCTAAGTATGATGATCTGTGTGACAGTGAAATATGAATTAACCTAGTCTAGAGAATGATTTCTGAATTAAGAAAAGTGGGCGGAAAGAAGCATGCAAACAAGAATGAGAAATTAAAGGGAGTGGTAAGATGACTACTTCACTAGGTCCTGATGAGTAACTCCTAAAACTAACAGGGATTTCACTTACTAATTTCATGGAACTTGAAGAGGACTTCAGGGACTGAAGGGTCACAAAAGTAAAAGTGAAGAAAGGGAATAGAGTCCCACTAATGTTTGATGATGACAGGGAAAATTGATGATGAGACAACATGGTCAGAAGCATTGGAAAAGACAGTGATATGGTCTGGCCTTGTGAGAAAACTATGATTATGGAGTATTTTATCTAGGACAAAATTAGAAGACAGAAGTCATTGCATCTCTTAGGAAAGCTGCAGTTAGTAAATTGTTAGCATGTGGCAATCAAAGAATGAACAAAGAGAAAGGAGGAGGACTCTGCAGACTGGGAAAACTTCATTCTTGCACGTTTGTATTTCATAGCTTACTCCACTTGGATTTTAGCAAGTTTGTACTGGATATAAAATGGTTACTCATTATTTGCATTATGTCTAGACCTGAGAGCCTTTAGCTGCATACCGGACAAACTTTTATTCCAAACTACGCCTTTATATGGTTGTGCTGTTTCAAGGTTTCCAAGGACCTGTAAGGTGCATGCACTCCTGCATTCATCATGATTCTTTGCAGCTTGGGAGGGAGAACTCTTCATTCCTGGGTTTCCTAAATATGTCTCTGAGTGGATGTCCCTGGAGGAAATATGAATACACAGGCAGTTTTGCTTTCTCTGCTTCTGGGAAGATGAAACACAGAGTTTCATTCTGAGTCTCCCTGACTCCCAACTCTACATGTAACACCAAAACTAGGCTATATTGACTAACCTACAGGGTTGAGCCCTTAGTAACAAGACTCCAAGGAAAAGGTTTTAAGTAAGATAAATATATAGCAAAATTACTGCTCCCACTTTAACAACAGCTCCCTTGCTTAGCTCGTTCAGTGTCCTTCACCAGCATGGCTGTGGCCAGTCATGACTCCAAAGGTCTGGGACCCAGCCTGCCAGGTGGATTCTGTGGTCTCCAGAACAACCGCTATTCCAAAATCTCCCACTTACTATTCCTTGGAGTCACACTTTAGGTACAAATGCCTGTGACTTTTTCTCTAGGTTTCATAACTATTCAGCCAAGGGAGTAGTAAACTATGTTGAGTGTCATTCAGAATTCTTTTAGGGAATAGTACCATGGGTGCTCTTATTTTTAGTTATCAGTCTTTGCAAAACCAATTAAGGCCATTAATAAACATTGACTATATGTTATACAAGATAGTAGTTTTGCATATTTTATGGTGCTGTGGATTTTGGATGTGCTCACAACTTTCCTTAGAGACTACAAAATATCTAACCCAGTAAGAGATGATGAGAGGTTAATTGACATACACAGCTGTATTAGCACAGGCTTTGCAATCATGACAGAAAGGTTTTCACTGGCATTCCCCACTGTATGAGTGTTTAATATTTAAATCCCAATGCAGGAAACTCTGGCAGAATTCAGAGACTTCCAATTCTCAGTGTCCTGAGAGGTTTTACACCTCCCCGACTGAAGTCTGAGGACATGGCTGAGAGTTTCTCATCTGTCAGAATTGCTATCAACACAAAAATTGTTGGTCTCTAATATTAGAGTTGTATTGTAAGTTTAATGAAAAATTAGCCAGCACTTGTTGGCTTCTATCTCAGCTGTTGTTGTGGAAGGCACTACAGAAAGAAACTGTCAAAACTACAAAACCAGATTATAGAAAATTAGTACCCAAGCTATTTCATTGATTAATTGCCAAATTCTAATTTATGATGGAGTTAGGGAATCTTCCTGATTTACTGAAATTAAGTAAAGTTGGAAGACTTGTTGGATTCTTTGATAATAATTCCGGCAATTGAATTTCATTACTATAGCTGCAAAAAACAACTAACCACTATAGAAATGTTGATGTCAAGAGTAAAGGCATTGAAAAAAAATCCCATGACTTACTGCCTGCATTAGATTAACAGCTCAACTGTTTTAGGGAAAAAAGGACAAGTTGCAAAAAATAAATCATTGATGCAACTTTCATAATAACTGTAAGTATACTTTAGTAACCCATAACTTACAGTGCTTTGACTTTGCTGGATTCCCTTATACTGTATATCTGTCACTCTCTCCTTTACTGGTTATATAAAGAAATAAGTTATGTTACTGACAATTTTCTTAATCTTCAATAAAATCAGAAAATCTGCAATAAGATTTTTTCATTAATGATAGCAAAACTGAAGACCATTCAAAAAGGAAAATATTAAATTATATGTATTTTTCTCCTAAAATAAGTAATGTATTGCAAAGAAACACCAGAAATTCTTGGTTGATTGCCTTCCTCAAGTATTTGAAAACTTAAAAAAACACATTTTCTTGACTAAGAATTCATGAACCATTCCTAAGGAAACAAATATGGACTCTTAACACTGCTAAAACTGTTGTAGTTAATAAGTTAGACATTAGATAATTTAGCTTTCCCTCATCTGTTATTGATTCCACTTGTACTGGTAGGAATGAGAAGAATCATCAATACTGGTGTGCATTTTTAACTATGGCTTGTACAGAGTAATATATGCCTGTGTCACCACAGATGTTACAAGACAAAGTGAAAAAAGAA
The DNA here is from genome assembly GCF_047495875.1 of Pithys albifrons albifrons. Classification (NCBI taxonomy): domain Eukaryota; kingdom Metazoa; phylum Chordata; class Aves; order Passeriformes; family Thamnophilidae; genus Pithys; species Pithys albifrons. The sequence goes on from NC_092464.1 coordinate 12,796,301, forward strand.
TATTGTAAGCTAAGGAATAAAAGACTATTTTCATTTCTCTCCACAATCCTCCATTAGTAAGTCTTATTGAGAATAATCCATTAGGACAACTTTAACACCAAGTCAAATGTAAGGAGCAGACAAACTATGGTGTCAACTCAAGGGAAGTACTTCTAGGGATTTAATTGTGTTAGCATTCCTCTTCACTTTTTACTGACAGTGGGGTAAGTAAGCAGCAAATCTGGAAAGTGAATCCAGTTTCCATCCATCATGCTATGCATAAGATGATAAAAGCTTTGAGGATGCCTTAATCTGCAGACCACACCAGAGCTATCACCACTGCATGCTTTGTACTATGCAGAGTGAATTCTTCCTGCTTATCTGTGAATGGTCCTTTTGAGCATGTCTGTCATTTGCAGATGAAAACTTAGGCTTTATATCCATTCTCAGCCTGTCCCTATGCACCAGCAGTAGGCAGAAGAAGGATTTCATGGAAGAGTTAGAAGACAGGACTAGATTCTTTACGCAGGGATTATTGTCAAAACTCTCTGATCTCAACTGCACGGCTGAGTGTCAATGTATTGCAAAAGGGCTCATTAATGAGGTCAAGAGATTGTTCTCCCTGGCACTTTTAGAGTCCACAAAAAATGTTGGACAGGACAGAAGACAGAGATAACAAGATTTGTTAAAGGGTGTCTGTAGACTTGATTTTACACAGGATCAGACTTTTTGCTGGCCCATCCTCATGTTAAAATTCACTGCGTATAATAGACTAAACCTAACATCCTGTTAGATGAATACTTTCTGTAGCAAATACTAGAGAATATGCACATATTTTCTGGATGACAAAACAGTAATTTGTACCTTAACCAAGAGGCTCTTGTTAAAACTGTTCTCATTAAACTTGTATTAAAATCAGAGACAGGGAACTTGATGTGTAACTAATTTCAGAATAAGACCCTTTCAGCATAAGTCTCTTGTTTTACATTCACTAAACAAGACTGTTATTGCTGCTTGTGTGTGTTTAAATTAAGTGTTGAGCTTTATTAATTAAGAATAGGAATATCTGTAGTTATTAACTCTGACAGATAAATCTGTATTTATTTCTTTTTCTCGTTATTTTTCTTGGGGGAATGGCACAAGGACTTTACATACTGAGATTAGTTACCTCATACTTACTTCGGAATCAAAAATTAGAACTTGAAAAACTCAACTCTGTTCAAGGTTAGACGTACTAAAAATTCAGGTGGCAAAGGTGTGACACGTTCATGAAAAAGTTAAGCTGGTATGAAAATCTCTGTTTTGGAAAAGTTTTGTAAGAAAAATTAGATCTATAAGTATGAGATAAAGGCTTTTCTGGGTGGCACAGATTTAGTAGGAAAGAGAGGGCACAAGGTAAATTAACATCATTGTCAAAACAAGTTGCTGCAAGGCACTCTGCTGTGCTGTGTGTAAGGAATAGTTCCTTTGCAGAAATAAATCTAGATGAGTTAGTGCTATCCAAATCTTTTAGGTTTAGTGGAAAGCAGCTTCCTTTGGACTGTTTTTCCTCTGCAGGTGTGGAATGAGGAAAGCCTGAGGCTGCAGTATTTGCTGTGGATCCAGCAGTGTAGTCTTAGACCAGCAACTTCCAGCAAAACACTCACTGATTTGAGCTTGCTGCTGTTAAAGCTTGCTGATTTGCTTAAGGCATTGCATAAACATTAGATATTTTATAAAGGCCGGATTTGATCTTTTTTTGCCCACATTTTGCTGAGTTCTCAGTTAATCTATTCAAAGTATTCTTTTTTTTTTTTTTCGGAGAAAAGAGGGCAATCACAAGGACTATCAAGTATTATTCATTTTGAATCTTACACTGAGCCTCATTCCAATGCCACTGGAAGCAAAAGGGGGTTTCCCAAATTATTTCAATATTGTGGTGCCTATACTAGACTGGGAGATTGGGAGTTATTGAGTGTCATTCATTGCCACTAAACTTAAAAGCACATCCAGCTTTTCACAAGCTGTTAGACCGAACAGATTTAAAGTTCAAGTTGGAGGGTTTGGAATTAATTTAAAATTGAATCTAACCTCTCAGATTATTATTCTTCATATCTATGGAATTGATTTAGAATCTCTATTTAGAATTAAATAACTTCTTTCTCTATCAAACTGACATTTTTACATGCCATAATAACATTTGCCCTATCCCAAGAAACTTTTGAACTAAGGGGAAGGAATCTGCGAGAAAAGATAGCATCATATGAGATACAGCTAGGAATAGGGCAAGGGAAAATGGCTGCAGTTGTGCCAGGGGAGGCTTAGTCTGGATATTGGGAAAATTTCTTCAGGGAGAGAGTGGTTAAGCATTAGAATGGGCTTCCCAGGAAAATGGTGGAGTCACCACCCCTGGAAGTGTTCAAAAACCAAGTAGATGTGGCACTTTGCAATATGGTTTAGTTATGAAATTTGATGGAAGGTTGAACTTGCTGATCTTGGAGGTCTTTTCTAACCTTCAGGGTGCTGTGGTAACCACTCCTTCAGCTACTGTGTGCGAGGCCAGTTTCAAAGTCCCCAACTGATTTCCTGAGAATACATCCTTGTGTACTCTTGTGACCCCCAAAAAATTAAAAAGAGGGTGTGGAAAGATTAACTCTCACAAGAATGACAGGATAATATGATTTTCTGAAGGAGATCAAATGGCTGATACATCAGGTATAATGCAGCTTTACTGTGAACGCTTCCTTTCATGACATATGCTTTTTGTTAAGACTACTTCACTAACACATTATTACCAACAGACCATTCTCTAACATAGAGAAAAAACACTAGGAATGCTTTTGTGAAACATCTCCTGTGTTTCCTTCCCCAGCTGAGTCTGGTCTTCAAGATAGCTCTTACAATTTATTAAATAAAATGTAGAAATCACAGAATTTGTTGGGTTTTTTTATAGAAACAAACAAAAACTTAAACTGAATTTAATGTAAAGAAAATTGTCACTTGTTCTGAGTGCCTTTCTTTTTGACAGCAAAGACAGTATTACTAATGGTTGCTACTCTCACAAAAAGTGTTATACTTTGTATTTACTGTATATTCCTTTGAAACATCCATTTCTTTTCCTCCAGATACCCTGTGTTTGAAGCTGATCTTGGGTCAGGGAACAAAATTCAGGAAGAAAAGACACCTACCAGAGTCTGAAGATGTCTTCTCTAGCTCCATTGTCCAGTACTAGGGTGTCTTCAGGCTATGAAGTAAAATTCTTGGTTTCTCCAGCCTCTGGGGATCATAAGTGATACTTCTAATCCCTTGACTAGAGGACAATCCTGTCATTCAACCCTATCCATTCAAGTCGAATCCATTGGATATTCCTGAATGAGCGTGAACATTCAGGATTACCTTCCAGGCTCTTTTGCACAAGTTTTTTCGTAACAAATTTGGTTTACAGACATTTATGCTTATGAATCCATAAACACTGATATCCACAAGCAAACCGAATAGCATAGTGAGCATGAAATAACAGCTCTCCATGTCTTTGCATGGAGTCCAGTGAAGCTTTTTCAGTCTGGGGAAATTTTTGCCTTTCTTAAGGGGCTTTAAAAAAAAAATTATTATTCAGGTCATTCTCACAAACTATTGAACTGCTAAAAGAAATGTTGACTTTTTAAAAGCTTTCAATTATGCTTGCTACTTGATCCATTTTAGCCATTTTATTGAACTAGTAATATTGTTCTCCCTGGATTATGATTCTGAGGGAGACTGTGATTCAAAGCATTTAACAGAAGTTGAATGAAATCATTCACATGATAAAAGTGACTCATCTGCTTATGTTTTTGTAAGCTTAATCCTCAAACCAGATGCTATTAGTTTAGCAGTCATACACAATAGCTAACTAGCTCCTAACAGAATATAAAACAGTGCTAGAAAAGAATCTAGTAGCTTTCATACCAACAGGAAATGGTACTAAACAAATTTTTAAAAGATTTTTAAAAAAGGTAAAAAACAATGATACATCATCCTTTAAATATTTTTATATCAAAAAAGGCTGCTTACTAGACCAAATCCAATGAAATTAACCAGGTAGATTAGGTCAGTTCATTGCTTTTAATTAAATACATCCTGAGGTTTATTCTCAATGAATTAGCAAGAACATTTGCTGCTTCTCATTTACACACTTGCTAAAGTAGCAATTGAAGCAACTCTATTCTGCCTAAATACTGGTGAGGAATGTTCTATAAGGAGCCAGGTGTAGGCTTTTCAAACCCATAGAATTAATCCCAAGGGAAGTGGGGGGATGATCCAGGTGAATTTTAACTTGGAAGTACAATATTTCAAAAGCATGTAATCCACAATGTAATCCTGAATCCTTCTTAAAGGAAGGCTTTGCTGCAAAATTATTATCCTGGCCTTTCTCTTACTGCTGTTATGGAAATAAATGCTTCCTTGCTTCTGGCAAAGGGCCAATATTGTATTTAAATGGGGTGTTGAACAACCACAGTGTGTGCAATGTGCTATTATTTCTTTGTAGGAGGTTTATTATAGGCTTCTGCTATATAATCTAAATTAGATGTCTGAGTAAAAATAATGCTTTTAAGTTTTGAAATTGTATTCTGTCTTTAAAATTCCCTGATTTCTCTGATAGTCTTTTGAAGTTCTTCTGAAGCTGTAAATGTTATCTGTATTCCTTAATCAAACCATCCTTTCAACCAGCTGCAGCAGAATGTCTCTCTTTTATGTTTATGGGAACTTGGATGCAATTATTTTACAGAGATGAACTTGTTATAAACAACCTTATCATTTCTAGACTTTCAAATTTCATTATCTTAAGCACAAATCAAACTTGACGCTGCTCTAGTCTGGCTCTGATATGCTGTTTAGCATTAACATGGGTGGGTGATCTTTTATTCAATTTCATTATATTAGTGAGTAAATTTAGCAAAGTAGGTTAGCACAGGTTGGGGAATCAAATTTTTCTAGCTATTCACGGTACTTAAATCTTAATAGATTGCTTGATACTGAAAAAAAGGAAACAATCATATTATCCTTGTTCTCAACAGGTGCCTGGAAATGAATAAATTTTAGACTAAAATACCAGTAACCAAGTGAATATTATTATCTTGTATTTTATTTTTCCTGTGTGTTTGTAAGAATTTATGAATTTTTCATATTTGATTGCATTTAGCATTTATTCACCTCTTTTTAAAGATGGGATTGTTATGTATGTGTTTAATTATTCATGTGGCTAAACAAGGTGTACTTGACTTAAAAACAAAAATAATTTAGGTAGAGATGGCTATAGTATGGGCTTCTCATCCCATGGAAAGCAGGTGATCTTGATTTTGGCTTGAATAGATGTTGGATAGTTCCAAATAGTGCTCTTTCTCTAGCATCTTCTACAGTCTACTTACAAAGATACACTCATGCCCATGAAATGTCATAGAAAAGCAATTTAAGTTCTTATGAAGTTGCACATGATCTGAACTTATCACGTCTTATTCCTCTCCCCCTACCTTTTTGCTTGCAGTGACTTTCAGCAAAGGTTATCTTACTTGACTTTCTCTTAGAAACACTTTCCTGCTGTTTCCATCCTCAGTGCCTCTGAAAGAGCCACTTCTGCTACAATCTGCTGTGAATCAGTTGTGTGATTATGTGCAGGAAAAAGTTAATATATACACCTGCTATTTTCCATTTTCCCTGGCTGTGTTGGTACTTGGTGATGCTTAACCATCCTACACTGCAGGCCTGCTAAAAAGTGTATATATTTTGTATATACTGGGCCTGCTTAACACATATCTAATTTGAATTAGAACTTTACTGATCTCAATCAGGAAACAAAAGTCTTGAACACTTCTGCTCAGCTTCTCAAAGAGATAGTTTTAGCCTGGTACTTACAGACAGGATAAATGCAATGGGCCCACATTCATAAAATCTTTTACACATGCCTAACTAATTGTCATTACAATTTCTGTCTGTCTAATGCATCACGATAAAGGGTTTAGTAATGAGGTATATTGGTATGTAAGCAAATATAAGACTGGTCTGCTGATTCTGATCAGAGCTTCATAAAGTGCACAACTGGGCCCATGACATTACCAGTCATAAGTATACAGGGGAAAGTATAAGAAACTGCAAGCAGGTTGTGACACACTTCCCAGGAATACTGAATTCTTGCAGCTCCAGGTCTCAACAGTCACTGACTTACCATTTCTTTTTATTTTAACCACAAACTTCCCAGAAACTTGGGATTCTGTATCTCAACATTATGTGGTCTAGAAACTCAGTTTATTTTTTAAAATCTGAAAATATGCACTAGTTTCATTCACAGCACCCTAAGGGTTGTCTTGGAGGAAAAATAAAAAAAAATAATAATAAGAGAAAGCCTTCTATTAATATTCTAGGATCTTCAGTAGTTCTGAGGATCTTCAGAGATGTATCCATCAGCTATTTTCCATTATAAAGCTTATTGCTCCTCTTTAAATGCTCCATACCTTTGACCATACTTACCACTTTCTTACTGCTGCCTTCTAGTTATTCACACTGATTTGTCTGACCATTACTAGTTATGAGTGTTATGAAAATTATGAGAAATTTTATAAAAGAGAAGAATTTATTAAAATATAGAAATAATGGGTAATATACTCATCTTCTAATGCCAATTACTGGCTAACCAATTTAAAAGTCAGTGTTCATCTGCTTTATCACTACTGAACAAACTTCACCCACATTAATAATAAGCAAGGATTGCTGCTTAATGTATTCTTTTGATCAGATAACCTGTACAAGTCCTACCAAATAATTTCAATGATTGCTTAAGCTAATGAATATTATTTTGTAACTGATCTAGACTGAAGCAGAATAAGGGGTCACCTTCCAAAAGTATCTGTCTACCAACAATTTTATATTGTACAGTAACTTAGTGACTCGTTATTATCTGACACATAGTGTTTTGTTACTTTATGTACCATGGGAATCAGTTTGCTGAATAGGAAGATGCAGTTCTACAAATTCATTTTAACAGTATTCCTTATAAAGACTTTATTCAAGAGGTTCATAAATTTTTTTAAGTCTTCAGAAAAATATGCATTTTACTGCTGGCACTTCAAGCCTCAAGGTGTGGCTAATATAACTATTTTGTCTTTCATCAAATAGGGCATGGAGAAAAACTCGAGGAATGTTGTCAAGCTGTATTTCACTGGCTGCTACAAGAATTCTATGGATGAGGCATGCCATTGACATCTCTCACTCACAATGTATGGTCTGAAGCAATCAGACTAAGAAAATCTGGAGATAAAAGTAGGAAAGCAGCAGGGGGACAAGAGTGAGTGAAGCAAAACATATCAATCTGCGGAAGATGCCTGACTGCTTCGAATTGTACTGTCATGATCTTCTGATTTATTCTCCAGGGAGGAAGAATTGCAATTATACTGTACCAACAGGTACAAAAATTGAAGAAAAAATACATCTTGAGCATAGTTACAGATTTGTCAGTTTTATACAAAATCTCCTTTGGGGCCTTCTCTAAAACTGTGTTAGAGTCAAACCAAAATTCAATCAAGGTTGTTTTATGTGGTTTGCAAATGTCAAAAACCACTGAGTTTCCATAGACTTAAAAGCCCAAATGCATATGGATGAAATTGCACTGCTCAGGGCTCATATTAGGAACACAAACACTAGGTGTAACTAGGAGGATGGGAATGAATCAAATAATAAATATTGCAGTGTTTACCGCTGTAAAGGTCTAATTCTTATCTGTGCTAGTAAGGAGTGTATTAAGAATAATGCCAAGAAACAAATAGTGTTGTATAAATTTTATGCCAGTCTTAGAGAAGCCATGCTCTTTGTGTTCTGAGTATCTAATAAATATTCTTCAGAAATCTCTGACCCAGGAAATTATTGCTATTTAACTAAGAAGATATTAAAGTAGAAGCAAGCTAAGTCATTTGCATAAGTAATAATAGCATGTCAATGGTGAAGGTTAGTAAAAAGGCTCAAGGAATTCCAGTGCTGTACGAGGCAATCAGAATCCTTTTTTCCAGAAAATTAAAAAAAAATCCTACCAAAATTAGTCTCTGATAATTTTTAGAAACAACTTTAATTTCAGTCAAACCTATAAGTCTCTAGTCAAAATGAGAAAAAGTAATTTAAATGGACTTTTAGAAGAAACAAAAATTTATATTTTGCTTAATCTTTAAAAGTCATTCCATTCTTTTTGATTGAACAAGAAGACACTGAAAAAAATATCCAGTCAAAACTAGAGTGAAGAAAAGCTCTTTATTAAAAATATCAACTGAAAGCACATTTTTAAATTTGAAATGACTAAAACTTCTGGGAGAAAAAAATATTCATTATTCATCCAGAATTTTTTGAATCATCTATTTTTTCCAGAAATTATGGGGATTTCCCATAGCAATTTTCCAAGTATTTCTATCTTTGAACAATTCACTTCTTCAATTCAATGCATTTCCTATACAATTTTCCAAAAGATATCTTTGTGCCTTCCAATAAAGATAATTGAATTGCATAATTTTCTACTTTTCTATGTGATCTGCTTCCGTGCATGTTTTGAGCCAAACCTTCATCATCCCGCCTTTGGTCTATCCTAAAAAAAAAGACATCATGCAAGACTGGGTGTCTCCTCGCAAAATCTCAATGCGTATCTTTTCTATTCGTATGGTAAATGGCCAGTGGCTGGTGAGTTTGACCTAAAAACAATCCCATCATGCCAAGGAGGGTTCACAGTGGAAATTTCTACTGCTCCTTTCAGCTGCACCTTTCTGGTCTTCATCTGCAGCTTGATTTTCAGGACCACAATAATGAGGACATGATCCTATGATTACTTCTGTGTGTGGATTCTCCTGCTCAGAACATCAGTCCTCAGCCTTGTGGATATGGATGCAGATTTCCCAGTGACTTTCAGGTATATCTGATAGTTGTAGTCAGGTTGAACCTTGAACTCACACTTATCTGACGTCTCCGGTATCACCCTATCAAAATGCCTCACAAAGCTAAATGGTTTAAGGGTTTTGTGGACAAAATTACTTTTCTTTTCCTAAGGCATTTTGCTTGTTCTGATCCTGTGAGTAGGAGCAGGTATGAAATACAGTTGAGGCTGAAGATTTAAGGATAGAAAGATGTGTATGGTTCTGATGCTTCCCCGAGAAGTGCCATTGGTTCTGAAACTGCTTCAAGTAATAACCAGAATAACAGATGCAGAAATAAACTACAGTCCTTCTGAAAAAGAAGACCCATAAGAAACAATGTACAAAGAATGTGCCTGAGAGGAAAACATTGCTGAAAAGAGTTCTTGCTGCATCTACTAGGAATCTGTCATATTTTCTTTGGAATCTTGTGCTGCCATTGATTGGACACACCAAAACATTTCTCAGAATGAGTTCTTTAAACACAGCTCCTATCTCTCAGTGTAGTGCGGTCAAAATAATACCTTCCAAACAACCCTTTCAACTTTCACTGCCATCACCTGACAATGTGACTTTTTGTTTTAGTAGCTGATTGAGATAAAAGAAGCATAGTCATATCCACAGATAAAATTCCTGTGATGGATCTCTGTTGCCATTTGGGCAAGAAGGAGTGCTTTTCTTCCCAAGATTTTATTGATTGTTTGTGAACTCATTGATAAAACAGGCTGTGTGCCTTGCTGCAAAATGCTGCCAGCTCTGCATGCTGTCTGGTTTAACAATGAATCCAATATTAAATGTCCTATTTATGACAGGAGCCTTATGAAAAGCCATGCTTTTAAAATAAAAAATAGTACTTTGCACATCATTTTAATGAGGAGGCATTGTTAGTAGGAAACAAAAATTAGAGTAGTAATGCTGTTTATTTTTTAAATCTAGGAAGCATATTTTGTAAGTTCATTAGTGGGAAGTCAGAAAACGAAATGAAGTTAAGCCTAAAATCATGGTGAAAAGGCAATCTAGGTTACTCAGTCCTGCCTAGAAAGAGAATCAAGTATTCTTGTATCTGATAAGAGAGACAGGGAAATTAAAAATCTGATATGTTGTAAGATTCTAGCTGGAATTATCAATAGGATTCCAAAGATTTAAAGTATCACCTTATACTAACAAGGCTTAGCTATGTGCACTGGAGTACAGCTAATCTGGAAATATCAGCTAAATTCAGAGTTACCCGCAGTTGGAAGCAGGAAAGCGCACTGAATTGTGATCAGCATTTGTCCTCATGTTCGCTGTGAGTGATGGAGGCAAGTCATTGTAAGCATACACTCTCAGATAATCAGCTACCTGACAGGGCTTTGGATGATGAAAAGTCTTTTCTCTGTCTCCAGAGAGCATGATGCTTATTTCAGATGTTTCCTGGAAGACAAAGGGATAGAATAAGAGCCTCTAGATTACACTGGGATGACAGAAATCTGCTAATAAAAATGTAAAGGTCAAAAGGCTCCATCCTCCGCTGGTGTAAAGCAGCATAACTTCAGCTATGACATCCACTTACACCTGCTGAGGATCTTGATTACCAAGGTAGTGTCTGTGTCTTTTTTGCTCTGCTGTCACACAGCACAAAGGCGATGCAGAAGCACAGTCAGGTTCCAGATAAAAGTATTTGCTGTTAACACACCAAGTACAGTACTCAAAGTATAATTAGTGGGCAGTTTTCTGGCACATACAGGAAAAAAACCCCGACAAATACCCAAAACTCTCAAGCTCAACAGCAGCAGCAGGGACCACTACATAGTTTGCAGAACATTTGAAGGGCACTTAGCTCACAAATTACAGCTCACATATTTGTCTTTGAGTGTTTTAGATTGTCATCACTCTGAGGATGGGTGCAGGGGGGACCAGAAGGTGTGGAGTTGACACTTGCATGACATATCTAGAAGAAATGAGATAATATTCTTGCTGCTATCTTATTTTCTGGCCTTTAGTAATTGATTATGTATAACCAAGTGAATCACACTTCTCTCGTTATGTACTTTTAATATTTAAGTGGCTAGAAAACCTCCCTGAAGCTGTGTGTCACAGTTCTTAGATTTTCACTGACATTCTCTCACATTTGTGCTCTATTTCACATTTATTTTTCAAATAGTTGTAATGGAGAATACTACTAAAGAGATATGAAAATTGGGGAAAAAATTAAAAAGGAAAAAAAAAAGAAAAATAACTTGTGGACTTTCACCGTTATGTGAATGACATTTAAATGTATTTTATTAAATCCTGACATGGTACTTTCTTGCTAAATGATCAGAATTCTTTCTGGAATGGACAGAAAGTCAATTGTCTTTGCTTAAATCTGTCTCCAATTGAATTGATGTTGATTGGTACATGACACAAGGACAGAAACATGATTTCCCCATACTCATATTTCCATGGGCTGGAATCCAAAATTTGCCTTGTTAAGGCTTGCTACTGTTGTTTCAAGGTGGTTTTTTTTAATATATGTTACTATTTGAAGCATGTAACAAATGAAGTGTTCATTAGCTGCAGATGACTGAAGATCATTATTTCAACTTTCATTACAAGCAGGTCTGATAAGTGCAGGGGTTTTTGTGTTGGCTTTCCTGCCACCATGTGCCCTCTCCAGCAGCTTGAAATTCACTGGACAGACTAAAATTGCTGATTGTATCATTCCTGCGCTGCCGTCTTTTCAGTGCCTCTGTTTGACAGTAGCCTGTTGCCATGGAAATAATTGTGGTGTCACAAATTCAGTATTATGATTTCAATAGAAGATCATGTAAAGTGGAGAAAATGATTTGTGAGTGTAGCTAACACAAACAGCAATGGAAACAATAAAAACATATCCAGGAGGACACCACCATCTGCTAACTGTCTGTAAGGTTTTTCTGACTAGTCCTTCAGGTAGATTTTTCAGGTCAGATTCCTTTTCTGCAATATTTCTGTTGATGGGAACTCCTTGCTCTCTGCCACATTTTCTATTAAACTGTAGGCAGTCAGATGTTCAGTGAAGTGGCAGCAGCATTCCACAACAGCAGGTATCTAGGGCTAGATAAAGTGCACCGGACAACACCTCATTTGTATTCTGCCCCACTTATGGCTGAGACACTGCCTTCGTGAGGCACTGGTACATAGCCATGGCCCTTCTGTCAATCAACACACACTAAAAAGTCATGTGCATCAGACACGGAGGAAGGTGACAAGGTGTTTTACTGCCAGCCACTGCACCTGGCACTACTCGTTGGAGCAGAGATATCTCATTTCTTTGTCTCTTTGTCCTTTTTTTGTTAGATTTATTGGAACATTCCTCATTTCTCTGTATTCATGGATAAACTCTGCATGGACATTGGTTGTTGTGTATGAAAAAGCTTCTCATCTACAAAGAGACACAAAACACTTGTTGATGCTGGGTATCTGTTTATGAAAATCTCCAAGTTCTATAATTGTACTTAATCCACGTTTAACATTTCTTACTTAGCTTGAATATACTAAGTTTTTGAGGCAATTTTCTGAGGTTTAGTTCTTTAACTATGACAGAGTAACCAGAAGTCCCAGTTTAGATGTGAAAGATGAAGAATACTGGAAATTATCCATCCATTTCAAAACCTGAAATTTTCATTTTTGTCTCAGATTTTTCTTGCTCTTTCCCTTGTTTCTGCCATTCAAGATGGTGAATAAATAATTCCTAAAAAGTTGAAATGTAGCAATGCTTTTACTCTCTTCTGGCCTCCAAAAAAGCTCAAGGTATTGCTGTAGCACTTGCTTGGTCGTAATCAGAGATGTCCTAATTTCCTCATGATGAATATTTCCTTCCTGAGCCTGTCATAATAGAATATTTGGAGTCCAGTAAGAGCCATAAACTTGTATTAAGGCATAAAGTCATAAAATATATAGTATTTACAGTAGACATATTATAGATTATTACTCAGGAAGTCTGTTAAGGGATATGAAATAGGTCTCTCCACACTTTATTTAATCATCTGTAGAATGAGGATATTGATATCTCCCTACCTCACAGGCATATTGTGAGGGTAAATACATTCATGCTACAAGATATTTACATGGGTGTCCTGGGACATCACAGGAACCAGATAGTATTCAGAGGGTGCAGAATTTCTTTTAGTTTTACTAAACTAATTAATTCCTGGTATAATGCCATTGACTCTAAGGCAGCAGATGTTGTCATTGAATTTTATCAGTTTCAAAACAAGGCTTTGAAGGTTTCTCTTCTGCTGCCCACAATATCTCAAACCTGTGGGTTAAGTTGCATTTGAAATGTGTCCAGGGTGTACTCAGCACATGGCAGCATACTCTGTTTTCCTCATGTTTGGGGCAGAGCCATTCTTTCTTGCTTTGTGGATCTATTTGAAATAATCAACTTTCTCCTTGGGAGCATCTACATGGAAGAATTAGTTTTCTCATGCATGGAGAGTGTGTTTCGTTTCTGGGAGAAATTCAAGAAAAGAATGAGAAATGTTTTGATTTATGCAAAGCTGTGAATGTTTTTGGAATTAATTTTTAAATCTAGCTACAACCAGCTTACACTGATACAATTTGTTCTAGGCCTTGTCTACACAGAAGTGTTAAACTAGTTTTTAAAAAGGTAACTAAGTAACATTATGATTTTAATCCCAGCACTAATCTTGGGCATAATTACAAGAAAGTTGATATGGGATACATAAAGATTTACAGAGTTGTACACAAACAAGGTAAATAAAAATAGGGCAGGGGTGTGTGTAGAAAATAGTCCTTGTCAGACAAACTAGATATTGGGGGATTTTATGGTATTAAAAGTAGAGTTGTCAAAGGTGAGTGTTGGTACAATAGCTGGGTTGTAATTCAGAACAAGGTTTAGAAGTGTTGTTCAGGGCAAAAATAATGAAAGTTAGAGTCTTAGTTCTGTAAATCACATTTTTAAGGCACAGGTAGGTCTCTACTTTGTATAGGAAAGAGCTATATTCTTACCAGTAGGAATCTCAAACACCAAACACTGATTTGGGGAATGTTAAACAAAACTCTGTTGAAAAGTAAACACTTAAACCTCAAAAGAAAAGATGGAAAAAGAGTGATCGTCTGATTTGCACTAGTTGGGCAAGGGGGAAATTTCAGGACATTTTGGAGGATTTGGAAAAATAATCTGAATTCTAGTGAATGCCTGTCCTGAACTTCAGGCTATAAATGAAGCATTAGGTATCTGATCAGTTCACTGAGTGTCTGTCTTCTTGATGTCCTTTATCAGATTTAGTTCTGTATGACATCCTGATAACAAAATTATCAATATACAAAAATCAGTGAAATTCTGTTAAATGTATTAAAACTAACACGGTTTGGCAATTGATATCTTGCCAAAACTACAGCCTTTGTGAGGAGTTTTTAGAGTTTTTATGTTATCTCTGCTTTTTAATGTATTTCACAATTTTTCAGTCATATTTTTCCCTGGAATTTTGGTGGTTGTTGTTCAGAAATGTAGGGGAAATATTTTTATAATAAAATCCATGTAAGTATAAAAATCACCCAAGATTCAAATCTTGAAGACTCATTCTCTAATTAATTCTTACTTAATTGACAGATCTCAAAAGTAAATAATAATGAATCATCATACTATGGAGCTAGTCCCAGTACAATCTGTTCTTGACCAAATGCTATACAACCTCCTTATCTGTAGTCCTCAGAATAGTCATTGCTAGTAAAATTTACAGTTGACTTGTATGGGTGGTATAGTAAACATGGAGGATGATTAATTTCTGTGAGCAAATTCAGTAATTCCTTGAGAAGTGGTTTGCATTTGAAACACATGAAAAGACACACCTTTAGGAAAGAAGTAGGTAGATTAAGAATGCAAACTTGGAGGCAGGACTTGAAATGCAGAAGCACTCAAAGCAGTTGTGGTACCAAAGCAGTACATGAGCTCTCTGTATGATGCTGAAGCAAACAGGGCAAAACAGCTTTGGTGCTTGTGTAAAGACAGAATATCAAACAGGCATGTAAAGTTGATATTCTTCCATGAGATATCACAATGAAGTAGCTGCAGAAAAAATGATATCCAGCTAGGTAATTCAGACAATGCACAAGGATGCTACTAAGTTGTGAAAAGCTGATTGTATGAGGAAAGACTGAGGTGTTTAAGAGTTTGCTAATCATTTACCCAGGAGCTGCCAAATTGATTATTGATGCAACTACAAATCAAAGGATACCAGGCTGTAGCTGGTTCTTAGTTCAGCAGAAAGAAGAGTGATCAGATTTCAGTTTTTTGCACTGAATGCAAATAAAAATTACACTGCTATTTCTTGGAGTATAGTTGCTTGTCTAGCTTTAAAGTATTTAACTCAAGGCCAGATGTTTGCTAAAATGTGTGCCCAAAGGCAGAGAGATTCACATAGGTGTTAATGTGATGACAAAAGAGTTTTAGGATGTGCTTTCAAAACATAATAAAACTACCATAGGATGTCTGTGTCCCACGCAAGATGGAATCCATCAGGGGCCTTCCCCTGGCCCATTTTTTCCTTTCTAATTTTATTCTGTCTTTTGTGCCATCAGTACTGATTGGCTGCAGAATGAGGCAGATGAGCTCACTGATCTACCTGGAAACTAACCTAAAACAACAAAAAAGCGCAACCCTTGTGACAGCAATGTTCAGAGCAGCAAGCAATTTGAGACCACATGTGCATACATAGGCTCTTCTAAACTTGCTCCTTTCCTTGCTCAAACAGCTCAAATAAGGTTCCTGACTGATTGTGTTCCTGCCACATCCAACAAAATTTCCCATGGAAAAGTTCAGTCTGCATCTCACTTAGGCACTAAAAGAACAGGACAACACAGTCCAGACAGCAGCTATAAGAGGATTTACTACTTTCCATTAGGCAATGTGGTGTCCAGAGAGTAACTGGACTATGAACAGACCTGCATCCCAGAATAGTTCCTTGCTGGAGCTTTCTACTGTCTCTGGACAGGGACTTATTTTTGTGTTTTTGTAAAATGCAGCCATTTGTCTTTATAAATTGTGTTGCTGAGGGCAGGGAGAAGAGAGAGGTCTTGCTACTTTTCTGACCTAAGAAAAGATGATATAGGCTCTCCTAAACAAGCACTTACAGAGTCAGCCAAGCCAAAGTGCCTGCATTTCAGGCACAGAAATAAGCCTTTAACTCAGAAGGGAATGTTTGTGCCAGAAAATTTAAATGACTCCAGTATTTATTCAGCTAAGAGGAGGGGTTGTTTTAAATATCTTTCATAAAGTTGAGGAGAAATTGATAGATATATTAGTTTGAATTCTATCCTAAATTAGCCAGATCCAAACCAACTTACTGATTTTTTTGTGTGTGTACCATAGTCATGAGGCATTAAGACAGAGGTCTGGCGTCTCTTCTGACACAAGAACTGTGGGGTATCAGGTGAACTGGCAGGTGGCAGGTTCAAAACAAAGACAGCGGCTCATGATGCAAATTTTGCTGAAGATGTGACACTCCTTCCTGCAGGTTACAAATGCCACAGGCTGGTGTGGACTCAGATAGACACATTTTTGTAATAGAAATCCTGTGAAGGCAATTTATTACTAAGAGATCATTTCTATTTCAGGAAGCCCCTAATCAGCAAACTAGTGGATGTCAGATGAATACTAACATATTCCCAAGACATATTCTGGGAAAACTGTTTGCCTCATTCCTGTACTCTTCTGTAGGCATCCCCTACTACCTGCTGTCAGAAACACAATATTGAGCTTGATGAAACTTTACTCTGACTCACTCTTAAACTCTGGTAAAAACTATTCCCTGACAGCAGGAATTTATCTTTTGAGAAGGAGGTTCTTGATATCAGACTATCATTTCTGGCTATCATCTTTAATGTGACATTCCATCACAGTTGGTTTGAAGCAGCCTCAGCTGTTAAAAATTATCTTGTTCTTCTACAAATTCCTTGCGACTACTTGAATCTAAAATGCTTCCAAAAGCATATACAGAATTTACTACAAGAATTTTCTTCCTGAAGGAGTGGCTCCGAGTTTTTGGTTAGATTTTCTTAGACCGTGTGATGCCCTGTAGTTTGCACACTTGTCACATGGCAGTATTGCACAACTGAACTGGAAAGAGAAAAAGACTGGCTCATTCATGTGATCTGGAATTAAATCCTAAGTGATAAGTAGAGTTTACATGTACAGTCAATCAGCCAGCACAGCGTGATGAATTAGTCTTTCCTCTCTGTTAAAGGATTTTTGAATTACAATTGAATTTTTTTTCCATGGTCAAACTCTGGATATGCAAAATAGATACAGAAGATAAAAACACTCCAGGCCTTGCCTTAAACCTTGAGTTAAATGATGGTGTGGTTTTTGATGTATCAAGGGTTTTGTCTGCTTGGATATCTTTTCTTCTAAAGTAAGGTGTTTCTAAACTTGAAGCACAGATCTCCTTAACTAGGAGGGCTTAAAACCAAACAAGAAAAATAAAATCACCCCGCAAATAAAACCAAACAGGCATTTCTGGAATAGAAGTATCTACAAAGAGACACATTCTTACGAGGAAACTATTCTGGTCAAATTTCCCATGCAGACAGACCTTTAATTAATTCACTGTAAAACCATGTGTGGAAACTCTCATTCTGACTAAAGCTCAAATTACAGCAGTTTAATTGGTTTCCTTAAATTGACAGGTGTAAATGATAAAACTAATTTTAATCTGGATACTAGAACATTTCAACATATTTAGACAAACCAATGCTAGAGATTATACAGCAAATTCATATTCCACTCTGCCCAAGTATCATTTAAACTGGAGAAGAAAAAACCAGTTTTGACAAAAAGAACGTCCATGAAGGCATCTGTATTATTTTAAATAGAGCTGTGCAAGACTGTATGTAGAATATCTCTCACTTACACTTGTTCATCTCTTATCAGTGGATAAAATACATGAAGGTCTGAGCTCAGCTGTCTGGTTTTGCTTGGATTTAAGTGATAAATATTCAAAAAATATGATCCCTCAAGTGTACTGTAGGACAGGTGTGGTTAGCAGGGCATGGGCAGCTGAGGGCAAAAACTTCAAATGCTTCAGAGTGAAGGGTGAATGAGCAACGAGTAATTAAGTATCTTGTACATCCTCCCAGAGCAGAGCAAAATTCAGATCTATGTATATGACAACAACATGCTAGCAGCACATTAAATTTTCCACCTAATTCTCACTCCACTTTAGATCACTGTATAGAGTAGTCGAGACCACTCAGTATAACAGATGCTCTCTGTGTTACGTGGGGTAGCTTTTTACAACATGGAAATGCTAAGCTTGATGTTACTTCCAGAACATCATAATAATTAGTATTTTCCTGCTAAACTGTTTCAAATATACTCTATAAAACCCACAGAGTCAAAACTTTGCTGTACACCCCTGATTCCAGTGCAGACACGTAGACTCGTGTTCTAATATTCTGCTCACTCTTCCCTAGTGTGAGGATTTTACAAATGAACCTTCTACCCTGATAAGAAAATAGATACTAGCAATTACAATGGGGTTTGAGTTGGGGAGTGAGGAATATAAATGAGCAGAAAGGTGCTGAGATATCAAGATTAAAGCATCTGACTTGGTGATAGTTGTAAAGTTAATTTTTACTGTGGCGGGTTGTAGATTTTTTTGGGTTTGATTTGAATAGGATGTGTTTTTATGTCCTATGTAGCAAAACCCCCTTTCAAAAATGTTAAGTCAGACTAAATAAAACATTGTTAAGAGTCTGTATTGTTCTTCCTTGAACCTTCCTACCACAAATATTTATACAATCTTATTGATAGCTAAAAAATTGAGAGAAAAAGAGAAAAAGGAAAATATATGGAAAGTAGGAAAAAAAGAACATTACTTTCTTTTCACACTTGGGTCTTTACATTTGTTTTGTAATGAAATCCTGCATTTCTGCAGTTGAACTGAGGAGAGTGCTGGAATGTTACACCCCATAGTGAACACAGTCTGATAGGTGAAGAGCACATCTGCAAACACTGCTGTGAATCCAAAAAGTGAAAGCCAAGTGAGAGACGTGAGGGAATGGGGAATGAAGGGAAGGAGAGACAAGGCTTGCTAAGCGAAAAAAGGCACAGGCTGCTAAAAAAGGGTAATGGGAGAATGGGTTTCCCTATGAAAAGTCTGTTGCATTGTCATATAAAAGGTTTTTATTCTGGCTGTGCAGATGGTGCAAGAACTTCTGGTCTCTTTTGCTTGCTTTCACTTAGAACCACATAAACCTCTTCCCTTGAGAATTTCTTCCATCTCTGTATTACAGCTAGTTCAATTAAAAATCTGACAAATGTTGTTATTTCTTTTTGAGAGTGCCACAATTACCAGCAGGAAATCACAGAAATAAGCAAGTGTCATTAATTGCTGTGATGCTGAGGCTCGATGGTCTTGGACACAGACTGCATGACAAAGACAATAGAAGGTATTTGAGTTCAGTAGTAGTTGCTTTCTTCTTCTGTGATGTTATCCATGACACAAGAAATAACTTTCAAGATTTAGTTGGTATAGCACCTTTGGAAAACTCACAGTATAGCTGGTGTTTTTCTTTTAATATTTAGATGAAAAAAAATCTTCCTTTTTTTTTTTCTTTTTTTGGGTAGGTTATGTCTTACTCTTCAGTCATGTTCTTAAATTGCCAAGAGGCATTAAAATAATCTGTGTATTTCTTCTATATTTGAGTTTCTTTGTTACATTTCTGCTCTGTAATACTTTAGCTTTTCAGGGAAGGATAGGTAAATTGATAACTTTCAAGCAAATATCAGATAATAACTGCTAGTTTTCAACTCAATAAGTATTACCATCTACAATATCCTTCCAGCAGCTACACTTACTCATCCAAAGGCCAGTGACCATACCTTGTAACCCATGAGTCAACAAGGAAAACAATGTCACATAACTCCTTTTTTATTTCCTTTATGCACTTCCCATGACCCACGTATATGTAAGAAATTATTTGCCAGAAATATTTAGCAATAAATTAAGATAAATGAATCTGAGACACTCAGAAACTGCTAATGAAAAATATACGAGTAAAACCACCAGCTAACTGTGCCCTATTAAAATCTCTATTCTTGTTTTTGAAGTAGAATCCATGTGTATGAAGTAGATCTTCTACATTAGAAATGGAAGGTAGCCATAAGCTGTTCCCATTCTATAATTCCTATGAAGATAATTTTTGAAAAAACATTCTTTTCTTTTTCTTTCCTCTACAATTCCAATGAATATACTACTTAAGGAAGCAGGGGGATTTTTAGTTTGTTATTTTTTCCTTAACTTGTTGTGTAAATCTTGATGTTTCAAGAGAAAAAAGCAATCAAGTTTCATAACCAAAATATTATATTAGCAGTAAACTTCACTGTACTCTGCAAATTATTGAGTGACATGCTCAGTTTGAGCCAGATTTTTAGAATTCAATCTTCTTTCCCTAAATGTAATATCTAAAATGATGACTGGGATAAGTAAATAGGAGATCTCTCTTTAGAGATAAACGTTGTGGTAAAGAAGATTGTCTGAATGAGAAGAAATCAATTTAAATATTTTTAGTCAACAAGAGTAACTCAACCTATTTCCTTAGTATAGAAAGATAAACATGATAGAGCTTATTACTGCAGCTTAATGGGTTACTATGGTTTAGAAAGTTCAGTCTGATGTGTTTTATTTCTATGCAGTCAGGTTCAGCTAAAGTGATGTATGTTGTCAGTTGCCAGGGCTTATCCAAGGAGTGGCAATTTGCTATATAGTGATACCACAATCAGTAGCTGTTATTAGCAATCCTTATCTGTCAGTGATTTCTATCTTTCAGTCTTTGCATTGAGGGAAATGGCAAAAATGTTCATTGACTGAAATTAAATTAGATTTTTACTTTACAGTTGAAATTTGCTAGCAGGCAGTCTGAAAACTTCCAAGGTATTGGTGTATCTCTGTGTATTAAAATATGTATGCTAACATTATTCTGATTTTTTTGTACAATAGCTCACTATATCCAAATACTCTCTTCTTCCACAGCCTTGAGAAATACATTGAGAGCCATGATGTCTGTTCAGTAGTATAAAAGTCAGGTGTTTATATAAGCTCAATACCTAACCTCTACTTAGGAAGCTCAATATCTAACCATCTCTAGTAGATGGAAAGCAAATAACTTTTCTGAAACTGATTCATCTTCTACTGTCCTAAGAAATCTGTACAATGTACAAAAGAATATCACAACACGTCGTTGCTAACAATCAATTCTAATGCTACCACAAAGTGGTTAGCATTGAACAGAAAAAAATAATCATTTGAATCCTTTTCTCAGTATAGGATATTAGTGAATTTTGAGATTTAAGGACATTTCACGAGGATCAAACTTCTGCTTACATAGACTTTCATTAGCTTAGTTGCAATAAATTATCTTAAAGATGGAACGGAATAACTTTTTTCTTTCCCTAGAGGTTAGTGATGTGCAATTGAGTCACAACAACATTGATTCAATATGCCCCCGGTTTTTGAAAAATAATATATCAAGAATATCATTTTTTTAAATGATTAAGCTGTTGTAATATTGGAGAGACTGCTCATGTCTTCTGCTGTGCTTAGTTGCCTCTTTAAAATTGTTTTTCTTTTCCAGAAATTAATACCAAATTTCTAAAATGCAGACAAACAATGCAGTCCATCCTCCATTCTCACTCTGCTTTCTGATGCTGCCTTTATCTAAGAATCTTTGCCAGGTCCTGTGGCAAACCATGGGCTGACACTACACCATGACTGCCATTAACCTAGTGCCCACCAACAATGCTGTTCATCTGGAAACAGACTGTAACAGTCGCTGTTGCCTGCTGTTACACAGCTATCAACAGTGAGGGTTTTTTCCTTAGAATGTGCAGTAGTGGGCTTTAGTATATTCCTGAGTTCTAATATTACAGAAATCCTGTCTGATCAAAATGTAACCCTGAGTTTGGATGCATGGGATCAGGAAAGAGTTCATAGAAAATTCAGTAAATATTTTATATGCATGATTGACACCACACATCTCAACAAGTTTTTCAAAGGATATAAGTAGAGAATTGATTCAGAGAAACTGAGGGAAAATCAACCAAGTCTTCACTTATGCTTTATTTTTTGATAGCGACATCTAGAACCATAATTTCTATTGTCTCTCAGCACAATGAGACAGGACATCATATTGAACTTGATTGTGAAAAATGCCTGCATTTTTATCAGGGCTGAGCAACAAAAAGGCCTCCATAGGAAAGGGTAGTTCAGGTGCTTTTATAAAAAACACATCTCCCCAGGCGTTAAGGTCAGCTCTGTAAGTGCCCAGGCGGTAAGTCCTCTTTGGGAGGCAGCCCCACCTCAGTAGATACATCTGGAATATTTCCATTTGTAAGAGAGTAAGGAAAACCTTCAGGATGAAGAAAGAACTACTAAAACACAGAAGGGACCAACTAAGTGATGATGACACCAAGCTTGCCAGAGTTCAAGAACTGTTTGGACGATACTCTGAGGTACATGTTGGGATTCTTGGGGATGCCCTTTGCAGGGCCAGGAGTTGGACTTAATGGCCCTTGTGGGTCCTTGTGGGTCCTTTTCAACTAAGAATATTCTGTGATTCCATGAACTCTGCTTTCAACAGTGTATTTCTCTTTTTACAAGAAGCATTCCTTTTCCAAAGTGAGAAAGTGCCACATAAACTTAGCAGTGAGCCATCCATCACCAATTTTATACTAAATATCCTGTGTTCAAAAACACTTTAAATACTCTTTTTTAACAGTTAATTTAATTTAAATCCTTCACAATACAATAAGTGACAAATAAAACTAATTTAGAGAATTTTTTTCATCTGAAAGAAGATTTCACCTAATCATACAATGATTTTTACATTTAAGGTCAGTAAGGAGGGCGGAAACATAAGACAGCCAAATAAATATTCCAGTATTAAGACATAAATGTTACCACCTACATTTGTTAACTGTGAAAATGGCAGCTAGAAGCTACAAAATAGCTTTTACTCATCGTTATATTGTCTTTGCTGGCATCAGATGTACCTCACCTCCCCTTCATCTCAGCTCAACATTACTCACTTATGCATGCGTAGCATGTGCAAGTGTGAAAAAAATAACTTCTCTTGTAGGAGCTTAAGGTGGATAAATCTTTGATGTACACTGGTAAGCTATTCTAATCTTTGCAGGCACTGTATGAGATATCAACTCTTTAATACTCATTCCTCTTAGAAAGCTGCACAATTGATCTTGTGAAGATCTAAGTAAATCTAGGATTTACTGCTAGAATAAATTGATACACATCTTTTTAAAGATACTTATAATAATCAGAATGCCTCCATAATGGGCATACCTGTATTAAGCCCTGTTAAAAAGCAGCACATTTATCATCAAATATTTTAAAATTAGTGTGCATCATTTCTTCCAGTTTAGTATATACCATTAAGCCAATGAACATGGAGCAGGTTTGCAGTTAAAAACTGACAGGCTTCCAGGGTATTGTTACTAAAATCTTTTTTTTTTAAGTTTGCAATTCTATTAGAATTTAAAATATCCATTAATGATATATTTCACTTGTTTAACTGTACAGGTGGAGACTTTGAAGTTCTACTGCATCTCAGTATCTTTTAAGTTTCTTCTGTTTTTCTCTCAATTAGGAAGAAGAAGCAAACATCTTTACTGCTAAAGGGTGTGCAAGAATGATTCTGAAACAGTCTGCAATCTTTATTTTGATCAGAGCTACCAAAATATGAAAATACAATTTCCCCCCTCCCACCCCCAAACTAGACCAGTACATGACTAAGGAGTGCAATATATCATCACAAATTGTTACCAACTTGGTAGTGAAATATGGCTTAATATGCTGTCTTTTTCAATTACTATATGTAGAGGATTTTTTCCATGTAATGGCATGGAACAACATTTTTATTACAAGTGAAAGAAGCCTTTAGCCCTTGTATATCAAAACCATTAATGTCTGCTTTGCTCAGTTGCTGTGTACTGTGCACTTTGCAGGAAATCAGACTGTCTGGATAGGAATTGCTTCTTTGATCCATACTGGTGTGCTGCCTAGCACAATGGGGCCTTTCATTCAGAAATGGGTACAACTATAATAGATAAGCAGTGAAAGATAATATACAGTAGGAATTATAATTGCTGGTGTTTGGATTATTAATGCAGACACTGCCTCACAAGTATTAATCCATTTCACTGGTATCCTCTTGTACCAATTGATCCTCTGCCATTCTTTCTTCACCAATTAGGCTAGGGTATGTAGCAAATTAGGATGAATTCCAGCTCTGCCCACATTATTTGATTGGTTCCTCCCATTCTCATTCAGTGTTTTATACACTCTTGATGAGGGAGTAGGAATTCATGCATCTGGCCCAGTAGCCTGGATAAATAAAGTAACAATCCTCAAAGGACTGTTCTGAATGAGAAAGACAGACATTTGGAAAAAAAAAAAAGAAAGAAAAAAACAAAACCCAAACAAAAACATACCAACAAAAAACCCATATGATGGCATAATGAGTTCAGTTTATACCATAGTTGTATAGGCATAAATGTCAGGGATTGTTTTTTCCCTTCTGACTTCGCTTTGCTTGTACTCACAAACCCTTCTGGAAGGATGGTTCATTTCCTAAATAATCTCAGTGGCCCAGAACCAATGGTATCCTCAACCAAATCACACCCTGCTGGTCTCTTTTATGTCAAAACTTTAAGGCATTCTGGTTCATTGTCATTTACAGTTTCTCCACGACACATACAGTGTTATTGCCAGTCAAGCCACATTTTACATCTTTTGATTTCGTTTGCATTCCTGGCTTGCTCAGGCTGGTCTTATTGAGATCACTGAAGAACATCATTTCCTTATTTAAATAGGATTTGCATTTCTCAGGCTTCTTTAGCAGCCTCTCTTTTGAACAGTGCTTTTGAAGATTTACCCTGACGTCCCTACCAGGCAAGACTACAAAAGAGCATTGTGGGCTCCGAATGTCCTTCGCACTGTTAGCCTAGCGGAGGGCATTATGACATGTGGGGTAAATAAAAGCTAACAGAGATAACAAGGATCTTAATACAGGGAAGCATTAAGATCTCTAGAGCAGCTCTGCTGTAAAATCTCAATGACAGTACTGGGTTTCTGTCAAGCTAGAGCTGCTGCAGAAAATTGCTGATCATGTTAGTTCAATTTACAATAATGGCAAACACACACACAAAAAAGATCAATTTATTGTGTTTTTGGACAAGCTCTCAAGGTAGTTAGACTTCATCCGCATGCTCTAAAATGTCACCTGAATTGTTTCCTTTCTTTGTAGGGCTGACTCATACAGCTGGTGTCCAAAACACCTTGAAATCAATGTGAGTGAGTGAAACTTGACACAAAGGCTTATTTATTAACTTAAATTCACTTTCAGAATACTGGGTGCTGAGATGAAGATACATGGTCAGATACAAACTGGTGTTTCCTCTAGTAGATCTACCCAGATAGACATATATCAGCTGGAGTCCTGGGCCAAAACATTTCAAATTCTGCGTGAATTCTGTTCATACAGAATATTGAATTCCAAAGTGGAATCAATACACAGAAAGGAGGTCAATGCTTTAGCTGAAAGTGATGAGAGTTCTGTGCTTGGCTCAAATATTGCCTAATTGCCAAAAGTAGGAACTAGAAACATGTCTGATCTATGACATATGTCGTTATCTCTTCAAGCCTTATTCTCCCCATAGTGATAATTTTGGGGAATGAAGTCCATAACTGTTAGCAATTCCTGATTTCCAGGACTACGTGACCCATTTTGCTCTTGTAGGTTAGTAGGTGGTGGAAGCAGAAATGAGATATTAACTTTATAGCTTCTCAGACAACCCCAGAAATTAAACTATTGTCCTGTATTATCATATATCTCTGTAATTCCTTTGTACTTCTGAACCCCAGGTCACAAACTAGCACACTATGAAGTGTTCAGCAATTTCCATACCATAAATCCTGCTAAGGATGAAAGATTCACTTCTAAGTATTACTGTCCAATTTCTCTAACACCAGGATGAACTTATTTAGGTAAGCTACTAAGTCTGAGGCTCTTTAACCAAATATTAACCTCAGAGTTTTGGGAAAACCTCTGAGTAACAGCTATTTCGAGCAATGAATGATTACTTGCTTTTTGTGACAATGCTCTTTGCACTGAAAAATCTTCATATTAGCGCTTCCTTGAATAGCAGTGAACAATAACTGGGCCAGATCCAAATCTTAGGCAGCATTTAACATCAGTGATGATATTTATGGGAAATGCTTTTAAATATGGTATTTGATTCATAGTGAAAAAGAAAGTTCTTGGGGTTTATCAGGAAGCAATTTTTGCACTATGAAAAATGACGAAAGCAAAAATCTGATTTTGAAAATAAAACAATGAACTAAGAATACTTTAAAAGCATGAAAGCTTAAATGACAAAACATAGGAAACCTCCAATCTGACTATTCTCTGTATTTTGAAAATAAAAAAACCAACCAAACAAAAAAAAAAACACTATACCAAACCAAACAAACAAAAAAAAAGGCAATAAATAATTTTTTTTAAAAGAGAGACCACAGCACTTTTATTTTTTTGAAGCAGGTATTTCTCAGGGATCTTCTTATCTGACAAAACCAAAAATGGGAACAAATCTAAAACAAACAAAACCTTGTAAAACATTTAAAATGCCAAACCACCAGTCCTAATCACAGCTGGATAAAGATAACAAAAATAACTGCCCTGTATGGCTTATTCATATGTTGCTGGAAACCCAGTTAGCCCTGTTAGAGAAACTGGTTCCCAAAAGACATTAAAAAACAAACTACCAATTTACCAATCTCAAGGTGATATTATGCACATTGTGCCTGCATTTCCAAAAATCAAGGGGTCACACACTTTATTGTTTAAAAGGTCACATGGAGATTTTTAATGAAAAGCTCCTGAGAATCGAAAGCAGTTAAAGGCAACTGTGGCTAGAGGAAACCAATTTGTATCCATTGGTTTCACAGCAGGCTGTCATCTCTCTGCCTCTATTCATTTGCTTGTTTTCTGGTTCAGTAAAAACTCTGTTCTACTATTATGATTTAATGGCATGGTAATCTTTATAAACCTACCAGATTTTTCTGGGATATATTTAGAAAAAATAAATGTATAGGGGCTGGCAGCATACTCCTTAATTAAGATTCTCTGCACGTGTGGGCGGGTGCGTGTTTGGAATCCAAACCCATTCATGCTTCTTACTCACAAACAAGGCTCTGGTTGGAGGGAAGAAGCTGATAATGTTTCCTAACACCCCACGTTTTAATACAAAAAAAAAATCCAGGCTGGAAGACTTTTAACACAGATTTTCAATCTCAGATGTGTCAGTGACTCTCTGAGTATTAATGAAGAGTTATGATACTACAGTTGCATGGTCTGGAGCAAAATGTGGGGTTACTTGAAGTCAAGAATTCACGCTGCAGTAGGAAGTGGTGTGGAGGTGCGGCTGGACTGCTTTTCACAGCAGTTTTCACATAATGTACAAGGAAATTCCCTTCTGGAAGTGAGTGCTCACAAAGACACACAGTCACAAGACTGGAAATGTCACTACCAGTGGATTTGCCTGTACTGTTTTCCACAGGTTAAATGCAAGTGCTGTGACAGAAGGGTACTCTAAATAACATGGATGATATAGTTTCTACTTCTTTCTCTTTCTTCCATTCAGGATAATCATCATCCCAGGACAAAGGGGAGAAAAATGAAAAAGGAGCAGAAATAAGAACTTTACAATTTCCCAGCAAAAGCCACCATAGTGGGAAAATCTATGACAAACCCCCATGAGCAAAATGTATGTCAAAGGGAAAACAGTAAAAAAAAAATTATTTCCTTATCCCTTCTTCTCTGACACAGCAAAGACAAAATTTGCTATAAGAAGCTTCCATTTGTGTGGGAGGGCATTAATCTAGACTAGTCATTACTGGGTGTTTTCAGTATTTCTTAGGTACTGGGTCTTGTAAGGCATTTAAGTTGGTATTCTTACAGAATGAAGGAGATGTATTCAATCATGAACAAGCCCATGGCACTGGCTGGCACATTGCTGGCTGTTTTAGTGGCATTAGATCCCATACACCTTCCTTCCCAGGGAAGGACATTACATGCTCAGGCCAAAATATATAAAGGAGCTTTTCTCACACTTGTTCATATTCTTTCTAAATTGGCAGTTTAGGACTGAGGAAGAAAGATAGTTAACAACCTTACAAAAATTTCCCTAATATTTTAATCCATATGTGAGAGCCTATTAGCTTGTGAGAACATTTTATTGTGCCTTGCCCACATTTCCAGAAATTGCTCTTTGTGAATTCAAACAGATCATTTTGGCTGGTTGCACAGTAAATCAGTGGCACAGCATTACTTACATACCATTCATTGCATGCTTTAAAATGTCAACCTCATTTTCTCTTTGAGACAAACAGCACAATAGTCTCCAAAAATGTCAAGTTTTTCTTGTTTTTCCTCTCTCTGACTTCACACTGAATGGACAAACAACCTGGTCACACAGACTCCTCCCTTGGAATGTCCTGAAAGTGTCAGCAGCTTTCCCAGAAATAATGTTAAAAGCCACATGATGTTATTGATCTACTTAGAGAATGCCAAAAGTCATAAACATTAATTAAAAACAACCCTAGTCACAGTACATGATGCCTAAAAGAAGAGAAAATAAAATCTACTTATTATTCCATATCACCTGCAAAAGCACTCAATACATTTTTGAAGCCTTATATCTCTGATCCACTGATTTCTTTGTTGTTTTGAATGACATATATCTGTTGTTGTAAAGCCAAAATAAAGCCTCTGCAGCTCATAGGTCCATTTAAATCAGTTTTTACAGCAGTGAATAACAACAACTGAATTTTCAACCTGTGAAAGCAACTAGAAAAAAAAAAAAAGCAAAATCGAAAACCTAAGCAGCATCCTACTGTATTTACAACATTACAAATGTCTTTTTTCTTGTAATAATTCAATTTACAATTTGCCTTAGGGAGAAAATCAACATGACCAAATTACAGCCTACAAGACTGAAAAAAAGAAATCTTAAAGACTTTCTCTGGATAGATACCAACCCGTTCATAGTAAAAAAAAAGAGAAAATAGTCAAAGAAACAGACACTGAAATAGTAACTAACTTTGAGGAGACACTATCGTTTGTACTTTGATCTTTGGTCACTCAGGCCAGATGCTGAGAGAAAGTTTTGGAGAGTAACCCCCTGGAGAGCATGTTGCAGCTAAAAGACCCTGGATCACACTCCAGAGAACCATCCACCCAGAGCTTTTCAAAAAAGCAGTGCTTTTCCCTACCTGATATGATATCAACCACAGCTTTGATACAAGCAATGATAACTTGTCCCTGAACAACTTGGTTTTTTCTGTTCGTAAAACCACCCAGCCTGAGGTGCATCAGGAAAAGCTATTCTTCAGTTCTCTCCAAACTGGAAACAGATATTTTCCTCTCCACTCTTTACCTAGATATCTGCACTGATGTCAACACTTTGTTAATATGGTTTCATCTGAAAATTAACACTATATCAGAAAATAACTAAACATTTCTTACAGAAACAACTACTCTGTAAAAAGAGGTGAAAACACAGGAAACTTCAACCCGTATTTCTCTGCTCCATTTCTTCTCAGAGCTGGGAGAACTGCTCTGACTGCCGCTCTCTAACAGCTCTTCAGTTTTTTTGCTCCCTCATTTACCTTCTAGTCAGTAAATCTATTATTGGTAAAATGCATTGGCCTGGGATAAGCTTATTCCCGTTATCAACATTTCTCCTATTCTAAAAAGGATTTAAATGGTGACTAATAGCATTTGTCTTAATCATTTTTGCAATTAACTGTGCAAACCTATCTAGTCAAGAGATACGGAAATAATTAAAGTGGACATTTACAGTCTGTTTCATTTTTCTTCTTTTCTTCTTTCACATTATCTTCAGCAAGACATTCTAGGGCTGCAAATACTTTTTTTTTTCCTGAAGAAAACTAAGAGGAAAAAAAGCATTTTCAGAAAGTACTTTGGGAAAATTTTACAGGAGGCTATAAACCTCCTTTTGGTTAAGCTATAGGATCTTGGTGCAACCCAGGGAATCTTTACTAAGCCATCTTTACTGTAAATTGGAATAAGATCCAATATATAGTCGATTATTAGTCACTATTCAAGTTTTTTATTTGCTTGCATTGCTTAAGTGTCTGAGTCACAGGTCAAGATCCTACTCTACTGTGTTCTGCACAGACATGGGGATTTAGGCATATGCTTTTGGCTGCCTGCCAAATGGTCACCTGTGCCTATAACCTAGAAACAGATAATGTTTTTGCAAGAATAATGGAAACACTTGTTGCAGTTCAGCCAGTCAGCTTCTGCTTCGTCTTTCCACTTGAACTCCACAACCTATGTAAGAGTGAAGATATATTGCTGACTGGAACATGCAAGGGCCACCAGCTTGGCCCTGCACCTGAGAATGCTCAGGTACTGCAAGGGCAAGGAGAGGGCCACTACAAGGCTGTTTACCCAGGTGGGATTGAGGACTCCACCTGAGGAGCCACAGGCAAAGCCTGTTTGGGAGGTCTTTGTTTCATCTTTTCCCACTGTGCAGCTGTAAAGTGGAGACTGTACACTGGGTTCACAGAGATCCAGTCATCTGTCAGCAAAGATGATGGTTTCTCGTCACATAATATATTGGATGGAAACTTTGCTTATGCCTAAGCCTTGATCAGCTGCAGAATAGTTTACTCCTGCAGGGAGAATCCATGTGTGTATTCTTAAATGATAGTTAAAACCTATGACACCACCCTTTCAGGGGTTCACCCACACTGCTCAGGTGAGAAATTGGTCTGCAGGAGGGTGCTAGGGAATGAGATTGACTTGAACTCATTCAGGCAGCAGCTCAGTCTACCTTTCTCTCTACTTATTATGGAAAGGAGCCTAGGGAGATTAACTTCACTGAACTAACATTAGCCTTTGTGTATCACTTCCTACAGCTTTGCAATGCAGGTTAGCTTAAGCTAATAGATATTTTTCCTCTCTATTAACCATGACACACAGTTAATAACAGTTCCTCCTCTTCGGACTTTTGTTACAGTCCCTCACATGAAGGAAAGCTGTGTCTGTGAGCACATCACCAGTCAAAAAAGGGGTTGATTTCTCAGCACACTAACACACTGCTTGAGGGAATTGTCTTCCACAGGTTGTACTTTTGGGAATGGATGGTTTAAATAAAAAAATAAATCTTCTTTCACGTTTCTTCTGGAGGTCTGAAGGTCTTGACATGCTTAGTTGGGACAGTCCTACTGTTTATTTTCATTCACAGTAATTTGTACAAATAAACTAAAATCAAACAAAAAACCCAATCCAGCAAATCTCCTTCTTGTCTTATTAGAAAAGCTCATCTTCTCAATTCAATCAATGTCGGCAGTAAATCCATAAAAAGTAACAATATATAAAACATGTCATAGATTTGGCTCAAACGGTTTAATTAATTTAGTCCATTTGGGAGTAGATGACAAGGTTTTTTCTTCAGAAACCTTCATTGATTCCTTTTAAATAGTGCTGACACAAGTGGAAGTAATTCAAGTTAATGACAGACAGTTCTACTTTGGGTGGAGTTCAGACTATAATCAGTATTAATACACCCATATTTAACACTTGTATTATATATAAACAGAGTTGAAAGGTTTTTACAGTGAGAAATTAAAATAATTAGGGAGGCTTTCCATTCTTTCCTTCCACTTCTCTCAATATTCATATGATCAATAGTGTGGCACATTCTCTGTGTAATATAGAAAAACCTCACAACTTCCCCAAAGATGTTGAAGAGGAATCTGTGAGGAGCAGATCAAAACTTGGAGGATACATAAATAGCCTAAATTATTTATTAGAAACTGCTCTGTGCCTGGAATTCAGAAGGATAAATTATTTCAGAGAAAATAAGAATCTCACTTCCTTTGATTATGCTGATAATTAGCAGTTAATGGCATTATGGTAACAAAGTGGGTTTATTTGTGTACACATAAAAAAGGGTGTTGCCTCAAACCTAAAGCCTGTTTCAGAAATATGCCAAATTTTTTTGTTTGTTTTTTTTACACAGAATTATTTCACTCATCTTCCAAGGTTGAAAATGTAAACAGCCCCTCAGCTGAAGGTTGACACAAAACATTAGTAAGTGGGAGAAAATCCAACTTCACTGCAGCTTATTTGATATTCCCATTCATCACCAACACCTAACTACCCAAGGCAAGGGGCTTAGCTTGATGATCTGGCCCAGGCTGGCAGAACTGAAGACATTAAAGCATCAACACTGAACTGAACACCCAATTAAGCTTCAGAGAGGACTCTCCATGGTGGTGAATAGGAGAGATTGGTTCTTCCTTGGAGCTGAGGTAGTCCCTTATGAAGACACAGGACAAGTGTGTCTGAGGAGGTAGTACCATACAGAAGACAAACTGCAACAGCAGGGATTTGGAAGAGACATTAAAAAGTTTACATTATAGTTTTAAGGATATTTTTATAAATAGATTTCTTAAGAAAATTACAACGTCTTCTTATTCCATGTTTTTTAAAAGCCTGAAAACACTGTCAGGAGCTGAGCTTGAGCTGGTGGAGAAACTGAACTAGCTGGCCTCACAAGGTCCCTGAAATACTATTTTTGATCACAAACAGAAAAAAAATAATTCTGCCTGTGAAAGGAAAGCTTAAATTGTGAAGAAATTTACATAGGAGGGAGAGGATTTAAAGCTTTGCAGAAGGATTAAAGTTTGCTATGAGTTCCAGCATAAAAGTGGTACTGTTAAGTGAAAATCTTTATACATTTAAACAGCACCCTCATCCTTCAGAGAAATACCATTTGCAGATAAGAGACATGGACTTCCAGATCAGAGCAGAGGTCACTTTCATGGTGAGTTTGAATGAAGATTTAGACTTGCCTTTGGATTTTCACTTGTTATTGTACCTATCTGCTTCTCCACTTTCATGGGGGATAATTTTTTTACAAGACTATTGCATTAAGAAAACACACTTGAAAAGGTGAAGGCAGCCCAGTGATAGTGCACAGAGCAATAGGAAGCACTCAGAATTTGAAGTGAGTCAAAGGGATCTGAGCTGTGCACCAAGGAGAATAACATATCACTGAGATAAATTCCCTTGCTCATGCCAGGTAGCACAATCATCCTTCATTACACACTCCAGCCCAAGTTTGCAAAATGAGTAGCAATTCCAGTTGCCTGCATTTCTGTCACTTTGGGCTGACCTAGATTCGAAAGAGTAAGGAGGGGGTAGTGAGGAGTGGATAACCAGACCTTAGAGTGAACCTCCTGGGATCAAACTTTTGAAAGTCTAGTCCAGAGCTATTTTGGGTTGAACAACATAAAGCTGATGCATTAAAGAATGCTGCCACCAGGTAATTAAAGTTACATCATTATTGCTGACCCAAAAGTTGTTCTCAGACTGACTTCATCTATTGTGAAAGAAAAATAAAACCAAGGTCTATATGAGAACAGATGACCCAGCAGGTTACATCAAGAGAGCCACACCAGAATCTGGGACTACAGCACAAGTGAAAAAAGGTTGTATACCAAATACTTGTGTCAGCTTTGTCTTCTCAGTTCAGATTACTTTTTTCTCATTTATTAACTCATATATGGCCAGGTTTATTGGGAAACCTTCAATGTGACACTGGAGCAAGGCTAAAATGCCTCCATAATAAGATTCCTTTCTCTGTGAGGCTCTTGTCAGATAAATCATGTTGTCCCTGTTCAAAAATGTAAAAGATGAATCTGTCTTATTGTTGCCACAATTCAAAATCCAGACTTGTCCTCAAATTATGCCAAAGCTTTAAGGCTTTCCACAAAAGATCCACAGCATAATCTGAATATTCAAGCACTGGTAAACCTCTCTCAAATCTTTGCTGCATAGGAAATGTTAAGATCAGGGAACATAGCCAACAATGCCAGCCATCTCACACTCTCTTAAAGGGCTGCAGCAAGTCATGAGAATTCATGAGGAGAGCTTTTGAAAAAAATGTTTTCTCTCTCATGTGAAAAATTTTCTTTTTCATCACCCACTCCCCCCCACCCCCCAATGGTTAAATATTTGTTTCCCCTTGCAGCAAATCAAGATGTTGCTCATAAGATCTGTGACATTTCCTTTAACAAACCCACTGATTTTTGCCAGGATAATCTGTGATTTTTTTTCCTTGTAAAAAAGAAACAAACAAACAAAACCCAAACCCACTGTGTGGTAATATGAATTTTCTGAATAAAATAGGTTTGGTTGTGGTGAACAAAGATTTGAACTGAGGCTGACTCTTCTCTTACCCTTCTTCAGCTACTGCCTGGGTTTGGGAGCTTTGCACTCTCCTGTACTTCTTTCAAAGAAAGGATAAAAATAGTCCTAATGAGCAGCTCTGTAACTACAAACAGCAAGTATTTCAGTCAGAAAAAAATGTCACTGTTAAGCTTTCAGTGGCTGTTATATACAACAGCAATTTAAAACATATAGTGTAAAAATGATGAAAGCTACCTTGACAGGGGTGCTTTCAAATCTGTAAGATTTATGGAAATATAAAATAAATATTTAGTATGTTGATTTTACATGTAGGAAGGAGTCAAACGCATGTCATTACCAGCATCTTTCTTCCCTCCCCCACTACTGTCTTCAAGGAAAGACACTTCACCGTTGTACGTTTTCCTTTGTGCCCAGAGACACTCATGTGCATCATCATTTAAGAATAAATTAAAAAAAAAAATCGGTGCATTAATTGTGTGGCACAGAAGAGTTCAAATGGAATTGAAAGCCTGTTCTCATCACGAGGTACATTGTGTAGTAAGTGGCAGTTTCAAATATTAAATAATGCTGGAGACAAGGGAACAAATATTCCCCGTGAATAGGTATGGAGTTAATTGAAGGCTGCCCTATTGTTCTACCACTGTAATCCAAAACACACCTGCAAGGGCTTCCTTCCTCTTTTGATTCACATACACAACCATTTGGCAGGGGAAAAGCAGAATGAAAATAAAAAAGGAAGTAAAATGAAGGGAAGATAAAGAAGATGAGAATAAGAAGAATCTTGTGTTTTTTCCTGTAATCTAAAAAGAGTTAATCAAAGCAAAATGTGTGTTGCAATATCGGGGAGGGGAGGGAGGGGAAACAAGCTTAAGAGATTAAGTGCATAAATGGAATGGAATTTAGCCACATGCCATTACAGTCAGTAATAGAGATTTTTTTTTCCTCCCCCAAACAAATATCACAAATAGAACCAAACAGTAAGGGATAATTTGGGGTGGTAGTTCTGAAGTCCTCTATTCAATGTCAAGAGAATGCATGAACAGTGATGCATGCTATCTGGCTGAGAAAAGGGAATTCTAAAGTAGGCTCCGTTCTTCATGGCCAGACAATTTCTTTTTTGTGTTCTGCCAGAACTCTAATTGTAAAGCCCCTTTCAATTGCACCAATCAGCCATGTCTTTCAAGTTGGCTCCCCCCATTCTATTATTCAGCTGACAAGCAGTTATAAAAAGAGAGATTTTTTCCACATAGGCAGAAGCTATATGAAGATAAGTGACGCCAGCTACATTTAAATTTAAAAACCTGATTCTTTCATAAAATTGTAAGTTGCTGCCATTCACTTCTTATTTTATCAACTGGCAATTGGAAACACTTTCTCCCCTTAAACAATAACGAAAGGAGATAAGCTAGTAAAATACTTCTGAGTAGGAGCACAGACGAAACAGAATGTTGTAAAAAAAGGACAGATTTCAACCAGCCAAGAATAGGACAGTAGAATATTTCATACCATGGAAAAAAATTACTGCCCAATTCTAGAGGAAAAGATATCACATGTTTTCATGACTAATAAAAAGCTGAGGCTTCTGAGACTGATACTGCAGCCAAATATTGGCATATAGTACACATGTGAAAAGGAAAAAAAAAGTGAGTTAAAAAAAAAAAAAGCTGGATGTCACATTTATTTTGGTTTATATCATACCTTTGTCATAAAGGTGTCTGAATTTTCTGAAGGCAGATTCCTCACTTATTCCAGGTTAGTAAATGACTCATTTGATGTCAATAGTCTTATTTGAGATAGTCTTCAGCAAAGAGAAAAAAAGCAAGTAGAAGCTGCCAGTGTGATTTACAACTTTGCGTGTGTAATATTCTTCCACATGGTATTACTGAATTATAGACTGTCCAGAGAGGCTCGCAAGACAGAGGTCCATGAGAATAAAACAAAAAAGAAGATTAGGGTAGATATCATCTCATTTTTTCATGCTTCCAAGGTAAGATCTGATCCTTCAGACAGTCTTTGGATACTGGAAAATGTGAGACTGGCCATTCTGCTGACATGACAGAAAACACACTGGGTTTTCTGTATTAGTTTAATGGAGAAGAAAGAAAGTTAAATGGGAGTGACTGAAGATATTCCATAAATAAGAAGTAGCAGCGAGTACATCGCAAAGCATTTTCTGGAAAAGAATTAATAAAATATAAGGAAATGCCACTGTTGACCTTTCGCATGCGAAGGAAGAAATGCATTGAGAGAAGAAAAAAGAACTTCTCTGGTCTGGAAAGAGACCAAAATTCAGGCAGACCATTATAATAGACATAATCTAGACAGTATAGTTACCAACAAGCTATAGGTGTCATATGCGCAGTCACAGTATGCAAATCAGAGTAGAGCGAGCTGGGGAGCGATAAGGTATCGTGGAAACCAAGAGTCTGAATGATAACAAACTTCATAATGAAAACCATGTTGTGAAGGGGCTAATGAAGACCATCCCCTAAGCAGAGAAAATCTTTGCATAGGACAAATGTCCATAATATTTTCACAGATACTGGGGAGTTGGAAAAGGGAGAGAAATCAAAAAGGTTCCAGGAACTTAGGTTTTCAGTACACTGAACAAATAGTTCAGTCTTAATACTCTGCAAACCTGATGTCGCTTTTTTCTACCAATCCCAGAATGCCACCCATAAAAGAAAAAATTAATCCACCCAAACCCCTTAAAAATCCAAATGGAGCTAAAGGTTTCCATTCCTGCATTTCCAGAGTCATCTTGCTGAATGATTGTAAAACCAAAGAGAAATAAATGATTTATCGAAGACTATAAAGTGGGTCAGTGTAGACTTGAAAGTGTAAGGTTCCTATGTGTCCTTTAACTATTGCACATAAATTGTTTGACAAAGCTGTCACTATGTAATTAGCCAGAATAGTCCTGGTTTCTACCTTTTATTAAAAATTGGTTTCAAATATCTTGCTGCAACTCTCCCCTCTTCATTTTATCCAAGCAGAATATATGTCTATCATATAAGCTGTTATTGAATCAGACAGAGAAATAGAAAATTGTATTCTGTGGGTAAAGAACTCAAGTCAGATACATTAGAAATTTAAAAAACAACCAGTCATGATTGATTGACTGGTTATTCATGTGAACCCACTAGGAAATGCAACATCACTTTATCAGCATGCTCTCTTTTCAGGAGTGCTATGGCTCTTGGTTTAAGTAAGCTATTTTTCCCTCAAGAGTACTTACTTATTTTTTAAGCAGAATTTTCTTGTACTGAGGCTCAGCCCCAACAGAAATTAGCCTGAAGGGCTCCATGGCTCTATTTTGCTTCTCAATGAGCTGTGTATGTGTTTTCTAGTTAGCTTTCTACACCCTCGTAAGGTGGCTAGGGCAACTGCTTATGAAACAGCAAAGAGTACAGGTATCTGACCGAACTTGTGGATTCCATTAAGTGGAGAACACCCTGAAAAGTATTTGGTTCATCACGTCAGTCTCACCTTGCCCCTCCAGGACTAGAAAATAAGCTAACAAAATGTGTAGTGGCACAAAACATGAGCTCAGAAAGAGCAAAAAGCCCCCTGGTGAGAAGGTATCTTTTTCCAAGGCCCTTCTTTACTTGTCCATCCCTCTCAACACAGCAGTATCAGCTTAATGCCTGACATGGTTTAAGTTTTCCAACATTGTGAAGCATCTTTATTTTCACATGTAGTTCTATGTACTTGTGATGGTTCAACACTCAGTTTGCTCTGCACCACATCATGAAAAGTCCTTAACAAGTCTGCTGAAATGTAAAGGTACTGCAATAGATTGAATCCTGTCAGCACACCAGTTTGGCTACACGACACCTTATATCAATTGACAGATCATAGAATCATAGAATGGCTTGGGTTGGAAGGGACCTGCCTTGTGCAGGGAACTTTCTTCTAGACCAGGTTACTCAGGGCCCCATCCATCCTGGTCATGAACACCTCCAGGGATGGGAAGTCCACAATCTCTCTGGGCAGTGCCTCACCACCCTCACAGTAACGAATTTCTTCCTAATATCTAATCTAAACTTACCCTTCTGCAGCTTAAGGTCATTACTCCTTGTCCTATCACTACATGTCCGGGTGAAAAGGCCCTCTCCAACCTTTCTGTAATCTATCTTTAGGTACTGGAGGGTGCTATAAGGTCTCCATGGAGCCTTCTTTTCTCCATGTGCACAGTTCCAACTCTCAGCCTGTTTTCACAGGAGAAGTGTTCCAGCCCTCTGATCATCTTCATGGCCCTCCTCTAGCCTTATACCACCAGGTTCATATCTTTCTTGCATTGAGAGCTGCAAACCAGGATGCAGGCCTCCAGGTGGCATCTCACAAGAGCAGAGTAGAGGGGCAGAATTGCCTCCCTTGGCCTGATGGTCCTGCTGCTTTTGATGAGCCCAGTACATCATCAGCCTTCTGGGCTGCAAGTGCCGAGTCATATTGATCTTGTAGTCCACAAATATCCCACATTTTTTTCTCTAGGCCTAGTCTCAATCCATTCTCTACTCAGCCTGTATTTTTACTTGGGATTGTCTCAACCCAGATGCAGGATCTTGCACTTTTTCTTGTTGATCTTCCTGAGATTTGCATAAACTCAACTCTCCTTCTCTAACTGTGGTAGATGGGTAGATCTGTCTTGTTAACAAACACACAGAAAGGAGAGACACAGCAATGTCAAAATCTCTGAGACTCATATCCTAGTTCACCCTTTATCTGCTTCTGTGAGTGGCAGGTGACAGAGGCTCTGGAGGATGGTTCTTGCCATTTTTGCAGATAAGCCCCTTCAGTGAAGCTCCACACCACCCTGGAGCCAGTGGGGCCAACTGCCCACATCATAGAGCCAGGGAAACACACTGCTCTTCACCATTAATAAACTCTTATGTCATCTGGGAGACTTATCTCATGGCTTGGGAACAACATCTACAACAGATCCCAAAAGCATTTTCACTTCTTAGTGGAAAAAGGAATTCATAGGAGTGGGTAGAAAAGCAAACCTAACAAGTTTTGACTACATTTCACTATGCTGTCAGATGAAAAGTAGGTATGTTATAGTTGGAAAGGGACCAGAAAGCTTAAGAGAATAAGATACAAGCCATTCATCAGTAGCAGATATGGAATAGCCCATCCACAACAGAAGCAATCAGTATAATTTGATTTGTTGTCCGAATGATATGAAAATATT
Source organism: Pithys albifrons albifrons (assembly GCF_047495875.1). NCBI lineage: Eukaryota > Metazoa > Chordata > Aves > Passeriformes > Thamnophilidae > Pithys > Pithys albifrons. The sequence goes on from NC_092464.1 coordinate 12,835,655, forward strand.
TCCCCAGATACATTTAATCACATAGATTTTTCTTGCTGTTCATAAAAACATGCAATGCTTTCTACAATCCTGCTTACAATCCACTGTTGGCTGCAGCAATGACTTCCACATGGAAATCATGAGCTGTGTGAAAAGTATTTCTGTTAACTGCTTGTGAATGCCATTGGGTACCCTTTGCTTATACTTTGAAAAAAAAAAAAACAACAGATGAGTAAAAGGTCAAAATCTGCCTTTTTACATGTACTTTGTATACATTATAGTGTTTCCTCATCCATTTCCTCTGACAGATTTTGAAAGTTTTCTCTTGACAGGCAAATCAGTATTTTCATACAATCTCAACAAAATTGGATTCACATGATAGCCTTCTTAATGCTGACTAACAAGTATGCTAACCATGCTAATGCATTTCAAGTGAACACATGTGACTATTCTGTAGTCCAGAAGCATTAATATGGGGACACAGATAGCATTATTTACTATGTCCTGAGCCCATTTTCTTCTTCACAGCCTATAAATACTGTGCCTGTCAAATCCTGACAGTGTGGTAGCATAGTATTGGGATTTCTCTACAACGAGCTATCGAATGTCATTTGAAAGTGGCATATTTTAATTAGCATGATTCTAGACTCAAACAGCCATCTTAAAACTGTACAAAGTAATTGTGGCCAATTTGTATTCTGTCAGTATTCAAGAAATAAACAAGTTTTGCAGGACATTGTACTCTACCTAAAATTAACATTTTGCTAGATTTTTACATCATTAATTTATCACAATATCTGAGATATTCCCCTGTCATGTCTACAATTTTTTTTTCAAAATTGTATTACTTACTTATACTCATCCTTAGTGCTAATGTAACCATCTTTGTCTACACACAGTGCTGTAAACTGTTTATAAACATGGCAAGGGAACCAATGAGAACCTTTTTCATTTAGGTCACTGCTGTGGAGTTAAATCAATGCTATGAACTTTTTAAATTCCCAGCCACAGAGTGGCACAGGGTATGAGTTAATGAGCATTCACAGTAATAATGGAATCTGATCTATGCAAAAAAAAATGCTTAAATTACATCATGCATGAGAAACAGCTGTGGTAGCAAATACTCTGTGGTTACTTGTGCAATAGGGAAGGTTTAAGAAAGAAGATTTAGGCACAAAATGTTTAGTAGGTTTCAATTATTTCTTCCTTTTTCTGTAGTGTAACTTGACTGCTGTAAACCTAAAATCATTTCACAATAGGATATGGTACATTTCTGCTTGTGGATGACATTTATAAAAAGAAAAAATGAAGTGAATCTATATTGTATGAGGGTAATACAGTTTCGACTATTACTTTTGTGTGCATATGTATGTTCATACACACATGTATGAACAGCAGATGCTATGAATGCTTTCAGCTGATCTATTTTCTTTCAATAAAATACTAAGATAAATATATGGATGCATATAAACACTATGAAAAGAAACCACTGCAGTATGAACCTAAGCCAACACTCATTGAAGGGGCTGTTTGGAAGTGCTTTCTCCCTAGGCAGAGGAGCAGCAGACCCAGTGCTTGGATTTACAGGACAGCCAGGACCGCACAGTGTGAGGATGCCCAGTAAAATCAGGGCTTGGCTTCCAACTCTAAGCAGTACACATGAACGCTTTCATCAGTGAGTGCCAACACATCAACTAACCCTTGAGATGGAGAAAAAGTTTCGGTCTGGGAGAGGCAGGACAGGATTTAAACCTGTACCAGATCAACAAAACACACAACTGGCACCCAGGAAGACACTCCTTGCAGAGTTCAAGGAGTGTTTTTATTTTGGTGTCATGTTGATATGGGGTGAGAAGTGCTTTTATACTGCAAAGTTTGACTTATGGAGGCATTGAACTTTTGAGAGCAGAAGGAAATCCTAATTAAAAAGAAAAATGTGATGTTTCATCAAATTAAATATCATATTCTTCCACCACTAAGTGGAGTATATAAACTGCAAACCTTTTCATAGGAAGGAGAGAAATATGTTAATTTTGAAATGAGAAATGAACATCCAACTCATTTTAACTAACTTCTGAACAGTATTGATAACACTGATTATATTGACTAGACTTTCAAGGTGACCACCTCAGATAAATAATACCCTCTATGTCCTCACCTGTTGAAAAGCAGAATTGTCATTTGCTTACAGTTGTATTCTAAGTCATATAATAATATCACATGCTGCCAGGGACATGTTAGAGTGAAGGACTATTAAAAAAAAAGTTTTTAGAAAAAGCTATAAAAATGTTTTAATGAAAGGAATTTCCTGCTTAAATGTAGGTAAAATTTGAATTGCAAGGAGTTTCCTTTCAAAATTATTTAAAAAGAAATTGCATGTTTGGTGAAAATGTATTCTTACTCTAGGGGTAGAAAAATAGTCTCAGTGCAGATTAAACAAACATTTTGGTTTTTTGAAGTGAACCAACAAGTTTTACGTGCTCAACTTTGGACACTGTCAGTTTCTGGTGACAAAATGCACTGTGGAAGATGCTGACTTGATGCCCATGGACTCTCCTGCAGCCTGATCTTGGCTGACCTGCATTTCCTATGGCATACCACTCACATGGTCTTCTGGGGCCCATCAGGAGACAGTAAGATTTCCCTTAATTCTCTTTTCACCCAGACTTGCCCACTGTCTCCTCTCCTTTTTCCTATGCCCCAGACTATGGAAGCTCTTGTCTTGACTTCATCTAGGCCAAAATGAGCAAAGCCATCTTTTCCATTTCTCACCTTCTGTAGGTAAAAACTGATGTTCCTTCCTCTCAGTGAGCATTAGTTTACCATCTCTTTTACTGTCCTGACATGAGCATGTTGCCTCTCCAAACTGTTCACCAGCAAGAGTAGCAAGGAAAGAGTAGAGGTTGTACTGCTGGTTTTGAAGACACTGAAGAGCCTCTGCTGCATATTCAAGTTCTTCTGTAATCACAGCAAAGGACTCCCACTCCCAATAACTCATACTGGCTCCTAAGGATCAAGATGACCCATGGATGAGTCCAGAAAAGGGGTTTGGTATCAAAAATATTTGGTATGGCATCATTTGAAGACCCTCCAGGTCTTCAAATTTTTTTTTTTCTTTAGGATGGTTGACAAGCAGAATAACATGAGGCAAGCAATCAGTCCCTTTTGACATCATTCTGTCTACAGTGAGGAAACAAAACATTTGTGGTCATCTTACACTGTGGAGGTAATATGGGGCAATATGCATGGTTCATTCCTTCCTTCTCTGGACAATCTGTACTTTGCTTGGCAACCCAAAAGTAAAGAGAAGTCTGGCCCTGAATTAAGAAATTAGAAATGTGGTAATTTAATCAAGCATTTCGTGCAGAAAGAATATTTCAACAACTAAAGCAATCATGGAAATTAAAGTTTTGAAGATATTTCACAGAGCAATTCCCAGTGACTGGTAGGGTCTCTAAAAGCTGTTATTGCTTTCAGCTTATGGCTGCCATTGGTTGTTTTTTTCTCGTTTCATATAGTCATAAGTACCCTATAGCTGCATTAGTATAGTAGTGTTATATGTAAAGCATAGAAAAAATTAGATAATGGAGAAGAGGAACCTTGCCTTGAAATCTCCTTCAGTTAATGAGACACCAAGGAAAAACAGAAAAAAAAATGGATTTTTTGACCTGTGCTTTGAATATACACTTAGACAATTCACACTGAATTGTAAATCCAAATTTTCTTAGTACAGTATATAACTTCTATGTGTCGATTCCTCAACATAGTGAGAGGAAACAAAACAAATATCATTATATCATGGATTGTAGTTTCTCAGTGCCTAAATGAAAGTGTAGAAGCTTAATTAAAGGTGAGTATTAGAATATACTGTGTTATATAGCCCTATATGAAATAAACCCTCTCCATGCATTTAAAACTAAATTAGGATTATGTCAAACTTTGGTTTAAGGACTGTGCAAAGTTTAAGGTTTCTGGTCCAATAGACTTCAACGACAATACATAGGAATGAACCAGCTGACAGAGAGCTGTGGGCAAAGTGGGAATATTTTTTATGCTTTCCATGACTGAGGAAAACTTCTCATGCCACACAAAGCAAGAGAGAATATATCATAGTTCCTTGAGGTATAACCTTTCTAAGACTTGCTGTGGAGAAAACAGAGAGAAAATGTCACCCATACTGGGAACAGAAGAGTTTATTGTAGTTCTCCAACTTTGTTTTTAAAAGGCTCATGGGTCCTATATATTTCTTTAGTCTAGTATTGGGGACCATTAGTCCAACCAAAGCAAGGTCTGACTGGAAGCAGTTTATTACCTTGCAAATCACCATAGTAATAAAGCTAATTCAGAAGTAATTTTGTTTCAAAAAACCCCCCAACCAACCAAACATAGGTGTACTTCATAGGTGTACTTTTTTATTCATTTTATTTTTAATCTTTATTTAAAAAGTATAATATATATAAACACTCTTCCCTTTTAAATATATCTTTGAGTTTCTTTTTTCTTAATTTGTTTGGTTAAAATTTTTAAAAAACTCTAATTTGATATTGATAAATAAACAAATTAAAAAAGATATTTCTCAAAAGTTTCTGTGCAGTTGAAAAATAAATGCCTTTCTTTTAGAGGAACTTGAAGCAATTCAGTTCTATGATTCAGACTATGAATGAATGAAAAACAAACAATGCACCAAAGTATTCAATACTTCTTTCCATAGGAAGTCTCTCACTGGACTACAAAAAAAGTAAATATATACTTAAACAGTTTAAAATTCATTAATGCCTACTGTCTGGTGGTCATAAAAGCATTTTACAAAGATTCATGTGCCCAGAGGTTTTCCAAACTGGCACATGCTTAGGACAAGGAAGCATTAGGATGAAACCACTGCTTAGTTCTAAAAAAAAAAAGTAGAGTGTGACCTTGTCTTTTGTCATACTGATCAGAGAATCTTAAATGTGATCATTTCACGTGGAGAATAGAAAAGAGCTTAACTTGATTTTTTTTGTGTGTGTGCAAAGAAAGAAGAAAAAGCCTTTTTTCTTTCCAAATTGTAAAGTCAGCATAAATTCACTAAGATTTTAAGATAAGATTCTCTCAGGCTTTGTCTAGAAAAATAAAAGGTTTTTCTAAAACTTCACCACAAAATTGAGTGATTTCAACTTTCTTAGCTTTCTTCATGCTAAAAGAAGACCCTAGTTTTCACTTGTGAAATGAAGGCAAATCTCAGCTAGAGGGTATGAAAGCACAAAAAACCTCCTTACTAGTCCCTTGTGCCTATTTGATTTCTCGCCAAGAACTTTTTTCATTTTTGCTTTTCTCAAAAAAACCAAAAAACTCTAAGCAAGGTCCACACAAACAGATCCTAGTAGAGAACAATGTATCCCAAATACAACAAATTCTGTGTGATTTTAAGTAGTCTGCATTTTGAGATAAAGTGTTGACTTATAGCTTCAGGGTATTTTTGTTAATCTGAATTTCCATTTTGCTTAGCCATGAGGCACATGCAAAGAATTCAAACTTTTGATAATAAAATATTGTTTAAATATTTCTGGCATTGACTTCAATTTCATCCTAGATGATGGAGCATCTCCAGTAGTTCTGCAGGATCTTTTGGAAGTTGGATGGAAGTTCATAGTACTCCCCAGATGAAGGGGTAAAACCACTGCCTTAATGACTTTCCCCATTGCCAGAGAATTTCTTCAGGGACATGGTGGTTGTGAACCTGTGCCACGGCTATGCAAACATGTAAAATCTGTTAAGTCTGTTCAAAGGACAAGCATTTGAATAAAGCTGCATTTACCACCTTGGTTATTATCACCACATTCCTCAGTCACTTTTTCTAGAGAACTTTGTTCTTGTTCAGACTAAAAAGGTACCATTCTAAAGGCAATACTCCCTGCTACATTATGGTGCAATACAGTTTCATTTTTCACTGTCTCCTGACAATTCTCATGGTTTTAATATTTGTGACTAGAACAATGTTGTGAAGAGTATAAACAAGAGCAGGTTACACAACTAAAGTCAGAATTATGATGTTTAAGGCAAAAGCAAAATTATATCCTGCATTCTCAAAGAGAAATATTACATGCTACTGGTAAAATACTATATTAGTTAAAACACATCTAGTGCATCAACTAGTAAACATATACCTAAAAAACAATAAATGGGGTACAGATATCTAACAAAACAAAGGGAGAAATGAATTAGACAAGTCTGATACAAGGAAAAAGACTGTAGAGTTGAAAAGCATTTTGAAAAGCAGATTCGAGACTGAGAAACTGGAAATAGAGTAAACCACAACAGTTCTTGAGTTTACCAGAAACTAAGCTGATTGCTAATAAGTGCCAACATAAGGACACTTTTTACCGTCTCTGAGTAATGCCTCACTCTGCCTAGCACTGGCACTGACACTGCTCTGATCAATTAGTATAGCATTTCAATTCATTTAACTGGCACTTGGCTCCTTTTTTAGAGCAGAGGGATAAAATTAAGCTATGAGTTTAGCAAACCGAGTCAGCTGGTTCTTCAGCCAGACACATCAGAGCTGAAGAAAGCAGCAAGTTTGCAACTGCAAAAGGAAAGCAAAGCAGGATGCCAGTATTTTGTATTCCGTAGCCACAAACCTGAGATAAAACATTTCATGGTGGGTGGGGAAGTAGAATAGATCTAATCTCACCGGGTTGCAATAAAACATTTTATGTACAAAATTAACTCAAAGAAAAAATAGCACAAGAGTTAACAGGCAGATAATGAAGGCAAGAGCGAGGAAACAGCAATGGTTGCAATTTAGATGGCTGGTAACACACACAGGTAGGGGAAGGAGGTATCTTTTCATCACTGCATACACAGCTCTTCGGGCAGTTCTTAAAATGAGGATTGTTGCTTTGCCCGAGGCAAGTTTCCAGGTGACAAAGGAGAAACTGCTCATAAAAGCAATTGGCAAACCAGGAAGATATGAAGCATTTCTCTTAGCCAGGATGTTTCTGTAGCTGCTACAGGAGTTGGGAGGAAGAGATTAGGTGTTCAGGGAGTCCCTGAGAGAACCTATTTGTCTGTAAATGAATATGTTTAAAGGGGCTGGACTAGCTTACAGTTCCTTTTCTATTATGTCATGTCTATGCACTCCAAAAGATCTTGATAATCTGGTTTGAGCCATTTACCTCAGGAGAACTTAACCTTAATAAACTTGGAGTACATTACCTTATCTGTTCTATTGATTCTTTTTCTTTACTTCCTATACCCTTCCTTATATGTCTATTGAGCATCACGTGATGTTTAGCTCCTATGTTGCTGAAAATTTGTGGGTAGAGGGTAGAAACCAAGTCACAGGGAAAAATTAAAAGAATGATCAGTGAGCTGAGAGGTCTCTCTCCAATACAGCTGTGTAGTATAACCATATTACTTAAGAGCAAGTCCGTTATAACTGTGAGGAGAGTCCTTCCACAACACCGAAGACTGTCAGTTCATACGGTTCTTGACTGCAGAGAAAAATCTCCTTCTCAGATGATCATCCAGATTTAGGAAGACATGTTAGTGAGGTTTTTTGCATTAGCTGTGTTGATGCTGCACCTGACACCAGTAGCATTACTTTCAAAGTATGCAGTTATACCTGAGAGCACAAACAGCCCACTCCCCACCCCACCCCACCCCACCCACCCCGGGAAATCATCTCTATTTCTCTCAGTGCTCCTCTGGACATGGAGACCAAGGCTTTGGGGAGGCCCTTTGCCTTTGTTTGCACTAACACTTTCTTACGAACACATGCATCCAAAGATCCTTCTCTTGAAGAAAATATCTGTATGAATCCCTCTGTAAAGCCCAAGTGCCCAGCAGGAATGCTGCAGGTGTTAAGCAATTTTACCCTTATGGTTCCTGAAATAAGGAATTGCTATATGAATCCAAAAAGTTGCCACAGGCCTTAAAAATAATTCCGATGTGGCACTTGAATTGCAGAATGGAATCAGTGCCACTGATGAAAAGGTCAGTGGCATGGAAGGAAAGATCAGCAGGAAAAAGATTTGAAAATCCTGTCTCTATGTAACATAAAGAACTTATTTTCTTACCTAAACCTGAATGTCTCAAACAATAGAACCTGTGTGGAAACAAGCTACATGTGTAACCTGATTCAAAAAAATCTCAAACTACACAGGCATTGACAATTGGCCTAAAGGATGCCACAGCCCTATTTTGCTTCTCAGCATTTTCCAGAGGGCTGTGTATGTGATTCTATGATCATTCCTGACATTCAGTCAAGAGAAAGTTGTCATGCAAGATATACTGTAATTCAGATCTTAAGTTCCTTGTATAATCTTTTTTTTTAAGGAGATTTCAGATTTTCATATCCAAAGGTCTATCCTTACATGCAATACAGTCTTTTTTAGCAAGCCAACAATCATAAATATTCAAAAGCTTCAGTTTGAACATTACACATAATTGACGCTACAGAAATCTGTTTCCTCTGGCGTGACATCAGAGATTGTCAGATTAGGAAATCAAGAGGATGAGCTTCACACTTGCCAATTTTTTTCTGGTAATCTGTGTTGAAAATTTGTCTTAATAAATCCCAGCAACACCACCCCTTCTTCCAATCTCACTACAATCTAGGAATAGAAAGAAAGGCTGTGGGTCCACATCTGTCTATTACCTAAGAACCGATAGCTGTTGTTAAAACTTTTTTTCATTGTTTATGATCTTGTTTCTTACATTCTGCTTTAGGCCATAAGGCTCTGGAAATAGGCATACTGCCAGTTCTATATAGCAATATACAAGCGTAGCATTTCTATCCTCTCCCACCAAGGAGAAAAAGATTGAGGGAAGTTAGATGTTCTCTTTGGTTCAGCTCAGTGACATTCCTCATCACTGTTTCATTTGTGTTTAATGTTAATATAGCAACAGACAATTTCTTTTAAAAACTTACAGGAGCTTAACCATTAGTCTCTGTAACTTCCATGAGTAGCACTCACAACACCAAGACTGCAGCTGTGCAAGTACTGTGGCTCACAGTCAGAGATCTGCCTGCAGAACTGATATCTCTAAAGAGTTCTCCAAAAACTGGAGGCTTCCATCCTGCTGTTAAACAACACTCGCAGAAATGACAGAACTGTGCAGGATCTGCTACCCTGGTGCCCAGCCCTGCAGCTCCCTCTCCCAAGTAATCCAATTATTTTCATCATCTCTTCCTCATAATTTCTCATTAACCTCTGGGCACTGCAGCATTTCCACCACCAGCTGCCCCATGGTGTCAGCACTGATGCTCCTTTTCCCAGCATGACTCTGCTCTGCCCAGTCTCTCACAGGTATATAAGGAACAGATAGTTTGTCTGACCCGCCTGAAGCCCAGAGAGGCAGAGGTGTGCCCATTGCAGCAAGGACCAGAGCATTCCACAGGAGATGCTTTACTTTGCTTTGGGTTCTTCCCCTACTTAGAGCTGGAAGAGGAAGTCAGATAAAGTAGTTTAACTGAGGGATATAGGAAGTTATGTATATATCTGTTTTTAAAAAATGAAAATTTTTCAAAGAAGCATCTGTTTACTCTCTAACAGAAGCCAAACACTACAACTTTCTGTATCCATATCTGTGTAACCACTTTTTGAGCCCCCAAAACCTTGGCAGTGCTCTACACATTACTAGCCCAGCTTGCCTATGAAAGGTTTTGCAAACCACTAACACAGAGCAAGTTTTTTCTACAAAAGTGAGCTAATAGAGCCCAACTAGATGGCTGGAGGACAGACAGCCTGCAAAGCAGAACTTTGGCAGACCTGTGCGCTTGAACTTGCTGCAATAGTATTACAGTTCCACAGGTACTTAGAGTGGCTTGAGGTCTCCCCAGTCCAGAACAAGCAAAAGATGACTTAGTTGCTTTGCCTTGAGCCTACTGAGGTAGCCACACTTGGAGCACCACAATGCTGAGGAGAGTAAACAGGAATAGACAAATAACACAGACCATTTCAACCACTGAGCTGAGAGATGATAAATAATTGAGCTCTGAAAACAATATTTTTTTATTCACAAAGTACAATGATGGAAAAAAGACTAGATATATATATTTGTTTCAAATAATATCCTTCATGCATGATTGTAAAACAATTTTCTTGTAGTTTTAATATTTATTTGACATACTTTAAGAATCTCCAAAATGCTCAGAACAAATAGAAAGTTCTCTTGAAACCTGACAAAATTCAAACATTCTTTTGTACTGCCATAAAACAAGTCTTTTGACATCATACTATGGTATAACCCCATAGCTTACATTAAAGCAATAAAAGTCTACAGTATCCTACTACAGTGTGCAGCCATCCCTATATACAGTACAGCAGCTGCATAAGGAAACTCAGCAATGATATCCAGCAGGAGCACCAGGCATGAAAAATACCTTGCCAAGTATTGCCAAAAGAGGAAAAAAACATGCAAAAAAATACAAAAAGCAGACAAAAATTCCCACAAACACAAATATTTGTTACTCCCTGTAATGAGACTTTGGCCTGCACTCCAGCTCCAGACTACCACTCCTAGTTTAAATAACAAGCCTTCAAAAGAGCTACACTTTCACAAAACCAACCAAAACTTCAAGTAGGTTAAAGAAAAAAAAATATCCCACCATGCACATCAACACTGAGCAAGTACAATTTCAAAGGACAACACACCACCTTTGCTTAGTCAAGGCTGCCTGCAACATCCATTTCCCCTCACTGGACTCCAAGCTTCTCAGCTTCCCATCTGTTGTTATTTAAATCTCTTGGTGGGGGCTATGCCTTGAAACTGATTCTTCACACCTGCATGCTGCTTCCTATGTTATTAAGAGGTCACACTAATTTTCATTGACTACTTACTCAAGAAGGGTAAAAATATCAGAATAGGGCCTAAAGCAAACATACAGTAACTAAGTACTTAATCCTCATCTTGTTTACTAATGCTTATTGTGATGATTTCTGTTACATATTCATGAAACATGAGGCAGTAATAGTACACAGATTGTACCACCAGTACATAATGTCAGTTGTAAGATGAAAACATCTTTACCGAGGGGGAAAAAAACACCACAAAACCCCCTCTAAACAAATAAACCAAAAAAACACTACAATAAAGACAGCTGAAAAATCTTTGTCCTGGTTGGCATGTTACCAGTGACAAATTTCAAAGCATCAAGAATTGCTTAAATTCCCAGCTGTTACAGCAGAAAAGCACATGAAACCAGCAGAAGATTAATAAAAGTTAGAATAGGAGAACACAAAAGAGAAAATAGAAAGTCAGAATGGGGTATGTGCCAATAAGAACAAAATTAGAGTCATAATTTGGATAGGTTATAGGGCATAGATAAAAACCTGATAAATTCCCAGAAAAGCAGATTACTGAGAAAGCTATTTGAGATTAAAAAGCAACATAAATCAAAACTGGAAGAATGACATTTGGATAATATTATTTGACTGATTAAATTAACTTTTTGTTAGTAGAATAGTGTGGTAAGAAAAAGACATATAATAACTATAAAATATTTGTACAGCCATAAACAGAACAACTGATGATCCTCATGTGAATTTCTTCCTTTATTTGATCTGTTTATTGTTGCTATAATGCTTTTCTTTATATTATTATTTAAGAAACTGTTCTGACGTTATTCCAGTTTTGATAGTAAATGAAGTTATACTTAGGTAATTTTTGAAATTATTTGCCTAAGACAATTCAACTGAATATTGAATTAATTTACTCTAAAAGTGCTTTGCATGAGGTAGCAGTATATGCCCATTCATATTTTACAGAAGTCATATTTGCAAAAATTGTGCCCTTAACATTAATTGTAGAGAATATGAACAATCAGAAAATTTGTCTCTAATAAAAAAAATTTTCATCCTAAATTATTTTCATTTATTTATCTAAAAACAGTATCCCATTACTTAGGAATTCAACCAATATCAACCACACAATTCAGATTCTGAATGTGAAATAACCATTACTGTTCTTTGAAACTTCAGTAGCCAAGGAATTATTGACAAATTTTTTTGAAATAATAAATATATTAAAACTAATTGTAGAGTGTTCAGAGATAATTCACAAACATAAAAAGAAACCTAATTTGTCATTATCAATTATTTCCTCCACCTTTTTCTATCAGCTTTAGTTAACATAAAGCAGTAATGAGCCAGAATAAGATTTGTAATATCATTTTTCTTCTGGGCAAATCAGACTGATGCCAAAATATTATATCTTTCCATTCACCTCTGATCCAACTCTTTGATATGGTGACAAAAGGTCAGAATACTTCTGACTGTAAATGACCTCTGGGATATATAACTTAGGTATAACTTGAGCAATTTCTCGGTCTAACCTAGAGAGGACAGGTTTTAAGTCACAGTCGGGAACTAGCAAGTGGTCTCACTGGTTGGCAGCCTAACAGGAAGGCTCATACTTCACTGTTAAGAAAAAGGATCATAGTGGAAGGTTTTCCTAAAATTGTCACAGGACTCTCAAGGTTGTGCATGACATAGATCATCTGTCCTGATAGTTCTGTGCTTATCATAGATGCATGATGGATTCTTTGAGACTGGTATTTATACAGATATACATGCTGAACTAGTACTGTGGCTGTTTTTGTTATTATTGTTAATTTTTGAGGTGTTTAAATAATATTTGTTCTGTTGCAGATGATGAAACAGTCTTCCCCAAGGATATTCAGGTCTCTGGATGAGATTGGTGAGGTCCAGTACAGACTGGAGGCCACAAGAGAAATCCTTCTGGGCAGAGGAAGATCACTGAGCTCTCTGCACTCAGACAAACAGAGGGACCATGGTGCTGGTCACACCTGTCCAGGTAGGTAGGCTGGCCAAGGCAGGTGGTGAGGCCACATCTGCTTTCTTCTGCACACCTACTCTGGGCTGCTGCCCTGGTCTGATCTGTGTATTTGTCTGTCTACCTGAATGTATATAATTAAACAGAAGGTAAGTGGATGATGGTTATGACTATTACAACAGTATGGTTTTTTGCATTACATGGCTATGTGGTTCCTCCTTGACAACAGTTCTCAACAACACAGTATTTGTGGTGCTAAGGAACAGACTGCTGTGGACACTCGTCCTTTTAGGGGAAGGGTAATGAGTACAAAGCTGAAGACAACTACTATGGAGCTGATATACAGAATGCAGCTGTCTCAAACTGAGTCGCTATTGCTGCAAAGTCTGAAGGCTTCAAGGATTATATAGTAGAAGGAGTAAAGTAGATCTGAATCTAAAAGTATTTTTGCTTCTGCATTAATGTTTAAATCAGTAATTGGTAAAAAACATCCATCTTTTAGTTGATCTCCATTAATCTGGGTTTTTTCTTCATGTAATAGTTCTTTTGGAATCTCATTAAGTCATACAAACTGCTGCACCAAGTTGTTATGGCAACTGGAATTTTAAAAGTGAATGAATTTTGCCACCAGGTGTTATTAAGACCAGGTAAGGATGGCCTTGAATAATAATATTTCCTTATTGTTTGGAAAAGATATTATATCTCTAACATTGGATTTTACTTACATCAATACTTTTTTATTAGTATATCAACAATCTTTAGAACAAATGCAAAGTAAATATTTTGGGTTTGCTAAAAATTCTTGAATTCTACTTTCTAGCCAGAAGCATCTTTTAATAGCAAGGATAATATGATGCTTAAGTAGTTTGTAGTATATCTAGTAAAAGCAATCAACTCAGTTTTCCATACTAGTAAAAATCTAGAGCAATCCTGCTGATTTAACTCTTAGTCTAAATGAGAAAACAAACAGACAAACAAAACAAAACAATACAACAAGGTTTTAATTTTAAAGATGGATTTTTTCCTGGAACATAAAAAAAAGCTGCCCAGTCCTTGATCTATTCCAGAGTGATGTCTGCTGTATCCAACTACTGACATTGGACTTGCACCTCCCTTAATTGGGTAGTATAATACTTTCTCCGAGCAATACTCTCCTAGGAACTACTGGAATAAAATGAAGACAGAAACGTAATCCCAGTTAATAATTGAGTTAATATAACAGGCCTTCCATCATTTTAATTTTGAGGAACGTTGGAGCCTGCTGGGAGACTGTAACTCTCTTCAGAAGTAAGTGATACTTCTGACTACAACATTTCTATCCCAGTGGATGTGCCACCAGAAAGGACGCAGCTTTGACTCTCAGATCCAGGCTGAGGTCTCAGTTCTGCAGCGTAGTCTCACAAACCTTTCTCCTGTCAAAAAGAAGGTGAGATTTCATCCTGCATAGCAATCCTGGTTTGATGCAGTCATGGTCCCTGCCTCTTACATCTGCCGTTTTGTAATGGCAGAAGATGGAATCATGAAACAGATTCTGTGAAATTTAGAATACATACTTTTTTTTTTAATGGGACTGATATTTTGATTAGCCTGCTACTTAACTGTTAGGGGGGATTACAGAAAAAATTGACCTGCCTCCAAAGGCCAGAGAAGTGTTTTGAGAGCCTCCTCTCTCTGTGAATACATGAGTGTCTGATCATCTGGCCAGACACAGGTCACTGTGACCTTTTTTTGTGCAAAAGATAAGCAGTTCACAGCCTCTTGCCTCAGGGTCCCACTACCCAGAGCTCAACCTGCAGCTGCACCTCAAGCTACCTGCACTGAATGTATTCTTCAACAACTGACATTTGGGATTAAACCTGTAGATGTCCCTCAGCTGATCTATTTGGATGAGCAGTCTTAAGTCCACAAAAGAACTAGAATGCTACTCAGATGGGGAACGTTTTCTTCCATCTTGTTTTGCAGGTGACTGAGGTAGGCAATGGACAGAATGCTTCAAATCGCTGAAGATACAGGTTGTTCCATAATTAGGAAAAAGGATGGCCTTGTGCCTTCTCCACCTTAGAGTACTTTGATATGGGTTCCCACTAGCATCCTCAGATGCACTACATGTAACTTTATCCTCTCAGGTTGTAATTATTTTAAACTTTAGTTTCACAGACTGAATAATTTAGCTTCTGGAATTTTTACTTATCTTTTTGTCTTCTTCTGAAATATTGGAAACCAGCCAGAGCTGGAAATAGGCTGTAAGTTGATGTCCTGGTGCACTTATTGACATTAGATTCTCTCAGATTTTGGGATTAAAGCAACCACCACTTGAGGTGGAGGGAAAAATATCTCCCTAAGGTCAGATATGAGGAGAGTGCTGCTTTTCTCTTTTGTAGCAGGAATAGGACTTCCTTCTTAGCATCACCTGGAAGATTTGTATAATAAAACAAATACTGGGAAAGCTTTTAATCCTGCCTCGTCTCCTTCTCTAGAAATTTATAGCTGGGAATTTAGACTTTTACTTCAGGGATAGTGTTTCCTATAGCCTAATGGTGAACATTTGAAGTTTATGATGTTAGTGCTGTGTTGTGCAGAAGAGGATCCTTTTAAAATTGTTATTGATTAAAGTTATTTCCCCCCATTCCAGGGAAGTGGACTCAGTGACCCGCAAGGCACTGTCCAGATCAATGCTCCTATGTCCCATTTAGTGATAGAAAAATGTTTAATATCACTTCAAGTTGACATTTTATCATTGGAAATGCTTATGAATCGTGATCTTTCAGTTAAGATATTAACATAGATGTCCTGAATAATTTTAATGGGGACTTTGAGGGGCTCAACTCAATTTCAAGGTTTAGATGCTTATTAGCAATTACTAGAAACTAAACCTGGAAATAACTGAAAATTAATATTTTGACATAAAGAATGTTAACTTCATGCTAGTGAAGGGAATAAGTCTGCATAAATGATCAGCTTGATGCTTGATTTTATTTCAATGAAAGTTCACTAGTGAAGTTTATACAATTGGGAAGGAAGTGTGACATAAGGTAAACAGATTTTTGCAATAGAAATAACTCCAGGTTTGGTTCAACTCTCATTAAAATCAGTGGAAGCTTTCCAAATGGGAGTTGGATGAGCAGTATGAATCCAGACTGAAGTCAACAGACGTACTTTGGATTAACAGCTTTAAAATGAGACTGGAACTTTATTCCCAGTGTTTAGGAGCTGTAGTACAAAACAGGCACTGATGCTTCACTTTAGGTGGAGCTTTGCCCCACCACAGTGATTCACAGATATCCCTCTTAGTCACTGAGGGGCCTGATCATCTGTGCAAGCACCCTTCCTCCAGTGTTTGCTGGGGCAGTCAGTGTGGCAGTGACTAATTTCCTTCATGAGTGTGGATCTCACTGCTGACAGTAGGGAACTGTGGCGAAGCAGAAGAATTAGAGAAGTTAACTTTTGCACAGGTAGTGAGTAATAAATGCAAAAGGTTGAACTCCACAGAAAGTGGTTACTTGGGGAAGATCTGGTGAGTCCCACTTTACCACAGGAAGAAACAACTATGCAAAAGTAACCCAACAAAACTACATGAAAGAAAATTTATTACATGTTTTAAGCAGGAAGTAATAAAGTAAACAATACAAATAGAGCAGATAAGCAAAGAACGGTCTCAGTCTAACCACAGCACTTTAGTAAATCCCAGTAGACAACTGTTCTCACCTTTAAGTAACTGAATGTTTTAAAAGCCTAACCCTCAAGCACTTCAGTTTTATTGAAAGTCAACAGGACTTGGGCTTTTAGATTACTCAGGATTTCTCAGAAATTCCTCTCACCAGGCTTACCTTGGAAGAGGTTCAAAGTTCTTTGCATGAAGTCCTATAAATCAAGGGAGAGTCAGAGTAACTAATGTGGAACTTCAGCACACAGCAAGAGAAATTGTAATAAGTGTCCCCAAAAGAAAGAAACTTAGAGGAAAAGCTTAATGTGTGAATGCTCTCCAAAACTTCTTTAGACATACATATCACTGTAATGTTACAATTAAACTCATTACAGCTTTATGCCTGTAAACAGCATGTTCAGCACTCAAGCATGAGAGTAGAAAGGCAAGTCAGCGCACTGTTTTAATTTACTCTGGTATTCTTGGAAGTAAGCTGTTGCAGACCCAGCATTGGTCTTCATAACTCCAGAAACTTAATGGGCTGCCTACATATGGAAACTTGTCCCTGTAGTTTGTCCTTAACATTAACAGAGAGTGGGTTAATTGCATATCTCCATATTTTCCATTTGCTACACAAGGAAATAGCTAGATAATGCCAGAATAGCTGTTCCATGCTCCTGGAATAGGTTCCACAAATAATTCTGTGGATGAGTTCATGCTGAAGTTAAATATACAAAAAATATGTTATTATATCATAAGAATTACCACCTGGAATTTACCATTCTAGAAATTTCACTCTATTCTATGTATTTTATGCAAGCATAAATTACTGTGCTTTGCTCTTGTACTAAATTGTGTACTGAAAAATCTAAAAATCTCTCTCAGTGGAGTTGAAAACCTCAGAAATTTGACAGTCCCACTGTAGGACCCAGCATAAGGAGCTTTTGTAATTTACACAGACATGTCATATACATGCTTGAAGTAAAAAGCATAACCGCAATTAAATTTAAATGTTGACTTTAACAGGCACTTATATAATCTACTCCACTAATAGCGAATATACTATTAGCTTACTCTTATCTTGTTTAGCTCCTGAAATATTTTCCTCTGGGTTGGGTGTAATTGCTTTTTTAAGAGCTAGTATTACCCAGCACCTTTATACACTACCTGTTTAACACTGATGTTGAAATTTCTGTAAGTTTTCATTAAAACACCTGAATGTGGCCTTGCACATGGTTTTATATTGGGGTAATACTTTCAGTCATATTTGTCTTTTCATAGTTGGGTGGTTTATGTTCCTTCAGTATCCTACTGAACATGTGTCCATGAGATTCATATTTTGCCAGTTTTTATAAGTTCCTGTCTTATGATCATAAATTTGGTATGTATAAACCACCAAAGATTATAACCTACAATGAGGATTTCCTTATTCAGGACATGCATCTGCTTCCAAGGACATGAATTTTTCAGAGAAAACAGTCTGAACCTGAGACACCTTCTGAGTTGCATTGTATTGGTCATAGGAGGTCAGTCTCTGCAGGCCACTTTTCTTGGTTGTTCATTCCACATATATAATCCTTCTAAAAAGAGAATTTATTGAAATTAGACTTTAAGTAATTTAGATTCAAGAAAATTGCTTGGGTGCTGTAAAGCTCAGGTTGTAGGAGCAAAAAAAAAGGCTGACTAAGATGCCAGGCATTTATTATACGCCACATACAGGGATGTCAAGATCTTCCACAGGGATTCACAGCTGCTAACACACTGAGCCAGCATGTTCAAAGTCCTGAAGAAAGAATGTATTTCAGAACACATTTCCTGCTTGGACATAGTGCTTATCTGATAGTTGCAGCTGGCTGTCTTAAAGATACAGGGAATCTGTGTCATGGTAGGGCTTAGATAAAATTGATTTTAACACTGCACTGGGCAGAAGTGTTGCCCAAGTTGCAAAAGTGGCAAGAATACTTGCCCAAAGAATGCAACTCCCTTAGGTGAGTCCCTAATTTAAGGGATTAAATAAAAATGCAACATCTCTTTTGAGGAGCTGGGTGATTTAAGGGACCAGAAAGAAAAGATAGCAGGGAGCCCGACTTCACCCTGGCAGCAGATGTCCTCAGGATACTTCCGGAAACTCACGCTCCCTGGATGCACATCACTGTTTTTCCTCAGCACCACAAACATTGACACCTGGAGATTTCTTAACCTTTGTATTAGAACTCTGCATTTCCCCCTAGAGGGCACTTTAGAGTGTATCTGAGCTACAGTCTCTGTAATGGCTGCAGCTCACTTAGATCTGTGCAAGTGGCTTCAGATTTGCTGGTTCATAGATAATGGTCAGAGTGGAGCCACTGCAGTAGGAGGTAGTTGTGTGAATGTTGTAAAAGCGATCCAGGAAGGAAAGCAGGTGCTAAGGAAGTCAATCTATTCTAAGTGAAGATTTATTAGTATCCAACCCACGATTGTAAAGGACAGGTTTCAGCACGGCTGTCCACAGCTGAGATCAATCCTAGACACCTCTATGTGGTGTGGGACACCTCCTGATCTTCCAGATTTTACTCCTATATTACAGTTATGCCTTACCTGACATTCTCATCAGAAGGACAGTAAAATCCCCTCATGAGACTTGCATAATATGATTCTGTAGCTAGGTAGATAAAAAGCCAACTTGGAAGACAATAATTAAAAACAGGAAGCAAAACCCCGGGGGACCAGAAGAATCACGGTTATAAACATGTGCAGATGTGGGTAGGGAGACAGCACTTTTGAGAGAGATAGGGACCGCAATCATTTGGTAAAACTGTGGAACAAAGAATATAGGACCTGCCACATTAACTGAAATAACAGATGCCCCATTTTTCTCATCTGGAAGAAGTTGAAAAGCTCTTGATAATAGTAGGGAAAAAATAATAAGAAGAAAGAAGATATGACTAGAAATACCTTTTTTCCTTTTCAATTATTCATCTATTTGGCACAATACACATGGAAATTATATCCATGCTCTACATATAAAATTATGTCAGAAATCCTATAATTTTACCAGGGTGTACAACACATATCAATTGAGGACTAAACAACACCTAATGTAAATGGGGCCAAAACACTACCAAAGACACTTTGGCCCACTTCCTTACCCTGAAAAAGATGTGCTAAATCACAACTGATTTATGTCAGCTGAAGAGTCAACCCTTTGGAAAGGGAAGAGACTAATAGGGTAGTTAATGGTCCCAGCTGTGGGGTCTATGTATTAACTGACAAAACCTTTCACATCACAAGAATTTTTAATTTTGGGTCTTCTTATACTAGTGCTCTTTAATTAATTATAAAATTGAGAGATGGAATCTTCTGGCTTGTCAGCTGAATTAATTCAGAAAGGCATTTTGTTTGGGGGTTTTTCTGAGATCTCCATTCTGGCAAAATGTGTTTCTATGACTGGTGGAGTTTTTGATGCTCTGTCCACTACAGAACGCTTCTAATATCCACTAGAAACCAATTTGCAGAAAATGCAAGGTCATATGAGTTAGTAATTCCAAAGGTTTCAGCATTTTCAGTTGCTAAAAAACTATCTACCCTGGAAGAATTTGTGAATTACTGGAAGTTGTTGCATGATTGGAATATTGACTAGTACTGTTTTATTTTAACAAAGTCACTCTGGAAGTAATCAAATACATGTCAGGAAGGGGCAGTGGAAAGAAGACAGGAAAAGAAGAGTAAGAAAAGAAAACCCAACTACAAGACTACTGCCAATGGGAGCTAAAAACAGTACATGGTCACATTATTAAGAATTGTATCCCAGTGTGTTGGCACCAAGGTCTATACTTTGCCTGGACAACTTTAGGTTGTCATAGAATCATAGAATCGATTGGGTTGGAAAAGACCTCTAAGATCATCGAGTCCAACCCTTGGTCCAACTCTAGTTCATTTACTAGATCATGGCACCCAGCGCCATATCCAATCTGTGTTTAAAAATCTCTAGGGATGGTGAATCCACCACCTCTCTGGGCAGCCCATTCCAATGCCTGATTACTCTCTCTGGAAAGAATTTTTTCTGATATCCAACTTAAATTTCCCCTGGCAGAGCTTAAGCCCGTGCCCCCTTGTCCTATTGCTGAGTGCCTGGGAGAAGAGACCAGCCCCCACCTGGCGAGAACTTCCCTTCAGGTAGTTATAGACAGTGATGAGGTCACCTCTGAGCCTCCTCTTCTCCAAGCTAAACAACCCCAGCTCCCTCAGCCTCTCCCCATAGAACTTGTGCTCCAGTCCCTTCACCAGCCTTGTTGCTCTTCTCTGGACCCGCTCCAGCACCTCAGTATCCTTTCTGACCTGAGGGGCCCAGAACTGAACACAGTACTCAAGGTGTGGCCTCACCAATGCAGAGTACAGGGGAAGGATCACTTCCCTGGTCCTGCTGGTCACGCTATTTTTGATACAGGACAGGATCCCATTGGCCTTCTTGGCCACCTGGGCACAATGTTGACTCATGTTGAGCTTCCTGTCAATTAGTACTCCAAGGTCCCTTTCTGTCTGGCTGCTCTCCAGTGCCTGTAGCACTGCAGGGGGTTGTTGTGGCCAAAGTGCAGGACCCGGCACTTGGCCTTGTTGAACTTCATCCCATTGGAATCAGCCCATCTCTCAAGTCTATCCAGATCCCTCTGCAGAGCCCTCCTGCCTTCCAGCAGATCGACACTCCCTCCCAACTTGGTGTCATCAGCAAATTTGCTGATGATGGACTCAATCCCCTCATCTTAATCATCAATAAAGATGTTAAACAAGACTGGACCCAACACAGACCCCTGGGGAACACCACTGGTGACCGGCCGCCAGCTGGATGCAGCTCCATTCACCAGCACTCTCTGGGCCCGACCCTCCAGCCAGCTCCTAATCCAGGAGAGGGTACACTTGTCCAGGCCATGGGCTACCAGCTTTTTTAGGAGTATATTATGGGAGACAGTATCAAAGGCCTTGCTGAAGTCCAGATAAACCACATCCACAGCCTTCCCCTCATCCACTAGGTGGGTCACCTGATCGTAGAAAGAGATCAGGTTGGTCAGACAGGACCTGCCTCTCCTAAACCCATGCTGGCTGGGTCTAATCCCTTGTCCACCCTGAAGGTGCTGTGTGATTGCACTCAGGATGAACTGCTCCATAACCCTGCCAGGCATGGAGGTCAGGCTGACAGGCCTGTAGTTGCCAGGGTCCTGCTTGCAGCCCTTTTTGTGGATTGGGGTGACATTCGCCAACCTCCAATCATCTGGGACCTCCCCAGAGAGCCAGGACTGTTGGAAGATGATGGAGAGCGGTTTGGCAAGCTCTTCTGCCAGCTCCTTCATCACCCTGGGATGGATACCATCTGGTCCCATAGACTTGTTAGGATCCAGCTGGCTCAGTAAGTTGGTCACTATTTCCTCCTGGAATACAGGAGGGGTATTCAGCTCCCTCTCCCTGTCCACCAGCTCCAGAGGCCAGTTGTCTTCAGGGCCACCTGTCTTACTGATGAAAACTGAGGCAAAGTAGGTGTTAAGTACCTCAGCCTTCTCCTCATCTTCCTTAACTATATTTCTCTCCAAGTCCAACAGAGAATGGAGGTTTTCCTTGCCCCTCCTTTTGTTATTAATGTATTTATAAAAGGACTTTTTGTTATCCCTAACTGAAATAGCCAAATTTACTTCAAATTCCACTTTTCTTTCTCTAATTTTTTTCCTGCATGACCTAGCTCTATCTGTAAATTCTTCATAAGTAGCCAGCCCTTTTTTCCATAGTCTGTAAACTTTCTTTTTATCCCTGATTTCTTGCAGAATCTCCCTATTTAACCAAGCTGGCCGTCTTCCCCTCCGGCTGGCCTTTCTGCACACTGGGACAGCCTGTTGCTGTGCATTCAAAATCTCCCTCTTAAAACATGTCCATCCCTCCTTGACCCCCTTGCCTTTAAGGGTTGTTTCCCAGGGTATGCTCTGAATCAGTTCTTTGAATGGGCCGAAATCTGCTCTCCGGAAGTCCAAGGTAGAGGTTTTTATGGTGACTCTCCTTACATCCCTGAGGACTGAAAATTCTATTATTTCATGGTCACTATGCCCCAAGCGGCCTCCAGCCACTACATCACCTACCAGCCCCTCTCTCTTTGTAAACAGTAGGTCTAGCAGGGCCTTCCCCCTGGTAGGCTCATTTACCAGTTGATGAAGGAAATTGTCCTCTATACACTCCAGGAACCTCCTTGACTGTCTCTTCTCTGCAGTATGAAGCTCCCAGCAGATATCTGGCAGGTTAAAGTCACCCACAAGAACAAGGGCTGGAGATTTTGAGATATCTGCCAGCTGCTTGTAGAATAATTCATCCCCTTCATCATTTCTTGACTTTGGAGTATCTTATATATGGATAGGATTGATGTGAATGTGAAAGGTTAAATATAGCACCATCTCCATGCCTGTTCTGACCAATGAAATGAATAAAAACCAATACACTGCTATTATATCTTTCCCCTTTGCACTGGGCTTTTGAAAATCCTGTCAGGAGGGCTGTGAAAAAACATACCATGGAAAATTCCAGTCTTTGGGGATATCTTCTTAAGCAGTCAGCAGAGAGAGTGAGGGTAAACAAAGATCATCTACTCCCTGCTTCATAACTTAACAATTCCTAAGCTTATAGGAACTCGTGTTTAAAATGTGTAAGGAATTTTTTGGGTAATGGAAATGCCTTATCCTCTAATTACCACTGGGACACTGAAGAAACACAAGGTGACTGGATGGGGTAATTGAGTAAGCAAGAAGAAATTGAAACCAAACCCTTGTATAGTCTTTTATTCACAAAGCCAGCTTTGCTTATCTAAATATTTATTTACACAGTTAGGTAATCAGGATATCTTTTATTTTCTTTCTAGTGTGACTTGTGTTCTTTTCATGTAACTTTGTTTAAATACAATTATAGAGTCCTTCATATCTTAAGAAAAATCTAAAATAATAGGTTAGAATCAGTTTGATATTAAAATATACCTAATGCTCTGCTGGTTTGTCTTTCCATCTATAATATCCATCATGCTGAAAATTTTATTTTGTCTTTTCAGATTAGAAGCTTTATAAAAGAGTTCATGCTTTCTCCTAAGCATAACATGACAAGATAACAACTTAGTAAAGATATGGGCTTTATACATACAGATGTATGTATAACTGATATTTTACCATTACCATTCAAAGCCTTGAACCTTGATAGGATTGTTTCCCTCCTTCCAAAAAAGATACTGTTAAAAGCACCCTTTAACAAGATGGTAGAAGGAACTTGTGAAAAGAATGAAAGTAATAGATATTCAGAATAAAGCTCTATTATATGGAGGTAGTGTACTTCTGTCAATAAAAGGCCTTGAATCTATGACTTTATCAAAGTTGAGGAAGAATTCAGTTGCATTTAATGACAATTTATTAAGCAACCATGATCAAAAGTGTTACCTTTTTAATTTTCTTTTTGTTAACTGTCTTACCTGAGAAATGGGAATGTCAGCTAAAAAATAAATGAAGTCAGGAAAATAAAATTACAGTTAACTTGATAGTTTAAAATGAATGTGATACTATGATAAAAATGCAGAAAGACCTGAAGGAATATTTTGAACTTTTGTAAAAGAATAAACTGGGTCTGACAAATCAGCTGAGTTTAGAGTTTTATGGCCAGGATGTTATTAATTCATTGCAGTATGTGAAAAAGAATTAAGGGCCAACTATAAAAAGGAGCCAAAACCTCAACGACCAACAGAATTTATTTAATCATTAGTCCAGTAGGTGTTGTCCACAGGAGAAAGAAGCACGGCTCATCAGAAGATTTTTATCGTTTTTTAACATACAAAATAATTACAGACTGTTCATTACAATGGAATGGAGAAAGACATATTAAGAAACAGAAAAGTGATGAAAGTCTCCTTGTGTTGCAAACAGCAGTTTTGTGCTGAGATCAGTTAGACTGAGTTTGCAGTTCCATTGTATTTTCTAATCTATTATTTATTTGGGATTCATTTTGCACTGTTCAGTTCTTCTATCCCTTGGGCTTCCCCCATCTAAATTAGATCTGTGTGACATGTCATCTGTTTAAAGCCTTCACTGCAACATGGAAAGAACTTTTTTTTTTCCCATGACAGAAATTAAAATAATTCCATTTAAAGAAAGTGACATTATTGTCCCTTTCAGGCCTATTCATAACTATATAAGAAAACAGACCTTTTCCAATCTTGGAGTTGAATTTATAGTTCAGAACTGTGTAAGATTTGGACTTGAATTCACTATTCAGAAACACCCAGATTCAGATAGTTCAGATATGGCTCTTACAGCTCTGTTTAAGTTTGAAAGACAGCTGAAATAAATTCTTAGTCCACCTTCCTGACTGGCTGCTAACTGAAATGTCACCCAAGAATTTCATTGATGAGTAAGATTTTATAAAGCATAAAGCAAGATGAGGACCCATTTTGTTTCCTCTAAGACATGTATAGCCTTTCAGATGTGTGAAGTGTTAATTTGTTAAATTTTTACTTAAGGCTTAAAAAAATTTGATGACTGTTTGCGTGGATCTCACCTGGATATTTTGCATGGTATGAGGAAAGGCACACCAAGATTGTCCTATAGAGAACATTAAAGAACAATGGACTGAAAAAAAAAAAAGAAAGAAATTCCTAGTATCACCACAGGAAGTTGTTCTTTCTTACAGATTACAGACCTAGTAGGAGTGATGTTCCTTCTTAACAAGGTCACCACCATGATTCCATATTTCCAGTCATTCTTTCTGTAATACAGAAAGTAGGAAACAATAGCAACTATTGAGGGAGAGCTAATGAGCATAGTAATGAGCAGATGATTAAATTTTAAAAAGACATACCTAGAACTCCATTTTACAAGGCCAGAACAGTTATGAAAGAGGATGCATGTTGCCATTTGTAAGCAAACTTCTTTGTCTGGTTAAGTTGAATGTTTGACATAGGTACTGACCTTATAGGAAGACCAGATGATTATTCTCCCAAGTGTGAGCATGTAGAGCTCATGCACACTCTTTCTTTCACTCTGTCACACTCATATTTGTTCTTTCTCTCTCAGCAGGACAGGGGATACCACATAGTTGACTGAAAATTGGAATAATCTCCTCTAATGGCAGGTGATGGTGCTGTAACAATTAATAACTTATAATACCCTCTTAGGTTTCCCTTGTCTTTTTGTGTTGACCATAGTCCCTAGGACTAGGTTCGCTTGCATCGTGCATCCCTAACAACTGTGCCAAGGCATGATGAGGTAACCCAATAGCTGCCACATGGTTCAGCCTGATGTCTCCTTTCCAGGAAGATGCTACCTGATCCTGCCACCCCACATGATCATGGGGATTTGAACTCTTCACGTAAACCAAGGAGCCTTGCCTGCAGGAAGGGGAAAGACTTTTTTTCCCTCTCTATTTTTTTACTGTGGTCCCTTCCAACCTGACCCAATCCATGATTCTGTGATGTGCCATCCTTGAAAGGAGAGAAATCTCTTGCTTATTCCTGTAAAGTGGATGACCACAGTGGAAATGAAGCTTTCACTTTGCCTAACATGATCAGGCTTGAAATAGTGAAAGGTTGACTGAAAAATAAAAGAAGCAGTGATTTGCCAGCACTGGATGCATAAGCAGAGTACAGGTAGCTGAAGCTCTCAATGCGTTCAGTGTACGTCAATCACAAGTTGCAGCACACATATGTCTCTGTCTTGTAAAAATTGAAACAAGTCACTGTCAAAAATAACTGAAATGAGATAATTTCCCAGAGGAAAATATTCCCTTAACAAAGATTAAATATTGTTATTTATATAATATGTATGAATAAAAAGTAAAACATAGTCTCATGTGATATTTGACAATACTATGGTGGTTTAACCCCAGGCAGAACTTATTTTGTTAAGTTATTTTCTATGCCATTTTAGTACCTGCAAACAGCGAATTATTGCCCACAACATATGCCTGGAGAGATGTTTATGTTTTCCCATTATTCTGGTTGTGGGTTGAAGGCAAAAGTATTTGTTGTTTTAAAAAGAAATCCCATGCATTCAAACAAGAAGTGCATTGCTGTTGCAGAAAGTTACAGTAATGCTAATGGCACTTCTCTCAACCTTTGTTTTCCCTAGACAAAACTGTTCCTCACCATTCTCTCTGCCTTCCATAGCTGTGAGTGTCTCTCAGGGTCTCTCTCAGGAGTGCACCATGTCATGGAGCCCATAGGCAAAGAAAGGTCTCAACTGCATGTTCCCAGACACAGTTTAACACCCCCTTTCCACCCACGCAATGAGATCTGTTGTGCCCTAGGTGGGGAACAGGCATATCCCTGGCTCAGTCCTGAGGAAACAAGACAGCTGCAGGATCTGGCTGTGGGATTCTCCCACAGCTTGTCTGCCCAGGAGGGATGATATGAAATGGTTGATATCAGCTCCAGGCTTTCAAAACCAGGAATGCTCCTGCTCCAGTTCCATCTCTGCCATTCTCCTTCTCCCAGCTTTCCTTCCAGTTTTCTGATCCCCTGCCAAGAAAATTCAGCTCACTAACTCTGAAAACAGCTATTTCCATCTTTTTCTGTCTCCATATGTTTGCCAGTGCACTAATGGGAACCCATTCCCTACTGCACACCAGTGCTGGGGTGCAGAGCAGAGATGGGGGGCAATGGGTGACCTGAGCAGGGGGTTGTCCCCACTCAGCAACAGTGAACTGCTGTGTTTGCCCCTCTGCTTTAGGCTGGCATTAAAATACTTTTTTTAAATAGAATGAAATGAAAAATTAGGAACTGTAAACTGAAGTCTCTAAAAGTCAGAGAAATGCAAGTTACTTCTTGTTCTTTTCTTCTAGAGTTGTTTTATTTCCAGTCAAAACAGGAGGACAATGCAACTGCTGTTCCTGTACCCTAACTGTAGCACTCAAAACCTATGGAGGAGACAAACAAGTCTTTTTCTTTTATAATCCAGTTCAACTAAGCCATAACAGGAAAAAAATATAACACCTTACATGCTGAATGCCTTACATTTTGCCTCTGGGGTTATTAAAAAAAAGCTCTGTCTGGAAACCATTCCACTCTAAATTGGTATATTCATGCTTTGAAAATAAATATTCTTAAACAAGAAAAATGGTGTACTTTAATTTAAATTGTTTTCAGATCATTATTTTTTTTGTTCCTTATTCACATAGGTATTTAACTAATAAAGTCAGAGGGGATATAAAAGCCTTTTCTCCCACAAATGTAATTGAAGAATCCAATAAACACCTTGGCTTTGGCCTTTTTTGTAGAGCTACTGAGTGTTCAATATACTGAACAACAAATGTTATTAGTATTAAGTGGCTAATAAACTCTTATTTATTACTCATGTTAACAATAATCTGCTTGTGGAGTATGCATACTTCCCTGTTAGCAACTTAGAACATGATTTCCAGGAACATATCATTGCTTCAAAGAAATAACAGCCTGAATGTGGTATAGGCTTTACTGGAAAATTGATAGAGTGATCAGTGGCTTAATTAGCACAAATATCATCTATTTCACTGCTTAAAAGCTTCAGAGGAACAACAAGCTCCAGAGATTTTTTCTCTGGGAAGACAATCAAAACCAAATATGAAGGGATATTTTATACATATGCTTTATCGGTATTACCTTTTCTTTAAATAAAAATTAGCAAGATCCCATATAAATTATTCTGAAACTGCTTTGAGAAATGTACTCATAACCTGAGAGTCACTATAAACATCTTTACATATGCTGTCAAAACAGATAAATTAACCATTCAAACCCCTACGTCAGTCTCAATTTCATGATTTAGGTTAAAAAGCTCACTGAAAACTTTATGGGAATCTGATAGCAATATCCTATCACAAGCCCAGGTTAGTGATGCTACATTGCCATTTTGAGAACCAAACAGGCAGATTTCTGTAAGGGCAATGAATGGCTTTTGTAGCAAGTGGTGAAAATTGTGTGATTGCACTGTCAGCAAACATTCCCGCCAACTCCAGGGTTGCATCTGGGCTGCTGCCGTGGGCAGAAGGACAAATGGTGTTTTAAAGTGAGCCCACACCAGAAATGAGGCTTCACTAGCAAGAACTGGTGCAAATTTTCTCAGTTTAATGTAATCTGAGATCATCTGACATAATCTCAGCCATGTAGTTTTGGCCTTGGTCTGATATTACTCTCAATAGTTGTCTGTTGTGCCAATAATGTCATACCCTACCTGCTCATGTCCATCTTTTGTCTTTTTCTTCACAGTTAGACTTGCCTGTACTTGAAATCAGCCTGGAAGAAAGTACAGTAGTTTAGAAAAGACTTTATTCAGTTAGACATCCTGAAGCATATAATACTCTGCCAAGTTCCTGTGTGTACATGTCATGAAGGTATTACTTAGTTGCATTCACCTTTAACAATAATTTGGACCTTCTTTCCAGGTCTTGACAAAGTAAAACAATTTTTAGTCCATGAGCATTGGAGTGAATGAAATCTGGATTCCAAGACTTCCTAAATATGAGGCTTACTATGTTTTTCCATTTTGTTATTGATCAAAAACTGGTTGATCTTTTTCCCTAGCTAGATGTACATTTCTCTTTTGCCTGAGCACTATTCTGTTCAACAGAACAAGAGTTCATGCTCTTGCATTTCTCTCCATCATGAAACTGGGTAATGAAGTCCTATTCCTCTTCTTGGTTATCACATGCTGCCATATTACTTGAAATTTGCCACCATAATAAGAAATTAAGGACAATCAACAGATACAAAGCACACTTTAAACATGTTTTACTCAGAAAACCAAGAATAAAAAAATAGAATTTATATCTTGCAAGAAATTCTAATATTTTGATACACATTCAGATGAAAAGTTGACATCCTAACCTTCACAAGGAAATGAAAATCATACAATTCTTCGATTAAAAAGATTTTATTCCATTTCTAGCCAAGGTTAGCTTTAAACCTGACAGAAATCCAATGATAATACCCTGAATTGACCACATATTAGAGGCAGACCTCTATAATTTCTTTCTCCATTTACTAAGCTGTTCAAAAAAACTGAGTTATTTCAATGGAAAAAAAGCCCCACTTAAAACTTATACAAAAGCAAACAAAAACCCTAGAAATTTATATAACATTAGTATATAAATGAGAATACCTCTTTTACAGAGAAAGCTGAAAGTCACTAGATCAGATTAATATTTAAATCTCCCCTGCACTCTGTGTCTTGCAATTTAGATTTCAGTTCACCTGTGGGATTTATGAGTTGTAGATAACCCTGATCAGTCCCCTCACAGCAGGATTTCTTCCATCGCTGCTGAGGTTTGTTGCTGTCTCCTGTCTCAGTGCAAGTCCCTCGGTCTCTGCTGCCCAGAGTTGAAGTTTCTGGCTGTGACTTTTCCCTTTCCCTGCAGCACTCTTGAATTTGGTTGCTTTTCTCCCTTGCTTATCCTCAGTTTGTCCCCAGGAACAGTCTAAATCAAAAACTCCACCCAACCCTGGCATTTTTGGCTAAAAGAAATGTATCATGAGAAAAAGGAACAAACATATGAAAGACACTATTTCCATCAAAGGCCCAAGGACTTTGCAGTGCCAGGATGTTTGCAGCAGCATTTTGTTGTTTAGGTCCTGACCTGGGCTGCCACCTCCCGAAGTGGGAACAGTGTCATATACAGCAGCTCCATCTCTAACTCCCCCAAGTGCATGTGAAAACTGAGGAAGGCACCGGTGCAGACAAGAGACACCAATTTCCTTTCTAACAGGAAACCATGGTACTGGACATAGAAGCAACAGTAGCTCCACAAAACTTGCTTGGTTTGCAGTTTCTAAACCCTACTGAAATGCTACGCTTGAGTAAGGCCCAACCATAACAGTTCCAAATGCTGCCTTTGCAAACTGCTTGCACTACAAGTTCTTTCTATTTTAACAGAACTGTCTTCTGATAGGAAAATGTTTCATATGCAATTTTTTAATTAACCCTAATAAGCAAATTATGTGTTTATGTACTGTATATGCTCTAATTGATAGCTATTTTATACATCCTAGGATATAGGACATATTTCTATCATTTTATCTTTTTATGCTTTAAAAACAATTTCTTATTTTCTATTTCTATATAAATGAAAGTAAATTTAAATGCTTCTGAAGCAAAACTGTTTGACCTTAATATTGACTCAATAGTCAAAATAGGAAAAATGAAACTCATAATTCATACTGATATTAATCTAACTAGATGTCTTCTCCATGAACTAGGTTTGATTAACAATTATTTGAGAAATTCCTATTCACTTCTATAATACCTCAATTCCTGGTTCTTGGGAAATGTGAAGTTTTATTGGCTTGTAGCTTTTATGCTATATAATAGAATTATCTTTCCTTTTTCACAGTTTCCAGTTTTATTACTGCAAAGTCAGTTTATTACCTGTTAGCATGTTCCTAAAAAGAAAAAATATCTCTGTGGAGGATATTAAAGGTCTCTTAAAGGAACCTATGCTAGTTTCTCTTTATGTCCAGCTTCCATTTAATGAAGTACATAGGAAAACGCCTCAGGAAGACCAAAGACTTATTGGCACAAATGTCCCAAAATTGACCAAAGGTGTTATGTCATTTGAGAACCAGTTATTCATTAAAGCCTTCAAATAAAGATAATCACCTGTTCTTAATGCAGAGGTAATCTGAATGGTCTGAAAGCAAAAAATTCTTTAAGAAAAAGATAGTGTTAACTTTGTGGCACTTACCTGATAAAATATTTGATTAACACATGGAGCAGGGAAATGCCTAATGCTGCTTGAAAGATCCCCTTGATTTTGGAGATTGTCTTGCTCTATTCTGCACTGATGCAGAATAGCCTTGAATATTGTGTGGAGTTCTGGGCACCACAATAGAGAAAACATATTGAGCTCTTAGAGAGCATCCAAAGGTGAGCAGTGAAGGTTGTGATGGCCTTAAGGGGAAGCCGTATGAGGAGTGACTGAGGGCACTTGGTCTGTTCAGCCTGGAGAAGAGGAGACTGAGGGGAGATCTCATTGCCATTGCAGTTACAACTTCCTCTTGAGGGGAAGAGAAGGGGCAGACACTGATCCCTTCTCTGTAGTGACCAGTGACAGGACCTGAGGGAATGGCCTGAAATTGTGTCAGGGGAGGTTTAGGTTGGATATGAGAAAAATGTTCTTCACCCAGTGGGTGGCTGGGAATTGGGACAGGCTCCCCAGAGAAGTGGTCACAGCCCAAAGTCGAGTTCAAGAAGCATTCAAATGATACTCCCAGGCACAGGGCATGACTCTTGGGGGTGGTCCTGTGCAAGGTCAGGAACTGGACTTGTTGATTCTCACTGGTCCCTTCCAACTCAGCATATTCTGTGATTTCATGAGATTCTGGGACTTACGTAGTCCTTATGCTGGATTTCAGAGCAGGGTTGAAATTTTTCCCCATCCCCCTCCCCCCCCTTTTTTGTTTTATTCAAAATCATACAGTGTACAGCTCTTCTTAGAAAGCTCTGAATGACCTTGACCCTCTATGGCATGAAGTAATTTTCTAAATGGGCAGGGGGAGGCTTGTGGGTTTGGTTTTTTGGTTCTTTGGGAGGGGTTGTGGTTTTCTGTTTTTGGGGGGTTTTTTGTTGTTGTTGTTACACAGTACAGACTATTAAAATAAATATTAACATAAATTTCCAAGAGAAAACGGGTAGGATAGGATCAGGTATTCAGCTGATTTCTGCTGAACTAGAGGAAGTTAAGCCAGTTTCCTTCAGCTGAGGATCTGACCTGACGCCTTTTTGTTTGGGATTACACACATTTGTCACACAGGCATACACATAGCTTGATTTAACAGCTTCTCATGCTGCTTCTCTCCTTTCTATATTTGCACTAAACATCAGTTGAGTTCTTTGAATATTCATATTGAGTTTACATGTCCTTACTTTTCACATTCAGATTTTGAATAATTATGTTCTGAGAACTTCAGCAAAGGCAACAAAATAATTTGCAAATCTGAGCAGCCTTGTTAACTCTCTGTTACCTTGAGGCCCTAGTTCTTCAATTCATAATTTCTGAAGCTTTTGTGTTGGCAAAAGGTAAGAGTTTCAATAGTTTCAAATTACTTCATGTTGTGACTTGTTTTCTTGTGGAGCTTAATCAAGCTTCCTATAACTCACAGGATCCCCAAGATTTTTTATTTGTGTGTGTGTGTGTGTGTGTGTGCATTAAATTTGTATTCTGAGTAATTTTTCATCACTGTACATAAAAAAGCTCCTGGGTTTACAGTGACAGATCTCAGGTAACCAATTCGTACAGGGTTGAATGTTGTGTTTTTGAAAATAACTTAGTCATCACTGTTCTTGGGCACGGTTCTTGGGAAATTAAATACTGACCTGCTAATTCCCTGAGGGCAGTCTAGGTTTTGAGTTTGTCATAGTCTAGAAGCACTTGAGAATTTCAATTGGATAGTCCCTAAAATACTTTGCATCTGAGGTGTTCCTTCGGATGTAGAATACTTATTCACCAAGGCAGTCCCTTGGGAAAAGAGGTCACTTCTGTGATCTAGACCCTCTAGACCCTCTAGATCCTGGGTTTGTGAATCTTATGTGAACCCCAAGATATTCCTCTCAGCTAAAGTATTGCAGATTTGGGGCAGAATCATAATATAGGAAACAGCTCAAAAAAGCTGAAAGGTGTCAAATATGCCCCAACGCAACTAGAAGTCCTGACATAGGGGCTGAAGATCTACACAGGGATAAATATTACTGGGTCTTGGAAGGGAGGACTGGAGATATGGAAATACCTTGAGACTGAAGGAGTCCTCAGCACAACAGAATCATTTCTCCGGGCCTTACACAGGAAGAGCAATAGAAAGTGTTGTGAGCAGCTTGATGAGATCTCCTGAAAGACATCCTAGAGATGGATTAGATGATCTGCAGGACTGCAATGGGTTTATGAGGAAGTTTTCATTCCTGGCCACTCATTTTTGATCCCACAAAGTGCACTAACAACATTGTGGGTTGGACATAAAAAGCAACTGACTGAGTCTGAGTTAAAATTTCTTCTTAGAAATAGTAATATGAAGCTAAGGGGGAAATGGCAAATTTTGAAAGCTTACTTTATTTCTGAAAGCAACATTTAGTTCAGCTATATTTTACTCCTACAGAAAGAAATTTAAGGCTCAGGGCCCATCTTAGAAAGAGAAATAAATTCATAAGATTTATTCTGATTGCCTTAAAAAGAATGTATTTCCTGCCTTCTGAAAGGCATTAAAATGGCATTACATAAAAGAATTTCCTGAGGCTTGCTCATTGAAAAGGAGTTGTACTCTTGTTCCAACTTTTGAATCTAAATTTCTGCACTCCTCTCTGCCATCAGCCCCATAGTATTTTTAGTCCCAGTCTACTAGTGAACCACTTCAGTTTGTCTCTGACATTCTGCCAAATGCAAATTATGAATTCTTGGAAAAACTGTCAACTGACTGAGGGACTGAAAGCAAATTTTGTGTTACCCTGTGAGACAGTGGTTCTAGTATCAGATTGTATTCAATCTCTGCTCCTTGTCTGGCAGAGGTGGTTCTGGTCTTTAGCAGAGGTTTTCCCACCAGGATCAGAGTATGGTTCCAATGCTCAGGTCGTACTTCAGTGTAAATACTTTTCTCTGCCACAGCTTTGCTGTTATAGGCTACATTTATGATCTGACACTGGAACTTCAAAAAATGGTGGACTATGTAACTGTTAGAAAAAGATGTGTTGTTGGGGGGTTTTGTGCCAGTGTGTTGAACACAAAACTAAAGAGTGGAAAGAGCAATTGTAGTGAATTCCAACCCTCCAAGGGTAGGAGCAGTGTTAGGAGTAAAGACAGGCAGTGTACAGTAAAAATATTGTACATGCTGGTCACAGATTAGTTGAGATGGAATTCAAATACTTGGGAGCAGATAAGGCATCTTCAGTAGTCTGTGGATGTAGCAGTCACTTTCATGTTCACATTTATAAAGCTCATCTCCATGTAGTTATAGATTGCAAAGCTTTGAGTTTGCTGTTTGGAGACCCAAAGATAAAATACCCAGGAGGGAGAGATAGGGTAGAAGATTGCAAACCTTTCAAAGATGGTGTCATTGTATGTAATATGTCTAAATGACTGCTGCACAATGCAACAAATAAAATCTTTTGTAGAAGAAAAATATGTCCGTCATTTTGACTTAAAAGCTAAACCAGAAACTGATTTAAGGTCTGGTCCAAAGCCTGTGAAATCAGGGAGAGTTTTTCCATTGATTCCAGGGGGATCAACATTTAAAGATGATGTATCTTGCAACAAAGGCAGTGAAATCCACGGTAGCATGGTAATGTGATCAGTGAGAGTCCCAAATATGCACTGAAGTCATCCATGTGGTAATTACTGTAAGACAAAAGACAGTATAAATGGATATTTTAGTGGATATTGACTAGAAATTCATCTGATTTCAATAGGATGCCAGACTTCTGAAACAGGTGAAAGAGAAATGCGCACATACCAGGTTCAAGGCAGGAAGTTTTCTGAGCATCTCCTAAAGTCATCATCCAAATGTCTCAGAGGCACAGACTATTAAAAAGACAGCCAGAGAAGACAGAAAAAATTTATATGAGTCTGGGAAAGGTGCATTTTAAAATATGTACTCCTTTGGTTCTGTCTGTGATTTACTCAGTTATGGTGTCGAGTTCTGACAGACTCCACAGCTACATGTAAACTAAAACAAAGGAGTGCAACATGCCTAATTGGACCTCCCTTACTCTCACAAAGAATCTTTGCAGTGATTTGGAAAGGACATTGAAGAAGTGTATTCAGTATCCTTCCCAATCTGTCCTGCTGATCCCAGAGGACTGGAAATTATAACAGTGCTAGCTTTCACTTCTCAGAATAAGAATCTTTCTTACAATGTAAACCCTTTTGTCAAGGACTATTTGGTCATTATTTGTGCAGTCCCAAGATGCTTTGACAGAACAAATAATAAATACCAATTATTTTTCTCCTCTCTAATGGTCACACCCATGTGTGAATGCTTCTTCTTTGTCCTTTAATATAATTTACTGAATCACGATGAGTAACTGTGAAATTGTTTGATGTACTTGATAATATTGCAAGACCTGAGACATGACTTTGTAGAGAGTAATCTACTAGAAAAGATCCTTGAAGTGCAGGTTGTTATGAATCCTTTAAGTCATCCCTTTATGTAATGAAGGTAATGACACAGGTTTTTTAAGGAATGAATCTAATACAATATAGTATTTCCATATAAATATCCTAAGGAGTTCTCCAGATGAAAAAGATCTTCCACTGAATTAGCCACTCAAAACAACCTATTCTTTCAGCATTTCTGAGAACATTTCTTTGTTTGATAATACACAAATGGCGTGAACCTTTGCTGCACTGAATGATGTGCTCAAAATATACCTCTGCAGTCTTTTTCCCAGAAATACTTTGGGATCAATTGCTGTGACTGTGTATGAGGTACCATACCCCGGTGTTTTCCCAAGACACACACTGAGTCTGGCAGCATGGCCACAGGGTCCATCACAGCAAGAGCTTTGGGGAGACCTTTTTACACTGCAGGCTGGCAACAGCTCTGAGAGCATTTTGATGTCCCCTGTTCACAAACCTTAACAGTGAAGGAGGTCCCCCAGCATCCTCAGTTAATTATTCCTGACAATGTGTATATGAGAGTCAGTGTGTTTAATGCAGCTGGGACAGGCCAGATTCATTGAGCCTGAGTTTCATAGACAATATACATACTCATAGATGTTACAGACACTCAGCTGTGTTCCACCTGTACTTTGTGTCTCCAATGTGCATGTCTGCAGGTTTCCCACAGTTTATTGTCCTGCCCAGCAGACTTTTCATTTTGCCTCACTGCTCAGGGAAAACAGCAAAATAAGCAAAACGGATGATATTGCACTTGTGCTTTTAAAAATAAGGAAAGCACCATTGACTCTGAAGATCTCCCAGTCTAGTTGCATACTTTAGAGAATACTATAATGTGACTTTTAAACCCAAATAGGGTTTATGGCACCAGATATTTGTTCAAAAGGCCCAGGTAAACTAAAGATATAATTGGTAAACTGCAAGGGCAGGAGTAAGGGAGTGGAAGTGTATCATACAATACAGCTATAACCAAAGCAAAAGACCTACTGAATTACTTTATGACCTTCTTTTCTAGTGAAGAAAGCTCTAATAAGTCACTTCTGGCTGTGCCACTCATGAATTACTGCTGTCTGCACAAAGGAAGATAAATATTGTAACATATCATAGAACATCTCTGGCTTTAAATACTGTAAATGGATAAAGATACAAAACCCAAAAGAAACCTGAAGTCATAAGTGAAAAACTAAGCCAAAGAATAGTAATGGAATTAATGTAGAGTGTATGACTTTGAAAGCAAACCTTTGATATGATTTTTTTCCTATTCTAGCGATGGATAGGGAAAAAAGTAGCAGCACATCTACAGTTGTCCGTGGCTAATGGTGAGATCTCTCAGCAAACCTGCAAAGGAGGTACTCTCCAAGGTTTGCAGCTACCAATTTATTCTCCTTGCCCAAATACTTTTTACTGTCGTGACTGAAGACTTCATAAATCCTCTTGCTGCTCAGGCCCACTTCTCAGCAGAAACTGTCTCCAGCAGAACAGGCACAGGAGCTAGTTGTGTGAGTAATTCCCTGACCTGTTTAACTAGTCCAGGCCTTTTGAAATGAACCGGGTTTGTAAAGAGCTGTTTAAGAAAAGATCGCTTGTGTTTGCTGAAAGGGATTAGGAGGAGCAGCAGGGACAAACCAAAGTTTTCAGGAGTTAATAGCAGGAGCAAAGAGAAGCACCTGAGGGGACAGCCCCCTTCTCAGCCAGCAAAGCTGCAGCTGCATAGAACATCTGGGCAAACACTTCCTCTCAATTTGCTCAGCAGAGGCAATGTTAATGCCAGTGTATATAAAAAACTGAAACAGAAACAGTGGAATAAAATAAATCTAGAAAGTAGAAATAATAGTCTTATCTGATTTCTGTGAAAACTCCCCTAATTGTTCTCCTGAAACAATAATTAGGAAAGTGTGCTGATTTTGGCTGGGGTAGAGAGAATTTTCTTCACAATGGTTAGTACGCAGCTATGTTTTGGATTTGTGCTGAACACAGTGTTGATAATATAGAGATGCTTTTGTTATTGCTGAGCAGGGACTTCACAGAGCCAAGGTATTTTTTGCTTTGCATACTGCCATGCTGGCAAGGAAGTTGGAGGTGCTTGGGAGGCTGAGAGGAGACACAGCCAGGACAGATGACCCAAACTGATCAAAGGGATATTCCAGACCATATGCCATCATGCTCAATATATAAAGTGGGGGGAAGAAGGACAAAGAGTGGAAAGTTTGGAGTGATGGTGTTTGTCTTTCCAAGTCACTGTTGCACATGATGGGGCCCTGCTGTCCTGGAGATGGCTGAGCACCTGCCTGCCTGTGGTAAGCCTGTCTTTTGCTTTGTGTGTGTGCACAGTTTTTACTTTCCCTATTAAACTGTCTTTATCTCAGCCCATGAGTTTTCCAGCTTTCCCCCCACCCAGTGCTCTCCCCAATCCTGCTGAAGGGGAAGTGAGTAAGTAGCTGTCTGGGGCTTTGTTTGCTGGCTGGGGTTAAACCATGACAAAAAGAATCTCACAGAATCACAGAATATTCTGAGTTGGAAGGGATGAACAAGGATCATCGAGTCCAGCTTCTAAGTGATTGTCCCATATGGGAATGAAACCCATGACCTTGGTGTTATGAGCATCAGGCTCTAACCAATTGAGCTCCGTCATAGACAGAACCTTGGATAAATGTCTGTATGTCAAAAATCCATCAGTAGTATGAACCTGCTTGCAAAATGGAAAATTTTGGTATTGTGTCAGATAGATAATTGTCAAATACAGAGAGAAAACCTGGTAGGTTTGAGAGATTAAGAGTAAAATAATATTAAAGAATAGGAGTGAGCTTTAAAATGACACATTACTCATTTAGAAATAAAAGTTATTAATTGTTAATATTCTTTAGAAATAAAACTTATTAATTAATGTTTTCTAAATATGTTCAATTTATAGTGTATAACAGTACTATTCAGATGAATGTTTAATAGGAGTCAGGCATCTGATCTTAGAAAAAGAAATTTTATGCTTAATTTCACACGTAGGGGAAAGTTTCAAGGAAGTCTTGTGGAGATGTATGCTCATACATATTCTTAATTAAACTTTTCGTTTATTAGCATTACTTATGAACGATTAATATTCTTCATTTTAAAGCATGTTTGGACATTTTTGACATTTTAGAGACACAATAAAACTGATTTCCTGAAACTCAAACTGTAAAGTGAAACTTGTGGTACCTTCTGCTGTTTACTTTGAGCAGGGCATTGGACTAGATGACTTTCAGAGAGCTTTCCCTGTTTTATTCTATTATTTTGCAGTGTAAAAAAATTGACAAAATACGTATGGTAACAACCAGGGGGTTTTTTTCTGTTTTTTTTTCTTGCAAGGAATATGTAAGGAAAACAGGACAACCCAAAAATTACAAATTCCCAAGATACATTGTAAGAAGACATTGATTTCTCCTTTTCACTGTAGCGCAGTGAAACATCACGTGTCGCACTCACAAAGTCCCATGTAAAGCCCTCTCCTCTCTGTGGATGGGGCCTGGATGAACTGCAAAGGGGAAAGATATCCCCCAAACAGCTGTGCAGAAGTGTGCCTGTGGTGTAGCCAGCAAGGTATGCCCTGGGATGTTTTCAGAGCAGTTGAGTTTTTTGGCTAATTTACTCAGTGTGTTTCAGTCTTGAAAAAGAAAAAGATGAGCAAGAAATTTCAGTGTTTCATATTTTCCTTTTTTCCCTTTTATCATTAAATTTTTCTGTTTTTTAAATAACCATTCCTAATATATAGAAAATACTCAATTTTTAAAAGTGTTATCTCTATCAAGCTATTTCATTCACTTTCAGAACAATAAGAAAGCTACTTACTCTGTATAACCTTGAGAACTTGGTAACCTGTTCTGGTCTCAGCTATTATTTATTGTGGTCAGCTTGAAATCTGAGCAAACACATGCAAATACAAGATTGTCAATTTCCTTGCACATCCATGAATAATGCTACTGCAGGCTTATAATCCATGCTTTCTTTGATGAGTCTTCTGTAAAAACAAGGACAGTGATGCATCACAATAACTTCCAGATTTCAGTTAGCATATTTCTGTTTCATAATGTAAAACGGAAAATTTGGAGATAACTATAAAATTTTTAAACCTTTAAACAACAAACTTTCTTATTTTTAAAGCAAGTAATAAAATAATGTATTTTTTAAAAAGTACATTCTTGTGAAGCATATAATTAGCATAATGAAAGACATATCAATGTTATTTCCCTTACGGAAATTCCCAGAGGCTGATTTCTTTCTGATTTTTCCTGCAATCAGCACAGGTATTTTCTTAATTTGAATGGTGAGTTTATTTGGATTGTAATGGAAAC
Organism: Pithys albifrons albifrons; assembly: GCF_047495875.1. Taxonomy (NCBI): domain Eukaryota; kingdom Metazoa; phylum Chordata; class Aves; order Passeriformes; family Thamnophilidae; genus Pithys; species Pithys albifrons. The sequence continues at coordinate 12,875,489 of NC_092464.1, forward strand.
TGGCATCATGTGGCTAAATCTATTCAAGTAAATGATTTCATCATTATGGCTTAGAAAAAGATCTTCCTGATCTGTTAAGAATACTTCACTCTTTGTAAGAACAAAGTCAGTGACACAACTCAGGAATTATGTCACCTCTTTAGAAATTGATTATTTAGGATAAAAAGAACCTGCTGAGACAGTGGTCTCCCACAATTTATGAATAATTATCTACATTTCTCTTTAGGTCTACTACTTCATGGTGAAGCTTAGTTTAGCCAAAGGTAAAATGCAATATTTTTAGCTTTACTAAATTTTGATACCATGTATTAATATATTGTTTATTCTTATTTACATAGGTTTTGCCCTTTTTAAGGGTAGAAGTTTTTCATTACATTAGCCAATTCCACCTTGTTTTCTCTCACATTCCTAGATAGCTTCATTGTGAATATTTTTGTGAATTAGATGGTGTAGCTGTAAACATACCAGGAGTACTTGGTTGCTTGAGAAGAGAAGATCATATTCACCAACTCCTTATGGTACTTTGCACTATTCTAGTGTGGCCAAAAAATAATAAATATACTTGAAAGGGATTTTTAAGAAATGATTTCTCTAGTGATTCTGGTCACAGTATTTACTGAAATTTTTGGACTTCTGTAATCCCCCTTAAAATTGTTACTTTTCCGGCACCTAAACCCAATGATATTCCAAAAAGTGATTTATTTTGCCCATTCTTCAGGTTGGAAGTGCCTATCCCTGTAAAATATCTAATTTTGTTAGGTGCCAGAAACATTCTCTGAGGAATTAATTTGATTCAACTAAACATATACTAGAGAAATCTGTATTTATCCCTCAACTAGAGCCCATTTATGATCAGGATTAAGTTGAGAAACATTTTATTCCTCAAAAATAATGTCATGAAATGCAATAAGTTACATGTTATCACAGCTGTGGTTAATTTAATATCATCATAGTAATAGTGGTGATACTCATCTCTTGTTCAATAATCTCATGGTCAGGACATTCACCCAGGAAATACACTTGTTAATTATTTAGTTTTACTGGGGTTGAACCCATATTCTTTGGAATATGTCCTAACCACAAGCTGTGAGATACCCTGATTAAGACTGCTCTTTGTCATTATACCTGAAGGTAATCTATAGTATGAACAGGTGTGTGTAAGACTTCCTGCTCTGGCAGAAAGAGGGAAAAAGGAAAGATGATTTTAACTTAGATGTTGGGACACTCATCTGAAATTATGGTCTTTCTTAGAATTTATGAATTTTTAATTATATTGTCTGCAAGAAGAAACAAAAGCATTCTTTGAGACAGAATCCAAAGCTGTACAAGCCTTTGCCACCAAAGGATGGTGAGGATGAGGTTTTCCCTTGCCTGTAGTTATTTTGGGCACATTGTTCTTGTACATTTACCAGAAGACATTCTCCCTAAGGGTACTCCATAGATCAGTGTGGGGCCCTTTTGAAGGTTATGTAGATTTAATTCCCTTCAGTGCCCACTCTCTGTGTCTTCCCAGGTCACTGGACGAGCGTGAAAAACCAGTCAGCCATTGTGGAAAATCAAGTACCAGAAAGAAAAGAGTTAACAGAGATAATTATCATATCATAGTTCCTCTTTAGTGTAGAGAAAGATTGCTGCTATTTTGGTCAATGGAGTGAGAAGGAATTTAAAGCAAGAAAACTAGACTGACTCCTTCAGATATGCAGAAGCACTTCTGTCTCCCTTGGTTTAGAAGAGAATATAGGCTGCTCTCTTATATTGCGATTGCACAGGGAGCTGGGTATTAAAAGTTTTTTGAGGCTTTGCCCAAGTCAGGAACAAGTCTTTGGTGGGCAACAATCTACCTCTTGCAAAAATGTAGAAATATTGAATTGCCAGCTGTATTGTAAACTATTCCCACAGGCCTAATCATAGATCCAGAATGATATCACCTGATGATTTATTTAAGCCACAGAATAGTACATCTGTCACTAAAGGATGGTATTTACTTAGTTCAAAGATTTGAATTGTAGAGAAGATTAAGTGGAATATCACCGTAACACTGGAGTAATAATTTATTGACAGTCATTACACTACTGAGACACTATTTGCCCACAAATACGATACTACTTACTGATTTAAAAAACAACTAATCAGAACAATGTGTAGCAAAAGTGCCATCAAGTATCCAGGTTAGGTTTGTTTCTGGCTGTCACTAAAGTTAAGAGGCCATGAATGTGCCTGAATGTTGTTCATGAATGTTTGTATGAATACATATACATATCTACACACATATACACACATATATTTCCTCTTTAGCTCCTGTGGGCAAGGAGGTAGGATGCTCACATCACTCTATTCATAGTGAGATCAGAGTCCAGGGCTGGACCACAGCCTGCCGTGGTTCTGATGTGGTTAGAACTTCTGTCCAGGGGATAAAGTCTGCTCATGCATTGCAAGATTTGATGAAAACTGAAATGTTTACAGAAACCGTTGTCCAGTCAACATCAACAATTTTATGACTGCATAGGATGTTGAAGGTTAAAACCATTTCTTTACTGTATTTTAGTAGAAATATGATCTTAATGCCATCGTTTTTCATATCAGGACAATTATTTTCCCTTCAAATTGCCACTTGAAGTGGCCCAGGGACTAAAGAAACCAAGATTAATTTGACAGTTTCCTTTCAGACAAGCAAAAAGTAGAATGTCTGAAAGATTTGCCAAGGATAGTTTAATTTTGGACAGAAAGCATCAGAAGCTCTAAGATACACTTGTAATTTTTGATATATTTTGTAGCTAAAAAAAATCCCAGAAAGAATGGGAAAGGACGAGAAACAGGAAAGACAGAAAATGAAAATGAAAGACCGAATACAAGGGTTAAAGTCCTGCTATAAAGTTTTCTAATGACTTGAACTTTGTGTTTTATTATTAAAGACAGATGAAGTAGTCTGTACTTGGACTAGAATCTGAAAGTGGATAATTTCATGAAAAAAAAGGGCTTTTATTTTTATTGATAATTTACAGAGTTCTAAAGGTCTTATTTCCACATGCAGTTTATGGCATAGCTACCCAGAAATCAATTGGTTGGGACCACATGAATATGATACAAGGCCAGAAATGTTGCTTGATATGTTTCCAGGTCATACCAAATCCCACCTGGTATGTCTCAAGGGTTTTTTTTCCCCAGTACAATGGGGTATAACATTAGAAAAAAAATCTTTGTGTGTCCTTTTTATAATCATATTTCTGCCTGGTTTTTGTGTGTAAAGAAAATGAAACAATATCTCGTCCACAAAGAGTAATTTCCAAACTAAGTCAAGGCATAAGTTTCACAGATGCACAAAATCTACGAGAAACTATAAATTTTAGTGACTGACCATGTTCCTATGTGGTTGAATAAATCATAAAGCAGATTCTGGGGCTACCACTTTTAAGATAGACTGGGTAGATGAGAAGAAATCACATCAGATTTTTCCTGATGACTTATACTATAGTGTTGAACATATCTGGATTTGGACTGTAGTCTATTGACAGATCAAAATATAGGACTGCTCCTGAAAAAAGTGTTCCTTTAAATAGATCCTTAGTTCAGATGTGTGTGATTATCCTTGAGCGCATCATGTCTGCTGATTTCAACAAACACTTTTCTATATTTTCTGGGAATCAGGATTTAGAGTAAGGAAAGTAGGGCTACAACAGTGTCTTTTTCTAAGTTCACACAACTTTGTCTCCTGTCCTCTCCTCCTTGTCTGATTCCCTGAGAGACCTACCTTTACCTTCAGCCTTCTTTAACTTTTTAGAGAATGAAACTTGACCTTATTAAACAGTGTGCAGAAGAAACTTTCTACTCTATACAGTAAATTCCACACAGATTCCCACACAGAGACAGATGAAAACACTGGCAAATTCAGCTGAGGAATAAGGAATACCTAAATACCTGAATTTTAGAAAAAATTCACATGTGCTATTCAAACTGAAGTAATATCAAAACTTTCATTAAACTAAACACCACGTGTCTCTGTGTTCACTAACATTCAGACTAAATTTATATTATTAGTTTGTACTTGTTCCTGGATAAATGTACAACGTCTATTTGTTGTTTCAGATTGCTAGCAATAAACTCCTGCAGTTGATCAGTTTTGTCATTACCCTGCAGCTTCCTGGAGAGGTTGGCTGCTGGCCATATTTTAATGTAGTAATAATAATACTTAACACTGTTCATCTCAAAAGCAATTTACACACATTAACTAATTAGGCCTCAGAACATTTACATGACAGGTGAATAGCATTCATCCCATTTTAAAGAGGGGTAAGTGGAGAAATGGTGTCACTAAATTAATGTCCAGCTTCTGTCACATTCACTTCATTTTCTGAAGTCATAAGTGGTGGAGAGTTATCTTGACTGCTGTATATCAGTACAAAGGTGTATTTTGGCTGCCATTTGCAAAGGGAAGTCTTCAATGAGTACTTTGGAGAGTATTAATTTTCATGCAGATTCTGTCTGATCTCTTGCAGTTTTCTATTTATTGATTTTCTGCTCAGGAGATTGCTCCTTGCCCTGTATTTTTGCACATCTGCAGGCCTAGGTCATTTAAGACATAAATACCAAACTATAGGACAAAGTCTAGTATGAGCCAGCAATGAATAACAGAGTGTATAAATTGACAGCATTAAAATTGCTGTTTAGGAAAAGAAAAGAGCAAAAGGCACCTCTAGTTGCATAAAAAGGAGATAACTTGATTTGTGCAATTCTTGCTTTTGTTCTTTCTTTAGACAATAATTTCCCTCCTCTCAGGTACAGACTGAAGTCTTAGGCTTTATAGTAATAGCACATAAATGAAAATACAACAAAGTCACTATCCCATGTCTTAAGACTTTCCAACTCAGATTAAAGATGGGAGAGAGAAGACTGATACAGAGTCATTCATTTTTGTCTGTGGAGTTCAGCCACCAGGAGACTGCTACTTAGGTGGACTCTTAGATGTTGCCCCTTCTCTGCACTTTCGTCTCCTGTCACACTTCCCTGCCTGATGTAAATTGATTTTGAGACTGTAATACTTGCTGCTTGCTCTTTCCAAAGTGTTTACAGTCTCTTTATCCACTCTGTATTTAGCAAAAACATCCTTCTCCAGTCATAGGGGATGCTCCGGGGTTTTTGATAGATAGACATTCATGACGCTAGTATGCTACTTACACACCACAGATAAATCTGCCATAAAGAGAGTTCCACATGGAGAACTGCCAGCCTCCATGGGCAATAAATAAAAATGAGGAGATAAGAGCTCACCTGGACTGCTCCACCATTGTCAATGTGTCATGCCAAGAACTGGTTACTAGTGCATCCTACCACAGAGGAAACAGCTTTTACTTTTGAGTTTGTTTTAGTTTTAGCTGTTTGGGATTTTTTTCCAGTGAATCTTGCAGGAGTCATAATTTGCACTTAATTACACATTCTCTACCATTTCATTTCCTGACAAATAGATAACACAGAAGTTTTGACCCTTTAGCCTTTATCAAGGTAAACACAATAATGTCTTGAGGTTCAGGGTTGGAAACTAGGAGCTTGGTGCCAGTCTCCTGTTGCAAATAATTAAAAAAAGAGAAGGTTATTTAATTAAATAAGATCTAAGTCTTCTTCATTTGCTTTTAAGGAAACATTACTCTTTGTAATGGGATGTGCTGGCAGAAATCCCTTGGAGTGCTACACAGGCAACATAAATACACCTTGAGAACACTTGTTCTATTGAAGCTCACTGGCAGTTTGCAGACTTCAAAGAATACCTTTTGAATTCTAAGCAAAATAAACCATTTGTTGCAACCCCTGCCTTGGTTTAAAGAACTGCTGACACCTCATGGAAAATGTTAAGAGTCGTCTTATTAAAATATCTTGACAAATATATATATTTTTTGTTGCACTGAGCCTGCATCTTGAATCAGTCTTCAATTAAATTATTAAAGACTAACAAAACACAAACATTTCTTAAGTGCTGAAAAAAGCCTGTCAGGTGTTTGCCTGTTTATTTGGATGCTGGTTTTAGGAAAGGTTTGTTTCCTGTGTCCAGTGTGTATTGTGTGATTTGTACAAAATCCTGGGTTGCAGGTGCCCTTCATGGAATCCCAGGAGGACACAGTGTTGGCAGAGACTGTTGGTGCTATGAGTGAGTTTTTATTGATTTCCCGAGGCCAAAGAAGAAGTTCATGCCATGACCGCAGAGGTTCTTCTCGGTTTCTGCAATTTACTGTTCTTCTGATGAGATGGGAAGAAAACTTTAAGGAATCTGTCCTGTGTTTGTCAGGGCTATAAACACCCTTAAAGATGTTTACACAAAGACGTACATTGCTGGGCTAATTTGCAGTCCATTTAGTTCATGTCTATGGTGGCAGTAGCCCCTCTGGCAGCCCGGCTGCTTTTCAGATTGCCAGTCATAGAGGAAACAGATTTCCGGAAAAAAGAAAAACCAGTGCCAGGAATGGAGTGATAACATTAATACAAAGAAAAACTGAAAGACTAGACTGTATTCACCACTATTATTGTAAAAAGCTTTACTTCCTCCTAGTCACAGCTGATAAAAAAATTCAGATTCCAAGGGGAAAAAAAAACCCATGTGAAGTTTTTTGCCTTATTTCTGCTATGCTCTTCCTTTAATGGTGGATCGTTGCACTTGAATCCACTCCCTCTGTGTGCAGCTGGCACCCACCCCCACTGTGTTGGTCTAACCATGCAGAACATGTGCACCTTTCAAATTCCTTTCCTTCTCATACTTGCAAGACAATCAGAGGGAATACAGTAAAATTTAGGACTGGAATGGCCTACACAGATTATTCAGCACCTTCAATGATCTCCATTGAATACATGTTCAGCCTCTCACCTATGGAAAACCTCCACTCTATACCACTACACAGTATCGGTCACAAAGGACTTCTTAACAATCTATAGAAAAAGTTATTATGTAAAATTATCAAAATCCACCAAAAAAAAAAGAAGAAAAAAAGGAAATTCCATCACCTAGTATGTACAATGGGAAGACAGGAGAAAAGCTCACAAGCCCAGCTCCCTGCAGCTGCAGAGAAGTGGTTTTATAAAATGCCTCAGAAGAAGAAGGCCTATTTCACCTTCCTAAAACAGTGGTTTACCAACAGGATTTTGGGAAAAATATCTTTCTGATGGCAAATGAATGAGATATAGCTTGCAGACCAATTCAAGACTTTTTTAAATTCTCACACATCTCTTAGTTCTCCAGGACTCACTGGTGGAAATCCCTGAAGCATGCATTAATGAAATAGAAAGATGGTACAACAAATTCAATCAACAAATTGCAAACAAAATTTTTGTCAAGCCACAAAGGGAGCACTAGCAAACTGGCTACTCAAAAGTTCTGTCACAGGTTTTAATTTCTGTCTTTCTGATGTTTAGACTCATCTAGTTCCTTAAGCTGACTATCTTGCTCAGCAACAAAAGACTTCAAACTGTGAGACTCATATGGTCCCCAGAGCAGGGGTACAAAGAGGAGGAGGGAGTGGATTTCCATCTCATCTGAAGAAAAAGATGTTATAGGTAGGGAGAACAGAAAAAGTAGAGACTGAAACCGGGAAAACAGGGAAATGCTAGGTTGTTATCAATAGTTGAGGGCAGTGTGACAACAACAAGGACATAGAAAGTAGGTCAGGAAGTGTAGATCTACCTCCTGGATACTGCTGTTGTCCTGCCAGTGCAGGGCATTTTTGAGGCAGTTCCACCAGGACCCCAAAACAAGACCTAACCTGCCCCTGTCCTTGACCCTCTCTGTAAACTGAGTTTTCAAGCCCTGTGGCTGAGTGTCAGCCACCACACGGTCCCACAGGCTGAAATGTGCCATGAGTTTTGTTGTTGCTGTTGTTGTTTTTTAAGAAGTGCCTCTGCTATCAGAGCATCATGTACAAGTTTGACCTATATAACAGACCAAGTAGGTCACTGAGTGCACATTGGACCATGATAAATTGATTTTGAACCATCACTTATCTGGCTCTGCTGCTGTCAAGGAGGATACATCAGTGTGATTAATAAATTATTTACCAAATGGATAAAAGCATGCTTCCCCCACCAGAGATTCTGGAGAGTTTATTGTTTTAAGCTGCTGCACTAATTGGGCTGTACATTCACTTGCAGTTCCAAGAGAGATGAACATTAGAGGAACAATGCTCTTTACTGCACTCAGTGGTGACACAGCAGAGGCATCCCAATAACGCCTACCACAAACGATGTTCAGTTTAATGTTTTCCTGGCGCAGTTCCCGGCACCCCCTCCTTGCACTGGTCTCCATCCTGCGCTGCCTCCAGCACAGTGGAGAGAACTGGTCTCACAGAGGCACTGAAACATTTTACCTTAAGCTTCACTGAGATGTGAGGGACAGCTTTGAGATTCCACTTTGCAGGCTTCCTCTCTTCATGGCAGAGAAGATCCTGGATTGCTTCCCCTGGGATCTAAAGCATCACAGTTGAAAAAGTACCCTAACAGATAGGAGAAAAAAGGGATAGCACAGCCTTTTCCCCAGCTAGGAAGTCTTTGTTCCACCCCCCTATGAACTAGAAACAAAATAAAACAAATACACAAGATTAAATAAAATATATTGTGCATACACTCAGAATGTACTGGAATTCCTTCCACTCTCAAGGTATGTATCATCTGGCTGTAGGATGTCACTTAGTAATGCTGACTCCTGAGGGGTTATTCAGAGCCTTGGGTGAAATAAGTCCCCAAAAAAGACTTAAAGTAAATGAGAATCTTAGCAACTTAATGGTTTTTTGAGGAGGAAGAAGGAGGAAAGGCAGAAGAATGGGGGCAGGAGGAAGGGAGAGTTAGGGAAACTGCATTTCTAAATGTAGTGGAGGGATAGTAGAATGTCTGCCCTTTCCAGAAACTATTTGCAGCATCCAAGCATTCAGCTTTTTCTTTTTGGATTTTTCCCCCTCCAGTATCTTGAAAACCCCTGCAAAGGAATCCTGGCTGTGTCAGACTCTCACAGGAGAGAGACTTTACCTGGATGTGGAGTTACTGAAAAGAAGTGCTTGAGAACCATAGTCTTAGATAAAGATGCATAATGTTCTAGCACTTGAATCTATTTATTAGCCCCTTTCCACTAATTCTGATCACTAGAGGAAAAAACACTATATTATAATGAGCCTTAATTAAGTGGTGATGCAACAGATTGATTTGTTATTTCCATGTGCTGCTGTCAGTGTTTAGTGCAGTGTTTTCAGTTTCATTAACCCAGTATGCTCAGTTCCTGCATGAGCTGTCTCTGTCAGCTAAGACAGCCCCTCTGCCTCCAGCAACTCCTCTTGTCCAAGGATCTCTACTTCTGATTTCTTTTATAAGCCTTATCTGGCATTACTCTTTTCTGCTGTTGTTTTATACTGCAGGACAATTTTTCACCTTCAGAACTTGAGTTTGTTCTCAGTAGTATAAAAGCTTTCAAGTGAGGGAAACTGCAGTGTAATCTAAAATGCATTTTAATCACTGCAACTAATTATGAAGAGTGGTAAATCAGTAAGGGTCAGCTCTAGCACCTCACTCCAAATGACAAACAGTAGTACAGCTGATTGTAATGGGATTATTCCTGTGAGTAGCTGCCCATTACTTTCACTGAGAGATTTATAGTCTCTTTGAAAAACTGTCTGAAAGATCATTAATAAAAGTATAATTAACAAGGAAACTGAAGCCATTATATTGAGAATTTCTACAAACAATGGAAAAACTTCATTTATGGAGTTTTGTGGAGGTAATGAATCAGGGCAGTTAAAATCTGAGTAGCTCTGTATTGTTGTCTGATACCAAAGGCATAATCTCGTTTTGGGAACAGGCAGGGTAGGAGAAAATAAAACATCTGTTTGCAGATTTATGCACATAATTCTTAAATCAGAGAAGAAAGCAAATATCAAGACAACAAATGACCTTTTATAGGTGTTAGATGCTTTTATCATCAGAAATTTTGAAAGGAACAAGATTTTCTCATATAAATCTTCACAAAACTCTGAAGATTTTTCACATCTGAAATTTCCCATTAATATAAATAAAATGTTTCTGAAAAGTTTATATTAAATAAACTGTCATTGAAGCTAAGATAAGTGACCATCAAAACATGACCTGATTCATCAGTTCATCTGAGACGATGCTCAGAATACAGGAGGGTAGGTTCAAGGCAAGCTACTCAGATGAAGTGCCCCAGGCAGGCAATTCAGGGCTTCACAGACTGCTGGGGTCCATGAAGTTGAGTTGGATGTCTCATGGCTGTGTTTTTTCACCTCCTGGACAATGCTGTGAGAATGCAGTTGCTCCAAGTGTGCCTGAAGTGCTTCTGCTCTGCACTGGGGGCTGTTGCAATACCTTGAGCAGAACCAGTCCACCGCTGCCTGCAGTCACTCCCATAGACCTGCCTGCAGTTGTGGTCTTTCAGCCTGTCTGTATTACCTCTTTAGGACATGAATGTATCAAAATCTAAGAAGACAGGCATGAGAAGACCTTCTTCACAGTAATTATTTCTTATACTTTTCAAAGATTCTTAGATAGATATGGGATATGATGCTGGATGGACCACCTAGTAACTGGGATACTCCTGATGTTAGACACCATCTCTGTTTAAGGAAAAAAAAGGCAAGGTTTGTTTTGTTCAGCAGGCTCCGTGCAAGCTGACAGGAGTACAAGTTGAGCAGGATTATGAGGACAGCTGTTCGAGATGCACTTAAAATTTGCCACCTAACAAAAGTTAGAGGTTCCCTTTGACTTCCTGGTGAAACATCCTCAGTGCTCTGCATTTTAGTGGCTATTTTAGAAAGTAAACCAGATAAAAAACCACATATGAAACCTAGTAACTTTTTTAACTTCTTCCACACTTACTTTTTTTTTCTCAATGGCTTTACTCTCCCTCCTGCATTTCACCAGAACCTCTCTTGCTGGAAACATGGGAAATGAAAGTAGTTCTGAATCAGCAGAGGAAACTCCAAAGCATGTGTTTCCCTCAACCTTGAGGCCTTTCTACACACCTGAAACATGTATTGCTGCCACCAATGACTGCCGCTTCTGTGTGGCATGACCCAGATTTGCATTCACCCATTTAATAATGAGATTGCATAATATGTATGACTTGCAACCTTACTGGTTAACAAAACACCTGAGACACCTAATCTGGAGCCCTGATTCCATGTGATGTGGCACAGTCTATTAGTACCCCTGGGGCTGCATGAAATACATGCCGTATTTTCCCAAAATCCCTGCACAATGTTATCTTCAGGCATACAGGATAAAAAGAAAAGATAAGGCAATATTAAGTTAAATTAATGCTTTATTCTGTAAAATAAATTCATCCAAAACATATAGAAAACCTCTGTGCAGGCTTCACATCTAAATCACTCAAGATATTTGCCTGTCTGTTAAAACTCATTATATGGTTATCATGAGCAAGTCTCTTAAAGATTTGTTGCATAATTAAGGAGCTTTTGTGGTAGATGGTGTTACTTGTTCCTAGGAATCCCAGTGCTGTTTTCCCTGAAGCTACTTCATCAAGACAAAGGCATGAAAAAGTGAACAGCAAGGGGGAAAAAAACTGCCATTAGATCTCTCCTTTTGTTTATTATGTTTGACATGGGAGTTTACCTTCCTTTTTTCAATCTTGATTTTTGTTTTGTCTTTCATTAAAATGCAATGTCCTCTAGTTGATAGTATTTGGGCATCTTTCCCAAGTCTGCCTGACAACATCAATGGTTAGCTGTTGAGCTGCAGTGACCCCATAAGCAAGCTGTTCTGGCTGCACCTACTATTACTCAAGCAGTGGGAGCCAAACAAATACGACATTTGGATCTTTCCTACTTGTTCTGCAGAGCCAAGCGTGGTGCACGGACATGCTGCATGAGGAATCGACAATTCCCCGTGATTACACAGCGGGACACAAGCACTGGCAGCAGAGCTGAGAAGTTAACTCTGGGGTATACCGGGCTGACAAGTGCAGAGACATATTGATCCTCGGCAGTCTGTCTCATCAGTAAAGTAGTAATGGTCTGCATATTAACACAACCGCCTGGGAGGTGACAAAAGACAAGGAAGGACGCTGGAGCTTAGTGCCTGGAGGATGAGTGCTGCGCTACCTCCACGCGTAAGGCAAAAGGTTAACCAGCCACCTCTGTTTGTCTCACCAAGGTTTGTTTAAGGAGAAGGATTAAAAATAACCTCTTTTGCTGAAATGTTTATGGCACACTGGAAAACATCAGGGTGAGAAAGTAAATTGCAAACTAGGCAGAGCTAACAAATTAGGCAAAAGAAAAATCAATTCCATGGGTGTTGGACAAAAGAATTGGTTAAAAAGGACTGATAAATCTACTGTTGCTTAATGAATGCACATCTTCAGCTGGCATCAGGGACAGAAACAGCTCGAACTTAGTTCCTAGACATGTAGGTAACAGATAATTCTCCACCTTCTAAGTACAAGCTGGAGGTGTCATTGTAAAACCCAGTCCAGTAATTCAGTGACACTGAAGAATGGTGCTGCAGTGTTTGCTGATTCAGAGTGATTAATACTGCAAAATGCCTCCTGCACTCACCCTTCCCTTACAGTCTGTATGGGTCTAGAAGCTGTGCAAGAATCAGGCTGCACAACTAAAACTTCTGAGAAGTTCAGTTGCTTCAGTAGTGTACACATCTGCCCTTTACCTTTAAAAAAGAAGAGTGTAAATGGAACAACATGACATGCTGCTAAATTTCAGGTTTCCATCAAAAATTCTGAGAGGGCTTGAAATGAGACATTGTGGAAAACTGTGGGGTTTGGCAGTTTATTCATAAAAAGTGTGAGCACTGAAGCACTATTTTAGCAGTACTACTGCAAGTAATATTATTTAAAAGAATAAATACTGTAATATAAGTTTTAATTTATTAATTTTGTCATATGTATGTTATAGATAATATCTTATAATACTTTTATGATAAAAACCATGATTAATAATCATACAACAGTACAGAAATATTTCAATTCTTAATTATCAATAACTTGTTTAATATCCTTGAGTGTGTACTGTTAACACTTTCCGTTAAAATTTCAGGATTCACATTCATTTTGTCAAAATTTCTCATGAAACAGGAGTTCAGTTTCCCAGGAAACCCCAGAGTAATTTTCTGTATTTTTCCTTTTTCTATTTCCTTTTGCTTATGATTTTTCTAGAGATTTTTAGGCAGATTCTCATGTAGGTTGTCTGGACTCCAGGCTAAAGAGGTCTTCAGGATATTTGCAAGGTGTCTGAAAATTTGGTTTACATTTATTGGAGACATATTTGTTCTTTCCAAAAACAAAACAAAACAAAACAAAACAGACACAAAAGGGGGAATTTGAAAATTAGAAAAAACTGAAATAATTCTTCCATAGGTCACATCCTGGATGATGGTTAGGGCTTTTAGTCACTACACTCACATAAATACAACCTATCTGCATCAGCAGCCAAGTACACCTGGGACCTAAATTAACTGGTAAGTACATTGTGAGGACATTCTGCACTGGCTGATGAAGATGAAAGAAGATGAATTTGACAATTTCATTATTATTTTAGTATCATAGTGCATGACTGAAATTCTTCCACTTCTGAATGCCAGGGATAATGGAAAGAAACCAAAAATAATTTCAAAAATTACTATATTTAAGCCTACTGAATAACCTCACTATATATATAACCTAAATTTTTAACCTCATCACATTCCTTGCAGTCACTGTTGTCTTCTGAACTGGTGAAACTCAAGTCGCTCACTTTACCCAACAACAGGAAGGGAAACGCTCTTGAAACAAGTGGAGAGGGAGGAAAGGGAGCAGCTTCTTGCTGAGCCATTGATCCCAATTACAGACCTCCACAGAAGGAGTAAAGGAAGATGAATATGATCAGCAAGGGTTAGAGTCATTTCAGGGTAGGAAAGATGCCTCTATGACAGTACAGTACAGTACATACTCTCTGCCCACATGAGCTCTAGGATTGTCTTCCTGATCAAAGCCCTTGGAACCTGAATTCAGCTAATTTTGAATAGATGTTGTTTACTCAGGTCAGTCAGAAATGTCGTGGAGCCCCCATCTGCTGGTCTAGTACCTTGATTTCAATTGCAACATCTCACCTATGAGATCAAAAACTGCCTTGCAGGATAACACAGATTTTCAAATTGTATATCTATTATGGGCTTTAATCACAGTCTTGGCATTTTCTCTGTTTTCTTGTACATGAATGAATGATTTTCTTTTATTTTCTTTTTTGTTCTTTTTTCTTTTTTCTTTTTTTTTAATAGAAGCAAAAAATGCTGCAGTCAGTTGGATCAATCACTACATTATAGCCAATAATATGGATTCTACTATATTCAGTTTGTCAATATCCAATGCTGAAAATGCTAATACTCAACAATTATTAGATTATTAAACACATTGATTGTAACCAAAAATAATTAATAATTTAAAGTTCAATTGCATTGCTGATGAGGTAGGTTACTTACACACTGCTAGATGAAATCAAATAGCATCCTATTTCACAGCTTTAGCAAAAGGTACATTGGAATAATCACGAAACTCAGAATCTTGTTGATTGCTTGTTAGAAGTCTGAGGAGACATTAAAGCCCAGCTGTAATTCAAAAATTTTTTTTTTCTTTATTTGTGAAAACCCAATTGTTCCCCAGCATCAGGAACAGAAACGCATCCCAGGTATAAATGGAATTGATGGTCCAGAGCAGCTTCTTGAGTCTCAGATGTTCCTGCCACACGTCATGCTGGGATGGCCCTTTTTTTGGGGGGGGGTGTTAGGGTCTCTCCCCAACAGAGATTTATGCCTCTTGGTAAAGCCTTTGTATGACTTTGCACCTACATGACACAGAGACACTGGGATTGCTGACACCAAGCCCAGCAGCACAGGACACTGGAGCAGGAGGAGCACACCTGAACAGGAAGCATGCTGGCCCTGCACAATATCTATAATCAGTGGGGCTGAACACAGATTTACAGGGACAGGCAATGAGGTCCAAGATCAACAAGGGAAACACAGGTAAAATTCATGAGGGCTTTTACAAGCAAATGGCCATCTTGTTTTTTCCAGATGAGTAGCAACAATACAGTCTCTTTTTGTTTCTATTTCTTGTTGATAAATAACCTGTACTGTTCTCATTTTGTTCAATATTGTTCTTTTAAGCTGTTGCATGCTCGTACACATCAAATCCTTACACAGTGAATTCTATGCACTTGTGCATACAAATGCACAGATAGTCCACTATAAAATTGTCTATCATGAGCCCCAGCAGCAAACATTAAACCTGTCACTGATTCATGTGACAGCCCTAAACACTGGACTACAGCCTTGACTCAAACTAAACTGTATCTTTTCCTCCATGTCCTCCTCTTTAATTGTTTGTGCAAAGTAGGTCTGCTATAACAGTGCCCTCACCTCAAAAAAAGCCTCAAAGCCAACACAAATATAGAAACATCAGCAGTTTTGCAAAGCACAAGAGGTTTATGGCCTTTTTGCTTCCTCTCTCAGTGCTATCTCTACCTTACCCCTCTGGC
Source organism: Pithys albifrons albifrons (assembly GCF_047495875.1). NCBI lineage: Eukaryota > Metazoa > Chordata > Aves > Passeriformes > Thamnophilidae > Pithys > Pithys albifrons. Next base: position 12,891,010 of record NC_092464.1, read on the forward strand.
TTTGCAGAGGTTTAAAGTGGCCATGTGTGAGCTAATAGGCAGCAGGCAGATCTCCCCCTGAAAAAGCTGCCTGAAACTACGGATTTATTTAAATGTGAATGTGTAGCTGAGCTTCTGCGTGCAAAATAAAGCAGGTGCTAAAATATTAAACTCTACCACTGTCCACTATTCATTGCATCCAACTGGTGCTGTCAGAAGCAAGCTGCTTGACTAACCAGGGCCTGTGATTTAGTATGACATCCCAACTCTAATTACTCCATCCTCCTGATTCATTTTCTCAGCCTCCACTTTTCAGATTCATAGAGCTTGGATTCAAGGGGCTGTGGGTACAGTGGTGTGCAGGAGAGCTGGAAATGCACTTGTTTCTGAATGCAGAACATAACAAATCACCTTGGGGCCCCTGAAATTATTTGCTACAAAGCTAGGGCTTTCAAGGGGCAATTTAACCTACTCTTGGGTGTCTTTGTGGTGTCTTGGAATATTCGTCAAGTCCCACAGGCTAAGCCTGCATGTCACACAGCTGGCTCTGACCCCAACTGTCTGCACAGGCCACTGTCGCCCACAGAGCCTCTCTACTGCTCTACCCCATCTGCTGGGCACAGATATGCCTTTTTGTGGCGGGAAGGATCACAAAAGTGACGGCACTGATCTTATTCCCCTGTGCAATGCTGTGTTCAAATTCGTGACAGGGGATGGATCAGGTCACGTGACAGGGCGGCCTCAGACTTTCCTGATGCACATCTGGATCATGAGCAAACCACAGATAACAAATTACAAAGAAAATAATCAGAAATGCTTTGAATAAATACACTGCTGGAGGGATAATCTGCTCACATACCTTACATTTCACCAAGAATAGTCCTCAATGTCCTATGAATCAACAGCACGGGGCAATAAAAAACAACAGCATCTTTAAAGCTCTCTGCAAGCGGCTACTTTCTTAAGCAAAATATTTTTGCGTGTTGAAGAAAGTGAATATTTTGTTGACATTACTAAAATATTATGATCTTTTCTTTTGAAATTAAATCAGGTAAAAACAGAGACTTTCTTTTTGAGAAAAAGAGGGGAAATAAATCCACTAAATTTTTTTATTTATTTGGGGTTTTTTCAGAGAAGAAAGGCAAAACTTGAAAGTGTTTTCCAGAAAAATGAAAACAAGACTTTCCAGACTGTTAAATAGTGTTCTAAGAATTTATTATAGCCTCTACACACTTTAGAAGGTTCAAATAAAAACTCTAGGGGTATTCAGGTTTGACTTTGGTTAACCTACATGAATTATGTTTTTGCAACTTTTTAAAGTTAGGTTGGTTTAAATGTTAGCTAATGTGCAGGAAGAGAATATTTTTTTATTGGAAAATACATGTCGTAGACATTAGAACTGCCAGTTATTAAGCAGTGAGATGTGGGACCTAGAGAGTGTTTCCCCAAAGTCCATATTTCAGGTTAGGTGACAGGAACATGCCCAATGTCAGGGGATACAATAGGTGGCAGGGAGGCTGCCACTGCTATGTGGGTTGATCATATAAATTACCTGCTTTGCTACCTGTTAGTTGCCAGTTCATTGCAAATGCCACCTGATATGAAAACATCTAATTTAGCTTTTATAATCATCTTTGGAAGAACTGCTGTACCATGAAGCACTGAGCACCTGCCTTCTACTTCTTGAGTAAACCAACCTGCTGTCCCAACTGCTAGAAATATTTTTTTGGTGCATGCAGCAGATTTCTTCCCAGATAATAATAATTTAAAAAAAGGAAATAAAAGTGAAAAGCTGCAATGGAAAAATCTGACATTAAAAATGTTCTCTGTAGAGTGCAACAGTCAGGCTTGTCCTTCTACAGCTTTCAAACAGCTCTGGACACCCCTCACTTGCTCTTGTTTCAGATAGAGTGGGTCTTTGTAACCTGTAGATTGTTTCTGTGTGCAGCTGTGACAACCACCACATGCACTGGGCTTACTAAGGAGTTATGGCACTTCACTTACTAAGGCAAGACGGACAATTTCTCAGAGATCCGTGAATTCTTCCTGGTATTAACAACAATTCCCATATACAAGGAAATTGAAAGCACCTGAAGTAAAGCTGGACAAGTAGGTCTGTACTATTTATCACTCATGATGAACACCTAACCCTTCACAGCTCTTTTCTAGGAAAATTTTCTGTGGTAATCCATGATCTCAATCCATGAGTAGATGGTTTACATAAAATTTTCAAATTAATCATCTCTAATAGTAGTTCCAGACTAGAAACATGAACTCACATCTCAGTGTTTCTCCAAAGTCAAGACTGCAGATTTCCAGTATTTTCTCTTCTATGTGAGACAACTCACAGGACATTCTTGCTCCTTTTCTGTTCTTTTATTTCATTCTTTATTTCCTTAGTTTCTTTCTCTGTGAGCTCATTCATCCTGTTTCCTCTCACAAAACACTGATTTTAAAAACAAACTTTGCCAGTAACTAGCTTCAGTTTGAATTAATGAAATTATCATTTGTGTTATATAAAAATGATTTCTCTAAATTAAACTAATTTGTTAACATTATTTACTAAGTTCAATCTGCTACTTCAGAGGATTTAGTTAAAATAAGTATTCTTTTTTGCTGTGCATTTTATAAATATGCAACAATATATTGTTCCTGCTCCAGACTATTTATTGTCCAGATAAACAAAGGACAAAGCAAAGCGAGTAACACACAAGGAAGTCAAAAATGGAAAAAAAAATGCCACCAGTTGTGGTTCTGACTATTTATATTGTTTAGGAATAAGATTGCATTTTTGTTGCCTGACTGGAATGTACAAGTTTCTGTCTTGGCGTTTAGTCCTGTTAAGGCAAGTAAGAGAGACATCTCTACCCATTTTCTGCTACATATTTATTTTGTGCAATGGCTTGGGAAAGAAAATGCTGACTGCTTTTTCTAGCTCTGAAGTCGTTTCTCAGTGTGTGTGGGAAACAGCAGAGACTGAAATTTAAGTCTCTTGTTGAATTTACAAATATCTTCAATCTCAAACTATAGCACCATTTTAAACCTTGGATAGTGAGTGGAGGCTGGGCAGCTCTATACAGCCTCCTCTCCGGTGTCAGCCCTCGGATGGAGTTTTGGAATGTCTCTGACGTGCATTCACCAGTCCCTGCTCCCCATGGGGCAAATGGGCCCATGGTTGTTTGCAGCAGCTGAGGTGCCGTGGTTTGGCCTGGGGCACGGGGGTTATGTAGAGGTTCTCCCTCAGGCAAGGCAGAGGTCTCCCGGGTGGCCCTTGATGGCTCTGCCAGTCTGTTGTGAGTCATGGGAGAGCTTACAGGATGCTTTGGATTTTCATTTCTGTCTGGAAATATTGGAGGAGAAAGATACCTTTTCCTCTTCTTTCTTCAAAGCCTGTCTACAATATGCATCAGTGAAGCACTCTGGTGTATGAAACCAGCACTGACTCAAGATCAAATCTGAAGTCAAAAAATTGGAGTTGTGTTCATTCCAACCTGCCTAGAATACTTTTACTCTGTGCTGGCCTGTGAGTATATAGGTTTGATTAATGACCATCATACAAATAATTTTAAAATTTGTATTTCTTCCTTTTTCAACACTGTCATGCAATTGATTTCTAGAGGGTACTTAAAAATGAATTATAGGGCGTTCTCTTCACATTTTCTACTGCAAGTGAACTACTGAGCCTTCTGTAAGTACCATTTCAAATAATCATGAAATATCCTATAATTCAATTATAAATAACCTCTGAGAACCATAAAATTATATCGTCTAGGTTAGTGACACAAACCGATGTATTTACCATCCTGACTGTAAAAGGAAACTTAAAACAAACCCAGCATTTTCACTTGCTTTTGATCTTTATTTGCCTCTGTGCACAAGAAGTACAATGGAGCCTGTACTGCTTGTAACACTCTCCCTGGAATTAGGTCTTCTCAGAAAAACATAGTTAAAATCAAAACAATACAAATCATTCAGTGTATTTCCCAATAAAAAGAAAATTACATAATAAAGGCCTTACTCAGAAGAGGTTGCCATGTGATATATAGGAAGAATTAGCAATAATTGCAGGAAAAGATGCGTTTTTCTGACCCTGGTTACAAAAATCATAATGTGACATTTCTAAGAATGGTACAATAAGCTGGTTTTGCACTACCAAATGGTAAAACAGAGCTTTAGAATAAATGGAAATTGAGTAAGTCAGTATGGCAAAACTAAATCAGGGAGAAAAAGAACTGTTCTTCATCAGGTGACCAAAAGCTCAATAAATTTGTGCTTAACTCAGAGATTTTAAAAACAAAGACCCTGTTATTAATTGCTGTTAAGCTCATTGTTTGGGGTGCTCTGATGAAAAAAGACATGCAGTATTTAAATCACACAGGACCAAGACAGGGATTAAGTGTTATACTGTACAGCAAAGTTTGAAAAAGAGGTGGTAAGTAGCACCCAGGATTGCATTAGGGTAATGTGCTGAGAGAAACTCAACAGGATGGAAAGCTGTATTTTGACAGAGTCCCCACAGTGGTAACACACACAGTACCGACCCACAGGCTCTGCCTCGTGCAATCACCTCCACTTCCATCATGGCCTTAGACTCCCGTAATTCTGAGCCAGAGATGATGGGCATTTGCTAGGAGACTGCTCATGAGTGTGAGCCTCACAGCTATATAAAAATCTACAAATATATAAAATATTAAAGCCTACAAATATATAAAACTGCTAAGGCATCATGGTCATGTATGGGTGCAAAAATGATGTTGCCTCACATGGCTTGTGTCAGCAGAGCAGAACATATGTGATAGGATGTGGAAGAGACGAGTTGATTAAGCACAAGATAACATGCAGGTCTAGGTGGGTTTGATTCCCAAAAACCCTTGGTGAAACTTCACAAATGTCAGATGTCACTGTGGCACCCAACACCACCCTCTGCTTTTTTAGTTCTATCACCAAGTGGGAGGAATAAAATTTATGATCTTCTTCTAGCAGCTTTGATAAATAAGCGCTACTGTTTCCCTGCAAGCACCTGTTTCCTTCCTACATCTCTTCTTGGGAGAATTTTTTAAAGAATCTTTTGCCCGAGAAGCAGCTGAATTCCAAATCCCAGGTCACCCCCCATCTGTTTGCAGAACACAAGCTAGTTAATTCTGGGAATGCTAAAAAAAAGTTCTAAAAAGCCTCTTTCACATTGATGCTCCCCAAGACTGGAAGGCAAAGCATATGGGGGAGCAGCCGTTGGTGGAACAATTTTATCTGTGGTTCGAGAAACTAGATAAAAGTGTTCTTGTGAGGACACATGACAAATGGTAAAGGCAGATTCGATGATCACCTTTACCCTCTTGGGCTTTTATTACCTACAAGTTGCACAGCTGGTACTGACAGTCAGTAATGGGTGTTTAGCTATTTTAATATTCACTTTTGGAATAGGGCGGCAGAGACCCCTGTTTTGTGGTTTGTGGCTCCGTAGGTGTTTGTAATTTGCAGCTTTCCATCTGCACGGAAATTCACGAGCACTTCTGGGTGTTGCCAGGAGGACACAGATAAGCTGAAGGGAGCTTGGAGAAAAGGAACAAAAGTTTTTGTGAGACTGCAAGGAATGATATATAAAAGAGATAAGTATGCACAGCTTGACTAAACAATGACTAATTGCTAGCGCCTAATAACAATTCTGAAAGGAGTCTTAATTGATTTATCTGAGGAATGCTCAAGGCTACTTTTAGGATGCTTTACTATTAGAATTATTTATCTGTCTAGATTAAGGATACAATTGAACACTTCTGTCCTCCTTTGATGGTTGAAATTAGGGAAAACTAAACACACACAGGACCATAAACATCACAAGGTTATTCAGATGCCAGTGGCACTTAAAACACTCTTTCGTGAATAGTCCTGTGTGTCACGAGAGGAAGCTAATGGGTATCCTAGAGTCTCAGATGGTGATAAACAAGGACACCAAATGATAATGGTTACAGGAGTTTTAACAGTGAGTTAGCCTAATCCATTACACAAAATGACATGGCCCGTGAATTGCTGTATAACAAGGAGCACCAGCCTTTAATCCTGGCTAAGGTGACCAGCACAAACTGGGCACTGAAACTTGTTAAATGTGGGGGGAAAGGATATGGCATTCCTCCCAAAAAGTTAAGAGTATTAGTTTATAATACTCAGATGGTATAAAATGTCATAGATGCACTAACTTCAGCGGCACAATGTTGTTTTGCATTAGCTGAAGTTCTGTCTCTAAATTCTTTAAGAAAACCTAAAATGAAACCATAATGAATTTATTTTTGGAAGGACACCATCTGGTGTTTTATTGCTAGCTGACTAGAAGTAGGAAAGGATAGTCTGACTGCTGGTTGCAAGAGCAGGGTAGGATTTGCATTTTACAAGGGCTAGTGAGAATGATATTTAACCAAATATCTCTTTTTAACAGGTCCCCTCACAATCATCTACAAGCTGGAGATGCACTCAAACCAAATCCAGTGACCTGGATATCATAAACTGTCTCTCTTTAAAAGTGATGTAAACTGAAAATAATGGCACAATTCTGTCACGCTTCAGAAGGAAATTACACCCCTGTCTGGATCTCTATCGTGTCTAACCAATCATCTCCATTTAATAGCTTCAGTATTTCTGTTGATTATAAAGCTGGCTGTGAATATAAGTTAAGCCACCTTTTAGGATTCATAAACTAGTATAAAACTAAGGGACCTGAATCCTTACCTAATTTTATTGCACTCTTTGATTTCCTTCATTTTCCATGTCTTTTCTTCTACCCTAGAAATAATTTTTCCTGTTTTCTCAGCACATCATTCTCTGTACAACTATTCTTTATACCACTTTACAGCATAAGCAATGTAAAAGTAGCTTTTCTCCACTGCTGTTAATTACCTTAGGGAAAAGAACATCTAAGGTGTGTTTTGTTGTTGTTGCTTTGGTTTGTTTGTTCGTTTGTTGTGTAATTTTGTAGCTGTGTCAGTTGCTCCTCCTTTGACTCCTGTTTAATGACGATTTTAACAGAGCCTTTAGGTAGAACAATCAAATTAAGGGACAGAAGATGCTTTCTGAGAAAGACTAAATGATGAATCTTTGAGAGGCAGTCAGTTTGTTCTTCACCTCAAACAACAGCCAGTCACAAAGCAAGTGGCAAAACCATGTGTGAGAAGATAAGCATGCGTGTGAGCTATTTACTAAGGGAGCGCTAAGAAAGCAAAATTATTATTGTATTTACTTGTATTTGTTGCATTTGCTTTATAAAGAAATGCATGATGGAATGATGAGACTACAACCGCAATTAAGGATACAACTTCTTTTGCAGAAATGCAAATTATGTAGAGGATCATCAAAAGAACCTTTGTTTCAAGGCATTTGTATTAATGCGCATGATTAGCAAGCCAGTTGTAGCATCTAGGAAGAGCAAAAGCAACTGTGCTAACTAACCTGAAGACTCCTCATTTGCTTACGAAGCTTGAATTTCTCTGTTAAGGGAAGAGATCTGCAGTTCTTCACCAGTAAGGGTTGAGTAGATGGTCTTTCTGGTGCTGGAGCCCATCTCGGCTCCTCCCAGGCTCCAGTTTGGTACAAGAGCCGTCGGTGAGGACCAGCAGCAGGGAGCAGACATCCCCAAGGTTTGAGCTGTGACACAGTGGCTCTGTCACACTGGATTTAGTGTCCTCTGAGGATCTGGGGAGTGAGCTCTGAGGGGGATGTGGAAGTCTGGGCTGGATGTGAAGGCCTTTGCTTTCAGGAGCCCCTGAAATCGTGGCTATCTCAGCTGGCTTTACAAGTACTGCTATGACAAAATAGATACTCTTCTTTCCACTAGACACTGCTCTCAGACTATTTGGAGTTAAATTGTGAGCAGTTGCAAAGAAATGCTAGACCACAGGAGTTGTATGCAGTCAAGAGACTGTGTATAACTTTTGGTTTCTAAGGAACAATATGCATGGATAATCCCATAGTTTCAGCATTAAGACAGCTAATACTTTTATTACCTTTACTTCTATTAATGCTGCTTGGAAAATATAATGTTACTATATAACTGAAATTACCGTAGGTTGGCTATTATAAATAAGGCCATAAATAGTTTCCCTTAGTCAGACTGCAGAATACAGAAAGCAATGTGCCTGTCCTTCTGCATGAGCGTACTTAAAAGGAGATAGTCCTGATGAGAAGCAGCCACACAGAGACCGAAGTGAATAAGGAGGTAGACAGAGCCTTCTGTATGTCTCCCAAATGTTGTATAAATCCAAAATTCACAGCCAAGAAACATAGGACACAAAGAACATCTTCCTAAAGGCAGATACAGCTCCTCTGTCCATGGAACACTGAAACATGTGTTTGCAGCCAAGCATGGCTGGAAGGCACAAGAGGTGACTACTCATTTGTCAGCTACACTACAGCTAAAGCTAGACTCCTTCACATGTCTATAGTCCTAGCTCATGAGCCCTTCTGAAACCAAGTTGTATCAGCCTGGGCACTACACAGGGCCAATAAACCGAAGTCAAACCAGAAAACAAGCTGGTGAGAACACACTGCACTGCTCTGTGCTGATAGATTAAATGGTTCAAGTTTCCACTTCTCTGCACTCCACATGCTCCTGTGCACACATCTTCATTTAAGTAAGAGGTTACTTAAATAATTAACGTGCTTTAGTGTCTCCATGACTTTGCTATAGAATTCCTATGTGTCCTTGGGCAATTCATTTCACCTTTCTGGCTTTCAGTTCACTATTTGCAAAATAAATGTGCAGCCAGAGCTCAATTAACAAAGATAACAGAGAAGTGGGATAACCCAGAGAGAATGAAAATATGGATATTTAAATCCTTGTGATGCAACAACTGTACAAAGAAGAGGATGGAGACAAAGGAGATCTGTGATAGTGTTGACCATGAAATGCCAGGATTCCCAAACTAACCCAGAGCTAAGGCATCCCCAAGCATAGCTACATGAGTTCATGCTTACACAGACCTACCCTGGGTGCTTCTGCATGCATGACATTGGTAATCTGTCATAAGGATAAACAACCAAGGCATACTGTGCTGAAGGGTGTTATAAAGTACTAATACACATAAAAATACACTAAAATGCACATAATCCTACACTGAGCAATATTGTAATTGAGATGATTCAATATGTGGTGCTTAACTCTGAATGATAAAATGTTCTTTTGCTGCAAAGTACCTTATGAGAAGAAGTAGATGAAGCAAATAAGGCAGACAGACACTGACTGTAATACTTCTCCATGTAAGAGTGATGACCTGTAACCAAAAGATTTCCCTAAAAGTGTTTTTTTATTTTCTATCCTAGTCTTGTGTAAGTCACACTCTTTGCAACAAAGGCAAAACTGGGATATACTGTCAACTCTGGAAAAATGGTTGAAGTGAAAATATTTTCCAAGCACTGAGTGATTTAGGAGCTTGTGTATGACTTCAGTGTGGGATTTATGGTCATACACTATTATACATTGTATGCACATAACAAAAATGTTATCCAAAAGCCAAAGTCAGAGAAAGAATGGGTGATTAAGAGAGAGAATTCCCAACATGCTGAACTATGATTAGGCTGGTGGGAGTGCTGCTGTGAGAATTAAATTTATAACTAAAGTAACTCAGTTTTATCTCTTCCAAGTAACTCAGTACATACTCACTTTGCTGTTACAGCTAGCTGCAACTTCTTTTTCTCTATAATTTATTCAAATATCCCAAAGGGTCAGATAAGAAAATTGCTTTCTTGGAACTAATAATGAATATGGGATCAGTCAATGCAAAACAATAAGGCATGTTACCAACAAATACTCTTCATATCAAAACAATGTCTCTAAATTAGGTTTTCAACTATTCCTTCCAAAACTGGAGAATATGGACCACATCCTCACTTACAGACTATCTTTTACAGATGGAACACTTACACCTAGCCTCATTATTCAGCCTCACAGTGTTTTTTTGTGGAACTTTCTTCTTTCCTTCTTTGAAACACAAAGCATAGTCTCACAGACATTAGAAATTTCCTGATTTAGGTGGATGCTTTCCAAATGCATAAGAATTTTTGAAATCGCAGTTTCTTGGTTACAAGGTGACAGAAAAACATGGAAAGGAGGCTTATTGAAATTTCTAAATTGCTTTTAGTCGGTCTCCATTCTTCAAGACTTCAGATATTTGAATACAAATGTTTCTAATGTCTTATCTTACCCTTATTGTAATATCAGGAAAACCTAATTTTTCAGCCCAGATGAATCCTCCAGCAAGTTCTCCATATGTATCTGTGTCTCCTTGTGCAGCACCACACCCTGCTCTTAAAGTACTTTTGTCCTCAGTGCTTGCCTTCGTATGGGAAATGACTTCTGTTCAGACCTTTCCTAGACTCTTCCTGTACTCCCTAGTAGCATCTGCATAGAAAGTATATTATTCTACAGGAGTGAGCCAGCAAGTGAGAGGTGGTCAAAAGCCTTTTTCATGCCTTCTTAGTGTTGACCTTCAGTAAGGCTTCAAGAATCTTCCCTATGTGGAGCAGCAGCTATAGTTGAATTGATGCAAAATATTAATTCAAAATAAAGACATGCTAGTCTACCACAGCAGTGGATCAGTGCTGGTGGAAGGGAAAGAATGAGGTGTCTGATGTGTATTCTACTCTGCTGCAAGCCACTTTTCCAATTGCACCATCTTCTATTATGATGTCTGTTTTGAAGGAAGAATTAGGGTTTTGCAGCTGAAGTCAGTTGTCACTTTATACAAAATCTCTACCAAATCTGCTATTTCCAGTGGATCCTGAGGTCTGAGTTTCCAAACCAGTATCACTGTGTGGAAATTCTTGATAATGTCTCTGGGTCTGGCCTGTGAACAACATGTGAGAGAGAAGGGTTATGCAAGTGAAAGCACGCTATTAACTTTCTTAATTCTGCGTTTTTCTGCTTGTTATTATTGAAAAAAAAATATAGCCCCCATGGAAGAAACTTAATGTGAAAAAATTATGATTATCTATACAGTACAGGTACACTTCTTTGGTGATGGGCAATGCAATTGTTCTTTCCACATAGTAATTTTTCAATAGAAGAGATAAATCTATAATAAAACTGATTTAAAAGTATCCTTCATTTGACCTTTTTTAAGGTATACTACCATCATGCTGTCATGTGGTGGTGATCTTTGATTTTCTTCTCAAAATATTTTATTTGACACAGTTGATGAAAAAAATTCCATGTTTATTGAATATTGCACTGTCATTGATTCTCATGTCAAGTCACAGCCATCATCTCAAATGTTGTCTTCTTAAGAGTAAATGCCCATAAAAATACTTGGTGTTTAAATCTTCTGACTCAATTTCATCTTGCAAATCAAGAAAAAACTGTTACACACTACTGATTTCAGTTTAAAATTTACGCCCATCAAGCAGGTCTGGGTTTTTTGCCATTATTCATGAAATCAATGTCTTTTACTAGGTCTGTGCTTTCAGTGTTATTAGCTGTTCTAAGGTCTTGGGTTTGTTAAAAGACAGGGAGATTAAATATAATTCATGGTATTGACTGCAGGTACTTTGGCTCTTCTGTGTACAATTATATTATGATTACCTTAATAACTAATGGGTCCATCTATGTTTCATAATAGCATCACTGAGAATCTTCATGATCACACAGTCATTTGCCTCCTTGCCCTCATATATACAATACATAACAGGTAATGCATAGAACAGTAAGGGTTAAATCTTCAGTTTTTGTAAACTGGCGTAATTTCACTCAGTAAACAAAATAGGAGAACAAAATCAATTCTCCTTTGCATAAGGGTAACTCAGGTCTATGTCACATGTAGTTGGCTTAACATGCTTGGCTAAACATTGACCTTGCTTCCAGCAAGTTAAGCTAGGAACAGTTCCACTGTAGAGAGTTATAGGAACAGGTCTTACAGAAGTAGAGTGTGAATAAGAAAGTCTTTATGTCCTTCTGAATTATTGTGGAATTCCAATGCTGAACTACAGAGAACACCTATCAACATAAAGGACAGCAGAACTGGACTGAAAACAGAGCAAAACCCTGTAATCCTGAAACCAACAAATTAGAGGAGAAAGAAATCTAGTATGGATGGAGAGCAAGAAGATTTCTGAATTCAAGAAATATCAAGGAAGGGAATCTAATTCAGAGAATAGAAATGCATTCCCAGTGATCTCTTTGGAGAGACACCTAAACAAGGGCAACTAAATTGTGGTGTAAAAATGATGAAATAATTTAAAAAGCAAAATAATTTAGAGAAAACATTAGAAGAGATAATCTTAAATACATATATTTTTTAAGGATACGCCATGAAGACATGAAGGAGTTGAAGAGTAATTAAGGAGTAATATTTATATATGTAAGAAAGAACCTAAGTGAATTCTTGGCACTGGTATCCTTTTATTCCAGAGGATGCCTGCACATAATAGGCCTACTCTTTCAGATCGTAATGATGAGGTGCTCTCAGAGATTGTAGTGCCAACAGAAAGTGCTGGAACAAGCGGAAAGAATAAAGAGCAGTAAGTCATCAACTCTGGACTGTGAGGGGACCTGTAGAGAAATATGCAAGGTAGTGGAAAACACTGTTCAATAAATTCTTCCCTCTGCCAGTAATAGATGACTATTCAATTACAATGGTAAACTACAACTTTAGACTATTACAAGTAAATCTTTTTTTTTATCACAACATCTAGCCAAGATCAGGCATTTTCAGAGATGTTATTATTACATATTTGCAGCAGATCTTCATACAGTTATACTAGGGTCATAATGATCCTTTTTGATGTTACAAATTACAGAAAATATTAGTGATTAAACCCTTGAACAGATCTGTTAATGGCTATTGTTAGTAACAGGATACTGGACTGAGCCTTTTAGGACAATTCCTAAATGTTTAAATTGTCACTCTTCTTGCGTGTCATGTTGGTATTCTTAATGTCAACTATCTAAAAAAATAAAAAATAATTCAGAAATAACAACATAATGTTGTAAAACCATAAAGAGCAAATAAGATTAGAAAAGCCATTTCCTTTACTGGGATTTGTGAGCTAAAGGTTAACTTCCAATTACAGTTTAAAAGGAAGAACTTTTATTCTGCATTGGTTGAGGCTTTTAGTAAATCACATTTATATGTGCAGAACATTTGTATATTCCCTAATAACTTTCCATTACATTAAAAGCTGTAAGCTTGCCACCACAACTTGTACAGCCAATCTGGACACAAGATATGCAGCGATAAGATTTGCTAATATAGCATTATCAGATACTATTGCTTGCGATTGATTGCAATTATGTCACCATTCAGTTGCCAGGTAAATCCTATTTGCCAGCCTTGTATTGCTACATGTATATAATATTCAGTAGAGGAAGATTAATTCCTGTGTCCCATTCATATTGTAGCAAAACAGCAATAATAATATTGTATTAAAAATAGCAGAAAGGAAAAAGATAAATAGTGCAAAACAATAACCAACATATTTAAATAATAGCAGGCCCAGGGGATTAAGTGATACTTTGCATTTTTATAGAGCTTTCAATATAAGGATCTCGAAACACTTCACAAACATTAGCAAAATAAGCCTCCCAACACTCTTTAGGTAGGGAAATATTATTATCCTCATTTTACAGATGAATAAGCTTCTTTATGAGCAAGATAAAGCCAAGTGAAGTTCCCAAAGCCACAAAGCATGTCAGAAGCAGAATTACTAAATAGGCTCCGTGCTTAGATTACACAGAGACAGAGACCTTGACAGATAAAACAGAACCCACATATTTTCTTGAAAACCAGGTCATGTGTTATGTAGTCACCATCTTAATTAGTATTACTAACATGAAAAGGCCAAGTTTTCAATCTGAAGTCAAAACTAGATTATAGTAAGACCCTACCATCACACTCCCTGCAGACTGCCCATAGAGTCTCAAGGCTCATTGTACGAGCTTCACAGCTCACAGATCCCAGGGGTCCTAGCCAGAATCCACTAAAGGCTTGTCCCACACTGCCCACACTGCTTTAATCTGACTCACATGAACCCAAATTCCTTTTCCATCAGCTTGCATAATTTCTTTTCCTGTTTGCAATTGCTAAAAGATGCTTTTTGTCTGTCAGTGATGTATATTTCAGAGCGGGTGTAAGCAGGCCATAAAGATTTTTTTTTCTTCCTGAACAGACTGTTCTCTTAGTGCTCTTGTTATTACAGAAATGTATTTTACAGGTTTAACTACAGTATGATTCACTATAAAATTTAGATGATGAAGTAGTATACAGGACAGAAAGCAGACAGTTCATGTCAGATATCAAGAGCCCAATTCTGACAGAGCAGTTACAGGAAAATTTAGAATTATCTCAGGTTTTCACAGCTGTAACAAAGTGAAAAACCTGACTGTTGGCATAAATAATGGAATAAAATGGCTAAGAATGAAACAAAAGCACTCAGATCCAAATTTAGTGTTTTTATTTGATAGCAAATAAGAACTAAGAAAAGGTAGATGGATTCAGCTAATTTCAGGAGGAAATAATGCGCTTCCCTTCCACTTATTTCTGATTGCAACAGATCTGACTGTCACTTCTGCTCAGTCACTCTCAGGGCAGCAGAATCTTCATCAATGCCATCAGAAGGAATGCTCTCAGACACATAGTGTGATTTTTAGGTTGTCCTGTGCAGCGCCAGGAGTTGAACTTGATGATTCTTGTGGGTTCCTTCCAAATTAGGGTATTCTGTAATTCTATGATTTATACCTACATATAAATACACACACACACACACACACACACACACACACACACACAGACATGCAGATAGTGTCTAGGGGTGACCTGAGCTTTCCAGGCAGGATTGCATCTTCAAATCTCCTTTCACAGCAGGACAAGTCTGCCCCTGCAGTTGCAGAGGAACTCCTGAAACTCTTGTCCCTAGGAAATGTACTCATGTCAGCTGTTCACGTGAGGAAATGGGTTTTTCCAAGAGATTTAAGCAAATCTAACAAACCTAATTAAAAAGAAATATGTAAAGAACAGACTGCTTTCTGACTGGATCCATACCTTCTGCACAGTCAACAATTATGGACAAAAGGGCCAGGAGCAAAGCAGTCCACAGTTATTTCATTGTAAAATGATTGCAAAGCTGCATTCTCCATCTTTGAAGGGGTGCAAGACATTTTTCAGTAATTCATTCATTCATTTTCAATTTTTGGTATTTAAAAAAAAAGTCCTACTTAGAGCTCTTTTCAATGCAGACTTACCTATATGCCACTGCAGAACTACTTCACCACCCTAGCTTCAAAATTCCTTGAGAATGTTTTTCCTTCCACTGAATGAAATGAGGCACAAAAGCAGTAATAAAATTCTCATGGCAAGTTTTCCTTAAGTAGCACAAATATCAAACACTTGGTTCCCTATCTATTTTTGACTCAAACAGAAATATGCTTTCTCTGACAACAACAAAAGTGAGACAAAAAAGATATATTGATTTTATTTATTTTTCATAAAAACACCTTTTTCAGTTTGTCAAAAAGTATGTAATATTCTGACAGTGCAGAACAATAGACACTGAAGAGCTTCCTAAATCAAAGTTTATTAATAGAAATGGTGTTTGGAAAAGTTAATTTTCTTACTAAGTCACTACATCCAATAAGAAACCCCCAAAACTGCAGTTTACAGCAGAAAAGGTGCAGGAGCAGTACCATCATTAGGGGTTTATGTTCCCACAACTCCGAAGAATTATAGCATGATTTTTTCCATATAAACCTGAATGAATAAATGAATATATGTGTTTATACTGAAAACATACGAGCTCTGATTCATGTTAAAGGAAGGAATTTGAAGAACCCTAAGTGTGATGTTGAACAAAAAGATTCAAAGAAAATCATTCATTCAAACATGGAATGTTTTCTTCTCTATGCACAAGGTTTCATTTTGTCCATCAATACTCTCTGCAATACTTAAGCATCTGTGAGAGACTTAGTTATCCAATTTTACATGCTATAGAGTTTCTCCAAAGTCAGGGGTAGAAAATACCCTTGAGGTCATCAGGGAACTAGTGTAAGAGGCTCTTCAACATTGTAGAAAAAAATCTGTAATCCCAGGAAATTCTCATGCCTTATTTCAGATCTAGCAGGAAAATATTGGGATTAAAAATCAGAATGAGATTTCTAAATGGGGAGAAAGCAGCTGAATCCATCTTTTATGGGGGAATTTTTCTAAAATTTTGATTTCTAATGCTTTACAGTGAACATTCCTCTGCCCTCAGCATGCCACTAGCTCAACACTACTCCAGCTACTGATGGTGCCCTGACCCCAATCCACATCTGGAAGTGCAGTGCAAAGAAAAAGAAAAGGAAATGTTAGTCTAGATGTTTGTCTTGATTTTGCTGAATTGACTGAAAAGAGGACCAAATAACTTGCTGTAAAAACTATAGCTGAATAATGGTTTTTGAACAGAATAATGGAAAAAGAAAGACATTAGAAAGAGTGAGAAGAAAAATTTTTAGACTAGAATCAGTTGAGCACTCACCCTGGATTCCAGAATTCAGATGGTTTAGGGTCTTTTATTTCCTCTAAAATATAAGTATATAAAAATATAAATCCAGAAAACAGAAAACAGAAAAATATGTATATATATATATGCATATGCATGTATAACCAACATAGATAATAGATAAATAGACAGACAGAGATAAAAATAAAAAAAATTATTATTTTGTAGTCAAACAAATACAATCTGCCAGATTAGGAGCGAATCTTCATTGACAAAGGGTTTCACATAATAGAGGTTCAAGAGTTCAGTGAAGTTGGATTTTTCTTTTGCTATATGAATTTATTAGTGCTTTATGTGTATGCGTTGAGTATGTGCATTATTTTCAAGACAGAAAACATTTCCCTAACTTGTTTAGGAAGAATGGCCGTCTGAAAATGCCTGACAAAGATGGGGAAAAGGATGTTGGACCATCTGTTTACACAATATTTATGCTTACTTTGCACCTGCAAAAAGAACTCTTCCCACGCTTGCCCAAAAAAGAACCAGCCCATAAACAAACAACAGTTAGGCTCACATGTGGAAGAGTTAAAAATTGACCTAAAGTCTCCCTATATTCTCAGCAGACTAACAAACATCAGCCTAACAGCAAATGAATTGCAAGCATTTCAGGCCCAGGAGGAAATCCCCAGCTGCACCTAGACACATCACTGCTAAAGTGGTACTGAGTCAACGCTCAGAAATCATTAGAAATCATCACCGTGTAACAAATACAGAACACTTAATCTAGAAATTCATTAGCAAGTGTGGGCTGGTGAAAAGATGTACCTAGGGATGATCACTAAGGGTGAAGAAGCTTCACTGACCCAGGCAGAGTTTTTTGGATGTACAGCAATGAACTGTCTTATCTAGTTTTACCCAGTCCAAACTCCAGCACTCACTTCACTCTGAGCCTGTTCAGTCATTTTGGCATTCATAGGAACAAACAGTGGGGAAGGGGAGAGTATTTATGAGCGACTTGAATCATAGGGAGAAGCTGATATAGCTATAGGAGATCTGAGTGTTCAATAAAGTCAGCACGACTGGCTGAGACTCATTTATGAATAGCCATTCATTGTGTCTGAAAGGGAAACATTTGAAGACTGTCAATGCTATGTTCACATGGGCACAATAGCAGGGAGACATACGGCATTTAGGCCTTCCCTCAGCTGTAGGAATTCTTAAATAACACTGACTGTCATTGATTTGGGTTTTTTAATGGTGCAGTATTTCATACAATCAGATCCAGAAAATACTTTCATCAGTTTTTGTTGCACCAGGTCTTGTGCTCTACCCGCATACAAATGTTTATCTGTGGTGTTTGATTGGTTTCTATCAGTCAGTCATAAAACGGGCTGGTGCAAGATGCCCTGTCTTACAAGCAGCTGAGTAAAATCTCAAACATTATTTTCTTTGCTTAAAAAGTATGGGGTCATTACCTGTAGACAGCTAATATATTTGGATCAACTGGAGTTAAAACAAAAGACTGAAATAGAAGACATGTTAGGACTACTGTGAAGTCAAGACATGATCACCAATCTATGTATTTTACTTTGCAGTAGATCTACACTGTCTTGTGTTTGGTGCAACACAATGCAGGCCCTAGAAGAAACAAACAACAACCCAGATAGAAAAAAAATCTATTTCTACACTGATTTAATTAGAATAGTAATTAATGATGGAATTTGGTAACTTAAATGACAAATATCCCTGAGCTCCCTCCCCCAAGTGTCTGATGTGTACATCCATCCCTAATACTGTTCCATTGTTTCTGCCTCCAAGAAAAACAGGATACAATATGCCTTCTGTCAATGATAAAGTTTCCTAATACGGTACAGTAATGCAATTTATTTTCATACAGCATCCTGCATATAAAATATTACATAACCCTTTATGAGAAGATAATGCATTACAGACTCAGGCACATTACTGTCTTACAGGAAGAAATTGAAGGATAATGCTGTGAGAGGGATGGAGGAAATAGGAAGCGAGATACAAAAGTAGTTAAAAAAGAAAGTAGTAAATTTATTCTTTTTGTGCCCTTATTTGCATAAGACTAACTTTAGCAGAGGGCAGATCAGCATTATTGCAGATGCAGTGTAACACAAAATGTTACATACTCATGGTTCTGATCCTGTGGATTTACGCTATAAATAGTTAAGCAGGATGACAAGGTGAGTCACAGAAGTATCATGTGAATTCCCTGAGATCAAACAGGGAGCTCATGGTTTGAGTGAGGAATGACATGAATGTCAAAAGTTCCAGATGGTGCAGGTCCAAAAAAAATGATACATACACCAAAACTTCAGACCCAAACACCTCATGGTCTGAGAAGACCCACTGGGAATTCAAACCATTGCAGCTTAGAGCCAACTCCAAGTGCTGCAATGCAAACACCTAAAGCACGTGGAGAAACAAGTTTTTTGTGCAAATTCCTGGCTAAAATAGGGAGATTTTAGACTTGAAAACCAAAATTCCTCACAGGAGAATTTGCTTATTGTTTGGACCAATGAAGTGAGTGTTCCTTGCAGGAAATATCACTGAATCACAGAATATGCTGAGTTGGAAGGGGCCCACAAGGATCATGAGCCAAAGCTAAGGCTGTGGATAATCTGAAAGCAGACAGGTAGGGAGGGCATCAGGATGTGTGAGGTGCTGCAAGCCTTTGGGAGACTGCAAGGAAAGGAGAGAAACTAAGCACTCACTCCAAATGAGGGGAAGGCACCTCTGACCAAAGCTGTGGCAATATATTTATAAAACATAACTATAAAACTTCAAAATCCCACCATTTCAGAAGCAACAAAAGGAAACAAACCTTGTCCAGAGTGCTCAGTACTGCTATGGGCCCTGCAAAAGTGTAAATAACTTATAGAAGAAAGTTCCTATGGAATCTGAACTTTCCATTGAAATGATTGTCTTTCCCACCATTCATAATTCAGCCTTAGGAAAAAAAACCAAAAACCCAACAACAAAATAGCCCAACAGGTAAGGATAGAAAGGATGGGAAAAATACAGGTCTCTGTGCAACTACAGTGTGATTTGCTTCACTGTCATATAGATACATGAGCTACTGAACATATGTATGCCAACAGGGGAGAGAAGAGAATCCCAGACACACTTTTTCTCCTCTTGAAAATCCATTTCTTCCATGTGGTATTGTGGGTTTTTTGGTTTGTTTTGGGTGGTTTGGGTTTTTTTGGTGGTTTGGGCTTTTTTGGTTTTGGGGGTTTTTTTTGGTTTGTTTGTTTGTTGTTTTTTTTTCAGAAGCTCAACGTGTTCTGGAAGCTCGGATAATTTAAGCTGGCTTTCTGCCATAACTTCCTGTGTCACCTTGGACAATATATCTAGATGTGCTCAAGGGGATGGAAGCAGGCAAACAGGAGCTTCTCTGCCTGTTCTCTGAGCCTGTGGATATGAGCCAGCTTCCATCTGGGACACATATGCCCACACATCCCTGTGCTGACAGACATCCTCTGCCTCAGAAGTCTCCAGATATTATTTTGTCACCCTGACTCCTCAAGCAGAAGTCACTGTCCCAGTAGTAAGGCACATACTTGTGGATAGGCACATACTTTGTCTTGACCATGCAGCTCATATTTCCATGTCTCAGTATGTACCTGTCTTTGGTAAGGTTGAAGCTAAGATGCTGAACTGTGAAATGCAGCAGCTGATGCACAAGCACAGCTGCTGAGCCAGATGTAGGGGCAGTAATCTCTGGTATAAGTGTAAAGCAGACAGCTGGTGGCAGTAAAGTTTGAAGAGGGCACAACTAGATGCACCCAAGAAAGACTGTCAAAATCCTAATTAGTTCACTCACAATGAACTAATGCAGCAATACGGCTTCTGCACCACAGCTGATTCTGGCTGCACCCATCTGTCTAAACATGCTATAAATCTCTCTTTGATTTTTCCTCCATCTGTGAAATGGGAATGTATGACATTTTTCAAAATGTTTTCTCTCTGTTTTAGGCCTTCAAGACCAAGATCTCACTTATTGTATCCTTGCTCATTCCTATAACAGTGGGAGAGATACTTAATAGCTGGGCATTCTCATTGAATTCAAAGGCAAAAGTGACATTGACTTTAATGGAAATCAGAAAGGACATTCAGAAACCCATGAATTACTCAGTTTATTAGAACTATATGAATTGTTAATATGATAATGATTCAAAGTGCTGTAAGATTAGGACAGTTTTCAAAGGTGCAGATTTACCCAACCATAATCTCTGGATGTTTACAGATGTCTTATGTGCTTATGAAAATCCCAGCAGTTCTTGTGCTCTTAGGATAGAAGCATGTGTAGTGCAGCCTGCACTTTAAAGAAAGCATAGCTTGCAGAATCTTATGAACATTAACCCTCAGCCCCTTTCTTATGATCCCCCCCACTTTTTTTCCCCCTCTCTATCTTCAGAAGTTGAAGATAAGCAGTCAGAAAGGATAAAAGCATGGACTGAAAGCTGAAAAAGAACACCAAAAGCTGTGCTGCCTTTCTGTACAGTTGCTGCTGTTTGAGGTAGGGTTAGGGCAAGGTTTAGGGGTGAGGAACAAAGAGATCACAGGACCACGACTGGAAAGGAGATGAAAAAGCACAGGGTGGGGGGCAATGGGAATGTGGTAACAATAGTTTTTTAGTATGGATACTGCCTGAAGGAGCATGAGCATAGGGATGACTGTAAAGGTGAGGCTTAAATTTATCATTTAGAGAGAGAAAGATGGAGCCATGAGTCCTGTTGGATTGTGAGTGAGAAGCTGGCTACCAACTGGCTGAAATTATAGGAGAAAAGGGCAGTTTTTCTATGAGGCCTTTTTGGTCTCAGCTGTAGTTTTTGGGCCTTTTTAAAGCTTAAGTTAAGGTTAGGTTTATTTTTAAAGTTAAGGCTGAGAGAAAAAAAAATGAGCCTAGAGGTTCACTTGGAGTGGGATGGCAAAAGACATGACAAAAGAAAAAGTAGTCTATGAAGGCTGAGAACCTTGCCTGGGAGACTTTTTCCATGTGGTCAATGACCATAAGACCCTATCCAAGGCTCAGCTTATTTTAATAATTATTATACTTATACTAGAGTTAAGGATCAAGAAAGCTAGAGCTTGGATCAGCAGTTGGAATGGGACTGAAAAGGGGGTTAAAAGAGAAAAATTATGTTTCCAAAAGATCTTGCATGTGTGTGTCTGAACACATTTTGAGAACCAAGTGGATGACTCTAGTGGAATTAGTGGTGGAGTAATAATGGTGGGGTAATAATCCAGTTGTCATGAGATTGGAAAGGAGTTGCCAAAATAAAGAGTAGGACTCAGAGAGAACTCTTCTGTGAGACATTTTTTCTGTGGGCATCAGCTAGGAAGCTTTGCATAAGACTCCTCCTATTGTCAGGGTTAGAGTTAAGGTTACTACCAGATTTGAGAGTTGGAGCATTACTGCCAAAGAAAAGCACAGGAGAATGCTTTTGCAAGAAACTTCTGGTTAGATGTGTTATTAGAGGTACAGTTAGGGTTGATAAAAAGAAAACATAAAGTGGTAGTGCTAGGCGTATTAGAAAGGAGATGGCAGCAGAAAAGGTAGAGTACAGAGAGAACTTGTTGGCAAGAATGTCTTAGTGTGGCTGCCAGCTTGGACCCGGGTCCAAGGCTCAGATTAAGGTGAGTTGAGAGCTCCAGATGGATGGGGGCTGGAAAGAGTTTGTCAAGGATAGACTGTAGTGCAAAGAGAATGTGACTGTGAGAACTTTTGCATCATAACACTATCTCTATCTGAAGTTTGTCCTAGGTTAGGGAAAGCTGCCTTTTATATCACAAGGAAGTAAGAATAATTGCTTCATGGAAACTAGCTTTGTCTTCTAAATTTGACCTAAATCATTATATTGATGTAATATTTTAATTAAACAAAAATTATGTTAAAATTAAGGGAAACATGGATTTACTACTGGCATCATCATATCTTTTAGGCCATGAGGAATTATTCTCTCTCCTACAAGGAAGTCATTTACCCCTGTATTTTGCAGAGATAAAAGTTTGGAATAAATACTCAAGATTTTATTTTTCTCTCTTTTTCTGCTGTGTTGGTTTTGGCTGATGGCCAGTTAATTTTCTTCAGTGTAGCTAGTATGGGGCTGTGTTTCGGATTTTTGCTTTTGTTGTTGCTGAGGTGTAGTTACATGGCATCAAGGCTTCTTCTGTCCTTTGTCCCACCCCACCAGCTTGGGGTGCGCAAAGAGTCGGGGAGAGACACAACTTGGACAGCTGACCCCAACTGACCCAAGGAGTATCCCACACCTTGTGATATCATGCTCAGCATATAAAGCTGGGAGAAGAAGAAGGAAAGTGGGTGACATTTGGAGCAATGATGTTTGTGTGATGAAGCCCTGCAGTCCTGGGGATGGCTGAACACCTGCCTGCCCATGGGAAATGGTGAATGATTTTCTTCTTTGCTTTGCTTGTGCACGCTGCTTTTGCTTTACATGTTAAAGTGCCTTTATCTCAATGCATGAGTTTTTCCACTTTTTTACCCTTCTGATTCTTTCTTCCATCTCGCTGTTGGGGAAGTGAGCAAGAGGCTGTGTGGGGTGCGGTTTCTGGCTGGATTAAAAGTGTGACTATAGTAAAGCATAAAGCAGAAAAATCTTTTATAGCTCCTTATGTTGATTAATGAAGATATAGAGTTTTGGACAATGTTTTTTGACTCCCATGAAGTGAAGAAAAATAGCAATCTCTAGACTGATTCAGTGAAGGAAAAGCCCTGGAACCTACTACCATTTATAGATTATCTAAAAGTGAATATTATATACTTGTTAAAAAAGTATTTAGAGATGAATGATAGGAAATCTAAAAATAATCCACTCCACTCCAGCACAGATTAATCAAAAAAGTCTAGGCCTGCTTACATTCATTATTAAACTTTTTTTTTTTACTTTTTTTTTTCCTTCCCATAACATCTGAGGGCTGAAAAATCACACTTGGTGATCTGCTCTCTGAGGTAGATCAGCATTTCCCTTCTTTTATGAAAGAAAGTCAAGCCTAGGAGGAAGTCAAGATAGTTGTGGTTAAAAGGCTTCAAAGCAAGTACTTCCAATCCAGTTTCTACTTTCAAACTTTTCTTAGATATGTCCTGGGACTTTCAAGTGCTCATTTCACTGTTGGTTTTGCTGTTTTGCTTTTTGGCAGATTAGACATCTACTTTAAATGCAGCCTTCTGGTATTATGAGTCAACATTAATATAAGAAGCACAGTACGTAGTCTCAGGATGGTGAGTGTTCAGTGTGGATATGGAGCAAGTTGATGATGGGAATGGACTAATCTCCTAGTATTGCTATTGCTGGCCCATTTTCCCAAAACAGGTTAAACTCCAGCATGGTTGTGTTTCAGATAGAGAGGTGGTTTTGCTTTAATCAAACATTTCTACAGTGGCAGGACATTCTTTCTGAAATTAATATTAACAATTACACCTTTTTTCCACTCTAAATTAGGCATTGAGTTCACTCTCTAGTTCAGCTCATTTCAGGACATGCAGGGCAAGACATGTGAAGTGTGGAAAGGCTGGTACACTGCACTGTGTCCCACGTTTGCTGTTGCACTGCCAGGCAGTTGTCATTGTGCTGACAAGTCACCTTTCTGGAGATGCCCTTGTGGATTCTGTGCCACAGAAGCCAGTCAGATGCACAGGTGTCTTACACTTGGACTGTCTCAAAAATGCCATCAGAAGCATGCATGAATATGTAATGGTTCTGTAACAGCACTGAACACAGCAACTTCAGCTGTCCTAGCAGTGCCCAGTATTATTTACTCCAGGCTGTTGTAGCCATAATTAAAGTTTGCATGCCTCTTATTTGGCTCTAATCACTGTTTGTTCTGTAAAATTTATTTATATTTGTATCATTTATACATTATTTTGCTTGTATAGCCAACTGTTTTACAGTCAAGGACCTCATTGCAATGAGATACAAATCCATGCTGCAGGCCCCTGGGAAAACTGGTAAATTAAACTGTGTGCATAGACTTTAAAATGCTGAAATCTATTATACCATCCCTCCCCACTGATAAATGACAGTGGGGTTTACTTTCTGAATACTTACTTATGAAAGGCTACTGTTTATTAATACATCCACATATAAATATTAACAGAGCACACCTATAGGAAAAATATGTGAAGGGTCATCTTTAAATTGGGAAAAGTCAGTCTGTTCAGCACAAACGTCCATGCCTCATTCTATCTGGAGACTGAAACAGCCTCATCACCATAGTATCCGAAAGGTACACACAAATGTGACATGATTAGCATCTGTCATGTGTGGATCTTTCTATTCCTTCTGCACTCCCTTGGGAAAACTGTGCAAGGATTTTTTAAAATATATGATACATACACTGTGCTATGTGTTTATATTGGCAAAGTCAAGGTCAAAGATATGTACCTCACTCCCATCTTTTACTCACCTCATTTTAAAAGATATAATGAAGAATTGGCATATTTCTTTATTTGTTCCCATTAAGAATGTGAGCCGGAACTGAATAGAAAGTGCTTCAAATTACTTTTACTTGCTAGCATGGTGAATATGGCTGCTCTCTCCTCATTTCATCTCCTTTTCATGGTACTTAAAAGAATAGTAAAGATTTCTGTGGAAAGAAATAAAAATTTCCACAGTCTATGGGTCATTGGTATAAAAATAAATGTAAAGGTTTCCACACAGCCATTATAAGCTGTTGTGTCAATGTTATTAGGCACCTTTTGTCTGTGAGTTATTGACACAATAGATTGCAACAGCTCTTTTGAACATTTTTTCACATAAAGAAAAACCAGCAAAATTGCCTCAGGTGTCCTTTAGAGGAGGCACTAAACCTAGGATTCTCCTGTCCCTTTCAGTTTTGTCTGAAATTAAAGGTTTGATGACACTTTCTAAATATATTCAAGGGTGACCCTCTCACCCCAGACAGCATTTTTCCATTCTTAGTGTCTCTCTGCCTCATAGAAGGGACCAAATTTTTGCCATTGGAATAGGGCTGTCCTTGGCTGTTTCCATGACTACTGTCTCGGCTGCGGGAAGGATGCAGGGACATATGCCAGGATTTAAGGAAATAAATATGCTCCCACCTTCAGTCATTCTCTGCTGATGTGTTGCCACCTGGCACAAGGCACACCTCCAAGTTCCCAGAGCAATAGCAGCTACAAGACATTCCCCTCTCTTTTCCCAATTCACCAGCTACAGGCACACTGGGACCTTTACTAAGAGTTTTATCATTTTCCTATTTCTAATTCAATAATAATAATCATCATCACCATTAGCATCACAAAAAGCTGGGTTTTTTGGGGGCGGGGAATATTTGCTTTTGAACCCTACTATTCTTCATCAGGGAAACAATTTTGCACTGGGGAAAAACTCCACATTTGTGAAAATCTCAGTGAAGATCCAAAGCACAGGTATTAGTACCCTGAGGACTCCTTAGTCCTGGTAATTTGTAAAAGCTTTGTTGCTAAAACAGTTTAACCACCACCTACCAGCATCTCAGTGCAGAGGGTACGCATTTGAACCCCAGCAGCTGCCATTGTTTCTGTAATCCTGCCAAGGAGAGGTGTCACAGTGAGTGAATCACCCTTGGGCTGTGTCATCATCTACAACTCAGTACAGGTCTCCTCAGTCCTCTATATTCATCTGTCTCTGTCCTGCTTGTCCTCGTAGTGACAGTAAACACTAGAGGTAATGATGATGCTACCAAGGTCATTGAACCCTTTTCTCCAACAGCAGGGAGAGAATACGGAGATGTGAGCATGGACAGACATTGCCTTTTCACCACCTATTAAGGGAGTGCCTGGATAGTGCTATAGAGATTAGCTTTAATTCCTCGGCCTGAGGAATGGAGAGAAAACCTCTCTATGAGATAGTTGTTGTTGTTCATTTCAATTGCTTGAAGAATTCTACATTGTTCTGTTTCTGAATACAAGACAAACATGAAGTGTCCATCTTTTTCCTTTTTCCCTCATGTCCCTGCTAAGGCATTTTGGCCTTTTGCTGTACATACTTTTTGTGCCCTTTAATTCATGAGATAAATAGGCTAAACTTGTATGCAATATTTAAAATTATGATATCATTGATTTATATAAGGAGATATTTTCCTTATTATCCTCTTTTCCTTTTCTCAGTCAGTCAACAATTGCAGTTTCCTGTTCTCAGTATGAAATGAGCAGACCATGTCCAGGGACACTGAGTTCTTCCTTCTGAAAGGGCATGACTAATTCAGAGCCAGTCACTATGCTGAAGTCACTGAACACACCTCTGTCTGATGCATTATTGTTTACCTTGCCTTTGCCTAAACTCTGATTTTTCATTAGCAGAAAAGGAAATCCAGTCTTAAAAGAACTGGGAAATCAATGGTCAAGAGATGAGTGATAAGGGGTTGCATTCCATTCACTGTCTATCATGCAAGTCCTACGTGTAAAGGAAAGGAGGTGGAGAGAGGAAAACACTGACTATTCATAAAGTAGAGAGTGAGTTCAAGAGATCAGACACCCTCCCACTTGCCTTGTTCTATACACTCTTTTGGTTGCTACCAGCTTTTCCCTTCCACAGACAACATCAGTGGCAACTTATCCTTGACAACATTTTACACTCAGCACTTTCACGCTGCTTTCCCCACTTGACTACAAAAAGCTTCCTGTAAATTTATGCAAAGACTTTATCATTCACTGAGTCTTAAAGCCAAAAGAAATTTCCCTGCAGGTCATCAAATCCAGGCCTTTTCCAGCTTTAGGATATTACATGTTGCCTCTAATAGGCTGCTCAAACTCCATACTAGTACTAATGTGTTCTGCTTTGGTGGCTCTTATCAGAGAGCTGCTGTTGCAGGTTCACACCTGTGAATAGGTAAGAAACCTTCCAGCTGTCTAGCCATGTTTAGTGGCCAGTTTCCCTGCCAACAAGACAATAGGAAGAAGTTCAGATGAGTTTAAGGAGCTCAAGTGCCTTGAGTAATGACTGTGCTGTATGCGCTCTGCTGGACAGAGGCTTCCATGCATGTGTTTAACAGCAGTTCTTTCTAACCTGTCGATACAGGTAGCTTTAGGGGTCATCAGTAAACCAGCAGCAGAACTAGAAACTGGTATTTCTGAGACAAGGTACAAAGCTTTGCCCAGTTGTACCTGTCCACAAATGCTTACAAAGTTATATATATCTTGAACTCTAGTTCCTAAAAAGCATGAAATAGTAATAATAGTAATAGTAATTATATGCTCTAAATTTCAAGGAGTGCAGCACTTAGGGAGTGTAAGGGCATATAGCGGAGTATGTTACCATCGTGCAGTCAGGACATTGTGGAATTCTTCCAAGCTTCTTGTGCTTCCTGGGCAGCACAGCAATGAAGGGATAGAGCCTGTGTCACGAACTGGACTTCAATGATACTTGTGGGTCCCCTTCAACTCAGTATAAGCTATGATTCTATGATATATACTTGGTCTCTTGCTACATAAAACATCTCTGATTTTTATTTGTTTTCAGTCAGGGACAGGTGGAGGTGAGAGATGGACTGAAGTCGGAGTTCCCTAACATTTAAAAAGGTCAGAGGGAGAGAGAAGAAAGGATAAAATAAGGAGAGGAAATAAGAATAATTAGTGCCTAATGCAGTTCCCTTTCCAAAGACCAGGCAGCAAGGGCAGCTATGACAGCTGTAACATTTCCATTTCCTCCAGCTCTAAGTAGTGCCACTGGGGCAAGTGAAGGACGACAGTGGTCTTGGAAACACTGCAGCATGTAAATTCAGTTAGCATGACTGCAAGAAAAAACAGCAGTAAGCTACAAGGGCAGTGAGCGAGACATCACAGGCAGCCACAAAAGACACAAAGAGGAAGCAGATTTTTATGCATGATATTTTTGAGCTGGCATTTCCGGTCATATTTCCCTTATGAGTAAATGGTAGGATGCACTAAGAAGCAAAAGACTGCAAGAAAGAAGCAGAAAGCAACCTGTCAACTGTGCAAGGACTGAAAAGCAAAGTTGCGCACTCTTGCCATCACCTTTACCACTGTTAAACACTATTGTAGGGCTGACATTGAAGTGGCCCTATCTCTCTTTCCCACTCACTTGATTTCCAGCTCTAGAGAAACAAAACAATGCTTTCATCAAGGGTGCAATATTAGTGGGAGGAATGAAAAAAAGGATAAGTGGATTGACCCACTGCGACTTAGCTAACTTTCTCACATACTTGTGTTCACCACAGCAGTCAGTTCCTTTTATACACAGCAAATAAAAGTAAGTCCTCATGAAAGGGCAAGTAAATACCCCTACTGAAACTCATTTCTCTCCAATACCTATGAAGAAAATTTTCTATGAATATGTGAGACCTTCTTGTTCAAATCTTATATGTTTGGTACTTCAGGAGAGGAATCTGGCCCCAGAAACAAAATCTATGGAAGCCATCCACTCTGAATTGCCCCAACTGAAATACAGCTACTTTGCCATGTTCCCCTATCTGACTCACAATGAATAGTAACTTTTGAGAGGAATAAGACAGGAAATAAAACAAGCAGGAAAGTCATATGTAAGATCAGTTGAACCTTATCACTGAAGTAACCACAGGGTATAAAGCAGCTTTGCAGGAATAGAACCAAACCAGAATTCATATGTGCAGCATTTGCACAGCAGGAAGAAGGAGAGAATGAGAAGAAGAGAGAGAAAGAAAGGAAGAGATAGAAAGAGAGAAAAGAAAATAAAAATAGAAAGGAAAAGGAAAAGGAAAAGGAAAAGGAAAAGGAAAAGGAAAAGGAAAAGGAAAAGGAAAAGGAAAAGGAAAAGGAAAAAGGAAAAAGAAAAAAGAAAACGAAATAAGAAAAAGAAAAAAGAAAAAGAAAAAGAAAAAGAAAAAAAAAGGAAAAAAGGAAAAAAAAAAGAAAAAAGAAAAAAAAAGAAAAAGAAAGAAAAAGGCTCTAGTCTGCAACAGGACTTTCTCCCTGCAGTTCTTTTACCAAAAATATCTTGAGATTCTTACATCAACATGAGAAATTCATTGTAAAATCTTGAGGAAAGGAAGATAAATATGTGATTGATACACTCTTAGTCTCAAGAGAGTGGTAGAAACACCTCAAACAAAAGTATTTCCTTGAAGTAAAACACTCAAGGAGGTGAACAAAGGCAAGGAAGAGCAATGACACCCTAACTCTCAAGTTTCCACTGCAACAGCTGAAATTCCATGAATCATCCCATCCGTCACCATAGAACAGACAATACAGTCTCTCTAAATGCCAGAATCCAGGATCTACATAATGCAAGCAAAAGGGCAAAACCAGAAACAGGAGCAGACCAACAAATGAAACAGAACTTGGCTTTGTGATTGCAGGTCAACCCTCTAAACTTCAAATTCAGGAGAAAAAAACAATTAACAAAAAGCAATTAATAAAATTAATTTAAAAAATTATATCAGGAAGCAGGCAGCAAAAGCCAAGCCAAGCTGGAAATTCCACATCTGATGCAACATCCTTCAGTGTTACAATGCTGCTCAAGACCCTAACAGGTAGAAATTCATTAATGGAAAAACTTGCAGATTGCTTAGATCCCAAAAGAGGAAATGACTGAATTCCTCTCCACTTCCTCCAAACTATGCAGTGCACAGGAATGTAGCATCCTGCTTCTCTGCTGAAATTCCCAGAAACTGCTCTGTATATAAAGAACAGATAATTTCCCCAAGAGGACTAGGCATGAAGTTCCCTGTGTCACAGTATCACTTCATATGAGGATTAGGCCTTACTTTTTTTTTTTATTTTTAGCTTTAGAGCCCAGTAAAGGGAAACACAAATCCATGAGGAAAAACCAAAACCAAAACCAAAACCAACCAGCCAAACAAAAACCACAAAAGCCAACTGCAAAAAAAAAAAACATGGAAAAAAAAAAGCAACAGCAAAAATCGAAAGCCTCTTTTGCCTCACATTTGGTCTCTCCTGAGTTTGAATACCATTCCTCTGGGGTACCAAGGCTGGGATCAAGGTTCCAGTAGACACAACTGAATGAAAGAAAGCATTTGCAGGCCAGTTCAGATGACCATGAGCTGATAATGCTCACAAGGATGCTGTAGCATCAAGGACTCAAAAAGGGAGAAAATGGAATCATGATCTGCTGTAAGGCCACCAAGGAAGATGCAGGGGATGTGGGAGTTTGTAAGGGTCTGCTGAGTATTGGAAAAGAAGAAAACTTTAATTATGGATTTTCCTACATTGCAGGGATAGCAAAGTGGGCTTTCCAGTGAGGGATTGCTGCTCTTCAAGTTGAGCTTAGACTTCAAGGAGTCAGAAAATTAATGTGAGTTTATTCATAAGGAGAGGATAAACAGGGCTGAGGGTTAGAGACCCTTCTCATGTGGAGGGTGCACTGACAGGATATATCAAATCGGTAGGATAGCAAATTAAAAAGTCCTCCTCATGAGAAGAGACAATCAAAATTGCTTGAATTGGGATATGTGTGATACAGCAAAGGATTTAGGGATTTTAATGACTAGTGTTTTTGATCTGTTACCAGATTAGCTCAAAGGAGATAATGGCTTACATTGACATAAAAATCAGAAAACTTTAATTAGGTTTATATTCCTAAATAGCTGCATTAAAGTTAGTGTGGGAAATACTGTTTTCTTTCCTGTTAAAACAAACTGTAATTTTTTCACTTTAGTTTTGAGCATATGAACAAGTATTATAAGAAGCAAATCTTAACCACTTGTTACTAAAAAGTTACCCTGACTTAATAGGAACAAATGAAGGAGTGCTATCAGAGTGTTCTTTTCAGGGCCACAGATCCTTCTCCTCCAAATCCTCAATTACACTGGTTTCCTTATCCACAAAGTATCTACAAAGTTATCTCATTCACATCCAAATTTGGAAGCTTTGACTGAATGCCCACCTTACACAACGCTTAACAGACTTTATTGGGTAACTAAAGATTTACATAATGCATATTCTACAGTCAATGTTTTCAAATATTAACTTGTCAAATGCCCTACAAAACACAGCTTTACGGATGTCTTTCAAGGACACTTGGTCCTACAACTTCCTCATAATCTACTTTACAAACCTTTCCAACACAACTCATTAATTCATTACAAGGTTAACTGCTCTTTTTACTTCATTAACTGAAACAACATGATTTTTCTTGTACTTTAATAGAAGATTAAATTTAATAATTTGATGCAATTTATTTCATTCATAATCCCAGACAAAAATATTGCTATATCTGTTAAAAAATCTAAAATGCTTTCAGTAGGGCTGATCAAAATTATTTCCTGTAGGTACAGTATTGTAAAAAGCTTTATTATAAGCAACAGATATTTTAGTATAGTCAGTGTAGGAATAATACTTCACCTACAGAGCCTATAGAGGAAAATATTGGAGGAGAAACTAGATTAGAGAGATGTGGCTCTGCTGCATGGGGGTTTTTGCTAAATTCATCAGATGTTTTAGAGAGAGACTTCCCTGCAAGAAAATATTAAGGCAAGCCTTGCTCCTTTGTCTTTGTAATATGAAGTACTCTGCTGATAGTGTTCACTTTATAGACAATATGAACCTGAGGATGTCTGAAATCAGTGAAGTTTCACAGGCAGCAAACAGAACTAATATCATATGAAGTTCTTGGTTTTCTGCCCAGAGTTCTTCAGGTATGTGGTTACCTCAGGAACCAACATCAGCAATAAAATTTCATGATGTAAAACTCATGGGAATATACCCTCTATCGCTGTAAACTGGCAAGGCTCCATTTAAATCACTACAACAAAAGAAAATTTGACCCAGGGAGTAGCAGTAACACATAATAACCCTCTCCAAGGATTCCTAGAAAAAAAGATTTCTATTAAATGAATTCACAAAATAAAAAGCAAGATTTCATTTCAACCTCAGAAAACAAAAAGTCTGAAAAATGAAAACACTCTCAAAGTTAATGCTGCAGAGAATGTATTTAATGTCTGTGGCAAAGGTGGACTTGACCTAGGCATTTGTGGCCTGAGAGGGGGAAATTTAAAACTGAAGCAAGCAGAATGGCAATCATAGTGCATTTCTGGGGGTTATTAGTATATTCCCCTGACAGCTTGCACCAGCACTGTGTCTATGGGGACCTGGGAGCTGCTTAAATGCTCTTCCCACTCGTGTTCAAAGAACTGCTTTTAAAAGTACTATTTAAGCTGGCAATTTATACTGTAAAGAGGGATTCAAGGCCAAAATACATCCACAGAATAAGAACTTGAAGCAATAATGTTGTCTGACCCCTTGGTAGCCACCATTAGATGCTGTTGTTTAATGCACAGTAAGTGCTTTATTTTGAGCTGGTTTGACATTCAGCAAAGAACATTTGCAGTGGTTATTAACCCCGTGTTCTACAATTCCACTGCAGCAAATATTTTTACTAGATATTGTATAATGGTAATGATACACAGTGGATGTAATTTTTTTCTTGGGAGCTGACCTCTTACTCTATTAAATAAGTGGTAGGAGGTTATTTGCATGTGCTGTTTCAAGATCATCTTCCTCTTCTAATTCTGTGTGAAAGATTGTTTCCTCTCCTACAGTGAAGGGTATTAGGGAGCAGATAATTTAGATTCAAGGTCATCATCCTTCAAAGCAAGTAGCCTGAGTGATTGCAAGTAATCCTATGACATGCAAGGGAATTGCCTCATATGAGTAAGATTGCAAAATCAGGTCATGACTGGACTGATGATGTTGGGAAATATGAGGTATTTCCTTCCCTTAAGTGACCTTGTGGGATGTTACATGCCCAACCTTAACCAAGAATGCAACTGGGGAACTAGTATCAACTTTCAAAACTAGGCTCCCACTTAATGGCACAGACTGTGGAAAATACCACTACTTGCAGGCAGGATTAATTACACTAAGTAAAGGAACTGTCTAGTTACTGTTCATGCCAAACAACATGACTTACTCACCTGTGAATTTTTCCAGCCTGGGATAACTACAGTGGTTAAATCAACTCTTTGTTGCATTGCATGAGAATGTAAAAATGAGTCATGGAGAAAATCTTGATTGAAGAAAAAAAGTACCAAATATCACAGTACATTCTTGGCTGGTGATATATTACATGTGACTCAAATTTTATTAGGACCTAGTATAACCTGAGGGCTGTAATCTCAGTTCAGGTGAATGGCCTGAGCTGTATATGTAGCATGGATATGCATCAATCCTTTGTGATTTACAGTATTCAGCTTAATTAAAGCAAAACAATGTTTGTAAGATAGTTCATGAGGTGCTGATCATGCTGTTCCAAACTGCAGAACTCTGTGTCAGGGCTGTACACTTTGTACCTATGCAACAAATCCAGGGTCAGTCTGTATTCCTAAACACTAAAATTGTATCCTTTAAATGTATTTTTTTAATCTAACTGTGAAAGCTGCTGGATTACGTGTCCCTCTTGGTGCCACATTGCAATGTTTGGTCATATCTGGTGGGATTTTTGCAGTGACTGTTTCCAGCAGGCACAGTTCTGTTCTTTCCCTGAGAGAGCCCAGGTACAGATCCCCACAGCAAATGCTGAACCAGTAGCAGCATAAACTTTCCCCCTGAGCTACCTAGATTTGTTCCTACGATTTATATGCTTCTTGGTTGTACAATAATGTGCAAAAAGCAAACTCGGAGATCTATCACACGGCACAGCAAATAGACACAGATAAAATGTGGAGGCAGTGTTTGATGGCAGGCTTCCCAGCTCACATCTGCCTCTCTCCCGAGCTGGAGGGACCCTCATCCTTAGCTACCAGAACCACATTACTTATGTTTTCCTCAAAAAAGTGAAGTTGGATTAATAAATCTACAGCGTCTCTCAACTGGCAAAGAACTCGTAGCCTAATTGCAATGCCTCCTTACATATGGTCTGAAATGCTGAGGTGGTGAAAGGCTTACGCCTCTTTGTGTATATTTTGCAGTGCCAGGGAATTACGCTTTGCAACCCAATTGCAGCTCAGCTGTGCACAAGCTGCCTGCGTGCAGCCTAGAGCAAGGCAGCGCGGCTTGAAAGCAGCCTTGGATCACACGGTGACTACTACACACCTCCTGCATTATTGGCCCCAGGCTTGCATACAGAACAAGCTCTCACTTTGGTGAGATCAGGGCTTCTCCCTTTGCTATTTAGAATCCAGTTCAGCAATTCCTCCAGCGTACAGTTCCCATGGCTCTCCATGACTTGTCCTTGCATTAATTGGCTTCAATCCCTCTGTATTTAAAACTTGTGTCCTATTAAGACCAAGACTTGTTGCTTTCTTGCTGAAGTTCTGATTTTGCAACCTCTTTACATGCGGCATTCCCAGTGAATTTGACATAGTTCAATCTACACTGTCTAGTCATTTCTCAGGCTCTGCATGAAGCACAACCAAATATAGAAAACACAGATCCACAGAGGAAATGACATTTTTGTTTGTTTTGTGAATGACAGTAACCACCTATTCACATCATCAAGGCTCAGTCAGAAATTCCCCCACAAGTGCAAAAACCATATGTCATAATAATTGTTTAATTATGTTAAAATCCATGTATCAGGAATGTTAGTGTAATTTATAGGTTTTTTTACTGAGACAACTGTGACTGAAAACCTGATTTTTCATTGAGAGGGAAAGCACAGTAGGGCACAAAAAGGGGAATAGCATTTCATTAAATTCATAGTGACTTAAATCAATAGTATCTCTTTGACTACAGAGGTTTTTTGAATGAAAGTTTCACATTGTATTTTAATTATCTCCATTAGAGAAGTAGAAGAGGATTTTAGATCTGGTTTTTTTTTAATATCACATCCTATTGTTTCAAGACTACAGCTCCAAATTTGATGTGTTTTTAAAGAATAGCATGAAATTGTCTTAAAATGAAATATGAGTGTAATTACAAAGTGCTAAGCACTCTCCTAATGCACTTGTTGAATATACTATACCAGCATTAGATATGTCACAATTGATAAAATTTAGAATATGCTTCAGTAATTTCACTTAACTCTTAAGAGCATGATAGAATAAAAGAGCTTCTGTGCACCTTTCTTGCTGTAGTTATAAATGTTTCATTGTTACTTTGGGAGACTAGATTGATTGGGATAATTTTAATTCTCTTTGCAACAGCAATACTGATTTGGAATTTGGTGAAGTTAAAAATAAATGGCAATATTCTCAGATAGTATAAATCAGCACTGAGATCAATACAATTGTTTCACTTTACATTGGATTAAAATCTAAGGACATAGGTGTGAAATCATAGCACCTCCCTTTGGCACCCTTTTGTTTTGCTCACTAATTTGAGATTAGAAGCAATACAATGATTTCAGTATAATACCCCATGAAGAAAAATATTAATCTAAAATTTCCTTTGTTGATACGAGGGCAGTAGAACAACAAACAGCACAACAGCTGAGCTGGAGGTGAAATGTCGGAGTGTTCTGGCCAGAAGTTGTTAATGAAGAGCAGCACTGCCAGGGCCTTTCTGCAAGGCACCCCCAGGAGCACCAGCTGGAAGGGGAAGCTGCTGATGCTCCTCTCTAGCATATGATCTCTTGTGTGCCCATAGCACAGTTTTCAATCTTACAATAGGGTTTGAAATGAGGTTTAATGAGCCACCTTGTCCTAAATAAGGACATCCTTTCCACACACGTTACACCTGGTGGAGTCACATTCTCAAACCAGTACCCAAATACTAGTGCATAGAGAAGCATGAGCAAAACCTAGATTTATAAAATGAACCTGAGCAAAGCAACATCTAGATTGGATTACCAATTATTTAATTTGGTTTTCCAATGATCTCTAGCAAAATGTATTTACAAGCAATACATTTAACAATGGATTAAATCAAACCATATATAGATTCAGTACCATGACTATCAAAAGTTTTCATGACATATAGTTTTGTCTTTGGTCACATGCAGAAGAAATTGTACTGACCATCCATTGTTCAGACAGATAACAACAGGCCATCCCTGGATGTTAGGGTCCATCTGTGCACTGCAGAACTGTAGAAAAGTTCTTACTGGATTGAACTTCTGGAAAATCATCTAGTCCAGTCTCCCACTGAAGGAGGTGTTAACTTCAAAATCAGACCATTTCCCAGCTGTTATGAAGTCTCTGTGGGTGGAGATTCACTGACTTCTTGGCATCCAGTACCAGTGCTTAACAATTCACAGGTTTTTCCCCTTTATGTTAATAAGAAATTGCATTTTCCTTCTAAAGTCAGAGTCTTTCAGAAGTGGAATCTAAAGCCAAAATCTTTGTTTCAACTTCTGAAGCACAATATTGGCACTAAAATTTCACCCATTTATTCCAGCATTAGTGTCAAAATTCTATTTCTCAGAATCATCTCTTTCAGAAAGAGATCCGTTTTTTATCTGCAGACATCAAAGTTTTCCCTGGTTTCCTTAGCAAATCGTTCCAACAGCTAATCTTTCTCAAAACTGTGTGTCTTGCTTCTCATTTGAATTTGTCTGATTATCTCTCCTAACCACTGGTCTTTTTCATTTCTCCCACTTCTAAATTAAAAGGCCCTTTAGTTTTCAGCATTTGTCCATGCCCTGTGATGATATGACTTAGAGGCATATTCTGCTATACAATAGTGGCTACAACTGCCTTTTAAACATGTAAATATAAAAGGCTTGAGAAAAATGAGCTCTGGAAAACAAGTGGCAATTTTTTTTACTTCAGTCTTTTTGACCTGAAAGGTATGAGAGAAATGATAATTATTTGGGGGGTTTAGGTCTTCTAAAGAAGTTTTCTTTCAGTGTGCTTTTTGTTCAAACAGGCTATCTTCTTGATGTCTGTCAGGATAATGCATCCATCTTTGCATCCTTCTTAATTTTTCAATTGATATGTTAACATATGGCTACCATAACTGCACAGAAACAGTTTTACTACACAATAAAGGAGATATGTATTTCTCCTTCCCCTCATTCCTGTTTATCAGCCAAGGATAAATCTCTATAAGCCTCCTGTTTATCTTTCCCTTCCCCCCCTCCCCCCCAATATTATTCCATTATTCTGCATTATTATATTTGCTTACAAACTGATTTTGACAGTATAGGTCCTCGGTGTAAATGTATATGGTCTGCCATCTTTATTCCTAGAAAGAAGCTTTTTCATTAGGTATTTTAAAAGGTATATGTATGAAAGGCAACTTTCCCTATCATTGATTTGTATTTATTATTTACTATTCTTTTCAATGTTTTAACATTAATTTATTTTTCAGTAATAGCTTTATATTTAGTCCCAGATCACCAACTGAAATGTTAAACATTACTGAACAAAATACAGACACCTGTTAAAAATGATCATTCAGTAGCAGAAGTCTGGGCAGTAAGGAGTTAATGTGTGACTGTGCCTAAACATTGACAGCTACTCAAACAGACAAGTTAGAACAGGATGTAGGTGGAAGAGAGGCCATATGGAGGTAGGGCAGCACCTCTCTTGGGCCAACTTCCCTGTTTTGGTCCATGGGGACTGTACAACATGGAACAGCACAAGCACATGAATGGGGTCAAGGAGCAGGCAAGACCAGTAGAGGGTGTTCAAGATTACCAAAAGACCCTGAAAGCCCCTCAAGCCATTTCCAGAAAGGTCCAGAAAAACCAACTGCACATGTTCACTCATTTACATAAGAGCAAAAAACCTAATCCCAGTTTGGGGAAAACTTACCTATAAAAAGGTACCCCTACAAAACCTCGGTGGCACCTTGATGCTGGATGCAAGACTGGTGGTCTCCTTTCCTCTCCTATCTGATCTCCCTTCTGCTTTCTCTTTCTTCTCTCTTTTCTTTCATTCTTTTATTCCACTTGTTATTAGAAAATAGGGGCAAGACATACCAATTTCCATGTCAAGTGTGTAGTTTCCTAATAAAACTTTGTGAACTTTTTTTTTAACCTTTTTTTGCTTTTGCTGTTCTTTTTTGACCATGGACATCTAGGAATCTTGGGTGCTCCCTTCTATGTAGGAGTGGGATGTGACATTCATAGATGATTATTATTTAAGACCTGCCAGTTAATTAGTGGTTAACTCTTTAAAACATGATTTATTTGAAATTAGAGTGTCTTACGGAATTAAGACAAAGTATATATCCATAGGCCAAAATTACCATTGAATATCAGATAGGAGCAATCATACTAAAGACAAATAATGATGAGCCTATAAATATGTATAGCCACATTTATTATTATTTTGGAGCATTTCTCTGCTGCTCTGAGAGAAATCAGTTCCCTTCTTTACTTCCAGATGATTGACAGTTCAAGGGTCACACATTGGTCTGTTTCAGGAAATCTAATTTTAGTCTGAAAGAGACTTAAAAAATCCTAGAGCAAGAGGTCATCCAGCTTTATTAACTGCTCTTTGGGCTAAAATCTTTGATGGAGAACTATGAATCTGGAGGTGTAAAAAAAGATTCTTGTAAAATGTTGTTGCCTTCCCAGAGAGCAGATTAGATCTTAAGAGCACCAGGAGTCACATAAAAACAAAAACAAAAACAAACAACAACAACAAAAAAAAAAAAAAAAGAAAAACCAAAACATGCAGTGATTTTATCAGAAAGTCTTTTAGGCAGCAGGAGGAAGGGGAAGGATCTTGAATATTTGTTCTTGTGAGCACACAATACGTGCACCAGAAATACTGCTTTTGTTTCCCTTTTTAAGGTACCCAAGGCAAAGAAGGAATCCTAGAGATCAAAACTGAATTAAAAAGATCTTCAAGTGTCCAGAGTTAGCAACCAAACCCTACAGAAACATAATGAAACCAAACAAAAGCAGAGATGTATAGACAAAATCTGCTGACATTTTACTGCTCTAAGGAGACCTTGTTTTTATGGTCAAAACAAAGAAAGCAGTAATATAAATCATCCCAAAATAATGGACATATAGGTAGTCACATCCAAAGCTTACTAGAATTATTGGCAGGATTATCATTGGCTTCAGATGAATTAGGGTACTTCTGCATGTTCTGTAACATTTTATTGATCTGTACCTCTTACATAGAAGTTCACAATCTGACATCCTGCAGAAACCAAGCCATTGAATTGCACCTGAGTTCCTGATCTAGTTAACATGTTAATCTGAATGTAGATTCTAAAACAAAACCAAAGTCTTTCATGAATATCTCTCCCTATTTTCAGGACCCTGGTGGTTAAAGGATTCTTTTTAGATAGGAAAGGCTTAGATTCAAATCTTATATTTTTCTGATTTCATAAATAGGGATTTAGGAGTTAAACAAGCATTGAGAAAATAACTCAGCAGACTAGTGAGGTAAAATTCCAGTCCCTCTTTCAATTAGAATATTCTTAATTTATACAGAATGGAAAAATTCACATTGGATAATGAATTTCAGCACCACTCCAGAATACTCCAAGGAGAGTGATGGCTTTTCTGAACTGTGGAAAACATTGGTGCAATTTCTTGCCCCAAAGTGAGTTTCAAAGATATATGAACATGGATCTCACACATATTGAGAGAGTATCACTTCTGCTGTTTGCAAGAAAAGATAAAGCTGACAGATGAAACTAATTCCAAGAGTCATTTGTAGCTGCAAATCCGAAATAGGAGGTGTTTTCCTCTAACCTCTTGTTCGTTTAACAACCTTTGATGGCAGAGCAGAAGTCTGAACATTTCTTTGTCATTTCCTACCGTTTAATACTTCACACAAAGCACTGGCTTCTTTGAACCCTATTTTTAGGTGTCTTGTTCTGCTCATAAATTATAGATAGAGCTCTGATTTCACTAGGGAGAAGGCCACCAGGAAAAATGTTCCAAACCTTTTTAGACTTTATCATTTTTTCCTCCTTCAGCTTATTTCACCTTAACAATAACTCTAAAAGGACCACAGACTGAGATTCAAATACAGTATAAATTCATGCATCTACTGAGCTGCTTCACATTAGCTGAAAAGAGAACTCTAGTCTGGAAAGGATAGTTCAGTATCATAGAATCAGACAATGCTGTAGGAAAATACTGTGAACTAAAGTAGGGCCAATGGCCTTATAAATATAGTGTGAATTAAGTCTGTACAATAAATTAACCTATAAAACTTTTAAGTATGGTTGGGTGTTCTTTTTTTTTATGAGAATTAGATCCTCAGCAAGTAGTTGAACTGTCATGTTTGAAGATGTGCTGATTTTTAAAAGGTAAAGAAAACAGATTATTAAAAAAAACTATTCTCCCTTCTTGACTGTTCTATCTTTTGGTGGAAATGGAAAAAAGCAGTAAATTCTCTGAAAGGAATAAAAATCAGTAGAGGTTGAAGTAGATTCTTTGTGCATTTTGGAGATATTTTACTGACCATCTTTACCTCATGTTTTCACATTATTCTCAAGGGAAATAAGAATATATTCTTTTACTATAGTTATGAAAGAATTTAGAAACATGTTTTTTTACTCTTTAAAGGTTGAAAAATTCAACCTTTAAAACTGACAATATACTTCAAGTTCACTTCTGGGAGGAGAAAATGTCATTTCCTAAGGGCGAGTTTGTCAATGGCAGGGCCAACTCAGCAAAAGTTGAGTCACTTTTATCAAATCAATCTGGTATCAGATTATGGAAAAATAACATGTGGAGACAGAAAGGTATGCAGTATGTATTTTTAGTCACCCTAACACTAATTATCAATTGTCCTGTCTACAGTTAGCTGACTCATTTGATCCCCTAGTAATAACAAAATATTATGAAACTACTGAGGTGCTACGTAGTGACTTATTTAATATCTTCAGCCACCTGAATTCTCAAATAGGAATTTTTTTACTTGTTTAATTGAATATTAAGTGTCCTAGTTATTTCAAATATACTTTTCTTGTTGAAGTCAGCAACTTTGAGCAAAACAGCTTAAAATGCAATGTATATATCCATGTACATATCCATGGATATATTCATGCAGGCAGACAGATAGTCCTTATGGCATTGGCTATCCTGCTCCTCAAAGAAAGCCCAAATTTGTATTTGTAGGCAGCTTAGCCTCTGTATGTATGAGATATACTGAAACTGCTGTAGTGATGGCTCACTGCAGAGGATCTGGGTGGATTAGCATTGAGATCAACCGTAAGTGTGTAGATTTTTTTCAAATGTAATTCTTTGGCATCTATGCCTTCCCCAGAAAACAATATAAGTCTGTTTATTATATGAGTAGCCCAAGTTCAGTCTGTGAATTGACGAAGATGGCAGATGTTACACAGACAGGCGGGATCACATCCTACTATCGTGTCAGTTTTACATGGCTCTGACTCCACTGACTTTGATGGAGATATCCCCATATTTAAACTGACACCAGGGGAAAGAACCCATGATATTTCTAAGGAGCTAATGTCCTTACATACTCAGTTTTATGCTCATCTGACATATTATTCACATGGGTATTATCATGGTTAGATATATTACTGAAGTTGTAATTTTAATTTAGAAAAGACCTGTCTGTCTCTGCTTTAGCTTATAGGTTTAGAAGCTGTGATTGACAAAAGATTTTTGCTTTCCAGAATTGTAAGTTTATGTGTGCAGTTATTTCTCACAACAATGAAAAAAAAAGAAATTTGGGTCACTTGTGTCATTTACTTCCATTAATAGTTAATGTGAGTTATTGTCATTTAATGTATTCTAAAAACATAGATTTTATTTTTTCTTCATTTCACAAGCAAATAAACACACACACACACACACACACACACACACACACGCGCGCGCGCGCACAGACACACAGACACACAGACACACAGACACGAGTCATAGTCAAAATAGTTAAGAAATTCTTTATTAACCCAAACTTAAATTTGCCATGATTTTTTTTGTGGAAATGCTGCTTCTGATTTTATGTAAAACCAGCATTTTTACACAACGCTCTTTCCTCAAAACATCTGCTTTAAGGAGAGTCATGGTTCCCTGTACTGTAAAAAGAGTAGGGGGGAAGAAGGATTCTTTCATGTATGTACAAACAATTTCAAACCTAGTAAGTTGAAGAAAAGAGTTTGTGACAAGGGGAAACTTTGAAATCTAGTTGCTCGTTGCTCCTGCTGTTCCAGTTAGATTCCTTGCCACCTGCTTTTGCTGAATCAACATTTCTAGAAAGTTGGACCAGATTCAGCACAGTGGGGCACAGGTAGGC
Organism: Pithys albifrons albifrons; assembly: GCF_047495875.1. Lineage (NCBI taxonomy): Eukaryota > Metazoa > Chordata > Aves > Passeriformes > Thamnophilidae > Pithys > Pithys albifrons. Next base: position 12,933,508 of record NC_092464.1, read on the forward strand.
TAATTTAATTCCCTCATTCCTTAGCAGTTCTGACTGTTTGACATTCTTTGTTTTCAAGCCTTAACAACAAATATACCTTTTGTGCAATTATTTCTTAAGCTGTAGTCTGTCATCAGGAATCCAAAGTAAAGAGGTTGGGACTGGCAAAATTATCAGGAAACACTGATGCAATAGTGATGCAGATGATGATATGCTACGATACAGTAATGTTAATGTGGAAAAGCATGTGCGTGTCTGCCAAAGTGGGAAACATCCACCTGCAGTAGCTGTGAAAGCAAATGTGAGCAAAGTAATGGGGGAGCCAGGCAGAGCTTCCTGGGAGTCATCTCCCACTGCTGTGGCCATAGGGACAGACAGCTGCTGAGCCTGCCCAGCTGCAGCAGCACACCTCTGTGGCCAAAGCTTGTCTTCCTGTCTGATATTACTAAACAGGAGTGTGACCACCAACAAATGTTTTCACTGCCCCATTCTTCCCTGAGCAGAGGATGAGGAAGGAGGTGCCTTCCACACTGTGGTTCTCTGTTCATATTTCACAGGACCCCCCATTCCTACCGCATTCCTACATGGCAAAAGGGAGATAAAGAATTTCTGGGTTGTTTGAGATTTTTCATACAGTGTTAGTTTATTGGTATTGTTGGCTGTATCAGTGTCCTGTCAATCCCCTCCTTGCTCCCTATCCACCTCCCCGCCTCACTTCAAGATTTTATTGAAAAACAAAATTATTTTCCCAAAGTAAGAACTTAAGTCTTGGTTAATAATTCACTAGTTGCACAGCATGAAATCACAAATAGACAGCATGTCCATTTGAAGAAGTGGCAGACTGGAAAAGGTGAAAGATAGCAGGGCAAAACCTTGAGGACAGATTTGTCCTACTCTTTCTGAAGACTTAAGAGAGGAGGTAGGATGAAAGAGAAAAAAAAACCCACATATATACTCTGCATTTAAATCTTGAATTTAGAAGTGAAGAATAACATGGTCAAAAGTATTATTTATCACTCTTTATGATTCCACTTCCTCCAACACTCCCTCCCCCATGTCAGCTTGATCTCTTTGTGTGTGTGTAATAATAGATATCCCAGCAAGGCGCCATCTTTGTTAGCATACTTCTGAAGCTTCTAAGCTGCAGTTTTCAGTGGAAAACTCTTCAGCTTTATGATATGATAGCTTTCAAAATAATTTCCATGAATGATTCATATAATGATTGTGGCTACTTGCAGGCAAAAAAAGTCATACATTATGCCCTCAGAGTTGCACTACAAACCCTACTGACACTAAATACACATGTCAGCCTGTAGCCCATACACTCACTAACATCTTGGACTGACTTCTGAGCAATGATTCAGCTAAGTTCTGTCCAGCCTTCCATGCTGATAACATACAGAAAAAATGTAAAAGCAGCAGCATTAGTGTTATTATATTCTCTCAAAATCAAGCAAAATCATTACTGTTTTCCTGATGAAATTTTGTTGATACTTCCTTGCTGGGTCCATAGTATTGACATATGCTTCTTATTGACCATCTTAAAAATACTTCCCTATAGAGTAAATTCAGTGACAGTGAAATTCTCAGCAGATGTAAGTCTTTCACAGGGTGCTGAGTTTATTGTTCTCACTCTTGAGAGGTTCCTATAGACTGAAGCTGGGGGAGAATGCACACTGGTGATACGCTCCTGGAAAATGAGACAGAGTAAAACAGCATTTGCATAGCAGGAACATCATCATGAAGGATAGGATCACCGGAGCTGCCCTCCCTTCCCAGAAGCAGGAGTCCCTGTTCAACAGCTGGGAGAGAGCCAGTGTCCCTAACTGCTCCCAAAATCCCATCCATATAACTTCTCAGCATAAAAAGATTCACCCCTTTGAAACTGAACAACCTCAGTGCCCTTTTATTGTCTCAAACCCATCCACCTTGAACATGATAACTTAATTATATCCCAAACTGGGCAGACTGAAATCTCATTTATGACATGATCCTTTTGGTGTATAATAGTCTTAACAAGCCTTAATTTTCCACTCTGTCTTCCTGTCATAGTTACTTACTACTGCTAAGAATAATGAGATAAAAATGTGAGGTTGGAACCACATGAAGGAAAAAATAGTCAGTTCAGAGTAATGCTCATGTGGACTCCCCACAGAGGAATATCTAATTCCACTTCTTAGGCACTTCTAAGACTCAGCTGCTTCTCTGGACTTTTGGTGAAGAAGTACCATGTTGTCAGATTTTGGGGGTAGTTTTGCTTCAATACATTTTTGACAGACATTGTCAGCCTGAAAGACATGGCTCACCCTTCTGGCCCATGAAATCAAGGAAAATACTATTTACTATAGTAAATTATTTTATTTGCACACATTTGCCTCAGCATGAACAATTCACACTATTTCACAGTATGACCTTAATAACTATATTTTTAAATTTTTTTTAGTTTCTTAACTTCCATTTTAAAAAGACATTTATAAATTTCATTGTAAAAAATATCATGAAAAAGTGTTCTGAATGGACTACTCTGCTAGATCCAAAATATAGAATTTAAATTAAAAAACAACAACAACAACAACAAAAACACCCAAGAACAAAAAGGCATTATTTTAATTTTCAGATTTTTAAGGCAATCTTTTACTTAGCAATTTATGGTTTTTTAAAGACTTTGTTCCTAACTTGTGGAAGTTTGGATCTATGATTCATTGGAAACAACCATCAACAACTTCAATGTTGATGTACTTCCTTACAACAACCATCAACAACTTCAATGTTGTTGTACTTCCTTACTCATATTCCCATAAAGTGTTACATTTAAAACAAAAAAACACACTTGTGAGAGTTATTTTTTTTCTTTAATGGCTTTTTTCTTTTTTTACTATTTGTTCATTTGTTTGTTTATTTTTACATGTTTTACCAGCACAAACTGTTTGATTTTGCTTAGTGTTTTCAGCTGGTTTCATATTATTACAGAACAGTTGACTCTTGGTGGACACTGTTCTACTGGAATGTGATAGACTATAGAAAAATAAAAATCCTAGACAAGAAAATCTGTTTCCATTTATGCATGTGTGTGCATATGTATATAACTAGTAATAAAAAATGAACATTCTTGAGCTCCTAATAGTCTGTCATTATTTTTCTTTGTTAATGCCTTTATATTAAGAACTTAATTTTAAACTTTTAGACTAAATGTAAACTCATACTTGTCATGGATCGAAAGAACACAGTAAAGTGTACGTAGGTTCTGCTTCCATATCTGGTAAGGGGTATCTAGGCCAGGCATAAAGCTGAGTGTTTTTTAGCAAATGCTGAAAAAAGCCAAGTGCTACCGTATGAAGGCTGAAGATTTTGTCTCAGCACCTTTGCACTAATTTGTGTTTTTGAACACTAATATTACAAATATCTACATTCTTACTGAAGCTTGACCCACTTTCCTTCCTTGAGTTTATCATCTTCAGGGTCTTGGTGTACCCCAGACCTTGGCTGCAATTCTTCAGAGGGCATAAGAACATCTTCTGGCACTCCATATCCCTTATCAGAGATGGTCCTTGTCCTCTGTGGTGCTCAGAAGCAGTCCTGTATACTTTTGGATGTCTCAGGGGACAGGAGGTGAGGGTCAGAAGGCTGTGTGCACAGACCTCGTTTCAGAATTGAGGCTTAAATCTGCTTTGCACTAAACCACTTGCACACACAAATATTTGCCTGGGCAGACTGGGTGCTGCCCTTTGTGCCAAAAGGAGCTGTATCCCACAGCTCTTTATTCTTTTGTGAATCTTCTTTCCTGGCCACACACATGAGTCTTTTATGGCCCCATCATTATCCCAAAATATTTAACGTCTAATGAAAAAGATATTTTTTTTTTAATATTGAATTATACAGTTACATTTGGTGACTAGCACGTTTAGCTTCTCTGAAAGACATTCAAACCATAGTGCCTTGTAAGCTTGGATACATAGAAGAATATACACTTTTTTTTCTTCCTTCTTTTCTTTCCTCCCTAATTTTTTTCCCAGTTGTCCATTATAATTAAGATAAATAATATCCTGTCACACAGCGCAGAGACCAGAGTATGAGTAGATCCCATCTGTGTAAGTGTTGGAAACCTTATTGCAAAATCTCCTTTAGTCAGCTTCTTTGTTGCATGTTACCACATAATTTTTACCTACAGGCATCCAGGCTGGTTTTACCTGATGAAGCATCTGTGGTCTCGATTTTGGGAATGGAAATTAGAAGAAGCTACAGAGGACTTCACAGACACTGTGTGAACACTGCATCCCTTTGTCTCCACGCTGCCCTTTCCCTTGCTGCTGGAGCTGGGGCCGGCCGGCAGCACATGGATAGCGGGAAGCACAGCACTGTGGATTTCACCTGCAGCGCCTCGTTATACAGACCCACTGTGGTGTTCAATGCCTCTCTCTTCTGCTTGATTAAAGATAATAAGGGACAAGTCACTGACAACCCTTTGAGGCAGGGTGGTTTCTGGAGATAACTAGGGGATGGATTTGTATCATCACATTTATATTTAGGATTTGATTAGTTTTTGCTTTATAATTCTAGTGATATTTTTAGTTTAGCTTATTGAGCATTAAAGCAACTTTCTCTCCAGTGACCAGTCTAATACCCCCAAAGCCCCACAAGGGGCTGTTGGGACACTAAAGACCATCAATCCTTATGAATAATGCATTTATTTCCTACCAAGGCTCAAATCTCATTAATACTATAACATTATTACATCTCTTATTTACTTTTTTCTATCTATGGGATTAAAGATTAATTCTTAATAATTTTTTTCAAATTAGGAAGAAACCTCAATAGATCCAAAGCATTTCACACAGAACATACCAAAGTTATTGTCAAAAGGAGATGGTTAGATATAGAAAAAAAATATGAAATAAGAAATAACTCAATCATGTGAGATAGAGGGGAACACTACAAGATTCCACCTAAAAATGCTCACTAAAATGCATTGAAACACTGTGTTGTGCATAGTGATTTTTCATCCTAGTGAGAATGAGTTCAGAATGAATCCATCTGTGACAGACAGGAGCACTGAATAGAATTATAATATGGCTATTATAATATCAACAGCATTATCTGTCTAACCAGGAAAAAAGAAAAATGCTGAGATCATCAGAACAGTTTGTAAAACTACTTTCTCTCTCTTTGGTTATGGGTAATTCCAAACGTGGTGTGGCCTAATTGGCAGAACCTGGATGGAAGAGCCTCTCTCCCTGTAGATTCACAACTGAAAGATCTCAGCCTTCTCTGGATGTCTGACTGTGACTGCTAATACTTCTACTGCTGATGAATAATTAATTACAGTGAGGATCAACTAAAATCCAGTTGCCCTCAATGTCCTCTTCATAGTTAGCAAAAACAAATAAAGAAAACCCCAGAAGACTGAGTAACTTGCCTAGCAAAGCTTGGAAATGAAGGTTAGTCTTTGAATATCACTGCATGTTCAAAGATAAATCTTATAAATGAAATAACATACAGTAATGTGAAGTACATAAAATTCAGAAAAATACAGCTTTTCATGCATAACTAGTTTTTTGATATATTCAGTATCAAATCCAAAAGGTAGCACATTACAAGAAAAATGTATTACTGTATCCAGTGTGGATCTGCTACCTTCCTGAATTATTACTGAGGTGTTTGCTACGTTACAGAATTCACCAACACATTGCCTTCCCCAGGCACGTTAGATGATTTGCCTTTGTCCACGATTGACCACACACTCTGCTTCTGGAATGCACAGAGGCAATAAAAAGAATATGGAGGTTTAGCAGTGAGGCACTGAGGGACTAATATTCAGCAATGCTAATTCCAGCTAAATTTATATTGTATTGAAAGAAAGTGCTGTTAAGGAACAGCTTGGCATACATCAAGACATGTGGTTACCAGATTACTTTCTATCTCCGCTCAAAAACGTTTAGAGAATTTCTCATTAAAATTATTTAAAGTGAAACAAGTCAAATAAATCAACTTAAGCATGTTGTTACAATGCCTCATTTGCACTGAAAAAATGTTGCTAGTTTCTTACATTCTATTTTAAATGCACATATGAGGCTTTACTCGCCCATTAACAAAGTACATCACCTCCCAATTGCTTTCTATACCTCCTTAAATGTTAAACACAAACATATATGCCATCTGTTTCCTATCATGACACCAATCCAAAATGGCTGCACCCGACAACTCCACATAATAGATCATCTTAAAACACCTTAGTGGTTTTGCTTTATGGAGTTATTTTTCCTGTGACAAATTATAAATCTATATTTCAAGAACACGAGTGATCTGCAGCCTCAACTGCAAATTCTGAATAGTTTCTCTCCATTTTAACAAAATGTGCTGGATTGTATCTGATGCAACTTTTTTTTTTTTTTTAAAGCCATAGGCCACCTTTGTTGCTGTGATATCCCAGAAATGCAGTTTGTTCAGTTAATTTCTCAGCTACTACTTCATGAAGCATAACAATTGAAAACATTGCAGTTCAATATATTTACTGCTATAACTTAAAACTATTATGTAGCTGTTGTGTAAGTGAAACTGCAGAACAAATTACAGGGTTTATCATCAATCTGCAATCAAAAACAAATTTCAAGAAGAAAAAAAACACATTTCTGTTAAAAAAAAAATCAGCTTTGCAATGCTTGCAGTTGTGAACTCCAGCTATCAAATGTTCAACAGGAAATGGACAAAATATAGCCATAAATGTCATTGAATGAAAATTTGATTCTGAATGGATTTCAAATGTACTTTCTCCTCAGCCTGAGCTCTGTGAAAATATGACTTGTGTTGGAGCAAGTCGAACTCAGTGAGGAATTTCTCCTTGACTTAAATGAGCTTTTGACCAAGGCCTCACAATATTAATGCATGATCCTTCAAACTCTTATTTCCCAGGGTAGCTCCTATGAACCTAGACTGATTAAACCTCTGTAGACCTGTGTGCAAAAGCAATACTCTGTCTTCTCATTCTCCCTTATATGTAAGAGCTCAAATGGTTATGAGGCAGTATTGCTACAGGTTTGATCAAAAATAAATGCCATATATCTAGGGACCATGAATAAGGGATGAAACAGCCAGTATAGAAGTAAAAGAGCTAGAGAGAAAAAAAACATAAAGATACTATTGCCTTGGACTGTATAATCTCTGCAGAGTTTCTTACCATGTCAGAGGCTTTATTTCAGAAATACCTGTTAATGCCTCTTGGCTACACAATCCCATTTGATGAAGCAAAAGCAGGCAGACTTCTGTGGAAGTGCAAGGTTCTCAGTAACCTCTTGTCTCCAGAAATAAAGAACTGCAGTACTGATGTTACCGACTCTACAAACCAGTGCTACCTGAGGGAACAAATCTGGAAAAGCTTGAGGAAGTACAGAGATTTCCTGAGAATTTTTTTTCTCCAAGGAATTATTGAAAAAATGAAGGAACAAATAGGAAATAAGATCCCTTTTGTGCTTTAACAAGTGAAGGGGAAACCTTCTTTACCTATGTCTCCCCGTGGTGGGGTCTTTGGCAGTTAGAGCTCCCCTTACTGTTTCAGTCTACCTTAAGTCCTCCCTCCAGACAAGGCTGAGGAAGCTCCCAATGGATGGATCATGAAGATTTCCTCTTATCAAATGTTGTCCCTCCCTGTTGTGTGAATATGTAAGGTCACGTACTTATTTGGTGCTGCATAAAGAACACTTAGCTACTTTTGGAAACAATCATCATAGTGTTCTTCCTTATCCTTGTTTATGATTTTGCTGCTGCTATTTGTGTGATGTACAGAGGCTGTTTTTATTCCTCAAAGCTTTCAGTGCAATTAAAGAAAATAAAGAGCAAATGCTGAAGTAGTTGAGAAGAATAGAAGAGGTTAAAGATGGATACAAAGGCAGAGGTACCATGAACAACTCCTAAAGAGGAAAGAATAAAATACATTTTGTTTTCAACGTGCCTTAACAGGCACAATAATTCCAGATTCAGTTTATTTCAAATCATAATATGGTTTGGAGGGAGGAGTCAGTAACTTCTAAACAATATGAACATCCAATTTAATAAAACAACAATCACTTGTCTATTGTGGACTTCAAAGTCACATTGTATTTATAATACACAGTTGTTCAAGCAAGTTGGCAAATTGTGATATGCCCTACTTGTACCAACCACTCGTATGAGAGGATTTTTTACACTCAAGAGGAAAGTAAAACCAAAACAATCACCAAAATGAGTTCTGTTTTGGGATTTTAACTGTTTTATCTTGACTGTTGCACAAACATGCCATATCTAACCTCTGTGGCAAGAAGCTAACATGTTGGCTCACAGGCTCTGTCCTCCTTTTCACCTTGCTAACCCTCAGTTGAAGTTGTTGAAACTTGCAGAGGCTACTAATCCATGTCCATACCTCAGCAACCTGACTTCTTCACCCTCAAATTCACATCTCTTCCCCTCTGCTCTGCATTTCAAAATCCAGAATTAAGCAAACCTGCAGTAGATGGGCATGTTGAAATGCACTACTGCTTTCTGCTTTGTAGTTTCCTTGTTGCCCAAGAGCTTTGTCACTAGCCCTTTTTTTTCTTTTCCTGAACACACTGCTGGTTTTCACATACATTCTGAGAATAAAAAAAACTTTAAAAAAAATTTTCAAGAGATCTCAGTAACATCCTTAATGAAGGAGTTTTCAATTTCTTTTCATTTTTCCTTTTTTTTTTTTTTAAGGTACAAAGCCCTAGGTGACACCCATCAAATAAACAGGCAAAAAAATTGCCAATCCTTGTTCTATGTTACACACCCATTGAACATTGTGGGTGGAGAACCTCCAAAGAGCTTAAGCTCAGATCTTTTAAAATATTTCCACTTCTACATTGTGAAGATGAGAAGGCAAAACATTTCAGTTCCAAACTTTGTAGCTTTTTTCAGTTTCAATTGCAACTTAGTTACTAAGTTTCCCAGGAGTTACCTGTTTCATTCCATAAGATACTGTATCAGTGACAAAATTTAATGTATCCCCCTCATTGCAGATCATGAATTTACTTAAATTTCCATGCCTAATAGAGGCATACTGTCTATTTACTAGCCTGCTGCAGGACTGACAGAGGTAGGTGGGAAGGGTCTGTCCTCCACATTGCTTCTGTCTCAATTTGTATTTACCACTTTTGGTTTTTTATGCACCATTTTAGAGCATTTCTAAACCATCAAAACCCGTCAATAACTGAACTGAAATGTTCAGTTACTGTGAACTGAATTCACATGTTCAAAGAGAGTTTCTCAGCATACAACTTTGCCACTTCTGCCAGTTTTCACTCGATGCTTGAGGGACTTTTAACACCAGAAGAAGTGAAGCAGGAGCCACCAGGCAGCATTAAACAAGTTCTACATGCATCCCAAGCCAGCGGGCATGCCAGGCATGCTTTGAGGAGCCATTGCTCTGAAAAATGTCAGAGAGGCTTGTGTTTGCCTGGTTGAAGGTCACCGCCAGCAAGTGGGTCAGGTCAGCCCTACAGTTGCCTCAGATGTATGTGTCCCAGCCCAGCAGATCTCATGCAGTTCCTTTCTCTGCATTCCTTCCCACAGCTGCACCTCCATGGTTTTGGGCCGGCTTCCTCATGGACTAGGCAGCTCAAAGGCCCACACTCAGCAGTAAAAGCTAAGGACAGGTGCCTCCAGCCCAGCCATCACCTTCATGGCTTTTTCCTTCTCTTTAAATGCCCACTGAACCTCCTTTCCCACATGCAGAACTTGTCCCTATGTGCATTCACCTCTCCAGAACAAACGATTTGAAATGAAGGTGCAGTCTTGCAGTAACAATCATATTAACTATTTATTCCACTGAGACAAACGATGAGTCAAGAAAAGCTTCTCAAATATGGAAGAACTTTCAGTTTCTGCTGACAAAATTATATTCTCAACAGGGCTTGTCTTCTACAAAGTGGCCTGACCCAAAGGTGTTTGCCCCTGCAACCAGGTGTGACTCAAGACAAAGCAGCAACATAGTACTTGACACAATTTGGTCTATAGGACTTAGAGAGGAGAAAGATGAAACCAGACACATAATGCTGATAAGAATTTCTTTTTATGTTATTCCAATAAAAAATACATTCATACAGAAATATAACAATCTTGCAAAAAACAATTTCAAATAAAATCTTGTAAAACAAAATTTTTACAAAAATCTTACAAAGAGATTCTTTAGATAACAGGGTGCTTCAAAAACAAAAAAAGAAATTTCACTAATAGAAACTTTTTCTTCTTAAATTTCAAGCAAAAATGTTTTATTTTTTTTTATTTTTCAGCTTGATTGAGGCTCAGTTATCACCTGAACAAAATGTACTTGCTTATTAAGAAAATTACAGGCATTTGACATATGGCACACAGCCCCACCCCATCCACATAAGTCTGATGGTATTTCACAATTGAGACAAGCCAGTGCAAGTTTTAATTTTTTTTTTTCCTCTGGGGTTGTTTTTTTGTTTGGTTGGTTGGTTTTGCTTTTTTTTTTTAATTTCTGGTTTATAAGAAGGCTAAGCCAAGGACAATGCAAACAAGGAGTTAAAAACACAATAAAACCCAATTGTAAATAGAAATCCATTTTCTGGAAAATTTTGTTTGGTTGGGGGAAGAAAAAAAAGTGCATTTTCAGGCAATTTAAACCAAAAATGAAATGAGAATGATTTAAGCCTGTGTGTTCCATAGAACCAGATCACTTGCATATACTTTTTTTAAACCACTTATCTACATACATTTCCAGGAAGATATACCAAAATATTAGCAGAGTAAGCAAGACCGATAATTAACAGAAAAAAACAGGTCACATGTTTCATTGCATCGACTGTAGTGAGCTGGTTTAAAAAAAAAAAAACCAAAATAAAACTGGTTTTGGACAGACTATTGCTACTCTAGGATAAAACAGTCTTTATTTTAGCTGAACTATGTAAAATTAGATCTCAACCACCACAACGACTAGCTCACTCACAGGTCCTCCAGTAAGCTGGAAGGCCAAAACCCGAGTGTACTTCATCTGCACACAGCTAATATTCTTTTAGCATGCCAATATTCGGTTCATATCACTCTTAAATGGCCACAGATACGCTATTCCAGACAACCTAATAACTACAAAACACAGTCAGCAGTCTGAGAAGGACTGAATGCCAGCAAAGCCTTTAGCATACCATTAAGCTAAAGGTAAAGCCTCTAAAAATGCTAGATTTTAACTAACTGTATCTTTCATTTCTTTGTCTCCTTAATGACCATATTGCAGGGGGGAGAAGGAATATTTTGATGGGCTGTGGCATTTTCTAGCTATGTGTTCTAATTCTTTTCCTTTTAAAAAAAATATTTATATATTATCTATATATATACACACATACACAGACTGTACACACAAATATACATACACAATTATTTTTCTGCCCACTTTTAAAAAAAAAAGTAATATAGTTTCTTTCTGTATGACCAACAGATAGCTAGATATATAGATGTGAAACTTGTGCCTTTTAAGCAAATACATCTTTTAATACTTCTGTATCTTTAATATGTATGAAAACTTGACATATTAAGTACAGTTGGGGTGTGTATATACACAGTTGTTGTGCAAGGTCAATATAAAAAAAGTCTCAAGGTGGCAGAACTGGTCAGGTATTCAATTGGCATATGCATTATACTGTAACACAGTCAAATTGTCTAAGTTAAACAAATAGTGTACTGACATGAATGACTTTTCTCTATATTTGTCTTTGTGAAGGAGGACCCTGGAAGTAACCTTTTTTTCCCCTCATATTATACATTTGATACAGTACAATGCCAGGTGAAAAGAGAGCCTTAATAAAGCATGCATCACCCATACCCCTGTATAAGACCCTCTACAAGAGAAGGTCACTTGCATAAGGCACCATTATTAAGGTCAACAGTGCATTAACAGCTAGAAAACCAGAAGTTAGTCCTCAAGGCATAAATAAGAGAAAAATTAGCTGCATGAGAAAAATCAGTTTCTAACCAATAGTGGTTTTATCCACCCAACAGAAAAAATTATTCATGTTCCATACATTATGTAACATTAGACCAATTGTATTTTAGCTGCTCTTACTTGAATCAAAACTGCAGTCCTGATTAAAGAATGGAAAAGCATATAGTTCCCCAGAACCATGCAATAACCTTTGTATTATAATGAAAAGTTATAGTTGTGTTACATTTGTAAATACACAGCTTATACAATGGATTACAAATGAGCTCTGTAGCAAGTAAAACAAGCTACTTGACACATTGCACGTTTAATAGCTGCACCAGACACCTAAAGCTCCTCTCACACAGGAACAGGGAGGTTCCCCATCTCCATTCTGGCATCCTGACTCTTTTTATTCCCCCCCTTTCCCCTCTCAGTTTTTCCTCTAAAAAGGTGCAGACATCCCTCCCCCCACCCCTTGGAAATGATTGGTGGTCGTCCCATCTCACAAGATACTCCTCACATACAAGACATTCAGACTATTTTTTTCTCTTACAGTTATAAAACAACCACAAGAAAAAAAATGTGCCTCAGCATACAGTCATCAAGAGATCCTCATCGCATACAGTCGCCCAATCATTAACATTCTCAGTGCACATGCTCACGGCAAAGGCTTAGGAGCCACTCAGAAGGTTAGATACCAGTGTATGAGTCCAGGAAACCCCAAACATCATGCACTGCAGTTGCTATGCCGTTTCTTACATGACTTATTAGCCCTCAAAAGACCTTCAAGGAAGTGAGGTCCTGGAGGCAACTGGGTAGGGTGCAAAATGGCATGCTTTGGCTGGAATACGCATCCCTCTGCTCAAGGCTCTTCAACCTTGATGCCTCTTAGCCCGCAGGATTCACCTCTTGACCCATTCAGAGGTGTCTCTTCATGTGAAGGGCCAGGTGATCAGACCTGGAAAAACACCTGCAAGGCAAGAGTGAGGCTGCGCATTAGCGCATGGCTGCTGACATGCACAACTCGATAAGCCTGACTGAGGCACCACCCCTTTCTCTGACACTTCAAAACACAGCTGGTGGATGAGGGATTTGGCATTCCCAAGATACACAGGAATACTCAAGGTGTCTCTGGACACGCAGGAGCTCTGCAGATGAATGGTAACACCAGGGTCTTCTCAACACTCATCCACAAGATCAGGCTACAAACCACTTCCCAGTGATAAATAAAAAGGAAAGGCTTTTCCAGTCTAAATATACAACAATCCCTTCAAAAAGCCAGATACTGTTGTGTTTCCAATTAATTCCTACACAAGCAAAAAGCAGCCTAGACTAGCTTTCCAACAAGCATTAAAAATAACTGTTTAAAAGGGTGCATTTCAGTCACATACCTGTCACAGTGACTACATTTAAAAGGCTTGGCACCAGTGTGCTTTCTGAAGTGTCTGGTTAATTCATCACTTCTTGCAAAACGCCACTCACACCCTTCCCATGAACATCTGTAAGGCTTTTCCCCTAAAAAGAAAGCAGATTACTTGTTAGTCATGACTTCATTCAAAGATAGACAGGTGCTATCATCTTCTATGTAAACTTCTTTCACCCCCCAAAGACAGCCAATTTTATTTAACCTATCTGAATGCTTCAGAACTTGTAAGAAAAGAAGGCTCACAAAATTCATCCACATGATTCCTACTTAAATATCTTGCTGCAACAGCACATCAAATAATCTCATTCTTATGAAAAATAAACAAAAAGTGATTAAACAGGTTCACAAGAAACAAAGGAATGCAACCCTCTACCATTCCTGTTCATCTGTAAAGGCAGGCTTACTCCCAAACAGGTATCATTGACCTCACAAAGGTGATTAAAGACAGCACAGCTAGGCTCCAAAACGCAATTAGGCTACTGTGTTGCATCAAAGTCCTCTGTCACTCACTCATCTGCATAACACGCAACCTCCTTTCTGCTGAGCCACTTATTCTTGGAAAAGCCTGCACACCACTTTGAACACTGCTATTTCAGCATTCAAGAAATACCACTTCCATTCACAGGAACATTCTCAGTCAGACAGCACCAGAACACCAGTTCTGCAATACTTCTGAGGCTGGCAGCTATTTATGTCTGTTCAACCACCACCATTTCAGTGGAAGTTGTTCTCTCCTCTAGAAATAATCCTGTTTTATCTGACTTCTGCACGACAATGGGAGCATCCAAGCTTGTTCAGACTTCCCATAAAAACCACAAAATGCTGAGCTCATGAGTCAAAATAGAATCTTTTCCCTGAATTCTCATTCCCACATGTTGGGGAGAGGGGAAACCCAACCAGACATATAGATGTTTGGATTGGTACACTGAAAACACCATGCTAATTCCTCAAGTTAAGCAATGACTACTGAGCCAAGGCACAGCTCTACACATCTAACTGCTGTCATAAAGAGTTGTCAAATAATAATGCTCAAACAAGCAAATCAGCATGCTACTTCAACCATAAAATATGTATCAAAGTCCTGAAGTGTCTATCTTCCTCACTTTCCTTCCCAGCAACATACAGGATTGTTATTTTCAGTTCAGGTTTCATAATAACAAAAAGCTGTTGCTCAGTATTTTGGGATGGAATTTACAGTAAATCCTGTATTTTTAAGTCTGATTGGGCAGATAGTTAGAAGGACAAGACCACACTGTGGCTTTGAAAGATTTTTTTTGCTGATAACAATGGCACACCAAAGTGTTAAATGACTCACTACTACAGCCACACTTAATATAATCAAGGCCTTGGGATGCCTGATAAAATAGACATGATGTAGACCGCAGCATAAAAACAAGCTCTTACAGTATTTAGTGATCTGACCAATTTTTGGATACGACAATTCTTTTTTAGCAATAAAGTTGCGGCTCACTTTTGCTTTAGATACAATCACCAAGAAAGGTCTAGACCTTTGTTTCTGAAGACCACATGCTGCTGTAGCTTCCCAACCATTGCCTACTTAGACAAGTGGCTCCCATTTGCTCTGACAGCAGACATTCTTCCACCAACTGCCCTGGCTGCAGCTGACTTAGGAAAAGAATGAGGAAGTGATGCTGGTAAGCATCTACTACTATTACATCATCTCTCCAAACCCGGGCTCCCACCCAGTGATTATTTAACAGTGTGACACCATCAACATCATGGGTATTCCCTATAGTACTTGCCAGCTCTTAATAAGCATAGGGTTACTAACCTGTATGAGTGCGCTGATGTGCTTTCAGATGTGAACTTTTGGTGTAAACTTTCCTGCAACCGTTAAAATGGCACCTGTGAACACGCCTTCTGCCATCTGGTGAGGTGTCACCATTGGAGGGTGTACCTTTTTCTGCAGTCTTTCCAGCGGTACCGGTACGAATTTTTCCCGGTGAATGCAACTCACCCGGTGTACAATTCCATATCTGGGAAGAAGGCTCCTTGCTCAGCTCAGGAGATGAAGGGGGAGTGGAAGTGACAGATGAACTCAAGTTTCCTGAACTGGCTAAAACATCACTTATAGGGTCAGAGGTAAACTTTGTAGTTGGTGAGAGCTCCTCAGAGCTGTCTGAAGATTCGCTGCTCACATCAGAATTCAAACTGTTGGTCTCTAAGTTCTGACCAGTAAGATTGTCCTCTTTTGGGACACATGTGTTTTTCAGTTCAGATTCCTCCTTTTTCTCACGTGCCAAAATAATTTTGGTCCAGAGATCCTCTTGGCTATCAAATTTGATTTCAGATGCAGAAACATAACAGGGTTCACTCTGAAGATACCGTTCCAGCTCCAAACATGTCTAGGTGAAAGAGAAGGAAGAAAAAAGAAAAGAGTTACGAGCTTGCTTAAAAATAAACCCAATTGTATTTTACACTTCAAAAAGCTTTCAGGAATGTAGTACATTCAATTTATGGTTTCTAGGTTCAAAACAAATTAAAGGCTCCTCAAGCCATAACTAGGTGACTGTTACAATGAAAAGAAATCAGTTTTTGAGACCTGGGCAGGAGTTCAAACACACAGCTGAAGGTGCAAGTCAGCCTTGGTTTCCAAAATAGCATTCTAATGACTCAGCCAAATTATCATCACTCTCATCAGAAAAATCTGTGTTTTCAGTAGGCTGATGTTGAAAAGAACTATAGAGAACCACAACAAATAACCATATTTTGCTCTTGCACCTTATTTGAAATTGTTTTGTATCTCTCTTGCACAAGCACAAGGCTGAAAGGACCCAACTGAACACAATGTGCTCTGACATGCAGTTAAAACGTAAATCCTGTGGCAGAAAACAAAGCCAAATTTCAGCATGGCTGCAGAGCTGCCAGCCCATCTTCTGGGGACATCAGAGGAGCAGCAGACATTCTCCCATTTCCTGTGCATGAGGACGCAGCACACTCGACTTTCAAAGAATGTCATTTCCAAGCGCACTGGCATGCACGCTACATAACTCAAACTGCTCCCGTGTGTGTCCAGAGGAACGTGTAAAACTTCAACAGAGGAATGGGGCAAAATAAGTTCCAGAATAGAAATGTCCCGTTCTATAGAATGCAAAACGGGAAATTACTCTGAGGTCCTGCTGGGAGTCCCACAATGAACAAGAACTTTATCTACTGGCCAAGAGTGCAACTGTATGAGTCATCTCTCTCTTTCTTTCACGCAATGCCAAAGGAGACTTCCTTTTAAAACCCTGACCATCTGCCAAGAAAGTACTCTGTGCAAATATACATGCGACAGTACATGGACAACTTCTCCCCAACAATATCGTTCCCCTCTACTCCATGAAATGAGACAAAACAAAAATGAAAATCATCCTAAACGGGTGAAACTGAGGTTTTCAATTTCAATTCACCCTGCTGACTTTCTAGCCATGTTCACAAGAAAAAAAGAGCATGAACTGTTATGGCAACAAGCTGATGTTTTGGGATTATTCTTTCCACTATAGGAAATGATCCACATGGAAGCTTTACAGAGAAAATCGACACACCAAGTTTCCATACCAAACTCAACTTATTTTAAGATCATCTTTTCCAAGCCAGCTAGCAAAACCTAGTCTCAAATGCCACAGATTCCCCTTACAGCCCCTTCCCATCTGCCCGTGAGCGGAGCCGCCACGGGAGCAGCCTTCTTTCTTCCCAGCACTGCTTCAGTAAACTGGGTCACATGCTCTGGCCAGGCTCGGAGTGTGGGCAAAAACTGGAAAAAAAACAAAACAAAACAACCAGAACCCCAAACACTCCCAGATCCAAACCCACTGCTGCACACGGTATTTACGTATATGTCTCTGTAATTAGGGAACTGGGTTGCAATTCACGTTACAAAACAAAAAGGGTTTCGACAGAGACAGCAAAATAGTGCATTGATTTTTGTGAAAACAAGTAAAAAGAGCATTTATTAAGATCTTGTTAAACTTTCATATTCCTGGCTAATTTAAATTGCTCATTAGGTAGATTAGTAATGGGGAGCGAAGTGAAGCTCTCTTCGAGTTTAAATGCCTCTGAAGGCTACTGGGAACGAGGGCTTGGCGATTCGCCAAGAGCCCGAATGCCTGAAGGAAACTACTTAGCTCCATTTCAATCACGTACTATGGAGCTGCCGCTCTGAAAGGGGAGCGGGGGGGGGGGAGGGAAAAAAAAAAAGGACATTGCATACAATTAGTAGGCATGTGAAGGTTGTAACACTTTGCATTTCAACCTTCTGGGAAAGGCTCCTTCGTCTTTCTGCAAAGCCAGCAGGTATTTGCTCCGGTCACCGGGCTGAGCAACCCCACCGGGGAGCTGCGGCCGCGGTCCCCCGAGCCCCGCAGGACTGTCAGCCCTTGCCATCCCGGTGTTTCGGTCAAATTAAGGAGAGAAAGGGAGAAAAAAAAAGGCAAGAAAATATGTCCATTAAAGGGAAGCAGCCTCCGTTCTTCCCCTTTCCCGGCCAGGGCAATTAGCACAAGGGGATCGCTGTCATATGACTGACAACTCACGGGCTCGGCAAAGCTCACTGCGCTCGGAAGAGCTACGCTCTGTACATGTACATACACATGCACACACACAGACGTGTGTACGGGCACTCCTGGAAGGCTTTTTCCTCACCATCGCCAGGAACAAAAATAATAATAATAGTTTGAACAAAAAAATCAAAACAAGAGAACACCAACAAAAAAAAATAAAAAACAAATAAAAAAATCAAAATCCAAGCCAAACACAAACCCACAGCACAGGGCTCAAAGCAGCCCTTGGCCAAGGCAGGGAGCTCGGATGACAAGACCCAGCTGTGGAGTCTGGACCCGGTACAAGCGCAAAACTTTTGCCAGGACCCGATGTAAGCGGAGCGGCTGCGGAGCGGGGCTGGGGCGCTGACAGCCTCCGGCAGGCAGGGTCGGGCGGTAAACAGGGAGAGACGGGGATGCGCAGCTCCTTCCATCCACCTCGGGACGGTGCCCCCCGAACAGCCGTCTATTCAGAGCCGAAACACCTGCTTCAAAACATTTCTACACATTTGTGCTGAATTCTCCCCAAACTCCTCGCTGACACTTGGGCTTGCTTTTTTTTCTTTGTCTTTTTTTTTCCTGAAATCCGCTCATCCTTTAATACGGCTTAAAAAAAATCCCCGACAACAACAACAACATCGACATCCTCGTTTACCTGTTGCCAATATTCCTCCAGGGACGGCAAGGCTGAGAAGTAACCCGTGTCGTGCACAATCTGGAGTTCCTGGAAGATGCTGCACATTGGGAGAACATCCATGTCTCAAGTTGCAACAACAAAGTCAGTGCTGGTTACCAAAAATACAGATGCCTCCTTTATGTGCAGGGGTTGCGGGGTGTGTGCGGGGGGGTGTCAACCACTGCTCTCAGTTTCCAAGCCCCCCCCCCTTCCTTCAGAGAAGAAAAAAAATAAAAACAAAATTGTATATATATATATATTAATTCCTTGAGGAGCTCGGGGAGGAAAAAAGACCCAAAGTTTCATGCAAAGTTTAATCGCACAGCAGGGCAGGACGTCTCCCGGGGCGGGCGGGCGCGCGGCTGCTCCCCCCTCCCGCGGCCGGCGGCGGACCTGGCGCAGGAGCGGCCCCAATATTTGCAAACACGGCGCGGACTCTGCGAGCGGAGCCCCCCGCAAAACTTCCCTATTCAAAGCTCGGCCCGGCCGCGCCGTGGCCCCGCCCCCGCGCCCGCCCCCGCCCCGCGTGACTCCGGCGCGCCGCCCGCCGCCACCGCCCAATCCGCGACGCGCGCCCCGCGCCCCGCGTGCCGCTGACGTCAGGGCCGCCCAATCGCCGCGCCGCGGCCGCCGCGGCTCCTCCTGGCGTGACCGAGCCCGGCCGTGACGGCTCCCGCCATTGGCCCGATTCGAAATTCGGCCCCTCCTGATTGGCTGGTCCGGCCGTGGCTATTTTTAGCAGGGTATATAAAGCGGGGAAGCGGCTGCGTTCCTTTTTTTTTCCGCTGCGGAGGGGCGGTGTGAGCGCGCGGGGGAGGGGAGCGGAGCGGAGTCGAGCGCGGCGCTGCCGCCGCCGCCGCCAGCCGCGGGGGGCGCTGCGGGGCCGAGGCCGGGCGGGAGGCTCCGCTGGGGGAGCTGCGACAGCCGTGATACCCCCGGGCCCGAGCGGGGTGTGTGACACCCCGGGCCCGAGCGGAGTATGAGGGCTCCGCCGGGGCAGTCGTGAATCCCCCGGCCCGAGCGGGGTGTGAGGGCTCAGCCACGATAGCCGTGACCCCAGCGAGTCTGTGCTGGACTGACCCGGGATAACCGTGACCCCTCTGGGTCTGTACCGCGCTGACCCGCGGGAACCGTGACCCTCCCATAGCACCTTCCCCACAAAGGCTGCAAGGGAACGTCCACGTGCTCTGCAGATCCCCTGGGTTGTGATTTCCCGGGAGCAGAAGGGGCCGGGTGTTCCTGTCTTTCCTTTGTCCCCCCATGGGACAGCTTGGGGAGGCCTTCGTTTACACCTCAGAGGGGAAGCTGGGTCGCAAAGCAGACCTGGATGATGATCCTGGTGCTCTGCAAGGAGATTTTCCTCCTTGGGACATGCACCGTGGTGGGTGCTCCCGGCCAGCACCAGCTGACGGTTTCTCCAGGAATAATTATCCTGTGATGCCCAATTCGACCTAGGCACAGAGTTATTTGTGTCCATGATGGAGCACCAGCTTTTTTAAGGCTAGACTTGTCAGTGATAGGAATGTCTTAATGTAATTTAAGAAAATGTAGTTGTTAGCTTTCCAAAGGAGTGTCCAGCACATGGAACAAACACTCCTAATATGTTTCTTTTATTGAAGGACTTCCAATTTTCTGCTGATGCTTCCATTTCCCCACTTTTCTCTGTGTCTGTTACTGGTTGCCTACAGATGGTAGCTGAAGTGTTTAATGCGTGTTTCTTCTGCCTGCTGCCTTTTGTGAGCTTGTGACTGCAAGTGTGAAAATGTCCATCTAACTTTCCATTCTCTGGACCCTCATAAACTATTAATATGGTGATTCTGTAAACAAGCAACTGGTGTTAATGGTTGGTTTTCCTGTGTAAAAAAAAAAAAGCACCTAAGGTCCATTAGTGCATTATTTTATGTTTAGAAAATCAAGCCAATGCTGAAAACACAAAACATCTAAATCTGAATAATTATACACACTTGATTGAATCAGTAATGACCAAACATGTAAATATATATGTCCAGCACTGCCTTGTAGGCAACAGATAGTGCAGGTGGTTTTGTGTCTACTTGTGGCCAAAACTAGATCCTTCAAGGAAAATGTAGAGGGGAAAAAAAAAGCCCTCTTAAGAAGATGAATTATACCACCTTACTTGAGCCTACTTTCAGTTCTGTGGAATAAAATATTTTTTGGCTTGAAATGTGGTGTGTGCTCCAGTCAAATATAACCTGGTAATATAACTCTGGGAATCATTAGTGTTTGTTTAACTGACCTACTCCCTCTTTGCAGATTTTATTTTCAAACATAGTGATGGTAAATACAACTATCCGCTCTTTCTATTTTACACTTGCCCTCTTTTTAGATATGTGTCATGTAAGAGAGATTTGGGCTTGTCAGCTTGGATGAGGTTGACTCTGCCCATGTGGAGTTTAAGGCATAAGTATCTTTGTACAGACATCTGCATGTGGGTAGTATCTCCCAGTGAAGGAGAACTGGTGATAGCAGATGTAAATTAATGGAAATGCAAAGATTCTTTAATAAAATACCTCTTTAGTTAATAAGTAAGGTTTTCTACATTACTGCCAGTCTGTAATTGGTTGAGTGGGCTGAAGGTTATTGCTGTAGGAAAAAAACATGCCAAATCAAAGGAAACCATGGCACAGATGTGACGATAGTTCAGTAAAAACTGTTTAAGTTATATTCTGATTAAGTGCTGGATTTGATTAGATAATTATCAGTTGGCAAAAGGAAAATAAGTGTCACTGGGATGAGTTAGATCTAGATTACAACTGTACTAACAAATTTTAATTTAGAGTAGCAAAAAGCATCTGTAGAACAGGTCCAACCCAGATAAGAAGAATGGATAAAACTAAAGAGTGAAGAAAACAGGAACAGTGTTTTTACCCAGTATATATTTAATCAGGAATTAAAATGAAATGGTGAGTCAATAACTTGCTGTGGTTTAGGAGACTGTTCCATGGAACACAAGCTGAAGGGAAACTACTGGCTCTAATAGCAGCCATGTGGAATGAAGGGATGCCGCGTAAATTGAAGGGAATTTATTGTAGTCTATGGAGGATAATAAACATTAGGATAAATTTTAATAGGCCACGAAATGAAAGAAAATGAAAGAATGAACTAGTGAAGATACTTGAAGATATAACTTAGTCCTTAATGACTTTTCTTCAAGCTATACAAAGCAGTTAAGTTTGAAATACCCATTTTATACCACTGGGATTTTTTTAATCATGAGCCAGGATGGAATTTACCTTGAAAACCTTAAATGAAAACATAGTCTAACTTTAAAAGTTAGTCAGTCAGTCTCTTGAGACTACACAACTTTATTTAGATGTGCTAACCAAAGACAAAGACCCTGATTTAGAGCAGAGGCCCCTTTATTTATGGATGTGAAGGATGCTGAAGCATGTTTACTGCATGGGCAGTGCTAGTGTGTTGGGAGGGAATACAGCTATCAATTTCCTTGGGTAATTTTCTTGTCACTGCCAAAGAGTTAATTCCTGGTGTATGTCCTTGATTGCATAGAGGTAGTCACAGATTTGCTTCTAATCCTCTAAATGATCTGTGTGTTTTTAACTCTGTATGATCAAGGTTATTTATGTAGCAAAAATTAGTATAAATTCTATAGGATTGCTAAAAATGTCAGTGCTCTGCCTCTGAAGTTGCACAACGGCTTTTAAGTAGGACTATCCACAATGTAGGATAATCAGCCAATTTACCTCTTTAAAGCTGCTGATTTACAAATATGTTTAGAGAAAAAAAAGCTCTACATGCTTTATTTTTGTTTCTTTTTGCTTCATTAATTTTAGTAAGGTTCTGTCTGAAAAGCTATATTGGCACATTAAATGCCCCACCACTTCTCTATAGTAACTACTTTTACCAGGGATCGTAGACTGTTCCTGGAAAATCTGTTCTCCCATGTAGCAGGTGACAGACGATGTTTTCCAGGTGGGCTGAGCTCCACATGAGGCAGGGGGAGCACCTGTTCTGTTCTTAGAATATTCATGCCTTTTTAGAGGACACATTAACTTGCTCTGCACTGTATTCAGTGCTTAGAGTAAGAGGAGAAAATCTCCTGAAAATGGTTCACGTACAGCCAGATGCAGGGAAGTTAGATGAAATAGGCAGGAATCGATAGCTTGTGGTTTGATTAGGATAAATGGACTTTATTTGGGGAAAAAGAGACAGAGAGAGTGTCAACTGCATGAAAGCATTGTCAGATAGCAGAGAACACTATTTGAAATGATCTGCTTCTGAGGTGGTAAGTTGCTAAATCGAAAACTAGCATGCAATGTGATTCTACCACAGATAAAGTAAATGCTCTTTGAGGATATATAAATAGAACTGTAATGAGTAGGCAAGCAAATGGGGTGATTCCAGATCTGTCACTCTAGCAGAATTAGGGACTTACATTTCAGACCATAAACTCACATAAGACCAAGAGAAAGGTAAACAAATTAAAAAAGAAATAATGATTGCAATTCAGTAAGGAAGAATTTAGGTAATTGAGACATGACCTTGTTCAGCAGATACTGAAAACAATTGGGAGAGGTGATGCATTTCCCTACAAATACTGGTAAAAAATTAACCAGAATGGAGAAAAAAAAATGGTTGTCATTAGCTAATGTAAACAGAACACAAATCAATGACCCACAACTGAGAGGTGTGGTGTGTTCTGGTTTTCCTGTCATTCTGGTTTGGGTTTTTTTTTGTTTTGGTTTTTTTTGTTTGTTTTGTTTTGTTTTTTGTTGGTTTTTTGGTTTTTTTTCTGTTCAGATGAAACACACAGCTATGTAGTTTCTACAGTTCACCTGTTACAGAACCTTGGAGTTCATGCCTTTAAGGTCCTGTTTTCATATTGATTCTGTTAGATGTTCCTAAACAGTTAATGAGAAGGTAGCACTCTGAGAACTGGTCCGTGGTCCCCATCAGCACCCAGAAAAAGCCTTAGAACAAAAGGTATTGACAGACAATCCTTTTCCAGGCAAATTTAGTGTAGAATGTCTTCCTTAAGTCTCCATACCCTCACTTTGAAGGCAATTACATTTTCCGTTTGCATAACTGGCACTGGAAAGGTGACTCTGTCAGTGCTGTAATTACAGGTGACGATCTTGTAATGGCCTAGTTGCAACCAGGTTTATTATATCTGTTTCCTCATGTACCAGTGCTGTCTATGCTTTAAATAGATCTTTTTCCTCTCTGATGCTTAGCTGCTGGGCATATTTATGAACAAAACATATATTCACTTTTCAGCTCTTTATTGTGTGACTGTGTGAGGACAAAATTAGACTTTATTTCCACAAGAGGCTCAGTTGAATAGTCTGCCTAATAGTACACAAGAGTACTATTAGTAGTAGTTATAAGTCCTATATGAATAGGAATTTCATGAGTTCTAGTATAGAAAATATCATGTATGTTATTTTAAAGTATTTAAAAGCACTCATCCTGTATGAGGTACATAAAAACTAGCAGTTAAGTTTTCATTTTTGTAATATCTGAACTTTAGCATGACTACTCTTTTAGCAGTGCAAAAAATCTTTAATGATGTAAAAAATCTTCTATTCTTAAAAAAAAAAAACAACTAAAAAAAGGATGAGGTAGCCTTCCAAACCTTTATTTGTAAATATAAGTAATAGTTTATAAAAAAAGCTCACTTTCTTTGCAAAGCATATTTAGGAAAGATGAGGTTTAGGATAAGTGTCCTCATAAGAAGTAGCAAATCTGAGTGACTGGGACTTTGATGCCAAGTTACTTGGCTGGTTTTAGGAAGTTTACTGACTGCTTGACCAAGTGGAAGAGCAGAATTTGCTATGATTACTGATTAAAAAGAAAGCAGCTTGAGCCAAGGAAAAAATAAAACACCTGTGTCACTGGGTGTTTTTTCATTTTCATATGACTGTTTCTTAGTTTTTGCCATTGCTAATTAGTGAGCATTATTTAACAGTGCATTAAGCTGGGAAACTTAATTCAGACCAATTTTGGAAGCTGTGAGTAAAGAAACCCAATAGGAACCAGTCATTTTGTGAAGCGAGACACTGGAGGACTAATAATTGTTAAAAATAGCTGGGCCATCTCACTAGCTACTTGTGAGGCTTAGTAAAAGTACATAGACTGTAGCTGCAACTTTTCATAGCAGAATGTAAGGAACTGTTTCTAAGTAGTAATGCCAATTAGACACAGGGCTGGCTGGCTGGGGTGGTTGCGAAACTGCCTTTTCTGGGAATTAGTCATGGCAAGACTAGACAAGGAGTTGTGTGGAAGCCTCAGCCAAGAACGGCAGACCTTTGCTTGGAATGAACTACATGGCCCAGGATATCTTTTCCAACTTGTAGCATCACAGCTCTGACTTTATATGAAGTGTATTGTATGGGTTGTAAGTTTTGTAAAGGGTTTTAAGGGTTTATCTTATGTCATTGTACCCCTTTCTATGGTGAATGGGATGGAAAAATGCCTATTGCTTTGACAGTAGGGAGCTTTTCTATTAACAGGGCATGGGATGAACCTTTTGCCCTTGGCAATTTGACTTGCCATGGCACAGGAGATCAATCTCATCTCTTCTTATGAAAAGTGGGAGTCAGTGCTGATTCCCTGCCCTACCCCCACCTCCCCATATGTCTGATATACACATGGCCATACATACGTATCTGAGAACAAAATGATCTGTATTTGAGAGCAAAATGAACTGTGTCCTTCTTTGGGACACAAGGAAATAAACATAGTCATTAAAGAGTCAGCACCGTTACCACATAGTGAACCTTTACTCACTGTTCCCACCTATTGTTATTTGAAATACCCCATTTCCTGTTTTCCGTAACTCTTGCCAATGGTCAGGATTCAGATCTCATTCACATCAGTGTAACTTCAGAAGATCAGAAGATCAGCAGGGAAAAGGAAGTGGAAAGCAAGTGACTATAATGAAGTAACCCTGAGTTTCCACTGAGGTGCTTAGGGTTTAGTCCCAGTCACTGCCAGAGCTCGGACTGGCCCATAGGAATTCAGGGAAATTACTGTTTGCTGTGTAAGACCCCAGACAGACGCCATCAGTATACCAACATTTTTGTCATTATTGCTGTTGTGCACTAGGATGATAGCAATAATAAAATAAGGATATTTACTGTATGTGTATCTGAGATGAATGAATATATAAAATAAATATACACACATAATAGCTTGTTACTTGTTCATTCATGGAGGCTTCTTGGATCCTCGTTATTAGACTATGAAGTTGTAAGAAATATATAAATGTGTAATAAGTAGGTTTTTTCCTGAGTTTTTATATTCCAGCCTAGTAAGAAATAAAGGAATGAAATCAAAAAACAACAACAAGAAAACCCCACCCAACAAAAGAAACCATCCTTTTTTCAAAGTTGGGAGAAAGGATTTTTTTATCCAAGTGCTCCAATGAAAAAACACAAAAGTAATTGAGATACCTCTCAATTCTCAGTCATCTTTCTCAGCAGGGAAATGTAAATGCTGATAAAGTATTGTGAATTCTTGGCTGGTATTATCTCTGAGTCTCAGTTCCCTAAATATACAGAAAGGATACTACTTCCTTCCTTCTCTCTATGGCAAATGTAAGCTCTGGCCCAAAAACACAGATATTATGGCAGAGGC
This sequence comes from Pithys albifrons albifrons, assembly GCF_047495875.1. NCBI lineage: Eukaryota > Metazoa > Chordata > Aves > Passeriformes > Thamnophilidae > Pithys > Pithys albifrons. Next base: position 12,959,673 of record NC_092464.1, read on the forward strand.
AAAAAATGAACTCAGAGATCTTCTGAGTTCTAATCCAGGCTTGTTATCATAAGCTCATCTTTCATTTGCTTTTGAATAACAACCAAAGTGTTAACCCTATTTCTATACATTTACAACCTGGTGTGGTTCTTATCTGTGGTGGTCATTTAATTTCCTGCTGGCAATTTCACAGCCTTTTTGCTCCTGAATAATTTTTTCCCTTTCCTCAAGGGATAGGCAGCTTTCTTCAAGATTTCTCCAGCAATGCTTGCCTATTTTCTTTGGTGGTGTACGTTTCTGTGAACTTTACCTGGTACAGAAATCACCTACTATCATTTTTTAATTACGTGTTGATGTTCTCTGTCTTCCTTATCCATTATTTTGTGTCTAACCATTCTCCTTCAAAAAATATGTTGACTTTTTTTAGAAGATGTCTTAGAAGGTTTTTTTTCCAAATTAAAGTGTTTTGCTTTAAATGAGCACTTTGGTGTTTAAATGCTCCAGGCAACTTGCTATTTTCAAGGGACAAACAATTAAATGAATATGTATACGCAAAAGCCAAAATTTTTCTCTCTCAATCTTTTCCTTTCTCTTGCAGTTTATGAAATTTGTTCAAGTGGGGATTTTTAAAAATCTCTTTTTGTATTCATTTGGAAATAATGGATTTTAGAGACAGGATAGAAATCAAAAGTATTATTTGAAACAAATACATTTTCTTGTTTTAACTGGAGGGAGAAAATTTTTAACCAGCTCATCTTTTTGGTATCATCTGATTTAATTGGCAATCACACCTTTGTTTCATAGAATCCTGATGATGATTTGATATAATTGAGTGTATGTGATATAAGTTTGAATGTGAATGTTCTAATGTTAGTGTAAGTTCTTTCTCATTCTTTGCCAATATTACTGTTATAAATGTATATAAGGCCTTTTTTTTTCATCAGTATAGAAAAATCTTGAAGTGTTTTTCTGATTTTTTGGGTCTGAAGCCTAATCCAACAAAATTAATGTGGAACTTGATCCAAAACTTTCCACACATGAAAAGAATTAGCCACCCATCCTGTACATGAGTTGCTAAACATTTAGACAGTGATAACCCAAACTATGCAATAGTCGAGCAAATTGATATAAGATGCCTACAGAAGCAGTCTTACTAGACTTATACTTCTGTAGTTAATGTTCTTCATTGCTTATATTGTGATGAATGTTAAATACATCATCAATACTGAATCCCATTGGGCTACATAGGACAAGAACACGCACTAAGTGACAGTCCCCATCCTAAAAAGATTAGTTAAACATGATTTTAATTAGGGCTGATTGGTCCCTTTACAGAGTATATTTCTGCCACTAACTGTCAAGATACAACATATTAATTATGACTGCATTTTTCCCAGTTTCATCAATAGCTGGTGTCAGGGATGTCTTTAGGGGGCAGGATGTAACATGGTGGTTTCCCAGCTACAAGAGGGGTCCAACTGAGCTAAGTCATGTAGCAGTGGGGATGGAAGGGAGGAGTAGGAAGGTGCTGCTGCTGAAGAGCCTCAGAATCATGGCCCTCCTGCCACTGGCTCAAAGTCACTGATGCTGTCACTGCCTTTGGTTTCTAATGAGAACTGCTAGACTCATGACTGACTTGGAGACCTTGCGGTGCAAGCCAAGCTGTAAATACATCCACACAGGCAGTCTCTTGCCTGACCAGACTGTTTTCAAAAAAAGATAGGACATACAAAGCAGGGTGAAAGGGAGCTGCCATGTTCCGAATTTGCAGACTGGGAGATCTGAAACACTGTAAGTTTGTCTACACAGGGAGATTTGCATTGTTGTGAGATTCTCAGTGGAAACATTTCCTGCTCACTGACAAGTGGTATCTGTGTCCAGACGAACAGATGGCTCTTGCTTCACTGTGACTCATGATTGTTACATGGTGGGAAAGTCCTCTAAAGTAAGAGCTTTGGGGATTTCTATCCTTTGCTCCTTTGTGCTGTTGCTGGGCCCAAAGCATTGCGGAATTGCTCTCAAGCTTTTGGCTGATGTTCATAGTATTATTTTTTAGTGATATAGGCAGCAACTGTTGAAAAGGCCATGTTTCTTTTGAGGAGATTGTCTCATCATTTGAAAGGGGATATGCCTCAACATGATCACCGGGGAGCAGTTGCAGAAGGAAAAAGAATAACTAGTCAGAGTGTCGTGGAAAGCAGTGCAGGAAGTGAAGTACAAAAATGCTGGGCTTTATAGGGTGCCTTCTTGTTCAAAGAAGAGTAAAAACTTCTTATCTGAGTGTTTAAAGGCACAAACACACAATGGTGCATGTGTACAGATAATTAAAATACCACCAATTCCTTGCCTCCAGGAACTGTAAAACAGCATGTGTTGTGTCTCTGCACATTTTTAAAGTATCAGACAGTTCTATAGATGCTGCTTCACAAATTAAAATGACACAAATTCAAAAATTAAAAAAAAATCCAATTAAAGGTAAATAAGTAAAATTCCTTTTAATCCAGTAGCTTTCAATCTTCCCAAATCCCTGTGGGCTGAAAAGATGAGCCTTGTGGCATGCTTGGAAGGTTAATGAATGTAGACTCTGGATACTGTTTCAGGAAAGGCTTCTTACTGAAAATGTGTTATGGAAAATTTTTAAAAAAGGGTACTAGTATGAGCACTTCTGTCACTTAAAACAATGGTTCTACACAGAGAGTAAAAGCTATTTTTCATTAGTCACTGCCTATGCCATTGACATACAGTGCTATGAATATCAGCCACAAGTAAATAGCTCTTGCAAACATTAAACTCAGGTGTAACAAGCTGGCTTCATGTAGTCCTGCTCTTTCAGAGTGCGGCATTCAGCAATAGCTCTTAGATCTGAATAGTCATTGGTGTTGCTTCAGATAGAGGGTCCAGCACCAGGGGCTTAATCTGCACATTGCCAAAGGGCAGGTCACCTGCCACAACCTCTTCAACCGGAATAAGTGGTTGTGCTTGTCTGGCCAAGGGAAGAGGTCCTTGCCAGGATTGTTATTTAATCTGCGAGGTGCATCCCAGGGTCTAACAGTGCCTCAAAATGCGAGCATCCTCTCCTGAACTGTCACCCGAAACAGTCCTTTCAGTTGCTTCCTACAGCATTTGAGTGTTGCTTTAGTTTTTTTCAGTCTCGAGACACATCCGTATATCCGTCATCATCTATGTTGCAGTCTTGAAATGGCATGTGGAACATTCATTTTCATACCAGAAGGCTGAAGTAGGACAGTTAGATAAATGCACAATATGTGTAATTATTTTATCCATTGTCTGTCAGTCAATGTACTATTATTTCAGTACAACTGCAATAGTATAAATGACATATAAAATGTCTAGAGCAACAATAACTTTGTGAAATTACTTTTCTTGTGAAAATTCAATATGATGGCAACTCTCAGCATATTTAATTATTTGTAAAATTCCCTTTGTCCCTAGCCCCTCAAAAATTCTGCATGTGCCTAACTACATCTGACACTCACACTGCACAAAAAAAAATTAACATTTATTTTTAATTTTAAGACTTTTTGCTGGGGGCAATTGAATAGGTGAAAATCAGAGTTCTAAAAGAAAAATAAATAGGCTGTCACTGGCTTTTTACATTTTGAGTAAATCCTGAAGTGGCAACAATGGTGCCTTTCAAGTACTCTAAAACTAGAAACCCAAACCTGACAACATTGACTCACCTGTGATATAAGAAAATACTGATTCAGAATACCATCAATAATTTCAAGAAGCCTGACAAATCATATTTAGGATTTATTTAATGTACTTGTTGGATGTTGTTTTTGATAATAGAGGAGATCATTTGGAATCTTTTCAGATTTTTTTTTATGGTCTCAACCAGATTAAAAATACAGAATTATGATCCTTCTGCTGGCTTTCAAAGAGACTCCTCTGATGTCTAATTTAGATTTCGTTAGGCTAACATATATCATTAATTAGACTTTTCACTGATAAAAGAATAGATTTTTTCTTATCAAGAGAAAATCAATAGATTTTCTCAAGGGAACTCTGACAGATCTAATTTTCCTGGACTTCATGAAAATATTTGAATAGATATTGCATGTAGAATTATTATTAATATTTTCATTCCAGACCTTGGCAGAAGAAGTAGGAATTTAGTAATGAAATATAATGATGGCATAAAGCTAGGAGATGTCAATACAGAGATGGATTGTACTGTAACACCACAGAAAAAGAAATGGTCTGGGGTAATACCAACTGAAAGGAAAAACCAGTATGAAATTCAGGGTCATGCACTTATGTACCAAACCCAAGGATTTATTTTGCACTGCTAGAGATAATCAGTTGAACTTAAAAGAAGAATAAATAGTCCGTTTAATCACTGATCATGAGATCACCTGATCATGAGATCATGAGGAATTTCAGCCAGTGGCAGGAAGGTAAATGAAGTCGTGGGGTGCAAAAGGCATTTCCAGAGATAGATGCTAATGTGCAAAGTCCTAAGTTGCATCACGTCTGGAATACCATATCTATCTGTGGTCTTCCATGTTTGGGAAATACACTGCATGTGACAAGTAGCAGACAAGGGTGATGTGGCCTATAGAATTTTTGTTGCAAGAGAGAGAAAATTAAAATTTGTATTCATTTAGCCAAAGAGAGATTTTTGGTATTTTGAATGAAGAGGAAGAAATAACTGAGAGAAAGAATTTTAATAAATGTGACAGACAAAATAAGACTTGTGTAGAAAGTGGTTATGGAAAGGTCTAGACTGGAAACTGAGATGTTCCATATACTGGGATGTTCTATTTATGTTGTTTAGACTGGGAACAGGGATGTATGTAATCTTGCAGTAGGGGTAGTGGAACAAAAATCCCATTAATTAGCAATAAGAGAAAAAGGCAGCCCTACTGGATCAAGCCAGTGATATACCAATTTCAGTATTCTCTCTTCAACCATGATAAAATTTATGCAGAAATGCCAGAAATTCAACTTCAGAACTTGTGGTAATGAAGGACTAGACTTGCATTCTGCCTTTAAAATACAAGGACAAAAGCCTAGTGGCAACAATTTTGGAGAGGGAGAGTTTGTGAGGCAATCTACTTTCTGCAATCTGTTTTCTTTGTATTCCCTTAGCATTCAGAACTGTTGAGCTAATGGTGTTAGATGCTATATCTGTGCCTTAAAAAATATGTTTTTATCTGATGTCCATGAATGTGTCTAATTTCTATTTGTTTATTTAGTGTTGTTTTGTGGATGGTTTTCTGTTTTAGCATTCCATCTCTATACATAGTATGTCCATTCCAGTTATCTAGCATGTTGCAGCTCTGAGCAGCAATAACATCTACCCTTACTGGACTCCTGTGATTGCTTATGCTACTCTTTACATAATGGAAGGCCTCCTCTGCACGACTCTTTTAATACTAAGATATGTTTAGCTTCTGAGGTGCAAAATATTATGTTTCTGTAGCATAGAAACTAGTATCTGATGGCATCACATGTTCTTTAGTCATCAAGCAATATTTGAAACAAATATGCATACATTCACTGTTTAAGATACATAGCAGACATATTTCAGCCTTTAAATAGGCTTTTTGTCTTTTTGAATGACCACTCAACTAGAGTTGTTAGCTCAGTTCTCACTTTCAAGTTCTATCAAAAAGCAAGGACAAGGACGAGTGGTGATTGCCCAGCAGCTGCACATTACACAACACAGGAAAGAAGGGAAGTCTAATGTAATTTACAGTGCTGTTGTTTAAAAGACAGTCAAGACTGTCCTTGCATGAGTTTCAGATAGTGGAGCTGGAGGCAGATCTGAGCTGGCACTTACTCACCAACACACCTTAGTCTTTCAGACTCCCTCATAGGAGTGGATATTCCATTGTCTGGCATTTTCTCTTTAATAAGGTTGCCATTGTTGTCAGGGTGACTGTTCTGTATCATTGGCATTTTGTCTGTATCTGCCACATGTCCTTGGATGTTGTATTTCCCGTACAGCTTTACTCTTAGAGGCATGACTCCTATCCTTATTGTTTGTGAGATTCAGATAGTCACGAAGAACTCAGGAAATGTCTCTCTGGGAACAGCCCAATATTTGTTAAAGGCCCGGTCGTTTTTTTTTTTTTTATCCTTTTTTTCATTCATACTTTTTTTTTTCTTCATTTATCCAAATAAGGTTTGTTTTCCTGTTTGGTCTATATGTCACATTCCTCACTTCAACACTGCAAACACTTTCATAGATAGGCAGAAAGGTTGCCTGTTAGTAAATTGTCTTCTGTTGCAATAGTTTTAACAAGAAGTGTATTGAATTTATTGAACTGATCCACAAAGTGCATTTATGACCATTATAGTACCTTCTCTGCAGGCTCTCATTCTTCAGGGATGGAAACAGGTTACTGTTCTTAAGAACTGTGTACAATGATTGCTCTTTCCCCATATTGTGGCTAACATGAAATATGTTTAAACTGCAGAATGAGAAATAGAAAACTCAGAGGAAGAATTGGAGCAGAAAAGTCTTTTGCATAATGATATGATTTTATAGAATTGAGTAAATGTTAATAATCTCTAGTGATGAGTTTAGAATTCATGAAAAAACTGCAAGCATATGATTTTTTTTTTCTTGAAGACAAGAATTAACAGTTGAAATCCTATTTGTACTGGCAAGAGATTTGTTTGTAATTGACACCCAGAAGTTCTGGTAGGTGGTAGACTTGTGGTTCATGCTAGACAATATTGAATGAAATTCTAACCTTTTCCAGGCATGCACAGCTTCAGATCGCAATCACATTAGGAACTGAGGCAAGGAATGATTGAAGGTCTTTAAAAGTCAGTTCAGTATCTTCAGCTTTAGTTTGTTATTAAGTCTCATGAAATCTGCATGTAAGCTGGGAATGTTTTTTAGCTTTCAGTGCAACATAGCTGAATCCCACTGTGTTTTTGCTAGCATGCATTGCTGGTTCATGTTGAGCTCATCCAACCACACCCCCAAGTCTTTCTCCTCAGGGCTGCTCTCAATCCATTCATCCTTCAGCCTGTATTTGTGCTTGGGATTGCCTCAACCCAGCTACAGGACCTCACACTGAGCCTTCTTGAACTTCATGAGGTTCCCATGGACCCACCTCTCCAGCCTGTCTGGGTCCCTTGGATGGCATCCCTTCCCTCCAGCATGTCAACAGCTCCACAGAGGTTAGTGTTGTTGGCAAACTGGCTGAGGGTGCACTCAGTGCCACTGTTCATGTCACCAACAAAGATGTTAAACATCACTGCTCCCAATACTGACCCCAGAGGAACACCACTCATCACTATTACACAGTGAATAGAGTGAAGCACTATTATACAATGAGATCCTCAGGGAAGTGGAGAACATTAGGAAAGGATTTTTTTTTTACATTAGATTAGTATATAGTTTCAATATAATACGTTTTCTCTATAAATTCTTTGGAATCCTAAGAGCTCATTTTTCTCCCCTTCTGATTACTGGTAGGCAAATGAAGAACACTTTCTGAAATGCTTTTTCTAACTGGAGTTTCTGCGTCTTTCTTTAGTTTCAAGGAGAACTTGTCTCCTATGTAGTCTGTTTCCCTTTTCTGTTTTTCTACAGAGTTTCTGCACAGTTTCTTTAGTTCTGCCCTTATTTTATATGCTGCAGTACATATTAAAGAGAAAAAATATCAGAATATGATTTAATAGGTCTCTCTGTGTATGTGTGATATTTGTATTCCACCAAAAGCTTGTGTATTTTATGCAGAATTCACTCTACATGCCCAAAATGAGTTTTCAAAATCTTTTAATTTTAGAACTCAAGACCATTAAAATGCATTACAGCAGCATCCCAAATGTATGCACTTGAAAAATAGTTTGTCCTTTTGAAAATGTAGCTTGTATTATCTTCCTAGGTTTACAAATCATGAATATTGTTGGTTGTGCCTTATGGTAAGTTGAAATAATAACCTGTCCCACAGTGAATGCAAAAAAACCCCAAAACACCAAAACCACTTATCTGAAAAACTGAATGTTTTCTCCATCTCCAGTTCCTCATATCAGCCTGGCCTGAGATGAAGCTGGGAGGTGCATACAGTGACAAGCATGTTATGGTTTATCTGTTCCTGTCAACTGCTGCTCCTGGCTGAGTGCACTAAATCAGAGCTCTGGAGTCTTTTATTTCCCTAAAAATGTAATATCAGGGTTGAAACTTGTCAGTTCCTAGATTGAGGCTTCATGTGTGATGGAGGCCCATTAAAACATGAGTACTTTTGAGAAGAACACATGTGAATGGAGGGTTTGTAATCATAAAACTGACAAGGTGCCAATGGAAGATGGCAATATATTCATGCCTCTTGAATATAACACAGAGAAAGCTGACTCCAAGCATTTATATATTAAGTGTGACGTCCCAGAAAAATGCAACATTGGCTTTAATGTACTGAAATGTAAATAATAATTAAGTTCCTTTTATTATCCTTCAAGTGTTAAAGCACAGGGGCCTTGTGTTTTAAGTCTGTCTGAGCAAATAGGAGATATAAAAAAACATATATATGTGTGTTTGCATATAAAATTGCATTTCTCGGTGATTTTTTTATACATTTGCAATAGTGTAGTGTATTATGGGACTAGATATGGGATAGGAAGAATTTTGCAGTAGAGTTGAAATTATTTTCATATTGTGTTCCATGGTTTTACAGTTGGAAAAAGAACCACGGTTTGTCAAATTTAGTGATAAGCTATGAATAGATAGCAAGGCTTTGACTAGCCCTTGAAGATGTTAAAATCATGTAATAACAGTGCTCGAGAGGGACAGCTGACTGAAACCTAACCCATGGTAGCAGTTAAACTCTGGAACAGTATGGTTGAAATACCTTTCATAAATAATATGCCACAGTACTTTGAAAACATTAGGGTCTGATCATCAGTATATTTAGTAAGTATAACACAGGCATTACTTAAGCTTCTGCAATTTGAAATCACAGAAGCACACCCTGTGTTTTAGTAGTTTTTGGCAGATGGTGGAACAAGGCAGCTATTTTTCCTGATAGACGATAAAAATGCTGTTTGACAGAGCACAGAAAACCATGATGCTTTAACAGCAAAATTATGAAATTTGTTTTAGTGGGCTGGAATTTTAAAATACTGATTTTGTCACAAGAAATATAACAGCAAAATGACGTAGGGTGCTGAGGTTTCTCAGGATGTATTTCATTTAACACTGAATTGTAAATTCATATTACTGCAGTGGCTTTTCAAACAAGTTTAATATTTTACACATTTACAAAAGTAGTGTGTTTTGATGTCAAAAAAGAATGCTTGAGGCCTTACTACATTCTTGCAGTGCCTGTTGTTGAAAATTGTCCAGAGTTTTATTTTTAATACCTAAAATTAGGCTCTGGGCACAATGTGAAGGCAATAGATAAACAATGTTGCTATAGAGTTTTCAAGTTACCCCATGAACTCCTTTTTTACCTGCTCCCTGCCCAAGATAAAAAGCTGGCATTGGTATTTATATGTTATTTATATGTTTGTATGGGATATTTGAGTCATTAGGATGTGGAGTATAATGCTTCCTTGGTATTTTAAAAATACAAAACTGACAACAGACCAGGAAAATAGTTGGAGGATGATGAAATCTTGTTCTAGGAGCGCTGCAGCTGGTGGTATGTTTACTCCCTATCGTTAGAAAATTTGTATTTGGCTTGAACACTTAGTTTCTCTTTTGTGCAACCTTTATGCAGTTGTAAACTGTGCTAAAAAGGTACTTGATGCAAAAATAAGTAGCAGCAGTGTAACATTTGAAGGAAAACTATTGCTTCTCTTTCCACATAGCTGCGTGAGCTTATATGACATGCAAAAGTTACATACTATAAATAACAATCAAGAAATGGAGAAGGAAAGAAACTGTTCTGGGCTAGGCTGGATGCCAGATATTAAGAGAATTTTTCTTTTACCCTGATTTTAGGAGAAGCATCATAACATCATGTGCCATTTATAAGTAACTGATGAAAGATCGTGTAATAGGCCATTACAACAAGGCACATATTTGCTTCAGCTGTAATGCCTGTGTGAGGTAGTTTTACTTTAACTGTAACAGTGACATCAGTCATGTTAATTGTCATGGAAAGTTACCAGTCCAGACACAAATCTCCTCACTCATCCTCATTCTCATGATGATAATGTAGCTGATTATACTTTACTCACCCATGTGGGAAAATTCTTGCCTGGGGGTGTTGAATTTTGTATAGGCAGCAAATTTAGGAGAGTTGAAAGGACAAGAGGTTTCCTTATGCCTTGAATTTAACTGAGTGGTTATTCCTAACCATAAATGTTTAGGTACATTCCCTCAGCAAGTCATTTTCAAAATAGATATTTATTTTCAAACAAAACCAGTTGCCTTGTGAAACGGTTGTTTAGGGGGAAAAAAAAATGACCTAATGTTTCTGAATAAAATATCTGATCTCTTGTTGCCAAGGCTGAGTCACTTCCTGTTACAATAACAAGACTGTCATCAGCAAACTTCTCTAGCCACACAGTGAAGCTTGCCAGTGTGTCCATGGCTTTATTTGTCCATGTTGCTAGAAAGTTACCGTTGAAAAACACACTGTACTAAATTTGGAGGCACCAGTTTTGTATTCAAGTGCATTAGTGTCAGATCTTGGTTGCATTTACTCCTGATAGTGTAGTCTTGTATTTCTTTGTGCAACATAATAATATCCACCCACCTGTGTACAGTAATGTTGTAATTCTATCAAGGGATTCTAGACACAACATAATGCATTAATGTCATCGGAGCTTTCTCAGCTGGAATTTGCAGGATCATAGTCAGCTGTTTCTTATTTGCAGGAATGACGTTTGAAAAGTACCTGGAAGTTCATTCCACTTGTCACTTGACAGATAACCTCTCATGCTTTCTTGACTGTGGTGGATTTTAAAGACACATTCAAGTTATCTTTAAAAACATTAAGCATACAGTGGTTTCGATCGCATTTGAGCAGGGCAAGTGCTTGCTCATCTTGCAGGCAGTGGTGGTCTGCTTCTGCTGCACTGCTGAGTCAGCAGAGCAGGAATTCATTAGAGCTTTTACATCACAGCTTGGAATTCATTTCCTGGACAAAATAAGTTGGCAAAAGCCCTTTCTGCAGTTCAAGTGGCTAGAAAATAAAAGCTCAATCCAGTGTTTAGTTTCAGTACTATTGTATCTTTCTCCATGCCCCAGGTTTGAAACATTTTTTGGGAGCAGTGTCTGGCAAGCTGTGTTCTGGATGATCTGTTAGATCTGTGTGTGAATCCTAGTGACTGACTCACTCTGTGCAACATGAATTACTTTTCTGAGACTGTTAATAAGAGAAGGGGGGGAGGGGGGAAAAGGGGGAAGGAGGTGCCTGTTTCTTATCTTACACATTCTTTGGGGTTTTCATTCTGGCTTTCTGTCCTAAGAATCAAGTGTCATATCAGGCCCTTAAAATTAAGGGCCAATGGAAAAAGTTAACCTGCACTTCTTTGTGTCTCAGTTTCCTGCTTCAGGAGAGAGAAATGATAAACTTTTAAATTGATTTGGTATTCACGAGCAAGCAGAACTAGACACACAAACAAAATAATCTCCCTCAGTTCTGTTTTGGTTTACTGAGTTTGCTGCATTTAGTATCTGTTCTGCAGGATCATTTATGCTAGTTTTTTCCTGAGAGCCATGTGATGGACAGTCCTGGACAGCCTGTGCCTCTTGTGCCTGAGTTCTACAGCCAAACCCAGAGGAGTCCAGCTGAATGAATGTATTTGTGAAATGCTACTCACAAGAGGAAGGGCATCACTCTTGTAGGAACTGTGTCATCCACCCATTTTTACAATCAAATTGTTATAAACATGGCACAGAACAAGGATCCTGTTAATAGCTGGCCAAGTTTAATCTGCAGTTTTCTTGCTTTCATATCTTTACAAAAGAAAACAAAATTTTCCACTTCTTTTTTTTTTTTCATTTAAAAATGACAACAGAAAATGTAAGTTGATATGTTTTAGCTGACTATGATGAATCTAGGAAAAGTTACTATGCTCTGTTCTCTGAAAAACAGAGACATTATTGTGCAGTCCTGGATAAAGTCACTGATTATACTGTTTGGGCCATGAATGCAAAATGTGTTGCAAGGATTTGGATGTCTGTAATTAACCAGTTGTAAATGCTGTGGTTGGTGGCAAAGCAGCTGTTGAAACCACTGTGAAAATTTCACCACTGTAAAGGACCGAGCATGTGTTATTCCATTGTTTCAGGATGGAAAAGAACAGTTTGTATATGTTTCTTTTTTCCCTAAAACAGAACAAATGTTGGCTGTAAACTGCACTTTCAGTGTTCCAGACTGTATCAGTGGAAGGGAATTATATTTGCCTGAGATTGTCTTTGTTTCCACTGTAACGTATCAGACACTGAGAGTATCATGGGACCCAGAGGTTCATTTTTCACGAGGTTTTGCAGTACCTTGAGCATTCATTCTGCTGTGGGCAACTCTCCCTGTCCATGCACTGACTCACTCTCAAAATACATCTGTGAATATAATTGAGCCCTAAGTTTGGGTATTAGAAATCTCATGCCTTTTTAAAGAACACATATAATTTTAATAATAGATTCAAGCCTCTTAGGGCTGTCTTAAAAGAAACCTTGAAATTTGACATGGGTAACTCTTTGGTACTGCTGTGCAGACATCAGAGAACTTTGCCACTAGCAGATTGAATAAGGTACAGCAGGTCAGCAACTGATTGCCTGAAAATCCAAATACTTGTAGGTGAAACTATGGTGTAAGACCTTTGGCACTCCAGCCTCCTGACTATCTGGTTCAGGGAACGGTGAGTTCTCAGTTACAGGGAGTGGGAAGATGATGTCATTGAAAAGCTATTGCCCTGCTTTGATATTAGTAAATGTGTTCAAAGTTCTCTAGGGACCTCTAAGGACTGAAAACCTCTCCTTACTGTGGGATAGAGGTGATTCCCTCTCTCTCAACATTTCTTTACTGGTTTTTTAAACTAGAATGCAAGTGAAAGACATTTAGGAAAATAAGTCTGTCCCTGCACTGTTTAACAAATGTGTTGAAAATGAGACTGGATCCATTCTTGTATCACTAATGAAAACAATGACAGGAGCAGAAAAATGCCAGAACTCTGTGTGTGCGTGGGGAAAAGGGGGAGGTGAAACAGAATGAAGTCCTTTGCAAAACAAAGTAGTAAGTGCCAATGTTGATGTTTTTAAGGCATGCATTTCACTAGGCACTATGGATAACTTATTAGCAATCAAAACCTGAGGAGCTGGATTCCTACTTTTTCACAAACACAGCATAAATAAAGAATAGAGTGAAAGGTCCTGGCAAGTTGCCAGTCCTCCTCCTCCTCGGATAAGGGGGTGAGTGATACAACACCATGACTGTGTTTCCTTCTCCGATCTTGCCTATCACATGGGGAAGTGAGCAATTGCTGAGCTTTTTCATGCCTATGAGCTGGACTGGCCTTTGTCTTCCTTGTTCTGGTGAGAGGCAGTTTCACAGCACTTGTGATGGGGCCAAACTCAGCCTTGGGTTATTTGAAATTTTGAATACGTCTGGGTCTGGGTTCTGCTGCTGTCTTATGCCTTTATAACAGGGCCATCATGTGCACTGGACCCACAAGCCCAGCGTATGTGCTAAAATGCCAGTAACAAACCTCTAAGTTGCCTTTTCCCTCACAAATTGATGAATTTAGCTATTTGAGGTATCTAGTCTGTGTATTGTGCATTTTCTTCCGAGCCATGAAGGCTGACTTTGGTTTGTTTAATCGTGGAATAGTGGATTCTCTAATACTTTCCGTGCTGCAGTAAGGCTTTAGCAAAACAAGTATCACAAGACTCCTGATAAAATCACGGGAGTTAACAAGGCTAGCACTTGGAGGAGCTTTGTAGATTCAGCCTTTTTCTGCAAATAACATTCCAAAGAAATGGAGTTAAACTGGATGTCTGAAACCATCTTGCAGGGTGTCTGAAACAATCTTGCAGAATATTTTACTTCGTGGGGTTTTTTGTTTACATAAAGATCCTCTTCAGATCATCTGAATAGGATGTCAGTAGTCATCCTACTGGTCAGTGACATGACTTGACTAGGGGAGGGAAGAGGTGGGAGAAATGGAAGATTTAGCTCTTTTGCAAAAGTTAGAAAATGTGATAAAGACTTTCACTGTCACTCAATAGTATTGTAGTCCTTTTTGCAGCATTGCTGAAACAAATAACATTTAGTAATAGCCAGCAGCTTGCTCAGCATCACTGGTGATGTCATTGGTGACACATCTGATACCTGTCCCCTGCTCAGTTGCAGCCAGGGCTGCAGCCTGAGAACCTGGGAGCTTGGAATCTGGCAGGATTCCAGGGCGCTGAGTCAAAGGTGAAATGCCAGCACCAGGGAGTGATTGCTGGTTTCGCTGGCTGAAATACCAGTCCTATTACACATTTATTATACTTACACAGAGAGAATGCGAAGATAGGGCAAAGGGGTAAACAGCAGGAGAAGTGCTGTGATGGGGAGAGGCACTGTTCAAACATGATAAAGACTACAGCTCTGATAAAAAAGCAATAGTGTTGGCTGGCACGTATTGTTGCTGATACAGCATTGGACATTTATATGGGTATTTTTATTTCCTTAAATGGGGAGATGTGTGTGTTTTTTATGTGTGTGTGTACACCACAGCTCACATGCAATTCTAAAAACCTGCAGCTGTTCTGATTCGTGGTAGCAGAACCAAAGCAATATTTATGACAGCCATATGGGCAGTACTTGCTGAAATTTAGGACCCAGGCATGCAGCTGAGCCTGTGCCCCTGAAACACACACTAGATCCCAGTTCTTGTACTTAAGAGTCAGGCACACGATTCAGTGACTGCAGCAGCATTGCTTTACTTTGTTTGACTTCTGCCATTTCCCAGACTGAAATGTATTACTAATACTGGCCTATATCACTAAGTGCTGTTGGAAGTTTGGAAGACTTTGTCATTTGTGACTTTCCTTTTTTTTAAAAAAACATAAGCTAGGTCTGAAAATAGAAAAAAAACCACATATTACCTGTTTTGCATTTTTCAGTCTTTTGTTATTTTGCATGATTGTTTCAATTTTTAGAACTAGCACAAGACAGCATTCACTGGTATACTACTTTTTTTTTTAAATGTGATCTGTCTTGATCACACTACAGAAAGAGTGACTTTTGTTGTAATCTAGGAATATTAGTTTTGAATTTGTCTAATTTTGAGGGGAGAAGCTTCAACACATTTAGAAATAAAGTCATGTACTGCACAAGGTAATGATACTAGTAAATCAAAAAAGTTAAGTGATATTTCTGATAGAAAAATTTTATGATTTTTGGCAACAGACCATGATGTAAGAAGAATTTCTGTGCATTAAATTAACTTACCATAATAGTTATTGAATCTAATTTACAAAGGGAGAAGTAGAGAAATTTAATGAAGAGAAAAATCCCAGAAAGTTAAAAAGGAAAAAATGAAAAGAGCTCATTATGTTTTATTATTGATACCAAGATCAATGTAATAGCTGTCTCTTAATGAAATCTAAGAAATGACAAATGTGGGGATGAGGTGCCCTCTGAACAGACATACATATGTGACCTCTCTTTAAGAACATTCAGTATCCCAACACCATGAATACTTGGTACTGGGCTTAGCTTTATGCACATGAGGAGCCCTTTTGATTCAAATTACACATATGCTTCATGTTTGTAACCTTACTCTTCCAGGACATCTTCCAGCAAATTCAACACTCCCTTTTCTTACAAATGTTACATGCTTTCCTCCCTTCCAGTCACTTAAAAAAACATGATCTCTTAAGTCAGTGGCAGAACTCCCATCAACTTCTGTAATGCTGGGAGTTAAGCTGTCTGCTTAAGAAACTTAAAAATTTCTTTTTATAAAATTTTCCAACATTGTAAAAGAGTTATTTCAGTCCTGCAGCTCTCCAAAATGCTCATTGAGTGTCTTGCACTTTTTTTTCTCATTAATATAATTTATTATCAGCACTTACTATTCTTTGTGTGTTTTTTTGAGGAAATGCTAAGGACTGATGTCATGTCTACTTTATCTGAACATGTAAAGCTCTCGTGATAATATTTATAAGACATTTTGGGCTTTGTTTCTCAATCCTGCCCTCCTTTGCAAGATACTGGTTGTCAGATTTTTGCTGCTATCTCCATCAGAATTGTCTGCCATCTTCTGATTCAGTTCTTGTAAAAGATCTTAGTGGGAGCTCTTTTGTTGAGAGACAGTGACCAGGAGACGGAAGGTGCTGAAGATTTCTATCAACATGCATTTGCAAATAAATATGGAATTATTTTATATTTAGCCTCAGTCATGCCAAATTTGTCCATATCTTTCTTCTCACCCTGGAAACAGAGGCAGGCTGGAAAGATTTTTTGTTCTTCACGTATCCTACTCTACCTCTGGTGCTGCTAAAGGTAACAGAGGGGAAGAACATGTTTCAAAATAAATAAAAAGAAGCTGTGAGAAACTGGAGTTCTCCACAAATGGATTTCCTACTTTCAGTTGTTTCACCATGTTGTTTCCAAATGTACTATCAAATACAGGGCAGAATATGGCTCTGAAAGCAGCACAGTTGGCATCACATCTGTAAGTTCAGAATCAGAGGTTGAAATCAAGCACTGGCTCTGAAGAACACAGATCAATAGGTAAGATGGATCCTACCTTTTAGTTCAGATGTAAATTAATTGTATTTTCAGTTTCTCTTAAGCCAATATGAGTTGCAAGTGCTCTGAAGTAATAGTACATTGTTCACAATTAAACTTCAAACCCTTCTTGATCAGATTGAAGTAACCCTCTACCATAACTACACACTAGTAACTCCCATATTCCTCATGTAACAAAAGTATTCCTACTTTGAAAGTTGGTCTTTATGTATTTTTTCTGAAAATGGAGGTTGGAGGCTAATGAGACAGCTTGGCTAGTCAGTGCCTTGACATGTTTCTTTTATGGCTTGATTAGATCCTGATTTAACGAGATACTGTCCTATATGGAAGCACATCATCTTCAGTCACTTAACACTGAGTGGAGTCTGAATGTTTCATTTTAGCAGTGTGTCTGCACTTTTGAAACTAAAATAAATACCACAGAATAAAGTATAATTTAAGCAGAATGTTTCATTCCAACTGCAGTAGGCAATTACAAAGAAAACCATTCTGACTCTGCCCACTTCTCAGCTGCTCTGTCCAGTCCTATAGTCTATACATTAGTGCTTCTGAGGTTTTATTATAGTGTATAAAATGTGCTTTAAATTTGAGATTTTTAAGGGGAAAGCAGACAAAAGGTCAATCTCATGTTTCTGTTCATCTTCCCTCTGTTTTATTCCAGAGACCCAAAAGGTTCATATATTGTCTAGATTTTGTGACTGGTGAATTTCTTTGTTACAGGGTGTTTTAGGATGACAGAAATTTTTGACATTCTCTTTCCCACACCTTCCAGTGAAATGGCAGCTCTAGAGTGCCACAACACTCCAGTGGATTTTCTCTGTGGGATGACCTCTATGCATCCAAAAGCTTCACTAAATTGTACTATAGAATGAGCAGTCCTGGAGTTGTACAAGAGCCGAAGTGCTGCTACTGTGTTTTAGATTCAGCTCCCTTTGACGTGGCTTTGCATCAAGTGGATTTCAATTGAACCTGGTGACAGAAAAATTGCAAGATAACCTCACTGGTAGGCTTGTGAATATGTTCTGCTCATATACATCTTCTCTTGAGAACTGAGAACAAGACATGGTGCTATGTGGAATGGCTCACCTCTATTTCTTGACTCTGCTTTAATTGTGTACATTTATACAAGAGTCTTTAGAACATAAAAGTATTTATTAAGAATGTATTATGTCATGCTGAGTTGAGATAATGACAAAAGCAGGTGGATTCTCATTTAACACAGTGGAATCCATTCAGTCAACACCTTGATAAGCATTGAATCAGGTTCTTTCACTAAATGAGATGCCTTCCTGAAGATCCTGTGTATGTACATTCCAGTTGCTCTAAAGACTGGCTGGGCAGCACCTTAAGACAGTTTAAAATGGTTGTCTGCCATTGCCTCCAAGGATTTGGCAATTTGCAAGTGTGAATGATGTGGCTGGCGGACCGTTTCTTACTGTGCAGCCCAATTGTCCAGCAAACTGACTTTTTACTGAATGGGTTTGAAGCTGTATATCAATATCCTGGGATGGGTGTTTTTAAAGGTATTTTTTGCTGAGATGTGGCCACTACATACTGCTGGGGCCTATTAAAGCATTGTGTTGGAGTTATTTGCGAGAATATGATTCGACACAGTGGCAATACGTGATGTTCTTGGTGGCCACACACAGGAAAGACAGCTGAAGATTTGCTCTCATGGGATGTGGTCTTCCATGAAGGAATGTACAATAAGTTGCCTCTATGTTACCACAGAGTTTAAATATATTTGATTCATAATGAGATATTTTTGACTCAGTGTTGGGTCTGCATGGACCTCTTCAACTTCTTTCAAGAAGACTTCCCTGTCATCTCTCTTAAAGGTAATCCTCAAAGAAGCACTTTCAAATTAAATTTTTCAAATATTCCTGTTTGTAAGCTCATTCTGAGTCCCAGGCAGAACTTCCCATGCGTTTCAATTTTTCAGCAGCCTTTTATCATGTGCTTTTTGACTGGAGAAGAACCTTGCAATACAATTTTGTATTAGCAGAAAAAGCTTCAGCCCTGCTCTATTTTATATCCATACAAGAAAAAAAGCCACAGAAATCAGAATTTCAAGTATATTAAAACTTTATGTGAGCAAAGAACCAAGACAAAATGGCCTTGAAGGAGAAAAAAAATCAGTGGAAACTTTATTTTTATACCTCTCCCTTCAGATCCTGCATACCCCTGAACCTGCTGGAAGTGCAAGGCTGCAATGTCAGTGCTGTCATGCAATGTATATAGATCCAAATGTAGGAGAAATGGTTTTCCTAGTACTTCCTGTTTGTAATCCACTGGATTAAAACCCCTGGTATTGCTGTTTCAGAGTGCTGATGTTCCACAACATCTGGAGATTGGTGCAGCAAAGTGCAGGTATTAAGCACGGTGCTCAGAAAGTGCAGCTCTTCTCTCATTTTGAAAAGAGGTAAATCAGGGGTCATTCCACTGAAGCCAGAAGAATTTCTGCAGTTGGTGTGAAATTGTCATCCAGTTCAACAGTGTAATGCCTCCAAGTCTGGAGATACTCGGACTTGCTGCTTTGGATGCCATCCAAGGCACTACTTGTGTCTTTCCTACTTAGCTAACACTTGCACAATTGACGATCAAACATTCTTTCTGGAGTATTTACCATTTCCACTTTTATTTATCTTTCAAATAAATCAATTTAGTGTTAATTTGTGACAGCCCTCTGCTAAAATATTCATTCTTTTATCACCCTATGGCAGAGTTCTGTGTGCCATGCCAGCTGTCCTTCACAGCAGGTCTTAAAGGTTTGAAGCCTTATTTAGTGTCTGAAGTGACCTTTTAAATTCCAGAGTTAAGTTGGGGCTGCACAACTCACAAATATAACACTTGTTAATAAAATGTCAGCTTTGTAGCCGTCAGACTTGCATGGAGCTTTCAAACTGCATTTTCCATCAGGCTAATCGCTCAGGATTGTGTACATGTGCTGGCACAGTTGCCAGAAGGGTAAAACCTTCAAAAAAAGCTCTCTTCTGGTCCCACCATGTAACCAGGTCACAACTCTACCCTCTGGGGAAAAAAAAAAAGTTTCACCACTTACATTCCAACAAGCAGTTAATTTCTTCATTGCTTAGGTGACCTCAACAAAAATCAGAAATGCCAGGTTTTAAAGACTAAAAGATTACCTAAATCTTCAACCACTGAATCAAGAAATGTCTGAATGTAAGAAATAATAGTAGCAGGGGAACAAAAAAGGGAGGAGGGGGAGGGGAAGCAGAAACAGCAGAATGGCTCACAGATGTTTCCTAAAGAAGGTATAAACATGGAAAGTGAGCAGTCAGATTTTCCTTTAACTTTATAGTGCAGTTTACAAGTTCATTAAACAGGAGTTCTGAGCAGGGCAGCCCTTGTTGAAGGGTTGTTTAAGTTGAAACATTCCTGATTTCCTGCTTAACTGACTCACTTGTTGAGATGCTCCATAATGACATCATCCTCATGGAATAGTTAACAAAATCTTTGGATTGTATAAACCCATATAGTTTAGATTGTTCTTGACCTTTGTTGTGTTGGTATTATTACTTACACATCTGCAGGTATGCTGAAAGCTGTTGGTAATGTGCTCAAGAAAAATAACATTGACATCATTCAAAACTGTGACTTTTTTATTCTTTTAACAGAGTTATTATAGCGGGTTACATTTTAATGATCTGTTTGTGTGGTTTCCTAGAGGATTTTCTTTTCCATCTATTTACTGAAATTACATAAGCAATTCATGTGGTTTTTAAAAAATTTATGCAAGTTTGGGTATTGCCTCTGTTCATCCTCATAAGTGCTGCCTGGTGTTACTGTGAGGTTTAGCTCTTGTCACACTGTAAAAAAAAAAGTTTTGGTTATTCCACAGTAGGACTTACTTTCCTCATGTTTTGCAAAAGATTTTTAGCTGCAGACCTCTTGTTCCCAATGAAAGTTTGGCAATGGACCTCAGTAGATTGCTAACTGGCTCAGTAATTCACTTTCATTACTGGACAAATACTAGACAGCTGGAAGTTGTCTAGTGCACATGCAATTCTCATCTAACCTTTATTACAGAATAATCTTCTGATTATTTGAAAATATCATTTCAAAATAATCACAAATCATATGTGGTAAAATGTCAGTTGGCTTGTTTTAGTGAGATAAAAAAAAAATCAAACTTCTGAAAATCTATGTCATTGCATGAAACAATACAAGGCAATTCCAAAATTCCTCTTCCATTCACTGACTTTAGGATGTCTCTGCATAACTCTAATCATCTGAGATCACTAGTACACCTGTATTTTCATCACAGAATAAGAATGTTTGCTCCATTATCATCGTTAAAATAAAGATATTTCCATCTCTTCTGAAGCCAAATAGAAGAAATGTTAAAATCAACTCAAATTATCACCCTATATTGAATATGAGACTTTGGTTAAATGGTGCATTGCAAACAGTATCTGTAACACAATATAGTTGTAACTGGTTTTGATTACATGTTCTAAAATAATATGGATTAATATTCCATAGATGATAAGGAATGAGATTTTTGAAGAAATGCTTTAAGAAGTACAAAACAAGATATATCTTTCCATCTTTGTATTCTTTGTGGAGCTGCTGTGTTCACATAATGGAAATTGGCCTGGAATCTCTGCAAATCCAACAGCAAAATTTGATGTACAATTTGTAAACTTGGCTGTTATATTTGTAAATCCTTTTTAGTGCTCCTGATGATCTTAAAAGACATAATTTCTCCGTTTCAGAATTAATAGTTCTATGGTGTCAGCATTCCAGGCTTTTTTGTTAAATAACCATTGAAGTCTTGTAAGTAATTAAACTACATCTCTATTAAAAAAAGCAGGCTCCATGAACTTCAAAAATTTGGAAGCATTGCAAACTATTTGAAGTTTACAGAAACAAAATAAAAATGATCTTGGAATGTTATTGAATTCTATAACTTATATTTTGTTAGCTATTACAACATGGATGTCTTTTTAGCTGAAATGAGGACTAGAGTCTGTGTGTGTGCTGGTTTTGGCACTGTGTGTTTCTAAAAGAGCATCTTCCTTCCCAAAGCAAGATTGGCCAGAATCAGCTAAAGCCTGTCTTTTTGGGTCATTACCTCTTTCCCCCGCTTAAGATAAGGTGGTAACTTCTGCGTAACTTAGAAACTTTTTTTTAATAGTGCACTTACTTGTTTAGTTACGTATTTTTGTAAGTTATCCTGCCTAGCTGAAAATATTTCATAGCTGGTAATGTCTGAATGACTGATTTATGTCATAAAATAATTTCTAGTGGCATCAACATCAGCTGCAGACCTAAAGATAGAGATACAAGTACTGCGTGCACTGATCTCTTCAACAAATGTGCATGATGAATCCAGGATAGGTGACATATCCAATAGGATTAAGTGTTGTAGGATGTCAACTGTGAACACAGCAAAGAGTAAGATTATGTAACATGGTCTAAGAAAGATGATTCTTAGAAATTCATCCCTCTCTGCCAATCTCATAACTGCATGATGAGTTAATTCTCACTGTCACTTATTTCAATCAGCAAAAGGTGAGCAAATAAAATAAGCTGTCACGTTTGGTTCTTTTCCATGTGAAACTGAAAACATTTCTCAAGCTAATAAACTGGAGTTTAGGACTGCTGGTATGTGCTTGACTTTTTCAAACTGTATACTTCAAAGTACAGAAGCCAGATAAACTAACAGCTCATTCAGGGAAATTATTGTGTTGGAGGAAGCATGCCTATCAAATGCTTGCTTTACAAATTTGAATAGATGTAATTGTTTTCAGCAATGTCACCCGCTCTATGGCTGCAGGCATTGTTTGAACAGGGGGAATGTGAAACAATTTAAATTTATTTTAATTTTATCCAGAGATGCTGGATTTTTGTTATTTATTTTTTTTAATTTTATGGAGGGAAATCAACCATTCTTGCTCTGGATCCTCTTTATCAAAACAATGATGTAAGAAGAACTGCGGAGGCAGAGTATATGACTAGCCAAATTGTTGAGGGTCAGGCTGATAGTTTAGCTGCATAGTCTTCAGAGCAGATGAATCCAAGTGTGAGAAAGAAAGGTTATCATGACAGTTAAATGTTACTTCTCATTTTCAGGGAAACTGGGTCAGAAGGCAGTATTAACAGGAACTACTAAGGAATGCATCTTTAGTTTTATTGTTTACCACTTGTAAGTACAGATGACACAGTGGCTGATTACTATCTTCGTGGTGTGCTAGGTCAGTGTGCTACAGGCATCTGCACATTGCTGCAATCTGATTGTAAGATGAACGCCAACAGCCCAAACACATTCCTTGTGTCAGTTACACCAATACAATCTGGCCCCTGTGTTTATTTCAGCACTGAGTGAATTCTTTTGGTTATTTATAGATCCTTCTGAGGTTGTGTCAGTGGGGTGAGAGTGAAGCTGCATGAGCAGCCAGAGTACTCCAGAGAGGTTTGCTGGCTGGCTCTGCTCCACCAGCTGTGTAAAAGTCATGGCAGAGATGTGGCCTTACATCTTTGCTACCACAGAGCGAATGCTCTGTGGACTTTTGGGCAGTGATGGGAGACCTCAGCTGCAGACTGGAAGAACTGGAGAAGACGCATAGTTCTGTTTTTCCTTCCCTGACTCTCCAGGAGGGGAGCAATCTCTTTCTCTGACATGTATGATACAGAGGTGGTATTTGTTTTTGCCTGGCACTCTTGGGAAAGGTGTTGAGAGGGAAATAGCAAATTATTTGTAGTGGGGAGGACTTTGCTCTATCCAGAGAACATCAAAGTGCAAGACAGTAGTTGCTTTACACGGCTGCAAAGTCTGTTATTGCTCCCTTATCTGACTTACCTGAAAAGCTATATAGGTTTATTCTGCTTCATGTATCTGCATTGACAAATGCCTTTAACAGACTATACCAGGTTTCTGTCAGTGCCTTTAGCCCTCCATAGCTCCACTACAGTTACTCAGGGACTCTTAAAGATGGCTAAGGAAATTGCATGGACAGGAACTGAACAGAAGCTTTCTAGGCAATGAAAGGATAGAAAAGTAATTTTGTAGATTGGCTGAGGTTTTGATGAGATATTTAATATTACTGTGATTTAATTCTATTGCTAATGGTGCACCTGGGTGTTTAAGCATTTTGGTAAGAGGCTTTTGGTTATTATTTAAATTGAAGTAAATAAAACTCAACAGGTGTCATTAGATATCCCCCTATTTTGGAGGTGTTCAGTAGCACTTTGCATGTATCTAGTATAAAACATTGGGCCCAATTCATATTTTCATTAATGCTTTTTTAACACACTTTGGTCAGATAAAGGACTCCTGATGTTGTCATAAATGGTTTATATTCTTCTTTTCTGCTCTTGACAAGGCTTTGCTTGGGTACAGTGCCATAATGTACTGCTTTTGAGCATGCCACAGTTGTGCTTCTGCTTCAGGGACTAGCTCAGGGTATACGAGTGTGTGTGCCTTTGCCCATGGATAAATAAAACCAGATCCATCATCTCTACCAAATCTATATCTTGCTTGGAGCATCTTGTCTTTGTTAGAGATACTGTTGTGCTTTTTAGTCTACCATTATCAATTAATGAAGGGCCAAGCAGCAAAGATGAGTGCTCAGAATGGGGAAGTGGATAGCAACAATAATATTTACTAAGATGTGCTTGTTCTGCTGCACAGGAACATATGACTAGACTCACTGAGGGAAGGTGCTTAATCCTTTAATTCCTGTAGAAGAAAATTATTTAGAATTTTTGTCTTTGGATTTCCTGCTGCAATTGCTATTATTCTGTGTAAGAATAGATTCTTACTTACAAAGACAAATCCTTATGCGTGGTCAAAAACTCACTGAGAATAAATTCCTTTGGGTAGACATTGAGTTTTATTATGTTTTTCACTGGTTTCAGTAATTGCTACTCTTCTGTTACTATCTTTTACATTTCCCCTTTCTTGTATCTGTAACATTTTTTTATATCTTTCTGAAGCATCTCTCAGCAGCTCCATCACTACAAGAGTTGCAAAGGTATTTGTAGCAGTGTCTAAAAAGATGTTGTTCTACTGATCTCTTAACACAGATGTTTTTATCCTCTCCAAGGAAGATAACGTCTAGATGACAACTCACTCCGTGTTTATTTTGGTTGCACATAGATGAACCTTATATGATTTCCTTGCTCCAGAACTGAACACCCTTACTAGTTTCTATTGCAGTGCCAGAAGACTGTATCAAATCCATTGCTGAAATAAGGTTGCCCAATTTTGGGCCCAAAAGACAAAATAAACTTCAATCACAACTTTTTCAGCTGGAGTAGTTGAGTACATGTTTATTTACACAAAGTAAAAGGCACTGTTACAACTTGCCTTAACTCAAGCTTGAGTTAAAAGTTTGTCAGGAATATGTACTCCTGGAATATTACTGGACTACTGGAGTAATTACTATCTCAGTACTACTATAAATAAGAACATATTATTTCTGCATATTATTTAAGTATTTTCAGTGTAGTAAGATGACCACCACTAATCACAGTCTTTTGGACATGAGAATAACTTTTCCCATATCCAAGAAAAGTAAATTGTTTATTCCTGTTTCCTTTTATTTTGGGGAGGGAAAAATATTCTATTTTTTTAAAAAATACATGCTTTTAAACTAGGCAGTCTTTACAGTCTTCATTTCACATTGTGCCTGATTTAAGACCTTTATTTTTTTTAGTATTCAAAGCAGAGAGCTGGCCTGAAGAATCTGAATGTCTTTCAAATACACAAATCAATATAGATTTTTCAAAACCAACAAATTTTTTTTTCACATAAGATTCCTGAAATACAGATAATTCATTCTAATAATGTTGATATTTTACTGCCTCAAGGGACACCAGCAGTAGAAAATACTCATTACATCTGACAATTAAAGGTAATTATTACCAATTAAATAAAACTTCCATCTCAAATAAATAGAAAAAAATTAGAGCCAATCTTCAGTACAGTAGTTTTAATTTCTGTTATTTTGTTTCTCTATTTCACTCCAGTTGCTCTGTCAGCATAATTGACTTACAGTAATACAAGGATATGTTATAGAAACTTGGAAAGCTTTTATTTATAGATTTGTGGGTTTGGACTAGTTTTGCTCATTTTTGTTTAGACAGTAGCAAGAAACTGCTTTGTGGGAAGCTTTATCATTGATAAATATTTTTACTTACAGAAATATTTTCTGTATCTTTGCCAGTTTGTTACAAATAGGTTTCCACCACTTTCTTGAAACACTCTTGTTACAACCTGAAACTTCAGTTGGAGAGTTTTAAAATTTATTGTTTGCATTGTGGTATTAACTCTTTCCATTGCTGAAAACTTCTGATGCAAACAAGGATGTGGTCATCAAAGGGAATACACATCACAAAATTCAGAAGTCTGCAGATATAAATGTCTGCAGTTGGGTGGGTGGGTGAGTTCCCTTTGAAGTTAATGGAGAGGCAGAGGCATTTTTAGAGTGTAGTAACTAACATATTTTAGATGTTTACTTCAGGAAAAGAGGTGTGGAATCCTATTCTCCACTGATTATGTTTCCTAGATATCTATTGATTCTATTAAGCCTGGGTAACAGGTCTCTACATCCTGGTAGTAGTTTTAGCTTTAGTTTTGGTTTAGGCCTTATTTAGGCCTCAGTTTTAGCAGGCCTCAAAGGATGTGACACAGATTAGAAGGGGACAAATATCACTTGACTTAAGCAACTAAAGAGGTATTTCATATTTTGACATCATTAAGAAGTGTAGAAGTCTAATGAATGTTGTACAGAAAAGTACATGCAAATCAGAGATGATGAGAGCAATCTACAGGGATATTATATGATACTAATTTGCAAATTATGTAGGCTCATGGTTAAGTCTTTGGCTGTTTCAGATTGCTGGCTAGTGAGGAAGGAAGGACAATATATACTTTGCACAGCTGGAGCAAAATGCTTATGTGAATGTTGGGGTGGTGAAGAGAAAAGGGATCTGATGAAAATTCTGCAGCTCATGATGCAGATAATTCTCCATCACAAGAAAGTTTTTTGAGACCTATGTGTTACATGAGACGATAAGCAGGTATCTGCTGGAAAAGGAATACTGAATTAGGGAGTCATAAGAAAAATCATTTGGAGAACAGAAAAGATGAGCTGAAATAATAGAATTAAAAAAAATTAAGAAGCTGATATGCATACAAAAAACCCCACGGAAAATAAGAGAGAGTGAAGTGAACTAAGGTGATGTTATTGCCATTGGAAAATCCATTTGAATTGAGTTGGACCAGACATTAAATGAGCCTAATATGAGAGACATCTAAGAAAATTTGAAAACTAGTTGTTTTGCTCAGGTTTCAAAAGATTTTTTCCATGTTAAAATTTCCTGGTGCACTGAATGTATTCAAGACCATGAAAATGCTCTATTTGGATTGTTCAGTAGATAATCTTCACAGTAAATGGTTATTTCTCTTTCCTTTACTGTGGTTTATTTTTTGTTTGGTTGGTTGTTGGATTTTGTTTTGCTTTCATTTTATTTTGTTTTTCTATCCTTGTGTTTATTTTATTTGGTTCTTGCCTTCAGCTACCTGTCAATAATTATAGCAAAAATTGTTCAGGAATGTGTTTGTTGAAAGAACAGGAATATCACCAAAGCTCATCAGTGACAGCTTGATCCATAAATCAGTGACTATGAAAAAGGATGTCTCAGCCAGTCATTGATTCATGAGCAAGACATCCAGTGAGTTGCTTTCTGGTACAGTAATACTATAAAAAATCCTGGTTTCTATGACAATGCATTATAGCAAGTGGATTAAAGAACCACAGAAAGTCTAGAGCATCCATTTCTGAGATTGTTTGGGTTCAGTCACCTGTGTAGCTCAGGCCTGGTTCTTCAATATGGGGAAAGCAGACCTGATCCCAAGTAATAGTAAGAAAATATAAGAAAAATATAAGGCTATTTTTTTTGAGTGTATAATTGTAGTTTCTCATGGAATTCAGTAAGAATCAATAAAATGCAAAGTCAGAAGGCAGCTTTTGTATCTGAGAAATTATTCAATAGGTGAAATATAACTGGGTTCCATTAGCAGTTTTTAAACATAGAGATGACACAATTCCTATGTAAACAGGTTTTAACGACATGAAACCTAGCAATGGATATGTTGGTAAATAAACGTATTGTAAATCACATGGTTACAATCAGACAGTTTTGTCTAAAAAGATTCAAATTTAATCAAATTCAGATTTAAGTGACTGAGATATCTAATTTTCATGCACCTTCCTAATGGTTTGATACTCACCCATTGAAGTCAATGGCAATCTCCATTAAACTCTATGGGAAGGCATGTGATAGTAACTGAATTATTCAGTTTTCTTGTAATCAGATATCTATCTATAAAATTAAGACTTAATTGCCTCTAGATAAAATATAGAAGTACATGTAAATATTTACTTTAAAAAGTTAAGACTAGATTTAATATTAAGTATACGCACATTTTGCAGTACAAGAATGAACCTCAGTATATAGTTACGTAATATGATGTATTAATTCCTTATAGCCTGGCAATGCATACGATGCCAATTATGGCATGTAATAGGCAAAGAACAGATATATAGTCCTTCTATATACGGTTGTAAGAAGTGCTTTTTAATACTGTTTGTGGAGAAAAGTTTAACTGCAAAATTGAACTTAATTAGTTGATTCTTAACACAAGATCTAACACAAAATTCATATAATGTGGCCAGGTTCAGATGACACTGGTGAGATGTGCATTTGTTTATAATAAATCTTTTCTTTTGATCTCCAGCCTGCCACAATCAATCTTTGCTGATCCAAGGAACTCTCATGTGTTTTAATCAGAGCTTAAATTAAGATGGTTGAATCCAATAGCAGTAATGATACTGTGAATCACTAGGAATCTGGCAACAATTACAATTGGTGTTTAATGTATATATGTATGCTCAAAAATGTCAAATAATTGTTAATAGCAATAATTTAATCAATGTATTTGTGAATTCCAAAGATTCTTGCACAGTCTTTTTCTTGGAACAGCTTTGTGAAGATTCTTTTACTACTGGATAAATGAAATAGATGTTGTGAGGTGCCAGCACTGAACTGAAAGTCATGAGCAACATTTTCATTTACTCCCTTGAATGATAAATCCTCAGAGTCTTTACCCATGTATTTAGGCTGCAGCTGATGTGAAATTCCTGCTATTTTTCTTTTCTCTTTTATTTCTAGGCTGCTCCCTTTCTTGGATTGAATCTGATCTACCACAACAGAATTTTCAACTATAGTATGAAGCATATTAGAGCAATAAACCATAAATGACTCTGCAGTTTACAAGCGGGTGTCCATAAGATGCCATCACAAAAAAACAGAACAAGAAAATAAGTGCAGTAAAATAATAAAATATCTATTTTGCTGCTCACTCACTCATACCATAAAACCAAAAGTAGTGTCTGGCCCTGGCTGACATGCCATATTTTATAAATGCTGAAAGGACAGCAGCTGATAGTAATGATTAGTTTCTGTAATGAGTAGAAGAGAGATTTTAAGGGAAGCTTAACATTTAACTTACTAATCCTTTTTAACTTCTCTTGATATCTCGTTCCCTTGAGACCTGCAGGTGAGACTTTTGCTTCCTCGCAAAGCTGGTAATGCCAGGAGTTTTGCCTTCAGCTGTTTCTTTCCTCTCTCTCATAAATTTTGTTCATGTGAAGCACTTGCTATGCTGTGTCCCTAACCAGCAAATCACCCCAGCCTTGATGCTTGAATTAGAGATGCACCATGTACAGAACAAGATCCCAAACAGCCACAACTTCCTTACAGCCTTAAATGAGGTTGTTTCCATTTAAATCTTTGAAAAAAGCCAAACATTGCAGAGGAGGTGTTTCTTCACTAACACTACTGATACACCAGGCCCTTACACTGCATAAGTAACTGAGATAATTTTCCACTATATCTTCCTGACATTTCTTGGAACCAAGTGGTAGAATGAAGAGCTCTTAACCTCATTATTCAGACTTTTCTTTGATTTTGGTGTCTCCTGAATGGCTTCTACAAGCTAGGATGTGGAGTGGACTTGGTGTTTGGATCACTGGAAAGGTCAAGAGCAACACTACTTGTATCTATTACTGGCAGCTTGAGCAAACTCCCGATTGATTAATCTCATAACTAAGCTAAGTATGCTCCTTAAGTTCTTCTCAGGTTTGTCTCTCACATCCATGAGAACTTGCAGTTTTAACCTCCATAACATCAATTCCTTGCCATTTCTCTGTCTCAACTATCTTTCCCTTAAAACTGTTACAGTCTTGAATTAGGCCATTATTTCATCCTTGAAAATCAGTTTCCATTTACCCAGTTCACCACTTTCTGAAACCACAGTAACTCATGATTGCTGGGGCCAGAGGGGAATTGCCTGAGAGATGTGTAATGCACTGAGCTAACGTGTAAGGCTAAAGTATAAAATTTAAGTTATAAATGAAAGTGACAAGCAAAATTTTTCTCCACTTAGCTTTATTAACGATGCAATATTTTATTGCCTGTGGCTAGAAGTATTTATTGTCATTGTGCTTAGCTGTAATTTGGTTTCATAATTCAGGAGGCTTTTTACATTTTTTTTTCCATTTCATTTTTTTCCCCCAAAATCACTGTTTCCATACAGATTGTTGTCATAGTTTGTCCATGAAGTAGTAAGTGTGTGGTCTTGGAGCAAACACATGCAGATTGGCACTAATCTGAAGAAGCAAAAGCCTACTCTGGACTCACTTTAGGCATAATATGTGGCTGAAATCAATAGCTGCATAAGTTGTCCTTTTGGGGTGACTAATAAAACTGCATGTGTATTTTAGGTTGTAGGCACAAACATACATTTGGCGACATCAAACAGCAATGTCTTCAACACTTAAATAAGTTACTTATTTAAGTAACACAAGAAGTTCCACTGAGAGCAGAGGGAATATTTGTATGCTTTAAATTAAGTATCTGGTGAGTGACAACCAATGGTAAGGATCTTGCAGTACCAAGTCTTGGATTTGTACATCATATATTAGTGTGATCAGAGAAAGACAAAGACAATGAACAAGAAAAAGCTTTCAAGAGAAGAGGTTCAAAAGATGAAATGGTTTAATTTAGAAAGAAATTGAGAAAATCTACTAAAAGTATGTGAAATAGTGACTGCTATTGAAGTGGAAGAATGAGAATGTCCCTTTTCTCTGATAAATAGTATAATGACAAGAAAAATAAATGGCAATTTGAAAACCATTACAAGGAAACATTTTTTTTCCTACAGTATGTAATTAGGTAATAGAGTTCACTCTAAGAGGAAATGAGGCCAATGGAGATTTCTAGTGGGATTGAATAATCCCACAGATAACAGAGGTACCTAGAATTATCACAAATGCTGTACAAACACTGCAGTAATACTCATTGAAATGGCCATCAGACCCTGTGCTCCAGGGTTTAGTGAGATTAGTGCTGCTGGACATGAGCAGCTGATATCTGACAGAAGGGACTAGTTATATCCACCTGTTTGATAGAAAGGTCTTCTACCATCTTCTCAGTTATCTGGTGACAGCCATTCTCAAACCCAGCATTAACACTTAGATAGAATCACAACCTTTTCTTCTGCAAGTCTAACGTAATATGATAGTTTTAGTGCTTCTGTGTATCTGTCTAATATTCAGTGTGTTGCCTCTTGGTAGCTCCATGTGGTATTTTACTAGTAAAATAGACTGTCTGTTGAGACATTTCTCCAATCCTTGTCAAAAGACGAAAAAGGAGGTAAAAGAGACATCACAATTTTTTTCTTCATTTGGTGGGTTGGTTTGGGTTTTTTTAAAATTTATTGGAATAACCCCACTTGATGATTAGATCTTTTCATTGAAGTATTTTTCAGTATTAGTGAGCCTATTATCAAATAAGATTCTGTTCTTTCAACCTTCTTATTGATTTTAATATTCTTTTCTTGAGTACTATTATTGCACTTTCAAATCAAGGATTTCACAGAGTAGTTCCTGCCCTTTTTGGCTTTCTTTCATCTTGATTATCATCATTCTAAAGAGAATGTAGAAAGATGATGGTCTTGATAAAGTCCATGATGACATGACAGACCAGAAGGAGCATCATGAACTTGGGCTGTATGCACATGGATAGCATAAATAACAGTGTGGTTTGACTACAGTGCCTTTTGCTGAAAGTTCCATAGTCAAAATCGTGGGTTTTTTCAAGTTTACTCAAGGGGAGCACCTAAAATTCCCATGGTCAGCAATGCCAATTATGTGTGTTCCTTTGCCTTGTGCAGCTTCATGTGTGGATCACAGAAGTTAACATCTTCTTGGTAGGCACTGGCATGTTCAGAGTAAATTAGTTGTGCTTTGCTTCTCACTTCTGTTATACATGTATCTGAATTAATGTAATATTTCTGATTAATTACAGGACATATGGTTTGCTATACCCATGGTAAAATGAACACAGGCAATGTAAATGACATGGTACATTTTTACAATGAGAGAGAAAATGATTAATTATGAGATGGAGTAAATTAACTCATGCATCAAATGCTTCCAAGAGGTGTTAGAGGCTGAGGTGGGAGGTGTTTGCACCTTAGTCCCTTCTGTAGAGGAAATGAAGACTCACATTATGTTAGACACGAAAGAGCAGAAATGGTCTTCATGGTTTAGAAGAGCATACAATGATACCTAATATTTATAGACACGCAAGGCATCATCTTGAAGTTTATATGTTCTCAGGTTCATTTATCACTTCAAGTACATTGTAACACCAAAACACACTACCTCACAAATTTTATTAGAAGGCACGAACTCAGTCATGTGTGTATAAACCAGTTGGAACATACTTGCAGAGGAAGGCACATACATTAGAGGAATCACAAGTAATAGTATGAAGTCAGAACTGTAAATTGATTACTTTAGGTCAGCCATGGAAATCTCTGGAAACTTGGTCTTAGCTACTAAAGAGGCTGTGAGTCTATATATTATTTCTGTTCATTCTCTAGAGATTTAAGCTAAGGCAATCCCTGGGAGTGAACACTATTCATCCAGTAATAAGATCAGATTTCTTCAGAAATATATACACTTCAGCCTTACTTTATCTAACTTGGGTTTATTCTTTCTTTCTTTTTCTTTCACATGTTTGATGCTTTCCATGGAGTTGAAGTTGCTAGTCTAAGTGGTTTACAAGTTAGGCAGGAAATTTTTTGAGGAACAGTGTTTTAAGAGAGGAAAGAATCCATTTATTTGCCTGAAGAAGGATACTTTTATTCATGAACCCTTGATGCAACATCCAGCTAACACCAGTCATCTCCAAGAGTTCTCAACAAAAAGTCCAACAAAAGCTGTCAACATTTCCCTATCCAATTAAGTGCAGCTATTCCTCAGGCTGAGGCACCAACATAAAGAAAGGAATCATACGTGTTTGAGGGTAGGAAAAAAGAACAAGGAAGGGGAATTCGCTCAGCGGAGAACCAAGGTTTTGAGCCTGGCAGAAAAGTAATGGCCAATTTGTAGAAGAAGATGCAGAAAAGATTGAAATATGTTGAGGCTGATTATTAGACACTCAGTAGGGGGAGTCTTTGCTTTTACTTATTTTTTGGTGAACTTTTTTTAATACAAATCATTTTCATTCTGGCACAGAGCATAAACAGATTAAAAAACCTCTACATTTGCCACAAAAGAGATTTTGTTATTCCAGACAGCCATACTGCCAACCAACATTGCACAGGCATCTCCACATTCCTCCCTCTGCTACAGCCCTCATGGTAGTTCCTTCCCTTCCCCATTCCTACTGGGTATATACACCTAAAGGATTCAACATGCTGCTAACTCTCCTGGCATCACAAAGTCAGTGAAAAGAAGCATAAGTCACTAATAAATGTTACATCCCAAAGCTACAGCATGAAGAAAGATGGTCTCTTTCCCAGAAGCTGTGCACTGAATATTTAAATTTGTTTGCAAACCAGCACTGAAGGTGCTGTTGTCAGCCCAGGCACGTAACTAAGTGCAAATGGTGCAGCCTGCAGTTAATTGGTAAGTTTGCTTTGCTAGGCTGTGACTGCAGCAACTTTCTTCTCATAAAATGCCTTTCATGTACATAGCTGGAAACAAAACATTCTACAAAGAAGTTCTGTCCACGTGTTTAACTGTCCTCCAGAGTGTTGCCAATTCACAGTCTCCTGAGTAAAAACAAGTCAGTGTTAGTGTGAACATACAAGGGATTTTGAATGTTCTTGCATCTCACTATTGCCTAAAGATTGTCTCGAGTTTATATTTTCTCTGGTATGCTTGGTGCTTTCTTCTTGTACAAAATGTCTTTCACATGCACTTCTACATGCACTAAGAGTTTCATGTGGCATAGACATTATATAATGTATCAATTATTTATCACTTTTTCCATTATATAGACAATTTGATAATTTTTAAAAAATCAGAGTTAAAGTAACAGGAAATGTTAATTTTTCATAGATCTTGGCAAACAAGTCTAGTCTTTAAATATAGATGCCTAAATATATCAGTGTTATTTTAAACATTCAACTATTTTTGTAAAAAGATCTAGGTAAAGCAAGGGGAGAAGAGTGGAAGGGCAGAACACAGGTACAATGCCTATTATATTATAATGTTTCCCCTCATTCATGAGGATTTATTTTAAAATCCAACTTGCTCAGGATTTTGGAAGGCTATTTTGCCTACATTTTAAAACCATTGTTCCCCCTTGGTCCTAATGGGTTTTTTCACATGTACCAGAAAAAATGGAATTCATCTGCACTGAGGTCAATGATACTGCACAGAGTTAAAACCGAAAATCAAAGCTTTTAAAGAACACTTATTGCAGTACCTTCCTAAAGGTGAAATTGGTTAGTTTAGTCTGTTAATTACTTGTCAAAGTCTGACATTATATAAAGCATTAGCAGCTGGAGTCTATTGTCCAGACAAGGATAATCAGCAAATCCAAGTTTATAAATTGTTGACTGGAAACAATGGTGTAGAGATAACCCTGGAGAGGTTGTGAAAGACTTCACTGGAGTTTATTTGCATTGTAATTCTGCTGGAAGTCACAGACGCTTGGCTTCCTACCTACTTACTGCCATTTATTTTTGATATGCCCCAAAGCATCCATGACACTTATTAAAATAGAACGGTGTCTAGGCAGCCAGCAACGCTACTGTATCTTGTTTCAGCAGCTGCTCTATTTTAAGAAGTTCCAAAGAGGTTCAGTGTACATCTTCAAACCTACTACATCTTTTGATTCATGTAGCTTGTGAAACCTTTGACCTAGATAAAAAATTCCAGCACTTGAGAAGGCAATCTACACAGCTTCCAGTGTCCACTTACTGTTATGGGTTAGTAAGGTGTTATTTTCATTTATATAATTTTCTTTATACTTTTTTTGTACAATGTACAGATTCTATATGTTTGTAATTAATAAAATTCCACCTTGCTGATCCATATTTTGCACCTTTATTTATCTATGTGGCAATTTGCTCTTTTTTCTTTTGTTTTTTTTTTTTAATGATGTCATTAATACCATATATGTAAGAATTTCCTTTTTTCCTCACTTATGTGGCAAATTCTTCTGCAATTTCTGGATGTGAGCCAGCCATGTTAGAGTGAAAATTGGAGCTATTCTCTCTTCAAGCCTGCCAGTGTTCTCACAACAGGGAATATTACTTTATAAATTACCCCAGGGAGAAATGCCAGTCACAGAAAGCTCAGGAGTTCCGCAGGAGCCAAATCACACCTTTCTCATATTTCACTTCTCTGAGCATTCACATTCAAATGTAAACAATGTTTACATTTAGAACTGCTTTTGGCATTATAAAGGACCTCTCTGCCTCATGCATCTTGGTGAAATTGTTCTGTTTGAAATGCCTGTTTCTTATGGACTGCTTTGTATTGTATTGTATTGTATTGTATTGTATTGTATTGTATTGTATTGTATTGTATTGTATTGGAGGAAAAAACTGATGGGAAATAAACCAAACTGTCTAATTATTTCTGACATATGACCTGTCAGAATATAATCACCAGGAGAGGAGCAAAAGGCTGGCTTCTCTTATCAAGTTTGTTCTTGTTGCTGGTAATTCAGTTTGCTTCTCACAAAGAAGCAGAGTTTTGAATTGATGAGCATTTTGAGTTGATGAGTGTCTGTTCCAGGAACTGGTGGTACAATTATGCCGTGATGTGGAGGCTACAAGTCAGGTAACGTTGGTTGTAATGAGGTACATGAAAGGACAGCAAAATATCCTGTCAAAAGTGAATGCCTTCAGACTGGAAGGATATATTTCCAGGTTGTTTCAATCAGTGTATCAGTGCATGAATCACTGCAGTTAAACTAGCTGTGAAAGTTTCCTGAAAGAACTAATTGTTGGTAATTGTGTCACCCATTCCCGAGTCTTACTTAATACTTCCTATTCCCCATCTGCAGTGTTGCTATTGGATATTGCATGATTGTATTGTTTATAGCCCTGCATTCTTCTCAGTAAATATTCTGGAAAAGCATTTTTTCACTTGAAAGGTCCAGGCCCACTAACTATTGCCAATGCCCCGGATGCTTCACAGTGAAAAGAAATGGCACAAATTGTGACCCTTGCCCTGGATACATAATTAGGTTTCTAATTAGAAGACAGGACATAAACTCATACATTTGCATTTAATTTCTTTGACAGTGGTTCCCCAAGTGTCTAGTATCTTCTGGCCTAGACTATCTCAGAGTGAATATAAAATCTAATTCAGCAAAACTTTGCTTACTCATACCTACATGTCATTCTGAATTTCTTTAGGTACAGAATGCAATTGAAACATAGTTGTCCCTGGAGAGGTATCACACCAGCTAAACAGCACATTCTCATTCTTGTGTCTTGTGGTCCACACAACAGGGAGGAGCATCACTTAGAATTCATTGGCAAACAGACACAGAAACAATTGTCCTGTGAGGAGCAGGGAGTTGAATTTCATAATCCTTATGGGTCCTTTCCAACTCCATATATCCTGTGAATTCTGAGAACAGTGGACCAAGGAAGGTATTTGGACCTCTTTGTGGAACAAAAATTTCTGACAGAAGGGAAAAGACACCATGAGAAACAAGACTTGTGAAGTAGGAAGGCAAAGAATTAGGTTGTGAGTTGAAGTCGAAGATGGGGAGAATTTAAATTGACTAGAGGAAGGGTGTAAGGGTATCAATGAGTATTATCAGATGTCTCTGTAAGGGTGATGCTCTTGGACTGGACTTCAAAAATACTTTGCCATTTAACTTCTTGAAGATGAACAGTTAACTTCAATCAGTTTACACACCTCTCCCTCTGCTCTTGGATACTCCAGCTCCAAACCTGAATGTTCCTACCCCTTCAGGTGCCCTCTGTTCCTTCCCTCATGCCCTGCTCCTTTGGAAGAGGCTGGGGAGGATGGGCAGCACCCTGGGGTTCTCACTGTTCAGGGGGCTGGTTTTGCTTCCTTTTTTCATTCTCTGGCTCAGCCTCAGACAACTCCTAGCAGGCATGGGGAGAGGGTGCCCCAGGAGGAGCAGTAGCCCTTTCTACCCTGCACTCACTCCCTTCAGCCCCAGGACATGTTTTCCCTCCATCTAACACTGGCTGCAGGGTGGACAACTGCAGAGCCTGTAGCAAGGCCCCAGGGACTCTGCACTTTCAGGAATTGCTGCTCCTGAGAAAAACATTTTCCATGTTCCCTACTGACAGCTTTTGTTTGTTTATGTTCAGATAGAAATCTGTTCAATTGTTTGGGAATGATAAGTTTCTCCCCTTGGAACTGAAAAACACAACCTTTGCAAGCTAGAGGTAGAGCAAAGCAACTGGCATTCATAAGCTGCTATTTGGCACGAACAAAGGATATTGAGATAAGACAGTGTAAAAGAAAGGTTTCTGTTCTCCCTAATTATGCACAGATGCAGTACAGGCATGGGGGAGGCTGGGGAGAGGGAAGGGGCTGTGAAGTGGCAGAATCACAGATGCATCACACACTGTGGGGATTTATCCACCACCCTTGTTAACACCTTAGCAAACCAAGCTGGAGTAGTATTTCCTATTTTTGTTTTTCTGACTAACTGTGCAGTCAGAAACATTTTATATTAAAGCAGAGAAAACACATAGAGAGAGAGAGAGCAATTTAAAAATATATATTTATATATAAATATTTGCCACAGTTGTTATGCCTTTTTTAACCCTGCAGGATCCTGGAACACAAGATTTTGTCAGTCTCAAATGTCCCAAATGTTTGAGCAGCTCCTTAGACAGATTAGGAAATGAAGGCAAAGAGAGTTGTAGACGATAGTTTTCCTGCTTTTGTTTTTAGTTTTTATATTGGATATATGTGGCATTTCAGTGAGTTCAGGTCTGTTTATATGTCTTTCCATATTATAATAACTTTTGGGTAATGAAAAAAAAAAGGCTTAAAATAGTTATTGTGAGTAGAAGCAGCTGTGGCCAGGCCCGTGAACTGGGTTTATTTCTTGTTTGATGGAAGTCAATGGAAAACTCATATCAATGTCAATGCTTCTGAGGTTTTTTGCTGCATTTATCATGCCCAGATACACAGGTGATAGATAGAGAGCTAGACATGCCTGGAATATTTTTTCCATTATATTAAATGGTAAAATGCAACAGACACCACTGGGCAGTACTGCAGTGGCAAAATACTTCCGCACCAGTTTCCAAAAAATTTATGATAGTCTTCATTAATGATGAACACAGAACCTGTAATTATAGTTTATAGTATAAGCATAATTTGAATTATAATTAGAGGGTTTTTTAGATTTCTTTCAGAACTGAAATGATTAACACAGGCTGATGGAATCTAAAAAAGCATTGATACAATGAAGAAAAGGATCAGTCCCATATTCTATGTTAAACTAAGACAGGTAAGATTACAATTCATTTAAGACTACCCATTTCAGACAATCAACTTGAGAGAAAAAAACCCACTCTATAAGTGGATTAATTATCTTTGTTGCTCAAATAGGGACTTAAAACCACATGGTGTGGGATCTGTAAATGACTGTATTTTCTAAAGGCTGCTTTACACTCTGTGCCCCTGATGGAAATACCCTTCATATGGACCATGTCAGTAAAAACAGCAGCATAGTCTCTTCACACCTTAATACAGACGTTCAAAACCTCCAGTAGTTCATTGTATGGTGATCCACTCTGAAGACAGCATATCCCATCTGAGCTCCTGGCTTATTGCTGTCTCCCATCTAGTGACCCCCTTTCACTGCTTGTGCACCAGCTCCTGTAGAACCTGGTTGAGTCTTTCTGTGACCCACAGTAAATGTTGATCCCAGCAGCCACCAGAGTTAAGTGAAACAATCCAAGGGAAAACCAGGTAGCAGGAGGTCACATGGATTTCCTGGAAACTTTGGAAACTTGCCTGAGTGTGCAGGCTTTTCAGTGTAACCCAGCTTGCCCCTGAATGCCAAGTTCAAAACCCAGTGACTGCTGTCTTCACAGCCAGCCAGCTGAGCAGAAGGCAGAGCTGCACTCCATGGCCAAAATACATAATGCACCAGATCCTCATCCTATGTAAACAGGGAAATGACTGTAGCACAGCTTTGCCAATTGACTCTAATCAAGGCTCTGGGCCAAGAACTCAAAGGGCATGTCTACAGGGCTCACACCAGTGGTGTATTACAGATCTCTGAGCTAGCTTCAAATACTTTCTTATATGATGCAGTGCAGTTCCATATTGTGACATGAATCTGGGCCCCAGAAGTCACTCAGATAGCCAGTTAACTTGGCTACAACATGTGTCTACAACTATGTACATACTGGTGTGGCCTCAAGGAGATCTCTGTGTCCTGCCATGTTGCAAAATACTGTGTCTAAAGTCACTTGGATTTACCTGGTGACAGCAATACTCAGGGTTTGTATACCATCAAAGTAACCTGGTTTTTTACTTTTTTTTTGTTTCCTTTTTAATTATGCTTGACTAAACAAGGCAACAGATTTGCCTCTTTATTGTGGTCGTGCTCCTGGTGGGAGATGCATTCACTGCTTTTGTCTTCATTACAGGGCCCACCTCTAGTCCTTGAGTACTGGAGATGCTGGAAGGTTTGAAATCCTTCAAATTCAGTCCAGTGACTAAAAATTGCTATCTAGCTACCTGAAATGATTCAGATACTTTCCTTGTGAACTGCTCAATCAAATGGACATGCACAGCCCAGCTGCCAGTGACAATGGAAAGGCCACAGATGAAATGAGCTGGTCAGTGACATCCCACTACATTTCCTTGTACAGCAAAACTGGTTGTGGCAAATTGCAAATCACTGTGGGGGAAATTATGCTATAAGCATCTTAGAAGCAGTAGTTGTAAATTTACATGATTTTTGAAATGGCTTCTTTCACAAGTAACTTGAGACAAAGAGTGACCATCCCCACACATCTACTACATGGATAAATCAGTGCTGGAGAAAGGTCTGTTTTAAAGTTTGTAGTTTGGTCCCCCTTGAGAGGGAGCAATCCAGTGGGTTTGTTTTATCATGCTCCCTGCTGCTTAAAAGAAGACAAAATGTGGCAAGTGACTCATTAAGAGAGAGAGATTGGATCTGTGTTAATATGCAAATGCTAATCCATTAGGACCCTGCTCATACACCGATCAATCAATTAACTCATCTGTCTCTGTATTGTTCATTATTTGAAAAATGCTTTTAATCATTTTGGTATGCATTAATTAATATCATGCCTAGTTGAAAAGAAAAAAAAAGTTTAGCATTCCTTGGGGCTTACATGTACAAATATTTAGTATTCAGCTGGGATTCCATGATTAAGATGTATCATATAGCCAAAGATAGCACAGGGATTTACAGGAGCAAAGATATAGGGCAATTTGATTTTGTATCAACAACTTTATATATATATTTATATATATACACACACACACACGTCTTTTATAAAGCACTTCATAGAGTAAGCCATTATATGTAATAGATTTGTACAAAATAAATTCAGAATTGCAGAAAGAAAGAGAAATCAAGTGTCTAAAATACATTTTCTCCCGCCCCATTTAAAAGGTACCTGTGAGGGAAAATAATAGGAAATGGACATAGTCCCATTGCCTTCCAAAGAAATACTACAGGAGATATGAATTTGGCTCCAAAATTAAATGAGATAGCAATAGACAGAAAAGTTGTTCTGGATGGAACTGAATTTTCTAAACAATAGTAACTTTCCATTAAAGAAAAACGTATTGAGGAAGGAAATGGGTCATAATAAGGGGATGAAAATTCTAAGCTGGACAATAGGTGTGTGATGGGATAGGCAACTCAAAATTGATATGGATGTGGAATTATTTGAGAATAGGATGAGCTGAGATTCCTAAATATCCTAGAAGTCAGGCAGCATTATTTTACAAATGCTGAGGGATGAAGTTTGCAGATGTTGTAGAACAAGGAAGAGCAGCAGTCAAGGTGAGAGGAGAGTGATATACATGAGAATTTAAACAAAGGTGACAGTCACAGGGAGTGTCTGAAGCAGATTAATAGAGGAAGGAAAAATAGGAGCTGAGGAAAGTTCAGGATCAAGGATGAAATGAAGGTGACAAAGAGGGAAAGCAAAATGTGAAGCCTGATTTCAAAGGAG
Source organism: Pithys albifrons albifrons (assembly GCF_047495875.1). NCBI lineage: Eukaryota > Metazoa > Chordata > Aves > Passeriformes > Thamnophilidae > Pithys > Pithys albifrons. The sequence continues at coordinate 13,000,899 of NC_092464.1, forward strand.
TCAGGAGTGATTGTATGAAGAAAAAGGATGTTCCTCAGTTGCATACAGAGCTCTATTTCTCTCCTTCAGATATTCAAGCTGGCTTTTAAGCAGGTGAGTAATCCTATTAGTTTAATTTCATTCATATCAGCTGTTGACTTCAAAGAAACTCTGTACCTGAATAGAGTTCACAGATGCCGTGATTTGCAGGCTCAGTGTTCACCCTGACCTAACAGTCTATTTCTAAGGTGCCCCAGGTCCTCATCCCTGTTCCTGTGTCAGGGAGGCTTTGAATCCCTATTTGCACCACCATGAACGAATGGCTCCTCTCTTTCATAGCAGCCTTCTTCACGCAGCCATTACCAAAGTGACCTCTGTGCCTCAGGACAAAGAGAAATGTAAGTGCAAGTCTTTCCATTTTGTGCCTGCTCTGTCTTAAGTAATTTAGTCAAAGGAGACTAGGAAAACCCATGCATTATGGACTGCTGATTCTTGGCACACATCTGCCTTGTTATGTATGACTCACCAAGCTCAAATTGCAGAGTGTTTATCCATTTGAATCCTGAAGCTTTTACTGTAACAGAAGGAAAATGACTGATCCCCTCACTTAGAGGGTTGTTTTCCAAAATGTTACTATACTACGGATTTCTAGGAATATTACTACTTTCATAAAGCATCAAGTTAGATTTTTTTTTTAGTGAATATACGCTGAGTACTATGAATACACAGTTGAAATGCTATTTGTAGTTGTGACTTAACCCTTATTTTTGTATTGCATGATCTTATACTCTTTGTCTCTTTATGAGTTTTGTGAGTTGTGTTTATGTGTTCTATTTTGGAAGGATATTTGAGAATCTGTTCAAAAGCAATATAGAGTAGTGAAATAAGCAGAGGACAGGACCTCACTATTTATAACTCAGGTCATGCCACTTATTTACTATTTATTATTCATTTTATTTTCCTTTAATAATATGAATAGACTTTTTTGCTTCACCTTGGATGTTTTCTTAAACACAAAAATCAGATTGTCTCTTTATTGGATAATGCTTGTTCTGATGCTCCTTAAAACAGAAACACAAGAAAATATGGTGCTAAAATATGGACAAATGGAAGTGCTTATGCAAGGTCATCCTCCAAGCAAGTAGTGGAGCTGGGAATAGATAAATACTGAGATGGTAAGTGAGTATTGTGGAAATGCCAAGGACCAAAGCATATATTTTATTTTTAGGGAAACTATTTGGTGTGTAAAATAGAGCTACTTGAATAAACTTAGCTGTGCTCTAACCTTCTGTATGCCCTGTAATACTCACAATATACATGGCTTTGGGGGTGTTACTGAAGAGATGGCAGTCCCTGAGCAGGAGCTTGTTAGAAAGAACTGGTTATAATATATGTAAGTGTCTAAGATTTGGACTTAAAGCTTTTTAAGTGATTTGGTTTTGGAAAGTTTTCTAAAACTTTCTAAATGAGGCTTCTTCAACGTTTTCATGAAAAGAATTAGAATTTAAGTTTTGCAAGAAACAGCACTTGTAAGAAGATAGAGCATCTTTATTAAAAAAAAAAGCCCCAAAATTTCAATTGAAAAAATTTGACCAGGTCTAATTTTGAACATGAGACAAACACCTTTCCTTGTCTTGGGAGGTGGAGTTTGCTAGCAGCTGCTGTGAAGACAGTGGGAGTGACTTCTCTGGAAAACCACTGTGCTAATGTGACAGGGAGTGGCCACAAGGTTCAGGAATAATTTTATTTATTAAAAGCTATAATTCACACACTGACAGGAAGGACAAGCAAGTTAGTGTGGCTCTGGCCCAAGATGTAAAACCACTGGCACTCTTTCCTTGCTCTGTCTCTGTGCTCTGACCCTCAGAATAAAAAATCCTCAGAAAAAAAAGTCCTCAGAAATATTAAATGCTGAACTTTTTTTATTTTAGTTTGCCATCCATAAATGGAGAGTTTAACACTTCCCTGCTTCACAGAGTATTGGGTGGAAGAGAGCACATGATGTCTGTGGAGCTGTATGGCCACAAAAGCCAGCAAGACATCCACGGTTCTGTTGCTAAGGAATATTAAACAGGAATTCTGGAGGCAAAGGAGATATTGTATCCAACAGTATCTGAAATTCTGGTGGACACAAAGGAAATGAATAAACTCAGACTCATTCATCTCAGCACCATTTAAAAGATTTGGACAATGAGTTCTCACTGGCAAAGGATAAAAATCAGTAATGGATTTCTCCTCCCCCCCCACCCCCCCCCCCAAGGCATTAAACAGGAAATTCCAAACAATGGAAAGTTTAAAACATTAAATCTAGCACGAAGACCATGAATGTATTTCCTTTCATACATATTTGTTTGGATATGAAAAGAGTTAAAAATATTTATTGCCTTCTGAGGTAAAGACAACATTTTTCTTAAAGTCATAGGCGTCTGATCAAGGGGTATGTTTATACATAGCTGAAGTCAGATACACTGCAGATTTTATGGCTTGGGTATGGAGATGTGTAGAAATCACGCAACTCTCTGTGCTGATCTCCCCTGCATTCCTGGGAAGAAAGGACTACAGAACTAAGCACTTCTGATGCTTGAAGAATTCACCAAGAGACATTTGACTAACCCTATGATTACTTCTATCTGCGCCTATAAACATACTGTAAATCATTATGGTATGGGAAGTTGTCTCCTTGCATTGATTGCAGATAACAGATGACATTTTAAACAAGAGAAAAATTAAGTCCTCTCGCTCCTGACATTTTCGCCACTTCTTTTCTTTACTAAATTTCAATGTCAGAGACAGTTTGTGCCAAAGTGCTAAAGTGTTTCTTCCATAGATTTGTAAAGTGAATTAAGCTCTCCATCAATCTCCTCTGAAGACAGTATTGATATGCTTCTATCTGTGCATGAGGGATGTGAGAAACAGCTTTTTAGAGGCATAGAACTGGTGATTATATTTAAGAATTAACAGGCTACAGGTTTTCAAAATAGTTGTATCCTGGCCTAGGTTTTAGCCTTCTGTCTCTGAGAAATCACTAACTGCTTAAAACTGAGACATGCACCCATTAGTGCACTGCTTTGGGCCCCAGCCCCCTCCTTGCACCCTTACTTTGTCTCTCAGAGCTATTTGTTATGTTCGTTACCAGAGTTAGAAACAGAAACCTGGAAATAGCCTAATAAAAGGCTTGCACCTTTCAGTCCACTCTTTCAGTCATCATAAACGTTTTGTCCCAGGAAATCTGTTTCCAGCATGCTTTTATCTTCCATGAGTTTCCCATAAGAAATATGAAAGCCAGAGCAAAAAACTCCTCTCTGGATCTAAACAGTCACTACTTGTAAGTCATCGAAAATGATAAGCAAGGTTTTCTGAAACATGAAGTTTTATAAAAAGTGTATAAATAAGCAAAAGTGAAAAGGTACTGGAATCTTTTATTTCTTTCCTATTTTCAGAGCTCCCAAGTTCACATTTTCCAGTTTTAGTTCATAAACTAGGGTTACAATTGTATTTTCAAAAAATCAAATGGAAATCTCATTCTTTTCCCATGTTTCCAGTAACTGGAACTTTAAAAAGGCTTTTTCCAACCAGGTATTACAGTATCTTTACAGATAAATTCCAGACACAACCACTGACTTCAATGCTCTATTTAAAAAATGTAACATATGCCACTACGCTCAGGAGTGGGTTTACATAAGGAGAGGGTTTTAAATAGATACAGGCACTTCTAGAGCTATTAAAAATTGTTTGTCTCTGAAGTAATTTTGGGTGGGGAACAAAAAATATTTGCACATGACAACAGTGAAACAATGTCAATGATCCATTCTGAATTCCACCAGCTTGTCACCAGTTCTCTATCAGTCCCACAATTCTGTATATAGACATTTTAAAGACACACCAGAGGCAGAACACAGATGGGCAGAGGGACTAGTTTGGGAACCCACACAGCTGATCACTGGCCTGGGACTGTGCACACTTGTGTGAGTCCTTGTCTGACCTCAGGAGGGATCTTGCCCCTTCCTTCCCCCTTGCACCTGATTTATCCTGTTTGTAAGATGAGGTTAATGATTTTGACTTCTCTTGTAAAGCATGTTGAGATCTGCCAATGAAAACTGTCACAGGAAGAAAGTGAGGACTGTTACAATGACTGTAATGGTCATTCCTAGTGCTTTGGAAATAACGAAGATAGTAACAACACAAAAATAAATCCTTTCACTAGATGGGCATACAATGGGTAAAAAATATGAGTTTCATCAAATACCAATTGCATCTCTTGGGTAGCAATTCTATTTCTCCCTTTATTTGGAGGTTAGCATTTTTGTGATTTCTATATGTTCCGTCTTGGTAGTCTGTGCCTGCCCAAGCAAAATATGTAAACAGAAGTGATATACTTTGTTGAATTGCACCTTTCAAAATTATTTGCTGGGAATTAACATTTTGTCTAATTCCTTCAGGAAGTTACTGGATACCATTGCTGCATTTGCACTTCCTGTCTGACCTTCATTTGAAGGGCCAGATAAAAGATATTCTTAATTTTTCTGGTATGGTGTAGCCCCTCAGGCCTGAATCTTTTCCCTTTCCCTTATCTGTAATGACCACATCAATGACATTTTGGTTAAGCACTTACCTTGATTTCCTTTTTTCTTTTTTTGAGTGAAATTCAACCCTGGGAACTTTGTGTGGTGGGGCCACACCACAGCATAGCGATGAGGTCCATGTGGCTGCTTTGCTTCTAGAGATGCCTTGTATAAGTGCAGGCCTGAACCCAATTCCCATTCACTTTGTTGGCAGGTCTGACTGAATCTCCAGCACAGATATTAATGGTTTCTTCAGGATTTGTCCCCACTGTGACATAAATAATGTTTTGCCAGGGATTTTAAAAGACAGCCAAGCCAAAATTTTAGCACAGTGCAAATACAAAACAACTAGTAGGAAAGGATCATGGGATTAATAAATATCTTTGACCAAAAACTTTTCCTTAAAAAAAACCTTGGAGGCAATTACATTGCTTAAATTAAAATCCCATAAAATTAGAGCACTGACTGCAATGAATCAGGGAGAAGTCCGAGGTTTTTGTTAGCAGGTTGTAGCCCATAGCGACGGACAGACCTACTAATACTGAAACAGCCTCCAGCAAAGGGATCCTGTGTCTGGAGATGAGACCTGTGCAGTACTCACTGAGGTATTCTGGAGAGGCCAAGAGCACTTTCAGCCGTTCAGTTTCAGTTTGACAGTAGGTCAGAATGTACAAGCTTGGAAATGAACAGGAGAGAGTTTCACCTGCCTTGGGAAATTTAAGATATTAATATGCATAACACAATTTGAGTCACTTCCATAGATCCCATCCTGTTATCTCACAACTGGGCCTAAACACTATACTTTCAGAAAAGGTTGTCTTGTAGGCTTTTTAAAATAAACTTTCCCTCTACTCTCCTTCCTCTCTCCCCTCTTCTCCCCTTTCGTAAATCTTTCATAATCAAGATACTTTTCCCATTACAGTTTCTGTGTCTGACACTAAAAAATGTTTTAAAATTCATAGCACATTGCTTGATGTTAAACTTTGCTCAATAACAGACCATTAGTTTACTTGATGCATGACTCTTTGAATATTTTGTACCAGTAAATATAACAAACACATGATAATTACTGTGTGTAACATGTTTGCATTCAAACATGACCTTGAACTTCTCAAACATTTCAGAAATGTCAGCTATGATGATGATCCTTGTTCATTATTGAAAGGAGTTTCTGGGTCTGAATTGTGTAACACACATTTATATCAATTAAAAATGACGCGGTAGAGCTATTTTTATTGTTTTAAACTTTGAAAACAATTTTAAATCTCAGTAGCCCTCTGAGTCATGCGATCCTGTGACCATCTTGGCACTTTTCCAATACAAAAGTCTATTAAAGGCTTTGACAGAAGAAACTTTAATTTCTTTCAGAAGCAGTGACAAGGCCAACCTGCATGCTTATTAACATCCTGCTAAAAATGTCATAGGCATAGAGCTGCACATTTTGCTGAGGGGTATGCAGTCCTACTGTACAAAGCAAATGGTATTCTGTTGTGTAAAACCAAACATTATAGGGTGTTCATCCACACTGGAAAACAACCGCAGCGAGTGAAGATGATAGTCTTATAACCCCGGCTTTTTTAATCACCTGAGTTTAATGCTGATCTGTCAGTTCCAGTAGGATCAGCCTCCCCACAGTGAATGGGATAGCCCAGTGATATGTTCTCCTGCCTTGGGCTTGGGGTTTAGACAATGAGCTAAGAAGGCTACAACTGACCAAATGTTCAGGAAACTTGCCATGGGAGAGAAAACATTCTAGCATAAGACACCATGATGTTGAAAACACGCAGCTGCCAGTCTACTGCCCTCTGTGGATGACAATGACCTTTAACTTACAGCTGAGAAGTGACCCTCACCTACACCATGTTCTGCAATTAATGAATAGTTTCTCTCCCAGTGGAAAAAAAAAGAATTCTCATAAGGAAGAAATTGGCTTTTTTCTAGGAACTGGTATGGAGAAAAGTGACTGCTTCCAAACCAGAACATCACACCATCTCAGTAGGAGCTGCCTGTATTCAGAGAATGGTGAGATTCCTTCTCTGCTTCATCAGTGTAATTGCTCAAATGCTACATTCATGAAGAATTAAAATGCAAAGGTCTCAGTCCTTGTGCTAAAAGCAGCAGGCAGTTCCTCTCCTCTGCAGTCTGTTTGCTTTCAAAGCTTCAAGACTGCTTTTAATAACAAAGTGAAAGTGACACTGGTGCCAGTCATTTAAATTCCCTTATGTGCATTTACATGGAGCTTCTCCTGAGTTTTTTCTAAATTAGGTACTGTCCACATTAGAAACTAAGCCATTCAAGCCACAGTTATGTTTAAATGTGGTTGCATACTAGTTTGACTCCAGCATACCATTTCTGACCACAGAGGACCAGGATTCTTAAGATGTTGTTGCTGTGTCCCTTCCCACCCAAAATGGTGTAAGCTGCACTGTGACGTTGATGGCAGCTCGGGCCTCCACTTGATATCTATTTTGTGATTTTGGCAAAGCCATACCTATTTTGACCTGTATAGGCTCTCCTTCTGTTTATCTGGATAGACTATATGTACTGTGATTTGATACCAGTTATTCTGGTATGCTGAAACACAATTCATTATTGGAGGATGCTTTTGGGGAAAGACAGAATGGCATAAAGAGAAAATCATCTGGGACCAAAAATATTGCCTGAGAGCTCTGTTAAACAGAAATAACAGCAAAACTATCTCTCACAGCATCTCAGTAGTAAGGCTATTCCTTTATCTTCAGAGGCTAAATGCTGCAGTCATGGCTAAAAAGTATTAAGACAACATTTTGAGTAAGAATTCATTACTCAAATACATGTGTATTCTTCTTGTTTCACGCTATGGCCAGAAAACAAACTTTTTAGTTAATACTGTGATTTGACTTGCCTCACTCAGTGAAACAATGCACTAGTGTAAATTTGACTCATGTAGCAATGATTCAAGGTTGTGGAGAATCCAACCCTTTGGAATTCTGTTTTAGTAACCATGAATTACTGGGTTTTCATGGCAGTGGACAAGTAAATGTCCCACAGTTGCAACAACTTCTTTTTCAACCCCTCTAAAACAATCTGGTCCAAACCTTGGTGTCTCAGAGCAGGGATTGGAGATAAAATTCATAAATCAAACTGCATGTAATCCACCAGTTTTCCTCTTTTTATTCACTGAATGATGGAATCCTCATGAGAAAGTCAGGTTTAAATCCTTACCTATGTTTTAGCTCATATGGTTGAAAACTAGGCTGTGGTTCACACTCAAGCTCTGCTGTACACCTCTCTAGGGAAGAAAATTCATTTTCCACTCCTCAAAGTGAGAGGGAGATTGCAACTTAAACCAGAAAGTTGCAGAATTTATTTCTATATCATCAGGAAAGGTAATCTAGGAATTGTTACAAAAACATTTTGACAGGACAGATAACACAGTTTTCAGATAGGAAAAATAAATGTTTATATTCTTAATACTGTTTCTCCAAAGGATCTTAGAAGCTTTTAAGGAAAAGTATCTCAAGTTTCAACTGTGTTGAAAGACCTGGTATGTGGGTGTTCTACTCAGGCCTTTATGTACATATGCAGTCACCTCTAGCAAGGTGCAAAAGTCAAAAGGAATTTGTCCAGCACATTGTTGAGTATGATGGAATTTCTGTGAGGAGTCTGAGAAAGGGAATATTGGTAAGGGAAGGAACAGTGTTTGTTTCTTGATTAAGGAGGTGGGTTTGTAGCCAGGAGATCAGTCTGTGAAACAGATTTTTATAACTGGCATTGTGTAACCCACTTCAGACAGGACTCTGGGAAGCCACTAATATCACACAAACAGAAACAATAAGAGCTAGGAACATATAGCCTTTAGCCTCTGACCTGTCAGCAACATTCCCTCTGCTTTTGGTGTACGACTGTCCCAACAGTGGATTCATCATAGGGTGCCTCACCACCCTTTTGCCAAAGCATTGCTGGTTCAAAGAATGCTGGTGACCGGCAGAGATTGTAGAAGACACACAAGCTGAACAAGGTTGAAGGGGCTGCCTGTGGTCACTTTTTTGTAAAGAAATTAAAAGAAAGCTGGATAAGGTACACAAATGCTTCTTTAGTGAGAAATGCCACTTTTGATTCATCTATCAAGAATCTATTACTTTTACTATTTTTAAAATTAAAAATACAAAGTAGTAAGGTAATAGATTTTTAACTAAAAATAAAGAAGTTGAAAAGTAAAAGAGTATCACTTCGTAAGTCTTGTGGGAGGAAAGCCTTTAATGGAAAAGTATCACAAGCTTCAATTAGCATACTATCTCAGAAATGTCTCAAGATCATAAATTAAAATAATCTAATTGGACTTACCTCATTCTTATACCAGCTAAGAATGTGACCCTCTACATCTAACTGCAGAAATCTTCAGTCAGAAATTATGTTTCTTTATAAAATATTTCAAAGCCTTTGACAAGATGCTGAATGGCAAATTTCAGTGCTTTAGGCCACATTTTTTAAGTTAATGTAGTATTTGTGCAATTAAAGATATAACATATTTTTGGTGCAGTGTACAGTTCAGTACTTCTGCTTCTGTCTCCCTATAGAAGAAAAAACTTAGTTTAGTGGAAATGACCAAGAGCAGTAGGTGGACTAATTTGTGGTTGGGGTAAATGAAAGAGTTTTTATTTTTCAAACAGAAACATATTCTTTTGATTAATGAACTTTCAGTGTTCAAAATGCCTTTGCTATATCCATTTCTGGATGAAAACCATGTGTTCACCTTCTAATAAGCTGGTATACTCTGCTGGCACATCTTCTTACCACAGGTTTGCCACAGGAACCATGATTCACACTATCATGTGTTCTTGACTACTTAAAATTATAGTTATTAAGCAGTTCTGAGAAAGCTCTTAAAAAATCAGCACATCCTGCAAGGCCTCAACTGTTTTGCAAACATGTCAGGTATCTCATCCCTTCCACCCACCCCACTACAAATACAGACATGCATTTTTATAGGGTTAGGTATAGAGCTATATTTTGCAACAATCTCTTCTGACAGATTCATTCCTCAAAAATGTTCTTATTTTTAATTCCTTTAGTTTCTATTTTTTAATTTCACCTTCCAATTTTTTTCCTACTACTTAGCATTTCATTCTTTCACTTCCCTGACAGTATTTCAGAGTGTTACTAGCTCTCTTTCCTCTTTAACTTCTCACCAACCCTTCTTTCCCTTCACACTTCCCCTTCACCACAACCAGTGTGCATCCAACTAGCAGACCGAGATCTTACTAGGACATTAAATCAACATCCAGTACAGACAGATCTGGGTTTCCCTCATTGTTGATCTTGCCAGTATATTGTGTACTGTAATTTTTTTGCCATTTGGGGAGGGGTGGGGTGGGGGGGGGGAAGCTACTTACAGTGATAAAGCTTAGAAACTCCTATTGCAAAGGGCAGTAGGTTTTCTTTTAGTGGGTGTGTCTGTCACAGGCCCACAACTTAAAATAAATAAACCCCTGGGATGACTGTGCTTGCTAGTTTGCCAGATAAGCCTTTTATGTTCGGATTTTGTCTGGACAAAGTAGACAGGCTGAAGAGCTGAACATGCAGGCAAACCACTCAACGTGCCTCTTGCATCACACACATACATAACTGATATGTTAATCATCAATGTTCAAACACAGTTACCAGATACGATGCCAGAAATAACTTCTGAGTGCTGTTTTTGTTGATCTACCATATTTCTTCACTTTGGCCTCTTGTTTCTGACCCTCACTTACTTTTGGTTTTGAAATCAGTTTCATAAGTACCTTCCTGCCCCAGCTTTGCCTGGGTGTGGAACACCCCCTGACACACGGAGCACAGCTGCTCTCCATGAGCTATCCCTGGAGAACCCGTGGATTGCTGTGCCTCGCTGGAACAGCCGGTGTGGGCACAGCCTGAGTCACTGCTCACAGCAGTGTTTGGTCAATTATATCACCGTCATTTGAGCTAATTCGGTCAAATGATACCGTGTCACAGGACTTACTGTAAGGCCAGGGGATTTCTCCTCCTGCCTAAGCTGCTCAGCTTCAGCTGTCAGAAGTGAGAGTACCGGTGGGATCACTGCCAGGGCACTGCCAGCACCTCCTGCCCACCTGAGCTCCCTGCCTCCATCTGCTCCGTCTGATCGAGCCACAGCCTCCTGTGGGTTTTCTCGGAAGAAGAGTGGAAAGTCACGCAGTCAAACCACAATTCTGTGATCCCGTTGAGGTGCTGGAACCTGCCCAGAGAAGGGAGCAGAGCTGGGGAAAAGTCTGGAGCACACCACCTTCTTATGAGGAGTGGCTGAGGGAGCTGGGGTTGTTCAGCCTGGAGAAATTGCTCTCTGCAGCTACCTGAACAGAGGCTGTAGTGAGGCCGGGGTCAGGCTCTTCTCCCAGGCAGCAACTGACAGGACAAGAGGAAAGGGCCTCAAGTTGCACCAAGGGAGGTTTAGGTTAGAAATTAAGAAAAATTTCTTCTCCAAGAGGATTGTCAAGCACTGGAAAAGGCTTTCCAGGGAAGTGGTAGATTCACTAGCCCTGGAGGTATTTAAAAGACCTGTAGATGAGTCCTTCAGGGACATGGTTTAGTGGTGGGCTTGGTGGTGCTGGCTTAAAGTTTAAACTTGATTATCTTAGAGAACTTTTCCAACGTAAACTATTCTGTGAACAATTTTTTTTTCTGAACTTCACTTTGATACCCAAGGGGATGACATGCCTGATTCTCCACTGCCTTTTCACATGTGCAATTCCTTGGTTTGCCATGAGATTAGTCCCATTTGACTAATAAATGATGGGATAAATGACAGTAGCATTTACTCCTGTCTTGTAGTAAAGGATTGCATTTAAATGGGCACATTTTACTTGGATTGCCAAGTACTTTGCAGATGTAAATTAAGTAAACCTCCTGTCAGCCCTCAGAGATAAACACAGAACTATATGCTTTTTAGAGGTAGATAATCTGAGGCACAAAGGACTTGAGACAAGAAGCTTGTCTGCCTAAAATTAGGCACCTCAGTCCAGATGAATAGACTGAAAATCCATTTCTCATGTTAGAAAGCATCTCTTCCCCTCCAACCATGTCAGGAACACAGCAGCACATGAAGTCTTTGAACTATACTTCACAGCCATGCATGGTAAAACCTTGGGGAATGTTTAGACACTGAGTTCCCAAAATTAAACCTAAGGAAAAAAAATTGCTGAGATCATTTTCAAGGGAAAACGTGACCATTAATCAAATTAATTGTTTTGGAATGTAAAAAGAAAATTAATAACAAACAGTCTTTAATCAAAAATTGCCTTCAACATAAAAAAAAAATCTGTTTTCTCTTGAAAAATTAGTTCATTGCTAATATATTACAATAGTACTTCATGTGAAATTGTGAGAGCAGAACAACTGTTAGGGTGTATAACCAAGGGAGCCGGGTTTTTGGACCTGAGAGACGACTCCACAGGAGTTAGCAGCAACAGGCCACTTTATTCATATGCACACACACTTATATACACCTTTAAAACTGTATTCGTCCGCGGCTGCTTGACACTTTGGCACTGATTATTGGCTAACAATGCTGTTTACATTACAAAACTTCTTGTAATTGGCTAATTATATGCATCTGCTGAGAAAGTCGGCAGCAGCCATTTCTGATGTCCTTAATTAGTTCTTAAAGCTACAGCACACTGATTTACATAGTCAGTTCAGCATATAGCTTGCTTTATAGGTGAAATACCACATGAAATTCCAACATAGGTACACTCTGAAGTATAGCCCAGAGACATCTTTCAGATGCCTTGGTTGTGGATCATGACAAACCCTAGGAAAGCTTCTTGCGCAGGTTCCAGAAACAGGGACTGGGATTCTGCTGGGTCCTTTCAGTCATTTCACAGCATCCTCATTTGTCTGCACCCAAACTATGGGAAGTGAGAGTCCCTTACTAACAGAGAGCTAGGGGTGTCAGATAGTCATGCCTTAGGGTAGGACCTGTGCAAGACCTCATAAATCCTCTCAAAGACTTAGGAAAAGGAATGTTCTGAAGAAGGCTGGGAGAGAAAAGTGCCAGTGGTGGTTTGGCTAAAGGTTGACAGGCTGTTTTGGAATAACCTTTCTCTCAGAAAATCAGTGCCCAGAAGGATTGACTTTTCACCCCCGCAGATGTTACACTTTTTTGGAAGCCAAGTAGTGACTCCTACCAGCTCTTCACACCACTGAGTTATAGAGGATTTTTAATTTACTGAAATAAGCTTAATTCAGCCTGTTTTTTTTTTCCTTTTTGGTGTTTTTTTTAATTTTTTTGTTGTTTTTTTTTGTTTTCGTTTGGTTTGGTTTTTTTGGTCTGTGTGCTTTTTCCTCTGGGTACTAGGAACTGATGTATTCCCTTTATAGTAGAACTGACAGTAAAATGCATTACTGGTAAAAAAAAAAGTATCCCTTCTTCCTGTTTTATTTCTGTTTTTAAACCTCTTTAGTTTTATTCTTTGTTCAGATATCATATATGATTCATGTTTGGTGAGTCTGTATCTAAAAAGTGAAGTTTTACCAGGTAAGATTTTCCTACTTAATTCCTTTAACTGATGCCATATTGGACTGACATTCTTACATTTAAAAAGGTCTGGTTTTTCAAAGTAAAACACCTTTACAAAAGGTCAAAACAATGCAACATTGATTTAGATGCTACACAGGGACCATTGCAGGAGTACATATTAGATCTTCACTTCAGACTGAAATTTAAGATGTATGCAGATTATAAGCACTGGATGATCTATTACTTTGCCTTCTTGGCTACAAAATGCCTTTGTGCCACTAGACACAGGGACACAGCAGTGCAGCTGCAGCCATCACTCCGAGTGAAAGGATGGCCAAAGGAGGGGAAGTTATACTCTCACACCAATAAAATTTGTTCTTGATGGAGATATATTTATAAATTTATAAAAGTATGCAAAACACAAATCTCTTGAGGCCTTTCAGTAATAGCTGGAATATTTACTGCTTTTTTTCTGAATGTGATGACCTAATTTACAGCTTGATTTGCTTAGTGTCTGCTACGATACTGGAGGAAGAAACCCCCACAGAAATCAAAGAATAGAAATGTGGGTGGGAGGGGATCTCTGTATCACTCCATTCTCCTCTTGAGGCAGGCCTGTCACTAGCACTAAATCAAGTCAACCATGGCTTCATCTACCCAAAATCTTTAAAATATCCTTGAATGGAGAATCCACATCTCCCTGGACTGCCTTTCCTACCATTTTTTCATCCTTCTAATGAAAAAAAAATAACCTCTTTCACCAACTGATGCAAGTTTGTGGTTGCTGCCCCTCACTAGATTATCTGTCACATCTGAAAATAGTTTGGCCCTTTCATCTTTGTAGCTATTCTTCAAGCAATTGTGGGAAATCTTGGTGCACATAAGTAAAGTCTGAGTTACCATACTTATTAATATATTTGAAAACTTATATATTAAAATATACCAGCCCAGATGCAGGCTTCATGCACATGAGCCATTCAGCACTCCCAGCTGAGATTTGAACTATGGAAGGTGAGGTGCTCCAATTAGGAAGACAGTCCTGCAATCCCCATCAAGAATCAGTGGAAAGAAGACTTCAGGTTATCAGCATCATGTTCTGGAGGTGCCTGGCTCTCACCACAGCTTGTGGGGGACAGCTGCCTGAAAGTAAGTTACATGTTCTGTACTGTGTCTCCCATACTGCACATGATATTTTTTAATGTGTAGAAGAGGAGGGTACATCAAATCCTGCCGAAAGTGTTAAAATAGCAAAGACCAACCTCAGTGTCTTCTTATCACAATAAAAAAAATACGCAATTTTCCCTTCCTATTTCTTAATATGTTGTATGTTCCTTAAAACTTACTTCAGGTTTTATTTCCTTCTAAAATGAGAATAAGGTCTTCAGAAACTAATTAAATCTGGTTCTACTGTAAAACCACAGTGGAAACTTTTCTGAAATGTCAAAGCTGGCATAGTTATTACTTGCCCTGAGCTCTAAGGGAGTCAGAGTAGTTTCCAGGCTTTCTGTTATTTCTTTTCTTACCATTTCTATTTTTTTTTGTTTTTGGGGGGGTTTTTTGGTTTATCTTCTTGGGGTTTTTTTGTTTGTTTTTGGTTGGTTGGTTGGTTAGTTAGTTGTTGTTGCCTGGTTAACGCAGCAATGATACTATATATGAAAATTACTAGTGTGTATCCCCAAGTCATGTATACCTTTCTCCTTTTTATTTTTTTTTCATTCCCCTAACAGTGACTGCAGCCAGACTCTAAGGCTCATGAGCTTTGGGTAAAAAAACCCAAATGACAGCATCTGTCTTTTGATTTTACTCCATGATATATGAATAAATAAGTATGTGCACAGACACAATTAGATGTGATGCTAGATTAATGTTTCTATGTCATATCCAGTTAGTTAACATTATTTGGTTAAGGGCTTGGGTTTTTTTGGTTGGAAAATGATGACTTGGAACAAAAGAAGTTTCTGGGAAATGACTAGTTTTGATAGGATTTTTTTAATATATATTTTATTGGATTTTTTGTATCCCTGATGAAATTTTAGTCAAAGTGAGAGTGAAAGGATGAGCAATGTCTTGTTATTTGCTAATAGTGAGGCATAAGTTAAAGATCCCTCTGGTTCTCAGCAGGAACCTGAGCTATGTGTTGTGTCAGCATCACAGTCACCAGGCATTAGAGAAGAGTCATAGTGGTGACTCTCACTTTCTTCCTAGTCTTCCTAGCCAGGCATTGAAGTGGTGACTGGAAGCTAGACTGCATCCTGAAGAAGGGCTCTACCCATCTGCCAATAGACTCCTAAAACTGTAGGACTTGAAAAGACCCCAGGAATTTATCTAGTTCTGTCTTCTCCCTTTAAATGGGCAGGCTATGAGAGGTTGTTCTTCACACATGTTATTCTAATCTGTTCTTAAAAGCTTTCAACGCAGAGAGTCCACATCTCTGGAGATTTCTGTTTAAAGCTTTCAAATTTTCTTAGCTAGAGTATAATAGTTTCTAATGAGGTGATTTTTTAGTTTTTACAAAAAGTAAGAGATAATATTCTCCTGGGCTGGATGGGAAATTGAATTACAAATAACACTGGGCTGACTCTGATGATGCAGAAAACTCCACCTTCCCATAAACCCACTGTTCTACACAATGGATATACACTCTAATTCTATTTTAATGAACACAGCAACAGTTCACAAGTGCTGATGGCATTTTCTGTATAATTAAACTCTAATGTAGCAATTTACATTAAGGATAATAGTGCATTGTTTCCTGTGCATGTCCTACATAAGGTTCTCTCCACCCGTGACATATGTTTTTCAAAGCTAACCACATGGTTGCTTGTTTACTATGATTCTTTCTAAAATCTTGCAAAAGAGTTCTCACAAAGCAAGAACAAATTAGCAAACAACTGGAAGAGATTCAGAGTGTAAACAAAAAATAAAGGAACAGAAAGGACTGTAGATGCTTGTCTCATATTTTGAATTTGCATTAGATTTCCAGGGAAAGAAAAGCAATATATGTTGTAATTGCGGTAAATTTCAGTGTCAACAGCTTTACTGATTTTATCGCAAATCTTGTAATATTAAGCATTTGCTTTGAGGTCAGTTCCTCTGAATACATCAGATTCTTGCATTTTGTAACTGAAAAACAAAAACCAAAACCAAAATAATATCCACAATAAACCAAATAAACTCAAGAGTCTAGTGTCAAGTTGGGCTGTAAGATGAGAAATCACATACTTAAATTTTCCAGGACAGTGAAAATGATCAGAATCTATGTTTTGCATGAAAAAAAGAAAAGGTAATTGCTACCTCATATCTGTTCAGAGGGACTATGTAAAACAGTGTTTACACCAACGGTAGATTCGTCCCGAGGCTTATAATAAGAAGGAATTTACAAGATCTGCAAAAGTCAAAGAGTAAATTTACCTAAAAAGTGAAATCTTTTTGCCAATGTACCAACTGGTATTAGCAATATGAGCAAATTAGCTGAATGGTTTTCTGGCATAAAAAAGGCTAGTACCTGTTCTAGTAAACTCTTGCTGGTTTAGATAACACCAAAGGCTTTAAAAGAAACATTTTTAATTTTCTTTACAAGAAACTAGGCTTGATATTGTTGGAAAAAAATTTACCTTCATTAATTGATATTTCTCTCACTTTCTTTCCATGCAGGGGCTTCCTAATCAACAAGTTCACTCCTTATTGCCATACTCTCACATCATAAAATCACTTCTGCAAATATGTCAGATTTCCCCGTAACTGATTCTTTTTATTTTTTCCCTGCCTACTTCTCCTAATAGAAGGTTGTTCCTGGGCTCAGTTAAGGTAACAGTTTGAAATTTTTAATTTCCAAACAATATTATTTCCTACTCACTTTCTTCTGTGTGGTAGAAAGTGCTGACAATATATATTTCTATCTATACTGCAGACTGCTTGGGATTCTTATATTTGACTTTGTAAAAAGTATGATGTAGTTTTGATTATTACAGTTTTTACTCATTAAAGGGCAAGTTCCCATGACTTCCACAGAATCCTTGATTACTAGGAGCTTCTTACCTGATTGCCTCACTTATTCTATATTTAAACTCTTTAACCTGCAAGAACACAGAGGAATGAGATGGCCTGTGTAATCACACATTAATAGCAGCTCAAGTTGTAGGGTTTTTTGGCTGTGTTGTTATGCAGAATTATAAAAGACCTTCAAGGTGAGTGTCATCTTCTACTACATTCAGGAAATTATTACTGTCTGTGGTTACTCAGGCTCACAGCAGAACTCAGTAGAAACATAATCATGCAGGAACTTACTGTTTAGTAGCACAATATAGCTGTAAGTTAGGTTATCCACTCCTCTTGGCTTTGTCTTTTGTCCGGATGAATTTGCACTTCTTCACAATAAAATATAATCAGAATATTCAGCTTCCTTACCCGGAGTGTAATCTTTTCTTCCTTTTTTATGTAAATAACTTACCATGGAAGGAAATATTTTATAACCCCATCTATGATATGTATTTTTCTATCCTTAACTCTGCTTTATAGACAGACTTGCTGGTTTGTCTTCTCTCCACTCATACCTGCTGTTCTCCTGGGAAACACCTCTGGTCGGTTTATTATTAGGTTAATTATTCAAAACATAAATTAACTGCTGAATTGTCTTCTTGATAACTCTACTGTGATTTCCTAATATATATTTTCACTCAAAGGGGAATAAACAAGCATTTTAAGGGCTGCCATAGGCAATGCAGAGCACAGCAAGGAGTCTGTGTCACCAAACAGGAAGTGAAAGAGTATTTTAAAAATTATCTATTTCAGAATATACTGAAATAGGTATTTTTTTCATAGAAAAATGCAATTATTTTTACTGTTGTTGGGATTTGAGGAGCATAAGAAACACTGATTTTTAATTTTCTTATCTTCTTTATTGATTCTTTAGATATACTTTGGAAAACTATTCTTCTAGGCTGGCCCCATTTAACTGTTAAGGACAAATGATGCAGGTAAGAATCATTTTCTTCTAGGTTCTGTACACATGATTATTTATAGTAGTCGTAAGTGAGCAGGTTATGGTGACTCAAAGAGTTACTATTTAGAAGCTAAAGTATGCCAGCTTGTTAAGTGCTCCAAACCTTTCACAATCAATGACTAAAATGGTGCTTTAAGCAAATGTATTTCACTTGGAAGCTGTGGTGGGACAGGAGCAAACACACACTCACTTCACTGGGCTCATTAAGTTGCAGTCATTTGGTCACTTCCAGTATGAATGCATAGGTGAAAGCAGGCATAGTCCAGTGAAAACTCAGTCATCTTTAAGTTCATGGATCTGATTATGCACTATGAAATTGTATATTCTGGGATTTAGTACTAGAAATTATTGGAAACTTTCTCTCTCCTTCTTTTTTCATTCACAAACTTATACATAGTGATTGTTCATTAAAATGCCATGGCTGCTTTGTCTGGGTTTTGGGGTTTGGTTTGGTTATTTTTTTTCTTTTTAGCATTCCAATTATGATTTTCCTGTAATATGATCAAAAGCAAAATCCTGATGATTTCTATAGGGGTACAAAATTCTACCCCCTCAAGATCTATTAGTAGATTTTATTCCAATGACATCTGATTGAATGGAGTATCTCTCACATTCCACTCATTATTTTGTTCTTAACATTTTTATTTATCTAGTCAGAGGCCAGAAAAATACAGAAATGCAAATACTTTCTCTTTCTTGGATGAAAAATTGTTATTCTTATTATCTCATGAAGCAGGTAATAAAAACAATTTAATAAATATATCAAAATGGACCTTTTCCTCCAAAAACAATTATCACAATTTTTCAGATGTCGTCAGGAGTCTCTGACCTGAGTGAGCAACTGTGAATAAAAAAAACCCCATGAGCAATGAATAGCTAAAATGGTTAGTTTGCAAACAAATCATCAGATGACTATCACTTGTCCAAACTATTCACCAAATATTTATAGAGTAAGGAAGTAGCACTGCTTTATGAACAATTCGATTAGATGGGATATGCAGTATGAGTCAAGGAGATGTGACAGAGGTGGTGAGCCAGATTTAGGGTGATACCCAGAAATGGAGACAAGATGTGCCTTCTCTGCAGCCTTTCAGCCACTGATGTAGCAATCAAACCAAGTACCTATGGGATGAAATCATCTAACTTTCATGTACCCCAGTTTAGAAGAGGACAGTCCCTCATAATGCAGTTCAAAAAACAGTGAGATTCTAGATCTGGCAGCTTAAATTTAAAAATATTCTCTGATTTATTTTTCCATTATCAATCGCAAGTTATTCTAGCCCTGCTGTCCTCTGGATATATGCCCCTTATTTGAAATAGTGTTTTGGAGCACATTTTCCTTTACCCTCTGGAATTTTAGAAATATGTCTCAATATAATATGATCTTCAACCTTAATGTCCTTTTAGACCATTAACGAAGGTATTTTGAAAATGGAATATAATACATGGTTCCAATGTGTCTGTCGGAAACTTCCTCGAGGTTGCAATTATTTATATTGTCATTTTGATAGCGGAGCTTAAATGCTGTAAAAATACTTTTTAGCACTAATTTAAGAGTTACTCTGAATTGTTCAGAGGGTAGTACTGGTACCGTTCCTTTTTTAATAAAAAAAAAATGAAAGGCAATTTCTATATTTCATTGAGAAGCAAAATTTTTCATTGTAAAACTGAGGCAATATATTTTTACTGGAATCTAAACTATTTTAATTCAAACCTTTTTCCTCTGAGTTTTTTGAGACTACTAACTTTGACAGAAGAGATGGCTGTTCTAGGGAGTTCAGATTTTGCAATACACTTTGCAAAATAACTAACATAAATATTAACATCTGGACATGTGTGTTTACTTTGTTTCCCCAGGTTTCTGCCAACATGAAGATTCTTACTTCAATAGTTTCATACTGGTATAGTAGCACAGTGGAACAGAAAATTGTGCTATAATCTACTCCCTTTTCCCCCCACAATGTTTAAGTTAAGCACAGTTTTGCTTTCTCTTGCACGTCACTTGCTTTATGACGTAGAAAAGGAGTTATGCAACTGCTGTGTAAGACTTCTGAGTAATTGCTTTATGGAAGGCCCCGTGTGCTCCACCCAGGTAAAATCCAAGTTTGTTCACACACCAGCTGTAGATGAGTCAAATGTGCATCGAGACACAATCTTTTTTGGTAAAAAAAAGGCAAGAGCCAATATATTTTATGGGACTACATAAATATGCACATATATGTGGCTGCTCCTTGGAGTTTTCCTGTTAAAACCTTTCTGCTCCTTTGGAAGAATTCTGAGCTTAGCAGAGGTGAATTCAGAGACAGAACTTTTGCACCTACCACCTTTTATCCTGCAAATCATCTCCAGATTCACTGTTGGATTAAGGCTGGGAAACTGAATGATTGATGGAGAAGAAGAATTTAGGCAGGAAATCTGAAAACACAGGATATTATATCCTTCATGGACCTAAGTTCATACAGGCCATTTTCACTTCTTGGACCATAGCCAGTGCTACAGGAAATGATACAAATTTTGAGTAATGATCTCTGACAGAGTGACAAACACAAAATGCATAATCTCATCTAATACATATGTTTTTGTCAGTTATGACCAAATATATTTCCAAATATATATGTATATTTATTTACACACAAAGTTTTGATCTGTATAACTACCTTCTGTGATCAGTTTTCCAGTAAGAGCTTGTAATCAGGACAAACCTATAGCAAAGTTCAAAGAAAAAAAAGCCTTTGAATTCTTAAATTCCAACAATTCCTGAAGTAGTTTTACGAGGGAATGTTCTGGTTTTAAATTTAAGAAGAAATGCACTTATAATCTGTGTTTTGTTGCTGTCATTGTTTTGAATGTTTGAAGGATGGTATTTTTAGTGGCTATTTTGGGCATTTGACTGTTGTGAAATTCAGTTTACCAAAGCCTACAAACTTAAGTTCTCCCTGTCACTAATGGAGAGAGATCAGTATCTCCAGATGGTGACTCTGAACAACTCTGTAAGATATTTAACGTAGGATTATGTGGATATCTTCTACTGTGGCAAAGTTTTGTTTGTTTTTTAAATAGCATAAAGATTTCTGATGTGAGAGCAAAGTACAAAAAACCCCCAGCCAGTAATTTTTTTGCATTTTTGATATAATGTAGGATAAAACAACTCTTTGGCATAGCAGGATATTTTTGTGGGCTGATGTGCCCAAACTGCTTCAAAATCTTGAATCTTATATAGCCTCTGAGGTACGAGAACATGTTCACTCCACATAGGCTACATTCACAACATCAACAAAACTCCATGTGTGAGTATCTTGGATCCTTGAGCAGATCTGAGATTGAAACAAGGATTTATGAAAATTGCCCAGTGAATTACAACAGATTTTTGTTACAGGAAGTATTTAATTTTGACAAGTTCTTCTTAGAATTAGTAACTTGAGCTTATTAACTTCCTCATTTTGGTTTCACAGTTTACACCACTGTGCCTGTTACCATAGGTTGTTTCCATGGGAACATGTGGCATGCCATAAACAAACAAAGTACAGAGCGATAACTTCAGTGTCATTATTCTATGCTACTGCAAGCAAAATGCAAATATAAATTGAAAGACAATGTGAAACACATTTAACATTTTTTATGGCATATTCAATTTGTTATTTGAATATGCATTTTAATGAAAATTCAGCAAGGCAAAGTCATCAAGCCTTTACAAAAGTATGAGATAATAATTTAAGGAGCTTAAAAATCCCTGTTTCTAATGTTTTTACTCTGATTATGTAGCTTTGCCTCTGGGTCTCAGATTTCACCTGTATGAAAAAAAGGGTAACAATATTTATATGCTTTTAGAAGTCAGATTAAATAGTTATGGTTCAAGAATTATTGAAATTAATTGCTATTATTATTTAAAATAATTATAATAACAATAATTAAGAATAATAATTTGAATGACAAAACAGAATCCAGAATATATGCCTCTTTACAGTGGATCTGTTCATTGGAATAAGAGCAGTCTCACCTGAAACTGCACCTGGCTTAAATATGTAAATTGCATATGACCCTGACATTCTGATAGCCATAAAATATCAGTCTCAACATTTTAAATTGTTTTAAAAATGTAATTTTAAAATATTAAAGTACTGAAAGTATAAAAACCAATTTTCTCTTAAAACTCAGCTATGTAAGCCACAAACTGGACCTGATTTTCCTACCACACTCCAGTTAATGGCATATAAAATTGTTCATATCTTTGAATCTCAGATTAGAAGAAGCTATTTTTAAGATGGTCCAATCATTGCTGTCCAATTCTATATGTGCACAAAAGCTTAGAAAGAGAAAGACAGGTTTATTTTTTGTGTTTGACTCGACAAAATAGCATGAAAAATAAAGTCACAACCTACATGGTTATTGAGGCTGCATAAATGTTACACACTTGGGTAATATGAGAGAATTTACATTTAGAGAGTGCAATAGATTGGAAACAGAAGTAGAATCACAGGAGCATTTAGTCATTCAGTGTAAGTAAAAACATGGAGATTAAACCCACCTGGGTAAATCAAGATAGTGTGATTTTAGAATAAAGCTCCACTAAACATCCACAAAGCCATCACCAGACTGCTCAGTGTGTGAAGAACTGATGCCAACTTGGAAGTCCAATGCTCTGAACCTCTGAGATACCCTATCAGCCAGAAGGAAAAACACCTTCCCCAGGAGCTGCTCTCTGTTCAAATCAGACAGGAACCACTGAGCAATGTTGGGGACTACCAGGGGATGTGTAAAATTTACATATATGAGCCAGACTCAGCTACTGAAAGAATGTTGGGTATTTTCATTGAACTTTTATATGAACAGTCCACTATGATTTTACTAATGCATCATCAGATGATTCCATCATCACTGACAAAACGCTGAAGATATTATCTTTGCTTTAGAGCTGAGGAAAGGAAGGCTCAGGAACTTAATTCCATTTCCCAAAATATGATGGAAATTACTGCTCAGCCTCCCTCTGTCACTGGGAGAGGACATTAGTCACAAGCTGTCTCCCAAGTGCTGCCCAAGGTACTTCACCTCTCTAGTGTGGTTCCCTTTCTAAAAGTGCAGGGACCTGCCTCCTCTTAAGAGTTACTCTGCCAGATACGGCAATCACTGTTCACCACAGTTAAACTGCTTAAGTGAGAGAAGACTATTGAAATGTATGGCTACAGTTCATGAGAGGACAGTGCATTTTCACCCGGTTTCCTGGAGGCTGTGTTCTCACGTGAGCACACTGAGACGTGCCTCTGGGTGATGCAGCTGGAACCCAAGTCAGCAATCCAGGAAATGATGCTTATAAAGACAGTCTGTGGAAAATGCACAAAAGCAGAGTCTCTTATGTCACTCCTTTATTTAACTATCAGAAATTAATAACTATTTGTTTTTGTTTGTTTCTTTTTTTCTGATTTAGTGCAGTGTCTGTGGGAAGATACTAAAAGCATTGGAGCAGACCTGTGCCATGCATGTTTCTTTTGCCTGGAGAATGATACATTGGAGCAGACCTGTGCAGGGTACATTGAACTATTCTGGCCTGAAAAAAGATAATCCTGGTAACTGCTACAGTCTGCTTGGCAATTGCACCAAGCTTGAAGTGACTATATCTTATCCTGTGATGTCCACAGAAGTGTCCTGGAAGTCTTAATATCTGAGGTGTCTGGCTGCCTTTCTTTGTGCACTGTAAGAAAGAAGGAGAGGGAAATAGGACTGTAAATTGATATAACTCATGTTCCACTTACAATTCCTGCACTGTTTCAAACTTTCTTTGTCACAGCTGAGCCACATTTCCCAAAGCTGTTGTATCACAATAGCTGGTGACTGATTTAAAATCATCCATATGCAATGCATTGAATTAGACTAAGCTTTGTTAAATAACAAAGAATAAAATTTATGTGGTTTTTGTTGCTGGAAATTTCAGAAAAGTGAGTTATGTGAAGCTCAAGTGCTGAGAAAGCAGGAAGAAATCCTCAAAGGCCTCAAAATATAATTTAAATCTCATGAGTCAGTGTGGGGATTCTCAGCTGACCTGAGTACTGGCCAGTAAAGCAACCTTCAGGTCTTCTTTCTGTATGGCATTTCATAAGTTGGCCTTCCAAAAAAGTAGAAATGCTGAAAGTGGACTTTCCTAATTACAACAGTCAGGGAAAAAAAAGAGAAAAGCTATATGTATTTGTATTCAGACTGTAGAAGAAGAAAGTACAAAGGTTTGTCTTTCCTTGAAAGCTCTGCAAATGCATTAGATTAATGTGTCATTCATATCAGGACTTGTTAACACTGTCATATACTTTACAATAGAATCCCACAAAAAGCAGCCCCCCTGGGTGAGATCAGCCCTCAGAAGACAGTACCACAGCCACAGATGACTGAAATAGGGGTCAGCTCTCAGCCCTCTCTTCTACCAGCTACAAAAGGCAACGGGAAAACTATGTAGAGTTAACCCTCAGCATCTCTGTCACATCTCTGAAAACATTACACGCTCAATTGGCACATTTGGATACCTTCTTACCTCACCCCTTCCTTCTCTACACCTGGCCCTTCATCTTTCAAAACTGCACTAAAATACGGAATTGCCCCTTTCCACTGCCCAGCTGGTACATGACACATAATATACAGGCTTCAAAGCCGATGTGGGACTTTCACATGATCCTTGCCACAGTGTTTGCATGTTTGCCATCTAGAATATACAATGGCTGAAGTCATAGATTAAGATTAGAAACTTTTTAGAACTGGCACTGAGATTCTTTTACTATCATGGACAAGCCCCAAAGCAGTGTCAGTTGCCCCTAAAATGTATTTTAGTGTTGTTTATTAGCCAGTAAGAGGAACCTCAGTGAAGATGTTACCTTTGAGGTTGAAATTAAAAATTGAAGAAGTAGCAATACTGAATAAAAGATGATATTAGCCATAAGGTATTTTAAAGAGATAAGAATACAATGCTAGGATGCCAGGTTTTGGTGTATTCTGTATCTCAGGATGACCTGCTTATTTGAATAAAACACTTTTGCACAGCAGATGAAATCTGATGCAATCCTGTCATCTGACTGAATGAGTTTGTTTTCCTGTGCTGCTGAGAACATGTGAATTACCCCAGTTAGGATCTAGTTGTCCTAATGTTCACAGGGGGATCAAGGTTCCTTTGCTCAAGGATCCTGGATGTTTCTTGCATGACTCACACACTTCTAAGCAGCTAAACCTAATGGCCTTCTAAAAGCCAGAGACTGCCCCTCTCCAGAGAAAAGCTGACTGGAAAAAATTAAGTGTCCAGGTTTTTAAAAAAATATATATACATGGGAGGAAATTGTTCAGTGTTTCCAGAGCTCTGGAGTGAGAACTCATTCTTCAGCCTGAGCTGCTCTTTAACATGAGAAAAAAACCTTGTCTTAAGAGGAGGAAAGGACTACAAAGACATAGTGTACAGCTGTTTGTGTCCACTTGAGCTTAGGCATAGTTTGTATTGCAGTGTGTGGACTGACATCCAGCTCCTGCAGCTGAAGCACAGTGGGCTTCTGACTTCTGTGGGTACCGTGTCAGACTGTGAGCAGGAGAGTAAACAGCAAATCAGCATTAATTGAGGTCACCTATACTTTGAGTAATTATACAGCAGTACCAGTGACAGCACAAAACAAACATTGGAAACACAGCAGTAAAACACCTTGAGGAAGGAGGATCTTCTCATTCCCTCTAATGCAGTAACTGCTACACATAGTATTCAAATGAGCTGTCTTTCTTGACTTTGGCAGACAAGATCTTTTGGTTTCCCAGGAAAGAACAATTCTCATCAGAGCAGTTCTGGCCCAAGCTGCAGAGTGATGAGACACAGCCTGACAAATCAGGCCCTTTTAAGGTTACTGCCATTAAATTAGTCACTTGAAAATATCAGCTTGTAAGATTATCATTTTAGTAGGCACAGGCCTTTTAATTTTTATTAGAGCAATTAGTCCTTTTATAAGTCTCAAAATAAAATTAACCACTGTGGTAATACAGCATGAAATAGCTCCCCTGTTTTCAGTCAAGCACAGGATTTTCAAGGAGGGTTTGTTTGTTTCTTTGTTTGCTTAGAGTAGGTGATGTCTTCTTCCTCTCCATTTACAGCAAGCTTTATAGGTAAGCATGGGTTTGGAGGCACAGGTTTTGAAGGCAATGGCTGTGTTCAGGGGAGAAGCTCACCAAAAAGAGGATTCCTTAGCTTTTCTCAATCACATCTTCTTTCCTCTGAATATACATGCAGTCTCCCATGAAACAGTGAAATGACACATCCGTATAAAGGGTTGAGATTTTAGAAAGGTTTAATTATAACCCATTCGCTTCACTCTGTTTCTATTCTCCAAGACAAGTTCTACTTGGATAAATGACACCTTTTTTCTTCATTTGCATTTTTAATGTCTTGTTTACCTTTCCCAAGCCATCAGAATACAGAGCAGTTTTTAAGTGCTTTCTCAATCTATTTTTAACCATTGCAGTATAAAATGTTTTTATTTTGCTGTTATATTTGTTTTTTTTATGAATACCCTCATTCACATATTAAAAATTACATACTTTTATTAATGTACACAGAAACTTGTACAGTACTCCTTCTGTAAGTACAAAGTATCAGAGTCATGCTACCAAATAAAAATTCTCTAATAGCTAAGGCATTGATTTTAGTTTACATAAATGCAGAAGTTTAAGATGTTATTTAACCACAACTCTTTTTTTCCGTGTTTCTTCTTGACTTCAGTAAGTAGCTGCAATCTCAGCCACTTCACAGCAAGTCCACATTTCAGATCAGTCTTCAGGTGTCTGTTAACTTAATAACCATACATTACTCCAAGACAGGTGAGATAAGTGCACAGTCTCCTGAAGTCTACAGTGGGAATGGTGAGCCAACAAAAAAGCAGTGAATGCTGCTGGGCCCAGGAACAATGAACCAGTGTGGTGAGGTACTTCAGTGCTCAGATGTCAGAAGTCATGGTCTCTGATCTCACAAATCCTGACATGTGTTCTAAGTTCTCTACAAGTGAGAAATTGAATAGGATTAATAAAATTCAGACACATAAGCATGTGGATGTGTTTCCAGATGCATGACATAATAAAGTCAGGATGATGCAATGGAATTATGCATACACTGCCAGAAGATCTCATTTGGAAGTTAAAATCCAGAAGCCAATCATCTCCATTTTAAGTATTCTTCAAGAGCATATGAAAAAATGAAACTACAATACCAGTCACAGCTAAAGCATCCTACTGTGAATATAGTAATTGTATTTTCATTTAAATATTTAAATAATCATTTAAATATTGCAGCATTTAGACGTATTTATGCATGTACACTCAGAACATTTAATAATTGCATCACTGAGATATCAGTATGGGGTTAATTTTATTTAACTACAAAAGTCTACAGCTCAGCTAGTCCTCAGCTTGCTTTATGATGGGTAGAGAGAAGCAGTCCTTGGAAAGCGTTTAGTGAATATACTGTTATAACAAAGTAAAAACTTGAGGTCTTCCTAGACATCACCAGTGTAGTTATCCACATCTTACCAAATGAGTCCTGCCCTTATTGAATAGATGTCCTCATCTGTAGCTCTACCTTCATGAAAATAGATGGTGCCTTTTAGTCTTTAGCAAATAACATCTTAATTAGATTTTTGTTTATGCTGATATATGCTGCAGAAAAATATTGACTATAACATTACTTTCCAGTCCTTTTGTCACATTTCAGCTTGAAATATCCCCTTTTTAGTGCTCACTCTATACTTGCCTTATAACACATTGAAGTCTTCCACTCTGAGAAACAGCAATGACCTTTTTTTGGTTTTTTGTATTGACATTTCCAAAACAGATGTTTTGAGAGAGAACTATGAGAGAGAACATGGCAACTGAGTAATCCATGTCTGTGTGCCATGTTCCTATGTCCCTCAGTGAACAGTAACTTTGTAGGTAAGCATATGGTGGGTTAAGGAGGAAACTGTTTCATTGTGATCAAGAGGATTTGATAATCTTACTAACTCAGAACCTGTTCCAAGGAGAGTGAACGACTACTCCACTGATGTCACAGTGTCACAGGGCATTGCTTTTTGGTTTTGGTGGTTTTTTATATGCTGGTCACATGGCCAAAAGTAAATGTTTGTCAATATTTGCTGATCAGCAGGAATATTACAGTTCTCTATGTATTTCTCTATAAATTTGGGAAAAATTACTATTGCTCTCCTTTTTTAAACTGTCTACACAACACAGGACAAGAGATTTCACCTCTTGGTTCCTACCATAACCCACCAGTTGTACTGCATGGTTGAATTATATGGCTTTGAATTAACTATAAATATTATAATTTCAATTATAACTAAAAGAAATTATAGCTTATTGACCAGCTACTGTATTTTCTCAAGAAAATCTGTGAGTTTGCTGCTATGGTAGAAAAATTGTTTCCTGAATGACACACTTTAAGAGTTGGTGCTTCAGTGATTGGTGTCACTGACAGTTGCAGCAATTCCTATGCTCCAGACTTAAAAATTTGGAAACTGGGCTTCCAGAGTGGTGAATACTTTGGAGTTCATCCCTTAAAACCTTTTTGCCTATGCTATTTAACTTCACCTATCTGTATGATAAAGGCATAATAAACTCAATGAATCTATTTTTTTACATAACTTCAATTATTTGCTTAAATGTTTACCTATTATGTTAATTTCCTTGCAGAAGTAAGTTCATTATGTGTCCCAGTTTTAGCAATGTATAGCTTCTTTGAAGCTGCAGTGTTTGCATTTAGGTTTGTGTCCCTATTTCAGTAAAAAAGAGGAGTGCTACATCTGCTTCCCTTCTGATCAAGCACCTGTTTTCAGCAGAGTGCACTTATGCTTTTGCTATAACTCTGGAGCATGGCTTCTTGCTTCTGATTGCACACTGACATATATTAACTGCTCTAGTAAAACCTCTCAATGCTAAGCATCATGAAGGTTATTTCATCTTCCCACAGACTTTGCTTATTGGGCTGAAGACCAATTCTAACTTCTTTTTTTTTTTTTTTTAAGAAAGACCTATGTTTTTAACAAGGCTGCCCCAAGTCTGTCTACTGGAGCTTAGTCCAGTTAGTGCAATTTGGAAAATAACTTGCTTGTTACAATTCTGTGCTTGTTTGGTAATTCAGTGAAAGAAGCTGTCCTTTGGTGGGAAAACACTGATCTATTCTATGATGATTCCATGATCTATTCAATCAGTAATGTAAAGTGAGAAACCACCGCCAGGCCTGTGTTATGTCAGCTGCCTAATGACATTGATTTACGAGCTCCTGATTCTCATCCTAGTGAGTATCAACTGATCACATCAATATAATAAGCTCACATATTGTTGAAGATGCAGTGTTAAACAAAAATAATGTTCAAAAATGTTGAAAGACGTTATTAAGATTTCTGTGGATGAATCATATTTGCCTGACTGAGGTAAGACAAGAGTGTGTGGGGCATAAAGAGGTTGAATGTCTGAAGCTACAGTTTGTTCTTGTTATGATGTGTTAGATGTATTCTAGTAATCAGTGTTGTCTCATGTGTGAAAACAACATTGTGATGCAGATTGTAGCTGTCAGATGACTCTCAATTATAAAATAGTCTTTAGAGACCGAGAAATGGAACCATGCAGTAAATGACACTATTTATTAATCAAATTTATCATTTTCTTCTGCTTTTTCTGAAGCTGAGGAGTTACTTGTGAATTCATTGTGCTCATTGCTCCTAATTATAATCACATGTGAAGAAGCTGGCTTCTGGACACCAGCTGATGTTACTCGTGTTTCACTGAATCATACAAGACACATGACCCTCCTTGTGCAAGCTTCAAATCAGGGCATTTGTGTTCTTGTGACTGAATGCAATTAATCTAGTAATTTTTCTGAGTCAGTAGAATTTCAGTGACTTTGCATCTCACAAAAACTTCAAATAAATTAAATTAAGAATTTAATTTGATTCTATGGAAAAAAAATCTCTCTTCCTAATGTTAAAAGAGCCTCCAATTTCCATTAATTGTACCTGAATTCCTATTAATTCAAGGCAAGACACTGAAATGGAATAACTCAGTGAGATTAACTGATGTATAGTAACTGGACAAGATTTAAAAAGAAAAAAATCATGTATATAATTCAGGAAGTCAGCAAATTCTCACTACTTAGCATTTTTGTCTACTATAGGAGAACATTAGTAATCATGTACTCAAACCAAAGGATTTATAAACTGACAATTTTGACAATACTGTTACTCAAGTGTGAATTCTTTACTACATCTGAGATAAGAGATTTTAGAAATTTCTTCTCTGCCTGACTTTATGAGAGAAATATCTTTTGGTATAGATCAAAGAATTTACTGACATGAGCAGATTAGTTTCCAAACTTATCTATTCATTTGTACTAAATAGCTACCAAAAATTATTTTCCCTTTCAACTTCTGTAGTTAACCTAATCAAATTGTTCAGCCTTTCTCCAGTAGAGTAAGTCTTTTTATATGTGTAATGATTTTTTTATTGGGATAAATCCATTCCCCACACACTCCAGAATAAGACTTTTTCCAGACTCAGATATGGCAGTCATCAGATGTATGGGCCTAGTTGACCATAGAATATAGGCCAATAAATCCACAGAGTTCTGAAGACACTTTCATTTTCTAATGTAGTAGAGGATTATACATTTTGTGGAGAGTATTTTTCTACCCCTTAGTGAATTTTGTGTAGGGTATTTGCCAAGATTATCATCTAGTGCAGAGGAAATGCATTAATTTCAGTAGCATTACTCATGATCTATGGCAGTCCACGGGATGTTGAATTTACCCCTCACCTTTTCTTTAGCTAAAAAGCTCTCAGCAAATGGTAAAAAAGCTAAAAGTTGTTTCTAGCATTGGGAAATGAAATTTTATGAAAAATCAAATCAAACCAAACCAAACCTCCAACTTTTTATAAAATGTCCGTGGAAGAAATGAGAATTAAAATAATAAACCTCTTTTCTAGAGGTTTTAATTTGTGTGAATTTATATTTTGTAATGGACCAATGATTGCCACTTATGGTTTGTCCTAACTTCTTTACATTATGATTGTTATATTTTTGGACCTAACACTTTGGAAAGTTAATGTGACAACAATTGCCTAATGCCATTGAAACTCAAATTGTTTGTTCCTGCAATTCGTAGAAGAGAGAAAAGGATGCTAATGACTGATTATTTTAGCTCATTTTGATCTCCTGATATCATGTGTGAGAATGAGAATGTGTGATACTGAAATTTCAGAGTAGTACATTTAAAAATCAGGTTTAATCGAAAATAAAACCCACTCTAAAATCTAAATTGTAAAAACCTTTTAAAAATAATGTAATTTCATTCAATAGACAGACTGAGGCCTGAACCAACAAATACATGCTTGCACTTAAAGCTGACACTCTGAATAGTCCCAGTAAATCCTAACAAAGGACTTTGGGACCTGGGGAGCAAAATAACCTGGAGCTCTGGTAGCAAAGTTCTGAGATTTTTGATTCTGTCAATTTAAGATGTTAAAGTTCTTACTGTTTTTTCCTGTTTCTTTGCTAGAAATAGGACAGCCAAGTAATAAATTTATTGAGACCTCATCTCTTCAGTTCACACCTCAACATGGAATTTTATATGACAGTCCTAGACTGTGAATTTTGGTGACTGAAGTATGGCAAAATCCATTTTTCTATGTTTGGCAAAAAAAGCTTGGCAATACTGTACAGGCATTGGTACCTTTCCTGCTGCCATTAAATCAAACCCCTTAATGGAAGGTGCATTGCAGGCTAGAAAAAACAGAAGTTTTTATGGAAGTAGATGAGGAAAGGAATAAATTGTGATGTAGTTCCTGAGGATTCACCAGAGACAGATTTTTCTGTGCTATTTCTAAGTACAAATTTCTCTTGTGCCTTTAAGAGGCATTTGCATTACATTGCTTCCACAAAGTGATTTGGCACTTCAATTCATTATTTATCATTCTAAAATAAAGCTGACCTAAAATCTCCATGTTGAAGGGTTGCTGTAGGGGTGTTAATATTAATGCTGCTTTTTTAACTCCCACATTGATGGGTTTAGGCAATAGCGCTAATTGCAAATTCTTGAAAACATTATGGCTTCTTTTATTTTCTGAATTCTTGGTCACAGCAGTCACTTTAAACCATACAGCATTAGTTGCTTCTACCTGAGATTTCATCTTGGCCTGTGTAGTGTTTAGATATGAGACCATAGCTAAATTTTAAAATCACTAAAAGGTATGGCTTCCCTGTATAAGTGAACTGGTATCTTCAGAGAGAGGGAGTAGAAAAAATGTAGACCCATTTTAAGCTCTCTGTTCTCAGTACATCTGAGAAGAGGTTCCAGTTTCTGAATTCTGCTTATTTCTTGTGATTAACTGTTGGTTTTATGAAAGAAAACTACTGCTGAATATTATGTGTGCTCTTGAATTTCTGTGGATATCAGTAGAATTGAAATGCAACATTAAATTCTAGCAAATGCTTTTCTTTCAGGAGCTGATTAAGCCAAATCAAAATAATGTCACCAGCTCTTTTTTGGATTATTTTTTCTGTTTGTTTAGTGAGTTAAATCAGCTCACTGAGTACTAGATTTGAATCAAAGGCAGCAACATCAATTTCAGGTTGATGGGATGGGGAAAGGATTTAGACTGTCCCTTCTAATATTACCAAGCCATTCCATTATCTTAATTATGCAAGAATTTCAGATCTTGTCCTTGGCTCTTGAGCTAAGGCTTAACTACTGATTCCTAAGGAAAGTAATTCAACTTGAGCATTTTTAAATGCTTATTGATATCCTTAGTAATCCATTTAAATATTTTTAAATGAATTTGTCCTTTCCTGACTACTCAATAGCATTGAATTAATATGACTACAGGGAGGAAGAAACAGAGTTGCACTTGCTGTGCATGACAGAGGTTCAAAGAAAGTCTGCAAGAAACAATCTATCTCAAATAGTTCAACCAATTCAGTTCTTATGTATATAAAAGGATTGTGTATTACTTCTCATGTGCATGTAACTTTATCTTTCCATTTTCTAACAATATCACCATAAAACTTTCATATACAATTTTTTCCCCTCTTATGGTCTGCTATAAGAGACTAAGCTCTGAATCAAGAGCCAAGTTAAACATTTGCGGTTTGGATTTGGAGACCTGCACTTTGGGGCTGCCCTTCTCATTCTTTCTGTCCTCATTATCAATTGCTTCCTGATGGAATGATGCCTTAGGTCTCAGAGGCACATGGTGGCAATGTAGTATGTTCTTCAGAGGGTAATGTGTGACCCATGTACTTCTTTCCATGAAATGAAGTCATGTGGGTACTGTGAAGTCATGAATGAAGGGATGTAAATACTATGATGGTATGAGCAGCACAAAGGAAGCATTATTGACCACTCTGCTTTTCTTGTAGTTTTAGGAGAATGGCAGTACTATAATGAAACCCCTAAGTTGAATGATCTACTGTTGATTCAGATCCAGGTTTTCACACCCTTGTAGGCTCAGGTGGGGAAGTTTCCATAAAGTTAGGGAATAAATAGCTATTTGAGAACCATTATGTTTTATAGTCTTTTGTTAGGTGAGTAGAACTACAGAGCGTATTTCAATTTCTGCTGTAGATATTAATTTCTGCTGCCATCTATGTACATGATATAAATATAGGCGGTCTACAGTTCTCATTCCACATGACAGAAATGCTACAATAGACTTATGAAATATAATAACTTCTAGTTATCATATAATATGGCTCAAGGTGCATGTAAAGCAGAAAATTATATAGACATTATGAAACATCCATACCCATGGAGTGCAAAGAAAATGGATAACCCATTTTCATGTGGGGCTTAGATTTTAAATTCTTTCTTGAGATGAAGACATTAATATTTTGATAGTTAAAGGTCATTTTTTGGTAGCATTCACAGATTGCCAGTAAAAGATAATGTTTCCCTAGCGGACAAGCTTTTTTACAATATGTCTTTCACATGCTAATGAAATCCCCCAAAGTAATGGCTGGTTCTGTAGTTTGCTAGATAGAGAAAAAGAGGGGGGGGAAAGAGAGGACTTAGGAGAATACTTCATGCTGAATAATGTGTCTGATTTATTTCACTCCTCTTTCTGCTTGCAGAATATATAACAATCCATTTAAATTTCAGATTTTTATGGATTTGTTTGTTACTCAGAAATGCTCAGTAAGCTACATTTTTGTATTGTTGAAATGCCACAGCATGCTCCAGTGGTGACCTAAGTAATACACTGTTGTTTTGTTTTCCTGTTTAGATGACTTAAATACCACACCTAGGAAGAGAGAAATGTGTATCTGAATTTTTTTTTAAAACATATATTTGTATAAGAGTTATCACCAGTGCCAGAACTATAATTAACAACTGCAGCACCTCAGGCCTCTTCTTTTTCCTTGGAGAAATGCTTTTTAAAGTTCCCAGGAGACACAGCTGTTTTCCATTAGTATAGAGAGCTTAGATCTTCACCTGGTGGTGCTTAAAGAGTTAATTTAATGAGAAATAATAGCAGAAATAATTGGGAATTTTCTAATGACAGAATTTCACTCCTTGGGAAATTCCATTTTGCCTGTAATGGGAAGTTCCCACAGTAACATAAGTTTCTAAAAAATGAAGGGCTTGGGAAAAGTTACAGAAGAGCAAGGCAGGAAAAAGAGACTCATCCATACCCATACCCAGAGAGCCTGGTGGTTGGGCTGGTCTGTGTGGAATGGGGAAGGTACCTTAAGTTGAGTTTCGGCCTCATTCGGAACAAAGCTTTTGTCTCCTACTGGGAATCCCAAATTACTTTAAGTCATCATAGAATTGGCAGGGTGTGTCTTTCCTGTTGGAGATATCCTGCTTTGCACATTTAACTAAATATTCAGCATATGAATTTCTTGAAACTCAATAATCTGTATCCTGGGGGAATAGTTAAAATTTAAGATAGCTTTTAATTTTGAAAAGTGTTTTCTTTCATTGTTATTTTTGGAGCTGGATCTCCAAAACTGCAGCATTTCTGATAAGCATCTTTGAATGTATTTGGGACACGACATAGTAATTGTGCTTTTGTTGAAAAATGAAGACTAACTTCACATTCTTATACTTTGTATTGGTCTGCTTTTGGTTTGTTATCCATCTTAAGCATCATGTCAGAGTAGAATCTCTTATTTAGTTAACTGTCCTAGGAGAGAGTAACTCACTTCTCCCCAAAGTAATTAAAAAGTGAAGGTGGATGTAGTCTTCTGTTTGAGAAGTATAGCCTACATTCACCATTCTTAGACGTACAGAGCTGGCTGCACTGAATCCCAGAGTGTTGAAACAGGTGCAGTTTGGGTGAGATCTAGACACTATTTTCTTCAAGGTACACTGTAAAAATATCAACTAGAAAAATATCAGCTGTTACAAGGTTGACACCTGATTCCTGCAGGTTCCCAATAGAAAAATGTCTACTAAAAATCACTCTTTTATTAAAGATAAAACCATATAGGTTTATATTTTAAGGTATGCATTACCTATCACTCTAGACTCCTCTGGACTACAGGGAATCACTCCCTATCCCACCAAGTTAAAGTTTGAGTGTATATTATATAAACTAAATCCATATATAAAAAATAAAATTTTTAATCAGACAGTTAAAAAAAAAAGTTGAAAAACTTGAAACAGCAAACACATACCAGTTATTCATCCATCATATTCTGAGAGACTACTCACTGTTCAACTTCCATAGAATAATAACTTTAAACAACATTTGATTATGTACCCACTACAAGATTTGCTACAAATAAGCACAGAGAGGTACAGAGAAAGAAAATAATAATAATAGTTACTACTACTACTACTGCTACTACTACTACTACTACTGATAATAACAACAGCAAGAGTTGCATACTGCAGTTATTTTACATGAAGAGAAAATCAGAATGGTTGTGAGGTAATATTGAACAAGGAAGTGGTGTTTTGCTGTGATTTACCATGATGTCTATTTACAATTATATTGAGCTTCTCTAAACCTTCCTGTTCTGATTACACAATATAAAAGGACAGAGACACTCTAACAGGAAATTCAGATTCTTTCAAATAGATCTAAGTTGAAGTTCATACTGCTGTTTCTGTGTGAAATCATGGCCTGTACAAGGTAACAGTAGCATTGCTGTTAAGTTCAGTGCATCCAGTATTTTGTCTTGCATTCTTGATAATATTGACTGCACTCAGAAAAGGCAGAGAGGGGAGAAAAACATTCATAAGGGAAAATTAGATGTCTTTCACAGTCTCATCACTTCCTTCCTTGTATCACTTCCCTGCCCCAGTGAGACCCCTCATTCCTCAGCCATTACATCAGCTTTCCAAAATCTCAGTAGTGACCTTGAAGTTTCAGCCTGCCCCATGCCAGAAAATCGTCTGTGTAATTCTTTTTGTTTTGTTTGTTATTCCTAAATGATAT
Organism: Pithys albifrons albifrons; assembly: GCF_047495875.1. Lineage (NCBI taxonomy): Eukaryota > Metazoa > Chordata > Aves > Passeriformes > Thamnophilidae > Pithys > Pithys albifrons. Next base: position 13,037,368 of record NC_092464.1, read on the forward strand.
CACTTAACTGTAAAACCAAAAAGATCCCTCCTACAACCACAGTTGTGAGAATTATGTTCTCATAAAATAGTTTGGGTTGGAAAGTACCTTCAAAGATTACGGTAGTCCACCCCTCTGCCATAAGCAGGGACATCTCATAAATGCTCTGTGTGATATGTAACACTCTAAAATGATGTTTCTCTCTGGGCCCTATGTCACCTCTTTATCTAGAGAACAGTTGACTCTAGAATACAATGCTATTAAGCAGAAGGATTTGGAGGTTGATTCTTTAATGTTCTGTACCATGTGTATTCAGCTGTCTGTGTGATAAATGGTTGTAAAGTGCCATTGTTCTAACTTGGTAACACAGTGGGGCCACTAAGCAGAACTATAAGTGACAGCAGCAGGGAGAGAGCCAAGGGTTATTGCCTTCTGACCCACACAAACCAAGATAACATCAACCAAGATGACAATAGGACCAAAGCCAGGCAATCACTGTCTTTTTGTTTGTTTGTTTGTTGTTGGTTTTTTTTTTAATCTGTTCCCTTAATGTAAAGTATATCTTCAAGTGGAGAAAACAACTGTCCCCCCCCCCCCGAAAAAAAAGCTGAAGGGTCTGAAGATGTAAGATTTAAGCTCCTTCATGCTTTCTAAAATAAAGAAACTTACAAGACAGAATGTCACCACCAAAAGTTACTTTCCCTCTGTATCCTCTTCCTATTCATCACTCAGCAGAGGATCTGGAACACTGCATTTTTGGTTCATTAAATGGATTGCAAATAGAAAAAGAAATATTCCACAAAGATAACATGCTATTACTGCTAATCATTCTTTTAGGTCAAGATGGTAGAACTCTGTAACACAAATAAAAATTTAATTTCAAATTTCAGATCAAATAAAATTTAAATTCCAGGATGAAATATGATTTTCAATTATAAATTACTTAATGGTATCTGAATGCTCCATTCTTTGCATTTCTTTCTTTTAAAATATTGTTAAGTTTTAATATGAAAAAGCTTTCTCATGATTATGATAAAAATGGTAATCTGAAATAGAATTTCAACATTTAAACATAAATGTAAACATTTTAAAATATTGAACATGAAATATTGTATGTATGTATGTTTTAGAGTGCATACTTTATTTTCCTTTCTCCTTCTCTTAACTGTAATAATAATATCCTAACTTCACTGATAATTTTTGGGTTCCACAGACATCCCCCCTTTGAGAATTCTCACTCCTCAGAGAATCCAAACCCATAGTTCAGCAGTTTTACTTATCAACTCAGGGATTTAGGAATAGGAACAGTTTTCGGTTACCCAGTCAAGAAGCTTTGAGATGTCCATTTAAATTTAAACAGTTAACTCTTGTGTCCCTACTGACTTCAGTGGGAATAGTGGAGGTCTGAAAGGTAACATGAATAAGTGCTTTTGTTGGTTCAGGACACTGCTGCCATTCTCACTGGAGTTCAGCAATGAATGTATGCAACAGAAAATATGTGTGGCACTTGAACCAAAGAGGGTTTTAAAACACTGCACAGCCAGACCCGTATGCTGTGAAAATAATTCACAATCCTGTATTTTTGATGCCTTTCTCTTGAAGTGAGATAAGTGTTGCAAAGTGGGAAAGGTTACACAGCTGCACACATGCACATGCCAAGAGCTCTTATCTTCTTGTTGTCTTACCACACACTGAGATGATGGGCTTATAAAATTAAGGATTAGTTTAACAGCACCTTTGAAGGGAAGTGCTATAGATATTGTAGAACAGTTGTTGGTAGAAAAACAGCCACCTACAGTGAGGTTTAAGACAAATCAAATGCTGGAAAAGGTCAGGAGATCTACATAGCCCATACAGGGAGTTATTTCAAAAGACCAGTGACAGGACTATGGTCATGGAGGGATCACCAGTTCACACTGCACAGCTGCAGTTCAGTAGAAGCAGCCTACTTTTCAAGTAATCTGTTACCTTGAGAGGAGTAAGGTAATTTATTCATCCTGTGCAAGTATGTATTAGGGTTTTTTAATTGTGGGTAGTTCCCAAAACACCATCTATCTGTCAGTAGCAGAAGGTTATTGGAAAAAGAAATAATTAAGCAATTATGCTTATATGATGAGATCAGGAAGCTGACTTGGCTAACATTATCTAGTTTTCAACTGAAAGTTTCCTGGGCTGCCCAGGACAGAAGAAAGTGCAGCACTTATAGCGTCTTGAGCAGTAGTGAAACTGCAGTCTAAGAATGAGGGCATGCACAGCCTTTCAGTATTATACTGCTCATCTTTGGCTAATCAGTGATGTAGAGATCCTCTGAGGCAAAGGCTGGATTTGGAGTGTAATGGTTAATTGCCAGTAATAAGACCATCCTCTATGTATTTGTTTAGAATCATAGAATTGTAGAATGGCTTGAGTTGGAGGGGACTATAAAGATCATGTAAATCCCTTCACTAGACCAGGTGGCTCAAAGCCCAATCCAACATGGCTTTGAACACTTCCAGGGATGGGGCTTCCACAGCTTCTCTCAGCAACCTGTTCCAGTGCCTTATCACCCTCATAGCAGAGAATTTCTTCCTTATATCCATTCTAAGCCTGTATTCTTTCTTTTTAATGCCATTACCTAATGTCTCTTTAAACCAGTTTCTACATCTGACATCCCCAGAATTGTATGGCAGTTGGTTCTACAGCCTGTGTTCTTCTGTCCAGTCACATAATGCAATCAGAACTGAACTCCAGAGGTAGCTTTTTTTTTTTTTGATGGGGTGGAGGGGAGGAGGAAAAAAAAGGAAAGAAAAAAGAAATAAACCCTGAAATCTTCTTATGTAAACCTGTCTTTTACTCTCAGTCTCTCATTTTACCCTGTAGTGCTGTAATTAACTTTTATAAAATTCATCAGTTCCCACCTCCCTGGACCCCACCCAGGTTACCATGGCAATAATAAGCAATGAATGGTAATAAAGAAATTACTTCAGGATCTTTCTCAATGCTGAAAGAAGTTAGAATGTTATGCTTTCGACTACAATACAAGAAAATTGCATAATAGGACTGGTCATTCCATTCTTAGTTTCAGAGACAGAAGATATGCAGGCTGTGCAAGTCTCCTTGCCCTTTAGCAACAGAAGAAAATTATTACACCTTTTCACACCTCAAACATTTTTCCTGACTTTATATTTAATAAGCTCACTTCCTTGTACCTGCAAAGAATACATAGGAGGCCTTTGGTTCACAGAACAAAGAACTCTATAACCAAATATGCTGTCCCAAGGATCAAAGTCTGTCTCATCATATATGCCAAAGATCCCCTTTTAGGAAAATTTGGCTAAGGATGGAATAGTTAATATTTCAAGAAATCACAGACTCAAGGGTCTTTATTGAAAAGTCTGGATTGTTGCTATATTTCCTGCAGTGATTTGATAAAAAACCCAATTTTTTTTTTCTAAGGTGAATGGAGTTCATACTTATAATCTTATGGTATCTATGAAATATAAACATTTTAAAATCTCTGCTCTGGAATTTTATCATCTCAGTTACTCAGTTATAGTTACTGTAAAAACAAGGATAAGCTTTGCATTAAAGTGTTCTTTACCAGACTGAAACAATACTGGGTTTTTTGGCATATTGTCATTTTGTTTAATCTTAAAGAAGGGAAAATCCTGAAAGTAGGCTTACTGTTCTAATAGACCTGGTTTCTGTTTAAGTTCATGACTTTTATCTCTGCTGGCTTTTCAATACGCTCTTCACTCTGTTCCAAATCAAAGCTCCTCTGGACACCTGTGTGTGTTGTCTACTGTTAGGTTTTTTTCTGTCACACTATAGTGAAGGCTTGGGATTTCACTATCATAGCTGGAGAACCTCAGTTAGTTTGTATTATGTATGTGAAGTTTTGGAGTCAATTGGGTTAACACGTGCTACAGGTTTCATTATGGCATTGGAAATAGAACAGTGGATAACAAATGTCATTTAATGACAGCTACCAATGCAGAGTCACAGAAGGTTAAGTATATTTCTAAAAATAAATACAATATATTCACATTTGGATTGCTAAAATTAAATATCCAAAGCTTTGTATAAGGTCCAAAATAGAAGACTACTATTCTTAAAGTTGGCAAGCTCCCACGTCTGTCAACAAGTAAAAAACATCATCTGGAAATTCAGACAGCCTAGTGAAGGCACTTTTGGTATTTGGGGGTCTTTTTACTCCTCTACCTCTTTAATTTTGCCTTGCATTTCTCTCCTTCCAGTTGTTACAAAAATTTATCCCATTTTCTTGATCCTCTTCTTTTTGAGTGTTCCTTCAAACCCTTCCTGCCATAGCCCTATGATCAGGATTTTAAAATAACTGAATTGTCAAAGCACAGCTGAAAAGGTAACATATTTCTGTGGCTGAAAAAGTAAACAAGTAGAAATGGAAATTTTTTTTGGTCAAAAATTGAAAACAAGGTCAGCTTCCATTTAAGTTCAAAACCAATTAAACTAAAAAGAAGATAGGAGGCTACTGTTTTCCAAACCTGTCTATGTGCCTTTATAGCCTATGACCCTTGGCCAATTTAATGAGGCTCAGGTCAGGTCTCTAATACAAAATTTTGCTGGAACAGCTATGTTGATGAGGAGGGTGGTAAAGTGTGATGTGTGATTGACAGAACTGTGCTGGTGAAATCGCTGTTGTAAGCACAGTTATATTGGCAAAACTATGCTTTTGCTGAGGCTTCCTTTTATTCTGAGGAATGTGGGGGGAGGGTGAAGGATAGCAGTAAGATTAAATCATTCTAAGCAAAGAACAATTTTATTCGTATAAGATGCATTCATATCAGGAAGGCTTTGCTGCTAAAATATATCGATTAGAATCAATGAGGCAATTGTAGTATGTCACACTGGCACCTCAAATATGTATATTGGTGCTAGGATAAGTAGGTGTCATACAAAGAGTCTACATTTACAAAGGTGTCTCTGATACTTCCTTTTAAAAGGAGCTTATAGCAGACAGAAAAAGGAAGGATCACACTGTCTCTGAAGAGGCATGCCAGATTTTAACATGGAACTGAAACACCCCCTCATTTGGCACGCAGAGATCACAGAAGTCTGTGATCACAGAAGAATCTTTAAAAAGCTGAAAAGTAATAGAAGTGGGAAAAGATCCTATTACAGTCTTCATTGATATATCAGAATACCTTCCTAAAGAAATGATGCAATCAGGTTGTTTAATCTGGGCACCAATACCAAAAGAAAAGTAGTGACTCATTTAGAACTATCAGCTCTATTGGGTAATTACTTTAATTAGATAGTTTTTGAAAACTGCACATTAGCTACATGACAGATCGGAATTGTTTTGGTCTATTGAGTAATTATTTAATTAGGCCACATTTTAAAAACTGTTTACCTCCCATATAATGGTTGGAACAAACTCCTTCTGGTTTATTTTGTAATTATTAAATGAGGCCAAATGTATCTATTGCAAAAAAATCCTTTCCAAGCACAGTGCTAGTCTATGCTGCAGGAGAAATAGAATAAAAAAATTTCTAAGGTGTTTAAATAAGGATTTACTATATACAGCCAGCAAATGTCTTTCATTGGTAATGTTACAAGAATTGAAGCATGGAGGACAGAAAGGCTATGGCCTTCAGGGATAAGGGCCAATGCAAAAGACAAAAAATTAATAAGAATGAAAATGTTAGCCACTTCTGTTAGACCATCTATGCAAAGCTAAAAGAGGAAAGCAGTCAACAGTCACCTTTTTCAATCTAGCTAAGGGAAAATGAATCAGGGATACAAGATATTCTGGCAAGGTAAAAATCATTCAGAGTTCTTAATTAAGCAGAGATAAAAGATCAAAACAGAAGCATGGTCTAAGAAAACTTTGTTTCTTTGTGAAAAATCAGTCTAGATTAGAAGGGAATGATGATGCAACATAATTTTTGAACTAGAGAGATCTGAAAACTAGATATGATCCTGTCAACACTGAAGTCAGTGCCATAACCTTTGGTCATTTGAATGGGAGAAAACTCGAATATGTGCCATCATGCAAATTAATAATATTTTTCAAGGAGCCTTCTAGCAATAGAAAGTACTACTTCCAAGCATGCTTAAAGTGCTTAAAAAGTGTTTTGGTGGTAAACACATGGATGTATGTGTGTTTTGCTAAGATCTTTCTTCATACAATACTTAAAAGGACATTAGAAGAGTAGGAAAAGAGACCTGCAAAGCCTAAGACTCTCAGTGACGTTTTGCACATACAGGGGACTTTTACAAGACCCTTGCCAACTAAGCACAGATATGTGATTAAATTTATCAGTGCTTCTATTTCATGGGACGATGATGTTTTTAAAGAAACCCAGAAGACTGAGAGGATATAGAAACTGTGGATTTGGGAGAAATACAAGACAGCACCAGCATTTGCCCACTGCATCCCTTTGTGAAGAATATTCTTCAGATGTAATTGCATGATTTTTTGAAGGTTGATAAGGTATAAAAAGTGAAGGTAGAACAGTGTCAAAGCAAAAGTAATTGAATAGCAATAGTGATAGTGTTGTTGTAGCTGTTAGGTCTAACCTTGCTTTACTGCAATAGCAATAGAGTTTCCAATCAAAAGATGAGACTTATTTCTGTGCTTGTAATATATGAGACCTTTGCCCTGAATCCATCCAGAATCATGGCAATTTAACAAATTGCTACCCATCAATAGAACTTCAGGAACTCTCTGTGTGCACACTGTGAGCTGTGTCTGGCAGGAGGTCTGAATCTGTACAGCAGAGATTTATTTTTATGACACATTATCACAAAACCAGGAAGAGCTTGTGAACATTCATAGCAGTTCCAAGCTACCCTAGCACTGCTGTGGGTCTAAGCCAGTCAGCTTCTGAATTACTTGGGAAGATTTACTTGGCTTCTGAAGGTGGTTGAGTCACACAGCTCAGGGGTAGAAGGATTTTAAATCCACAAGACATCATAAGCTTATCACATTTGAACTTCCATAAACAATTTTCATCCAGTTTGTCTGTATGGGGACCAATGTTTTTTTGTTTCATACACAGTTGAAGTCTCAAGTAAACAAAAAAAAGATAAAAAAGGGGGAAATAAGCAAAAACTTGTGTTGCCTAAACTGCTGCTAATCTGGATTTATGTGGAATCTGAGTCATTCATATTAATTCTTCTATCTACTCCACTCCTCAGCTCAGTGGCTACCTAAAAGGATCTAGTTAGCAGCTTTACAAATTCCCCAGGCCTCAGTGCCTAAAAGGGTAATGCTTCTGGACAGAAGTCAAAAAATTGCCTTTCTTGGCTTCATCTCAGGAAGTCCTTCTTTCCTTCAGACATTCTTTCTGCTATATTCTCTGATTCTTTCCAGACTATTGTCTCTTGCCAGAATCCCCTCTGAGCTTTGGTGGAAAAACCCTCTATGTACTTAACTTGAGTGTATTTTTCCTTCCTTTGGTCTCTGCATATTGGGGCAGATTTCCCTTTCCAAGGAAAAATCTGTTTAAGAGTCTAAGTGTTCAAGGAGTTTCACTGTTTCCCTCACATCATTCTTTATGTCAGTGTGACAAGGAAGCGAGGCAAGAACTGGGAGATGAAGAAAGGGTGGGTGGTGCACTTTGAGTATTTAAAGTGGTTTTGTCCTTAAAATATTGAGAGTCCTTGAGGTCTGTACCTCCTAAGAGGTCCTCAATCCACAGCTCTCTAGATGAATGTGTCATGGCAGGACACTCACTCTACTTAAGGCATTTAGTAGTGATGCTGAGTTGGCTTAACGTTGTTATAAAATGGAGGAGTCTAGAAAGAGGAGGAGCAACCTCTTTGCACAGAATATATATTGTGCATATTCCTAGGCTTTCATTGCTTAAAGAAACAAGGCACTTGACTTTCTTCTTTCTAAGTCAGTGGCTCAAAACTAAGAGGAACAAATAAAAAAACGAACCACACACAAAAAAACCCCCCAAAACCCCCCAAAACCCAAAAAACACCCCCCCCCTCCCCAAAATGGGCCTAGCTAGGACTTCTGTCAGCACAAGCTGAATCAAACTCAGGGTTTATCTTCCATGCTTTTCTGTTACTTATGTCTCTGATATAAATGACAGATAATCTCTGTGCCACAGGTAAATGCCATGAGCTCATGCTGTTTTGCCCCCTTCAAAGCATTAAAACAATATATAGCTGGTAAGAAGCTCAAGTGTATTTTTTCCTCCATCTGGAATAAGAAATGACTTGACATTTTGTTTTAGCTAAATTTTAGCTATTTTTAACCTCTCTAATAAAAGACATTGATATGAACTTTATGATATTTTGCTTGGATTCATTCCATTTGAGAGTTACACAAATGCGAAAGATCTGTTTAAAAATATGAAGTCAATTCTGTTAATATATGAAAGTAACTCAGAGTGCCTCTGTTTATTTGTATGTAAAATTTGGGAAAGGAAGGAAAATGCTTTTTGGGCAATTCTTATGCCAGTTCTTCATATGCCAAGTTTTGAGTTTTGATGCAAGTATATTTTTATAAGTGTGCTGGTTTGAAGGTGAACCAGCAAGGGAAAATGAACTCACCACAAGAGAGATTATAAGTCAGAGCTAAAATTTAATAATAATATTATTATAACAACACTGACACACAAGGGAAATTGCTTTCAACTCACAATACCCCAGCAGTATAACCCAGTGCCCTGGGGCACAAACCAAAGGGGGTTTGTTTGCCCTTGTGCTGAGACCCCTGTGGCTCCCCCAAGTCCAGAGCAAAAGGAAAAGAAAAACCTGTTGGTGCAGGCGAGGGCTGTGGTCTGGGCGAGAGCGGTGATCTCCTCCTGTCGAGGTCCTGCTGCTGCTCTGGATCCGACGAGAAGGTCCTGAGGTCTTCTTACCCACCACTTATGTACCCTCAGGGAGCACTCAGTCCCTCCCCCTGGGCGGGGACTCACACAATGGGTGATTAACTCTGGGAGCCAGGGGTTGTTGAGCTGTTGATGGCCCATTAGCAGCTCCGCCCCCCTCAGGCTGGGTGTGAAGTGATAATGGCTCCCTGGGCAGCTGCTGCTAATGGCCCATTGTCCTTGGGGAATGAATAGAGGGGGTGGAATACACAGGTTTGATCACCACCACACAGGGTTAGCTGGTCCCTCCAGCTGAACTAGGACATTATCCACCCCTTATTCCACTCCATCTAGTCATTCCCAAATTAACCCCCTTTTTACCTATACATATATATACACATGTATACAATGAAACATTACAAACTCTTCTCGCTCAAAATTAGGTCCCCTTGTGGTACACAACGTGTTTCTCCATCTTTTTGCATTACCCACCAAGTGCAACCAGGTCCTTGAGCAAAGACAATCCCTCGGATGGGTTTGCCTTTGTTTGAGGTGGGACTAACCCAAACAGTCTTTCCTAACATACCTCTCATATGGACCACAGGGACTTTATCTCCATCTACAGTATTCAAGAGTTCTGATTGGGCAGGGCCAGCTCGATTGATGGAGCCCCGGGTGTTGACCAACCAGGTGGCCTTTGCCAAATGCAGCTCCCAGTGTTTGAAAGTTCCCCCACCCAACGCCTTCAAGGTTGTTTTCAGCAGTCCATTACATCGCTCAACTTTCCCGGCAGCTGGAGCATGGTAGGGGATATGATACACCCACTCAATGCCGTGCTCTCTGGCCCAGGTGTCTATGAGGCTGTTCTTGAAGTGGGTGCCGTTGTCAGACTCTATTCTTTCTGGTGTGCCATGTCTCCACAGGACTTGTTTCTCAAGGCCCAGGATGGTATTCCGGGCAGTGGCGTGAGATACGGGGTATGTCTCCAGCCATCCAGTGGTTGCCTCTACCATGGTCAGCACGTAGCACTTGCCTTGGCGTGTTTGGGGAAGTGTGATGTAGTCAACTTGCCAGGCTTCCCCATACCTGTATTTCGACCACCGTCCACCATACCATAGAGGCTTCACCCGCTTGGCCTGCTTGATGGCAGCACATGTGTCACAGTCATGGATAACCTGTGAGACACTGTCCATAGTTAGATCCACCCCTCGGTCACGAGCCCATCTGTATGTTGCATCTCTGCCTTGATGACCAGAAGCATCATGGGCCCATCGGGCTAGAAACAATTCACCTTTATGCTGCCAATCCAGATCCACCTGAGAGACTTCAATCCTGGCAGCTCGATCCACCTGCTTGTTGTTACGATGCTCCTCATTAGCCCGGCTCTTGGGTACATGAGCATCTACGTGACGGACCTTCACACTCAGCTTCTCTACCCGGGCAGCGATGTCCTGCCACATCTCAGCCGCCCAGATGGGTTTCCCTTTGCGCTGCCAGCCGGCCTTTCTCCAGCGCTCCAGCCATCCCCACAGAGCATTGGCCACCATCCATGAGTCAGTGTAAAGGTAGAGTCTTGGCCACTTCTCTCGTTCGGCGATATCCAAAGCCAGCTGAACAGCTTTCAGCTCTGCGACCTGACTTGATCCACCTTGTCCTTCAGTCGCTTCTGCAACTCGACGTGTAGGACTCCATACAGCTGCTTTCCATTTCCGGCTTGTCCCTACAATGCGGCAGGAGCCATCTGTGAAGAGAGCATATCGCTTCTCCTCTTCTGGTAGCTGGTTATATGGTGGGGCCTCCTCAGCTCGTGTCACCTGCTCCTCTTCTTCTTCAGAGGACAATCCGAAACTCTCACCTTCCGGCCAGTTGGTGATGATTTCCAAAATCCCAGGGCGATTAGGATTCCCTATCCGGGTTCGCTGTGTGATCAGAGCGATCCACTTACTCCATGTGGCATCAGTGGCGTGATGGGTAGAAGGAGCTTTTCCTTTGAACATCCAGCCCAACACTGGTAGTCGGGGTGCCAGGATGAGCTGTGCCTCAGTGCCAATCACTTCTGAGGCAGCTCGAACTCCTTCATACGCTGCCAGGATCTCTTTCTCAGTTGGGGTGTAGCTGGCCTCAGATCCTTTGTATCCCCGGCTCCAGAATCCCAGCGGTCGTCCTCGAGTCTCCCCAGGTACTTTCTGCCAGAGGCTCCAGGATGGGCCATTCTCCCCGGCTGCAGTGTAGAGCACATTCTTCACATCCTGTCCTGTCCTGACTGGCCCAAGGGCTACTGCATGGGTAATCTCCTGTTTAATCTGCTCAAAGGCTTGTTGTTGTTCAGGGCCCCACTGGAAATCATTTTTCTTCCGTGTCACAAGGTAGAGAGGGCTTACAATCTGACTGTACTCAGGGATATGCATCCTCCAAAAGCCCACGGCGCCTAGGAAAGCCTGAGTTTCCTTCTTGCTGGTCGGTGGGGACATAGCTGCTATTTTGTTGATCACCTCTGTTGGAATCTGACGACGCCCGTCTTGCCACTTCACTCCTAGGAACTGAATTTCCTGAGCAGGTCCCTTGACCTTACTTCGTTTAATGGCAAAACCAGTTCTTAGGAGAATCTGGATTATCTTCTTTCCTTTCTCATAAACCTCCCCTGCTGTGTTCCCCCATACAATGATGTCATCGATGTACTGTAGATGTTCTGGAGCCTCACCCTTTTCCAATGCAGTCTGGATCAGTCCATGGCAAATGGTGGGACTGTGTTTCCACCCCTGGGGCAGTCGATTCCAGGTGTACTGCACCCCCTTCCAGGTGAAAGCAAACTGCGGCCTGCACTCTGCTGCCAACGGAATGGAGAAAAAGGCATTGGCAATGTCGATGGTGGCATACCACTTGGCTGCCTTGGACTCCAGCTCATACTGAAGCTCCAGTATGTCCGGCACAGCGGCACTCAGGGGGGGTGTGACCTCATTGAGACCACGGTAATCCACCGTCAGCCTCCACTCTCCACTGGACTTTCGTACTGGCCATATGGGGCTATTAAAGGGTGAGTGAGTCTTGCTGACCACCCCTTGGCTCTCCAGCTCACGAATCATCTTGTGTATGGGGGTCACAGAGTCTCGGTCAGTGCGGTATTGCCGACGGTGCACTGTGGCTGTGGCCAGCGGTACCAATTGTTCTTCAACTTTCAGCAGTCCTACAGCAGAAGGGTCCTCTGAGAGGCCAGGCAAGGTGCTCAGCTGTCTGATTTCCTCTGTCTCCACAGCAGCTATGCCAAAGGCCCAACGCAGTCCCTTTGGGTCTTTGAAATATCCATTCCTTAGGTAGTCTATGCCAAGGATACACGGGGCTTCTGGACCAGTCACAATGGGGTGTCTATGCCATTCCTTCCCAGTCAAGCTGACTTCAGCTTCCAGTACAGTCAGCTGTTGGGATCCCCCTGTTACCCCAGAAATAGAGATGGATTCTGCCCCGACGTATCCTGATGGCATCAACGTGCATTGTGCGCCAGTGTCCACTAAAGCTTTGTATTTCTGTGGGTCTGATGAGCCAGGCCACCGAATCCACACAGTCCAATAAACCCGATTGTCCCTCTCCTCTACCTGGCTAGAGGCAGGGCCCCCCTAGTTCTGGTCATGGTATTCACTGCGCTCTCCCTGTGAATATGACCCGGAGGTTCCTTCAAGAGGATCGGGCATAACATCATCATTCCTATACTGTCTGGAGCCTTGCCCACGAGAGACCGGAGCAGCCTTCAACCTTGAAGAATTGCCTGTGTTAGTTGTGCCTCTTTGCAATTCACGTACCCGAGCTGCTAAGGAAGAGGTGGGTTTCCCATCCCACTTCCTCATATCTTCTCCATGCTCATGGAGGTAAAACCACAGATTGCCGCGTGGAGTGTACCCTTTCTCCTTAGCTGGGAGACGCCTGCTTCTGATGGCGGAGACTCTTGTTTGTTCTGGAGAGATATGGAAGAGTCCTTCCTTAATCTTCTCTTCCAGTTCAGCCAGTTTTGTTTCCACAGCTGAGACATGGGCTCGTAATGGAGCAGTGACAGTGTCTTCATAAATCCTGAGTTTGCTGACCAGTGCACCCACCTTGTCTTCTCCCTCTCTCCACTGCAATGTTGCAAGGTAGCGAGAATACATTTCTGGCCCAAGTCGTGCAAATTTTAACCACATCTGGGATGTGCACTGGACACCATCTGGACTTTTAGGGAATCTCTCATCCTCTGAAAAGATTATCTCCAGTACGGCTAATTCCCTTAAGCACCGGATACCTTGCTCCATCGTGTTCCACTGTCCTTGCTGTACGTGGAGGTCCTCCTTACAAAGATATCTCTCCCTCACGCTTGACAACAGTCGCCGCCAGAGGCTGAGAGTTTCCTGTCTCTTTCCAATGCCCTGATCAATGACAACATCTCGAGACAGGGATCCCAGCTGCCTTGCCTCACTCCCATCTAGAATTGTATCATTGGCTGCAGCATCCCAGATTCGAAGTAGCCAGGTCAAGATGGACTCATTTGCCTGTCGTGTGAACTCTCTCCGGAGCTCACGCAGCTCTCCCAGGGATAGGGACCGGGTGATTATTTCTGGCTCCATTTCTTCTGCTTGAGATGAAGGTCCTGACTCTTCCTCGTCATGCACTATACGAACTGATTTGGTCTTTGATTTTCTTTTCTGGACAGGGGCAACTGCTATCGGTTTCTGTTGTCCTTCTGGCTCCTCCATGGTTTGTGTGGACATGGTGCTGGTTGATGTATCTCTCTTCCTCTCTGGCTCAGTCATGGTCTGGGTGGACATGGCGCTGGTTGATGTATCTCTCTTCCTCTCTGGCTCAGTCATGGTCTGGGTGGACATGGCGCTAGTTGATGTATCTCTCTTCCTCTCTGGCTCAGTCATGGTCTGGGTGGACATGGCGCTAGTTGATGTATCTCTCTTCCTCTCTGGCTCAGTCATGGTCTGGGTGGACATGGCGCTAGTTGATGTATCTCTCTTCCTCTCTGGCTCAGTCATGGTCTGGGTGGACATGGTGCTGGTGGGTTTGCTCCTTTTCTCCTCCTCCTGATGATGCTGTACCACACCAAGCAGTGTGCGGTAGGCAGTGGCCAGGGCCCAGCAGGTTGCTGTGAGCTGCACATCTCTGGGACTACCAGAGCATCTTCCTTTCACATAGCTTAGCATTTTGGCAGGGTCCTGCAGTTGTTCCGGGGTGAATTTCCAGATCATTTGAGGAGAGAAGGTCTCCAAATACTGGCCCATATCTTCCCACTTCCCGTGCCACTCAACATCATCCGCTCCCAGGGCAGGCCTCCAGCAAGTCTCCTTAGAGAGCCCAGTTCTGACCCTAAACATGGTGTATACAGTACAGAGGAGACAAAGCAACACTAACAGCAGGATTATGCTGTCCCTAACATCAAAAGGAAGCTCAATATTTTCAATGATTGTTGTAGCAGAGGTGAAAAGGTGGAAGTAACCATCTCCGCCTGTTTTCCCCACAGTCTGGGTGCTATTTTTAATGAGACCCCAGAGGTAACAACCCAAACCAGGACAGGCAGACCAGACTGAATATACATTCACAATGAAATTCATTGCTTCTGATGTTATGACAACATAAACATAGTATATTAATAAAGCAATTTTGATCCTTCTCCCTGGTATTAAAGAGAGCATCAAAACAGGCACATGGTTCCCCATGTGTCGAAATATGAACAGGCCCAGATACACCATCCACATGAATACATCAAGCAACATGGTAGTCAGGGAGTTTCTGTACCCAAATACACAAAATGAAATTGTAGTTCTGACTTCTCTCTCGTGCCCCACGTTGGGCGCCAAAAGATGTGCTGGTTTGAAGGTGAACCAGCAAGGGAAAATGAACTCACCACGAGAGAGATTATAAGTCAGAGCTAAAATTTAATAATAATATTATTATAACAACACTGACACACAAGGGAAATTGCTTTCAACTCACAATACCCCAGCAGTATAACCCAGTGCCCTGGGGCACAAACCAAAGGGGGTTTGTTTGCCCTTGTGCTGAGACCCCTGTGGCTCCCCCAAGTCCAGAGCAAAAGGAAAAGAAAAACCTGTTGGTGCAGGCGAGGGCTGTGGTCTGGGCGAGAGCGGTGATCTCCTCCTGTCGAGGTCCTGCTGCTGCTCTGGATCCGACGAGAAGGTCCTGAGGTCTTCTTACCCACCACTTATGTACCCTCAGGGAGCACTCAGTCCCTCCCCCTGGGCGGGGACTCACACAATGGGTGATTAACTCTGGGAGCCAGGGGTTGTTGAGCTGTTGATGGCCCATTAGCAGCTCCGCCCCCCTCAGGCTGGGTGTGAAGTGATAATGGCTCCCTGGGCAGCTGCTGCTAATGGCCCATTGTCCTTGGGGAATGAATAGAGGGGGTGGAATACACAGGTTTGATCACCACCACACAGGGTTAGCTGGTCCCTCCAGCTGAACTAGGACAATAAGTCAGTTGTAATTCTTTGGTAAATAATATTTTCGTTGGATTGCTAACAAGCTGAACTGTAGAACCAAAAAGATTCTTCAGAGAGGTTCATCAATCTCTTCAGCCCTAACAATGTCTGTCAGAGGGAAAACTGAGTATCAGCACTGCCATGGTTCTTAGTTGTGGCAAAACACGATAATGTGTGTGGAAAAAGTAATGGATTTAAAGACATCATGTCATATTCTGACAAAAATTGCCTAAATCATGCCTCAGGAAACCCTCTGGAGTTCCTATTTAGTGCTCTGAGTTTTATTTCCAGCATGGCTGATTGCCAGGATATTTGTGCATGAATTAAATTTTATTACCTCATTATACTTGACTGATTTATGTAAAGGCATTTGTGTAACAATGAGAGAACCTTTAAAGGTTTTAGGGGTTTGGTTCACTGCAGGGAAAAATCCTGTAGTTTAAGTCTCACTGTTGGTTTGGAGTTCCCAAGAACAGGCTTTCTCTTCACATTTTCCCCAGAATTTCCTAGTAATAAACCTGGCTAAAGCAATATGCTTGCACACAGTCAAGATTTACAGAGGTTTCTCAGAAGAGCTGTGGTTGTCACTCTGGAATAGTGGAATTTCCTTTGCTTGTAAAAGAAAATTTTAGGGCAGTGACAGCTTGTTTCGATACATTTTAGCACTGTTTTTCTTTCTGAGGGCTGCAGTGAAGCATTTTTAAAGCTAGCGAAACAAAGAGACAGTGGACAGTAGCAGATGTCTCTTTAGTCCCCATGTCGGTCACACGTGGACAAGGACTAACAGAGAAGATGAAATGGTCAATGCCATTTTCCTTTGCACTGGGAGGCTGGATAATGGGCAGAGACTCAGGAAGCTCATGGCAGGCAGTGATATAGGACAGGTGAAGGGTCACCTGCCAAGTTACCCAGTGTGATGATGACTTCCTGTGGAGGTCTACTGAGGGCTTTGGAGGTTCTCTGAGTGGCTGTCAGTGTTTGTCTGGGCCCCAGGTAGGAGCAAAACGACCTCAGTCCTGAACATTGGGCATCTCTCTGGGAACAGGGAGACAGGAACAGCACAGAATGTCAGCCCATGGATGGGCCAACAACACAGGGACTGACAGCCCTCACGGGGCTGGAAGGGTGTCCTGTGCTACGGCTGTGCCAGGGGGACCCCAGCAAAGCTGGGCAGGGACAGAGCAGCTCACCAAGCACTTTAGCATTGACAGTGTCTGCCAGACGGAAACCTGGTATCAGCACTATCATGGCTGCAAAGCTGAAAACTGTGATTAAGTGCCATGCAAGTAATATGCAGCTACATCAAAACCTGCAGGACAAATTCCCTAGCAGGAGGGCAGAGGCAGCACTGCATCTCATCTCACGGGCTTGTTCCTGAACAGAGTGACTGTTCTTTGGAATAAACTTGGTTCCACTGAACTTGCACCACAATACGGTCAGAGCTCAGCTGGAGGGTAGACACACAGTCCCTTGCCCCAAGGGAATGTGGAGACAAGGTGGGAGCCTGGCACAAACACAAGCTTCTGGAAAACATCTGAGACTGAAAAGGAAGGTGGTTTTGGAATGATAATGCCTGCTGGGCATGACAGCCCCTTGCCACATGGCTTTTCTGGATTACTTTCTTGGACTTCACTACCTACATTTCATCCAACTTCCATTTCAGGCACCAAGTAGGCGCTCTGAAACTCCTCTTTCAGTCCTCTCTCCATAAGTGAGCTCCAAAAAAAGGCAGTGGCAATGAACAAAACCCACCAACCTGCTGGGCAAGTGGTGCTCAATATGTGGTTTTGTGTGTTTGGATATTTTGAGCAGAAAAGCAAACTTTTGTTTTGTGTCTTCACAATTGTTGCCACTCATCTAAAAGTGTCAAAATGAAAGCTGACTGAATACTCAGTCCTACTCTTTTGTCTCAGAAGGAGCAGTGGTTCTGAACAGCTCACTATTCCCATAAAGTTTCAATCTTAAAAAACCCCACAGTCCCACCACCATTAATCTTGCAAAGGGTGTTGTGTTTTGCACAGATTAACCTGGGATGTTTTGGTGTGTGCTTTTGATGCATGAAATACAAAGCTCTGTTGAGTCTCTTTGTTGGTTTGATTTTAAGATAGAGTCACATTTATTGTTTGTTTGGGTATCCATAACTTCAAAATAAGTGCTTGACTGTAGTCTTCTCTTTTGCATAGGGGAAGTTGAGGTAAGAGGAAGGATAGACAAAAAAAAAATAGTTATTCTTCCCCCCTGACTAACATAGGCTTAGCTGAAGGCTTTAATTGTTCCTAAGCATTTAAGCTATGGTATGTTTTATTTTCTTGGCTTAGACTTTATATTTAGTTTTCTCTTATCAGACCTATACAAACTCAAATCCTAGCTTGTAAGAATAGACTTACATGCTTGTCTAACTTGTTTGGTGCCTCCAATGCTGAGCTCTTTTGATGGATTTTAGATTCTGTGACCCTTAGGGATGTGAAGGTATGACCCTCTCCTTGGTACTACAATTTTTCTGAATGCAATTGCAAACTCAATTGATCATTCTCTTTCAGAAAGAAATGCAGAAGGAATGTAAATAGAAATGAAGAATATTCGTTCATAAATAGCAGTTAATGCTTGTCACAAGTTTATGATGGTCCAAAACCAGATGTCTCTTCTTTCATGTAGGCGCAACATTTTCCCCAGCTTCACAATGTTAGGAAGGAATCAAGATACAGTCCCTAACCAAGAAGATTTTATCTTCGGAATGTTATGTAAGTTCATCTATTAGTCTTTCCCTTACCAAATTGGGACATGCTTTATTCATAATAAAATCTTTTATAAAATTACTTCCCTCTAGGAAACAGACTGTTTAATGTTAACCTTAATAAAGCAATTACTGAGTTGTTTGCAGTACAAATTAGGCATTACTATAAATTTTCTGATCTACAGTGATTTTCTTTACTCTAGTAAAAGATATAGTATCCACAGTTATATAATTCTCAATGCAGACATCTAACCTTTGCAGAATAAATCTTCCCAAATATGTTGGAGTTAAGTCTGCTGAAAGGAAGGGAAAATATGCTTAATACTTTATAAAATTACTGAAGAATAATTTGCAAGGAATAATTTTGTGGAATAAATCTGCTCATATGCTTTGCAGATTCACAGAGTTTAAGTGATGAAACTGAAAACCAGGCAGGAATATTGAATGTCCAGTCTGACCCTTGGAATATCATATTGCCTAGTTACTCCTGACTGGAAAATGAGGAGTTGTGTGAGTTTTTTTGTGCCTATTTCCATGTAACTCTTTGTATATATGAAAAGAGAATGTTAGTTCCCTTGAGATTTTGTTCTGATAATGAATCCTTCTCACTTTTAAAAAGCCTACCCCTTCTGTTGTTTTGCAGATTGTTGACTTTCCTTCCAACTGCTATTGTTTGCTATTCCTTAAGTGACACAGCCCATATTTTCACTATTAAAATTAGCCAGTCAAGTCACCTTTAAATCTTCTGTCTGATTAGATGAGTTAATACAGCAGATGTCTGTAGTCCTTGAATTTTAAGGAAAATAGTGCCACCAAAAATGGCAAAGGAACTTAAGCCAAGTAACTACATTATAAAATTTTTCTTTTATGAATTCCACTGAAATCACTGGAAACCATCATTATGTATCCTGAGATGGGTTCTTTATTCATATTGTTTGCTTTTTTTCCTCAACTGAAAGCATTTAAATACCTACTGTGTATACCAAACACAGATCTTTTCATGATAAATTTTTGCTTTAGCTAGTTATCCAATAACTTGATCATATTTTAGACGGTTTAATACCTATTTTCATGCCCTATTTTTGCCCCATCAATAGAAGGAAATTCAAGAGGAAACCTCCCTGGCAGTTGGGAAATGCACATGCTATTTTCATATGTATTTGTATATGTAGGTACAGTCAGTCTGTCTATCTATCTATCTATCTATCTATCTATCTATCTATCTATGTGTGTGTGTATACGTATGCATAGGTACATACATATATGTGAGTGTGTATATTTTTTTACTATTGATATTTAATGCAAAATCACATTGACTTCAAAAAACAGTGACTGAAACTGGGTCAAATGTAACTTGATAGGAGTGAATTTTTTCTGCTAGTGTAAGGAGAGGACTCCATGTGTTCATATATGCTTGGAGCTTTCTTGCAGTTTGTATTGCGGAGGAGTTCACAGGGATCACTTTGCATGAAGGTACAGAATTCTTGTCAAAGTGATCCCTTACACAGACCCATTTGTCACTCAGGTATCATGGACCTTCTACATACCATGTTGAGACAGCAGTTACACCAGACTTGTCAGCATGAAGAGAAGGCCATCTGAAGATCTGGATAAAGTTACATTGTGCAGCTGAAAATTTACATTTGTCATTAAAAGGTTGTGAAGATCTCAGAGAGGTTGCTTGGCTCAAGTCAATCAATTCCTTAGAAAGAAGGAGCAAATTTGGCATAAATTGATGCCAATTTGACACTGTAAAGTCAAATCAGCCACATCAGTTTTACTAAGAAACATATCTACTTTCCAATCCCTTTATGCCTGCTGATTTACTGAGTTATTCTGCATGTCTGTATGTGCAGTTTAAAATCTTTAAATATCACTAAATGCCATCATGTATTTAAAGACAGAATTAGACAGAATTATAGGAAGATCCTGAAGTATGGAACCTACCAGTTTTTGACTTTGACTACCATGGACTCTTTCTCTGACTTACGTAAAATATTTCACTTACTACTTACTAAATAATCACCTATTCCCCCCCTCCTCCCCCCACCTTTTTTAAAAAAAATCTTCCTTTTTATTTCTTCTGCATGTGGTATTCCTTTACCCCTAGGTTTCCTTGGTTTGTTTAGCTTCAGGATGCAGTTGATTTTTACAGACTAGTGAAGATGCAGCCTTCTGTTAGATTTCACTTCATCTACCTGTAAGAGGGAATTTTCATTCACTACATTCAGTGCTTAACAACTATGAAGCAAATCATACCTCCTGCTGAGGTGCTGTCTGTCTGCTTCCAAGGTATTGTGACTAATGGAAGTGAAGAGTAATGTTCCTCATATAACAGCAGTTTGAAGGGGCAGCATGAGCTCTACAATGTGAACAGTGACAAACTTTGAATAACAAAGACAGGACTTCAAGCATGCAACACTGTTTTCCCTAAATGCTCAATATTGATTTTTTCCCCTCCTAGTTCTGTTTTCTTGCTAAATTCCCATGTACTAATCAGAGTGAGAAAGTGTGTAGAAACTGCGAGAGGACTAAAGCAGACCAGGGTATTCCAGCTTGAGGAGAGTAATCACGAGCTCTGCTTTTTTCTATTCTCGTAGTGGAAAATATAGATTATAAGGATGCTGATGCCTTAGTATTTTGCTAAGACACTATTTTGTTCAATATTGGCAGGTAGTAATAAAATACCATTTCTTACTGGCTCAAATTTGTCTATTTTCATTGAATTGATTAGTTCTATTGACAACAATGAAGATGTATTTTTACAGCAAACTTTTATTAGCATTTTTAATAAATCATATGTGGGTTTCAGTTAAATGACAAATATGCAGGACAGAGAAAAACTTGGCATCCTGTGTCAAGACACTTTATTGAATGATAATTTCCATGTTCTTTCGCAATAGATGTGTCAGCCTTTACAGTGTTTGTGCAGTCATCTGAGAGAGCAAAAATGCAGCTTTCTTGCTCACGGGGCAGCATCATTGGTATGCTGGAGCTGACAGCTAAGCTGCAGATTGCACTCAGGACAATCTCACTAAACACATTAAGCATCTCCCCTTTTTATTAAGGAGTTTAAAACAACCTGGAAGCACTGTTGACAAAGCCTATTGCAAATATATTCCAGACATGAGAGCAGGCACCGCTGGAAGTGGGGCAAAGCACCAGATCTGTCTAACATATTGCTTGTCTCTACTACTGCTATGTTCAAACACTTCACGGACTTTTGCATTATTTACCTTCAAAAGCCTCTATAGTGGCAGCTCTGCCTTTATCTCTGATTTACATGGGAGGAAGTCAGAGCTAAACAACTCTCCTAAAGTCATACAAGAAGTATATAGTGAATAGAGAAGTTAACTTCTAGGTTAGTTCCCTGTTCATTACACCTTCCTCATTAAATAATTGTTGTTTTTGTAGATGAAAATGAAGGAGTTATTTACTGTGAAATGGAGCATAGAACAGGAATTCTAATGCTTTTATAGGACCAATCATAATATAGTAAATTTATCTGAGCAATTGTTTAATACAAGCTGGGACATAGTAGGAATCATAGCAAGGTTTTACTTGGAAATCAATGTAGGTTATGTAAAAATTGAAATCATTTGTATATAAATAATTTTCAGTAATATTGCCCATAAGTGGCAGAAAACTCACTTGATATTAAGCAGCAAACCACTACAAGTCAGTAGATGTGAAATGAGAGGGGGTGACGAATAGCCTTTGCTCTTGTTTCATACATTCTAATATCACAGAAGTCAACCAGGTATGAATGAGTCATTGAGTCTTGTATGTGAAGAACTAAGAGATATGATGTGCATGGTGGAAAACACTTAGGTATTTACAATTTGTTATTGCATACCAGAGCAACTGTGAGATAGTGAGACTAAGAGTAACCACTTGCCAGATAACATCATATCAAGCATCTTTACTAGGGTTGCACATCTTAATGCTTATCTCAGCATTCAGGGAACTATTCAGGAATCTTGTTTCACAAAATGTCTTCATCCCTACATTTAGCATGATACATAGATAGAAAAGGGTAGAGGTCTCTGGTTATAGATTTGCCACAAGTTATCCCTAGTGAAAGATTAGTGAAACAGGTTAGATGAGACTGGAATAAATTTATATAATCATTTACAAAGTATCTAGTTCCATCCTAGATAGAACAAAACATTCTAAGTCTCTTTGAAAATCAGCGTGATTTCCATTAGATGCAGCAATCTGATTTCACTCAGGTTGTTATTAATGGTCCCATCTATCACAATCCAGAGTGATATACAGTTTATCATCATTTCACTCTACTTTTTTGTGCAGAGAGTTTGTTATAGTGGAGTGTTGCTGGAGGGTACACTAGATGGCATTCTTGATAACTGTGCAACTCTCTATGCACTTGGTGATGCTCAAATATTGTTTAGGGATTCCTGGAATAATTTCAGCAAGTGTGCTAAATTCCCCATCTGTGGCAGATGCTTAAATGCTACACATAAAGTTCTGTCTGTATGTCACTTTCCTGGATACAGGAGAGTGGATGACTGGTATTTAAGCTTTGACAGCTCGTTAACTAGTCATCATGGGATTGCTAGGTTACCTGTTCAGAGGTAGTAGTCTCTGCAGTGTAAATCAGGTTTCCTCTACTGACTTCAAAGGGAGTAGGGTTCTTTATAGCAGCTTCAGATCTGCCCCACTGCCTTTAAAACTTGTACCTCTTGAAAGCTCTCCTGTGAAGGGGCCTGGGGCACACAACAATGATGACCTCCTTCATGATCTTATTGTAACATTCATCCTCTTCCCCCTTGTAATATTTGGTACCACTAAGTAGTGTTTAATATTAGATAAAAGATAGCTTAAGGCAAACCCATTTCTGTTTACATTTTAAACTGCAGAGCATTCTTTGGGGATCTGTAAAAATAAAAGCCAGCAGGGCTGATATCCATCTCTTCAAGGCCCTTATCTCCACCATATAAATGAGCATAATCGGTATTTAGAGTTCTTGAAGCAGATAAATCTATTGTATTTACATTTTCGTTTGCAATCCAGGAAACTTCATGTGAGATTTGTTATAAATAAATATTTATGAATTCAAGATAATATTTCTATCTGACACATATGTAGCTGTTGGAGGATATTATGCTGTATTAATGTAAAAGAATGAAGTGTGATCAAAATGTCTGTGTTAGTTTGATTCAAAATGTCTAAGAAGGAAATAATCTGTCAGTCAAGAATTATTACTCGCTAGAGGGATATTTATCAATCATTCTAACTGAAAAGAAAATCAAAGAGCAGACTCAACCTAAATATTCATCATTACTCTAGCTTTGAGGTTTCAGATATGATTTCCTGGTCAGTGACTGTTTTTTCAAATAAACCGCTACAAGGCACAAGCAAAAGGGATTGTTGATGAAAGCAGCTTCTGTGTCTGTTCTTTAAAGTCATCAGGCTATGATCATCCAGCATGATCTGAAGTTTTGAATCACTGAGCTGCAAGGGATCTTAACCCTTCATCTAGTGCATATGCATGCTTTAAAACAGGATGTAGTGATTTTAATCTATGAGGAATAACTTCTGACCATCATTTTGTGGTCATTGGTTGCCTAGCATTTGGAACATATGTTAAAACTAATTAAATAAACAATCTAATCCAGTCATATATGTAAATATTAAATACATTGAACATTAACTTGAATATTCAGCTGAGAAAAGTGGTAAAGGAATGCAGAGTGTAACAATAGTATTTGTTTTTCAATAAAGGAGTTCGTTTATATGCCATAAAACTATTTTGGTGTTAATATACTGTATACAATCCTTTAAATTTATGTTCCTCCTAAACTTATCAAGTGTGTTATTTGGTTGTCCTGGTTATTAATTTTCCATTTGCACCTGTTTAAATGCAGGGTTAAAGGGAGGTCAGTCACACTGTCATGTGTAGCTAGTTCAGCCAAGCAGCTTGGTGAGCTTAGAAAATTACAGTCACTAATTGCCAGATAATGTCACCTGGAGTTTTATTTGTGTAACTGTGTCAGCTTTTGTTTTTTAATACACAGGGCTGAATCTTTCCCTGTATTTCATTTTGCCTGTGGATTTTAGACTTCAGAGTAAGTTGAAAGGAAAAAAGCATGAAAACTTATGGGAGAGTAAGTTGAAAGGAAAAAAGCATGGAAACTTAGAGGAAACTTCCCAAATTCTTTTAGTGTCTTCTCATATGGAGTGATCTGTTTTTACCAGCAAATGAAGCAAATTTAACTGTTTTTGAAATACATATGAATATGCTCTGACATGTTCCAGTGTGTGCATTTGAAATTACTCTTCCAATGACATACTTCAGTCAAAGGTTGACTATGCATTGTTCATAATATGCCTGTGGGCACCCTGTCTTTGTGCCATGCTCATCACAACCCTGTTACAGTAACAAGCAGCAGTTCCTAAGATAAAATAAATTAAAAAAAAAAGACTATTGCTTTGAGTTTTTCACTATGTGTATTTTGTTCTACATGCCTAAGTATCTGGTCATCTCTTTCACACATGACACCATTTCTGTTTCCTTATTGGATAAATTTCCATGCCAACATCATCTCCCCAGACAATCTCGCGAATTGGTGCAGCACAAACACTTACACATACACATTTCATGAGTCAACCCCCATGGACATGCTAAGCAAACAAAAATTGACAGAAAAATAGAAGCAACAACAAGTACCATCAAACTGAATTTACTAGTTTTGTTCTGAATAAACAAGTATTTTGTCTTGGCTTTTTCTAGTTTTAGCACCATTTATTTAAAATTCTCTCCTCTAGCATCTGCTTGCTTCAAAACAAAAAAAATCTGTAAAGGTACAGTTACTTCATCCTCTAAAAGATCACACAGGCATTATAATGACCCAAAGGCAAATGTCAGACTATTAACAAACCCCTAACTAGGTGAGCTTTAATTGATTTGAGGTTTCATAATGAGATTTCACACAGCTCTGTACAGTGTGTAGCTGCATGGAGTTGAGTCACATGTAATTTTTAAAGAGCAATTATAAGAATTCTTTGTTAAAATGCAATGTTCCCTGTAAAAAGAAGGTTCTACCTCAGTGCTGCCAAGAAATTACTGTATGATTCTTATACAAACTACATTAAAAATTTGCAACTGTACATATATGTGTAAATGCAAACACACATATATACATGTATGTATATGTATGTTGCGACAATACACATATGTACATTTGCACATCTGTCTGTGTACATAAATATATAAAGTTACAAACGTGCACACTTATGGCATTTTTATGTATTATACAACTTTATAGCTATAGATAGGAAATCAATCCAGCCATGATTTGAATACAGAGGATTCTGAAGTTTTTTTCAAACTGTGACATGAAGGTAATTTTTATTAGAAGTCCCAAAGAGGTTAATTTTGGATTCCTTTCTGTGCCAAGTAAGGCTAATGTGTAATTGTGTTATGCTTTTGGTGTCTTTGTAAAATACTATATCACTGGAACAGGAAAAAGTTCAAATAGATACTACTTTACTTAGGTTCTCCATGAAAATAATTGTTTTCACAGTTCGTTTGCTCTTGGTTTACTTCTTGCAGCTGTGCATGGGAATCTGGTCTGCAGGTCATTATACAATCTTGATATTCCTAGCTGAATCATGTGCAAAGATTGATTGAAAACATACTTCACCTTTGATGTGGGTTTTTTTTCCCCTCTGAGTTTGCCTTCATGTTTAGTTCATTATGATATTCCTGGAATGCTGAGTCTTTTTGACATTCATACACCCATGAGGGCAGCAAAAGGTCTAGCTTGCACTATTAGATGCAAATTGCATCTAATATCCTACCCTTAAATAAATCACAAACTACTGTCTTAAATTGATAAATGCCAAGAAATAAAAAGAGAAAGCAACTTTGGATCATACTGACATGAAAAATACCATAGTGTGAAGATTTAGACATTGATTTTTCACCCTAACTTTTCATTCTATGTTGTTCCTGGATTAAGTCAAAATCTTAATATTAGGCTTTATTGCATTCATTAGCAATCTTTCATATTGTACTGGCATTGCATGTCAAGCAAAACCACATTAAAATATGTCTAAGATAAATATCACTAAGAGATGATGTAAATCTTTACCTCTTTTCATACTGAAGGCTGGTTAATCTTCTCTATTTTCTTTTATGGAGGGAAAAATAGACCACACAAGAGCCAGAGGCATGAGACCAAATTATATCATCTCTGACCAAAAGATCATAGAAGCACCAAGCATGTGTCTTTCTGAGATAAGATACACAGAGTATAGCTAGCAAACCTGGAGGCTGACTGTGCTCAAATGTATCATCCTTGGAACAGGTTGTCCAGAAAGGTGGTGGGGTGTCCCATCCCTCGAAATGTTCAAGGCCAGGTGGGATGGAGCCCTGAGCAACTGCATCTAGTGAGTGGCATCCCTGCCTGTGGCAGAGGGGTTTGAACTAGATGATTTCAATGTCCCTTCCATTCAAATTCATTCTATGATTCCATGACCTTTTTTACCATAGTTTCTCTGTGTCTGACAGTGATGTGCTAGCTAATTAGTATAATTGAGCATAAGTTGTATTTGTGAAAACCACATGGAAACATGTTTATAAGAGACCAGGTTATTAGAAAAGAAGGAAATTACTAGAAATACTGAATTTCTCTATTCATACCTTCTTTATAAATAAATCTTCCTGGATTTCCTAGAAGAGACATCGACATATTACATGATGCTTACATTCACGACAGAGATCAGGTTATGGCTGACAAGCTCTGAAAATTTGTGTTCAAACCAGAGTATATATCAGTCATAGCCACTTCCATGCACTTTGTAAGTGGCATCTTGGTAGGGCACAGCCTGAGTTTGAGGCTCTTTTCCGCTTCCAGGAATGGTTCAATTCCTCAGACAAATGCAATAATCACACAGTTTCAGGTAACCTTGGGAGATGGAGGAGGAAAGAGAATTTCCATATTCTTGTTGAAATTTGTTTCAGTAAAGAAATTTCTTTCAGGAAAGAATGGAGGATTCAGGGAATTTGAAACAGAAAACACACTTGAGTGGCTAATCAGTAGCCAAGTCACAAAGGGTACGTCATTCTCAGAGGAGTGACACTGACTTTTGGCTTCTTTCTGGCCCAAAAAGCTCAGTT
This sequence comes from Pithys albifrons albifrons, assembly GCF_047495875.1. Lineage (NCBI taxonomy): Eukaryota > Metazoa > Chordata > Aves > Passeriformes > Thamnophilidae > Pithys > Pithys albifrons. The sequence goes on from NC_092464.1 coordinate 13,064,482, forward strand.
ATTTTATGCATAGCTTATTACCTCTGACCACCAACCTAAAAAGGAAGAAATCCCTTTGACAGAGGAAGGAATTATCTTTCACCTTCCACTTCCTGGAGAAGCCACTACATCTTTAATAAGTGGTTTAATTGCCCTGTGTCCTTCTCCAAAAATTCAGTAGCTGTGAAAACATTTCATATATTCTGGGGATCTGATCTGCTCTATATGGACAAGCCCTACCCTGATAAGGAAGATCCTAAGGGGAATTCAGTGAAGGGAGGCCTGGTGACACCCAGCCTGGTCTTCAGTGTGAACTTTACAGTGCAATGTTCAACCAGGTCAAAACATGATTTCTACTGAAATTGTGCAGAAGTTAAGCTCTTTGGAAAGTTTAAAGTCACAAAATGCAACCACTGTGAAGACTAGGTAACTTTGATGCTTATATGGCACCTGAACAAGAGCTTTCAGGAACACCATTTTGGTTGTAGTTACCAAAATATCTTTTTCTGGGGCCTTTGTTTATTTTTGGGTTTAGATTCAACCTTAAATCCCAGTCCAGACAACATCTTGCCCCAAAGCAAGAGCTGTGTGATCATGTAGTGAGCTTAAGTATGAAATGGGCCCTTTAGTCACCTGTCAGTTCTCTGAACAGCTGGCTGGCTCTCTACATTACAGCTTTACAGCTGTTTAACCATGAGAAAAACAATTTGAAAAGAGGGTTTCTTTGGTCATCTGAATATGTATAGTGCATTAAAAAAAGGTGTGTGATGCAAACTCTCTATCAGTAGGTTAATATGATGAGTATAAATGTAAAGCAAGAAGCTCTGAATTGGTTGTTATTTCCAGCCTCGGGTAAAATCTTATCTTCAGTGGAAACACATTGCTATTTATTCAGAGAAGGCCAGAATTTCTTCTTGTATTAACGTAGGACAGAAGTGTTTAGCTAACATATGAAGCACTACATAATATAACTACAAAGTTCATTGAGGATTAGTTGGTCTCTTCATAAGTAAGCAAAGTATCTCTTTGGTTTTTAGTTGTAGAGATTATATTTTCATAGAAATACTATTATCTTACACGCTCATCTCTGAAGAGCTTGCTTTCTCCAAAAGCAGGAAATTATTCTGATAGCAATGAAGAGTACATTTATGTGAAGAGCACCTACAAAACCACTTCCTTTGAAGAAACTACATAAATTATAGCGCAGAAGGTATTTAGGTATTACTAAGTACTGGTAAGAGAACCAGGCATGATCACTAGAGCAACACAATCATATTTATCGGCTATTTTCTATGAAATTAAGAAGTAGCAGGTTCTGTCCTTTGGGGAAAACTACCTCCTTGTGGCTGAAGAGTATACAAGTGAAGGACCAGTTCATGAACCTGTGCATCTTAGTATTGCTGTGGACACTCAACTGGAGAACTTGTTTCTATCAGTGACAGAACAATCTGCTGGTGGTAGACAGAAGACAAAGATTCTGAAGTGATTCAAGAGCTCCTGCTTCAGAGATGGAGATACCCGGGTGGTGAAAAATATGTGGTACGTAGTTAGCCATGGACCTTTGCACATCAGTATATTTACCAAGGTACTGGGAAGAATCTGAGGCCCTGGTATAGGAAAGTTTCTTAAGGTTTACTTTTGCAGGTACCTCAGCTTTCAGCTTTTGTAGAAGTGTAGCAAAGGGGAGAGTCTGGAGGGAAGGATTTTCTGTCCCATCTGAAATCTGTTGGATCACTTGTAGAAGATACAAAGAAGCCTGTATACAGCCACAATTGATATGTCTTTAGGAAATAGAAATACCTAACAGAGGCACAGTCTTTGTTTTCCTGACATAATAATGATCTGATATTACGGAACCACAGAATCACAGAACTTGCCTCGTTGGAAGGGACCCACAAAGATAACCAAGTCCAACTCTTAGCACCACACAGGACCAACTCCAAGAGTCACATTATATGCCCAAGAGTACCATCCAAACGCTTGAGCTCTGTCAGGCTTGGGGCTGGGACGAATTCCCTGGGGAGCCTGTTCCAGCACCCAACCACCCACTGGATAAAGAACCTTTTTCTATTATGCAACCTAAACCTCCCCTGACAGATTTTCAGGCCATTCCTTTGGTTTCTGTCACTGGTCACTACAGAGAAGAGATCAGTGCCTGCCCCTCCTCTTCTCCTCATAAAGAAGTTGTAACTGCAATGAGATCTCCCCTCAGTCTCCTCTTCTCCAGGCTGAACAGACCAACTGCCCTCAGCTGCTCCTTGTACGGGTTCCCCTTAAGGCCCTTCCCCATCTTCATTGCCCTCCTTTGGACACCCTCTAACAGCTTAATATCTTTCCTATATTGTGATGTCCAAAACTGCACACAATATTGGACGTAAGGCTGCTCCAGAGCAGAGCAGAGCGGGACAATCCTTTCTCTCAATCAGCTGGTGATGCTTTGCCTCATGCCCCCCAGAGCATGGTTGGCCCTCCTGGCTGCCAGGGCACTGCTGACTCATATTCAACTTGCCATCCACCAAGACCCCCAGGTCCCTTTCCTGGCATTGATTTCCAGTATCTCATTCCCCAGTCTGTCCGTACATCTAGGGTTGCTCCATCCCAGGTGCAGAATCTGGCACTCTCCTGTGTGGAATTTCATATGGTTGCTGATTCCCAGCTCTCTAATTTATCAAAGTCTCTCTGCAAGGCCTCCCTGCCCTCCAGGGAGTCAACAGCTTGTCCCAGTTTTGTGTTATCTGCAAACTTGCTTAGTGTCCCTTCCAGTGCTGTGTCCCAGTCATTTATGAAGATGCTGAATAGAACAGGGGCTAAGATGGAGCCCTGTGGAACCCACTAGAGACAGGTCCCCAGTGTCACTGCATTAGTAGTACAGTTGGTTTTTTTCCCCCCCAGTCCTTAATGTAAGCTTCCAACACGGTATGAGCAATGAAGTGTAGACACTACAAAATCCGGCAGCATATTCCAGCAAATATAACACCTAAGAAGAGACAAATTAGAATAAATTAACCACTCTCTACAGATGTCCCTACTTTGTTATATACAATAGCTTCTCATTTTTTGTGGTCTCTTCAAAAGATATGGGTTTGTTTACAGCACTTTATCAAATACGTTGCTTTACATTAAGCATTTCCCACTATGGTCAATAGTGGAAAAAAGAAATGGGAGATATCTTTGTACATACAGAACTCTAACATTGAAATTTTGTTGGTTTGGTTGAAAATGAATTGTAATAAACTATATTTTTTGAGAATTTTAATTTGTTTTACCAGTTCCTCACTCTTAAGAGGATTATTTATTTAATGGGAACTTTTGCTAAGGACACCAAAAAATATTTGACTTGTTAAAACTCATAGATCACTCCCTGAGAGGCCTTTCCAATCTACTGTATGAGGGATTTCTGAACCAGATTGCATCCACACAATTTAATTTAATAGCTACTGATATATTTAGTCTGCATGAATTTCCTGAATCCCATTTTGAACCTAAATATATACATATATTTAGAGAATCCGTAAGCTGCTTGTAGCAATGAATTTTAAAAAATTATGCTTTGAGCTATCTATCAGAACTCAGAATAGGGTAAGATCCCAAGTGTTTCATGTTTGTTAGATGAGGTTTTACAAGATCACACAGAAAACCATGTTAGAATATGCAGTAAGACTGATAGTGCTTTTGCCATAAAGCAACCTATGGGAAAAATGTAAGAGCGATGATATAACTTCTGCATAAAATGTCAAAGATTATAAAGAAGTGATTTTGAGATTTAATGCAATTTCAGTCCCTTTAGTCTATTGGCAATCATGGACAGAATTTGTGTACATGCAACTCACTTTTGGTGATTGACCACTGCCCAACTTTGTACAAAGGCAGACATCTCTCATTTAGTGTGTTGCTCTTTGTCATGTAAATGTCATTAGATTTGTTAACTTTCAGACCCTGTCAGGTCTACAAGCATTACTTTACAAATTCATTAATAATAATAAAAACTGCTGAACTCTCAAAGTCTTAGCTAATATTTGGAAATAATTAATATTACCAATATTATCAGTAGTGTCTGCTTTAAAAGACAATTAATGGTCAAAAAGATTGGTTCCGATGATTATTCTTCCTTCCCTTTCCTCACCTTACAAAAATCTCACACAGCTTTTTGCCAGGAAGCCTTAGACACAAGTACAAAGATGTTTCACCATTCATCTGTATTCCCCATCGTGAGGTTTTATCAATTGTGTGTAGATAAGCAGATGGAGCACTAGAAAAAGTAGACTAGAGTATCCTCCTCACCCGATAATAGTGGTCTTTGTCTGATTTCTGAGATTCATATGGATGTCATGTTTGCAAGTCTCAAAAAAATGAACTCCTCCATCTTATTAGATTGAAGAGATTTATAATAGATAATTATTTCATCCATGCATATCTACAACTATCAGAAAGTGATATTCTGTATTTCTTCAATGAGAGCAATACTGGGATTTAAAAGAAAAACCAAATTTGTTTAGCAGAAGTATTTTAAAGTGACACTTGCAGAATAGTGGAGTGAGGGGTAGTCATTTGGTTCAAAAGCCACATTTCAAGGCAGCCAAATAGACAGTATTTAATTAGTTCTAACACAGTGTAAATCAGAAAATTTTCACTCCATTTAAAAATAGCCTTTTTGTAATCATAACATTATCAAGATTTTAAAGAAGCAGGATATTGATTTCTTCCTCTGAAACTTTTAGAAAAAGTCATATATTATAGGAAAGGTTCTAGAGTAGATACAGGCTCAACAGAACAATTGTAGGGTCATTTGATTTCCCTTTTTTCTTTAGGACTATGTCTTAAAAAGATCATGTCTTTGTCAGAGATGGACAGTCCAGGCGAGGATAATTTAACAAAATGTAACCCTCAAGGAACAGAAACATTCTGACATACTAAATGCTCTCACGAATGCCTGTGGTTGACTGCTTTAATAGGATTTTTTATAAAGGACATATGATAAAGTTTATTTGTCAAGAGTGGTTATGGTCAATTCTTTGAACCTAAATAAATAATCTCTACTTCTTTTATTATATGGCAACAACAATCCCCTCTTTAAAATTACATTTAAATAAAATACATTCAAGTGAGAAGGGTGAGTCTTGTAGTCTTTACTTTTTTTGGTGTACATGATTTAATTGAGAAGGTATAAATTATAGAAATAGAAAATATGGCACCCTGTTCTATCCAGGACTGCAGACATTATCTCCTTCTCCTGTTTTTCTCATTTTCTTTGTCATTACCAACTTGATCAGAAAGATAACCCAAATTACGCAAACCATGTGCCCACTTGTGTGTATGTTATATTGTAGCTTTCTCTTAATTTTCTCTTTTCTGTATAAATACATGTAGTTAGTTTCAACATAAACCTAGTTTGAAGTGGTTTTTTTCCCCTCTCTCCCTCTTCTTTCTCCCTTAGCTGGCTGGGGGAGGAGGAACCCCTTTCACTCTGTCTTGGATAGTTGGCATTTTGCCAGCTCAACCCAAGACACCACTTCTATGTATGCAAGTGTTGATTAACTAACCAGAATCAGAGATCTTGTTTGTTTGAGTAGTGAATATTTCAAACAAGTGAACAGGTTTGAAAATTGACTTTACTTCTGACAGTTCAGTTCAAATTTATGCCACGTTTTGTTACCAGTGTAAAATGAAAACTGTTGTATAACATAGATCTTTCAAGTTATAAAGTAAGGCAAAGCTGAACTTGCATTTTGTTGACAAGACACATAGGATTGTATGCACCATGAAAATTTAATGGCATTTTAATGATCAAATGGAAATATTTTTCAGATCTAAAAACAATCCTCAGAAATGCTTCTCCAAAGGAGTGTCCTGTGCCTGACACAAATTTTCTCTTGGAACAATAAATATTCATTTCTTTTTTTCCCCTTAGTTTTTCTGGATATCAAATGCAGTTGTAGGGCAGTCAAAGGAGAATGAACATAGAGAAAGAAATTCAGAGGAATATGTAAATTTTTATCTGTTTTTAGTACTATATTGTTTTTGTAAAGTTAAAAGTATTATTAGATATACGATAAAATTCCTTTTGTAGTAGTGCAATTCTTTCTGGTTAAACTGTTCCACTGATAAGTTATTACTTTTGAATGGCACTTAAAGAGATAGTATTAACTCCATGTCATTAAAGTCACTGGACTCACAGATAAAAAAACCATTTATTTGAATGCAGAGCAATGAATGTTGAACTTGTTAATGTTTGGACTTTTCCATGTTCTTCCAAGATTCCAGAGCTTTGCCAGGGTGCAAGACAATGTGCATCACATCCCTGTAAGTCACTAAGCAATTTATAAGCAAAGAACATGTAGGAAATTTGAGCGATTGTCTGTACTAAAGGCCTATTTGGAGCTTTAAAATAAATTTCCCTGATGACGTTTAGTGGGGGTAATGTTTCTTTTTTAAAAACCACAATGATTCAAACTAATGAATTTAATGGATTTTTAAGTGTAAGTGCCAAAAATCTTAATCTTAATCTGTTTCTTTATGTGAAAGTAACATTTTCACATAGAACTTGATTAAAGGCAGAGGACAAAATTAATTTAAAATACAACTGGTTTTTTGTATGAGTGTGATACTAACACTACCCATACCTGAGTATTCATAAATTGTTTACAAAGACAATGTATGTACTAAGTTGCTTGTTTTTTAATTTTATCTTTGAAACCACTACACTGCATTGCATAGCAAATTAGAGTGACTGGATTTCTTCGTCTTCTTTAGAGCATCTGTGGGCTGGAGATACTCATTGGACTGTAAAAAATGAATACTTCTAGAAGAAATAATTGCATAAGAAAAAATACAGTATTATTTAGAAAAAAAATAAATGAGGCTTATCTATAGATATATGGAGCCATACCCCTCTTCTGTCAGTCTTATGACTATCAACAGAAAATAAGCTGAGCATTATATCCAGTCATTCCCTTTGCCTCAAGAAAACTCATAAAATTATAAATTAAACTCTTTTGTAAAATTAAATCCTTAATCAAGATAAAAATCTAAAAAGGCAAATGGACTGTATAACTTCCTTAATGCATTTGTAAAACAGTAGGTGCTCAATTTCGTGAAACATTTGCTCCCCACATCTGCAAAGTATACAACGTTTCTTGAGGAATTTAACTGGTATGAAGCAGATAAACTTTGCCTCAGAGCTGAAAGCAGTAGTCACTGTTTCTTCTTCAGTAATTTTTTTAATTATTATTTATATGTAAGTTTAAGTGCAATGGCTTTGAGCTTTGTTCCTGTGCAGTTCTCAGCATGCAAAATGTTTATAAGGTAGGGATAAATGAAACTCTATAGATTCAGCTATTTTAACACTTATAAAATATTAAAAAGTAATATAAGGGGATGCATAACAAGCAATAGCAAGAACTGTGTTGAGATGATCAAGTGTTTTATTTTTCTCATGTTGCATTCTATTAGTCTTTATTTTAATGTGACAATATCATAATAGAAGAAAATAGACCAAAATGAATCAGTACAGTTACTTTGTGGATATGTTTAGTTTATACAGTCATAGTGCAAAATTATAAGAAGAGAAATGCCAGTGCCACAGCTGCTATTTCACAAACTTTCTGTTTTTCCAGTAACTGGAACAGAAGCACATGAAATGTTGTCAGATTGCTTAGATATACAAATTTCTAGGTCTTCCCAAAGATGGGAAACTATAATTTGTAGATGCTTCTAAAGATTGTAAGAAAAAGAATTGATAACAATATATATTGAAAACTGGGATAGATAATGAAGTTGAAGGTGGCGTTATGACTGCAGGGACTTTTGTGAGCTTTGGAAAGACTCTTAAAAGGTTATTGGCAGAAGGAAGAAACCAGAGAGCTAATGCTCATCTTGTCTCTAGAACTAATCTTTTTCGTCTACATTCCAAAAAACGCCTCACAGGCAAAACATCACCTCTAACCTTGTTTTCTGTTCTGTGTATTTTATTAACCTTTCTTTTCCAAGTCTACAGTTTTCAGTCGAGTGCAGCTCTGATAGCAATCTAGGTTGACTGGTTATTATTTTTTTACAATGAGTAAGGTGCTACCATGAAATTATTTCAGCAAAAAGGCCATGTTTAGTTGCCATAGCAATTAAACAATAATAACTGCAGTCTTTGCTTGTCTATCAGAGTTGTCAGTCCAGCTCCTGCTTCCTAGTGCCAGATTTTACTTTTTTTTTGTAGTCATTATTGCTTCTTTCAAGTAATGCAGCTGAACTTGTTTTTAAGCGGGAAACAAGCAGCTGAGGGCCCGCTGTAGTTGGGTACAAGTCTAGTCATCCATGTCATGAGTCAGTGTCGGTCAACTACTATATTCCAGGAACTGAAGGAGTTAATTTCTTCATCACAGCTGAGATGACAGATACAGGTGTTAAGCTCTGAGTTGCAGTGACCTTTGGGAAGCACAGACAATGTTTCCTGTTAAAATTATAAAATTATGCAATTAACATGAATATCCTTGCATTTCCAAACTTTTGACCCTTCTAGGACTGATTCAGGGCAAAACCAAAGATTCATCTGTGAAAAGGTTCAAGGATAAAACATGAACCATACAGACATCTGACTTGATTCTTCTTTGAAGGACACTTAGTTAAAATACATGATTTTCATTGAGAGGAAAAAAAAAAGCAGCTTTTATACCCTTGGGGTTTCCTTTGTTTATCGGTATTATGGGTTTGGGAGCACCTCCCAGTTCATGTGGGATATATATTTTAGTAATCTCTGTGCTGGATAGTAGCATATGGCACAGAGAAATGCAGCCCTGTCTGCTGCTCTGTAGCTTCTGTGCAAGGGAAATTGTGACTTTCATAGGTCAAACACAGTTGTGGTTCACTTGAGTAGGGATCACTCATCTCAGAGATGCTTCAGAACATGGCCTAGAAAGTGGGACTGCACCTGATTAAAGAAATGTTATGAACAATGAAACATCTCTGGACAAGGAAAACCAACACGCTTAACTTGTTAGACAATCTGGCAGATGGCAACTGCTGGTATTCTATATTTAGTAAATAGGACTTGTCTCCCAAGTTGTACTTTTTTACTCGATTGATCCTTGTCATAAAAATCCTAAGTCAAAATATTCTAGTAACACAAAATTCAGGAATTCTACAGCTGAGACATAAAGTATGTTATTATGTTGGCCATTTTCCATCATAGCTATCACTATTGCAAGGTAAATTAATTATTCAAATTATTATTTGAATAGTTAATTTACCAGTTACAGGTAACTTGTTTCACAAATGGTAATATGACTTTTTGTTTTTCAATAGCTTTTTTCTTACCAGTCTATATCAAACTGTTCACATCATAAATTAATGTGCTGACATTAATTAGTTTGTCAATCAATTACTGAGAAGACAGAAGAATAAAAAGCTGGAGGATGAAAGGAAACGTCCTAAAATTTATACACAAGTGAATAGAAACTTTTCTTCTATCCATACTGAACTGCTTTAATTATTTTCAACCAACATCCCCAAAACTTTACATTTCTATATCTCTTCCCTGGGGTAGTGTCTCACAGGGGACTAACATCTCTGCTAGGCCACCTCCTCTTCTGACGTCCCACATGGACTTGTGAAGCCCTTTTGCCTCCTTGTTCTGTTGAAAAGTTCTCATCAAGGTTGAAGCATGTTCAGGCTAGAAGGAACATATGAAGTAACAATCCCAAAGAGTTTATTTAATTTTAATTCTGACAATCTCTTCTTATTATTGCTGGAGATCCCTTCCATCCTTTCTATATGCTTTGCCTGAGAGCTTCCATACATGAACTTTTTTCTTCTCTGTCTCTTCATCAATGTCCTTTTTACTTTCTTTTTTTTTCTCTTATAATTTTCCTTATCTCCTAATAGTACATCCCTTGGTTACTCCACCTCTAGTGCTCTCTTTTAGCTGTCCTGGACCTGACATGACATTGGCCAGCTATCACTCACTCCCCCATAATCTTCTGGATTTATATCTTTACACCTCAGGTTTTGCAAAAGGGACTATGTGGTGACTTCTGGTAACTCTTCAGAACCCAGCACTGTATCCTTTGTTGATATTTCAGTGTTTCTGTGATAACAATCAGAAAAATTAAGGACTACTTCTGTTAACTGTAACCACAATGAAAGAACTTGGAGTGCACCCTGTCTAAGCAACTTGTCTTGAACTGCAGGAAAAGAGAAGTGAACACTGCCTCTATGGTTAAAAACAATAAACATCCTGATAAGGCTGGACACAAGAAGTGCTCATCCCAGAAGACATGAAAATGGAGAGAGAGGGAGAGAGAGAGAGAACGTATTCTTGAATTCCGATAAGCCATTATATCAAATTTGCCTTCACCATGTCCAGGGATTCACATTCAAGATAAACTAATAAAAGAGATTTTATTTAGTGAGAGGCAAGTTGTAATAGAGTCAGACATCCAACAGAAGAGGATGTCACGGCTATGGACTTCTCAGTCTAAACAAAAATAAATGAACTTCTCAGCTTGTTTGCTTATAAAGGGAAGGTGCCTCAGCCCAGTATTTGTAAGGCTTCCTTTTTTTTGACCACTGAAAGATGCAGTTATGGTATTTACAGAACAGGGCTTCAATATCTGACAATAGGCAAATTTTAATTCCTAGCTAACTTAATTCCTTTCTTTAAGAATATCTTCCTTACAAGAGCAAACCCAGAGATTTTGGCATTATTTGTCCCCTTCACTCAAAGCGAATCAAATTAAAAGAGGGGAGAGAAAGCAATCTATGCCTTTAACAAATAAAAGAATTCTGTCCTATTCAGATTAATCTAAAGGGTATCAGAATCAATATGTTGAACAGAATTTTGATATCATATCAATTTCTGAATTTAGGGGAACTTACTACATTCTGCATATACTTGGTCAGATTCTAAACTCCTTTTCTGTAGCTCTAGAATTATGGCACAGAGCCATTAAAGGGAAAATTATAAAGAGAGTCCCCAGCTGTCTTTGTTAAAACCAGTATGCAGCATATTTTTGTTGCTGGTTTTTGGGGTTTTTTTCCTGCATGAGGAAATAAACTTAACAGCACCTTCTCCAAAAGGATTTTCAGTATTTTATAATAAAGCTCTCTTTTCTCCTTCCTTCAGTGTAAGAAATGAAGAGCCAGTTGAAGGACCATATGGCTAAGTAGTTCTTATTTGTTTAGTTAGATGATACCACAGACAGGAAATCAATGTATAGGAATTTCACAACCACATTTCCATCTGTTTTATGTGGGTGATGCCATCAAAGAAGCTGACAAGTCTCAGAAATCCTCCAGCATATGTCAGCTTTTGGTAGTGCTACGGGTCCAAAGTCCATTCTCTCACCTGCCTCAAGCAGCAGCAGGAGCCAGAACTGGAGATGATCTCTGTGGAAGGCCTATGGTTAGACAACATGGTTAGCACTGAATTGTGATATTTCTGGTTTTAGCTGTGTTTGATAAGATATGCCATCTTTTGTCATGGAAGTTCTGGTGCAATTAGTACCAGCTGAAATAAACTTCAGTATACAAAGATCAAAACAAGATTTTTATATAATATGTTGGCAGGCTATAAATCTGCTCATCAGGTGCAAGGTCTACTGAGAGTTACTAGTTACTGGAGAGCATAAAGGGCCCCTTCCGAAATCAGACTTTAAATCTCATAGTCCCTGTGTGCTTTGAAGTCATTCCCACTTTCCATGTCTGCAGGGTCTAAAAGAAAATGAAAATTTGATTTCTGTGTTATTCAAAAGGAGAGATCAATTGAAGCATTTAGAAATATTATTAGTGTCATTTACATGTCATGGAGAGTCTTGTAACTATACTAGTTTTGATGATTTTCTTTCAAATAAAAGAATTTCAAGCTGCACATTCTAATTACTGTTCTCAAAATACCAGAGAAATGGTCAATTACAAATTCAGCCTCTAAAGAGGAATTTAATCAAGAGAAGAGAATTTTCATTCTTGTATAAATAATCAACTGAATTTTTCAATTTGCATTCAACTGCTGGTGCTTTCACTTTCAGGTCTTAATTAGGATCACTATTGCATCTTGTAGACAACTAGACTATTAGTATTGTTGGTAGCTTGCCACCACATTTGGCAGCCTAACAGAATTGCAAAAACTGAAAAATAAGCCCATTTAAAAAGTCAGCTAAGCCAATATCCTTTCTGAAAGCTTTAATCTAGGTTTCCATATGCTCTACCTTTGCTGAGGGTAAAAATTATCAGCCTACTGCTCTGGTTCCATCTCTCAGAGCATTTTTTCTGAATACCATTTCAGAAGACATATTCTAGTTTTTTATTTTCAGTCTGGATATTTATTGTCATATTCAGATTCTTCTGCCTTTCATGTAAGCCCTCTTGAGAAGGCTGTATGGGACTAAAGAGAACACTTATAATTTGTAATTACATTTGGACTATATGATGGAGGTATATCCTTAAATGAAAACAATTCATCCTCACATTTTTGTTGTACTTCATACCATGTTCCTTTACAAGGTTAACTTTACTGGAAAATTTGGAGTTCACTATTTTTAAGGAAAAAACCATTAAAATCAAGCAGACTATAGGACACAATAGAGAAAAGTCTGGAGAAAGACAATGACAGCTCTATTTTTGCCACTACTGTGAATTTATTTTTTAGATCACAGCTTCTTCCATTTCCTTTCCCATCCACTGCTGTGTCCATTTAAAGCGTAAATTCTTCTCAATGACTTGCTCATTCTATGAGTTTGTATAATACCTAATATAATGGGCCTTCAGTATTTCCTGGAAGCTAGATGGAATATCAATAAAAGCAACAAATAATAATAATTACAATCTAACAGAAAAAAATAGTTACTCGTTAAGCCAACCGGCAAGAGATATCAATTACTGATTAGGCACTACTAATATGTGAGTTTCAGAGGAGAATATTTGAGAGTAAAGATCCAGGGAATCATACACTTACAAAGGAAACAAACTAATCTGTCTTATCTTTGCTAAGAAACAGCACCTCTATATCCATAATGCTTGCATTCTAAAGGGCATCTCCTTTCCCTTTGTTTCAGGTTAGAAGAGTATTGTGAAGTAACCAAAAGAAATTAGAAGGAAGTTTTTTTAAGTGATTTGGGTATCTAATTAATGTAGAATTTTGGTGAGGGTTTCCCTTGAATAAACTAAGTAGAATGAAGAAACCCCCATGTGGTTTGAATGTCACCCCAGAATCTTGAGTAGAAACTCTAAATGGAACCTCCATTGTGCAAAGTCAAATGTCTTTTTTAACCTCTGCTACAGATGAAATCTAGAGGACAATACAGAACATTCAGTATTTACCAGATTCAATTTTTCTTTTGTATAGTTCTGTACTTACTTTATCTTAAGTGATATCTTTTCAGGCAGTGATTTCATTCCCAGAAGCAAGTGAACTTTTCCTTACTCAAGTGATTTGATACAGTACATTACAGACACAGCAAAATCCACACCAGTAAGAAATATATTCACTTTGTCTAAAGATGCTTTCACAGTTTCATATTGATGGCAATATCTGTAGCCATTTCTTGTTGTGGTATTTCCTTTCCTCTCTTCCCCCCTCACTTCCCCCTCCCCAGACTCCTACCCTTTCTTTTTTCATTTTCCTGTCTTTTTTTTTTCTTTTTTACTTTTACTTTTCTTCCTTCCTGCCTTCCTGGTTTCCTTCCTTCCTCCCTCCCTCTAGAAAGTAACTGGAATTTAATTACCTGAAAATGTTATTTATTACCTTGGGCAGTCCAGTTCTATACCAATTACCCTTTAATTACTGTACAAAACATAAAGTTTCACAGATGCAGAGTTTTATTTCTTTCAAGAGTTGTAATCCATTATATAAATTGATAATTATAAGAAAAAAAAGAAAAAAAAGAAAAAATATTCAGAACAGATTTTTTTCTATTAAATTTGGAAGGAAAAAAGATCTTATCCATTTACACAAACTGTTTTATATACATTTAAATAGATGCATATTAATATACATCAAACTACCAGTATCAAGAAATTTCAGTCATAGTCTTTGCCTTAAGCAAGTCTACCTTGGTAAATTATTATAACTCCATAAAATGAAGATATTGTCTCTTATTAGTTTAGTTATTCACATGTAACGCTAACCTGAGATGAAAGACATGAGGGCACAAGTAGCACAGCAGTAGCATAAGCTCCTTTCTCTGGAGATACTGTGATCTCCCTTGATTTTTCATGCATGCTCTGTGTGGTGGCTGTGAAGGATCACAGTTAGTGATGCTGGGTCCCAGACCCTCTTAGGAATAATGCTTATGCACCACTTGGCTGGAAGACCTTCATGCTGGTAAGAAAAGGCAACTAGTGTTGACATTCCTGTTGTCTGACAGACCAGAGAGCTATAGAGAGGGAAGCTGGTGGGTTCTTGTTCTTCCACATGGCCTTAGTTCATGGACTGGACTCATCATAGTAGTAGCAAAGCAGAAACTTGATGCTCCTACTAGAGATGACAAGAAAGAAAACAGAGATGGCGGGTTAAGGCAAATTCTTACAAGCAAGAATCATAGGCAGCTGATGCAAAGACTAAAGGAAATATTTTTGCTGTCCTTAGGCTTCCTAGAAAGGAGTAAAAATAAATTCTTCTTAACATGATGCCTGTGTTGTGCTTGGACACTAAATGTTAACAAACAGCATCTATTACATAGATATAGTCACCAAGTCTTGACTGAGTAATTCTAACATCAAATATAATTGGGAAACACTACATGTAAGCAGGACCCGCACACATTAGGAAAAAAAAAGAAAAAAGAATAAAAAAAAGTAGGGCAAAAATAGGAGGTTGTGTACAAGGAAAGAAAAACAAAGCTTCAGTTCTACAGAATGAAGCTTAGGCATATTGTTCCCTCTCAGTACAGCAAGCAGCATAGTGATGCTTCCGGACAGTCTCCAGGAGCTCCTTCTGAACCCAACAAGTCTGTGATTTCATGTGATTCGGGTTGAGCTACCCACATGTGTCTTTCATGTGTACTCTAACAGAAGTCCACCTAGTGACTTGCAATCATTTGAGGATTTGCTTACAAGATGATGATGTTGATTTTTAATACATACATGTATTATTGCTGGAAATTTTATGTATTTCTGATATTATTACTTCCTTCAAGGTTAGAACAAGCAGTATTTTCAATATATCAGATGTGAAAATTATATATATATAATTTTTTTTATTTTATCCTTTTGTGCTTTTGTGAATATGTAATAAGCATATTCTAATACCTCCTATAGACACAAGGAGAAAATGGAATACCTTCCTTAAAAAAAAAAAATGGAAGAAATACGGAAAGTTGTACCTTATTGACTTTTCAACTTGAAACCATCATACACTGATTACTGTTAGAATAGGAAAGGTGATCATTTAGAAGTCAAAAGGCAGAATAGAAAACATAATCTGATTATTTCTAATGCCAATATCATAAGGTCACTGTCAGGTTTTTGCTGTCTGACTGATGATTTTAGGTTTTCTAAAGCTGGCGACGCTCCAGGTGGTGCCTGAGCTGCTGCAGCCCACCCACAGATGTTTCATTAAAGAACCGGGATATTAATGGTGTCCCCATAACTCCACATCAGTTTCTCTGAACTGGCTCCCTCACAAGACTGTGAAGCAGACCCTGTTCCTTACACACCAGCTGGCTCTGGTCCTGCTGGTCTCTGCCCATCTGCTTTTTGCCATGTGCTGACCACTACGCTTGATTATTTTTTATTTCTAGACTAGTAGCCAAGGTGGCCTCTATAAGTAGATTTAACACTGCTGTAGAAGAAGTAAGATTCTAACCTTTACACATAAAGGTAGAATTTAGAGCATCACAAATACCAATAGAGATGAATACCATATTGGTGAAAACAAATATGGAATGTTATACAACTGAAATACCATTTTAAATTTTTTCCTGCTGTGAGACAGAACCCAAAAAATAAACTTTCATCTTACAAAATTTGGACTCTGTGGGTTCCAGAATTATGAAATTAGTGTAATTATATCCCAAACATACTTATAGCAAATATCTCTAACTGTGCAATTAGAACTTGAACTGATCTAATTATGTGATGTAATGGTGTAGAGTAATTATGCATAATGACACAATTATAATTTTTGATTATATCATAAATGGATTCTGAAACTTTCAGAAAAAACATTGGGCACAAACTGACAATCTTCATTTTAAGTTGAAAGGACTTATCTGTTTCAGACATCAAGTCCAAAATATTTATGCGATGTTGCAAATAAATGCTATATTTGTTAAAAAAAATCAGAGAAGTAATTGCTTAAAAACTATTTCTAGGAACAGGGGAATGCAGGATTTCCTGCAGCAATATCTACAGTTGTTTATAATGCACTTTTAAAAAAGTTATGAAAGGAAAGTTTTACTATGTCTGTTAGAAATTCTGATCTAGTAGTCAGCTTTGACAATTTTCATCACAGTACCTAAATAGCATAGTATCTTTTCTAGTTGTTATTGAGACCATCTCTATAAAACAAGGCTATATAAAAGAACACATAGCAGTGAAACTTCAAGAATTTATATAAAAATATTTTTTAACAGGAAAATACATTTTAGGGCAGGCAGGTATTTTATCTTTATTTTTCAAAAGAGATTTTCTTCAGCTGAGAGCAAACAATACACATGCATTACAGAAATGTTGAAGGTGGAACAGTTCTCTGGAGACATCTGCCAGCTCTTATATTTCTCACTGAGTCTAAAGTCGTAGTTTCTCAAAGGAGTCCTGTCTTCCCTATCTAAACAATGGGAGTGAAGCTAAGTGTCTCATAATAGCACCATGGCATGGGGAAGCCTGTAAAATGTTGAGGACAATTCCAGATATTCTCATTTTGATATAACAAAGCACTACAAATTAATTTCAAACTGCCTTTGGAGATCCCTATAGCTTACTATTACATGCTTTTAAATTACATAAGTGAAGAGAACAACCTTTGTGTTTTCTGTAAATGAACTCTAAATCTCCTATGTCTAATTATTTTCAAGAATTGGATTATAATACCAAACTAGCAAAATTTTATAAATATAACTCTCAGTAATAACACAGTTCAGTTATTTGAAATGCTTGTCCAAAACTTGTTCTAAATTATCATTCAACATCACATTTACAAACAGTAGAAAAAATCTATTCTAAAGATATTTCTAAGATAACATTTGTCACTACAGATTTGAATAATCTGACTAAATTGTGGACATCTGTTTTGAGTCAATTGGATAGGCGTACCACTATTATTATGGTAGATTTGTGAATATAGTCAATTCTTGTCTCACTGAAGTAGATTTTAAAAGAACTCAGATGAATCAGACTAGAAATATCTGTTCTCAATTTATACAGAATAAATGATTTCATTATGCCCAATAACAATGGGATTGCTTTCTTTTTGGACAGTGATATTAGGAAAAGTACTGGTAAATCTGTTATATAACTTGTATTTATCACTAGAAAATATGCTTTGTGTATCAGCTTTTGCAACTCTAAGAAGAATTTCTCATGGGCAACTAATTTCCATTTATGTCTGAATTATATGAACTTTGATGCTATGAAAGACTTTTCACTTTGAGAGATGGTTGAAGCTACAAACATCATCACAGACATTGCAATCTGTGCTGTCCTTGAAGTGTTGTTCCATGCATTACTTCTCCATAAATGAGTTTCAGTCAAGATTCTGTATTGGTCTAATAGTTCCAGCAGACAGAATTTTGAAAGAAGACAAAAAGTCCTTTATTACACAAATTGATACAGCCAGGAAAAAGAGCTTTGAAGCTTATAGGTTCACAAATGGACAGTGAGCAGAAAGTCTTGCCTTAATATTTTAAATACATTTTTGTTGCAAAGAAGTTTTTACCTCTCTTGGTTCTGATTTTCCTAATTACTTTAATATAGAATGTGGTTTTGTCTTTCCTAGAGATCCTGACTTTTTCTTCCTGTTTCCTGAATAGGCAAATAACCCAGATGACAAAAGACAGGAACATATAAAATCTAAAGAACAAAAGGTTTTACCAGGGAGTTGAGCAATATGCAGCTAACATAGGAAGATTTTAAGACTGACGTATAGTAATCTAAGAAGGAGGGGAGCTTCCACCAAAATAGATAATGACTTTTTTTTTTTTTCATTCTGTTAAGGTTTTTGAGACTTCAGTAACTATCTTTGTGGGTGAATCAAGAATCCAAGAATACAAGTCATAAGTCCAGGGAAATATACTCATGTAAGATGCAGAAAACCTAGACTTGCAGTTGTGCTTTTGACCATACTGGTATTTTCCAGACCAAATAACTAGGACTGTTCTGCGTGATTCTGGTTTTGAGGTAAATGTGACATTTCATGTTAAACTAGAGAAATCTTGTTGACAGAGTCCTAGTGAAAAGTTTCACTTTTGGCAATTAAAAGATTTCTTATGAGATTTCTGAAAAGATTTCCAAGACATATTTCCTTTATTCTAACAGACATTGGGAAGAAATAAATGAATAAGAAGTTATGATTTGTTCACTGTGGCAAAGAATAGGAAGGAGAAAGACTTAGGGAATGAGAAGATCTGGTCTGAATTCTTTCAAAAGAGAAAAGATGAGAAGATAACCACATTGTAATGGCTAATAAAAGGGAACAAAGGAGAGGAATGCGGGAGGGATAGTGCAGGTCAGTTACTGACAGATCTTGGAACAGTCTCCTAGACAGTAGCTATGGAAGGAATAACATAATTTAAAATGACAATGTGCCAAAGAAGACAGAGAATGGGGAAAGACTGCTTCTGTTAACAAATAACAAAGCAATAATAAGAGAATTGTCCAATCTTAGTAATGAGAAACTTCAACTCTTGATGTAACGTCACTGGTACATAAGGCACAAAGTGCATTATATTACATGGGCTTCCCTTACTCTTTCTTTTCTTAATTAATACATCTGAAAAATTAATGCACATTTGGTACATATATAGAATGTATCAGCACTGGCAGCTTTAATTAAATAATCAGTTGTTATGTATTATGTAGCTGCTTAAGATTATTACTGAGAAGACTTGCTTCATTATCTACAACTTTGACACCTTGATAAAAGATACAGCAACATCCTACTGGACAGTTTCCAAAGAAATTGCGAGAACATAACGAGTATTAAATGCTGAACCCAAAGCAAATATTTAGTAAGCTGATCTTTTTAATCTTTCACATTTTTAGTGTTAACAAAAGGATTTGAATGTAGATATCCTGAGGAAATGTGCCAAGCTTTGCAGTTTCAGTAGTTCCAGGATCTCATTTGGTTCTTTTACATGAACAGTAGTGAGCTGAAAGAGTCAAAGTAGGAGATGATCACAGAAGTATTTTCTGATAAAGTGCTTGGAAAAATAATTACAGTTGATTAAGTTGAAACATTTTTAAAAGGTCACTTTTCCTGGAAATTGACTGTCCAAGCTTATGCTAAAATTTTGATTGAAATATTTCCATCATTCAAGGTCATAAACACTCTCAAATACATTCCCTTAGTTACTTAGAGGCTTTTAAAACATTCAAGTCAATGTTATTACTGTAAAGCCAAGAATAAATTTTCAACTGGCATTGAAAATCCTCTTACTAAAAATAGGTTAGTGGTACTTAAGGACAAATGCTCTCACTAAAGCATCTGTTACTCTGGGTGATGACTAAATGGTCAATGATGATGGACAAATAAAGGAGAATATTTAGTATACTTTGACAGCTCCAGATGTAGATGTATAGAAATCTTTGGCCTAAAGCCTTAAAAGACTTGTCACTATTAGTGGCAGATACCTATTTGTGGACAGGAGTGACAATAGTCAAGAGCTCCCCAAAAACGAACCTAAGAGACAGAGCCTCTTTCATGGTAAGAAAGTTTGTGCTGTCTTTTCTGGATGAGTAGAAAAGACTATGTGTATCAGAACATGTCTGTATGATTATTAAGTAGTAGCTGGAGGAACATTTGGTCAACATATGTAGTGGTCAGATATGTAGTTGTTTGGTTTGTTTTTGGAGGGCTTTTTTCTCTTAGTTTGGTTTGGGGTTTTTTGTGGAGGGGAGTTGTTTGGTTGGTTTGTTGGGGTTTTGGGTTTGTTTTAAAATTCATTTATATTTTTGATGAAAAACTCAACATGGGCTGGCAATATCCACTCGTAGCCAGAAACCAAACTGAATCCTGGGCTGCATCAAAGCAGTGTGGCCAGTAGGTCAAGGGAGGTGATTCTGCCCCTCTGCTCTGCTCTTGTGATACCCCACCTGGAGTGCTGCATCCTGTTCTGGGGAACACAACATAAGAAGGACATGAGCAGGTCCAGAGGAGGCCCTGAAGTTGATAAGAGGACTGGAGCACCTCCCCTACAAAGACAGACTGAGGAAGTTGGGGCTGTTCAGTCTGGAGAAGGGAACATTGTGTGGAGATCTCACAGTAAACTTCCAGTGCCTGCAGGGACCCTGCTGGGAAGCCAGAGAGAGACTCTGCATCAGGAACTGCAGGGCTAAGACAAGGGCTAAAGGGTACAGATTGAAAGAGGGGTAATTTAGGTTAGATATTAGTGTGATTTAGGTGTAGAAATTTAGGAAGAAATTTTTTACTGTGAGAATGGTTAGACACTGGAACAGATTGCCTAGGGAGGTTGTAGATGCCCCAACCCTGTTAATGTTCAAGGCCAGATTGGATAATACTTTGAACACCTCTACTGGGAGGTGTCCCTGACTACGGCAAGGGGGCTTGGGACTAGATCATCCTTAAGGTTCATTCTAACGCCTTAACATACTGTGATTCTATGATATAGGTGACTATAATCAATGTATTCAGTGTATAGCTGCCTGGCTTCTTCTGTAAGAAGAAATCCATATTCTACTTGTTAAAGTAGTCACCTAACCCATGGAAGGTTACCCAGACTTCATGATTTTCTGGAAAATATGCTCTTTTCTGCAAAATGCAACTCTGCCTATTGCAACTGGTTGAGTCCATAAGTAGTGATGAGGAAATCATGAATGGCAAATTGGCCAATGCAATCTACCATCTCACATTAAGTAAGATTTTGAATAAAGAAGCGAGAGCTTGAAAAATTCTGTTTAAGATCTTAGATAGAAACCACTAGAAATGATATCCAAAACATTTTCTTGCAAATGGCAGAAAGTTGTAATGAATCACTGTGTCATTTCTTCAGCTGTTTATAGTCAGGAGAAAGATGAGGAAGATGAAGGGAAACTGTAAAAGAATGGGTCTTCTGAAGATTCAGGGCTCTGTTTTTAGTAAAAAATCACTTTGTTTTAGATTGAGGTACATCTGACCAATGCAAACATTTCTCTTAAATAGATGTGAATCATGCCTTAAAAATCCTACTTAATTCAAGTGACTATAAAGGGAATTTAGGATCTGGCCCAGTTCTAGATGATTACAATACAGCTGTCTCTGCTTTGGTTTAGCCTGCACTGCAGCCCAGTATGACTAGGAGATGGAACTCTGTTATCGGAAGATGGAACTGTGGTAGATTTTGAATCTGAAGTAGTGCAATCTCTTTCACAGAAAATCCTAAATTGTAATCCCCCATCTTATTTCTCAACCATGAGACAAATAAAGTGATCCATGACTATCCATTTCACGGAAAGCTAAGATCCTTGTTCAGGGAGGCTCACTTGATCAAAATTTTAACGAAAATTTAAGTCTATATGAAGCATATAATCTAGATAATACTAAGGAAAATATTAATGCAGCATCTTTATTTAAAAATCCCACAGGTTCACTTACAAATTAACCAAACTGAAGGCTATTGTGTCAACTCACATACTATCTGAAAGTAGCATGACTTTTTGGGGATTGTCTCTCTGCTGCTGGAAGAAAAACCTTGTATGAATGAATTGGGTCTGAAACTTTTAGAAATAGAAAAATTCTCAACTGCTGACATTACTCTTCCTCTTACAGCATAAAGTGGGGGGGGGGGGGTTGAGTTGATTGACTTGGTGGTATTTTTCATAGAGTGATGCATATACATTACACCAAAACTGGATAGTCACAGCTGGAAAATGAGCAACAGTTGTTTAGTCTATCCAACATCTGCTGTACTACTGGGAATATTTTCTTCGTGATATTTGAACATTTACTAACAATTGAACAAATTTGATTTCCTAGTGCTTATTATCAAATATGAAAGATAATACAATTAACTTCATGCTTTTTCAATCACATTTAATGTGAAATTTGTTGGCAAAAAATGTGATATTTGTTTCTAACATTTTTATGAAAACATGAAAAAAGGAAATAAATACATTTTGGCTACATTCAAGAATCTATTTACCCTGTTCTCAAGTGGCACTTTGAAAGACAAAATAAGTGATTAGTCTTCTCTATTAGTCTTCTCTATTTTGTGGTTTCATTGTTGTTCTGGTATAACTGATCATTTAAAAAAATCATAATTAATTTTCAAAATCCTTAATGTTATAGACAAATATGATCATTCTGCGTTGCTTAATTAGATGAATAAGGGCATTAAGCAGTAATATTCTGACATTCAAGACATCATTTTTAAAAATATATGATTTGTAAAATGTATTGTTTTGGCAAACTTGTATTAACCAAAGACAGTTAAAAACATTACAGTTACGAAGTCTGTAGATCAGTGTCAGACAAAGACACTGAGAGAGGAATGTATTCCTCTTTTCTTATTGTCCAAAGTATTTTCAAATATTTTTCCTGTAATGATTTTTCCTATTTTCTTCCACAACACCCACCCTTCCTGTCGTATCAAGGTAGTTTTATGTAGTGAGCAGCGTTGGAGGGAAGAGAAGTCTCTGCTTTCCCCTTGTCTGGGGGGGTGCAGAGAATGGTGACAGACACCAGGAATCCAGGCAAGAGAGTGTTTATTGGGACAATCCCCGAAGTTTTTAATATCTCAGGGGGAAGATACCAGATCTGGGACTGTATTGGGTGAAAACTTAGGAAGGGGAAGGGTCTAAGGTCCAGTAACCAATGGAACTGGGACAAAGGCAAGGCTGGGTGGAGCTGTGGCCCTGCCCCCCCAGCCACGAGGCATAGGGGTCTTACACACAGGGCTTCCCACCTTGGAATAGCAGGGCAAAGGGGCCTGGGGGTCCTCTGATCCCCGGTGCTCCTGAGTGGGAGTGGGCACTGCCTGGCCCAGGACTAGGCAAACCAGCTTAATGGCTGAGTCATCAAGAGAAGAAAGAAAACATGAGGGATACAATAAACAGGGTGTGGTGGTTGTCAGCACAGCACAGACCAGGTAACAGAACCAGGCAGGGGATTGCAACAAAAAAAGACCCTATTACAAGTAAAACTACACTTTAAAACTTCAACACCAAGTCTCTTAGTCATTCAAGGTGTTTCTCCAGCGCTGTCCTCCTTGGGATTCATTTCAGCATTTTCCTGCAATGTAGTTAATATTTTATTTCAAATGCAATTTTTTATAATGAACTTTCTGGCAACTAATGATAATTTTCATAAATATTCCTCATGATTAATTTAAATTTTCAGATCAGTACTTAGAAGACAACTAGTTATGGAAAACAAAACACAGTTATTTTACTAATTCAACCACTAACTCTTGTGAGCAATTTATGAGTGCATACTTCAGGATAGAACCACATTGTGTCACTGAGAGAAATTATGCATTGGCATGAATAAAATGGTAACTATTATCATGCCGATAGCATCTCTATTTCTAATTAAGCTCTAATTACCCTTAAAGAATTCTTAGTAATTTCTAAGATTTTTTTATTACATCTTATGATAAAAATCTCTCTCATTTGTCACATGTTTGTTATATTCAAGTAAAATTTAATTATCTATGGACATCTTTATTCTTAAAATGCTGATAGTACATAAGAGTGAAACAGTAGAAAATTAAGGACTGCTCTAATCAATCCCAGAAAGAAGAGCCTATTTTCCAAATTAAAAAAAAAAAAAGGAAAACCCCACATAATTAATTCCTTATAACAAATTATTTCTAAATTACTCTTGGAAGTTAAAGGGCAACATTATACTGTAGGAATAAGATTTAACTGTGTTACATGGTTTTCAAAATGCTCTTCAAGTGTATGCATCATCTGAATGTTAATGATGTTAATGTAATATTAACTCATTTTAAAGGAATATTTCATATAAATGCACTAACACAGTCACTGCAAACTCAGGAATCTATGTAAAATATATGTAATATTTCCATTCAAACACATTGAGGTCTTGGTAGACTACATTTTTATTTCACCTACTCTGCTCATTCCTTCATATGACCGTATGGGCACTTGCAATTATATGTTCAATTATATGTTATATGTTCAAACTTTTAAAAATAAAATTTCTGTTCAAGAAAGAAAAGGTTTTAGAGGACACTGGTTTTGTGGTAAAGACAAAAGCATTCATTACACATGTTTGGAAACAATCAGCCTAGCTGATGAATAACAAAGCTGCCTTGAGGAAGGGTGATCCTAGATCTAAACCTCTAAACTCAGTGTTTCCAAATCTTGTCCTGCAATTACCATCTACTGACTGCAGTGTGACCATTATCCACATGTGCTTCACAAGAACTAGCCTACTCTTTTCCACACAGAGTTCAAAATTCCACTGTTTTCCAGTGTAACGGATACAAAGCTGTTGATTGTGTGGCCTTGGTAGTATGATACTGTAAGATGCAGCAGCTTCTGCATCTGCCTGTTTGATCTTTAGCACTTTGCATTAACTTTCAGCTAAACTTGTTTCAAAGTCACTTGTTTGTGTTTTTTATAACCCAAAGGAATAAAAGTTTGCTGCTGTAATCTTCTTCCTGAAAACACTGCAATGTCAGCATGAGGAAGTGTGAGCACACACAGGAAGCAAAGTCCCATACCTGGAAATTCTTTTCGCATTAGGAAGGGCCATCCTCTTCACAAAACCAGGTGGATATTTATCATTACTCCAAGGAAAATACATATACTACACTTTTTGTATTTACTTCTTTGGGAGGAGGTACTCAAGAACTGCCAAATACATAGTGGCATCTGTATTCAATGTTTAAACAGACAAGTGGGAGAAAAAAGAGTATAAACCATTCTAAAAAGCCATGATACAGCTAAGATAAAAGAGAAATCTATTAACTGCTTACTAATGATGCAATCGTCACTTGCCTGGGTGGGATAGAGGTTTCAGTCTGCACAGTCCCCAGCATTCACAAGAACTGAAGCTGCTCAGCACCACAGAGAAGCCCTTAGGCCATTGCAGAGCACATTTGCCAAACATAGACATTATCTCAGCCTTTGCTAACCTAATTAAAGACATTCTGTCACATAAAGCAATGTGAAGCTGGAAAAACCTGAAGCACTGAACCCTGTTTTGAAAGAGTTGCACTCTCTGCCAATGCTTGCTTAGCACACATGGTAGCTGCTTCATTCAAGGCTTTCCCGTTTGCAGCATTTTAATATCTTCTTGCTCCAACTCCCTTTCTTGTGGCAGCAGCGTGGGAACAACCCACGTTCTGAGAACTGAGATGGACCATATCAATGCAGCCAACTCACTTCTCAATGAAACTCATTATTGTGACACTGGGAGTTGGAATACTCATTTAAGAAAACTTCAAAACTTTCTTGTCTGTATGTTGTAGTTACTCTGAATGCTTGTCTATTCTTGCATCATTTACATATCTAGCCCTTAAGACTCTCCTTAGGATTGTCTTCAGTGGAAAAGACCTGGACATAATAATTTCAAGACCACTGGAATTAATTTATATTAAAAACCAGGGGTTAGATCCCTCCTCCATCCATTTAGAAGGGAAATTGCAGTGTTCCTGCTAGTCTGAACAATTCCAAATACAAATCTCAGGCAAGTGCCCTCAATGTTAACATGCAAGTAAGATTAGCATAAGGAAGAAGGAAAAGGAAGTGTAATTTTATAAATCTAGAAAGGAATAGTTTAATTAGTCTGTAGTATAGCAGAAGATATTCTTGTGGGACTGGAGGTTGTCTTAGAGTTGGTCCTAGCTAAAGATACATGTTTTTGTGCTAAGAAAATATTTGTTAAAACACACATAACGTATTTCATTCCTATATTCTGAGTTATTTTGAACTCCTCTCTAAGGCACAAACCTCTCTTCATTAGTGTTTATGGAACTGAGGGTTGCAGTTCAGACTTGTCAGTTCTGCTACTGCAGTCTTCTCTTCATGTCTGTTTGTGGATTGCCAAAGTTAATGCTCAAGGTATATTTAGTCTTAAGTGCTTAAATCAGGTGTCTGATCTAGAAGCATAATCACCTCCTGTTTATTCCATTGTCAATGATGAGAAACATGCACCTTCCCACACTGGTGACATAGGCCCTACCACAGCCATCTCTGTTTCATATCCCACGTTCTGTGGAACAATGGGATTCATCTCCTATAGATTAAGACACCTAGTTCTAGGTATCTGTTACTTACCTGTCTGAACCTAATTCAGTCAATGTAAGCTCCTTTCATAGTCCAAAAAGCAAATATGGGTGTTGTCTGCTCCAGTTAGATGCTTATCTTAAAATGGATTGCATTATGGAAACATCTTTTTATCCTTTGAAACTCAGTGGTATCTTGGGTAATTTTTTTAGATTCTGATGTTTAAATTTTAGGTGCCCAGTTCTGGCCAGATGACTCATCCCCTGTGTTGAAAAGCCTCCATTAGTAGTTAGTCATACTCTGAATCCAGTGAGTGACTATTTCACCTTGAGTCATGCCTATGTAATCTATTACATGCTTTTTCTCAGAATAGGAGGTCTTTCTCAAAGGATGCTTTCCGATTTCATGCATTTTTGCATTTCCCTTTTTATAGCCATAGTCTAGCAGGTCCTTTAAAGTACTCTCATGGAACAGTGTTTGACTGCTTATCTTTGGATGTTCTGTATTTAAAGCTAGGGCCTATATAGTCTTTGATATCTGTCTTTGATGGTGATTGACTCCTGTACACCAATCCTTCCTCTGTTTGCAGGTTCAGGAGAGGAGATGGTGAGTCATGTCACTTTGAGGTACACAGAGAAAGACAGAGTGAGCCTGTGCATGGGAAATAAATTAGTCTCCCTGAAATAGGGTAAGCAGAAGACCTGTGGTCCTTGAGTGGATGTCTGGAATATTTCAGATATACTGAAATAGTTTCATAGTGCTGGAGGGCGATATTGGAACGAAGCAGTGGGGCCTAGTCCATGCATGGTGTCAATGAACAGAATCTCTGCAGAATAAAAAATGATGACTTATGTCCCCTTCATCTCTTTCTGCCAGAATCTCTTCCTTGTAAGAGACTTTTGTATCCTACTGAATTTCAGAGACAGCGGGACTTAATTGTCAGAAATGCTATCTTTCACGTACATCTTTTATTTCTCTCCATTTGGTGCTGTGTTCAGTACTTCAAGGAGCCATGCTTTTGAGCCCAAGCTAAATGAATGTATCATTTAATTGGTTCCTCCCAGATAATATTATAAATAAAAAGGTAAGGAGTAGCTCTATCAATTAAAAAATGTTTTTCTCTCTTTACTGGCAGATGGAAGGGATTCCAAAATGTGTTGAAATTCCCACACAGACAAAACTGTGAATGAAGAAGAGTGGGGGAGACAAAGATGACAGATGGCAGTAGTTTTTGATGTCTACCCTTCTTTTCAACACCTAACTAACTTACTATGTAACATGCTTAGAGATTGTGAAAGCTCATAATCAGGGGACAGTGTGGATCAATGAGAGGGATACACAAGTAATTGCTAGGGATGGTTTGGTAAAACATAAAACTTGTTTAATTTATTGCATGAATTACAAGACTAAAGAAACATGACACGACTAGCAGAACACATATTTCGACTACACACCAGAAATGAAAGTGCTTAGAAAATGCAAGATGACTTCTCTATCTCTTCTTCCTCTAAAGACACCAAATGAGGAAGAGACTTAAGAAGACACTATAAAGAAAGGTAAGGAGAAAAACAAAACAAGAAAAGTTTCCATGACATATTAATTATGCAGCTAATTGCAAAAAATAAATGATACATAGGTGAAGTAAACCAGTTTAGGTCAATATTAATTTGAGGATGGAAAAGAGGTTGGAATTCTGCTATAGCTTCCTTAACTCTCTCTTTTACCCTTGTATATATAAAGACATATTTGTAGTGTGATGACTCTTATCATAAGCAACTTCAAGTACTTAAAATAATTGCCTGTTAACATAATTGCCTTCATAGTATAGACTAAAGAACAAATTATACTGTTAAAAGTAGGTCCAGAATATTTCTTGCAATGATAGTTGGCAGATTTCTTCAACAGTCTTTTTTAAAATTCAAGGGACAGTGCTGTTTTGTGTATCATTGAAGTAGGCAATGGGGTCATATATAAGAAAGTCACTTGGAGAAATAAAATACCTTTTCCTGAAATAGCATGGATTGTCTGCATTTAAATGTTTGGAATACTAAACACAAAATAAGTCTCTAAACAAGGTTTTCAGTAGTAAGAGTAGAGACAAAAAAAATAAGGATAACTGACTGATATGAAATGAAAACTAGAGACTGTATGAAAATTAAAATTTTAAAAAGGCTGCTGGAAAAATAGTGCCAAATCAGAGTAGGTCGTTATGTGTTAAGAGTCTTCAAAAATTAGGGTAAAGTAATAATGACTCATAACTGTATTAGATCTTGCAAAGAAATTAGCACAAATGATAAAAGGATCTTTACTCACAGTATTCAAAAGAAGGCCACAATGGAACTGGCAATGCAGTAAGACAAAAACTAATGTTAACTTTAAAAGGGCACGGAATCATATGAATAATTTTAATCTTAGACAAGGACATGGATCATGGGTCAGAAGGCTAGATGTCTGATGGAGATGTGCAAATCAAGACAGAAGTTAATGCTATCTGGACAATGCTAGAATGTAAAAGCTATGCTGATAAAGATGTAATTCTGGGAGTGATCCTTGCCCCTCAGACTACGTGCTGAAGAGTTGCTCGTGTTTACATAGTTCAGAGCTACTTAATCCAGAGCAGACTGTTGCACCCACATGCTGCAATTCTTCACCTAAACTGCTTCTGGGGCACATCTGGCAGCAGTAAAATACAGGGGGTTTTTGATCAAAGAGCATAGAGTAAATGCAGTTCCATGAGTGAGCTTTTACAGCGTGCTGTTGAGAAGGTGTGATAGATGCACTGGGCTTGGTATGAGATTATCTAGAACATGTAAGAAGAGCACACATGAAGATTGAAGCAGTATTAGAATAATGGTAAAGGACTCAGAGTGACCTAGGTCCTGCATGGTCCACACTGCCTATAATAGCTCTTCATCCTCTGAGCTATATAGAGAACTTCATCAGCCTTTCATCTTGAAAAAAAAAATATTATTTTGACCCATATGAAAACTCCAGGAGTGACCCAATGGATATATACGGATAATCAGAGAGTGATTATAAGTGAATATATGTATATTCAGATGACTGTATGTATGCAGACTAAGGGACTGGTAATGTCCATGTTTGAATGCAAGAAGAAATTGGAAAGATAAAGGAAATCACAAGTTTGATTGAAAATATTCCAAATTATTTTAACAAATTTTTAGACTGTAACCATATCTGTTCCTTCAGAATAACAATAATTATATCTGTATATCTGTTTAACTAAGCAAGAAAAGCAGCCAGAAAAAAAAAAGACCTTGTAATCAATATTAAATAGGAAAAAACCTTATTAGAAAAGGTCAGCTTATCCAATGGTGATAAACTATGATTTAGGGGCATCATTCACAAATATTTGTGTCCATAGCATCTATCAGCCAAGGAACTACCAAAGAAATAGAGGAAAATGTAACAAAGCCACTGCTAAGATCTTTTATGCAGCACTATGCCAAACCTGGTTGATTGTGTTCAAGAGAAGAGCATTAATATTGGGAGATGTGTTCTATCAGGAAACTACTGAATGACCAAACTGGAAGACCTGTTTCAAAAAGGGAAATTAAAAGAGCATGCCTTCTTTGAGCTTAAGAAAAAGAAGAATATAAACAATTTGATCTTCATAAATACCCTGAAGTTAGAAACACAAAGTTGAAAGAAGACACATTTAAAGTAACTGTTTGGAAAAGAATGAATTAGTTTAATCAGGCCGTGGTGTGGTAACAAAAGGCCTGTCTTAATCACCTAATAATAAAAAACCCAACTGGATTCAACATCCAAAGTAATGCAACATATGATACATTTTCCTGACATAGCAATATCTTGTTACGGAATTGATAATGCCAGTATCTTTTTCCATATCTTCTAATCCTATTTCCCATTGTTTTAATTTAGGATAAAAATAGGGATTTTTTTAATACACTTGGCTACTGTAAATTTATTGTGTAGACAGATGCAATATAAAGAATTGGAGTATGGATTAATGTTACAAGGCAGTTGATGAGATTAATGAGCCACTTTTCCATTATCATTGACATCATATGTAGGTAGATTCATAGAGACATATATTACACAGACATACAGAACACATACACATATGGAATGGGTATAATATTGTCAGATATTTTCTCAATAAATTTGGTTGTCTAAAACATTACTCTATATAACTGAAGACGAGAGAGGAATATTTAATGTTAAAGAGGAGGATGAAAGAAATTGTGATGACAACACTGATAATTTTGGAAAAAAGAATGTTACTTCTTTTTTGATTTGCTGTTCCAACACATTTTTATAAGTAACTTAGAAGATTTCAGAAGGAAGACATAGAAATTTAGATATATCCTTGACATTTCTTTTTACCTTCCATTTTCCAGTTCGGATACATATCAGTATTACACAGTGTACATTTTTCCTTTGATTCTTTTATATGTAAACAGAAGAGCCATTTAGTTTTATGACTTCCTGTTATTTTACTAAAAAGGCATTGTCTTAAAATTATATCTGTCTTCTCTTAAAAAATTTCTTCACACAGTTTCTAGCATATGTAGGATTAAACATTGCTTTACTGACTTCATATTTCTTGGAGAAATATCTCCATATCAACAGTCTAGTCTAATTGCTACCAAAGTAAATGTAAATTCTGTGATTTATCGCAAAGGCATTTGAAATATAGATGAAAAGTAAGGAGTGCTTGTCTGACACTGATGTTGTTCTCTAACAATATTCCCAGCTTCTTAATATCTCACAATGTCTTTGAAGCCATATTGAACCTTCATTCATAGAAAGAACTGTATCCTTTTTACTAAGGGAAATAGGAAATGTGGAAAATGTTTAAGTTAGATTTAAGGAATGTGATTAAGTTTCAGGCCAGAAACGTGAAAGAAATTCCAGGCAAAAAGGGTTAATAACATGTCTGTAATAAATTTTTGCTAGCAAAAATGTTGTCTGGATAAAACTTTGGAGGGTGGATGGAGAATCACTGAAAGAAAAATAACATAGAGTAATATTTTGGAGTTTTGATCTCCTGAGATGGAATTTCCAGGTGGCCTAAGTAAATAAGGATCTCAGACCCTCAGAAGGTCCTCAACACCCTGAAGAAGTGCATTTGAAAGTATCATCTTTGGATTATATACAGTAAGAAGATATTTCAGAACAACTACAATGTAAAATATTTTTTGAAAGGTACATAATCTTCAAAAGAAAACATGAAACTTTTATTTGTCTTATTCACTTGTCTCATTCATTCATTTGAAATCATATTTTGGTGCCCAGAGCTTTATGTTAGCTTGAGGTATTGTTGTATAGTGTCATCCCTCAGGTATGTGAACATCCCTAAAAGCCTTTTTTAGAAATTGTCTTTCTTCCCTAAAATTACTTTTAACTCTAGGAAGCTACTAAGAGTGAGAGAAACACTCCAGGGGAGCTAGGTAGATTCCTCACATGCTTTAAATGGAATCAAGTGGTGATATATAGATGGGGCTATAAATTTTTGGTTTCAGTGTCAGTCTATTAGCAAAGTCTGAGTCAACAAAACAAAGCATTTAATGTAAATGTGCTGCTTTCAAAAAATCTTCTAAGAAACGATGGACTGGCTTCTGACAACCTTGCTCTGTTCTCTGCTGGCTCATCCCAGGCAGATGTGTTTTGGGCTCTGTGGTTCTACCCAATACTGACAATATTTTCAGCATAGGCTACCCAGGCTCTTAATAGCCAAAGTCCTCCAGGTAAATTGACATCCTCATTCCAATAATGTAGATGAGAGAAAAAAAACCCTAAGAGCAGCATTGAGATAAATTTTGACACATTTAGTGGCTCTAGGCACTGGGTGTCTATGCAACAGGACTGTTCTAAAGGAATAGACTTTTAAAACCTGAGGGAGCTGCTCAACAGATCTTTAGCCAAAAGTTATGTTCAATTCAGTTCCAGGAGAAGGCAATTTCAATCAGAATTTTTTATATTGAAAAATTATAGCATTTTTCAGAATTAGTTTTTCAAGTATGAATTCCAAACCTGAAAAAAAAAAGAAACTTAAATTTTGCAAATGTTTATAAACTGGAATTTTTGGTAGAATGTTTTTCTTAACTCCATATTTTACTATTGCTCTCAATTTTGTCTTTTAACATTTCTTTGTTTTGACCAGCTTTACACTTCAAAGGATAATCACAACATCCTTTCTGTAAAAAGATTGTATTAAAAAATATGTATTGTCAGTAATGCACAGGAGGTAACCAATTTACAGGCAGCACAGTTTCACCTGATCTACATGCAATGTTTATTTTAATCTGTCTAAATTTTTTCAGTTGTTATGTGAAATACTGCATTTGAAAATGGCTACTGCTCTAGCTCATGCAAATTTTAGCTTGTGCAGTTCTTCCTCATTATTATTTTAGTGGTCATCAATATTTCATGCCAAAAAATAAGTGTTTGCGTTGGCTAATGAGGGTGGATGCCTTGCTCTCCTCTACATAACCGTCAGCATTTATAAGTTGTCCATTATCAATAATTTCTTGTTTCAAATTTTACATCTAATACTGAGAATGTACTTAACAGATGATGGCCACTTTTAGTCTCCTGGATGATTGCATGTTCTCACATTCAACAAAAAGATAGTTATTTACAAACTGAAAATCAGCACTGGAGTCAGTGCTGATGTCTTCTTACAGAACAGAATTCAGCTGCATAGACATTTTATATTTGCATCCTTTGGTACACATTACTAAGCTGAAACTGTGAGATATTGTAATTAATAAAAATAATTATAATTTGGAGAGCTTATAATACAATCATAACAAGATTAAGTAAAATAAATCAAATCCAATTTGTGTGTGGTGGTTTTGGGAATAACATTTCTGTCAAGTTGTTGTACAGTAATCATTAAAACATGGGAATAATCCACCTCCTAATTAAACAACAATAAACAATTGTCAATGGCACATAATTGTTAAAAGTCAACAGAGGAAGCATTAGTGTAAACAAAGATTAGACATACTTCTTGAAAATGAGAATGGGAATGTTATTTAATGCCTGAGAGAACAGACTAGATGTAAAAAATATTTGCAATACTGGAGTTGCAAACACCTCCATCAATATCATTTAGATAGTACAGAAGCTAGTAGTCTGTTGATAATACAAGCAGTATGTTGAATGTTTTGTCTCCCATCTTTACTTACCCTTGGAAATGTTGTTACACTCCTTGTTATGTAGCTTATTTGTCTGTAATTTTTCATCCCTTCTAGTCTTAGGACCAGTCATCTTCTCAAAATACATTTTAGGCCTAATAATTCCATTCTACCAGCAGCTATTTCAGAAGTCACACAATGGTTAGTTAGGAATTACGATTAATTCACCAGACCTTGAATCTCTAAATTCAGTTCCCAGATAAGCTACTAAACTGTTACAAGACTAAGTATGAGAACACATGAACAGACCATAAAAACACATATAAATATATATGAAGATATGTATGTGTTAGGCACTTTAGATCTGAAAAGTTGTCCTGGTACTTGACACGTACACCTCTAACAATCAGGAATCTAAAAAGGCTTGTTTCAATGCAATGTAGAGATAACCCAAATTCCACAGATGCCTCTGAGTATAGACACAGAGATGAGCTGTCTGAGGGGAGGGTACAATATGACATTTCAGAACTCTTTGGAACTCTGTTATAATTGCTTGCAGAACTATGTGAATTTCCCTACTCTGTGCTTGGCTGGAAGATGGCAGTGAAACAGTTCTCATGGGAGAGCTGAGGGAAATCTGAATTTATCACATGGAAATTTGTCTGCAGCCATCTAAGTCTGAACCTCTCCTCAGGTCCTCATTTGTATGAATGAGTTTGTATATAATCCTGCAAATTTTGAGGTCACTTAGTAGACAGAAAGCTGCACCAAAGTCACACAAAGCACATTTTCTCAGCTCTCACCTGTACAAACTGTAGTTTTATTTTGCTAAATCTACAATTTGCATTGCAAAGAGTTTTCACACACTGAAAAAGGGGCTCATGTAAATAAATGTGCTATTGAGCATTGAATTGCTTTATGCTTTATAGCTTTACACTGTTGATGTCAAGGACATGGTGAACTAGGCATAAATATATCATAAAATGCAATTCCTTGGTTTTGAAAAGTTTTCCTGGAGGCACACATCTCACTCATTTCCGCAGTTTGATTTCCTTCAGATCTCTGGATTGTGAACAGGAGGGAACAATTGCTGAGGACTTAGAAGTAGAAGCAGGTCATAAAATATATACCATGTGTAAATCTAATAATATCCTGGATAATCTTTAATACTTTATTCATATACAACAGACCACTTTTGTTATCATTGTAACACCATTGACTTAGTCATGTTTTAGCACTAGTAGTCTGACCCAGCAGTGGTTTTTTGGGTTTGTTTTTTTTGTTTGTTTGTTTAATTTGCTTTGCTTTTTGTTTTTGTTTGTTTGTTTTGGGGTTTTTGATGTTGTTTTGTTGTTGTTGTTGTTCTTGTTGTTGTTGTTGTTGTTGTTCAATACCCATGGAGAGAAATAAAGACAGACCTGAGACAAAGATTCTGGGATCGTTCCTCAGAATATATACATACATTCCAGTTGCCTTCAGCTACAGTTCTAGTCTGAAATATTTAAAAATATATACATTAAAACATCCAGGAAATAAAAGAACTAGAAGACTTAGAAAACACTACAAACATGAGTTTAGGGTGTTCTAGTGACTTCTCGTTAATCAATGAGTCAGGGATTTTCTCTGGCTCTTTCATTATTGAACTTTCATTAATACTCTTCCAGATTCCTCAAGAAGATAAACAAAACATTCTGTATCACAGTAGCTCACTTTACATCCCATGCAATCTGTCCAAAGGACAGGTGATGCAGTATAAATCCATTGAAAGATTTTTTTGTGTCTAGATTATTAAAGCTTTGTGTTTTTGTTAACATCCCAATACTTTTGAGGAAATCACTGGGAACTCCATAACACTATCATTGCCATGTCAGTTGAGAACAGCCAATATTTTTATAAACATCAAACATATTGTATGTATCATTCTGCACAATTCCAATAGGAAATAGAAGCATTTGCTTTCCATATGCTAGCCCTTATAACTGTTTCTTAAATCAGTTTTCCATACTCTTTTTTTTAGGGGACAAGTGTAGAGAGATACACGTATGCATAGGTCCTTGATCAAGAAAAATCTACAGGGAAACCAAAATTCTGGTATTAATGATGCAATAGTTCCAGTAGCAATATTCTAATTAAAGAACTTGAATCGTGTTTTGAGTAGAAAAGCTTGAGTAACCAGCAATTTGAAAACGGCCATCTGGACTGCTGATACATATTTGATTAAGACTAAGGGCATTGCTGACCTATTGGAAAGGACAGATTTCTAAACTCCTGCAGAAAATTTGCTTTTCAGTGGTGAAGGGAGCTAATGGTTGAGGATTCAAAGGATGTAATTTATATATTTGCTGTTGTGGGCTCTTTTCCTGCATCACACAAGAAAACAGACTCTCAGTTAGTATTCTGCATGATCTTTAATTTCTAAGGTCTTGATTAGGATCTCCTTTGGCAATGGCTTTATACTCTAGTTCAGCTGAACTATTTTAAAGTTGTTCTTTAGCATCTGTAAGCATGGCAGAACCTGGCCTAGTACCATTTCCAAATTCTACACTTTCCCTTAAAAAAAGAAAAATAGATTTCACCCTTTCCTTTCATGTGTGATAACTTGGAGTTCTTCCAAGGATAGTTTATGTCTCTTTAGAGACACTTAGAGAATTTTTTTTATTGAAGAATATAAATTTTTTTAACTTTTTTATTCAGTAATTAGTTTCAATTAAGGAGATGTGAATCTGTAATTCAGAGATTAATTCAAGTGTATCATTGAAAGGGCAGCAGATGTAATAATATGCAATAAGTCTAGGGACTTCATGGATATAATTCCCTAGCATAATGATGAGTGTAATCCACTAATGAATTTGTCTCAGTAATTTTTAGAAAGGAAAAATTTCAGTGACAGTTATTTTTATTTTTCTTTCCAATGAAAACCTCTTTCAGAAGTGAATGAAGCCATCCTGGTGTTCTGAATGCTGCTGAAAACTCCCTCCCTGAGCCCTGGAGGAGAAGGGTCCCTGATCTAATTAATGCTGCTTAGAGGAGGGGGTGGGAGGGGGGTAGGGTAGAATAATGTAACATAGAGAGGGCCCTTGCAAACTGGATTATTCTATGATTCTGTGTTTTCTGTGTAGTCAGATAGCTTAATTTTCTTAAGAAAAGCAGTGCATGCAATTTGCTGCTTGATGCAAATCCCATTGAGATTGGTACATAAATACCTTGTAATTGAGCTTATGTGTGTTCTTTTGGTATCTTCTTCCTCTCTCTTACAAACTAAAAATATTGAACTCTGGAACAATATACACAGCAGGACTTGACCTGGCCCAAATCGTGTTAACCTGATGTGTTTGGGAGCATAATGTAAGCATGTGAAACCAGCAGTGTATCACTTATTCTGATGCAGCTTGGTCATACTCTGCATTGAGGAATGCAGACTTACCTGGTCGGTGGTTTAGAGTCTTGGGTTCTTTGCACTGTGTCACATTTTGAGAAATCTACATGTATTTTGGAAAGCTAGTCTCTGGATATTCCACCCATTAGGCCACAATTTCCACCTATGTGATTAGAAAACAGCTTTATTTTATTTATTTATCCATTTATTTTAAAATGTAATTTTATTTTAAATTTTGTATGCTGAAACCACACCTGCACAAAGGCTTTCAAAGCTGATCATATGAAATATTGAAGAGCTCACATGCAGTCATACTTATTTGGGTTTGAACACAAAATAGTACACATGAAATGCTCAAGTGATGTTTGGTTATGTAAACCGTAAAATAAATTTTCCTCATGACAATTTGAATTATAAACACATGTGTCTGAATTAGATTAAAATCCAAAGTCCAGATGAAAGAATAAATAGTTTTATAGCTTAACATTCCAATTATATATTTCCAATATATCTTTCCTCTTGTAATAACATTGGAATTCAATTCAATAGTCCAGAAATAGGTATCTAATGATTGCTGACCTAATGTGCTGTTTATAAGACACAGGGCTAGTAGATATGACAAAGTATCTGCAGAATACACAAATTATTTTGAAGTGACAACTGGAAAGCAGAGAGGATATTTGGGATATATGAAATGTCATGAAATGTCTCTTATGGGAAACAGAGTCAGGTTGCTTTGAACAATCTCTTCTGTCTCTCTCTGGTCCAGTCTAGACATTGCACACCCTAATGGACTCATATCTAATCTTATTAGCTAACAGTTATCCTATGCTTCAAAATTCTTGTTAAAAGGGCATTATGAAAGGATTAAGTTAGTGAGTATAACCTTTAAGAAAGGGTTACTTTATATATGAATGGGCATGTCTCTAGATAACCTGAAGGGAAGCAATGGTGCTGCAAATAGCTTTAGAATTTGGGGCTGATGAATTTGAAAACCCACATATTTTTTTCTGAATTGATTCTACACTTACCTCTTCCCATATCACATTTTAATGGAAATAACCTGAGAAAATTTAATTAAAGTTTATTTTCATAGATAAAATTGTAATATTTATTTCTTCTTGTTCACCTTTCTATAATTCAGCCTCTGAAGTCAATAACAATGTTCCATTTGTTTGGCTGCTGCAAGCATTATTATAATTGACAATATAGTTAACTAACTATATTTTGGGCTCTATAATATTAATACAGTGTATATTAAAGAACTTAAGAAATAAATAACACATTGAAAAAAACTGTCATCCCTAGGGATTAATCATGAATCATGGTGCTACTAGTGTGGACACATATAATTTTTTTTTTTGTTTTTTTTTTTTTCTTGGGGAGGGGTGTGTGTTGTTTTGGTTTTTTTTTTTTTTTTTTTTTTATATAGCATTCAATATTTTCATCAATGAACTGGAAATAAGCATAAAATAAGCATTGACAAAATATGTCAACCACATAAATGTCAACCATAGATGACAAAATGATTATTATATGAAACACAAATTGCTTGTTTAGCCTAACCCTTTGAAATTAAATGTGATTTAATGCTTAATCACTTAGTAAAATCAAGACTTTTGGGTGAAATAGGAGGGATAACTTAAGAAATGTGGTAGCTTGTGATAGGGAGCCAGTCAGTCTACTTGTCTGAATTCTAAAGCAGCAATTTAGCAACTTATTAAAGATACATATTACCATTCTTTTGTAAAGAAAAATACAGATGCATGACATATTATTTAATACTGAAATTGAAAAAAAACAAAATTTCTTACGAATACATGAAACCAATTTAAGTTGGTACAATGCACCACAGTGTGGAAGGATGCTAGAGGTAATATTGCTATTTACAAAATGCTATTATGAGACATTAAATGATAGTACATAACCAGGACCTTTATAAGAAACCACATTGCCCTATAAAAGCATGACATTGGGTCTCCAGCTATTAGAAGTCATCCTACTGATTCATCAGTATTTCTCTCTATAACACTTGGTTCTTTTCTTGGAGATCTTCAGTCAAAACGTTGAGCTTATATGAACCCAATTAACCCATAAAATCTAAGAGAATAAAAGCATGAAGTAGGAAAGTTGCATAGACTGCTATAAAAATGAATTAAATGTGTTTGGGAACACAAGACATTTTGAGAGTAGAAACGACATTGTCAACTGCTTCCAAATGTGTCAGAAAGATCACAGAGAAGTCCATAGAGATAAATTGAGTTGGAAAAAAAATATTGCATACAGTGAAAACAACCATGTGAAAATGAAGCTTTCCATGCCAAGAAATGTGTTTATGGAAATGAGAGGAAAGTAGATCACAAAATATTACACCATGCGTAAACCTTTTCATTAAGCTGCTCCTTCATGTAGTACCAAAATTCAGATTTTCACAATCTGAAATCCTCACTGACTTTCTCTTTAAAATAACGTTGTGAATGCACATGTGATGTTTTCTTCACTTAAAAATCACTAAACTTACATAAAAGTACTTCATTTATATGTCACCTATAAAAGAAACCGGGCAGTCGCTTTCTGTCCTTTTTTAGTGTATGTGGAGCTAAAATTTGAAACCCAGCGACGTACTGGTGGAGGAGCCACAACAGAACATGTTGCCCTATTGTACCTCTGAGTGCGTATTAGAAGTACATAAGAAAACTAGGGCTATGCATTGCCATTGGAAGGGTGTATAACACACTTCTAAACCACAGACTTTTGATGCCATGTGTGGAGGGCTCTTGCAGTCAGGTTCTGCTGGGATCTGTCCCAAAGCCTATTCAGAGTGATATGCTTCTTAATGACTCTGATGGAGCAGTCATTACACTTGTAAAACTGGAGGCTTGTTCCAGCCTGAGAATGGATGTGGGCACGCCAGGGCCCTTCCCAGAATACAAAATACTCCTCAAAAATTGATAGTTTGGGAATTAAGTAAACGTAAATGCTGCTCTTACATATGACTTTAATGTCAGGAATGTAGCAAAATAATTTCTTTCCTGCAATAGCTCACTGTAGTTCACTGTGACCATTTGTTACATCTGTGGAACAAATAACATAAATACAGCAATCTGGTACAGGACTTGAGTTTCCCTCCATTTTCTAAGTAAAGATTCAAGATGAATTTAGAGTAGAGCAGAAGTACTGTTCTTAAAATTACAAGGACTTCAAGATTAGTACCTGCATTGCTAAAGAATCAATTTAGAAATCAACTTTTCAAACAGAGACTGGGCAAAAGTGGGAAGCATCAGTACTGCAGAAAAAAAAATCAAGTGATATAGTGCATTTCCAATGAACATATAATATATAATGCTGTTACTGCAAAAAGTGCACTTTTCTTTTGGAATGTGTTAATAAAAGCCTTATATATCTGAAAAGGGAGCAATTATTCAATCCTTTTTTGAAATCTGTTGTTTTCTTATGTTTGAAGACTCCAGCCTGACAAATATTATGTTTCTTCTCAAATGTCTTGTCTTTCTTTCATGGTCAATATATGACTGAAGAGCATATGACAGTGCTAGTGATGTAGAACCCTTTGGTCCTGCCAATCTTCATTTAATATTTTCAATTCTGGTTCAGACATGATAGAACTAAATGAAACTGTGAAAAGACCAATAGAAAAGAAGTGTTACTCACCTTTAAATATTATATGTGAAAACTCATGGCAACAGCTGAATTCCATATTTCAGTTCCTTTAATCCTCTTTAATCCTTCTCTATATCTTCCTAGTTTACTTTCTCTATTGCTTATAAAGCCCTATGGCTGGTTTGAAGCATACATTTTTTACTCCCCTCTCTGTCATAGCATAACTGTTGTAATCAAGACTTTAAAGTCATGAAAGCTGAAGAGAGGAGTTCTAAACTTTAAGCACCAGATGCAAAAGGCCAGTAGTGCAACAATCTATATAACCTTTCAAAACAGGTGGAAAAAGTTAATGAGCTACTCCACAATACTGTTGGTTTGCTCCAGTCTCTTAACCATTAAAATCTGATGTTATTCATTTTCCCGTGTCTGAACATTTTTAGTGGAGTGCATTTGCTTTTGAAAGGTTTCAGCCTCTATCAACTGTGTTATCATATGTTTTAAAAAAATAAACTTGTCTTTTCTTCCCCTGAGATTTCTTTTTTTTTTACTTTATTTGGCACTTTATAATTTTATTACATTCCTTGCTTGCATGTACATGCACCTTGGCATCATGCTGCTTTAATGTGGAGACTGGGAACTCATGAAAGAACAGGTTTACAAGTACCGGCAAGCATGCAATTGCACAGAATATCTCAACAGATATCTGGCATTTACTATATACGGAAAATTGCTAAAAACAACTTTGAGGAAAGAATCTGAATAACTACTTTCATTAGCTTCCAAAACAGATGTTCACATGTACATATATAGAAAG
Source organism: Pithys albifrons albifrons (assembly GCF_047495875.1). NCBI lineage: Eukaryota > Metazoa > Chordata > Aves > Passeriformes > Thamnophilidae > Pithys > Pithys albifrons. The sequence continues at coordinate 13,105,730 of NC_092464.1, forward strand.
TGGAACAGCAGACAAACACATTGATTTGCCTGTAATGATCTTTTGAACCTGTTATGTAGTAAAAGTAAAAATGTCACCTAACGACAGATCCATCTGCCCTGGCTTCGGCATCCAACACGGTAACTAAGTTACAAAGTGACTAAGACAGTTACTACACTCTCTTTTAACAGTCAATGGAGAGAAATACCATCTCCAGACAGCAATTCATCTCTTTCTAAGATAGGTGTCTAGAACATATCAGATAAACTGCCCTCTAGGGAAGCCTATGTCTCTTTACTGACTGCTAAGGGAATGAGAATAGCTTGAACTTGGATATCCAACTTCTAGACTTCTGAAATGTGATGAATTTCATTCTGATATAGCCAAAAAACTGACACAAAGTCGTTGCACTGATAAAAACAAAAAAATCTATCCAGTTAAATCCTACAAATTTTATACTCAAGTATATGAGTCAATGAAAATTCAAGAATATTGAAATTATTTTAATCTATTACCTGAAATATTTTTTATGATGATACTTTCAGCTTTTCTCCCACTAATTTGTAATACACCTTTTACAGGAAAAACAAAAACATTTACAACATACGTAATGTTTCCATAAGGGAATATAGAAGTCAAGGAAAGAAGTGGAAGTATTACAACAGACTTTAATGTTTATAATAATTGTTATTGGGTATAATTAAGATATCTAATTAAAGGGTAATGCTTATATATATATATACATATACATTATTTCAAAGGCATCTAAGACACTTAGAAATCAAGTAATGAATTTTTATTGGATTTAGATGCATAAGTGTTTTAGGCTGCTTTGGAAATCCTTCCTTAGTAGTACACAGTCATATAATCACACATTTTCAAATCTACCTCATGCAGAACGGTCCTATTGTGCCTAAATATTGACTGCAAGTCTGCCATTCACGTGAGAAGTAATCAAAGGATCAAGACCAAATGATATTGCTTTGAGGAAACGTTTTCTTCTGAGACCACATTTTCCTCCAGGATTTTTTAAAATTGTCTTTTCTTGTAAGGTGCAAACAAGAGAGGCTGTTGACAAAGGCTTAGCTATTCTTTTGTCTTTGAAATAGCAAAGAGCACGAGCCATGCAGTGAAGTTCTTTATGGTAACAAGGAAACGTGTAAGGCTGGAAAAGCAGGGATACACTGTACTTGTTGGACAGAAGGCCATGCCTGTCAGGAGCTTTGGTTTACTATATGGTGTTTATGCAACTAATTTAGAAAACAGATTCTAGGCATAGACATCCAAACCAGAATAATGTTTGCAGAGTCGTGAAAAAAGGTCATTACTAAGAAGACAATATCACAATAGCTTCAAATGGCTAATTCTTTTTGAGTGTTTTTACCTCCAGGCTGGTAATAGTAATGCACACTATAGCGCTCAGCTCTGAGCCTGGTGAAAAACTGCTGTATTATAACTCACCAGGAGAAGAAGCATGACAATATTATACAACAGCAGTCCCTTATAATAATTTTGGATTAGACTTGGACTACAATTTATCAGTGAGGTGTGACTTTTTAACAATAATAACTGTCTAGAGTTAGATATAGAATAGTCAATCATTTTTGATAAAAAAATTTCAGAAGAAAAAACACATTTTATCTTCAAAGGAAGATAAAAATTAAAACACTGAAAAAATTGAATTTAATTTTAGAATTCTGGAATTTTTATAGAGTATTCAAAGTAATAGGAATCTCAGTAAAAGTTCCAAATTTAAAGTAAGAATACATTCTCAAGAAGAAAATAATCAGAAAATTAACTGGTCCAAATTTTAATTATGTATAAAAATATTAAAGAATTGTGATTTCAAATTAAAACAAAAGTTGGGAGTGATGAAATTTTATTTCAATCTGAATGGTTGGACAAATGTGCAATTGTGTATCGGAGACATCTGGCAGTGTGCAGCAAATTTAATCCTTTGTTTGTTTTAAAGTTAGTAAGGAAGAGACACAGCAGGGCCTTTGAAGGCCACTGTCACTCATCACCTATGAATTCAGCTGTACTTGTGAGCCACTGCTCCAGAAAGCGCCAACATGGTCACTCCTTATGAGGGCAATGTTTTTTGACAAAAATATTTTATATGTCCCACAGAGTGAAGTTGGGCATATACCCATTCAGAACATGCATGGTATGTTGATTGATACTGGTTTGTATTTGCTTCATTTGCTCTGTATTCCTTCGGAAAGCAGATCTGAAAGTGCCATTCCCATTTCATAACAGCTGAACTATTTCTCTAAATATTTCCGTATGAATGTGGTTGAAACAGAAGAATGTGGTTTCAGGTACTGAAAAAGGCAGTCTGGCATCTCCTAGTTTTCTCTATACCTATTTTTCACTCACTGGTTTAGCTGACCAACCCTCTTTCTTATGCCTTGCTCTTCTCCTCCACCTCTTGCTTTTAGTTTCTCCTGCTTAGTCACTGACCTATCTAACACGAGGTTGGTATACTTTGTGTTTGAGAATACCTAACAGAAAGACTCTTTGATTGCTAGTGGGGCCTGGAGTACTCCTAGAAAGATAATTATGGGTCAAATTAGAAGTAAGAAAGGCAAAACCTCGGTGAAGGACGTATTCTGTAGATGTGGAGGATGGAAGGGAGAGGCAAAAATATCAAAAAGTATGACTGGAAACTGCATTGGAGACTGGACAGAAAAGGAGACAGTGAAGATGCGTACTGAACGGTGAACTGCTGGACAAAGGTGGTTTCTCTGTTCTTTGCCTCAAAACATCAATCCAGTTGTGCTGGTGGAAAATGCTGTCTCCTTTATTTGGAAGCCTGTTCAGCTTTCAGTCTCTCCACGACATTGCCAGCAAGAGCTTTCTTAACACCTGCAGCATAAAGTGGGAGCAATCCATATCTACTGCAGAGGATTGAATCACCTCCGCAGCCAGTCATGAAGTGGTATTTCTCATTTAGACTATTTTTGACAAATTTACTTGTTTATAACCTGGATTAGCACTCCTCAGTTATCTCCTTCTTGTTTGCAATATCCAGTTAGATCAGTCATTCCCCTAGGATTAATCAAATAATTTCTCTGCAGAATAGCAAACACCAGCCTTGTAGAACACTTCTTTCTTCCTCGGGTTGCATTTGAGCTCTCTAACACTGTGAAAAACCTATTAAGTTTAGTGGAAAGATTCATGGTAATTTTCAAGGTATTAAAAATCAGGCATTTGTATGGAATTCAAACCAGTACACACAGTATGTGGGTTATTTTGACAATGGGATAAAATGAGAGGATATTAACTCAAATAGGAAGTCCATTATGGCTAATTCATAAAGTTGGTCTGCTAATTAAATCAAGTCTGCTTTGGAGGTCATTTGTTAGAAATCATGAACCTTACTGAATCTCTCTTAATGGTTAATGAGGTAAATAAATGAGAAATGTAACTGATGAAGAAAGGTAAGATTGGTAGATTTAACTGTAGGACTTGATTGAATTAGCCAGAAAGCTCTATCTATTGTTTTTTCATTTGTCATTTCCCCATACTTGAAGGGATGTGTTTTTCACTATTGATCTCCACTTCCACCTTTTTGTGACTGTTTCTTAGTGCTTCAGTTCTTTTCACTGAATATTTTTGCCTCTGTGTAGTGAAAAGTAAAGAGTTTTTTCTACTTATAGTTTGCAAAATATTGTTTTTCTTTAGAAATTTTTTGAGCTGCTGGGCTTTCTCCTCTAGGATGATTGTACTGCTAGGGATCAGAAGGGAAATATTTTAGTAACAGATACAGAGGCATGCAAATATTAGCTTTTCTAGCAACTTAAAGCATGGCTGAGCAAAACTGCACATTCTTATATTCATTATGCACAGATAATAACTCCTATATATTGTATTTTTTAGAGCAGTAAAGCATCAATATTTTAAGTGATGTCACATGTAATTCTCCATAAGATCTCTGAGAGGAGATTGGACGGTGTGGGTATAGATTGAATCATACAGATGGATGGAAGAAAGATCTGTGAGGAAAAACTTCTCTAAGATCTCCTCAGAAACCAGGAAAAGATTAAGGAGAGACAGGTCCTTGCCTACTGCTCATGAGAAGTGATTGGCTGTATAAGAATCTGTAAACTCCTTCCATAATTTCTCAAGGCACAAACGAGCTCTTACAATTCCTCTTACATAGGAGTATTGCTACACAGCCAAAGAAACTGTGTCAGCCGATTTATAACCCTTACAGCCAAATATTTGTTTCTCATAGTTTGGTGTTTCTCTTGTTCTTGTATGTTAATTTGATATATTTACTCTGTTGTAGCTTGGTAATGGTTAATTGCCATAATCAATTGTCATATTTTTTCTGTAGGGTGCAGATGGATTCTGTCTCATTTGTAGTGTTATATATAAATGAAAAGAGTTCTGTGTATGTGAAGAGTATTCACAAGTTTGATCACGAGTTGTTCTTTTGGCTTCTCTGCTTAAGGAACATGTTCATACTAAAACAGATTTCTTTAGCAGAATAAATTTGTAAGCATTCTATATATTTTCTGCTTTTACACAGGACTAAGTCCAGGTAGGTTTTTCTAATCATTATGTGCTACTTGAATATAGGAAAAAACCAGCCTGTGAAAATCTTCCTTAAATATTATTAAATCAGTTGCAAAAACAACCAGAAAAGTTAGCAGATTATGCAGAGTAGTGATGCACAGATTTGCACCCTTTCTCTTCCGAAACATAGTTTCTGTATGAAAGATATGGGAGATACAATGTCTTTTTCCACATTTCTGACTATTTTAGTGCATTCTCAGCTACGTGTGAGGACTCTTCTTTTGCTTTTTGGGAGCAGTGTCTACATATGAGTCTACACATGCTTAGCTAGTACTTCAGCTTTTGTGAAACAGAAACAAGGGAGAGGAAGTGGTGGTTTGTAACAGTTTCTTCTCAGCGAAACCTGAGTATAGCTTCACACTTATTGTTTTCAGAGAGATTTTGATATTTGGAGCAGGAAACTCCCTCAGGTGAGATACTAATTTTGTGGCTTTTTATTTGGGCTGTGAAATTCTGCTCAGATTTCACTGGTACCAAAATCTCGAAGAAGGCCCCATGAATTTTCATTAGACTGTCTTAGGCTACCTTCTGAAAGGAGCTCCTACTTTCTTCTACTGCAATTTTCTTTTCCTTTAAAACAGACCCTTAGATTTTCTGCAGAGACATAGGATTTCACAGGTGTATGGTAAGTTTTAGGGATTTATAATAAATTACAATCCACCTTAGCTAAGGATGGGATTTAATTTGACTCTAGGCTGATAGTTTGATGCTTGACTTATTCCATGAATCCAGGATGGATTCAGATACATTTACCATATATCTCCCCAAAGGTATATTTTTCCTCCTGTGAAGGTCAGTTGTTCTGTGGGATGATGGAGAATAGTATTAGGAAGCAACAGCTCTGACTTTTCCTCATCTTTTTCTCATACATGTATCACAGAACTGATTTAGGGGAGAGTGCTCTGCTGTCACACATGGTGAGGTGAACAACTGCTGGATATTTTGAAGATTGTTTTGAAGTAAGTGAATGATCCTTTAATATTTCAAAAGAAATAAACTGCCATGGACTACATTAGAGCATTTTAAACACATCATAAACATAGTTGGTTCAGGGCTGAAAAGAAAGCATGTTAACTGTATAGTGCTGAATGGGCAAACTCTGTGACCTGACATTCCTGATACATAAGCTGCTGCCATGAAGTGTTTTACCACATGGTAACTGCTTGACTTGCAAATGAAGGTGTGGCTTTGAAAATCAGAGACCTCTGTTTCCAACCCTTGGTGGGGCCCCATGATTCAGTGTATTTTGGGCAATCCCAGTTATTTACAAACATAAAGAGTACTGCAATTTTATTGCCTTTCATTTGAGTTTCTCTGTATTTTAGCATAAATTCTATCAGAATCCAGCTTAGAATTTCAAACAATGCCAAACTAATAGTTTTTACTTATTTTGAAAACTCTGGATTTCTTTTCAGAGGGACTCTGACATTATCCCACATTGCAGGTTTGTTTGATATCAGCTATGACCAAAAAGTTTCATAGCTTTCCAGTACAGTAGAGTTTGGTTTGTTGTTTTTATCACCTGGTAAATACTAGATGAGTTTCAGTACAATAGCAAACTATAAAAAACAGAACAGACATAAGAATAAACTTTTATTGTTTTAGCAACAAACCTGTTCCACTTTACTTTCTCAGTGAGACACAAAAGCCTGCCTTTTGTTTCAGCACTGCAAAGCCTCTAGCCTTATTTGTAAACACTCATAATTCGTCTTTCACTTTACATTTATATGAACAAGAATACAAAAATTACTAACGCTGAACAAGGAAACTAACATTTTCATATAGTTAAATGAATATTAAATGGGAAGAATGCTCCTGAGTTTCAGATGGATGGTTATTATTTTTGTTTTTATGTTCATATCATGATCAGAAATATCATAGCTGAGGGAGGGAAGTGGTACTGTAACAGTATTTCTAATTGAAAAAATTGTGTAAATGACTTCTTGTGAGGCCAAGATAATTAAAGAATCCATTAGTTCTTGTTCCACAGCTATTACATAGTTGTTGATTACACATCATACCCACACAGGGAAACAAAATTTTACTCCATTTCCCGTTTCTTGACTGTAAAGAAGAGGTGGGCACCTTGTGACTGAAAAACAATCATCGGTGTAATGAATAAAGTCAATCAGTGAGTGCCAAAACTCTCAGTTGAATGCAGAGCTTTTCATTTCCAGATATATGTCAATTTTCTTTCCTCTAAACATTTTTCAAGGCCATATATTTTCACCCAGATGGTCTAGATCTCTTATTTTCCTGCCATATTGCTTTCATTGCAGTTACAGTTGATTTTCTGATTCCAAGATAAATCACTGCATGTTATTGAGTTTGCATCTTTGCTATAAAAATGCATTCTAAACAAACATGGACTGGGGGAGGATTCATATATGTTCTCAGTGTGGGAAGGGAGAGGTGCTTTAACATTTCTTAATGTTGTGTGAAAGTATCTATAGACTATGCAAGAGTGAATGGCACTATGAAGTTTATTGTTATAATTTTGAAGGACCATTACACAAGGGTAGAAGCTGTAAAACCCTGACTGCCCTTGTTGTGCAGTATTTTCTTTATACTAAAAGTAATATTTTTAAAAAAAAATTCTTTAATTTTTAACTTTTCATTTGGCTTTTTACCAACTTTCTCTTTTCTTAGAAGTACTGAATCATAAGAAATTAGAACAAATAAGTCATCATCATAGATTAAACCTGATCTAACATCTCTTGAAGACTTAGCCGTCCTCAAGTCACTTGCTTAAAGGTTATTTATCATTCTCTACAGTCATTATGGAGAAAGGTAGATACTTCTAGAAGGTGAATAACTCTACCAGACTTTGTTATTCATCTCCAGATGGCCTTCAGAAAGTGCTGATTTCCCTCTTAATCTTACGCTGTACTGGGAAAAACAGCTTTGACAAGATGCATCAGATTAAATCAATCCCATGCTAAGAATCTTCTTTGTCTTTAGAGGGAAATACTTAGGTTTCTGCTTTGTTTAGAATTCTGAAATGTAACATGAAATTGGTGCTCATACTCTTCCCTGGTATAATTAAATAGTAAGACTGGAATATGCAAGAAAATTGAAGGTTTTGAGGTTATGTGTGCTTTCATGGACTATTCCAAGTGGAAAAATGTTTAGAGAACCTGCTCAACAGGGTGAAATAGCAAATTTTCATTTGAATTTTCTTTATATTTCTATATATATCTTCCTTTACATATGTATTTTATGTTGTATGAGAAGTGTGTGTGTTACATAATATTTATTTCTGACGTAATGGCACCTAGCAGCAAATTAGAAACCAGTTCTTATTACAGCAAGAATTGTGAAAGCAAATATGCCACAGGCAATTCCCACTCTGGAAAAAGCTCACTCTCTTGGATATGAGTTTCTATTTCTTTTTCTGTTTACATGTGTTTGTTTTCTTTACTCATACAGTAACTGCATTAATGATGAGCACTTTTGTGGCCAGTTCAGTAGACCAAAAATTTAATTTTATTTTATTTTGTTCATAGATTTGAAAAAAAATACCCAGTTTCTTGATAGTTAATAAAATCATATTGCATGACTTAAGAAATTAAGAGCTGGAGAAGACTTTCCTTGAGCTGTCTTGATTTTATGTTATTAATGTTTGGCTTTCCCATTCCTAAAGGATATAGCTTTGTTGAAGAAGTCATTGTTGTGTTTAAACACACTTGTATATATTCTGCCCTGAATAGGAGATAAAACAATACTAAATAAATCATATAATTAAAAATGCATATTAAAGTAATTCTTGTTGTAATGTTTTTCCTTACATCAGAAGTTAGAGACAAATTAGTTTAAGCATTAGCTCTGAACATCTACTCAATTTAGGCAATCCACTCAGTTTGATGCATTTACTTGCTTTCCATGTCCACAGTGTCTTACAGTTTCTTATAAAACATGCTGTAATTAAAAAACAAACAAACAAACAAAAAACCCAAAATACAAACAAACTCCACACACATAAGCTATTTGAGTTCAGGATGTCTAGATCAAAGAACTATCATCTGATTAAAAAACAAGGACTGCTTAGAACCATAAAAGAATGTTTGTTATTGTTTGAGGACATGTGTTTTGCAGGAATCATATGACACAATAATGACGTGGAAAAAGTTTCTCTTTCAGACACCCCTGAATCAGCTGTTCTAATTCTGTTTGGCATACCATAAGAAAAAGCAATCAGGCAAGCTTTAATATGCTAATCCTGCATCATCTCCTGATTTCTGTAATTGTGGTGACTACTTATGCTTCTGCAGTTTCAGGAGAATTTTTGAACATTTTCTATTGCTTGAAGTTTACAGAAATCCATTTGGAGGAATGTATTCTAAAACTAGTATAGAAAAAAACATTAAAACTTTCAAATTAAAGAACATTATTTTCTCTCAATAGGATTAATTATTAATCAGGATACCTAACATGACATTTTTCTGAAGAACAGGTGTCTAAAGCACTTGACTGGGAAGTGCCTAGCTTTGCTTCATCATTTGGGTAGAAAGGAGGAGCCAAACTTGTTTGCAGAAGAGAACCAAATGAAATCAAGTTAGAACCCAGATAAGCTGAGATGTAAATTATGTTCAAGGAGCTCACTGAAAAATGTTGTTAAAAATAGAGAATTCCATTTTCTCAGGTGCATTTCAGACAGGGAAGTTGATAAAGCGGGAAATATATGAATAATGTGCAAAATTCCCATTGCTTGCACTGAAATAGAATGTTATCTGAAGGACTTAGCGTAAAAGATGTTCAAAATGGCAGCTGAGATAATTTCAGTAGTGCAGGGATTGTTTAAATGTGTATTTTTCACCAGTGTCTGCAACTGTCTTCAGAAATGAATGGCCACATTGGATTTCAGTGTAAGGAAAGGCGAACAGGAGAGACAATTAGTGTCCAAGCTATGACATGGTTGCTACATTGTATTCATAGTGGATATGTAAACTTCATCTGGAAGTATTCAAAAGACACCTGAGCAAAAGTTGAAGTTTTACTTACTTCGACCAGACAGTTGGTCCAGACAACCTCGTGAAACTTTTTACAGTCTAAATCAACTCTGATTGTAGGACAGTATCAAAAGGTGGAATTTTTTATTTTCATTTGAAATTGATACTCAGATCAGGTCAAGACAATGACTTGAGCCAAACACTATAGCACATTACTATTAGACATTCCATTAAATAGTATTGTAAAATAATGTGAACATTGAATACAATTGACCATGAAGCTGTATTTTGAAATTATGGGGGAAAAATGTCTACTAAAATTCCAGAATAATAAAGACCCTGAAGCATTTTCTATAAGAACTTTTGCACATATGCACAAGTCCAATTAGCAAGAACCTCTTTTCCAGCAAAAAACACACAGAAAATTCATGTCAGTAAGATCTGTATGTATTTGGTATATGCATCCCGTTTAACTGATCAATATCAGTGGTATTTCTCAGTTTAGAGAGTCTGTTCTTTAACTGAAGTTTTCAGTCCTGAAACAAAGATAAATTGAACTTCATATAAGCCACAGTATTAGTAAAAAATCCTTGTTAAACACGTGCTTAATACCCAAAGCTGCAGTCCATACAGCCTTTGAAACAGGACTATTGCACAGTTGGGTAATTTGTAGCAATCATAGTTAGAATATAAATCATAAAACTGAAACTGTTCAATGGGTTTTCCTGTAATATCCAGCAAGACAAAATGAAATGAGGCCAGCATTCTCTGTTGCCACGGAAACACTAAAGTCCGCTGCAAATTATGTGATGTTCAAAGTTATTTACTATGACAGTTTGAACAATTTTTCTAAAATATCATGTTATTTTCACAGAGAGACAACACTCCTGCTGTTCTGAAGTTTAGTACTTTGTGAAAACAGATACATAAATGTTGTCCGGACCACCAGCCAAAGACTTTCTAAATTGGAACTTTTTCACATTTTCTTCTTTTGAGTAATAGGAAGTGACTAAGCTCAGAGAGCTGAAAATCCCCTTATTGTTGGAAACTCCTCTATTGTTTTAGACTGAAGATTTACAAGGAAAACAAAAGGGAAATGCACAGGACAGGATCACTAAAAGGTTTCCCTAGCCTGTGCAGGGAAATGCAGGATCTCACATCAGGGTGGAAGGGTCTTTTCTAAACTTTATAGCCAACAGTTCAGCCAAGGGCTGGGCCTACGGTCAGTACTTTCTGAAACAAATAAGTCTGTGTTGCAGGTGACATGAAGCCCTGGAGCTCTCGAACAGACTCCGAGTTCTGTGCCTACCAGGTGGGTGGAACCTTTGCAGTTATTCCTAGCATGTGTTTGCAGGATTTCCCTCTCACTGCCCCCAGCTAGGACCATGGGCAGTCCTCCGAGATGAATCATCTAAAAAGGAAGATTTGCATTCTTTGAGGTTTCTGTTAAAATCCAGATGTTTGAAAACAGCTGAATAGTCACAGACATGCAGTGTCCTTGAGAACAGCCTCTCAAGAAAGATGCCCTTACAGAGCTGTCATTAACTAGATGTTCCACAGCTCAGCTGTGCTTCACGCACATTCGTTTGAAGGGACTGCACCACAGGAGGGAATGCAGGAAACATCACATCTCCCTAAATTCACTGATAGCACAAAAGAAAAGCAACATTTCTTCCTTTCTCAGGGTTTCTACACAGAATGTCAGGATGGGACAAAGGGCAGATGCAGCTCCCTTATACAAACTGGGGAAGAGAGAGGAGTAAAATTCCCCAAATACAAAACCTGCAGCATCTGTGAGTTAGGCTGGAGTGGAGAGGGTGACAAGTCAAGAATCTTAATTATTCTCTGCTAACTTTGCCATGTGAGGCCCAACAACAACATGTTTAATGCAAAACCTGCACAGTGTGGTTTTGATCCTAAATTTCACATGGAGTAAATCTCATGAATAATTTTACCAAAGTCAACAGCTCATCCAACATTGATTCAGATGTTCCCACCATTTGTATCTGACTAGTACAAAGATTTTCTGAGCATTATATAAATTATTTTCAAGCTTTTTAAATGCCACCATAGGAAAGGCATATAAATCATGAATACATATTGTTGACTTTATATGGCAGCATTCACCTTCCTTGGTTGCATACCTCACTGGATTGTGGATTCTGCCCAGGCAGTCCAGTCCAGGTCTTTGCTGATATTGCAAACATCACAGTTGTTCATCTAGAAACCTTTACTCAGTAAACGATTTATAAGTAGGACTGATTAAAAAGCAGCAACATTGACATTGTGCTCATGTGATGTAAGGCACAGCACCAGATTTCCATGGAGCAGTTCTATGTTTTCATGGTAAACAGCTTTTGAGACTCAGCAAACATTGTCTTGCATTGCCTCAGGGAGTCAACTCATCTGCACTTGCTCTGACAATGTCAGATGATTGTTCAGGCTTTTAAACATCACATGGATGAACGTCAGAGCTGCCTGAAAGCTTGCAAGTGGTGTGGGCTAAACTGAATTTTGCCACCTTGGAGATGAGTGGCTGAAGCATTGCTTTGCTTGTTGTTAAGAAAAGGGGATGAGAAGGAAGAAGTAGCAGAGTTGGAGTGCAAAGTCAGGGGGAAATTGGTGCGGGAGGGGAGGACAGGCATAAGAAAGCCTAAAAATTGTGGACAGTTACTGCTGCTTCATTCTCCCTCGTGTCTTAGCAGAAACCTTTCTTTTTCACTGATGAAACAGGATGCCTTGGGTTTCCATTCCCCAGCTGCAGGCAATGGTGCCAGCAGGGTCATAGCCTTTTTACATCTCCTTTTGCCTACTCTTTCCCTGAACTGTCTCATAAGTTCCTGCCTTTGACTTTTCTATGACAGCATTCACCTTCCTTCATTCCACAGCTCACAGGGGCCCAGATTCTGCCCAGTAAGTATGACACAGATCAGGCTGTTAGAGCACCATTATTTCATTTGGAAACCTTATTTCAGTAAATGATTTATAAACATGGCAGATTAGACAGGAAAAACAGGTGGCTTGCTTTGCATATACCTGAGTCTGGTTGTGATGAACATTAAGGAATAACACCTATTACCAGTAAATGCTGCAACTCTTCTGATCCCATAACAAAATTGTGCCTACAGACTTCTGCCAGTGCCTCCCTTGATACATCACAGCTATTACTTTTTAAAGAAATCATCTCTACCTTAACTTTAGGGAATTTATGATGACAAAGATTTTTTTGCCCAAATATCAAACTTAGAATCGTTTTTCCGTGTTCAGTTTTTCTCCAAAGAGCTGGATTTGCTCTTAGATGTCTTTTATGACTCAGCACCCTGCCCTTGTAAGTCCCTGTTATCATTGGTATGGTGACAGAGACAGAACAGAAATGTGTGACACAATTACATTATTAAGACTGAATTGAGCCCAGAAGCAGCTTTTAATCTTTAGGCCAGAGGCTAAACAGGTAGCATGATAGATTTCCATGTACCTGGACAGTTCAGTGACTCAGATTTGATGGCAACCTGAGGCTGCAGAGGGAATAAACCTCAAAACTGTGTGTGGGGAGAAGTGTGAAAGACACCAGCTACAGGCACATATTTCAGACAGGAAAAATGCTGTCTCTTAACAACAGTTCACGTGACAACACGGTGCCAGTTTATTTGTCTGATTCTCCATAGGGATGTAATAGTGGAAGTCAAGAGTAGCATTAGGGAGGTCAAAACTGCTTGGAGATCAGATTCAGGCTGAGGCTGTGCCTTTCCTGCATGAAAGCTGAAGGGATCATATGTGGCTGATGAATCACTGGCTCATTTGGGTACCATCAAATGCCTGTAATTAATTCAACATGCCTAGTGCCTGGAATAGTGGTGTAGGCGTTCAGACAACATGTTCCTCTGAAATAATATACAGTGAGACCGAGCCTTGCATAGCCCTACTTACCATAGCTTGTACTTATTAAATTATGGACCCTGAGATTAGCTCAGTTGGTTAAACTTGGTTGTAATAATGCCAAGGTCATGGGTTCAATCCCCTATGTGGGCCATTGACTTAAGAGTTGGACTCGATGATCCTTGTGGGTCCCTTCCAACTCAGAATAGTCTGCGATTCTGCGATGTATTTCCAAGATGCTGGGGGTCATTGGGAGTACTGGAGCTCCAAGGAAGACTTAAATATGTGTAAGCAGACACCTAGAAAATATGTGAGCTTGAAACCAGTCCAAACTCAGGCTTCCTCTCTATCTGACTGTGGCTGTGTGAAAGAGCTGTGAAGCAACAGTCATGAGAACAGTCCAGCCAGACCTAGCAGGAAAAAATGCAACATGAAATTTTAAGGTTCATCTCAAAGTTAGTCCTAAATATGGCTAAATCTTGGAAGACCATCCAAAACAAAAATATGACTCAGGACTACCTGTTTACAGGCAGCACAGAAGCACCCTGTGCACTTTGTTGGGAGCAGAGCAGACTTGATCATGTCTGGGTGCCATCTGCAAGGAGACACACACTCCCACTGCTGCTTGCTCAGGAAAGTGTATGGTTCGTTTACAATTACTCTCATTCTCAACAAATACCTCTGTGCTGAAGTATGCTAACACTTAAAAAAACAGTAAAGCTGTGGACTACTGACCCATATCTGAATAAAGACTCAAATTAATCTTCCTCTTCTGCTCTCTTTCATCCTCAGTGATGACTGAAAATAAGGGAGAATGGCAATTAGATTATTTTACCAATCTTTATTCTATTTATTAAATCACTACATTTCATCCCCCATTGAATTGCACAACTGTACTATTGAGAAGTGTAATATGATCAATTTTTATTTCAAAATGTTGAATAAAAGGCATGTTTATGACACATTTCTGAGGAAATTAGACAATTATATTTTTGTGCTCAGAAATATGTTTTTATCATACCATGCTTAATATTCATACTAATTCACAATGCACTTTTTTACTGTTATCAGAGAAGCATATTCTTTAGGTGTGAATTTGATCTACTGTCTGCTAACTCAGGGTTACATAAATATGGCTTTTGACCCAGTTCCCTTTGTATTCTCTTGCATGCAGTGCAAGACAGTAGAAGTATAAAGATCTTCCTGAATATTATTAAACCAACAGAAAATACTGGTTTTATGTAGGCAGATGACACAAGGTCATTATTCTATTCTCTTCTTTCAGACATGGATCTGAAGCTCTTTTTACTCAAATTACCTCCAGCTTGCTTTATACTTCATTTCATAATGTTTTATTATACTGGACTTTTAATCTCTTAAAATCTAATAAGAAAGCCATTCCCATGGCTGAAATAGAGCATCTTGTATTTCCCTTCCCCCTTATCATATTAGGTATGTTCAAAATTATCCAAAGCTCTTTCTAGCTCAATTTAGGAATTTGTGTAGATATCTAAATCATGAAACTCTCCCATCACATTGTTGTTGGTTTTTTTTTTTCTTTAAACCTACAAATACTGTGAGCTTTCCTTTAACCACCAATAGCTAGATCAAGTATTTCCATCAAGATTTTAGGGAACTATGTACGTAAGAGGTTCAACATGTGCAGGCTTACTTGAAAAAGCAGGATTATTTATTGTTAAGCACTTGGCTTGATAGTTGCCTGCTGGATAAAGTCTTCCTTCTTAAAAAAAAAAAAAGAAAAGAAAAGAAAAGAAAGAAAAAAGTAATCTCTCTAGTAGATGCCTAGATATCTTCTACAGAAGCTGTATCAACCACCCTCACCCCAGCTAAGGAGGCCATTAGTCACCTCAGTTTTATCTTCTGGGTTTTTGCTCTGTGTTTTCTCTCCCTGGATGAAGATTTCAGCAGGATCTCAGAAGATGAACAGTTTCCAAACTCATAGACACTACACCTACAAATTTAAAAACTTTGCATAATGATGCTTTAGTAGTGGTAAATACAATAAGCAGGTGAGACAATGAATTACACATTTTACAGACTGGTGGGCATGTGCTGCTTGCAGTTTACTGATGACTTCTCAAAACAATCTCACAAAAAAAAAAGGCTCTTTTTTTCAGTTTTCCTCTATGTTAGTGCCTATTAATCTAACTAAAGAATGACAGGTAAAAGTATCCCAAAAGATGCCTATGGATGGCATGACAGAAAGTTTCTCACCTGCTGAAGAAATTATTGAGTTCAACGATTAATTCTATAATGCATCTGTGCCACACACCAGTGATAAGTGTGATATGAGATTCCTCTCCAGGCAGCAACTCTTCTCTGGAGATCTCCACCACTATTCATAAGGAATAAAACCTTTAGAATAGAAGGTTTTGATGTAGCAGCTCTCTAGCAGAATCTGTTTGGTACAAGTTTTGGATTATTGTCCTACAAAAACAAGGCTTGGACCTGGGTTGTAAAGGAAATCTGCCTGCTAATTACCTAACCTCAGTTTAGGCACTGAATAGCATTGTTCATCTTGGTTTTCACAGTTAAGTAAAATACCCGTTTTCATACTGGGCCAGCAAGTAGAAACAAATGAAAACTATTTGAATTTTCCAGTGCTAACTCAGCAGGTCTGTGTTTAAGCCCACAGATATGCAGTGACTTGTTCAGTAAACTGACATTTTAACTGCATTAACTCTGAAGCATCAGAAATAGGTAACATCAGTGTACCAATTATTCAAACTCCACATAAGAAGAAGCTATATTTTAGTCCAGGGTCCATATGAATTACAGCAAAGTCAGGATGAAGTCTAATTTCTTTGCTCAGATAGAACTAAACATTTTGAAAAACTAAGTAGATATGCAGTGCTCTAAAAATCACAGGCAAAGTCCTCAAAACACTTTCTTAGGCCTTTCCCATAGTCCAAGTGGTAGCTGGCAAGCAACAGATGTTTTGTTGATGGTAATGCCCTTGCCTCTCAGTCTAACATACATTTCCTTGTGACAAATGATTGCCACTTGAGACTTGCAGGAATGGGTGCTGCACTACCAGTAAGTCTTTTTTCTATCATCATCCTTTCTCCGCAGTATTTATTTTGCAGTATTGCTCAGGTATGATATGTTTCCAGTTAACAGGGGAAAAAAAAAGGAAAAAATATTCCTTTTTTATTTCTTTTTTAGGTCATTGACTTTTTGTAGTGGGAAAATTCACTATTGTATGACTTTACCAGTAAATCAGGCCAAATGATTTTGTAAAGCCAACTGCTTGGAAACATGGTCAGCTGATTAAGGCATTGGGCTGTGACTCAGAGGATCTGGATTCAGTTCCTGGCACTTACTGCATCACCTTGGGCAAATCACTTACTGCTTTTTTCCTTGCTGTTCCAAATGTTGAAGAATCTTGGAAACATTTCTTTTGCCCTCTCCCTCCCCCCACCATGAGCCACCAGTGCATCCTACTAGCTGAGAGAATAAGGTTATCTATCTATATCTATATCTATATCTATCTATATAAGAAACTGTTCTTTTGTCTTAAATACACCCTGTTTTGGCACTATAAATAAATAAATTTAAAAGAAAAACCCAAGGATGTCCTTCAGAAATCCAATCATGTGCTGTCCCTTATTTCCATCGATGCCTCTCTGGCAGTGAAAGCAAGCTGTGTATTGTTAGCAGTAACAGTAACGGAGCTGCTGTAGCTGCTTTTTCTGAGAAATATTACTGCTGCCAAAACAGCACCTACAATGCCAGACTTCAGGGGGGGATGCCATGCCCTGCTCTGAGGGTGCTCTGTTTTGGACTGGACTCCTGCTCAGCAACATTTCATTGTGGAGGCTGTGCATGCCTCAACAGCCATTTCTGGATGTGATCCTTTCCAAGCTGTCAGTAGTGAAAAGTAAAGGAATCACTTTTCAACCTTTGATCTCCCAAGTATTCTTAATGGGCATGCATCCAGACATTTTCATTAATGTAAGTAGCAGCTAACTAAACTGGCTAATAAGTTGTCTCTGTTTTTCACTCATTTTCAGTCAACATAACTAATCAACATGCCAGAGAATGCAAAATACTGTACAAGCCCTTGAAAGAAGAAGCATTTTTAATCATCATGATTGCTCATCTGCTGATAAAAAAAGTGTCTTAAAATTAATAAAGTGATAGCTTGTGACGCTGAATCTTTACGAGCTTATGGAAAGCACATTCGATATAGAGTAGGAAAGGGCATTGTGGGATATGCTCTGAATCCAAAATGTTCTGATATGAAAATTGAACAGGCTCAAGGTACAGTGATGAACAGTTAAATATACAATGTAGTTAGAAAAAAGATATGATCAGGGGTCAAAATTCAAAGTGAGTTGAAAATATATGTGAGTAGGTGACAGTAATAAAGATGAAAACCACAGTTAATAATGTTTGGCATTGGTATCATTTTGAGTTTATCAAGCACTTTATAAATCTGAATGAATAAAGACAAATCAGGTCATAATAAGATTAATATTATAATTCACATTTTACATATGTAACAGCTGACATAAAGAGAAATTAAAACTGATATTACCAAAAGACACCTGCTTTCACTTTGATGCTCAAAACCCTGTCTATCCTTCACTGAGAAGTCAAGGTTCCCAGACCCTGGGATTGACAGTTAATTTTAGAGGTTTTAAAAATCTCAAAAAATTGTAATGGCTCACATGTATACAGCAAGCTCTTGCAAAATTACTAATGGAAACCATAATGATTACACCATATTAAGCTTCTTGGGCTCAATTTGTCTAAGTCAGTCAGCACGGACATCCTTTAGAGCTAAGGAATTTTCATTAGTACTGCCAATGGAGTCTAAGGTATGATTCATCACATCTTAAAATGACTGTTTTAAACAAGCCAGATGAAGTACATCTTAAAAATGCATTTTTCTCTGCATTAATCATAAAGAGAACCTGCCTTGAACAGAGCATCTGTAGATGTTGCAGTTGCAGTCCTGGAGCTCTGAAAATGCTCAGTGCTCAGGGCTGCTTTTATGACTTTCTGCCTTGGATACAATACCAGTAACAGGTAAATCCTATGTACACAGAAATAGTTCTGTTCTCTAAAATTTACTCTCATAAGAAATTCCTTATACCTGTTGGCCAGAATCACAAGTATTTGCTAAAATTTCTTGAAAAATACACATGCCTCCCTGAAGTATACATATTTATATAACCATTCATGACAGTCAATTACTGCTGGCATTCTCAAAATTATACAGCTGAGAATCTGACTTGTAGTTTATTTGGTCAAATTTCTTTTTTAGCCAGAGAAAAGATGAATGTGTCATTATCAATGTTTGTGTTCAGTGGAAGCATTTTCTCTCACAAACGCTGAAAACCCTGCTGTATGTACAAAGGACATCTAGAAATTAATTTCACAACTCTATTGCAGAGCAAGCCTCACTAACCCAGGTTATCTTTTTAATTATGATTAATTATCCTGTCAGCTGAGATGAAAGACACTAATAAAAACACAATTTTGGAAGCACTCATCTGTTGTTCCAAATCTTTTTCTGCTGGAAGTATTTGCTCCTCATATGAGGATTCAATCCTGCTTTTTTGCCTATGGTATATAGTGTGCACCCAAAACTCTTTGAAAGACTTAAGTCTCTAAATATGGGTAAAAAAGTTCCTGCAGAGCAAATAAGGAGCTGACAAGTCTTTCTGATAACCCAAACTTACATATCTCTCTAACTGTGATGCTGCCAGAGATTCACATTTTCCAGCTTAAGATATATCTAAAAAGAAGATCAAATATTACAAGAGAACAAACATTACATTTTAACTTCTGGAAGGTCAATAGCTTTAATAAGCAGCAAATTAGTGCAGGGCAAAATGCAGGTTGGGATATGGGAATGCATTTGCATGCATGTGTGTTTATACCACACAATGTTCTTTGTGTGTTGACATATACACTCTGGCCAAGGAGCAGAGCAGACTGGCAGAACCCAAAGCTGTTCTTGTCCTCAGTGTTAGCAAGTGTTTAGTAGCCTGAGACTGAGAGAATGACCTTGTCATGGTTATGCTGCTAACCCCTTGCTTTTCCCAACAGTTCAATATATTAGCCATTGATTTTTGTATTGCTTATTTTGGAAGTAAGGGAAACGTGACAGAGGACAGAAGAACAGGAAGGTTGTATTGGTTCATGGCAATTCTGAAAGGAAGTTTAATGAAGGAATTAAAACCTTATGAGTGTGAGTTTAATATGAGTAAGAGAAGAGGCAGATCAAGAGATTTGCAGTTCTCAGATGAGTGGGTATGGTTCTGACATATTATTTGCAGCGTAATTCTGAAAAAAATGATCCTTACTTATCTCTCAAGCAAGGAGAACAGCTAAAGTAGCCATGAGTTGGTAAACAGTAAAAAAATATTCTTCATTTAAAATGGATATTATAATTTGTGACTTCTCCAAAGCTTCAAAATCAGAGAAGGGAAAATAAAGTAAAATAGTGACAAAAACACCTTCTGCACCAGCAACTTGTGCAGGCATCAGTCTTCTTCCATTAACTTAGATTTTTTTATATTGGATTCTCCACTGAGTTCAGAAGAATGTGTTCCTGTTTGAGGTGGCAATACATAGCTTTAGAAACCCTTGGTAATTTATCTGTTTGATCACAGATTAATTCTCCCCTCAAGCTACTCCAATGAGGTGGTCAAAAGGTCAAGAAAATCAATGGAAGAGTACGAGTGCATTTCAAAAAGCTTTGCATACCTATAAGGGAGGAGGATTGAAAGTATTTGTAAACAACATTTCAGTCAATATAATCTGTTCACGTAGTTTCTATGAAGCAGTCCAGGAAATTTTGGCACTGAAATAAAAGGTACACTGGAGAAAAATCCATAGCCATATGAGTATCATGTTCCCTTGGAAATAAATGATACTGAATTCCCTGTCACTAGAGGAAATGTCTAATAAACAAATTACTATATGAAAAATAAAAGGAAGTTTCTTCTCTTGGTTGCTCTTGAAATATGAGAGTTATGTTTTAAAGTTATCTGTGGGTCTCTCTCTAGTGGTGAGTTCCTCAGGTGAAGACTTTTAACATGATTACCAGAAGGATTCAGACATAGAATTGTTAGATATTTTGGGAAGACTGCTTACCAAAGAAGTATTGATGCATTTAAATTCCGAAATTGTTTACATATGTTTTATCTTTTTCCTGATTGTTTTTGGTGTCTGTTTGTTTATTTGCTTGTTTTTCCTCATGGTTATATATAAACATTGAAAAATAAAGAGCAGAAACAGCAAAAATTATGATAGTTTCAGACTGAGTATAGCATAGTAAAATTTCCCTATTATTCCAAATTGTGTTTTTCTTATTTTGAGAGAAACACCTGCAGACAGCAGATGAATAAATCATTTTAGCATCACCCACCAAGTCCTTCCTTTGCTCTTCACTGAATTGCATTGCAGCAATGCCCCTGCACAAAGGAAAACACATGTTTATTCTACTAAACTTTATACATTCAACTGCAGTGATTAAATTAGAACCTTGTATGTCCTAAATTAGAACCTTGTATGTCCTGAGACCCCATAAGGTAGATGAAAACAGACATGCATCAACAGACGGCTATTTAGCTTCTCTGATAACTGAATAGCATTTCTCTTTTGGTCTAAGACAGTGATAGAGATTAATTGGTACTCGTGGTGAATTGGGCTTCTATCAAGAACTTGTCTTGCACCAACAATAATTAGTTATAGTGCCACCAGACTCCAAAACCTGTACCATTCTTTCTATAGAAGGAACCCTGAAGGACTTGACTGCAAACCTAATTAAAGGTAAAAGAATTTCAATTTTGGTTCATACTGAGGATTTAAAGTCTGAGTCATGTTTACAACCTAGATACCATTTTTCAAAAAGTATGTGTAAAATTGGAATCATGTATTCTTTGGTACACATGGTAGCAAATGAAATAGAAAGAAACTCATCCCTTTTAAAGTAAATTCAAATCTTTTCACAGACTTTAATGGTTGCTGTTTCAGATGTTGTTAGAGTAGTAAATAAGAGATTTCATACTACAAGTAGAAGAAATCATTTAAACTATATATTTAAGTAAGATGCAAAATTCAAATGAAAGCCTTTGATGGAAAATCCTAGGACAGCCAATGAAAAATATTTGCATATGCAGCAGTGTTCAGAAATTAATTCTTGTGTAATGTGAACGGTAGAAACAAATACAAAACTGTTAAGACACTAAATAAAGATTTGTAGATTTTTCCACTTGAACATGGCTCTATACACCTGACCTTAAAATATGTAGCAGAAACCAAACTGAATCACAGACAAGAAACAAATTGAAGCTAAAGGTAAAAATTTATATTAAAAGAAATTGAAAATTTGAGGATTAAAATTAGTAAGGGTAAGTAACAGATGAAAAACTTATAGAAAATAATGAATTACAAACAGTAAAGTAGATGTTCCACTACAATTTGTCCCATAATACTAGAAGGGGGAATAATGAATGCAAATCTGAAGTAGCATATTGTGCACTCCTCAGCAGAAATAATTATGAATAATACCCAATTAACTTGTAAAGATAATAATTTCAAGATGTCCTTGCAACTCAAAAATTTGAAGAGAGAAGCAGAACTCTCACTTCTGGGATGTATACTTGTAATAATGGAATAAATCTATGCAAGATAGTATAGATCACTATATTTTAGGATATAAAAGTTTATTTAGAGATCAGTTGTTATTCTCATAGGGTTTACTACACCTTCTTCTAAGTAACTTGATGTTGGACAACTTCTAAAGAAGAGTAAAAACTGAGATGGGCTGTTGGCTAGGCAGATATTGGAAATCTTTTTATCCTTTTTATATTTCACTTTGAAATTCTGACCTCTTGAATAGACACCTCCATTTGTCTGATGTTCAATAAATGATAACTGGTATAGTAAGTCTTACAATTTATAGGAGAGATATACTCTAGTAGCATATGCTACTAAAGACAGAGCCAGCAGTGACATCTAATCACTGTGAGAAAGCTCATTCTAAATTTGCTGCCAACAAGTTAGGTTAGATAACAGACGTGCATCGACTTGATAGCAGGTGGATAAAAGAGTATAAACTGTGTTTTGTGCCTTCTGTCTGTATTACTTATAGATTAGCTGATTTGGGGAATTCAAGAGAGATTGTGTCATACAAATTTAGTTTCTGTGAGGGTTGAGTACTTGTGAAAGATGGCAGATTGGTAGCTTTCAATTTAAAATTCTTCTGTTAAGTATAAGACTGAGAGATATGTGGAGTTGGTCACATATTTGTCAAAGATTTATAATATATAGGATGAAGGAGTAACTAAACAGCACAGAAGATTTTCTAAAAAACTATTAGTGTCTAGTTTCTTGTTATTTTTACTTTTTTTGGTTCTCTTTTGCTGCTCATAAGAGAAAACCAGAAGATCTGTATGTGTTTGGGTGTTTTGTTTTCATTTACTAGCTGGGGAGCTGAACCAGCAATTGTTCAGACAAAAAAGGAGAGCAATTGTAGTGAGGAGAGTAAAAATGAAGAGATACTCTTTCTGGCAGGTTCTTGCTGTTCATAGCTATGTTTCTGTTTTGAGATTTGCTTTGAAATAAAACTTATGGTCACATTTATGTTCACACCTCTGGAAAGCACTACAATTTACAAACCAAATGGCCATTTGGGTTATTCCCATATAATACAGACAATATCAAAGGAAACTTCCCAGACTAATCAAAATGTTCCAACCTTAATTTAGAAGAAAGACCTAAAAAGAAAATATAGTTCATTTCATTAATTCTCTGGCCTCCTCATAGACAAGTGCAGAGTATCTGCCAGCATTACTCTTCATTCATGCCCTTGTTTGACACCTCAAAAGTGGATTCACTCCAGCAAATCTACCAGAAGAACAGTTATCACATGAAAAAATCGTTCATCACTGTGCAATCCAGAACAAATCTGATGGCAGCAACTTGCCTAAGTTGTTTTTGTTTTTGTTTGTTTGTGTGTTTGTTTGTTTGTTTTTTGATTTGCAATTTGTTATTGAAGTTAAAAAAGGTGGTTTAAAGAAATGTTTTTAAGGCAAGGTCAAATAATTCTGAAAATTATATGAAGTCGTTCACAGAACCTCCAGGGTGCAGATTATTTTCTAGGTGGAGAATTGCTTAGAAATGTCAGACAAAGGGAGTAAATACAGGAATTAGGGAAGTCAATCCAGAAGGTCCAAAGCTCACTGCTTCAGCTATGTCACATTTACAGATGGCCTCACTGCTTGGGGTGAACAGAAACAAAAGAGGCTCTTTAATAACCCTCAGCAGGGCCATAGCTCTGTTGTGTCAGGTACCCACCTGACAGTCAGGTGCCTGAAACGACTTTGTTCTTGCTTCTTTTGCCATTTAGCATTCACACTGCCATATATCTATTTGTTCTCTCCCCACTATTGAAGAGCCTGTACACACTCAAACAATGTGGAAAGTGAAGCAATGTGTTATGGCAACAAATGTATTATGGTACTGATGTTTTTAATATAAAAGGCCAAAGAATTAGAAGACATTCACCTCTTTTAGGACTTCACTCAAATCGTATTGTAACCAGAGAACAACTTCCACTTCACTTCCTTCACAGACTGGGGTGAACAATGTGCTTAATCTGGCAGAACTTCACAAAAACAAGATAAGCCTTCATCATGCAGTTTCTCAGCTGAAAGGATAACATGCAGACTATGACAACAAACCAGAATTTAGCACTCCCTGGAGACAGCAAAGAATTACTCCCAAGTATTTTTTTCCTGTGGATATTTTATGAATACCAAGTTTAAAATGACAGCTGTAAAAGAAGAAATATTATTTTGGTACGAACTATACAGGAGACAACTTTCATTAGATCACAACTTTATATTGTCATTTATATCATCATTAAATTACATTCATAAGGAATTGCCTTTATTTAATAATTTGTATGAAGATACCACACTTGCTTCATATCTGGACAGTTTCTGTCTTATCAGGTGAAACTACTGTTATTTCAGTTTTTGCTATAAAAACTCATACATTGAATGATTTGTAGAATATAATGTTTTGAAAGAAGTGAGATGATAGGTTTTGTTTTGTTTTAGTTTGGTTTTTTGAACATATTTTGGTCATAAGGGAAAGTCTATATTCTGAATTAAAAGCAACGGCAATAATTAGAGGCAAACTAATTGGTGAAACATAAATAAATATCAGTTGAGCATCATCAAAAAGTTATCTAAAAATATAATGCTTGAGAAAAGAGATTAAGAAAAATCAAAAGTTTTGCATTCTACCTTTACATTTTTACTAGTAAGTAATAAAGTGCTTGAAAGTTACAATACTATTTTTGGCAGTTTCTAACTACCAAACTAATACTTTATTCCTAGTTGTCATTTCTACCTATAACAAGAGTGACAGAGTTACTTTATGAAATGCAGCCAAATGTACTGAGATACTTTTCATATATTTTTATTCACTTTAATTTTTATTACTTAAAATCTTAGCTATTGAAAGCTAAGGGTCAAACTGATGCAGAGAAAATGCTCACTTATAAAATATTCTATGAGAGGAAACCACTACAGTCAACACAATTGCATGTATGTCTGATGTTCTGAAAAATCCCACTGGGCCATCATCTGGGTACCTCTGCAAACCTGTGCACAATTCCAGTAGGGAACAGGCTTTCATCATTTGTTTTATGTTTAACTTTGACTGGACAATAATTTTCCAGGAAAGGTAATGCATTTTTGTGGAACCAGATCCAGACTGTTATAACTGGACTGGGTTCACTGGCACTACACAGAGGGTGGATTGGGTGATGCATTCTGAAATGGATGCAAATGACTCAGCTTTCAAATATTACTGTTACTAATAAATAGGGGACTACTCACTCTATTTATTAAACTTTCTAGAACCTGAACAGCAGTTGTAGAAGAAGAAAGATTTATCTACCAATAAAACCCCAAAGATTACATTTACCAATTCCCCATTCTTTATTGTAATGAAATTTGTCTTTCAGCTTTTAAAATGCATTTGTAGAGGCAGAAATGTATTCTGGTTCACTGTCTTTGAGATGAATAACCACATTATTACTTGCCTGTCAAATATAAGTAGGGTTGTTAATAACACACAGACAGCTACTAAAAATTCAAAACATGGGAGGTTTCCTTTGGAGAAAATTGTAGTTTTAACCTCTGATTTTCCTTCTGAATCTATTACTTACTTTGATATGCACTTTGCAATACCTTGTCTCCAATCAGAAGTGAAAATGTTTCAAAGAATTCAAGGATTTTTTGAACATACCTATGGAAATACACTGGCAGAATTTTAGAGTTCTATGATCTTTAATCTATACTCTGTGCATTAACCAGTAACCATAGTAGAAGACTAACTTGACAGAGAATATTTTGAGATGTTTTTTAATCCTGTATTTGAATCTTTATTTTCTCCTTAATCTACATTTGCAATCAGAAAACTGAACATCTAAACCAGAAATGGTTTTTTATGCTATCATATTTTAAGACAGTTTTACTTTATTTCTTTTCATTTAATGAAAGATATGCCACAATTATGATAGATACAAGGGAGAGACACCTATACATAACAATATAGGATTATTTCCCTATGGCAAACTCTGTGCTGATGCATTCAACAGGTCTTACTGAAAATTCTGATAGTTCAAAACTTCTCTACAGTTACAAGAACACTTTTCCACTATTTTTTATTACTAAACAATATAAAAAAGTGAACCTGTTTAAGACTTTGATTTCAATTCTGTGTGACTATTTCACGTACTTCTGGAATCCCTTTACACCTTGTGAGTGATAGCTATGGTGCCCTATATCTCTATCCTGTTTCCTGGAGACTCCCAACTCATTGATTTTACTTTTTTCATACATTATAGATGTGTGATTCCCAGAATCTGCTATGGAACTTTTATAAGATGTATAAATGCAAGTAAGCAGTACAAACTATAGAACAGAGGTAACGAACAGTGTCCTTCATGTACCACCCATGTATCACAAACCTTTTTTATCTGCAGGCTTTATTTGCCCATCCTGATCAAATCAAGGTGATGATCAATCAAGGAAGTGCTGGAATAAAGTCTTCTACTGACCAGATCTTTTTAGTTTTTAGCTTTTGGAAGATCTCTTAATCTGATGAGGAATATCAAAATCAAACAGTATAATTCAGCTGATTCACTTACCATTTCCATCAGCGTTCTATATTTCACCTTAGAGAGATAGAAAAGTACTGTTTGGGTCTGCTCTGAGGGCACTGCACTTGCAGCCTCAAGATGAATCTCAGTCTGAATTTTGTCATGGAGAATCCAGTGAAGAGTGCATGGGCAGATCCTTAAGAATCTTTCCTCAGAAGAACTGAGACATGAACTCACAACTGAGGTACTGCTAATACCACTCTGCAGAGTAGGTAAAGATTGCACAAGTATGTACAAAAGGTTTCAGGGTTTGCTGAAGGGATTAAACAAGTTTACATAAAGAAAATTACTTCCCCCCAATCCCCCTATTTATCAAGTCTGAATTAAAATATTTCAATTACATTTTCCTTATGGCAACCCCAAAAGATTTGTTAGAATATGATTTTGCCAGTGAGATGACGAGAACATTGCTGGTAGGCTACCTTTTCATCCTTATTCAGCAACATCGTAGTCTTAGCCCACAATCACATTTGTTCAACTTAACATCATGTGTCAAGTCAGCCAAACATGTATCTCACATCTGAGGTGTTTCATCACTATATTTAAAAAAAACAAAGTCCCAAGAGGTCCTGCTCATTATTAAAAATTGCACTGGTATGATCCTCATGTGTCTGTCTCCTCATGCATTCATTTGCCAACTCTGGAAAACCTAGTCGCACTGCACTGCCAACTTCTCCTTTCAATAAAGTCAACAGATAATTATGCAATCTGTTCATGCAGTGCAAATATCTTGGCATTCTGGGAGCCTACCACTGCGACGGGAAATAATCCTACTTTGTGGGGATGCGAACACCTTAAGTGAATTCAAATTGTATGTTCATCTAATGCCCCCTTATGAAACAGCAGTGGCAACATGCAAATATTTTTAAAATTACAGGGCTGGCTTTGAGGTTGGATTATTATTTTTGACAGCTCTTTCCTTTTCCGATATTACACTTGGTAAAGTGCAGTGTACATCCACACAACATGCTGCTTTTCAAACAAAAGCATCTGCTTTCTGTGGTATCTTATGTCTCCAAGAAAACTGCTGCCTGCAAAGTCTACAGTTCTCTCCCTCTACCCTCATTAGAGTCAAATTACCTTAAAGTATATAATACTATTTATTTCTCCAAAAGGCTGTTTTATAGTAGCTTCAAAAATAATAATAAAAAGTAGTTATTCTTGTTATACAATTTATGAGTTCTCAGTTGAATAGCTCTATTTTCAATTATTTCATTTCATATCTACCTAATAAGCAGATATTTACATGACCTGCTACATTCTACAAATTCCAGGGGAATACAAGGTCAATATCTTTGTTTGAGCAAAGATGTCTTATGAAAAGTCTAGAGCCTGATTGACAGTTACAGAGGGACAGACAGTTACAAATACAGTAAAACAGAGTGCAGTTGCTTTGACTGTTGTCTATATATAAATAAATAAACCCCTCCACAGATATCCAACTGTTGGAGTATCTTTTCAACTACTTATGTATTTTATTGTGCCTGCCTGCTTGACAATCTACGCTTGCATACATATGATTTATATTTCATGTATGCACACACATCTTCTTAAAGTGTGACAGGAATAAATACATTTTAACCTGCTGGTAACAAAGTGGGAAGAAATATTAAAAGATCAAGGGATATAGGAAAATTGTGGTGTAAGAGAATCTTAACTTCATGTAAGATTAATTTGAATAAATGCAATTTTCTATAGCCACGATGTCATGATGACTCATCATTCTCCCATAATTAATTTAGAGTAATGAAATCAAGATAAGACTAGGTTATGAGGAACAGAAGTATATTTCATTTTTAGAAGAAGAGCAGTTATAGAGAATCTTGTGAACATAAGCAAGATGCGTCATGACCTCTGAAGAAAAGATTACTTGAAAGTATAAAATGGGGGAAAAGGCAGAAGAAGATTAGGCATTTTGCTTTAGAGTATAGAAAGATTTTACGTAATTGTACAACAGCAAAAATATGGCAATACAAATAAAATGCTGTACATATGGTGAAAAAAAATGAGAATAACCTTGAGTCAGCCTTGCATAACACTGCCAAAGGTCTATCAACACCTTCTTATTAGGGCTGTAGCAATAGCTCTCGAAGGATTTAAGCCCCTCTAAATTTGTTAGCTCACTGAAATCACCAATAAGATTCCCACTGATGAGGGAGCGTGAAACTGTACCACTGGGCAGCTCATTCATCAGACACTTTCAAAGTGCTCAAGGCAGGAAAGCTAAATGAGCTGATGAAAACAGATGCTATACAAAAGATTCCTGTATTAAAGCATCCTAAAAGCAAAATGTGATTCCTTTTGGCAGGAGACCACAGGGAGGTACAGAGAATAACAGATGAGAACTGGGCTTGAGGAGGTGAATAGATGATTTGGCTAAGCCCAGGTAGAGCTTAAGTTTGTTTTCTTTTGTTCTTGATGTAAATATACTGTCTAGGAAGGATAGCAGAGAAAACACCAGAACCCAAATTCCTCTTTATTCCTTAGGAAGAGCTAAGTTCTAGCAAATGTTGATTATGTCCACAGGAATCTGTTTGTTTGTAAAAAAATCATTGAAATGGCCAGAAAAAAAAAAAAAACCAAACCAAACCAAAACGGATGAAAAATGCTTTCAAATTTCTTTATAATCTGCTAATATTACTTTATTAAAATATAGATTTTTGGAAAATATTTATATCTAGAGCAAAATCATTTATAGCTGAAATATTTTTTTCATCCTCTCTAAGCTATGGAGATAAATACACAGCTCTAGGGCTCAGTTCATACCATCTTAAAAGAAACAGATAAAACAGCTCAACTAAACCCTATACATACTTGCTTCTTCCCATTACCTGTAAAGATTTTGATAGCAACCAGCTTAGATGTAAATACCTGCAGGATGCATGTCCAAAAGTAGGCAAGAGATCATCTCATCTGTTTGGACAGGGTATAAAAATCCCCTTTCCTCTTTATCACAAGTACTGCAAAGTCACAATTTACATATTCTCTGGCTAAAATACAGCAGCAACCTAAGAAAGTCTTGTTCTCTGACTTTTTTCATATATATTCAGAATAAAATAGTAGGGATTAATACTTTCAATAAATTGGCATTTTAAACAGAACATCTTTATGCACAGTACCACTGTTACTAATGCTTCTTAAATCTTCCACTGTCACTATATTTAAGCCCACCAAGCTCAACATGGTCTGAATTAGAGAAATAGCTTTAATCCTCTTCTGTGGATTGATCAACAGGGAAGCTATCTTCTCTCTGATCTCTCTGGACAGAATTTGCCTTCAGAATTTACCTTTTGTGTGATGAATGCTCTTAGAAGAAGAGGCATCAGACCACCACACAACTGTATAGAAAAATCCTCAGGCTACTTCAGATCCAGGTATGTTTCTGTATATCTCTCCAAATGGCTACCCTTCCCATGGTCCAATGAGAAATCTGGGAATATCCTTCACAAAGAAGCTGAAAATAAAGGCTGTCTATCTGTCCATATTGTTGCTATCCTTGGAGTTGTTGCCAATTCATAACCAAGTCTGACAAATTTATAGTCTCAAATATTAGAAATTCCCACTCATTTTATATGAAGGAGTTGCTGGTTATAACAGTGGCCCTAATTAGCATTCCCTTGAAGGAAGAGCCTTTGTAATCCAGTACTTTGCTTGTTTCAGGAGGAAACAGCCAGCTGGCCAGTCAGCACACATGTGTGTTTGGACAGTCAGCACATGTGCAGCTGTAAATCTGCCACAGCATATGCTGCCACTCACCAGCCAAATACATGGAAGATGCAGGAGAAGTGAAGGTAGCAAAGAATATGGGGAAAAAAAAGTCCTGAAAGTATTGCAGGGAAGGTAAATAAAAGATGAAAACAAGTCTTCATAATTTTTTGTGGCTGATAAAACAGCTTTGTCTATTTTCATGTAGGTGTGTTTCCACAAGTGAAGCTGTACCCCTTTTCAGGAATGCCACAGGTCCTCCATACTTTGCTTATTTTCCACATCCTTTGCATTATTGTCCTTCTTAAGGAAACTATGTCTGCTAAGATTTGTGAGTGGGAATTTGGAAGCCTACTTCTGACAAAAAGGAGGAAGTATGTATTAGCATTATCATGAAAACATTATAAAGAAGCATATGCAGAATCCAGCTGACACCACACTTCCTCGTAGAGGGCAGTGCACTTGAATAGTCTAAGTGCTTAAAATGCATGAAGTGAATACATAAAATATTTGAAAACAGATTATATTTTATCGCCAGGCACATGGGGAAGGTTACTTCAGAGAGTTGCTTAAAAAAGAATAGATTTGAAGACCAATGTCTTTCATCTTTTTTAATAAGCTGTTTTAGACAAAACTGATATTTGCAGGGTAAAAGGGAAGATTCTGCATTGGTAAGAAATGAGCCACAATCCTGGATATTCAATAGGAAGGCAAGCTTGTCAGACTGTCAAAAAAGCACCAGACTGTTCATGCAGCCAGTTAGCCTTCGTGTAAGCTGCTTAACTACCTTCTCCGCAGTGCTGTACATTTGAGATTAATGGTAGGCACAGGAAACTTAAAGGCAAGATTTACCAATGAACTGAAATACTGAATGAAATAGCTCGTGAACAAAAATTATACTCTCTAAAGCTTCAAATTCCTCGAAGGCCTATATTTATGCCAGGGAGAAAAAGAACCAAAATAAGCAGCCAAGAAAATAATTGCATTCTTTCATAAGCAATTTCTTAATCAACAAAACATTTAACTTTTGATGTGTGAAGTTATAACTTAAAACATTTTTTCAATTGAAGAAAACAGTGTAGAGATTAAAAAAATGCTTTCCTTGAAAAAAAACCTTATTTTTCTGCAAGACCAAAAGTCTGGGCCTGAAAATTTCATTAACCTAGCTGAAATAATTCAAAGCTACACCATGCTAAAAACTTAGCTTGGCTAACAACTTGTGTCCCTTTAGGTAGAGTCCCACTTGATTTTTGAATGTCAGGTAAAAGAGTATTTTTCTTGGTTCTAAACTAAACTTCCCCAAGTGGAGTTACTGAGCACTTGTTTGTCTGTGTGTGGAATTATCCTCTTCCTGGGAATACTTCACATTTAAGTTCCTTTCTTCTTTGGAAGTCCTGTTCCTTCACTGGTCTTGCCTGTAAGTCATCATCTTGGTGTGCTTTCCTTACACTGAGAACTGCATACTAAAAGGAGAATAAAACCTCATTTATTTACTCATGTGTCAGTATTTAGCATATTCAGCTAGGAAAAGGGGAATCAAGTAATTCCTTTGAGCAGATTTTCACTGAAAAATCCTGTTCTTTAGGTCACTTTGATATTTGTCTTTATCATTTCAGTGGACACTATTCCATTTTATATAAAAAAATTAAATATTTCAGAATTCCCTGAAGTATGATATTTAGAAATCTCATTGAAGAGGTGAGGCCATGATTTTATAGTCAGTAAAAAGCATTGAACATGGCCATCTTTAATCCTGGATGTTGCAATACTTTTAAGAAGACAATGAGAACCATTGGAGCAAAAAGGACTAACTAGGCCTGACAAAGTGACTCAGGACAGGAGATCGAAAAAAGCCCTGAGCTAGCACTGACACTATCTACAATATCACACAGCACACTGCATCACTCTTTGGAAGGAGTAGGTGGAGATAGGAAGCTTGAGGAGAGCCTGCATACAGAAGCATTACAAATGCACAGTGATGTTATCTTACTGGTGATATGTTGTATATGTTTTGTTGTTCCTTTCTACTGTTGCTCTAAAACAAGCCATAACATATGTTAAGGGCTGACATTGTATCCTTTCATCACTTGCTGCTCATACAAAGGTACTTGTGATACAAAATTTAGTGCAGTAATCAGTGCAATTTAACTGAAGTTAATCAGTCAATGTAGAGATCTGTGCTGATGCAGCTCTACCAGTTCTGGTTCCAGAGCATCCCTGTCAGCAGCAGAATGGCATTTCAGCCCTTGCCAGAGCAACACTTCAGGCTCCTGACTCTGG
This sequence comes from Pithys albifrons albifrons, assembly GCF_047495875.1. Lineage (NCBI taxonomy): Eukaryota > Metazoa > Chordata > Aves > Passeriformes > Thamnophilidae > Pithys > Pithys albifrons. The sequence continues at coordinate 13,138,322 of NC_092464.1, forward strand.
AGGAAACGTCATGTCAGGACTACCTTCTTTTGGCTTTGTCTTCCAAAGCCTATGCATCTTTTTTCCTAATCAGATGGCTGGTTGGACTTCTGCTTATCCTTCACATTAAGTGACATCTAAAGAACCATGTTCTGTGTAGGCGTGTTATGGGTTCACCTAGGTGGGCCTAGATTTGGGCTCTGAAGTGTGGACTAGGCCGAAGCTATCAGCTGACTTGAGCTGGGCTGAGCTAAGAGCTGACCTCTTCTAGCCAGTAATTTTGTATTCCATACCACATTATGACATCATCTCCAGGGAAGTAGGAACCAGTGTGGGAGTGGTTAAGGCAGTTGCTTCTCAGCCTTCCTCTTGGGAGGACGCGCAATGCTGTCCCAGGGGGGATGGAGAGGACCAGGCCCACCACTGGCTCACAGGGTACCTCAGGAAAGTAAAATGTGTTGTTCTGGGTCTTTCCTTTCTGCTTGAGTTTGTCTCCCTGGGGAATAAGTCTTTTCTTAAGTAATGTGTAGTTAGGACAGTAGAATTTGTGTGTTCCTTAAGAAGTGGGAAATTTGTTATTGCAGACTTGTGTGAGTGTATATTTGTACTCTCTTCTAATTGTCTCTTCCTTTCTGTAAAAATAAATGTAGCTTTAGTATAAATGCGGTTTGAAGTGTTTTTTTTTCCTTTCCCCTCTCTTTTCCTCCATTTCCCTGGTGTTAGGAGGGAGGCTTTTCTCTCTGTGCTTGGGGGGGTTGGCAGTTGCTTATCTCAAACCAAGACAAGGCAGCTCAGGCATTTTGCTGGAAGCTGCAGTGCATAGCAAGTGTCAAATTACCTCTATCATTTGTGTCTTTAAGGCCTCTGCTTTGGCTAAATAACCCATGTCTCACCTAGAACCTGCAAAAGCAGTGGTAAATTAATAGGTTTTCATCTTTATATTTCTAAGTAATGTCTGCATTGTTGGGCTTTCAGTTGTAGTATGAACATGAGTGCAATTTGAAAAATAGCAGCTGAAGCGTGTACAGGCTACAGTGCAAAAAGACTCATGGCTCTAGAGAAAGTTACATATCCAAAAATGTGTGAGATTCTATAAAGAAGACAAAAAAAACCCCTCATTTTCTTAAAAAGATACATTTTTTTTGTACTTGAGGAATTTTGTGGTGAGTAAAGTTTATTGTACATTAATGACAAGCACAAACACTTTAAGTGTGTCAGACACTTGATTACACCCGATGGCTTGACACTGCTGGTGCTGGCTCTGCTTTGCTGAAGAACAGAATCAGAAGACTACTTCGAAGATTAAAGCTTGGCTAAATACTTGTGTAAGGGTGGATTGCTCAGAAGGGAAACATAAATTTCTCTATATACAAAACCATTATTCATTTGTTTACTTTTGTGTTTTCCAATGTAGGATTGGTTTCCCTGAAGATTTCAGAAAATACTTATGAGTTTGTGAAATATTTGATGAAACCTTGTGAATTTTAGGCTACTTTTCAGAAGTCCATTATTTCCTTCACAAGAGAAATAGTAGGTGGAAAAATATTGAAGGCTTCATGTTAATATGAATTATTTGCAAGATTAAAGATTATGTGTAAGACACTCTGAAGGAGTCCCCTTATTTTCTGCATGGAGAAGCATTGCTGAGAATCATATGTCAAATGGTATCACCCTACCAACTGCATAGGGCATGTTTCTGGTGATTAGGATATCTTTCACTGATTGTGTCCCTGACTGCTAAGACTTCCTTGATCTCTGTGTACTGTGGGAATGGATCACCTTACATGGATTTCTGGCAAAATCAGTGGAGAGAACATGAATTAAGTCAAAGAATTAAGGATTTATTTTTTGTTTGTTAAATCAGTAGACTTTAGTAACCAATAATGGGATCAGTACCTCACAGAAGTTGAGGAATTTCTACTGAATTTACATGGGAAAATATTTTTATGATATAGCACCGTTTCAACTATAATAGCAGTTGTGAGAATTTTAAATTCAGAAATTATGATGATCATGTAAACTATTTCACCCACCTATAAGACATCAGAAGTTTTTATTAGTAGTAAATCTTATTAAAAATTTTCTGGCAAAATTATTAGTTGGTTTTTTTTTTAATTTACCAAACTTATTGTCAAGTCTGAAACTGATTATAATGATTGATTTGACTTATTAATTTTAACACTCCATACACAAAGTGAGAAAACAAATATATTTTTTCCAGCTGTTTTGATATAATTTTTATAACAAATTTATCTGATTTTCTTGGAGCATTTGTTTATGCTAATTATAGTAAGGGAAGAAGTGCTCTGACTTCATAGTCAATGTTTCAGACATGTCAAATCAAAATATTTCATTAACTGAATTGATATTTTCTTCAACTTTGGGCTTGCAAAACTGTGATGTTTCACTCCTTCAGGAAAAGAAGCATCTCTGTTGGTGGCAAGGACAGTAGAATTAAGCACACCCTCAATAATTTTGCTGATGATACAAAGCTGTGTGGTGCAGTCACACACTGGAGGGCAGGAATGCCATCCAGGGAGAACTGGACAGGCTTGAGAGGTGGGCCCGTGTATATCTCATGAAGTTTAACAAGGTCCAGTGTAAGTGCATTCAGGTCTGGGGCACTCACGTAAGAAAGATGTGTACCTGTTAAACTGGGTTCTGAGGATGCTGCAAAGCTGATCAGAGGAACACCACTCCTACGAACGCAGGCTGAGACAGCTGGGATTGTTACGCTTGGAGAAAAGAAGGCTTCAGGAAGACCAAAGTGCAAACTCAACTATTCTATGATTTTATTAATATTTTTTTTTACTTTTCCATCTGGATATCAGTTTCCAGCCTAGTGCTATTGATGAATTATCAGAAATGAAGAGTAGGAAAGACACTTCACAGGCACCAGAAACCAATGCTGAAGGTGTGTGCATAAGAAAACCCAGGCCTGTCCTCTCCTTTTCTGATGGTCATATGAAGAACAAAGAGCTCAGGAGCCAGGTCTGGTCTTAGATGCTAGCTGGTCACACAGCAGCTGCTCGTATCCTTTATTCCTTTGCCTATCTGTCCCATTTCACTGATATTTATAAAACAGCTGTTTCAAGTGACACAAAACACTGATGCATCTTTAAATGGTATATCAGTAACAAGTTTCTTAGTTTTATGGGGTTTGACCCTTTTTTAAACCCAATATCTATTTCTGAGGCCTCCTTCTAATTTGAGATCTAAATATATTAATAAGTTAAATAAATCAATATTGCTGAAGTAATTTAGACAAAATTATTATAAACTATTTTATTTATATTTCCATTTTTTCTATTAAAATGCATTTCTTTCTTTTGTTAAAAGACATCTATATTTCAAGAAAAAAAAGACAAATATCGAAATCAGTGGTCTACTTAGTACAGTCCACTCAGGTTCCCTTAAATAAATACTGAAAGAATCATGGTATGTACACAAATAAGAAAACAATAATATACTAAGTGCACTGTGGCTTAGACACTCAAAATAGGCCAGCATACTATTCTCAAAGCTGGCTTGCAGTACATGAACACTAAATAGACTTCCACTGGGGATTTACAGCATCTAGTGCCTGTTTTTATCTTTGATGTCTCCAAGGCATTCAGTAGCACAGCTGCAACATTCTCAGGTATGGGGGGAACCCTCTGGCTGTATCTTCCAAGGTTCAAGTCAGTAAATATTTTAAATGAGCTATTATTAGTTTCTTAAATCTTGCTGGTCATGTGTTTCTTCACTATGGGACCTCAGAATAAATGTCAGGAATAATTAGTCGACATTTGGTGAAAATCCCCAAAGAAAGAAAAGATATTCTGTAAATCTCTCAGCAGGAATTTTAAAAATATTTCATTGTATTGCCCTTTTATTGCACACAACTGAGACTCACATTGTTCACCATTAACTGAGATCCCTGGGTATTTCTTTTCATTCTCCTTTTCTTTCTTTTTTTGTTTTCTTTCCTTTTGAGTTCTCTCTTCTTTCTCTTCTCTTCTTCTTTCTCTTCTCTTCTCTTCTCTTCTCTTCTCTTCTCTTCTCTTCTCTTCTCTTCTCTTCTCTTCTCTTCTCTTCTCTTCTCTTCTCTTCTCTTCTCTTCTCTTCTCTTCTCTTCTCTTCTCTTCTCTTCTCTTCTCTTTTCTCCTCTCTTCTCTTCTCCTCTCTTCCTTTTTTGCTTTGCTTTGCTTTTTTGTTTCTTTTCTTTTTCTTTTCTTCCCACAAAAGTAATTGGCAGATGAGCATTATTTTCAAATAAAAAAAGACTGAACTGAAACAATTTGTCAGTCTTTGTAGCTGATTTTCATTTTCTGTGAAAACTGATCTTTTGCCTCCATGAGGGCATCTAAACAAAAATGTCATCTATGTTTCTTTCTTCAGTGGCTCAAAGTGAGGAATGAAAAAAAGTAAAAATTCTATCAAACAAAAGCTTGTATCCCATGCCTCTGTTGATTTCACCTCAATGCTGATCATGACAATAATCGAAATTCTTGACCGACAGGGGAGTCAGAAACCACAAAGTAGATGCAAGACTACGTCTCAGATCTACCTCTAGGGAGCCAAACCTAAACATCTCATGAGGTCGTCTAAGCAAAGCCCAGCCACTGTGTGACACTGTTCTCAAAAGAAGGTGTTTCATTTGTTTGGGTTTAATATCTTTCCACTCTATAGAAAGAACTAAACACATCTAGGAGAAGAGATTAAAAATCCTGAGATAAGTGGCCTGAACATCAAGCTTATTGTTCTGCAGTCATCCAGAACTCATCCTTATTGTTTTAGACTTTAGCTCAAGAGCCATTTAAGTGCCAAACCACTCTGATGCTGGACAAGCCAGGGAACCCAGAGCTGCTGCAAAAATCAACATACATAAGAATGACTTTCCAGACTGGCATTTATCATGGTTCTTAATAGTGAAAGCTATTGATCTGAGGCTTGTTCTGGTAAGGAAGCAAATATATTGCTACATAAAAGATAAGTTTTATAAATCATATTTTGATGTTCTTATTTTATTAAACAAGTAGCTGATATGACAAAGTTTATTCTGAAGTTTACTTTGTACTTATTTGTCTGTTTCTTAGTTTGGGAAGAAAAAAATACTTAGATCATATTCATTTTTACATTTGATATTTGATATTGAATCAATTGATATTGATATTGATCTACTCCACAAATCCTCTTGTTATTTACCCAGTCGTACCTCATATTCTATGAACTTAAATATATGACACTTAACATATGTCTTGTGCTTATCAGGCCTCTTCTTAGAAACAAATTTGACTGACAGTCAAAGTAAAAGTGTAACTTATGCAAGTGTCTAGTCTCAGTCAGGACACAGAAATTAAAAAAAAAAAGGTATGAAAGCCATTAAGAAATGATACTACTGACAATAACATTGAAAATCATCCTGGAAAATAATAATATGGTTCCAGAGGAAAAAGAAAATGTCTGTGACATTATGAACTTTAAATAGCTCATTTTACTCAAATATTAATGTTTTTCTTAAATATATGAAACTGTAGTTATTGTGGAGATACAGGTATAAACTAAATGCATGAGTGTGTAGACACTTTGGAGAGCTCCAAAATCTGACTTGTTCTTCATATTCAGAACATGCCATATCTTCACCTTTAAGATGCTAACATTCCTTGGAAATGTGTGATTCTGCCATGAGCTGTAAATGTTTGCTGTTGAGACGTAAGTTATAAAATAACGATCATGAATAGTGCAGCCAATAAATTTGTTTCAGGCATTGATGTTCAGTCAAAAGCAAACCCTTTAATAAATACCTGATTATGTACTCAAGTTAGGATGCTATTTATGATTTTTTTTTCTGCCAAGTATGAATTTCTTTCCTTCTTTCTGACATATTTCATATTTTCAGTATCTGCAAACACATATGAAACAGTACACTGTGGAACTGCAGAAAGGAACTTAGTATGGTCTAATAATATCTGCATTGGCTGAGATGCAAATTCTACCTTTGCATTTATTTTAACCTCTCTCAGAAAGCTGCAGAGACCAACATTTACAATAATGGGGAAATATCTGCAGTAAATCCCTGCTAGCTTTATGATATGCAACAGGAACAATGGCTGCTCATTTCAGAGCTGTTCCTACTTTTGACAGGGAGGCTCCTGCCCTGCACTTGCCTGTGGCTCAGGGCTGAGTTGTTTCTGACTTCTGCTGCACTCTATGGTTTCCTCAACCACTCGGTGCTTTGAAGGACCAGAATATTAGGGGTTTTTTTGAATTCCTAGCTGGTTTTGCACAGGTTAGGTGTATTTTGAATTCAAACATCTTTTCAAATTTCCGTACTCCCAAAGCCAGCCTAGGGAAGAAATCAGATACTGACCAAATATATGAATTCTACCAGGAGGACCAAACTCTTTTTTTTTTTTCCAGGTAATGAGTAGTCTTGTCCCTTCCACTTTTCATACTGTGTATGTCAGCAATGTCTGGGTTACATATGTACCGTTATGTGAACACCTTCTAATCTGCATGCTTCTTCTTTCTTCCAAAAAGAACAAAAAAGAAAAACCACCCCCACCATCCACATCACAGAAATGAACCAAAATATTACCAAAAATTACTGATGTATAAGTCTCATTCAAATTCTTTGTTTTGATCCTTCTGGTGTGTGTGGAAACTTTCCTTCCAGGTGATGAGGCAAGACTCTTAACTTTCAATCTGTTCCAAACACAAACACTCTTAAATGATTTGGCAATACCTGTTCGCACTTTATACATATTTGATGCAATTTACTTATTAGTTATTATGAACATGATTACTAGATAATGTTGTACTTCTGCCCCACATGGTATAATAAAATTACATTGCTTTTTCTGCTGTACTTATTAACCCAATTTAAGATTTTATAGAATAAATGGAAAAAGATACATTCTTTTTATTGCTGAAGTTCAAAGGCTTTTATTTTTATAGGAAGAAAATGTAAATAAAATGTAAATGGAAGGAAAAAACAAAAAACGCATTTAAAATGTTTTGTATTTCTACATATGAGAACAAATTCAGGAAATACCATGATTTCAAGCAAGAATTTAAAAAAAAAATCTTATTTCTAAACACTTTGATGAAGGAAGGAAAAAGAGATAAATATTGAAGTACATAAAAAATTCAGGATATCTGAATTTAAAGTATTTTTTCTCAGTAAATACCCTACAGAATGGTAACCTAAGTTTTAGTCTTTTTCCTGTGGTATGTCAAATAATCACTGTCATGGCGGGGGGTGGGGGGGGGAAGTATAAGGAGAACATGCACAACATGAAACAACATAAAAGTAGTCTTGTTTTCCAAAACATAATTTAAAACAACATAATTTAAAAACACTACATTCAAATAACTAACCTGACAAGAAGAGGAGCTGTGTGTTATGCCAGGGATCCTGCCAAGCATGCAAAGCCATACTTTAAATCCTGTGAAAAATTTAGTCATGACACCCTCAACATATCTTCCTTCTTGTCATTTGTCATGAATAGTTCCAGGTTGCTCTGGTATTTCTTACAGAAGGCCATCTGACATCTATAAGTGTTATGTCTTGTGCCTATAAAGCAGGAGAAATGAAGCAAGTTGAAAGGCTCTAACCATCGTTTTGATCAGACAGTGGAATATTAGAAGGGAGGAAAGTACCACCAATTAAAAGATGTTATGAAGTGTTCCAAAAGATGCTCTAAGTAAGAATTCTAATATCTGTAACGAAGGTGGACATTTATAAAATGCATACTGGTATGTAAAAAGGAAAAATTGAGTAATATCTCACAACCATTTTCCAGGCATTTTGGATCCCGATGTACCAGGATCCCATGAGTTGCATTCTTTCCTTGATCCTCACTTGCAGCTCTACTGTATGTGTTTCAAAATACATGTTCACTTTTTGTAAGAGGAAATTTTTGAGGAATTTATCCATTTCCGTGTCTTTTCCAGATGGTCCCAAGTTCTATAATTCCACTTGGTCTGACAGAGAAATCCTGGCTTTTCTTCCCCACACACATGCAGACTGGCTCCACAGTAAACAAATATGATGGTCACATATCCAACCTACCCAGTACCCCCTATGAATTCACAGCAAACCTGATGGTTTCTTGTATGTTAAATTCACTTTTTCATTCACGGATTAATTATATAACAGATTGCTTTAAGTCCAATATGTTCTTGATGCAGCTGACCTTCTGTAAACATTTCACATGGAACAGTTTATGCATGTGTGAAGTCCACACACCTGGACTGAGATCTGCTCAGTACGGACATGGAAGGTACAATACATCATTATGTATGTAAATCCACTAGAAACATCTTTTCACTTTTTTTTTTTTCCAGAAAGGCAGTTCTTCTTCAGTGGTCACATGGACTCATTCTTTCACAGTATGCCCTAAGTTTTGTGTGAAGGCACAGTCAGTGTGAGAGAGAATCAATATTTCTAATGTATCCTTTTGAAAGATATCATTGTAATTTTTAGCTTCCCTTAGCAGCCAGCCACAATCTGGAGCAAATCATAGTTACAAACTAAAACCAGAAAAGTTCCAATTAGGATCTGAAGAGTAAGAGCTGAAGGAGTGGGAGTGAGCTGGTGTTATGTGTGTATGTGTGCACATCCACAGACACTCCACTCCCCGTGGAGCGGTGATGCAAAGGTTCCTGTAGAGGGCAGGGAATGGAACCAGATTTCATGAAGCAGTTACAACTATAATTATTTTATTTAAAATGGAGTGCTCCTGTTACTCAAGCTTCCTTTAGTGTCACTTCTTAGTTGAGTAACTGCAGTAGCAATGGGGTGCTCAGACTGGGAATTTCAATGAAGCCTAAAGGAATTAGAGTCCTTTGAACTAAGTCATCTCCCTTAGGCTGTACTGAAAACCTCAGACTTAATCTTTTGTTTTGCTTCTTTCTTTAATCATTTTTATAATTTTGCCCCCTCACTTGTGGGCATCAAAGGGATTCCTTCCCTCTAGTCCAGAAAATTGACCAAATTTGGTCACTGGCAAAATAAAAATTTTCCTTAAATTCCTTGCTTGGGAGTTCCTGCTCATCCAGACCACCATATACACTTAAATGACAGCTACATCTATGCTCATTTGCATCGGGGAAATACTGATATCACATGCAAACAGTGAATGTGAAAGCTTATCAGGTACTTAGCTTGGCACCCTTTTTTGTGCTCTTCCAGAGCTGATGTGTGCTGTTTATGTCTAACAACAGCATTATTATTTTTATTGAGCAAAACAGCTGCAGAATTGAGTGTTCATTCATTTTCAGTTGGTTTTCTACTGATCAGGTGATGCTAAATTACAATGTCTGTAGTTTTGATGATAGTGCAAAATGTAGCATAATTTTAAATCTATAATTTTATTTTTTTATTTGAAAATTTTCTTTATATAGAAACAGTCCAAAGATGAAAACTGATACAGAATAGAACACTGTTCGCAAACAAATTAAAATGTCGGCTTCTGCTGGCAAGTTAAATTTTCAAGGACAGGACTAAATATGTTAGACTAAGTATCTGGTTTTATAGGCATTTGCTGCAGAAAACAGGAGGTTGGAGGAGGGATTCACAGATCATGCTCTGAAACATTTTTGTGTGTTTTATGGAGACACAAAAAGAGGGCACTTGCAGATTCCTCCACTATCAGAACCAGTTTGGTTTGTCTCTGGGTGGCTTGAGGCAGTTCATCTGGAAGTTTTCTTTATAGTGTGATCAAAAGGAGTAATCATGAATCACACACCCCCCCGCCCCCCCCCCCCCCCCAGTGCATGCTTAAAGGCACCAGCACACTCTGGGACCAGCAAGCTCTGCTCTCTTAGCTTAACTGACCTTGCCGAACCCCAAGGCTTCCCTCTGCAGGCATCCAATCCAGCACTGCTGTATTTGTGTTGCATTTAGCCTCTACATACCAGCCCCACGTGATTTACTAATGCATATTTCCTGACTAGAGGAATTAAGATATCCTGTTTTCCTGTGCTTTGTGCCTTTCAGGTGAATTACTTGGACCTAGAGAAAGAATAAAGTAGGAGTGAGCAGTGATGCCCTAGGAGTGGGAATCTCCAAAGGAGATCCCAGAAGGGTGGATTCTCTAGTCACCAGTGATGGACAAAAGTTCACTCTGCAGTGGGGGGCCACACAAAAAATCCTTTTTCCTTTGCTTACTGTTTGTTGTTATGAAGTCTGAAGGACTGAGAGCTCTCGCCTTGTTATAAATTGATGTCCTAGTTAGAGCAACCAGAACTAGATTATCACTGTGTGAGTGTAACCAAAACTGTGTGTTCTACATCCTCTATATCATTTCTGATGAACTGTTAATGACGGATCATTTGCCCAGGGCACACCTGACACCTCAGGCAACAAACTGAGTGTTACAGAACCCTGTGAGATAGGGTCTTCACACAAATGACTCAGGTGTGATAATTCCCATCTGAGGAGTTGTTAGCACCTTCACACCCAGCCTAAGGGGTCATATCTGCTAACTGGTCATCAAGGATTCCAGGAATATTCCATGACTCACAGGGTTAAATCAGCCATTATGAAACTCCCTGCCTTGGGAGGGAGGTACTGGACATTCCCGCCTGAACCTGTGCACATATAATCCTTGGATTTTGGGATGTTGAGGGACTACTTGTTGGATCTAGAGGAGTACTAGGGCACTGACAGGACTGTGACCATCACCCTCACCAGCAAGTTTTTTCCTTTCCTTTTACTTTGGACTTAAGGGTACCACATGGCACTCAGTACAGGGGCTAGTGAACGCCATTTTGTTTGTGCCCCAGAGTGCTGGATTATACTTCTGGGTCTTGTCGATTACAACCATTTTTTTCTCTGTATCACTGTATTTATTTTAACCTTTTTATTAAACTGTATCTCTGACTTATAATCTCTTTTTTTGAGTTGGGTTCATTTCTCCTGCCGGTTTATCTTTAAACCAGCACAATTGATCCAGTACATAAAAAGTTACTGGTGGGCAATGACAAAAAGAACAAATTGGCACACACAAATATGTACCCAGAGCAGAATTCCAGAAGATTAATTGCAAAAAAGAAACACAGTAAAATAAAACCCCAAACAGGCAATTTGAATAAAAATTTTGTTTGTGGGTGGAGAAAAGAATTTCCTATTGACTCTTCCTGCCCCTCCATCTATCACCGCCTCATCATGTTCTGCAACTACTTTGCCATTTCTGAAGGTCAATCTAAATCTCAACATATGCTTTTAATTCAAGGTCTCAAAGCAGCATTTCCCAAACTAGGAAATCTGGAAGCAAGCCTGGAAGTGAAAACAGAGTGGAGTCGTGAATGGAAAAGTTTGGCAACTGTGGTATCAAGCTTACTCATTCTACCCAACCAGACTTTCAGCAGGATGTAAGTGTTCAGTTTACAACTGAATTAAGTAGCTCCTTGCATTGATTGACTTCAGAAAAAGGCAATTTATAGGGCTAATTATGTCTTTTGTCTCTTCAGACTGCAGCCATCATAATAAGACTCTAATATTTTAAGCAATATTTATTTTTACCTGTACAAAAGAACTTGTAACATAAATCTCTGGAAATTCTGCAAGAAGAAATATAACCCTGTTCCCTTTCACCTTCTCCCGTGTGAGTACTGGCTCTTTTGCAAAATGGCCTCATGTAAAAAGGCAAGAGCAAGGCCTGTCTGTGCATAATCTGATGAAAGGATAGAGCCCTACTGCTGGTGGTGTTGAAATTGTCTCATAATTTTTGGCTGAAATCCTGCCCTTCCAGGCAATGGCAAAAATTCCCTGGTGGACTGTGTGGGAGACAGGGGTTTCCCTCTTGTCAAAGGCTGTGGATGGTGAATTTCTCAAGTGTGAGGGTGTTTGTCATTAGTGTTGCTGTGGTTGTATTGTGTGTGGTTCTAAGAAATTCCCCATCCCTGTACTTTAGTGTCATGGATAAAATCAGCTCCCTGGTTGTGACTCAGCCTTCCCATCAGTGGTTGTATCATTTCTGTGAGCATCAAAGCAGAAAGTCTTGTCAGGGTTTTATGGGGGAAAAAGGAAGGACAGAAAAAGAGCAGAATTTGTGGACTCATCCTGGGAGTGCTTCATGCATTGATTTTATATTTTAGCTCTCTATTTATTTATTTGCCTTTTTTTTTTTTAATTGCCTTTGCTCTCATTTACCTCCATTGGGAACTCTCCTTATAGAAACTAAAATAGGAAAAAAAATTATGCCTACTGTGTTTAAGCAGATTAGAGTAAATGGCTGATATGCTCAAGTGATCTTGAAACCTTTATCATAACTCTGCCCATTGTTGTGACATTTAAGTCTTAAATGGTTCCATTTTCAATCATGTATCCAAACTACAATAATTTTGTACACTGCTGTGTACACAGATCCTGTGGATAATTGTTATAATCACCTCACGTTTGCAAATGCTCTTTGGTGACTTTAAGCCAGATCTTGCTCCTGCTCTATTATGGGGAAAGGAGAAGGACCAACTCTCCGAGTTTACAATAGCAATGGAAAGGAGTAGTTAACTTGAACTCTCAATTATGTGCAGAAAATCTGCACATCCTGCCCAATTAAGATTTCTTTTTCGCATGAAGTAGGTTCTAAATTTTTAAATAGTTTGATTGGAATTCTAAAAACAGCAAGAGAGAAGATTAATCTTGTTAATAATTAGAAAGCTGAATGCTAACATTTTTCCCGCATAGGAGATGCCTCAATGTTATTACTCTCACAGCTAACTGCAGTTACAGTCTGCGTGTAAAGAACCTGATATACATGTAAATTGACCAACAGTTTGTTTAAAGTGAAGAGTTTAACTGTGTCTGCCTCTTGATTTGCACAACAAAAAAGAAAGATGCAGGAGCAAGATCATTCAATCGGTCCGTGACTAACATGGTCAACTTATCCCTTTGCTTCCTTGTGGAATAGGGAAATATGGCTTTTAAGCCACATCCTCTTGGAATTCAATACATGGAAATATGTGCAAATGGAAATCCTCTGACAAATGAGGATGCATTAGATGCTGTTCAAACATGCTTTTTACACTCTCTACTTTCTTGATAAGTCTGTCTATCACTGGTCAGTGGAGGCAGAGTAACCCAGAGCATGAGGCAAAAATTCCTTTAGATATTTTCCTCCTGTAAGAGGGTTCCTAAATAAACTTCATTTGTTAGGATGACTTTTTCCTCAAGGTCTTCGGCATAGGACTTTCAGATACCTTCTACATAGAAATTGCTATCTAAAGAATTGCTTAAAAAGTGTAATTTTTATGTGTATAATAATAGGAATCATGTAACTTGTTAAAACCTTGTCAGGGTAGCAAGAGAACAGAGTACAAGATGACTGCCAGACTAGTTATAAGATGATGATTTTCTGGATGCTTTATTCAGAGTAGAAGTTTTCACCAGGGTCATCTTCACTTGTGAAAATGTTCATAACTCTTAAGAATTTATCCCTCTTTTTCTTTCTATCGACTTTAAGTATTTAATTAATTATACAAAGAGAGAACACTGCCAACAGAAATGGCTGGCAGAGATAATATGCCAGTCCACCTTTGCTTCCACCATATGTAATAAATGAAACAGAAACTGAGTGAAGAATCATTCCTTTGGTCTCTTCCCAGCAACATGACTTTTTGAAAAAGAAATAAGATTGTTTCTTTTCAAAACATTCCAACTACTTAAACTTTAAAACATATTAAAATTGTGTAATATTCCAGTAATCCTCAATATAATTTCTTTGCAGCATTAATGGAGCTTGAACTTTGAAATATTAATATTGCAGAAAAATATTTGAAATAAGCAGTAAATACAGTAGAAGAAAAACCCAAAGAAACCCAAGGTATTGCTCCTTTATCTTGAGGGAATTTTTGTTAATGTAAATTTCAGTCTGAGATAATGTACAGGTAAATACACTGGTAAAATTGAAGGAGGGAGTTTAATAGCTCTTAAAGCTTTTCATACCTATATACCTTTTACTGCTCCAGTATCTCTTACAGAATGGAGAGATAGAAATTATAAACAATATTTCAGAGAAATCTGGATCATGTGGTTCAGAAGCTTCCTATTTTGTCCAGCTTTCTCCACAGATCATATATGGTTTTTGTAGTTACTGATGAACATGAACTCAGATTTTTTTCTTGCATACAAGAGTTTTATGCAATTTTTTTAGCAAAACCAGAACAATGACTGATTTGATCTTGTAAATTATTTTTTTTTAATTCAACAGAAAAAATCAGAGCAAAAAGTCTTCAGACAATAATATCAAGATCTTGTTAAATGAAATAAATTTCCATATGAGTGCTTCTGAGAAAAAGAATATTTATAAAGAGTAATTATTATATTTTAAAAGTATATCCAAGAGGTACTGTTGTGATGGGCAGCACTGAGAAGAATTATGAGACTAATCAGTCATGGTGGTCATGCCAGGATAGTAAGCTTTACATTATCATTTATTTTTTAAACAGTTTTGATTATTTAGCAGTTGCTATACTGTATTTTAAAAATATAACGAAAATTTTAATTATGACTTGCCATCATCAAACATAATTGCACATGATCATCTCTATCCTAGCAGTGCAAGTTAATGTCTCATATTAACAGTTAATCACATATCTAAAATGGTTCTATGATGCATTTTTATGAACTCTTTAATGTGCATTGGTGAAGAATGCAAATAGTAAGGAAAAAACCTAAGCAAAATCTCTTTTGTTGTTAATTTCAATACAGAAAACTGAAAAGCTGAAAGTGGTCAGGGCATTTAAACAGAGTATTTTCTAGATTGGGTGCTGTACTTTACAAAAAGGAGTGCTTCAAAAGCTGTCAAAACAACAAGGTGGGAAATTCAAAGCTTAGGTGGAAATAGCTTCAGGGTAACAATTCATAAGACACCTCAAGAAAGAACATGAAGTTATTTCTCACACAGAAATTTGTAGCTGCAATAGGTGATTATTATACTGTGTGTCTTTTTTGCAGTCTTTGTATCCAAGGTTCAAAGATTGAAAAGGGAACAGGACAATTTGCTTCAGTACTATAGAAGTAGTTATTTCACAACTGACTTAAAATTTTGTCTTTAATCGGAAAACCTCGGTTTATGTGTGTATACACATAAATATGTTCTTTTTAACAGACAACTAGCTGTGCTCAAGTAGGGATAGAACAGGGAATCCAGTCACAGTGGGAGCTGCAAGATGGTGACTTTTGGTGCAAAACAGGGTGTTACTCCTTATGAGTATTTGGTTGATATAGTGGGGTCTGGAACCCGGGGAGGAGGAATGGGAACTTCTGGGGAATTATTGAGGCTGATTGTGCCTGAATCAAGATGATGGAGCCAGTGACTCAGACAGAAAGGGTAAAGGATGGTGAAAGTCATCTCCCAAGTGGATTGGCTGTCTTGGGACACTTTCTTCTCACATGGGGCCCAAATCTGGAATACTGTGTAGGCTTTGCTGAGTTGCATCTGGGACTCAGGCTGCTACTGATTGCTCCTTGTCCATGTGGGTGTCATGATACTAATAAAGGAGACCTTAAGTAGATTAAGGATCACTACATGGTCTAATCCTTGAGATTAGAATGGTGGGTAAAGAAAAACTGTTGTTTTCCTCAAACCTGCTGGACAAGGGGAAGCAGCCATAAAGGAGTTGTGGATCAACGCCTGGCTGTGCAGCCAGCGTTGCTGGCAAAGATCTGTCTTCTATAGACATGGGAATTTTTTAATGGCTAGAAAAGAGAAAATGTTACAGCTATTTTCAAAATAGAAAAGATGGAAGATCCAGGGAGCTGCAGCTCACTCATCCTCACCTCACTCCTGGGAGGACTATGGAAAGTATTCTTCTGAAAGTGATTTACAGACACATGAAGGATAAGAAGAGTCTGAGAGAAACCAGTCACCAGTTTACAAGGGTGAGTCATGCCTAACCAACCTGATGGTCTTCTATGGTGAAATGACTGGCTCAGTGACTGAGAAGCACTCCTCAGGTGTTGATGCTGAGGCAGTTAGTGTTTAATATCTTCATCATCAGAATGGATGATGGAACAGGAAGCTTCTTCAGATTCACAGAACTGCCACTCAGAGGGACAAGCTGGAGTAAATAGCTGAAGAAGCCTTATGAAGCTGAATGGAAACAAATGTAAAGTCTGGGGACTGACTGACTGGGGAGCTCTGCAGTGAGTCCTGGGGTACTGTGACTGAACCAAAGACAGTGGGATGGCATTGCAGAAATGAAGATTAAGTATGCCCTGGGACACACTAATAAGCCATGAGTAGCCAGCAGGCCAAGAGAGTAGATTGTCACCCTCTATTCAGCTTTCATAAGTATGCATCTGGAGTATTGTACCCAGTTTTGGCACCTTTCACAAGTGTTAAAACTACATTGACAAAACGGAGAAAGTCCAGCAATGGTCCAATGAGATAGGAAAGTGACTGAAGCACTGGGAGTAGGAGAGAAGTCTGAAGGTCTTGGATTTGTTTTGCCTGGAGAAAAAAAAACAAACCAAAACCTAAGTGAATGTAACTTCCTCCTGTAATAAGTTGGTGGTTATGGAACTTTCCAGACTCTTCTCTGAGATGCACATGAAAGGATAACATTCATAAATCGTAAAATTAAAATTCTAGCTATATATAAGGAAAAAATTGTAATGAGAGTGGTTAAACAACAGAACAGGTTGCCCAGAAAGATTATGAAATCTACAGCTTTAGAGAAAATTAAAATTTTATGAAAAAAACACTGAGCAACTTGATTTGACTTTGAGATTGCACTTGCTTTTAGCAGAGGGTTGTCCTAAATAACCACTAAAGGTCCCTTCCAAAAAACCTCTATTCTATTATTTTATAGTCAATTTACAGTTATACATCCTGGAGTGAAGGATATTTTACATCCTTCTCCAGTCTAGGAATGAAATGGCTGTAGGAGAGGCTTGGGCCCAGCCCCTGCATGTGCACAACCCCACATTAGGACCTAGCAAGCTAGCAAGGTCAAGATGACCTTGGGGCAGCCAGAAGCAGAAGTAAACAACCCCAGAACTGTAAACAGGCCAGACAAACTGTCGCCAAAGGTTAAGCTGCCCAGCACGTGGCTAGGTCATGGTAGCTGGCTTTCAGCCAATGAAAAGAGACCCTTGCCTCGTGCACAGACCTCTTGACCTATCCCTAAGCTGTCCCAGTTCACGTGTACCCCAGAAAACATTATATAAGCTGTTCACACACCTTCCCCCCCCCAACCCCCAATAAAGATATATGCTGAACATTCTTTTAACCCACTTTGGAGC
The DNA here is from genome assembly GCF_047495875.1 of Pithys albifrons albifrons. Classification (NCBI taxonomy): domain Eukaryota; kingdom Metazoa; phylum Chordata; class Aves; order Passeriformes; family Thamnophilidae; genus Pithys; species Pithys albifrons. The sequence continues at coordinate 13,155,537 of NC_092464.1, forward strand.
CTGGACCTTTATCTCTGTGAGAATTCATCCAGGTATCCAGATGCTGAAACCCGGGGTGTTGTCGAGGACAGGCAGGCTGGGACAAGGAAAAACCTCTCACTACAACAAATAGCTCAGCTTTTTCCCTACAAATTGCCACAAATAATTAGTATCCTAGCTAGGATGAAAAACCTTTCTACATCTGAATGTCCCTCAGACTTGTTGACTAGCTGATAATATTATGTGTGTGAGAGAATTCTCTCATGCATGAAAGCTTCCAATAAGTCAAATGTTTGTGATCCTGATACAAAGAAACCACACATAAGCAGAGGATTCATGAGATTCAGGCTTCTGTTCCCTCTTTCAATCATGTCTGATTTATGAAATGTAAACAGTGGATCCAAACCCATCCTAGTTGTCAGTGGTCCTTGTGAGGCAGTAAATATCATGAATTTCAAAGTGTTTCAAAATCTTTCAAAACTGCTCAGCATGCAACTGCTTTTATAGTTACATGAGCTTTTAAAATGCACATTTCCTGAAAGGCAAGCAAGCGGGAATAATTACTACTCATTTTTTCCCTCTCAGCTTAGAGAGTTAAATTGTACTCAACAGTTATTTCTCCCTAGTGCATGATACAGCAGAAATCCTTCCAGTGTAAATGCACTACAATCACAGAGTTGGCTTCAACGACATAAGCACTAAAAGAAGTAATTCAGATTAGTGAATGGATGATGTAGATACCCACTGTCAGCACTGTTTGCTACAGGGATCTCCTAAAGCTCTGGAAATGAAGGCTTCCCCTGGAAAGTTTGTTTGCTCAGCCTGTGGTAGGTATCGAGGATCTGTCCTTTTAAGGACCCTATTTCTTCCCACTCCACTGATTTCAAAAAGCTTGTAGTTTCTTTTTGAACATGAAAAGGCTGGACTTTGCAAATAACAAAACACAAGTGTCAAAAGACTTCATCAGTGTCAGCAAGAAGGTTGTGATGTTTTCTCAAGGATCAACCCACACATTCATCTGTCTTTAATAAAAACAGATCTGCTTGGCTGTATCAGCTGATGCACTGTGCTTGCCTTGGAATAAGAATCATTTGTTGCTTTTTTTCAGTGGGAGGGATTTCAAGATTTATGGGTGTGCTGAGAAAACACGGGAGGAATCTGCCTGAAGGGCTGATGGGTCTCCATGTAGTGAAAGATGTACCCAATGAAGTGCATTTATACATACTGTCCTTGGCTCGCAGTGCAGCTTTCCAAGGGTAAGCCTCACCCAGCCTCTTGAGAAACAACTTATTTAGTAGTTTTCTGCTCCATGTGATTTGCTAATTTATGGGAACAGAGATGTTGAGGCTTGTTGCAGAAACACAATCCTGTTAATGAACGTTGCTCTGAAATGGGAGGTTTGTGGGAAACAAGATCTTGAAGTTGTGCAACACATACATTCATATACTGTAAAGTACTTAAACTTTCTCAAATGCAAGTAAGGTGTTATAAGTAGGTCCTACAGCACTTTATATCAAATTTTTGAGGAAAAAGAAAATTACACTTTGTGAAAGTTCAGACTAAATAGATACAATGAAAAAATTCTTTATAGAACATGCTACCAATCATTTGATATAGTAAATATAAAATATCTAACTGGGCCACAAAGAAAAGTTTGGCATAATATAAACAATTAGCTGTTTAACTGCAAACACTATATACTGATCTAATCTCATTCCTGGAACTAAACTATTGAAGAGTGTGTATGTTCTAGGAGAGAGCTTGATATTACATTTTTAGTCTCATCATGTCTTAATTTTGCCTGCTGGCCTCAATAATCCATTTAGTGGTGTCACTTAAGACCTATATGACATATATTCAAATATTTTCTGTCAAGCAAAGTAGCAGAGATTTAACTTCCGGGATCCCGACCTTCTGTGTTAGCTTAGAAAGTAGTCTAGCTTCCTTTTTGTCCTGTTAAATATCCTGTTTGCATAAAATGTTAAGACTTTCACTAAAGGAAGAAAGAGTGATATCTACTAACATCATGAATACGACTGAAAGATCTCACATTTTTCCCACATAAGCATTTTGTACCTGGCGTCCACTATTTAAGTGTTCCAATCACCAGACGTGAATATAAAAAGAAAACCACATCCTTATGGTTTCACAGAATCTGTCACTCTTCATGAAGGTATCTTTCTACTCAGACAGTTTTTGTAGAGACAGCAGGTCAGATAAGAATAGCTAAAATCATTCCTAGGTACAAAATAATTGACTGCCATCATTAGCTGCATTAAACTGGAGATTTATTAGGATTGAACCATCAGTTTCAACTGAATTTTTTAGAGGCTATGTAGCCAAAGCAAGAATCCTGATGTTTGCAGAACTGAAGATCACGGATGATACTTCTGCAGTTATTAGCAGAAATGGTAGCTAGGGGGTTAGGAAGCTTGGGTTTCTAAAAGCATTGGTAGTGGATTTAGGACCAAACAATTACAATGAACCAGAGATCAGGCTTATGCATACAGCTGAAACAGGGTTCAATCTAGTTATGGCTATGTTACAATAACATTTACAATGTTTAACAGCACGTAACAACTATTTTGTGTATACAGAGTATATGCTAGTGGGCATATTCAGTTCTATAGGTTTTAGCAATGAAAACAAATTGGATTATGAAATTAATTACAACCCCTCTTCCACTTAAATTAGTTTTCTTTAATCTTATTTCTTTTAATTTTCTTTCTGAATGCATAAGTGGACTCCTACCTGCAATTGTCATCATATCTAGTTGTCAACTATGAAGCTCGTGTAGCACTTCAATTTATTGCCTTGCTAGTTGTGTTGTAATTAGTCAACACACAGAATAAACTCATAAACTACCTTAGTATTTGTTAGTAAGGGTACTGTGGCTGTTTTGATATAACCCAGCCTTTTGAAATAGATGAGTTATTGACTTAACATTTCCACCACAACTGTTGCTAAATAAAGAAGTTGAGAGAAAACTCCCTACATCTTTATGGGAAAAGGATTTAGCTAAGTGTTTGCTATTTGAAACTAATATTCAGTGTCATTGGATGGGAAAGCAAGTCTTTTAATCTAAGCTGTATGTATCTCTAGATAGCAGCAGCACAGTGAGCCATCAGTATCATGTCCATAAAGGATCAGGGAGTCTGCTTCAGACTTCATGAAGTTTGTGAACTGAAGTCTGCTTACCACAGCTCCACTAGTCAACCGTGTTTTTAACTCAAGTTAAGGATAAATTGAGTTGTGCATGTTCCTGTGGAACAAAATTTTACATCTAGCTCAATGACAATGCAATGAGAAAGCGCAGCTCAGATATGCCTGAGAAATAGAATACAGACAAATCTGTACGAGAGCCAGCAACTGCCGTAAGTCCTTTATGTAGCAGCAAACCTGTCTATGCCTACACACCCAGCAGAGAATGGTTGTGAAATCTCTTGAGAAAGCCACAAGATGGATTTTTGCAGACATCTCCAAACCACATTGACCTCTGTCACTGAAAAATATTGACCTTCAAGAAACATCTCTTGGGGATCATGATATGCAGGGAAACAACCTGATGTTTAGCACAGAAGAATTTGCGGATTTGCTTGTAAGTACCTGCAGTGCTGACTATTGAGTGCTAATTCTCTCATACCCTTCTTTTATTTTGGTGATTCTTGTCTAGAATGTTCTTGTTCTTAGTCCGCATTGATAATGGTGGTGCCTAGAGATTAGCAGCCTCCAGGATGTCAGCCCAGAGAACATCCTCCGTTTAGCATTTGCACTTTGTGAAGCCAATGGCCAATATAATGCCAGCCAGGAATACAGGCATTCTAGACAGGATGAAGATGATCAGAGACACTCATTTAGGCACAGGAAAAAGAGAGGGGAAATATAAATAAGAGTCTACTACTACCTCTCAAGTTCAACAAGAGGTATCACTGTTTCCCAGGTTTACCCAAGTAAACCATCATCTAGTGCTATGCTTTCAAAGCGTCTTGTTGCACAATCTGATTATTTTTCTCTCATCTGTTTAGAAAAAATGCACCAAGTCCCTACTGAAGTATTGCCTGACATAAGCTAACACTAGAACCAAGATCTGTCAGACAAGGAAGTCAAAGAATAGTCCAATGGTGCTTTTAGTTGTCTTCATTGTGACCCTGTTGCCCCTAATTCATTCCATAAAGTGCTGCAAAGATGCATAGAAAAAGATTAATCTCTACCAAAAATGTAGTTTTAATAGAAAAGGCAGGCAAAGACAGAAATAGTATTCTGATACTTTCAGATACTTCAGATCATCTAGTCTGGACTCTTCTATAGCACTGATGAACAACCCCCACAAGCCCCATAAAGGGTTGTAAATGTTGAATGCCTAATGAGAACACACTTCATGGGAAGACAGCCAGTCTCAGTATGAGCCAACTGAGTTCCCTTGCTTCCCTCATGTTCACTTCTGATCTCTTATGACACCAATTAATGTACTTAAAGAAAGAGGGGTGAAGGAGGAGGAGTGACCAGATCTGTTGAGAGTTAAAAAGCCATTTAAATTAATGATCCATTTCCTAATGTGCAAGGCATTTCTCTCACTCTAGGGACAACAGAGTCCAAGAAAAATTTAGCAAACCCCTTTATGAATACATCTTCAGAGTATAAGAGATCTGATAATTTCACAAAATGAGATATAACACCCAGTTACAGAGGTGCAAAATTCTAAAACCATCCAATTTGACAGGAAGATACTTGAAAAATCTAACAGGCTTTGGATCAGCCTCTGATCTTTGAAGTAGCCACTGAACAGACAGAGATGAGAGAGCCAGCAGATTTTTTCAGAAACCCACAGAGAAATGAAGGGTTGAGAGCTTTTCATGGCCACACATCCTCTCAAAGACCCTTGTACTTTAGTATACCAGTGCAAGCACTGCATAAACAGGTTCATTAACAGACTACTGTTCCTCCACATGTAGTAGGTACTGTCTACACAAAACACTCTATTTTTCAATCTCAGGAGGTACAGAAAGAAATAATTTACTTTGAATAATTTTTCTCTGAAAGAAAATCTTCTTACAGAACATTTCACATTTGTACATGATTTCTTTTCCCTATACCTTTTTCTTAGCAAATGTGTTCCTCATCTTGTTGGTGACTGTTTAGGGAAGAAGTAAGCTCTAACCAGTCTGACATTTAAACCAAATGTCTCAAGGTAAGCATAAGAACAGCTGTCAGTAGGAATTAGGAGCCAGCACTTGAGATGAGGTTGATATTTGACAGTGTTCGTGAATACATTTCATACTAAAGCTGTTACCTTTCAAACTTTAGGTTTCCCTTTTCTTTTTAAGCAATGTCTGGCCTTACTCACCCTTTTAATGTTATGAAGTGGTACAATATTTTATACATGACAAGCATGAGGGAAGAACACTATTATCATTCTCCCGTGTATGTGTTGTAACATGAATTAATGTAAGTAGGCAAATATTCATCCATTTCATGAGGACAGCTGAAACATTTGCTGCCAAAATTCCTTGCCTGTCATTTATTACTGACATTGAGAACATTTTTATGCACTTGTGAGAGAGCTTTCCAAAAAACATTGAAGTTTATGAATTGCTTTCAAATTTGCAGCTGATAAAGTTGAATTTTCAATGCCTTGTGGGGCTTATATTTCTTTGTGGGTTTTTTTTGAAAGAACCTTCGGTACATTTAAATTGCCTTATATGGCGATTTAGATTTGCTTATAATGTGCTACATGTTCAGTGACGTTTTACTAGTGCTATTATTACTGTCAGCAGTTAGGTCAGTACATACTTATGTCTCCTGGAGAGCAACTCAGCCCAGGAGGGGGAAATCCTTTGAAATTTGTCAAGGTTTCCAAATTCCTTTTGTAAGAAGAGTAAATATTATGTGGATCTCTAATGCAACCCACTGTTAAGTACAGGTAAAACTTGTCAGACCACCTATAATTTCCATATTCACAGTGGTAATTAATTCTGCAGTGCACTAAACTATTTTGACAAATTTTCTCTGACTCAAAGGGAACGTGAGAATCTTCTTAATTTTCTCAAGATTGCTTAGTTTCCTATAGAATTGAGCTCATTCCAGAGCAGTTGCTGGAATAAACACGGAATAATGATAATACGAATTCTACAGTGTGTTTATTGTCTCATTTATTTTTAAATTGTTTTATGCAAATAAATATTTTAGAAAACCTGAATTAAAAATTATTAAGCTGTAATTTTATGAAATCTCTTTATTTCTAGAAAGTTTTTGATATATTTTTAACAGAAAAAAAGCCATGCAAATTATCAATGAAGTATGGAGAGGTCAACACATATTTATGTCAGAGAGTAAATCAAAACAAAATATTGTCCTTGAAGAAGAAGGACTTCAGGACAAAAATTAGAAATTTTCTACAATAAAACATTTCCACCTGCAAATGGAAAACTTATCAGAACTGAAAATTCCAAAGGAACATATCAAATTTGACAAAACTATCACATGGAAGTTCTGATCAAAGTCAGAGAGAGACGATGAGAGAGACATGCAGACAGAGAGATATGTTTTGAATCAGTATAACCAAGAACATTCTCTAGCCCTGAAGAATAAATGAATAACTTTTGCCATCTAATCAAATGCACTTCCATAAAAACAACAAAATGCCTCCAAACTACCCACTGGACACGAAACTATGTCTGGGCACTGTTTGAGAGAGTAAGAATTATAAACAAAACCGATGTGGTGAGTGTCCTCTTAATTGAACAGTAAGGATGATCATGGAGATGTTACTATTAATCTATTAAAAGTAATTAGACATATTCACAATATATTCTGTATTTTTTTCACAAACACAATGTAAATGTTGTTTCCTGAATATTTACCTGACTGTAGAAATATGCTTTGTAGTTCTTACCAGTGTAAATGAAAGAAAAACAAAATGCAAAACTATAAATTGCAAAGTCTTTATTTATCTTTCTTTTCCCAAATTTTCACTATTTCCTAAGTACTACACTGATTTACATCCTCCCTGCGTGTTTGATATGAAAGAGCTAGACAATTACCGTAATACCAGAATTATGTGCATTTTATTGGATGTGATGTAGACTTCTTACACTTTTCCCAAAATATCTCAGAGCCAGTACTGCTGTCCCTGTCTATGGCTTTTTCACACAGACCTCAAGGGAGCAAAGATACAGAGACACATGTATGTGTAGCACCAGGTTCTTCCAAACATATCCATCCCTCTTAATACACAGCCCTTTATGAGTGTTTGCTCCTTGCCTTCTTTATTCTGGTGCAGTTTCTGACAGATAAAAATATCTATCAAACTTGGTTCTTTCTTACTTTTATAGTTTCCCACTCTTCAGCTTTTCCCCCTCACTGACAGCTGTGTGCAGTTACTCATACAGTTGTATGCTCCAAAGTGTTTTTTGAGAATTTTGATTGGAAAAATGGGAAAGTTGAATCTTAGGGGGAGCAAGGGAGTGCTACATTAGTGAAATACCAAAGTGGTGAATACATTTTGGTATAGCTTTAAATAAATTTTAATTCTCATGTGTTATTTAACAGAAATTCACATTCTGATTCAGCAGCAGTAAAAAAAAGAATCTGTTTTAATAAAACCCAATGTCTGCCAACTGGATCAGTTCATTTTAGCCATTGAATGTGGACACCTGTCTTTGGCATGACTAATGCACATCCTCAAAGTTCGTTTAAGGCTGAAGTGCTTGGCTGAAATGAGACCTGGATTATTCTGCTGAATAAGCCTGTTATGGTGGGTCAGTCAACAGTAAATCTGTTTTACACAGATCTGAGGAAACAAACCCCACCATTCTGAATTTAATTCATTCAGTACTTCCAGGCACATTTAATGGGATGCCGTGCTTAAATGAGAAATAAGGATGGTCTATAATTTCTTTGGACTTTAAAGTCTTCTTGAATTAAGGATATGTATCATAATTATTTTATATTTTCCTTGGTATTTCTTACTTTCTGTGACTGTACTAGCATGATATGAAAAAAAGAATAAATATGTTCTTGCTTTTTTCTCTGACTCAGCTCTGGCCAGTGCTTTTCTGCTTCCTACCAACATTTTGCTGCCCCTTCAGCTGTAACGTGAGAAATGTTTGGGGAGGAGAGGATGCTGTAGATAGGATCACTAAAACCTCTGAGTTAAAATTCCAGGAACAAAAAGAGTACTGATAAGCAATGTTATAAGTTGGCCTTGCACAAAAGCTGTCATCTCTTGAAACTTTAGTTTTGCTTAAATAAATAAGAACATAAGTACATGTTGCACAGATAATGCTTCAAGGCTAATTAAGGATAACTAGCACTTTTAAGTACATTTAGGGCATAAATGTAACAAAATTTTTTGAATAGCAAATTATGTGTAAAATGTGGAAAAGTGGGAGAAGGGAAAGATTCTCCAAGATTCAAAAGAGGAGATGTCTGAAATCTCTACTTGCCTTCTTTTTCTGACAGCTTGTCTTTTTTAAGGTCATATCCTCCTATAAAATTTAAAGATATACAGAAATATTCTTACAAAAAAGCATTTCCTAAATAAACTATGCTGTCCCCCCCTCCCCACTCCCTCCTGAATGTTTTTCAAGGTGAAACTGATATGCTTATACATTTTCAATATGAAAAAGAAATTGACTGTAAACATGTACTTAACTAAGAGCAGCATAAGCACAATTTCTACAATAATTTCTGATAAGAATACACATCACTGCATATTTGACATCGTTGTAGCTTCAAATATTTAAGTAACCCTCTGGGAAAGGTCATGGTTTTCCAAAATACATATCCAGAACTCCCCCTCACGTTCACAGTAACAGCAAATACTCCTCAATAGATGTTTTTGTTTCCCCTCCTCCCTCCCATCCCTTGAGCGATTTACAAGCAACTAAAGAGCCCCATAGCTGTTACAGCAGTATTTATGTTCTTTTGGTTTGCCAGAGTTATATGGCTCTCAATGAGAAGGTCAGCTTGTGGTGCAGTGTCTCCAGCTTTACGACCATCCATCGCCTCTGCCGTGCATGGCCCCATCCTGGGCACAGATGGTTGCCATGGAAGCAGCACAGCACAGCGATCTGATGCACTGGGAGATGCTGGGAGGACTACTCATCATTTGATAGAGATGTAACAGCCCTCTCATGCAAACTCATACCATGTATAATTTCTTTGGGACCCGGTGCTCATGTATCCTTTGCTTTCTGGAAACCATGAGGGTTATGACTTTTGCTTCCTATGAGGGTGTGCAAGAAGAGATCTTATACATCTGGATCCAATTTCCTCTGATCTTCAAAGTTACATACATTTGGGGTTTTTTTTTGTATGTAGTCTACATGCTTTGCCATGTTTTCAAGTGAGAGGTAGGAAAAGGAAAAGGTGGGTAAGACAGATGACCCTCTGCTGAACCTTCTTGTCAGTCCCCAAAATCAACCCCTACTCATCAGACTATCAATCCAGTAGTGAGTCCTGCCCCTGACCAAGCCTGGGAGGCTGCTTGAGCTCAGATGCCACAGTCTCTCAGAGTAGACAAGATCAAGTACATGCTGATACATCATCACAGTGACAGGGAACTTTTCAGTCCATTGCAGACGTCATATCTTGAAGGGGACCAAATTTGCTCCATTCTAGTCCTTTAGTTATATATTCTAAACTCAGTTCTCCAAAAGAAGATTGGAGAAAACTTAAACTTCTTAAAGTGTTCCTTAAAAATCTATACATGTAAAAGCGAGAAATTATTTTCTTTACATCATAGGTAGGATTTAATTCACAGATTAAAATGGCCAGATAGAAATGTTTATATGTGAGGCATATTTTTTGCCAAAGCTGTAAGGATCTAAAATAAGGCAGTATTCTGATTTTTTATTCTATTATCTAGAATTTGCTAATTATCAATTTTAAACAGGAATCACCTCATCCAATTACGTCTATATAAAAATTAGTTATTTAGGTTAAGAGTGTTTTTGGAGTTCCTGGAAAGAACTCTTTCTCAACCACAATCATAGCACAGCATTTCTAGACTGTGATTCAAGTTTCTTAAGACTTTTTTTTTTTTTTAATGGATAGTATGGTTGATTGCTGCAGGATCCTGCCTCACATCCTTGGTTATATACAAGTACAGACTAGTGTCTAGTGTCAACAGGATGTGTTTTAATTTTTTTTTATATAAATGAACCTGATCAAAAGGTTGGGTATTTCTACCTAGTAATTATTAAGACATAAAAGTTCAGATGATCAGTGTTACTAATCTTATGTGCAAAAGCTGTACTGTTTTGGTTCTTCTACAAGGTTACTAACTTATACCATGAGAAAAAGTTCAACACTGTGCTCCTTATGGGTAAAAAATAACATTATGCAGTGGTTGTGTGTTTGTATAATAATAATTTGAAGGCCTGAGAAACAAGCGACATTTTAGTTTTGAGGGAAGTAAAATAATTTGCATGAAATCAATAATTCATTTCTTTTTGCCTACTGAATAATGCCCCATCATTGAGTGTCAAAATAGTTTCTTTTGTGGAATGGAGATGATTTACAGCTGACAAATTCCTCTTGGAGCACCCACCACATAATGAGATTTCATGGGGAGTCATTCACATATGAACCAGGCGCAAAGCCTGAACAGTTAGAATCTCTGGCTTTTGTTGAAAATTGGATTGGATTTATTGGTAGATTTCCTTTCTGGCTTTGAGCAGGGACTTCCAGCAGCAATGAAATCTGAAATTGCTTCAGTTCTCAGCATCTCAGGTCTTCCCAAAATAAAAAAGGGCATCTCTTGGTAGATATCTCCTTACAATTTTTTGTTATTATTGCAACACTTGCATTTAGACTTATTCATGAACTGAATAATTTTTTATGTTGTGGTACAGCATGTGGCTAAAAAAAAACCTACAAAAAACCACACACAAGAAAATAGTTGGATGGAAGAAAGTTTGGCAAGTAAAGTACATTTTCTGCATTTTCTCTTTTAGAATACCATGATTACATATAATCTCACACCCCTGAGCAGATGCTATCTGTTTTCCCTTCCAGAACTTTAGGCTGTAACCAACATGAGACATAAAGGAGACAGAGGAAGCTGTGAGAGACTACAAGACTCTCTTAACATCTTCTTTTAACCATGGTAAAAATGAATAATAATATTAATAATTTTTAAAAAAGCCTCAGGAGAAGGCCTATTTCTACACTAGTTAAAATAGTACAAATAAGTATGAAAACATAAAATTGAATTGTAATGAAAGTTGCTGAACAAATTTCACTTAGAAGGACTACAATATTTACTTTTTGCCATCTCTATTGTGTGCATTAATTTTGCTGAGACACAAATATCTTTCATCATTGTAGCACGTCTATTATAATTGATGGAAATGACACTGTTATTTCTGTGGTGGAAATCAATGGTAGTGGATATATAAGCAAATGCATTTGCATGTGTGCATGCTCACCTACATCATACTCATAAATCTATAACTATATATGAAAACATTTCTTTTTTTTAATGGCATCTTATGTGTCTTTTTCTATATGTAATAAGATGAGGGTGAAAGCCTGTGTCAAGGCTTTACTGGAAGACCAATGTTGAAGAATCAGAAAAAAAAGGCTTTGAGCAGCCGTTGAAGCATTTAATTTCAGAAGATGTGAAGAAAGGCACAAAGAAAACAAAGGATAGAGAGAAATATCTACAAAAAGAGACAGAATTTCTTCCCTGAAGAACTTTTCTAGGTAAAAACATCATTTAGGGAAGGTGTATTGCTCAGTTCATCCTTCTGACAGACATATCCATATACAACCTTAAACTCTTAGAAAATACATTGATATTAACTGAGAGGATAATCAAGGACGGTATAAATATTGGTCTGCGTATTTCCATTTGATGTTTTTCATTTTATGTGAGCAATTGGATATTCTATTGATGCCCTCGACATTTCACTTCCTAATGCAAAAGCTTATGCAGAAGTCGACAACTAAACAAAATATTTCCAGTGCAAAAGCTCCAATAGAAAGAAGAGAAGGAGCCACATCAAAAAGTGGGCAATTATCTGATAATTCAAATATTCACTTGAGAGGAATGATGACACAGCTTGAATCTCCTGATTCTACCAATAAGAGGACATTTACAGTGATGCTCCTCTTCTCCAATGAGTGTTCTAAGCATTGTAGTGAGTTATTTACCCTCTGACTTAAGTAAAATTTAAATATTTTGCACAGAGTGGAATGGCTCCTATAGCAAGGACAACAGTTTTCCTGTTGTCATGAAAGAGATATGAGTCTACATATTTTTAGCCAGAGTTGTAGCTGAATTTGTCTTCCAGTGCCAGAGTTTTTGCCTGCTTGAAATAAACAGGATGATGAACACCTATCTGGGTATTTTCTCCAGGCAGTGCATGGTCTACCTGATTTACCAATTAATTCAACTAGAAATAAAAAATATTTTGTGAATAGCAAAAAAATAATATTTTTCATTGAAATATTTAAAGCATTTTACTAATACATGAACTGTCATGAAAATTTATCACAGGAGTGATTATCATCAGCAAAATATACTTGCCATCACTTCAGAGTTTGTTTGGTTTTGTTGTGTTTTTTTGCTTTGTTTTGTTTGGGTTTTTTTGTTATACTAATTTTATTATGTGAATGGCTGAACTGAGGTCTTTAGTATGCAATTTATACAAACAGTGATCCTGAAACCCTCACTATTATTTTCCTCAATAGTTCAGATTTGTTTGCCTTTGACAACACCACTAAAGTGTATTTTTCTTTTCCTGAAGCCTCATCTATTCTTTATCTCAAACCGTTTTTAATTGAAACTTACTTAGCTGAAAGAAATTGCAGGCTTAAATAACTCAGTGAAACACGTTACTTGTAGACCAACAGCTAATTTCTATTCTAAGATAACCCATGTTTGAATAGTCTGTTGGTTCATTCAGCTTATTCCTTATGATCTGATTTCAGACCTCCTAAGTGAGAATGCATATGTGTCTTCATCACAGTTTATATCATATTTCACTTAAGAGAGCTGAGAAACATTTTTTTTTTTAGAGATTAGCATGTCATGGCTCTGAGGGACTAGTGGTTCGAAATGTGACTTTGTTATGAGTCAGAAAAAGACAGGAAAGAGATATGTTAACAGCATTTCAACAGCAGTTTTTATCACACAATTCAGAAGTTATCTGAAGTATTGCTTTGTCCTGTACATTTTTTTCTTAGATTCTCCATAATTTTCTCCATAACTTTTGTTACTTAATCTTATTTTGAAAAGTGTGTGTATATTACTATTATATTCTTATTTTGATGTTTCCAAGTGTAGTATTTAATTTGGCATTAAGAGGCACAGTCATGAATGTACTATGTTTTTTGCTTTCCTTCCCATAGTACTTTTTAAATTACCCTTATTGTAACATGAATATAGGATGTACTAGTTGGAACTGATTGTCACGTGCTCTCATCTGCCATAGATGCTGTGGTAATGGCAAAAACTCCAAAAATTTTTCATTGCAGGTGTGAACAATTATAAGTTATCCTATAGATGGCCCAATTGGTCTTTATTTTATCTATTTTATTTTCTTTTTATTTTTCTACTTCAATAAAATATATTATTAGGTAAAAATCATAATATTTTTCTTCTGTATAATTGTCATTAATTTTTAATATTTTATTGTATTTTTTCACTCAAAAAAAAAGTGAGATCGTTTAGTTCTATAAAGATGATTTTTATAAAATGCTGTTTAATGTTCTGTGATAAAATATCCAAATGTAAAAATCCATTCAAGTCTCGATTAAACCTTTAGCTTACTGTGTGTTCAAAATAATATGTAACTTCTGTAGTATTATAAAAAAAATCAAAAATAAACTATACACTCTTCTAGCTCTGTGAGGTCTGTTTTCATTCCCTAAATCCTTTCATTAATACACGAAAATTAAGGTTTATTGTAAAAGTTAATATTTTTCTTTTTTTAATGAAAAAGCTTTTCTAATGAGCTTATAACATAAATTGATAATCCTAATTTTTGTAAATCAAAATAAGATGTAGAAATATAAATTTAAATATCAAGAACTACCCTGCATGATATGGAACTGCAAGACCTCATCTGAATCCCACAGGGTCATTTTTGTTCACCACTAAAGGCAACAGAAATTTTCACCTGGATTTCAAATGATTTATTGAAGAATATTTTAGGAAAATATTGTGGTGAAATATGTTTCATACCCATTCCCTTTTCAATGCAATGGTGACTGATTTTGTGCATTTTGTTCAAGAGATGTCTTTAGTATTTCCACCAGACAAATCAATAAACATATATAGTTATGTCATGACATAGGGTATATTCCAGCCATCGCTTAATAATAGAATTAAGATTGCATGTGCTAATTCAAATTCTAATTTAACTTCTAGCCTGTGACAGCCAGTGTCACTTGCTGAAAAACAAGGCACCTTTATTTCTCAGAAAAGAATTCTGCTTAATTCCTATATTTAATAGTCATTTTAAGAATAAGGTGAAATGAATAAAGGTCTTCAGAGGTATTAAAAATATAATTGAAATTAGGAAATTCATATGAGGACATTCAATAAAGTAATCATCATATGATTAGCTATAATAATAACAATAGTAGTAATAATGAAATATGATTCAATAATACAGTAGACCAGAAGAAAATATAGTCCTAAGAAATGAAGGGTTTATTCTCTCTCTTTTGCTTTTAGCTCACACATTCCATTTAAGCAATATAATAACATGATTAGTCATATGTTTTTTGGATGATACTGTAAATCTTTAGATATAAGAATGGGGTGATAACCAATGTAGTAATTTGTATTTTCACATGGGAAAAATGTAGTACCTATTATTAGATTTATCATGACATCCAGTGATGAAATTCTTGCCTCATTAAAAGCTAGTTACTGCAGTGGAGCCACAGTTTCAGCCCACAACCTCAGTTCATAATTCAGTATGTCTCCACTGAGTTCATTGATTCCAAGCCAAAACACACATGCTAAAGTTCCCAGACACTATTTTTGAAATATCCTCCAAAAGCAAGGGATAATATCATCCAAATATCACATAGAAGGTTAGTTCCTTATATTTTTCACAGGACAATGACAGGACTTTTTAAGACATGTATCATCCGCACAGATGCATACAGAGGATATCCTTAAGTTGTTCTCAGTAAATTAACTATGTTGTCCTGTGTTTTTCCTGTTCAAACTGTTTCAGAAAGGTTGGGCTTGACCAGTACCTGGAAGTCCACCCAGGAAAACACAGGGCATACAGAAAGCAGTGTTTGCATCAAGCTAGTGGTGCTTGGACAGGTCAGCCTGAATTGAACAATGGTCCCTTACTTAAATCTTTGGGTACACTTTCTTGTAGAAGCTGTTCTTCACATGAAAATTAGTACTAAAACTCTGGCTGGTGTCTATTAGAGAGGAATAGGGATTTTAATTCTAAGTGGTTTGGCTGAATTGCAGTAAGAATAGCTTCATTCTGCCCACATAAGAAACTCTACTATAACTTCATGAATGGTATTTTGGGTGATGCATCTGAAGTGTTTTGGGCAATAGGTGTGCTTTGATGCATTATTGCATTAGTTCTCATTGCAGACAGAAAGTACTGCAGATGAGTATTTACTGACGCTCAGATATAAAGTTATCAAGTTCCCTCATTTAAATTTGTTTCTTTTGCTTTTTTTGCCTTTTTTTTTTTTTTTTAAGCTTCTCACTTCTCCCAGTTTTTAACTTCCTGATGAACTCTTGCTGGCACCCGCTGCATTTTAATTCCAGCTGGCAGATTAAACAAATACCCTTTTTGAGAGCTGATGTTAATGCGCAAACAGACCAGAACATGTGTAATGTTATGCAGCAACCCAGCCAGCTTCTCTTTGCTCTTCTCTCTGCCCTCCCAGATGCTTATTGAAACTGCATTCCTGGGAAAGACTGGACAGACAAACCAACCTTGAACCTCTCACATGGCAACAGTCTCTAAGGTTTTGTGCCAAATCATCTATTATGTTCTCAGTGAGCATGTCGTTTTCCAGTTTTGGTGATCTAACTCAGCATGAGTTTAGAAAACACTACTGTTTTCTTCATCTCCCAATCTCTCTCTAATCTAGTGGATAAAAGTTTATTTTATAAGACACTTGTTTTTTACAAAGTAAAAGCTGACAAGTTGCACCAATCAAAATCCTTAACTAGTTCAAGCAATCTGCTTAAAAGAAACTTCTGTGTTCTTTGTAAAGTGCTTTCTGTTGAGGTCTTTCTGGATGGCAAAATTGATCTAACTTGCCCTTGACAACAGCAGAATAAGTTGGCTTCTTCATGGAGCAGAGACTGTCATTGTTGCCAGCTGGTATGGATTTTAGGTTGAAAAGACTACACTCCAGGTCAGTCCACAGCTGTTAAGAAATGTGCTTCATCAAAGGCAATGGTACGGCTGAGTCATTTCAACAGGACCTGTGCTTCTCTTATGAGGTAGGACAAAAGTAAAGTTGCCTGGGCAAGGGTTAATATATATGCAGAGTTTAAAGTAAGTTATCTGTGCACCAAATGAGCTGGATCTTGCTGAAATGCAATCATGTCATCCAAGTAATACTATCATAAAGTGACTTTTATAAGCCTATTAGCTACACATCCTACTGAATTATGAAAATATATGCTCAAATACAATAAATTTCAGAGGCTATACAGTTATCATATCTGTTTAGTAAAGCACAGTTTTTAATGTACACTTAAGAAAATAATGATTTGAACAGTTGATGGCCCTATTTTAATCAGACAAACTGATGTGTCCATATTTCTTACAAATAAGAAAAGGTTGTGACTGAGGGAAGTAAATGTACGTCTCTTCAAAAGGAGTGATTTCTTCTGAGTGCTGTTCCTCTCTGGGATGCTCACAGCCCGGCAATATGACCCACCGTACATTGTTTCCTCTGCAGCATTTTCCTGGCTTCATATGTTTTAATTTCAGAGCTAATGTCTTTCAGTGTTCTTTTTATTGGAAGTAGTGAAGCACTAATGAACCAGTGTCCAAGACAAGAGACAATGAAACATAGTTTTGTTTTATCTTTGCAAAGGCAATTCTATAGGCCAAACGAATGATTTACTAGTACTTTGACACCTCCTATTAATGGAGAAGTTGTTTGTTAAGTAATAAATGGCAAAATACTGACCACTATGTAATTAGCAACAGAGCTTTACAAGGTTATTTACTGATCTGATTGACAATATATACTTTAAAAGGTGTTTGGTAGATACATTTTAGAAGAAAAACTGATTTATCTTTTTAATTCTGAAGGAGAGCCATTGGCTCCAGTGTTATGTCACTCAATAGTTACGAATTCAAGGAAACCATGATACATGGCCTAATCAAAGAGGTTTTATTTGACAACTGCTAACAGGGCAGGTGTGCCCTTGGCCCTTCCTGTTTGTTATGATCTTGTTTCACTCTCGTTTTACCCCAGTGTCTGTTACTCACCAAGTGCCCATTAATCATGTCTTCTGTACAAACTGCAGTGCAGATCTTGGCAGCTGCTGCAAGATAAGTACTTTGTGAGCGGACATGAGCCCAGCAGGCTGAAAGGGTCAGACGTCCTAACTGAAAAGGGCTCTCAGAGGCCAGAAATTACCTAGGAGGAAAAAAAGAGAAAAAAAAGAAAGAAGGATATGTGAAGACAGTGTTACTGCATTACTGAATACAAGAACTGTGACCACCAAGCACTTCAGTAAAACTTTATTATTTTACAGCCTTTTTGAAACTCTAAATGGAGGAGCATTAGCATTATGACAGGATGGCTAAAGCTTGCAAAATTTTCTCAGCACCTCTGGAAGCAGCACAACAGCATCATTCTTTAGTGACACCAGTCACTCCAGACAGAACATGATGCTAATGTATATGCTTTGTTTCAGGTATTCAAGCTAGTTTTGAATGGTTTCAGTTCCAGCTAGAACAGCTGTCTATGTGTTGACATACCCACAATGATCTCCTCAGTAGTATGAATCAATACATTACATTGATCTAAAGCAAAAAACAGAAACAAAGCACAGAAATATGGAACAAATATTTAAAATAAGAGTGCTGTAGGGAACCAGTTCCACTCTACACAGACCTTTTGAGTGACTGTGTTCAAAAGCTCTGTAACAGATGAAACTGGCAAAAAAAAAGGGAAAACATGGGTTGGCAGGAAGGCACAAGCTATTAATATCTTTCAGCAAAATATGCAGGGAGAAAGGACATATTTTCTCCTAATGCTTTGGTGCTGAAGAATAGCAGTTGGATAGCCACTTGAGTACAGGAACTGATGTTTTTCTCCCTGTTTCTTCACCTCAGCAAGAGAAAAGGCCAGTCAACAGAGCTCAGTAATGGTATGCAAAAAGTACTACATAACAGGAAAGAAAAGAGAGAAAATTATAGTGAGCTGACTTTCAGAGTGGGAATATGAAACATATAAGCAACAGATTTGCTATATGTCTTTCTTGAATTATCATGTTATGTTTTCATGATGTGTCTGTAGTAGAAGCTTGGGAATGAGAGAACATCACGTCCTTTCCTTTCTTTTGTGGTTTAACTCTACATTATCTATCAGCTTAAATAGTAGATTAACAGAGGTAATTTTTATGGGATGACATTAAAGGATACCTTTAAAGTTCTGATATATTATGTTTTGAAACTTCCAGAGACCAGCAATGGAACAAAATGATTGCCCTTGAATCCTTCCTGGGCATCTTCACAGGAGACTGCAAAAGCAAACTGCACATTCTCTTACAAAAGAAAGTGCTAGACTAATGTTTTTGCAAGTAGAAAGATTTAAATCCCTTCCAACACACTTTAAGGTTTCATTCCTTATTTGTCCAAGTGACGCTCTTTCTTCCTGTGATGCACTTTTACTAACCAACTTATACAGACTGATTGTTCTGTTTATTAATGCCCATTTATTTGGTAATAGTCTTTCCAAATCATTTGAGATCATGCTAATGGTAAATGAGTCAGTCTATTCTGACAATTTGCTTTAATAACAGAAGATGGGAGTTCTCAATATAATCCAGGTGACCCAGAGAATAATGTACAGAAGATTAACTATTTTATCAGGCAACTAGTAGAAGATTTCTTTTGGTTCTTTCTCTATGTTTGTTCCTGTTGCCTTCATTATCCATAGTAAAATACCCATTTCCTTCCAACACACAGAATTAATTGTTACATGCTAATCACACTGCTTCTGACCCTGGGGGATTTTGCCACTGCTTTTCTTCTGCCAACGTATTGCATAGAAGTTAAAGATGGGGAGTAGAGGCCACAGCAAGCCAAATCCTGACCTCAGAATATAGTATCAGGATAATTTTGCAAAGCTGTTCTCACTTGGAAAGTACTGATACGTTATTAAAAAATAAACACAAAACCCTATTAGGAACAAATTTTATTTTAAGTTTTATTTTATTTTAAGTTTTTTGGATCTTGAAAGGAATTTCTGATCACAGTAAAAGATAAAAAAACTGGAATTACCTGATGGTCAAGTTACCTACTGGTCATCTAGGAAAGTAGAAGCAAGACCAGGCTTGCACTGCATTTTAAGTAACTTCCTGTTTACCACCCTTTGAGCAGTATCAGTATGAGTTACTTGCTATTTGAGCATTCCCAGCTTCATGGTGACAGTGGAAGGTAAAATACATTCATTATGAAAGGATCTAAATGTTTGTCTTTGTGGCTTTTGTTCTTGTATCACTTTCCTGATCTGTATGCCTGTTAATCATATGGTTTGTATGTAACTCAAAAGCTTCCAAATCTTCCAAGAAAATCTATTTGCAAACGTCATGGAGGCATCAGATGATGTCAGACAAAGAGATTTCCCACTTTTTAAAATGTGTGTCCCCTTATATTTTTGTTCTTCCTTACTTTTTATTATAATTTTAGTTTCTCTTCATTAGGTAACATAGACTCCCTATAAAGTGTGTGTGTGGGGGGAAGTATGATTCTAAAATTTCATCATTCTTTAAAAAACCGATGCTTTTTAAAGATTAAAAATGAAACTCCAAATTCTAAAAGATTTATAGATCTCAGAGTTTTGTCATTCACACCTCTATTTTTAATGTTATAGTACATCAGCATGAAGGAGTGGTTGATGTAATTAACAAAGTGTTGAATAGCTTAGGGCACATGAATTTTTGGTCAGAGCAGATAGAGTTAATTGTCTTTTATCCACCACATGCATGCTTTTGAGTAGTTCTGAGAGCACATGAAAGGCAGTGGAGACTTAGAAGAGAAGGAGCCAGATGAAATGTTATCCTACATCTACCTTTATACATGAAAAAGATTAAATTGTGGCCAAATCAGGCATCCATGAAAGCAGGTGAAAAATTAGGAAGCATGTAAAATAGAGCAAAAAATGGTTGTTAAAAGGTTATTATCTTTTAAAATTGACAAGGTTCTTTGGCCAGATTACACACACCAGGAGTGCTGAAGGAAGTGGGGGATGAAACTGGCAAAGCATTAGCAGCATTTTCACAAGTTCACTCAATTTTTATTCACTTTGAGAGCCAGAAACAGATCTGAAGACTGGGAAAATGGGTCACACCATTTCTTTACTTCAAAAAGATGAAGAAGAAGAAGAGATACATACATGATAAAGTTGATTCTGTCTTTTTGAAAATGTTGTAGGAAGAGAGTGAAAAATGTTATGAAGGCTTTAAAAAACCCAGAGATATAAAATATAGAAAAGGGTAAAATGTCACTCTGTTCAGCACTATTCAATTAAGGCCATCTCATATGTCTCCAGACAAAAGCGTTGCTCCATACCTAAATGTATTCATGTTGTTTGGGATGATATTATTGTGGTAGGGAAACATCAAAGAAGAATAATGAGTACACACCCTGCTAATTTCTCTACATCACAATCACGTATAACTCAGAAGATCTTTTGAGACAGAGTCTTGGACAGATAGGCACAAAACATGAGATACCTTCCTGTACTTCCAGTTCCCTCATCACATTCAAAGAGGCTAAACCTTTAAAAAAGAACTCACGATATAAAAGATAAAAATAGGAATTCCAGTATGCTATATCAGGATGTGATTTTTTTTTCCTTTCACAGTGAACTATGACTTAGATCTGTTTTACATTCTCGACTATAAACAACACAACTTACCTGCAGCCACGAGGAGTTGTTTCAAAAATCCTATATACAAACTCAACTGTTGTTGTTGTTATTATAGACAATGGGTATTCTACTCCCATTACATGAATGTCAGGGTTCTCTGAAGAACTGGCAACATTATGGTTTGCCAGCTTTGTTAATTTTTCTGAACAGTTTAAATACTGGACTGTGAAACTTGGAGTATACAGACGCAGTGATAATGGTCAATACAAACTGCATATTTCATCACTTGAAATCTGTACATTAAATGCATATTAACATATAAGTAGAATGTTTCTTTCCTTTCAAGAACTAATGCAGAAAAGCTGCTTTCATCTTATGTATTAATAAGTTCAGTACCACCA
The DNA here is from genome assembly GCF_047495875.1 of Pithys albifrons albifrons. NCBI lineage: Eukaryota > Metazoa > Chordata > Aves > Passeriformes > Thamnophilidae > Pithys > Pithys albifrons. The sequence goes on from NC_092464.1 coordinate 13,176,983, forward strand.
TGGTTTGCTCTGGCACTGTTCATGAGACCATCCTCTGCCACTAAAATCTGGGGAACATATGACTTCATGATGATTGATGGCTACATGATAAGGCAAAAAAGTGTGTGATGGATCTTAAAATTGTGCTTATTTTCAGAAGAGTTCTAGAATGAGAGTTCTACAGAGTCATTGTGCCCTGCACTACCGATATACCTGTTTTAAGTGTACATTTATTTATTACAAAAATACAAGCCCAGAAAATAGTAAATAAAAAATAAGATGAACAGATGTTGTATTGCTTCATATTAGAATCCAATTAACTGATTTGCCAGCATAGCATTTTTCTTGTTCCTCTCTCAAATTTTTTTTTTTAAATGGCATCAGGCCTTGCTTCAAGTGACAAAATGCTGCAGCAGCATAGCTGGTGTGGCCATATGGCATGTGGTCAATAAAACACAGTTGTGGAAATGCCAAAAATGGAAGCACTCTACTCTTCCCTACGCACATTTCTTCCTGAAATTTGTCTATCTGTAATAAATACTAAATTGCAGCTGAACACAAAAATCTAACTATGAAATCAGTATTAACCAAATCCTTATTAAAAGAATTAGATTCTATTTTTAAGATAAAATTATCATGTCATATCCTCTTACTCAATAGGCAAGAAAATTCACCAGATACCGCATAAAATTGTTTCCTAACTCTTGTCTGAAAAGTTAAGAATGTATTTTTAGAGGGTCAATATTTGACTCTTTTTTGATTTTTTCTACATTACAATGTATACTTCTTAAGGATGCACCACAGAAAAAATTATTCCATGATCAAAAACTATAAGAAATATTTTGGGGTTTATTTCCAGTTTTTAGAAGCTCCTAAAATTAGCTCTGAAACTAGTCAAATAACTATTACTTGGCATCACAAATTTATATTAGTTATAACCTTTAGTCCAGTTTACAAGCACATATTGCAGAATTATCATAAGGTCAAACTAGAAGACATGAAGCCTAATTTCAGAGAGCAAAGGTAAGAGGGAACTTCATATGCAAGAAATATCAGTGGTTCCCCAGGAGTCTCAGGAGTGACAAGAGATGTAGCACTCTCCCTCTCACAGCTGGGGATTCAGATCACTCAGTAGGAGTTCTGTGGCTCTGATGAACTTTTTCATTTAAACTTTTTTGTGAAATATGTGCATTTCAAGAGGTAGGTGCTATGACTCTTGTTACAGCCTGCTCTTATGTTCTGACTTTCAAAATAAACCCAAAAGAAGCTCACGTACTCTTGGTCAGAAGAAGTGATGTTCTTCATGAAAGAATGTGGAATAACCAAATAAGCACATTACATAAAGTCCTCTTATCGTGAAACCAGAAACATAACCTTACCCGTACCCTGTCATATCTAACATTTCTGATTTCCTATTCATCTGGACAGAATGGTAATGTCTGGCATTTAAATAACCACTTTAAAATGAAAGGTAATGATGTGGTTTGGGCTTGTCTTCTGACACTCATCTGACACCAGCTGCCATCTAACCTAACTTCAGGCATCTAAAAATGTGATACCCCATGTGGGATAGGCCTCTAGCTTTGTTATGTAGTTCACGGAGATAGACATTTCCAAGATGACTCAAAGTACTTGGGAGGGAAGTTTTTCCCTTGGATGTGGCATAGGATGATAGTGAGTCACCAGCCTGAGGTCCTTACACCACTCACTGGAAGTTCCCCCAGTATCTATGAATGGATCAACCAACTAGTCTAAACCAAGAACACCCAGTTTAGATGCATTAATGAAGTGAACCTTATGCATGAAATAGTGAATATAATTTAACAGGTGGAGCCTTTGAAACAACTAGCTACTGTCTATAACAATTTTTTTCTCATTGCTGATTTCACTAGGTCAGTTCTGAAACTGTAAGAATATGTCCTAATGTAGTAAAGGGATTAAAGTAATAATGGGATTCTTAATGTAGTTAATGGGATTGTGGTAACTCTCTGAGGAAAAAAGTGCTTGTTTAGCATTGGAGGTAACTGTAACTTATATCTGTCCAAGAAGTAAATAAATTCTTTAAAGGTAAATGAAAAACTGAAAGTAAATGATTTCCTAAAGAAATTGTAAATTCTGTTAGAAAACCTGAGAGGGAAGTATTTGCTCACAGTCATGAAAAGTCTTCTTACTTTTAAATATAGGGAGAAAAAAAAACACCAAAAAACAAAACAAGAAAAGAAGCAGCAACATTTGCAGTTCACAATTAAACTGTCAGTAATTTTCTATCTGTTCTTTTCCTGAAGACTATGGCATTTTTAATTCTAGCTCTTATTCACAAATTACTCAGAAGGGCTAATACATTTAAAACTATAGTATGTTTTACATATATCTACAGTAATGGTTTCAGTCACTAATTATCTCCTTTGATTTTAATAAATTGTCTATATATTGATTCAGTAGCTCGCTACAATTATTTTTACCATAGAGACATTGCTACTTTGTCAGTGCCAGTACCACCTTTATATAGAATAAGTTCTTGGAAATTACCTATCTGGTCTCAAAACTTTTAATTTTTAATGACATACCCATAAAAGGCAGTAGAAATAGTAGTAGCAATGATTTCACATGGAATGGTCAACCTCAGGGGCTAAATAGAAGCAAGGCTAGAGGGTTTTGCTGATAATTGTACAATACAACAGTTCTACAAGTAAAAATCCAGTCTGGAATACTCATAATCTTCCCATCTCTTCTAGTTTAGATTTTCTTTTCCTTCCCTCCCCCTCAGAAATATTTTCTTCTTTTGCAAAACCTTAAAACCTCTCAATAAATCCATTACTGCAAAAGGAAGGCCAGCTGTTAACATTTTATGAGACCGATGAATATCTCTTACCTCTTTCGCAAGATAAGATAAAAATGAATGTTTATGGTATAATAATTAGCAACTTTGGACATGATTCAAAGACAAATGTTGTAGGTCTTGACTAGAGATGTCAAAACAAGGAAAAGAGGCTTCCCCTTTCAAGACTGACATGAAGCCATGACTGTCACATATGAGATCTATGAATATTTAATACAGTGTGGAAATTAATATTTAATATACTCAAGTTCTATATGACACAAGTACTTGGCATATTTCTTTCAAAATAAAAAAAAAAGTTTACCTATATTCTATGAGTTTGACCCTGAAACCTTTACATTTTTCTGTTCTAAAAGAATGTCAAACTCTATTCTACAACATTACCATTCCAATTTCAGAAATTACTCCTGTACATTCCAACAACAAAATAAAAGCAGTCTCTCTTTCAAAGCTGTTATGATACATAGAATCCATCCATGTATTGACCATAAAGAATTTATTACAGAGAATTTCTTGAAAGGACAAACACAAGCAACAAAGTTGCCCACAGTTTGATTCTCAATTGTTGTTTTTTTTTTTAAATCACATACAATATGTTTTTTTAATAAATCAGCTAATGTTGAATAATTTATTATAATGATAATGTGACAAAAATGATACTAAAAAGCATTTTCAATGATAAGCTTCTGAATTCAGTGCAGATGTAGCCCAATACATTCTTGATAAATCAGATTTAAAGAGAGTAGTGTGAGTTTTAAAGCTATGGTTACCTTTTTCAGCACAGTCCCAGATTTGTTGGTCCAGAAGGCTCTTTGCTGGTCTATATTCATAACTGGCCAGCAAATTTATTATTTCACTGTACACAAGGCCCATTATTTCACATACATAAAAAGTGAACTTGTTCTCTGATTAAATTACCATTTGTTTTGCTAGCAAATGACTGACAATTGGCTTATGTCAAGGCAAGGGCAGACAACACAGTTGGCTCAGTCCTTTTCAAACTTGCTTTGGTGGAAAGTGTTCAACATAGACAAAATGAATTTGATTCTCCTCCTGTGCCCAGTGAAAATTACACAAAATATTGGCAAGCCCAATTAATGTCTGAATTTGTTCTGAACCCTCAAATGAGCCAATATCTTTTCTTTCTGTAATTTTGAATAGAAATGTGCTAATTTAAATCTCTAGTATAAGATGTAGCACTTCAACACTCCAGAATTATTTTGCCAAGCAGAAATGTGATTAGCTTTAATGTTCTATATGCATGTTAGAAAATGACAATACATTTCTCACTTTAAGTGATTTATTTCATGAAATCATAGATTGTTGGTACTTTGTACAGCATTGAGGTCCTAGTATATATTTACAAGAGCCTTTTTAAGTACTTATGTCACTTATATCTAGTATTAAAATTCACATGATTTTAATTCTGCATTTTAATTAACAGCTGAATTTCATTACTGAATGTGAAGAATTATGCCTGAAGTGCTTTAAAAACCAAGAAAAACTGATTCAGAAGGAGAGGCTAAATATGTATTTTATTTAAGGGATTTTTTCAATATGTATTTTATTGTCCTGTGTCAAGACAAAGGAAGTGTTTTTTGCTCTAATGGTATACAATTTTTTTGTTGTGCTGAAAAATTCATTGAAATAAAGAAAAGCCATATTTTGAAAATTAAGTTCCTAGACACAATTATGAAATATATACAAAAGTTCAATAAAGTAAAAGATGAGTAGTTAATAACTGAATTTTTTTTCAAGCAAAATTATTTCTTAGTTATTGATAACTCCTTTAGACTAAATATCTTAAAATGCATCACACTGGTCGCAGGCTATCCTCCATTTAATATAGCATGTAATTTTCTCATTTGTTTGTTTGTTTAAATTTAAATCAATAATCTAAAATGAAGCGAGAATGAGAACTGAGAACTAAGAACTTATGGTTTTGGTAGCCTGCAGAACTCCAGGGTCTGAACATTTTGCTTGAACAGCAATTCCTTCTCAAATAGTCACCTAAATTCCCATTTAAGAACTTCTGGCTTATGAAACTAAGCAGAAGTTTGCCCATTTGTCCTACATTATCTTATTACACAATTTTGGCTTGTTGGGTTTTGTTGTTTTGTTCTGTTTCGGTCTGTTTTTTTGTTGTTAAGCTTCTGTTTCTTCTATTCCATACATACATTTTTTTGTCCTACTCAAAGAACTAAAAGTCATTTAAATCCATCTCAGAGATTAAAGAAAACTGTTCTTAGAAATTTAAATTCCCTTGGTCCTTTGTTTTAATATGCAACTTTGGATTTGTTGAAGTAATTTTTTGGAAAAACCTGTCTTATCAGGGTGGACAACAGCAAAGTTGTCTTTTCCCTTTACTGAACAATAAATAATTTCTTCAAATATCATAGTGGGAAGAATTGGACCATTTCTCACACATTCAGCAAGATAACATTCTTAACAAGAATTTAAACATGAGATTTCAAAATCATGCATGCAAAGGTTGGACTCGATCTCAGAGGTCTTTTCCAGCCTAGCTGATTCTGTGATTTTGTGATTCACTACAGAATATTTATCATTTCCCTTCTTTATTAGGTGCATAAATTATCAAATGAACTAGACTTTTGTACATGCAAATTCTGTTGGAAACAAAGGGAATGTCATTATGAATTTCCTATTGTAAACTTTTCTTCAGAAAAAGGGTAAAGCCTTTCTCTTATGTCCTTATTTAACATCTTTATATCTCTTAACTTTATAAAATGTAGTGAATGATCAGGCTATAGTAGACTAATGAGAAAAAGCTATGAAGTTCACACCACTTCAGTAATTCATAGTGAATTTAGAAAGCATGTAAAATTTTTAAAAATAACCATTTTGTCCATTTTTCATCTGTTGCCCGATATTTTATTTGCTTTCATTCATATCCTAAGATGTGAGTTTGTGTTTACATTTTTATTGTGAGCCTAACTACAAACTTATTAAATTATGTCCACTTAAAAGAATGACTTTATAGATATTTTTAAAATGTTCCAGTAGTTTGGTTTTTTTTTTTTGCATTAGGACTAAATTCAGCACCATCTGTTATGTCACATTTCTGCAGTTTTCTCAGTGATTGAAATAGGATGCTGCAACAACTTTCTAGAAATTTTTATTGTTTAAATATTTTTGTTCATCATTTTTACATTAAAATTATTTCATGAAGTTTGAGGCACTTTTCAGTAAATCTGAGCTTGTCAGGAAATATTTTCAAAATTATTTAAAGAAACTTTTTCAGAATTTGCTACAATGATGCAAAATAGAAATATTTTCACTTGATATTAATTGATCTGAATAATTTTAAAAATATTTGTTTCACCTTGCATGCCTCTTTATCACTTTCATAACTTAAGAACAAAAAAATTGAAGGAGTGAGCAATTCTAGGGGAAAGGAAGAGTCTTTTTTCCCTAGACCTGTTAAGCATTTCTATGAATTCTAGTCTGTTCTCCATATACTCATGACAGATATTGAACTTTAACAACACAGGAAATAATAGAAAACTTTATTGAGATATCCACTTGTTTAGTCCATAATCTTGGTTAAATTAATTATTAATTAGGAATTACATATTTTCCATATGTATATTGGCTTGTCCATTATGCACATGACCTATTTCTCCCTCTAAATAAGGGAATTCACACTGTGGAGTAAGTTTGGGGGTTGGAAAGGACTGGGAGACAGGGTGACCCAAGGCAGCCAGTGTCTTCCCCAGAAGGGCACAATCCCACAGGGGCTCACATCAAGGTCTATCAACAGCTTCCAATAGCACAAATGATGAATCCTGTTTTGGGTACATTCTAGAGGTTCAGTCAGGAGTAAAAGATGAAGCCAGAGACAAGGTTAGAGACTAGCCCTGACACAAATATCTGCAGTTAGTTGCAAAGAGATTTTTAAAATCTTTCCCAAGGTGGAAACAAAGGCTACTCTGAGTAGTAAGCTTCAGTGCCAGAGACTCTACACCTTTTAAATTATGGAATCTTGGAAATGTTTGACAAGCAGCAGCTGTAAACAGTACATCAGTACACCTTGGAGAGCCACCATACCTTTTGGACTTCCATTTGCGATCTATTATTTTCTTTTTTTTTTAAAGAAAAGGCACAGTTAGGCCCCATTAATAAGTTTGAGTTCCATTCCTGAAAGGGCAAGTGAATGTAGGAAGTTAATCACATGTGAAGTTCTGCAGCAGTGTAAGAGTTCACCACACTGAGCATCTGTAGTAAACTCAGCCCATGTTTGGCCTGCTCTGGCCTAGGACATCCTATCTAAATTTTGTTGCAAGAAGTCAGCAGCTATAATTTTCTGATACTCAGATGGAATGGGATGGTAGTAGACAAACTTGGGCCAGTCCTCCAAAGTCCCACACCAGGAGATGAACAAACCACTGTACCACTTATTCTAGGGGCCACCCAGCTGTAAAGCAGCCTGGTGGAAAATGGCCTGAGTGGCCTGGGGGACTCCAAGTTGGACACAAGCATAATACAAATTCAAATTGGCAGTGTGCTCTTGTGACAAAAAAGGCTGTGTGTGTATCAGTCTCTATCAGGCAAAACATTGCAAGCAGGTTGAAAGGTGATCCTGTCAGCACTAGTGAGATCTCCTCTGAGCTATTATGTCCAGTTCTGGGTCCCTCAGTAAAAGAGAGACATGGACATACTGGAGAGAGTTGAAAAAAGGGTAGTGAAGGGGATTAAGGGACTGAAAGGTCTTTCATATAAGGAAACGCTGAGAGACCTGGAACTGTTTATCCTGGAGAAGAGAAGGCTCAAGGAGGAACTTATTATGTATATAAATGCCTGAAGGGAGAGTGTTTTGGTTTGAGGGGAAAAAAGCAAAATGTTTACCCACAAGCGGGGGAGGGGCCTCCTCCACAATAATCACACCACTCTTTATCAAATTTAAGAAAAAAAAGGAATTTTAATAGAAGAAGGATAACTGTTCTTAACTGAGATATATATATATATATATATATATATATATATATATATGTAAACAGACTAGTGCAAACCGCTTCCCCAACACCACGAGAGAGAAAAATAACCCAAACAACAACAAAACCCAGCAGGTTTTTCCTCCGGGAGGAAAGTTATACTTAAGCAGTGCCAAATGTCACAGTCCGGCTGGCTGCGGAGTGAGTTTCCAGTAGCTCCAGTCCCTCTCCAGTGAGACAGACGAGTGATGAGCTCTCAGATGAACTCTGTGTCTCTCGTCCCAGATGAAGGAAAAAGAAAGCTGAAAGTGGGAAACCACCATGTGTCCTGCAAAAGCAGCTGCAAACCTCTCTCTCTCCTGGGTCACTGCCCCAGCCGGGGCAGGCAGGCCGTGATGGTGCAGGTGGTGGTGACTGCAACAGAGGCCGGGATCCCATATGCAGGAAACCAGGAGAAACAGCCGTGGCAAGGAGAAAATACAGCGTCTCAGTCAGAAGCCCCAGCAGTAGCCAGCAGAGCAGCTTCCCTCCTCGGCAGCCACCGCTCCCCAGTTCCGCTGAGCTAAGAAGGGAAAGATGTCCCCCAAAACAAAAGAGACAAACCTGCTCCCATCCAAGTGATCAGAAGTCAACTACTTCTTTTGTTAACTGCTGGCATGGGCAGCTAGTGGCAGGGGAGAGAATTTATATAATAATCCCAAACTACAACAGAGAGTGCAAAGAGGATGCGGTCAGGCTCTTCTCTGTGGTGCCCAGTGACAGGACCAGAGGCAATGGGCACAAATGACACACAGGTGGAATCACTTTTTCACTGTGAGGGTGACCAAGCACTGGCATAGGGTGCCTAGAGAGATCATGGAGTCCCCATCCTTGGAAATATTCAAAAGCTATCTGGAAATGGTCCTGGACAACTGGCTCAAGGTGTCCCTGCAAGAGCAAGCAGATTGGACCACATAGCCTCCACAGGTCCCTTCCAACGTCAACCATCCTCTGATTTTGTGACCTGTAGGAATGTAAGGACTGTGGTAAACACTGAGTACAGTTCTGTGGCTTTGTTCAGAAGAGAAATATTTGTATTGCTATTACTGACATCATTTCAGTCACATGGCATAAGGAACAAATGTGGCCTTATTCTGTCGGTGATGAAGGTGTCTAGATAGGAGCTTCCTGCTTTGGATTGTGGAATAACTGTGGTAATGTGTTCCTAGGGTAATATGCTGCCTCTCTCTGTGCAGTATTTTAGGTACATTGGAAGAGTGGGATTTATTTAACCAAAGTGAGACGTTCCCGCTAGGGAGGCTGGATTCCCACTCAGGATACATAAAGTCCTGTTTGTACTGCACGTCTCGCCTTACTGGTAGACAGGCAGGATTATTCCTCTTATGGCAGTGTCAAATCCATTTATTTAGTCTTGCACATTTAGTCTTTGCAAAGGGCTGATATTTTTCTTGCAGGCTTTTTCGCTGCAAAAGCTGCAGACATAAATTAGAAATCTGTTTCTTTAAGTATTTTTCAGGGCACTCTCTTGGGAAATGGGAGACCTGAGCTATAAATCTCATCTCATTCTTGTGGTTAGCTGTGTCCTGTGAGCCTGTCTGCAGAACTGTCAGTGCATATTTTGTTACTGTTCTTTAATGAACAATAAGATATTTCTAGAGAGCAGCAAATAGCACCATGGAATTAAAATGTATGTAAGAGTTCTTTATTCACATTTCCAAAATGAAAAGGGACCTGTGATAATTCAGTTCATTTTAGAAGGCTTTTTGTACTGCCAGTAAGGATCAGACCCTTGAACTAATGCAACTTTCTGCCCACTCAAAATCTGCAAATATAAGAGGCAAGAACCCAATGGGTGGAGTCGTGCCAGTATTCTCACAATGGTGTAAATTGCTTTGTCAGTATCAGTCTGACTGCACTGGGTAACTTCTGCCAGAGTTTAACACAAAAAGCTTCCTGAGCCAGGAAGATAGACCAGTCTATGAAAGCTTGAATCAACATTTTGGTAGTTTTGTGTCACTAGTTTGCTTTTGTGTTACTATGCATCTGCTTTACTCATTTCCCAATTCCCGACTTTGGTTTGTTGTTTTTTTTTTAAATCCTTTCTGATGACATTACATAGAATTAAATTACTTCACTGAACAAATCATGTTCATAAATTTGTCTTATTGATTGTGCAGAACACAGTGCTTCAAGAACCCAGTGTGCTGCACAGCTCCTGTGCAGTTCTGCAAGACAATAAAATGATTTATTCTAATGGATGACCTATTTATGATGGAAAAACAAATCTAATTTCAGTTACTGCTCTAATTAGGATGACTCATGAAAACTGGAACTTTTGTTTTAGTATAGGTCAAAAAACAATGAAGAATTATTATATTCATTATGCAGACTCCTTCTATCTGTTATTTACCAGTATAAATAATATATTTCAGTTTGTGTTTTTGTTGATAATAAATTTTTGAGACAGAAAGGATCTCTAAACTGCTTTTGTTATTCTTTCAGAGATGCCTGCAAAGGGACATCAATATTGTGACTGATTATAATATTTGATATAGACATTCATAGGGAGAGAAAAAGATTATCTGCTACATCAGGTTTCTATTTTTTAGAAGGTTTTTTCAGTGGAGTAAAGACAAAAGAAGAAGCAGCAGGGCCAGCACTGCTGGAATAGAAAAGGTTGACTGCCTGCTCTGTCACCATCGTTGATCTCCAGAAAAGCCACACTGGGACACATGGGCCATCAGCAAGCAGTGGCAATAGTACAATAGAGCAAGTGTTTCTCCTAGAAACAGTAATTATGTGCCCACTCCTTTCACACGGAAAAGACAGAAGTGCAGCTCCCCAAGGACACCTCTCTGACTCTGTCTGAGCTTTTCAGCTCATTTATCCTTCTCTATGAAAATTCTAGTTCCAGGTAGGTCCCAGTCTATGATCCTTGGTTGCTTAAAATGATTGATGTTCTAAAAAGCAGAAAGAGCTTTATAAGCTTGAACTGCCGTCGTCATTTATGATTTTAGTGAAAGCAGCACCTTTCATGAAATAGGGTCAGTTCTTGTCAATATGAATTGCATGAATGCCCAGGGTGGCTCTTGATATCTCCATGTCCTAATGACAGGTGTTGAGAACAAATTTCACAAAACAGTTCAACATACAAAATCCATCAGTTCTATAGCCTCTCATAATATATTAGTACAAGTTTTGAGGTTATTGCTTTATTTTGCAGTAAATATTCAGAGTCCTTGGGGATTTTGAGTGGCTGTTGTGAAGACAAGCAAACTCCAGGGGCAGAAGGTATGTATTTCCATCACAAATTATTGACAAATATATTTTTGCTTAATAAAGGATAAATTACATGAGACCTTGCTTTACTGCTCAAAGAAGTTTCTAAAGCCCTCCAAGAGGCTGATATGCATTTCTAGTTCTTGCTCCCTATACTAATTTGAAGAAAATAAATTTCTGGAAAATTATTTTTGTGTCCTCAGATTAACTTTCAGTGTGGTTACAATTTGTGGACAAAATGTTTCAGAATACGTGAATTCCCAGGGGAAGTCACGTATATTGAAGGGTTGAAACATCAGGGGACAATGTTTGAGAAGTGATGCCTCCCAGAATTTAATGAAAGTGATGCAAATCAGCCCAACCCTTAATTCAACACTGTGTCTAGAAGCCTTAAATAAAGACTTTTTTTCCAAGTTAAAGGGAATAAATAAAACCTTCAAGCAGTGAAGCAACAACAGGAAAAACACATCAAAGTCATCTGGCACATCCTTTAAAAAATAGCCTTCCAAATGTGCTGGTCAAGTCAGTGAGATGGGGGAAAAATAAAAAGAGCAAATGTACTTTCTTTTCTCCAGTGTTTTTAGGTCAGGTATCAAAAATATGCTTGGAGGATTACCCTTTACTCAGTAGGAAATAAAAGTAAGAGCTAACCTGTACTCCTTTACTGCTAAATGTTAGACCTTTACATAGAACATACATCTGAGTTTAAGTGAGAGATTTTGCATATAGTTGTGGGATAATCAGAAGGAAAACTCCAATTCCAGAAATCCCAGTGAGTGTGAAGTACTTCAGTTAGCAAACAAATCCAAAATAGGCCTTTCAGATAAATTAAGGAATGAGTTGACTCAAACACTGATGTTCTGAGTTTTGGAATGTTGGTTCTTTAATATTCCTAATTTGATTAGTTCTGTTTGGTGGGAGTTTTTCTGGAGAAGAATAGAAGTAAAGGACAGTGCAAGAAATTAATCCCTAATATATTTCTAGTAGTATTTAGCAATAAGGGATTTTGTAGAATTTCCCAGTTTCTAAGCCATAGAAGTATGAATCCATTGGGACAACTAATTTAAAATAGAACTTTCTGAGACATTGTTTGAAACCCCATCAAAGGCAATGGGAATCTGTCCAATAATTTTAGTGGGAAAATTCCTAATTATTCCAGGGAGATCAGGATTTGGCAGAAGCTACCAAAGCAGAGGAATTAAGCATAAAAGAGAATTATGCCCTACAAACGTACTATAATAATGTATACCAGAACTTAAAGTAAGACCATTTCTTTTCTGAATGTGTTCCTATGCCTATGTCTGTGTCACTCCAAATTTCTAATGGCTTTCCTTCTAAGTGCTAGCGAAAACCCAGGATTGTTTACTGTCTGAGATCAAAAGTGAACTGCACTGAACGCATTCCAATGTCTATAGAGGACAAGTATGTTTACAGAGGATATAAAATAATAGCAGAATTAAGGTGCTATTGACATTTATTTAGAAAAACAAAACAAAACAAAACAGGAAAGTTTTGATATCTGGTCTCTGGAATCAAAATTAAACTGCAGTTACTTTCATGATGAATAGGACCTGGGAACCAGTAGCTCGTAACAATGAAATCTCACTTTTTAACACACACAAATTTCCATTTGATGCCACTGGGAGAGTTGCACTTCTTCCAATGAACTCAAGAATGAATGTACATTTCTAAGATTAGTTTTCTCTAGAGGGAAGTTTATTTTCAAATAAATGTATATTCATTTTCAGACTTCCAATGTGCTCAGATAGTAACCTCTATATTGATTTGTAAAACTGAACATGTGCCTGTCATATTAGCCTTAGCTGTTACAAATCAATAGTAAATAATTAGCATTAATGGTTAACAACAGCCAAGCTATACACAATTTGGCATTCAGTTAAGGGTTTCTGTGCTGAAGAAATATTCCTGTCTTAGCTTACTAGAAACTATTAATTTCTGTTCAACTCTGAAAGACCATTCAGCCCTTGGTCAGTTGGATATTTAGTTTAACCGTTGTAGAATACTATTTGTTTGACTGCCTCATTATTTTCTGGTCTCCAAATGACTGAGTCACTGCAAGTACTTATCTGGAGAAATGCCTTTTACATTTGTTAAAATATTCTTCCCCTTATTGCTGGCCCTGCTGTTGTCTGGGCACTGACTCATCCTGAGAACCTTTTTTGCTCTTTTAGAGATGTTAACATGTACTTTTTTTCCTTTTTATTTTTCTTCCCCAATCATTCTTTCAAAAATATGGCAGTACTCTAAAATTGGCTCAGTTCTAAATGATTGTAAAAGTATAATTTTAAGAGACATTTGTGTGATTTAAATGTATAGGAATTAATTCACAAATTCATTTTTTAATATTTATCCAGAACTGTAAAATGTTGTAAAATTGTAGCAGAAAATTGGTGCATACCAAAACTAGATGGAAATTATCCTTGTGTTGTGACTAATACTCTTTGAGTTTTACTCTCACATATTGCTGCTGCTTTCATAGAAATCAACAGGTTATTCCTCTGAGTTCAGTGGGAACTGATCTAAGTTGTCAGTTACCCACAAAATACTTTCTCTAACTTTGGCATATAAAAAAGCAGTTTCAGTCCTGTTAGTGAAATTTGTGTTTCTGCAAAGTAAAAAAAAACAAAACAAAACAACAATTTATTCCCAAGGGACCAGGACTTGGCTCAGGTCATTGCTAAGACTTCAGTACTAAGAACTGCAGTATGAATGTGAATACAGCAGTAGAAGATACGGCAGCACACCATTTCTAAGCATTTAACTGTCTGACTGTCTGCAGACAGATAAACTTAAACCTCTGCCCCCACTTTAATCAGGACTGATCATTTCCAAGTATAGTTGTCATAGTCTATGCCCCTGACATCCACCGTATAACTGTGTGAAGTGTCACCACTACAGCTGCATAAATATTGAAGTAGTGAGAAAGCAACACAAAAGAAGAAGATAGACTATCTGGGGCCTTGTTTCAGAGCAGTTAGTCACTGAATCATAGGGACAGTTTTCCAGGTCATATTTATTTTAGAAGTAGCATCATTTTTGTAATGTGTTAATGACCATCAGTTATACTAATGAAAAAGGGAGCACTAACACTAGTGTCAAAAAACTAATTTCTCAGAAGTTCGTCTTTTCGTTTTCCCTCCTTCCTGGTCCATCCTGTTCACCTATAGGTTGACATTGGAACTGAGGAAAATGTTTACTGCCACACATGCAAAATGCAGCTGTTACATTGAAAGATAGTTAATACACTGCAGTAAGCTGTTAAATTAATCTGAAATAAGAGGAAAAACAATTAGCCTGTCATATAGGCCACTCCCTTCAATGTTAAGATAGAGGCCACATTCTTTAAAAGCAGACTTTTTTCACCTAGTTGATGGATATTTATCATTGTCTTTAAATTGTTTTATTCTGAACAAGTTTTATTTGTATCTAAAATAGAGATGTTTGGTGGGTAATTAGGCAATGTCTCCATAAAATCATAATTGTATCAACAGGTGAGACAATAATTACATTAAACTGAATTTTGCACAGTATTCCCCATTCATGTGTAACTCACAGAAACATAAGCAGAAGTTGGACACAGTGATGGATGTAATTTGTCTGGAATCATTTAAAAGAAAAAAGGACATTCTGGAAAGACAGAGCATTCCTTAGAGACCTAGTCAGAATTATAACCTTACACAATCCTTCCTAAATTCTCACAACTTTCATATGGTTGTTGTTTACACATGTATAGTTCCTGTACTGCCAAGACAATGTGGATTCAGAGGAAAGTCAGGATGAATCCTCTCCATTTGGGTCAATGTGCTGTTGGATCACATTGTTCGTCTTCTGGGGAAAACCTCAGTCTAATGTGTAGAAAAGTAATTTGGTCCTCATTATGTTGCAGTTCATTATATATTCATGTGCTGATGGAGATATATGTGGTCTTAACAAAAAGACTTATTGCCTATTTTTATATCATTTTAATGGTTTACTATTGTTTCAAGGAATGGATTTCAGCCAGCATGAATAGTATATTTCAATACAGAAAATTATTGTCATCAGGACTGGTTAAACTAATCCTCTGAAATTTTTGGCCACACTTTTTCCTTTCTGTGAATTTTTCATGATTTTTATTTGCCTTTGTTTTTTCTGCTTTTTCTTCTGCTCCTTTTTTTTTTAATTGCTTGGTCTTTAGTTCTACTCTAGTTTCATGAACTTAGACAATTTCCTTGAGCATGGCATATTTCTTAGTACTTTCCCCACACTTATTACAACTGAAAGTATTTAAAAGTCATTATAGCTACGGTCACGAAAGTTAGTAACTTAATATAAAAATCATGCAATGTTTCCAGCATTATCACATTGGTGTTCCTTTACTTCTTGGTTTCTCAGCTTTAAGTATTATACTTAAGTCACATTTTCCAGCTTTTCTTTCCTATGCTAAAGTTAGCTTCAGATTCCTTATATTCAGACAAGTCTATCTGATATTTTAAAAACTTACATACTCTCCAATGAAATGAGAGCTATTAATATATTGTCAGGATTTTGATTTATGGGGAAAAGGCTTTTCCCCCTGTTCATCTGTTGACTAAAAAGTGTCCAAGAAGCAGAGTCGAGTGGACCTTAATTCTTCTCCCAGCTTGTCCCCAGTTTTGCTATTCACTTTGTCAAGTGGTCAGAGTTCTTTGTGAAAGATGCTTGCTGATGCTTTAAAGAAAACCTGTCCTGGGAAAGATCCCAAAGGTCATCTAAGTGAGCCCTTAGTCTCAGACAAAGCCAATGGTTCCATGAGATATTTGCCTAACCTTTTCTTAAAACTTTCTTTTATATGATAAACAAGATAATATGTTCCAGTAATTACTCACTTTACAGTCTGATTCTCTTTTCCTTCATGTTCAGTTTATCTCTTTCACTACCATTTCTGCTTACCTTTTAACTTTTCATGTGTCAGGATTGTTGCTTCAGAAATGGTAACTGCAATTCCCTTCTTTACTCCAGGTCAAATTTTGTTAAAGTTTTATCATCCCATAGCATTCTTCTGAATTTTCCTTGATTCCTACCTGTGAATGCAGTTCTCTTTACTGGACAAAATATTTCAGATGAAGCCTCTTCAATATTTTGTAAAGGGACACAATTACCTGTGGATCATACTTCTGTTTATACATGCTTATCGATACTTGCCTGCTGTTGCACAAGCAATAACGAGAAACAAGAGGCAAAAGAGCCCTTTCTTTGTGGTCTCATATCCCTAGGTTATTTCATGCACAAATCAGTTCTTCATTCTAAATCTGTGTTGACAACTTCTAACCTAACTTTTGATCTTTGTACTTTTCCTTATGCTATTTAAAATTTTCAAAGCAATGCTCCAAACTGTTAACTATAATTCCAATTCAGGACATTGTAGTGACATTAAATATGTTAAATGAGCATCATCTGTAATTGAAATCAGCAGAGGTTTTATTCTGTTATTCTAGTAATGAGTGAAAAGAGAGCAGTACCCAATGATGACCCCAGAAGAAATCCATAAAATTGAGCCAACATTAGATATTCTTTAAGTATGATCTTCTAGCTGGTTTTGCCTATATTTGATCATAGATCCAACTCATGAAATTTTCAACCTCATTTTGAGAAGATTATATAGGGCATTTTAAGAACTTTCCTCTGGCTGACACACATCTAAACTGGTTTTTCTCCTCTGTCCATATTATTTGTTAGTTGATAAATGAAATAGTCTTAAATTTTTATTCTTATTTATTCTAGAGAAACAGCGTAGACTCTTTCACATTTCCTATTATTCTCTAGGATAATTACTTACAAAAAACTTTTAGTTCTTTACTTAGTATTTTTCTGCAAATGAAAACAAAATGAATTGATTACAATAACACAGCTCCTCATCTTCTTCCTCTTTTAAAGAGACATATTATAGTCTACATCCTCAATGAAATTCTTTAGTCACCTATCTGCAGTATACCAGTTAAGAATCTTGACAAATTGGACACCTCTTTGAAACACTACAGAGAGAAAAATAACTTTTATATATTTGGATTAAGTACTAAATAAGTATAGACAGCTAATTAAGATGACCCCTGAATATTTAAAGTTATGGACCAAAAAAACTTAGTTTTATTCATGGAAACATCATCCATTCTTCATGAGTTCTAATTCTTCATTAATATTTTAGAGAGTTTTTAGGTTTTTATCTCTAACTGATACAGAATGAATTTTCCCAGACTCAGTTGATCTAAATAGACATGTATCTGTTCTAGCTTAATTTTTTTACTCCTTATTTTTTTATTATGCTAAATTCAACTGAAACCATTGGAAATTTTGTTGAAGGATGATGTAAAATGACACAAAACTCTGCATTCTTCATTTTATTACCCATTGAAAGCTTTTGTTATTGAGTAGTCAAAGAGGTCTTTTTTTGTCATCTTTACTACAGTATTCCCATTCTTTCTCATTATACTCTATAGACTTTTCTAGTTCCATAATATTCAGTGCTTTAGTTTTTGTCCCTAGAGCCTTTCTCCTGCAGTTACATGAAGTCATTTGACCTACTCTGCTAAATGCTTCCATCAAAATTTGTGGATCACTGAAAAGCTGATGATGTAGAAAAATTAACAATTTAAATATTTTTTCAGTCTTCCTCCACATCAGAATGGTGGGTGCTTGTATTCTATTAATATAACTTCCTTCAGGATGTGCCTTAATTATAACAAAGCTGAAAACACCCCAAACAAAATATTAAATTAAATTAAATTGAAGTTGCAGATGATGTTTTGATTGTGGTAATGTGTAATCTATGGAAATCTGGAAAAATAACAGAAGAAAAGAGTTGTAGTAAAACTCCAGAGCATCAAGGATTCATTTCAGCAAGGCTACTTCCAGGCAAACTCAAACTTTTCACCATGCGTGGCTTCTATATATACTTAATAAATATTTCATTCCTACTGTTCAGTCTGTTCAATCCACCCCTTGTTAATGAAACAGTTGTTTTTGAAAGCTCATCTATTTATATCCACCTGCTTCGCATGCACAAGCAGACTGCTTGATACAGAGAGATGAGAGACATAAATATAGATTTACATTAATCTCATTTTGACTTTGCATTTGATATTACCAGAATACTTCTAAATCTTAAAATACATTAGTAGAAAACCAGTGCCTTGGAAACATAAATCAGACATGATTTGTCTGATTGATTGGTCAGACATAAGAAATCAGACATGTAGTTATGTTGTTGACATGTTTGTTCCTCATGCTGAATTCCCCCACAAAGAGAGCATTGGGAATACAATATGCAAGCTGTACAGAACAGTCATTAATACCATTAAGTATACTTTACTAAAAAATGCCTTAAGTATAAGGTTTTGGTCCTGCTTTAAGATTTTCATGTCTATGACCTTTAAAGGAGCCTAGTTGGTAAAGGATACTGTCATTTTTCTTACAGTGTTTCTCTGTGTATGACTTCAGACATAAAATATTACAATGTCCAAGGTATTATCTAATCCTTTGTCCTTCTTATATTACATGATCAAAGACACTATGAAACCAATAATGAGAGTAACATGAGTTCTGCTTTATTTCACTTAAGTAGAGAAAATGTCTTTAAAAATGCATTGGGTTTCAAAGTCTGAGGAAGGTTGAAGTCAGTGTTTCTATTTTGCTTTTCAAGAATAAAGAATTCTCCTCACTTGGTATGCAATTATCATCTGGACCTTGACACTTGATATGAACATGGAAGCAAAGGGTTAAGTCTGCATTCAGAAATACTTTTCTAGAACCTGTATTTGACATATTTTCAAGTTTTTAAAAAGAAGATAAAATCTACCCATCTGTCTAAAGTCTTAAGCTCTGTAGTGACAGACATTCGCAATCCTTTGGCCTGTGTTAAGTAGAAAATCAGATCATAGTGGTTTCTCTTAACTACATTTATTAATGTAGTTTAAAAATTAGAAATAATCATGGCAAAGATTGTGGTCAGACCTTTTCCATGCACTGGAATTGGAATATAGCACTGTGGAAAAAAAAAATTAAATAAATGTGAATGGAAGTTCACTGAAGCTCTGCAGAGCAGCACAATTGATCCCAGGTGTAAGCTACTGAGTGAAAACAAGTGGGCAGAAGATGAGATTTGCACACCGCTGTTACCTTTAGGAGGAAAACTAGGAACTGTTTTATTTTATTTAAGTGGGAAAATAAAAGTAATTTACCATATTGAAATAAGCAAAATAAAATGCATCAGGGCCGAGAACAAGAAATGGATGAGGTGTCTCGTTGCCATTTCAAGAACCTGCTTAGCACTGAAGTCACTCATCCAAAAGACAGTGAGACCTGAGTACCAGACCAAACTGTCCAGATGGCTTTACTCTGTTGCATTTACACTGAGTTTTACGTCAGACAAACAGCAAATAAAAAGATGAAGGGGAAGATTTGAAACACAAAAAGCAAAAAAATAAACCAAAGAAACCAAAGTGTCTGCCTAACAGCTAGTCTAATTCTTTCTCTTCAGCAAAAATCTCTTCTATTTTAAGCCTGTTCTGCACTCTGATAGCTAGGAGAATGAGGATCCAAGCAAGCTCAGGTGTAAGAAGGATCATCCTACTTACCTTCTCAGAGAGTGGACTACTTCTCAAGAAGTAGCAAGTAAAGGAGCAAGAGCACCTGCTCCAGTCAGATTTAGTCAGTACAGCACTTCTCATGACCAAATCCATGGCTCTGATGAAGACTTGACTCCTGGAAGAACAGGGAGGTCTAAATCCTAACTTGCCAGAACATCAGGAGGAAGAAGAATTCAAACAGGCTTCTACACCAACTGCCTGTTTCCCCCACCGCCATTCAGAGGTGTGACACTTTCCAGAAGTGCCTGACTCTTTCTGGGTGCCATGTTTGGAGTGGCCTTTCATGCAGCTTTACCTGTGTGCCATGGAGAGGTCTGACCTACTCCGGTTGTCTAGCTCCCTCTATAGTCAACCGACAAAGGTGCTGCCAAAGGCTGGATGGTTCATCCTTTCTCCTGTTGGGCCACCTGGGGTTAATGGATAAATCGCATTGGGTCTGGTTATTCCTGGCTGAAGGGGAACCTTGCACCTTCAAAAAAATCCCTAACTTTTGGATGACTTAAATTATGAGAAATATCTTTCTTGCAAAAACTTGCATATTCTAACAAAAGCTATTCATTTAATGATTGTAATATCTGAGTAGAACACTACCAGCTACACACTCTGACCCTCACTTTATCCATTCTTAACACGATGGCACCAGTTAAATGTCTTGTGGTAATACTATACTGACACCTGCCTCAGTTGTCAGCTTAAAACTTGGATGAAAAATTTATAAATTAATTCTTTTATTAGATTTGTATCAATCAAGTATCAACTTTTTTTTTATTGTCAGAATCTTCTAGCCCATTTGAGTGCCAGACTTCTTAATGAGTGAATCTACATGCTTTCATAAGCTCAGATTTACTCAAGCATCCTTTTCAACATGGTCGAATGATTTGCATTTCCCTGAGGATGTTATGAACCCCAACTTCCAATCTTACACGTTCCCAACAAATGTGGCTGTAAATTCAATTCCAGTAAGCAGACTTTCCTTTTACTTTCAGCACATTCCCTTTATTAGACTACATACATTCTAGACTTTATATAAACGGCAAAAAACCCCCAAACAAACAAACTATTTCTTAAGATGTGTTTTCTATTCCTATGTTGCACAAGGAATGCCATACAGGAAAAAGGTATGTGGTCTTATGAACCCTTCCAAAAGCAGAAACAAAATTGTTTATTTATAAAGCTAGAGGAAAATTTACTGTGGAACCTCAGAGTCTGAATGTGTTGTTTTGCAGTTAAATGCAAAATTAATTATGTTAGGAACTTCAGGTTAGCTAAACAGGGTAGGCTTTTTTCTTGTTTATTTGTGTGTGTGTGAGTGAGAAGAGGGTTACTATATATGGGATTTCCTGGTTAGTTTTGAAACAATACAGGGTATGGAAAAGTCAAAACTATTATTTTCTTTCATGCCCATGGGATCAGGGCCACAAAACCAAGAAAACAATGTGGTCTAGATCCAAGAATTTACTTAGAAAAATACAGCTGGCTTTGATATGTCTAGATAGTTTAAATATCCAAAATTCGGAAAGGGCTTGGGACACCAAAATTATAGTTTTATTTCTACATAGTTTTAATGATCTCCAACTTCCTTGCCACCACCATCACTCATCACTGATTATTCACATATACTCTTAACATAAGAAACAATTTTTATTAATCCACATTTATAAAGGAGATGAGAATATCACCCTCTATTTTAAGAAAATGAAAAAGGTATACAGAAAAACATAGATACTACTGCTATGACAATAAATTTGTAACTTGGACTAGTTAGAAGCTGAGATAATGCTGGAGTACTCAAATGCTTTTGTACTGCTTTTGTTGGATTTCAATCTCCTTTTCAAAATGGCATAATACACTTCCTGTTTAGATGCTTCTTATAAAAGGTGTGTTGAAGAGGTTGACTCTAATCTGAGTGGCTGAATCAATAAATGGTTCACTGCAATGGCTCTTTCTTGGAAAGCAACTCCTAATTCCAGCAACTGCATTTCCAGAAATATTTGGATCCCTCTCAGATCTGCAATAAATAATTTGTAGTTGTTAGAGGAATCATCCCTTCTTTGTGTATTGTGTCATTTTGTTGTGCAATCTGGTGAAACTGGTCCCAAATGTAAAACCTTGACAGAAATAAAAAAGCATATAGTAATGCAGAGCCAGTAATGTCACCAGTTTCTTCCTACATTTTGATATAAATCAACACCTAATACTGGCAGTAGTGCAGAACCATAGTTTACATATGACTGACTCAACTGGACCGTTGGTTTTCAAGTAAATAACCCCAAAAGAACTATTGATTCATCAATCAGACACCTGCAAAAAAAGATATTTAGAAAGTAAAATCACTTCTGGGGCATTGTGGGAACTTGAACACATGAAAGACAGTAACGCTGAATCTTAATTTTTAGCTACTGATATTTGAAGAGATAATGACTAGCTTGTATAACTGAATGGCTTCCTGAGAAGGAGAAATCTTGCATTTTCAGGTAATTAAGGTATGAAGCACTTATAACATCAGCCAGTATATTTTTATTTTTTATTTAAACACAAGATTTAATGTTAAAAACTGAGTATGTTCCTTTCACAGCACCTTTATTAAATTGCAAGGTAATGTCAATTAGTGACACATTGCAGTGCAGAAGAGCCAGATGATCAATATCCTTATGGATCCAGTACATTATGGTCAATTCAGATGCTTCAACAATTGGTCATCTGTTACTGATGTTGGTCATTTGTATTTGTATCATAGAGAAATTCTTACAGCCTATGGACCAGATCCCTTCCAGGTTGAAACTAAACTAGAAGACACCTCCAGAGGGACTTCTGATGATTCCCAGTTCCTAATGGGCACATAGCTTGAAGAATCAGACCAGAAGTAATCTGAACTGCACCCCCAAAATTCAGGTAGTCTGGATTAGGGGACTTTAGCATTTTCTGTAAGTGTCTAAAGAGAGAATGTCAAGGTAATGGAATCAGGTTGTACTTGGTGGTGCCAAGCAATAGGACAGGAGACAACAGTCAGAAACTGATGCATAGGAAGTTCCACCTGAATATGGGAAAGATCTTCTTTATCGCGAAGGTGACCAAGCACTGGAACAGATTGGCCAGAGAAGTTGTAGAGTCTCCCCCATTGGAGATATTCTGGAATTGTGTGGACACAATTCTCTGCAATGTGCTCTAGGATGACCCTGAATGAGCAGAGGGATTGGGCCAAATACCCATCATGGTTCCCTCCAACCTTACCCATTCTATGATTCGGGGTGTGTGTGTGTGTGTGTGTGTGTGTTTGTTTTTTGGTGTTTTTTTTTTAAATTTTATTTTTATTTTGTAGGTCTGCAGTGAGCATAGGGCAGTATGTGCTGACACACAGAAGTCAGCACTCTCTCTGTGGACTGAATATAAAAGCAGTTTTCTAATTAGATATAAAGTAACTAAAGGGACTAGTTTCCTAGTTTAAGCTTCACAGTGAAGTACCTTAAAATAATTACAGTTGTGTGGTTTATATGCCATATTCTGAGGGAATCTGCAGAGCCTTTTAGGGGTTAACCTATATCACAAAGACCATTGACTGTCTGGAAACCAGTTTCTGCTGCCTGATGCATTGCATTAGAGAGGGAGCATATTCTGAGCCTGATGTCTATTGTGGCAAATATTCCATATCTCTTATGTTATTGACTTAGTTAAAATTTGTTTGGATTGCCCAGGGAAGCTAAATACTGCGGCTGCGGTACTAGTATGGACCAATTTCAGATCCGTATCCTTATCAGAGAAACTGCAAAGCAGAGAACAGACCTTACCTTTGTCACCCTTTAAACAAGGTCAATTACATTAATGCATCGTGATCTTTTGTTAGACTGTTCAGAAATACAATTTGAAAACAAAAGAAACCAAAACACATTGACCTATGTTGCATTATGATTTGTTTAATTTTTTTCTACTGGACCGATATTTTTGAAAATCTGATATATTATTAAAATTAAATATTAGATTTATTTTCATGTAGTTTTATTCTCTTTGAAAGGCAGAGTCCTTTAAATAATGTATTATGTGCTTAAGCCCTCTTTATGCAGTAAGACTTGTGAAAATGACACCTTTGGAGCATACACAGGTGCAAATGTATTTCACCACCACCCTTAAAATAAATATAACTCAGACTTCTTCTGAAGAAACTGTTTAATTATGCATTACTTTTTATCTCATTATTTGTTTAAACATTCAGAGTTTTTTTCAGGACTGACATTGAACCAGTAGTTTGTGTTTCTGTGTCCTGAAGGCACTGATAATTCTAAAACACTTGGGAGATTTATGAACTGTAGCGGACAAGTTTTCTGAGTACCCCTTAAAAGACCACACCAATTTATTAGCATGCCATTGTGACTTTTTAAAAATTAAAGACAAAATAATGAGTTTTTTCATCCATCTACTAAGACAGAAATTGCATTTTCATCATCTCTTGTAATACTTTTTATGTCATATTCCTTTCATTGATCTTGGAATAGAATTATATAGGAGTTTTCTTAGCAGGACTTATGAAATATTCAAATAGAACTTCGTAATCTGTTATAAAAATCTGGTCCCTTGCTTGCTTTGATTTACTGTTTTTATGTATACATGTTACTGTTGCTGGGCCCTATCCTCCGCTTTTACAAGGCAGTCAAACAACCAAGTGATCCAATAGAGAGAAAACAATATTTTTTATGTACTGATGATCCAATCTCAGTGTCTGCCATCCTGAGAATTTTGTCCCATGTGCATACCTAGCTAAGAACAGATATCTTCTCCATTGGATTGGAGAACTGACACTGTCACTGGTTAACTACTCATGGAAAACCAACACAATTGATTATCCTGACAACACTTTGAGAGTATTACTGATGATTTCATTTTGTGATCATGCTATGCTCTGGACACCATTGGTCAGAAGCAGGCCTTAATGACATTTCAGTTATTTGGGCCAAATATATTTGATTTTCTTTCTGACCGAAAGACTAGATTAGATAGATAACATCAAGACTCAATTCATATTCCTGTGAAATTAATTGTTTCAGTATTATCTTTAATAACTGATTAGGAATAAACAAGTTGAATCTTGTCTCTCTGGAGACAGTAAGAATTTTTCCACTTAGTGAACGTTTCATTCTCAGATTCAAACTGTTACAAGTTCTGTTGTTGGAGATTTCTAGAAAGGTGGTGTCCAAATTTGTCTGGAACTTTGTGATCTTCTCTCCTTATTTTTCATTGCCATTTTTGTCATTGTCAGGTGTACAATTAAACTAAGAATCTGTTTCATCATCAGCTGTGTGTGGACTTTGCAATTTGACCCTGCAGTAAAACCCAAGTTCTAAAATGTGATTCCCTAGTAACAAGTACATTTAAAGAATTTATTGCAAGATTGACCAGAATAGGAAAAGATCTTAAAATATATCAAATAATTGTAGACAAAATGCAGGAAATGAGTACATGCTCCATTGCTTTTTATAGTAAAATTTGTAGCAGAATGCAAATTCTTTTTAAGGACTGATTATAGGAACATTTTCAAAGGCAGCAAGAACAGTTAGTTATCTAGTTCTCACTGAAAACCAACGAAGCTTCAGTTTATTATTCTACTTTACACTGTCAAGAACTTCTTCAACTTGGCATATTTTGTGTTTATCAGTTTTGCATTTCAGTAAGTGTTGCGTTTTTTCCTAATCTTCTTTCCAGAAGAATATTATTTGTGAGATTCTGTTTTCATTTTGAAAAGTGAACTTACTTTTTTGTCCCCATTGTAACCTTTTCCTAAAGGCAAGAGAAAACTAAAATTAAATTAATCAAATAAATAAATTACAGAATATTATAACAATTCAGCTTAAGTAATATGGGTGTTTTGAGGAGTTCTTTCTGATTTTCTGAATTCTCATCCTCAACCATAATGTGCCTAGTTTTTGGGGTTTGTTTTGATTTGTTTAGTTTTCATTATGCAACACCCTTTTAATTTTCATGCAGCTCCAAGATGACTAAAGCAAGATTATCCAAGTGAATGCAGCACAAGATGTAGAAAACTCACATATAGATTAGCTCATACTGTTATCCCAGCTAATGCAGCCAGTCAAATTTTGGACATTTGGAAGGCTACCATTGTGGTGGTGTCTCCTGACACAGAGCCATAAGTAGTTTATTCTGGATATCTGTCACACAATATCTTTCGACTGTCTAGTGACACCTGCAATAGAGATCAGTGTATTCATGTTATTGCCTTTGACAGTCTTTATTTTTTAAAATCACTTTCAGTGGTCTTCCAGCTCATCCCTAGCATGTCTGTTTTCCTGTTTTCTGTCAGCATGTCATGTCAAAATATCTATCAGAACTACCACTACCCAGACAGAAAGGCATTGCAAATATAAAAATCCACATCTGCTACTTATGCATCTTTGCTTTTCAACATCATAAAAACAATCTCCATAGCAGAATTTCTATTAGGGTGGAATTGGGTGCCTGAAGGCAGGAGTAGTGGGTAAAATCATTCAGTACTTCTACTGCCAAATATGTTCAGTGACTTTAAAAGCCAGTTATCTTCTTGTTTTTAGAACACCTTAAATGCATTTGTGACAATTGCAAAGGCTGTCTTTGGACATCATATTTTCTCTGTCTGCAAGTAATTTTGAACAGCAAAGTAAATATTTATCTGAACAATGTTGAATGTTTCTTTTCCATATCCTGCACAAATGGTCATTTGCTCAGTCATTCTTACTGTACTGATGAATTTTAATTGCAAAATAACTGGAATAGGAAACAGAGGTCCAAGAAGGAATATCCTTGTGATCTGGATTTATCCTCAGAGTACTCACGATTCACTTAAAGTGTTTATATTGCCTGTCAGTTGATGTTCATAATTATTGTAGCACTAATAAGTAGAGGCGAAAACTTTTTTAAGCATCAGCTTTTCAGTGTTTGAGTCCAGGCATACTTAGACACCACACCTTTCACATCTTATTTAATTATCTTAACTACATTGAACATGAAAA
This sequence comes from Pithys albifrons albifrons, assembly GCF_047495875.1. Lineage (NCBI taxonomy): Eukaryota > Metazoa > Chordata > Aves > Passeriformes > Thamnophilidae > Pithys > Pithys albifrons. The sequence goes on from NC_092464.1 coordinate 13,203,648, forward strand.
ACAGAGTGATATATGTGACAGTCAGATGGAATTTAGGGTATTTAGTATCTGAACAAGAATTGCAAGAAAAATTGCTGAGCGGTGTCAGTGCATGCTGGCTTATATTTTCGGGGAAGTCACTAACTTAGGTACCCCAGGCTCCCTATAAAAACACCAGAGATATAGTGCTTTTAGGCCATAATCCATTTGATGTGTTTATCTGCCTACTTAAAAAGAACTAAATAGCTCATTTGGCTTTAATGACTATTTTCTTCACAATGCTCAGATTTCAATTTATTATAAAGTCTCAGAGTGAAGAACTTCAAATGAATTGCGTGTCAGTCAAATGATTCAATTCAGGTTTGTTTTATCTTGCTATGTTAAACACAAGACATAAGGACCCAGATTTGCCTTCTCACTAATTTCAGCCAATTGAAAGTTGATTTCAGAACACAATTGATCGCAGCAACTAATACACATCATGTCATCTGTGGCAGGCAGGAGGTGAACGTTCTTTTCTATTGACTACAGTGGGGGATAGGTGATTCATTTACACTGAGGCAAATAGTAACTAGGTGGTTAAAATTAAGCAAGAGAAACATCCTTCATATATTAGCTTTATGGTTCCAAAAATACCTTTATGAAGATTTGAGCTATGTTGATCAGCCAAAGATACTGCCTTTGCAAAGGTGATAAACTAATTCAGGCACAAAGTCAACATTTTTTACGATGATGTTGCTAATTTTAAGTACAAGATACTCAAATGGAAGGTTAGGATGTTCCAACCTTTGATTTATTAGTGTCAGTCAGCCACTGAGGTCAGTGGAAACATGATATGATACAGCACAAATTGAATTAAGTGATGAAGTAACTTGTATGGGACATAAGAACTGCAACAATATACTCCGGCATGAATGATCTACCCCTTCTTTCTTCCTTGCCCTCCTTCAACACAACTTTTTTCCAGTAATCATTGTATGAGTCTCCGTCCTATACTCTTGGCCAGCAGCAATTCTTCCTTATTATATTCAAGGCCCTTGGATTTGGAATAGGCTTTTCACATTTGACAATGTTCTCCATCAACTAAGTAATGTTCTGTATAATTTCAGAGAAAAAGGTAAAGGGCCTTTTTCTACAGCAAGGTTAGGATGATACGTCTGATTCATACAATAGCAATCTAGCACAAATAAGAAAGACAACGGCTAAGTTAAGCAAAGGACATTTCAACACTATTTGGTGGTGTTTAACTTCTTGGCACAATTACTTAGGTAATGATGATGAGGAAACATTCTGGTGCATTTAGAAGTTCTCTTAAGTAATAGTGTCCTCTGCATAGTAATTTCCAGACTAAAAAGTTTTCATAAGAAACCATTTCCATGTGAAATTAATAAAAAACATCTTTCTTTTGTAGATTGCTCTAGATTTGCATGTCTTCTATTAGGAAATTCCTAACTTGTTTTATCTAGGGAAACATGCTCAAAATTAACTGCAGACTCAGTTGAGAAAATGCTTGCAATAATTCTTAGTGTTTTCAAATCCTGTTTTGATCCCATGCAAGTTCATGAGTTAGAAATTGCTACAATTTAATTAGGAAATTTTTGCAGTTGTCCAAATGTTTGCTTCTGTTATGTAAATAACAATGGAATAAATTATATTTTCTTGCTATTCAAATCAATGAAATCTAGATCCATAGTGAATGTATATTTACAGATCAAACAGTAACAAAATGGGAAGTAAATAGTTTGCTGTTACCTGATTTTGCCACTTTTTACAAGAAAGTGAGTGTTCAGAGAAGAGATTTACTTTGATTTAGATTACTTAACTGATTTGTATAACATTTCATAGCTAGAAACATACATTTATGGACTAAAATTATACTATCAACTTTGCATTTCATGGAAAGACAAGAAAGGAACATTTATTACTCAATATAAACTAGAAATATATATATTGTGGAATTGTCTAAATAATAGCTATTGTATATCAAATATAAAACTTTCACAAACCAGAGCTAGACAGCTCCTATTCACTTCTAGATTTGTAAAGTGGATTGGAATTATTACTGTTATTGACATAGACTATTTTAATGGAAATAAGTATATTTAACATAGTTTTCCATAAATCTTTTTACTCTTTACAGACAAATATTAAATATAGAAAATTTACATAAACATACTTTTTTCATCAAAATCTGAAGTCTTCAATTCCTAAACTTTGTTGCAGTACCTTAGTGCTACTTAGTGTGCCAACAAAGTTGCAGGTCATGTCTCTCATGCTCCCATTCCTCTTTGGAGATTGAGTTCATGTGTGTTATTTACCACATCTCCTGGTGCAGTGGGTCCTTGGTCTGGAGCATACTGAAAGCCTTGTCCAGTCATGGAGAACATCCATGCTGAAAAGGATGCAAATAAGCTTAAACATTAAACCTTAAGAAAAGAAATACTGCAGTATATCAGACTTACCTGTTTTGGTTCTTTATTTGGGAAAACAGTGTTAACATTATTTTTGTTTTGCTTTGTTTCTTCACAAAATTTTTACTAGATCTTGCACCTGACTAGAACTTCTAATGAACCTCATTGAAGATCAACAAATAACAATGGCCATGTGTGAAAGTTTTAAGTCTAAATTAATCAAATGGGGAAAATTACTAAAGTTACACAGGAATCTTTTTTTTAAGAAGAGACAGAAGTTTTCCAAAAGAATGATATTTCTTTTTATGAGAGACTAGTGTTTTGAAAACAGAAGAAACAGCTTGTTTGGGACAAACTTTCAGAGAATTCTGACCATCAGTCTGGCAGCTTCCTGGAGGCAGATGACAACATACAGCCCTGGGACTTATCAGATATAGTTTCCATACATGAAGTCTGTAAAGGGTTAGGGGAACTTCAGAGAGCTTTGGATTCTAATGGAGCTTGGTCTTTTCAGAGACTTTTTGGAGATCAGACTTTAAGTTTTTGATCTAGACACAGTTTTCAATGGTTTGAAATTAGGGAAGAAGGTTGCAGCCCTTTCACTGAAGATTTGGGCTTTTTTAGTTTTGAGGTTAGCTATTTGCACAACCTGGACTGTTGTCAGATAGTGGCAGCAGAGAAGGTCTAGGAAAAATGCAAGTACCATAAAATTAAAGTCAATGTTAGTTCAACTTTTATAGTAAGTAACAACAGAAGTATTTTTATCTAAAAAACATACTGAGCTGATGATAATAAACAATGGCAGCTTTTGGGACCATATTGCATAATGTTCAGGCAGTTAAATGCCTCCCTGACATCCGATCCCGTCAGATCTCGGAAGCTAAGCAGGGTCAGCCCCGGACTAGTACTTGGATGGGAGACCTCCTGGGAAATGCCGGGTGCTGTAGGTTCTAGTCCTGAGGACTTCACTGGCACTGTCCAAGCTCGCTCGGCTGTGGCAGATGAACCTCAGGACTGAAACGGTGGGGCCAGTTCTGCGCATGCTGAGCCTCACCTAAAATCCACTGCGCAGGCTGGAAGGGCACACCCACGTGGGGACAGCCCTTCCCAAATCTTTGTTTGTGAAGCTGAGCCACACACACGCACACACACGCATAATGTTCTGAGGCAATGATAGTCTTTTAATTGATTTCAGAAGAACTTTAATTCAGACTTCAAATGTTATTTCAAATAATCTGCCAGGTCATAACACCTTCCCTCATTCCAAACATCTCATTACTTGTCAAATGTCATTACTAAATGGGAGGGGAGACACCTCTTAAAAGAATGCTAATCTACTATTCATGTCAAAGGTATCTGGTTTTGACATTCTTAATTCTGCTATCTTCACCCTTTTCATACAATTATAATATCCTTGTAGTTTTTTAATGGAAAATATTACAACTAAATATGAAATATGCCATGAAGAAAAAGCTCTTTTTACTTGTTTTAGAAACCACATTCAGAAAGTAATTATTGTCCTATCCTTTGTCTAAAACTCCTTGCAATCATGCTACCTACGTAGAAATGTAGCTATCTAGAGCCACATCCACAGTGAGATTTAAGCAAGAAGTGCTTTTTTAAGTGTCCTACAAGATGCATTTCTTTCTTCAAATTCCACTGGAATTTACATTGGTATGAAATAATAAATAATCAGTGACTGGCAAAATGAGGGGAGAGGGAAAGGCTGGTAGACAGAAGAGGCAGAAAGTATGTAACTATATAGTGCAGAGGGTAAGTTATTAGCAAGATAAAATATTCAGATTCTTGTGCCAATGAATATTTAATCTGGTATATGGTGTGGAAAAAATCCAACAGGAGATACTTCAGGAGTAAAAGAGTATGAATTAATTCATACTCTGCAGATTAAATTACTAGTCTAAGGTATCTGAAACTTGCATTCAAATTACTATTCTGAGGTGGATGAAATGAGGTTTTGAAGTGCAGGACAATTTTAACATACCTCCTTAGTGTTTTCTATTCCTTTTATCAACAATGAAACACATTGAAGTGGAGAAAATGGGGCAGGAAGGGGTTTGGGGTTTTTATTTTTCTATACAAATGACCTCCTTGCTGAAGTTCCCAATGGAAGCAAAAGTTCATAACTGATGACCCTAAATAAATAAAGGTGCCACCACTGATCTTCATCTTCCCTTCAAAGCTCCCCTTCATCTATGAGGAGAAAGAGTTGGGGAATTTAAAGTTGTGATACAAATGGCAGATTTGAAAGCCCTCTCTGTTAGAGTTGCAAGAGGCTTCCTTCACTGGAGGGAGTCCTTTAATTCAACGTTGCTTCTGAATTCTTAGGAACAGATTGCTCAAACCCAGTCTCTGAGTTTAGCAGTTCTCAAAACAACAGTACTGAGCAGTCACTTCTCATAATTGTACTGTATTGTAAGTAATCAGCACTGTTGAAAAGCAAACTTCTATTTCAGTGGTTTGTACTTTCAAAATATTGCTTTACATTTTTGTGGAAAATTTTAGTAATAAGAGCCTAAAAAGCTATATATTTTTATATTGCTTTAACTAATCTGTAATGTATATATTTCTGATTTTAGAATTGTGTCCTAGAAAAAAAATGCCTTTGCAAGAAATAATCCCCTTCGTGAGTTATTGACTAACCTTACTGCATAAAAACAAGACTCTCAAGGTTTTTGCAGGGGTTGTACTCAGAAATTAGGAACATTGCTAAAGATTGGGATAAACTGAAGAATGCAACTATAAATCTCTAGGGTCAAGTACAGGGAGTGATTTATTTTGAACATGATCCAGTCAATCTCTCAGTATGTTTCTTTGTTCTTCTGCTCTTTAAAGCCCAAGCTATCAGTAATTCAAAGTATGTGTCTAATGTGTACTTACACCCTCTATATTCGGAAGGTGTAACATAGTACATTTTCTTAGCTGTTTGAACTGTTGATACTCTAATGCAAACAATAAAAGTTCACATTCTTGCTCTTGTATAGAACAACTGTTAGGTGTTAAATTACCCTTAGGCATTTTTGCTTTAACAATACGAGTAATAGTCCATTTTTTGTCCCTTTATCAAAAGTTCTTTACTCTTGAGAAATATAAGCAGAGATGTTGCCAACAATTCTTTCCTCAAATGAATATGCATCCTGATAATGAACAAAGTCAAGCTGGAATGTAGAAGAAAGACCAACTGCAAAATTATTAATGCCTTACTTGCAGAAGAGGGAGGTAGGAGCTATAGATCTGGTAGTCTCTTCATTCCCCACAGGGCAAATGACACACCTGTACTTCATGACAAGCTGCTAACAGACTCACTTCCAGTCCCCCCAAAGAGGAATCAAGAATTAATTGTATCATGCTTTGTATATATACTACTGAGAACTCTGTCATACAACCAACAGATACAGGATGACATTTGAGGCAAAATCTAGCAGTCTAAATACTTACTGGTTCCTAAATAGAGTTTTTGGAAAAAATCACAGAATAGAAAGAATTAGTTCTATTTTATGTCCAAGTAATTTAATGTTAGCTTTCATGTTAGGGTAAAAAGAAGAAGGGCAAGAGAGGAAAGCATCCACATTTTTGCAAGTAAAACTGATGTAGATTAAATCCCTGCTTACATGTGTGCTAAGGTACAGACAGAATTTGATCTACTGAATATTTCATTAAGGTGTTGACAGCTAAGCATCTGAGATACAACTGCTGAGATTATATATGAAACATGCCAACAGAGAGTAAATAACAGACTACTCAATCTTTTTCTCTATTTTTGGTCTCTTTGTCTCACTCCTTCTCTTTTTAACTGGATACAGTGTAAAAACTGGCTCACATGTTTCTGCGAAGAAAAGGCGAGAGCTGAGGATCCGATTGCTCTGTGAGATTGTGGCAGCCATTATTCATACAGAACTGCCTCTGTAGTTAAGAAAAAGCCCTAGTATCATACAGTTAAACACAAATAAATCTAACCATGGGAAAACTAACTCCAGGGGTCTTTACAGGACCTAATGGCTTCTTTCTAGCTTTAAAAGATCTCATATAGAAAACCATCTATGGAGTGAAACAGTCTCTGGAGACAAAGCAGCTGTATTCACCAAAGCACTAACTTGTGAATTTCATTATTAAACAGCTTGCAAACAACTGATCGGTCCAATAAACATTGCTTAGGAAGTTTTAATGAACAGAAATCATTCTTTTCCCTTAAATATTTTTTAAATTTGCGTTACTACAAATGTATTTTTCTATTTTAGCACATCAGCCAGCAGCTCATATAACAAAATAGGGAATTAGACCTAGTTCATATATTTTACAAATTAAGACTACTGTGTCCATGATTAATTAATAGGAGAAGGGCTACATTTGCAACTAATTTTACAATGCATAATTTATCCAAGTTTACTTTTAGCATAGTGGTAAAGCAAGCTTCATTTCACATACTGCACAGTCAAATCTCTCTACAGGAATTCAAGAGACCAAAAAATTACAAACATAAAAATCAATTGCTCATTTCCATTTAAAACTTGGAGTAGAACTATATACAGTAGGTTTAAGATATCCTCATAATATATGTGATTGTCTAGGAAGAATATAGGTTCTATTAGTCCCAGAAAAAAAATGTTAATTTCCCTAGAAGCAAGGTCTTTGTGTTAATTTATTCATTCACATATTTCTCATCCCCACAAAAACACTTCTTTGTGAAAATGTAGAAATATATACAGTAAATTAAATTTTGTGCAGTGATTTAAAGCAGCAGATATTCTGTAAAGGGGGAAAAAATAAGTTATCTTAATTTATGAGCCTTAGAGTTGTGAGTCATGTCCTGCTATGGTTATTATATTTATGAGGCCTAAATGACTGCTAAAATAAATAGCAGATATATGACAATCCAAAATGCACAATGAGAATGTTACACAAAAATCTTAAAAAACATACTGAGATCACAGCAAAATGTTTAATTTAATTTAGTTCTCTCAGCAATTGTGAATAACAAGAAAGATGCATACAAATATGCAATACTCATGTCACAATAACTGTTAAATCTTGCAGTTAGAATTTAGAGTCACTATTCTCTAAAGTTCAAATAATTAGTGGTATTGTGTGTGTTCTCTCTTGAGATAACAGACACTGAGATGCTGATAAGAAGAGAGGCAGAAGGACTGACATATTCCTCACTGTTCAGGGATACCGTACTATCAAAAAAAAGGCAAGAAAAGTGAGGTCTTTGCATATCTGCCTGTTTATATAGCATAAAAATATCAGTCACTGATGAAAAATTTTACCATGTTTCAAAGCCAAACTCTTTCTTGTACATTAGCCATAGAAAAAACTGTAGAAAATTATTTTCCATCCTAAGTTAGAAAAGCTCTTTTTGCTCTAATGGCTTAATGTGAATTGACAGTGAAGTATATCCCTCGAGAACCAAAGCACTAGGCTCTAAGTGAAGTAAAGACAGCACAATTCCATTTATACTGACATAAATGCCAGCTTATAGATTTCAATAAGAAGCAGGAATTTTTCAAGACTTCTGTGGGCGTTTTAACTAGTGCAAACATAGACTGTGAAAATGGTTTCTTCTCTTTTTCTTCACCTCCCCAAACCTCACCGTGCCCACCCCCCCCCCCCCCCCCGAAAAACACTGATCACATATTGCTGTGTCACATGTTTCATTATCCAAAACCACAGAAAATGGATTGCTCTCATCTGAATTTGCTGCTAATATTGGCTACTAGAACTTTGTACACACTTACACCTTTGCCATACTGGACCAGCCATTTCCACCATTCAGTGGCAGAATCTTTAAAGAGAGCCACAGCTTTCTCACAGCATTTGGAGATTGGCAGATCAGCTCTGTAGCCTTGATTTTATTGTATGTTTGTCTCATTCTCTTTCTGTCAATTGCATTATATTTTTTATCGATTGAAGTTTTACGGTTTCCACTAACTGGTAAACAAATGAGCTTTTACAAGACTGCACAGTAAACTACATATGCAAGTGCTGTGACGGTGTATGGATTCAATAATTCAAAATATGAAGGAGGCAAGAAAACATAGGGCATTTTTTCTAAGCACATTATTTATTGCAAAGAAAACAAGATGAAAGAATTATGCTGAGCAAAGGCAATTTCCCAGCTGCTGTGCCATACATTTAAAAGATAGAGGTCCTTTTAATGTTTAAAATTCTTCCAATAGGTGTGATGAAGGTATCAGCTCGTAGCCCTGGACTGCCTACCAATACTATCCAGGAACTTGCTCTGCAATGTGTGGAGTGTAGCATTGAACTCACAGCCAGCACCCACTGTGAGTTCAATGGAAAAGGCGGATTCCTCGCTATCTCCCTCACTTTTTGGCCTAGTGTCGCAATAAAATAATAAAAGTTTGACTTTTAAACAGGGTCCAGCAACATTTGCGCCACAGTATGCTGCATTATCAAACTCATAAGAAATTTTAAAATCACACACCAAACAAACTTTTTATTGTGGTGTTCAAAATACAGTGAAGGTCTTAATCTTGTAGCGAGTTCAGTACTGTGGTAACGTCTGAGCAAAGTACAAGGCATAATCCAAAAATGAAACTTAAGGAATTTCTATTGTCTTATGTTTAGAAATTAAATCCAGCTTGTATTTGAAAGGCAGAAAGTCTGACCACCTCACTACATGGATAATCTTTACATTGTGGGGGTTTATTAGGGGTGTTAAGATTGCCACAGCCAATCTCCCTCTTCTTTTGGCACATGAGTTGGGAGAGAGATTATGACTACTGGAGAACTCAGTCATCACCTTTTGCTGGAACAAACCTACCACAACCCCTTTTACACTCCAGCACTTCTTGGCTACTATACTTTTTCCCCGCCTCACTCATAAACCCGTAAGAGAGCTTCTGTCCTTTGTTAAGTCTTACACCCAGGAAAAAGGGAAATCTGAATGATATAGTGGTGTCATATTAGTGGCCAGGAACTCACTTCCTTTAAGTGGAGTCCTAGGTTACCTGAAATAAAACTCTCAAAAAAGATTTTCTATGAGTGGTCAAATAAGCCACTCACAACCTTGTCCTCACAGATGCAAAATTCTAACAATATGGAAGCATTCTCAGTCTTTTTGTTATAAAAAAAGACATGTAATTTGCTATTTTCAAATGAGAGGAAGTTCAACAGTCCCTCAAACTCAGCTCAGCTCAATATGTAAATTGACATATTTGATGCAGATTCTCTGTAGTCGTACTGCTTAACATAAGTTGGCCTTGCGCATACAGTTATCCTTTATTTGTATCTACTGAGGTGCTCAGCATGAGAATTTTGGTGGTAGAAAAATTTATTATTTAATTATGCCTTTAAGTTTTTGGTTTAGTTTGAGTTTTTTTCCAGATAGGAAGTGCCATTTCACTGAGAGCATTATTTATTTATTTATTTATTTATTTATTTATCTATTTATTTATTTATTTATTTATTTATTTATTTATTTTATTTATTTCAAAAGGTAGTAATATTTGAAATATACAAAAATAAATAAGAAGAGAAGAATAACAGTGTATTTTCCCAACTTCACATTTCTTAAAAACAGCTGAAAAGATTTTTCTTTCTCTTTTAACCTTCCATAAAGAATATATTTTAGCTCAACAAGATAAGGAAACTCTTAGCTGTAAAGGGCATATTTTCATAAAATTATGAACAAATGAAAATGGAAGACAAGGGAAAAATGTTATAGTCATAATGTTTGTATAACTACTGATGCCATAAATGCCATTATACTTTCACTAGATATGATTTCAAACATTCGCTACTGGCCTGCTGGGTTAAATATTTATTTTCTAGGAGTCCCATCTGTTTCAAGCTACCAGCCAAAAGAGCTAAATAATAAAATGTACAATATACACAGTTACAAGGTACAGAACAATATTTTTCAGGATGTTTGCACTTCTGTTAACAAGAGCAGATAAACCAACACACCAATGGCCAACAACCTTTTTACTGGTGGAAATTTAATCTAATAATTTATTATCTGCTGTGTTAAAGAGCACTATAAAAGCTATTCTATGATTCTATGTTTACGTGCTCCTTCCCATTGTCAACTTTCAAATGGCCAAGTCTATGTGGATTTCAACACTCCCTTTCTTGTTATGACTAAGGTGTTGCAGTAAATAATAAATGACAATGCTGGGAAGACTGGGGAAGGAGAAACTGAAACTGTAGCTTGAAAATCAAAGAAATATTCCTGTGTCTTCCATAATGAAACAACATTTTCTTATATCACAAGTACAAAACAGAACTGCCTTAATAAAAAGAGTTTACAGTGAATCAAAAAAATCTCTTAAATAGGGGAAGTTGTTGTGTTCACTCTCTTTTTTTTAGTTTTGTTTTAAGTCTGTTTAGTTTTGTTTTAAGAGATAAGGTTTCCAGAAAAGTATATGCAATGTATAAATCCCTCAATATTTCAGTTGTTTCAGAGAGTATTGTGGAGAAAATACAATTTTTTACATGCTCTATGAAGCTTATTCCTTTCCAGATTCTGTAAACTCAATGCACTGAAGGCATGAAATAACCTGTAGTTATATTTCCTGTTGATGTAAAAAGGGAATATTATATTTCTCTATTTCATTTTATAAAATGCTTGTCTCTTTTTTGTTAATATTTTGCTGCTCTATCAACATCATTTACAGATCTCTGCTTTAGCAATTTTGAGTCATAGTCACAAACTGTACTGTCTTCAGCACTTTGGCAGTGATACTGTATCTGGGTTTCCGTAGTGATGTACCAAACATTAATTTTTCTCCTCCTAGACAGACCACATCCTTTTGATGGCATTCCTGTTGTGTAGGAGGGCAGCTCTGCTCCATTCACACACTCACAGATGTGGCCTCCTGGGTTTACTCCTGGCGAGCTTTCCAGCAGACAAACATTTGTAGCCTCAAGGCCACTCTGCAGCCTTCTAGTAAGAAGTCAGCGCATCGCAGCTCATGCTTTGTTTGCTCCTCTTACTGATGTGTTTGGTTGTTTTTTATCCTGTGAAGCTGAGAACTTGCCTTTGGAAGGGAGAGATGGAGAAAGCAGGGAAGGGAGAAAAGAGAAAGGGAAAAGGAGAGGAAAGTTAAAAGAGAAAAAAGAATTGGAAAAGAGAAAGGAATAGGAAAAAGAGAAAAGGAAATGAGGAAGACAACGTAGAAAAATAACCAATTTCAGTATTTTCTAAAACTGTCAAGGAAAAAAAAAAACACCTGTGCCATTCATAACTACTGTTTTACAAACCATTTTAGCTACTTGGCTATGAAATAACATGGAAATTTTGAGCCCCTGGAACAAAACTTTGCTTGAAGGCAGTGATTTGATCAAGAAATGCCACAGAATGTGTTGTAATCTAATCTCTTCTGAGATAGTTAATGGCATACATGAATGACATAGAATAATACATTTAAATCATCTTATTTCTTTGAAAAATGTTTCCACTCCAAGCATTTTATCACAACAGCTGTAGCTGCTGGTTCTGCCAATAAGCATATTTGTAAGACCGTATAGATCAGCACAGGCCATTTCCTGCAGGAATATTTTATTCTATAACGAAATCAGGAAGAAAAACAGCTGGAACACAGTTGAAGGATGTAGGTTCAGGGTTATTTTGAACTAGATTTTACTCCACAGTATACTTCCTGGTAGCTTACTAACGGATCTTTCTGGGAAATTGTAACATAGAACAGGAACTGCAATGGCCTCATGAAGGGAAAATGGCCCTATAAAGTTGTGCTTAGGAAGGATGAGGAGCTTATGGCTTTGGTGCTAAACTGGCACTGCAAGAGGGAAAATGAGGTCATTACTTCTGCATGAAAAGCAATAGGCCAGACATGAGTAAAAAGAGAACCTGATTCTCCCAAAGCATCTTAAGACATACTCTCTGCCTGGAGAAGACAAAGAGATTTTCAGTGCAGAACTGGCCCATTTCCATTTTCAACTTGACAGTAATGTCACAACAAAGCATGAGGAGAGGGAGAAATGAGGATTTCCCTACATCTGATTGTGATCATACTCTCTCTACCAATAAATCTTCCTTGGTTCATAAAGATTCTTCTGAAAAGCAATTTGATTTGTCTTTGAAAAGCACTGGAGTGCATCAAATGTCATTAGTTCTTCAAATATGTCCACAGGCTTGGAGCTTTGTGCAGTCCCTTGTCACTCCTGGCCCCATTTGTCCTTTGCAGGAATCCAGATGAAATTGCACTGTATGTGATTCCAGTAGCACACAGGGATTAAAGGGCTTTAATGTTCTCTTTATGAGTACCAAGACATATAGGGTCAAGCTCCAAGACATGGTTAAATTGCATGATTGTGTTTTAATGATTTTTTTCCCAAAGAAGACAAATCTTGATGCAATAGCTTGGAACTACACAACTGAGCAAAATTATTCCTATTAAATCACTGGTATCATATTCTCATTGGAGTCTTTTTAGAGTATACTTTTTTAGCTAGATCTCCTCTTTGATTCTTACCTGCTACATACTTCAAAAAATAGTGGTGCTCTCTAACCTTAGAAATTACATTTTCCCCTTTCCTCAGCCCCTTTACTTGTTTTTGTTCTGTGTCTTTCACTTCTGTCTCACTCCTTAGGCTCTTCGGTTTTCCAGTAAAGATAATTATTCTCCTACATTTTCACCTTCTGTTATAATTCAAAGAACATCAGCTATTTTCCTATGCTGAATAATTCAGACTCTTAAACTCCATCTTTAAAAGTTTCTCTGTATCCATTCTCCTATGAATCTACCAAGCATCACTCAATAGTCTTTTGAATATTCCATCCTCAAGTACTTCCTTTCTCCTAGGTGCTCCGTTAGGAAATGGTTACTCTGGTCTTACAAAAGGATTGATCATTCATGTCTGCCTTTGAAGAAATGGTTCTGCTTTTGAAGACCTACAAGAGGAAATCAGGGCAATTAGAACTAGTGCCCAAACTATAATTCACATTCCCTAGGAAATGATGTGCCTGTCCTGACTGAGGCAAGTTTAAAACACAGACTGTTACAGGAAATTCAGGCAACAAATGTATGTAATATTAGATATTTTTGTAGAAAACCCTGTCAATCATATTGATTTGTGTTAAAAAGTGCAATTGGATTTATTTATTTATTTTTTTAAATCCCTGTGGACAGTTTGGAGGCAGGAAATTAAACAACCCCTGTTCAATAATCATCTTGGCTGAAAGTAAATTATGGTCTTAATAATCAGAAAGGGACAACCATGTTATAAAAAACTATCCCTCAGGTAAGCAATGCTTGCCAAAATTAAACTCTTATAAAAGCAACAGTAAGAGGGGCAAATTAACAGGCATGATCTTGATTTTATGAACAACACTCTAAAATTAAGGGATAATGCCACATGTTCATTGGGTTCCAATGAAGATTTTCATCACCTTACATGATTGACTGATTATTTTTAGAGTTCTCTTGTGAAGCAGAGAAATATTATCCTAAATTAAAATAAATATATATCCTAACTTTATAGGTTTCACAAGTCTACCAAGTTCTCACTGCAGTACTAAATTCTTTAAAACACTCTTTCTGACTTGAAAAAAATAAACCCAAAACATAAAACAAACCAATAAACATCTCTACTGTGAAATATTGTTTTTTATAAGGGCAGAGCCAGCAGTAATGTTATGTATATTTTGCACAAAAGTATCAATTACTTAAGAGGATACATATGTATGTCAGCAGCATAGAGCTTTTGGGACTCATACACCCTGTGAAGGTGAAGACAAAGACATTTCAACTTTAAAATGCATTACCATCACAATTACCACTGGAAAGAGTTATGGATGGCTTAATTCCTCTTTTCCCTCTTCTTTAGTATCCAGTTCAGATTTTAGCTGCTATTTGACTGATGGCTGGTTTTGATACCCAGAGCAGAGAGCACTACTTCATTTGTGCAAGCTCTGAGGGCTGATAAAATCCCCACTTGCAGTGATTGGAGATCACTCAGAGGGATCTTGTCCTATCCAACTCACTGGGATGTAGAACAGTAACATTTTTCACAACCATTCTTGTTAAGGTGATAAAAGAGGGAAGCCGAATAACAGCTAAGTATGTTTCAATAAGAAATAGTAACCAACTTTCTCATATAGCTCACCTTTCCAGGAAAGAATATAAGTGGTAAAACTTGATAAATAGAAGTGATCCATGCCCATCTTTTACTAAAAACCAAATACAAGAAGACAAAAGAGCCCAAGAAGTTCATCACATAAATAATCTTTTACTGAAGTGCAAAGCTAAGGAATCAAGAGATGACTCAATATTTGCTACCAAGAAGGATTCTTCTAACCAAGTTTTACACATTTACATGCATATGACAACACTCTAAGTTCATTTTACTGCAAGTTTGGTGGTAAGGCATGATTTTACTAATGTCTTTTAGGCATTTATTTTAAGATAGGTAAATTGTGTCCTAGATGCAACTTATTCTCTTGATTTGATGTTCAACGACAGCAAAGAGAACTTAGGGTGACTGTATTGGACATGTGCACATCCAGTCAGAAAAACGCCATCTTGCCTTGCTGGTGAATTCAACATATATATAGATGTGCGTGCGTGCGTGCGTGCATGTGTGTGTATTTGTATATATATATATATAAAATATATTAATGAGAAGACATACTCCTCTTTTGCAGAACATGAACTCACTGCCTATGGCCTCACAGTTCATAGTAAGAGTGAAAGCCAGGAACAACCTCCAACATGAAATCACTTGTGGTGCATTGTATTTCCTAATTTTCACAGCTGAAATCCTTTAGACTTTGCCTGATGAACAGTATGAATAGGTATGAGTGTTTCCCTTGCCCCCATCTCCATCCCCAATATATTCAGGGAAAACAAATAACAATTCCAGAGAGACAAGGACACTTCCAAATGTTCCATTCATAGATGACAGACTGCTAACTGAGTCCCTGTCATGAGCACATAACTTGTCACCATTTTTTATAAGGAAGACACTGAGATACCTTGCCTTTGTAAATATTGCCTTTTTAGTAATGTGTTTTTCTGAGTTTTTTGTGCATCACGTAGAGGTAGAAATGACCTATCTTGTGTGTGTATCTACTCCTGTGGAGTACTGAGAATTTTGCCAGATACAGTGTCTGAAATAGGATTTTCTTGTTTAATTTCAAGAACAGGCTACACATTCTCTATTTGTACTTTACCTATTTGAAGTTCTGCTTAGATGGATATAATTAAAGGCTCTTTGATGACTTTGGTTGGTTATTGCTTTGTATATGCTTAATTTGAAAATGTTGATGCAACACCCAGGTGTTGTATGTGAGGTGTTACTTAACGTCAGCCTAATTCTTCTAGACTTATATCTTAGAATTCAATTTATATCTCCTTAAAAATGCATACATATATATCTATTTCTAAATAAATATTTTAAGTCTCATGCAAAAGGTGTCATAATGCCAGAGGTTTGTAGATATTTCACATTGAGACCTTCATAATTTACCATTTAGTCTGTCTTCATGTCAGACAATACAACGTGTTTCTCTCCAAAAAATATCTATACTGTATATTTTCTAATAATTCAAAAAATTGTCATGGTGTGATGAACTTCAAGATGTATACATTTTATTTTCCTGAAATTGATTTTGAGCTCATTCTTTTTGGAAAGTGATCATATCTCCACTGATTTTATGTAGCATGAAATCATCTGATAGAGGATAAGAAAACAGATTTCTTCTTGTTCTGGCCTTTTCTGAAATATATAAACCCCACTGGTCTTGAACCTTCCTGCTAATGATAAGGTATACATTATTTTTTAAGGAAAACTGTGCCCCAAGATAATGATACTTCCTAATAACTCACTTATAAAACTTAGCCAGTTACATGTCTGGCTTTACTAATACATTGTGAATAGACTAATTTGCATTTAGTGCTCCTTGTGCTCAGTACTACATAGAACAAAATAGTGTCAATAAATATAGTGTAGAAATTGTGTAAGATGTTTAAGAAGACCTTTGTCAAATCTGAAGACAGTTTGTCTCTGCCCTGAGCATGTGTTAAATGCCTGTGCCTCTTGTTTCAAACCAACCAGACAAGTCACAGAAAGCATTTGCCTCTTCAGTGTAAGACCAGTAGCAGCCATCCAGCATTTCTTGTCGCTCTAGAAAGGTTTGCCTTTTTGCTTGACTCCCCAGCTGTCTGGTGCAGAAATGCTCCAAGTTCTTCCAAACCCCATCCCAATGCCTTAACCTGACCAAGGACAGTGGTCCCCTGCTAAGACAAAGCGTGTTCTATGTGAAGTAAAAGCCTTTCTGTCACTATTCCCAGTATAAAATGCCAAGTACAGCAGAGAGGAGGTTTTGCCTCTGACATTGTCTTCTGTTTTAGTCAAGTCCCTAACTTTTTTTCCTCATAGGCTTCTTGGTAAATAAGTTCTACAAAATAATTTCTTTAGGAAGAAAGTTTGTTTTAAAATTTTGTATACAAATATATTTTATTTAAGTCCTTTTACGCCTTAAGTTCTTAGTTAGAGTCTCTCTTTTTCATGTACATCATAGGCAGTTTATCTGTATTACTTTCATCGTAATTTATGTATATATTTCAGTAGATCAGCTCTTAGTTTTAATCTTGAACCTCCTCCAGTTCTGCACTAACACTTTAAAAATAATGTCAGGTCTATGCAAATGACTTCTGTTCCTAGCTCAACTAATACTGAGACAGACTAAAATGCTCAACAGCAACAATTTCAGCCCTAAGCCATCTGCAGGCTTATTTTTAGCATTTGAAATTTTAAACTGAGTACTTTGCTAACAAAAAAAAAAAATCTTGAAGACTCCTCAGTATTACCAGGTCTTGCACTTTTACCACAAAAATAGCAATATGGCAGTGAAGTCAAAATTTTATGTTGATTCACAGGGCCTAGCACTTGATTTTCAGTGTTGTCATTTTCCTACAGCCCCAGATTTTAGCAGTATGAAACTGTAAATGAAACTCAGCTTTTATTTTTTGATGTCAGCTTTTTACACAGTACTTGCAAAGAATCCAAATGACAAAACCAAATAAAAAGAAACAAGTCAACAAACAACCTTCTCAAGACAAAAGCAACAAACCAACTCCTCATGCAAAAACTAGAATGTATTTTGTGGGGATTAAAGTGGTATTAAATTTACTCAATTCCATTTTTAGGGTCCTGGCAGAAAATACAGGAACACTCAGTTTTCAAATCTGTATTTTGAAATATGTTTTTAATCTTACATTTTATTTTATTCTCATTCTTATTTTGAAGTATACATTTCACTTTATCGATGTGCTTAAGGTATTTACTATCTCCCCCCAGCCTTTCCTTTTCTAAGCAATTTTGATTTTTATTGCCATCTTACATTTTTATTGATTTTTCTGTTCCTCTTTCCATAAATTTTTTCAGTTTATGGTTGACTCTTTGTTCACATGACATTGGTTTATAGAGTAAAAAGGATGAGAGGTGATAACAGGGCTTTTCAGTGGTCACCTCATCTAAGCTCGTTTGCTATCTGCACAAATAGATCACTTGCAACATATTGACTGAAGCGTTTAAGCTTCAGGAGTTTTATCTTGCACCACTGACATTAATGGAAGTAGCAACTGACACAGTAGAGGGTGAATGGAGTTTGTAATGCTACTGGATTACAGTCTAAAACAGTCTTCAGCTTCTGCACCGTTTCTTACACTCATAATCTGCTTAATTATTTTTCTGTAATGTAATTTTTAATACTTTCATCACAGAATTAAGAGTTTTATGCAATATCTTTTTTCAAAGATAATAAACTGCATTCACCTATTTATGGAATTTCTTCAAATAATGGTCAATGCACCATTTTGATTTTTTGCTAACTCTTCCAAGTCTTGGAATATCTATATTAGACTTTCTGCGGCCACCTGTTTGAAATGCATGTTCAGTGTGAGCAGCTGTGTATGTACCCCTGAGAATAAGATCTCAGATAAGCTTTCAAGTACCTGATCATGCTCTGTTTTCTACTGAAATTCCTACCTAACCAAAATGTGTGTTTTCTAAAAGCATGACAGTCACTTTAAAAAACATCCCAGAAAAACAAACATTACTGGAGTTTCTGCAGAAATTCAGAAGGCTCATATTATACACAAGAAACCTAAAGTAAACAGTATATGTCTAAAAGCCAATATATCCAGATAAACTACATATTTGAGGTATTCTAGCACTTCTAGGGCCAAATTTAAAAAAATAATAAAAAGAGAAGAATTTAAATTTATGTCTACTTCAGTCCTTGAATCTTTATTCCTTACAAAATAATAACATCTAAATAATCACTTAATGAGATTTAATTACTAAAACTCCTTTTGCATTTGACAAAATAGAAGGATTTTTTCTCTTATTTCTACTACCCACTGACAAGATATGTTTATAATATTCACAGAAACTAATGTTTAATAGGAGATGAAAATTGTCATAGACAAAGTATACTCACATAGATGAAATTTTGAATATATAGAGGAAAATATATGTTTGCAGTTAAGAAACATTGCACTGCAATATACTTTGTAAATTGATGTCTTAAACATGGCATAAAGGTTTCAAGGTGCAAGTAAGCATTAATGCAGTTTTATGTCTTCCCATGCATTTATGTGTGTCTTTTACCATTCCTATGGCTTTCTGAAAAAGCCAGCACAGATCTGGAGAAAAATCATTCTTACAATATGCATTCTTAACACCCGTATATCTCCCTCTTCCCTTTGGCAATAATATGTTAGTTTCTGGTATGATCTCTTCATCTGGTCATCCTCCTAGTGAAAAATGGAGAAAATTATTAACCTTGCTGTCAACTGAATGTTCTTTTAAAAGTTATATTTTCTGTCTCTAAGAAGCACTAGATTCTCATTTGCTGAAGTCTTGCTCTTCATATACTTGAAATACAACTGATTATTTATTGTAACTACTTGAGTAATTATCTTTTTCTCTTCCTTTTTCCTTTCTACTATATTTTAACTTCTTTTGCCTTGTTCCAGTGTCTTAGTCCTTCTTCAGAAAAGGTGATATTTTATAGCTCATCTGTTCTGCTGCTTTAATTTTGTGATCATTTTTGTGGTGAATAATATCTCTATTCCGAAATATATTTGCCTTATAAGCATATACTCCATTTTTTCAATCAGAGTATGTAGATGCCATTTTCTTTGGAATGTATTGTTCTGAGGCAGAAAGAAATTGATGTGTCCTTATATATGGTTATAGTATTAATTTTGCCTTTTAGATTAAGAAGCATATTTCCCAAAATTTTTAAATATATGAATTAAGAAATAAAAAATCAACTTTATAAATAAACTTTATAAATTATATTTAGGAGAAAACAAATAGAGCCAACTGCCCAGTAACACAGATGAACCCAATACAGCCTTCTGGGAGTTTGCTGAAGTCTGAGAATTGAGCTTGTGCAGTTAAAGAGGTTTGTAGACAGGAAAGCCGATGATTTTCTGGGTTTTAGATGTTACTTTTACTGCTGCAATTCTTCTGCTTCTATCCTTGGAGAGTAAAGTCAACAGATGTGATTGCAGATGGGATGTTCTTGAGAGAAGTGGGACTCTAAATCTCATAAATCTAGAATCAATCCTCTGTACAAGTGAAGGATGGGAAAGTTTTTGGTTATTTTGGAGTTTTTTCTTGAAATTTCTGTAGAAGTATACAATGGGTTATGTGTTTTCTATTGACTTGGGGACTGGTGGTTCATAATAGAGTATGTCCATACCTTAATGACACTGGACTCTTTGCTAGGAGGCCTATAATATGCCTCTGATAAAGTATAGCAGTCTTATAGAAGCCCTTGAAGGAGATTATAAGGGACAATAAGCAAAGGGACATTTTTTACAGTGTTATTCAGTATTCATACAGATAAATATCCTTTACAAGTTGTTGGTAGCTCAACCTCATTGTTGTAACGTACAAAGAGGAGAAGAAGGAACCCTGAACATGACATACATTCTATTTTGTAACTCCTGACACTGTTTTCTTAGATCTTGACAACAAATCTATTTTCCAAAATTAATCACAACTAAATGAAAATTAGTTTAAAAATCATATACAGTTGACTTGGTGGTATCAGGTTTGTTTGTCTAGAACATGGAGAAAGAAATATTTTGAACAATCAGAAGGGTATTTAATAAATATTTGATGTCTGTTTAAATTCAAGAGTATAAAAGAGTCAGTTTTAAAAACATGTGTGAGTTTAAGTACCTGTTTTATATCAATTCTTAAATGAGATTTTCTTCCAACTGTATGTCTAGAACTCTCGATTGCAATCCAATTTCTGCAATGGTGTTATTCATAAACTTGAATAAGAAACATTTATTGTATAGAACAGACAACAAATACTAATAAAAAGTGACACTATGGAACAAAATATCTGAAAGGTTTGGATCATCACAAAAGTCGTTTCGCGGAAGTCTTTACATATGAGCATCTCCTCACAAATTTATTCTTCCATTTTCTACCTCTTATTGCTGTCATATCTATTCTCAGCTAAGAACATAGATGCTACCACAATGCAAGCAAGAACAAATCAAAATAAATATACAACTGAACTGAAATGTTGCTTCAATACATCTTCGTTCTCACAAAGAGAGATTGTCTTGCCTTAGGCATTAAAGTTGACATTTTTTAGGGGCTTTGGTATATCAATAATTAATTGGTTTTGCTACCATTTGGCTTTATTAGTTTATTTTATTATTAGTTTTATTAGATGTGCAAGGATACAGATCTCCTGCTTTGGGACTTGTGTTCAATGTAAGGGAAAAGGTCAAGACATCATGAAAAAATATGCTGATCTGGATGACTCTTGCAGCTGGTCACATTTTTTATAAAAAAGCACAGGAGAGAATTCTATATTTAGAGGCTCAGAATAACTTTTTTCCTGCCTTTCAACAATTTATTTTTCCCAGGTCTCTATTTTAATGTTAGTTGAAAACAGTAGACTCCATGCCAGTTGTTACATATTGACCTTAAATATGACATTTTTGTCTATTTTTTATCTGATTCGAATCATGCATCTCACCTGATTGTGATTTTACCTTGCATTCATAGCTTTTTGTTGAACACACTCAATGACAAAGTTTCAGTTTATCACCTATTCAAGAGCTCAGATGACAATTGTGTACTACAAGAATGATACCAAAACAGGCTCTGGGAGCTGTTTGTGGAGTTGTGTTAGCATTTCCAATTATATTTATAGCTTCCTACATTTCCCGTTATAGTAGCAGATGGTTGTTGGGTCTCCCATTCATTAAAGCACTCTCTGCTAAACATTTTTGTGGCTTGTCCACCGAATTATGGTATTGGGAGAAGTCAATCTTGAACAAAAAGGCACAGTTTGTTTTAAACTGAAAAAGAAGATTAAATGTAATCACATAGCTTTTTTATTACTATCAGCAAGTTTAAATTCTGGATGCATTATGAGTATTTTGTATTGTTTCTCCTGAATTTTTTTTGTAAGTTTTCCCTGTTTGATGTGTTTAGTTTGAAACAGTATAACCCATCTTCTTCTTGTGGAAGGAATCTGAACAGAGAAATTATGCTTGTATTGCTTAGTTCCACTTCTTCTTCACTCCCCTCCACATTATTTGTTGGTTTGTTTTTTTTTTTTCCTTTTCTCTCTATCACATCACTACTTTAGAAAAAAATAACTGTTCTCCTTTTAATCTTCCTTTGCCATGTAATAGGAGGGTACTTAGAGACTGGAGAAGGAAGAACAAAGAAGATATTGTAGCAGCAGGAAACTCATATTCAGATTCCTAAATGCACACAGAGAATCTGGCCAAGACCCTGCTAACATTTTCCATCACTTTTTATTGACCTCAGCTCTGAATCAGAAAACACCACCTGGATATACTGTCTGTAATGCATCCCAAAATAAATACTGCCAGTTACCACACACTCAGGAGATTCCCTTACCTTTGTAAGAGGAAACAAAAGCAAGAGCAAGTACAGAAGAATTTATGTGGTGCTGTAAATCTTCTGTTCCCACTATAACATTGCAACCATGGCTACTAATTACCCAGTGTTTTGTAGCCAGGGTAATGGTAACCCTCTAGGTAGAGTTGCATTAGTTTTGTCTGAATCTTATTTACATTCACATTTCCTAAACCATTAAATATAGGCATTACAGACCAGATCGTGTCTTTTAGCCAAAGTCTACAGCAGGACTAGGTAGATGTCTACACATCTCCAGAAACAGAAGGGGAATTTCCTTAGGAGTTCACTGACATAACACTAAAATTCGATCTGAGAAGGTTCATAGGCAAGGATTCTGTTTTATGACTCGGGCAACTGAAATGGAGCTGAGGAGAAGTTCAAAGAACCACATTCAGAAGACATAGTCAAATAAAGGCCAAACCATACCTAGCATCCTTAGACTGAAATGGAGTAGCAACTGGATACGGAGATAAATTGTAAATAAGTAAAATTCTATTTAATGCTTGGCCTAATCATCTAGATTTCCTCATTGATTTTTTTTTCCTGTGGGATCTTAAAGTCAGTTTTTGAGAACTCTATGTGATTAGAAATACCTTAATAGACTTAAATGCATTATACTGCCAACCTTTTGTATAACAGCCTTTTGATTAGGAAACTCAAATTAAAGTAAAAATGTGGAAATTTGAGTCAAAAGGAAAACGAGCTTTTCTTCCTGATTACCTAGAATAGAAATTGTATCTTCTCTTCTGAGGGAGATAATATAGAACATGGTTCAAGACAACCTTCTCTCAGTTTTTCAGGCCATGTAGTTTCCACAGCAAAATTGAGAATACAAAGATATCAGTATTTCAGAAACTCTCAGTACAAGTTATATAGCTTAAATTCAGAAGTATTTTCTGGTGCTGAGCAGGCACAGCCCTGGGATCAAAAGTTCCATGAAATCATAACAGAGATTCAGTCCCGAAGGTCCTTATAAACTTTGGACCCAGGGCAACAGAAACTGCAGGGGGTCCACCTAGTTCTTGGAATTTTCTACTAAAAGTTTGTGAGCCAGAGATTTAAATCTCTAAGTGGACAGAGAAAATGAATATACTCAGTACACTTATGTATATGCAGGTGAATGTCTTAGTTCCTCCCACTGGACATATTCCATTTTGCATGAGATAAATTTTTATTCAGAGAATAAGTAAGAATGACCCTCTCAGCCTATTGATTTCCATTTGTGATATGAAAAGCTGCAGTCCTTTCTGCTCTCAAAAGTCATTCCAAGAAAAAGTGAACATCCTTAGAAGAGCCTGAGAGCACACTTAAAAATATGCTAAGGCACAGCAAAGGCACAATTTTGGGAGAAAACAGAAAAATAAAATCAATCATTCAGAAAAGACACTGAATCTTACCTCTCTTTCATCTGAATTTATTCCTTCCATTCTGGACCACTGCATTGGAGAAGGACACCACCTACTGCTTCTGGCCCATTTGCAAATGTAACATAAACATGCAGAAACTTATTCTGAAATTCAAAAAAATGTATTTCACATTTTTTCAACCAACTCTAACTGCATTTCACTAACAAATGTCACAGCATGCTGCTTGAACAGCCTTGTTTAATGAAGGAAACAAGGGGAACCATCATGCTTAGCAACCTGAGGAACAGGGATGCAAAAGCAAAGCAATTTTTGTGCCTGTCCATGAATGCTGTGTGGTAGCACACAACACACAATCTATAAATGTGCCAACACTCAGATTGACAAGGAACAGTATTTAGCTGTCCAGTTAATATTCTATACTAGCAGGGTAGGGGTTAAAAGGGCCCCAGTACAAGTATACCTCCTTCATCCATACTAGTAGCATCTCTGAATCAGGTGCTTTCCTTCAAAATACCGAGAGATTTCTCTGATATTTCTCTGTGTGTTCATTCTTAGAGTATGGAGATTATTTTTGCCTCAGAGAGTATCAGTCATTACAGTCACACAGTACATTAATGTAACTATTAGAGAAGAAAAACATACCTCCATTTATAACCGTTTATCAATATAACTAGGGATTTCAAAGTAGTATTTTAACAAAACACACACATTTTAGTATTTGTTCTCATAGCTAACTCACTGAACAGAGGCAACAATTTTTTTTAATCTCTTTTTTAAAATTTTTTTTCTGTGCTGGATGTTGCCTAGCAATATATTACACGGACTTTGAACAAATCTGTAATAGTAAATATTATGGTTTCTTCTAACATTTCACCTATGAAAATAAACTGCATAAAATGGAGTTCACATAAAAGATACCAGGGTCAAAGACCATTGGAGTAGGCATTGTGCATCCATTACAATACACTACCCATGGGCAGTGATTATTTATTGGAATATGTTATGAGTCATGGCAATTCATAACACTACAGTCTCTGGAAAATTCCATTTTCCACTGTGAGCCAGCATTAAGCTTGCAGTATATACATTTTGATTAACTGAGACACAAATGTATACCAGCAGTTACAGCAGAGTTGCTTCCTTTCTTTTCTAAAATTGAGAGATACTTATTATTTCCAGGAAAATAAATAAGGTCAGGTGGAATGAAGCATTTACAATTCTTGACAGGACACTTAAAATGAATAAGACTGTACATGAAAGCTTGTTTCACTGTCTATTTAGTTTCATTTTAAAGATTTCACTCTTATCATTCATGATTTATGCACAACATGCACTGCCGCTTGCTGGTCTGTTCTATAAATACCTTCATAATTTGAATTAAGATAATCTGTTATCTGTGCTTGGTAGATGTATTACAGTTTTGTACTCACTTAAAGTTCTACCAAACCATAAAGCCTTTTTGCATTTTAGATTTAGCTAAAAATATGCACCCATTAAAATAGCAATCATCATTAAAATTAGTTCCCTGATTCTACTGATTAATTTTAAAGCAACAAGCAAGGTGTCTGAAAATTTACAATTAAACATATTTTTAGACAAAACCTGACCATTTTTTAACAGTCTGGAGAAGCAATTACCTGACATAAAAATCTACAGGAGAGAATTAGAGGGAAGAGGAAGTCATTTGAAATAAATATATATATTAATATATACTTGTCATAAGAATATTGCCAGAGGCAACACAGCGGTGTTGCTAAAAAAGTTTTAAATTAATGTATTTGAGACTTTTCCATTTGTATCCAGACAAGTGTGAATCCTTCTAGAAAGGCAGCAGATTGTTTCTTTGTGAATATATAGTTCCTGGTTACACAAGTTTCAAACCTTTTTTCTTCTATCCCCTCTGTAGTCCCACTGAGACAAATGTGAGCAATTGGCTTATGAGATGCAAGATAAGGGTTTATGATTGCATTCTGGTAAATGAGCATTTTTAGTCACATGAGTAATTTGAAGCTTATGTTCACCTTTAGCTGTTGCTAAAGGAGAGGAAATAACCTGTTCTCCATGCCTTTGGGACAGAGAATAAAAAGTGGTGGAGCCAAGTTGCAGTAAGAACTATATCTTGTGTCTACTAGGAAATGCTAAATCACTGGCACAGACAGCTTGGAGAATTCGTGGAAATGCCATCAGTGGAGATCTTTAAGATTAGTTAGGCAGTAAAAGGTCATAACTTGATGCCTTTATTCAGCCTACCTAAGCATTGCATAAATATTCTGAAAATCATTTAAGACCAATGTAATATTTTTTTCACATAAAGCCATAGAGCATCTTGTAAGTTTCTTCAATATTTGTCTTCCTTTACAATCAGAAAAATTTAAGATTTGAGTATTTATTATTTTTAATTTTTCTATTTAATTTGATTACCTGAGTCTACAAGGAGGGCTTGGGTATTTTTTGGGTATATTTGGGGTCCATCAGTTGGTATTTACCAGACTAGAAAACCTCTTATAGGTATCTGTTCTCTTATTTGCCAGAAGTAGCTTCTAAAAGATGGTTTTTCTGTTTACCATTTAAATTACACTTAAAAGCCAACAGCAGTAACACAAATTCTAATTTTAATTTGAAAACAAGCGAAAGTCTATAACTGCCAAGTACTGTCTTAGTTTAAGAAATATTAACATGGGCACAATCTTAAACTTTACCACATTCTAGAAATTTTTTAACACTAAGGTGATACTAAGTAAGATGTAATGACATGTATCTTTAAATAAAGGATTGCAATCAACCTTTTGTGATGGGGAAAGGAGAAGCCCTGCACAGGCCGACAGATATTTTTGGAATTGAAAAGAACAAGATGTCTTTTCAGGTGTAAATGAAGCCCACTGCCTTCTCTTAAATAACCTATGTACCAGTCAAGAGTTTAATCTCTTTGTCCTTTTTAAATTATTTTATGGCTTTATTGCTCATGAACACTGGACATCAAGAAGTAAACTCTGATTTTCAGCAGCAGAACAAATGGAAAAAAAAGCAATGGGGCCTATAAAGGGGTATTTGTTGACAAGTTTGTGAGTCAAGGAATTAAATACTGTTCAGTAACAGCAAACACAGTCATAAAATATTGGTGATGGACTTAAACTGCAAAGAGTAGCAGGCTACAGATGGCCATTGGTCAGTAACCACTCCTGAAATGCCATCTTCGAGCCTTTTAAATGAAGAGTGGTGGTAGATTTTTTTAAAGGTTGGAGGAAGGGCAAACAGGAACTTGTGATAGGTTGTTTTGATGTGTCAGGGAAAGACAGAAATAATTAACTGGGACCTACCTGTCTGTACTGGACAAGGAGTGCATTGTGCAGAGCTCACAGTTCCCTCTTTGTCCTGAGCATTGCACGGATAAACAGGAGTGACTTAAACCCCAAGAAACAGCTCCAAAGCTTTCTGAAGCCAACAGACCCATAATCAGCTCCTTGATTTGGCTCAGATCTTCTGTGTTCATTGCACCTGTACAGTAAACCTCTCATGGACCTTCAGAATAAGCAAAACACAGGTCTGGTCAATACTTGCCTCAGCTCCTAGCAGACTGTATAACTAAATTTGGCTTCCCTTTTGTTCCACATTTTGTAACAAGGACTACCATACAATAAACTTATAAGAATTTCTGGCTCCATTCTTTCAGTATCCAGCATACAAGTGGCCCCGTTCATTCCTCATTCTGTTGTTCCCCTACACGTTTCCCTGATCCACTTCCTCATATCTAGCACATAAAGGAGATCAATACAGCTGAAATATTTTTTACTCATTAATCAAGAACGTGGAAGGGTCTTGTGGCCTACACTGCTGCTTCAGATTATGGAAAAGACAACAAAATTACAAAATTGCCCCTGCCTCTGGGAGAGAAAGAACTCTGGTCTGCTCACAGCTCACTGTTGCTATGTTTCTGTGCAGGGAAGCCAAAGGCACCCTTACTCTCTCCTGCATGACCACAAATGGTGAAGGTTTATAATCAATATGGTTTAAGGAGAATGTGAATTGATATATTAACCCAAAAAACTACTAGTAAAGACTCATTTCTGACTGAGAATGGTTAGGAGAATGGTTAGAAGAGAGAAGTCTGTATTTACTCCACCAGACTTCCCCCACATGAAAGTAATGCTACTGATTTGAGCAATTGCCCATGTTCTCACTGCTGCTGAAGGAAAGGGGGTATGTTTTTCTCTGGTTATATAATGGCCACTTTGGTACTAGATAAATCACTTGCTGGAGATGTCTACTCTCCAAAGACAGCACAGGCTTCTGGAAGACAAGTCTGGAGAAAGACCCTAATTTTTAGATGGTGCAAGTTAAGTCAAATGAATTCTGCCAACAGGCTGCTGCTGCCATAAATCACAGCATTCTTGTGCACAGTCCCATACTGGCACAGCTCTCTCAAAGCAGCTGTAAGAAGTGACAGCTGCCTGACAAGATACTAGACTTAAATGTGAGCGGATAAGAAGGGAGATGCAGTGATTTTGGACTTGGAAGAAAAAAGAGAAAAACAAGAATCATCCATTTTAAACAGCATATTATATCCTTTATGGCTCAAAGCAACATTTGCATGACACCCCCCACAGAGGCTAAATTTCAAATAGGTTCTCTCAACATGCTTTTCAGATGTAGCAAAACTGTTCTAGTATTCATCTGAAATGCAATAGTGCCCCTCTATTTTACTATTTCTTAAAAAAAAACAAACCACAAAGCAAAAACAAAAACAAAAAACCAAAACCAAACCAAACAAATCAGAAACCAGTGAATAAACAGAAATTTTCTTACAAAATTTTGGTTGCTTCTAAGCAACAAAAATAAGGAAAATTGTTATTTCATTAAGAGTTAATGTCTATCTGCTTCAAGTTCTGGCCAAAAAATTATAGATGCAGTATTGGAGGGTGAGGGGAAGAAGCTTCTGAATTGATTAAGGATGTAGATTTAGGTAAAACAGTTTTGGATTTATGACAAGTTTTAAGTCTGCTTCTTATATTTTTGTTCCATGTTCAGAATTCCATTTTTATAAGCAGAAATCTTCTAAAATAACTCAAAAATGAACAGTCATATTAGCTGTTTCTATCATGAATGACCATTGTTATCTATTGCTTAATAAGAAATGTTTGGCAGTATTAACCCTTTGAAAACAAAAGAACAGCAGATCATACTCAGAAAAATGCTCAAATGCCAATAATGGCTAAGCAATGTAAAAGCAACATTATTGACGATGGAAAAGAACTAATGAAGGAGTTTGTGATGAAAATGCAAATAACCTTTTTGTTCTCTCTTCTGTTGTTGAGTATCTTTTGAACATAATTAACTAGGAATATTTGCAAATTCTGGGTGAGGGTCTGCTTACTGATCATGATAAGTTTTTCTGCCTGCCACACTTACAGTGCTTAAATTTGCAGGAACAGGGATGACTGCCCTCTGTAATTATTAATTTCATGTTATTATTAATCTGGAAAGCATTTATTAAACTGTAAAGGTCTTGGTAATAACCAGTGGGTACATTCAATGTTTCAATATATACTGATTAAGTCTCACAAAATATTGTATATGTAAGGAGATAAAGCTAAAACTAAACAGGAAGTTGTCAACAACAGCTGATGAAGTCTATGTTGTTATTTTAGATGTACCGTGAGACCATATTAACTGGGTTGAGTTATATGAACTCTTTATATAACATTTTGTAGCACATATCAAAACCATTTATATTATTCTTGTGTACTTAAAATTGTTTGACTGTGGGAATGGATTCCTTTCCACAAGTTTGGATTTACAGAATCATAGTATTTCTTCCATTTTCTCTTATTATTATACACAAAAGAAGGAATCTTGGTCCAGAAAGACTCTTTCAGGGACTGGGAAAATAAAAATCCTGTTCCTCAAGACCTATGTCTCCACTAATTTCACATACACAGCACAAAAGGGAAGCTGAGAGGCCTCTTCATATCTGGCAATGCAAAAAGCTCCTGGGATGTCAACCTGTGTTTTAGGAGAATTTCTGGACTGACAGATGTAATCTTAACTAGAAAATCAGACACTGTGGTAAGCAAAACAAAAAATATAGACTAAGTCAAAACAAGATCTTCATTTCTGGAAACCATGGGAATTCCCAGAATTTATTTTCATTTTTCTTTAGCATGAGAAAAGCACCAAAAAAAAAAAAAAAAAAAAAGAAGTATTTCAGCAGATTAGAACCATCATTTCAGATGCAGAATAAAACCCAAAAAGAAATGAATGAAAACAAATCTCTATACTTTTCCAAAAATAGTATGCTGAAAGGCCTGTCATCTTGGGAAATTTTTTAATTTTGTTGTTTATGCTATTTGTTTAGTTTGGTTTTCAATATGTGAGCAATTGACTTTTTTTTTAGTAGTCAAGAAGGGAGAGTTCTTAAATACAATAGCGTTTTACAATCATTATTATATGGATTATATGGCAACTGACATTAAAAAAAGCATCTTGAAGTCAGCAATGAAATATATTCCTCCAGAATATGTGAAATAGGACATATTGTGATAAATTCCTTTCCTTTCTGAGTTAAAAAAGGCAAAAAGTTTTCACCACTGCTGAGTATTATTCTATAATTTTCTTCCAGGGAAAGCAACAG
Organism: Pithys albifrons albifrons; assembly: GCF_047495875.1. Lineage (NCBI taxonomy): Eukaryota > Metazoa > Chordata > Aves > Passeriformes > Thamnophilidae > Pithys > Pithys albifrons. The sequence continues at coordinate 13,233,971 of NC_092464.1, forward strand.
TAGTTTTATCCATCTACCCACTGTTAGCAAGATATAAGAATAATCAATAAAATAAAAATGTAACTTAGCCCTTAAAGCATTATGTATAATTACATTAAAATATAGAAATTATTAAATTATTTTTTTTACCAGTGTCTTATACATTCAAATGGTTGAACCCATGAACCTTTATTCCCATCTCTGTTAGAAGATGATCTAACATTTTTCACCCCTTTCCAACAGGAGTGAATTAAAAGCAACACCCATTCCTGAGAGCACTTGAATATATTCTTCATTTTAAGCTATGGTTCAGTATATACAGGCACTCAAAGGGGCAAAATGGTACTTAGGGGGCTATTCTGAAACATAAGGGTACCTGTCTCCCAAGAAGATACAAATGAATATCAGTTTTGTTAGATGCATAAATATATCAGATCCTCTGCTTTGTGTAACATATTGTGATGTTCTTATGAACTTTCAGATTCACAGTTCTGTGAGTAGTCAACTGTATCAAAATCTGTGTTGCTGATTGCAAAGTCTAGGTGAGACCGATAACTCCAAGGCATGGGAATAAGGCAGACTCACATGAACAATTCTGTCAAAAGGAACAGAATTGAAACAAACACCCCAAGGCAAAAACCAAGAATAAAGTCCTCCTACAGTCAGAAGCATTCTTGAAAGGCAGACCTTCTTATCAATGTCTTTATAGCATTAAAATTCATCTATCAGTTTGAGACAAATTTTACTTCTCTTTTGCTATAACCTCTTAGTAAATGACTGCCCAAAGCACTTGTACCTGAGCAATACCTGAACTTCTTCAAAAACATTACTTTTTAAGCAGCATTTTTCAGCTCTGAACATGAAAACATTTCCCCTCATTTCTCCATAATAATCTTTCAACTTAAAACACATCTTTAGCACAAAAGTTTTTTCTACTAGACAGGAATGAGTGCTTCATTTTAGTCTGCTGTTATCCTTGGAGTTTGGTGATAGCAGCACTGCTCTCAGTGCCAGTGGACTTTCATAAAATTAGTAGCTGGTAATCCCTCTTATGCTTTATTATTTACATCTGCCAAATGCTGCACTCTGGAGCACCAGGTTTCTATTGCAGTGAAAAATGCTCATAAAATATTCCATCAAGTTTTATTTTCTGAGGAAGTTATTCAGCTTGGCTCCATTCATTACAAAGTTTGTAGAGGCCAGATTACATAAAAAGCACATGCTGAATAGACAACATTCAGAACAAAAAGTTTTCTTGAGATTACTATATCAAAAAACAAACAAACAAACAAAGCCATGGGGTAAGAAACAATGCTTAAATAAGGTCATATTACTAATAATGAACAAGTTTTATGTTTATCTTTTGGAATTCAGAAGTCAGCTTCCACTCCTATTATTTCTCTTAACATTTTTCTGTGTCTGTGAAAATTTTCAGAGAACTGTCTGTAATTGATTAGTCTTCTTAACAACAATATGAAATGCCTAGGAGAACTAATATTTCAGGGGTATTAGCCTACTATGGAGGAATCCCTTCTCACAGTCCAACTCACATATGCTGGGCAAACAAAATTTTGCTGTTGGAGCAGAAAAGCTGTGCAGATATCAAGTCACCATATGGGGAAAATGAGATGATGAACTGTTAGTGTGGAAGAAATTCTGCTAATGCTAATCTTATTGCTGTGAGCTTAGTTCGCAATAGTGTAAGTGTATCCAAAAGAACCTTCAGGCAAATCCTCACTTGTGGACAAGTAAGGAATTTCACCAGCTGAACAAACTAGGTAAGTGAAGTACAGCCTGTCGGAGGCATGTGCATGTGAGAGAAATCATGTAACCGAGAAGGGTTTTTCCCACCTGATGCCCTTGCTGAATCTCTGCTAAAGTTGTCCCTTTTCTTTGGATTTGCCATTTATGCTGTCCTGGAAATAAAAAAAGAAACTGTAAAGTGCAACACCAGCTTTCTCCTTTGCTGTTGTTTCTGCTTTTACATCCATCTGGCTTCCAGAAACAACCTCTTTCTCTCACATTCCTGGAAGTGAATGGATCCATCTGTTTGATAGAAGGGTGAGTCAGCATGAGAGCTTGGTATCTGTACAAAGGACCCTTAGAAACAGATATGAAAAAACCCAGATCATGTTTGCAGATTATAATTCATTATTATAGCAGAGGAAAATGTCTCCAGTTCTTTCAAACACTCATCTACACATTTTACATTGATAATTTTGGTTTTATCTCAGCACTTGTGCATTGAAGTCTGCCACTGCAGGTATCACTTGATATATATATAACACTTTCCTTCAAAACTCCTGTAGATGTACCTTGGAGATACCAGTTTTTATGTTGGAACAGTTTTGCTTTTAAAAAGTTTCATGGAACCCTGAAAAATATATCTGTTCTTCCTTGGCTTGTGATGTAGTTTGAAGTCATCTGCAAATACTAGTCCTCTGGTGATCCATAAGCAAAACATCAGTGCTAAAACCTGACAGGGACAGTCATCAAGAAAAGGGGCATAACTTTGACAATTGCTAATGTTTATCAGTTCTGAAAGGTCCTAAGTTAGTTTGAAGACAACCTCACTGGATAAAGGCACTGGGAGAGTTATGGTGCTCTTTTTGGCAAGTGGGTACCACTTGTGGTTTTACAGCAGCAGGCATCTCAAATGTATCCACTTTATTTCACAGTGGAGAGAAATGAAGTTACTATTATGCGAGAACAAACAGGCCTGAAATATACAATTCTGTGTAAACCATGCATTTATTTTTCATCCTTAGTATTTGGCTGGATTTACTTCCTAGCTCTTTATCTATTTATTTCCACTATGTTTGACTGTGCTCTGTCCAGGTCTGACAAAATAAATTAATTTTGGCTACTGGATGTAGAGATATATGCCAAAGCATGAATTTTCTGTTAACTGTTATGCCAGTATGACTCATTAGTGTATGGGTCTCTGTTAAAGATGAGTTTTTAAAGCATGACCACAACTCTTCCTTCCTACACACAGTCACTTAGTTGAATTAATCTATTCTAATTCAACTTTCAAGCACTTTTGTTAGAAGTCAATTTATCTGTGAGTGGGCTATCTCCTAATTACTCAACTCACTGCAACTTACTAGACTTCTACTTATACCTTTAAGAAACAGAGAACTAAAATAGAGGGTTAGAGGTCTGATCCAGTGCAGGGAAATTGCCAGGTTTGTTTATATCTGTAGTCAAACAATTAGTCTTTAAATAATTTGCCTCATGACAGACAAAGCCACTTCCAGAAACAGCAATGTGTTTCTGGAAGGCATTGGCTCTCTGCACTGTGGCTGCTGCAGCTTTACACTCCTCTCCACTTGACATGTGCCACACACACAGAACACAAGGTTCTTTCAAGCACTGGATAGAAGAGTACAGAAACTGCAGAGAATAAATATTGATGGAATAGACTGGCCAAACCAGGAGAAAGCACTAGGAAGCAGCAAAGTGTCTTAATCCTTTTTCCTTTTATCCTTATTGGACAGTTAACATTGTTTATATGCTCTAGATAGATATGGTAAAACTCATTTCGTTATTTTCATAGTGGGAAATATCTGTTTAATGCTGAGTTAATGTCATTTAGGGTGATATTTAATAGTTTACTCAACATGACAGTCAGATAATATAATTCCAAAGCAACATTATTTACTTACACATTGTGAACAGTTAAGGAGAAAGAAAACCAATTTCAGTTGCTGAGTCTACATATAATCTCCAGAGCAAACAACAGCCCATTTATTAATAGTAAGATTAAAACACTCTCTTTCTATTGTATCCCATGAAAGGCAAAACTGCAATATGTCCAGAAGAGGATTGAGGAGTTTAGATGAAGAAAACATCAGCATATGATGGGCCCTACATCACAGTGGATGTCAAACTGTGAACACATGAGATAATTCTTAGAAACAAATTATCCCTTTTACCAACAAACTTACACAGAATGAAACACGACTATGTTTTCTTTACTTTCAAACAGTTACCTTTCACACACAGCATGTTTCTTTTTCATATTTTCAAATGTATGAGGTCCTCTGTATGCTGCTGTCATGGTGTGTTTTGCTCCAGATTTGTGCCTCAAATTTCATCCCTGTCCATGTGTGCATGGCCCCACTATGGATTTCAAAGCAACAGTTACTTCTTTTTTTTTTTTCTCTCTCTCTCAAATATGAACACCATCACTTAATTGCAGTTTCCAGATTTTATTTTCACTCCTTCAAATAGATTTCTATTCACGATTACTTTGTGAGTATGCTGGGTTTTTTCCCTGGGGACAAAGAGATGAAAATTTCAGTCATTGCATGTATATATTTGTGTGCTCGTGCACATGTGTGTATATGTGCAGATATACATATAAATGTGAGCCACAGGTCAGTTTGAGATCAGTGATTGTGCTTTAGAGCTGGCACTTTTATAATTAATAAGTCTTGGAACACATTGTACTCTGGACAAGAGAGGAAAAGAAGCCTTTTGCTAGTGGCTTGGTAATGAACTGCTCACAGGTGAAAAAACAAGGACTTTTAAAATGAAGGGATTGGAATTTTGTTTTTTCTACCACATGTTTCCTAGAGCCTGAGATGCCTGAGTTAATACACAGACACACACAAATTCCTGTGATATTTAACTCATACAGCCAAGACTCTGTTCCAGTCCAGTCCAGTGTAGTCACAGTTTTGCCTGATAACTACTGTACAAGCCGTGTGCCTGGTATGCTAATGGGAAAACTGTCCAAACTGGGAATAGGTGACTGCCACTCAAATGCAGATAATTAATATCACAGAGAATGAAGCAGAGATTAACAAAGAAGTCAGCCAGTTGGATCCTGTTCTAGTGTTTACTAATGACAAACGTTTTGCTGCATCTTGGACATTTTATTTTGTTTTATTTTTTTTTCCCATCAGAACAATCCAATTCTCCAGGTTATTGTTACTGCCCTCTAAGACAGGCTTACACAATTACTTCATAAAGATTAGGGTTGTGGGATCCCCTCTCTTCCTGATTTATTCAGACAGATCCCTCAACATTTATATCATCAGTATGGATTTTCATTTCCTGGTTTAGGATGGCTTCTTTTCTACAAGTGTTTCTTCTTCAGAAGTGTGACAGGTCATCAGAAAACTCTCTATGCTCTAAGAGAAACAATAAAATACGTGTACTCTTTCATGGTTTTGGGGTTTTTTTTACATTTTTATTTCACTGTTCAACACCTTCTTGCTTCCAAATTTGGCCTCATGTTCAACTCAAGAAACCACTGGCAATTAGGAAGAGTGTTTAAGCATGTGCTTAATATTAGGCATATCTTTAATTCTCTTGGGCATTCAAAATTGAAAATGTGCTTAAGTATCTTCCTGATTAGGATATTAAATCTGTCTTCTTATTCTGATTTCTGCAGCCAACCTTTGCCTCTGCCCAAGGCATCATTTGTAGTAATTTCCACACTACTCTTTAAATATTAGTATTTCTAGATTTACCCAGAGAGGTGTGAACATATGAGAAACTGAGCAGGCAAATTTTTATTTAGATTTCAAGGAATAGTATGTATGTTAAAATTGTTGATTGATTTTTATTACAGAATAGAGATGAAAAATATTTTTAACTTATTGTAAGAAATACTTTGTGGATTATATTACTCATCAGAAAATTCCCCATGCTATCAGAAAGAAAATGATCCTGTACAACTTGATACAGTTTTTGTAAGATCACAGCAGTTACAGAAGGAGTTCACTTTTGAGTACATAACGGTTAGGATTCATCCTGAAGTTCACTGGTAAAAACCTTAGGAAACTTTTTGTTCAGATTATTTAACCAGAAAATCTATCTTAAATTATAAATTCATTTGTTTAAAAACCTGACTGAAATCTCTGTCTCAGACAGATGCTTTGCGTGGGAATCACCTGACCCATGAAAGTTCTAAACTGTAGATGTCTAATAGTAGGTGAAATACATTTACTCCCATAGTCTACTAAGTCAGATTTTAATTACACCAAATGTTCATCATTTCCAAAATATTCCCTAAATAAAAGAAGAATGTAATCCAGCCTGGGGATACTCAGGCTCTAAGAAGTATTACAGACACAAAAAAAGAGAATTTCTGTGCCATTATTTTTTTTTTTCATTTATGATTTTTTACACAATGATATTTTTCTATGCTGTCCACTTAGATATTACTTCTATTTGGAGCTTCTGTTTATGTGGTTTCATCCTTGTATATCTGAATTACGTATATGGGGTCCCTCACTATTCAGTAGGGCTGAGAGGCAGATCTGAGACCTGGGGACACCTGTCCCTCTGCGCTACACATTGAAGATGCCCCTGTGTCTAACAGAAAAAATGCTCAACTTCTACCCTGAATGTCAAACTACATAGGCTTCAGTAAATAATTATCTAGTTACTATTAAGAATGTCACAGGTAGTAAACCTTATTTTTTAACAGATTTGGTGATCTTTCTTTTTTTTTTTTTTTTTCACTGTCTCAGTGTGAATCTGATCTTCCCCATTTATTTTTTAATGAGCCTGTACACTCCACCAAACATAGTGTGATCATAGTCACTTCTCTGGCAGCTGCTCTACTGTGATTTATAAATGTTTCACTGGCATACCTGGGTTTCTAGTGGATTTGAAAGTGTGCACACTGTGTAACTAATGGCAGCAGTTTCGCTTCCTCTCACTCTCTGCTGGATGCCAGCCCAGGAGCAAACAGCAACATGTGCCAAGTTTCGGGGACATGTTCCTGAGTTCAGAAATCTCTCATACACCTGTCCATTGTTATTACAACTCACAATATGCATTTCTTCCTCCAGCTGTCCTCTACCATGCTAGCATGTGCTGCTCTGCATAGCAGACCTCAGTGAGTTTTTCAGTTATTACAGTAGAAAGCAACAGCAAGAGATTTATTTCAGTTTTGTATGTCTGCATGGGTTACTCTGCTCTCAAAGAATCTAGGCAATTTGCAGTTATGATTACTTGCCCACTGTACTCAGGAAGAGGAGTGGATAATTCTGAATCTTTTACTGAGAATAGCTTTGGGTTGTCTGTGCTGGTCAGCAGTGTATCACTCACTTTCAAGAAAGAAAGAATAAAGTGGATTTTGATCCTGTTCGTTTTCAGTGGTCATGAAGGCTATTCTTTTTTTTATTCAGCCCAAGACAAACTCATACCATTCAATAGGAGAAGAAAGGGACCAGGGAAATATTAATATTGCCTGACTCTAGAGAGGTAGAGTTCTTCAGATTTAAGCTAAGCTTCTAATTTAGCAGTCTGTATTTCTCTATTGACTATATAATAGACCTAAGTTCCTCTTTGTGGCACTTAGGTGTTTAAAATAGTTAAATATCTGCCCTCCACCAAATCATACAATTAACTTCCTTCCAGAAACAACAGAGCTCTAGCAGAACATCTAGCTAGTTAACTCTTTGGTTACAAACCTGCTGTTCCACCCTCACTTATACTCCACTGAAATTCCATGGGAGATATATATGTAGGAAAAGGAACAGTGAATTCTGGTTCACTGAAAAAAACATCACTGGAAAACAGTGAAGCATCTCGTCTATTTTGGAATTTTTATTGGAATGCTGGAGTAAAATTACTTCAAGATTTATAGATTGAAATTGGTGTTAGTTCACTATTATTTTATTTCAATTTCTTTCCTTATTGGTGATTTCGATGCTCTGTATGCACAACTATATACCTTATTCCATAAGTTAATTTTATCAGAGGTTGGAAAGTCAATCTTGTTGGCCAGTACAGATAGGGGACACTAAAAGCAAGTGGGATTTGGAAGAGGGAGGAGGGACACAAGAGTTGTCATTATGCTTTCAGTTTAAAATGCTTGAAATCTTTCACTTATGGGAAAAGCTGGGAGGTGAATTCTGCAAAGCAAGCACTAGGCTGTGTATCAGATAACAGGATTAATCCAGGATTTCAGCTTTGGCTTTCTACCAGGCACAAAAGCTTCAAATCCTGTGAAAGATGGCAAAGAAAGCATGTCCCACCTCTGCATGTCAGGAATGAAGGGAGTAGGCTAACATGCTAGAGCTTTCTCCCAAAGTATTGCCTCAGTGCTGCACAGATTACTGGATTCATAGATTTTCATAATAAGAGGAGACCTGGTAATTTCATCTGTGAGGTGAGTATGCTATTTGTATAGCACAGACAGCAACATTTCACTTGGGAATGCTCACAGCACTCCAGGCAGCGAGGCCTCTGCAAGGCAGAGGTGTGGGTGATGGAGTTCCCATCCCAAGGTGTCCAGGTACCCAGGATAAAGGCAGAGCAGAAGAGCAACACTTGAGCAGAGGCTCCATCTCATTCTCTGCATCACCACATGATCCAGGCATACCTTCCCACTAGACAATGTCTATATTTAAGAAATTTTGCAAGCAAAGAACATGCTAGAACATTTCATTCCTCCATGGAAGGCTGATACTCAATACATATTTCATCACTATGAAAACTTTGTGAGTTTGTTTGTTAGTTTGTTTTGTGGTTTTTTGTTTGTTTTTGTTTTTGTTTGTTGTTGGTGGTGGTTTTTTTGTGGGGTTTTTTTGATGGCTTATTTGTTTTTGTCTACTTTAATTTTCCAGCCACCAAAATTTGTTTCTGCCACTTGGAGTTTCATACTAGGAGTGAGGTAAGAGCAATCAACTTTTAAGTGGTATGACCCAGAGACGTAATGTTAGCTCCTATTCTTACTTTTATTAGTTTTTGCTTGATGAAGAGAAAAACAGGCACACTGAAAACAACTTAGAATAGTATTTGGTTCATAGTTTACATAGGCATGGAAGCCTTCTGCTTTTCAAATTCCATGCATCTTTAATGTTAACATCTGGGAAAAGAGTCCCTTACATCTAGTCAAAGCAGACTTTTGTAACCTGTCACTCAACATCATATATTCTTTATTACATTAACATATCAAAATGAAGTCATCTTCCTTACTTGTGTTAGGTGTCTCAGATCCCTTAAATCCTTTCTTCCTAATTGCTTCATAGGCAATGTGCTGCTATACATATTTTTTTTCATTTTAATTTGGTAGTAACTACAATATAGGTCATAACACAGCTGCTAAAGACATAAACTTTTAATAATATAAACTTTTTTTTATTTCTATGTACATAGTAAATGGGCTGTGCAATGTAACACTGATTAATTGCTGGTGACCATGTCCAGAACGAAAACTAACAAAGAACCTCTAATCACTTAAACCCTACTTAGAAATCTTAAGTGAGAATACTCTATTGGATTATTTGTATAGGAAAGCTTTTTTAGTAAAGTGAAGTGGCATACCTACCTTAATACATTATGAAATAGCCATAAATTTCTTAATGCATATTTATGTGTCCTCTGAGGGTGATATGGGAAAGGAAAGGAACACTGGTAGCATCTGAGCAATGCCATCACAAGGTATTATCCCTGCAAAAGGCATGTATTTCAAGTACATATGAGGTTGCTTCAGGAGAGCTATGTTTGATTCTCTTGTGTAGTAAAAAATATAATGCTTCAAGCTGCTAAGCCACTGAAATTGGGTGGGTTTTTTTTATGTTGGTTATTTCTTTTTTGTGTGTGTGTGTAGGAGAAAGTATCTGTGCTTTTAGGTGCTTTTTAATTAGCAGATTGGACTGACATGGTAAAAAAAATAACACTGGAGGAAATTAAACCTTTTTACTTGATACAAAGCATCTGCTCTTTGGTTTGCATGCTTTAATGGAAAGTTTAACTGAAGTTAATCAAACAAAAAGGAAAGCAGGAGCAATGGATTAAAAAAGGCCCTTCACTAAAATCAAAAACATTTTGTTTTTCATCAAAGGAAAATCAATTCAGGGTTTTGGTTTCTTTTTTCTCCTTCCTTTTCTCATTTTGGTGACAAAGCCAGGTGAATTAAACTGCTATAGTTCAGATCAAACTAAAACAACATCTTGTTCCAATTTCCATCTTGGCCATGTGTCACAAGCTGTTCATCACTTATAGTGCATAGTAATTATTCCACACCTCCGTAGCACACTGGTATCCAAGATTTCTCTCATCACCAATGGAGTGCTTGCCTTCCCCATGCAGCCACGAGCAGGAATGGGATTCCCAGTTGCCTTGGCAGAAGGATGGGCAGTGTGAGGTTTAAGATAAGGACCTCTTCTGAGCAGCAGGTTACCATCAGCATGGTGCTTTTACAGAGTTTTCACATTTCTCAGCTGCAGATAGGACTTGCCTTCCCCCTGTGCCACAGACCAGCAGCAGCTCTTGGGGGGAGCACAGGGTCTGTGTCAGGGGAGGGCATAGCAGTTGCCCCACTGCACTGCCTTTCTCTCCTGACATCTATCTGCATTCAACCTGGATACTGTTCTCTTTCTCTGAAATGCTGTTTACTTGGATGTAGAGACAAGCCATTTGTGGTAAAACTCAAGGTCATATTTACCTGAGACAGTCTGATTTCTGTACTGTGTAGCCCCATGTCATGAACATGCATTGCCCTGATTTGATACCTAAGAAGAAGGTCTCATACATCAATTCATAAAGCATCGAACTCAGGAATGTTTTTTTCTTACCCTTCAAATAAAAGCTAATACAATAACCATAACTTTTTAAAGCAATGATTTGTGTTGTGAGTCCTGTCCAAAAGAGTCAAATGTTAAGCATTATCCCTTCCACATCTCTCTCTCATTCCAACATTCTCTACACATTTAATATATATTTAATATTTATGGTGATGAAATTCAGAGATTGAAAAAAAAATGTAGTGGAGTTCAGTGTTAAACATCTGATATAATCCTGGAAAGTACCTTAATACTGGTCCACAAGATTTCTATCATTTCAATTCTGGTACCCTTTTGAAGTGAGACTGATAACTGCATCAAGTTCCATGGCACTTCCTTGAATTTTGTAAATATGTGTCAGAGTAAGGTGGCCAAATTCATTTCCAATGGTGACCTAGGACAAGATGAAAACAGTGATATTTAAGAGTGGAAGGATTGGACATTAATCCTCCACAGCTCTTAGCTGGCCCTATGGATACCTGCTATTTGATACAGTAAAGATTCAAAGTTCCCAATAAGTGGCATTACAAATGGAGAAAGACTGTCTGGATTCAAATAGATAAAATGTTCCATTACAAATTACAATACGCATCTGCTGCAATAATTTGTGTCAATCAAATGATCCTAAAGAAAACAGTCAATCTCAAATAAGACTCTGTAGTCAATGGGCCATAGTAATTTCTGGTGTTGTTCCACTGAGGTTAATAGAGTTGGAAGGGGAATAAATAAATAAAACATAACAGGGAAACAGTATGCCATCTGGAAAATAAATGGAGGAAATAGAGGGAAAATGCTAATCTAGCATATCCAGGGTTTCAATTTCTTCTCTGCTATCTACACTATCTAATGAGCAGCTGCATGAAGTTATCACTGGTTTTCAGGAACACAGAATCCTATTTCAGAGCAGCCCACAGGTTTGAGAATGACTACAACTCTAAAAGGCTCTCTTCCAGCTCATTAATTTCCCTTGATCTTACTGTCCATTTGTGACTTAATAGATTCCTCTTTCCTTCTGTAAAAGGAGTGGTGACCCAGGGAAATATTTCTCTTTAATGCACCCTGTGGCTTAGTTTTTTCAGGCATTTCCTGTTCTCCCAAGGAAAATATTTCCCATAGACCTTTTACTCATACTACAATAACATATTCCCTTATGAGCTCTGAATCATCATCCTTTAAGCATACATTTTCTGATCTCTTTGTTCTGCTTTCCCATAGACTGATGAGGAGATTGTAACACCAAAATTTGTCTTCTTAAATTTGGTATCTGATTTTTATTCTCTATTTCTGTGTAATTATTTACATATATATATATATATATATATATATATATATATATATATATATGCATAATGTTCAAGTAAAATAGGGAAAACAACAAGATATTTAAAAAAAAAATGGTACTCAAGTCTTATGATTTGGAGATTCCACAAAGTAGGATATATAAATCATCATATTTGATTAAACTGCAAAATTTAATAAAACATGGAAAGCAAGCGATATTGCTGAAATATTAAAAAAAATAACAAGGAAATTTCAGCTCTGGAGGAATTCCACAAAAATGTCCAGCTTCTAGAAGTAAAATTCCAGAAATTACTTTTGATTTCAGAGGTATTCAGATACTCATTTCTACCAGAATGTTTCTAAAGCCTGAAAGAAAAGGGAGATGTGACAGATGTACTGAAAATGTGACACTGTGAAGGCTGTTCACCCCAGACAATGCAGAAGCATAGAATGAAGCATCTACAGCTCACTGCTCCTCTGGTGACTGTTGTAAGAAATACAGAGAAATATGCATTTCTCTTTTAGGGAGCAATTCTTCTGACCTAACATAACTAGCTACCTTATGGTGTGATCAATTTAGCCTTAATTCTTATTGACTGTTTTGTAGGTCTCTGTTGTCTTTAAAGAAATTCATGTTGACCAGCTCAGATTTAATAAAATGAATCTCAACACAGAGTTATAATCCCATTCTGTCTCATAAGTAGAAAAATTATTTTGTAGCAAATATTGAAATTAAAGGCAGCATGGCCTGCCTAGGCAGTGCAGGAAACAAATCTGATGATTCATTAGGTGGTTTTCTCATCTGAATCAGCCTTGACTACATGGTTAGGGAATGTTGTGATAAGAATAGCATTATTTTCAGTTTAATTTTAATCATAGATGCTTAGGACATTTATCCAAAATCATGGGACAACATTTATGTAGAAGCATTGATTTTAACAGCAATGACCTGATGAAGCTTTGTCAGAGATTAGGTTTTAGACAACAAAATAATTTGTCCCTCCTCTATATTGGACGGATATAACATAGCATCCATCTCCTGTTGCAAACCATTATTTTTTACCATGCAAAAACCAAATAGGCTTTCAGAAATTAAAAGTTTTGTGATGTTTTAAATGCTGAATTTTCTTTATCTAATTTGGGATTTCAGTAAATTTCACCTCTGGTGTATAAAATTTATGTCATTTTCAGCCAGTCTAAAAAAATGTTCTGAAAAACAACTCACCCCACCTCTCCATCTCCACCCTAAATGATAATTTGGGTCTGAAATTTGAGAAGCGCTATTTTTTTTTACAAAGCAGTTTAATACATTCAAATATGACTAACCTGATCTTGAGAGATTCCAGTTGAAAACCAAGCTGAATTTTATAATCAAGCCAATCTCTGAGATAGTTGAGAGAGTCAGGCTGGTCTGAATTATGTCTGTATTCAGTGGGCACAGAAGTTTTCCCTTTTCTAAAATAAGTCACATAACATTATGAACCTTAACATTATAGAGACAACAACTGGCAGAGGCCCCTTCAAACACCAGCTGTAAATCAATCCTTCATGGTATTTTCCCACTGAAGCTAATTGTGTCAAGGAGTTTTGCCAACCAGTATAGAGTGAAACAGTAGCCAAGGCAGTACAACATCCATGTCTGTGTTACTTGCCTTTTTTATTCTAATGCTGATTCCTTCCCCCGAACACCCACACCCACCCACACACACACACCATGCCACCATGCTTTCTACAGATATGACCTTACAGTGCAGTTCTACTTGTGTTTTTCACACACCTAAGTCTTTCCCACTCTGCCAGACACTACCAGTAATCAGTAATTTATTAGCCACCAGCTGAGCTGTGTATTGGAATCTTGTGTATACTAAGGGAAACCTGACACTGATGAAGCTATGCAAGTCCTATAATATTCTCCCAGCCGATGTGCCATTTCCTTCTTGCTACTCCTGGCAACTGCTTGTCAGAAGATTAGCAGCACTTCATAGGAAGAAACTGGATTGTGGAGAAGCTCCTGATACTCTCATCAGGTCACCTGGCCCTCCTCTGCTGGTGAGAACAGATCTCGAGGATGGCTTGGAGACCTGTGACATACCAGAGATGTCTGCATCTCCCCAAGTGCTTGGCCTCCCTGCACCAGTATGGCACTGGGAGAGCTCCAGTCATCAGTACTCATGCACTGATGTCACGTCCCTCACTGGCCAAATTGTCCTGAAGTAAATAATTAGTAGCATCAGCTATTATCTTCAGTAACCAGTTTTAGTGTAGAAAACAACAGCTGGAAAAGTCTGTAGCCAAATATCTTTAGTACATGTTTTAGGGACTTTGTCCCCATGGAATTTGTTCCTTACCAATCCCTTTCTGTGAGGTATGACAGGCTCTGATCTCTGGCTCCTTTATGGAGAAAGAGTTATAGCCATCATGGGGGCATCTAGGGAAGAGGGAGAGCAACAAAACCTGCTGCATGGCTGTACCCTTGCCTCAAGTGATACCAGGAGGACCCGAATCTTTTGGATACTTTTCTGCTAGTGTTTGAGAAAACCCTCAATAATTCATCATACCCTTTTCAACACTTATGGAAAGTAAAACTTTACCATGCCCAGACACAGACAGCTTATGGGTGTGGAATAATGTGTGAAGCCATTTTAGCTTCTGAATTACAGGTGAGAGCTTCTCATTCTCTGAAAAGCAGAAGCATCCAAAAATCCCACTACCTGAGCAGCATGAACACTTGGAGTTTCAGCACTGATGTGTCACCTCTGAAGAATTGCTTCTGGACCATAGGGGAAAAACATGGAATCTAGTGTGTATATAATATCTCTTAAATGGAATTAGTGTGTATATAATTTGTTCTAAAGCGTTAAGGCAGAGCAAAACACATTTAATCTGCTTGTGCAAAGAAAATTAACTGGGTTTGTAAAAATCTCCTCCTTCCTAGAAAGGAATGGAAAGACCACAATGTTTAATAAAGCTATTTTTGCAGTCAGTGTTACTTTTATACTTCCCAAAGGGAACTCATGCAGCCAGATCCAGATAACCTGGAGTTTGAGTCACAGGTGCAATTTTTAGGGAAAGTGAGATTTGATCATCCTCCTCCACACCTCATGCTTTACAGTAAAAGCTGAAAGGATACTGCAAGCACTGCTTTTCCCAAATCTAAAGGAGTGTGTTCCTCGGGAGAAGGTGTTATAGTTTGAGCCAGCAAAATGCCAACTGCCTGGTACCCAGTCAAAAAGTCCACTCCCAGAGCAAGAGAGTGAGGGAAAACAGCAGAAACGAGGCTTTAAACACAGTGAGGTTTTTATATTTATACAGAGAAGAGGAGAGCTTAACACAGAATATGAAATAGCACATAGTGACAGGAAACAACAACAGGCTCACCGAGGTCGTCCCAGCTAACAGGTGAAACTCCAAACCAACCAAACCTCCTCCCCAAAGGAAATCTCCCAGCAAGAGGGAAAGAGGAATTAACAGGAATGTGCTCACGACCCCGGGTAAACAGATGCGCGGACCGGCAGCAGGGTCTGATATCAGCAGTCAGGGAGCGGGAACCGTCCTGGTCAGAAGCATGGACCGAAAAGGGGCCGAGACTCTTCCCACCTTGCTTGTTATACTCCCCGACACTTCCTGATGATGTCAGATGATATGAAATACCTCTTTGGCTGCTTAAGTCAGATGATACCTGTCCCCTCTAATCTGTGTCACAGCCTTTGAGGCCTGCTAGAAACTGAGGCCTAAATGGGGACCTGTGCTGACTAAAGCTAAAACTACCACAGAAGGTTACAGTTTATTTTGAGCCTACTGTGTCATTCAAGCTCGGCCTGAGGCTTACTGTATAAACCAGTAGTCCTGGCAATAAGTCAGTGTCAGCTTTCCAGGTCAGAGAGGTCTTGCTCAAGTATCTAAATGCAATCAACATTTCAGAGTCAAAGGACCAACACTGTCTAATCCCTGCTTTTTTCTCACCCACACTTTTACTCAGTTAATTAACTTTATTTTACTTTGACTTTTTTGCAGACAACAGAAAACTATTTAAACAAAGTCCTCTACCAAGTAGGGTTATTGATGTTAAAAGGGAAAGGAAATTGCTTAGCATTTTCTGCAAAGAACTTCAAAAAGAAATGACTGAAGGAAAGCACTGAGCTAATTGTATTCTTTCAAAGCCAACACTAATATCTCTTTCCTTTCTTATCATTTTAGGAGCACTGGGAAGCTCTAATTATTAGCTGTGAGCCAAACACCAATTATTTTTTTTTTTATGTTTAAGATATAAGCAACAACATCCAGCTCTTTGTGGTACCGCCTCAGCCAGCACACGGCTACACAGCCAGGCCATTCTCTGGTCATCAGATGAGACAAAAGGCACAGATTCCCCAGCCCCAACCAGGATCTGGTGGTCACCCACTGCTAGGTCTGTCTTACTGGGTAAGACATGGTGGCCTCCAAATGTTGTGCTGACTGTAAAGTGGGGTGAAATAATCCCCAGATGCTGGCATTAGGGCAAACAAATCTCACTTTTGTTGTTCATCTGTGTTCCCTCTTGACCCTAATAGCATCAGCTCTAAATTTTTAATTTCACTTTTTTTTCTAGAGGAGACTGATTTTAGCTCTGTTGGTCACATTCATAAACACATCAGAACACCCAAGAGGTTCTGCTACTTCATATATAGTGTTAATACTGAAGTGGAATTCAGTGTCTTGGGACATCTCTGATTAGTTTATATTTAGCTGTAAATAAAGCAACCCGTTTGGGAGTGAAGGGGTTTGAAGTTAGGCATTATATTTTGATCTTATATTTGCAAATACCTATAAAAGCCTTTCCTTTCATGTTTTCAGAACCAATTCACCAAGGACAAACAGTAAATGTTTTCTTTCACCTTCTGACTGAGGCTTATTTAACTGTCTATTCAGTTGAATTGCTCATGGAGAGCATTAAATAGAGTAGTGTTGTATTTTGGTTTATCTCAGTTTCTTTTGAATTAATTGGAGACACAATAAATGAAATAGGCAATGACAGAAATTTAGTGTCTTGAGAAAGAATATTTTCAGTGCTTACTCAGTGAAATAAGAGGCAACAGGCAGAAACTGATGCACAGAAAGTTCCACCGGAACATGAGGATGAACTTTCCTGTGCAGGTGACTGTGCATTGGAACAGATTGCCCAGAGAGGCATCTCCCTCACTGGAGATATCCAAGAACCATTTGGACACAATTCTGTCCAGTGTGCTCTGGGATGACTCAGCTTGAGATGGGAATTTGGACCAGAGGACCCATGTGGTCTCTTCTAACTTGACCCATTCTGTGATCCTGTGAAATCTTGATAGGGTGTAAAGGTGTAGGATACATGAAGTGTTTACAAAAGAATGATGCATAGTTTAAAGTGTTATATCATCAAACATACATGAACTTTAAGTGCTCATGTTTCAACTTTTAACTGAAAGCTAGGCAAGGAATGAGTATCGGGTTGTCTTGTGTTCAGAGCGGAAAGCTCACTTAGAAGGATGCTGCCCAATTGATCAGATGTTTTCAGAGATAGTGACTAGAGAAAGACAGAAGAAGCTAAAATGAGCAACAATGGAGTCAACTTTAACGTCTAACCAGAGTGAGATTCCCAAAAAACAGAAAGCAGTGATTACCAGAAACTCCCCAGAAGTTCTAAAGGTAAATATTAAAAGCCTTCCACATAATAAAACTCTCTCTGAGGGGCTTGGCCAGCACTTCATGAACATAAACACAGATTGAAGATACAAAACAAATATTAAAACATATTTTGAAAGCATGGTTTTATGTTTATGAAATGAACTTCCATCCATTTAATGTGTGTAGCTTATTTCCCTTCATCAGTTTGCTTTCTAATTTTAATACACTCTAATACTGCTGTCTGGTACAACCAAATAAATGCTGATGATTTCTGCGAAGTGCTCTGACCTGGTCAGTTAATAATTCAGAGACAGAATTCAAGCAATGGTCTTCCTTCACTTTGTGTGAAGAAGTAACTTAAAGAAGACAGAACTGCCTTAATACATGCTGGGCTCATACTATAGAGAACAGCATTTCCTAAGGGCTTTTGGGTTGCATTTTCTCTGGTTTTCTTCATCATTCAATGCAAACCAAACACCTATTGCTTGTGTTGAGGGAGCTCTTGGTATAAAACACCATGCACACATTGAAATTTGAATGCATTCTTGAGGGGAATTTTTTCCCTCTCTAATTATTATATTGTTTATAAATTATATTTGGCTGGAACAGTGTAAACAAATGCCATACTAGTGCTCAGCCCTAACTTCCATTCAAAGGATTTGTTATGTTTACATACATGTGCATATAAATATGTGCATATAAATATCTTCATGTAAATACATATTATTTCTTCTTATCAACTACTCAGTAGTAGTAGTTTATGCTTACAGCCACTAGACAGGAATATTTTTCAGAGCTGTTTCTTGAAGTAACTTGCAAAAGCTTTAATTCTAGGTGGTAACTTCTAAATTACTGAAGATAACTACAGGATGCATTAGCTCATATCTCCGCAATTCCATTACAAAGTATCTGGGATCCTTGAAACATTATAATCATGACAAGGCAGCTTTTAACATAACATAATTTACTTTGCTTGAGAAGATTTATAGCTGAAACACAGAAGTATGGAATGATAAATTTGGCAGGTCCTGGACAGCTCACCTCATCTGTCCCTCTGGCCATTCTGAGATACTTTTATAAATTTTTCTTAAGAACCTACTGTAATAGAAGTTTCCAAACTGCCATGGGCACTGCTAGTGCTTTGCTTACGTTAGGCACTATTCCTGATATCTAAAATGGGTTCTGCTGAAATTTAATTTCATGTATTTCTTACTGGTTTTGCCTTGCAAAGTGCGAATAAATTCATCCACTTTTCTGTAGCAGAATGTTATGTATTCTGTACTCCAAACCTAAGCCCCAGCTGTGGTGATGCATTCCCACACACCAGCCCTCAGGCCTCACTATGATCTCACAAATACTCGTTAGACCTGAGCCTATGAACAGCACCTGGGCTCAGCTTCTCTGTGCTTATCAGAAAAATTGTCTGCTCTCAGGAACTAGTGCTGTCTATCAAGCTCCTCTTTTTTTTTAATGAACAAACTTGGAAAATTATCTTTCTGTCCTGAATGACAACTCAAGTGGAATAACATTTTTGTTATTGAACTTTCAAAGAAAGTTACCTACCTGATTTGTGGTCAGGATGGAAAATTACTATAACTAAAACCAACTCTCTTGCAATGCTATAAAGAGCTATAATACCCTTTGAGCTCTCCTGGACCACAATGGGCTGCAACCAGCATCTCCCTCTGAATGGGATGCCTCTCAGAACTAGAAAAGTCTCCTGTTTGCAACACTTGTATGACCACCTCCAAATGATGACGGGCTGACACCCACACTCCTTGTGGTTAAGCTCTTCTCCTGGTGACGAAACTGGAACTCTGCCATTAAGAATGTGCAAAGATATCCAACATGAGTACTTCACTGAGCTTGAGGCTTGAGGCATATACCTTGTAAACACTTCTTTAGGTCTCTATGTATGTGAGTCTGAATATGCCATAGCAAATGCACTATGAATGTTGCTCTTCCAGATTCTTAAGTACTTTAGATTTGTAAGTAAGTTAGGCCTAGAAGTGGGTTACTGTTGTGCTATAGTAAATTCTATAGAACCTTTGGTTAAATTGTTTACCTTAAGCCATCTGTTAAGTGCTATGAAGTGCTATTAAACATTTTGGCCTCAACTGTTGGTCAAGTCCAGGGGTTATTTTAGCAAGGGGGTTCTACTCTGAACTCTGTGACTCAAAGGGAGGGTCTCTCTTATTCCATTTTATCCTCACCTTTTCCTTTCTTTACCCTTCCCTTCTCCTCAAACCCTGCAGATAATTTTTCTGTTGATTTTGGGTTTAGATTGATTCATTCTAGATTTTAGTTTGTTTGTGTTTTTTTGTCTATGTACCATCTGGTAAGCTGTAGGGTGAACCTTGTCAGTGAATTTTGTCATACTTTCACTTTTATATTAAACCTGCTTTTGCTGATACCTTTCCCAGTGACTCTTTAAGTGACCTAAAACACTCATTTATGACACCAACTCCCTCAAGCCTTCCCTTTTAACTGAACAATGCTGATTCTTCCCAGTATTTTTTCTCCTCAGCTGAGTTTTCTCCAACTTTTTGTTCAGTTCTGGCTTGTCTCTGCACCTCACCTGAAGGACAGTCCAAACTGACCTCCCCAGTGCTGAGAACAGCCCAAGGATTACTGTTTGTTTCCTGGAGACAGTAAGAAGCCTGGGCTGGGTGCTGACATGGCTGTTCCACTTCCAGTTCCCAGAATTATGTCATTCTCTTGTATATCTCTGACTGTTGCCATGTTGCAGAGAAGGCAAAATCCCTTCAAGTGCTTTTCAAATCTTTCCATTGATCTGAGTGGAAAAAGGATTTGGGACTTGAGTTCTCCAAATCGTATGACCACAATCCTTAATGGAACTGTAATTCCAGGCAAAAAATAATCACCCATAGTCCCCAACCTCCAAAACCTCAGAAAGGTTTGTACCACCAGTAACACGACTCAAATATTAATGTTAAAAGAAAATGAAAAGATTATTTCACTTTTAGAATCTTCAAAAAGTGAGTTTCCAGTATAATCTCTACCTGACGGGTTCATGTATGTGTGTCAGTTAGAGGCTTGAGCTGAATCTTTTTTTTTCTTTTCCAAGCCTAGCACAATGAATCACTGTTATTAAATATTTCTTTCAATTCTCCTGGTGCAATGTGGCTCTAGATCTTGTTTAGAGCATACTAGCTAACCTCTGAAGGAAATATAAGGTCATTATAGCTATTTCTGTGATCTTTGGTGTGAGGAGGTGACATACTTTACACAGGAGGTGATTTTCACTTCACACTACCCTGAAAGTTTGGTGGAGCTATTATTCATATACTATGAACAGAGAACTGAGGCTAAGATAAACTTCAATATTGTCAATTTTATAAACTTATTTTTAGATTCCCTATTTAAAGGTCACACTCCCAGGAACAACACATTTTAGAACACTTTTCAAACATAACTGACTTCATTTGCAGCTGTGAGTGCTCAGTTTTGGTAAATCTGGTCCCATATGAACCAAGGTGAGCAATCAGAAAATGAGTAATGTACAGTAGTGGCTACTGATGAAAAATTTGGCTTAAGTGAATTGCTTGGAAACATCAAAAATGCCACTGGTGCAAAGATGTGTATTCTCACAGCATTCAGTTGTCTTAATGATTAAGCCATCCTTTCTCAACACTTCCCTTGCTACATTTACTACCCAACTTTGGGCTTCTCTGTCTAATAAGGCAAGCATCCAATTTGCATCACACTGATTTCCTGAATGATCCTAATTCATTTCTCAGCTCCTGTCTGCCATTGTACAGGAGGAAGAAGGTTCTTAGAGAGAAAAATGCAAGGTAGCTAAATCATGAAGATAGGCCTGTATGGGGAAATGTGACAATCTAGCATTGGGATCATCTAATTACTCAGTGTCTGTAGGTCAGTCCGATTTCACCCAGTTTTATGTATCTAAACCTGAGGAAGTCCATTAGGGTCCAGGTTCTCTCATAGTTGGTGGGGAGAAGTCTGGCTAACCTGTTCAGCAGTCTATTCAGGGATGTCAAAATGCTTGATTCTCTCCACACACTATAAAACCAGAATTGCTCTAACTTAGTTATTTGAACTTAGACACATCGTACTTACATACCCAGTCGCTCCCTCTATTTTCTGTTTAATTTCCTCTGTTCATCTGTTTTTTCTCCCATTCAGGTGCCTTTGCCCAGCTCTTGTGCAAAGTAATTTCCATCTCTATCTTTTTAGTAAAGCACCCGAGAACTCTGTAAACCGTCTTCTCAAGTGCCACACCAATTTGTGGGCCTCAGAAAACAGTAAGGCGTTCAAACACTGTTGTTGTCCTAAAGGTAACCAGATCTCTATGACATTTGGTGATGGGAACATTTTGGATCCAAGACCTCTCAGGATCACAGGGCCAGTTTTTTCCAACTGTTCATTTTCTATCTAGATAGCAAAAAATCCTGCCCTTGAAAGAGAAGTAGTATACTGACCTATCTTCAATTATCATATTATGGGAGAATTACAGCCACTTTGCTTTTTTAAAAGTTTTTCTTTCCCATAATACTATTCTGGGCAATAGGGCAATATTTTTATTTCTAATAACCAAAAAAATAATAATGTACCTTTTAGCAGAAAACTTACTTGACCAATCCCACTCTTCATTTCACGATGTTAGTATCAGCTGAAATCAGGGACAATCAAACTTTCCTGTTTCGCTATATCAACTAGAGATAATAAAGTATCATTTGAATTGAAATATATTTGCTGCAATCATCTATTCATAAGCTGCACTCAGACAGGAGTAGATACAGAATCGGTACAGGATTGGTCCTAATAGAGGGTAGGGGGTTATAAGACATTTCCTGGGGTTATGACCTGTGACATGGGAACACACATGCCCTGTGGCTAATGAGGGCTGGGAGAGATGCACAACCACGGTCCCCCCTTCCCCCTTTGGACATTAGTTATCCTGCATCTCTGGGGAGAGGGAAGGAAGAGGGAAGAAATACCTAAACAAACAAAGGAAATTTTAACCCCAGCAGACTGTACTATTTAAGGTTTTATAAAGAACTTTGAAGCACTAACAAGGAAGTTCCTAAGCAAACAAATACTGTTATTGTGTTGAAAACATTGCTAAGTCAGTTGATATGGCTCTGGTAATGATCTGAAACTGCCTTGGGAAACTTAAGAAACATGTTTAGTAGAAAAGGTACAAAAAGAAAAAAAGAAATAATATGTATAAATGAGCACAAATTCTGTGTGCTATGCTAGGGTATATTAACAGCTGATTAAAAAATGTAGCTGTTAATTTAGTGTATTTTAAGGTAACATTTTGCAATATAGAGCCACTTACCACAAAGCCGAAACAGACGAAGTCACAGTAAAGCTGACACAATGGCACATGCAGAAATTCCATAAATTTAAGATCTTTGCAGTACACAACCACCACACTTTGAATCATACTTAGAAGTAAATCAGTGGTAAATATTGAATCATGTGATTTTTATAGGGTAATGAAGAGAGAAGAACAGAGATAAACAAGAATCAAATTTTCTCTTGAAAGCTGGCTTCTAAATTCATTAATAGTTTTGGTAAAGACCTAAATAAAAGACCAGTTCAACAAATCAGATTGTTTTCCTTAGTTTCTTAATTCCCTTACATATTCTTTATGACTAACTCATTCAATCCTTGTAATCCATAATGCACAGAATTCTATGGACATCTGCCCTGTTTCATTTGTGATGGCAATTTTACTTATTTGAGATTACAGGAAGACCATAGTATGGATTTGCATGTATAGATCGTAATGTTGAATGGTATCTCAAATTCTAGGTAGCATGTAAATTCCACCATAAATAATAGAAATTAATAAAATAAAATACGAAAACACTGTAAATGGAAGAAGGAACAGGTAAGTGTCCTGAGTTTTGGTAAAAGAAGTGAAAATATAAAAAAGGACAATAAATCTACATTCAGCAGAAGCTAATAAATCTGCAAGACACACAACTGATAAAATCTAGGACAAAAATCTCCTGTCAATATCTAGTTTTCAACTGGAAGTTCCAAGTAATTTTATAAATATATGTGTATATAAACATCTTGTAAAGATTTGCAGGTAAAGTTTTGCTGGTTACAATAGTAATGAAAGAACTAGACACATTTTCAAAATCTGAAAAAAATCTCATTAATTCAAAAAATCTTATTGTTTATTACAGAGGAATCTGTCACAATTAAATTAATTACCTTCACTGAGAAGTTTATCCATAAGAGTTTTGTTCGGAGGACATTTTCCTATGAATAGTCATGATTTATATTTTCCTCTTAATTATTGAGGAAAAGAAAGTATTTGGGAGAGTTCAAGTGCTTATTCACTTTTCTGAACAGTTGAAAGAGTGCCTGTAGGCACACTCTTAGGTGTAAGTCTTGAATATATCCATTGTTTCTAGGTCTTATTCTTTGCAGGTAAAGAAAATTTTCTACACCCTTAAAGAAAGTTGTTTCATGCACCACTATTGCAACAAGTAGTTTAGGGTGTTATTAAGAATTTTGAACATTTGGCACTAAAAGTAGGAATCTCTCCATTTGTTAATGACCTGTAGTAAATAGCCCTGAAAGACTGTTCCCTCCTGGGTAGAATACTTGCACTTATATATAAGAAATTTATGCCATAAAATACACATATAGAGTGTGTTAGCAGACTACAATTTCCAGGTGATGTTGACAATTGCTCTGTGTATGGATAAAAAACCTGTAGACTCCATTTTTCATTTAACTCATAGATCACAGTGATTAATGCCAAATGCAATATTTTGAGAAACAGCCAGTCGTGCCAAAGGCCATATGCATAATCAATACCTAGATGTTTCTAAGGAAATTTAATATCCCAATTCAAGCATCTTCCTGCAAAAACTCTATGGACAGTCCTGTTATTTTCACAAAGCCAAAGTAAATATTTTCGGGCTGTAATCGAGAAACTCAGAAATTTGAGGTTTGTTTCAAGTTGTAACAACTTGAACTTGTTCAGTGATCTAATCAGTGAGCCTGAGGTAGAATGTAGCAGGGCTCCTGAAAACCACTGTAACATCTCAAATCCTTTCATTATTAATTTTAAATTGCATTTGAAGCCATCTTTCAGATTTATATCTCTGCCTTTTCTTCAACTTCTCATGAAAATATTCTGAGAAAGCTGAGAATCAGCACATTCCTGACATATACTACTAAATAAAATGCCTCTCTAGCCTAAACTGTATTTGAATTTAAAGTCAGATATGTTAACTAAGAGTTGTTTTATCTAAGCATTTCTGTGACATACATTATGAGTATGAAGCCACTATATCAGCTCTGAGTAGGGCTGTATATAAATCTTTCAAACTGAATCCTCTTTAAGATGTTAGCAGAAATCTTTGCATGAGTTACAGCTTAGGTCTGCTGCCCAGTACGTGCTTAAACAGTTTTTTCGCTCATTCTATAACCTCTCAAACACAACTGATTTTTGCAGAGCTGCCTCTTCTTTTTTCTTCTATTATCAATTGAGAACTGCCAAAAGCAATGTGACAACAATATTTATTTAAGAGCTTTTTGGATTCACACTACAGGAGTAATTTTGTAAAAAGTGATTGGATTAACAAGCCCACTGTTAAATTTCACTACATGTGTTTTCTACGTATCTTGCAAGGGATAAAAACTTAGGAAAAACATATCCTATCAGCTTTATTCATAAAACAAAACAGAGTAGTAAAGAAAAACAACAAAAAAGAGCAAAACCAAAACCAAAAAACAATAATATGAACAAAACCAAACATACAAAACCCTAACACACACAAAAAAATCAAGGGTATTTATTTTATTTTTCACAATCAGTGATATTTTTCAAACATTGAATAATAGAACTTTATGTTTGGGTCCAAAAATTCCCCCATGAGTTGTTGTGACTGTGTTGGTAGTTGGTGTCCTTGTTTTGAAATATTTTGTATTTATAATGAAAAACATTGCATTCAAACACAATATATATTTATGGTAAATATAGCCTATAGACTTACACATTTTTTAGAAAAGCTCTTGGCCTGGACTTGAAAATGAGTGGTTACGAAAACAGATAATTTGAGCAAAATGCCAAGTCTTTCCATTTCTTTCCTAGTTGGTAGTGAATAGCGAACTAATTTTGGAGTGATTAGTAGTATGATGCCAACAGATTGGAATGCACAGCCTGATAATTATCCTCTGTAAGTCTCCAAACATTCTCTTTAAAACTATTGTTGAGAATGAAAAATTATTACTCATCTACCTTGAAGACTTCACAGCTGTAATGAATGTAAACTATCAACTACTTCATTTCTAGGGGAATTATTTTGTGTTTTTTGCAATTTATTCAAAATTAATAGAGTTATAAAGAACTCTGGATAATAATGAATTGCACTTTTTAATTCTGATTGTCCTACTAAATAGTATCATTCCAGAAACAGCAAATTAAAGAACTGGAAGTGTAAGAAATTAAACAGCCAACTGTATTTCTAACTCTATACTAAGGGCTTCCTTCATTTTGTGGGAGTGAATTAGTGACAGAACCAACAAATCTATATTGTCTGTTGAGAAATAATATGGAAATTCAATATTTTGTGTATGAGTTCCCTTTCCAAGTGTCAAAATAACTGATGCAGGATGAATGGTCTTATCACCATTATCACCAGTAATAAGATGCCAGATTCACACATCAGTTATTGAGGTAGAAGTTGTTTAACTGACAGTAAAACCAAAAGTTATAATAGATCAGTGCTTCTTTCTTGGCTAATTTTTACTGCAATACTTGCCAAAAACATTATCTAAATATTATCTAGGACAATATTACCTCAGCTCTGTCCCCAGTATGAGATATTCCTCCCATTAAACTCAAGTTAAGTTGAAATCTTATTTAGTTTGTTTAATTGTAGAACCTGAATGACCAAGTGAAATTCATATTGCAAATAAATAAAAGTCAGTCCTGTAAACTTCAGCTTTTCTCATTGACATTTTTTTACTGTGTAATTCCTTTCAAGTGTAAAATGTACTGCCACTAGCTCTACAGCATTATTGCTGATTAACATGACACCCGCAGCATGTCCGTCTCTTCAATTCACTGAGTTTCTGAATGAATAATAGTGGCCAAATACTGAAGAAATAGTTGCCAGGAATTTTCATTTGCCTTCAAGACAGCTGTTTGTTCCATCTACCCCTAGTGAAAATATTCAATCACCCTCTCATATTTAATTAGAAAGGAAAAAAATAAAGGCTTATTTTCAGCTGAAAATTACAAATTTTTAGTCTAAGGTTTTAGTTTAGAACAGTTGTGCACTATTGATTCCATTACTGTATTTTCCTGTAACATAATTTTCAATCAGATGACATATCCCACAAGGTATCACAGCGTTTTCCCATTGCTGAGATTGTATTGTTAACACATTTTGCCATAATCCACAATTCAGAGAAGGGAATGAAAATTTGATACAATTACAGTTCTACTGTATTGACATCTCTGAAATAATTAATTTCTTAATTAAAAAATAATCTAGTTTTCCAGTACTTGCTATATTTTATATATATATATATATATATATATATATATATATATATATAAGCCTTTCCGAAGAAATAAAAGATTCTGTAGTCACTATTCCCTGAAAAAAACCAAGCTATTTTCTACAGAAATTTTGTTAGCACAAAAATTTTGTTCTTATGTCTCTTGGTGATTGAAAATATAACATATATACATGTACATTTTCATTATTTTCATTAACAGAATTTTCATATAAAAGATCCTGCATGAGTGTATTTATTATTTTCTACTTTGGACATGTTATTTTCTTGAAAAGTAGAAATGAGTGTAGCAGAAATATCAATACATAACAGGTGCAAGTACCAATGGCAGAAATCATAAGCAATCTGGGTTATCCTACAAGTGATCTATTAATCAACTAGCCATAAGTGCAAATTGTTCATTTACGCCACTTACCAATAACAAAAACATCATCAGAATTAAAGATTATCCTAACTGATTGTGATCTGATATGAAGATTACATTTTTCCATACAGTAGTTCATTGCAAAACATAATCACCCATTCTGTAGCAGATAAGAAAAAGAAATAATTTAGTTAATGCACAGAAAGGACAGAAATGTTAGAATCAGAGAATTGGGGTTTTGCCATTATGGTTGTCCATTCAATACTCACTTTATAGGAGGATTCCCCTGGTATTTCATGCTCATCATGCAATTACTGCACCTGGCAAATGGATATGAGAAAGAGAATTTCATGCCCATTGTGATTTTATTTTGTAGTTTGAAGCAGGATTCACAGTGGGAGTCAGTGAGTGGAAGGAAA
The DNA here is from genome assembly GCF_047495875.1 of Pithys albifrons albifrons. Classification (NCBI taxonomy): domain Eukaryota; kingdom Metazoa; phylum Chordata; class Aves; order Passeriformes; family Thamnophilidae; genus Pithys; species Pithys albifrons. Next base: position 13,261,729 of record NC_092464.1, read on the forward strand.
GTTGAGAAGCTGCTATTTCTTCCAAAGGCAATAGAAAGGCACTGGATAAAGAAATCAGAGAGGCAGAAGATGGAAAAAGCTCCTGCATTTCTGCTAACAGACTCCTAGGATCACTATAAAGCTGAGATAATAGGCACAAGCTATTGGGAATATCTTGCAATCACAAACATGCTCATTAAACTCCATTAAACCTTTTGTACGTTTTTTTGTCTATCAATAATTCAAATTAAATTTGCTTTTCAAGTAGGGCTGCCCTGAGTACACTAATTTGTATACTTGCCTCCTTTAAAAATACATCACCAAAAATCCTAGGTAAAAGGGTCCATAATCAGAGTTGTCAAATTGCATAAAAACCCATTGCAGTTATTCAGTTTTTATGTCCAGGTTCAGTTACTAAATAGAATACATAAAGCTAATTTTGGCATTTAAAGAGTTGATTAAAATATTGCAGAGTTATGCTCAGTTCTTGACATATTTAGTGACATAATGTCAAAATAAATCTAATAAAAGGTGTTCAGTAGCTTATCTTGTGGCAACTTTGAAAAGGAAGATACTAGCAAAGAACTTATAAGAAACATCTTCATTTGGGTTACAGCTGACCACAAAACATCTCCTTATAAATTTTATGCAGTTTCAGCTTAATGTACTTGACAACAATGTTTAAATTACCGAGATTTTCCTGTGAGAACACTAGCCACAAGACAGCAAAGCTTTTTGCATCTTTCTGACCAAAGAAATCTGACTTCTGCATGTTGGCTGACATTACAATACATCTGCGTGTCATTCTCAGCCCTTCAGAAGACACTGGTGTTTCATCATTCAGGAACTTTGGGGGAGGGGGGTGGGGTGGGGTCGAGGGGGGGGGAGGTTGGGGCTGTTTGTTTTGTTTTTTTTTTTTGTTTTTCTTTTTCATGTGGGGAGGAAGAACTCTCTAATTATCAGATTTTGTGCTGAAGTGACTTTATTACTTCCCCAGAAATTTTCTACACATGTGGAATCCATATAGTCATAAGTTCTGGGTTCTTCTCATAGGGCCTGAAAACCTTCTGATAAGACATATTTGATGGAAGGTGGCTAATTCCACCTAATACAGTCTCCTGGTTTAGAGTATTCAAGATTAATAATGTAATAGAAAAAAAAAAAAGAAAAAAGCAGAACTTTTTTTTTAAGACCATAATTGTAAGGCGTTTATAATACAAACTTTAGATGGGTAAGGTCAGTTACAATCCTTATGCATTAGACCTCTGTTTTCAAGTTGGCTAAAACCAGAATATGGCCTTAGCAGCACAGCCACAAAGACAACGCTTTCTTAGTGCTGAAAACAGAGCATCCGTGTTTCTAATAGATCATGAAAGTTAAGCAATTCCATGAGGGGATAGTGGGTTGGGAGTAACAGAGTGTGGGAAGTAAGAAGATGCAGTTCCCTAGAGTGTTACTTTTGCACTACTTTTATTTGTTTTTCAGAACTAACTTACTGTCTTTGGAATACATCCGCTTATTTCAGATCCAGAATTCATAGTATTTTGCAAACTCTCCAGCTTGGAATACTTCAGAAATATTGGGCCTGATCCCTTTCTTATGACATCAGTTTTGCTGATGCCCTCATGACCTCTCCTTAACTCCTCTTTCCTTTTTTTTTTTTCTTTCTTATTTTTCTATTTTGTTTTTCGCAAGAAAGAGATAGAGGAAGTTCAAATCATTGTTTCAAACAAAAACCTTGACTTTTCGCTAACACTAGAGTTGCTGTATTATCTTAAAGATGGATCCATGTCTCAGCAACAGCAGTTAAATTTTGAACACAAAGTATATCTGTAAAATGATGTCCAACATGTGTCAGCTGTATCAAGTTTACCGATCTGAAAATCTTTACTTTCAAATGCTCCTTTCACTAGTAGAAAAAGTTGATAGTTATTTTAAGTGGTACTTTGCAACCTTTTTCTTTTACTAACCTCTCCACCCTTAATACTTTTTGCACGCAGAGATTGAACAAGGGCAAAAGTGTGCATCACTGGACTCTGGACAAATTCTATAGCTCTTGCTCAATCAGAAAATTACACCTTTAAATCTGTGGATTTCAAGGTGTAGAACATTGAAGGCAAGCATTTGGAGCCAGCACATTCCAAACCTCGTCAAAAACACAGGAAAGAAGTTTTCACTCAGGCCCTTTTATACCCCTATTTCTAACACATGCATAATCCCATTGATTTTTAAGGACCTGTTGAAATGTTTAAAATTAGGTTTGTGCTTACTCAGTTGAGGCCTATGAAGCCAGAACACATATACTGGAAGGAATTTTTCCATTAACATCAAACATTTTTTACATCCCTCCTCTCTATAAAAAGGAAAGGAAGAAAAGAATTGAGTAACGCTTAGTCTGACTTTCCTCCTGTGGTTTGCTTTGTTTTTCAGACATTCCAGAAATGTATTCCAGATGTTTTCAAATCCCTGTAACTTATTTTCCTTACTATATACAACCTTTCCTACCATATCTGCCCTCTCTTTCCCTTTCTTTCTCTGGTTACTCTCACTCTACCTTTTTCTCTTAGTTGTCTTTAATGATTTTTTTGGGTTTTTTTTTACTCCAAGTTCCAAATGAGTACATGTGTATCCTTTCAGAGGTCCCACTTAGAAAAATGCATTATCTGCTAGAAGACATACTATTGTACACACTAATATCTCTTGCTTTGTGAAGTTATTAATTAAATAATAATATTTACTTGCATTAGCTGGATTTTAATAACCGAAAGGATATCAACATCTTGTTCTCAAAACACCAAATGGGCTTTTGAATATTAAATTGTAATCACATTTAGGCACACATGCTCCCTGATAAAACACAAATTACAGTCTTATCCAGTACTCACAATGTAAAGTGTGTCTTAAAAAGTGTCTCTTTTGTTTAGCTGATTATAAAACATTTGCTTAATAATTCTTTCCATAAAGGTTGCTTCATCATTATTTGAAAATTTTGTTGTTAGAAAACGTTGCTGTCATGAAACAGAAAGTGGCTGTCAAGCCCTCAGAAGGAGAAAGTAAATTTAGTGAAGCCTAGGGTATTTTTCCAATCATTCAGATGAACTTGGTCAACATTCCTTTCTCCACATGAACTAAACACGTGAAATTTCACCCTTCTCCTCGGGAGCTGCCGCTTGGCAGTGATGTTTATTCACTCCTTCCTGAGGTTACAGTTCTGCTCTGCGGAGCTGATGGGAAACTGCCACTCTCCAGTGTTATTGCTGGAAGAAAAGTGTATGGGAACAGGCCAGAGCTCCACTGGGGGTTCCAGATGCTCACTGAGAAGAAACAGATTTTTCACAGCCCTGGAGTACCTACTCAGGACTTGTTAAAACTCTCTTTATTTAGAGTGCTGAGATTTTTTTCTTGGTCGACTAAGTAAAAATAGCTCACAGCAGTATTTACAACAATATCTGAGCTCCCTTTTTATTTAAAAGGCAGAGAGCCAAACCTAATATGGTGCAAATCAGAGCAACATTGACTTGTATTAAGCAGGGTTCCTGCCTATCACATTCTCACAAATGCAGATGGTAAATGCTCATCATAGGCATAATTTTAAAAGCTTTAAAAAAAAAAAAAAAAGGGAAGAAATCACATCATCAAGCTTTTTCCTGAAAGCTGCCTGATCCTGAATACACATTGAAGTAGTACTCCAAATTATGTGGCTCACTGATGAGTGGTACTGACTTTTTGGAAGTCAGAGGACATTTTGCCATTGTTTACAATGTGCTTATTCCATGAGAGAGGAAAATGATTCAGATGAGATGTGAACTTCCACTAAGCTTAAAGTTCTTTGGAATTTGGGATTTAATTATTATTAGCTATTTTATTGCCATGGCTCATGGAGTGCTAATCTGAGATCAGGAATCCACTGAGGTAGTTCTTGTACATACATGGGTACTCTGCTCATAAGAGCTTCAAATCAATTAAAAAACACCCAACACAAAAACAAACACAAAAAATCCCCCAACAACACCAAAGCAAAACCACAGAGAATAATTGTCCCCATTTTACAGGTGAAAAACAGATAAAGTTATTTGCCAAAGCTTAAAAGAAGACTTTGGGGAGCTCTTTAATCACAACCTCCTTTATCTTCCATTTTAACTCCATACATTTTTGCAATTCAGAAGGGAATGATTGATTATAAAATGAATCAGTCCTCAGCCATTTCAAAATAGAATAGCTTTGCCATGACTTATGACATAGTAAATACGACTCTGTAAGGAATAGTACACCACTCTGGAAGTGTGCCACCATTATGAGTTTACTTCTGAAATAAAGAAACAAGTTGTCTTTGTTCTAGGATTGAAATGTTCAAATATCAGAGCCAACATTTGTTATGTTTGGAAGGAGAGGGGGGAGAAAGGAGGGAAGGGAAGAAGAGCTTTATTTTGCAAATTCCGTTCAAATTGTGAGTTCCAGAAAAAAAAACAAAAAAGAGTGCTTAGGTGGTAGACAGGATGTACCATGAATAACAATGTATCCTGTGGATATTTACTACCAAATCATGTTTAACTGAAAGGAAAGTGGGAGTCACCACAGCAAGCAATTCCCATCCGATTTCTTAACATGTAAATCAGGAGCACAGAAAGGCCATTTATGGGAGTCTCACCGAGACAATGGCTTTCCCAGTGCCAAGTGGTGACATCACGCCTCACAAAGGAGAAGGAAGAGGGTTGTAAGTGCAGGCTGCCTTGCCAAGACCTTTGTTTTGTTTCCACAGAAGGAAAAAAAAAAGGAAAAAAAAGGGAGGGAAAAAAAAGGAAGAGCAATTTTTCTCAAGAATATAATGTTACAGACAGAAGAAGCACAAACTTTCAAAGAAGTTGCCATGTGACTCATGGAATGTACTTTGCAGTTCTTATGGTGATTTGAATAGCACTTGTGAAAAATCAAAACTAATTTTACATTCACAGTACCCAAGCAAAATGAAAGCAAACACAAACACCCATAGACCAACATACCCTCAGAGATGAACCCAAGGAATTACCTTTGTGAGCTATGGTGCTGAGCTTTTCCCAAGTGTAATGCCACCTCCAGCTGTATTTTGTAAACTAAATTCTGAAACATTATTTCTCTTGAAGTAGGGTAATGAGGAGTTTGGTGTTTATGTCTTCCAAGGAACCTTGAATGTTTCACTCACTATATAAAGCTCAAGATCTTTAAGAAAATATGTATTTACAGTACCTATCTCCTAAGTAGATCAGCAGCTTAATAGCTTTTAACCTCAGAAATCTCAAACAACTGACATTGTTTTATTTTCTGATTCTTATATATAGTGCAAATATACTAAGCCATTGGAACAGAGAAGAAAGAACCAGAAACTTTCAAGTCTTCTGATTCATAGAAATGAGGGGGTGAAAAAAAGGTTTGCTACTGAATTTACAAGAGTCAACAAATCTGTCCTCCGTTTCTGTTGTGTGGTGACCTATGTAATATTTTAGCATATTAGAGAATCTCACAGCAATGATTTTTTGTGCTATATACATGACATTTTAATTTGTAAGAGTGTGAATAGTTGCTGTAGATTATATATTGTGCTGATACCTAGTAGTTTTGGTAGGGAAGAAACAGGTATATTTTCCTGAATATGTACATTTGTTACCACATGGCTTTAAAAAGCCTGATTCCATTTATGATGTGAATAGCACTGACTATACAGAAGTAGCAGAGCCCTCTTATGTCCCATACACTAAAGCATTATAAAGGTCTTCACTGGGTTTTGTTGAGGTTCCTTTCCCAGCCAGAGTGAAAGTGAAATTAAACACACATGGAAGTGTATTAGAAAACTTAAAAAAGAAAGAACTTAAAAAACCCCCAACAACAAACCAAAGAATAGAAAAACAACAACACCGAAACCAAACAACAACAAAAACACACAAACCCAAAAACCCAACAACCGAAAAAAACAAACAACAAACCTAAACCACAAAAAAAGATAAAACAAAAAAAACCCAAACCCAACCAAACCAAAACAAAAGCTAAAAAGCAAAAATTTAAAAAACCTCACACCAAAACCTCCATATGTTTCATATTTATATTTATAGTTATTTTTTTGTATGTTGCTCATTTCATAATTAAGGTCAGGAAACACTATGAGATAGATGGAGAACTGAGCCTTTTAAAGACTTTTGCAAAAGCCAGTTTTTGCTCAAAGCCTTCCACAGTTCAGGAAAGCTGATACTGAGGGAGTGAACCAAAATTGCACTTAATGAACAAAAGTGTAATGCTCTTGGAACTTGAATGTCTCATTTCATAGAGAGACACAACCAAAATCATCCTTCTTGATACACTTTAGGGTCTGAGAGTCTATCAGTGTTCACTTCTCCATAGGTACCTCCATTTCAAGATAGAGGCATAAAGCATTCTGGGTTGGAAGGGACCCACAAGGAACATCAATTCCAAGTCTTCAGTGACCGGATCAAACCTGTGACCATGGCATTAATAACACCATGCTTTATCCAGCTGAGCTAATCTCAGATTCTTTCTGCTACTGTTTTCATACACAAGTCCTCAATGACTTGAGGGGGTAAGACTGAGACATATTCCTGAAACTTTGATTTGGAAATGTGCTTAATACAGGCCTCAAATGCAACATCACTGAGTTTGAGTTAGGGGACCTGAGAAGAAGTCTATGCTAAATACTTAAATGGGCTTTGATCTGTGAGTTAAAGCACGTAGCACCTGTAGTAGTTAAACTTGTATCTCCAAAGCTCCAAGAAGAAATACCCAGCTACCAGGATAAGAGAAATGCAAGATCTTCTAAGCCTCTATCTTCCTCTTTAACCTAAGTCATGCACAAGGAGAGAACAGCTGAGACAGGACATGATGCTGTAACTTGGTGCTTGGACTCAAGTTGTCATCAGGAATATTGGCCTTTGCTTCGGGTTAAATTCATGTGCTCTTCCTTTAGTAGGAGGGGGATAAGAAGCAAAAAACACAGACACAGACTCCTACCAGCATCCTTTTTCACTAAACATGACACAGCTAAAATTAAAATATCTGATGGGAAAATACGATTTAGCTGTGCCTTTAAGCAGTGTTTTAGAGAACAGGAGGGTTTTTTTTCCTATCACCTCAAGTCACCACTATGTCCCCTCTAATGGCTCAGTAGAAAATAATGCTAAAGAAATGTCTTGCCAAAAGATTGAAAATCAAACTCACAACCATATTTAATGATGTTAAATTAGGGAGCAGAACCGTTGAATCCTGAATTGAGACCTGCTGGTAATTTTTTAGTCTCAACCTGGAAAAGAAAGCCCAAAGTCTTAGGAATTGAAGTTATGCCTTCTGGGGACTTTCAGATTTATGAAAATGTGATGTAAAATGATCCCCTAAATGAGGGGCATTAAAATTAAGCTTTGAAGGGGAAATAATAAGATGCAGGTCTCCAGTGGAGAACACTATATTTTAAACAACAATGGTGTTGTGAGGTGCGTCCAGTCACATGAGAGCATTGCTTCAGACATACGGTAATGGACAGATGGGTGACAGTCTTCTCCACATTTCCAAGAAAAGAGATTAAAAAAATGTCTGGCTTTGAGTCATTTTGTTGTTTGGGTTTTTTTTCCCAAGAAGGTCTCAGACAGCAACTATAGTAGATTGAGATGGCTGAGCATCAAAGCATGATACAACCAGAACCAATGAATTTGTCATTGTCTGATAACAGTACTCTTGAAAGAAGACAGGCCTATAAAAATACACTGGGAACCTTAAGGGTATGAACACATATCAGATAAATTAGAGAGTAATGTTTCTGTGCTTATATGTACAAAAGCTTTTCTATCTTGTTTATAGTTAATTGCTATTATTATTATTAACCAAAAGAGAAAGATGGACCGAGCTATAAATTTAACATTTAAGATTCCAGGAAAAAGCATTTGGTACTGGTTGTTATGACACATGGAGACCTATGTTAGGCAATGCAGAGCATTTACACATTGAATTTACACATTGAATATAATGACCCCCTGTCAGGTTTCTTGGCTGTAAATGATTTTTGAGTAAAAACATGTGGGTGATTTAATTTCGGATTTGAACTTTCTGTAGTATCTCAAGTTCTGATGTATATTCTCCCCCCATATCTCTTCATGAAGAAACCACCATTTTTGGAAACAACTCTTATGGGTGACTGGAAGATTTGAGTCAAAGTTTGAATATACATTTCAGTCTGTGTATACACAAAACCATTTTCACTTGAGAACTTAGTTAAAATAAACATCAAGGTAAGGAGCATTGCCCACTCTCAAGATAAAGTATATTTGCATCCTGTACATCACAATATCTCCTCACCATGGAGTATTTGCAGTATTTACAGTTTGGGTTTAAACTTTTCTAGAGGCAGTGTTTTCAATCCACTTATCCTTCTCTATATACTACCTTTAAATAATAATACTATTTCTGTATGAAATCTCTGCAGAAATTATGAAACTGAAATTGCTTTACCTGAATGTTAACTATACTAGATATTAATTTCACAGTTAGCCTTCAATATAGAGGATATAAAGGATCATTTCTGAATTCAGTGAGCATAAACAGGGCCAAACACTTCACTGAAATTTTCTGTAGAGGATCAAATTGTAAAAGTTTCTTAGCACCACTTTTGTCATTCATTGTACTACTTCCATTTATATTAAGGCAAATTTAATTTAATTATTCTTTTTTTTTGTTGTTAATAATGAATTTTGTGTTAAATAAAGAAAAAAAAAGATGTTCAAAATTTAAACATAGCAGAGTTATTTATTTGGAAACTTTGTAGGACAGTGGAAATATTGACAGCTGAACTGCCACAAAGTCATTACAATTTGAGATTTTCTGGGACATTTTTTAGGAAACTCATAAACAGAATACAGTATTCTTCAAACTTAGAAGCCATATTTTAAAGTCTTCTGTGACATAGCTCAGTAGTTTAACAGAGACAAATTAAGGTTGTAAATTAAAGCAGACACAGAAGGGTAGAACAGGGAATATTAAAAATTTATATCATCTTGGAGTATTTATCTGCACACACTGTGTTTCAGTAACTTTAAATAACTACTTTGGCAGCTACACTTTTCCTGCTGAGTATGAGGTATTTGAAACTCATTTACTGAAAGTTGTGTTTTGTGGATTTCCATAGGTAATAGGCATAATTCTACCTTACCAAAAATACCATCAACTAGCTGTCATGTAAGTTTCTGAAAAGTAGTAATAAATGTCTCTCATCGGTTTTCATATGAACTTTGAGCTGAATTATAATCTGCACATTATTTTTCTCTTTGTGACCTCACTATTTTCCCTTGTTCAGAACTTCATAAGTGGAGACTCTGAACATCCATGTTGATTCCAAGTTTGTGTGAAAGAGAACTTGTTGACACTGCTGCTGGGTGGGTGCTGTACTCTCCTCTTGGGTGCTACACTGCAGCACTCACAAATGTTGCCCATTTCAGTATAAACAGAAAATGTGACACACACTGATGGAGATGGCAAGCAAATTATCAATTATCAATTATCAATTATGAATTATCAAATATCAATTATCCATTATCAATTATCAATTAACATACACAGGTTTCACCATATAGTGGGTAGAGTAACATTAGTCATGTTTCAATGGCAAAGAAATTACAAAGTAATAAGCTGGGGGAAAAGTGACCAAAGCAGCCAGAAAACCAAGGACAGGTCTGGAAATGGGGGTCACATTTTCTAAGTCTTTTCCTTATAACATTACTGACTAGATCAGGGAGCTTAAGTGGAAAATTCCATATGAAATCCAAACCTCAGATACATTTGGCTAAACCTTGGCAATGTCACAGGCATCAATTTTTTTTCACAGAGATTGTGTATCTCTTATTACAGTCCCTGAGGCACTTTGCTGAACATCAAGGTGCATGGGAACAACACTATAATTCCCACTTAGATGGTGACATGTGGTTACAAAAAGATCTGATGTGTGGTATCATAGTCCTCCTTGACCAAAATAAAGATGAAATAGATAGTCCAATGCTAAACCATATTACCTCTTTCTGCTTCTATGGCAGTCTTTTGGTTGCCATAATCCTCACAGAGATCAGCAAAGTCAAGATTAATTAGGACATCCGAAACTGCAACTTATATGTCTGTATTAAGTGTATAAAACAGCACAGCCACAGAGTGACTGTTCCTGGCCTGTAATCCTTTTGCCAAATGCACTCGCCCAGCCAGTTCAAGGAAACAAAGACCCATTGCACATTAGTTTCTGGTTAAATCAAACTGAACTGTTAGCCCATTACACCACTGAAGTAAAGTTATCATTTCAACTAGCTTGAGTCCAATATCTTTCTTGAAGATTAAATATATATAAATGCATGTCTCTCAAAGAACGAAATGAGTGAATTAACCCCAAGCATTGATGAGGTCTGCTACAGGTTGTGAACTAAATTCCTCAAAAGCTCTTTGAAAAGCCTTTTCCGATTTCCTGTAATTTTAAAAGAAATAAAAGTCTACAACACTCTGTATTGGTTTTTCTTTAGGTAAACACATTTTTATTCTACCATAAAGAAATCTCCTCCTGCCATTTTTCCCTGCTGTGAACAGCAGCCTATCAAAAAAATAAAACCTTAAAGGTCACATTGGAAGAAAGACATATATTACAGTTTCAGATACAAGTCTCTAAGACCTGACAAGTGCCTCATTCAGACTCATAAAAGCTACAATAAGAAGAAAGAAACTTCAATTTGTCGATATTACATCTTTCTTCAACCTTCTAAATAATTATTTGAAAGAAAGGATTTATCTTGCAGTGTTAAAAAAGCAATATGCCTACAAGAAGCCAATTAAGTTTTGCCAATACAGCAAGACTTCTTCCATTTTCAAATGTGGGAGAAGATTTTATATATCACTTTTAAGAAAGGAAAGAAAATAATTCCACTTGGTAAAATATACAAACTTTATCTTTCCCTGGGCTTTATGAGTAAATATGGTCTCTGAGTCTCTGGGGCAAAGTTTACACACAATACAATTTATTTTGTATCGATGAAGTGACTACACAGATCTACAGGTAAATTTACATGTTTTTCACTCAGAAGTAGTTGTGGTTTGAGAAGCTTACTAAATTAGCCATTAAGTAACCAGCTCAGAAATCTGACAGCCTCTATTCTGGGGAATAGAAACTCGTTGCCTCCGAGCCCATTTGGCTTATATGGTAAGAATTGCACCATGCATTGTTTTCATTCTTTGTTGAAACACCCAAGCTACAGTGAATTTCAGGCTTCTGGTCTGGCTGGGACTGGTGTGGTATTCTCCCACAGAAATATATAGGAAGTCCTAAAGAATAGGAAGCATAGCATAGTTGAAGAACTAGCAAATATTTGCTGGACTTTTTCCCACAATGTTAAAGAATAGGATCTGCTGAGCAATGGATCACTCTCATATTTGTCCCATTTCAATTGTCTGGGATGCCCTTCTAGTGGTGTAAAAAGGTTTCCACAGAGTTGGTGTTCATGGTGGAAACACATGAACAAGTCAAACACAAAGACCTCCTCTAATAAAGCTCTACTTTGAATAGTCTGCACTGATTCTGGCGATAAGAAAGACAGGATCAGGTCCTGAAGAGATCTGCAAGAATAAGCAGGGCACAAAAGTTCTGTGCAAGAGTGACTGAAGTACTGAGTATCAGAGCATCTATTTAGCATTCATTCACTTCATCACGATTAGAGAAGGAACGTAATTTTTTTAAAAAAAGGAAGCAACCATTACATGTATAATAATCAAATTATATCAGTTCTTCCTGAGTGCAATCACACAGCACCTTCAGGGTGGACAAGGGATTAGACCCAGCCAGCATGGGTTTAGGAGGGGCAGGTCCTCTCTGACCAACCTGATCTCTTTTTACAATCAGGTGACCCACCTGGTGGATGAGGGGAAGGCTGTGGATGTGGTTTATCTGGACTTCAGCAAGGCCTTTGACACTGTCTCCCATAATATACTCCTGGAAAAGCTGGGAGCCCATGGCCTGGACAAGTGCAACCTCTCCTGGATTAAGAGCTGGCTGGAGGGTCGGGCCCAGAGAGTGCTGGTGAATGGAGCTGCATCCAGCTGGCAGCCGGTCACCAGTGGTGTTCCCCAGGGGTCTGTGTTGGGTCCAGTCCTGTTTGACATTTTTATTGATCATTTAGATGAGAGGATTGAGTCCATCATCAGCAAATTTGCTGATGACACCAAGCTGGGAGGGAGTGTTGACCTGCTGGAAGGCAGGAGGGCTCTGCAGAGGGATCTGGATAGACTTGAGAGATGGGCTGATTCCAATGGGATGAAGTTCAATAAGGCCAAGTGCTGGGTCCTGCACTTTGGCCACAACAACCCCCTGCAGCGCTCCAGGCTGGGCACAGAGTGGCTGGAGAGCAGCCAGGCAGAAAGGGACCTTGGAGTACTAATTGACAGGAAGCTCAACATGAGCCAACAGTGTGCCCAGGTGGCCAAGAAGGCCAATGGGATCCTGTCCTGTATCAAAAATAGCGTGGCCAGCAGGACCAGGGAAGTGATCCTTCCCCTGTACTCTGCATTGGTGAGGCCACACCTTGAGTACTGTGTTCAGTTCTGGGCCCCTCAGTTCAGAAAGGATATTGAGGTGCTGGAGCGAGTCCAGAGAAGAGCAACAAGGCTGGTGAAGGGACTGGAGCACAAGCCCTCTGGGGAGAGGCTGAGGGAGCTGGGGTTGTTTACCTTGGAGAAGAGAAGGCTCAGAGGTGACCTCATCACTGTCTATAACTACCTGAAGGGAAGTTCTAGCCAGGTGGGGGCTGGTCTCTTCTCCCAGGCACTCAGCAATAGGACAAGGGGGCACAGGCTTAAGCTCTGCCAGGGGAAATTTAAGTTGGATATCAGAAAAAATTCTTTCCAGATAGAGTAATCAGGCATTGGAATGGGCTGCCCAGAGATGTGGTGGATTCACCATCCCTAGAGATTTTTAAACGCAGATTGGACGTGGCGCTGAGTGCCATGATCTGGTAAATGGACTGGAGTTGGACCAAGGGTTGGACTCGATGATCTTGGAGGTCTTTTCCAACCCAGTCGATTCTATGATTCTATGATCCTATGATTCTATGATTCTATGATTCTATATATAAATATATATGTAATCACATATATATGTATATAAAATGTACATACTTACATATGCATATATACATGCACATATATACACACATACATACATATACATACATACACACACACACACACATACACACGTATATATATAGTAATACATAGAAAAAGAAACAGGATTCCACAGCCAACAGAACTGAAAACAGGGTTTATTAGGGCACTCTTCCTAGGACTGCTAGAGGCTATAGAACTCTGTATTCTTACTGTGGTTTCAGAAGGCTTAGACAAAATGGTGAGATGCACATGGCCAAAACCTGGAGCATGGGACGAGACTAAATATTTCTTGGCACTTGTCTTTTTATCTTTTATTATTTACCTTAATGTCAGGAATATTTGAGGGTCTAAATGAATTAAGGATTCAAGTCCTTGGAAAAAAATTTTGTTGAAAAGTGTTTTCTAGTGATTCCAATTTGTCCTTGATGAATCTCAGGCTAGCACCTTTTATTCAGCGTAGATTAATGAACTATGGTGTCTATGGACATCTCTCCATCAGCTTTTCAATTCAGTTCTGGTGTAGCCTTAATGAGGCAAATCACCTTCATCTTCTCCAGTCTCACTATGATACATTTGGCTATGGACAGAAAAATTAACACTTCCCAGGGGAAGAGGCAGGGAAGAGAATGGAGGAGGGAGACTCAACTGGAAAAGTGTCTTAAAAGTAATGAACTTTCCTCACTGGGCCATGAAAAAATCCTTCTTCTATGTCCAATAGCACATGTCAGAAGATTAGGAGGATTTTAATAATGTATCCTTTCGAGCAAATGGACTACATAGCATTCCCAGAAATAGACGTTGTCAACAGTCTTCATAGGGATAGGCAAAGGTAAGATTTGCCTCAATTCTTTATTCCTGACAATGTTCTGAATACAGCTTCTCCCCCTCTACCCAGAGATTAAAGCCAGAGAAAACAGAATGAAATGCAGAAAGATAAGAAAAAGCCAGCAACTTTGATACTTCCTGAGTGGTTTTTTTCCTTCATGTGTTTGGGAAAATCAAGTGCCACAAAAAAATAGATGATGAATTAAAAAACCCAACAGTAAAAAATATTAGATGAAAGACTTGATCTTCACTCAAACTTCTATGCAAAAAGCAATGTTTCATCTCTCCCTACTTAATAAAAAGTTGCAGTAAGGAAAACGCTGTCGCTAAAGAAAAATTCTCCTTTACAGTGTGTTTTATGATGCTTCACCAAGTGTGGTCCCAGAGAATAGACATTGTATCCAGAGCTGAGTAATTCCTTACCTTCCATGTCTGTGCCTAATATATTTAGTATGTAACTATTGATGGCTGTGACTAAACCTTATCTACATGTCACATCAAGAACTGCTGTAGTGGCACATTACAGCCTCACTGCCATCACCCCAAGGAATATTAAAGCAGAAGCCCTGAGGAGATATAAAGGCAGGGCTTTTCCTTCCCGGAAAAAGAAAGATTTCCAGTTGAAGCTTTAGGAAGAACCCAGTCTCAAGTCAGCTGTTCATAAAAAGAAACTAACTCCCACGGTTGAAGGACAACCCAACAATCTCTGAATTTTAAGTCTCTTTTCTACAGAGTAAAGATGCATATGTATGAAAAAAATCTTCGGAGAAACGATGTCTCATTTGGCTGTGACACATCAAACTAGAGACTTTCAGGAGTCTTTCAGAAGTTATTAAAAACAAGAAAAGGAAACCACTCATTTTAGCTTCTCCTATTTGCTAAGGTGGCCTTCAGAGGCTGAGCTGGGTGTGAATTGCTGCAGTTGAGGTCATTCTATTTTCAAGGCAGCCTTTTTCTGAAGACAAAGCAGTTCTAGAAAGTGTAAACTATTTTTTTCTCACCTTGGTGAGATGTTAACTAGGAACTCCTATTGTGATCAGTCCAGAGTCAATATTGTTAGCTGTAGTTTTCTCATCTCACTAAAAAAAGGGCTTTTGGTTTCTTATGAAAAAACAACAGCAGTAGAAGAGGAACTAACATGTTATAAAATCTTCACAATCTCCCCTGAATTGTGCTTCATATTTATAGTGCCACCAAGAGACAAGTTTGTGAATGCCAGAGTTTGGGATAACACTTCTTTTGTTTGGTTGGTTTTTGGAATCCTTTATTTTCCCAACCAATTTAACCTTGAGTCATCGTTTAAAGGATAATCCACATTTGTCTCTTCCCTAAGCCAAATGAATATTCAAAACTGGAAACAAAAGAACATAGAGGATTAACTCAGAAACAGCCTTTTAAATGATGAATGATGAAGAAATAAGGAAGGATAAGAACAGTTATGAATGAGCTGCTCAGCTTCACAATGTAATTGAGAACTGTTTAAACAAGTCAGAGATCTACTCTCACAGTTTTTAAAAGGTGAGGTTATAAAAGATGGGACAGAAAACTACAGATGTACCTTCTGACTGTTTAAGGAGAGTAACAATGTAAACTGGTATTCTTGAGGACAGGGAACAAATACAGTATATTTTTCTCCTAAAAGATCAATCTCACTGGATGCCAAGAGGTGTGGCAATTTGTCTGTGGTGTAAAGTCTATGGAGTCACATTAAAAATTGGTACAGGCTATTTTAATGCTATGGATTTGATTTGTTATGTGGGTAGTACATTTTAACATATGTTTAATCTGACTAAAAATGTAAATGGCTCAAAGAATGACAGTCCAAGCAACTCCAAGGGCAGCAGTCAGCTATTGTATGGTTTTGCTGTAGAATCATAAAACCAAATAATCACAGCTTTGTTATAAAATTTTGCATGATCTGAAAAAAGAAAATTCATTTTATTTCACTATTGATTTCTTGGTCTATGCAGGGGAAATCATGACACACAAAGAGGATGGTGTAAGTGGACTCATTCATTTTGGAACTGTAGCTTGAAATCTTTTGACAACAAATAATTTATTGCATGAAGCTTGCTATATTTAAGTAATGCTTATATTCAAGTATATAAAACAACTTTTATCCAAATATTATGATGCTGCAAGTTGATCTGTGCTGAAGTCTATTTAGACAAGTACCTAATATGTCTATGGTGTTCCTTTAAACTTTAGTAGTTACTTTCATATAACACACCTACAGAAGTGTTTCCACCTCTTCCCACCTATCAGTGGGAATCTGTTGCATGACAGGGTAATTTGTCTTTCCATTTATAAATGTATAACATGACTGACTGCACTTTAACAGGTTTATTGTCATCCCCATTTTGAAGCTTTCTATATGATTGTTCAACCTATTGTTTCAGCCTTCATAAATAGAAGGAACAGGGGGAGGACGAGAGCCATGGGGACTGTATTTATACTGCATAATGGACCAAATTGCAGATATTCCTTAACTGCTACTGCTAAGGCTGTCCTGACACTGGAATATAATTATATTAACACAGAATGGATTTTGTGCTAAACATCTTTTCCTGGAGTCTCTTCATTCTTATTTCAGGCCATGTGATAGGCTCTGGGGTGCAGCACCACAACAAGAGTGATCTACTGAGTGAAAAGTCTCCATCACTGTATCCTGCTGAGATCCAGGCACAGCCCACCAGCAAACAAAAACTCTGAGGGCAACCAGAGATGGGACATACCTGTTTTGCACTTTTCCTGGGTGGCATCTTCAAAATGGAGTTGAGAAGGTGCATGTCAGTGTCACACGCAAATATCATTCCAGTGTCACACACAGCATAGCAGACTGGACAAGCATGGAAAACCCGCTGGAGAGTTATTAACTTGTGCAAAGTTTTGCAAATGCTGAAGCACAGCCTTCAGTCCAAGGCATTATGTTCAGTTGCCTGGTGTGATGCACATCCCAGCCCAGCGTCCCCACTCTGCCTTCCCTGTAGCAGAGTGAGACCTCAGATCCTGGCTGAGCTGTTACACAGATACAAACAAATTCAATGGCTACAATATCAATCATCCCAAACTCAACATAAATTAATATTTCTTTCATGCTTTTTGATTACTCTGTATAATCATCAGACATAATACCTAGTATGTGGTATTCATTTTTAGGTTTCCTTCCAGATCTATCTGTGAAATTAAGAATATGTAGAAAATTTCAACTTTCCTGTCTTCTCTAGCAGTAAAGAAGATATTTTCATTATTCTTTAAAAGATAAAGAGAGTAGGGATCTGCAAAAACAAGCAACAGTTTCATAATATTCTGATTTTATTACATTCATTGATTTTATTTCATTCACTTAAGCTGGAACAAGCTAAAGTTATCTTTAATCTCTTACTTTCTCAGACTTTTTTCACTCTGAAGGTTTCTGGCAGATAAGAAAGGCATTCAAGTCCAGTATAAATAAAAGTTTTATTTGAGTGACTTTCAGGAATTGTATCTGTAGTATAGAATGAATAAAAGTTAGAAAATGTCCAGATAAAAGCTTTACAAAAGAGTCATATTCTTTCTGGAAAATAATGTGGTTAGGATTTGAAAATTTTACTATGTGCCTCTTCAATTTCACCTTTACTGAAGTTGTTTTTCCTAGTGTTCCAGAACTCTCTTTCCCATGGATGATTCATTTGGTGAGCTATATATGACTTGACTTTACAGTTCTCAAAGTAAAAAAATTTACAGATGTTTTCTTTAATGCTGCCTTATTTGCCAGATCTGTTTCCCAACTTCCTTGCACCTGCAAATCTGAAAACACCACATGTAGTGACACAGTCACAGCCCAAACCTTTGTATAGGAAACAGGCACAAGGTGATAAAGTCACTTGCCAAACATTGCAGAGTCCTCCAGTCCTAGGAGCACAATCTAGCATGCTTTTACAACACACTAGAAAACATTTTACTTCTCTGCCAGTAGCTGAACCCTTTGAGGAAGAGTTGGATTCACTCACTCTCTATGTGAATAATTTCTGGAATAGGGAACTGGGGTCTTAAGGTGCTAATACAGTGCTAAGTTATAATAATCACAGTGATTACAGTTGATAGCATAAATAAGCTTTTGAAGTAGTTTTTTGATTTTGGTGGGTTGGGGATTTTTTGGGGTTGATTTTTGTTTGTTTTTTGTTTGTGGGGGTTTTGCTTTGTTTGTTTGTTTGTTTGTTTTTTACTACATTCATCTTTCTGTGTACTGGTGTTCTGCAGCTCTCCTAACATGGATAGATCAGTCTCTTTCAACTCTTGGAAAAATCCTTCTCTGCCACAGATTTCCCATGGCAACACCTAAAGTGTGCTATGTGCTGCAGACGTGCTCCAGTCTCTGTGAGTCTTCCTTCCCACAGGAAAAAATCTGGTTTACTATGGAGGTAGGCGGTGGATAGGATGGGAGTCTTTTTGCAAGAGTGAGATGTACTTCTATATTCTGCAGTTGAAAGTACTGAGTCAAGCCCCCATAGCTCAGCACCCTGCCACTGAAAAGGGAAAATTAATTTCCCTATATTCCAGTAAGTGGGACGACAAGGTGTTAGAAACAGCAGCAATGGATAGTATATCACTTGAGGACTTAAAACAGAAAGACTGTTAATTTTCAGAACATTTTCAAATATTTTAAATCAATATGCAGAATATCCACAGAAAATACTTTTGCATTAATATTTTAAATACTAATTTCTAAGAGAAATAATCAGTATAAAGATTGAAATATAATGTATGACCTTAAGGTTTAATAAAAATAATTTAAGTTTTGGTTATGAACATTGTAAACACACATCCAGACTGATTATGTGAAGCTGGCAAAAGGAAAAAACAAACCACAATTTTCTCACCACCTCCTGCAAAATTCCAACATGCAGATTTTACATCTACATTGGCTTTTCTTGGTTAGAAATCTTTCAACAAACTGATGGACATTGCAGTTAGTTTTGATAAGCTGCAGAACAGATGCATAGAAGGAAAGAGGGAGGGTGAGAGATTGTACTGAACTTCATAAATAAATGTTTTATGCTGATTCATTAATGTTGTGCAAAGAAATATGATAAATAACAATTACAGAACTATCAGCATTTGTAAATATAACTGTGAGAAGGAAAAGAGGAGAAATTTGTTTCCTATCATCTTCATTCATGCTTAATGAGTGTCTCATCTCTCCAATTAAGATTTCTAGTCTTCTGTCCTTAAAAGAGCAGCTGGATGGAATGACTCTGCCTTAAACATGGATGGGAGGACGTGACTTCTAACATGTATTTTGCCTGGTCTAGGTGTCACAATTTCCTGTGAATGACGCCATAGATCTGATTGACATGACAGTACTTTAAAACTAAACAGAAGCAAATTGCTGCCCAAAGGCATCAGCAATCAAAACATTGCTGGTAATTACTCTTGAAGTTAGAAATTCCTCCAGGGATACCTTCCCTATCAAACAATTAAAAATCACATTCTATCAGATAGAAGTTTGGTTCCTTTGATTTTGTTTGATCTGAGAGACAGGAAAACATCTGCAATATTTCTCCATTTTCTGAGATGTTTACACTTTGTCTCCATTTCCCTGTTCCATTCCTCTCCAACTTTTTTTCTTTATATACAAAGACTTGTTACTATCTGCCAGTGGAATTTTGGGATATCTGACAGAATTTTTTACAATACATGAAAGAAAAACAGACAGTGGCTCCAAGTGGGTGGAAAACATTTGTGGTCTTGTTTTCCCTTCTTTGACCAACATACTGAACTTGCAAATTCCCTGTGTTAAAATTTGTGTTTCTTTGGTCACCTTAGGGTGTAGTTTGTCCTTACATGCTTCTTAACGTGCAGAGGGATAATGGCAGAACCACCTGAAGCGATAGGACATCTGTACCACAAGTAGAGTATTCCCTGTCACCATCAGTATATCAGTATATCAATGCCTATCTGTTTACACAAGTGTCTCATGCAGCTAGGTTTTTTTCTCCTTTTGTAGAAAAGGATATGCATTTCACATTTCCAGTGTAATCAAAGTTGAGATACTGCCACATATATAATACTGGCACAAGAGTGAATCTTTAATTACTTCTGAATAATATAGGCAGTCGTATTTTTTCCATTACATCCACTGCTAATGGTCAGACTTCCATGGCCATCAGAAACCACAGTTCCAGAGAGCCTGAACTCCAGCTCACATTGACATCATCATCTGAATTCAAGCCGTTAGTATGCTCCTAATTCACACTCCTGTGGCACACACAAGGCAATTTCAAGGGGATGTAATTGTAATTTTCAGTGAAGAAGGATGAATTCAAGCACTCATGAACTTTTTGCATTTGTTTATCTGAGCCCCTGTGTTTTTGCTCCTTGTTGTGGAGATTGCAGGACACCAGTGGAAGCAGACACTGCTTAAAATCCTCATTGCAGATAGCTTTAATGAGTAATCAGCAACACTTTAAGCCTATCACACTGGCCTTTCCCTGCATGTTTGTTGGTGGTTTTTTTGGGTTTTTTTTTTTGGCATTAACAGCATTGTTACTTAATACCTTGTTGAAAAAAAAAGGATTGTGGAGAAGGATTTGAAAGCTTTCCTTTTAACTCTAACAGTGATGTACATATATTTCACTTCTAAAAATTGCTGACAGTATAAATAGTATGACTGTAGTGAAAAAAGACACTTTTTCAGGATGGCACCTGGGCTGTGCATATGTATGAGCCTACCCTGGCGATTCCCTTGTCATGTTTGCTTAGTCTAACAGTTGAGCAAGGTTCTCTCTTTCATTTGTTTGTTTAGCTATTCCCAGTCCTGGGAGGTCAACAAGGTGACTAATTCTTGAAGAGCATCAAAAATATAAACTAATCCAGACTACAGCAGTGCCAACCATATCAAACTCAAGAATAGTGAGGTGCAAAAGATTGTTTATTCTGCTTGATTTTAAATCCATCAGTGGTCTGATTTCACTGTTAGCTCATGTGCATCCAAAGCGATATAAGTTAGGCACAGACAGAAAATAAGACTGAAAATAAGACTGAAAATTAGAATATGAAGGAAAAGAATAGTAAAAATAAGTAGGAAAAAGAACACAAACCTGGAAATTATGGAAATTATATACAACATGATAGTGACTTTGGTACACAGCTGAATTCTGACATTGTGTCTGAAGTTTCTAAACAAGCTGTAACTTCTTAATTTGTGATTTGTACAAGCCTTTCCAGGCAGAATTCTACATGGGAAAAATATACGTCCAGCTGTACTGAAGTAATTTGTAAATTCATATCTTTGCCAAATGTTCTTGTTAAAAAATCTGAAAAAAAAGGGATATATTTAATATAATATTTTTTAGACCAAAATGTTTTGGCTTTAATCAATACCAAGTGTCCTTTGATGCTGTGTGTTCATTGATTGAGTCTATTTCTAGAGCTGCCAGCAAACAGAAAAACACTGTTATTTATGCAGCTCTAATTATAGGAAACGCATATGAAATTGAGAAAACCATGCACACTTCAGACAATTATTTAGGCTTGTACTTCTTCAAGCACTTTTCTGAGGGACTATCTCTTCATGCAGGTATAATTTTATTACTATTTTTTTTTGCTCTTGTTTAAGGACTATTCTAATACTATCACACATTTGTGAGAAACAAGAAAAAACAGAAAGTAAATTTAGTGTAAAGCTGTGACTTTCCTACTGCAATAAACCATAACCTTAGTTAGAGGTTGTGAGGTGGGAATATATAGCACTTACAATCTGAGGGTGGGCTTATAGGCACTGCTGCTTTTGCATATGCTTATTTACACTTAGGCCTATGTGGCATTTTTGCTCTGTATTTTATAGGCATCAATACCTCTCTTTCTTTCTTTAGCAGAATTTGAATCAGGAGGAGAAGGCAAGTGGAAGTCATCAGAAATTATTTTCCTAGGTCAAACCAGATTTTGAGTGGTCTACTTGCACAAGTGGTTATTAATATCAATTTATTATTACATTTTTTTCATTAATCCCTATTTCTCTTTTTACATGTTTAGCACATAAACACTTTGTCCCCTCAGTTTGGGGTGTGCCAAATTTCTGATGACATGAGAGATTACAGGTTTCTTTGGTTCTGAATCTCATAATAGGTTTTGGTCTGTTGCCTGCCTTTATCTGGTTCTAAAAAGTGAGAGGAAGAACTCTGAAGTAGGAAGTTTTCAAACACTCATCCCCTGGCCCCTCATGCCTTTGGACTATTTGATAAGTTTGCAACTCTTCAGTGTTCCAGTGAGCTCTGAGACATCTCTGCAACCAGTGATGGTGGTGAGGATGGATTTGAGGCCAAGCAGGACCCCAATAAACAGCCTCTAGAAGGCTGTTAAGTAGCATTCTGCCTGCAGACTCATTTATTTTTCATCTCACTCTGTGAAGCTGCATTAGAGCACCTCCTTCAAAGTACTGTCTGTGAAGGACAGAAAATGCATCATCTGACAAAATGCAGGAGCTAAGAGCTTGCAGTTCACATCAACCTAAGGGCAAAGGTTTTGCAATAGACTTCCACTGGACATCCACAGTGAGCAACAAATCCCTTTACAAAAGGAGTCTTTCCTCCAGATCTCTGCCAGGATCAAGTGGTAGGTTTTACTATCACAAACATTTCTGGTGTATGCTTCAAAGTCTCAATCATAGGAGATTATCTAAAGATATCCTCATTTACTCCTTACAGAAGTATTTTCCAGAAGTGAATTTCCCAGCTCTGCCTCTGCAAACATAGCTGCAGCACATCTTAGGTGACACTTGTCCTGACAAGGGATGTGTGAGCATAAGTGACAATTTTTCTAGGCTACTTTCATAAAGATTTATAGCGCAATCTCAATGGAAACATCAGCCTGCTTACTAAAGCGCAACTGTGAGAGGGAGAAGTCAAGGGGCAGAGTCTATGATTAAATTGCAAACATACAATTATGAAAAAAGGGTTTAATTCTGAAATAAGAATTTGCTGAACCTTTTTCTTTATGAAATATGGTTTGTAACCTCAAAGCAGTCAGTAATTTCCATGAAAAGGACCCAGGATATCTGGTCTGTTAAGGTGAAGATGTCAGTCCATGTCCCTTTGTGTGACATATCTCACTGGTCATCTGTGAGGAATTTTGAACTTGTTTGGTTGCAATGAATCATCACAGGGAAGAAGATGGGAGAGCATAAACTCATTCACTCTACTCATATTTTCAAAATTTTATTTTGAAATTCTATTTAAATTACCTAATTGGTCACAAACATTATCCTAATTTGCCAAGGCAAATGCTTGCCTTTCCCTTTGTTTCTTATCACATGGCAGGTAGAGCATGAACAGAGAGGTGTGTCAAGAGTGAACTGTGAGATGCCTTGTATATATTTTAGTGTTTGGCTCAGGATTTCTAACAACCATTTTCATCTTCTTTTTTTCCACATTCATCTGAGGAGTGCAGCTCTACTTTGCAACTGGTCAAGATTCAAATGTGGAAGACCTGCCACGATTTTATGGTAACTGTAATCAAATCTGTTTACTGAGTGACACCTTCAGAACCTTATTCCAGCCTAAAGTCTGAATTATCTAAAGGTGCTACTAAATATATTTAATAAACACAAGCCATCTGCAATAATTAGGCAGGTGAGCAGCGTGCCAAAACCAGGATGGAACTGAGGCCATGATGCTGTTGTTTGGCCACTTATGGTATCTCA
Organism: Pithys albifrons albifrons; assembly: GCF_047495875.1. Classification (NCBI taxonomy): domain Eukaryota; kingdom Metazoa; phylum Chordata; class Aves; order Passeriformes; family Thamnophilidae; genus Pithys; species Pithys albifrons. The sequence goes on from NC_092464.1 coordinate 13,285,370, forward strand.
GATGTGTGGGAATGACAACTTCCATGAGAAAGGCATTGCTGAGAAGCATTGGAGATAGCTCCTTAATCCACACCGGAGGATGTCTGCCTATGCCATTTATCAGAAATCAAATCGTAAATGGAGAACAATTATTTAGCAAACAGAAAGATATCTATAAATGATGCTTTTCTTCAGTCTTTTATTTACAGTAAATAATGTTCAATCAGCATAAATTGGAGTGGAAAGTTGTAATACTGGGATAAAATTAAGTACTTCTGGATAGATGAACAAATCAAATCTTTTATGCTTTGCTGCATGTTTATTGCAAGGCATTGGTTGAAATGTCAATGTTAATTTTACCTAGCTTTTATTGTTGCTGTTGTTGTTATTATTTAACCATTAGATTTCTAAGACTTTATCTGAAATTCCAGAACTATCAAATACAAAGCTTTTGAAGGAAAAGATACAGCATATGAATACCTTCCTTTCAATAAAATCACTTCAGTCTGCTCTGTAAGAAGCAGAGAATGTTCAAACACACATCTGTGCCATGAAGTTGAACACACATATTCCAATCAGTGTTGAAAGGTAAGTATTTAATTCCCAGCACACTCCTCAGATTTCTTACTCACAGTGTTGAGTCATTTATTATTTGGAAGCAGCTTTATAAAATTAGAAAATCTTAATTCCTTAATTCCTATGGAAAGCAGCAGAAACCAGGCTTGCAAGATACTCTGGGGAAATTTTGCTTTAACGGTTTCCTTTAGCTGCCCAAATTTGAGAACTCATAATAGCCATCTTCCAGGCAAAGCATTCAGAAACTGTAACATAGCATTTGGCTGACTCGAGCTTGTCTCTTTCTGTAACAGAAATTGGCTTCCCTGCTACCCCGTGACTTACCATCATAGTGGTAAACACTCTCCAGCACCCTTTTGAAAGGGATGAGTCATCCCTGAAGTATTTTTAGGAATCTGTTAACTTGCATTTAGCTTAGTGTGCTGGTGGCCAATAAACAGTGAAGACAAGCTTTGAGTAGTCACTCATAAACCATTTTGAATACTATAATTGTAAAGCATTATCTTGGTCTGTAGACTGAGTCATCTGCTGGTTAAGCAGAATGGAAAAAACAGAATAAGACCATTTCCACAACAAGGATTTTGATAAAATGCTAAAGGAATCAGTTCTAGCAACTGGGTTATATTTATCTTTCCAGGATTACATCTGCTTGTTCCAGGCACAATGTGCAATCCATGTTGATTTCTCCAAAATTACTGAAGTCTTATGTGTGAATCTGACATGGACATAAGCACCAATATCACAGGAAAAAAATGCAGTCTAATATACTAACATACCTTTTTGAGCAAGTTAGACTCCAGACAGTACCCGTTCTGTGTCTTGTATTTCAATCCAGCAGAAACAAAAATGAAACACAGCAGGCACTGCCTATTGTACGTGGCTGGGAACCCAGTTTTTGCTGACAATTGGAAGTGTGCCCAAATGGGGGTGGGGAATAAGAAGGGAGTAGAAGAGTGAGAAAGAGGGTTTGTTAGACCACCAGTTCAAATCAAGTGCAAATCAGAAACAGGTTTTGCAGCAGTTAGCCTAACAGGAAGGTAATAAGTATGTGAGATTTTACACAGTCCTTGGGACTGCGAAACAGAAACCAGCTTTTGGCAGCCAGATTTGGGGAATGCCACTTCATGGAGAATGGAAAGTGATGAGTTACAGGAACTTGGCACACTGATCAGATCATCTCATCCTCCCACTCAAAGCAATAAGATCCTGGCATCCTAGTTTTTGCAAATATCAGAAACATGATCTTCATGAACGCTTACATGTATTAGAAGCCAGTGACACAGTCTGTCATCTTCCTCTATAGAGAATTCTCCTTCAGCATGTGTCATTGAACTGTCTGGCTGCACTACGTGTAATGAATTAAGCCTGCAAAGTAAACATTTAGCTGTTTGGAAAATTTGAACAATTCTGCCTTTTCTTTTGAAGGATGCTGAATCAGTGAAAGCAAAATATTTTTCAAAGATCACAGTGAAATTGCGCTGGAAGACAAATAGGGGTCTGATGGCTCTGCTTATGCCAAAAATGTTTCAAATACCTCTAATCACATGCCAGGGTACCTGCTGAGTTCCTTAGCACCTGATTAATGAATAAATGAACAGGTGAGAAGACGAAGAACCTTGGAGTTTGTCTCCTTTACAACTTGCCTGAAGGTTTCCAGACTTTTCAAATTCACAGGTCAACAGATGGGCTTATGTAGATTTAGGAGCCTGGGAACTCTGAAAGCTTCACAATTGCTGCCCTGGCTCTTCAGTGACTATGATAATTTCCAGCTTTTCAGAGAATGCTGCTCTCCATCCCTTCACTTTGGACATAATGAAATATTCATTGAGCCAAAAGAGTCTGTCTCTATGGTTTAGGAGTTTAGAACACCACCTGACTTAAAACGGGCATTTGAATCCAAGCTGATTGATGCCTTTATACTGAAATGCCAACTGGCACAGGAAATAGGATTTAGATTACTGTCCTAATTATCAGGGTATATAGCAACTTTAATGCTTTGATCAATATTTTATTATGAAACATAAAATGGAATAGAGTAACAAAAGCAACAGAAGAAGGGCCTATCTCAAGTATAAAACTTCATACATCTCTCAGGAGTCAGAGGGGTTTTAGTCCTTTCTCACAAAAGGAACTGAAACTTTATTATGAGTGTTTTAGTACAAATTTGTGAATAGCTTTGTGTCCCATTACAACATATTTTTTCAGATCATTAGCTCTTATCTAAAGAGAAAAGATACAGTGAAACGTTGCCAGATCTAGTAGATTTCAGAAGGTGGTAAAGACTTTGTCATGCAATGCTATGTTAAAAGCAATCCTGCAATTTAATCATAATATCTGTTAAATAATTTAAAGAAATAAGAAAATAATATTTTGAATGCAATGTTAATGAACCAACATTATTCAACTGCTACTTTATTAGAGATATTTATAATTATTTATTCAGTTATTACATATACATATATGCATAAAGTGCCTCCGTCCTTCTTAAAATATTTGTAGAGATTTAATTTGATATTCTATGTTCTTTGACAGTAGTTTGCACTATGCCAAATTTTCTGAAATTTCAAACCTGCATTTAAGATGAAAACCTCTTTATTAGAAAAACCATCTCTACATATACTTACAGCTGATGTTCCCTCAGGTTCTGTATGTCTATATCACCCTGACAGAGATTATATATGATTATCATCACCAGATTTGTTGTTACTGCTCTGTATGTCGTGAGCAAGATGACATACAATGTGTCTTCAAAGACTTTCTGGTGTTAATGGTGCCTACTAACATAAAGAAGAAAGAGTATTATTACAAGCATTAAAGCTTTGTTGGTCTCCTGTTTCTTCATCTGCAGAGAAAGTTGTCTCATTAATTTCCATAAGACAAACACAGCATCTTCTCTTGGTAACATCCAAGAAGGTACTGAACAAAATGAGACCAGATGTTTTTCAGTAATTCTATTTGAAACACTTTTATCAAAATTAGAAAAATAGAGTTGAGGTTGTCTGCTGAAGGAGCAATGAGACGAAAGTGATGCTACTACCTGATATTTCTGTGGGGATTTCTTTAGCATAAATTCAACTTAAATATTTTTAAGGCATGACACAGAAGACTAAGGGCAGCAAAATAGAAGAGAAAAACAGGAGTGCAATGTTACAGATACAGATAAAATAAAAACCCAGGAATTCAGAAAGAGTGTTGTAGTATGAAATGAAAGCCTGACACCCAAAGGCTAAAGCAGAACCACTGCAAAGCTGGGGATAGTAACCACACTCTTGAATTTATACAATTTCAGCAACTTTTTTGTTCCATTTTCTTTCCTTAGGGAAAATTATTGCATTGTTTTCCAATCCAGGAGCACTCCCAAAGAACAGGAAGTCAATATGCAAATAGGATGTAATTCAATCACTGAAGCCATATTAATTGCCACATATAACCCATATTTCAGTGAAAGCACCTCCTAAGTATCTACATTTATATCTTACATATGAACACAGGATATGTATGTACTCCTCTAAAAGGAGACCAGTGGTGGGAAAAGTTCTGTATCTTATTCTCTGGCATCTGAATTGTGATCTTTGAAAGTGCTGTAACAGCTACAGAAAATTTAAGTTATAATTTCACATTATGAAGGTGGGGAAAAAAAGATGTTACAGTTTGCCATCACAACACATTAACATATTCCTGATAGGGTTTGCAGTATCTGATTATCCTGCAGCTGTTCTTGTTAAGGTTTCTTGTTTAGCTAGCATGGACACTATGAGAAATTGCATTAAATAAAATAAATCACAGGTTTTTTTCCTTAGGTTAGTTCTTGTTATTTAACAGTATGTATCACCAGATAGCAGGTCATAAAAACTGTTTAGGATTATAGTGGGACAAAGTACCAGACCAAAAGCACATCACAAGTCTCAGGCCAGTTTTGCCTAGATATCTCAAATGCAATGAGAGTCATTTTGGGCCTTATTGAAATTATAAATCTTGATCAGAAATATATGCAATGAGGCAGTTAAAAATGACGTCAAATGTCAATAAAATCAGTGGAGCCTGTTTTCTGGAGAAGCCTGAATTCTCAAATGCTCACTCATTCCTGTCATCATGCCTTGCCAGTCACCCTTGTGGGTACAGTTTTAGTGGGCTGGCTTCATGCTTCTTGACTTGTAACCCAGTCAGTTTAATATGTTGAGTATTTTCTTGACTGACTGCTAAGTAAGAATAGATCATAAGTCTTATTGTATTCCTTCTCATTTTTGTCATTTATCTATGTGACTTTATATGTACTTATGATCTCCATTTTATATTTTGTCCAATGTGTCTGACTTTAACAGAATCTTCAAATCACCAACAAACTGTGTTTGACACCCCGTTGTTTAACTGAAATCTCCTCAGTTCCCTTGTGTGTCTGTAACATAACTAATCTGGCCAAAGTCTTTCATTTCCTCCCACAATAATTTCCAAAATAAGATCATGATTCATTCTGTGGTGCTTTTATTTAGAAGGAAAACTTATGTTTAAATAGCTTCATGACTGGCATCTACTCTTACAAAGTCTGAAGAACAATTTACACAGGGATTTCCTTTTAGATCCCTGTTATTTATGAGCTGCATGACATAAGGGTGTAAAGCTCTTTTAAAGAGATAATGGAGCTTTTAGTGAATTTCCCCATTAATTGGTCTTAAAGAATTTCTGGTGCTAATGCGCTAGCAATTATTTTGTATGTCTTAGTGTCAACAGCTCCCATTGCTACACTCTTATTGTATTGCTTCCAGAAAGGAAAAAGTAGCAGAGGAGGAAGGAAAAAAGCAAAACACATGCACAAGCGGGAAAAACCACAACAGAAACAAAATTAAAAAAAAACAAATTAGAATAAAAAACTGAATTTCCATTTGTGCATAACTGGGTAACAACTTGAAAATTTATAATTAGTCACAAGATTCATTTTCTACAGTCTGGAAACAAGTGTTTATTTTAATTAGCAAGGGCTATCAACACCTACCATAACACCTTAGGAACTGGTGATCTTTCAGATGGCCTTAATATAAGATTAATCCTAGATGAGTACTGGTTAGCCAATGTTGCATAACTAAAATAGGAATCATTCTTCCTAGTTATATTACTTTGCATTTATCTACCTGAAACTTCACATTCCATTTTATTTTTATCAGGTATCAAGCACAGTCAGGACTTGGCTAGTTTCTTCTGAAATGTTGCTTCACAAATGTTGCTGCAATTTTTGCAGCTTTGAGCAGCTTCAACTTCAAAGGATTCCCATCAGATTTTGTCACTTCAGCTATTCCCATTTCTAGATAATTTATGGATAAGATAACAGCACTTATCACTAAGGCATGCTATTGATCATTTCACTCCATTGGCAATACTGGCAATATACTATACCTTTTCTATTTTCTGACCAAGTGTTTATCTTGTAAGCACCTCCTTCTTGACCCTTTAATTTTCACTCAGAAAAACCTTCAGCAAGTTGAATTTCCAAATCTATTTTGGAGGTTCAAGTATATTTTAGGAATCAACTCTCCATTATCCGCATCACTGCTAATCTCACCAAAGGGCTGTAGTAGGTTTGTTTGAGCCCAATTAATGTATAGAAAATCCATGTTTGCTCTTTCTTAATACATTACACATAGCATGCTAATTTCAGTCTTTACTGCAGATTGGATGGTCTGTATGGCATGGCTGTCAGAATAACAGATTAACATTTCTTCAGACTTTCCCAAAATACTTCTTAAAATTTGACAACTTATTAATCACCTTTGAGTCCTTTGAAACACAAGCATTTCTCAGTGAAGGATTGCATACCACATTTACACCTGCTGCAGCCTTGACTTCCATTTAGGACTTCTGTGCAACACATGGTTCTTGCAATGTATTCTGCAACACCTTTTTCTCTCACTTCAGTGTGAATCACATTCTCTTTGGTCATATGAAAGCAGAGATCAGGTTTAAGAACCTCATCACACTTTTTCAAAGTGAGCAAACAGACACACAATAGGGATGTCTGCTCAAGGTACCATTTTTAGTCTTTTTTGGACTTTGCATATCTATGCACTATCATCCCTATACAGAAGGAAGAATGAACAGGAATTATGAATAAATTAAAGCTTCTTTGGAAAAAAATGATCAAAGGATTTCAGAATTCAGAAGTTTTGCTACTCTGGTTGTTGATAAATAAGAGAACATAGGAATCTATTTAAAACAACTTGTAACACTGTTTGGGAGCTTATTCTCTGAGCAGGGTCATATGAAATGGTCATCTGACCTGTGCAGAGCATGACTGACATAAATGACCAGAATCTCATGTAAAGCAACTGAATCAAAAAACAGGGTCATTTTACAAAATAAACAGGATGAAGCAGTGGTACCAATTCTGGATATGACCAGGGTTCAGAAGTCCATGTGTTTAAGTGTTCACTGTAATTTGTCTATGTAGTTCTCAGTAACAGGAGATGAAGGCACGTGAAATGCAACTCTTAAGCTGGAGTTTTCATTCTGAAATCAAAGGAATGTTCATTATTTCAAGTAATCAATCTGTCCTAATAAATTGAATATTTAACTGTTATTATTTTTTCAGTATAAAATAAGAGGACCCAAGTCACTTCTCAACATATTTTTACTCAATCTTAGCTTTGTAATATCATATAGCTATTCCAGAAATTATATTCTATAGCATCCTCTACTGAAAAGTTGGTTTATCCAACAGTATTAATTCCACTTCCTATCTGCAGCTCTGCATGTTTTCCCTTTCTAACTCCTCAAGGCTTGCAGGAGTATCCAGACTGCAGAACATTAGGGGATCTACCCCCAACGAGCTACCTCTGCATGTCTGCCTTGCCACCTCATTTTGATCTGCTTACATTAACACTCGTGGGAACTAAGAGCTTCAAGCTGTTGCTACAATTGTCTGCAAGAATGAGAAAATTTGTAGATGTTTTGGGCTGTGTGGCTGGATCAGCTCTGCCCACATTCAGTATTTCTGGTTGATCAACAGATTCAGTATTTTCCTTATGCTGGTGTGCTGTGGGAGGCACTGTAGAAGGGCAGTGGGTTTGGACAGGATATGTAGCCAGTACAGTGTTTATATGCACAGGAAAGGTAAGGCTGAGCTGCAAAATATGTCAACAGAGAGAGGGTTATCATTTCCATGATGGTGAGTGCAGGGAGGAATGCTCAATTGTTTACATTCTTTTTATACGCAGCTTGCTTACATTCCTGGTGTACTCCCCTTATCAATCACCTGCTGAATTCCTGCAGCAAATCATGTATGGACCAGCTCCAGTCAGTGTTATTTTATACTCAGGTGCTGATAAGAGTATCTTTCTGTCTGTGTCAGCTTCTGCTCCATAAACAACCTCACTGACCCATTTCTCCAGTACTCTAGAAAATAAGTGAAGGCTTTTCGAGGATTATACTGTTAAACTGAAATTAACCTTCAAAGAGGTTTAGCAGTGATGTTAATGTATTGACATATAACATAGAATGGCTTGCAATGCTTACTAATTTTCTATTATGTATGAGAGAGTTTGGGAAACTATAACTGCTTATAAACTGGGATTTAAAACTGGTCTCTGATATTAAAATATATTTCACCAACCTCTAGATGTCTATAGTGTGAATATTTCTGTAAAAATTTACCACCTTTTTTACTTATACCTCTCAGAGGAAGAATTAGATACTTCAAAATAGGTGTGATGCCTCTAGAAATGCCTGATTGTCTCCTCTGACTAGAAAGGAAATCTGGATGATGAACCCAGACACAGATGTCTGCAGTACTCATGTCAAAATTTGGCAAAATGAATCTGACCTTGTCTGCCTGGGATTAAGATATAACTGCCTAGGGCTAGGGTTTTTTTAAACCTGCAAATTGCAAGGCCTGTGGTGCTTTCCTCTGGAGTAGTTTGATGGTGGTCACTGGGAAGGACAGGAAAGATATTACTTCCATGGACTATATGTGTTTTGCAGGGTAGCAGTTCCCCCACTGCTACTATAGAGCATTTCAGTCACTAATGGAATATATTTTCCAACAAAATAAATAAAAATAAATTATAACAATATTGAATAACAGAATTGCCTTTAAGAAAATATTGGTCTTTTATTCTGCAGTCATTCAGACCTTGAGAACTGGACTTCTCAGTTCCTTGGTCTGTTTGACACAGCTTATTTACATTGCACAATCTTGACATGGGAAATAAGATTAGTAGAACAAGATTTTTATGTTAAATTTGAGCTGAAACTGTATTGGTTTGTATGTAAAATCTCTAGGAAGAAAATGGAATTCATGATTGCTTAACCACATGCCTTTCTGGCCTTTGGTGCAAGAAGTAGAAGGAATTTTCAAAAAGGCAATTTGGATCACATGTCATTGAGATATGCAAGATAAGCTCTGTCATGAGATTAACCCAGTGTAGATTTGTTCTGCTTTCAAAACAACAGCATTTAAAGCACAATGATTTGCTTTTTAAAAACACATTAATTAATAAAGCAGAATTTATTTTAGCAATGTAATTATAGATATTTAATACAGATACCAATATTCAACGTTGAATATTTTTGCTTACCTCCACACCCCTTCCTAGGTCAAGAAGCTTTTAGTTGTCTTGAGCAAGAATCAAACAAAAACCCCATGATTACATTAATATCCTGTCTTGCAGAAAACTGGCTGCAAGAGGTAGCAGTGAATAGTGAGCCTAAACTATTCAAACTCTTAGCAATAAAAATGAAGAGATATTTGCATAACAATACAATGTTATTACCTAGAATAAATTTGAGATTGGACAGAACCTGTTCAAATTCTAATACATAAAATGTAAGAAATTATTATCAAGGGTTTTTTTTCAGAAATATTTCCATAAAATCACTTTATTTTTCAGAATTTAAGCAGACTTCAAATTTTTAAGAAAGCTAAGGGAAATTTATGGAAATAAATTAATTAAGAAACATATTTTTCTGTAGATGACAATATTAATCTTTGCCGATAGATACAGACACTTGGATTCACACAAACCCTTTTGGTTGTTGATTACACAGCTCTGTATCTGGTGATATAGTCAATACAAGTGCATGTTGCAAATCCAGAGCTTTGTGACCAAGCAATGTTTTTGTCAATAACTTCCATTAAGTGTGTCAATTGGTGTACTGATGTATCATATTAAAAAACAAAAACAAAACAGAACAAACTAACAAAAAAACCCAAAGAAATTCTACTATAGGTTTAATAGAAATCATGTAATTTCTTCCTGAAAAAATACAATCATATACATATATATATATATACACACACACATATAGTATTTGTACAAGAACCATTTTGTTGATTCAGAGTTTTGAAGTAGTAACTCTATGAAGAGGTTTCATGATGGCAATTAAGTTTTATGACTCATTGCAGATACACAATCAATAGGCACAGTATATATTTGATTTTGTAATTTTTTACACATCACTTTGGCTGTAAAAACTGAAGTCAGCTTCATAAAGAAACTATAGCTCTGTAATTGGAACAATCTGTGCAATACAAACAGTGGCAAGAGGAACAAATGTCTTTTGAAGTAAATTGAAGTAACTCAGCTGAGTAAGACATTGTGGGCTGAAAAGCTGTGTGTTAAGGAGTTACATATTCCCTCCCTGTATGGAAGAACTACTTTCCCAAGTTTAGCAATGCACGGCAAAACATAATGATCCATTTCAAGAGAAGATTGAATATAGAAACGGAAAAACCCAAACAAACAACAAAACCCCACCCAAATCCTCCTCCCCCCCCCAAAAAAAAACCCCACCAAAACCAAAAAAAACAACAAACTCCAAAACAATAAACCCTCAAACTCACTCAATTGCTTAACTTTCCTCTATTTTTTTTCCTAAAGAACTGAGATGAGATAATGGCTTATGTGGTTACTAGCACATACATACAGCAAACTAGCTACAACACAGCCTAGAAGGAAGTAAAAGGCAGGAAGTAGCCAGAGCTAATACACGAGGTTAATTTAAGATGAAATATATAGATACACATATATAATTCCCCCACCTCCTTCAACCTACCCCAGAATATTATTGAGGTTTCATTCTTGCTGGCTTTGTAACCTTAACAGGAGTAAGGAGACTTCTTGGAGAACAGTAATGGGACTTTAGTCCCTCTCATTACCAGCTGTTCAGCATTTTAAGTGAAAGAGACGTTCTACTATGCACTCTTCCTTCTTTCTTACCAGAATAGCTGTGCCCTGTATTAAGCCAAGAATGTTTACAGAAAAAGCAGAGTCAAATCCTCTCCCCACAGCTATAGCTCCATAAAACATTTTTCTTTCACTTTCCCTGATGATGTTCCCCAGTTGTCTTCCTTAATCACCCTAGTGTCATTACTATAAGCCACGTCATTCAGAAACTATGACTGATGTGCACAAAAAGATATTGAGAGTGCTGAGGCACTGCAACAGATTACCCAGAGAAGCTGTGGGTGCCCAGTCCCTGGAAGTGTCCAAGGCCAGGTTGGATGAACAACCTAATTTAGTGGAAGGTGCCCATGGCAGGTGGTTGGATTAGACGGTCTTTAAGGTCCTTTCCAATCCAAACCATTCTACAATTCTATGATATGAAACATTTTAGTTTTTGTCATGTTCTGTGTTACTTTATTATTTAGGAAGAGAGAGTTACTTTGAGAAGAGTCAGTTACTTTTACAAAATTTTCATATTTTTCCCCATCTGTTTTCATTTTCTGTCTCTGTCTTTCCAAGATTCTAAGGCTACTGCATGTGAAATATGCATCTTGTTCATTTTAGAAGAATTTATCCAAGAGAAAGAGACATATTATCTCTAACATACTTATTATAAAGCAAATTTCAATTCATGTAGTTCACTTTCAAGCTGTGTGAGCATTGACTATTGATGGCTTAACAACAATTTCATTTATTTCCTGGGGTATCTGACCAAAAAAGTGCTCAATATAATTTCTAACAGTGTGAAATTTAACTACAGTGAAATTTTCTACCCTGTAATTTGCTGGTAATAGAGGAAAACACAGTGTATAACACTGCTGCACTCCAACATTTGCACTTACTGGTGACAGCATTCACTCATAACTTCTAGCTGCCCTCAACAGAATAAGCCTAAGAGTCCTAGTTCAGCAGGTGGGACCAGTTTATCACTGTGTGGGGGTGATCAAAGCTATGTACTCTATCCCCTCTATTCATTTCCCAAGAACAATGCACCATTTGCGGCAGCTGCCCAGGGCACACCTGACCCTTCAGGTTGTGAGCTGGGTGTGAAAGACATCTGTGAGATAAGAGCTGTGATAACTGCCCTCCAGGGAGTCGTTAGCCCCTTCACATCCAGCCTGAGGGGGCGTGTCTCCTAATGGGCCATCTACGATTCCAAAATACCACATTACTCAACAGAGTTAGATCACCCATTGTGTGACTCCCCGCCCTGGGGGAGGGACTGGGTGCTCCACCTGAACCTGAGGCTACATATCTTGGGGTAAGAAGACCTCAGGGAGTCACTTGTCAGATCCAGAGGAGGACCAAAACCTTGACAGGAGGAGACCACCACTTTTAACCAGACTGCAACCACCACTCTTCACCAGACTGCAACTGCCAGCAGCACCAATAGATTTTCCACTTTGGACTTTTACTTTGGACTTGGGGGAACCACATAGGCTTCAGTACAGGGGCTAACAAACCCCTTTGTGCTTGTGCCCCAGGGTTCTCAGTCATACTTCTGGGGGTTTGTGGGTTAAAACCAATTTTCTATTTATGCCATTGCATTTATTATAATATTGTTATTAAATTGTAACTCTGACTTATAATCTCTTTTGTGTGGCGTTCATTTCTCCTGCCAGTTTACCTTTAAACCAGCACACTAAGTTACTTAGTATGACTAGGATGGGAGCTGCTAAGATAAGGCAAGAGCAGTACAAGCGTGTGAAGTTCTATTTGCCTGTGACAGAGCCCAAGGGACTCTGAGCTGCCTGATAGGAATCCATTCTCTGCCAGTCTTCACTATGAAGAGCTAGAGATCCCTGAAGAAATGTTTGTCAATGGTAATTGGAGTGTCACAACTTAGTAGTGTATTATTAATTATATAATTCATTTGATTTAAAATCTCTACAATGGTAGTTTGCACTTGATCTGGTCTTTTTGATGAAACTAAAAAGAAAATAACAGAAAAAACTTACTTTGCATTAGTAATTGTTAAATTACACTAAGGATTACTACTGCAACTGGCAGTAATCAGACTTATTCTGTTACAATTCTAAAAAATATCATAGTTTCAGAAAGATTTTCACTTAGACCTCAGCCTGTTTTGCTAATAGTAACCACTGATTTTTACAAAGAACTTCTCATTGGTTTTACTGGAGAGTTATTTCCAGTCTAACTGCTAAATTTTCTCAGAAAAATGACAAGCATTTAATGGGGGGAAGGAAAATTAATCTAGAAAAAAGAATGAATTTAGTCTGATCCTGATTCTGTTTTGAAAATTTTCCCCATACTTTTTGTGTCCCAGATAGGGGTCAAGGGCAATGACAGCTTCTGTCTCCCATAATATACTCCTGGAAAAGCTGGGAGCCCATGGCCTGGACAAGTGTACCCTCTCCTGGATTAAGAGCTGGCTGGAGGGTCGGGCCCAGAGAGTGCTGGTGAACGGAGCTGCATCCAGCTGGCGGCCAGTCACCAGTGGTGTTCCCCAGGGATCTGTGTTGGATCCAGTCCAGTTTAACATCTTTATTGATGATTTAGATGAGGGGATTGAGTCCATCCTCAGCAAATTTGCTGATGACACCAAGCTGGGAGGGAGTGTCGACCTGCTGGAAGGCAGGAGAGCTCTGCAGAGGGATCTGGATAGACTTGAGAGATGGGCTGATTCCAATGGGATGAAGTTCAATAAGGCCAAGTGCCGGGTCCTGCACTTTGGCCACAACAACCCCCTGCAGCGCTACAGGCTGGGCACAGAGTGGCTGGAGAGCAGTCAGGCAGAAAGGGACCTTGGAGTACTAATTGACAGGAAGCTCAACATGAGCCAACAGTGTGCCCAGGTGGCCAAGAAGGCCAATGGGATCCTGTCCTGTATCAAAAATAGCGTGGCCAGCAGGACCAGGGAAGTGATCCTTCCCCTGTACTCCGTGTTGGTGAGGCCACACCTTGAGTACTGTGTTCAGTTCTGGGCCCCTCAGTTCAGAAAGGATATTGAGGTGCTGGAGTGAGTCCAGAGAAGAGCAACAAGGCTGGTGAAGGGACTGGAGCACAAGCCCTCTGGGGAGAGACTGAGGGAGCTGGGGTTGTTTAGCTTGGAGAAGAGAAGGCTCAGAGGTGACCTCATCACTGTCTATAACTACCTGAAGGGAAGTTCTAGCCAGGTGGGGGCTGGTCTCTTCTCCCAGGCACTCAGCAATAGGACAAGGGGGCACTGGCTTAAGCTCTGCCAGGGGAAATTTAAGTTGGATATCAGAAAAAATTCCTTCCAGAGAGAGTAATCAGGCATTGGAATGGGCTGCCCAGAGAGGTGGTGGATTCACCATCCCTGGAGATTTTTAAACGCAGATTGGTCGTGGCACTGAGTGCCATGATCTAGTAAATGGACTAGAGTTGGACCAAGGGTTGGACTCGATGATCTTGGAGGTCTTTTCCAACCCAATTGATTCTATGATTCTATGATTCTATGCTCAATAAGCATTTGGACAACACTCCCAGGCACATGGTGTGAGTTTTCGTGTGTCCTTCATGGGGCCAAGAGTTGGACTCTATGATCTTGATGGGTTCCTTCCAACTCAGCAGATTCTATGGTTCTGTGATATCCACTGCATTTCAGTGCAATTCACCAGCTAATAAAATGTTCTGAGTGAGGTCCTGCCTGTGATGAATCTCAAGTTCCTCATGTAGCAAAATGAGTTTGAGGTCAGATTTTAGCTGCCATGTTATCAGGACAATGATGTCTTTAAAGCCTGAAGGTCTAATTGAAGAGTCATGAATGTCGGCATTTGATAACACCCTTTAAACATGTCTCTGATCTCTGCCCCGATGTTCAATTACAGCACAGTTCAAGGACCCAGGAATGTTTCCAGCATGGACAAAGTATGCTCAGCTACAGAATCACTTCTAGCTCATTTCTATGCATGGACACAAACATAGACTTGAAAACTGTGCTGTGGATCCTACAAGACTAGGACCCCATTTCGTTGCCACAATTATTTCTTCAGCAGGCAACATTCAGGTTTAGGGGTGTGGAGGAAGGGGCAGGAAGGAAGAAAACTCTTTCTATGAAAGCAAGAGGCATTTAGTACTGCTTTAGTAGAATGGTCCTCTAGTGCCAGGATGTTTAACACAGGTACTGGCTCGGCCCTTTCGCATGGTTTGGGGCAGCAGACAACCAACAGTAGGGGCCATTCTGACCATATGGTTATGCAGATGATTGTGTTGTTGAGATGCTGGTCCCATGCAGTTTACTAATTTAGATATATCCTTTAAAAACTTGGCTTCTGTTCACATAAGTATATAATGGGAGCCAAGCCATGAGTGGAAGTCAATTACTACCAATAATGTTGTAGTTATGAAATTGTATTTGAGACCATCCCTGTGCACTGAAATGTTTAGTGAAGCACTCTGCCTTGAGGAAATGGAATGTCTTTTAGTGGTCACAAGCTAATTGCATATTCATTTAAAATATTTATTAGCAGTAATATGTTAGAGATATAATGGTCAAAAAAAGAAAGACTAATATGTCTCACACACATCAGTAAATGCAATCAACTTTCTTAGCATTTCACCCCAAGATTGTATTTTGAAGCCTATACAAGGAAAGATAAATAAATCAGGAAGAAGTGATTGTCTATGAGAGTACTGTTTGTCTCACGGGGTGACTGATCTTAATAAAGCTAACACTTCAAGAAAACACCCTAAAATGTTCTCTCTGTGTTTGCAATCTGTCAGCCTCCATTCATTTGGCCAGGCCAAATACAAAGAAGAAAATCAGTGTTGCTGTTGAATTCCATTTCATGCCTTATGTTAGAGATTTGTAAAACTGTCCCTTGCTGACATGGAGATAAGTGGAATAGCGATGAATTCAGCTTCAGGCAAGCTGCTTTTCAAGCAGACCTGTCAGGAGACAGAAAGGCATTTCAGAGTAATTCATTCTTGTACTGTGTCTCAAGTGACTAGTGAAGGTACAGGGCAGATCTGAAACACAAACAACTTTAAGATACTGTAAAAAAAAAAAACAAAAAAGAAACCAAAACCAAACCACCTACTAAACCCACCAAACCCCCAAACTCAGAGCATGCACCACATCTTTCATTTGTAGAGGAGTAAAAACTTTGGGGTACACATAGGAACCAGAATTCAGGAATTAACTCACAGGAAAAAAAAGAGTACATACCTATAAATGCTTTTATGAGACTACAATCCAGAGTACGGTAGAGTACTGGGTTTTCTTTTTCTGTATTTTTAAAAATGCCTGTTCAAGAAAGCAACCTCTAGAGCAACAAGTGCAAATGAACTGTGAACATAAAGAACATCTGGTGGAAAATAATGTCAATAGGAACAAGTAGAAATATGCAGAATCAACTAGCAGCAGTGTACTACAATTAACAATTCAGCCACCAAATAATTTCCCCCCTGAGAGCATAATGTCCTTAATCAGTATCCCAATTGAATTTAGAGTTTCCAATTGAGCAAGGACTTTCACCTGTAGGACAAATACAATAGACGAAATCACACAGTTATAGCACCACAGTCTATTTCTGCCTCAGAGAAATGTAATGGGGTATTCTTTCTATTTTTGGAAGAAATCTTAAAGATATATGGCAGCAAAGTGCATAACAAGAAAAGAGGGTACCTTTAACTTTTCTCTTTTAGATTTATGAGAGTATTATGGATTTTGAGTTATTATTATGAGTGTCTTTGAAATGCTAATAAATAACAATATGGGAAAAACACCAAATGGCCTCAATGAGTGCAGTCCACTTCATAAAGAAAGACACTTTTTCTCTCTAAAAATTCCTCTGAGATGAATCACTCATGATGTTACAGTACTTGGATCCATTTTCAATGCGGGTCTTATTTAACAGTAGGAAAAAAAATAATCCAAAGAGTTTTAAGGCACAGTTTTCTATCTCTGCTTCCTCTTAGTAGAAGAGCAAACAATAAGGTAGGAAAAAATTTGCCCTTCTGTCTGATGAATCATCATCTCTCCTTGCCATAGTTTAGGAATTGCAGCTTACTTCTTTAAACTGAACTGATATTTAAAGCTTTCTTTGTTAGCAGCATATTGAGAATCCTCTGTTTGCAATTACATGCTGGCTACAGCTGAATGACTTGAGCATATGCAGGAGCAAGGTGCTGCTGGCCAGAGAAGAAGCCCTTTGGTAAAATATTAATGATATACCATGGAGCATCCTGGCTGAATCTCAAAGTGATTATGCTCCTAGCTACTTTTATTCCTTTTCACCTAGAATGTAGAGAGTGAGTGACATGAAGGGGCAAACCCCTGACAAACAAATACAAAAAAGTAAAGATACAAATTATAGTCAAGAGAAGTTGAAGCAAATAGAAGGATATGTGATACACATAGAACTGGCTACTAACAGAGGTAAGATATTGCTGTGTCTGATATGGAGGTAGAATTGATGGGGAACTGAGACAGGTGACAGTGTGGGACTGGCCAGGGAGTCAGTGTTTCCAGGAAAGCAACATGGATCTGGTTTTGATCTGGCCTGTTTTCCTCAACTTTAATACTGCACTGTAGTAGATACAAGAAACTGATTTCTCTATGCTTCACAGAACTCATCTCCTCATTTCAGTGTCTGCCCAGCTGCCAACCGTGGGAAGAGAACGTCCATGGAATATGCCTGAGAGTCTTAGCCTTCTCCCACACATACACACAAAAAAAAAAAAATATTTTCTCCACTATTTGAGCCCAATGTCCCAAACTCAGCAAATAGGTGCAATTAGATGAATAAGATGGAGCTCAAAGGTTCTAGAAATTGTTCTACTTGGTAGATGTGCTTGAAAGCACAAAGAAAGAGCAATGCTTAGAATATGAAAAGTTGAGAAGAAAATGGAATTGCGGAGTCTCACCACCCAACAAAGAAAATAAATGTAACCAGCTGATTAGAACAATTATAAGATCTCAGACTTCCGTCACCTGTATTTTTGTCATCAGATTTCTTCTTTTGGTGGTATGCATGGCTGCATTCTAAATAAGGAAGATGCTCTCAAATTTCATTGAATTTTGGCATTTATAAAACATAAAATTAAGGATAGCAAAGAGATAGTAAAGGGGAAGAAATAATATTTTCACAAGGATGAAAATTACATGAAATAATTTACTTCCATTTCATGTTAATTTCTTTTCTAATACACAAAAGCAACAGCAGACTCAAAATTTTGCTGGAAAAGTACTTTTGTTCCCAGTATTAAAGTACAACTAAAGGTATATGGAGTCCTGTTTCAACAATTTTTCTCATTTATGTAAAAGAATTAAAACAAGTAAAGGAAAAACAACAAACACCACAACAGCAACAGCAATCAAGCAATGTGGGGCTGCCCTTTACTGCAGATTTCAGTAAGGCACAGATGTTGGCTGACCAATCTATAGGAGAGGAGCAAGAAGGGATCTGGGATCTACAGTGTTTTCATGAGAAAAACCTTGTTATTTAAACAAAAAGTGTCTTGTGCAGTTAAATAATACCCTGTTCTGAACTTCAACATTTCAATAGCAGAAAGAGGAAACTTCACGAACTGTATCACAATAACCTGCACATGATCCTTCCTGTAGAAAAATCTTCTGATAATGAGAGCAAGTGTACTGAAGACCGTAGTAATTTTACAAGAATTAAATACCTACAGATTTTTGTTCTACAGAAATCAGATATATTTGGGGAAGATGTGTTTTCTAATATGCTTTTTTGAGATATTTGTTAGAATTCTTTGTCAGGATATGAAATGACACATATTTCCCTGAAGGGTCATAATGTTAGATAAATTTAAGAATATCAAGACCTAATTAAACTTTCAAAGATAAATTTCTAAGAAAGAGTTTGTCTTAGATTGTTTTTAAAGCTTGAAGTGATATTTCATGTTGTTATTAATTGATTTATACTGGATTTTTTCAGTCTCCCTGAGTAACATGTTCCTGATTCTTATGATACCTAGTATTTACTTACCTGTTCTTTCAGGCAGTGGCAACAAAAAAACACTCAAAAAATTTGTTGCTTGCTACTGGAAGCTGTGATAACTTAATATAGTAGTTGTTTTTTGTACTGCATACATGCTTTCTTTTTTTTTATAATTGCTCTTAAAAGAATTTAAGGAAATGCAAGATAGGAAAAATGTCAAATTAATGAGCGGACAAATGAGATTAATTTGACAGACACTTTATCAAAGTGAATGAAGGAATAGAAAATTAAAATTAGGTATTCACTTACATATTTTTCCTGAGTCTGGAACAAAGGAGAGACAGACATCCTGAAAATCTCCTAGCAATGGTAAAAGAAGGAGGAAAAAAAGTTAGCATTGATTTTTAAAAATCTCCAAATTTTGAGGATTAGTTTTTTTTGAATGCTACTCAAAGCATAGTGGAGTATGGAACTATGATTATTTAGAAATTTGGAGAAAGAAGAAAATTGACTAAGCAGCAAGGTCTAGAGTTCTTCAGTGACTTTCCCCCCTGTTGTTGTAATTCAGAACATAAGGGAAGACTACAGGGAGAGAAGTTTCCTGTTCTTACTCAGGAAATCACAACATCACAAAGTCATTGGGGTGACAGGGACTCCAGGAGGTGCTCAAAACTGGGTCAGTGAGAATTCATATAAGGTTGCTTAGCAATCGATATGGATGAGTCTTGAAAATCTCCACAGATGTAGTTCACCAAACCCAAAGATTATTATATACAAGTATAACACAGAGTGAATATCACACTCTACTTTCTGACAGGAAGCAGAGCTAGATGGGTATTTTGGATAGATCATGGTGGCACACTTAAATCCTTCTAAATTTGATTAAAAAAGTAATTGAGTACTTGGTGAAAATGCTACAGCAAAATGCAACAGCAATCTTACTGGTAACTCATCAAAAACATTATAAAAACATACACAGAGGAGAGTAGGAGAAAAAACAGTCAACTCTTGAACTTTCAATTTACTTCAAATACCCAAAAGAATCCTAACATAGGTGAAACACAGGACAGTTTACTAAGGAAAGATAAAAGTGAAAAAGAACAAAATACTAATTAAGACAATTAAGAACAGTTATTATCTGTGAGAGGAAGAGTTTTCTCAAGGAAGTAAAGGTACCCAGAGCTGATATTAGCAGGTTTGAAAGGTTTGTGCCTTTTAGTATTCACAGAAAGACAACACATCTACATTTCTTACACATCCTAGAAAGGGTGATAGAAAGTGTTTGTGTCATTTCTCCTGGTTTTTGTAGTAATTAAACACATTCACTCAGCTAAAGTTTCATTTTTACAGCAGTTGTTATGTCAGGAGGAAGAAGAAAACAGGTTAGAGAGTTTTTTCTTCCTATTCCTAAAAATAATGAAATTGAAAGTTTTTCCAATAATTTTATTGGAAATCCAGAGATTTTATGAAATAGCTGTTTTTTTTCTCACCCTACTAACCTAATTTGCTTTCTAATGTTCTCCAGGGCAGCAAGAACACTGTCTATACCCAGAGGTCTTTCTGAGAGTAAGTTACATCAAGTTTATGAATTCCACAGCACTTAATGTCACTCTTCAGCACTGCTGTTAAAGGACCAATGTAAGGTGCAGAAGAGATCAGGGACTATCTTCTTCCCAGAACTGTAAATGGAAGGAAAAAGTGTCTTTTCTGAAGACATTAGTAGGTGTGATGTATTTGCTGTGATCTGATTTTCAGCAGCTGTAACTGTTGACTTCTTTCCATTATGTGTTACCTATAAAAAAGAAGAAAGATTTTTTTTAGTAGCAATCACTTTTGTAAAGCTGACTCACAGAAATACTGCAGTCAGTCTACGTGTTGGGTTATTTTCCGCTCACATACCTGAGCAAATAACTTCCTTGTCTCATAGGGTCTAATGTTATAGTCTGTAGTCTTTCTCATATAGTTAAAAGTATTGCTAACACAAAACTAGATTGGAGTTTTGTTAAAAAGCGTAACTCTGGAATAAATGCAATTCAATCCATTATTACATTTGTGGAAGCCTGCATTAATGAACTAAAACTTCAAGTGTGGTATTTCTAATTGTAATTAATGTTACTTTTCTGAATAATTGATTTTGCTAGTAATAAAAAGCAGAGAAGAAAAGTTATTCTCTGATGTACAGATCATTATAGTAAAGGGCATATTTTAATTATTGTCTAAAATAAATGTTTACATGCGCTAAATCATTGTCTTATTTGATTTTTCCTTTAAAAGGCAAACCATTGTAAAACAAACCCAAAAGCCAACAGCTTAATTTAAAGCATAATAACATTACTCTCCTCTGCAAGGGAAAGACAGCAGCAGCTAAATTTAATTCTGATGTATCCAGTACTTACCCTTTTGACCTTTAGTTCTAAATCCATTTCTTTGTATGAATTAAGAGGGAAAGGGGTAGGGAGAAGAGGATGGCAGAGGGAGATGAATGAAAAAGTGAAAATGATGTTCTGTGTTTCACTTAAAAGAAATTCAGACTGAAAAATGGGAATAATTCCAAAATTATCTGATGGATGGAATTAAATCCTCGAAAAAGAAAAAAAAATGTTTTTGTTAATGCCACCAGACACAACCCTGCTGCTCTTTTAGTGGTTTTGGTTATAGGAGAAGATTCTCTGTCATGAGACTACAATGAAGAAAGTTTGTGCCAGAGTTAGCTGGTCAGGCAAAACTGCAACTTGAGGCATCTCGGTAAGACACGCAGATGGTATCTGTGACTCTGTGTGACCATCCTTGTGAAACACTGTGCTGGGGAAGAGAAAGGGAAGGAGTGGCTGGGACAAGGCGTGCCTTGCCCAACCCGGCTATGTGGAATGTTGGAGCCAAATAAAAGTCTTTTAGGAGGAGCTCTGGTTCTTTCCATAAAAATGATAGACAGCATACTCTGATCCAAAAACCTGATTTCCTTTTAGTTTAAAAAAACTCAACCAAACCCCACACAGCTGATTTTCCTAGTGGATGTGGTTCACATGCCAATGTCTATGTCCAATTGTAAATGTAAAAGGATTACACCTTTTAAAATGGAAAATAAATAAGTTAAAAAAAAAGAAAAAATAATAAAAAAATTTCTTAGGTCTCTTCATTGTCTTTTGTATATATGGTGGGTATCAAATAAATTGAAAACCACCAAAGTTTATATCTAAAAGGAAGCATACATGTAAAGCTGTACTAAAAAGGACAGTAATTCCTTTCCTGGCCTTTATGTACTTTGCCTTCCACCTCTTGATTTTGTGCTCACACTGGTTTTGTTTTTACTTTCTTTGCATTTAATTTTCTTGATGCTTTTAAGCGAGTTGGAGGCATGAAAGGTGAAGTAGCTGCAACAGTTTATTATGGAAGAAACATATCAGTATTTTTTGTGAATGAAATTTATCCATTATATATTACAGAAGAAGATGATTTACAGTCCTGTACGGTGGATATCTAAGGATAAATCCAGAGTATAACCAAAAGAATAATAGAACTAAGCCTTGGAGATTATTTTTACATTAAAATCAAAATGTACTACATAAAAATAAAATAAGCACCCTTCATTTTCATTTCTTAACAAAAGTATACTAGAGATTTTATTAAGCAAGTTCTTTGTTTCTTTAAATCTCTGTAAGTTTCTTCTCTAAGAAAAACATATGTTCTTTGCAGAGATTTACAGACCAAAATAAAAGTGCAGTACTTAAATTTATAGTTTTAGGTAAGTCCAAACATTTCATCACTGAAGTTTAAACCCACTATAAATATCTTAGAAGGTTTTAAGAAAATGAAATAATATCATATAGACACTATACTTGTAAATTTTAATCAAAACTGTTTCATGAACCCATAACACTTATGAAAAGGTGAGACTGAGGAGAAAAATGGAGATTAAAACATAACAATAGCCACTAGAGCTGTGTGAATCTCCCAAATTTCAAGATAAATGACAAAAAAGAGAGGAAGTAGTAAATTTTTAATATTTTTTGTGAACTTCCAGTCAGTAATTTCATGCATTTTTTGAAATTCCAAATAGTGATAATGAGTCTTGAATTATATATTTTTATTACCATAAATTTTGCACAGTCATATTGTTGGCAAGTGATAAAGTCAATAAAAGCTATGTTCAGGTTTTTCAACATATGTTTCACTAGCATTTTTATGAAGTTATTTTAGGAATTTACTGAATTTAAATAATGGCAACTGTGCTACTTACCCTGCTGTCTTAATGCATTACAAACACGCTAAACATACTGTGTGCAGATAGTGAGTTCATGAAAGTAGAGTTAATCAGAGTGAAGAAATTTGATAAAGAAAATGTTTTTTGTGAACTGAGTAATTATTAAGTACTCAAAACATTACTTGAAATGTATAGAACGTCATACTTCACTTTTCCTAATGCTAATATACTTTCCGTTTGTTTGACTGCAAAACTTTGTTGAATTAATATATAGTTTAGATTTTTAAAAGCCATAACAGGTGTAATACATTCACTCTAATATCTAAAAGATGCACATTTCTCCCATGAAATTTTCATGTTCAGCATCTTATTAACTGTCAGAATAACCTGTGATAACATAAGAATTTTAATTTCTCTGAATCATATAAAGTGGTAATGAGTTCCATATTAAGCCACATTGCTCAAGATTATGCATGAATTTGTTTGAGAAGATCTTATTCCTTGTGGTCTAAAGAGATGTGCTGAAATCACCAGAATTTGATGTGACACAGGTGAAAAGCTGAATACAAGACTTCTCTTGTCACCTGAGTTTTTATAATAAGAATCCCTGTTGTTTTCTTAATGGATCAGCCAAAGCTGTAAGAAATATTGTGATACATGAATATTCATGAACAAATAAATCAGTGTCATTGTCAGACCGTTGTTAATGAGCTGCTCAAAGAGCTGCGCATGGTGGTACAGTTTATTCAGAGTCTTTAAAAAATCTTATTATTTTATTATGTCTTTTTAATTGTAGCATACTATGATATACATAAACTAATATGAAAGTCTAGAAGAATTTGCAAATTCTTTGACATTTAGCAATCTAAATGTAGGTTCAACCTCCGAAAATGTGAAAAAAACCCCTCACCCTAAAATCAAAAATCAAAATCAGACCATGCACAATCACCAATACATTCTTCCTAAATCTGTTTCCTAGGAAACTACTAGATCACAAGAGAACCAACTTACAATGTAGAAGCCAGTAACAACCTGCAGCATCTCCATGTTAAAATTTGTAGCGCAGATTTCTGCACCAAGGGTAGTGCATTGCAAGAACAGATACTTAAAAATTACCGTCTTAAGCCTTAACATCTATTTTTGTTAGCTTTATTTATTTTTGTTTAGATTATTTCTTCTCTGAAATACTTTTTTCTAATTGTTACACAGTGTGAAAAACACATATGGAAGTTGTGTCCTATTACACTAAATACCACAATAGTTTAGGGACTGTGCCTTACTTTTTTGTAGAAATAACAGACACACAATAGAAAGAAAAAGTGGAGAAAGTTTTTGGGTTTTGAGTCATCATGGGATTCAACTCATCTATCTCTGACCATATAAAATTAATGTGTTTGGGAATTACTTTCTCATGAGCTTTAAAATAAACAAACAAACAAATAAATGGAAATTGAGGTAACCTCCATAAGGTGCTCTTCCATAGAGGACTGAAAACCAGAAAACCAGAACTGTGTGCATACACTTAGGTACTACCATGGAAGAAAAGAAACCCAGGTATCGCAGTCTTTAAAGAGTATCCATATTGTAAACCAAAACATAAATTCATTACCATTCACTACTGAAAAACAAATTTTTGGAAAGCTGAAACATAGTTAATTCTCACAGGGTACCTGACACCTCCGTGCCTAAATGCCTCATCTTTAAATTCAGGGCTTTTACTTCTGTGAATCATCTGAAATTTATTAAAAAAAAATTAAAAACAAAAAGCCAAAAACCACCCACAAGCAAACCCCTCCAACCAATCCTTTCCTGCAGAGGTTGTTCATTTCAGTAATATGAAGTGAAACCTATTTTGTTGCTGGTCAATAATTTTCTGATTGCAGAACAAGGAAATAGGGCCAACTGACTGTGTAACATAAATGATAGGTAAATGTGGTTCAATCTGAGATTTAGGCAATTTGGAGCAATTCTACCTTCAGTTGTTTGGGTTCAACTTCTACAGATTCCTTTAGAAATGGCACCTTGAACTGTGATGAAGTGAGTAGCTGCTATCAGAAATGCATGAATATAAAAAAGCAGCAGGAAAAAGTATTATTTGTTCTTCTGAGGATTTGGCAGTAATAGTTTTATCAAGATTTAGTTCTGATAGTCCATCCTGAAACATGCTGAGCACACAGACTATGAACTAGATCACTTAATAGATTTTTAAAGTGTTGAACAAAAAATGAAAGCTGAATACAGGTGATCAGCTGAAATGCTCAGCACTCACAAGTTGGCCTAACTATACTTGTCAAAGCAGGGACAGATGGACACATTGCAGGAAGGACAAGTAGTAAGAAATAGCTAAGATGCGATCCCAGTGAGAAAGATTTTGGCTTTGTTTTTAAAACTCATGCAGTCAAAATAGTAGTGTCTGCTTTCTAGCTTTTGCTAGGGGAAATGGAGAAAACCATGGCATTTGTGCCATTGGATGACATCTTTGCTCCCAAGGGTATGATTTCAGCTTTTACAGAGTTATGATACGATGAAAGCTGTGTGATAATATTTGCATTCAGAGCAAAGCTGCCACATTTGTTGGCTTTCCTCCAGTTCCACTTGGGCACAAACAATTCTGACATGTTGTCAGGCATATTTTTGTTTTCATTCTCAGTCACTGAAAGCAGTTCTTGTAACCTCTGTTTTTCTTAAGGTCTTTTGTCCTATAAAAGGTGACTGCCATGAGTTTGGGTGAAATCATACCATTCACAAACATTTCAGAAACAAAATGAAGATGCGAATGGGGCCTCCATGGTTTGTGAGTGGTTGCTGTGCTTGCAGGTTTTTCAACTTTTCTACTTGAATTGATGCTTTAACAAAAATCAAAGGGTTGTTTTTCTGTGTTTTATTTTGTAGTACTTGGCAGCATTACAATATTTACCAATTTACTTGCTTTGGATAACCTACCCCAAAAGGCCTGCCCAAAACTGCAGAGGAAGAGATGTCTTTGATTGAAGCAAGTGAGCCTGTAGCTCATTCCATGGAGTCAGCTCTTCACTCATGTACATGAGTCCTGTAGTTTCTTCCAGCCATAGTGACAAAACTTCATTCTGTCTATTCCTGTGCATAAATAAGGTGGGGAGAAGGTAGAAAGAAGCAGTCTTGTCCTGATTTACCATGTAGTGACCACTGGGTAACTGACTTCAGTAAGAAGTACTTCCAGCAGTAGGAAGATGGGTTCATCTTTTCACTGTCCTCTGACAAAAACCGCTTTTGAGATCTGTTTTCAGGATACCTGGACACCTACTCTAGTTACAGTCAAATACAGTGTCTGTCTGTTTTCCTCTTTAGTTTTGATCAATTGAGTGCCTCCTAGGTTCTCAGTAGGTGTAAAAGGTGTTGGTCACTGCCTAAAAGTTTACACTTCACTTCAGGTGCAAGTGACACAACACAATATCCCTGAGCTTAAAATATCTGATGGGGAGAGCAGTGAAGAGCTTAATAGGCTGATTTTCTTAAGCACACTGTTACAAATTTGTAAGGACTTTCTATCTGCATTTTCAAGAAGATTATAATGAGTAGACATTGCCTGAATAATTAAATACAATCTATTTCCACAAAATTATGTCTGTCATATAATAGACCTAGTAATTAAATAATTGGAGTTGGAAATCTAGATACTTAAGGCACATAAAAAAAAGCAGCATTCAGTAATAAAAGGGAAGTGAATTTCAAGAACTGTCATTCAGACTTAAAACATTAACTTAAGAAAATGAGATGATTACGTAAAAATGTAATTCTGGACTGCTAAGATTTCTTCCACACTTGTCTCCTCTTTGACATGTGTTGCCACTCACAATGTTCTCTGGCAGGTGCCACTGTCAGTGTTTTCACTATTATTAAAATGGCCAAAAGATCCACTTATTCTTTTCTTTTTTATTTCAGCCAATAGATGGAGGTGCATGTAACAATCATTTATACATTTTTAAAACTTTAGGTGAGAAAGGAATTATTTAGGGTGGCTCTAAAACAGTTAACAAGGAAATATGTAACGGGCTTATGAAAGAAGCTGTGAGCTGAAGATCAGATCAACAACTTAATGACAAAATCTTATGAAATCCTTCACCTTGTCTTGCACTGACAAAAGTGGAAGGATTATGTGTGGACACTAAAAGTTGTACTTGTTGTAGAATAAGACATAGGTGGACTAGCATTAATGCCTTCCCATTGAGGAGCTTTAAATTACTGTTTATTAATATTTAAATGGGACATTATAGTTTCCCTTCATTGTATGGCTTTTTTTTCTTTTTAATCCAAGATATACAAAATAGTAGAAATAGTTCTATTTTTAAAGTATGTTAGTATGTTAACAGAGTAGTTAATTCTAATACTTTTTTATCTCTAACTTTTTTTCTATGATCCATGTATACCACAGAACAAATACCATTTTATGAAAATACTTATGTATAGAAAAACAAAATATTAAAAAGAACACAGACTTTGAGCTTGAAAGGATAGCCCTTTACTCATATTTTCTACATTTATGATTTAATTGTCTTGACCTCACCAAAGACTTCAAGAATGTTTTTCCTGATATGGAACAGTAAGAACCCCACTATTGTGAAATAATGAAATGATGATATCAGCTTTGGGATATTGATGGAAAATTGAAATTTTGAAAATAAATTTGCACTAAATTTTTAATTTAAAATGTTTGTATTTGTTGAACTTGTCTAAATATATTATTTACAAAATTTAACCTCTAATTCAATTCCAAACTTCTGTCCCTTTTGGAGCAGAACTAGACTTTCTGCAGATTGATAAAATAGTCATGGAGTTTCCACAACTTGAAGTTGTTCTAAGAGCAGCATTTCTGGTCAATATGAGTCAGAAATGTGCTTATACGATTTCGCATTTTACAAGTATTTTCTATTTTTTTTTCTGTAACATTAGTGCATTCCAGCAGTAAACGTAATTGATTAATAATATTATTTTCTGATTACAAAGTCAAAAATGTACCCTTAAGAATTTTGCAATTATTTCATACTTTCCTTCCCCTCAGTCAGGTGCAGTGAACTGCATGCTTTGCAAGAAAAGAAAAAAAAAAGGGGTCAGTTTTCCTCTCATTAATTTTGAAATAGTTTTCATCATATGTATTGGGAAGATAGAAAAAATGTGCTATATATCAAATTAGTCTGTAGATGCCAAGTGATGCCCCCCTTGCCCTCAGCCCATATGCTTGCTTGCTGCGCAGATTGTGATTAAAGAACAGAGTCCCATTGTAAATAGGCAAAGCAGAGAGTTTAGTTTTGTTGAATCATCACATCTTTTCATACATACCTTCTCCCTTCCTCTCTATTAAATGATGAATCTCTGAAAGGCAAACGTTAGTATTTGCACTGGCCTGTTGCAATAGCAGAAGTTTGAGGGAAGGGAGACTCCTTTTTCCCCATTCACAGCTATGTATTGAAATTTGTCAGGGAATTAGCCAATTATTTCACATTTTCTCACTTTCCTCTTCTTTTGAACACTTTCTTGATACCAAGTTTAAGAGTTCTGTCCTTAGCTGATGTGCATGCAGTGCACATTTTGAGTTCAGGTATTAAAATTTTAAGAGCTCATTAGAGACTTTTGCTTAACACAGTAAATTTATATCTTGCCATTCACATATGTGAAGCACATGTGGCCACTGATGATCCTGTGGTAGAATAATTATCATTCATTTAACAACTTACATAACCTTGCATTCACCAATTCAAGGTAAGGTTATTTTTATACAAATTACTATTTTGCTAGAGGTTATTCTAGTTAAAACAGCAATAGAATACAACAGACCATATAAAACATACTGGAGAGGAAAAAAATTGTTAGATTGGATCAATGAAATGGTCTATCACTCTTACATTCTATTACTACAGGTATTCAGAGCCAGTCTTAGAAAAGCTGAAAAGAAACCTGACCTTCTTTTCGTTCCCCAAGAAAGTTTAGTTGTTAGCTTGAGTAATTCATTAATATTATTTTCTGTTGGCATATCATATAAGTAATTTTTAAGCACCAAAACTGGTAGAAATTTCTCCTTGCAAACTGACAACGTGATCTGATTCAATTACTTGATTAAATTACAGAGTTATTCTAGAGATTTTAGCAGACCTTCTACTCAACTGTATTGACAAGATGTCCAGAACATGTTGAAATAATTGCACTTAAAATTGAAAAAAAAAAAAAAAGAAAAAGAAAAAATAAGAAAAAACAAAGTTTAATAATAACCCTACCTAATATGTTTGAAAGAACATTTCAAGATCTGACCATGCAAGACATGATTGATAACTGCCTGAAGAAAATCATTCGTTCATAAGACAGAAAAAAAAACTTCATTAGCATGAAAAACCTTTTGCTATGTTTGTAAAGAAGCAAGGACAGGACTGTGGATCATCAGTGTCCTTTGCAATTCCCCACACAGAATGTCTCATGCACACTCTTTTATTCTGCCCATTCCAAATGGTGCATTTTCAAGGACTAAACTCATCTCTCAATTCACTTTATTATCTGATAGCAAAACCCAAGAGAGAAGCTTAGCTTTTCCTATGAGGATGTGATCTCAGAATATTCTCTGAATTTACCATACATGTTCATCCTCAGTTGTTCTGCCATAGATGACAAATATATATTTACAAAGAAAATTTCTTAAAGCAACAACTTTAAAGAAGGAATAAGGCTTGATAAATGCATAAAAGGGTTTGAAGAAGAGACAAAAATAGCAGCTTGGAACTTCAGAGAAGGACAGTAAATAAAATGGCAGCATAAAAATATTTAAATTAACAGAAAGCTTCAATGTTGGTCTCCAGTACACCCATCACAAGGAAACATTCCTTGCAAGCTCATTCTTGTGAAATACAGAATGAGGTTTTAAACAGCTTGTCAGTATCAGAAGACCTGCAAAAAGCTAAAAAATAGCATCAAAAAGCACATTACTTCCCCACAGGTGCTTTTAGGGTTTTCTGTGTCCCCAGTGTCTGCAACTACCACATGTATCTGCAGAGAACAGAACCTGCAGACAGCTGGACAGCACCCTCCCGTGCCCAGCTCCAAGGCCTTCGGTACAAATTCCTCACACCACCTCCCCTTGCACCAAGTACCTTTTCTAGCATGGCTGACACTTCCAATGGTTTTCTCCTCTTTGTTTTAGTCACTTGAGTTGATTGCACAACTCAAGATGATTTTGGTCTAGTACATGCTCTGGAATCAGGAACAAAATTTCTGTTCTGCTTCAGATCAGTCCCATGAGGAGGCAGACTACAGTGATATAAATGTGATGGTGAATTTGTTACATAATGAAAGTCCTGAAAGCCCCCTCCCTCTATGTCAAATATGAATCTCTTTGAAATCAATCTTCAAAAAGGAAAAATAAAAAGGAGGAAGAATATGGAATTTGAATAACATAGCAATAGTTTCAAGAATTTTACAAAGGTTACTGGGCCATTTTAAAAGTATTTAATATCTAAGTTCCCTTTCACCTTCATCTATTGCAATGTTTACTAATAGGCCAAACAAGCACAGTTCTGGTCTAATCTAAAAGGGAAGTCATCTGTACGTCAGTCCCTGCTGTCTCTAAAATTGGGAAGCGACACAGAACACATGAGAATTCAGGCTCTATTCACATGAATATTAAAGTCCATTTACTGATGAAGCTGAAAGAAACTATTGACTGCAGGTATTCTTTCCTTTACACTCACGAGTGACCAAATTAAATTGTAATGATTTATTCCTTCAAGATATTGTCATACACAATAAATGTCTATCTAAAGTAACTGCAATAAGAAAAACTCTTTAACTGCTGTTCTCCATGGCTGCAAATCCACAGAATATGAAAGTGAATAGCTTTTATTAGAGTTTCAACTTCGAAAGTCCAGTGATGCCATGAACTTTGTGACATAAATTAAGACAGTGAATAAATAAAACATAAAGTCAGTGAAGTTGAAAAGTCAATTGTTCATCTCGCACAGAGCAGCAGAGCTCCACAAAAATTTATCCAGGCTCTGTCAAATTACACCATTTACACAGCAAGGTAACTCAGTAGAACTGTGTGGGGCTTCATTTTTCCCAGTCTACTTCCAATTCATATTTTAATCTAAAGATGTGTGAATGTCTATACGCTGAATTTCTTGTGAACTCAGTTTATTGATGTTTCCACTTAAACATGAAATTAAGTGGTTTAGATCTTTCCTTGCTAATATTGTTTTAAAATTGCCAGAAATCCTGATTGTGCCTTATAATTTCCTTGTTCCTTGTTGGTAAGGGGTAACTGAAAGAGGAATTGTTTATATATCCTGGCTTTTGAGGAAATCAGTTAATTTTTGGATGCAGGCATCCTGAGAGGCCACATGTCCTGACGGGTATCTTTGGGCCTCAGTTCCCACATTGGCAAATCACAATTCTACCCAGATGTGTGAGCTTGCTACACTCAAAATGCTGATCCATTCAGATTT
Source organism: Pithys albifrons albifrons (assembly GCF_047495875.1). Lineage (NCBI taxonomy): Eukaryota > Metazoa > Chordata > Aves > Passeriformes > Thamnophilidae > Pithys > Pithys albifrons. Next base: position 13,316,691 of record NC_092464.1, read on the forward strand.
TCCACTGATGAAAGGCACATATATTTTTGTATTTTCCAATCCATGATTTCCATTCTTTAAAGAATGCTGTAATTTTATTTTTATTTCTATTACTGATGTAGAAAGTAATCTCACTGGTCTGAGTGTATCTACTAATGCAATCTATCAAGCTGTAGAGATTACACTGCAGGGCCTGTTTTCAGAATTGCACCGGATCAATAACACAAGATTGTATAAGCACGCTTGCCTTTTTCCCACCTGAAGCAAATGGTTTGATTATCTCTTCACAGAGATTATGACACAAGGTGCTGACTATGGTTTTAATTTTATTTGATTGATGGATTTAGATTCCAGTTGCACACTGTCTAACTATGCTTATCCACCACAGTTCAGTTGCCACAAAGATATGGCTTTTTTTGTGTCTGGGTGTCTCATCTGAAGAGTGGAGATGATATAGTGGAATAATAACTCCTCAGTTTAATATTCTATTGAGCATCACCAACTGCAGTTCAGCAAATGCAAAGCTGAAAAGTTTGCTCATTATGTTTCTGGAAGCTGTTATCTTATTGGCCTTGGAATATGGTAAAAGAAAATAGAAGCCTCAGAAACCAAATGAAAGACATAAAAAGTAAAAGCCCAGAAGCTCAGTTATTGAGCTGAAAGAAGTTACTTACATATGAAAGAAGCAAGAAAAATAAGCCATTTGCCCTAGGCCGCCTGATTTGTGAGGGCCTCATTACATTACAACAGATGTAGTCTGTAGCTGCTGGTATTTTTCTTCTTTTATCATAAGTTGGGAAAAGTCTTTCTGATATTGTATATGTTATATCTCATACTTTTGCTCCCTACAAATGAAATCAACATTCTTTCAGGAGAATGAAAAAAAAAAGAGACAAAAAATCTTGTAGAATGTCACGATATGTCACAATGTGGTAAGACAATATTTATTTATCCACTATGCTTTTATTGCACAGTGCAATCCACATAGTTGCAAAGGTAATCTTCACTCTGCAAAGTGAGATTCTTTTCCCATCAATATGCATAGAGATGCAAGCCATCCAGAAAAACCTTGAAGATTTGCAATATCTTCCAGTTTGGCTGGCATTATAATTCACCTTGACGAGCTTTGGATGGTAGGACATAAGCAGCTGTATTTGAAGGTGCCCAGTCTCACGGTTTTGGCCGATCAAAACTGTCATCCAGCCGTACATTAATTACCAAGTATAGCTAAGCAATCATTTATATTTCCACATTCCGTGGTATTCAAAGAGGCTTACATTCACAATAAAGTTTCATATTAGGTGGGAATTTTGTAGCCAAAATAAACAGACCAGCAAGAAAGGGCCATCAGTTTGCTGAAATGCCAGTGTTCCCCATCCATCTATCCATCCATCCATCCATCCATCCATCCATCCATCCATCCATCCATCCATCCATCCACCTATCCATTCCCATAATGCCCATATGTGATGTTGTGGACATGTGTTAAAACAAAGTTTTGTCCAGTTTGCCATAATAAATTAATACACGTCTTTTATATGAAATATATTAAATTTCTGCATTTTAAACTCATTTTTTCTTTAATTAATCATCATAGAAGGTCAAAAAGTATTTTAATTCTCTATTACATGCACACAGAGTATTTCTATTTTCTCCCTGTTCATTTGAGATCTAATAGCCTGTCTGCCCAAGCTGTGAAATGGACCCCTAGGTCTCCAATTAAGAGTCAATCACATAAATCTTGAGATAGAAAAGAAGCACAAACACTTGCTCAGAGTTTCAGTTTTACATTATGCGTTTAATTGTGATGACCTTTCCCCATGCACTGCTTTAGTATTGAAATCATGGGCTGGAATGAATGCTTTTTATCTTTAGATTAGGTTGGTGTAAGGCTGCCATTTGACTTGCTCTTTATGACAAATACCAAAAGCCAAATTCTGATCTCACATATAGTGGTGTAAATTTAAGGTCTCTCTACTGAATTTCATGTGGTGTTAAACTACTAATTAGTTCTGTATGAATCACCGAGATACTTTTTAAAGCATACATGCAGTGTGAACAGCAGAAAGAGCAGGTTTTAATAAAATGCAAGTTTTACATAGCCAATATGTCTTTAGTACTTAGTTACCTGTTAACAAGAAAAAGTAATTACAGCATACTATTAAAAAATACAACGTAATTTAAAAAAATTATGGAAGATAGATATTTTTACAGGATTATGTTTATAGAATAAACATGGACCATATGATGGTTAATAAACATGGATGAAGCAAACATTGCAATAAACATTGGATGAAATAATCATGACCATGAAATAAGCATGGGCCATTGACCCTGGAGAGGAAAGGAGGTCCAGAAAGCTAATTTGTGTTCAAGGATCTCCTCCAAGCTCAAGACCTGACTATTCCAATGAGCAGGAAGCCAGGCAAAAATATCAAGAGGCCTGGGTGGATGAACATGCTGTTCATGGCAAAACTCAAACATGAAAAGAAAATATGCAGAAATATAGAGTTCTGAGCTTACCAGTGTCAGAGAGATTTGGAGCTATTCAAGAGAGGCCAGCAAGGAGTCATTAAGATTATTAAGGGACTGGAGCCTGTGTCATATGAAGAAAGGCTGAAAGAGGGGATTGTTCAGTCTCAAGAGAAGGCTCAGGGGAAACTCACCAATGTGTATAAATATCGGAAGGGAGACTGTAAAGAAGACAGAGCTGAGTTCTGGACCAGTTGCCTCAAAGACTAGAGGCAATGAGGACAAACCGAAAAACAGGAGGTTACATCTGAACAAAATGAAATACCTTTTTAATGTGAAGGTGACGGAGCATTGGTACAGGTGGCTCAAAGATGTTGTGGAGTTCCCATCCTGTTTGAATATAGTGCTTGTCAACCTGCTCTGGGTGCCTTTGCTTGAGCAGGTGCCTTTGACCAGATGACCTCTGTATATGTGTGTCAACCTCAACCATTCTGTGATTCTATGGTTTGATAGACATCTAACTAGTTCAATATAAAGTTCAGCAAAACCTATCATCAAATATGAATATCAGATATTTATCCAATATCATGATTGAAAAATATTGAGCAAGTTGTTCTGTTAAGACTTTTCCCAATCTTATTCTACATCCAAATTCTAAAATCATATTTCATTTCTAAACTTGTGTGACAGGTCAAAGTTCTGGGAATTTGCTCATTTGCTTGCTTTTTTTGTGTCAGCACAGCATTTCAACTGAAGAATTCTCACTAAATCAAGCTTAAATTAAGGAGCCAAGGCTACAGGATTAAGAGGAACAGCCTATGTAGAGCCTGTGCAGAGCTGAATTCATAACACGTTAATCAGTGTTGTCATTACAAATGGAATGTGGAATTCTGCTTCTAATGTGAAGGCTTTTATGTTATTTTTAGTAGGACTTGCTTGGGTTAAGATTTGAGGTATTGCAAACATTTCAGAGTTAGTGCAAAAGAATTCTTGGTATTTCTAAACAGGATAGCTTTTCTCCTCACAGTACCATACAGACTGTCATGTGACATGATGAAAGACCACAGTAACAGGCTGTAGTAATTGTGCAAATGAAATGCTTTTCAAGGGAAATAAATTGTGATTCTTAGAAAATGAGAAGCAAAGTGTAAAGCAGAATAAATGCACTTTTTACTATAGAGTAGCAAATATGTGTCCCAAAAGGCTACAACATGAAGGAGAAAGAGAAAAAACTAAAACAAAGAAAAAATAAAAAAAATATTTGAATGACTGAAGGACAACACATCTTAGTAGTTGTTAGCCTAAATGCATCTTGGAAGGAATGGTATATTTGATCGTTTAGGTATTATTTTCACTAACTTTCCTGGCACTAAAAGCAGTCATGCAAGTCAACGGCTACAACAGCATCATTTATCACCCACAAATAAGGGCACCTTGTCCATCTGATCTAACACGTGTTAGCACATCCACAAAACTTTTTATCTGCAGTCACCTCTGCAATTACACTGCAGCAATACACCCATTTTCCAAGTCTGCTAACAGAGCTGTTCCAACTACTGTTACACCTTCTAAGGTCAAAGTGTAGACTGTGCCCAAGGGAGTCTGGAAAGTACTTACAGTCATACAAGTCATTCCATCTCATGGATTTTTTTACTGCATTTTTTACATTTAAGTTTTCTGAAGATGCATCTGAGACAACCTTGATCTTCGGACAAAAAATCATAGATGAATTTAGAAGTTAGGTTAGTGTTTTTGTTCTGAGAATAGAAAGAACTACTAGGACTGAGAGAAGAATTAAAAAGGAGCATAGATTTGGAGTTAGGAACAACTGATTAGAGACATGAAGAAGATCTAGGGAAGCAGAGGAACTTTAGTTAGACTATATGAAGAAACCGGAAACAGTAGCCATAAAATCTGATGTTATTACAATACTTAATGTATCTTTAAGTCAAAAAAAAAAAAAGAGAGAGAAAATAGGTTTATTTTAATTTTCCATTAAAGACATCATATAGTCTTTGTCTTTAAATACCAGATGCATAGATACAGAAGAAGAGAGTATGGTAATCTGAGAAAAGTTTACTCTAGCTAAAAACTTGATGGATACCAGTGTTATAGATTTCAAATGAAAATACAAAGAAAAAAGACTAAGATTACAAGCTCTTGTTTGTTATAAAGTACCAGATATCTCTTGCTTTGTCCCTACAGAGTTATCAAGCTTGCATGCAGCTGTCAAAGTACCTTCATCTGGATATAATTGATATAATTATGGTTATCTAAAACAAACAAACAAAAAACCCAAACAACACTTCCAACCTAACCTGCAACACTTCCAACCTGACCCGTCCCAAACTGGAAGAGATTCAAAAAATGTGAGCTTTTATGTTTTTATCCAACTCCAAAATGTGAGTTTTTAAAAAGTGTAATGTTTTTTAAAATAGCTCACATTGTTTATTGTCTGATCAACATAGGGACTGAGGATTATTAACTTTCACAGATATTCATCCTAAAGTGTCTTTTCTAATATGCTTGGAAAACAGGCTGTATATATAGAAGTGCATGTATTGGTATTGGCTGCCTTTAGCTGGGAGAGTGTCAATAAGGCAGGAGAAGGAAATAAGGCATGCTCATGATAAGAAAAGTTTACATCAGTGTTCCCAGAAACTTAGGGAATTTTGGTCATCTCCCTGAGCAAATCCTACCTGGCATATTACAGACTGCTCTGATCATGAATAGACATAGAAAAGTACTTTTGATGGCTGATGAAAAAGACATTTGTAATTTTCAATCCAACCTGCAGAAAGCAGCTGCTCATAGCAAAGATCCTGTTGAAGAAATTTTTTTTGTACTTAAAAAAATCCCATTCTATTAAATACTGGTATATCATATCTTTTAATAGAAAGATTGAAAAAGTCCTGTTACATTTATACTCCTTTACAGAACTCTCGGCATTTCTGCAGGATCAGCCCTTTTTTCCTATCCTTGTTCCATCTCTGTAACATTAATCTTCTTGCAGTTACTGTTAACTTGCCAAATATATCCATCACTGAAAGACAGTTGTAATATATGACAAATGCACCTTGAGAAGAATTCATTATAGACACCTATCTGACATCACAGGATGTGTTAGCACCATCTCTTCTCCCTAAACAGGTTGTGAAATCAGACTTTAAGATAATTGTATGTCTTATCTAAAATTCAGTCGCCTAAATTGATACTTTATAGATGACTACTGAAATGTTCCTCCAAATTCACAACTCTAAATTAACCTCAAGTGCAACAGACGTTTAGTGGCTCTACATAAGAAGTTAATATAAATAGAGAGGTTTAAAATCTCTTTAGCTCTGAATTGTTATCTTAATTATTTTTTCTTATCAAGGTAAGCATAAAGTTTGGAAACAATACACCACAGACTCAGAAGGTATGTCATCCTGTCACCTCTGTTTCTCTCTTCTTGTCATTTTGCCTGAGAGAAAGCAGGAATAGTGTTTTTTTCAGGTCCTTCAGTTCACAGGGTTGTTATAACCATCTCATTAAAACATTCTGGGTCAGTGCTACCATGGGGAAACTGAAGTCCACTTTTGCTGACTTTCAGAGATAGAAAATTCTCATCTTTCTGTGTCTAGCTGTGCTAACCTCAAACTAGGGGAATTTTTGGTGAATATTGAATTCCAATAACACTGCAAAAATATTTTCAAGGAAAGATTAGGTATTGTTTCAGAACTACTTCTTTCTTTTTCTTTTTTGTTCTTTTTTTTTTTTATTTAAGATCCAGTTCACATCCTAGGTAGACCTTCAAATGTAAACTCTTTTTTTGTTAAAATAGAAAATAATTAAAATACATGAAACTATAAAGTAGCTGAAGTGATTTTTTATGGGAATTCTGTGCTACAGGAATGTCAGCAGTGGGAATGGACATTTATTCATAGCCATAGCCTCTTCTCTTTTTAAGAAAACATTTCTCCACAGCAAGGAAATTTTCTCATCTGGTACTGCTTACAGTCCAACTTAATCTCTATCTGATGTAAACATTAGTTGTGTTAAAATGTGATGGATAAATTTTTTGCTGAAAAATGCATGGAGTCTAATACTAATTCAATAATAGGTTATTCTTCTCCAGGGATACTCCCTTGTTGTGGGGGAGAAGCTTGCATGCCCTCATGAGGTTGAGAGCTATGCTGGAGGTGGTTTGTGCCGCCGGTAGGGTCTCCCATGCCAGACAGGTCTCAACTGAAGGGTCAGACAAAGTGTGTCCACGGGCAGGATGGGCTCGCTAGCCCTTTGGCAACCATCCTAGGAGAAGGACAACTCCAACCCCAAACCTGGGCAGATGGAGCTTGCTTAGCCCTGTAAGGCCATCCATCTAAGAGAAGGGTACTGTAGCCAAACCTATGTCCTGAGGTATTTGCTGTCACTGTCCAAGCTTGCTCAGCCCTGGCAGATGAACCTTAGGAGTAAAGGGTGGGGCCTCTTCCACGCACGCTGTGCCTCACCTAAAAAAATCTATTGTGCTGGCTCGAAGGGTTCACCCACATTGCAAAGCCCTGTAGCAACAGGTGAGGGTCGAAAATGGCAGGTGAGGAAGTGCCTGAAGCTGCAGACCCAACTCTGCATGCAGGAGTTTAGGATATTGGTCATTTGAGATGACAGTCTGGTTCAGCAGCATCTTGAATGACCAAGCAGCCTTTTTTAAGGACAGCACTGCTTGGTCCACACAGAGATGGGCCTAGAAAAGGTGGCCTAAACAAAGCTCATCTCCACACCTGGTTGGCTAACCACAGCCAAGCGGTATCCACAGGTATCTTCTGATGCGATCAAACAAAAACAAAGAGATTTCAAAGGCATATAACTGCCTCCAAAGGTGTGTTCAAATTAACACTGGCATGTTGGAAAATCAGAACCATGCTTGATACTGGGGATAGTGGATGTCCTGAGCGTTGTTCTGCTCTAATTGCCCATGAACTGTCATGACTCAATATCAACATTGCTGCCCTCAGTGAAGGTCATCTTCACGAGGAAGGCAGCCTTAAAGAACATGGTGCCAGCTACACACTCTACTGGTCAGGCAAACCCAAAACCGAACCCTTCAGGAGCTGGCTTCATGATTAAAAACTCCATTGCCTCCAAACTTGAAAATCTGTCAACAGGTCACTCTGATCACATTATGTCATGCCTCCCACTACACAACAAGCAACATGTTGTTCTTTTTAGTGTATATGCCCCAACTCTCCAAGCTGACCCAGCAGAAAAAGACAAATTCTACACTGACCTGTGTTACCTTACTCAAAAGGTTCCTGCAGATGATAAGATCATAATCCTTGGTGACTTCAATGCCAGAGTAGGTAAGAACTCTGAAGCCTGGAAAGGAGTACTTGGCAAGTATGGCGTTGGAAACTGCAATGACAACAGACGCCTCCTGCTAGAATTTGTGCAGAACAGCAGCTCACCATCACCAACACTATCGTTCAACAGAAAAACAGCCTAAAGACAACCTGGATGCATCCTCGATCCAAGAACTGGCACCTCATTGACTATGTCTTAGTGCAACAGAGAAATGTTCGTGCTGTCTGTCATGCCTGAGTGATGCCGAGTGCAGAAAGTCAAGCAGACCACCGCCTTGTGCGCTGCAAACTTAACCTCCATTTTAAGCCCAAATGTAAGAGAGGCGGCATTCCAAGGAGGAGGCTCCAAGTCAGCAATCTTCAAACAGCCACAGTGAGAGACAGCTTCCAGGGAAACCTTCAAACTAGACTTAAAGTAAATCCCATAGATCCCTCTCCTGAAGCGCTTTGGCAACATATTAAAAATAGCATCCTGCAGTCCTCTGAAGAGTCCTTAGAGTTCTCCTCCAAGAAAAACAAACACTGGTTTAATGAATACAATCAAGAGATACAGGAATTGTTGAAGAAGAAAACTGCTCACCAAGCACACCTTGCTCAACCATCTTGCCATATAAAAAAAAGCCGCCTTTTGTCTTGCATGTAGTAAGCTCCAACAGAACCTTCGAGACATCCAGAACAAATGGTGGCTCAATCTAGCAGAAAAGACTCAACTATGTGCAGATTTGGGTGACCAAAGAGGATTCTATGAGGCCCTGAAAGCAGTGTACGGACCCACACACCAGGTTCAAAGCCCCCTACACAGCGCAGATAGCCAAATTCTTCTCACAAATGCTTCTCACTGTATGGCCTATAGGAGAGACACTTAAGGCCATATAGTAGGTGAAAACTGGCAAGGCAGCTGGGGTTGATGGAATTCCACCTGAAATCTGGAAGCATGGAGGTCAAGGACTCCATGCTAAATTTCATGAGCTTGTTGTGTGTTGCTGGGAACAAGGGGAACTACCACCAGATCTCCATGACACAGTCATCATCACCCTGTACAAGAAGAAAGGAGAAAAATCAGACTGCTCAAATTACCGAGGTATTACTTTGCTCTCCATTGCTGGTAAAATCCTTGCAAGAATACTTCTGAACAGATTAGTAGCCACTATTGCAGAAGAACTTCTACCTGAGAGCCAGTGTGGTTTCAGAGCCAATAGGAACACTACAGACATGGTATTTGTTCTCAGACAACTGCAAGAGAAGTGTAGGGAACAGAACGAAGGTCTCTATATAACCTTCACTGACCTCACCAAAGCTTTTGACATTATGAGCAGAAAAGGCCTGTGGCAGATCTTGGAACGTTTAGGATGCCCCCCTTCCCAGTTCCTCAAAATGGTCATCCTGCTATGTGAGGATCAGTGTGGACAAGTCAGATACAGCAATGCACTCTCTGAGCCTTTTCCAATAACCAGTGATGTGAAACTCTATTCACAATCTTCTTCAGCATGATGCTCCAAAGAGCCACAGCAGACCTCAATGAAGAAAATGGTATCTACATACGATATCGTACCGATGGAAGTCTATTCAACCTAAGGCGACTGAAGGCCCACACTAAGACCCTAAATCACCTTGTCCGGGAGCTGCTTTTTGCTGATGACGCTGCCCTTGTTGCTCACACAGAAGCAGCTCTGCAGTGCTTACCATCCTGCTTTGCAGAGACTGCTGAGATTTTTGGGCTGGAAGTCAGCTTGAAGAAGACAGTAGTTCTCTACCAACATGCACCTCAGGAAGTCCTCCATCATCCCAACATCACCATAGGCAAATCAGAGCTTAAGTCAATCCAGCAGTTCACCTATCTGGGAAGTATCATTTCCTCAGACGGTAAGATCGACAAAGAGATAGACAACAGGCTAGCAAAGGCATACAGAGCCTTCGGAAAACTCCATAAAAGAGTCTGGTCCAATAAACACATGAAGAAAAGTACAAAGATTAGTGTCTCCAGAGCCATTGTACTGTCTACTCTTTTATATTATATGGATCTGAATCATGGGTCATCTACTGCCACCACCTGCGGCTCCTTGAATGCTTCCATCAGTGCTGCCTCTGTTCAATCCTAAACATCCACTGGTCTGATTACGTGACCAATATGTCTGTTCTTGAACAGGCAGGGGTCAGCAGTATCAAGGCCACGCTGATGAGAACGCAGCTGTGCTGGGCAGGGCACGTCTTCAGGATGGAGGATCACCACCTTCCAAAGATTGTGCTCTGTGGTGAATTCGCCACCGGCTGCCGCAAGAGAGAAGCTCCGAAGAAGAGATACAAGAATGCCCTGAAACAACACCTCAGCCTTGGCCATATTGACTGCCACCAATGGTCCACTCTGGCCTCCAGTCGGGATTCATGGAGACACACTATTCACGACGCTGCTGCTTCCTTTGAGAGCACACACAGAACCAGTCTCGAGGAGAAAAGACAATGCAGAAAGAACCGTTCCTCACCAGTATCGCCAAAGGAGACTTTCCACTGTGTCTTTTGTGACCGGACTTGCCTATCCTGCATGGGCCTTTTTAGCCACCAGCATGCTTGCAACAAGAACGGTTAGAACCCTTCCCAAATCTTCATTCACGAAGACTAGCCATGATGATGATGATGATGATGATGATGATGATGATGATGATGAATAGATTATTGCAAAAAACTTCTGCTGCCTCTGTCTGAAGGCTTTTGTTCTCCGGTCATCTCTTTATAGAACTCAGAAGTATGATAAAATACCATGAAAATGTATCGTATTTCATAGTTTTAAAACTTTTTATCACATCTTGTAGGAACATTTTGAGCAATGACTAATTTTGGCTGTGTAGCTGTTACTAGCTTATTTCCAAAGTACTCAGTCTAAGAGTTGAAAGACAAAAATCAATTAACACTTTGTATAAGGTTAAGCCTTTTTTTTTAGCTCTCCACAAGTATTGTTTTGGTCAGTTCAGTTTATGATTCTGAAAGAAAGCATGCACCATAGAGCCTCACATCGTGAACATGTTTAGAAAGTATGACTGCTGTGATCCAATCTAATACACAGAGCCCCAAAGGGTCTCCATACCACATTTTCCATTCCTCCCCCTATGCAATTAAATCACTGCTGAAGGCAAAAATAGTGCAGAGAACCTGGAAATATTGCCTTCACTGCTCCTCAAAGGCCTTTAAGGTACCTTCTTATTTCTCTGCAAGCACTTTTATATTGCTACTCATAGCATGTTTGTGGAGAACAGATTAAAAGAAGCTCTTATTCCTGCTCCTTCTGATGGGAGATGACTGAAGAATGTTGGGCATCCCTGGTTGTGGTGAATGCCAGTTTAAGAGAAAGAATCAGTCACCTATGGGCCTCGAAGTTCAATGTTGTTTTAATCCTTACACTAGTTCTGAAGTAAAGTCACTGTCTGTTTTTGCCTTGAGCACAAAACCTAACAATGTTGATGGAGGACTTTAGCACTTCATTCCAAAATGAACCCTGTCCAAGAATTGTTCAACAGATGTTATTGTCCTTGTAGTCTTTTCTCCAAAGCCTTGTTAACACAACAGATTGAATTTGTACCTCAGGGACTCAAACTTTATTATGAAGCTGCAGGTAAAGTTCTTACTTGGATCAAATGAAAAAATGGCAAAGAAGTGCCCTTATAGCTGTACAAGGCAACATGAGAGAGGAAAACAGGCTGAAATTTTTGGTCATCTTAACCAAGTTATAGCCATATGTGTTTGAGAGAGAGATACTATGCTTAGTTTACTGCAGATGAGTTGCTGTTAACAGATGTTTATTGCATTGTTCAAGAAGGAGTAAAAGGCAAAAAGAGAAAGAACAGTAGATATTAAATGTCTTTCTCTTAATATCACAACTGTGAGAGCTGATCATCTCAACCCTCAAGCCTCAGAAGATGAATTCCATCAATTGAAGTATAAATTCAAGGATATTTAACAGTGAAGTTACATGGAACCTTAATTCTAAGTCTAGAATATTTGTTTTACAATTGTAGAAAAAAAAATTCATTTACTCAGTGCTGATCTTTATTATCTGGTTGTTATACTGTTCTCAACAGAAGTTCAGTGAAGCCAGGCAATGTATTGATAAGGGAATCAAAGATCCACCTGTATCTTTTAAAACAATGAAAGTTTGTGTCTGAATTTGTGGTACTTTCATTAGCAATTTTCACACTGCATGTGCTTTAATTGGAACACACTGACAAGAAAAATCCAGGCTAAACAAAACATAGAAGGTGGGAATCAGATGGTACCATTTGACTCTTAGACCATACAGTACTCTCAGGATCTGATAAAAAGAATAACTGTTATGTATTTAAGGAATCCTAGTGAAGAATTTAGATTTTTTTAAGAAGGCATAAAGAATATTTAAAACACCATGACTCTTGATGATCCAAGAAAAGAGAAAAATCCATGAATTCACTATCTGCAGAACAATATGCAAATGAAAACATTTGTATATTGTCCATAAAAGATCTCTTGTTTTCCATATACAATAGATCATTGCAAATGTGATCACCATAGGCAGGTAATGGCTTTTTGCAGACTCTCACCACATGTACATTTCAGAGATTACAGAATAAACCCTTCACATCTGCTTTACACATCACCATCAATAAAATATTCTGGGCAATATTTCTTCTAAGAAGGATCAAAAGCAGAGGATAACATGTGGGATAATCAACACTAAGAAAGCTCACAGAGCAAGATCTTAGCAGTTGCTAAAATGGAAAATGCTAAGGTTTTGTTATTCAGAAGCAGTACTTGATTGGTTCAAAAAGCAACACTGTGTTTTCAGTGTGCTTTCCAGCCAGGAAAATGGTCATCCACGGTAGCAATTGTCATCTTATAACATATATGTTATAAGGAGATTTAAGATATATATTTGTATTTTAAAATATATGGATATGCCACACAGGTACTTCCTAAATCATCCAAGTTCAACCCTATCAGTCATAACAAAGTTGAAATTGCCCATTAAAAATGTACACAATTTTCACTCTTGATAAAGGTAATATCAATCTGATTATATTCATATAGCTTCTCTCATTAACTACTTCATGCTTTACATAGAATACATAATGGAAAATTATTTTGCCTTTTGACATAACTGTGTTAAAAATAACATGTTCTCTCTAGTCTATAGACTAAAATAGAATTTCATCAATTGTTTTATTATGAGAGTCATCAGTAGCACAAGCCTCTCAGTACTCTAGCTCACTATTCTTGACCAATTTTAGTCACTAGAAAATAATTCCAGTTTGTCAGGTCAAGGACACCTTAATGTATGAAATATCATTTTTGTATTTACAGCAACTGTTGCCAGAAAGTATTTTGCAGTTTTAGGTTTACATATTTTACACTGAGCTTCATAATAATTCGAACATACAGGTATGAATGCTGTTATTTCAAGTGTACTTAGCTTCCTGACAAACTATATGTGACTTCCAGATATTAAGATTTCTGTAGGACCTCGTAGTGAGTAGTGTTGAACACCAGACTAGCCCACAATGTTAATCAAGCTCCACAAAATTTGGTACCAATTCCATCCTTGGTGGCCACTCAGTGATTTTTGCAACAACACACATCCTCCATGCCTTGAAAAAATATTTCTCCAAATCCTTGCTGCACCCCAGCCATCCTGAATTCCTAAAGAGGAATTTCCTAAAGGGACATTTCCTTTATCACATCGAATCAAAGTGTCATTTCCCAGCTGAAAAGCAAAATCTTGTTCTACTGATTCACTGCTGAATGTAGAGGAAACAGCTGAATAGGTTCCCTTCACAGACACACACATTCAACCCGTCACACACATACGGGTGGTGTTCTCTGTCAGAGCAGGCATATTCTTATCACTTAGCATCTGTTTCCTTTTTTCTCAGTCTTGTTTACCAGCATTTTCATTGAGAAGCTTCCTTACAAAGGAATTTTTACTACTCTCATTCACTCATGATGGAGTTACAACTCCCAGCTGCAGCTATTTTATAAGTGCTAAAATTTAGGTATGTAATTTTTCTGAGTGACTCAGATCATATGAAATAGAGAGCTAAAATACAGCACAAAACTTTTACAATCAAAGCCATTGATAGTGACAGTCAATGTAAACAATACTGTCTTAAACTATGTTGCTTCCTATTCATTGGCTGTAAAAGAACAATGATAGAATTATTTTTTATTTCAGCTTAAAACTAGAGATTAATTTAATAACAAATAATCCACATCAATGTTATTAATTCTAACTAGCTAGAATTTAAGAGATAATTAAGCAGAAAAAGTGTAGATGAAAAAGGCTCACACTGGTTTTGTGAGGTTGAAATGAAATTGCTATTTCTAAGAGTTTCCATGGAAACTACAGTACTAAGCAAACCTCTGTTAAAAAAAAAAAAAGAGTTTTTTTCTTATTGTTGCTAAGTGTTCTTGAAAAAATCCACACTAGCATGATTTTAATATATTGTCAAACCAACAGGCATGCTGGTTAAATAACATATAGCATACAACCCCAGCATTTACTTGCTGAATATTTTATAAGTGAAAGTTCAGACATCTGTATGATCTTATGATTTGGAGCTTCACAATTTTTTTATTTAATGTTGCATTATTTTTAAAGCAAATCAACATGGTCAAAAAAATATTCTGAGCAAACCCAAAGGGGTGCCAAATTTTTACATTCAATAAATACATGATAATTATAGTAAATAAATACTTATTTTTTCTTACTTGGTTTTGATAGGATCAGTAGTTCTTAGTGTTATTGTGAGTGCCCTTCTATCCTCTAAGGTTTTGCTTATAGTTGAGTATAGGCATTTACACCTTCTATGGACAGTTCTACTACCTCAGAACAGACAAAAAGTAATTTCATAGTAAAGATGAAAAGTAGGGCAGGCTTTTCTTTGAAATGAAACCAGAATTTTTTTTCAAAAAGGAGATAAATGCTCAGATTGCAAATTCTTTATGTTTACAAGCCAGTTTTGAATGTCTCTTTATGCATCACCAAAGCAGCCCTCATGGTTTCTGAAAATTCAGATAATTCCACAATCACACCCTAAATACAAGTGACTAACATTGACAAGGAAAATGTGAGCCCTTAAGAGAACTTATGTGAGCAAAACAAGACAGTAGCAAAAACTGAACAATATTGGCTTTTGCTCAATTAAGAATACATTTACCTAGATTTCTAGGAGAAGCAAATGTTGCAAGTTTACACTTCTGCTGTGAAGATGAGAAACTGAAATTCATGTCCATCTATTTTCCATCAATTTCAGTGCTAGAGCTATTTAAAAATGACTTCATTTTGTTAGAATAATAACAGAAATGCCTGTGACTATGAAACAGCACCACAATGTGTTGTGACTATTGATACAATATTCCAAACATATTGATTGCAAGATGTTTTTCCTAAAGGAGTTGTACACTGTAGTGAAGTTTTAAATATTTAATTAAAAGCCTTGTATTAATAAAAAATGATTCAATAAGTCACCAAATGCAAAATTCTGAAACGATGTCTCTATAAATTATTTAGCAGCTTCAAGAGTGTTGGCTTTAATAAATTAAATTCAAGGACATCTGGTCAACATACTTACAAAAATATCAGAGCAGCAATCTGGGTTCTTATGAGCAACTTAAAATTTGCTTTATAGCTTCTTCCTCAGACATGGTTTTTTTCAGGAAACTAAATTAAAGATATGAAGAGGACATTATGAAACACAACCAACAAAATATATTGGCTAATAACTATTCTTCTTTAAATTTTAAATAACTGGTTTGTTTGCCAAAACCAAAAATCAACAACATTATTTCCCTCTTCCTGATGTTACTAAGACATTTTTTTCTTTTTCTTTCTTTTTTTTTTTTTTAGCTGCCAACAGTCTCACTTAAAAACCACTTAGCTCTACAAGACCTTGGGATTTGTATGTCTTAATCTTGCCAAAAGGTTCCACTTTCCAGACAGCACACTTTGGACTTTTGAAATTCAAATTCCTTTTCAATTAATTTTTATGATCTCCCTACTTTATTTCAAAATGCTCATAGGCATATCCAGCACAGCACTCTAAGTGGCTACTTGTATTAGTTACTTCTATTTTACTCTGGTTAAGGCAGTGAATAAATGTATGCACATATGTCATAAAAGGAAAATTGATTTGTTGTTTTTAAAATCCACAGACTGAGAAGTCCTAACTAGTTGTTAAATGGAGATTTTGAATGTTGCTCTTCACTCAATGACATAATTGTCTTTAACTCTCAGAATGGTGAATTTGGTAATCTGTACTATACCCTTTAAAAACCTATTTTCTCAAGTATTAGTCAAAAATAATAAGCAGGGAGAATAGTCATTTAAGGTTATTCTTAGGTAGAATATCCTAAAGATATTTCTATTGCTTTTATTTTTCTGATACTTCAGAATTAACAATAGGCATAAACCAGAATTGTGTACCTGGGAATGTAGGAATCACTTGCTGAGCAACAAGTGACCTTATCAGAAAGGTTTATATTCAAAAAGAGTATGTGGATAAAAACCCCAAGTCACAGAGTTCACTCAAATTAGCAAATGCAACTCTTTCAGGATAAGGGAGATTTTACTCACAGAAATCTATGAAATGCAAGTATATCCACACCAGTCAACAATTTAAACAAAATGAAAAATGCTGTGCATAGCATAACCCTGGTACACTTTACACCATGGTTTTGTCTCATAATTCTTCACCTGCCTTTCACAATGAACCTGTCAAGGTGCAAATGAATCATAAATGCCCAAGGAAATCAGGATCAGGTATATGGCTATAGCAACAGCAACTGTGATTCACTTCATAGCTCCTAAAATAAAGCAAATTAAAAAGGAAAATACTGAATTTTTCAGAGGCCTAGAACTTTAAAATGTCTTTTCAATACGAGCTCATGACTAAGAATTTACCATATAAGGATGGTTCCATGATGTAATCCCATCATTACATGGTTCAATACACATGTTCAATGAAGACGGATAAAAAAGATGTCCACTCAAAATCAATGGTAAAGCTACTTCATCAGAACAAGAATTTTCCATACATTCTCTGCATGCAATTCAAAGAAGACTTATGTCAGTCCTTCAGGTTTTAAAGCACCCATCAGCATTTTCACTTAGTCAGTATCTTATGGGATTTATTTCACAAATTTATTCCAAATTCTTGTGGTTTTAATTCACTTCAGTGTAAGACTTTGATTGAATATTTTGCCTGTGATGTCAAGTGTCTGCAGATCAAAACACTAGGTCCATCTTTTTGAATCATAATGCATGTAGGAAGTCACATGTGCTTGCTACAGAGTAGTAATGGCTTTGACTATTTCATCCTCGGATCACCCACATTCTAGTACTAATTACAGGGAATGGATTTGGCCCATGTAACACAGCCTGTGGAATCTTCCTTCTTGCTATCACTGGAGCCATGCAAGAACAGCCTTTGCACTCCTTTAGATGGGGAAGAGTCCTTAACCATTTGATCTTCAATATCATCAGGGTGCAAAAGCTGATAAATGGCCTTTAGCAAGTCACTGTAAGCAGTCTGTCAATTTATCTCCTGCCCTTTCATTTTAGGAAGAAGGAAATGAAAGACAGGGACAGATTAGTGTTTTAAGTGCAGTTTACCCTACTGGAAACAGCTTTTCTAATGAGACCTGGTCATTGCTTCATAATTCTGGCTGATTTACCCATTAACTTCATTATAAGGATTAGTTTTGCTTTGCTAACAGAGAAGGAAAATGCACTTTATCTAAATCATTGAACAATAAAGTTAGCTTTTCCTTTGACCAGATAGGTTTTTATAATTCTCATTACATTTGAACTGAAATCAGAATTTGTTTTAAAGCAGAATGCCCTACCATTTGTAAGTAAATCTTTTATATTATTTTACAAGCAAATTTCTAATTACAATTGATAGCTACTTTGCTTCAGTCTGGAATGTAAAAAAAAGTTCTGCATTTCTCTTTGAATTCATAAGGGGTCTCATAAAATATTGGCAGAGGTAATTTCATTCATACAATATTCTTAATCAGTAGAGAAAAACTGATTATGTATTCTTATTCTTGTTGGCTTCACTGGCAGTATTGCAAGTCATAGTGATGATAGAGCACACCATGACTTGGACAATCAAAGACAGAATTAGTTGGCCAATTGCAAGAAAATTTTGTGCTGCCTCCAAAATCAGTAAACTGGTGAGTTGGGTCCCAATTTTACCACTCTTGTTCTCCAAGAAACATTCTGTTCTAGGTAAAAGTAGATTTGAAAGTCTCTCCTCTCAAGAAAATTGGAAATGACTGAGCTGTAGAAAGAAATATCCTGATCCCATTGACAAATATTTGGTTAACATTTAAATCAGCTTGAATGAAATTACTCCTCTATGTAGCCTTGTGGACTACATGAGTGCTGTTTACTGCTTTATAGCACTATGCAATCACCAGATCAAGGTAATTGAGTTTTAACGTGTCACAGTGGTATGTTTTGCAGATCACGGAAATTTAACAGATCCAAAAGCAAAAATATCAGTGTGTTCTATATCTGACCTATTGCCTAACTTCTATTGTTCTAGGCATGATCCACAAATTCAAGAAACAACTCTGTGTATTTAGATCAATTTTAATTCATGCATAGAGTCGAGCACTTTTGGAACAAACTCACTTTGTGTGAACAATAGGATTTGTCTGTAGACACAACAGTCATTCATCCAGAGAACCATTAAATCACGAGACAGAACAGTAGTGCAGCACAGTTTTGCAAAAGGTGGTGGCTTCCTACCAAAATCAGAAGGGTAGTGGATCTGGATTGGTAATTGTGGTTTTCAAAAGAAATAAATGGGCACTTCATAATGGAGAAAGTTTGCCTGTAGAAAACAAGCCATTAACAAAGCAACAAAACAGTCCATTGTGTAACCCAGTTTTCTTCTCGGATACATTATAGTAATTTCCTATGATGTACTTAGGATGCTGAATGGGAAAACTGAGCTATAATATCCATGCACAGGGCTTAATAAGAAGTGTACTGCATGCTGACAGGGTGGATTATGGCAACTACAAGAAGACAAAGACGTCTGAGTCAAGAGCAGGTTTGTTAATACTACTCCAAATGTGTGTTGTTAAGATGAGAATATTCAAAAATACTGTTCCTATTCAAAGCAGCTTTTTAGCAGACACTTTCTATTTGCAAATGGAAGGTGGGTAAGACCTATTTAAGGCAGGATATGGGTGAAAAGGAAGCAGCTGCTACAGTAATGAGATGGTTACACTTTAAGGAAACCTGAAAATGAAAACAGAATTAAAGGTCTGAATCTCTTATATGTTGCTACCCACTATCACAGAGTTTAAGACTCTAAAACACATTAGATGGGAATCTGAGAAGTGCAAAGCTGCTAAAAGCCTTAATTTGCAACTGCTAATTTTCAACAGTTACAATGGTTCATAACTTATACATTATTGCACTATATTAATTTATTCTAAACATTTTTGAATGTATATTATTTGTGAACTCAGCTAAAAATATTTACGCTGTAAAAATCAGAAAAATAAAATAAAATGTCCTACTAAAATTAAAAAAGATAATACATCAGTAAAAATATGTTCAGGAAACAGTGGCTCATTGGACTTGGCAAGGAAATATATCTAATTCTGAGGTCTAAGGATCAAAGAGAGAATTATGCAGTGATAATCTAGTTCAGGAGGAAATTAGGATTTGTTGAAACATTTGTATATTCAAATAACTACTAAACCTTCTATGTAGAAGTAACAGATAATGATTCTAATATATCATAAGGATGATTTAACACAGTTTAACTGGAAAACAATAAGTGAAAAAAGTCAGAGAGAGCTCTGAACCTTTTTTATTTGTGTAGTGACTTCCTCTGAGCTTACAATCATTGAGAAATATCAGAAGTGACAAAGGATCTGCAGTTTGAGTGGAGATTATGAGTAATAAAATTTGGGGAAAATCTAAAATGCTCAGGAAAGCACACTTGAAAGGAGAAAAGTAAGGTAGATGATTTGTTCTAGGTGCATTATATACATAATGTATATCACAGATGAGTCATAATTCAAAATATTAAATAAAAGTTTACCAGCTATCATATTTATATGAAGTAGCAGTATTCAGAAAATTTTGTTCTCTTCAATGTTTTCTTGAACACAAATTTTATTTTTCCTTTAGCTACACATATAGATCTCCTAAGTGAGCAAATATAGCCATTAGTTAACTTATACTTTCACATTTAAACAGGGTAATAATTTTTACCCTATCTGTTCTATTTCAAATACCTTCTTTGAATGGTTTGATCTGGTTTTATTCTTATCTCTCTAGTGTCATGTAAGTTCACTTGCCTAAACTTGACCTTTACTCATGGCAGTCTTTTGGTGAGACTCTATCCTGCCCCGGAAGACATTGTTTCGCTTATTCAAAGAAAGAAGTGGAAGACAAAGGTCCTTTAGATTATATGGCAATTATAAATCTATTTAGAGGATACTTTTTATGCATTTTAATATTGATTAGATAATTTAATATTCAAGTTCTCAAGGTAAATAAAAACTATCTCAGGAAAGAAACTTTATTTCTAGAAATATAATTTGTGTATTGTGGCAAAAGAAATCTAACAGATGATCATTCATAAAAAAACCCCATAACAGAATGAAATGCTTTCTACTAGCTAAGAGGAGTTCTCTCTTTGTAATTTTATCCTGAATTTCTGTTAATCTGATTTTTTAAAAAACTGCTGTGACTACCCTTTTAGGTCTGTACAGCTTTTTTGCCCCCTCACAATATTCAGATAACCTAAAATCCACCGTTACCAGAGTTGCAGTAGCTTCCTTTCTAAAGTGTCCATTGTTATAATTTTAAAAGAACTTAACTATGTGCTAAAACCAAATTTAAAGTGCATGTCATAATATATGCAGAACAGAATGTGACAGCTTGATCCAAACTGCTTATTAGTGCCTTATGCAAAATAGTATTTAACTTAGAGTCTATAAGTTATACTATATTTCATTACCCTACAGAGAAAGTACTGCAGAAGTCCTAGGTTTGTGTCACAAACAATAAGAAAGAAGTACCAAAATTTATTGGACAAGTCTTTCTAGAAGTCACCAGCTCTGAATAAATTCTTATTAAAGAATAACTCAGAAGATTGAAAATAAAATAAAAAATGTATCTTCAATATCTCAGTTGTAATACATTACTTATAACAATTAGCTACAACTAACTCCTGTAAATTAAGCCCAAACAATTTGGGGGTTTTTGTTTCTTTTTCTTTTTTTTTTTGTTCGGTTTGGTTTGGTTGGTTTGGTTTTGTTTTGTTTTGTCTTGGGCAGTTTTGTGAACTCCCACCCTTATTCAGCAGTTCAGAAACAAGATAGTGGATAGTGAATATTTATGTGGGAAGCTAATGAGAAGGTGATGAAGCTTTTAATCACTGATGACACAAACAGAGCCCGGAAATGCAATTTTGGCAAAAATTCCATAGTTTAAGCTACTTATTTACACCTAGTTGTTCTGTAAACTGTAGTCTATAGTATTTTATTTACAGTCAATCATCATCTGGTTTTGGAAGCATAAACAGCCATTCCAGCTGGCTTCAGTGCACATCATGCAGAAAAAGGCAATAACACTTGATTAAGGAGCAGTACATAAAATGTGTAGGAGTGAGAAAAGGGGGCTCTTGCCCTACTGTCTACCCAGACTTGTCACAAGTTTGATTCCAGATGTATTGCCAAGGATTCCCAAAGCTTTCCATGAATAACTTTCTTTTCAAAAGAATTGATGTAAACACATCTCACCTGTATAATATAGCACTGGAAATTTGTATTTCAGTGATATTTTGACCTGAATTTGATTCATCAAGGGCAGAAAAAAAGAAAAGACAGTATTATTTTATGGCAAAGATGTTAATGCTGAGATTCTACGACATGGTTTTTCCATGGTACAGTCAGACTGGATAATTGTCTTTCTTCATGGTGTATTTAAAATGCAAATTATTGAAATACCAGACAGAGACTTACTGGAAAATAACACAGGAGCTATTTGCAAACAATATTGTAGCTGATCCGAATTGTGCCATAGATATCATATCCTTACAAACATCCCTTTCTCTTGTCCTTACTGCTATTCAGTTTTCCTATCATTTTTGCACATATTTAAAATTAATAATGAGTTTTTTTCAATATAGAATTAGTCAATTCTGTATAGCCTGTGTTGTGGCTCTGGGCTTTCCCAAAGAGCTGACTGCTCACACTGATCAGGATGGTTTGGGCTTTCAGAGACTTCAGGCCCCTTAGTTCAACTCTTCACTTGCCAGCCCAGTTTGTAATGGGTTAGTGCTGTCTTTCTCAGTTTTAGCTTAAATTTTCACCCCAAAAGTCCATTAGCCAAAGGAAACACTGAAGCAGGTAAGAAAATGGATATGTGCATGTATGTACTCTATGAACATAATTTTAAACCATCATAACTAAAGGACTTGAATCTCAAACCAACACAGAATCATGGTAAATCTTGTAGTTTACCCTTTATACCTTCTCAGCTCAGGGAGTAAGATTCCCTCTATTTCATATAGAGTATATTCTCCTTCACTTGATAAAAATCAATTAAGTAAACCTTGATCTATCTTCTGCCTTGCTTTTAAGCTTTCAGCTTCCTCTTCCAGATGACTTTCTAGAACTCAATAGGGAACTTTCAAAATGTTTCCAGGCAAATTTTTGATTAGACATTTTCTGATAGAACTGTTCTTTTTTTTCTTAGACATCTAATTTTAGAGTGAGTGCATTCCTTTTGGAATTTTAGCCCAAATTAGAGATTTAACCTGATCCTTTTTAGGGAATGTTTGCCATTAAAGAAAGACAAATACA
The DNA here is from genome assembly GCF_047495875.1 of Pithys albifrons albifrons. Lineage (NCBI taxonomy): Eukaryota > Metazoa > Chordata > Aves > Passeriformes > Thamnophilidae > Pithys > Pithys albifrons. The sequence goes on from NC_092464.1 coordinate 13,339,343, forward strand.
GAATTTTCTTAGTTTGATTAATTTTCTCAACCTTCAGAAGTTTATTCCTTTTTAATCCAAGCTAATCAACAAAGTTCTGGTTACAGGCAATGGAAGCAGAAATAGACATTTCAAAAAGCAGAGAACCCCAACTGTATAACTGGGATGAATGCTTTACTCAAGGTGCTGTTCTCTCCACTGACTGCACCTAATCTTAACACCTAATCTGGATATGTCAAAGGGCCATTTCAATTTATATTTCATTTGGAGAAAAACAGCAGCAACAGCAATAATTTGACTTTCTAGTGTTATACTTTGCAATTTTTAAGGTAAAAGTTCCATGCTTTTTTGATGTTGTTTTTAAGGGGAAAAAAAGCCCACGCAGATTTATGAAACATTGATGTTTCTATTGCAAGAAGAAAACATTTTACAAGTTTCAAAAATCCACAAATGACAGGGAAGCACTTCACGGCAGAACTGTTAGTTAGGGTATGGGTTGGGGATTAAGGGGTGGAGTGTTGTCTTCATTAAGAAGCTTTGAACAGTTGTTAGTCAGAGCATGCAAGGGAAGAGGGACACAAACAGCAAGATATGACTTGGTGCATTATATTTCACACATGGTTGTCCATGGAAGGTGACCTGGCTACTCACTCAGACTGCAGACACAATTCTCTTTTCCTTCCAGCAAGAACAGTGCAGCTGATACCTTGGGGCTCTAGAATGGGTGCCCAGGAATTTGTCTGCTTCTAATCCTCTCCCTTATCCCTCCACATCTCTTTCACCTAGAAAAAGCTAAATGGTCACTGACTGGTATGGTAGATCTGCATACAAAAAATAAATTTTGCTAAAAGCATGAATAAAGATGTGATTGGAATACATCATCATTGCAATACATCATCACTGCAATATAGGACATCCTTTATTTACAGTAAAAGAAAGGATTTTAGTGAAGCGAATAGAAAGTGTCAAGTAAATTTTTTGATTAATCTATTACCTGTTAACCATTTTACCCCTGTTTACTCAAGATAAATAAAATCTTTCGTTTACATTTAATGGATATCTGTACAGATGTTCTCAGTGGACTATAAGCCTTAAGACAGCACAAAGAACCCCTGCTGCTTAATTGGAACAGTACTAACAAACACTTCATTTATTTGGGAAGCATTAGCCTGATGCAAAGGAGTTAAGTAGGGTTTGCCCAGGTGTTTGAGTCAGGGTCCTAGCATTGTGTTGCAGAAATAAAAGATTCAGAGGGAAGTAAGTTGTGGTCTAATTTTTTTTTATTCTTGGTTCAAACTATTGTAGTCAGATTTTTTATTTCTTTGCTTTTTAGGGGAAGTTGGGGGGCTGAAATGTAATTTTGAATGTTGTTGGCAGGCTGCATATGAGTACTAAGTACTGCTACTCAGAACATTCATTAAAAGCAATAAGGGACCACCTTTCCTACTTTATGTCCTGTGCATTCTTTCTTCCTTAATGTAAATTGAAATTTCAGGCATTAATAGTATGTAGCCAATTAGTGGATAAGGTAAATACTATCTACCGACTGTGGCCCTAGTAATATATTCCAGTGAGAGTCAAGAGTTGGCATGCTACTGTGTTCATAAAACTATGATTATATACAAACTCAACTGGCTTGAAATAGGATTTAAAAATCTATATCTTTTTAAAACAAAAACCCCAAAGAGATTAGTGCTTGTTTTACTTTAAAATTTCTTTATTATTTCTAATTTTCAGTTTTGAAAATTAAAAAAAAAAAAATGACTTCTGAGTTGCTCTAAAGCTTTCAAAATACAGTCTGTATGTAAGTGTAGTAGAGAAAAGCTACTGCTGTCACTTTGGAAAATTTGAATACTACTGTGAATTATCTAAACAGCTCCCAGGTGTTACAGGGAGGAAATTGTGTACTTCTGTGTATGTCAGGGCAGATTAATTATTGCTTCAAACAGTGATAAATTAAGAAAGGTAGATTCTGAAAAATTAATGATTTATCATGTAAACGTATGTTCTTCTGTGCAGCTTTGTAAATGATCATAAAGACTGCTATGTGTTTAGGATTTTTATTACTGGCTGAAGAGAATGAGGGTGACAGAGCATTGGAAAAGTCTGCCCAGGGAGGTCATGAGATGTCCCTCTTTGGAGACAATCAAAACCCACGTGGATATGTTCCTGTCATCTGCTCAGGGTGACCCTTTCTTGGTAGAGGGATTGGATAGGGTGACCTCCAGAGGTCCCTTCAAACCCTAGCAATTCCATGATTCTGTAAAGAGAAAAAATTAGAAGACATGGAGGAAATAGAACATTTCTACTATGAACTAAACCTTCTGGGGTTTGGGGTGTTTTGTACAGTGTATTCTGAGAGTTCAGTCTATTTCATTGTGGATTGTTTTTTGTTGTTGTTCTTGGTGTTTTCTTTTTACTTTCTTGTTTATTCCATTTAAGTCACTGTTACTGTTATTTTTGTTGGGGTTTTTACGGGTAAACTGAATTTTAGTGGCAGAAGGGAGAATCTGTCAACTTTTTCTCCCTTACTCATAAACCTAGAAGTTAAAATATATGCTGCAGCATCTAAAGTGAACTAATCTCGTTAGAACTAATGAGATTCAAAGTATCAAAGCACAATCCATTGGTCTTGGAGTATCTGACAGATGGGAGTATTTACTCCTGCAAGTTATTCCCAGTTTCTTCAATAAGTTGTTAAGACTGCATGTGTGTTGCACACTGGAGTGTTTTAGTCCTTTAACTCAAGACATCTGAATACCTAAGATAGTTCAGTCACTAGAGATATCTAAACACTCTTTGACTCTTTTTAAGAAGTTTATTTAGAGCTCAAAATCTTTTCCTTTGACAAGTGCCATGATGACATGGTGTGTCTACCTGAGAAAGTCCAGTGCTTTTGTGTCAGAGAAAAATATGACGAGTATTGTAAGGTTCTGCAATTCTGCTGAAGGAAGAGGAAGAAAGGTACATTACATACCGCCCTGCAGCATCCTTTCCATTTTGTTCTATTTATAGAACTAATTTTCTATCACTGTTCCAGCAAGTGGACAAAAGTATTCAGATGCATGTTCCCTTCGGGGTATTTGCAAGTAGCTGGTCTGTGCTGTTGCAACTGAGTTCAAGAGCTGAGTTTTGGAGCTTGCCTTTTATTTCCTTTCCAACAGTGTTATGCTATGGAGCTTCATAAAATTGTTCCTGATTTGTTACTATGGCATAAATGAGAATTTCAAGTGTTCTGTGCTGTCTTTTGCTGTATTTGCTGAGAACATAATTTCTACTTTGCAGGAAATAAACCCCTAGAAGGAGCAATGGAATAGATTTTTGATTCATAATGGGGTTTTTTCCTGATTTTTCTCTCCCTGCTTCTCTGTAATTTGTATTTCTGTATGTCTCAGGGTGCTTACATAACTCACAGGACATACTGGAGGGATTTACAATTTACTTAAAGATTACCATTTAAGCTGTTGCTTTCAAGTTATATTAATAATGTATTACGTTTTCCATCTTATGCTCTGCATTTCTTTTGTAGACTTTGTTAAAAGTACATTTGGATGAGAGAAAAAAAACCATGTTAAAAGAAAATGGAAAAACTAGTTTGCAAGTGATCTTGTATGTGTGCGTGTAAGTTTCTAACCAAAACCAAGTTCTCAATCTGCAAGTTCTCATCTTATGTAAATCTAGTTATCTTTATCTGCAGCAGAGGCAGGTTTAGACTAAACACACCACGGACTCTAAAGCAAACATACCTTGTCAAAAGTGAAATTATAGGAATTTTTCTTATTGTTGCCAGCACTTCTATGCTGCTCTGAACCATGAAGTAGAGGTAAGAAAATAAACACATATTCCTCACATAAAGTCAATCATATTGTTAGGTGGAAGACAAAGAATTTACAGTATTTCTACTTCAGTCCTAGTAAATAACCAACACTATTCAGCTGCTTAGTCCTCTACAGTATGTTCTCTGTTTGCGAGCATACAGTAAATCAGTTTATTTTTGTCCTTGGTGTTAAATTACAGAGAGTATTGAAATGGTGCAGGAGGTGTGGGGGGCCAGAATCATCTTGAGGTTAATGAAAACAGTCAAGAGCTGGAGGACAGTAAAGCTCCTGCTGTGTGTGACCAGGGTCAAGTCACCTGCTCCCTTTTTCATCATCCTTTGACACAACTCAGAAGGAGACTAACAGCAGAATCTCACTGGAAATGCAAGTCAATTTATTGATAAAACTTAAATAATGTGCAAATAAAATTAAACCAGCCTTTTAGGGAGTTTCATTCCTGCTGCATTGCATTTGTACAAAGAAGGGAAATCCCAGATTATAAGCACTTCTGTCAAAATTTTTAGAAAGTGAATTTAATATGATTCTTCAGTTCTGCTGCCCATAAAAAAGTGTAGCTTCAGTTTACCTAATTTCTAGTGGCCGATTTAGTAAAAAACAATTAAGTGCCTTTCAGCTCCTATTTAGGGTAAAACATGTGTTATGTTTTTCTGACACTGCCAAAGTACCATAATTATGACTGTGAAATTATTTTGACACTTTTAAAATATAAGTCATTTTGTAGGAAGTGAATTTATTAACTGTGTTATATGAAGTGTGTTGAAGGGAAAAATATAGCTGATATTATATATTTGTCAGGAGGGAGCAGTTAGGTGACAAGGAGATGATACAGTTGCTGTTAGTCAAAATACTGGAGAGAGCTTAAATATCAAGAATAATGGTTTGTTTACATATTTTTAGTTAAATAGGTTGGATGATTGTTCCCTGAATGTCAGTACACCTGAGGGTTGTGAAAATTTTGTTAGTTGGGTCAAACTAACTGGTGGGACTTCCAGACGGACCAAACCTTCCTGCCTGTCGCAGAGTCGTGCTGTGTGAGTCGTGCAGCTTGGCTTGTTTACAGCTGATTCAGACAGCCATAGCACCCAGCTGTGTTGTATTCCTAAATGTGAAAACGCCTGTGCTGAAATAGACAGGCACTTCCAGTTCTTATACATGATGCTCCCCAACCTCCTTCTGTCTTGTAAAACCCTTACAGACCTATGGATGATACATCAAGGATTGATTTTGTGCTCTTCATTCTAATCCAGCCACTGTGCTAATCAAGTCTGCATGTTTAATAGCGTTTTTATTATTATTTAATTATCTACTACTTTTTCTTCTCTTCATTATTATTGTCGTCATTCTCCCTTTACAGTTACTCTAATTTACATCAGTTATTTTCAGGCCTCCATTTCACATTTTACAAAGTGTAGAAAAATAGCTGTCCAAAGCACCTTACAGTCTAGAGACAGAGAAATTAAAAAAGAAATCGTAATATTTTTATGTCAGTAAGTAGCATGGACTAAAAGAGAATAGATATGCAGAGCAAACCAGTTTGTGCTGAGGACCATTAAAAAGACTGTTGACATTTTAGAGTTGTTGAGTTTAGATTAATTCTCATCTGGTCCTCTGAACTGAATAATTTTTTTGTGAGTGTCTTGAGTCCATTAAGTGCAGTCCTGGAGCACAGTTTCCAGTTCCTTTTAATCCAAAAAGAATCCGGTTCATACACTTGGAAACTACTCCACAATGCGAGTCAAAGAATTGGGAAATAAAAAAAAACGGAGAAGGGGGGAGTAACAAGGAGGAGAAAATCAAAATTTTAATGTTTCATACATTTAGGACATAGAAGAAAAAAGAATCAAATTTCTTGTCTCAATTCCAACTGAACTCTGATCAGGATTGAATTTAAATATAAAATTATTAAATTAAAGTAAAAAGATTCACATAGAAATGCATGCTTATTTAAAAGTACAGCAATTATACTGAGAGAAGGCCCAACATATCAATTTAAGGCAAGGGAAAAGTTTTTGCATCATTTGCATGTAAGAGCATATGCAGTCAGCCATTCTAGTTTCCACTGATGATAAAACCCTGTAGCCTGTTGAAAACGTGAAAGAAGAATCTCCAAAGATCATGATTCCAGTTCACGTGTTTTCTGGTTTATTAAAGGACTTCAATTCTTATGAAAAAACCCAATAATTTCTTTTGATCATTGTGTTTTCTTGGATGCTGATGCTCATACATATACATATATATAAATATATATAATATTTCTGTTTAACTGCTATGCTTTGAAAAACTGGACAGCTAGGCAACTTTCTTCAGTATTTTCTTTGGATACTATAAGTTTAAGTATTTTGCTGTGGACAGACATTACTTCATGAAATTCAGTCCCACTGCATGTGTTAAGAATTTTGCCCCAATGTAAGTATTTAATTTTTGCAAAGATACTCCCCATAATGACATATAAAGCATTAGTTTGTATGAATAAACTCAAAATTTCAAGCACCTAAGGTTAAGGGAAGTGTTCTGAATCTGGTGGGAGAGAAGAACAAGAGTTGAGAAAAATGCATATTTCTCTGACACTAGGGAGTGTCTCCTGATTCTACCAAATTTAGCAACAACATACCTAAAATATTTTGTGAAACTTTCCCTAAAGCAGAAAATAATCCCTCCTAATTCCAGTGGTATTGAATCTTTAACTTTTTGAAAAGTGAAGAACCAAAAGAATATCATCAGGTACATAGATTTATTTCACCAGCATAACAAACTATGGATAAATTTTGGCTGTACCACAAGCTTTTGGCCAGATACTATTTAAGAACTGAAGTATTGTGAGTTTTTCTCATTAAACATAATCCATTGCACAGTTGAGGACAGTAGGAGTAAATACATTAAATGAAGCAAGGAATTAAATTCAGTAGCCAGAGTACAATCTAACTGATGGGACCTGTTAGAAAACATGTTTCTCAAATAACTTGAGTTCTATGATTCTGAAATACATGTTTCACATATACATTTATATAAATACTTGCACTTATTTATAATTAAGGGAACAGTCTCTAAAATAAGTAGCCCCCCCCCCCCAAAAAAGCAGTGGAGATTCTGTTTCCTTTTAACTTTGAACTATTGCAAAAGGTGGATTTAGTTTTCCTAATCTAAACTAATATTGCAATGCCTTTATGCTACATCAATCAAACTTCTTGTAAAACCCATGACTACAAAAAGTCTGAGGTAGGTAACAAAAGCTGTACAATATGTAATAAATCCTCTGCTTCTTAGCAATGCTCTAAGCTCTGTCTATTGTAAAAATAAAAGTATAAAACAGAATACACATATGATCTACAATACATCAAAGGTGAATGAAAGAAACCCTTATCTACATTTCTGAGCAAGACTATCAGATAATAATCCCTGCTTCAAAAAGGAAAAGAAAACAAGAATTTGGTCCATAAATCTTAGGCAAACTGAACAGGATTGCAGTGTAACAAAACCTACAAAGAATGTGTCTTCCAGCAAATCATATATCCAGAGTCATTCTCCTGCACTCTCAGGATGGCACAGTGACCTCTCACAGCAAGTCTGTTCCTGAATTTAGACAGACAAAGACCTGGGCCCAGCCTTTGTAAAAGATTGCAATATTTATTCTGCACTGTCCTCAAAGGATTCTTGGTCACTGCAGTTGTGACCATTTATTCTATATTAAACCATTTAATACAAAATTGTCTCTGGTGTGACTCCACTGCAGTTGATGAAAACCAGAGAAAGAGTCATTCCTAGTGAGAAATAGGTAGCGAATTTTCAGACAAAATGTATGCCTAGAAAGCAGCCAGGGTTGGGAGTATGTATCAACAGTCTCAAGCAAAATGCATGCCAGGGATGCTGCAATTGGAGACTGAGAATTTAGATCTCAAGCTAAACCTGAGATGAAATCCAAATACATAAAACATGAAAATAAGTAAATTGTTGTCTTTCTCTGTGTCTATTTCATATATTTATAAGTTCCATTATAGTGGGTTCCCTTTCTAGGGTAAAAACGAAAATCAAAGCTTTCAATTAGTCTGTTATAAATGAGGTACTGAATAAGCAAAATAAATGAAGTTTGAAAATTCTTAACTGATTTGATTCTCCTCTTGGAATATACTTTTTGGTTTTAGTTTCCCCTCCTCCCAAAATATGTATAATCATTGGTTCCAATGGTGTTAGCCTTGATTTACAGCAGTGTAACTGAGAGAAGATCTATCTCCTGATGGAGTACTATCTCACATTTCCTCTATACACATGCATCATCAGCCTGGGACAGCTAATGACTACTGGGGATGATGATCAGTAAATTAAAAATTCTCTAATGAGTCTTTGATATGGTACAGTGTAATGGCTCCAAAGGAGACAATACGGTCTACTGGGTCATTGATTTGTTAGCTACAAATTCTCTTTGTGTGTCATAACATTAATCAGCTTTAATGGCTCCGATGGAGGCATATTAATTAATTGCAGCTCCATTAATAACTCCCTGATTATGTATTTACCTGACCTAGACTGTACTGTGCATTTTAGAAAGTCTTTAATTATGTTTTACACAATAGTGGCTCCAAGGGAGACTATAAATAGTGCATTGCAGGTATTGTTATTTCAAAGCATTGACTAATATTAGGCCAATTTTAAGACAGATATGCTGAAATCCTTTTAAAGTTTATTTCACAAGGATAAATCAAATCCATTTGGACAGAAAACTGAGAACCAAGGTAAAATATCTGTATTATTTTTAGCCTCAGCTCCTGGAAGTCTCATTTGTTTGCATAAAATAAGCTACATTCTGATACAGATGGTCCACATAAGGCACCATATGAGGCCTTCAGCTGATCAAAGAGAAGTATCCTCCTTCTGTCTTCATAAGTGCTAAGGGCTCTGTTAACTCTAAAAACTTCAAGAAAGCATTGCACTGTGCTGCCCAGTTCCTCAGTGGAGAAGGCTGAGGTCACATAGAGTCAGTAGGTGCAGGCATTGCACAAAAAGCTACTACACCATATATAGAAGGCTCACTAGAGAGACCAGTATTTGATTCTAAATGGACTCTTCAATGGCACTGTCTCATTTGATTTGTCCCTCTTCATGTTCACTCAGTAACAGAAGGAAATTCAAAGAATGACAAGCATCCTAAAGTAAATTATTTCAAAGCTTCTGATATTGATCATTATATGAGTTTATTTATTCTATTTGCTAGCATCATTTCAGTTGGGTAAATTTGTGCTTGCAAAATTCCATGGAGATAAAAAATTTATTCCCTCAAGTTAATGTCGAAGTTCTTCCATTTCTGTTTTTCCAAACTTTTCTTCCCATTATTAGTCTTAAATTTACTATCACGGTTTACATTGCCTGCCATTTGCCTTCCTGATATCTCACATTTAAATCAATAAATAAAATAAAGATGACTGGCCAGTTAAGAAAAAAAATCATATTTAAGGTTTTTAATACATTTCAGTATTTCTTTTAGTCTTGGATCTTCATAAGTTTAATTCTTATTCCTGGACTCTCTTCCTGAAACTATCTTTTAGGACACTAAAGGAGTATTTTTTTCAGTGTAGCAGACAATGTCCACTTTCATCTCACTCCATGACACAATAGAAAAAGAATATAAATTTCAGCATTATGCAACAGAATAAGAATAAAACAAAACCTGTTTACCCAAGAATGACCTTCACAAACTAATGTTGCAACTCTTCCTTATTCAGATAATTGAGTTTATAAACATTTATAGAAACATTCACATTTCATCTACACGTATAACATTTTGTATGATGACATCTGGAAAATAAAATAAAGAAAGAAAAAAGATGATGTGAATGAATATTCTGGAATGACCATACATTAGGAAAGGTAATGGACAAGACTCTTGGAAAAGATATTTGAAATGTCCGTAGGCAAGTGCTTGTGAAATTACAGAATGTCACTAAAAAAAAATAAAAAAAGGTGTAAGTGACTAAGTAACAATGAAAGACTATCAAAAGAACAGTATTCAAACATATGAGGATGAAAAAATATAAGTACTTTGAAACTAGTAAATATAAACACCACTATAAACTATGAAGTAAAACATACATACATAAGAAACACATAAGATTAAAACTTTTCCATGTGAGCAAACCGACCTAAAAATATCCATTAATACATTTTAAAATTCAAATTAGGAGTTTCTAACTCTCACTGCAACTTAATCCAAAAAAAGCCTTTTACTCAGAGGCAGGGAAATCCAGCTGGATTTATCACAACCTGTTTGGAAGAAAAAGAAATTGCCATGTACACAGTTGTAACTGGCTTTGCTTGATGGTGCAGAAAGATCATGTTTCTATTGTCTCTCACTTCATGGGTTTTTACGTGAAACAGCTACTTGTCATTTAAAATCCCACATCCATCAGGCATTAGAGTCACTGAGTGTTTAATCTGTTTTTCATGAGAGGGAGACAAAGCTGGGTATTTTCAGCATCTTGCTTTCCATATGGCAGTAATATCTTCCTCTGTAGCATCATGACTCTAATTGGACAGTTAGAGAAGAAATAAATCAGCATCATCCTGAAGTCTTCAGGATGTTGCCTTTTCTGTCAAACAAACACGATAAATGACTGCAGATACTAACAGATATAAACATTTGTTGGTGTACATCTTTCAGGAACCATGGCTTTTTATGTCTCTACAATACTGAATTTCTGAGAAATAATAACTGCCTTTGACAAACAGTGCCACGCACTTTAGTAATCAACACAAAGCATGACTCTTGGCAGGAGTGTCAAAAATTTTATTATGAGCATTTCATTTGCCTTGTAGTTTCAGAAAAGCATATGTTGTGCTCAGGCAACAGGTCACAGATTTTTGTTGCCTTTTTTTGTTTTCTAAGACCTCTTGTAAGGAATGGTTATTTCTTTTATTAAAAAGAAAAGAAAAAGGATGAACAAATGGATTTATACTAGATTTGTATAATTTTTATTGAGATCAGTATATGAACCTTGTTAAAACAACCTATTTCAGTACAGATTACTTAAACATAAATCTAAACCAAGCATTTTACAATTCCAACCTTATAACTGAGGATGTTCTCTAGGAAAGGTCACCAAATACATCAAATTAATGAGTGGGATGTGAAGAGCAACCTACAGATAGGAAAAATATGAGCTTGCTCCTAATCTTGTAAAAATATTTATTTATGATAATTTATGTGGACAGAAGCTCTTTGCAATATTTTTAATTTCAACAGAAAAGAGTGATGCATCTCTTTCTATATATCAGAGTGCTGCAATAACAGCATATCTGATACTTAGTTTTCTGGAAATGGGCTTCCTGAGTAGTGCATTTGGCAATGTAGTCTCTCATTTTCTTTTGCCTGCATTTTATAAAAGGGTGTCAGGTAAAAGCAAGGTAAAGATAACTATTTATCAAACCAAAATCCCAATATATATTATCTGCCTCTGCATCTACCTCACTACAGTTGGTTAAAAAAAATACAAGAATATGATAAAGATGTGTACAAATATTAGGTCATAAATGGCAGACTGGATTACATGAAAACCTGTAAAAGGGTTCAAGGTTCACCAGTGAAGCAAAACGCAGTAAAGCAGAATCATACTATCAACCAGAAAAAAAGAAAACTTTTAACACAGAGGAGGTTAAAAAGAGGACTTATGATGAAATAGCTAAATCCTGATCGATACAAGAAGTCAGAAGCAAAAAGGCTGGAACAGGGAATGAATTAAAGTGAAGAAAATGTCATTTGCCAAAGAGAGGAATTAATTGTTTAGGAGTACTTTGCAGGGATAGAACCTGAAAACTAAATTTACCTGAACTGCACTCAGTCCAACTCATGCAGTTCTATTTATGCAGGCTGTCAATATAATGTCAGAGACTTAGGTAACAAGAATGATCAAAAAATGTCAATCTGATAGCATGACTCAGAAGTTCAAAACACAAAGTGTATATCAATATCAAATAATTTGCACAGAACTTGATTGTCTGGTGTCAATCTTATAACAGTCTCATATTAACAAAAGATAGGATCATGGCCATTCTTAGTGATTTCAAATGAATAAGAAACTGCAGAGTCTTTAAAATCCTCAAGTGATTTGACTCCTTTGCTTTGAATCTTCCTGCTGCCAAGACCTGTTATCTGTACACTCAGCAGATGTCATCAGGAGCAAAGCTGAGTGTGTGTTGTGTCACAGTGAGGAGTAACCAGCTCCAGGAAAATGGAAGACATTTCTTTAAAGTAATCAACAGCTTTTAGGAGGAAAATTCCACTGGAATATTTTCATCTGACATGGAATTCAAGTTAAAAGGAAAGCAAAAAGCTTCCAAGAAAGTCGAAGTGGAGTGGACTGTGGCCTGAAAATGCTGAATGGCCTGGATTGTGAGACATAAAGATGCCCTTTCCAAGCATGGTGCTGGTGTGGCCAAAGTGTGGCCAACTGGAATCACTTCTGAAAGCTGTTTGAAGTTGGACAGTAAATTGTACAATCTTCTGTGTCCTCTCTAACCATTACATATCCTTCTAACAGTCTCAGATTTATCTTTGTCTTTGACATAAGAAGGGATAAAATTCTCTTCTTGCATGCTTTGTTTTGTGGGAAAGGATAAATGAGGGGGCAAGGATGAAAAACAGTGATTAAGACACAAGGGGATGAAAGAGGGACTGAAGTTTCATCAAGACTAATCACTTTGGAGAAGGTGGCAGTGGCTTCTGAAGAGAGGCATTAGGATCATTCCTGGTGCTCTGGCCTGCCTGTAGCTGGACTCTCAGTTCTGCTACCTCCACATAGGTGGAAGATATCCTTGGTCATACTCTTTCTTCATTTAGCAAAGCACGTATCTCTTTGCCTCAACTGCGTTCTGTTTGGTTTCAGTTATGCGTAACTGTAATCTAGCAAATCTCTTCTTTAGGGGTCATCCCAAACAAGAGCATCCCAAACATCTGTAAAGGCATGTTGGGAGAGACATCTGTGCTTCTGGGTCTCCTAACTCAGCTGTCACCTGGAAAGTTACTTTTCCTATTGCTGGTTTTTTTTACCAGACACACTTTGTCAACTTTTTATTCTGTCATGTTTTGGGTAGTCTCCTGAATTTCCAGTAGACTTCTGTATTTCCTTTATTTCCAGCAGCATGGTGACCAATATCTTAATTTTGTCCTTTCTAATGTCAGTTTTCAACCTTTCCTGACATCAAGTATCAGTATTAGGAGGAAAACATGCAAAAAACTTGAAATGAGCAGGGAGGAAATAAAGTTCTCTGTATGAAATTGTCCTGTTAAAAATAGTAACAACAATAAAGAATACAATGAATTCATCTCTGCCTTGATTCTGTTTTCAGCACTTTACCAATTTTAATCTCTTTTCCTATATGATTGTGTTGCAGCTTCATCTGGCTATTTTTTGCCTATTGTCCCATAGGAAATATTTCATAATTAGTGAAATAGTGAAAAAAACTGGCCTAACAGGAGCTAAAATATACCTTAGGATGGTTTCATAATTGATACAAAACTGTCATCACATATCATATTTCTATTGTTTCCTCCTGCTGTAAGGATTTACACTTCAGATACTTTCATAAGAAGCCTCATAAACCCTTAGGAAAAAATTCTGTCCCTAACTTACATCAATACAAATTATGATGCCTTTCATTCACTCTTAGAATCAAACTTCAAAAAATCCCATACAGTCAGAAAAGAAGAGAGATAGTTTTACCTATGTGCCATGAAAAAAATGAAATAAAAGCCCCTCTTAAGCTATTCTGGAGATCACTAATATTTCTGTAAGCTCTACATTGTTTAATGGTGGCACAATATCAAAAAAACTCTCAATAAACAGGTAAAGCGTCAAACAGTGGAATTCTATGAACTTTTTTACCACACCACTTCTGCACACAGATGAACACAGTGTGTTTATTGATGCAGAAAGCTAAGGCTATTGAAGATTCCCACTTTTTTGTCTCTTTTATTTTCCTTCTAAACTGCTCTATGTTACTGTAAGAGTGAAAGAAATAGAGAAAGGCAGTTGCAGGCAATCTAGCAGTCATATTCCAATGGGTTTAAGAAAGACAGAATAAGAATTTGGTCTCTCATGCAATACACAGAGAAAGTTAAGCAGTTTTAAAGATTGCTAAGAATTTCTGAGCTTTCCAGGTGTAGAATCATGGCCATTCAGCCAAAAACCTGACAAACACTAGGAAATTCGGCAGGAATCTGCCTCTGGTTTATCATTTGGCGGGTGTATATAGAAGAGCTTGCTAAAAAGTTGGATGCAGGATCCAGTTTGACATTGGAGCTCTTACTCAAGATGGAATAACACCTACAAGTGTCCAACGCTGAGTCAACACCATCACTTGCACTTGTTGACTGTGAGCTGGCTTTAAAGTTGACACGATGCTCACATTCCCGGTTTTCTGGTTCAGGCACATATATGCACTTCTCCATGCACGATCTCATTGAATCTTGAAAGCTGCACTGCAGAAAAATGACTTTTGTTGTAATTAATGAGAAAATACCTCCATCATTATCTTTGTCAGGATAACTTTTCTGAGAAGTTCTGTAGACTTTTGAGCCTTACCCTGAAGATATTGTTAAGAAACTGATTAAGTTTGCAATAGTAAGGTTACTTACTTACTTTCAAATGAGATATTATATTTGTCTTTTACTCTTTGACTGTGTCCAAAATGAAATAGAAATAATGGTTTACAAGAAAATAGGAAAATTCCTGATCCATGAGGGTGAGAGCAACAGGTCCAAAGAAATCTAATAAGCAAAAATGCCACTTAGTTTTATTACTCCATTCATAGCATGCTGAAGAATCCCTCCACAGATCACTCCACCTTCCTCTAACAATGAGCCATCTCAGCTCATAGTGTACCAGTGTGTTTCCAGCAGCACAAATGAGCAGTTGCTTAGCTGGATACATGCCAAGGGGGGAAAAGAGAAAATTCTTCAATAGTTATTGGATTCTGTGATTTTTCTTTCTTATTTTAATTATGGTCTTCCCTTGTTCATTGCATAAGAGTAAGACTTAAAGTGAATCATTCAAAGCCTGAGGAGGTCAGTGTTGCATACTTAGAATATGTGTACATTCAAGAGCAAGGCACCAGTTCAGTGCACTTCCTCTGTGTTGTGTGATGTGATTATGGACAGTTAGCTCAACTAATGTCCCTCCATTATATGGATAAAACAGGCCTATACAAACTATAACCTCTGCATGTTTGTGCAATACTTGCCTTTTTTTAAAGTTTTGGTTTGGTCTCAAGAAAAACTGACTGAAATCTTTTCTCTGGAATTTGTCTTTGAAGAAACTTTTGCTTTCATCAAGCCTGTAACTTGGAAAGAAAATCAGAAAGCTGGAAGCTGGGAAATAGCGATACAGGTGTAAACAGTCTATTTGTAATTGTATCATTTTGGGGGCCTGGGATTCTGTTTTCTTGTTTGCTTCTGTGTTTTGTTGTTGCTATTTTCATTTCAACAGAAAGGTAAACATTTCTAGAAAACAAAAATCAGTTCCTTGCTGAGCTAAGCTGACTCACTAGAGTTGCTTTTCTTAGAAGTTCTTCACTAACATCTTTCAGGGTATTTGTCAATAACTTTGCATATTTGACTATTGCATACCCACAATTTCTAGAGATGGACTTGAAGTACATAGATCATAATTTCTATGTGATCCTAAATACTGTAGTAGGAAAGACTTTAGAAACAATTCTAAGCAAAATATGAGTGGGTGGCTGGGAGAAGTTTACTTAAAGAAGAAAAAGAAGTTTATAGAAATTGAATATATTAAAAATGCAAAAATCCCCCACCACCAACAAACAAACAACCAAAAAGATCTTTCCTTAACCTATTTTCTCTCTGTCTTAGCTGGTGTAGTTTGTTTCTTGCTGCTGCAGTGATATGTTGTAAACAGTCAAAGCAATGTATCCTTTTTCAGGTATGCTTTTGTGATTGCTTGCCAGTCCACTGGTATGACAAACACGAGGGATCTCAGGAATGTTTGCACTGCTCATTCCAGCCTTACAAGTAGATGCTATCAGAAAACAGATGACAGGATTTACCAAGTTACGTAAGGGGCAAGGAATCTGCAAGTCTTTACTGTGACAGAAACTCAAATTCCAAACAGAGGGCTCTCATTTCACGGTATTTAACTGTCTTCTGCAGCCTGTCAGCACAGCTCTAAGTCTTAAATTTGTCTGGTAAAAGCTGATGTAACCATTTTAATTTAGAAGAAAATAATAAAAATCAACAAACCAAAGAAATTAAGCAATCAGCTCTCAGGAAAACACACAGGGTGAGAGGGCGCAAAGCAAAGCTATTTGGAAGGTGCAGTACACACACATGCACTTATAACTTTGCCTGAAGTTTTATTTAATTGAGTTAGTTAACTCCATTGACTATGCTGGAAAATGGTGTCCTCACCTAAAGAGATATCATAAAAAAATAAAAAAAAATTATAATTGGAGAGACTTATTTAGCCCAAGATCAATAGACTACCAAAGAGAAGGAGTTGTCCATCAGAAAGGAGAGGTCACCACAAGATTGTAGCTGTAGCTTCCTGTTACAGAGCATCCCTAAATTTCTCCCTTGGTGGCAGGGCATTGCTTTAGGCACCCCACCTTATGCAAGGAGAGTCTCCAAATTGACTTTATATTGCTCAACTCAGGTTTGCTTTAGCATGCAGCCAAGATGTTAAATTGTTCTATTGCAGGTCCTATGTGGCGCAAAATATAGGGGTGGCACACAACAGGACACAACACAAGCAGATTACTGGCCACCCACAGGAAACACAAGTGGCTGAGTGGAGTTGTTCATAGTCTGCTGTAAAAAGGACAAATGAGAAAAAATAAAATTCTGACTCACTGTGATGTTGCTCAGATGGGTGTTTTACTCAAAGTTGCAACACACTGCACACAGGTTACTGTTTTTTTCCCAAGGCTGAGCTGTGCTCTTCCTCCCTTTGATAAAAGTGCTCTTTGTTCTAGGAGAATACACTTTTATTTTTATAGATGTTATAATAGAAATATGAAGGAATTACAGAGAGGAGAAAGCAACAGTTTTATGATAATGTTGGTTTCAGATCTACAAATACAGTACACTAGTAAAGGGATTTCGTTTATCCAGCCTAATGAAAACTGGAATCTTTACAAGACCTTGCATACTAAGAATGGACTCTGCTCTGAATTCAATCCTGAGGTCCTCACATGTTAAAGTTATCATTTTCCCATTTACTCAGAGGCACAGGCATTCATAGCAAACCAGTAATCAAGAGCAGTTACCATGAGTTTTAGAATAAATGAATGTCTCCATGTGCCCTCATAATCTTAAAAATTCCTGTAATCTCATGAAATTAAAATTCCTGTTACAAAGCAAATGCCGAACTTCCTGCAGCTGATAACATCTGATTATGATAGTGTGAATTTTGTACTGAATTATCAAGATTTATTTCCCTTTTATCTTTTTAAGTCCAACATTAGGACAAGGTATGTATTATGTTTCATGAACAAGCAGGATACATATTTTAATATTTTTAAGATACATCCCATGGATATGTCAAGTCAGATTACTATACCCTATCATTTCAAGGATTCAGTGACATGTCCAACAGTTACATCCTTTTGTGTTCACTTTTTCTTTTATATATATATACATATATGTGTATGTGTATATATATATATATATATATATATATATATATAATTCTTTATTGATGCAGTGTTAGATCACAAAAATGGCCGTTCATTTTTGCCTGATAAGCTTGTGATTTATTACCAAGAATCAAATATTTATTAATCATTTGAGTTCAGGATATGAAATAATTTTTCAAGTTGTCCAGCTGAGCCTATCCAGTTAAATTTTCCCATCAATTGTAAGAGATGGTGTAAAGTTGGCTCTGAATGTCAATCTGTCTTCAGGAACAGTTGTAATTTCAGTCTCAACCTTTGCATCAATGCTTAGACAGTGAGTTATGAATTTTCAGTCTCCTAGCAGAACAAGTCCTTCACAACTTCACTTCTGATATCAGAAGTAAGAACAGACAGAGTTTTCTTACTTTGCTAAAATGTCACTAATTATAAAAAAAAAAAAAAAAAAGCCTTCCCCCCCAAATTTGTTTCTCAGATGAATCTCTTATATCATGGAGAATTACTAGGGTATCAAGCATGTCTAATTTTTAACTGTATTTTTCCTTCATTTTAAAGATATCACTTTTCTGTAATGGAAATGAATTTGTTTCTGCAGAATGGGAAATCCTGCAAGCAAACTCATTCCCTTAATAATTCCCAGAGGCTAAATACAAAAATCATTATCGACATGGCTTCTGAAGTGATAGTTTTAATGTTTAGAAATGCCATTACTACCTAATTTAATTCCAGAAAATATGATTACTCTAAATGATGGAAAACAAATACTTAAGTACATTGCTTTAAACTGATAAATTAAGAAAAGATGGATTTTCATGAAGTATAAAACTTGGATTATTCTACTGCAAAGGCACATTCTAGTGACAAGTCTTTAATAAAGAAACAAAAATTCATTTCTGTAAAACTCTGGAAGAATTTCTAGACATTATGTCACAGAAACCCAAAATTTCTTAACATAAGTCAAAGTATTGAAATACATGAAATATCTCTTTATTGAGGCTTGGATTTCCTAAGAATTTTAAGTTTATTTTGCACCAGTATACTAGTAGAATGACATTTATAATAAAAAATTATGTTTTGCTTTTCAAAATATAAAATATTAGGGACAAAAACTTCTTTTGAACATAAAACTACTTATTTTCAAAACATTTTTTCCACAGTTTTTTTGTGTTTTGTTTTGGGTTTGTTTTTTTTTTTTTAAACAATGATCAGCATTTGGTTCACATACTCTCAAACCCCACAATATATATTTCTTTTTTTTTTTAAATATTTACATTTTCAGTTTAAAAAAAGATTATCACCTAACAATACACAATTTCTTTTGGTAAAGATTACTAATCAACTTAATTTTTTTATAAAACCATTTTCTCAGTAGCAATCTTTTAAAAAGTGGTCATCTATCATCAAAATAATTCTATTTACTGATGGGATTTTATACCTGTGGAAAAAAAGAAAAACCTGCATGTCTTTTCCAATCCTACTGTTGTAGCCATTTTATAGTATATGCGATTACTAACATCTTCATAAAGCAAAATTTGAAGGCAATAGAAAATATTGAAACAAATGAAAACACAACTTCTGGGATAGGATAGGATAGGATAGGATAGGATAGGATAGGATAGGATAGGATAGGATAGGATAGGATAGGATAGGATAGGATAGGATAGGATAGGATAGGATGGGATGGGATGGGATGGGATGGGATGGGATGGGATGGGATGGGATGGGATGGGATGGGATGGGATGGGATGGGATGGGATGGGATAGGATAGGATAGGATAGGATAGGATAGGATAGGATAGGATAGGATAGGATAGGATAGGATAGGATAGGATAGGATAGGATAGGATAGGACAGGACAGGACAAGACAGGACAGGACAGGACAGGACAGGACAGGACAGGAGAGGACAGGATAGGATAGGATAGGATAGGATAGGATAGGATAGGATAGGATAGGATAGGATAGGATAGGATAGGATAGGATGGAACAATTTCTGTTGGAAGGAACCTACAATGGTAGTCTAGTTCAACTTCCTGACCAATTAAATGCTGACCAGAAATTAAGGCATGTTGTTAAGGACATTGTTCAAAGGTCACTTAAACATTGACAGACTTATGGTGTCAATCATCTCTCTAGGAGGACTGTTCCAGTGTTTGATCACCCTTTTGCTAAAGAAATGCTTCCTAATGTCCAATCGAGCTCTATTGCAAGATTTTTTAAAATATCAATAAACTCAAACTTCAAAATTACTGGACTAACCCACATCAGCTAAAGTTTATTTTCTGAAAATAATTGTTTCATATAATTTTTGGGCATCAGTCAGCAAGAAGACTTATTGATGTTAGTACCACCATCACAGCTGAAATGCAATTGTTGTTAAGCACTATGTTACTCTTTCAGAAAAAAAGAGCACTGTATTTCCCAAGAGTTTGTGTCTCATGTAAGATAATTTTTCCAGTAACAGTGATCTGGTTGAACTCGATAGTCCTTTTGGGTCCCTTCAAACTCAGAATATTCTGTGATTCTGGTGATCAGCATTTGAAGCAGCTCAGACACAATACAAAAACACTCCATCTTGTAAAGGAACTTCACAGCTCAGTCTGACAGGGGTACAGACCTCACCTGAAGAGCTGACAGACATTTGGTGTAGTCTTTCCATCTTCCACCTAACAGACATTGCTTCCTTTTCCCTTTTATCAGCAGTGGATTCTAGTTCTAAAAGCAAGCTGAATTGCCCTAGACAAACCTGCTTCTCTTCCAAATTTGAAGTGTGACTTGAGGTATCTTTTTACACCACATTCTTAGCATCTTCTTCTGTCTGTGTGGCTGCACATTCATATGCAGAGAACTGAACATTCCATCTGCCTGTCTGCAGAAAATGAGTTTGGCAATGTTTTAGCACACATCAGTGCACGTTCTCCTAACATCATCTCTTCCAATGTCTGACTAACACAGGCACTGACCCAATGTTATCACACTGTGTTAGTGGTCAAATAAGAGTTTCTTCAGCTTTCTGCAACGACTGCCTCCTTCTGACCACAAAGGCAGAAGTAAATACTCACAAACCTCTCTAGAGGAATATTTTTGACACCTGCATGATATTGAATGGGAAGTTTTGGCACCAGAAGTCAATAATTATGACTGGTGTTCATGTGCGGATCTGACAGGCTGTGTCTACTTCTCATGAGCCTGCACAGCAATTTCAGGGCTTTATACTGGCTCATAAAGCTATAAAGAAAAAGGATCTCAGTTTTAATATCTTTTATGGTTTGGGGTTTTGTCTAGTTAAGGGATTATCTGATTTGAAAGAATTATGTTTTATGGCATTTGTGCTTTTTAGGATTTAAGAGATTGCCAAGTAATTGTCTTTCTGGGAGTCTGTGAGATTTTTTCCTGTATAGAGATCCTTCAATATAGTTTAATATTTCATTGTGTAGGTCATTTGTATTCCAGGTAAGTTGTTTATTTTCTTGAACAGCCACGGAGCTATGCAAAATTTAATAGTGTACTTTCCTCTTTGTCACCACATCAATAATCTCTTTTATAGACACTTTGATAGCATTATACCACCTCACATATTTACAAAAGAGAAATCTAGATAGTTTCAAATACTCTTTACAGCTAATATCCAGTATATGCAAGATATTGCTCTTTAGAGAAAAAATCTTCACTCTTTGCCTAAGTTTCTGATGTGTGCGCACACACACAAAAAAACAACAAACAAAAAACCCCCCAACAACTGAGGACATTTGGTGTAATGGGATATTCTTGTGGTAATGTTTTTCAGTTACCTAGACTGCTTGTAGGTCAGCACATTTCAGACTGTCAATGGTCATGGCTGTACAGGAAAAGTAAAAAGCTGTGAAAATGAAACAAAACAAAAACCCCAAAAGGCTGTTGTGGTTGACTGTGCTCTTAGCAGGGTGTTGGACAAGATGGTCTCTAGGGGTACCTTCCATCTCCAGTGATTCTGTGGCAGTAATTCTGCAGATCTAAAGCTCAGTGTATTTTTATATACAGATCATTTTTTACAACAATTTTTTCTTTCTGTAGAATAAACTGTAATTCTTCATTTCATGACATTTAAAAAGTAATCTCCCTATTTACCATTCATTATTTATTATGCTTTTAAGGAAAAATTTGAGTTCAAAGGTTTTCATTTAAGAAAAGGTAGAGAAAATATAGACATGAAAAATTTAGCATCTATGGCATCTACCACCACTGCCATAATCCAGATCTAACTCTCCCTTGGAATTAGCACACCCTTAGCAAGATCTCTACTTAAAAGCAGAGTGACAATGATTGTTGTGATTTACATCTGACAGGAGGGATTGTTCCCCAAGGAGTTTAGTCTGGAGCCAGTGTCTCCTAAAGGATTGATGACCACTAAAGGGATGGCATTATTAAATTTAAAGGGGAAAACCCCACAATGTTTTACTAGTGACCATTTAATCTGGAAAGAAAGCAGCATTGAAACTCTCACTCCCTCTTCATCATGTAATTCCACTTTTGACAAAAATTTCATTCCACTTGTCTTATAACAGTCCAACAAAAATAGCATGGAGCCAGCCCAGGTTATTTCTGTCAGCCTTTAAAAGTTCATTCAGCTCTATTAGGATCAACTATGTTTTCATGAACAATAGGGAAGCTTTGATAGCTAAGGACTTAAAAATCAACTTAGTCATTCAATAAAACACAACCCCACCTTTTTCTGACGAGCATAAAATGTCAGAAAACAATTGACTACATGTGATTGAACCAAGTATTTTTGTCATAAACTTTTTAATTTTGTACATAAACTAAATGTTTATTGTGTGGAACAATTAGATTATCTAAGCATGTTTATTTTTTACATTTTTGAGGTAACATTGTCTTTTCTGAAATCAGATTGTGAATCTATAGAGACAGAACCTAATCTAGCATTTCCACTGTTTCACTTCAGTCAGAGAAATATCATAGACATAAACGAGACAATGATCTGCTGAAACACAAGGAGAGGGGAATAAAACATGCTGCTGTTGATTTTATTTTTGCCTATTTTGCTTTTAAAACACTATTGCACTATACTACTGTACACAGAGAGATTGCTCATTGAAATGATGCACAACAAATGCAAGACGCATAAATATAAAAGCAAGTAGTGTAATTCAGTAAAGACCTCTGACTTTCTATTCCTTTAAACTCACATTTTATGAAATTTACATGGAACAAATGCTTCCACATATTTTTCAAAATATCTATTGCACTTTGTTATTTTTAGAGGAAGAAAACACTAAAAGTAGGGTATTAAACATAGCACTGTGTGCAAAATTTGTTTAAAAAGCCATGATAAAGCAATGGAACACCATCAATAGTTGACTGAAATATTTAGCTGGAACAATGGGTATGTTAGCAGGTATGACTCTGAATCTCATCATCAGAAGTTAGACAGTAAAAGAATCAGGTGATCCACTAGATTTCACTATGGACACTAATGTGCACCTCTTTCTTCAGTGTTATATGGTTACTGAAGGACCTGCCTGGGAAGACATTAGTCCCATCTAAGGGGCAAAGCAAAAGTCTCTGGATTTAATAAGATCAGACTGCGCAATTTGGGAACAAGCTTCTTACTTCATTAGCTCTGGTAGCTCCAGTAACACATATTTACAGGTGATCTGAGGAAGCAAAAGGGAAAATGAAGAACAAAAAAAAAATGACAATATGCAAGGAAATACATTGTGGCTTTAGAAACTATTGACCTTGAGCTGAAAAATCCAAATTTAAAAGTTCAGAAGCCACTGAAAATATCTTGATTTAGGGAAAACTATATAAAAAGGTAATTTAAGATGGGATGCATCTCATCTGACTGCAGCTGTTTAAAATTTAGATAGACTTAATTTCTGATCTAGCTATAATATACTGAGAGACAAGTAACTTCTTTTAGAGCCTCATAAACATCAGGCTTATACTGGACAGTCAACATTTTTGTTCAGAGAGGGATTTTGTTCTACACACCCAACAGGATTCTCAGAGAAGCAGTCAAAGTATGACAATTTATACAGTGGAATGATGTCAAAACTGAGAATTGCTCTTACCAGGTGAGCCTAAGTACACACAGAGAAGCTAACATAAAG
Source organism: Pithys albifrons albifrons (assembly GCF_047495875.1). Taxonomy (NCBI): domain Eukaryota; kingdom Metazoa; phylum Chordata; class Aves; order Passeriformes; family Thamnophilidae; genus Pithys; species Pithys albifrons. The sequence goes on from NC_092464.1 coordinate 13,362,908, forward strand.
GAAATTAATTTTGCTAGCAGCAATATCAAACCCCACAAACTCTCTGAGTACACCGATTGTTCCGGTCATATGAGTGATCAAGTCTCAAATATTTTTTAGCTTATAAACAGACATGGCTACTACTATTATTATGACAACTCCTAGTGGGGCTGTAATTACTGATAAGTATTTGAAACAGAAAACTTTCCCTTAGAAATAAAATTTGGGAAAAAATTTTATTTAAATTGTCTTAGAAACCTCCAATGCCAATTATTTCTAATTAAATTAAGTAAAAATAAAAAAAATAATGTGTTTGATCATGCAATTTCTTGAAATTTATACTCATTATTGTTTTCCAAAAAGTCACAATCTGAATTGTTTGGGAATGAAAACATCCACTTATATTCAAACTCTATGTAATTTTTATAACTTCCATAAAAGTACCATTCAGTAATTTGCAGAACAAAGAATCATTAAAGCTTTTTGAAACATCCAAATTTCTGCCATGATGGCAAAACAGCTGACAGTCTGTTAATTTTGCATAATTAATCCTAATATGTCAGAGGCAGGTTGAGCTTTTACTTTCTGTGGGAGTGATAGAGGAAGTTTGTTCAAAAAGACAGTTGATCAAAAATCAAATGTTTCAAGGTCAGTTGAAGACACTGAAATAAAATCCTTACAGATGACCTAGAGCTTCCAGTGGCAATGAAATGGATTGAATGGACATTAAATGCAGCAAGTACTTTTCTACATGTGGAAATAGTGCAGTGCAGGTAATTGCTCAAATTGAAGGGTTTGATGTGTTCTTTCTTGTATACACCAAGTATTCCTATCCGATCTTTATATTTTCATTATGAATTCCCAATATTGATGCAAAATAAAATAACCCAGAACAACACATTTTACTTTCCTGAGATACCCTGTGAGCCAGTGGTGGACCTGGTCCTCTCCATCCCCCCTGGGGCAGCATTGTGCGTCCTCCCAAGAGGAGGGCTGAGAAGCGACTGCCTTAACCACTCCCACACTGGTTCCTACTTCCCTGGAGATGATGTCATAATATGGTATGGGATACAAAATTACTGGCTAGAAGAAGTCAGCTGTTAGCTCAGCCCAGCTCAAGTCAGCTGACAGCTTCGGCCTAGTCCGAACTTCAGAGCCCAAATTTAGGCCCACCTAGGTGAACCCATAACACAGTGTTTTCTCTATTGGGCACAATTGCAAAACTTGGCACCAACCCACCTACACAAAAACACAGGGATATCTCAAAAGTTATGAGCAACAGCAAAAAGCTGTGCAATGACAGGTGTTCATGTAACTGCTGTGCATGACAAAATACTTTTCTCCTCCAGTTAGAAGTCCTGCAAGTGGGGAAACTTTCTCCTGAAAGCTGATGCACAAAGGGCTTGCAGGCAATGGAGCCATGATAAACCCTTACTGCCTGCAGAGAGAGCTGTTCTCCTTGCACTGAGCGGTGTCAGAACCTGCAGTCAGGGTCACTCAGGAGCAGATGAAGGAGGGATTGAAAATGCTGATTGAAAGAACAGTAGTCCTGTAAGCTGGGCTGCAGTATGTTGGTGGATGGTAAAATAGGGGAGAAACATGCTTCCTTCTGAAATGAAGAGTGGAATCAGAGGGAAGGGGCTGGAGAACCAAAACACATTGGTGTGAAACAAGGGAGATAATTTTGCTTTTGTGGCTATATGTAAAACATTTCAGGCCATTTTAATTTCTCAAAAGGGAAATTTTAAAATTCAGTTATTAAATTTATATGAGAACCTAACAAGCTAGCAGAATACCCCCCAGAGATTTACATGAGATGCTCTTATTTTCCATGGATCACTGACATGATATAGCATAATGACATCTGAAAGGGTACTTGGAGACCACTATTTTGTGTCAATGAGCAGTTAAGAAGCCCTTAGCTTTTTGGAGCCTCAGTTTATTGTGTCAATCTGTGGAGAAACAGACACTAAAGGCAGCAATATCTCCATATGATGAAGCCAACTGGCATCCTAACAGCATGCCTGCTCATATTGTACTTGGAAGGGCTTTTTATTCATGACTAGCTCTGCGTGAAATAATCCAATTTTCATTGTATTGATGCATGTCCATCTCTTGGAATATTAATATGTGATTTTGAATTCAATCAGCTCTGCATGTAGAACCACAGAGTTTTTAATTCACAAAAAAAATTCACATATTTCACAAAACTAGACATAACTGCAGTGTAAACACATGTTAATGACTGTTTTTTAAGACTCAAAATTACCGTGAATAAGCCAGTATTTTAAACTACCATGTTAGCTAGAGTAAGGTTCACTTACTGTTCCTAATTGGTAAGAGTGCGAGCCTTGCTTGCCAGCTTTTTAGATTTGCAAGAAACCACCTTCAGGCTTTGCTGATGTTGTCACTCATAATGTTAAAAAGTCTGAAATTGTCTGCATAGTCTTTTCATTGTTGTCCTTCTAATCCTTTCCTGGAAATATTCATTTGCCATAAGGTCAGAAAATTTGCCTTTAATCAGGGCAGGTATGTGATATTATCAAGTGTACAATGTATTCACCACGTTTTCTTATTTTTACCTGTGCCTAATTGTTGTCCCACTCGATTTTCTAAGATTTTAAGGACCATGAGGGAAATTTTATTTTCTCTCTGCTTGTGCAATGTCTAGTGCTGTGAGATATATTGCTTCCTGACTGTGGTTGTTAAGTAATATCACAGTATAACATCACAAAACTAAAGTCTGTCTCACTGAAAGGGCTCTGAATTCAAACATCTGTGTTGCCCTAACATTGTGAAATCCTGCCTTCAGAATCCAGGTCCAAGATGTGAGATGTGCCTTCAGCGGTCTTTCTCTCCCAGCCAGCAAAGCAGTCCTGGTGCACTGTTCATTTTCATCCATGTCCTTTCAGAGTCTTAAATAACAAAAGACAACATCTAAAATTATTGTTATTCCCTACAGGTCCTGATTCAAAGCCTTCGGGAGTAAATTCTGTCCACTGATTTAGGTGTTCTGAGATAAACCCCAATATCTGGGGACTGTAGAGCTATTACACCTGTAGGATATATCTCTGGAAATAATTCTCATTCTGTTATTAATGACTGGTTTTATGGCAGTATATTACATTCAACTGCCTTGTATGCCTTAGTTTAATTTATGTGATAATCATTACTGAAATATGTCAAAGGACAATTATGAAACATTTAAGCAATGTAAGATGCTTCCTATGGTCAAAAAATGGATCCAGGGACTAAAATATTTCAGTGATTGACTGAATCAGTCAGAACCTAGAATATCTTGTAAAAATAGATGAAAAAAACAGATCTGTCATAAAGAGGAGGGGATTTTTTTCTGGGATAAACAAACAGCAATGATTTCCTGTCTAGAAGATATCAACTATTTCTATTCAGCCAATGAAACTGTGATTCTGCCTGCATTACCTTTGTTTGTCCTTTTATTACTGGGACACGGCATCAGGACTTGAGGTGTAAAAAACAGAAACATAATTCTCCCAGTTCCAGGCCAAATTGGAAAACTCCTTATCATTTGATTTCTCTAATTTCCTAGTGAACTTTATCTCTTGATTTCCTTCTACCTAATTCCATATTTGGATAATGGTTCATACATAGGTGAAAAAAAACCCCAAACCACAAAAATAACCCCACACATGTAAGTTTGTTTACCTTTTTTGTCCTGCCTTAGTGCAGACTGTTTTTCTTTGGCAATAAAATAATAAAATAATATGAGAGATGCAGATGCAAAAAACCTATAGTGTCCTTTTAGACAATTTTAGATTACTAAATGCAATACTGTTTCATCCCTTCATTTCCACTGATAGCAAAAGATGAGCCATATACTGAGATGAAATTCAGTCTTCTGGATAAGGAGAGGTTTTAGAGCACTGGTAGTGATGGCAGAGATCCTTTTTCTCTTTCTCTAAATACTACATGTATTTTCACAGGCAATCTCACTGAAATCTTTTCCCTTGATGAATTGTGCGTTGGAGACTTCAACATGTGATGGAAGCTGTACAGTGAATTTTTTCTTTATGTTGTGATGCGTGACTTATCCCTTCATCAACAATCTTTTGAGTGACACCTGCTGAAGAAAGAGATTGGACTGTACACAAAGAATGAAGCCATGTATTGAAATGCACCTTTAAGACTGGTTGCAGAGGATGATAAAAAGAAGAGAAACAGCACTGTTTTCATGATAATGTGACATTATTGCCACCTGATTATTTGTGTAACATTGACACTCGCAGATGAAACCTTCGGTAGGACATTGGTGTACTTCCAATTACAGTTCATTTACAGGATGGTGATGCTGACAGCACCAAAAGATGAGTAGTTCCTCAAAATGTCCTCTATTTTCTACAGCCCTAGGTCATTCATTGCCACTATTAATTACCTATTTGTGATAGAATCACAACCATGTGAACATCAATGTTAGAAATGCTGGTAGACAAACTAAAAGAACCCTAGAGACATTACTTTAAAAAGTTTATTGGAGTCCAGCTTGGGACTTTTAACACCTTAGGTTGAGCTCCAATCCAATTTACTTAAACAAACACTATTTTAATATACCCTGTGACTCCATCTGACCACACATTCAAGGTGTTCAGCACTATCTCACCCTTGTGTATATACTGTCCGAATAACAATGAGAAACAGGTCATGAAAACAAACAGTCATTGTTTATGTCAAAGGGCAAGCAGCTATGCCATTCTAAACATTAGTCTATTAGGCTGAAAGGGTTGTAAGATCTTGCTTGTTGCTCTTAGCATCCATTTACCAGTAGGTTTTAATCAGTATGATCCTTTGGAAATGCTTAGTAATCACTAAAGAGACAAGTATCTTCTAGTCTGGCAAAATGTACCATGCATTCCTCAATCAACAGAATTTGAATCACCACCAATCCTGACACTTTTTCATGACTTCTACTACTACGGTTTCCCTTTAATTCAGTTAACCTTTGGTAAAAGGCTATTGGGGTAGGAAAGTGGTGATGTTTTCCTTCTACATTTGAACAAAGGTACTGGACAAGCATAGCAAAAATTGGGCTTGGAGAGAGGGCAATTACAACAATATTTTGCATTCATATGTTTTAAGCTTCTGGGTACTATCTCAGAAAGATATCAGCTGCTCAAAAGTTCAGGTAATTTTTGCTTTGGGCAACAGCTCATAATTATTTATGGAGCATGCAGGCTTTACACTTGGCCAGTCCAGCTGAATTCCTTTCAGACATTCTTTATTGAGGAATGCATGACCACTGTATTACAAACCAGAGCATTAGCATATGCTGTTTACAGTTATCGCTTACGTCTGCAGAATAACACCCAGGAGACCAAGAATTTCCTTTGTACACATTCTTAGAAGTGCTAAGGTCTTTACAAATTTGCTATTAAAGTACAGAAAAAACAGAATCATTCTCAGATTCCATTTTAAGTATATTTTTTTTATTATTTTCTAAAGTAACCAGATTAGAGATGGTGTGGCATCTCATGCAACCTTATAGTGGTTATTTATGAGACAGTGTACCAGATAATCTTCATAATTGCCCTTATGAGATGGTAGTTTTACTTTTTGCACTGACCTAAACACTTTCTGAGTATATCTGCTGTTTGCAGATCCTTCAGAATTTCTCATTGAACCAACAATGATTAGTATCAGGAGATTGTTTTTCTCACTGGAGGCATCTAGTCTTTCAGTTCTCTGCATCCTGCTTTCTCAGATTGCCTAATTTATTTGCTGTATAAGCTACATGAAGTATTGCAATATTTACTCCACATTTTGGGGTCAGTTCTGCTTCTATCAGAGACTGCTTTTGAATTGAATTATTTTGCATAACACTTACTAACCATTCTCTTAATGCATCATTTAAACTCCCTCCAAACTGGCAATGATCATTTAATTGCTTTAATCCAGTTACATATCCAGCAAATGTTTCATTTTCTTGATTCTATCTATAAAAGCAGAGATGCTTTGCAATCATAAGTGGCTTGGGGGATAGGTAATTTTCTGAATTTCCACAGTCTCAGCAAAAGTTTTGTCTTTTGCTTTAATAGCATTTATAATGCTGTGCTACAGGATACACTTTTGGTGACCATTACACTCAGCAAAATAGCCATCTTTTATGTAATATTGAGATCATAAAATAGCGTTCAAGTCTTCCAGTATAGGTAGCAGAATCCTTCATCAAACTATTGAGTAAACTATCTTGTTAAAAACAACTCTATGTTTTCTTCTCTAATACACTCTAAAGAATAGTGATTCCAAGCACAAATGTTGCAGCAATGCCCACCTGGACAAGCATTTTCTGTTTCACTATATTCTGCAGAATGATTCTGTTTTGGTTGCTGACTGGGCTTTGATTTCCAAGATACCAAAAACAAGAGTAACAAAAATTATGATCTAGAAAAGTGGTATGTCGCTGTTCTGACAGGCTTCTAATAACTGCTGTATGGACAGATGTGGAAAGCTATTCCATGATGTAGTATCTCACTTCCAAACACTCTAGGCATAGCTCAGTCTTTAATTACTTGTCAACATCCAATGTTAACCATAAAAGCTTATTTTGCTTATTCAGTGCTAAATTTGCTGATGAACCTGCACTTTGGAATAAAGGATAAGGTAGGATATTAGACATCACTCTTTTTGTGTGTACCCAGCTCAAGGTTCAGGACCTGAGCTGCAGGTACCCAGAAGTACATGCACTCACTGCAGTGAATACTACACATCACTAAGTAACTTGAGTAGTCTGGTGCACAGTACAAAGTCAATGATGGACATTCACACTGAAGTACTGGGAAGACTTCAGTCTGAGGTCTTGAAATACTTGGCTTATTTTTTAACCAAAGTCTGGCTAAAAGTTCATTTACAGTATATTTGCTATAAATAATCGCTTAACCACTTAACATGGTTTTTAGACAACACAGGGAAGGATTCAACATCTTATTGAATAAGGCCTTTAGCCAACTGCATGAACTAGGTCCCAAAGCTCCCCTTACAACTGAAGAGTATTTACCCAGCAGTATAGTTTAGAGAACAGCCCTGTTGACCAATGATAGACATGAGTTAGCTTGTTCATCTTTTTCATACATGCACTGATTGCCATTTGAAATTCTTGGCTCTATTTAAATTCCTCAGGGTGAACACCTATGACTCACATCTCCAGGATATTTGAAGAAACTTCTAGAGAGCTGTTGAGATAATGGACTTAGGTGGCCTCAAATCTGTATGGTTAAGCAATCAAGCTGAATTCTGGCTATCAACTTTAAAGTGAGGTATTCCACAAAATCTATTAAACAAATGTCCGGAGACCATAGTGAGACCTTCAATACACTTATCTCTAGAAACTTACAGCTTGTTGTCTTTAACTGTGAGCTGAATCCATTTGTGGCCATGTGTTCTCACACAATAACTCAGCTAATTCTGTCCTTAGCTTTTTTATGCTACTTCTTAAAAAATTAAGAAAATGTCTCCCCTTTACTTCTGAGGACCATTGCAATAATGAACAGTCAAATGCTATAGAGAAGCACATTGTATCAGAGCAGAAGAAGGAAATTAAAAATTATGTCTCCAGCACAGGTTTTAATAAGTATGGGGAATGACACAATGCAACAAGTAATAAAACAGTTTTCTTCATATGAATTCAATAAGAGAAGGACAGTATCAAAAGAGAAGTATATGATCAGATAGTTAATAATTTGGTCACAGTTCATGAATACCGAGACAGACTCTGCAGGCAGCCCTCACTCTGGTGTGTCCTAATTCTGAGTCTTGCCTTTTCATCCTTATTAACATTTTAACTGCACTTTACATATTTTATGTGGAGAACATTTATGGCTACATAAAACCTCGTTTACTTCCCTCTTTCCCTCTCACAGAGATCTATGCCTGTACGTTTTCATAATGTTTTTATTTCTTAATCTACTACTAAGATCAACAAACTGAAAATTTAGTTTATATCCACTTTTTTAACAGTATTCATTTGATCTGAAAAATACATCAGTTTCCTCTTTTCCTATTGCTACCAGACATAAACATGAAAATTAAGCTGAAAGTCCAATGCAGGCATTACTAACCTTTTTCTTTCTGTCTTAAGCCTACCATAAAACTATTGATAATAACAGGAGCCAGTTACGTTGCATTTTATTAACTAAGGGAAGAATTTTCATACAAATATTGTAATTTACTCAAAGATAAATCATAATCTATTTAGAGGCATACAAGAACTTATCCACTTGGATAAACTTAGGTATGAGGAGATACAGAAGCAATTCAAGAATTAACAAGCAAAATTGCACAAATAAAATTTTGTACTTTTTTTTCCCCCCAGCTTTAATAAAATGAGGAAGAAAGGTTAAAGGTAGAGAAAAAAATAAAAATTCCTACATAGTTCCTGCTGAAATGCAGATCAGACATGAAAGTAACTCATATTTCATCAGGGATTAAGAATCATTTGAAAGGTTTTTGAAGGAGCTTACAGAATATTCAAGATGAAGTGACTCAGATTTGGAGGTGGGTCTTGATGGCTTCCAGATCTGGGAATGCAACTGACTGCCTTTCCTGAGGTTCCTTTGGCAGTTTGCAGTGTTTAAGGAAGTTTGCCATCTAATATACATAAGGCTGTGGCTGATGATTTTGCTGTTTGTTACCAGTTATATGTGTCCCGCATTAAAGCCCACAAAGAAATATTTCTGAAGAATATGCAATGTAATGTTATGTCAAATGCAATTTAGACGACTTTACGGATTGGCATGCACAACTGCTTTTTTCTTCTGACCACTCAGAGAGTTAAGAAATTCTTATTCAATTTTATTAAATCTCTTCTGTTGTTTGTTTCAAGACATGTTTTTTACATGTTTACTACCTTCTGAGTACTGTAAAAGAGCTAATAAAACTGAAAATCAGATAAATATCCCCAGCAACCGAGCAACAAATTAAACACTATAACACTACAAACTGTGCATAATGTTAAAAGGAAAAAAAAGAAATATATTTTCTTGCACAAAATCAATGGAATAATTATTTCAATGTGTGTGTAATATATGAATATATTTTGTGTATTTGAACATGATCTTTTCTGAGATATCTCTGTCATAAAATTTAACTGGAAGTTAATAGACCCACACTGCTGTTTCTTCAGTACCTAAAAACTCAACGGGATTAGGTATTGTCTCTGCAAAATATGCAGTTCTTGTGACCAGAAATGAAACTCTTGTCTAAATGGCCATGAACCAACTAAAATCGTCAATCAAACTTTCAAACAATTTGCATATGCATAAACAGGATTTAAGTTACAATGTGTTTTTGGATTTCCTTGACTACTTACCACCTCTTTTTACTACTGTCTGCCCATGACTATTCATAAATGGTATTTTCCTACAGAGGTCTCTAAGAATGTGCGTTTACTAAACTGAATACAATAAATGAAGCAAATATGGCTTGAAATAAAAATAATAGTTTATTATGAGGACAGAAGACCTGCTCTTTTAAAACTGGATCTTGGAAGTTGTATTTCTCAATGTTAGCTACTGACATCATGAGCTAAAGGAAAAACCTGAAATTCAGTCATCCAAAATCTGAAGATTTGAAATCCAGCCTAATCCAAAATCTGTTGGTCAGTCCCACCTGTACATTATATAAAGCTACATGAACTTATGATACTGATTTAACTAATGCTAGGTGTTATTTGGACCAGATTCCTTCACTCTGAATCTGCAGAATTTTTGGAAGAAATATTGTCTGCATTTTTTTCTTTATCCCCTAATTACATATACAGAATATCATGTGATATCACATGAAACAATCCAGAAAACACTGATATTTGAAGTGGCAGAAGAGTTCTTATATGAGACCTTTACATACTGAAAAATGATAACATGCTCCAGCAATCAGACACCAGAAACTGGAGACCAGTCTTGCTCTGAGTTTCATAGATTGCCAGATTTTAAGTGAAATATAACCACAATTTATGCTGATGAGGAGGTGACAGTGTCAAGCACAGAGACAAGTCCAAGAAACTCAGTTGAATGCTTTAAGAAAGGCTGGCTGGCTGCAGTAAGGTGTTAAAATATTAAAATGTTCCACAACAACCAGTGCAGCTGCAGCACAATGCTGACAGGGGGTTGGGTTGATTTTTATAAGATGTGTTGGTGAACACAGATGGGAAGTAATAATAGCAATAATAACAATATTTTATATGGTTGTTATTTTCAAAATGAAATTACTTCTAATGCAATGGACTTGTCCTTTGAAGCATATATCAACATGTTCACATATGTATGTCAGCAAGTGGTGTAAAGTGAACACTAGCACTGTACCTTGCAAACTGTCCTGGGCTCAAAAAAGTACAGCCATGAGCTCAGAAAGTACGTTGTACCTACAGAGAAGATGACCCAACCCTGGAGTGTGATTCAGACTTCATAGATACAGTCCACTGACTAGTCTTTAAACACTGTGGACACTTTCCTCCAGACTTTATTTCCCCTCACGACTTACTTGGCTTTTAAGGTCTTCATTTTGAATTTAATCACGAAGGAAAATAAAATGCCAGGATCAGTTCAGGCAATGATTTTCAGTTGTATTAGTCCACCCCCCCTGCTGTTCAATCTGGGCACTTTCCAAATTTTTCCCCAGAGAGAAGTGGTGTTTGAGCTAAGCTTGGAATACTGAGGAAAAACTGGGGGGGGGGGGAAGGTGCTTCAAATGTACTGAGCACCAGAAGGAAGCTATTGGTACAGATAACAACAGGCTCCACTCTGCTTCTATGGCCTGAGATGACAAAAGGATCAATTTCTTACTTTTTTTCCCCATTTATGTGTACATCGATATGTTTATTTATTTATGCCAGAGTGCTAAGCTGTCTAAATAAAATGCCATGAGAAACATCTTAATCTGGGGGAAATAAAGTAGATACTTTGCATATGCTTATATGAAAGAGGAGAGTATGAGAAAAGGAAGTTTTACAATACCAAAAATCAACTAAGAAATAGGAGAATAAAAGGCATTGTTAGCTTCTGTAGTTTTAAAAAGTAAGAGGGGAAGACCTGAATATTACTCATAAGTTACAACTTTTCTTAGGATTTGGCCAATTCCATATAGATTTTAAAATTTGACGCGGTAATAATTTATATATCAGAAAAAATCTTTATTTGTGGAAAAAGATTAGTCATCATGATAAATTCCATGTAGTTTAAAAAGGTCTTTTGGATATTCCTTAACAATTTTTTTAAGTTATTAATTTCCTTAAAAATGCCATAAATTTTCCTGCAGCTGGAAATCCTAGCTGACTGTACAACATTGGGTGTTATAATGTATCATTATTGATATCGACTGAGTACCTTCAAGCTACAAGACTGGGTATTAAAATTCTGGTCATTTTAGTAGGTTTCAGACTGATCTTGCTTATCAAATTTAACAATTTATTTTTTTTATTCTTTGGTTGATTCTTCCATCCAGGGTGAAGCTCATTGCATGTTTGGGACTGTAGCATAGACCACCCACAAATGAGTGACCGATTCCAAGTGACATAAGTGGAACAAGAAAAACTCCTTAGTGAACTCTTAATATCTACTAAAAGAAAACCTTGTTAGGAAATCTCTCTGAAATAGTTTATTCATTGTTGACATTTTTAATCATAAAAGTATTACTGAGGCATTGACAGATATGTGTTTCACTGTTTTCAGTTCTATTATTGCTAGCCAGTTTTGTATTCCTAATGTAATTTTAATCTGCTTTTTATGGTAGTTGGATGAGTAATAGGCACAGCTTTTTGACAAATGTCCTCTGTACACGCAGAGTTCAGCAGAATTTCAACATTTCTTACAGATAACATTCTACACTTTAGGTCCATTTCCTTGGAAAAGTTAAGGGGATCAAATATTCTGAAAAAAAATTCTTAAAATGCTAAAACAATACAAATTTTCATAACAAATATGAAGCCCTGTGGAAGTTTTAGTTAAGCCTTTTGGTAAGCCTCAGTTTAGCAAATAGTCTTACATAGATTAGGAGAGACAAGTGTCACCTGACTTAAGCAACCAAAGAAATATTTCATACCAGATGACGGAAACTGGGATATACATAGAGTTGAGTAAGAGGTATTCTCTCAGTTCCCATCATGGCTGAGGTAGAGGCAAGACACAAGTTGGCTACTGCCCCCTGCTACTTCAGATATTGTTTGAGTTCAGGGAAGTAAACATTTTGTTGTTATTTCTCTCTGTTCCTTGCCAGGCATCTTTTGGGGTGCTTTATGGATCTGGAGTAATGGGATTTTCAGAGGGAAGTAGAAGATTGTTCTTATATTTAACTTGTGTAGATGTCTGTGTGTTATATTGTAGTTTAATTTTAATTTTCTCTTTTCTGTATAGATGATAGCTAGCTAGCTAGCTAGATGATAGATAGATAGATAGATGATAGATAGATAGATAGATAGATAGATAGATAGATAGATAGATAGATAGATAGATAGATGATAGATTAAATCTTTGAGGGGGTTTTCCCCTACTTTCTCTCAGCAGAGGAGGAGAGAGACTGATTCTGCATTAGGCAGTTGGCATTTTGCCAGCTCAACCCAAGACAAGCTCATAACTCTGTTTTACAGTACTCACAAATTTAGTCTACTGACTCAGCTGTAGCAAGAGCCAAAATAATTTCTGTTTCAAAATGACAGCTGTACAGTTGCCTTAAGGGACTGACATATCTTTTCATTTAGTAAATATTAACATGCTAAAATGCTAGGGGGTTTTATGAGATTTGAAGAGGACAAGCAGTAAAGGCAGATAATCATTAGTCTCTTGGGTCACTTGTAGTTAATTCTGTATTTTCAGCAAACTTTCCTGGAGCATGAGACATGACTTTGAAGCTTGTATCAACAAGTCAATGGACTATATACTAGATGGGAATTTATAAAATAATCAGGTGCATTCCTCACAAGAAAGCAATTGAAATATTTTACTTTCAAATAATTTAGCTGTGAAGTTCCTTGTTATAAGAAAGAACTGAAGATTGGGATTTAGGGGATTTAATTTTATTTCTATAACTGGATTTATAGCCTGAGACACTCAAGTTTAAGTTTTCTTCTGAATTGAGAAAAGCAGCATTGGGAAAAAAAATGGCTTCCATGTCTCAGATAAATAGTCTAAATATGAGTTAGTACCTAATACTCATGGCTAGAGTATGGTCTTGGATTAGAGCCAGTCCAAGCCATTTTGCACCCCTGGTTGAAACTCTTAGAATGCAACATCAAAATTGCTGTGTTCTCAATGACATTTTCAAACTCAATAAATTTGGAAAATTTTAGACAAAATGTATTCCAATACCTCCTCTTACCCCAGAACAATTGACTATGTCCTGCAATGTCTTACTGTCTCCTTGAAGCTTAGCCATTGCAAAGATTTTAGCAGCAGAAGTGTGGCTGGTTGACATGGATCTATGATTCTATATTGCTGTGTATATTTGTGAGTTTAATTAATTACACCTAGTTATAGTGTTTTCTTTTTTCTTTTTTTTTTTTAAGAAGTATCCTCTGTTAAACAAAACTACTCTCATTTAGCTCAAGGAGTTGAACTAAATTAATCATGGTCTTTCTGCGGAGTAATGAATTATTTCATATTAGGATATTTCTGTGGATCTCATAATCACATGATGAACTGTAGCATTTATTGTCACTTACGTGACTGGTCAATAATAAGCCACTGATATGACTGTAATTTATTACAGGAAACTGAGGTTCCGTTGTTTTCACTACAGCATAGATTTATGAAACCAGTTGTAGTTATTGTCACTTTTGGTGTATTTAAAACTCTATTAGAGAACTAAGTGGATTATTCCAAACTGAGGTAAATTTAAGTCAATAGTTTACATTAATTAAAAGTTTATTAGCATAAACTACTCCAGGATTGTGTATCATACTTTTATAGGAATTTTTCAGGAACAAAAAACATAACATCCATATATTTCTTCATAGGTTATAAAGCTACATGACTAAGTACCTGTGATGCCACTTCTTGTGGTTTTCATTCTGCTTAGGTTTTACTGGCAACTGAGAAATGTTATAGCTTAAAGACATGCACTTATTCTATTTCCTTTAACAAAGAAAACACTAACCATGTTTACTACAACTCATGAAGTTAAACTAAACAGTATAACAATAACACAGTCCTCTGCAAAGGGTATGGAAGTAGGGCTCTTTGAAAGCTGGAAAAACATTGGCAATCAAAAGCTACACAAAAGTAATCTTATTTTTATTACATACAAGGAACGTTTTCCCAGGAGTGCTGATGCCTGCCAGAAAATAAATAAGAAGCTAGGATAAAAGAAAAAAGGAAAGATTACTTCAGTTAAAGTGCTCGGCCAGGTTTTCCTTACACATACCCATGAGGAGTTGGGTTTCTTCTGTCCTCGACTACAACTGATGGAGATGGCAACCAAAAGACTTTGCTACAACCTACACTGTTATTGCCCAGGCAACTGAAGGATCTCTAATTCTGCTGCATCATTCCATATTCATGTTTCAAAGCCTGGCTATAACTCTGAAAGCCAGCATCCTTTGCTTCTTTAAGAGCTATAGCCTCATGCCAGTACTTCAATAGTAGTCCAGAGGTGTGATCAGAGGGAAACTCAAAGAAAGAAAATAAATAAACAAAGAATAAATCCTTGTTTAAAATATTAATGATCCTCAAACCCACAAGAACACAAATGAGATGGACACAGGTAGGTTTGGTATTGAAAGGTTTTTGACAGGACTACTGTCTGTCACTAAGCCATGGAAATGAAACTTTTGAAGTTACTGATCTGACTCTGGAAGAAATCAGGTTGCTCTTAGAGAGGAAGAAAGTCACTATGAAGAAGTTAAAGCATGATTTGCATTCAGTTTGTTAAACAAGACAAGAAACTATCTCTCTCCTGACCAGAACTGTAGATAAGCCAATAAATAATCTTAGCTACAAGGCTGTTTCCCTGCTCCTGGGGCTAACATCTGGTGGGGGTTGTAGCAAGTTTCCTGCTTCTAGGGTTGAAAAAGGGCTGTTCAGACACAGCAGTGTAGCTGTTTCTTCTCCACAGATGCCGGCCATGCACCCTGCTAACAAGAACTGCTGCCTCAAGCTAATAATTGCTTGGGTAATTGCATGGAATGGGTCATCCCTCACAGACCCCCATGCTGCCTTGTCCCATGAAGATGCAGGTCCTGCCTGCCCTTTTCCCCTTTGGCCATCGCCTTATTCCAGACACAGATCAGGAGCTGTAGTACAGACAGATTTATCTCTAAAGGTTATTCATCTCTCAGGGAAAAGGCTGAAAGCATGAGTCCTTCAGGGGATTGCTAGGAAAGAAAGCATGCAAACAGTCAGCAAGCACTAGGTACTGATTGGCACCTGGTGTCAAAATGCCTGCTGCAGCTCTGTGGTCAGGTATGTGGGCAGAGCACAGATGGGGTTCCAGGTTAGACACAGCCCTGGGTTGGCGAGAGAGAGCAGGGCTGTGGCAGAGCTGGAGATCAGCTGGGAATCCAGCCAGTGAGGCCCATGACCCATGGCCCTCCAGACCCTGATTTAGTGCTAAAAAGACTAAATATGTCCAGATATTCAGGATCCACAGAATTCAGATATCTTCTCAACTTACAAAAACCCCCCCACAGAATAATTGGTTTCAGTTCAGTTTGACCTTACAGTCAGTTTGGGGTTAGTTCTTATTTTTACCTATGCTAGTTTTCCAATGCTTAGTTTAAGGACAGCAGTAAATAATCAAAGCACTTTTCTAATTGCAACTTCATTTCCATCTAAAGTGAAAGACAGACTCTTACTTGGAGATTAAAAGACAAGCAGTTAAAGAAAAGATAGATGGTTTATTTGGTTCCTCAAGGCTTTGCTAAATAAGATTGATTTCAGCCCTTTGTCTTTTTTTTTTTTTAACAAAAATCCCCACAACAAACCAAACTAAACAAACAAAAACCAAAATCAAACACCTTGTGGATTCTTTTTTAAATTAAAAAGACCATATTCCCTTCACATTCACAAAGTAAAAATTAATGTTTCTTCACCTGTAGGATATAAAATATACACCACAAACAACCACAACTGAAACAAAAAAGAGACATGAGACCTCTCCTTGGTTTGTATAATAGACAGAAAAAAGACTTCTGTTCTGTTAAGCACTTTATTGAAAATTATGGATATTGTTGGAGGATTTGAGGCACTATTTCTGTTTGTTTATTGGCCGGTTGGCTTTTCTTGTTGTTCAATGACTTTAGAGCATTTATTTTGCCAATCAGTGTACAAATTTTAGTGTTCTTAGAATATATCGATTCCCATGTACAAGACTCCCAAACCAGAATACATAAGGAGCTCACCACCAGTATACAGACATATCTGTTTAGAAAAAGACATTAAGTTTTGTTTCTCTATTTCCTTTGTAAGTTTTAATGGGGAGGCATTTGACTACTTAAAAATTCTTGAAATATGTTCAGAGCATCTGTGCTTCCTTGAAAAGCAGCCAGAACATCAACACATCTCAGCCACAGCCTCTGTCAGCTTTGACAACAACACAAGATTCTGTCCAGATGATGATATGAAGATATTAGTAAATACTGGACATGAATCTGTTTGCAAGGGTTTAGTGTCAGAAAGCAACAAATAAAGTCAGCAAACACTTGTTGGAATGGTGTGAAATCACATAAAAGTTCTGGTTCATACTCAGGCTCCATTATTATCCAAATAGGGCCGATTTGTTAAGTCCAGTTACACACAGCAGTACTGTTAAGATCTTCCCTTGAATCAGGAACTGGAAAGCCAAAACCTGTAATCACACACATCACCCTTCATGAAAGAAGAGGAGAGGTAAGAAAGAGGTCAGGGAGTAATAGGGATTCATCTGGTTGAACAAGGTTGTAGACATGGGGAAAGAAGGGAGCAAGGGAAAAATTTTTTTCCCCTCAGTCTTGTTCATGGACTTGTATGGTTATGCACAGAGCTGTCATATGGCTAGACCCAGTAATAAAATAAGATTAAGACTAGAGGAAGTTGAAGCCATGTGAGGAAGAAAAAATACAAGGGTTGAAATTATACATCAATCTATTTAAATTAGAATAAAAGCCAGAGAAAATCCATGGCTTTTTTTTTCCTACATGAGATTCAGCAGGATGCAAAGACACCAGAGTAAAGAGCAGAGGTGCCTGGATATCAGACTGCAGGCATAACTTTTTAATTGCCATCTCTGTCTCCTGCATCATGACAGATCTTCAGATTGTGCAATACCCAATCAACAGCTAAGACCTTTGTCTTCACCAACCTCTACTCTCTTTCTGCCATAGAGAAAATGTTGATCGCCTTTCATTTTCTGAGTCAATTTGCCAGGCATAAATATCTTTAAAAAAAACTCCAGACATATTGGCATCTAAGTGGATCATCAGATGACCCTTTACAAAGCATGGAAAAGAGAAAAATACTACAAAACATGCATTTTCTGGTCATTCAATTTTTGTGCATGTTTTGGAACAACAGAAACACCGTTCTTCAAAAAATATCACACTAATGTTCTTTTTGGGAACATAAATTTTATTAGAACATTGTTTTGAACTGAGAGATAATCAAGTTAAAAACATTCTTCTCTGCTACATCCCTAATTCAGTTTAGAATTTGTGGTGAATTTAAGAGCAAAAAGGCAGTCAAATTAAGCAAAGTTCAGAGTGTGTCATTCAGAACTGCTATTTTTTTTTAAATTCTTAAAGTCAAGTGTCTCCTATTAAATAGTAATAATAGATATGAAAATTAATAAATGACAAATTTTCTAATTTTACAGACAATGTTTTAACTGTTGTAATGGCAGCTTTAGCCTCCTGTATTAGAACACAAAATGACACAGCTACATAAAGTCATCCATCCCTTTTGTGATTTAGTGTATCTGGCTAGCTGTTCTCAGCTGTGCAACCAACATGTCATTTCAGAGCAGTTAAGTTAGTGTATTTATAGGAAAAAATTCTTTAATGGTCACAGTGCTAATAAAGAATTATTGGATTTGAACTCTGCTCCCCCACACCCACTCCCTTCCCTTGCTAATACATTCCTTCCTCCTCTGACAAGTCCAGTAAGCTTGCCAAAGAAATAAAAAAGAAAAAAAAAACAAAACCACAAACCACACAACAGTTTAAAAAAAAGCGCACACACAATGGTTTCTTAGGATTTGGATGGTTTGCAGGAGTAAGGATTTCTGTTCTGACAAAGGATATAAAAATCTTTAGGGAATCTGTTTCTCAGAACTCTGTATATTCAAGATATAAGTCAAAGATGTCTATCTTGCAGTGCAAGTAAAGCAGTTGCAACAAAAAAATCTTTACATCTACCTTAAAAAGGAAGGGACAATGTATTATTTTATTTTTATCTCCCTTTCTTTTATTACTTCACAGCTCCTTTTCTATCATCATTCCATGAGCTCCTTTGCTCCCGAGGCTTTAATTTTGCAAAGTAGTCCACTGTGAGTCTTCCACTACAAGCCTTCATTTACAGCTGTGCAGCATCCTGTCTTTTCACTACACACAGATACTGGAGTAGAAGTGGTCTGAAAATACCCTTTTCCTGGAAGGTCTCTGAGACACAGCTTTCAATATAGGAAATGAATGAGTGGCAATAAAAATAAAATAGATTCACACTCTGCCTCCTCTTAAAAGAACAGAGTGAAGACACCACTGAATTACACCTTTCATGATCAATGATAGATTCTTACCAGTGGCGTTATAGATAAACCTGGCAGAGCACAGAAGACTTTACAAGAGATTTGGAAGATAGCCTGTGATTTTTATCCAATTCGAAACTGGACACACTGCATTTCTCCTTTTTGCCATGTTTTTCAGCTACATGGCCAAGGAAGCAATCTAACTTCTGTTGTTGAAAGTCCTCTGCAAAATTATACTGATGACTTCCATGGGTTTTTTTCATGATGTTTGCAGAATCTTAATGCTAAAGTAACCTCACATATCCAGACTATAAAATACAATGGGAATCTTTGATCTTGCAAATGTTAGGAAATGTTAGAAAATCTTTCAGCACCGCTAGTTTCACTAATGTCAGTCAGACTTAAGATAATACACACTGGGAAATGTCTGTCTGAGAAAATAGTAGAACTGACTGAATATCAGAGGAATTACAAAGAGAATTGTCTCATAATCTTCTCAGACCTTGATAATGCTGTGCCATCATCTCTTGTGGGGGCATTGCACTCCTAGATGTGCTAAGGAAACTTAGCAATATGAATTTGAAACCAAATGAAGAATGTTTCAATTAGTGCAGCTGCTGTTGAAGTCACCATGAAGTGTAGGTTGTCTGACAATTACATCACAAGTAAAAATTGAAAATGAATTCCAGGAGACAGCAGCTAATATCTGTTCTTAAAACTTAATGCTTACTGGAGGAATAGCAGCTGTAAACAGAGGAAGAGAATACATTGGGGACCATCTCTTCTAGAGAAGGGAATTGTCAAGGGAATGTTCCAGGCTTTGCTATTCTCATCTTAGAAAAAAGAATGATAACTTTTAAAGACAAATCATGCATTCTAGATCTTCTAACCCTAAATAGTTTTCCTCAGCTCCATGACATCAGTTTGCTGATGAATCAATCTCTATATAGAGCCAAAATGTGACCAAGATAGTGGCAATTTTAAGAAATTCTCATCACATACATCTTCAGAAATCAGTAAAACTGTTATAAATTATGTCAAAAAAACCCAAACACAAGTCTGGTCATGCTGATAATTGAATCACATGAATAGAAAGACAGTAAAACATAACATTGATGCATCACAGTTATATGCACCATGAAAACCCTTTTATTCGTTGCAATGACTTTTCATTAGACCCAAATGGTTGAGCTGCTGTGGTCTCTCAAATTTATAATGTGCAGATATTTTAAATGGAAGGCATATCTTAAAACATTTTGGGGACACAAAATCTTCTATAAGGGAACTGCAAACCAATGACACTTTTCTTTCCCTCCCATTGGAAGTATAGTTTGATTGCTGGAAAGCTTTATATCCAGTCATGGAAAACTACTTAAATTTTGCAAAAGTAGGCAGAACCAAGAATTTATTTAACTGGTATTTTAATCATCTGTACCCATCCTGCACACCTGAAAATTATACAGTTCTGCAAAGTGATAGAACTAGTGAAGCTCTTTACTCTGCTGAAAATAGGAGCACTTATTTTAATTGTAGCAACAACTCCTTCCTTCGCTGAGGAAGGAAGGACGCTTCCTTCACTGAGGACCCCAGAGCTGGATACAGTACTACATGTGGGGTTTCACATGGACAGATTAGAAAGGCAGAATCCACTCCCTTCACCTGCTGGCCATGCTTCTTTTCATGCATCTCAGGATACTACTGGCTTTTCGGGCTACAAGTGCTCATTACCAGCTCATGTCCATCCTCCCATTCATGAGCACCACTAAGTCCTTCCTGGCAGCACAGCTCTTTATCCCTTCATCCCCCGACCTGTATTCACACCAGGCATTGCCCCGACTCAGATGCAGAACCTTCTACCTGGTCTGTTATATCTTATACGGCTCCGTTTTCTCTTCCATTTTAACAGTATACAAAAGGGAGAAATGGCTGGAAGATTAGAGAAGACTCTGGCAGTAACCACACCATATTTCAATGAGGGCTCTGCCAGTCAGCTGAGATGTGCTCCAGGACTGGGATCATTAGATCCCCGTACCTCTGGAAATCCAATTATGAAATGTTTTGGGGTTTTTTTGTCTGGCTGGAAAAAAAGAAAATATACTTCAGAAAATTACTTCTCTGATGAAACCCCAAAATGTTACAGGCAAGAACTGAAAAAATTTCAGTTGCCTTTATTGAAAGTTTCATTGCTGGTGAAAAACTGAAAGTGGAAAGAGCTATTAGCACTTATCAAGGTTACCAGATGGATCCTCCTCCTCAGTTCTGGCAAAATTATTCTAAACCTGAGACTTTGGACAATAGGTTTTAGACTTAATCTATTCTGTCCATAGATTTCTGGTAACAGATTCTAGAATTCCAAATCAGAGTGTAGCGCGGATCAGAAATTGTCTTCCATCATAGAAATATTTTTTGGAGGGAACTATATATAACTACATGACAAAATTATAACAATTCTGGATGTGCAAACAATAAATTCATGGACTGCTTTGTGCTGGAAATTCACCTGTCTTGGTTTGAGATAAGCAACTGCCAACCCCCCCCCCCCAAGCACAGAGAGAAAAGCCTCCCTCCCAACACCAGGGAAAGGGAGGAAAAGAGAGGGAAAAGAAAGAAACACTTCAAATGGCATTTTTACTAAAACTACATATATTTTTCACAGAAAGAAAGAGACAATTAGAAGAGAGTACAAACATACACTCACACAAGTCTGCAACAACAAGTTCCCCACCTCAACTTCTTAACGAACACACAAATTCTACTGTCTTAACTACACATTACTTAAGAAAATACTTATTCCCCAGGAAGACAAACTCAAGCAGAAAGGAGAGACCCAGAACAACACATTTTACTTTCCTGAGATACCCTGTGAGCCAGTGGTGGGCCTGGTCCTCTCCATCCCCCCTGGGACAGCATCGTGCGTTCTCCCAAGAGGAGGGCTGAGAAGCGACTGCCTTAACCACTCCCACACTGGTTCCTACTTCCCTGGAGATGATGTCATAATGTGGTATGGAAACAAGATTACTGGCTAGAAGAGGTCAGCTCTTAGCTCAGCCCAGCTCAAGTCAGCTGACAGCTTCGGCCTAGTCCACACTTCAGAGCCCAAATCTAGGCCCACCTAGGTGAACCCACAACACACCTCAGATGAAACTGACAGTATTTCTGCAATGGCAAAGAAATCACTGCTGATAATCACCACTGGCATTTTTTTCCTGCTGGCTGGAATCCGATAATTCAACATAAGAATTAAACAAGCAAGTCCAGAATTTGGGATTACATTGGAGCAGGGATCTATTTGAAAACTGTCTGGAGTTTGATCTGCTAATTAACTCCTATTTTAAGAATTTGAAAGTAAGATGGGACTTCTGTGGGTGTACCGTCTGCTACTCTATAACACTCATGTTAAAGCAGAAAAAAAGAAATGCCATACTAGAGAAAACCAGAATATACTACTTACTGATTTTCTTCTTCCATTACTATAAAAATGAAACTCATCTGAGTGAAACAGCTTATGAAAAAATCCCCCACACCCAGTTGATTTTATATAAAGCTCTTACTTGAGATCTCTTCAAAGAGAAAAAAGTCTATTTGATATTCAGCTACCTCTTCAAAATATGTTTTTGCATCTGTAAAGCTGAATACATTTGGACATGGTCACATTCTACTTCTTAATAGACCTGATCTAGCATAACCCCATTCCAGAATAAATTATTTAGGACAATGTTATCAGACACAATCATAGAGTCCTTCAGTAGATTATCAAAATTAAAGAAAAAAAAAAGCCCTAAATAAAAAAAATCTATTTTTATTTTAATGGAAGACATTTGAGAGGGGTTTTTTTAATTTGTTTTTATGAAGTAGCCCATGAAATTCATTAATTTTAAAATCCTCTTATGGTTCATTTGAATATTAATTCTGCTAATTCAGATTTTTTTTTTCCTTTAAGGCCTTAATCCTGTTTCAGTGGACAGAGATCTCACCTACATGACAGGTTAATTTCCAATATATTCCTTCTTGAATTCTGGAGACTATTTATTTAATTAACTAAGATTAGGCATGCAAGTGAGTTGAGACCTGTACAAAATCCTTATTGGATTCCATTGTAGCAAAGTTGGGGTTTTTTTCATGCCAAATGAATTATACAAGTGCAACCATCTTCAACTGAATTATCTGAATGTGAGTAATGATATAATTTTCACATATAGAAAGCCTGAGACATCTACCACAATTTATCATAATGCCCCTTTAACACTAAGGAGAGCTGAAAATTTAGAGTAGTAATGTGTCACTATATGATTGCCAAGATAATCTGTGCACTGTATAGCACCCAAGAATTGCAAAACCTGATTCACTTATTTTCTATTTGTCCTTGTCTGCTGAAGAATCGTTTGGTTCCCAAATCCTCCTTGTGACTTTCAAAAGTAGTCTTAAAGCTAGACAAATTTATGGTTGCTTTATGCCAAATGAGTTTCTAACATGCATGGCTGCTGGAATTACAGAGACTGAGAAAATGACCCATTCTGTATATTTTCACAACCTAATATTCATGGGGAGCTGAACATGTTGAAATCCTTAAAGAGCAAATTTTAAAATGAAAACATTTGCTCTGCAAATAACAGCATTTTGGAGGTTATGGAAAGGACATTCTGGTTTGTAACTTGGATACATTTTGGATGATTCATATTAACTGCCTCATTGAAAAGATGAAAGGGTATCACCAGCATAAACAAAACCTGTGTGAAACAAACAACGGATTCATATTAAGGGAGCTATAAGTAATCGAATGTGCAATGGAACATGCTGTGAAAATGACAGTATTTGCATACTTTTCTGGGAACTTCAGAATTTACCCACAATGGCTCTCTTAATTACATTACAGCACTTCAGTAGCAACATTGGATAGATTATCCTTTTACAGAAAAGGAGACTTCAAATCTGTTGTTTATTGTGTATTATTAATTAATCTGAAAGACAGCCTTTCCCAAGATGCATCTAAGACTTTGAAGGAAGATGATATCTACTGGTGGAGAGTACAAATCACCAGCTTAGAAGGTGTATCAGCTGTTATCTGAGATGGTAGCACTTACCACCAGTATAAGTTTGTGTATGTGTCTGCTACATGTGCATAATTACATACACCTTCACTCTAAGTTTAAGTGTGCACTTGTACTTGCTAATGATGAAAGTGTAAGGATTTAAAAGGGGGAAAACCAAGCTATATAATATTTTCATTATGGCATAAAATTAACTAAATACATTACAATAACAGCAAAATATACATCAGGTCCAATTTAATGTAACATTTCTTGTTCTTTTGGGGAATTTCATTCCTTCTGAGCAAGATTAAGTACTGTGAACTGTGGCACAATGATAAAAGCAAAAAAGAAAAAAACACAAAGACTTGTGGATGTGATGAATGATGTCTGACTGAAAAAGTCAGGGATCCTGTGAAAAATTATGCAACTGAAGCTGATGGCAGGGTTACAAAAGACTGGTTGAGTGATGAACATCATGTAAAAGGACTTGCGTTTCCAAGTCTGATTCATTTTTGAACAGCACAAGTGATGAATGCACATAGGAATTAAGGAGGTACAGAATTAAATTTGTAGGAGCAATTCCAACCTTTTCACATCATAATTTTGTTTATTTCTTGGCTTCAGCCCTCTAAAACTTTCCAGTTACTGGTGGATTTTATTTTCATTCTTGTTTTTTGCCTTTTAAGCCCAAGATTAGAATGTAGAGTGTTTGAGAAATACTTCAGGTAAAAGGAGTTTCTATCATGGAGGCCAAGGATGTGATGTGATGCTATTTCTGTACTTAGAACTCAAAACTGGAATTTTCCTTTCTTAATTTCCAGTGTAAGATGCTAAAATCACAGGGGGGTTTAGAACAATTTATCTTGGGAAGGACCTCTGCTGGTGATCTAGTCTAACCATTTTCCAAGGAAAAGCTCCAGCTTTGAAGTTAGATCAGTTTTTACCAACTCTTGTGTTGTCCAGTTTTTAATATATCTGTGAATGGAGACACTGTGCAAACAACCCTTTTGACCACAGTCTTGGTGAAATAAATTTTTAAATATTGAGTCAGTATTTACATTACTCCAACTTGTGTTTATTTTGTCTTATCCTGATTCTGTGTGTTTCTGTGGTGAGCCTCACAGTCTGCTCTACACTGACCCAGCAAGGGTTTGTAGGCAGAAATATGGTCTGACTGTTCATCTCTTCAAACTGAATGACTCCAGGTCTCCCAGCCTCTCCTCAATGCTCCAAGTCCTTAGTGACCATCACAGCCCCTCCTTGGACTTATGCCCACGTCTCTCTTGTACTGTGGAATGATCCATTCCTTGTGCTTGATGCTCTGCCCAATGCAGCCCAGGATGCTGTTGGCCTTCTTTGCTGCAAGGGGGCTTTTCAACTTTGTGTCCATGAGAAACTCCAGGTCATTTCATTTACAGGAACATGAGGCCTTATCTAACACCCTTTCACAATATTTGAGGAAAGGAGGCAATTTTATACATGACATATGCAGCAATAGAAGTGATACCCTAGGGCAATCAAAAGCTTTCAATTGTGCAAAGAAACATTACAGTCTGCTAAATTTTTATTTCCATCTTGCTGAGGGACAAACAGTGCAACTCTTTTATTCATATTTACAGTTGTTCAAAATTAATTTCAAATACATAATTCTGAATTTTCAGGGTTTAATATTTTCTTTTCCTGTTGAGCAATGCAATACCCAATTTTATGAAGTTCATTAAGACATATTTATGATGTAGAAACATCACTGAGGTTCATAACAAGTGGAAAATTTAGCATTGCAGTATTTCTAAGGTATTGAGCTATACAATGTATATAATGTTTTACTTTTTGTGTAGCAATACAGAAGTAGGAAAAAGGACTGTGCTTCCAAGGGAGTTAAAGGAAGTGGTTTTCACTGATTTAGACTGGTAATAAAAGACCAGTATTCCTCCTCCCATGAATGATTATCAAAATTAGAAGCACAGAAAAAACAATGTACATGTAAGAAGCTTCATGTACAAGAAATAAATGTGGGTAACTTTCACATATTAACAATATAATGTATAATTCTAAAATGTTACAGCACAACTACACTGAAAAGCTATGTTCCTTTAATATTCCACTGGGGAATAGTTTTATAATTCCTCATAAAGCTTTCAAGTCCCTTGTTGTTATTTTCAAATTAGGCTATTTCTGTCAGTAATATGCTAAGACATTAAAGACAAATCCAATAAATATTTCATAAAACTGCAAATTTACAACTAGACTTAATCTGTCAGGGTCTATGAAATTTTATATAGTAGCTGTAGTTACAATTAAGTTTAACATAAGAGGCCAGGCAAGCTCTGCAGAAGAGCAAGTGAAACTTTCATTGACTGTATTACAAACCTAACACTTGGACTGATTACAGACAAAATGATTGTATCATAAGGTATGAAAATGTAATAAGGCTATACCATCCTCACATTGCTAATAAAGTTCTAGGGAGACACATTAAAGGTGCAAAGATCTTGACTATCTCCTCTACTGGTTAAAAAAAGTAATGACTTTATTGAAAACAGTTGAGCACCTACCATAAGCCTGAAAATATTTGAAAGGTAAGAAGAAATCTATGTTAGGATTCCTCAGAAAGAAACAGTCTCCAATTACTTGTTGAGAATTAGTTCAATATCCTGCAATGCCAACAGCACATTTTTGGAACATGAACCAATGACAACTGTTTTTCCTACTTAATAATAAAGGAACAGAAAAATATTTGTAGCAATAGTTAGGAACACTATGCCCTTTGGTCCATGCATTTGGTCTCGCTTTCCAAAACAGAGCTTTCTTTATCCTGCTTGCTGTAATTACAAGACCAAAACTGTGATCACAGTCCCACAGGTATGTCTGTCATGAGCTCTTCTGAAATATGGTAATCTCACATGTATTTGAAGGTTTGGCTCTTTCTTTATCCAAAACTCTGTGTTCTCTGTTGCAGAAACACAAAGTACTGCAGATCTTTCCTGCACTCTGAAGTCTTTCTCTTCCTTCTAACATATGGACACCCTCTAGGTAGGTATGTATGGCCAGGCTTTGTGAATGAAGATTTGGGAAGGGCTCTCCCCACGTGGGTGTGTCCTTCAAGCCTGCACAGTGGATGTTTCAGGTGAGGCACAGTGTGCGCAGAACTGGCCCCACCCTTTAACTCCTCAGGTTCATCTGCCATGGCCAAGCAAGCTTGGACAGTGACAGTGACATCCTCAGGACTAGAACCTACAGCAGCCCTTCCCCTGGCTGTGAGTTGGCTCCGACACATATGAATATATGATTCAGTAAGATTCAAATCCAGTATCTCACAACATCCATAGGTGGTTATACACACAGACCAATGTTCAAATCTTTGGAAAAAGGTCTGTTAAAACAAAAAAGCATTACAAGTCTGAACTACTCCACATTGACAATCATAACTTTTTACAAGAAAAGATAACCCTAAAAGAAGATACATTCTGTATGTCTCTGCAATTTCTTTATACAACTTTGCTGGGATACTTTTTGTAGTTTATTAAAAAAAAAAAAAAAAACAAAATTAAAAAAATAGCACCACAAAATTCTGAGCCTGGAACTCATTTTCTAAACATTCAAAGGTGGTGACATTGAAGACTGTAAGTTTTTGTCCCTTCACTAATAGCAATCACAAAGCACTCCAGTGTTATAGGATGAGTCATTGTTATAACTTACATTTATGTATCTTAACTGAGTCCTACAAGACACAAAATTCTTCCCCATTGAATAATTCAGTTCATTGTCTGGACTGCCTATGAATTTCTCAAAAAGTCTATTTATGTGACATTAATATACTAGCTATCATGTAATGCATTTAAACTTGCCTTTTACTGTACAATGCAAATGTGTTTTCTCTGAGCCTTCTGAGTGCAACTTAACAGCCAGGAAGGAAGTGGGGTAATTGGTTAAAAAGATTCATGGTGCGTTATTAGTATTTTATTACTGTTGTAATTTTATTGTTAAGTCAAATACATTTATTGTAAGTCAAATACTTTTGACTTATGAGAGAGAAGAAAAATGAAAAGATATACTGCATCTTTCCAGTTGCAGTAAACTGCTTTGCAACCAGAAATTAAAGTCCTGACTAAGATGATACAATGAACCTCAGGAATAATCATGATTATTTTCCTGATTTTGCATTTGTATCAGTCGCAGCATCTCTATAGTCACTGTTACTGCAAATGAAAGCAGTCAGTAAACAACTGGAGAAATATTGCAGGAGTATGTTTTTATCATTACTTCTAGCCATACTAGGCATTGACACCCCTTATAAGTGTTGTCATTAAAGTCATATTTGGATAAAGAAAAAGAAACCTTATAGAATTTAAAAGAAATAGCTACTGAAGAAATTTACCTTTGAACATAGCAAGTTTCTATGGCAAATCACTTTACTGAAACTGCAAGTTTACATTCTCCTTCACTACTATTATAGCATCTTTCCACCGTCTCTCCTATAGTGGTGCTCTGTGTGGCATATTGTATGTTTTAAGAGATAACTGTTAGTCAGATCTAAGTTTTTTACCCAGACATAATGCCTACACAATGGGATCTTCCCCAGCAAATGTAAAATGGAGAATCAGGCATGCTGAGAGAAAGATCAGAGTAGTGCAAGCAGTGATGAAGAATTGAACATTAAGAAGATGCAAATTATTCGTTTATTTTCCTCCTACTTGTTTGTATTATGTTTTCTTCTGATTATTTTCAACTGCTTTAGGAACAATCACAGTTTTAGAATGTCTATACAACACATCCTAGCCCTTTGACAGAGTTAACAGACTACATTTTCATGGCAATCTAAATAGAGGAAAATGGAAATTAAGTATGTGTCCTAGTTAGAGCAGAAGAGGTCAGTTTATCACTGTGTGGGTCTAGCAAAAGCTGTTTGTTCCACACCATTTATGTAATTTCCAATGACCTGTCAACAACAGATCATTTGCAGCAGCTGCCAAGGGCACGCCTGACCCCTCAGGCTACAAGCTGGGTGTTAGAAAACCCTGGGAGACAGAGTATTCACACCAATGACTCAGCTGTGATAACTCCCCTCTGGGGAGGCATTAGCACCTCCACATCCAGCCTGAGGGGTCATGTCTGCTAATGGACCATCAAACATTCCAAGAATATCCAATGAGTCAGAGAGTTAAATCACCCATTGTGGAACTCCCTGCCCTGGGGTAAGTACTGGGTATTCCCACCTGAATCTGAGCATATATAATCTTGGGGTTTGAGGACTTCTGGTACCACTGGTTGGATCCAGAGAAGGGCCAGAACCTCAATAGGACTGCAACCAACACTCCTGACCAGACTGCAACCATCATCCTCACATACAGGTTTTCCTTTCCTTTTACTTTGGACTCAGAGGGAATCACATGATGCTCAGCACAGGGTCTAATGAACACTATTCTGTTTGTGCCCCAGGGTGCTGGGTTATACTTCTAGGTCTTGTGGGTTAAAACCATTTTTTTCTTTATCATTGTATTTATTGAAATCTTTTTATTAAATTGTAACTCTGACTTATAATCTTTTTTTGAGCTGGCTTCATTTCTCCTGCTGGTTTACCTTTAAACCAACACAGCATGATGTTGAAACTCACTAATCATATGGCAAGATAGACATAAGCATTCTAATGTCACTGGAAAACTATTAAAATTGGTTGTTAGGTGAGTGAAAATTTTTTAGGAGTCTGAATTGCTCTGTGAAAGGCAACATTGTTGCAGGACTTTTAGTCAGATCCAGACTGGACCAATATAATCTAATAAATCTCAGGGGGGTGACTGGAATTCAAAATGCACTCTTGGTGGCAGGAAGAAAGATAAAAAATGGCCATGATCAAATGCCCAGCTTGTGATAGCAGACTGCAAGCCACATATGATGTTTGAGGGCTCAGAAGAACAAGTCAATACTGCTGCTTTCCAGATCCTAAAAGTGATTCAATGGAGGACTGGAAGAACTTTTAGAGCTAGTAAAAATCCCACAAGTGATTTCTATTGATATTTCATTTTTGTTGCCCTTTTAAATAAATGGAAAAAAAAATGTTTTCAGAGTTGTACATTTGGACAATGTTGATCTCTCTCAGTCTTATTTCTAAGACTCTGGAAGGAAGGCAGTTAAATTATTATTCTCATCCTGGGAATAACTTGCTGGAAAATCACTATCAGAAATGATCAGGGAAGTGGAAATTTAAGTCTCTGCCCCTGTTATTTACTGCTGTGACATATCTCTCTTCCAAACAGAAGCCACAGATCAAGCACAAGTCTATTTTACACCAAGAAATAGCTTTCTCTTTCTTTTCCTTAATGTGTTCAGCAAAGCTAATGGCTAACTGTGAAGTAATTTTCAAGTTCTAGTTTACTAATGCCAATCTGCCTACCTAAAATACCTTATACAGTGTTAATTGGATATAATTTTGTTCTTTTCTTCCTGCCAAAAACTTTTACACAGTCTTGCTTTGTGTTTTTGGCAATAATTAGATTTCAGATGACTACTAGTGCAAAATCTAGTGAACTAGCTCATGTGTTATGTCTGTAAAGTACTTGATAACAAAAGGACTCAGTAAGGACTGTTCTCAGTAAGGACTGCCTAGCATGTTTAGAGCTGAATTATTGGTGCCTTCATAGTTTCAGTATTTACTTCTCTTGTCTATAAAAACCTTTCTAAAAGGCTACCTACTGTTGATAATTATTTTCTATTTCATATCAAAATGCTTTCACTTAATCATGTTGTATTAAATATTTTTCCTAAAGTGCAGGGGATGAGGATTCTGACATGGACATCTCTGTCAATCACCATCTGTGGTTTTCATTGCAAGTCTATATCACCTTCCCAGCTAAACTTATTTAAAAACAGAACTTGCCTGTAAAACATCATGATTTAGAGCTGATCATATAAATATCCAACCTTCTGTTGTGTGCCTTCTTGAAGAGTACTGTTTGTACGTTCCCATTTTCAAGCTATGATGAAATGTGCCCCTTTCCCTTGCTACATTTTCAGGCATCTGCAAAGCCCATATTTAAATGGCTGAGTGAAAAGATTGTAAAACATATTTTGAAATGTAAAAGTTTCCAATAAAGTACACTTGCCTGCCTTGTGAACTTTAAAATGAAGGCTATCTCTCAGTATATTACATTTGCTGCTTTCTTTTATTATCCCAAACCTGTAGTGACTATTGCTTTCCTTTTTGCTCTGTTTGCTCTTACTTGTTTTTGTCATTCCTCTCAAGGGTATCATGCCCTGGGTAATAATAAAATAAAAGGTTCATTCCTCTTGCAGCATTCTGTGCACTGACTGAATTGCTCTAAACTCCAGAGGCTGAGAAAGGCAAACCAATGTGAATGATGATAGGTGAAAAGGTCATTGTTTCACTCTTGTATAAAATAATTTTTGGTGCCCATTTCACTTTTCCACTTTTTTTCTTTCCTTTCCTGAAGGCTTTTGTTTTAAGTCTCTTTTTAACTCTCTTTAAATGATTTATGATCTGTTTCACACTTTGTTACCTTTCTCTGCATTGTAAATGCCAGTGTGCCACATCTGAGAGATGGGAAGTTAACATGCCGTGGGGTTTTATTGACGAGTCCATGTCAGTGCAAAAAGAAAATGTTTGTAGCTGGTAAAGCACTACATTTGTTATCCAAAATCTCCTGACAGTAGTAATGATAACACATGAATGAGATGAAATACTGTCAAGACCTTTTCAGTGTGCTGGATCAGAGGATGAGTGAGACTGAGAGAAAATTCCAAAATTTCAGAAAGTTGTCTCTTTAAGAAATGAATTACACATCAAATCCTCAGAATATGTGAGTACATGTGTGTACTTGGCATTCATGCACAATCATGTTTGCATACAGATGTATATCAGAAGATAGCATTCTTTTATTCTCCCAGTTGAAAAACAGCATTCCCAGATGCCTGTTAAAACCAATTGGGATGTCAGACCTTCACTCTCCCTATCAGCTACTAGCCTCCAGCTGACCTTGAAAAATTCACTTCAGCTCTCATCTCCCATTCTCTTGATATGTAAAATGGAATTATTGATCTACCTCTCTTTGGTAAAATGCATTTGAGAAGCACTAATAAGGCATGAAATAGGTAAAAAAGCTGTGAAACATCATGCACCCATATTTATAACCCCAAAAGATGCATAATGGAAATGAGAGCTGGCAAAAATTTCTAGATCATCTTTCATGGGTACATTTCCTGAGCAAGGAAGCTTAATAATTCTGTGTATTTGAAAATCAATAAAAGGGCTTCACCCAAGTTCACAAAATTCGCCTAAAATATTCTTCATAAAATCTTCATATCAGAGTGACAGAAAAGAGTTATAAATGGAGAAATTAACCATGGGTTACCAGGAAAAAGTTTCAATCCCTTATTCAAATTAGGCACCCATGGACTGTACACAAAGTCTTAGGAGAGATGTGGAATACAGTCATCACTTCATTTCCCTGTGATGGCTACACAGTTAGCAGGGTGCACAGTCTTCTTTGTATAGACCCTGGAGTTTCTCTAAACAGAAAGAAGTACTAAGTACATCCTTTGAGTTTTTATTTCCATACAGTTAATACATCCCATTTTCACTGCTTTACTGGCTGCCAGGTTCAGCAGAACTTAGGTTTTCTCTCCTAGAATATGTAATTTCTTTTAGTTCCTTTATGGCACTTCAGTTAATCTAATTTCTATTGTAACTCATGAACTTCCATGGTAGTAAAAATTAATATCTATTTTGAATAATACAGCTGATTATTCTAAACCCTCAACTGTTAGAACAATTCTTCAATTATAACACTACATGTTTAGTTCCTGCACACATGCCCTCACCTTTACATTCCTTTTTTATGTCTAGGGAAAATGTTACTGACAGGGTGGGTAAAAAAAGCCTTCCAATTATTTTGCAATACAAAAGTGGAAATTTAGGCAAACTTTCCTCTAGAAAGGAACTTAGCCCTTGTTTAGGTCAGTTAACCTGTGTTATGGGTGAGAAAATTAATTACAAATTGACCACATCCTGTTGTAAAAGTTCAGAAATATGCCTAGAGACTTAGTATTAATTAAGAACATAAAGGAAAACAAAATTGGGTCCAGCGTAGTCTGCAAGATTGATTGGAGTCCATGGCTGCAGCCAGAAGCAGTTCTAGTAGTCTGTAAGATAGATGCGAATATATTCTTTGGTCTGAAAACAAGTTCATTCAAGATTAAATTTGCTAATAGGTCAAAGCAGTGATAAAATATTTATGAGAGTCCCAGAATGCAAAGTATAATAAAATATAAGTATCTAGAGAAAAACACTCTTCATTGCAATTTTTGAGACGTCTCTAGCTTTTTTATTTATGCCTTCTGCATTTCATTATAAAAAAAAACAACAGAAACACCCCCCAAAACCAAACAAACAAGCAACAACAACGACAAAAAAAAAAAAAAAAACAAAACAAAAAAAACAAAACCAGCCCACACCCAAACAATGTAACATATTAAAAAGAAAGCCAAATATCTTTTCTATGGCTAGATAGTCATCAACATTTGACTTAATCTGAGCATCTTTTTAGAAGACTGAAAAGCCACCAACTCTCAGTGGAATTGCAGTAGATTTTACAAGTAGATGAACAAGAAACAAGGCGAAGTGTAAAATAGACCTTGGACACTGAGACATCTTTTGGGCTCCTGTATCCTGGCATGGAGCTCTGTGTTTGCTCTCAGCTTGGCTCTCAGGCTCCTTGTATTGTGCATAGAGACTTATAGGTTCCTGGAGGGGAGCCCAAATGCTCAGCAAGGCATTCTCTACAACTGTTATTTTAAGTGTTCACATTCCAGATGTAGGCAACCTCCTACTGCTGGGCACTGAAGTAACTCTTAAATATCTAGTGAGAGCAAATGGCTGTGCATATTCAAGAATTTTACACTACAGAGTCATCTGGTTAGAAAAGAAGGAAGGCAGAGGTGAGTGGATAATCAAAGAGTGGAAAAGTTCATAGGAATTCTCAAAGAAAATAAGACCTCAAGTCAGTATCACATGATCAGAGAAATAACTTAGATATTTGTGCAAAGAAATGCACACCAACAGTGATAAAGGATATCTGAAGAAACATAAGAGACAGGGAAATATCTTGAAGTGTGTAAAAGGCACAGAATACCCTTTTGCACATCAGGAGACATACAAAGCCTCTCAGAGCAACCAAGGAAGAACAGATGCCAGATTTCTTAGGAGAAGTAAAGGTGTTCTAGCAGAAAATTTGACAGGCAAAGAGATCCTGAGAAGTTATGCACCTTCAGCAACTCAATAGCTCTCCAAAAATTTTAAAACAATATCAAAGACTGAGATTAGCATGAACGAAGAAGCTACAGAAAAGTTAGCTTATTAAATGTGAGAGGTAGAATATTTGCTATGATATTTGAAGAATAAATTAAGATATCCATGGAAGCAAGGCCAGCGAAGGATCAGATCAGGTTTAGATCAACATAACTGCTCAGCTGTTTGTGATAAACAGACCCTGAGGCATTTTGCAGAACAGAAATTAGTATGTTGATAAAATTTGATAGACTTTTAATAGGCTTTTGACAGTATATGAAAAAAGGTAAGTTTGCAAAATGTATATTATACTTTAGAAATAAATTGGGCCGGTAGATTATCTGTTCAATTAGCTGAGGTTTTCAATGAGAATAGACAACAGATTGGCTGTCATGAGCTATGTTCATTTTACTGTTAGAACAAATCATATTTTTAGCTTTCAGATGTGAAATGGAAATTATGCTATATAGCATGGGAGTAGCAAGAAACTGTAGATATGCTGATGATGATGAATTCAAAGTCCTAAGGAGATTGAGTTATCAAGATTAATGTATGATGGACACTAAAAAAACAGAAAAAATAGAAGTGAAGATTACCAGGAAAAATTAAAAAATACAGGCAGTTAGCAGATAAGAGCAGAAACACCACATAAAACAATATAAAAAATAAAATACCACGGACTAAAACAAATAGGAAAACACCCACACTTTTTTTAGGGAGTGTGCATATTACTGAAGGTGTATGAGAAGTAGTGTAGGTGCTGCAGAATTTGCAACAATTGACAAGATTTAAAAGAAAAAAATGTGTGGGGTTTTTGTTGTTTTTTGTTTGGTTGGGTTTTTTTGTGGTTTTTTTGTTTGTTTTGTTTTGGGTTTTTTAAGGAAAAATAACTGATTAAAAGTCAGGATTGTGTCATGTAGAGATACCTTTTTTACAGACTGGGTTCCACAAAGCAAGATAACAAACAAAAGATGCTGACTCTACCAATGAGTTCCCTGAGCAGAATACTACAAAACTACGGAAAACAAAAGCGAACTGATTAAGGAAATGGTTAGAACAAGAAATAACTTTACAGATGATCTAATGCAGTTGACTGTGGTTAGGTTAGTGTCAATTGTAAAACCCTAACAAAATGTTGGACTTGATGAAACAAAGTTTAAGCAATGAAACAGAGTTGATCAATGGCAAGTGGGGTAGATAAAGGAGAAAACAATATAAAAGTGAAAGAGTTTTAAAACTATCAGTAAAGGATCATAGGAATAGCCTGGTATAAATATTCAATTTAAAGAGATAAATAATATACATAAATATATAAGTAATGAGAAAATACATAGCAACAAACATGGGGGGAAAACCTCATTCCACTGCTGCACTAGCACAAATCAACTTCTTTTGTGATTTCTGTTTTAATGCAAAGACTTAAAAACACTTTTCTAAGTAGAAACACCATTTTGTTAGAAGGTTGTCACCACTCCTTACATTTTAACATGACCGTTATAAATGTGCTTGAACTTATTTGTTGCTGAGAATGACTGTACACAAGGGTGAGAACCCTCTCTCACCTGAGTTTAAGTTGGTTTTTGGCATAAACCAATGGAGATCTAGCTGATACATAGGTCTAGACGGCTGTTTAGAACATCAAGTGTTTACTTTGTAGTAAACTGGAGAGATCTTGAAAGTTTCTGTGATTTGCATTCACTAGATGTCTACACTAGATTTCCAGCTTATATTTGGAGGCTTGTGTTTGAGTTCATTCCTATGAGCTAAACAAAACCTCTAAGATCAGGGCAGTCACAACCTACTTTGATTGCTCACAGGTTTATGCTTAATGAAGTACCTAATAGTATCTGAGATATCCTATTGTGATGGTGCTTAGGACCTGTGGAAGATCTGTGCCATTTAGATCGTTGATAGAGCATCTGAAATGTCACTAGTCACCTACAGGTGGGCAATTGAATCAAGACTTCAAGATATATTACATTTATGATATGCAGTATAAATGAATAATAGACTGGATAGCAATTTGAGCAACATTCAGGTGGGTTTGAAAACAGTGAAGAAAAAAATTCAAAATAGGCTTATAGTTCAAAGAATTTCATGTAATACTAAATAATATATATATTATTGCTTTTTATTTTTCTTAAAAACTAAAGAAGTAAAATGTCCTTCATTGAGCATGTGCCCTTAAGTTCAAAGTGCTTCTTACACTTTAGTGAAAACATTGCATTTTTTGACATTTGTGAAAAATGGCAATTACCTGTAGTCAAATAAAAAAATCAACAAATAGAAAGTCATGACATATTTTAAATATGTTCAAAACATGGTCAAAATTGTTTCAGCAAATACAGTTAGTGAAGTGAATATCTGCTAAAGAAATAGACCTAGTCAAAATATCCATCACCTGTGAATTGAACCGAAGCCTAAACCCTGTGCTAGACCTGAACAAGTGCAGCAGTTATTAACTCCTTTTCACCAACTTCAGCTTCACTTGTCTTTTTTTGGTCTCCAATCATTTCTTTGCCTACTGAAGTCAAAAGCAAATTTTATAGCAAGCAAGTAAACTCAACTATTGTGTAAATTAAAAAACAAACAACAACAAAACAAAAGCAGAAACACAAACCCCAACAAAAAAAACAACTGAAATATGGCCCTGAGTAAATGAGTGGTTTTTTTTTTCCCCTGACAGTTTCTTTCAGGAGTTTTTAGGGGATATAAATGGATGATAAAGAGACTTTTAAAATCTGTTATAGTCTTGCATAATAATAAAGTAACTAAAATACTGAGGAGAAATCAGAGGTCAGAATGGGAATACATGTTTAAAATTTTTGCAGGCATTCAACACTGTATAATGTTTAACTATGAGAAATCACTTCTGCTACTCATCATTTACAAGTTCAGTAAGTACGATGAGCTCCCTAAGCTTAAACTATTTCTTTATATTATGATTGTAAATGTTAATTGATCTAATCAATGGTATTAGAATAATAAGCATTGGAATAGTTACAAACAGAAACAAATCAAAAGGTGAAGTAACTTCATAAATACACATAAAGACATGTTTTCCATCAACATTTGAACATTTAGATGGTTCCAATGGCAAAAAAGATGAAAATCAGATAAAAAATATTCAAGAACATTTTGTGGGGTTTTTTTGCATATTTTCCATCTTGCATTATTCAAATAAATTTTATATTTATGTCACTGCATAGCAGGGATGCTACACTAGTTTTGGGAATAATCCAAAAAGCTGTTACTGGTTTTGTATTCCCTGTTAATTAAAGTAAAAATAAACTTTTAAATTGAAGGCTGCAATGTTAATAGGCAATGTTAAGATCCAGTCATGTTCCCAGTGAAGAAATAGGAAATAAAACGTCACTCTCCACCGTTTCATAATTCTTCATGTTCATTTGCCTGTTGTTGTTGTTGTTGTTAGTGTTTCTTTTGAATTTTGTGTTCACTGAAGGCAATCACAGTGATCTCAGCCTACCTTTGACTTGTGAACCAGTGCTGTTTTACATGTAACAGTTTGCCCGTTCAAAAGTGCAGTCACTAAAGAATGTTGTCACTCAGAGAAAGGGTATAAGCATATGTACTAGTAAATGCAATTAATGTACTCATAACTGTGCTACACTGTCCTACATCTATATGTTACTTCTCAAGCCCTTTGCCAGTGGAGTTTCTGGAGAAAATGCACACCTGATAAGGTGTTGGTCTCTGTTGTGGTTTAACCCCAGCTGACAACTCATTACCATGCAGCCAGTCACACTGTACCAACACAAGGAAGAAAATTAACTTTACCCCATTCAAAACCAAGACAGTCTCATAAAAAAATTTAAAATTTTAAAATACTCTAATCTTTGTCTCTTTGTTTTTTCCCAGTGATTTAGTCCCTCTAATGCAGAGAGAGAGCTGAGTAAAACATGCCAGTGGTATCTGGTCTTCAGCTTCCCCTCAGATCAGCTTGTAGCTCTCTTTTTTGTTAACTGGGAATCCCAGATTTCCATGTCTTTTCAGGACATATTATGGATGTTCTTTTTAGCATCCTTATGTAGTTTGGCAGTCTTCATCCAGATGTGATTTTGTGTGTCTAACCTGCCTCTGAGATCTGCATTGCTTATGTGGGACAGCTACTACAGCATTCAAGTGATTTAGAGCCATCAATGAAATCCACCCTCGCTTTTCCCCCAAGAGAAGGCAAGGGAAGTACAGGGAGTTACCTCAGCCTGCCATGCCCACATTGGATTTCAGAGAGCATGAGAAACCACACTATGCTCCGCATAACAGGGCAACAGCCTTAGGAAGACTATAATTAGTCCCACCACATCACAGCAAAATGTGGCAGATACCTGAACAGTGAATAGATTTATTGCACTTTTCATTACTGTTTTGAAAGATGAGAGGAAAAAAGGTCCCCTTCCATTAATAAATAAATTCTAGATATCTATTTTAATTGTTACCTCCTTGGTTTTTACTGGGTACTGTCAGTTTTGTTATTACTTGATTTTACTAGGAACGCATAGGAAATGAGAAAGGATGCTTAGGATGTAAGCATCAGGACAAGAAGTTGTTGAATTCTGCTATACTCATATATGCAGCTGCTACTGGGAAGTGTGAGACTCATTTGCTCACTTACAACAGTTTATTCTTATCTAATGCTTTATCTTTAGAGTCCATTTCTACTTCCAGAGAACTTCTGGAAATCTTACTTCTTGTATTTCAGTGTGTTTGCTGTGAATTCACTAGGAAGCAATGATAAGAGACATGACAGGAAATTCATTTCAGTACAAGAAGTAAAACAGAATAAAATGATTTCTTTATATAATGTACGTACAAGGGTGTCTTGTTCGGGTATATACTCAAAAATGCTGGCTCTACACTTAAACACTTGTGTGTGGATACAAATATGTATGTGCATACATGTGTATATGTTGCTAGTAATAGCATGAACATGAATTTTGAAGGTGGCAGAGGAGGAAGGTGCCAGAATGTGGCACAGATAAATTATAGGTGCATGTCACATCATTTCCAGGAGAATATGTCATAATCATAGAATCATAGAATCGATTGGGTTGGAAAAGACCTCCAAGATCAACTATCAAACAAGAGAATAGCAAATGAAAGTGGAAGAGGGACATGAGAAACTCAGCCAGTATCTCACTGTCTGCTCTGCGAAATGGATTAGGCCAAGGAATCATCTTTTTATCTAATGTCTTCATAGATAATAGTGCAACTATTTCAAGGGTGCTCTGGGGACTGAATTTTTAAGACTGGGGACACACACCTTCTGGGTATAGGTCTGTCTCATCCTCCTTGGAACTGCTGCTGC
The DNA here is from genome assembly GCF_047495875.1 of Pithys albifrons albifrons. Taxonomy (NCBI): domain Eukaryota; kingdom Metazoa; phylum Chordata; class Aves; order Passeriformes; family Thamnophilidae; genus Pithys; species Pithys albifrons. Next base: position 13,402,215 of record NC_092464.1, read on the forward strand.
GATGTCTCCTCTAACCCTTTTCAGTGAGAATAAATTAGGTGATCACGAACAGTTTAAATAATAGGCAAAACCCCCTTAATGTAAAGAACTTTTATTAGAGGCCTTTTGTCAGAGACCTTTTGTTCCTATGCAAAACTGCAATAGCACCCCTCCTGCACCCCACCAGCATGGAGAATGAAGCTGCCCGTTTCTTTCACTGCCTGTCCAGTAAGCTGGTTTGCCCCTAAAGTGAGACATAAAGGCACTCCCTCTTGTACAAGGCTTGTGACAAAACCAGGGAGTGACCTTGAACCGAATGATCTTACATCTTCAGTAACTCTTTTATTAGAGTTTCTTTACCTATTGTGAGCTCCTCAGACAGTTTTTCTCAGTGCCTAAGGTAGAAGACAGCTCCAAGTGTTTTCATGTAAATTAATATTCCCTGAACTGTTCTATGAGGTCTTCCTAGTTACACTAGAAGAAAAGAATCTTAGAAATCAGGCCTTTGAATTATCTTTTATTCTGAATGTTTGAATTCAACTCAATCGCACCACATTAACTTTCAAGATATTATTGAAAAAGAGACTTTTCCTACCTTAGCTGCGTGCTCCATATCAACAGTTGGTGGCTGAGCAGAATGCCATTCCATCTGCAATTAAACAAAAATTCTGAAAATATTAAGCCTCTTACTTTACTAAATGTCCATTAAATTGGAATGTTTGATGTATAATTGTTGAAAAAGAGTAATGACTAAGATACACTGCATAATTATTTTATTTTTGGGGTGTAGGCAGTCAAAACAAAGCAAAACAAACCAACAAACAAAAACAAAGGAAAAAATAAAGGTCTACAAAACCCTAAAATGCAAGCAGATTCTGAACAAAGGGTTTCATGGATTATTTTGTTCAGGCATTTTTAAAACTATGTGCTATGTTTTGTGATTTCTGTAAAATGACTTTAAGGGGAGTAATTGTCCCATATGAGACAGAAGGCTTCCTTGAGGCACAAATATCTGTCTTTCGTTTCATAATAAAAATCAGGATTCTGCAGAAAAAGGTTCATTTTCTTATTTTGAAATGTCTGATGCTTTGCCTTCACAATTGTTGTCATATGAAATTCAGTATAATATGTAGAAAAGATCGCTTTTTAATTATTACTCTCACAGAAATGGGAAAGTTCATTGGTCTGATCACTGAGACAAATTTGTCTCTCCTCACATTTTTCATAATGAAGAGACATTAGATTAATGTTCCCTTAAATAACGTGATTAATGGTATGATCAGAAGTAGCTCATGTTGGAACAGAATGAGTGCAAACCCTCTAATCAAACAAAATGATTGGGGATTTAATTGTTTATAGCAGTGTAAGGTCATATGAAGTCCCTTCTAGTAACTCATCTTTCTCTTCTTGTATTTTAGTTCTCCTTTTTTGTCCCTAAGAATGTTCATTAGTTATAATTAAAGGAAAGCAAAGCAGTTAGCTTGACAAGCTCAGGATTTGGAAATTATTATAGTCATTAAAGGGCCTTCTGATAACCATATTAATTTTCATCATTCACATACTATCAGGTTTCTATCTGTCATACACAAAGAAAAGTACATCAAGTACAGCAGTGTCTTGAGATAGTGATGTAAATGTATCACCTGATTTAACTTCACTAAAGTGAGTGGAGATAAACTCCAGATTAATTTTGTTCTTTGACTCTCTAGCATTATGACAGTTAAGAATGAAGCCAAACTGCCTGAATTAGAGGGGTTCTTTTAGTTCCTGTCATTATTAGTGTGTGGTAACATCATATAAGAACCTCACATGCCTCCTTAGATTTGATTCATTGGTCAGCTTCATGTTCTGCCTGGAGTTTCTGAGCAGAAAGTGAACAGAAATCTAATGACAAGCGCCTGTTGTCATTTTAATGCCACCTAAGTCTCTGGGCTTAATTCCAATTTCTTATACTCTTTTAGAATCACATCTTAGCTGGGACAAAACATAAATATCTGAAAATTAAATAAACATAGTGTTGAATCCATACTCCTATGTGGATGATTGCATTTGTAACATTTCATAATTCTTACTCTTAAAAATCATCCAATGTAAAGAAATTATGGCTAAGGCACAGAGAGTAAGTGACCTATTCAGTAACAGTATTTTAACCCTACAAACATGAGAAGAGACAAAAATTGTCCTTCCTAGTACAGCTCTGAACCCCTGACCCAGAACAGCGTAATGCACTATTTTGGCAGATCAGTCACACAGCACATTGTAACTTCACACAGAGCACAGTGGTGGACTTCATCATTTGCTTACCTGCAAGCCACTCACAGCAGTGGTCAAAGGTTACCAGCAAGCTGATTAAAAATGTGCCTGCTAGACATCTTTCAATATGTCACAACATGTCATTTTGTGCTATGCACTTCAGAATGAAGTAGCTTTCTGCTTTTAAGACATTGTCATTTGCTCTGTCGGTTTGCTTTAGACTCCAGAAGTACCCAGCTCTTTTTCATAGCAGCTACCTAAAACTTGACAATTATGGAAGCATAAAAAAAAACCAGCTCTATCTTTTTGTCTACCTATAAGAGTAGTCATTCTGTGGGAATGAAAAATATTTCTGACCTTTTAAAAATTGTTTAATCAAATGTACTAGAAGTGAAGTACAAACATAAATGATACAATATTTTATTTCTCCTACTACACAGTAACACACTGCACACTTTCTAAGTACATAATAGAAGGGAAATAAGAGAATGTGACTATGGCTGTTCAGTCTCAGCTGGAGGTGTCAGGCTAGATTTTGTGTCATTTGTTCATTTTATATAAAGTGTTTCTTCCAGATCTAATTTATTAGTGTGAATTTTGCAGTATTATGGAGAAAGTTCTGATTTTTTTGAACTGCATTCCTATTCTTACAGTTTAGTCTAAGACTTTTTTTTTCCCTTACAATATAGAATATTATTTTTGCCTTTCTTGCATTCCTTTTTCAAAGACCTGATGCTAGGAAAACCTCCTCTATAGCACTGGAAATTAAGATGTCCTTTTGGAGGTAGTTATGCCACATCATTAATGTGCCACACTTTTGTCAGATAAAAGAATTCCTATTGAAATCAGTAGGACCTGAAGCCATTGAAAAGAGAATTCATCTATAGAAGCCTACCAAACAGATTTTAAGCAGAATGCATATTTCCCCTCCACAAAGAAATAGGAGGGAGACACCCACAAAATCATTAACCCATTAACTGAGGTCTGACATGAAGATTTACAGACCGGTGCATTAATTCACTTTCCTGCTGGCAAAATGTTTTTAGGGCTGAGTTTCTGGTTTGCTTATTTATTTGTTTGGTTTTTCAATGACTTGGCCTCCTAAGTTCATGCACATACAGTAGCTCTATATTGCATTTTTGGAGATGATAAAGGAAAAATTCTCTCCCTGCCCCTAACTCCCCATGCCATTAGTTAACAAAAGAGGTAGTTAACTGCTACCAACTCCTTTTTGATTGTTTTGGGTGGGGGCAGACTGGGGGAAGGTGTGGTGGGGAATGGGTTTGCACTGTCTTTTTTTTGTTCTTGGGGACATCACACATCTCTGGCTGTGTGTGCTGCTGTGGCAGAGATGCCATTTCTCCTGCTCCTTCCTGCTACTGTGGAGTAAACTAGTTTTTTTCCTGCCACTGCTGTTGCTCCTGGTTTGGCATCTGGGGCCCCGGTCACTGCCCTGGTTTCACCATAGCCTACAGTGTCGTGGCTGCCTGCCCCACCACAGCAGCGACCCAAGAGAGAGGAAGAGGAGTCACATCTGCTTTCTGGGGAACTATCATTATCCCTTCACGCTCAGGTTTTCCTTCTTCATTTGGGACAAGGGACAAAGAGAGCACCATTCATCTCTGCCTTGCTGGGAAAAAACTGAGGATTCACCTCGCAGCTAGCAAGGTGTGACACTGACACTGTCCATAAATATAACTGTTCCAGGAGAAACCTACCGTTTTGGGGGTTGTCCTCTTTTGCTTTTACTTTTGGTGCTGGGGGAGTAGTTTGCTCTGGTCTGTTTACAGTTATATCTATATCTACATATATATGTATATATATAGTAGTTAAGAACAGTTATCTTTTTTATATTCATTTTCTAATTAAAGTTCCTTTTCTGAAATTTAATAAAGCCTAATGTGATTATTGTGGAGGAATCCTCTCCACTGCTTTTTGGTAAACATTTTGGTTTTCCCCCTCTACTATATTAGAATGGAGAGAGATGACTGCATAAGTCATGTACCAGGGATACATTCAGGAAGGCACTTAAAGCCAGAACTACAAAAGGACTTGGGTACTCAACTGTTTGACTTTCAAAATCCAGCTCAGATACCATCTGAGTAGTAAATGTAGTAAAAGCACCTCTCTTTTCACAAGGGAGGTGTTTTGGATGAAGTGGTTAGAGCCAACAGATTTGATGTAACCATTCATCCCAAACACAAATGAGCACAATGGAATTATTCTTGTAATGGGATAAAATTCACCAGTACAGTTTAACCAGAAATTAGTTTTATGTCATTGACATTGGTGTGAAACAGTATATGACTAATGAAATAAATGACACAAAACTAATGAAAGAGCATGGTAAATTAATATGCAGACCTTTCTATTCCTATAAGCAGCTAAAAAATATCTCTAATGGCTTTCACTTGTGATTATCTACAGCCAGTACTTTTTAAAGAATCATTGATCATATTCAAGGGACTGAGAACTGAACTCCACTACTGCCTACAGAAGTCTGCCTTTCCTCCTACCACACTGACAAATTGAACATGCCAGCTGCCAATTATGCTAATTTTTAGTGGTAATCTCCTGTTCTGTTAATTACTGAACTGGTTTTTTTGTTAATATTCTCACTTCATCCTATAACAATAGTATTTTCATGTTCTTTGTCTTTGTCCTTATTTATTTCACATGAAGAACCTGAAAATTAAACCTATTTTTCTATTTTTTCCCCAGCATATAATGTTGTGAGATAATATTCAAACACCAATATAATCTTTATTTCTCCATATTACTTTAGCATTTGAAGGGGTTGGAAGGATAAAATGGCCTTCACAGGGAGCTTCATTGCACTCAACCTGACAGCAAATTAGTGAAGTCACATAACAGTGTCAGTAACACAAGACATAACACTAATATATCTCCATAGAGTATGATTTTTACCACCATTTAGACAATAGAATTACATTATAATGTATGAAATCTTCATGTATTACCCTGTGTTTTTCAGGCAGCTTTTTCACATTTCCTTGAAAACCTTAGTAGATGTCCTTGGAATACTAGAATTTAGAGTATATTAAACTATCTGACTGGCACTGAATAAATTTCAATGAAACATTTGTGACCTTGAAATGATGAGCTTTGTGGAAGCTTTCTTGTGCTGAATTTATACAAGAAATGTTAATAGGAACTGAAGAAACAAAGAGAAATTAATCATGAAAGAAACCTTTTATTTGCAGAGCTTTGCAACAAGTACTTTTACATAGACCCTGTTCTTAGTCAGAAGGGTAATTTCTCCTAAGAAAGCCCATCTGGAAAGTTTTGTTGGTGTATTTTTGTTGTTTTTTTTTCCTTGAATACTGCATGAATTATTGCATTTTCTGCCTTTCTTGTGGTATTTCAATATTTCCAAATCCAGCCTGTGCCAAAAGAAAGAATTACAGAGAGTTGCAAAACCAAACCAGAAAGTCAGCTGTTTTCTTTTTGACATTAATATAGTAAGGTCTTGGTCTTGGTCAAGTGTTTTGGTGAAAGAATTCAAGAGAGTTTCTTCTTTCAGTCATCATGGCTCCAATTTACTGAGACACAATCCTGACATATACCTGAACATAATAATAATTATTCCAGTTCTCTCCTGCCTCTCTTTGCAAGACTATCAGATCTACCAAGTATTCCATAGTCATCTCACTGGACTCTATTACTTTTTCATAAATCCCCTCTTAGTTTCAGACCTGTTACTGCTAATCCAGACGATAAGTAATGTAGTTCATGAGATATCTGTAGTAAGATTAGAAATGTGCAATACTTAGAGTAATGACTTTAGTGTGAAATGCTGACATCTGCCAACATAATGCAGACCCCCTCATTACGATGTGTAGTGCAGTTAACAATCAAAAGTTGCAAACAAAAGTAAAAAATTATTATACAGTAGTTTCTAAGTAACACAAAAACAATATCCTTGGAATGAGTTGAAATCTTGATCCAAGAATGTTTTATGTAAATATCCCTGTGAAATTTTCCATGCTTTTCTGAAAATCAGAGAATCATAGAGTCATAGAATGTTAAGGTGTCGGAATCTAGTTCCAATCCTGCTTCCCATATGCAGGAACAGTGGACTATGTTGCTCAAGGCCTTATCCAGCCTGGCTTTGAACACTGCCAGGATTGGGGCATCCCAGAAAACCTGTTCCAGTGTCCAACCACCCTCAGTAAAAAATTTCTTCCTACTATCTCACCTACGTCAGTTGCTCTGCCTCCATCCACCAACGCTGCAGTGCCATCAGAGAAAGTCACCAAATAAGTCAGGCATGAATTCCCTTTTGTAAAGCCATATTGGCTGTTACCAATGACCTCTTTGTTTTCCATGTGCACAGTTTCCAGGAGAATTTGTTCCATGATCTTGATTGGCACAGAGGGGAGACTGACTGGTCTGTAGTTGCCCTCCTCTTCTGCTTTCCACTTTTTTTTTAAAAAAATAATCAAATTATTTGAGCTTAATTAAAAACACTCTGCACCAGAAGTATTTACATGATTTAATTAGAGCACAATACCACATCACCAGTCATTAATGCAGGTACCACACAGCAAAACAATTCCCAACAAAATTGAGAGAAATGATTTTTATAATTTTTTCAATTTTTCTGAATTTTTTTCTATATTTCTTCTTCCTTTCAGTGATAAGGATACTCAAAAAGCAAATAATGATTCTACCCAACCTTCTTCAGTGCATAACCCACCTTGTACAAATACTTTATCTCCATTTTTGTCAGTGCAACAGCTGATCTCACACATACAAGTGAGACAAACAACAGATCTCACAGCAGACAAGTGAGAGAATGTAAGTCCTGAACATAAGAAGCCCTGCTTATGAAGTCCATTTTTGGAAAAGACTGGCAGAGTGAGCCAAAAAGCACAAAGTGTTGAACTGTTAGCAGGAATAAACCTCAGATTCTTTTAGCTGACCATGAACAGATAAGAGGAAAGAATAGAGATCCACTTTCTGAGAAGAAAGAGGAAACTACATCCGCTAGAGTGGCCTGACCTCTGTGTTTTCCTGCAGTATCAAAGAACAGGAATGTAAGCCCACAACTTCTAATTTTGCACTCTTACTGAAGGTGCACTACCAATAAGGGTATGATAACAGTGGAAAACAAGTTATTACCTAAAGATCCCTTTCAGCGTCTTTGCCACAGAGGGATTGAGAAGATATTCAAGGGAAAGCATTCACCTTATTTTTGACACTCTTTGTATCTTAAGGCTTTGTTCTCTTCCAGGCATATGGAATTTCACATTTTTTAACAATTTTCCAAAATATTAGTGCTTCAATATTTTGGATGCTCTGGGCTTTCTTTTCTGTTCTGTTTGTCTCTAAGGAATGCAGTTGTCTTATGCAGAAATAGCAAAGCTGCTTCTGAAATTGAAAACTTGCTGCACAAGTCAGCGCAGCACTTCTTATAACTTAATTCATATTCAAGTGTGTATCTTGTTTATGCATTTATAAATTTGTGATTCCTTTTATACTGAAATAATGATAAAATAAACCAAGCCTGGGAATTCTATGCAGTGTTCTTACTCAGATTGCAAATGAAGCTATTCTGTGTCCTCTGCTACTCCTAAAATCAGCAGGAAATTTGTATAATTTTCATAAATTAACTGTAATTTCTTAGAAACCACACATATAGAGCCCTATTCCTGATACATAGAGTCCTATTCCTGAAGATACAAACAAGTGTAGAGAATTCCACTCTAATGATCAGACATAAAAATTATCAAGATTCTTAAGATCCTATCATCTTCAGGCCAGACATATTTAGACACCTGCTTGTTTGAGAGAGTCCAATGAATCTTTCTGAAAGGGCTGAAGCACCTCATATGATGAATACAATTCAAGGAAGTTTAGGCAGACCTTACAGAACTGCAGAAGGATATAGCTACTACAATGTTTAGCCTAAATCTTAGATTTCTAAAACCATTAAAATTCCTACTTGAAACCTACAATTCCTATTTTTGACCTAAGTTAAAAACACATTGTATAAAAGTGTAAACAGTAGTTTAAGAATACCTAGACTGACATTCATAGATGCTGATATAAACTGAACTATAATCACTATGCTAGAAAAGAGATATTATCTAGATTTCTAAATTATATAGTTTTAAATGTGAATTTTGCACCAAAACCCCCCAATTCTACTTGGACCTACACTGTTCTTTTCTGAAAATGAAAGGATAAGTGTCAGTATTTTTCTAAAATGTATTTCCAAGCAAATTGGTATTTTACCATAACACTATTTTGCTTCCTTTCTGCTAAGTTGTTTGTTTATTTGTTTGTTTGTTTTTGGTTGGGTTTTGGTTTGTTTGGTTTTGGTTTGGTTTTTTTTGGCTTTTATTTTTTTTTTTTAGTACAGGTACAATGACAGTCATAACAGATGTAAGGCTCAGAAAAACACATAAATAGGCAGAATCACTAAATACTAGTTTTGCGGTAGATATATCAGTGGTTGAATGAGCAATTCATTAGGGTTTTGTTGTTGTCGCAGTTGGTTGGTTGTTTTCTTAGGGGGAGTAGTTTGAGTCTGATCACATCAACACATTCTTAATCAAAACTAAGCTTCTACCCTATGGGACTGTGCTGAGAATGATTATAGTTTATGGATGGGTACTTTCCACTCAGTGAATCATAGATCGGAGAAAGATAGGCTGGGAAAAAAAAGGAGAAAAAACAAACAATACCAAGGGAAAAAAGAGAAAAAAATCACACACTGCACGGTGATTACCAAAAGATATTCTGTCTTACTTTAATATGTCTAGGAATGAAAAGAAAATAAAAAGTTGTTATCATTAAAACTTCAAATTGCCTTAACATCTGTCAAAAAACTGTAAAAATGCTAAATAATGCTCAAAAGCATACAAGACAGAGATGAGATAAACCTTTAAAAAGCTAGTCTGCAACTCCCCTTCCCCCAGGAACCAAATTGCATCTCTTGAGGAATGCCTTCCAAATGTAATGCTGATTCTTACCTGGAAGGGTGCCATTTACATACTCTGCCATATTTAAGGGCAAAACACATTTCAAAAGGAGATGTTCAGTGCCACCAGAAAAGGGGAGGTTCTGGCAAACAAATTTCCTACAAATGGGTATGCTGGAAAAGATGTTATATCAGGAGCTGATAGAGGGAACACAATATTGGTGCTTGATATTTAGCAAGCAGAGCAAATTACCAGCAAGTCACCAGTTTGGGGTACCATTCAACTATTACTGAGTAGCTGGGCGAAACACTCAATTTGAACTTCTTTTGTGTAATCATTTCTGCTTAAGTTTCTGCCAGGGTGAGTTTTGCATGAATTAAATTTTCTCAAGGGAACATTTGCATATCCCTTGTCTTTCAGTCAGGGCTACCAGTAGTTTTGGGCAAATAAATCCATAATTAGAAGTCTCCTCTAACCTACGTAAAGAAGACATAAACAGTTTTTTCATGCCCAAGAGGCTGATGAAGGGCTTTCCTAATACTGTGGGGTATTTTGAAAGGCAGCACAGAAGGACTGAATACAGTTAATGTTGGTGCAAATGCCCCTCATGTTAAAGTAACAAGTGATAAAAACTGAAACAATAGTCACTAACAGCAGTTTCAGTGGGATATAATGTTTTTTCATGATGTAAAACTGACTTATTTTGTGCCTTGCCACAATAGCTGTTTCCTGGCAGAAGTACAGATAGCAAAGGAATTTTTTTGCATGATCTGCCCCAAAGACAATTCTTTTTAGAAAAAAATCATAATTCACTATCCAGTTCTCAGCTGGACTCGCTGGCATGGCTGTAGCATACAGCAATTAGATAACCTGAAGTACCAGGAGACAACAGATACTTGAAGACACTCTAAGAAACTTCTCATTTTCTTCATGGAAACAAGTCAACCTTGGAGTACTCTTTTGGGAGCTGCCATTTTAGAGTCTGTGGCTTTCACTGGAATTTTGCTTGCTCTGAATTTCCCTGGAAAAAAAGCATTCAAGTTCTGTAGAGTGCAGATTTTAGTGACACCATATGACAATATTATCTGATAATAATATTTTCCAAGTACAGAAATATTATTCTTAACTTCTTTGATTTCAGTAGTTGTGATATATGCAAAAGAGAACAAAATCAGTAGTGGAGTGAGCATTGTTGTATGAAACACCTAATGCAATGTTAGCAGAACTCAGTGAAAGAAGATATCATGCATTTTTAATCTAGTACTACACCATTAAATGCAAATGTATTTTCTGTTACCACAGCAGATGTCATTTTACATTTCAGTTCAGAATCAGCATACAGCCAAGGGGGTCACTGTACTCTCACACTCTAATAGAAATTTGAGATTTGTTCTGACTCATTTTATTTTTTATTCTGAAGTAAGCTATTCAAGTAGTGAATATGTAGTCACTGGATACTAGAAAAATCTTAATAGTACTAAGAACTCTATGGAAGAGACATAGGTGACTCTATACCCATATATACATATGTATGGGTAATATAAGGTGATGTAAGGCTGGCTGAGAAGCGATGTTCATAGTGTTCATGGTTTAGTAGAATATATAACAGTCTGTTACACTGCACTTTCTTGCATGCATTCTAAGCTTTTAACACTGTAATCTTTATAAAAAAAAACAAATCAAGCCAAAAAAACCCACTACTTGATAATTCTAATTAGTCTAAATAATTAAAGTTATTAGGGGGGAAAAAAACCCTACACCAACAACACTTAAAGGCATAGTTCTCAATTAATTTATGCAGAAGCTATATTTTGGTAAATTTTCCACATATCTTTTCTCTTTCTGCAATGGTAATGTCCTCTTCTTCCTTTAATTAACAAATGTTCTCTTGAAATAATACATATTTTTTTATTGCCCTGTCTGCAATTTTTTGACTTAATTATTTCTGTCTTATGGCATTTACAGATAGAAAGTACATATTGGCCTTTGCTACTGATCAGCTTTTTCATGTATAAACTAGGGAATATATTGTTCATATTTCTGCCAGAAATTCTACAGTCTGATTTTATGTATTTCAGGCTGAACTCTAAAATCCTAAATGTATTAAGATCTGGCAAAGTCCACATAAACTTACTCAAAATCTTGCTGCCCTAAGGACGGGCTAAGGCTTTGGCACCCCCTGGGATAACATGTAAAGATATAGCACTATGAGAAAAATAGCCAATTTTTATAGCATTCCAGAGTTGTGAATGTGTTTGAATTGGTGTAAATGTGACTGAGGCACGTAACTTCAGTGAAATACAACATATTAGGAATGTCACATCAAGGAGGAGGCTTGGTGATATTTACAGTTAAATAAAGCCAGCTGTGTTTTTCATACATAGAAAAGAAAAATAATTTTCAAGTTTGCTTTTGCTTCTTAAAAGCCTGCCAAATGTCAAAAGCTTTGGAACAAGCACTGAAAATTTCATAGATCTTTAAATGAAAGCCATCTAAGAAGGCATGTAGGCAAGGCTGCTGCTTTTTCTGCTCCGTTTTACAAAAGAATGGGAGGTGGGACTCTTCTAGAAGACCAGTTTTGCAGGAGATGAATGTTGTATCTAATATTTTCTCTTATCCTTAACATGAATGACTTCCTTTTGACCATGTCACAGGTGTTGTAGAAGAATATTTCCTATAGGAGAATATTTCCTCCTGAGGAATCTGAAGATGAACTGTAATACTAAAATGAATGCTTTCAGTTCTGGCTTCTTTTTGAATCAAAAAGAAAGTCAATATTTGAGCAATTCTAAAGATTTTCCCCAGACTGGTGAAAGTTTCATCCCAGACTACGGTGAAAGAGTATAAGAGAAAGAGATTTTTTAGCACACCTAATCCAATAAATTTTCACAGTGGAAGGTCTGGTGTGCAATGAAATGCAATTTTCTGTTAGCCAATTTAGATCTCCAATCTTTGCATTATTTGAACTATTTGCAGTCACAGATCTGCTACTGTGTAGAGAAGCATATTGATCATGCTTTGATGATATGAAAGTGAGGCATGGAGCAGCTCAGAAACAAGTTTTCAGATGTTGGGGTTCCCAAAATACACTGAAGAGCTTCAAGATTTTGAAAAGGGTACTCAGACAGAAATATTGACAGGGTTGTGCTTTTTGGATTCTTGATGTCTTTGTGCCTATAGCAAACCCACACTGTATACAACAGTCCTTCTCTATTGCATTCCTCACTTTAAGAACTCACAAAGTGTCTGGGTACAGTAGTAGTTGGGATGTGTTAGTTTGCAAAGTCAATATATCTCCTGTCAGAATTTAAGCATAATCTAGGTTAGCTGCTTTTGAAATTTCAGAACTCTGTATCTTCTGGTCAGTTATGTATAACTCCATTGACTGCTATATTTACCAGTTTTTCCTGGTATTTCAATCTATTCCATTTTTATGGAAGAACATTGAACATCATGTAGTTCTGGTAAAACTGTATATAGTCCCAGGAGCAATGAATATACAAGGTTTCTGGTTTTCTTTTTCCTGAGTGACTGCAAATAAACATTTATCAGAAGCTGTTTGTTTTTACCAGAATTTTATATAATCCATTTGTAATTTGGGAAATAAAATATTTTCTCACATCTCTCATAGAAATTAGCTTGACACTCAAGGAAATAAAATCATTTAGATAATTGGAAGCCTCTAAGTAACCAATTATTTGAAGATGTCTTTGTGGCCTAAGGAGAACAAATAAGAAAGTACTCCCTATGTGAATATCCAATGCACAGTCTCCACAAATGTTTCACATGCAGACAGTATTATGGATGCATCACTTGCAGTTACTTGTATTACATTAAACCATTTCACATCTGACGATGACATGGTGAACCAGTGTGCGCTTCTGCAATTCCAGAAGCAGAATGCAGAGCATATGGGTTCACCTAGGTGGGCCTAGATTTGGGCTCTGGAGTTTAGACTAGGCCAAAGCTGTCAGCTGACTTGAGCTGGGCTGAGCTAACAGCTGACCTCTTCTAGCCAGTAATTTTGTATTCCATACCACATTATGACATCATCTCCAGGGAAGTAGGAACCAGTGTGGGAGTGGTTAAGGCAGTCACTTCTCAGCCCTCCTCTTGGGAGGATGCACGATGCTGTCCCAGGGGGGATGGAGAGGACCAGGCCCACCACTGGCTCACAGGGTATCTCAGGAAAGTAAAATGTGTTCTTCTGGGTCTCTCCTTTCTGCTTGAGTTTGTCTCCCTGGGGAATAAGTATTTTCTTAAGTAATGTGTAGTTAAGACAGTAGAATTTGTGTGTTCGTTAAGAAGTTGAGGTGGGGAACTTGTTGTTGCAGACTTGTGTGAGTGTATATTTGTACTCTCTTCTAATTGTCTCTTCCTTTCTGTGAAAAATATATGTAGATTTAGTATAAATGCAGTTTGAAGTGTTTTTTTCTTTCCCCTCTCTTTTCCTCCCTTTCGCTGGTGTTAGGAGGGAGGCTTTTCTCTCTGTGCTTGGGGGGGTTGGCAGTTGCTTATCTCAAACCAAGAGAATATCTGAAACACCTCTGAAAATCCCTTCCACATTTTGAGTCCTGTTGTGACATTCAGCTGAATTCTGAATTACACTACTCTCCAAAATGTTTTTGGGATGCAAGATACCATCAAATTCCCTGCTCTACTGGCCTCCACTGGCATAACAAAGTCAAAATTATATTTTTCTAATTATATCTCTTTTCAAGTTGTCTCAATCTCACATAAAAAGGTGCAAAGAAGTGGAAAAACATCCAATGACCACTCATTGAATACTTTTGGTTAGAGAGTAATGATGGTTGCTAACCACTTATTATGTAGGCTGTGCCTCAGTGAAAACCATAAATTGTACTTTTCTGAGAACATCCAGCCCTAAATTACACAAATAGTTACTCTTATATGGTCTGCCAACAGTCAAGCACTAAGGTCAGTAAAATACTTACATTCCTTTTTGTGTGCTTTTATGCTTTTCTCAGTGATTGATCTTTCTTTCTTCCCTGGCAAATCTCTTGTCTTGAGGTGATCAACAGTAACAACAACAAAAGCATTATAATCATCCTGCAAAGGCAGGATTTTAGCTTCCTGCTGCAGGGTAGTGCCAATTGTCAGCATCTTGTTTGGTTTGTTTAGCTGGCTTTTATTCTTCTCTGACATTTAGAGATTATGTGTTTTCCTTTTCCTCCTCCTCATTGCTGGAGCCATCTGTGGGCCTTTACACAGACACATCCATTAGGAATATCAGATAGACAAAGCTAATGTGCGCTGGAGTAAAATGACAAGCTCCTTTTCTTAATTAATGTCATCACTGCTGCCTGAGTAAGGACTGCAAGCTTCTGAAGTAGTTTGGGAATGAATTGTTCTTATTTTCCATAAGCATTTTTCTCCTACATTTAGACTGTTCTATAAATTAAACCTTGAAGAGTCCTAGGATGTGATCCCCTGAAACCACATCTCTACTTGTGAATTAAGCACTGTCTGGGGCCAGTCTTGGGTGCTGGACCTTCACAGTCTGCACTGTGTGACTGTCAGGAGCATCCTGCTGGAATGTCAGTCTGTGGTGTTAGTGTTCCACCAAACCATCCCCAAGGCCTCCCTTCTTAGGACTTTGTATGGGCCCTTTGTGAGCAGTAAACAGTTTCCATGAGATTCCTCACTTCTGAAGGCTCTGACCATTCAGTTGAGGGATGTGTTTCATTCATGTTGTGTCCTGGGCTTTCTGTCCATGCAAGCTATAATCCAAGATAATTTCAACCTAGACACTGAAAACTAACCCCAGTATAAACTCCAAACCCAGCTGGAACAGGTATCCAGAGCTGTGACCTGGGAATATTTCACAGCTGCAAATGATCTAGATGTAACTGAAAGAGGGAATATGGGCACTGAACACATGGGCCCCCCACATATTGGCAACAAAACCAAAATGTTAAAACACTTATGCAGATAGCAGATAAGGGAAAGTGGTTAAAGTCTGCCCCTATCCCACCTTTATAAGGCAGTATTGTCAGCATGAAAAAATGAAGTTGCCCACACCATCAGATTGCTGTATCTCATCATTAACAACTACCATTTCTATCAGAGTAGTAGAATACTTTTTCACATTCAAATTTTCCTGTACTAAATTTTTCCTACTCCTACCTCCTACTTCCTTATCATTTCAGCCAAGATAAAACTTAAAATAGCATCCTTATAATTTCCTTTCATTCTTTGTTTCTTGCATACAAAGTTTGCTTTCCTCATGTGTCTTCTGTTGGATCTTAAAGAAAAATTATTTGGAATGTACATATGATCAGGTCTCTTAATCAGCTATCAGAGAGGAAACCAAGTTTTGTAACATTTTGACTTGCATTTAACTTTTTGCTCCCAGATGGTTTCCATGTTTACCTTAGTCCTAAGGCCATTACTTATAGATTTTTTCACTTAATTCTTTTCCCACATTAGTCTATAAATGCTAGTATTGTATTCTAAATATTCCAAATTATTTTAAACTTTCAGAAGGTCTGAACATTTTACTTCAGACACAGATAGCTTTCTAAATCTCTGTTCCCTTGCATAACCTTTCATTATTAGAACACCAGACTTTAAGTAATTTGGTCATTGAATTTCATTTTACTTTGTGAAGATTTCTATGCTTTCTTATGCTGGATAAGACATTCATTTACAATATTTAGCTTAAAATCTCTTTTATATCTATTTATTGGTCATTAAAAAATAATATTTGGTAGCATCTGAGTGAATGGTCTATAAAAACACATTAAACAAAATTCTGAGATTATTGTTTGGACCGCATTAGCTCATGGAAATGTCAGCCATAAATCAAAGAAAAATTTTCTAGGGACTCAGATTTTAGAATTCTATTTTATTAGTGGAAGATATAAGTTGTAATGATTTGTTTAGAGTCTGCTAAAAAGAGAATGAAAATATTTCAGTTTTAATTATATCAAACATATAATTTATCTCAGTTCAAAATTAGTCCACATCACCGTAAAAATAGCATTAAGGTGTCCTATATCCTTAGTAATATCTCTCTGCTGAGATCTCTCACTAACCAGTGTGCTTCATTGCATGCTATGATCCCTGTCTTCTGGCTCAGATGCTGAAGTGTATGATGATTAAAACACAGCAGGAATGCCTATTCCTCATTAAAGACATTAGTGCAAATCATCCGAACTACAAGGCTTTGTTATGGTTCAGAAGATATTAGAGATACATCCATGCTAGGAAACTAGTGTTGAAAGAAGCTATATGACAGACATTTACTTTGGAATTTCTACATGATTGCCATGGAGAGAAAAATCTTTTGTTATGCTCTGAAACTCGTTTTAAATTCTGAAGGAAACATATATATATATATATATATATATATATATATATATATATATAAAATTTATAATATATAATATATATATAATATATATAATTATATATATATATATATATAATTTTTGAAATAAATATATATGTGTGTATGTATACATTCAGAGTATGTAAATATATGCTTTATAAATGGATTGAGAATCTGTGAACAAGTCACTGTTAACCTTCTTTTGATAAGATAAAATAGACTGAACTCTTCACGTAGCTTTATGTTGATTTTATATCCTTTAATCATCACTGTGGATTTTTTCTGAACTGTTTCTTATTTGTCAACACCTTTCTTGAAGCACATATACCAATTCTAGGCATACAATTACTGAATCATCAACATTATCATGACTCATATAGTACTGCTACTGTTAGTATTCTCTCGTTTTCATGTGCAAGAACATCAAACTGAGTATGGCAGTCTTAGCAGGTGACTGGTCACTCATCTTCATCAGATCCTTCTCTGTATGTATCTGATCTGTTCAAATTGGACTACTTCCAAATCACTTCTGGGCACAGTTCAGGTGCTGAGAAAGGGCAAGAGGACATTTTAAATAGGCTTCTCTCCTCTGGAAAAATATATTGAAGAGTAGGAGTCTTTCATTTTATGTACAGAGACAATTGTCTATCCAGACACCTGAGTCCTTTTCAGAGTAGCTGCTTCCTCGGAACTGTAACATCTTATATTGTCCTTGTTTCTAGATGCCTGATTTTGTCAATATTAAAACACACTGTTTTCTGTGGTGATGCTGTTTTTCAGTCCAAGTTGCCGAGCATCACTAGATAAGTAAGCTGTTTCTATATTCACCTAACATTCTTCCAACTTTCTGCCATTTGCAGAGTTTACTGGAGATCATTTGAAGCTTTCTAGATCATTGACAAAATAGTACAGGATGGAGAAAACCATTCTGTGAGAATTTTTCAGAAACATCCATTCACTGATGATTAGTCATTTGCAACTTGATGTAGAGTTCCCTTAATTAACAGTTTTTAATCCATTTAACGTGTTGATAGCACATTGTTCAAGTTCTTTAATCAAAAGGGCATGTGATGTGTAATAAAAAATCTAATCATATTACATGACCACTGTTATCTTCATCAGCCAAATATTTAATCTCATCAAAAAAGATATTAATTTGTTTTGACATGATTCATTTTCCTGAACCTATGTTGATTGGCATCAATTATATTTTATTTAATTCTTAAGATATTTAAGTTCCATAAATCAAGATCTGTATCAGCCATTCTAATACTACTCACTAAAAAACCCTCTTTCTACTCCTTTTTGGTAATTGAGTCATGAAAGAATGGAATGTAAACAAAGGTAGTGATTGATATAAAAAAGAATAAGAAAACAGGACATGCTTGTTTCTTTACAAACACTGTAACTGTGAGCAGCCACCCAAAATCAGCATTTCCCTAGATTTAAGGTTCAAAATAATAACTTCATCATTATGACTAATAATGACTATGAATGTATTTCATTGAAATGAAGTTTAAAGTGTAGAGCAAAACCAGAACTTGTGGCAATGTGGAAGGTCCTTATTCAAAAAGCCTCATTGCATTCAAACTATTATTCAAGTGACCTTATAATTTATTATCAACTAAGTAGCAAGTAATTTATATTTAACTACAATTTTTGTTTACATTTACATTTTAATTTTAGAAAAATAAATATGTAGTTTTATTTTTTCCTGAACATACTTTAATATATAATCACAAAATAATATATTACTTGCTGGAAATTATTTTTTACTCAAATATGCCAATCTGGAAAGAAAATGAATTTTTCCTGTGGAAGAGATTTCCTGACATTTTGCAGGAATTCGATTTTTTCAATAGATACCAGCTGTTCCGTTTCATAATTAGGCCTAGTTAAATTTCATTTTTATTTCATGAAAGACTGGACAAATATAAAATTCCATTACTTTAGGCAAAGAATTGGATAAAATAATAATGGATATCGAATTCCAATATAACCACAACTTTACAGATGATCACATATTGACCTGGCATGACAAAGGATCATAGAGACAATGTAATTAATGGTGAAGAAAATGTTAGAGCTATGTGCTGGTTTTGGCTGGAATAGAGTAAATTTTCTTCACAGTAGCTGGTATAGTGCTATGGTTTGGATTTGTGACAAAAATGGAGTTGGTAACAGAGGGATGTTTTAGTTATTGCTGAGCAGGGCTTATGCACTGTCAAGGCCTTTTATTTCTCTCACCCCACCAGTGAGGAGGTTGTGGGGGGCACAAGCAGTTGGGAACAGACACAGCTGGGACAGCTAATCCCACCTATCTGAAGAGGTATCCCAAGCCATGTCACCATGCTCAGCATAGAAAACTGGGGGAAGAAGGAATGGGGGGATTTTCAGAATGATGGCGTATGTCTTCCCAAGTCACTGTCATATGTGATGAAGCCCTGTTGTCCTGGGCATGGCTGAACACTTGCCTGCCTGTGGGAAATAATAGCAAATGAATCCCTTGGTTTGCTTTGTTTTGCTTGTGTGCACTGGTTTTGCTTCACCTGTTAAACTGTTTTTATCTCAGCCCACGAATTTTCTCACTTTTGCTCTTCCAATTCTCTCCCCCATCCTACTGGTTTGAGGGAGTGAACAGCTGCATGGGACCGAGCAGTTGGCTGGAGTTAAACTATGGCAAGCTGATGAAAAAAAACATGGTCAAATGTCAAATTCAGTATTTTACACACTGTGTTCTCATTTAGTACTTTTATGAAATGTAGAATTTGATTAATGAAAGTCTTCTCTTTAAATTTGGACTTGTCATTATGCTTCAGGATTTCACATCTGAACTGTAAAATGAGATTCCCTAGACCTGATTCACAAATCTTTCAAGTGTTATTGAAGAATACATATCATTTCCAAACATATTCTAGCTTTAAATGGAAGTTTAGTTATTATACATTAATAAAACAGAAGAGATTTATCTGATCTTTTCTACTATTTACATTGCTTCCTGAAAAGCCTGCTTTCAAAGATGTAAAGAAAACAAGACTGTATCCTGCCAAAGTATCCAGATATGTACAGTGTCAGTACTCAAATCATGATGATTCAACTCACAAAGTCTTCTGTTCAAATCCCTTCAAAATACCCACACCTTTGAATCTCAAAGGATTAGAATTTAGTGCATTCAGCTTTCAAAATTTAGAGCAGTAGTTACCTAATAAAAGTCCCCTGCCGTTGATGTAAATCCTTCCATAGACTTCAAAGGATTTTGGAGTAAGTCCTAACATTACAGATGGTGGATAATTCTCAGTAAATGGCACATCAGACACAAGTGGACATTTTCTCCCTGCGGGAAACATCAATAAGGCCATTCAAACCTAAAATTGCTAATGCTATAATGATTTCTGAATACTTGATTGTGATTATTTTTATGACATCAAAAGGAAATCTTGTCAAATCATGTTGACTTACACCTTTTAACCATATTTGATAAGAGACACATTCCCCTATTATCCATAGCATAACAGGAGGTGGCTCTATTAGCCCTTTAAATAATATAAGATAGACAAAGAATACCAACTTCTGCTGGTGCTTTGGGATCATCATATAAAGGCTGTGAGGCCACCTTTGAGAAACACTGAAGCTCACTAGCAAGCCCTGATCCTGGAAACAACTTTTTGGTGACTTGTCTCCATGTTCATGCTCTGAGTAGCCAGTTAAATGATCAGGGATAATAAATTCTTGATTCTGTAAGAAAGCTGTGAATCATTCAACTTCAGCAACAGTAATCACTGATTATCTAGAGGGAGGATAAAGGGGTGTGACCAAAATCAAAGCAAGGTAAAGGTTTTAATATAACAGAAGCAATGTTTTTTAATTCAAGCTTGCCTCAACTGATTTACTTACTGCATCTCAAAAATAGACAGTATGAGGGAAATGACAAAAGAGATGATTAAGAGTGTTTCTTACAATATACACACTTGTGTCCTTGAATGGGACTTCTCTGAAAGGGTTATGAATTGAAAGATGATTATATTAGGTGTTTAGAGGCGTATTTCCCAGGTAGCCTATGGAGATAGACAGAGATTCCCTTAGTACGTGGCCTGAATCTAGACAAAGTGAAATCCTTCCAAAATTATAAGCGGATAGTGATAAACCAGCATAGTCTGACATGAAAGTTTGAGATTTGGTAGCATTACTTTTTCTGTCTTTTAACATAGAAAGGTGAGAGTAACAAGCTTCAATACTTTCCCGCCAAAAAGCACGGGACATGTACCATACTTATCATATTGATCTTTTCCAGGCAGTTATAGGGCAGAAAGAAAGCAGGATTCTAAAGTGTGTTTGACGTGTCCGAGTTAGTAAATACTGGTTTAGAACTGCTTTCATTACTCTTCATACAAAATGGTGTTTTGCAACTTAAAGATTCTACAGACAAAAGATTGCCAAGTTGATTACAGAAAGATATTAAATTGCTGTGTATTTTGCAATAATTTTCAAGTGATTGAAAACTGCTACATTTTCTCTCTATAGACAGGGATCCAAGAAGAGTAGTTTCAAATGCAATGAACTTTGAACCATTTACCTTCAGCGTGTACTAAATGTTAACATATTCCTGTGCTAGGAATAGTACCAGAAGCATAATTTTATTAGGAGTTCTCCAGACTCATGCTACATTTAGAAACAGAAAACAAGCCTTAAGTGAGATTCATGTCTTTTTAAGTAGAACAGAAGTCTTAACAGGTAGGGAAATAAGTCTGTGTCTCAGGAAACAGTCCTCTCAGTTCTGTCCATCAAGTGATGTGTTATCATATGACACATTTATGACAAAGAAACTGTATTCAAAAGGAACTCAATTTCAATTTCTTAGAAGTGATTAGAAATAGGGAGAGTATTAAACTGGATATTCACTGACAGAGTAAAAGCTTAAGGGTTTACTTCAAAGATTAATATATTATTAATGTTTTTGTTTACAGGCAGATATATACATATCTTAACTTGAAAGAAGAGAGAGTTTCAGGAATGGAATTTTATAAGTAAGGTGATGTGTGACCTTGGAAACTCAGAAAAGTTTTTATGCAAAGGCTACTAGGTTCATTTGTGATGCTTGCAAGTATTCTCACTGGACATTTTGTATGATTTTCAGTAATAAAAATAATTCAAATGTTTGTGAGAAACAAACGGTCACATAGAGTCAAACTCAACAATCAAAAGTAATTTTGTTGTGCTGTCCACCAGAGAGCAATGGGACCTTTTCTATGTGATGTGTGTTTTTCTGTTGTTTTTACAGAGGCAATAGAGCACTTCCCAAATATCCATGTCATCACAATTCCTGGTTGGTATGTATTTGATCTAGCTAAAACTAATTCTGACAGACATATAAGGTATAAATTCTAGATTAGTACTGCAGAATGTAATTGCAAACACTTTAGCATATAAACCTCTTATTCTAGAGGAATATTTAAAACTTGGATTTCTTTGCCATATCTGAATCTGTAAAATGTACAAATAGCTGTTATCAATTTTTCAAATCACTGAGAAATATTTAGTAAAATTTTGGAGGGTTTTTACAACAAACTTTGGCTATGTTGAAATAACATCTTTTTAACATTGTTCAATTCCTGGGTTGGCATCACGGCCTAGAGTTGGTACAAAATCTCTTGTCTAATACCTGTGTTTTAAAATGCCATGTTAGTAATTCAATCTGCTTTAGTATAATTTTAGAAGGAAAATAATTCATTTTTCTACTACTATGTTCTGACATACAGTTATCTTTTTTTTCCACACAACTCGTCCTCCTTTATGTTCTCTACAATTTCACTCATATTGTAACTCACATTGGAGGACTTATTTGCCAAAGTTGCTTGAGAAACATTGGATAGCAGCTCATATGCCAGAAAGATACTGGAATAGTCAGCAATGAAAGTCAGGACAGTGGTAAAATATTTTAATTTTATTGTATTTTTCTTTCTTTTCAGAATTTGCATTTCTCACAACTGTGATGGACGTGATATACCATATAGCAGTGAATGAATTTGCATGATAAAAGTGTCTGGAATAATCATAGAATGATTAAATATAAACAAAGTTTTTGCTGATACACCTAATTTTTAGTTAATCTTGCAAATGAAACATCACCATCATAAGTTTTACAATAGGCTTCACTGTCCTTTGGTCTTGGCTCGTCTGTTGGGAATCGAGGAAGATACTACTGATACTATGGATTAATAAAGACAACACTGTGAACAATGAACTGAGATTATGCAAAACACCTCTGAAAGTCCATCAGACAACAATACAGTATTTTCATCTTATCTGAAATTTGATTGTTCTAAATTGTTTGGATTAATGAAAATGTGTGTTATCTTTAAAATGAAGCATACTGCAAAAATAATATGCAAGATAAAAACCTCTTTAATATAATTGTGATTCAAACAAAAACCAATCCAACTTAGATTGCACAGTAATTCAAAATATATTCCCATATATCACTGCACTGAACAGTCTGGTTGTTTTACTGCTTCTTATCTTTCAGTAGGACCACTGCTATGTATTTTCATGCAAGCTGTTCCAGTTACTAAATTAAAAGAACCTGAGATAATAATCCTAATGAGACTGTTTTACTGTGAGATTCTAAACCAACTTTTGAAAAATGAACAGCGTTAATTTTCTGCTGGAAAGTGAAGGACCAGCAGACTGTGTTAAAATCTACTGACATCTGCCAGGTAATCAATTCTCAGACATGCAAATAATATCCCTTCTTACCAGAGCATCTGTCTTCATCTCAGGAATAACCTTGTTGGCTAAAAAATGTGCCATGGGTCAGCAAGAGGAAAAATAAAGAGGTACTGGGACAAGTAAAATTTTTTTAAAAAAATTATTTTTAAAAGCTGCACAGGATTTTAATTTCATTTAAGATTTCCTTGTAAACTCCTAATTTTTTAGTGTAAGATTATCACACTTAGATTTATCTTAAAAATCTTTAGCTCAGTCTGTGAGGCACAGGCCTAATTGTATGAAATAGGTTCAAAGAACACTCTAAGCTCAAAATACCCATTTAACCGTAGTCACTCTATTTATCATCACTATTCTCTTAATCACTATCATCATCATCATTCTCTCTAGCTGTATGGATTTATCCATTGATAAAATCTGTTTTGAGTGTCAGATATTACTCCCTTCATCAGAGTCAGTTTCAGTCTCATTACAAACAGTCTCAAACTCACTCAAATGTGAGACTTCTCTTACCACAGGACCTGGAAGCAAGGAGAGATATTAACTGTTCCAAGAGGGAAGTATTTTCTTGTTGACTAAGCTTTCTGGAGATCAAGGCACCAGAAAGTTTGTGCAATGACATTTACAGTTTGTGTTGGCTGTGCTCCATGTAGAATCCTCTAGAGAAAAAATTCAAAACTCTATAAAGCTCAGATTTTTGAGGTATAGCCTTCTTCAGTCTACCCAGAAGTCAAGGCAGTTCTTACCTCTCTGGCTGACGACTCTGATTCATTTTAATTTTCTAACAAGTTTTACATAGCAGGAGTAAATATTGTAATTTAATGTAAATGTAAAAACTGAACCTTTCCATTGAAAAGAAAAATTTTCCCCATGTCCAATGCAATACTAATTTAATGTCAATAAAATCAATTGGCTACATCTCTAGGTATGATTTGCCATAACTTGCATACATATTAAATTTGAAATTAAAATATTGAATGATAAGTGGTGAAAAATGCACAAAGGCAAATCCTTCATCAAATATACTTGTTTAAGGTTAAGTTAGATTAAAATTCCATGAACGACATGTTTATATTTCTATTAATAATAACTTTATGTTGCCTATAACATTTTTTAAAACTGTAAGAGCTAAGTTCTGCCATTCTTTCCCATCAGGATAAAAGCCATCTGGCCCCTATATATGCCATAAGTTTGATTTTGGCTGATAATATCAGACACAGCTGAGAAGATCCAGCTAGCCAACTGTCTTGTCTCTGGTAGTGGCCATTAGCTGACACTGGAGGAAGGAGAGCAGAATGCTCCCAAAGCATTTTCCATTCTGAACCTTCAAGACCTGCTGAGTCACAGATGGTGTAATTACACTGAATATTGTTCACCTTTTTTTTTTGCTGTCATTTTTTATTGACTTTCTAACCTAGGCAAGCTTTAGACATGAATAAAGTCATGGGAAAATAAATTTTAATCATGTGTAATAAGCCTTTTCCTTATTTTAAACATTCTACATTTGTTGCCCTGTTTCTGTAACTGGAGGCATATAAAAAGCACCCTGCTCACTTGTAGCTGACTCTGCACACAGTGAAAAATGAGTTAGCTCACAATAATATCATGTCAGTACAATTACTCCATGCTGCTTCAGTATTTTGTGATTTACTCTAAATCCACATGGTTTCCTTAAGTAATACGTATTGAATTACCATGATTCATTTCTGGGTTTTGTTATCTTCCTCTGTTCTCCAAACCAAATCCTTGCCAATATTCCAGATTCTTTTATTAAATATATTTTTACATTACACAGGATAAGAAGGGCCCTTAGAGTTTCATACACTAAGCAGGTGGCCTTAATTGACACAGCATGCCTGTCTTACACAGTAAGCTTAATATCTCATGCAATGTTTTAGTTTGCTCTTTGCTTCTATAATGTGTGAAATGTACATTTGGTTAGGGCATGGAAAGCCAATGTGTGTGGAGATGAAAGCGCAAGGTCCTTTTACAAATGTCTAACTTGGCAGAAGTACCCTTTCTGCTGTTTTTATGTCTCCTCCACCAAATATCCTACATCCCAATCTGTATGAACAGAAGCTTTTCCCGTGGAATGGAAGCACTCACTTCAAGTTAATTGGATGGGGTTTGTTTTCTTTGCTTTACAGGTTGATTTGGATTAGCAAACTGCAGGGATGTGAAATAACAACTGTCTCTTGCATCACAGCACGCAAGAAGAAGGACAGAATCACTAGGCCTCACAGGTGCGCTGAAGAGTTTGCTTTCACAAATGTTATCAGTATTTGCTCTTTTCTCGAGGACCTTGCAGCCATTTTCTGTTTGCTGCAGTTGTCTGAAACAGGAGTGGTTTCCCTCAAAGTCCCAAAGCCAGAACGGATTTGTATCAAAACCTGAGCTATTTAGATTTACCCTCTAGAGGCCTACAGTACTACAAGGAATTACTGCTCTAGTTTGACAGCAGCCTGTGCTCACCTTTTCATCCGTCTTTCTCTGTTTACCCTTCCAATCAAACAAAAGAACAGTGGAGTTGGGCTGCTTGAACAGACTTGGCTAGCACAGCATTTTCCTTCAAATGAGCATCCTCATATAATCACCTTAATCAACAAGTAGCTACAAGGGGTTCTGAGTCAATGCTACTCATCATCTCAGTTTTCCTTAGGCCCATGCATGTTCTTAGCATTTACACTTCCATACACTGACAGTAGTCAGAAACAGAGTGGCACACATTTTACAGTGGCCAGCCTAATCCTTTCCTACAAACTGCTGCTGTAATTGAAGTGCCATCACATAAGGCTCTGATGTGCTCTATACCTTTCCAAATTTGAAGAAATCTGGAAAACAGGATGGAGCCTTCTGCTCATAGACTCAGTGAATTAGCAGGTTTCAAATAAAATAATAAAATAATAACTTAGCAGAATATATCATCCCTGAGGTATGTCTAAAGGACATCTTGATTTCATGCTTTTCTTTAGTTATGACACTTTCTCAGCACTATTCTTGCAGAAGCAGCAGGAAAAAAGACTATAATGACTGGGTCAAATGCTGAAGAAAGAGCTTACAACCTTTTTTACTGAAATCTTGTGGTGCGCACACTCAGCATGATGAAAACCATTGAATTTTCTCCGAGTAACTGGTGTTTTCATTACTGCACTTCTATAGCAGAGCTCTCCATCTCTACCTTCATACATGACAAGTGTCCCATTTTCAGCTATAAATTCTCACTTTTTAAAACTGTTTTTGGCTGTCACGTACTTGTTTGTTTTGTTTACCCATGCACGTTGATGCAGCTGAGGCAGATAATGGCAACACTTCCTGCACAAGGGTGGTTGGTGGGATGCTGCATTTGGAGCAGGCTGAGAACTAAACTGAGCACTATTTAATCTATTCAATTTGAGGTGCAGGGTGTGGCTAGCTGTTCAGTCTTCTGGCTGTTAACACTGTACTAAAGATAGCTTCAAAGCAAAGTAAAACCTCATGGCATACTCTATGCAGTCTTCATGTAATGTAAATTGAAAAGAACTGTTTAGGTATTCATACAGTGGTACTTCCTTGTTGTATTAAACATCAGAGCCCTTTTTAATATATGACATTCTGATGCATAAGTGTCAAACAAATAAATCCCTTAAAACACAAATTATTATAATCACTTTAGATGCCACTTTTTCTTCTTTCAAAAATAAATGGTGCATCAAATAGATTTTGGGGGACAAAAATAAATGAAGTGAGAGGCCTGAAGTCCTGATCTCCTCCAATACCTCAGCTCCAATGTTGAAGCCAGATTTTCAAGTGGCTAAACTGGGCTCCAGCATAGTGTTACTGCCCAATGAATGGCCAATATGCTAAGAGACCTATGTAATTGTCTCTTTGAGAGAAAGAGAGACAATTCCAGGTTTCCTGGCATAAATATTCTCATTGATTTTGGGACATAGGTTTGTGAATCCCAATACAATGAGATGAGCATTTTTGATCTTGCTTTCTTCTTTATATGTCCTGCTAAGTAGAGAGATCTGACATGAAAAACTAGCCTCAAATAGTCTGTGTGAATTTCTTATATGGAATAATAACAACAGTAATAACAACAACAAGAACAACAACGACAACGACAATAATATAGAGGACTCTGGTAACTCTGTTAAATAACCTGATAGGATTTTCAGTGGCACACATCATAGAAAGAAGATGATTCACACGGCACACATGAATGCTTGTCATCCTCAGGGGCAAACTACAGCAAGTCTTATTAATGATTCATAGGGTGGAGTTTCCTGGTAGAGCTGCATGTTCCAGCTTAGCAGACTGGCATTAACATTACCAGTAGATTCAAATAAACATCAAATAAATGCTGTGCTTACTCAGTCCCAGACAAAAATGCCAAAGGGATAACAGTTAAACACATGGCACAAATAAGGGAAGGAAGAATTAAAAACACTAGTAGCAAAAATTAAGGGATCTCAGCTATATGTTCACCACAAACAATATATACTAGTGGTATTTTTACACTTGTTAGTACAGTTACAGCTTGTCAGAAACACCAGGAATATATCAGGGCACAATATATTAGGAACATAAATATATATATATATATATAGTAACACAAATATTAGGGCAAAACAGGCCAATCTCACAATTTATTTTATATTGATGGGTTTGATGACCTCCTTGCAAAATGCCAGCTGGTTTCCAGTATAACCCTGCCTGCTGTTCTGGCAGACTTCTGGGGTATCATGAACTCACATTTCCTAATCAGGTATGCCAAGCAGATTTGCTTTAGAAAAGGAGCCCCTCCTGTCCAAGGACATGAGCTATAGGAACAAGCCACAGAACTGATTTCCAGGGGTCCTGCTATCCTGGAGTAGAGAGCCTGGAGTGGATGCTTTTACCAGGGCACCCCTCTGGGGTTTGAGCTGGGCTGGTAGCACAGCAGGGGTTCACTCCAGAACTTACCATAAATCTCCCAGGGCTACTGCTCTCCTGGCCTCTGTTAGATCATGACTTGAGCTCCAGGAGGCTCTCAGGGCTGTTTCTGGCCCCAAGTTTCTCAGACCAGCTCTTTCATATTTCAAGAGTTTTTTGTTTTCTGAAGGAGGAAAAGGTGGAATAAGAAAGAGAGAGAAAGAAATCAAGCTGCTCTTAAATTAAAACATTTTTTAAATTCCTTTCTGTATAAAATGTCAGGATTTTACCATTCACATACCAGCCCAGACTGAAAGCTTTTAAAAATACCAAAGTATCCCACACATCTCCAAACCAAGTATTTGACCTGCTTCAGTTATAGTCACATGGTATCACCATAATAAAAAAGGTCTGTTGTAGAGGGATCTTCTATCTTTTCCATCTGTCTGTATTTATTCAAAATGGAACATTCATTCAATTTCACATTTTTTCATAATAAAACATATCACCATTGTGTGAATTAGTGACATTATGATGAGGGATATTCTGCTTTTAAAAGATTGATAGCTCAGGAGACCGGCAGACAAAAAGACAGAAGAGCAGAATGCTCCCTGCTCTGAAGTTTACAGCAAAAGCATGTAACTCTACTTGTCTACTTTGAAGCCAGACTTCAAAGTAGTCATGTGTTAAAATGTACACAATATGACTATTTACCATATTAATGAGAGAATATGGCAATACTCCTCATTACAAAAAAATATTTCTGTCACTTCTTTTTCTTTTGAAGTCAGCTGTTGATTTTAAATCAAGTGGTTAATGTAAGTTTTGTCAGTCTTATTCCAAATGTATGTGGGTCACTGTGTTTGCATTAAGTGTCAGGATGGGAAGCTGCCTTCATGAAAACTATGCTTTCATGTAGTTAATTTGAAAGATATTCATTCCTCCAATACTCATGTTTCCTCATTCCATTGGAGAATGATGACATTCAAAGGTAGGTAGCCAGACATACAAAGGGAAACACTTGGAGCCCATCTATCTTGCTTGGAGGAAAACTCTGAGGCTTAATTCATTACAGTTCTTTGAAACTGTAAGATGAAGACACTATAGAATTGCAAAGTACTTTTATTATTAAGGGAGCAGGGGAGAATTTCACCTTTTAAAATTCAAAATAAAACAGTGAAAATCTTCCCCCAGGAAACTGCACTGGCTCAATCTGCTTCATTCATCATCATCTTTAACCTCAATATATACCTTAACCTCCATTTCCCAAGCTCTACTCTGCTTTTCCCCTTTCTTCATTTGAAGTTTCTCTATAAAGTCTGTATTTTTTTCTTTCCTTGGTGCATAGAAGAGTGGTAAAACTTCCCTGGCAGATGTTTGTCTAAACCTGCTCTGACAAAATTCCCAAGAGGAATCCACAGCCTCTCTAGCCAGTTTGTTCAAATTATGCTCACAATAAGAAACAGAATTAGAATGGTTTGTCTTATTCATAACCTGAACACTTTTTACTAAAAAGAACATCACTTTTTTATTCTTTTTTAAGAGAATCACGAAGAATGATTTTAAAAATATCTGAAGGCTGGTTTCTAACCATACCTTTCATCTGTCAGAACTTTATAGCATGTTTTTCTTCATTTCTCTTTTCCTATGTGAACTATTCCATGACTTAAGGTTTTGGAAAAAAACAAGACAACCAAAATAAAACAAAACAGACAAACAAACAAACGATAAGAAAACCCCCATACATTTTCTTTTTACTGCTTTCTTGTAGACTCTGGATTATGTGTATTGTAAAGCTACATTTTAATGGGATTGCGGGAACTGGTCACCATTTTTCAACTGAGACCTCACTAGCATGATGTGGAGTACATCAGATTCTCCTGGTTCCGTCCCAAACTGAAATTTGCTTTGTTCACATCAGCAGCTATTTTTAAATTCATCTTTAGCTAAAGAGCTACAACCATCTGTGACTCACTGTACCTAAAATGTGTTTTTAATTCAACCTTGAAGCTGGATGATGAACAAGAATATTTATCACAGATTAGTTAATGGTAGAAGGGATCTGTGGAGGTAACCTCTTCTAAAGTGTATGCTTAGGTAATATTTTCCAGGTGTCTCTTATCCAAGTTTCAAGTATTTCCAAAGATAGAGAAATTGCCAACCTTTCTGGAACCCTCTTTCAATGTATGCCTATCTTCACTGGTGAGCTTTTTTTTTCCTCAAAACTATCTAACTGGATTTTGCGTGCTTGTAATTTGTATGCATTGCTTCTTTTTGAACAGTCCCGGCCTTACCTTGGTTCCACCTCATCACTATAGACTTCTATGGCAACAACTGGACTCTGCTCACCATGAGACTCTTGTTGCTGAAGATGCTGCCTCACCTGCTTTGCTCTGATCCCTAGTTCTGAGATCACCTTTCCTTACTGAGCTGCCCACTCTCCCATGACTTTCTGGGAGAGGTATCAAAAAACACTGCTCTTCAAAAATAATGTCTCCCTGCAATGGATGCAATGCTGTGCCTTTGAAGTCAATGGGACCTTTGTCAAAGGGCTCAAAGGAAGCAGAAACGAACTCATCCTGCAGTGTGAGGTTTGGGTGTCAGTGTCCTTCCTCTGTTCAGAAGCACATTCAAAGACTGTGACCACACATTTAAAAAAAATGACTGTCACTTCATCTTTAATCCACATATGTGAATGTTTCTGAGACTTTTGTAATTTCATGTCCTGTCAGTTCCATTCCAGAGAGGGGTTATGATGTTTTTAATTATAATTTCCCACCACGTCACATAGACATATTTTAAATGATCCAATTTAAAATCAAGCTTTATTATTTGCTTCATCTCTTCTATGTCCCTTCAAATGAGTAACAGACATCACAAGAAGCTAACAACAACCTGTATCTACCCACACAAGTCCAGTTGGCTGAATGCTTACTTCAGCAATTCCATTTACATCCCTTCCTTGAAAATACAGCTATTGGAAAATGACTAGGACCTGTTTGTGCTGCTGAGATACACTCCAAAGAGCTCTCTCTCTTTCATGCTTCAGCATGCCAGGCCTCTGTGTACAAAATCAGCACACAATCTATTTCTTCCCACTCGAACACACTGTCGTAATTAGGTGCAAGTCACAGGAAAGCATTGTTTTAATTCCTTATCCTTAAAATCACTGATCAGAGCTCAAGTTGCAGAGCAGATAACTAATTTCAATCTTGTTTTCACTATTCTTACTGCTAAAATGTAAGGAATATATAAAGGAATTGAAAACATTGAACTGCTCTCAGTAGGATTCTCTAAGTATTGCTTCAAGCTCAATTTGTATTTTTTTTCTATTTAACATTAGTTCTGGTCTAATTGGATAAGAAGACACATAAGGCCAGGTAAGGAGTCTGAAAACTCACAGATGGAAGAGAATTATTCCATTGATGAAATCAAAGAAGGCAACCAGAGCCTGGCTTGGGAGCCAACTAGACCACTTCTTTTCTTCCCCAGAGACAGAGAGATAATAGAGCATGGGAGGCTGAGCCAAAGCATGAAGCTCTTTTCAGATTCCAGTCTGCATTATTGGTCTTTGAAAAGTTTTAAATGTTGTGAAAATTTGTTTGATACTTGAAAAAGGACTGAAAGCAGAAGAATGCTATGACATCCTAAGCCCAGTGTGCTGCATTTGAAAGTTTGCATTCTGCTTCTTAGATTTCATCCTTTTAAGAAGTCCAGTCATAAATGATTTGTGCTACCTACCATATCCAGGTAATAAAATGGCTGATTCCTCCCATCCCTTGCATTCCACTGTGAAGACCAGCTAGACTTTCACAAGCATTCCTAGATAGTCAGTTAATACCCACTACCTTGGAGAAAAGAAAGGAAGTTGATATAAATTATGTGTATCTGAAACAGTTCTCTATGACTAGCCACTTAGAGTTTAGTGTTCAGAGAGCTTCAGATCTGACTAAATATCTAATATGACAGAACACTAAACTTCAGAAGACGTAATTCAGTTCCTGTCACTGCCCTAGAACTGTTGAGATTTTTAATCCTTCAAACAAATTTTTTTTGTGGAGCTCACAGTAGGAGATTGCAGAGAAAGCCTGTACAGTATTTTCTTTTCTAAATGCATATTTTTCCATGCAGCATTAAGAAAAAAAATATGGTGAATGCACAGCAACAAACTAGCACAGACTTGATTTCATTTCTTCAGCTAGAGTATCCATGGTGATACAATCTGATATCCCACTCAAGTATAACTCTTCCGTCACATATCTACAGCTGCAACCTACTAGAGAAAAAGATTAAATGGAAGGAAATTTAAGCCACAGTAGACCTAGCAAGTCACCTGCTAAAGACTTTGTATGAGAGTCACGGGGTTAGTTGATTTCCCAGTCCAGTCATTCTTTATTCTTTCTCCGAAAACATCTGTGCTGAGAAATGGGATGGCAATGCATACATATGGACTTTTTAAATGTCTTCTGCTTAGCTAAACATATCTGCAGAATGATGATGCTTTGCAGATTGCACAGATTTGTTTACCTCTTTCTGAGAAGCCGGAGTGTACATTTTTCCTTGATACCCTATCTGATTTAAACCACTTACAGTTCTTTGAACATGACTACATCAGGTAAATGAATAATAATGAAAAGGCAAAATTCAGCTGTGCTACTACTCAATCTTACCTCCACTCTATTCTCTTGATCAGGCACCCAGTTATGCCTCCAATCTGTTCCTGTGATCAGGCACCAAGTTACAGAGCCTTTCAATCTGTAATGAAACAACTAAACAAAAAAGAAAAATGTGTGAAGGTGGTTTTTTTCTTGTGTTTCACAAGTTCCTTTTTTTTTTTCTCCCCCCCTCAGGTAACCTAAAATTAAAGGTGGAAATAAAGTGAAAATCATTCTGAAAGTGAAAAATTTCTTTTACTAGATGATACTGTAGTCAAGGGAAAGAGTGGGTCACATACTGAAAAGCATATTAATTTTTGTCCAAATATACTCATGGTCTAGGAGACAAATTACAAAACTGTAGAAGCCCATCTCTACAAACAATGGCACACAAAATTTACCACTGGTCATCACTAGTACTTTCTCTTCTTGTATTTTTAATGCCATTAAGCTGCCTGAGTGAAGCCACCTAGATGTCTTTAAGGAAGCAGAAACCCCACTTTATGATGTTGCTTTTGGTCTTTATTGAAGCAACAGAACTGTGAGAAGGCTTTAGAAGTTCAATATGCCTTACTGGTTTAAAGATAAGATAGCAACATCCTCTTTTACTTTCCCTTCCTTATATCCCAGTTATTAGCATTCTGTCAATTTGATCTTTGGTTCTGAAATTTTTCTTGTTCCACAGTGAATCCAGGAGTTCATTTATGGCAGAAATGTAGCACTGGACATGACCATGAAGACCTATATATTAATTCTCTTAAAATCACAGGAAATGGTGTGATTAATGTCTAATTTCAGGGGATCCAAAAGTTTCTGCGATACATGTCCCCATTCACTATACTTTCTACCATCCATTTAAAAACACAAAACTGGAAATGAAAGATGAAAAATAAAAAAAAAACCAACACTTCCCATGGAAACAGAGGAGGAAGTAACAATAAAGCAGCTGCCAGGGGCAGCAAAGTTTAGTAACTAAAATGAGCTATAGGTCCAAGGAAAACTATTAAGATCACTTATGTTCCAGTACAGGACCCAATGAAAGAAATACCTTCAGTTCCCTTCAATGTGATCTAGTCTTGTGCAGAGTTTAATTTTTATTATTAAAGAAAAATATGCTATCTGGGTTCTGAGAAATTGGAATTCTCCTATTACCTCTACACACCTTGCTTCATGCCCATTTGTGCTGTGACACATCTCTTTTCCCTACAGGAAGACACAAATCCTCCTGTTGCCTCTTCCTTGCCTCCCTTCTCAGTCACTGGAGCCCACTGGAAGCTCCAGAGTGTGAGATTAATATAATTTAAGTACAGCGAAAACAACCAGTGATCCTGTTACATCCAGCCACATCCTCTTTGCTTAGGGCAGGGCCATCATGGCAAAGCTAAAAATATAACTGCCTTTTTGTGAATAGATGTTGAGAAAAAGATCCAGAGACATTCCTTCCTCAGGAATGGAACAGTTATAACATGCATCTTTTTAGAGGCTACCTCCTGTGGGATGATAGCACAGAGCTGAATACAGAGCCAACTTGTTCCTCATCTCAGAAGTCAGAGCTGAACACATAGTAACTTATTCGTTTTAAAAAGAAATATAAATTCAATTTTCAAGTATCTTCCGCATAACATTCAAATCACCATAATCCACTTTCAGCACAAAAAAATACATATTTTTCATTCTTTATGTGCTACCCAATGTTCCTGATGCTGTAATTTCTGCCAGAATAAAGTGTAAACTGCAGTCATAGCAATAGTGATGGGGAAGATCATTTCAAATTTTCACAAGAGGTAGGAAGAAATAGTGCTACAACGAACTATGCACAGTAATGTAAGGGAAGATAATCACTTTGGTCTTAAATCTATTTTTATACACGTGCCAAAATTATCACCAGGTGTAAAATAAAGTAGCTCTCTTGAAATCAGTGGAGCTGCATCAAATGAAGAGTGATAAGGATGTCTCTTTCATTCAAATACAATCAGATGAGATGTTAATAGAATAGGTTTTAACACTAGAAAACTAACCTTTGGATGCCATGTTCAGTAATTATTTTGTGGTAATATTATTGGGAAAGAAATACTAAGGTATGCTTCAAAGCGTATTTTAGCCAATACCAGAATGCTAAAAACAGATTAGAAGGCCTATGTCAAAATGGCTTTTGTCAGAGTTAAAGGTATTTATATATACCTATGCAGCATAGCTTTGGATCTTCAAAGAAGGAAAAAAAGGCTCTGTTGTGAATAGTTGGTTTGCATATTTCTTATGAACTGTGATGAAAATAGCTGCTTTGCAAGCTGTTCCATAACTTCTTTATGAAGATGTTAAAGTGCTCTGGTGAAAACACGGGGAATAGAATCATAAATTCCTGTTCAACTGAAAGATGCTATTGATTCAAATATTAGCATAGACAATTGCAGAGAAAAAGAAGGTAAAAAAGCACAAGAGGGTCAAGTGTTTATGATCTGATAAACAGTCAATGATCACATCAAACTGATTGAATTGCTTCAACACAGTTGGTAGATTTCTCGTTGTACACTGTTGGGATGGATGGTGGTGCCACCAGTAACACAGTTACAGAGGAGACAACTGTCCTGCTTCTGGCCAGGAAAGAGTTAATTTTTGCAGCAGCCAAGAGGGGCACAGCCAGGACTTCATTTATTTGGAACCAGGTTGTGGAAATGACCAGTTACCAGTTAAGTGAAAATCTTGTGTATTAGGAAGAAACATCTCTTCCAAACTTATTCTAAGCAATTAGCCCAAAGTTTGGATGATGCTGACAGGTGCACAAGCAGAAACCCAACACACAGAAGTGCAGGCCACCAAATATACTGGAAAGCAGAAACATAAGGTCAGAACCTAGCTCTCTTAAAAGTTACATCATTTTCTTTTGAGTAGGGCTAGTTTGAAAAGTAAATATGTTCTTTATAAAATAATCCACTTTGCTACATCAAGGCAGAAAATCAGCTTAGCAAGAAATGCTACATCATAGTTGTTTCATAGATAAAATATATTTTTTTCATCTAACATAATCAGTGCATTGGTGTTTTTTTGAGGGGGTGGTTTTTATTTTGGTTTGTTGTTGCTGTTGTTTTGTTTGTTTCATTCTGGGATAGAAATAATTTCTCTTTTTTCAGGAGACTGAAGGTCAGTAGCAAGTGTGGTCTTTTGTTGCATTTCCATAGAAGCCTATAGTTCTCAGGAATATCAAATGTTCTAATCTATTTTCAAATTTAAACAACAAAACTAGCCAGAAAGTATTAGAATGAAATTAAGGTCTTTGATTTTATATAACTTTGTAATGGAACGGATAAAATACACTGAAGTATTTTTATAATTAATTATTTATTAGATTATTATGGTTTGCATTCATATAACAACGTTAATTTTCATAAAGCTGTAAAAGCATGAAACCCTACAGGGTAAAATCTTGTAAATATAATACATTTCTTAGAAGAACAATGTATTAACTTCATTTTCTGACAGTGTTAGCTGTGTAACAGTTTCCCAGTGTTCTTCTAACCCCTCAGGGTGTCTAAAGAGCTCCAGGAAACAAAGGTATCTTAGAGTACCTTCTGTTGTTTCCACAAGCATTTAATATTTGATGTGATATACATGCCCTAATAGCACATGAAACACCATAGCCTGGTGTGATCACGGCATATACCATATACATAGTGCAGCCTCCTGTTTTTTCCTATTTTGTTTTTCTATTTGGTATGCAAATCCACTCCGTGGTAACCTTATCCATGTGCTGCCTGTTCTGCTCATGCAAATCTTTGTAGATATCCTGGATTCTGATGCCATCTGCATCTGCTTACATTTCCTTGCCTTTAACAAAGAATCAGGAGTTAGCTAGACAGATGGCAAAGCGAAACTACTATCAGAGATTATCAGGAAAATATGCTATTTTAAAGACTTCAAAAAGTGTAATCACCCTTATTTGGGGTAGCATTAATACAGTAACATATTGTGCAATTACTGTTAGAGTTCCATTGCTTCAGTACAGACAGCATTACAGCAGGGTGGGGAGGAGACATATTTTACTTTTTATCACAGTCTCAATGGCCCTGTTTTACAGCAGTTCTCTTGCTGAAGGATTGCAGTGATATCCAACTGATTTTTCCTAGTAATAACTCCACCATCTAGTTAAAATCTCTTTTTGAGATGGAACTAAACAATGTCTAGTTGATGGTAATTGAGCCTTATTGGATTCTACTTCTGTTGAAAGTCCCATTTCCCCACTCGTTGCTGGAAGCAGAAGGGTCATGCTTGCAAATGCACAAAATAGTTGACCTGTGGTTAAATGCATTGAGTAACCTGTATAGGTGATCAGGTGCAGCTTAAATTTAAAGCTGTGAAGAAGCCTTTCAAGACAAATCTAGTGCAGTAGGATTTTTTTTTATATATTTGACTTCTAAATAGTTTATTTCAAAGTCTGAGTTAGGTAGGCTTGGACCTCAGAACAATCATTGAAAAGTATTTGAGATTAATGCATCAGGTCTACCTCAGATAACTGCATCAAAATCAGTGTGGAAAAGTACTCCATCACTCTCCACTAATAATAACAGAACTGCTGTAGAATTAATCATCCAATACTAGGCACTTTGGTAAAAATATATTAATAAATAACATTTCAGTATCAAGATGCATATTCTTTCCATATTTCATAAAATTCCATGCTGTGAAAGCCCAGAAATATATGTAAAGTGTTTGCTGTGAAAGTTGGAAGGGCTGGTGTGAGGTTCCTCACACCTTATAGATTACTGCATGACTTAAGTGCTTGTTTCACTGTCCTTCCACATAAATTACTGTGTTGACTCAGTTGATGCCTTGCTGTGTATACCAGGATAAAAGTGTGCCATTTTTACAGTTTGTTTTGTCTTGTAATTATAATTATCAATATAATAGATGACATAATTTTGCAGTGTTTTCACTTTCAGGCAGGAGCCTGTCTTTATACAATTATAAGAACAAGTCAGATCCTGAAACCTGGCAAAAAAATCACAGAAAGAGATATCAAACAGCAAGATTTTAAAGTTAGGATATATATTTGGATCAGTACAAGTTACCAGCCATCATCTGATGGATATTGGTGAGTTTTATTGAAGTCAAAGACCTCACACTAATTTATCTTAATTAATAAAACTATAGATTAAATCTAAATTCAGTAATAAAAATATTTTAGTATTTTATGAAATTTCCTTCTGTTTGTTGCTCTTCTGGTAGAGACAACTTAACAGAAAAAATTCAAAAAAGGAGATCACCTCTCCTACAGATTGTATTTCAAACAGTGTCAATCCTAGAGAAGTGACACTAATTGTACCGTAGATACATGTGAACTAGTTAAGCCATTGCTTAAATAACTTTCACATAACTTAGTGACTTTAATTTGAAAAAGAATTCCACTGCTGGTGAATTCAGGTGCTGAGTTTGTAACAAGTTGACTAAATTTATACCAGTTTATTTAAATTAGTACAATTTTCAAATGGAGAGGAAGATAATGAAAAAAGTCCACAGCTTTATTCTGTATGTTTGTTGGTCTTCAGTACTGGTTGTCTCTCTGTTTTTATCTTTATGTGGTGTAAGAAGAACCTCTTGGGAGGATCACAAAGTCCCAAACCTTATTAATAATTTCATTGATTTATATTCAGTCTGTAATTTCTTATTCAGAAATATATAAATGGAAGTTTTGTCTCTTTTTCATGTGTATTATTACACCTGTTCTCTCTACACTTGTGGGTAGCTAAATATTTTCCTTTTTTAGAAACCAAATTTGTTTTTTTTTTAAAACTAGCTTTTCTAAATTTGCTGCATGCTAGGAAGGTTAACTTGTTTTTTCTTATGGATTTGTAATCATAGCACTGAGTGATAGGAATAAAACTCTCCTCCCCAATTTTGAAGAGAAGGTGCAACAGACAGAAAAACCAGCAAAATATGTTTAGTTTGTTTTAAGTCTGTTATTTCTATTAAATGAGTTCAGGATGCCATGTCTAATATTCTTTAGAATTAATACAACTTTGGTAGAATGGTATCAATGTATTTTAAATTAAAGTCACATTTTTTGTAATTGTCCTTAAAATTTATTTAATTGATACTCCATTTTGTTCTATCATCATTGAAGTGTTATGTCAAGAGCACAAACTCAAAGCTCTTGAGTTAGTTATCATCACGCTGAATCATATAGCTTTAGAGAACAGAATCAATCTGTTTATTAAAAAAAAAAAAAAAAGAACACACCAAAAAACAACCAAAAAAGCCCCTTTTCAAAATTAGGAGCCAGGAAAAAAATAATCATGAAAGGTCAGTGGTGAGAAATAGAAAAAGACCTATTAAACATATTTTCGCTCTCTGTCACTGCAATATTGTCCCCTACAGTCTTTTATTTTATCTTGTCTAGTTTTAAATCTCTTAAGGCTTTGTACTCGATTTTCATTGGGAAACTACTTCAGTGCCAATCTTCACCTCAGGAAATTTTCTCCAATGTTCAGCTTATGTTTATATTACATAAGATGTTGTTTGGTAAGCAATGTATACAAATGTTATTTTCTTAATCTTACCCAGACATTGCTAGAAGAGGTGGCTGAATTGAGGAAAAATGCATTCATAAGAATGCTTACTAGCACTAATAAAATGATTCCACATTAATGTCTCTTTGCATAAGGGTTTCCATTAAGATAGGGTTGATATTTTGTATTTTGATATTTGTGGTTGGAAGATGGAACATTAGTTGACAGAAACAAGGTGCAGGGTATGAGACTGAGGAAACTAAGGATCTGCAGTGTGATACACTGAGTGTCATTTTCAGCATAAATAGTTATGAGAAGGAATAGGCCAGACAGAAGAGGCTGATCTGGCAGAAGGCAAACCCACATGCATAGTCTAGTACAGCTATGCTTCATGTGCACAAAGGAATAGGATAAAAGGATAAGGAAACAAATGAACAAAACTGGTGGGTAAAGGTATATTTTAGTGAAGAAACATATCCTTTTTATGCTAAAAAAAAAAAATTCAATTTTTTTTTAAATATTTTAGTATTTTTCTTTTTTTATTCATATGCCACCTAATTTCTTACTGAAAGCTGCAGATTTTATGTAAAACTTTGACAATCAAAGCAGTTAACAAAAACTGAATATCTAAGATAACAGGTTCTGATGAATTAGTTGTAGCCTTCAGTTCATAGGTCAGTACATAAAATTCATCTTGTTGGCATATATGGCCTGATGAATTATTAAAAAAAATACATTCAGAATAATTGTACTACCTTTAGTAAAAATGGCTGCATTTCAGCTGTCCATTGTTTCGTATGAGTAAACTGCCCCATTCTGATCAATAATGTTGCTATGCATTTCTAAAATGATATACAATTTACCAAAAATACACAAATTCTGGATAGATGTAATATCTAACACAAATCTTTACATGTAGAATTCTGATGTAGATTTATATTCCTGCTGTGTCCTGTTATTTCAGCATAATAGGTCATGGCTTTTAGAAGCAGGTATGCAGCATGGTGCAAAGGAACCTGATCACAACTTTCCACAGAAAAGATTTAAAGATGAAAATGCTAAGCTTTATGTTCTGCTGTGTTCTATTTTTCGATGGGTTTTTTTAGTTAAAAGACAAAGTGGACACCTGTTTTGGAAAAAGTCTTTGTGTAATCCTAGAGCGTAAGAATGGAACAGCTGTGTTGACTGTACTAAAAAAAGTAGGACATACAAGAAAATTGCATGTAGATTCGTACTCCACACCTGATTTATGTTTTGAGACTCTGGTTTAGAAACTTCAAAGTTCAAATAATTTTAATTCTAAATAAAGCTGTCATGCAGCGCAATACTAGCAGTTATTAATGTTCAGGAATGTTACAATTCTTTGCATGTATTGAAAGTTGAGGAATTAATGCAAAAGATGCCAAGTTTCCTATAAACTGCATTAAAGGATGTTTACTTTCAAGGCACTGGGAAAGTACAAAAGGGAGCTCTGAGAAAATAAATGAATGAGTTCTACAGCTCCATGTCTAATTGCCCATGCTGATCAGTGACCGATAGGTGAAGCACAGCTGGTGTAAAGCATAAAACAGATTTGTTATCAGTGGTCAGTCATTCAGACATCTAAAGTTGCTGTAACTTCAGCAATCATCTGTCCAGGTGACTCTCTGAGAACCTGATATGAGTTGTAGGCTAAAGAGTAAAATAAGCACAAAGTGCAAATAGCAGTCAATCTCAAAAATATTAACAATAGGAAGCCTGAATTCAAGGTAGTCTTCTGTACATGAAACTTTAATGTACTGTGACTAGATTGTAATGCATTACTCACCACCCTTTTTGTTTTGCTAAATTTGATCATTTGGTATGACAAATTGGCAGATATTCCATTGCTCAACCAAGAACCTAATGTACCATTCAAATTTCTATTCAAATGAGACTGTCGGAAGGGGTAAGGGGCATTGAAAAAAAGTGTTCTCCCTTGGTCCAACAGTTGGCCAGAAACCACAGCTACAGCTGCCAAATGACAGAACTTTACACAGATTTCAAGAGTGCACTAGAAAACCACTAAATATTCTCACTTTACTAATTGTTGAGACAGAGAAGAAGCAAAAGATACGAGTTACTTTTAATGTCCAGGTATTTCCCTAAAGATGAACCCACTCAGTATAAGACTCACAGGTACAATGAATGTGTGCTTTTCACATATTTTCCTATGTCTTTGTTGGTGTCAAGTATTTCATAAACAGGTCACATAGGGAATTCCGCATATGCACCAGACATCTGGTTCCTCTGAACCTGCAGTATTCTGAAAGTAGTATTCACTAGGAATGTTACATTAGTCAATTATCTTGCAAGCCTTAGTAAATGTTTTTAATAAAAGAGTTTGTGCATATTTTTCATCATGGACATTTTGTTTCCTTTCCCCACCCCCATCCCGGGGCATATGATAAACTGAAATGCTCTGTTTACATGAAAGCAGACCTGACTGCAAGATTTTCCAAATTGTCCAAATACTCTAACAACAAAAACATTGACACAACGCCTCCCAAAAAACACCTGCAAAACCCCACAAAAACCCCAAAGTAAACCTTTTAAGTAGAACAGACATGTTTTGTAATACTCAGCTAAATTGTCTTTTGATTTTAGTGAGACCTTTGATCACATTCTCTGCTTTATTAAAATAAAGTTTTCACCCTAAGTTCTTGCAGAGATACCAAAGGTTGGAATCTGAACTTCTCATATCACATATTATTCCTCAAAAAATGCAATTACAGAACAAGTCATAATTATGTCTGATAAATCTTAGAAATAAATTGAAATTAATCATAACTTGTAATAAATAATCAACTAAAACGACATATTCCTCTCCATATTTTGTAGGTATCTGAGTGATTGTATGAGAGGGGCACTTTGTACTATTTCCTGTCCACATACTTTTTGTGTGTTTCTTCTTCCTGAGAAGAGCTAGGACTGAATGCCCGTCCTACACCTTCCTTGACCTCTCAGAGCTTTGTGTTCAGCTTCTTAATCTTTCTGCTACAAAAGCAGAAAGTTCCCTAAGGAGTAGGAATTGAATAGGAGAAAATCTTCTTTGACCTTCAATGTCTTAATTTCAGTAGATACCATGTCTGCTTATGTGTTCTCCCCATACAGAATAGGATCTGCACATTCAAACTAGGTCTAATTATATAACTATTATCATCATACAAATTGTCAGAATACATTAGTAGAGGTCTGTGTTGCCAATCATTTCTAGTCCTTAATCTCCCTAGTGGAACAGTAGCACTATTCCTATTGGTTCTCGTCAATGCAGATTTATTTTTATTTTTGTACTTTTAGTGCTCTTTATAATGGTATGAATGGACTTTTTAAATCTCAGTTATGTGTATAAATTAGAAAGAAATATTACCATTGAATTTCCTCTATAAGGATGTGTTAGTCTGCCTGTTCAGAAGAGACTATCCTTCCTGCCCTTCAAAGTGACCTCTTAATCATATCTTGCAGAAAAGTCTCCCTATATAGAATAGAGAGCTGGGACACCAAGTTAGTGAATACCCCAAGTCGGTAGATCAATTCTAGCAGATGCATATATCTTCTCAGATTAAGATTGCTCTCAGTTTCAATCTGTACACTGTACCTAAAAATGGCTAATAAAGCAGCAAATGAGAATCACTTGAGGAAGAAAATACTCTGAAATGTGTTCTCTATTGCTTTGGAACTACACCAGGCAGCAGTCTCTCTTCTCTTAGTGCACTCTATCTTTCATAATCCCCCTTAGATCAAGTTTTTAAAGGATATTGTGTGTTTAGAAGGAAGGTTTCTAAAATTTAATAAATGTTGCTAGGCTTTTTGTAAATCTGATATTATCTGTTATCTCTACTTCAAAGGGCAGAAAAGCTGCTGCTACCAGCTGGAATCTCTGACTTTTAAAACGAAAGTAACTGAGCCCACATTTCTTATACAGGTCAGGGAAACGGGATACTATTGTATCTCTGGTTAAAAAACATCAGAGAGGGAACTGAAGAGGCACCAAGTGAATTCGTCCTCCATTTTTTTCATTAACTGTCAAAGTGATTTGTAACAATTCAGACAAAGACAGTCTTCCTCATTAAACTAAGCAGCGGACTCAGTCAAAAATACCCTGCCATTAGTATTATTCTTCTTCATGCAATGGTCAGTTTTTCCCAAGTCAAAAGGTATAACTAAAACCAGGTTTGCAGAGAAAAGTAATGCCTTTTAGGATGCCAACTGAAAAATTACAATACTTCGTCTCTCAAATCATGGTAACTGCAGCATTTCTATCACTACTGTGGCAGTGAAAGCTACCACACAAAAGATTTCTCCCAAATGAAAGTTATAATGACAGACCAATGACTGCTTTCAACAGTCATTTCACTTATTTTGTGCTTGTAGTCTGACTTTCTGTACTACAATAAAACATGACTATGAAAAACATGATTAAGTTTTACTGTTCTAAAGTTTCTTCCAAATTCTTATTTAGTAGATACATTTCCACAGCCTTAGGCATGGTTTTGTTTTTACAAAGCCACATGTTCTACTGCACTGACAAAACCGCATTGGTAAATACATTTCCATGGGTCTTAGTAGTGTTTGGATTATAAAGCACCTATAGCTTCCCTATTGAAGTCAGAGCTGCTGTGAGATGGTCCTGTGATCATCCATGTTTTCAGAGAGTGAACAGAGAACAGAGATAATGATGATGGGTTACATTCCACATTAATCGCAAAACGTTGTCTCAGGATTCTTCTAAACTCTCAGGAGAAACAGGCACACCTGGAAGGCAAGTCCACAGACAATGTCTTAAGTAGAAAATTAGCAGTCTCTCTCTAGAACTGTTTCTATCTTGTCCTACTGGTTAGAGGGAGCATAGAAAATAAGCTCAAAGAGCATCTCATAGTTGAGGTTAATTCAAGGGAGAGAAATTCTAACCAAAGTGTAAATGAAAATAGTTCTATCCTTTCCAAATATTCCTTTCTAAATTTACCTTCATGATTATTTATTTATTTTAAGCCTTTTTTATTGTAGACCAGTTTTAAATTGAAAAAAACCTGTCTCATTATTTACCTTGGGAATCTCTACAGTAGAAGAGTTGAAGTCTTTAGTCACCATTGAGAATTTCTCATTTTCAGCTTTTGACTGTTGTTTTTTCTTTACACCGTCTCTTAGTATAAGACGTAATTATTTTCCTGCAGTGCACATGAATTTCCACTAGAAAACTTAGGCTTTCAACTCTCTGCTCTTCATTTAAGCTACCTAAAGAAAAGATAATAGAATCTGTCCAAAAAGAGGATATCAGCCCTTTGATATGATTGAATGCTGTGCTTGGCCTTTAGTCTAAGTTTGGACTGTGCTGATCCAGATGCTCCCATGAGCAGTTTGCGTCCAAATGCTGACCTCATATAACCTTTTTTAGCTTTGTGAATTGACAAGATTGTAGCACATGATTGTATGGTTCCTCGGAATTAATTTGTCATTATATTTCCAAAGTCTTGAGAGCAAAAGATTTTTAGTGCTTTATTCATTTCCTAATATCTGTCCCTTGGCTGCAGTCCTGAAGTTAATGCTCACTAATAGAGTGTTCTTTGTCTGCACAGTTACCAGGGTCATTGTTTCTCAAGAGGTCTCCAGAACGTAGAAATGATTCTTCTGTCACTGGTTTTCTTTTTAGCAGAG
Organism: Pithys albifrons albifrons; assembly: GCF_047495875.1. Classification (NCBI taxonomy): domain Eukaryota; kingdom Metazoa; phylum Chordata; class Aves; order Passeriformes; family Thamnophilidae; genus Pithys; species Pithys albifrons. The sequence continues at coordinate 13,447,195 of NC_092464.1, forward strand.
ACCTTTTCTATGTTCCTTTTTCCTCTATAGCCTACAGCTGAGAATTTTTTGCTCTGATGTTTTTTATTTTCTGCACAATCCAATTCTTCAGTCCTCAGAGAGTCAACTTTGCATTTGTTTTAATAGACAAATTACAGTAGAAACTAGTATAAATCATCTTAACCAGAGAGTATTTAAAACTGATTTCAGTTTATACATAACCATCAAAATAATTCTTTTATGTTTTCTTCCTTCAATGCAACACCACTGACCATTGCAAAGAGAGCAGAATGAGTATGGGCTTAAAAACAAACAAGCAAACAAACAAACAAATTACGATCCAAACATTGCCTAAAATGAGGTGTTCTGATTATTTCAATGAAGAAGTGATAGAAATAGATTTGTTTTCAGCAGAATTTTTATTTTTTTTCTCACTGGTACCATAAAAATAAAAAGTTACACAATCTGAAAAATATCCAGGAATAGAAATATTCTAAAATTTGGAAATGATTGGAAAATTAAAGGAGCAATGGAATTAAAAAAAAAAAAAAGAGAAAATGGTTTTTTAGATTTCATCACCAGGCTTTGGATCCTGTAATGGCAATTTGTGTGATTTAATTCAGCATTGTGCCATGCTGGAAAAAAAGAAAGAACTTGATGTGGGATCTGAAAAAACACTATTTGTGGTAAAAAAATATTACAATAGGCTGAGAAAGACTGTAATTGATTAATATCTTTGTCAAGGGACTGCTTCCCTTTTCAAATACAGTGGACACCTTTAGCTTTCTACACCAGCTTTCTTTTATCCACCAAACAATTCTGTTCACCTTTAAAAACAAAACAAAACAAAAGGAATATCAAAATTCAAAATTTAGTGGATCAAAATTAATAAAAGAATTATACATTTCCTTGTGCATAAGTTGTTTCCATCATTACATGAGTGTTTTGGAGTTCAGAATTACAACTTCATACGAAAAAGTATTTCTGCATGGTAAGGACCTGAAGTCCTACTCACAGATTTCTGACTGAGATGCATTCAAAAGCCTTCAGAGTACTCCATGGACTTTAAATTTTAGCTGCATCTTAACATTAATTCTCTTGATCTTTTAAAAGTTTCTCACTTGCTTTTATTAGAAACCCCCAACAAACTTCCAGTGACATATCTCTCCCTTCCATAAAGGCATAATTTAAAATATACACCAGGAGCCTACTAAATTCATAGAACCACAAAATCATAGAATTGTTTGGGTTGGAAGAGACCCTAAAGGCCATCTAATTTCAACTCCCCCACCATGGATAGGGACACTTTCCACTAGACCAAGTTGCTCAAAATCCCATCTAAACCTGGCCTCAAAAACTTTCAGGATGGGACATCCAAAAGACATCCACAAATTCAAATAAAATCAAGCATTTTTAAAAATAATTTGAGTCATTTTCTATAAGTGGGAGAAGCTTGTGTTAGACAAACATGAAACTGAGTCATGTGTTGAAGATTGCTTCAGGTGCTTAGGTATTTGGCAAGCACTGTGAAATAATTTTAAATATTAGTCCTGTTACATTATCGACATATTTTACATTCAGCCCTTAGATAAAAATATGCACAGGTATTCAGCCATTCAAGAGCTGGTCATCTGTTATTTCAAGTTCAATATGATTTATGTACCTTTCTAAAAGTACTAAGAAAGCCTACTTCTTCACATTCTATATTTTCCAAAGAGTTTACGGTTTATGCAGGCTGGTCACAGTTGGGTATAATATATCTATGTGTCAGAAATTGGAACAGGCAGTAGACATTATAGATGAATTGCCAGGAAATTACCCCAGTGTGCTGACTTCCCAAATTCCTTCAAATGACTTAACAGGCTTGACATGGCAACTCAGTGTTCAGTTTGCTTAGGGGACTTTAGGAGAATCAGCGCTTCCAATCCATTGCTAAGGTTTGAGTATTTCACATTTACATAGCAATAAGGAGCTTAGGGAATCTGTAACTGGCAAAGAAAAAAACATTTAAGGCAGTATTATTGCCAATAATATTGAGTTCATTTGTACAATTCAAATAAAAAGCCTTTATTCTTCTAAGAAAAATTAAATGGGCAGATCATATTTTTATTGCTGAATTGTTGATAAGCAGCATCACCTTTGATAGAAAGGCTTTTGGATCACAGCAGTACTGGCAGTAGCAGACGCTCATTCTTGATGAGACAATGAAGTGTGTAGGGGTGACAGGCTTTATGGCAAAAGGCATCACATACCTTCCACAAATCACTCATTTGTCTAGTTTATGATGGTATAATTCTGTGACCTATGAAATTAAAAGCAGAAACCTTGATTTCCTCTTAGTATAGCTCCTTCCTCTATCATCCAGCATAGAGAATGACTGTCAGGCTCCCATCGCTACATGAAATTGCAGGCATTTTGCAAGCGTAGCATCATTCTGCTGAGATTAGGGAATTCCCCTCTAATATAACACATTGTGGTCTAGCATCTTGGAACTCGTAATACTGCTATAAAGTGGATACAATAAAATTCATTTTCTTCTTTATGTTAAATTGCCCTCATTACATTTTCTGCTATTATTTCACAGAGGCTTTAAATTAGCAAAAAGCTGAAGCAAACAAGAGTTGCCTTGATCTAGTGAGTGATGAGAATATGGTCTCCAATGAGATTCTCCTAATTTTGAAATTATCAGACTTAAGGTGTGCCAAATTGTTGTTAATGCTACAACTAAAATATTATTCATGTTGTTAGAGCTTGGCTGATTTCCAAAACAACTGTAGTCTAAACATAAGAGAAAACTGAACTGAAAAATTACTGAAAAATGGTACCACATTAGACAGACTGATAAACATACCAGGAGGTAATTGGTTTGACTATACCAATGTCCCTTTTATACTATGATATAACTGTACAGCAATTAGGTTATTCTTGTAAATGGCACAGTGACTGTAGCTGCAAAAAGACATCACTGCCATCTTCTGGTAACGTTCATTCAGCTTGCCAGAATGTGGTTTTTCATTTATTTATTTCTCTTTTTATAGAACAATACACAGGAAATCAATGTTTTTTGTTTACAAGACCAGGGAAATGTAAGTATTGTGCTTTACCATTTGGAATATTTTTGATCAGTAATTTTATGATGCTCCAGAATTCATGATCTACCGTATGACTTCTACTGCTGAAATATTCTTGAGACTGATTTTCCCTTGAGATTGAAGATACCATATGTCCAGAAATATGTATTTCAAAGCAGTATTAATATTATACTTCTATCCAACAGTGTGAGCTACCTAATGGCTCAACATATGAAAACAGAAATATTATATTTCATGAGGGCCAAGTTCAACTGAAAGCCAGTGATGATGCTTGTGGTCACCCTCATTTATACTCCCTGAGGATCTAAATCTCTTAAGAAGGTTATGGTTATGTGTTTGTCAGTGTGACAAACTATGCTTTCTGCTTCCTGCTTCCTGCAGAACCTTCAGTGTCTCAGCTTTACCTCTGACAACTCAGGGGATCCTGTTTATCACTGATCATCAATCAGCAACTGAATCGCAGCAGTTTATCTTGCACCACAAGATGTAGCTCCATTTGTGACATGATCTTTTCCCATATTTAGCCTCAAACATCATTGCTATTAATAACTAATGATACTGCCATTAATAGTTAGGTCATATCTTACTTGATAATGCATTAGCAATGCCACCTCCTGGACATGAACTAATTGCTTTATAAAATGTAGTACCTGTTCCCCTAAGTATTTGTTTGGAAACCACTTATCGTAATTTGGAATTTCCTCAGATAGTAATTTAAAATGCAATTGTTTTTTCTTCACACTCTAAAACCTGACAGTTACTCAGTTTACCACAAACTAATAATTGCATACACAATTTTGGGTTGAACATAGACATAGGGCAGAAGAATAGGGAATGGTTTTGATCAATGTTTCACATGAGTGAATCACTGTGTCCTCATACAGAAGCAGTGGAGGATTTCAGGTCAACTCTTCCATACAAAGCTTTATTTACAGTCCAGTCTGTCTGAGACTATGGCGGTTCAATGGGAGCTCCATGTGGCAATAAGCAGCGCAGTACTTTGGCTGTTCAAACATCAGCAGTGGAGATGAGAACTTGCTGGCCTTGCTGGATGTGCAGTAAAGGCAGCCAAATTGTTTCCATTGATTTCTGAACTTACTATGCCAGGAAGAATGGTGGATTACTCTCAGGGTTCAGGTGGCTCTTGCTGTTTCCTCGTCAGTCTGCATCCTGTTAGAAACTGGACAAAATATGATCCAAATGTGCCTACATAGGTAAAAGGTAACTTTAATATAGATGCTGTCATGTTCAGCAGTAGCATCTCCTGATGCTGTTTTCTGCAGTAAACTAGCATTTGGTCCAGCTTGGTAGGATGGCCCTGTGGTTCATATCTGCTGACCACACAGCAGTCTTTATTTCTGGCCTCAATTTCACATGCCCTCAAACAGGGTAAGCACATGTGACAGATCCTGCCAAGTTTTCCCCCTAGCTGTGCTGGTTTCCTTCTCACTGAGCTGCAGCTCCAGTTCTAGCACCTCTGCTTGACTGGTTTTTCAGAAGGGAAAATATATTTCAATTGTACCTCTTCTGTATTGCAAGCCTAACCTCAATTTGCAGTCAATATATTCAAGCGTAAATCTTCCATTCAAGTCCTCACAGCCACTATGAGAGTCATATCACTCTTGGAGATATTTCCCTTTCAAAGCAGCCAGTCTGTCCTCAGAAGAAGAGATCTGAGATAGTAAATTTTTCTGAATAATTTTTTATTGGAAGCAGAGCTGTTCTCCATAAATGCAGAAGCCAACTATCTTTAAACCCAGTGCTGGATAGTGGGTTTTGACTGTCCATTCATGCCAGTGACAGATGTCTAGCAATCAGGAGCTGCTTGTCAGCTCCCAGACAGGAGGCATAGAACATACACTTCTGTTGAAAGAGCAGAGAGACTGTTGGTTAACATAAGCTTTTACGATGAATTTGGCACACGTTTTCATCTAACGTCGCTCAAAACCTTTTTCACTGCAGTGCATCCCCCAGCTGTGAGCCAGCTGGTGGTTTCAAGGGAGGAAGAACTGAGGTACACTAAAATTCTTCTTTTGGTAAGCAATTTTTTAAAAATGTAGTTGCAGCTTTAAAGAGCTCTCCTAAAGCACACATCTCTTTCCCTTGCCTGATTTTTTTTTCATTTTATCGGTCCACTGCTGATTCTGCAATTTGTGATTTGTTGGTATACAGGGACTTCCTGATCTAAAAGAAAACTGAATAAAGAGATGCAAAGAAAGGATTAGAGAATAGGTTTCCTTTTGCAGTTCATCTCTCCAAGCTAGTTTTATGTTTACTAGGCATTACTTTCCAGGGCTTCCAGAAGACCAGTAAAAAATAACAAGAACCCATTCTTATCACTTACTCATACACAGTGGGTTAAAAGCAAATCTAGTCCCATCAATCAACCCTTCAGAAATAACTTGCTGTGAGTAGAAACTTATTGTACTCAACTGAGTGCTTTTGAAAATATATCGAAAACTTAAGTAAACTCGATGATTTTTTTTCTTTTTAATTCAGTCTGATCCTGAAGTTTGCAAAATAATGCAGTACATTGTAATCAATATTACTGTCATGGAGGAGAGAACCTGGAACATGGAAAAATTAGTGACAAAGTAACAGGAGAAATACTGGAAGGTATTCTTAGACCTTTACCCTTGGCTTAGCAGTCAGTGAAAATGAAAGGAAAATTATGGGTCAGCAGCACACAGCTATTACACCTTAATGCCATTTATATTAGTCCTTTTTCCACGCTTCTTTTTGGAAAGTGCTTTTATAATTTTATTCTGCCTAGAAGTTGAACTGGATTGTGGCACATTCCTAGTTCCTTAAGAAATGCAATATCTATTTTTATCATGTTAACCTTAACAAGTCATTAAAAAGGCATCTTTCTCCAGTGGTCTTCCATTTACAACTAGTCCTAGTAGACTGGGAACTGAAATACTGCACAGGAGTACTAAAATTTCTGTTTTAAAAGCAACACTTGTCCCAATGCAGTCTTGGTCTGCAGTTTTTCAGAACTTAAGGCAGACTGGAAGTAGTTAAATTAATGTGGATTTGTAATGATAACACACAGCTTTTATTTATAAGTTATTTGTATACTGTGTTAGCTGTATTTCAAATTTAACTGTCAAATGCTTCTTTGTTTCTTGTGTTATACTTTCTTTTGGTTTTACTCACAATCTTCAGGGAAGAAATTAATAAATCAACTATTTTAATATTCATATGTGACTATAAAAGAGTCATGAAGCAAGCACAATAAATTAATGTAGAGGTCTTGATGGTTCTCCTGGTTCCATATAGTCACAAGCATTTTTAGGTTGTTAGTGATTTTGAAATACTTGAAACTTTCTTTGTGAGTCAGATCATAAGTTACATGAACCATTGTAACTCCAGTCTAGAATTTCACTGCTTCCATTCAGTCTTTTTGACTTTCCTGGATAATTCATGCATAAATCAGTGCTACACTGGGCATGTACTAGAGGCCAGAGTGGCTGTTCCTCTGTATCACAGTCCAAAAAGGCATTTACAAGGTTATGCATGTAGCAGCAGTCGTAATAATTTAGTAAAAAAATATGCTCTAACTTCCTTATGATCTGGGTACCAACCCCCCCAGACCCTGGAAGAATATAGACATATTAGGAAGCCTTTGTGATAACAACCATTTTATAAGCTGGCAGAGCTCCTTATTAAGGTGACTGCTATTTTATTTGTTCTATATATTTAAAACTTAACAAAATTTGAGGTAATCTCTTGTACCTACAAGACAGTGGGATGGGAATTCTCAGGAATGGACTGTGGTTTCCTTCTACTGGGAACTATTGCTTGCTGGTCCTGGCAAGAGTTAGAAGAGTCTGATAAAACTAGAGTAATGGGTCTTCATTCTTCCCATAAAATTATTCCATGATTAATAAGATATTTTTTCTTTCAAGTATGGAATGCCAGCACCTTTCCAAAGTCTGTTCAAATCTGGCATGTACAGTACAGCGCTGCTCTACATGTCTGGCTGTAAGAGACATGATGTCAACTTTAGTAATACCTTCCAGCCATGTTATCTTGCTGCTTTTGTATTTTACAACCAGACGTTTGGAATTCCACATCAGCTACTAAAACACGGTGTTTAAATTGGAGACCAATTGATCATTTTAACTGCTTGAGTGGCCAGAAGTCACCCTTAATAATTGTTACTGCTTTTAATCACTATCATTGCCTTAATTACAGGCTGATATTCTTGAACCTCTGAAAAATGCTGAATGATTGAAAGTGAAAATGACACAATGCAAACAAATTGAATCCTGAAATTGCTTCCCTATTCCATAAGAATGACAAGAAGGTCTAATGATGACAATAAATTTACACCACCCTAGAAAAGTTTGCTGTAACAGATAGAAACCAGAAATAAAAGCATAAACCCCCTTCAACTTTTTTCCCTTCCCATAATTACAAGTCTTCACATTTTTTATCAAATAAAGTATCTGGTAATGCTCCTTGTTACAGATATTTTCTTTTAAAATGCATTTTATTGATCCTGACATTTACATAAACATATAAAGATTCTAAGCCTCTCAGTACATATACTCACATTTTTTCCAAATGTTAAGCAGATTTAGGAAGTGGAAAGTGACTACTGTTTGTTATGAACTATATTCATAAATCTGCCTTGGATGGACCTAAAGCAGATATGAGTAAATGACTAATGGACCTGAATTATTGAACTGTTACTTGCAGTTCATAAATAACAGAGTTTTCCTTAAAGCTGCCCATATTTTGTATTGTGAGCTTACAGTCTAAAAGCTATTGCATCAAAGTGAGTCTGAACTAAGAAGGTTTTTCAGAAACTGCCAGGAGAGGTCATATATTAAAAAGAAAGCAGCATTTCTATGCCACAAGGAATAGGCACATTCCTTATGACATGTTTATCTCTAAAATATATATAAAATATAGTTCTACTAGAATTTACTGTGTGTCTTCCAGACTTGTTTCACAAGTTCAATGGACTGGACAAACAGTTTCAAAACATGTAGTTTGATAAGAATAAAAATAATAATTCAATGTATGTCCCTGTTATTGCAGTGTGCATCTTCTAGAACAGATCTAATAATACTCCAACCTTACAATAATCATTGAAGTTGGGGAGGGCATACAGGGAACATTTGGCCTACAACTGAAAATGCAGTAGCCTCTCCAGTAAGTACTTTTTTATTTTTATTTTTTAAGAAACTCATGTTATGAAATACACTTGTGACATTTCCTAATTACTTTCTTCTTAGTTAACTTAAACTTGTGCAACAAATATTTATGTAAAAATTGTTGTAAGGCAGTATAGCTGCTTGTATATAACTATCCATCTAATCTTCTATTGTGTACAAGAGTGCAGAGAGATTTAGATAATTGTTTGGTTTAGAAAAGCATTTTTCTTCCAACTCTGTTTCTAAAACCATTCTCCAGGTTGCAGCAAGGGTTATTTCTCAATGCTTGTTGTTTGAACTTTGATCAGTGAAAGAATTATTCTTAATTAGGACTTATTCTAAAAGATGAAAATAGTTCTTTTAATGGTGCCACTGATGTGTTCTCTGATTCTTTTTAACTTCTGAATAATAATTTCTGCAAGATCTGAGCATCACTAGCTTCCATGTGAGTAAACAGTGCCTAAGAGTGCTATCTTAATAACCAAATTTCAGGGAATAATTTCACAAGGCACAGTTGTGTGAGCTTTGTTCAAGAACAGGCTTCCACTGGACCATAAAAACAGTGATTTTAAAAGAGATGTACAGAAACTATTGAATCTGCAGCTAGTCTCTACCACTATTTCCCCCCTTGCTTTTACATACATTATTATCAAGGAACTTTCCAAAGGTCATTATCTCCACTTAGAGATGATGCATCTTGAAAAATGTTCATGCACATATATCCCATTCTCTTAATCTGGTGCATTTTCTGTATAAATCATATATTTTTGTCGTGGCTTGATACTGCTATTTAAAGGTTCATGGTTCTGTTGCCCTCTACTGCTAATATCCATTTTTATGAGCAAATAACAAAATGTTTTCATCAGCATATCAGATACTAACATAGAATTACAACTTTGCTTGAAGGTGTTTCTAAAAATGTATTTTGTTTCCATCTATTTGAGGAGGTTTAGCTGAGGCCCTATTTGCTGGTGGTTCTGATGGTGACTATCAAAAGAGCAAAATACACATCGTGGACATTTGTAAACATTTCAAGCTCTTTTGGGGTAGGATCCTCTCTGATTTAAGGGTCAGGGTAATATTTGTATAGTGCTTATGAACTTTTTTCTGACTGAGCTGATGCAAGCAGGTTTGCATATGGATAAAAATTTACCTGGGATGTTCCTCTCATGATAAGAAAAAAATACTCTAAATGTTTTATGAGCTGCTCAGCATGTCTACTTTAGATTTTGAAAATTTTCTGAGTAGTGTTCTGTTAGAATATGCATTTAAAATTTTCTTTAAAACATTTTAAATGTGAGTCAACATTGCTGTTCTTCTGTGACTGAGGAATAGAGAAATTTCATATGATGTAACACTCTCTTTAAACTAATTTTTAAAACGAAGCTTACTTTCCTTTTTCTTTTTGAAGTTTTTGTTATTATATTATGTAATGAATTTATTTTAAATCTAAAATAACTATATCTTTAAACTTTTCTAGACAAGTTTGTTGAAATCTGAATCTCAGTAATTTTCTTATCAGTGAGAGTTTTGAAACTTGATGCTAGTTCCTCATCTCAGAAGAAATGCAAGTACTAAAATTTTACTATACTCTGCAGAAGACCGTGTCTTTTCCCTGTCCATTTCATCTACAGCTCTGGAGAGTGGTAAGCCTGGACACAAACACTTTCTAAATATAAGCATATCTAAAAATAATGTAGTTGTACCCAGAGCATGCTAGAGACCAGAAGACTCCTGTTTGCTTACTCCAGTGTCTCAACCTAGGTCTGCTTTGTCACCTGTAAGAAGATCAGGTCTTTTTGCATATGATTCCCCACAAAAGGCTAATTTGGATTTAGCATAGGAATTCAGAAAATAAAAGAAGTAATTCATAATTACAGATATGCAGAATATAGTGCAGTGAAAAACATGGTCAAAAGTTATCCTAAGTATGTAATGCTGGTAAAGGTACTATTTGTTTTAATCTTGACTGTGATAAACTGTAGCAAAATTTTCCATCTTAATCAGGCTATAGTGAGTCAAAATCACAAGGAAAACTGTTTTAGTGTCATTGTCGATCAGACGCAAAATATAACAATCGCTTTTAAAACACTGAAATTTTAAAATTCTAATAATGGGTGGAATAGCAGACACTTAATAAATAGGAGTTGTTAGCAAATAAAATATTGTGTCGGAAAGTTTGAATACCAGGATTCAGGATTAAACCAGAACTAATCAAAGCCAGGATCTTCGGCACTGCATCAAGCCCCAGTGAGTCAGCCAGCAGCTCTGAAACTCATGTATGGAGAAAACCTGAACCATGTCTACACTGTCAGGCATTTTTATTGTCATGTGTGCAGGCCAGTGAGGGGAAATAGAAACATGGAGCCAGATAAACCATTTGTATGCACCAGAGTCTCCATGGAGTAGAAAGCTGGGCACTATGCTGGAATAATTATCACAGAATAGTCCTGGTTTATTTTCTGCAGGCTGGGAGAGTAGATTTTCACTGGCCTGCACACATGACAATAAAAATGCCTGACAGTGTAGACATGGTTCAGGTTTTCTACACAGTAATTTTCCTTGGTACCTTCCCTTTGCTGTCATCAGTACTCTGCCAGATCTGCAACACAGACAAAAGTCGAAGCCTGCTAATCCTGCTTCTGGTTTTAAGCCAAAGACAATTAAGAAAGCATTACTTTTCCTTAGGAACAAACTACTACATAAAACATCTTTATTCAAACAAAAAGGAAAGCACAGGGAAAAAAAAGAAGGAAACCACAAGACAGGAAATCTGTTTCCAGCATAATCTTTCTTGCACACTCAGAGGTTCCCCAAAGGCTGGAGGTCTCTGTCCCACAATAAAGCACAGCAATGCTGCTGGGGAGGGAGAGGTACTTGCAAGGAACAAACAGAGAAATGTTGTGAAGACTCTTCATTCTTACAGAGGTGAAATCTGTGCACAAAGGATTCTATCCAATTAAGTAAGTCAAATGAAAGCATTTTGACCAAATGAACATTGTACAAACCTGTCCGTGCTGCAGAGTTTTGCCTTATATTTTACCAGAAGAGCAGCAGTGTTTACAAACATGGGGCTTTCATGCCTCTCTGCCTAAACTACGATGTATTCAGTCTTCTCCTTAATAACTTAAGCATATCCCAAAAAATTATTTTTGATTTTGGTCAAAATTCAGAATAAGACATCTTGGTTTATAAATTCTGACTATTTTATATTGCTTAATTTTCTTCTAATATCTATACTCTCCACAGCTTCTCCTAGACTGCCTTAATTGCTGTCCAGTTTTTCTGGAGTGAATAATGCAAGAAACTGAGTGGGAAGAAAAACAAATTTGTTAGAGCCTTTGTACATGTTTCTTTTTTAAAGTTTCCTGTTGGCTTAGGCACATTGTGTTCCTCTGTATCACATCCTTTTAGAGCCATATGTGGAAGCAATAAAGTGTATCCCTGCCTTCAAAGATATGGAGTATTTGTTTAGCCAACTGACTAAGGAAAATACTATGAACTCATTAACAAATATGGTTATATGTGGTCAATTAATCATAGAGAGCAGGCTGCAGAGCACAGCACAGGAAATATTAGTCAGCACAGGCAATGGGTAACTGTCAGTTACTGATCCCATGATTTCTTGCCAGAGGAAGGGAGACAGCACGTTAGCAATAAAACACATCAAGTCTGCCAGCAGTTTCCATTAAGATCAGATTTCCAACCCTAGAAATATTTGCAGACATAGGTGATGATTGCTTATGAAATCCAAAAGGAGAATATTCTTCCTTAAACAAATGATACCGCCCATTAAGTCACAACTGTGGTAAAAAGAAAAATGCATAGGATCAGGAAATCTGTTTTTCCAAATGTCTTTCCCACCAATTACAGAGATATATAAATACATACCCTCACTGCACTTTGGAGGATAGTCCCATCTAAGAGAAGGGTAACATTTTAAAATTCCTTTTAAAATATCTGCCCATTTTCTCCCCATATTGCTTCAGCATGCCTCGGTCAAACATGAAGTGCGAATATGCACTGAAGCCTTTACTGTGATATGCACTGAAGGAAGAAACCTCTTTTGCAGGACTGTGAAGTGTGCAGGCCTTGAACACTTCACAACCCAAACTCTTGAAGATAATATATTTTCTTCTTGTTGTTAGTAAAGAAAGGATTTATGTTTTCCTGACAGATGCTGTCCCACATAAATATTGCCTGAACATCACAAGGCTAACAGATTTGCCTGTCCTGTGGAGAGAGGGAATGTTTAAGAAGGAAGACAGGTATTATTGCAATTGCTACAGAAGGAAAATTTAAAAGGAAGCTGCCTTGTCCAGACTTGAATGAAAGTCACAGAAACTTCATTTGTTTCTAAACTTCCATTATGTTTGCAAGCAAAACTAGTTTCATTAAACATTGAAAAGTATTGGGTCCAACAGTCAAGTCATAAAAGTATAAACCCCATGGATTAGCTATTGTGCTCTTGAATCTCTATGTGAAGACATGCACACCAAGTCTACAATTCACCTTGATATATAAACGTGATTAATCAGCCTAAGTAGAGAAATCTATAAAGTAGCTTTCCTCCTCTGTCAACAGAGTTCTAGTAAATATAAACAGTGAAGTGTAGGGCACAGTTCATCTCATTTCAAGTATGTCTAAAATTTGGCAAATTAATTAGCCTTTAGTTATGCATTATATTTTCTTCTGTTGAATATAACGGCAGGTAGCTCAAAAATGGAAACCAAAGTTTAAAAAGGATAACGATAAAATCTGAAAAAGGATGCAAGGTGGCACCTTGAAAGGATTCCCAATACTGATAGTCATTATTAGGTAATAGTGCAATTAATAGCACTTGTTAATCATAGTTAATACTTTGTTCTTAATTCCTCTGTGCCTCAATGGCTATGGGCAGCTTTACTGTAGTATTGTAGTATGTCATAGAGATGGCATTTCATTCACTATCCTGCATACAGGACTCAAAGCCATAATTTAATCCAAAGAATGGGATGAAGAAATGGATCATTCTGTGTCTCGGATTGTATTCAGAAGATTTGTGGTGAACATAAAAAGGTCATAGAGGTATAGCTGCCCAGGAGTAAGAGATCTCTCCTGAACTGACACATGCAGGCCTTATGGAAACAAAAGCTTCACATATACATCTTTACATTTCATGTCTTCTAAGACTTAGGTTTCCCCAGCCTCAGGTGAGGATAGCAACCAATTGTTATTTCATTTATTTTAACAAAGCCTTGTTATTTTTCGTTACAGATTCCTTTAAGTGTGGCAACACTGTGCTGAGTCTGAACAGTGATGCATATTCCATGATATATCATTTTTCTTTGGTTGACCTTGCCTGTTCAGCTGCTGCACTTGTTCAGCTGCTGCTCTGTCACTGAAAAGGACTGTCACTGGTTCCATTATAAAGTGCAGATAGTGTGATAGAAATACATACCAGTAACTCTTCTACAAAGATTTTAAAAGATCTCATCTCTAATATTATTTCACTCTACAAATGAAATTTTACAGATCATTAGTCCAGAATGTGAGCTAGTTGTTTGGCAAAATGAATTAAAAAGTCTAGCATTATTTCATGTAGAAAAGTATAATCTGCACATGTGCCATAATTAGTTTTTGTAGAAATTCATAAGCACTCTTGTATCTGCAGACTTGCACTGCATAATTAAAGACTCTGTATGTAGTAGTGTATGGACATTATTGCTATGCAGCCTAAAAGCTCTAAATTAGCACTGGAAACATAATGGATATATATGGACAGATGAAAGAGTTGTGCAAAAATAGAAAGCTGCTCAAACACCTGCTGTTGTCAAAATACAGAACACTTCTTAGCAAGAAATTTCAACTTGTAATAAACTGTACAATGTCCTTGTACTGCAAAAGAAAAATAGAGAAGATATATATACAGCAATGAAAATCAACCTTGAATTTCAAAATATTTAAAAATAAGTATAATTTTATTTCACTAGAAGGCGTTATAGATATAGATAGATATAGATGACATAAAGATAGATATAGATATAGATGTAGCTACAGATACAGATATAGCTATAGATATATATGATATATAGATATATAGATTGATAAAGATGTAGATAGAGATAGATATATAGATAGATTAGATAGATAGATAATTAGATAGATAGGATTGTGGGAGAGCAAGAGGTTATTGTAGCTTCTAAATTTGCATACTATGGTCCACTATTTTGAACTCAGTCCTAAATGCACGTAACATACAAAAATCAATCCAGCTACTTTGACTGACAGTTGTTTTTGTTCATTTACTCATCTTTCCAAAGCAAATGAGATATGTCATTTTGTTTTCCCATTCCTCCTTTCTCCCAACAACTACAATGGATATGAACTAATTAGATTTGAGAAGCAGGAACTGCTCCCCCTATTTGCCAATAGCAAAGCATTCCCACCATCTTCAAGGGTGTACAAAACACAATTTTTAGTTCAAGATGAAGATGCCAACTTCCCTTTAATAGCAAAAAAAACCCCAAAACCCCAGAAATTAAGAGTACTTTCGAGAAAAAAATATATTTTTAACACTATCTAAAGATAAAATTTCTGGATTTCTTCTTTTGCTTTCACTTTCAATAAGTTATTGTGGTTTTCTCTATCAAAATGCCCAGTCAATGCCAGAAATATTTTTTTATGTTTAAAATCCCTGTTATACCATAACAGAGCCTTTAACAAATAACACAGAATTATACTCAGCCTTCTTTAAACAAACAAAAACAAAAACAAAACAAAAAACCCCACAAAACCAAAACAAAAAAAAGAATCTGCATTTTCACCATGATTTCTGGGCATGAAGAATATGTGTATGTATGTGTTTTCTGAATAGGGCATTTTTTAAGATTTTAATTTATTGTCAAGGACAACTTACGATATCAAGATGAACCTTTTATGATTCATTTACTAGGTGTGACTGAGGCAACTGACAATAATTTAATGTGTGGTTATGAGCATTAGTACTCATAAAGAATCAGAAGCACAAATAGAAACATTCCGTCTTTCTTTTTTTCTGAAGGAATGAGTTTTATGACGTCTGTACAATGAAGATTCCATTGAGTCATAGACTTTTAAATATCTTTATATTAATATAGAAATACTTAACTGATATAATAACATTTGCAAAGATTTAGAGCTGCTCCTTAGAGATAGACTTGAGTGAAATACTGTCAAAAATATATTCAAGTGTAATATTTACTCCTAGAAAGAAGTGCTCAACCCCAGAGGCCCCTGTCGTTTCTCTTGTAGCCCAGGAATTAAATGTTTAGGGGGTTTCTAATCTGGATTTAAAATGGATTGGAGAAGGGGTGGGAAATAGTTAACATAAAGTAAACTTTCATTTTGCATATGTCTCATATCCTACAGCACATAAAAGTAAGACCAACTAGATTTCGACAAATCAATAATATTTAAGAAAATTTATGATTCATAAAAGCAAGACATACATTACATAATACAAACAAAACTACAACAAGTTTAGTATTAAACTGGTCACAAAAGCATAGCTAGGCCAGACCTGAAAATAAAATTTTTAGTTGCTCTTACCTAACACCTTTTCCCTAAATGGAAATGCAAAACAAGGAAGGACATTATCAACCAAAATACTGTCTTCATTACCCATCCACGAGTCTCTGAACTCCAACTATCTCCATAATGTCAGAAAGCAAGCGAGGAAGGATGCAATGCTCTTCTTGCACATCTGCTCAGCACGAAACCTGACAGCCACTGTGGCTGCACCACTGCAAACCACAACAATGTCTCAAAAGTGCCAAGGCTGGCCTGTCAAAAATAACGTGAAGGGACAGATGTTCTTCTTGATCTTGTGATTTGCACCTTTGACATTAAGATTTCTCCTGATTCCTATGAGCGTGATTGGAGAAAAAATATGTGCAATGGAACTAGTCAAGAAAAGAATATTTAAAACAGGAAATTGTACAAAAATACCTATTGAGGGCTTTCTCCTAAAGATTCCAGTATCTCACAGGTATTCAATTAACAAGACTAATTCCTGTTAAATATGCTTTCAGATGCCAGAAGAATAAGAGATGTAACAATTCAAACTGTGGTAGAAGCAGCAATACAAGGAATGACTAGAACCTAGAGAATTTATAGATTTCAATAAGAAATACATTCAAGGATATAATGATTTAATCACTTCATATTTGATCTAAGGTTTTTATTTTATTCCAGTACCAATTTTGTATTTCTGTCTAGACAACCCTCAGCAACTGCATGTATATTTTAAAGCTCTGGCTCACAGAATAGCAGAATAATTCTGAAACTGAGCTCCCGGGAATACAAATATTGAAGGTTGCTGGCTGAGTAAAGCAAGCTAATTAAGTAAAATACTGATTCTTTAATTTCCATAGACATAGTCAGATGACAGTAATAATAGCTTGGAGACAGGAGATAGTGAAGGAGACAAAGGATTTTCTAAGCTGCAAAGTAAAATACATGTATTTATTTAAGAGAAACTCATTTAATTGTCTGAGTGTATTTAAATAACAAAGAATATAATCGTAGTTTTTTTACTTCTTCAAAAGTAGTAATACAATGAAGCTACAAAATAATGGGTAGGCAGATTAGTTTAATTAAAAAAAAAATCACAGCTAAATTAAGTGTGCATAGTTTTAAACACTTTACATACATGAATCCTAGAGTACAAGAAAAGATTCTATCTTGTACAGTTAACAGTATGTAGTCAGATGTCTCTTTTTTTCCAATACTCATCCTCATATTCTCTACACCTACTACAACTTAGTAAAACCCAAATCTGACATTCACAAAATAGGAAACCTGTCTTTAAAGAAAATGAGCCTAGTTGGTTCTCATATTCTTTCCATATGTCAATACTTAGGGTTGTATAACACTGGTGGGAATTACTAGGAAATTCTGGCTTAACTTTTTGCATGAAATAGAACATATGATCTTACTGAATTAGTTCCTGATTACAGTAGACCTAAAAAGAAGGGAGCAGCCCATCTCAGGAAGAATGTTTTCACTGAAAGGGTAGTCCAGCATTGGAGTGGGTTTCTCAGGGAAGTGGTGGAGTCACCATCCCAGAGGGTGTTTAAGAAATGACTTGACATGATATTTAGAGTTATGGTTCAGTTAAGAAGGTGGTATTTGGTAAAAGGGTGAACTCAATGATCTTGGAGGTCTTTTCCAACCTTAGTGATTCTATGATTCCATTGTTCTACAATTTTATGATCTTGGTTTTCCAATATTTCTTTGTAAACAATGGCTTTTCCCAAACATATCACCACCAAAAAAGGAATTTGAATTGTTATTTTGAAATTAACATTCAGCTGTTGCATCAAGATGAACTACCTAGCCTTTCCTTTGCCTTCTGTTTCTCTGTTTCAGTCAGCAAATTTCTACAGGGCTTACAGGTATAAAGAGAAAACCAGCAGTGCCATGTTGTCACACATTGGCAGGATTCATTGGTGAAAGCATTAGAGCTAAAACCAGCAGTCTTCTTCATATATTTAAAGGCTTACATCCACTTTTAAGGATCATCATCCAGACTGCATTGAAATTAAGACTGAAATGTTCTCTTGACCTGGGATCAAAACAGCCTGAGTACTAAGACAATAAAAATGAATGTGGTTTTCCTTTAAGAGTACTCTGCTGCACAACGGTACTAAGGCACTTCAAATCACCACATGATAGTGGTAGACTCCTTAAAAATGATGAAGTAAAGCAGTTTCTCAGTCTATTGTTGGCCTAAATTTTGGGTTAGGTTTTGGCATGTAGACTATTTTATAGTTTGTTTTGGAGACATTTTAGCTAAAGTAAATTATCCAGTCACAAACACTGTTAACAGATTGGAAATTCTGGCCTGAGGTTAATCTGCCAGAAATTACAATAATGCCTCTGTATGTGAGAAGGGAGTGAAATCTGTCTCATAAATATCTTCAGAAATCTTACCATTAATGGCTCTACTATTTCTGATGGAACAATAATTCAATTTTGAACCTCAAAAATATCCGCCAAGAGTTCTGGTTTTGGAGTATTGCACATAAATGAGGAAGTGACACCAGAAAGCCCAAAACAGTTGGATGATTTAATCTGTAGCCATTTTTCCATAATCCTTATTGTAATGTTCTCTATAAATATCATTTGTGGAAAACTGCTTAGTGCAGCTAAAAAATAATAAAAGGAACAGCTAAAGTTAAAAAAAAAGTATTTTTAGCCTTTCCTATGATCTATAAATATATTTTTATTTAAGATATTTGATTTCATATTTCTTTATTTGAAGTAAAGAGAAAGTGATTTTCTTTAAGTTCCATATGCTTTGTATTCTTTCCAGATACCCAGTTCAAAAACACCGGACTCAGCAGTGAAAGTCTCCAGGATTTCAAGCAAATGTTTATGAAAACTTGTTGAAATTTTCACTGTATTTGACAGTTTATCTTGCAGTTTATTTCAATAAAAACATAACTACTGGTCACAGTGAAAACACATATTTGAAATATTGTACTGCTTTACAAATTGTTTGGGGCTTTGTTTGCTTATGGGGTTTGTTTGTTTGTTTGTTTATAATGCTGCATATGACTAAGAGAAGCCAAACATTCATGGAAGGAAAATTAAACCAGAGAAAAAGTGTCTTTAATAAAAATAAAGAATTATTGTTCACTTAGCTAAAATAAGCAGAATGTCAGCTCTCACTGTCATTTTTAAACCGTATGAATGGGGTAAAATTTAAGCATTTTACTTTTGTATTTAATATTATATCATATTAAAAAAACCTAACTGATTTTAAAGTTGTTCAGAGTAGAAGAATTTAGCATAAAAGACATAAGCAGAAAACTATGACAAGGAAAAAATTTAAAATTCTCTATCTAAAATTTGTCCAAAAGAATGTAAAGGAAAGACTAGTTCACAGTGAATAAGTGCTTTCTTGTGGATACAGCCTGTTAGCAGTAAAGTCCAAGATAATAATCAATATAAAAACTATTTAAAGCTATGTAAATATTTCAATTCCAGAGAGAACACTTTCTATAGACTTTCTGCAGCATAGAGCCAGAACCGCTGTGACCTTGGCTGTTATGAACACCTGTGGGACACAGACACATTCTTCTTCCTGATCCTGCCCCAGAAACACAGCTATCTATTTTTTCAGGGGATTTTTTGTTGTTTTTTGGTTTCCTTGGAGTCCAAGGAACTTGAAAATCAAACATGCTAATAGGTATTTAAAAGACTGTTACAGATTTGTAGCTTGAATTTTACTGTTTCAGGCTGAAACTCAAGGTGAAGACCAAACGACTCTTTTTGGTTCACAAATCTAAATGTAAGTTCCTCATTTGGCTAAAATTTCATTTTGTAAATATATGTTTTCTTTGGCTCTTGACAATAGCACTTTCCCAAAGTCTAGGGTTATATAGGAGGATTCATTAAACAATAGACATAAAATATGAAATAGCCGCTAAAAACTGAAACTGAATATGTTCAGGATGAAAAGGAAGATCACTTTTTTAACAGCAAGGACAATTTATCTCCTAAGGAGTTTATTAGTTGAAAAATTTCTACCTGAGCAGTTATAGTTTAGTCTGTAAGATACCCAAGTTCAAAGGCAGGTAGCAGGGCTGAAACTGGCAGCAGACTAGATTTGCAGAGATGCCAGAAGGAGTAAGATGCGCAAAAAGTGGCAAGAAACAAAGATGGAGCAGGGGTCAACAGCTGCTCTGCAACACTTTAAGGTAATCAAGGTATTTGAATATATTTCCTCTATTAAACTCAGCATCTTGTAGACAAGACACAGGCATCTCCCTGTTGGAGACATATCCAATTCAAAGAACTTCTGTGCATAACCTACATATAAAATGTAAATAACAATTGGTACAAGTCTATTTTTTGATCACACAACGAAATATTCTGCAAAACTGTAATTTGCTCTTCTCATGACAGTTTTCTTCCACTGGTCTCAATTTATCAATATGTGTGCTTCCTTTTCAGCTGGGATCAAAGTGCACTCTATCATTCCCAGTTTAATCTGCCATCATCATCATCATGATGGCTAGGCCTTGTGAATGAAGATTTGGGAAGGACTGTACCCACTCATGCTGCAAGTGTGCTCGTGGCTAAAAAGACTGATGCAGGATCTTCGTTCAACCACATCAGAAGATGCCTGTTGGCCGTGGTTAGCCAGCCGGGTGGGGGTGGAGATGAGCTTTGGCTAGGCCACCTTTTCTAGGCCCCTCTCTATGTGGAGCAAGCAGTGCTCTCCTTGAAAAAGGCTGCTTGGTCATTCAGGATGCTGCCTCACGAGACTGTCATCTCTGGTGTCAGTCTCGAGCAGCCAATGTCCAGAACTGCCTGCATGCAGTGTTGGGTCTGCGGCTTCCAGCACTTCCTGTCACCTGCTGTTTTGATCCTCGCCTGTCGCTACAGGGCTTTGCAATGTGGGTGAACCCTTCGAGCCTGTTCAATGAATTTTTTAGGTGAGGCACAGCGTGTGCAGAACTGGCCCCACCCTTTACTCCTAAGGTTCATCTGCCATGGCCTACTGAGCTTGGACAGTGACAGTGAATACCTCAGGATGTAGATTTGTTTAGAGTATCCTTCTCCAAGATGGATGGCCTTACAGGGCTAAGTGAGGTCCATCTGCCTGGGTTTCGAGTTACTTGTCCTTCTCCTAGGATGGTTGCCAGGGAGCTAGCAAGTCCATCCTGCCCGTGGACATACTTTTTCTGACCCTTCAGCTGAGACCTGTCTGGCATGGAAGACTCTACCAGAGGCACAAACCACTGCCAGCATAGCACACAATCTCATGAGGGAACGCAAGCTTCTCCCCTGCAACAAGAGGTTGTCTGCAGAGAAGAGTCTACATTTCCACACTTTACACAACTCCATGTTAAGACCCAAAGACAAGGACCACATTTTAAAGTAAAGTTCTAAACAAATAAAATTCTTAAATAGGAACATTACAAATATTAACACAGATAAACCTGATTCCATAATTCACAGAGGCTCTGCCACAGTTTGTAAGATTTCACAAGGATATTGCAGCTTTAAGGGGACAAAATTTTTAATACTTTTGTTAGTTTGTTACACATCAGTGACTGGAAATAGGGAAAAAAAGCCACAGTGCTGACACACTGAATTGACTGCATAGTTATGAGAAAATAAAGCTTTCTCAAGCACACTAACTAGCTTCCATTTTCTATCATTGACACCAACACTGTTGTGCAGTCAGAGGGGAGGGGTGAGTTACGATGTGATTATTTCTGTGGTTCCTTTCTGACACTTTTGTGTTCCAAATTTCTCAACCATATAGACCAAAAGTTTTCTCTATTATTTTTGCATTTCTCCAGACATGTTCTATACTGTTTTACCCAAAGCATAACTAAGTTTAAAAAAAAGGACTACATGTAATTTTGCCTTTACATAGTTTTCAGTCTAGACATATTCTTTTAACATTCATTTATTTTGGGACATGTTACTATGCTCCAGTTGAACAATAATTTACATCAAGAGTGAAATTTTGACACCTTTCTTAAGATGTTGGAGTTTGCTGTCATGACAATCGGTTTTAATACTTCACTTTTTCAAGGAAATCAAGTGGGCCATACAAATATACTGTTGTATCAGGGAAGTGGATCTGAGCAAGCCTTCCTGAACCAGTTCAGAGGTCCAGACCCTTGTAATCCTGATCCACTGGAAAAATTCACACCCATATTATTTATGTGGCAATTACAGAAAATAGTGCAAACCTCAGGAACAAAGTCTGTGGTAGATAATATAAATAAATCCACCGCAATTCCAAGCAGTTAATAAATTTGCAGTTAAATCTTTTGGAGATCACTGCAACATTTAAAGAAGGAAAGCAAAATTCTCATCTCATAATGGAAAAGTCTCATTCCACGCATATTTCTGACAGCACAGAATCTCATATTTCCCTGTTTCCAGATAATAAAGATTCTGACCATTATTAACTGCTAAATCCTGTCATTTCAGGATAATCCTAATGCAGTCAAGAACTGTAGTCACCCATTGTGTTGCTCTGCAGCATTTCCAGAAGACAAAATTTGTACCCTGAGTCAGTCCAGCTCTGTCTATGCTCACAAATTTCCTTTTACACAACAAAAAATACAGCTGCAATAGATATGTTGCCACAGGTCTAATTTCAAAATCTTATTCAGCTCTGGGTGATAGAGAATTGCACATTTACATGTGTTCTAATTGCAATCTTTCTGCACCCACCAGTTTTTTTAACAATGTTTGGATTTTTTTAGAAGGTTGGTTATTCCCCTGTTACCTTCCAGACAACATGCAGTTTTTATGATTTTGTCTGACAGCTTTGATCTTGATATCTGGACCCCTAGGTCAGTCTTAAAACTATAGTTTGCATATGGAAATTCTTATGAATTTTTATATATTACTTTAGCCATTTTTACATTACTGATGTTTACGTCTCTCTAAAGGTGAGGTTTGTCCTGTCATATAACATGTATTCACTTGCTTAAATAACAATTGATTTGAACAGTGTAATATTTATACTGTGTAACTCAGTAGATTTCTAGGTAATCTTTGGAATTCAATTCCTTAGGTCATGCAGTCTTGTAATTTCGTTCTTAGTTCTCAAAAATTCTTTGAGTAGGTTGCGTACATGTCAAGAGTGATACTTCAGGTTTTGCCTTCAGGTTTCTGTAAGCATCCACACTTAGAAAGCAATACTACATAAAGTCAAATAGATTTATTTCTTCTTTTGCAAATATGTATTCTTTAACTCAACATGAGAGCTACAAGTGTGTTCTGTGTTAGAGTGGGGAAGTGGCCAAAAAACCATTTCAGGGTTCTTAAAATTCTACAAAATGTCATTACTGCACATAGAGAGCTGCAATGTTCTGTGCATATTTATGCATCAGCTAGACCTTCAGCTATGCAGAGAAATACCAAGGCTGAGACGGTTTTATAGCTGCAGCAGAACTGTCATGAACATTATTGTAGGCAGACACTTTTGCAAAAGCAGTACTGCACAGCCAGAACCATGCTGAGCGGGACGTGAGGAAGGATGCCAGATCTGCTCATTAAAAAAAATGGAAATATTATTTTTAATGGGATGACAGATGTAGAAAAGGATAAAAACTTCTCAGTAATGAAAACTCAGGAGGAACTGTTGGTAGTAAAAGTTTAGAATATTCAAAGTTAAGTTCAAAGATGGAAAGATGAAACTGGAAGTGGAAATAAACTGAAAGTGAGCTATAGGCTTGTTCCACACAAATCTCAGAGATCGTATGACACAGCACTAAAGACATATGGATGTAATAAGGAAACATGATGTAACTGGGATAACTGAAGTTTGACCATATTAGGAAACTAACTGGATTATATAAATACTCCAGGGGTACTAAGTTTATAGAAAGGATAGTTTATATAATAAGAAGTATTTATAGACTTAGACCTTCTGGTTTTTAGAAAGAACAAGATGGAAAGTATTGTGTCAGCTATACCTAGATCTTACACAAAGCAATGTGACATTTTTTATGAGTTCAAAATATCAACAAGTTCAAAGTACACAAGCATTATTTCAAAGAAAGCTAAGAAATTTTGTCCTGATATTATAATTAATTTTAGCCAATATTTTAATTCTGTTTGTCAGCTTATATTTTTATTGGGTAGTTTATTTTTATTTTTTCAGAAAAGTGTAAGATTTTTATGATAATATATTGCCTTACTTCCTGAAAAGTTCCTAGAGTAACTGTGCGGGGGGGGGGGGGAGGGGGGGAGAGGGGGGGGGGTGGGGGGGAGGGGGGGTGTGGGTGTGTGTGTGTGTGGGTGTGGGGGTGTGTGTGGGTGTGGGGGTGTGTGTGGGTGTGTGTGTGTGGGGGGGGGGGGTGGGGGTGTGTTTGGGGGTGTGTGTGGGTGTGGGTGTGGGTGTGGGGGTGGGTGTGGGGGTGGGTGTGTGTGTGTGTGTGTGTGTGTGTGTGTGTGGCTTGGCTTCGCGAACGAGATTTGGGAAGGGCTGTCCCCACGTGGGTGTGCCCTTCCAGCCTGCGCAGTGGATTTTAGGTGAGGCTCAGCGTGCGCAGAACTGGCCCCACTGTTTAAGTCCTGAGGTTCACCTGCCACGGCCGAGCGAGCTTGGACAGTGCTAGTGAAGTCCTCAGGACTAGAACCTACAGCACCCGGCATTTCCCAGGAGGTCTCCCATTCAAGTACTAATCCGGGGCTGACCCTGCTTAGCTTCCGAGATCTGACGGGATCAGATGTCAGGGAGGCATTTAACTGCCTCAGAGTAACTGTATTGATTTCATAAACACATACCACTATAGAAACATAAAATCATAGAATGGTTTGGATTGGAAGGAATATTTAAAACAATGTAGCTCAAACCCCCTTGCCATGGGCAGGGACGCCTTTCACTAGACCAGTTTGCTCAGAGCCCTGTTCAATCTGACCTTGAACACCTCCACAAATGGGGCATCCACAGCTTCTCTGGGCAACAGCAGTTTGTCATACTTCTGTGCTCAGCTGCCTGATGTCTGGGGCAGTTGTTTTTGTGCTTACCTTGCTGTGCTAAGCTCTGTGCCCAGCAAGACAAAGCCTTGTGTGGCTGTGTCTTCTCCATAATACAGTCCTGGTTTCATCTACAGTATAAAAAAATCCTTAGGTTCTGTAGAATTATCTGTTCAACCTTTGTTCATTCAGAATTAAATTATTATTCCTTAGATGTAGGAATAATAATTTAATGTAGGGTTTCAGGGGTGGAAAAGGGTGAAGTAGATTAATGGCTGCCCCTTAGACTTAAGTCTGGGTTTACTAGACTGTGGCTTTGCTGTAGAAATCAGATCTCCTTCATCAAGATAACATTTTCAATAAATGCATGGAAGTGTTCAAAACACATGTAGATGTGGTGCTTAGGAACATGGTTTAGAGATGGGTTTTGCAGTGTTAGGTTAATGGTTGCATTCAGTGATCTTAGACTACTTTTCCAACTTAAATGATTCTATCCAAAGTCTTAGTGAAACCTAAAACCTCAAATGGAAGCAAAACGTAAACTGACCATGATTCAGCAATCCTATACAGATGTCTTCCTGTACAGAACTCCCATGTACAGCTCAGCTGTCACATAAGCCTTAATCCTGGGCAGTTTTCCTATTCAGCAAGCATGCACATACATGGTTAAGTCTCACAGAAGTCAGTAGATATCAACCTTCCTGTTGAAACTGCTAAGAACCTCTTAGACACCAAATAAAGTGATTTGAAAATGCTGGAGATATTCTATTATCTAAGAAGAAAAGTTAGAAACAGTATTTTCAAAGAAAACTATGTAAAATAATTAATTAACCAGCTTTTGGTAATTTTGGTAAACATATTTATACTGACAAAAAATAGTTTATGATCAAAGGAGATACACAGCTTCTTCCTCTTTATTCTAGCACATCAGCTGCAATTCAAATGCTGGGGTGTTTTTTCAGCAAGTGTAACTGTTGGTGTGTCCAATCCTGACAGTTCAATGCAACTAAATGATCTTTCCAAATAAAAGAGCACCATTATCACTGAAATCTTTCTGAGTTCTATATATTTTAGTAAAATATAAGATGGAAGACGCAGGTTGTCCAGCAGTTAGGGTCACTGGAAAATATGGAAAAATAATGTCACATATTGACATCAACTTTTCTGAAATATCCTAGCACAGAGAAACTGACTAGGATAAGGGATAGAAAAAGCATCTCAAAAAGATTTTCTTCAGAATAATACTTCAATAAACTCATTGTATAAATAAAAAAGGAACCGTTTTCTATGAATGAAGCTAATAGCTTGTGGGTTTTATGCTTTAGAATTCATGTACTAGAATTTAAAATATAGCAATTTACTGAGAAGAAATGTAGAAAAAAGTCTTCAAAAGGCATCTATGTGAAAGGAATTGCAAACTTCTCTATTCTTGTTTGTAAAGACTATTATAGTTATTTCAGGTTGAGGTAGAAATGAAGGAATGAAGTGAGGAGGGGAGTTTTACAATTAATTTCCTGCTGATATAACTCTGCTGGCTATATATAATCAATCTCAATCACATGTGAGAGTCTGTCTCCATAGGGCATTTAAGTAGTCCAGCATATGGTTAACATTTGTCTGTATTTATAAAATATCCACAAAATCTTCCAAAATTTCATGGACTGTCAGTCACATCAAACTTAGCTAAATCTTTCATGACAAATTTATAATGTGGGACAAATAGCTTGCAAATTGTACATGTTTTGAGTAGTCTGATAAAAATGAAAAACAGAAATGAAAGTTTCAGTGATTGCATGACAAATTCTGAACTGACACCTGAAAACTAAATGGGCAAACTTCATCCAAGGTGTGTGATGACATTAGCTGGAAGGATATTATATTTGAGATAGTGGTGGATGTTGCAGGTTATAACCAAAGATAGGATTAAGAAATACTAGTTTGCTAGTAGGAAACTGGTCAGTGGATCCAAGTATATTGGAAAACATGTAATTCAAACCTCTCTGACAATGACAGTCTCACTATGAACATCTGGCTTTAAAGTCAAGAGAATTTGGCCTTCCTGTCAAAATCCTATTTACACCCACTGTCCATTCTGTCACTCTCAGGGGCTTTTGAGATATTAAAAACTCATGGAATTAGAACTATCCACACAAAACATCCTTGACCCTTTGTTCATAACCAGTACAGACAATTTTTCTGTGCATGTGTTCTATACTGTTAATATCCCTGCTCTTAGCAAAAATCTCCAGCTGTTCTACTCACAGTATCTATAACCTGATAATGAAAAAAGTAGAGGCAGATTCAAGGAGTTTCCTGCTGTCAGATACTCTGTTACTTTGCATGAAAAGATGGAGACAATAGCACCTGAAAATAAGATATCATACAAAGCAAATGTAACTGCCAGGCACCGCAGGGCAACTGCAGCCCTTAGTTCTCAAAGTAGCTCTTACTCATAAATTACCATTGCCAAATGTCTGCACACTCCTCAGGTTTCTGGCTGTTGTTAGTAGAAGTGTGGAGAGTTCAGGGATAAATTCAGTATTGTTTGGTTCAAATCTTTGAAGCATTTGATTCCAAAGTACTAAAACATATCTCCCAAGGCTGAAATAGCTACATCAGTTCAAATAAGATTTACAGGGTAGGTCAGTTGGAGATGGAATGGGTCAAAATCAGATGCCAAGATTAGTTCCATTTGAGAATAAAAAAGCTGTTACATTCCTTCACCCATGCCTTTCCACAATAAGTGTCAGCCCTCAGTCACAGAATGAAAAAAAAGAACGAACCAAAAGAAAATCCACATAAAAGAAGGAAATGTGCTGCAGGGACAGGCAGCAAGGAGAAGGCATAATTAAAAAATACCACTAAGGGCTCATCTGAGGCTTTGTAAAGAAGAAATCTATTTCTCCTGAAGACTTTTCTTTACAGATTTAGCACTACATTCTTGCATTCAAATAAATCAGTGAGGCGAGAATCTAAGAAGGAAACTGTAGAGACCTTAATATATTTAAGCAACTATTACCTCTCACATCAAAACAGCTTCTTCCTTTTTGGTTTGTGGTTTGTTTTTTGGGTTTTTTTGTTTGTTTGCTTTTAAGTTTTGTCAGTGTAACTGATTAGGATATATTGTATACACAGGATACAAGAAAAAGATGAAAAAAAATTCTATTTTCTTTTTTTTCATTTATTATTATTATTAATAGTATAAGTAGTAGTAAAAAAGTATATTTTTGAGGCTAACAGAAACCAGTTCAACTCTATTGGATACAAGGGTAAAATGTCTAACCTGTTTAAAATAAAAAAAACACAGTAATATGAAAATATTGGAAGGGGATGGAAGAAAGGAGGAGGAGGAATTAAAGTAAAAGAGCAATAACTGTTTTGGGGTTTTAGAAAAACAACCATTATTTAAAGAAATGCCAGTAGAAGCAGAATGCCATTGTGGCACTGACAAAGACAGGACTAAAAACAATAAGCTTCTCACAAGGTTTCATTCAGCAAGTTTCCTTTTTGTCAAAAAAAGTTAAATAATGGGACTTGATTAGGGACCATTTGTGGCATATTTATGGTACAGGAGAGCCAATGTTTATAAATAATAGGTATGTTTAGAAATAATAGGTGAAGTAACTACATTAGGCATGTTAGTATGTGGTTTTTCTGCCAAACATAGCTGCAGTGCAGGGAAAACAAGCAAATAAAAAGAAAGTCTACAAGTGCTTAGGGGCAGTGATAAAAGTTTGAGTGGTCTTTTTTAGCTATAATCATTGGCGTAAAAATGTGAATGTCATTCTTTTGCTTATATTTGTTACAACAAAAACAACACATCAAAAAGTGCAGAGGGGCTGGGGGTGGGGGTGGGGTGGGGGTGGGGGAGCTGGAGTGGGGGCAGGGAATTTGCAAAAAAATATGGTGTGTATTAGTAACTGTTTCATGTGCATGAGTACATGGGGAAGGAGATTTTTAACAAAACAGCAAAATGAAAAAATATCTTCTCAAACTAGAGTACCCATCTGAGTCTGAAATTAAGTTTGTTGTTTGTTACTGAAGAGAAAATAAGTGTTGTTCTTAGTCAAAGACTACAAAGGCAAAGAGGGCAGTTAATCCTCACTAGTCTATAAAAGCTGGTAGAGCTCTTTTATTTATTCATGGTATTTGATAGGCTTTTATAATTTAATTTCTCAAATTTTCTGTAGCTCTTTGGATGAGGGAAAATGAAACATATCAGTTTTATATTCTCTAGTTTTTGCCTCATTTCCTCTGCTTTGCAAGTCCAACTTTTCATTTTTTTCCCCATGAATTAAATATTCATTTTCCTGGTAGGCCAAACACCATGCACAACTGAATGAAAGCAGTAGCATTTTGTATCTTTTTTCAGCATTTGGATGCTATAAGTAACTTTATAAAAACAGAGTGTGAATATGACACACATTTAGCAATTATAGCCGTGACGAGGAAATGGCAGCATTATTTGCATGATGGGCTCCCAAAAAAATCTCCATGGATATCTCAACAGGGATATGAAGACTGACACAGAAGGTCCAGCCCAGTAATCTGTCTCTCAATACAGCCTATCAAGTGACACCTAGGGATGACTGAAGCAGAAGAGACAGAATGGATGACATTTCCCTTAACCTATTCAATTCCTATATAAATGTCCACACATGACAAAGCACAAAAGGAATAAAATATTTTTACTTTTCACTCTAGCTCCTGCATCAGTTCTCACTCATGCAAAGCTTTTAAACTAAGAAAAGACATTCCCATCTCACCCTTTCTGCATTAATCCTAGTTAAATTCATGTTCCTTGTCTTCAGTGATCACTGAGTCTGTGTTTCTGCCTTCAGAATTATTGCAAAGTTTCCTACACATTAAGTGCTATTTTTCTTTAACTAAAGCAGTTCAGACCTGACATTGCGTCCCAATGGAATTGCTGCTTCTAAAGAATACTCCAAATTAAAGATAAATCGTGACTGTAGTTCTTCACGTTCGTGTTGTCTAATAAACAACTCAGTGGCTGTGCACCTGCCCTGTCAAAACCTGTATATTGGAATTCCCTAAGGAAAAATCTTTCCTGAATATTTCAGCATCTTGATATACAACTACCTTAATCTGTCCCACAGTATTCCTCTACTGAATAACCCAAGGGATACTACAGTCTGCCACATTGGTGATGTGACTATTCTGAAATGCACACTGCTGGGCTGAGAAATGTGTCACCAGAAGAGCTCCTAAAGGATAGTCCCACACTAAATAATTCACTATCATAAAGCCAGCTAGTTGATTTTAGCATCTAAAATAAAATTAGTACAAAACTCTTCTCCCAGCAGACTGGAAAGTGAATGCCAAGTCATACTTTGCAAAGAAAGAAACACTGTCCTGATGCCACACAAATATAATCCTCTCCATTCTAGATGAATTTCCTCTGCAAAGTCTGAAACATTTTAAGACAAATTAGAGTGATTTAGGGGTTTTGCTTTTTCTTAGGCCTCCAAGAAAATTCACTCCACGACTTTATCTCATTCCCTGCTTTCTGTCCTGTGTCATCACCAAGTCATAGGCAATCAAATAGACCTTTGATTCCTGTTCCTTAGTGCTTTGTTCACAGCTGGAAATCAGAACTGAGCCAGTTTTATCTCAAAATGAACACTGTCAGGTTCTGGAAGCTTCATAGACTGGGTGTTTCAGTGGGAGTCAGGCTTTATAGACTACATTGCTGATTCACTAAGACCTTGTAATCTGGCCTAGTTTTCAGCACTGGATTCAAAGGAACATCTCTGCAGCAGAAGCAGAGAGAAAAAGATATAGAATTCCAAGCTTACTGCCCAGATTACTTACACCAGAGGTCTCTTCTTTCTCAAAACTATAATATTTGGCAAAAAGAAAAATTAATTGACTCCAAATAACAAAAAATAAAATAAATGCTTCTTTCCAATTAAACATATTTGTCTAAATCAAATACTTTCTAATCAGTGCTCTTTTTTTTTCTTTCTTTAAAGACATCATAGCCAAAAATATGAAGTATAAATTAATGATTCTGTGTGTTTCCATCAAATGTATGGCCATGCTCAGTATATATTTGATTGCAAAATTTAAAACCAGAGAACAAATCCAGAGAAGGAAAGAGTTAAGGTCTAGCCAAGTAATCTGACCACAACTGACTTACAGTAGGTGAAAACTGGCAACGGCTTCATCTGTGGAAACTGCTGGTTAAATGACCTAAAACTGAGGCACCTGAACAGGTAACAGAGGATTCAAATGTTACCAGCAAGGCTGAAGTGTTTTCCCATATGCACATTCTTGGCTGGTGACAGTTGTGAAAAGGTGTAATTTAGGGTAGCCTTCAGGGAAGGACGGTTGAGTTACCTTTTCATATTTTCTGCAACTATTAGTGTGCATATGTGAATTTGTGTATGGCCAGGCTTCGCGAATGAAGATTTGGGAAGGGCTCTACCCACGTGGGTGTGTCCTTCCAGCCTGCACAGTGGATTTTTTAGGTGAGGCACAGCAATGTGGATTTACAGGGGCTCAAATGTCACCCACATGCTTTGCAAAGCTTCTGGTCATTGATTCTTCATCTACAGACTGATTTTTTGAAGAGCATTTCAGATAACAAATAGAAAAACATTAGCATATATTAATGTAGTGAATATGGGAAAAAGACAGTTTTGATGCTGTCAAAGTTGGAGGGGGTTTTCCCACTGGGAATGTGTTATATAAACAGAAAAGAAGAAATAAAGCTGAAAAGTGTCTCCCATCAGTATTCTGCATCTGTGGGAGATGTGTGCAGTGTGACAGCCAACAGTAATGTAACGTGATCACTGATGTGCCACGGGAATAATGAATTCTGTCACTTCCCTTGTTGTGCAAGTGGCACAGCTCATTTCTATTCTCTCTGCATTCAGGGGTATATACCCAGAATCAGCACACACCATTTAAAAAAAAAAAAAAAGGTGCCTTATGAGACCAGAGGCTGTGTTTGCAGCCTGAAAACTTGATTATACAAAAAAAGTCAATATATTAAAATATCTTTGTGCTTATACACTAATAAAAATTGTTATTTGGAGGGCAGCTAATATACTCTTTAAAGTTGTGTTTTGTTTTCTTTTCTTTTTCCCTAAAAAATCAAGGTCAATTTTCATTTATACATGCTGTAAAAGTTATGTCACAATATTTTTCAAGTTACTTTATGTAACTCTTGAAATATGAAATAGATGTGTAGATACATTTGGACAGAAATTTGTCTGTAATATACTGTCTTATGGAAGGAATATATTCAATGAATAGAACTCACAACCCAATATTATGATCAATATATCTAACATCAAATATATGCTAAAAAAAATACGATCCAACTGAAATTCAAGTAGGAGGAACATAATTTTCTAAAAGCCACAAGAGGGCGTAAAGAGTTACTTTAAGAAAATTAGTTTGTAAAAACGTAAACTCCTGTATGAGCATGTATCCAGGACTCAGTGAACAGCAAAGGTAACACAGGCAGAACTGGAAGGTGACCCCAGGAATTGTCAGTGTTACCTGGCTTAAGAACATATTTCAGTGCTCTAATGGGACTTGTGAAACTGAGACATATTAATTATTCAACTGAATTTCCCTATCCTGTTTTTATATAAGGAGAGAAACAGCTTAAATATACACAGATAATTTTTATTCAAGTTAAGCAATAGCTTTTAAAGACTTCTTTCTTGTCTGTCTGTGTAAGCTTACATTTTGTGTGCTACTACATCTAAAAATATTGGGGTTTCTGCACTGAAACACCATTGCAATGCAACCCATATAACAACTGAATCTACATGTTCAGTACATGTTCAAACTTCTTCATAGGACAAGTATAGTAGATTTTGTAGTCTCAATTACTTTGCAGCAACACTGTGTAGTGATTACCAAGAATTAAGTTCAGTTCTGCCACGTGATTCCTACAAGTTTTCATAAGGGTAGGAGGAGGCTCTGCCAGGATCTCTTCAGTTTCTGAGCTTGAAGCCTCTGCTCCCTATTGGGGCTGCTTCCAAGTATAACAGCACTGTTCTCAGCACCACTAGCCCAGCACCACCAGCACCTTCACGCTACTTCCCTCCAGCCCAGACATGGAGCAGGGATGCATACAAACATCACTGAGGTCATTGTGTAATAGGCAAGCAGGTCCTTGGCAAATCCCTGATGGTGTTCACAAAGTGCCACAGGGATACAGCAGTCAGGCAGGTGCCGGCAGATGAACAGACAAAGGACAAAGCAACATATGGGCCATGTATGCAGCACTGCCTCAGAACTACCAAGAGCCTCCCTGCAGTTCTTGCCCCAGGCTAGAAAATGAATGGAACACAGAGAGGGAGACGTTAGTCTTGCGGTCCCCAAAAGATAATTTTTCTCACTCTGTTTCCCACCCACTGCCTGGAAAGATCTGGCAGAACTAGTGCTGTACTAAACAGACTTGATGGTACCACTTCAGGGATGTGAAACACTCAAAACTTTTCATCTCTCCATTTTGCTTTCTTAGATATGTTGTATTTTCAGTGAGTTTGTTATTTATTTCCTTTTTTTACTGAAAGTCTGCATTTTCCTGTAGATGTTGGAATGGTCAGTGGCATCTGCTATGTGGCCATGAATAGGTGTTCTGTGGTACTGCTGCTCTGAACTATCAAGGTGTTTTCACCTGCTGTTGTCCTGACCTCAGTCAGAGGAGTGGGGAATATAGATTTACTTTCCATTGTAGATCTGCATTGTTCAAAATTTACCTTTAATATAAGATGTGAAAGAAAAGGTAACTCATAATGCCAGATGTGTATATCTTCTAGGTAATTGTTCTTCCTTTCAAATTTATTTTAATTTATTATTTGGCATGCAGTATACTTAAGATTGAGGGATTGTTTCAGTCTTGGTGGAGTCCTGAAAGCAATTTTGTTTTTCTATGCATTTGCTTTAGCATTAAAGTAATTGTTCTGCCTTTGTTCACAATCACATCTGAAATAAGTTTTTTCATGATAGTTAGGAAAACAGGCTGAAGTGTTTCTCTGGTGGAACTGCTAAATCTCTACGGATGACAACAGCTGTTCTTAGAGTAATTGTTACTCCTAGATCAGCACCTCTCAAGTTCCGATGACATTTCTGCAGGCTATGTAATATTTTTTTCTGCTGACTCTGTCTGGGAGCCCAGCTGTGAACGTGTGAGAGAAAGCAATGCTATTGTGTTTCCACATCCTCCTCATCAACAAGCAAGGGCTGTGTCAGACCCCACTGGTATGCTGCAGTTTGGGAAGGAAACCAAATTTTCAGCACCAAGGTTTCCTAAGGTGATTATTCAAAGCTTGGCTAAGTCTGCTCAGGAAAAGGGAAAAAAAGAATTATCACTGTGGAGAAGCAGCAGATGATTATCATTAATTGAATGCGTGTATTTGGCAAAAAGGAAAGATAGTACATACTGTGCTATAACATACCAGATGGCTTCCCAGAGAGACTCTTCTGAACATACTAATATGTTGGGAACAACACCAAACTAAGCAAACACATATACATATTCTTAAGACTTACTAAAAGCTAAATATCCTCATATTAAATATCTTGGCTCTCAAAAACTGTCTTAAACTCTGCTAAGTCCTAAATTTTTTTTTAACATGCCTGTTTGGTAAAGGTGTCCTATACCCACAACCTAGAGCATTAAGGCCACCTGCAAGAGTGCTTTCGAGAAGGGGCTGGAAACCAGTCCACGAAAAAAGCAGGAAGATTGCACTAGTGAGTGGTTGAGAAATGTGGACAATTCAGTATAAGGAGTATCATCTAAGCAACAGGTTTTTCTGAAGGTGATTTACATGGACTTATCTTGGGAAATGGTTAACCAGGATTAGTTTTCTCCAACAGAAAATATCTTTCTTTACAAAGTATATAACAGGTTGCAGAGTGACAATGACTGATGGGCAAGGCTTCTGTTTTTAACTGTCCTGCAAAGATGATCTTTGGTTATAGATTAGGACCATTGTACTGCAGCTAATTTATGTCCATCATATGAGATTAAAAAGGAATCAGATTCATGAGTCTCAGACTGGAAACTGAAAGCTGGAGAAACCTGAAGATGCCATTGTGAGTTAATGGACTCTTGGAGGAGTTCTTGAAACTCTTAGAGGAACAACTCTCAGGAGAGAAACTAATTTTGTACACACCTGTCTTGATAAAGCCTGAGGGTAGACTATCTCTTTTATATTTTGTTTCTTTCTAATAAAATGTGTAATGTTTTTCTTTATCCTAATTACTTTAATTGGTAGAGAGGAAATAATATGAAGTGGCAAAGCGGATGTTCAATGCTTCCAAGTATGGCTATTCCTGCTGTTCCTCAGGCATCCACATCTACGTGCTAATTCTAATGTTTTGTATCCTCACCCTCTATGGATATATGTGTAATTACAGGGAAGAGGTTGGCTTTCAAAGCCCATTCACTATTCTTTGTGCTTTAATTCTGCAGTACTTAAAATTGTTTATGGAAGAGACAAGGACTCCCCAGGAAGCAGTTCAGAAGAGGTTTTGCATTAGTTATCTAAAAGTTCGCATCTTATGTGAACTAGATTTAACAGAAATATAATCAGATGTAACTTTGCATCATTCTGTCTTTTTGACTACAGGAGAACTATAGGCTTTAGAGCTTCAGCTTTATTGTTACATAAGAAATATTTTGGAAATGCAGAATTTCCTACTCTAAATCCATTATCACTAGACTTACAAAATCATAGAATCATAAAATAGTTGAATTGGAAGGGACCATCTTGTCCAAGCTCTCTGCCATGGTGTAATGGTTTTGATCCTTGGCTTCCTCAGTAACTAGGTGTAACTAAGGAAGCAGACATCACAAGTATTCCACACGTGTTTTCCATGTAACAGAGGAGGAGTTTAGTCTTCTTTCTTCCGGGGAGCTTGGGAGAGCAGGGAGAGCCTGGACGATCCCTGTTTTTGTTGGTGTTCCTGGCCCGGGACATGGGTGAGATCGTTTCATTTATTTGTAGTTCAGTGCTGTATATATGATCCAAAATTGCAGAGTTATAGAATTTGTCACAAGCTTTTATTCTGTTTTAATAGTGTGTCAAATGTATGGGGAGATAGGAATACAAAATTTAGGAAATTTCCTAGGTAAAAGTCTCTAAGTGACATATAAAGGGCCTAATATGCTCAGCACTAGTTTCTTATTTTGCCATAGAGGACATGTTAGGACATAGAGAGTGTTATGAATTCTGGCAGTATTTTACAAGTGCAAGAGATTGCATAGAAGTGTACTAAGTTTTGAGTTCGGACCAATAAGGCCTTCTGCTGATATAAGACTTAGAGGTTGCAAATACAGTTAAGAGAAATTTATTTGAGGGCTTTTAAAAATAATGGTAGGTCCATATGATTAATACCAAACATTCCCTGCAAACACTTCCATTGGGAATTTTGGTTCTTTGTCAGAAAAAAATAAAAATGTACAATTTGACCCAAAAGCAAAATTATTTTTCATTGAAATTGAAATGAGGAAAACACAGGAGAACAAATTTCAAAACCTCATAGGCTAAAAAAAAACCCTAGTTGCTCAACCTGTATTCAGCTTCTATAGGATATGAATGATCTTTTTATCACCTATCCTTGATGACTATGTTAACTTCTGACTCTAATTCTAAACCAGTCATATGAAGCAAAACATCCCATTTTTACCTTGTCTGCTTATTTCTGTGTAGTATGATGTAGAACTACTGTGTCAAAGTACTTAAAACCCTATCAAGATAATTACAACCTAAAAGTTATAGGGAATTAGCTGTATTGATTAGGTAAATATTTTTCTCAGGAAATAGCACAGGAAAAAACCCTATAAACTCCCAGTAGTGCTCAGTGCTTATTGAAATGTTACCAATGTAATTCCTCTGAATCATCAGCTGTGACCATACCCAAATGCTGATGGGAAAAGCAGTGATAATGTGCTACCATGAAGGACTGCTGATCTCTTAACCATTAGGTTTCAAATGTGCTCATCATGATAGGCCATAAATATGTGTATTGCTCACTACCACTGACTCCTAGTCACAAGGTTTAATCCTGTCCACATCACATTTTAAGGAGAGGCAGACAAGATAGAAAAATCTGCTGTATCCACAATACATTTACTTCCTTGCAACACAGGTTTTGCCACATCTTAAAGGGGCAGTCAGCTGGGGAAATGCTTGTAATATACAAGTGCAAATGGTGAACAACAGATATTATTTCACAAAACCACTTTAGGAGGTACTCAGTGTAGCAGGAGCTGTTCTGTCTCTATTGCAGGAATTGACAGCCTCAGCACAGAAGGAATGTTTTGACCCAGCTAATCTGTGCTACAGGTTCCTCTTGCTCCTAAAGTCACTTAAAAGCTTTCAGGTAAATAAGAAATGATTTTTGAGTAAAGCAGTCATATAAATAGCAGGGAAAAGTGCTGTTTAGTCAATCTGCCACCTTAATTTATAATCGGTGGGATAATGGTGACAAACAGAAGCAGGCTTGTTTGGTGTGGGTGAAATGGTAGTGTCTATATTAAGTGTTGAAACAAAAAAAAGAGGCAAAATAATTTTTGCCATTAATAATTGCTTTGACCCCGGTCACAATCTCATGTTCTCTTTCACCATTTCTAAAAAAACTCCAGATTTTATTATGAGCCTATTTCTTCACAGTGCATAAGACTATACTACCTGAAATGTACTATTTTACCAGGGTTGTGTGAAGTTACCTACTGAGAAAGACACAGTTTTCTTGACAGAATCACATTTCAAAGTGTGCTCCTAAAGCAGAATCAAGTGCCACATTCAATACACACAAACACACTAAACAAACAAACAACCAAATAAATAAAAAGCAGTAAAAGTGATAAGAAACATGTTTTTACCAAGACACGGTGATACTTCCCTCTGTACAAACAGCATTCAGAAACTGTACGGTTCGGACACCACTAGATGGCACTAAATACCTGTCAATGGAGCTAGATGAGCCACAAGCCATGTCATACCTTACATCACCTGCAGGAATGACTGAAGGGGCTTGTGACATCGGTAATAAGCACACTTCTGTCATACTGATGCTCTCGTTTACTTTTTTCTTTCAATTTTGTCTGATTCAGAGGAATGAAGTTCAGCAGTTTTGAACTAAGCAGACTTCAAGAAATTCTTTGTAAATATATTTTGGTATGGATTATTGCAAATATATTTTGGTAGGATTATTGTAAAAATAAATTAGTATATGTTACACAACAGGCTAAATCTCCAACCTAAATAAACTAGGAGGAAAATATCTATTAAAAGCACTACTAGGAAATAGTAGTTTCTTCCCTCCTGGTTAATAAAAAAGAAATTATTAGTGACTAAAAGTAACTAGGAATCTCTCCATGTTTTTGTTTTCTGAACTTCCGATACAGCTTGTTATGATCACTCTTTGAGGAAAGCCCTGGTTCTGCGTCTCACAGAAACATTCACGCATTTTGGAGGATGATTTAAACGGAAAAAAAATCATACAATAGTGAAGAACAAGGTCAATACAAGGTGAATGATCAGCAATTAAGAAGGAACTGTAGCAAGTGTTTTATGCCAGATGTGTAAGAACTCTCCCAGAGTGGATCACAATCTGGAGGCCACATTTCCTTTCCTATGACCCAGCACAAGATGCTAAGAACAGAAAAAAGTTCAACTTAAATTAAACTAAATTATTTCACTCAGTGAAAAGATTTACCAGGCTGATTACATCACATATGTATGTATGTCATGGTCTAATGTTTATGGGTAGACTTGAACAAACAGGACGAGAAGCAACTACCTCTCTCCTGCAGTTGTGTTTGGGTTTGACACCAGGAAAAGTAACCATGAAAGATTCAAAAGTATAGTATTAGACTTACTTTTTATTACCAAAAGTACAATGAACTCATTTTAATGCTAAAATGTTTATATGCTGCTGTTTTTTTCTGAAGAAAGTTCTGATTTAACTCAAAAAGGGCAGGTCTTCCTATCAAAAGAATCCATTGAGAATGCTGATTCTTGCACTGGGAATTAAGATGTATTTTACTGAACATATAAAATGACAATATAATGACAATTCCAGCTTCCTAATTCCCCAACAGAAAAGAGGCAGATTGACTGTCTCCAGAACTTACTGACTTTATATATATATTCTCCCCACCTCTCCCCCAGGAGACATGGTTGATTGTTCAACTCATCCTGTTGACTGAAAGAGAATCCCTTCTGATTTCTATTCCTGGAGAAAGCTCAGAGGAACAACTACCTGACTGTTAAAGCACTTTGCCAAGTGGCTTCCAAGCCTGTTACAATCAGAAGGTTCGAAACTCATGAGTATCTCCTGGGTTAGCAGCAGAAAGCAACACAGACACAATCAAGTAGAAATTTCAAGCATTCTGTGCACAAAGACTTTTCAAAACATGTTTTCCAGCTGGTTGAAAACATTAAATGGAAATAAGAGAGGGTTTACTCTGATCTTTTTGAAAATGGATATGGCAGGTCTATTGTTTTCTTTATACCTTATTAACAGGCTGATATCAAATTACTTCAAAGAGGTTGCATTTATTGTTGCAACCAGTTCACAGTTTAGGTGGACCCCAGGATTTATACTGCTGTCAGGAATAGACAGAAAGTTCAGAATTTTGCCCCTCTCTCCCCATGCACAGGTCTGTGTTCTAACCTCTCACCTGGTTTGTCCCTGTATTGCTGCTTACACATTTTTCTTCTCTGTAATAA
Source organism: Pithys albifrons albifrons (assembly GCF_047495875.1). Lineage (NCBI taxonomy): Eukaryota > Metazoa > Chordata > Aves > Passeriformes > Thamnophilidae > Pithys > Pithys albifrons. Next base: position 13,486,648 of record NC_092464.1, read on the forward strand.
CAACCGATTCCTCCAATGATATTCAAACACCGAAATGTGGAGAGAGAGACAGGACAGTGTTATGGTGATACATGAAATGTGTGACATTCTAAAAACAAAATATAACAAAAGTAAAGAGAAAGAATTGCCACCTACATCTTGACCAAAACATACAGGTAAGGAAATAATGCTTAGCTGAGGTACATATAATTCAAATGGGAACCTTTGTATTTACTGATAAAAAAGCTTAGCAGCATCCAGACCCCTGTGGGACTGCAGCAGGAGCAGATGTGGATTATTTGCTTTGGCTGTTTAATTAATATCTCCCTGCCTTTGGTATATATGCACAGCAGAAAATCTTTAAAAGAAGTACGTTGCAGCTTCAGCATTTAGTGAAGGCTGAAATCCATTTTCTTGGATCACTGTTATGTTGACCTTTAGGTACGTGACATACATTTACCTATATAAAAATGTTTGCCTCCTTCCAAAGCAGCTTCTTAAAAAGATTTGTACTGCTATGCAGAGATTTCTGGGTGGAGGGAATGTATAGGATATGTCTGTATTTTTTCCTCTCTCTTAATCTATTAATGAAACACTTGAGTAGAGTCAGTCAATATTGTATTGAGACATTTGGGGACTCACAGCCAGCTGATTGTTGGCTGGATCAATGTCAAAGGCAAATCTGGAGCAAGGCCAACTTTGCTGGTCCAGAGGAGACTGTAGTATAGAAAGAACCAAATGCAGAGAAATGAGACCACAGAATTGCAGAACTTTCTTTCAGTCAGTCATGTTGAACCATTTAAACATATTTTTCCTAACTCTACACACTTTAGATTTTTTTTTCCCTTTCAACAGGACAGTGTAGCCAAATTAAATAGAAATTACCATACTTATTAAATGGCAATTAGGGTTTGTTTGCTGCATTGCATTTCTTCCAAATTAATTTACTATTGCTATATCGGTGAACAGTTAAACCATTTGATATGGTTGAATGTGCACATTAATATAATTTAAAGAGCATAATGATTACCCATTTTATTACTTCTGTATTGTAATTCTGAATTAATTTATGCCAGTTATAGTTGATTATTATGGTTATTAACATCAGCAAGTGCTCTTTAACAATCAGTCTAGATCTAACACTAACTGTCTTGTTAGAGCTAAATTAAATGCTGGAGACACTCTGCTCACTCTGTAACCCTATCCAGTTTCACTGCAGTTTTCTTCTTTTTACCTAGTAACCTCAGAAGCTGGATTAACTGCAGCAATTATATGCCTCATTAGCAATAAACAATACTAGCTGGCTGCTGGTGGCTATTGTGCCACAGGTGCACATAGCCATTACAGCTGTCTCAGCAGACAGAGGGGGATACAGCAAAACCTCCGCTCTCTAGAGTGACTAATCTCCAGGAAATGGAAGGTGTTTTAGCCTGCTAATGACAAGGAATGAGGGACAATGTTGACATGCTCCATAAAGCTGCAGAACAAGACAAAATGGAAAAGAAAAAAATATGGCTGCTGTCTTTCTATGACTAGCTAAAGAATCATGATTTATACTTGTAAAATGTTCTGTATAAACAAACTCCAATGTCCACAGTTAATGTAAAATATGTAGAAACTATATTTTCAATGTCTTGAATTCTAACTATACTAAATAGCTTCATGTGAATAAATATTTCCACTTCCAGCTAGATAAGATAAATTTAACTGATGATTAAAAGCAACTCTATTTTTACCAGAAAATCAAGGGTAGTGTCATAATTTTAAAATCATGCTAAGCCTTGAGAAATTTTTCTTCATTTCAGGAAATAAATGTGTTCTTGTCCCTTCTACAAATTTTTTTCCTTTATTTTCCTATTGGATTCCTAATAAGAAATAAAAATAAATCTGAGACAATACATATAGAGGGTTTTTTTCTTTAGGATCCTTTGATTAAGGTGGTGCCATGGGAGATGTTGCAGAGACAATAGCAGGGCAAAGAAAGTTCAGGTGATCCAACAGGTTCCATACACCTTGGTAAAGGCAAACCAGTAACCTGCTGTCTGCCCAAGACCCTTGAAGGAAACAATTCCCTTGCAACAGGAGAAAAAGTCTAAAATGATACTCGATTATTTACTACTATAAATACTAAATAAACTTCAGTCGCTGGAAATGCTGAATGAGGATATAACACTGGGAGGAACCCCTGCCATTGTTTATAAAAGAGATCATTGGAGAAAATATTACATATATTTTGTTTCATAGAGCCTGAATTATTGGGGTTTAACTGGAAGTTATATGGGGTTGAAACTTTACACAGTGTTTGTATGTCTGATTGGTGCACTATAAAGGTTTTAAGCAATCTCTTCACATCTGTATTCCAGGTCTCATGGTCCACTTTATCTGTATCAATATCTTTTCTATGTGTGGATCTGGTTACCTTTAAACAGACAGGCAGGCATGTTGCTAGAATGAGATGCTGATAACATACAAGATGGCAATGGAGACAGGTTAAAGTAAACAATAAATCGGCAGAGAGAAAGGACTTCACACAACAAACTTATGAAGTTCATAGCGAAGCCATTTTATTACACATAGCATTATATATGGTTAGAACTACAGCTTATTGGCTAAAAAGAGTTACACATCACCATGCTAGAAATTTCAATTGTTAGAACCCATATCTCACAAGTCCAATGTTTTGGTGAACTTATCCTAGATATTTTCAAGAACCTCTCCGGTGTGCTGTGAGAAACCTGAGGTGCTCCCATGAGAAACTAACTTCTCCAAGCAGCTGTAACTTGTTTATTCTTACCTGCCTTTAGTCTCACAGGGTCTTCTATAGATGTGAATTGCTCACTTTTGATTTTACTGTAACTACACCAGGTGGACAAAGGTGCACAGAGCAATGGCAGAGAAGCCAAATAATAGCCACATGATCATTTCAGCTAGATCTCACTTTGAAGTGATAGGTACTGGCACTCTGGCACTTTCTGAGCCTGGTTTAGATAAATAATCCTGTAATTTCTTCTTCTTCTTCTTTTTTTTTTTTTTTTGTTTTTTTTGTCACACAGTAGTGCAATGTATTAGGAACAACAGTAGTTTCTTTGGTGATATTCCCCTTCCCAGCCTCCCTTTCTAGGATCACACACCCAGATGGCTGGACAATGAATCCAGATATTCCCTTCCACTTCAGCCTGAAATCCAATAATTCCATGCACCAGTGTATTGCCAGAAGAATAAGAAAAAAAATGCACAAGAAGCAACTGCAACAAAGCAATGACTCTCTCCAAACTAAAGCAGAAGAAACAGTCTAATCTCAGACCACTCTCATTCTAAATAAAAATTGCTTTATGAACTGCTGTCAAACCGATGAGTAATAGTGTCCACAGTATAATTGCATTTGACAAGGGGAGCAGCATATGCCAAAATTAATCAAGATGCCAGACTGTGTAAAAGAGAATGGCCTAGAAGGTCCAAAGAAATCTTACACTAATTAGAAGCAAGAATATGAATTGATAGAGTGGAGGCAATTCCTGTGTGGGATAAGAGATCCCCAGAAACCATGTCTAACCTTGCAAGGAGGAAGATGTGAAAGCATTCACTAATGTTCCTAATAGCAATGGCATGCAGGGTGCATGAGCCATTGGGTAGAAATGCCTCAAAAACTGGGAATGTGGTTTAGTAAAATAGAGTAAAATACAAGTTAAATTCTCACAAATATAAATGAAGAAAAATATTCATGACAAGAAAAAGAAAATAGTAAACATACCTATTTAAATACAGAAACCCCCTCTGATGAATTCTTTGAACCAGAAGTAGGAAAATGGGTAATGAGAGGAGAAACCAAGGAGGAGGGGAGAAAAAGCTTATGGAAAATACACTGACATCGTGTTTTAACAACAGGATGTGGAGTAGTACTTATTTAAGGTGATAAAGATGATCAAGGGGAAATATTGCTGTTTTATGAATTTTGTTAGGAAGAAGTCATGGAAGGTTTGAGACTAAAAGTCTGGATGAAGCACCTCCTGCCACTACAAGCACAGAGGAACCCTTTCACTCTGTATGCAGCTTCCAGACTCAGACCTGTCAAAACTGGCAGGTCCACAGGCAGTGGGTTTTATGTGTCTCATTTTTGGAGTATCATCTGATGCTCAGTAGGTTTGCACGTACGTGACAAGCCTGCCATATCACAGACAAGTCTGGACTGTGCAAAGCAGAACAGCTTTCTCCTTGGTGTGCAGGAGAGCTGCTCTTTATAGACACCACAATCATTTTTCTGGGGTTTTTGAACATCTGGTTGCCCGGGCTGCTAGCCATCCTGAAATCTAGCAGTCTACCATCAAGACCCAGAAAGTTGGCAAGTGTGAAACATTTTTCCTTTTCTTCCGTATGTGAGAGTTTTTCACACAACTCTTAAAATACAGCACTCCTTTCTGGCCTCTGAACATCTGCTCTCAGCTGGAGCAGAGGGGACATCAGACTGCTACTACAGGGCATTTAATTGAGGTATATAATTCCCTTTTGAAGAAAGTGTGCTGGCAGGCAGCTGTTGCTTGGGTACCCTCCTGACTTATGTGTTTACATACATCATATTCACAGAGTTCTTTATCCTCCAGTATTTGTCCAGGATTCAAAATATGACTCGGATCCATCCTGGACCCAGTGAGATTACTCGTCAGCGTCTTCCTCTGAGAAGCTGCCGAGAATTCATTTATAACTGCCTAAACCCTCACGAATGTTGTGTATCTTCCAGTTGTTATGTGAGCTCCAGATGCTTCAGTGAAGAGGAAAATCTTGTTTGACAGACTATTGCCACTTTATCTGGTCTTACTGGTTGCATTTTGTTATATAATCTATTCCTTTAATATGTGATGAAGAGATATAACTTACTGGGTCAGATGATCAGATTCATACTGATATCAGTCAACAGCAGACAGGCCATTTTACCCCTCTTATGTGTCAGCCTCCTCCTCCTCCTGTTCCTTTCTTTTTGTTTCTTGTTTTACAGCAGTAATTGCAGGCTTCAGCTGAGATAAGGCTCTCAGTATATTAAGCATAATAGTAAGACATAAAAAAGACTGTCACTCTTCCAGAAAGAGTGAATCCATGTTCAGATGGCCTAATTGCCACCAAAATCCTCATATCCAATTATTTCAGCTTTTTGTTTCTCAGATCTACTTGTATTTGTTTAGGCTCAGAAGCAGAAAGTGAAATACCTATCATCCTCTAATAGTTCTGGTGCAGGGCACAGTATAGACATCAGTTTCCTACTTTGAGATATAAATTCCATGAAGTTTTCTGTCCCCACTTTAATCCACGGATGTTAATATTTCTGTATGAAAATTGAATTATTTTCCTCTACTCCTGTGTGGGGCAGTGTTTAATAATGTCTCCCTACCAGCTTGCAGACTTGCTGAATTTCCAATGTCAACTAAAAAAGTAAAAAAAGAAAAAAAAAAGAGGGAGAGGGTAGAAAGAGGAAAGAGAACAAGGGCTTTGAGCAGAACCTGGCTGGCAGACACTGTGAACTCCACATTCCCTCATATGCACACTGCAGGTCTTCCTGCAAGCTGCCTGCCTGACAGGTTCCTGCAGCTTTGCAGACAATCAAGGAAAAAGAATGAGAGAGACAGATTCAGAAGTAGTATTTAGTGTGTCAGAAATAAAAGCAGCCCTTGAAACCTCTTTGGGGATGGAGGGGGCTGGGAAGCAAACTCTGGTTTGCAAACAGCTGAAACTTCATCCCTTCCTTTCTCTCTCTCCATGTAGCACCCTTATATTTCAATGCTAAGTGCTTTTTAAATTCCTCCTGGGGTGACTATTTGCATATTATAATGTGAAGTAATGAAGGGAAAGGGATGTTATGCAAAGCAATTGCCTCTCGTCCTCCTCTCCTGAGTGCAAGGGCCAAGCACATTTCCTGCCATCTGTTTAACTCCATCTCCTGATGCTTATAATGAACCTGGCAGTGCTGGGCAGATGGAAATCACTGGCAGGCATAGCTGTTTACTTGTAAAGGCAGCCCTAATTTGTTAGACTTGCCAGGCAAGTCCCCAGTGGTCAGATATTTCATAGTGATGGAGGGTTATTAAAAGAGCTCAGGTGAAGAAAGCTCTTACCAGCATATGGGCCTGAGCTGAAGGCTGAGTTTTTCCACTATGCCAGAACAGCAGCAGAACTCAGTGCTGCTATTAGCTGAATTGGGGCCAGGCTCCCTGACCTTGTCTGGTGACAGTTCCCACTCTGTCCCACATTGACCTGGGCTTCGTTAGCTGTGCAGCCATCTGTCATAGATCATATTTATCTCAGCTTAAGACCTCACTAAAGAAGAAGAGGAAAATTGTGATTGGGCTTTTGTTTGTTGGCTACAAGGCCATTTGCCTGGTGAAAGGCACGCAGGCAGCTACTGCAGTGAAAAAGCCTTTTTTAGAAAATAAAAGAATAACTGAATAAAATGTGGATGTTATGAGAACACTCTAGGGATTGCTAGTTGGTTTATCTTTCTACATCATTCAGACCTTATCTTTTCTTCCCTCTCATGCTGCTCCCTCTGATATGAAGTTAGAGATGAGAAAGTGAGAGAAATAAATGTTTACTGTAACTGAAGTTGGTTCATCAATAAAACAAATTAAAAGCAAAGAGGGGATTAAAGAAATTCGAATCTTAGAGTCATTTAATACATGTGACTTAAAGGGGAAATTCTGTTCCTATTACAGGATTATGTTCCCATTTGTAAAATTCACTCATTAGACTACATATGGGGCCAATTTTTGATAATCTCATCAAATCAGGGATAGAGTGTAGTTCAAATAAAAATAAGACAAAAAGTTTTTTACAGAAATAATTTATATTTTCTAGAAGTATCTGACTAGTCTCATATCTTTCAGCCAACTGAGCATCTTAAAATAACATTTTGAACAAATGCACATTTTATTTTAGAAGCGATGACCAAGTGTATATAAAGATGCCTTCAGATTTTTCTTCTTTGAAGACTGTATTTCACTGTTCAAGCTATGTAGATGCATATTTACTCATTCTGCCAACACGTTTGACATTCCCTACATTGAACTGTGGTTTCTTTGCACACAAACACCCCTTGCTCTACTTGAAATGTTCATTTTTTGAAGTTTGCTTGAAACAGGGAAGGGGAAGGGGAAGGGGGGGTAGGGGTGGGGGGTGACAAGTTGCATCATTCACTTTAAAAACATGATATTTCATGTTTTTGAACATGATATTTCATCATCAGTCAGTCACATGGTCATCACCAGCCCAACCCAGCATCCAGCAAAAGCAATGTGCTGTAGCAGTAGGGGTTGGTTGGATAACCGAATCAGCAAGTAACTGAATTCACATGATGAAACATGAGCTTGACAGAACTGATGTGGTGGAGAGACAGAATTTATCATATCTCTACTATGAATTACTGTCTAAGAATAGCTCTTTCCTTTTCTTCTTTTTCATATTGTTTCCTTCAATGTCACATTGCCTGTGTAATGCCAATATACTTCATCTAAACAGAATCTGGTGAATTTTCTTTTAGGAAGACTGAGTTAATCTTGGACAGAATATAGCAGGATAAATTTAATTGTGATTTGCTCCAAAACAAGCACCTACACAGGTAAAAAGTATGTTTCATTTCTTTTTATATAAAGCAAGTATCCATATTTTATGGCTTTTCTAAAACATTAAAGAAAACATTAGGTTACTACACATCTAATTTGAACTGTTCAAGTGTGCTGCATTTGTAATCTGTATGTCATAGGCTGTGATTCTGCTGAGAGCTTTTGTCATTAACTGTTTGAAACTTATTGTGGCTTATGTAACAGCAGAAATGGACTCTGGTTTCCTATCTTTACATCAAATGAGTTGCCCAATACATCAGCCTTAAAACACATACCGAAATCTTTGCTAGAATGACAAATGCCCACAATTCCTAGTAGATTTAAGAACCACCTTCTCTGAGCTTCCAGGTCCTGTCTACTTCAATCTGTGCATGAACTTTCACCAGTCAGCTTATATTAATATTGTAGATTTCAGGAAGCAATGAAGACTAAAAGAGAAATATAAAATAGATAATATTTTTTCCTCTCTTTTTTTTTCCCCCTCAGTATCTTGGCAAATTAGTTATTCCTTTGGGGAAATATAACAGCACAGTAAATTCAGGCTCATTTCCCTAGTCGGTTGAAGAGGACTTTCAATTTAGCAGAAAGATAAGTCAACTGGAACCCACTGTTTCTACTCTGGTAGACATCATCTTGAAAAAGCAAAGCAGCTTATTACACAGAAATAAAACCTTACATCATAAGACATTGATATAAGTCCTTTCTGTTACATTTTTTGGGGGGGAGAAAGAAAAAAACCACAAACCCCCTCAAAACAAAGTAAAACAAAAAAAACCAACTTAACCAATAACAAAACCAGTCAACTATAAAGAACCAAAATTTAAGTTACAGATGTTAAAATTTTGCATGCCAGAAGTAATACATTTACTTTATATCTGATCTTTGCCATGCTGCCTTTTGGTATTTCTGAATATAAGATAGGGGAGAAACTCCTTTTTGACACTCCAAGCTGCTTTGTCTGTGACTGCTGAGCATGGAAAACTGTTGATGATTTTTTTTTCCTTTTCAGCATAAAGCTATTTGTGGTGCAAGATGACTAAATAACAAGCTTTTCATTAGTAAGTTTCACAGAATCAGCCCCAGTGCACCTATTTTGAAGAAATACCTATCTAGCAAACCTTCCACTGGTTTTCCAGTGATCCAGAAGCTTTTCAAGATACTCTGTATATTGAAACACAATATATTTTAATCAGCCCTTGAGATCTTCTGATCTTTCTGTAAATGTCTGGTTTTGTCCTAAAGGTGTAGAAAACTTCTGAAATTTTTTTCCATGCAATATACTAGAACAACTAGAAAGTGGAATATCTTATAGCATTTGTGCTTCCTTAATGAGAGTCATCACTTTTCAATTGGAATCTCCATTAATTTTAGGTTTGCACTAAAATATGAATATCATATCATCTAACCATCATATCCATCATATCATGTCTAAACATCAGTTGCAGTGGCAAATAAATAAAAAATTTCATAGCAGAGAATCTTCATGTTTCCAAAAGTTAAAAAAAAAAAAGTATAATTGGCATTAAGACAACTGCAAAATCATACGTGCCTTTAGGACATTCCTGTATAAGACCTTAGGGTGTTATTCCAAGGTCAAGAGTCTTTCTAGGGCAAATACACAGATAAATGTTACAGTAAAAAGCACAGTTGATACAGTTTTGACAAATATGGAAAATGTCTCATATTCTTAAAAAGAAAAAAAAAAAAGAAACAAACAGAAAAAACTGGCCACTACTGAATGAGGGGAAAAATTTTTGAATGCGGATATTTGTCTTGCATTATTTTGCATACATTAACCAGTGAATGTTGCTTAAAGAGAAACAAATTTTGCCATTAATAATGTCTGCAAATAGAAGGGTTTCTATCTCTTGCTTTTAATTAGTTACTTCACCACTTAAAACATTGTTAGTGGGGCAAGGACCTTGTTTCAAGCATCAAGCTAGTTTTGCACCACAGATGAATATTTTGTAAGGATTAAGACTGAGTTTTCTGAAGGAAATGGCCTGTCATTCAAGATAAAGTACATTATTAATTACTTCATTAATTTTATTGTAGGCTGGTCAGATTTATGTTCACATCTCTGTGTCAATTTTTTCCTTAAAAATAATTTTTTTCTTCATTTCTGATTCAGATTTTGAAACAGTTCTGTCAATTTCCTGTATCATCAAGATAGAGTAGATATGTATAGATATAGATTATATAGATATATATAGATATAAATATAGATATAGATGATATAGACAGATATAGGTGATATAGATAGATATATATTAGATATAGACATATAGAGAGACATACATACATATATAGGCAAAATTATTAGTAGATATTCAGGACACTGAGGAAGGTGGCTTTCCTTCTGAGTTGATGATGTTGGCTTGCACAGTACATATAAATCTCTTCTCATGTGACTCAGCACAGCTTTATTAGAGTAACAGAGCCTGCTGGTTTTGGTTGGGGTAGAGTTAACTTTCATCATAGTAGCTAGTATGGGGATATGTTTTGGATTTGTGCTGGAAAAAGTGTCAATCTGGGCATATTTTGGTAGTGAGGTACAGAGTGAGCTACACTACTACTGAGTTACACAGAGTCCAGGCCTTTTCTGACTCTCACCCCAGTGAGGAGGATGGGGGTGCACAGGTGGCTGGGAGGGGATACAGCTTCCTGTTCACTACATAAGGCTGGGGGAAGAAGAAGAAAGGAGTGTGTGTGTGTGTGTGTGTGTGTGTGTGTGCGCGAGTGTGTGAGTGTGTGAGTGTGTGTGTGTGTGTGTGTGTGTGTGTGTGTGTGTGTGTGTGTGTGTGTTGTTCAGAATATTGGTATTCATCATCCTAAATCACCACTACATGTGATGGAGCCCTGCTGTCCTGGAGATGGCTGAACACCTCCGTGGCCATGGGCAATGGTGAATGAATTCCTTGGGTTTTTTTGCTTGTGTGCACACCTTCTTCTTTACCTGTTAAACCATTTTACCTCAGCCTAGGAGTTTTCTCACTTTTACACTTCCCTGTCCCACTGTGGGGGGAAAGGAAGGAGGGAGTGGCTGTGTGGGGCTGGGATCAAACCATAAGAGTCAGTAAAATCAGTCATTAAACAGTAAAAACAAACAAATTTTCAAGACTTGTGAGGTAACTCAGTAAATACCAAAAGGTGTTTATAAAACAAAACAACTTAATAACCCATTAATTTACAAAATTGTAGCAATATTCTATTATTTTGGTATTCCCATGAAATACGTTGGTCTAGAAAACAAAAGGACTGCACACTAAGTATGGAAAAACTATATTCATGCCCCAAAAGATCATACTCTTTTAATGCTTTTGGTGATTAACCTGAGGTGTGCACAATGTCACTTATAGTACTATATAAATGTGCTTCAGTGTAATGTAGTTCTACTCAAATTCCAATTGTTTGAGCATTTTTTTAATATAGATAACAAGGATGTGTACACCTCTATTTAAATATATATTGTTTGACAGTATTTCCATAAATTGTCTTTTTTTCTAAAAAGGAAGTGTCTAGCAATTCTTATTAAGGCCCATAAATATTTATTTGCAAATCCACTTACTTAAGATAATACTTTTCTATCCGAAAATAACAAGAAGAATATTTTAAATAATTTCTACATGGGTGTTCTTACTTTTCATTCCTCTTAACACCTCCACACCATCTGTCACATGCTGTCTTGCGTTGAGCTGGCAAAATGCCAACTGTCCAAAACAGAGTGAAAAGGGAAGAAGAGGGAGAGGAAAAAACCTCCAAACTAGGTTTATGCTTAAACTAACTATGTATATTTGTACAGAAAAGAGAAAATTAAGAAAAAACTACAATATAACACACACAAATTATGTAAAACAAGAAGTAACCTCCCACTCCCCAGTTAAAACAAGGTCTATTACTCTAGATTCATAAGCACTCTAAAAGACACCCTGCAAGAAAGACAAAGGATAACAACAAAATATTTCTACTTCCCCGAACTCAAACAAAAGGCAAGTAGTAGCAGCAGCAGGAGCAAGGCCTAGCACAGTAAAAGAGCTGCAGCACGTCATTTTTTTTAATTCAGCCATGGTGGAACTGACCTAACACCTCCCACTGCTGCACTCATATCTTAGGTTTATGTCATCTGGTAGGAAATATTTCCTTGGTTACCCAGTCAGGCGATAGCTGTCTCCCAATCCACATAGATTCTTTGAGCCTGCTAATTTGAGGCCTAGCTAAAACCAGCACACATGGCTTGGAAAAACGATAGAACAGTTTCCAGACTTTAGTATTGAATGACCAAAGAGGAAGCCAATATTTAAATACCTTTTCTTTTCTTTACCATGTTTTTGTTCTCTGTAGGAATTTGACCAACAGATAGAGCTGGATGTCTAACCTTTAATAACTTTCCCATTTCACTGAATGCTGTTTTCCTAAGTATTCCAAATCAGCCGTTCTGTAGGAATATCTTCACTCCCATATGCAATGAAGAGGAAGGCAATGATTCTAAATTTAATCTAAAAACCCAGGGGAAAAAGTATATATCCTTCATCACAAGCAGTGAATGCAAGACTGTGAAAACATGGAATCAGAAGGCAGAGAAAAAAAGTAAGGTAAATGTTTCCTGGACAAATCCAAGAGGCCAGTCATATTGACATCTCCCTCTGACTGCAGTCTGAATACCGATGTAATTGATAGTGGTATCTTGCATGCCTAGAGAGACATACTAACTTTGCAGAGGTCCTTTCCCTTAACAGAATTGTAAGAAAACAGAATCTTAATTCATGTACAGCACAGTTAGTCTTAAGAACACCACTATACCAATTCATGAGATAGGCTTAGGATTTAACGCAGGTATTCCATACTCGTAGATATTTTAAATGTTTTCCTTTTGTTGCCTTTTCCTGGCTAAGCTAGTCCACAAGTCTCTCAGTGTGCACATAATATGATCAAAGATCAAGTTCCCAGCTTGGATTTTGATATTTTTCAGTCACATATTCAAATGACATATTTGGTAGGGCTGTTTTCCAATACAATACTATTGCTACTTTAGTGGAATATGATAAATTAATGTAACAATGGCAAGAAGTTATGATTCAGTAGATCTGTATCTTGTGATGACTGTTGCACAGACTGCATTTTAATCACTATAGTTAGGGTATGCCTAAATTCCTTAGTCAGGGCACCCCAAATTTCTCCAAGAAAACATAATCTGCTAGTTGCAAGGCAACTAATTCACTTTACACTAATATAAAGTGGGTTGAGCTGGCAAAACGCCAACTGTCCAGGACAGAGAAAAAGTGTTCCTCCTCCCCCCAACCAACTAAGGGAAGAGAAGAGGGAGAGAGGAAAGAAAAACTTCCAAAGCCAGGTCTACGCTGAAACTAACTATATGTATTTATACAGAAAAGAGAAAATTAAGAGGATATTACAATATAACACACACTTACACAAGTTATGTATAACAAGAAATAACTTCCCACTTCCCAGTAAACACAAATTTTACCATTTTAACTACAAATTATTTTAGAGAAGTTGGTTCTTCAGAGACAGACTTAAGCAGAGAGAAAATCTAAGAACAAACATTTTACTTCCCTCAGATAACATGATGTTAAGCTGGTGCTCTGGGCTTGGGCCTCCCCATCCCTCCTGGGACAGCAGAGTGTCTTGCTGGCACCACAGCTGTGAAACAACTGAACTAAGCCACTCCCACACACCAGCTCTTACCCCTTTTGAGATGATGTAGTATGGTATGGAATACAATATTATTGGCTGGAAGAAGTCAGCTGTGAGCTAGCTCAGCCCAGCTTAAATCAGCTGACAATCCTAGGCCTAGCTGAACTTTAAAACCTAAATTTAGGCCCACCTGGCCAAACCCATAACAATTATATACTTTTTTCTTTAATCTTTAATATTTTACCAGATAATTTTCAGAGGGCAATACCCAGTGCAGGTAGTTGTAATGAATTGGTGAAGCTACTACACATCTTGGAAGAGGGAAAAGGCACTTACCTTAGCAAAAGCTGCTTAAATGACACAAAGAAATTTAGGTTTGGTTGCACACAACAATATCCTGAGGTCCAGTTATCCTGAGGAACGTAAGAATGACATGAGCCTTTTGAGAGCTTGCATGGCATTAATGGTAAAGTTGGATTTGGGGAACTGATTCAGAACCACAGTGGACAATACAGTAACAATAGCTCAACTGCTTTCAAGAATAAAAAAGTTCCAATATTCAGAAGTAACATGAATATTATAACATTCTTTATCTGTATCATAAAATGGAAAGCATATTGTAATTTCCTTTGGCAGAGTGCTTAGCATAGGAGGAGTAATCTCGAAGGAACACTGTTATGTCTGACCATATGCATGAATAGATGGTTGTCAAGTTTATACTGCATTGTCTTCAGGCTGGCATCATGCCAGCCCTCAGGCAGGCAGGAGGAAGATATATGTGGAAAGAGGTAGTCAAATTGCTTCCCTATGGCTGCTTTATAAACATACATATGTTAAACACATTTATTAGGGCAATCAGCAGCAGCAAGTGCAAGGGCCTTTCTTCTCCCTCATGAGGGGTAGTTGTTGCTTACATAGGAGTGAGAAGTTGGAAGCTGGCCCAGAAATCTGGAAAGCATATTATGCTGGATTCCCCATGGAGGATCACTTTGCTGCCAATGTATCTTGCTCTGGGGTTTTGACACACCATCAATCTGGAACCTGGCAGCCACCATTTCCCAGCTCACCTCGGCTCATGCAGCGAGCAGACACAGTGCAACTATTTGTCTCAGATTGCAGTCTCGCTACTCATGGAAGGGAAGGAGGAGGGAGGGAAACAAAACCCCTCCAGTGGATCAGCAGTCCGGGTTGTGCAGCTCCAGCAAGTTGCATGTTGCAGCAACACAGCTGTTTGAATGAAATGCTCGCTGCTCTTTGTGGGACCACAAGCCATTGCAAGTGTTGCTGTTTGCACACAGATATGGCCCCAGCAAGGAGCAGGGGGAGGAGGAGGAGGAGGAGGAACAGCCTGACTAGAGCTTTCAGACAAAGTGCTGTCACTTACTTTTCAGCATAAGCTGTGCTATAGTTTTCAGACTCCAGAGAATTTTACAAATCTCAATTAAATCTCATATAACGTCAACTTATGAGTGCAGCTGTTGTTCAGAGAGCATTGCACTCCTTGTGGGAAGTAAGTGACTGATTTCTTATCCTGGAGACCTTGACAAATGTGAAGGGAATATGAATGATCCACATTACAATGGCCAGGGACAGTAGATGCAGTCAGCACATTCCCAACATGGTCAGCCCTGCCCACATTCACATAGTGGTGGGATGCTTACAGCCCTCGATAGAGGTCAGGTTGCCTGTTTTCCCCTTGCTCCCCTCCTCCTTGCTCTATTTCCATGACATATTACCTGGAGCATAAAAAAACCCCCAAACTAATGTAATCAAGGGAGCTAAAATTCTAGGTCTAAGAGCCAGCGATTCTTGATTTTCCTTCTTTTCCTCAGAAACAGCTGATTATGGTCCTCATTTTGGTTGTGTTTACTACTTCTGTTTGACCCTTCTGAGTCTAAAGCCCCTGGCAGTATAATTATAAGTTCAGTGAAGAACTACTGTCCAGTCACTAGTATAGTTGCAAATACTTGTTTTAGGTTTAGTCCCAGCCACTGGCATTAATACATTAACATGCACTGAAATTTTTCTTTACCTTAAGGCAAGTCATTGTAGTTGTCCTCTGCTTGCAATAAAGCTATTCTGTCTCTCAGTTGACACCACATCTAGATTTTGATAATTATGCACAGAAATAGGCACTGGTTGTGCAATGCAGTTATAAGACTGCCCAAAGTTTGTACTTCCAATCAATTTAAAACAAAGATTGAGAAGTGCAGTGTTGGACAGCAAGTGCTATTCCCCCTAAGCAACACCAAGATATTTTTATATCTTTGTAGCTTGCTTAGATTTTTACACTTCTAATTTCAGACTATGAATTGGAGCGTAAACCTGGAGTCAAAGTTATGCTGGAAGCTTAAGGCAAGGCAACATGTAGGCAGAGCACAGTCCTCTGTCCATTCTTCGAGACAGATGGGTGTGAGGTAGCTCCAGTTTGAAGCCCATCCAGTTGCATTAACTCATGCTGTGATTGAGCTAATTAGTTCTACTAAAAGCTTGAATCTGACAGTGCCCAGCTGGGGAGGCATGGCCTGAGAAAGGTGGATCCAGCTCAATACCCAATGCTGTATAGTAATTCAAATGGACATTGTTCTTTTTCTATAAAACACTAACCTGGGAATCAGATCTGTAGTGGGGCACATTGATTTAAATCTGGTGCCTGCTGCAATAAACAGACTGCTCCCACAGGGCATCTGGCCTTATCTTTTCCTCTTTCCAAAAGAGAAAAAGCTAAATGAAAACAATAAATTCCTGATGTATGGCTGACTAATGGTATAAAAACTGTGTGTGGGGTTCCCCCATTTTGTTACTAGATACCACTAGTGAACTACCTAATTTTGATATATGTATGGTCTGTAGCCATAGGCTGTGTCTGACATTTTAAAATGATTTCATCTTATAGCATATGTTTTGGACAGGAATCATCTCATGTAACATATGGCTTACATGGACACAAGAAAATAGTGGATTTGCATGGGAATTCTGGTTTAAAATTGGGAATTGCCTTTACCTTCCACACTGCCTTGAGTATTTAATAGGTAACTTG
The DNA here is from genome assembly GCF_047495875.1 of Pithys albifrons albifrons. Taxonomy (NCBI): domain Eukaryota; kingdom Metazoa; phylum Chordata; class Aves; order Passeriformes; family Thamnophilidae; genus Pithys; species Pithys albifrons. The sequence continues at coordinate 13,502,926 of NC_092464.1, forward strand.
TTTGTTCTGTTTGTTAATTAAGTCTAAAAAAAATTAGAAATACACAAAAAGTAAAGTTGTCTTCACTTGGTCAGTTGCCAATATATCCAAAATGTGAAGGAAAATTAATTCAATCCTGAAAAACATTTAAGTCCCTTTGTTTCTATCTTTTTCTCTGCCTAAGTACACACACACACATTTGATAATTTATGGGTAACAGAAGTGGGAGGAAAGAGCTTTTAAGGAAAATCTGAGTTTGCTTTCTACATTTGTATCTGAGATTCCTGTCTGAACTATAAAGATTTTTTTTACCCTAATTATTCATGTTTTGGTTCCAGGTGTGTAGTTTGGATAATTGACCTTCTTTTTTTTTTTTTTTTTTTTTAGGACATTTACATTATCTATAATAAAGTCTAAAGAATGACAAGATGCAAAGACCTTAGAAAGTAGCCCTGGATATATTTGAAAGTTTTAAAAAGCAGCTTACTCCTTGGATTTGATAGAGACAATTTTGAATTAGAAATGAAAGGTTTATAATGGAACTGGGTGACATTAGTGCAAGTCTTACAGTAATGATTATTCTTAATTTATTTCTTGTTTAGAACAAAATTAGTTTCTTGTAATGAGATATGTGGGAATTCCAGAGTTCAATTTCAGTAAAACTTCTGCCAGATGAAAACTATAAAATTTGAAGTTTAAAATTACAGGATGAAAGTGCTTCTGTATAGGCTAAACTTTATCTTGAAATTGGCATGTGTAGTGAGCCAAAAAATCTTACATTTTGTTTGTACCTAATAATATGCAGAAGTAATGAGACTTCAGTTAAAGATAAATTTTATCTTCCCATACAATTCCAAAGGTAATATTCATCCTTCTAAAAGAAACAGGTGCTTGTAAAGAAGCAAATGCCCTTGAAATGTTCAGGAGACGCATCTTACCTTAGAGCAGAAGATTTTTTTCTCTTTGCAACTTGAAAAAATGAATGAAGGTATAATAAAGGTATAATACCAGGCCCTTTATTCATGTTGTTTCTTGTAATTTCACTAACTTCAGGTCATCTATGCTAATTTGCACTAAAATTTGATTAATATGATGTTTCGATTAATCCCTATGACACCAAACTTAAGAAAAGTCCACGGCTTCTTTTGGTCCTTAAAATAGTTTGCCTTTAAACCTCAGAACCATTTTATGTCAGTAAGGTTTATAAAGAGCCTATTATTCATCTTTGGTGTAAGAATTTTTGCATCTATTTCCTTAAAGGAATCTTGAAATGGAAGCTTCATTATAACTGAGTTAATGTTGGCATGTTGTATTTTACAGCTTATAAAAAATCCTGAAGATATTATTAATAAGAAACAGATGTACAGTTGATTGGTTTTTCATACTTCTTTCATACCATCCAGAAACCTATTTTTTCAATTTTTGTTATATATAGTATTCACAAAATTCACCAAGCTGCTTTTGAGAGTTGTTCCCCAAGCATTTCTAGAAATTTCAGACTCTGTATGGGAGGCACTTCCAGACACTAAATTAACATCCAGGTTGTCCAGGATGCTTTCATGTAAAGTGCACAGTGATGTACCACTGAGAGGTGTACATAATACACCAACCTATCTGCCATTTGCCACTTTCTCCCCAGATCTACATATCTTGTTTTGGAGAGTTCCTTTGAGATGTCTTTGTTTGCTACTTACATTTTTTTTCTTCTCATAGAACTATCACAGAAAAAGCAACATTTTTTTTTATTGTCTTTCCTAGACAGACATGAAAAGTTCCTTCTGTCTCAAAATTTGCTTCAGTGCTAGAGACCAGCTCACTTTCTTCTTCCTCCCTGAGATGAGAGAAGAGAGTGGCTTCCTCCAAGCCCCAGGGAGGCCCCATTGCCTCTGTGGCTTCAACTTTACATTACAAATAAACTCAAAACTTTTCACTGCCAAAAATAATTCTGTCCCTCTTTGCTTCCTAGCTGTTCCTTTCTTCATCTGTTCCTGCCAGAGGAAATTAACAGTAACCAAATCCTGTTTTTTATGTATTCCACTGCATCAGTTTTTCCCAAACAGACCAAGTTTTCACATCCAAACCACAAAAGTGATGCTGAATTCAGACTTTAATTTAGAATTTGGTGACTTTGTCACATGTTCTTCTTCCAAAAGTACTGTTGCATCATAACATCATTAATGTCATTCTCTCCGGTGTCTCCATCTATGATTCAAATGGTTCTCCCAATGTGAACCTTGAATGCTTTAATTCCTCCTTTAACTACAAACTGTCACACAAGACTGGTTATAGACTCTTTCTCATGGTACACACCTCCTTGGATTATTTTATTAGTAACTTGTTTTCCTTCTCTGTGCTGACAATCTGACTGCCTCCTGTTCAGTGTAAATTCTAAGATTGTCTCTGATACCTCATCATAGCTATTTAGCTATGAACTCAGGCACTGCAGGGCTAAAAATGTCCTCCTCCAAGCCCTCATTCTGAGTGACTTCTGCTTTATTATGCTAAATAGTAGTGAAATATCCTGAAAGTCACTGCAGTCTGGGAAACTTCTCCAGCAGATTTTCCACTAGATCCCTTTACCAGGGTATGCTTAATGCTCAGATACTTCTTTCTAAATAACTTCTCAAAGACACAGCATTTCATATCCTCTCATTTTCGACCAGGCTCTCAGTATCTCCCATCTCAATGACCTTAGCGCTTTCCCTCAGACACTTGCATACAGGCTATGCCTCTACATACCAACCTGGGATGACTATGCAAAGATGATTTTCCGGGTGTGCTGCTTGGTTTCCATTCCCCCATTTCAATTTTTACATCAAGCGTTATCTCCAACCTCTCTTGCATCAGATCTGAGCCATCTGTCCTCAAGTTCTCACAAAATATCAGTGTCCTAAAACTGTTTTTCAATTTTAACCACAAGACATTGTTCTGGTTTTGGCTTTTTTCCATTTTTTGAAACTTCTTTGAAGTCATCTGTCTCACCCCATTGTATTTGCTGTTTGAATGTAATGGTCTCAGGACTTACACAGAGGTTGGGTAAGCATCACTGAGGTCACAATCTGACTGATTTTTTTTTTTTGTGGGTGTGTTTTTCATAAACATTCCTTCTGAATCACCTGTATCTCACAAAAAGGAAGAGAAATAAAGCACCCAAGTTGACTAGTGCAGTTTACATGTGTTTAGTTCTTGGGCAGAAATGCCTGATTTCTTTTGAGGATAGGTTTACACAACCAGATACAAATATGCCAGCATACATTCAAGCAGAGTAAACATTCCAGTCATAGACAATTATAGTTAATTTTTAATGTATGAAACACTTTTTTTCAAATTTCTTAGAAAGATAAATGCCTGTACAAAGAGAGTCACTTACCTCCCTTTTACCATGGACATAGGGATTCTGGAAGGTCTTATTCCTGAATTGCCTTAGTTCACTTAAAGTGCCTAGAATTAAGTGAATAACCTTGGATCTTACATATTTCAGTGAAATTGGTATCGAACTTTTTTTCTTTGTTTTTGTGAAACAAATAAAATATTTTCCAAACAACTTGAAACGCAGATCTACTTTTTGTTTTTCCTAAACAGAAGTCTCTGCATATGGGACTCTCAGTAGTGTGTTGCTTGTGTTTTAATCATGGTGCTGTTTTTCCATAATATTATGATCACACTGGGTTTGTGAATATCTGCATCTGTACAGCATTCCTCTTTCTTTCTCTCTCTCTATAAACCCATGGTACTACTTTTTTTGCCTAGAAATTTTGGCTTTAGCTAAAATCAAATTTATGTGATAGTCTGTGTCTTTCAAAATTCAGTTAACTGTATTATTTATTATTGTGAGTTTGGATGAAAATCTTTTGAAAATAGTTTTCTTAATGAATAAAAGTGTTTGTATTTAGATGTCTCCTGGTCTTGATATTTAATGTCATTTCAGGTATCAAATATTCAAACATTAGAAAAAAAACGTGAAAAAATACCAAATCTAATTATTTTTTCCTTCATCCCAAAACCTAAATTTGTTTCTGTTCTCATATTGCACAAGCCTGTATATATGTATTTCAAATGTTGTTCTGGAAAATACAAGTTGTAGGCTGCTTCTTTTAATATTCTGCCGTATTTATGCTGCCAGACTAGAGATAAATTATAAAAAATACATAACCAATCATTTTCAGAAGGAAAGATTTTTTTGTGTATATGTGTATATGTTCATTTTCATTTAATTATGTGTCTGCATTTTCAGTCATGACTAGAAGTGCTGAATTATCCTAAGAGAATAGAGCCTGCTTTTCAGTCATGACTAGAAGTGCTGAATTATCCCTGGAGAAGAAAGCTCACTTTTGTCAGGATTCCAGTCCAATTTTGCAAACACGAAAGGAGATAATCACTCAAATGTGCATGTGTGCTTACTGGAACAGAGTCCAAATTCTGAACCTTTTGAGGTTTGCCCATCTGTATTACAGGCCTTATTAGTTAAAATTGCACATAACAGCTTGAGAAAGCATTTTTATGTCCTCTGGCTAGGAGTAACTCAGTTAGCACACACTCATATGACTAAGTAGTTACTGAAGTTGTGGGATGGCTAACCTGGGTGATTTTTCATTAGGCATTCAGCTCTTCCAGTAAACAGTCCCTTTTTTTTTCTTTAATGATTTTCTGCCTCATATGGCCATGAATGCAAAACCAGTACTCTTGTTATTATAGGAAATGTGTGTTCCAAACATTATAAATCTCTAAAATTCTGTTGCTGCACTCTACTTTCTTAATAATTAGTCATGCTTACAGTTCAGTAAAGGCCACTTCAGTCAGTCAGTCAGCCAGCAAAACTACAACACGAAGTTTCCTGGCAATGAGTGACTAAAGGGTAAATCACCATTAGAGTGAAATTTAGACCTGCACATAAAACCCATCATAAGACTAAAATACCTATAGTTTTAAAGCAATTAGAAAAAAATAGAGGATTTACTATTATATGGTGTTGGAGTCTTGAAACTGATAGCAATCTTCATTTTAAACCAGTTTTCATTATTCAAGGCAGGGTTTAATCCAATTTTATTACTTTAGAATTTTACTCGGAATGTGATAATTCACCTATTAACACAGAAGCAGAAGAAAGCTTACCCTGACCTGGGCAAGGGAATATAAACCTCTTCAATGTTTGTGACTCATAGAACTGGGAGACCAGCTATGGAGAATATCAATCATTTTTTTGTTTACATTAATCCTTAAGGCTGTACAGACACCTAATAAGGTCGAGTTCCTGCCCTTATGGCAGGCATTTTGTTATTCTTATGTATTTCTAGGTATAGGAATCAAGATCCAAGGAGATCTTGCTTGGAAAATATTTCCTTTAAGCAATATTTTTTCAGAGGAAAATAATTCTGGCCTTATCTGTTGGCAGTAAAATATCCCATATGTTGACTACTTCTTTTTTCAGCTATTTAGGCCTGCCAAATCATTGCCAACCCAAAAATTTTCTCTTAGAACTCTAACATATCCACCCAGAATGGCAGCTTTTATTTTTCAGTCTTGTACCTGCTTCAGATGCAGAGGTTGCCTTGGTTTCCTTTCCGACTAGAAAATCACAGTTTGAAGTCCAACATAAATAATTTTGACTTGAAGGATTAATTCGACATCTTATGTCTTTCAGAACATGGGGCTACATGAAGTGTTATAAAATTTCTGCCAGGTACCTAACAGGTCATTTAATGAGGTAGTGCCTAAAGGTTCCTGTAGTGTCACACCTGTGACATACAGGGCTTTTGCCAAAATACTTACGAACATTTTGTCTTTGTATGTTTGGGATTATCTGTTAGCATAACACTATTCACAGCTTACTCTTTGGGTGACCACAGAAAAAGGTAATAGCAGCACTTCAAACCGACTAATGGTTTACTCTTCAGTTTAGCCTGGCCTTCCAAAGATCACTCTGAGCTGGAGAGGGTTTTTTTGCAAGTAGGTAAAAAAAGCCTTAAATATTTTTACCAAACAAATATTTATATTTTTCTCTGACAGTGGAATGATTTGATGTTTCTAGACCAGAGAAGATAACAATAACCACTGACTGTGGAGATCATCAGTGGTGTTCACTGAAACTAAGGAGCAGCTCTTGTCATTCTCTGTGTTCAGGGATACTGAAAATCAAGTCCAGTCTGACCAAAACCACTTATACAATGTTAGTCAAGGTTCAGCAATCATCTTCGCCTTCAGTTAAACGCCCCCACATTGATGCTGTACTTTATATTTCCAATCAATTGTGCTGTTTTTCTTCTCTTGCACAGATATTTTATCAATGAAAGGTTTATATAAATTTACTGATTTACACTGATGAGTTGTGTAAGATAAGTAAGCAATTCTATCTTCTTAAGGTCAACACATATTAAAGAATTTATTGTTTTGAAATATGTTTCTATTTTGCAATTTTGTCACTAGAAGCCAGTAATTTGCATTGGGTTTTTCTCTTGTTGAACTGGGGTTTTTTTTGAGGGTGGAGCAGAGGGGAGTGTTAGTGCAAGTTTCATGAAGGGTTAGTGTTTTGAGTGCTGCTTTTTTGTCTTGAAATAAAGTTAAATTGCATGCACTTAGCCTGTTTTATTGGAAATTATCTAGAGTTAATTTAGAAACTTGAAAGTGTGTACTTTCTACTTTTTGGTTTTTTCTAAATAAAAATTGCAATACTGTAGCAACTGAAAACTAAGAGTAAGACCCAGTAAAATCCTAAGATTGGTTAAAATACAGACTGGTTAATATAAATATGAATTGTATTTCATTACTCTTTTTGGTAGAGGTTTTTCAGGCTTAGAGACAAATTTACTTTACATTCACAAACAATTTACACTTGCATGATGTCTAAAACATAATAGATTTTTGTTTAAAAAAGTGAAGAGTATCATGAAATTACACAGTTCCAAGAAATGATTGCTTAAGAGAAGCACTATAAACTCTTGACAAAGCCAGAAGAGTTAGCAGCAATACATACAAGTTCGCTTAATAAATCACTGAAGCACCTCATTGCTTAAACCAACAGAAAACTTCTGTCTTTTCCTGGCATATAACTCAGAAGGCTTAGAATAAATTAGAACTGATTTTATACACAACTTACCATTTAACACAGAAAGGCAACAACCACGATTTCTGTATCGAGAGTCAGAAAATGTTCAGATGGAGATGTTTTTGACCTTTTTTCAAAGAAATGGAAAAAAAAATATTTTTTATAGTTGTAAAATTTTCAGTGGAAGACCAAAGTCGTCATTTGGTTTTCAATATTTAAACAGCAAGCTTCTCAAACAGTAGATGTTTATGCAAAAAACCTTTTACAGTTCAAGAGGAACATTAACTTCTAGGGGAACTGTTAAAGAAGATAAGAATGTACCAAATCCTTGCTCTCAAGCCTGCTTTGAGCTGTATATGGGCACAGTTTCTATTCTATAGTGAAGGAGTTTGGCCTATATTTTTTAATGTATGCAAATGATAGTGGGAGAGTCAATATAATACTTGGCAAGTTTCCCATGAACATAGAAACAACTGAGGCAGCGGTTTTTAAGATAATTTCTGTATGAAACAGTAAAATCAAGCCAATTTGCGCTTATTTTACTGCAGCTATAAACTTATACAACCTGTTACTGTTGAGGAACTGATCAGCGTGTGGCGTATTTTGCTGTCTTGTAAAAAGTGATGAAGACAAAAGAGCTTTCTTCTGAAAGAACCGACTGTAATGACGCACATACAGCATATATGAGACCAGTCTACCTGCAAAGGTAGATGCTAAAGGATACCCTGGTCATTTGGTGCTGTTCCATTTTTTAACGTGTCAGTGGTCACAGACTCCAGAAGAATAAGCCAAGGTGCATGTGCAACACTATTATCTAGTGATTTCTCTATCTATTGTAGTAGATATTTTGAGCTACTACAGTATCTTCAAGTACTATAGAAAAGTTTAAACCTTAGTTCAGTTCAAGTTCTTTGATTGCTTTAACACACCTCTCAAAGGAAGAACTCGAGGCCCATAAAGTCAGAAATGTTTTGTTCCTCAGAGTGCAAGTAAAAAATTATAGATCTGGGGAAAACAGCACAGAGTGAAAAGGATGGGTCCCCCTGATCCTCTCAGCACTGGGGCACCTGTGGCCAGTACAGCTGGTCCAAGGATCTGTCTGGGGGCACAGCTGTGCTGACTCAGGGGATGCACAGCCACTTCTGCTCCCCAGCTGTGCAGTGCTTTATGCTGAAAACTGAATTCCCTGTTCACATTTCTTTATTCTGGCAGTTTGAGGGGTGGAGGGAAATAATAAAACACAAATGGATCAGGTGTCCCCTTCCAGCTCAGCATATTCTGTAGTTCTGTGATTCTGTCCTCTTTAGGTGCAAACTGCTGCTGGGACACGGTGGGCAGGGGCAGTTTGTGCATGTGAGTGACAGGAATATATAAATGTAAACAAACAAGAAAGTAAAAAGCAAAAGTGCTTATTTTCTTTAATCCTAGATTAAACCCAAATGCCTGCTCCCCACCTGCCTGTTTGAATTCGATTTCGGGAGGAAGGTGCTCGGGCGCTCGGGCCGCGCGGGCGCCGGGCTGGCGGACGGGGTTGTTCCCGTCGCCGCCGCGCGGGGTCGCTGTCGGGCCGTCCCGCCGCCGCCCGCGCCACTTGAGCCTTCCCCGGGAAACAAAGGTGGCCAAAGCGGCCACTGGTCCTGGCACGAGGACCCAGGAGAGTGTAGAGTCAGGGTGGAATAGGAGTAGCTGCCGTGCTCGATCCTAACCCCGTCGTCCTGTTCGTTTCATTGAGGCTTCGCAGAGTGTAGCAGAGCATTGTCAGGCTTTATAGCTACAAATTAAATCTCTCAAGTTCCTAAAAATCCTGTGTATTTGCCGGGATCGGGTGTAGTTAATGAATTCTGCTGTAGGTGAAAGCAGGATGCGGACTGAGTGTTGGGAAGATGTATTTGTAAACTATAGTACAGGATCTCCTCATCACTTCTAAATTAAATCATAAAAGAACACAGAGGGAAAAACAACAAAGATTTGTTATGATGGAATGACTCAGTAGAAAAGAAATCAAACTTACCACACACTTGACCAACATTTGTCCAGCACAAAAATCCAGGGTACAGGAACCTAATTTTATTTTACTTTATTTTTTAAGCTGAAATATTTGTAACAATTTCTATGCCTAAGGTAACAATTTCTGTGCCTAAGGTAACAATTTCTGTACCAACCCTGCAAAAACACTCCTATCACAAGACTTGTTTAACCTAATCCTTTTACTTAGCAGTTTGTGAAAACAGGAAGAAGAGACAGCCAGCTGCAGATGATAAATTGTCCGAAGCAGTCAGGATTCTCTAGGACATATCTCCAAACATTGAAGCAGCTCCACTTTGCTCAGAGAGATATTTAGCTTGACATGCTTGACTACCCTTTGTCTAAACATCTGGTTCATTTTCAGAGAATCCCAAAACTTCTAGCACATCAACAAATCTTGTAAAATGACTACTCTTGCTTGTATTGATGGCTGATAAAGCATTATTTTATCGAAGCCTTAAGATTTAAATTAACATCATGCATCTTCAAGCAGCTTCAATGTCACTGGCACAGGTCATTCCAGCCAAAGCCATCCATGCCGTTAATGTTATATGACATTAAAGTCAGTCATCACAGTCCTTCTAGAGCCAGGGGATGTATAAGGAGTCCCTCTGTGTAGATCAAACAAGGAAGCTGCAATCTTTCTCTTTGATACAGCTGCAGTGACTTTGTCATTGTTTTCTAAAACTGTGATTATAACTCAAGCCAAGCTGTAAGTGTAATGCTGAGTTTTAGATTAGACAAAATAAATCCTCTTGTCCACAGTAACATCCTCCATGACAATCCATTATAAAGAGTTGTTCTTATTCTGAAGTCTGATACCTCCTGCATTGAGAAATAAGACTGGCATCATTAGTGATGTTTAGAAAAAAGGGTCTCCAATACAATAGCTAATATATTTATAGCAGTCAGTCATAGGATTTCACCAGGATAATTAGACCCCAGGGCTTGCAAGCAGTATCCTTGTATCTTAAAAGTTTTTCAAGAAAAGTACATTCATGCTGGACATATCTTCATTGTATGCTGCAAGAAATAAAGAGTTGATTCTCCTATGATATGAGAAAGGCTCATAATTTCATAAAATTTTTTCTGAGAGGTTCTATAATATAAAAATGAAATATGATAATGAAAAAGTATTACTAATCAATGACTTTGGCTCAGTCTTTTCTCTGCTGCTTATTCCAGACCTGTCCATGTTTATTATATTCAATATATTCAATATTTAAGTCTCACCTGAGCCTTCTTATTTCCCTTCATATCATCCTTTCATTTCCATTCCATACTTACATTACTCTATCAGGTCTCTTCATCACTTTGGATAATTTCATTTCAAATCCTTTATAAATCTGTATTAAAGATTTTGAATTTTGATTTCCTGTTGAGGTTTTTTTTTAAACTGAAACACCTATTGCTTTACATCCAATTTACAGAATTTTCTGACAGTATTCTCTTTAATTAGTGTCTATGTTCTAAACAAAACGTTATACTCAAGACTAATCTAAAATGAAAAATCAAAATTAGGAGAGCTACCATTCATATACCGTTTGGTACTATTTAAAAAGCTATTCATTTCCCACACTTCAGATCATTGAAACTCAGCCTATTTTTCTCAATAGGTTCACAAACATTTGCAAATCCCAATGAACTTTGCTTAAGTTTTGAATTTATAAGGAAACATGAAACCAGAAGACTCATGAGCGGTTTCTTGTTTCCCTGTGAATGCTTTACACAGCTGTAATGGAAAAACGTTGATAAGTAAAATCCAACAGTGCTGTGTCATTCCTCATGGTGACTCAGAGTCATACACAGGTTTCTGAATAGATAACCTCCTGCAAGCATGAGCTTTTCACTGGTTCTGGATTGCACAGGCAACACGCAGAGGCTCCCGTGCAGTTCTTCAGTTATCTCCTCTCTTCTCCCTTTTCTGACATTTTACAGCAGGATTCCAGTCCTGATCTGAGGACACAGGAATACCTATGCAGAAAGTTGAAAGTACTTGAGCAACTGCCAACAGGAAAGGGAAAGGAATCGATCCAGAAAAATAATTCAAATTATTGGAAAATGACAGCATCAGTCTTTACATACAATCTATCTTATGAAGTGCTACACTTCCAGTGACATTAGAGGAAAATCTTTACATAGGAAATATGGATGCAATTGTTTTAAAGGAATAATTATTATGAGGACAGAGGAAGGATAAAAAAAAAATCAAGGGTTCCTTTCTTAAGTGACAAGTGAATTCATAGCTATGCATCTGCTCAGAAAGGAAAACACTGAGGTCAGATCTTGGCCTTGATTTTAAAGTGGGCCCTGGGAGCCATATAACTACTTTACAAGGAACAAATATGTGTCTAGTGACAATGTCTTCTGCCTTGTTTCTCTCCTTTTTCTTTTTTTCCTTTGGAGCAGAAGGTTTTCATCTGTTTTGTATTAGAATCAGGATAAGGCTTAGGTCAGTCAAGAAAAAACCCTCTGAGACTGATAGAGGGTTTGGCAGTGGAAGATCCCCAAATCTAAAGGGGATCCAAAAGTAAAGGGGAAGAGGGAGGAAATAAGTATGATTTTTCTTGCAATATAGCTTTCTTGTTGATTTCCTATGAAATATAAACTAAAAAAAAAATTATTCCTTGTCATACTAATTAACTTAACCCTACAAAATGCTTGTGGATTTAGAAATAAATGAGAACTCCTTATTTTAACATGAGTCAGACTATTTGTTTTGTAAAAGGAGAAAAGATACTCTAGGAACTGGAAACAGTAAACAAACAATTGTCCATGTGAATGACCTGGCAGTGGCCTGTTGTGTGTGGGAATGTACATTTGGAAAGAGATACTGGAAGCACTGGACACTGGAGTTGTTTTGGCTGGCGGATGATATGTGTCAGTTTCTCAGCTGCTGTAAATCTTTATTGCTCCACAGCATGGATTTACATCAGCTGTGCAGCTGGCCCAGGACCTCTCACATGAATGGTGTGTTACCTCACCAATGGATGCACTGGTCGCAGTAATGATATTCCTGGCAGGCTGATCCATACACTGTTGGAGTTGTGACCTGGAGGCAGAGGCATGCGTGTCGTTCTATCAAGAGTAAATAAGCCATAGTGGAAATGAAAAACAGAAACCAAGACCTGGGTTCAGGCAACAAAATTGTTTGGTAAAACTTACTGAGGCCTGATCCACTAAAGAATTCTAAGCTAAATTTGGAATACAGCACTTTGCTAGAGGCATGAAAATCTTTGTCTGTTCACTGTTCATTGACATGTAAATGTGTTTGGATGACTTTAATGTAATTTTAGCAAAACATAGAGAGTTTGCAGAAGAATTCCAGACAATTGCTTTAGTTGTTTGTGCTCTTTTAGCAGCTTTGCTACTTACCTGGTTTGTTAATTTTGCTTGGTTTTGGTTTTCCTCTCTATTTTTTCACTATCAAAGTTCTATTCTGGAGAAACACTAGCTGCAACACTGTTTGCTAAGGAGAACATGGGTTTGAATTTTTCTGTTCTTACCTTCTCACATATTTCCAGCAGAAATCATAAAGGAAAAGAGACTTCTTCATGTATGATGAAACTCTGATATTATAGAATCAATTTTGCAACATGTATCATACAGGAATGCATAAGGGTTTTGCCAAAAAGATAAAAAGCCTGATAATACTTGCCTGCTTTCAGGTTCCACTATAAGCTCAGCCAATCTTGCTCTGAAAGCCCCTAAAATTTCAGCATTAAACTCTACATTTGAGCAAGACTAAACCCAGTTCTGGGCAGGAAATAGGTAAATTTTTTGTGTTTCATCGTGATGAGAATTTTGGTGGTAGCAGAGAAAGAGAATGAAATATTTGGTCTTAATTTTTCTTCGAGGTTTTGATTTTTCTTCTGTAAAGGAGTTGAAACTGAAAAAGTATTTTTGTAATCTCATTCCAAGGGATTGCCCAGAGAAGACATCTAAGCAGTGCCCTGGATGCTCATCTGCTGGGCACCACAATCTTGTAGATGTGGAAGGGAAGCCATGAAGAAATGCTATCCCTGACTACTTGGATGAGGGAGACCACAGGAAATCTAGAGGCAACTGTTCCCAGGTCTAACTATATCAGCATCAGCCTTCTATTAGAATGTATTTATCACAAACTCATAGAAAAATATCATACAAAAAAACACCCAGACAAGGGTAAACGTGTTAGACCTCCATGCTCTGACTTGGTTGTCTCAAGTCTGTGCTTATCTCCATCCCTTTTCAGCAATATTTATGCTGAAATCTGGATTACATGCTTTAAAATGGCCTTAAAAGGCATACCAATGTCATTTTCTGGTGTAGAAAACAATATATAATTTCACAGAACTGTACTACCACTCCAGCATTTTTTTCAGTACAAAATTTGCCCTTGTTGTACTAAGTGTGCAAGTCTATTGTTACTCCTCTTGCCCTCTGGTATTTGAACACTGCTTAATAATAAACCAAAACTGGTGCAGACTGTGAAGCAGATTTAGTATCTCCTTGTGGAGGTACAAAGTTTCCTAAATCAATAGGTGTCTGTAACTATATTATCACCCCTTAAAAGACAAAGATTTGGGAAGTTGTAAGGCCAAGGAAAAAAAACTTTTGAAAATCTTAGACCCCTGTGTTATAATCAGCAATTCAATGCTACCCAATAAATTTTATTATACCATTTGTTGACTTCTTTTGAAAGGTGATTAACCAATCTACCTCATCAGTGTCAGTGTAGACCTATTGGACTAAACGTTTTTTAAATTTAAGTTTCTGAAAATATTTGTTTGCTGCCCAACCATTACTTTGCATTCAAATTTAGTCATTAAAAGTCTTCAGCTCTTCTTTATATTCTTAAAATAGGACAAATCAGTGTCATATTAGGTACATCACAAAACAGTACAATTATATCTGAGGCTTTGGCGGAAGAGTTGATCTCAATTGAAAATTTTATTTGTACATAACAGGTAACCAAGTCTGTAAGTATGTTCACTTGAACCTATTAATAGAAAACATTTGCAAGTCAAAACACACTTATCAGCAAAACTTGAGAAGTGTTCACAGGCTTTTTTTGTTCTTTTGTTTATTGGAAATACAGTATCTAATGCTGTTTCTCACAGATAAAAAAATGTCATGTCTAGTGCCTCTGTAAGAAATTCTTAAAAGCTGAAGTATTCTTAAGTGGAGAATAAATAAGTATAGTAAAAATTATTATTGATAGCTGTTACATCTAAAGGGCCATTTTGAATACATCATTTCGACAACAATATGTCTGCAATAAAGAATCTTTCTTCTGAGAAGGAATTATTTTGCATAAACTGTTGGTTTAAATAATTTTCAAGATTTAAAATAGAAAGGGGAAAAATCAGTAAAAATCAGCTTAACTTGAAAACTATTTTTCTAGTCTGCTATATTTCCCTTTACATCTGCATTCTCAATATAAACTGCATGGGGTACAATGCAATCATTAGCAGATCTGACCCATTGTCAGTGCTTATGATGTCATATTACATATAACCAAAGAGAAAAGAATTTAAGCATCTTATCTCATGCTTAACTGAATATGGCAAAAATCAAGATGTTATTGATCAATTTTAAGCAAAGAAAATACACTTTACATGTTAAAATGAATCACATGAAAAAAAAGGTCCCACTGTCATTAAATCTAATGTGAATAATAATTTCCTTCCGGGCACTAACATTTTCAAAAGGTCCGTTGTTGTTTCTTAAGGTGACCTGAAAGTATTTGTCATGGTTTTTTCTATGTGACTTAAAACAATAACTTCAGAGACAGATCGAATGAGAGACCTGGTCATTCTTGAAAAATGCAGGAGCTTTCTTCTTCATTTAAAGAAAATCAAAATTATATCTCCATGTAACAAAAATGTTTCTGAAGGTAAAGCCACAACCTACATAAATTAAAAAAATTGCCATGTTTATTTCAGTATTGATATAGAGTATAAATTAAGGCCTCAGAAGAAGAGGGAAAGTGCATCTTTCAATTCAGCAGCCTTGGCATCAGAAGAAAGTGCTATATTGTTCTTCACACAAACCGTCCCCATTAGAGCTCAAGATGTTCTTTTCCTTTTAATCCTCATTTGTACCCCTTAGCCATTTGTTTGGAATTAAATTAACTGCAATTTGGAAAATGTGGATGAAAGGTAGTGCATTGAGTAGATATCACATGTTTCCTGAATAGTGCCTGTTCTGCCTCTTTCACAGCCATTCATTGTGCCTGAAAGGGTGTAGTGTGTGAATTGTTGGACTGTCACTCTGCAGTGAAGTCTAGTAGCCAGTATTACCATGGAAACAGCAGGAAAAAGACAATTAACAAAATGGTTCTGATTTTCCTTATTTCTTGGGGGAAGGGGTGTTCATTAGTGATTTTGTTGTTTTCTTTTGTTATTTTCCAAGAAGAAACACGGGAGAAGGAGAGGAATCTTCTTAAATTAGATATTGTCATCACTGCAGGCCTAGTAATGCAATAGAATGTGTGTTTGTGCAATAAAATGTAAACTTTTAAGTGTTGTCTAGTCTTATTCCTCTCTTTCCCATCACAGAAAAGAGAGAAGTCTCAAAATATTCTTAGGTGAGCAACTGTTAATGAGCAGAGCCTGTGAGTTTAACCCTCACACATTCATTGGACTTTTAATTAGTCCCTCTCAGAATCACTCCTATGACAGAAACACAATATAGGCCTGAGCAGGGCTTAAACCAAAAGGGGGCTCCCTTTAGATTTTTAGTAATAGTTTAAAATCAAATAAGTTGTCAGAAAGTGCTGTGGGCTGCTGTACAAGGCAGCTTTTTCTGCCTGAAGGACATTCCAGCGCAGGGGTCCAGCTATAATTTCAGGGCAGTCAAGTTCACTTTCTGCATCCAGAAGCATGCAAAACAAAGGGGAGAAAATCAGGCTCTGAAACACACCTCTGCCTTTAAAATTGTTATTTCTCCCTAACAGTATTACTAACCTTCACAAATTGTAATTAAAGGAAAAAACCCAATGCAAAATCTATGCTAACATTTTATGTCAAACATTTCCAAAAGACTGAACTCCAGGTTGTGTCCATATAACATGGATATAGGGACTTCAGAATCAAAAAACCCCTCTCCTCCCTACTTACACAGATGCAGTCAAGATCAGTACCAGTCTCATTTCCATTTATTGATCATTTCCATAGTAGGAGCAATACACAGAGCAGAAAAAGTGATGGAGAGCATTGTGATTAGGCAAACCCTACTTCTTTATGCTCGGTGTCTACATAATTTTGAGTGCTACTGCTAGTTTCTCTACTAATATACTACAAAAAAGACACTCAGTTGTCTACAGTATTAGCTAAACACTCTCTGATAAATGTATTTTGCAATGTATCACATCTGTTGTTGGAATAGATCTGTCTTGTATTATGTATTGGAATAGTCTTTGGGAAAAAGGACTCTTCTGCATCTCTAGACTCCACGGAAGTGTATTTAATAAACTGCAGGAATAGGTTTTTTTAAGGAAGAAGTTGTTGTGAAGTCATATATTTGCTCTCTGAATAGCAACACGGAAAAGTGATTTACCTGCTTTGCTGTCCAGCAAAGAGAATTATTTACAAGAGTATGTTGTATTTGAAGAAAAGTGAACAGTGCAGGAATAAAACAACAGAACACATACTAAGAACATAGTGCAGAGATTTGGGATGAGTTAAAAGAGGAAAGGAGAATAACAAGTGGGAAAAAATAGATGAAAAGTTCTGGTCACTGTTTTTCTGTCAGGTAAATATAACAGACCTCTGAAGCAAACCACTAGAACAACAGAGGGCAAGCCTAGGGAACAGAAGGTGAAGGGGTGCCCTGACTGAAAGGACGTACTCCAGCAGCATTTTAAGCAGATAGTTAACAGGGGGAAAGGAGGAAAAAAGTATTTCATAAAATAAGTTGAGGCAGCCATCAGGTTATCTGATTAATGAACACTGAATAGCCTCAGACTTTAAAAGTCTGTGAAGTAGAAGGAGGAAGAGATGACATTTCTTTGAAGCACAGCAGTGAACTGTGTTGTTGATAGCACCTATTTGGCTGTAGATTATAATGTAGATGTCAGCAGAAACCAGAGAAATGCAAAGAGCAAACTACTAAGAGGTAAACCGTCCTAAGATAGGCTTTTTTCCCACTTCCCTTCACTGTCATTATGATTCAAACAGTGTTCTATTCACTCCCACATACTGTTTTACTTTAATTATTGGTTGAGGTAATTGGTGTTTTCATTGGGCTCAGCATGTTCCATGCCTTACTTAGTCCTTAGCATTAACATTAATGCACTTGGAATCCAACACTTTGTAGGTTTTCCTGTGATTTAAATTCTTCAGGAGTGGAGTGCAGTCTCTATCATCTTACTTAAAGATCACACAATCCAAGTAATAAGAGAGATGGGGAACAGGGAAGGGAGAAACATCAGGTAAAAATCTGGAGTTTTCCAAAAGCCCCACTCAAATATACCATGTTTATTTGTTTGCTGAGTGTTCAGGGTAATTAAGGGTAAAAGTAATTAATAAACTCCTCTGCAACCTCTTATGCCAAAGTACGTGGGCATTTTGTGCCTACTTGAGTTGTGGACTCAACTGTCCAAAATATTCACAGAGATCACCTATTTGGGCATGTGTGGAAAAGCACATTGTTTAAACTGGTATGCATATATGTAGTTATTCTCATCACTAAATGTGGAAATTTATATAAAAGATTGTTTAAGTCTGACTTTGTGAAAAGAACCTTTAGATTTTTTTTATAATTCCATTTTGGAGTCTTCAAATCTTTCTATCCTTCAAAATCTCTAATTTTTAAAGTCTCTATTTTATTTTTTTTTCTTTTTTGAACATTTTGGACTCCAAGAGTCACAAGAGTCTCATCAATTACTTGCTGTCTGAAAGCAATGTTTAGATAATGATATCTTAGAATTATTATTACTTATAAAGTCCTGAAAACAAAAAGATACCTATATTAGTGACTTGAAATATTGTCAGGAACAGTAAAACAGCAAGAATGTTCAGTCTGTTGTCATGACCTCTTATGTACATGCTCGAGGTAAAATTTGTGTCAGTTTTGACAACACTTTTATCAACACAAGCTTCATGAGACTCTTACCCCTCAGGTAAGTATCCTCTGCAGGGGGAAGACCTCAAGCCAGTCAGTTGGTCCCTGTCAGTAGAAGATTGACTAGTGGCAGTTTCCAAAAGAAACCAAAAACTTAAATCCAGCTTGAAATAATTGTTTCCCCTCTTTTTTTTTCTTCTTCAAGACCGTACATAAAACACATATTTTCATACTCTTTTCAGTTGGAAATGAACACTACAACTGTCCAATATATGTGCAACCTTTCAACTCCGCAAGTGATGCCATTCCCATTATAGATGATCCCTTACAACATTAATTTGCTCATTTTTATTGTGAGCCAAATAGCCCATTTGCTTCCACTGAGGCAGCACAGTGTGATTGCTACAGCATTACCAACTTTGTCATGAAGGAACATGTTCCTTCCACTTTGCATGTGGTAGACACCTCCCTGGCCTAGCCAAGAATGTGTGGGAAAAGTTCATCCCTAGTATTTAAAATTAAGGTCACACGTGCACTAAGGCATTTTTCACTGTAGAGACATTGGAAAGTGTCATGATGAATGATATTTTAAAGTTCCTCTATAACGCTAAAAGTAAAGTAGCCATAAAGTGAATGAGAGGTATTCCCCAAGGGTATGGATGAAACATCAAACACCTTCAGACATCTGGCATGGGTCCAGGAGAGGAGGTGATTGTAGAAGGATTACAAAGGTAGTTTTTATGTGTCAGTAGCACATATGTGGGATTCCATGCCAGCAGTAGTCCAAAGACTTGCTGCCACAATCCTACCACAGAGTGAAGAAAAAAAATTTAATTGGATTTTTGAAAAAAATAAACTGTATTTTTGTGGAGGTGCTGTGCTAAAAAAAATGTTACCTGTTAATTGTACTTCCACTATCTGGCATATTTTTCTCCTTTTCTCAAAAAGCAATGCCACACCAAAGGAACATTCCTATGTAATTATATATTCAATTAAAGTAAAGCTGCCTTAACAACAGCTGACTTCTCCATAATTGTTTGATGTCATGAAAAACAAACAAATTACCAAAGAATAATGAGTCAACATCTGTTCTTTCTCCATCTTCCCCTTCTAGTTCTCCTGGTAGCTGAGGGAATGTTCATTTGGGGCTGCTCAAATAAGGTTGGGTCAACTTTATCCTTGGTGTAAGTTCCATGGAGTGAGTCCTGCTGCACAGGACTTAAATCTGGTCTCATTATTTTAAAGGAATGTTTAAATGTGCCATCCATTTTTCAGCCTCTACCTAGTCAAAGTCATGCTTTAAATAGCTGTGATAGAATCCAGCAGAAATTTAGACCTTATATAAAATTGTATTTTAATACTTTTATTCATTCATTGCTACATTTATGGAGATGAAAAACTTCTCATTGAAACATAAAAAACTTCATTAAATTAAATTTTTAGACCAGTGTTGGCATTTGAACCTTGAGGCAATGTCTAACTGGAGGCTAATATAAGTAAATTAAGAGATTTTATTAAAGAACAGAAGACTCAGACAATGTTCAGAATTCAAACAACCTAATATGGAAGTATTTATTTCTAGGGTTTGTTAGCTGTTAATTTTTATGGGGAAGAAACAAATCTTTGTACATTGACACAAAATCAAATCCCAAATCGTTTAAAGTGAATATTTTACTCCATCTGGCCCTGTATGAGAAAGCATTTTTGTGATATGCAAAAATATGTCTTCAGTCCAGTTTTATAGATTCCAGTGATGGAAACTTTATAATTCACTGCAGATCCTTTTGTCTTTCCAAGGTTTTTACCATTTGGATGTTCTCTGACACTTATTTTATCTGTTTCTTGATTTCTTTTAAGCACTTTTTTTCCTGTCATAGCCACCTTAGTCTAGAGAAAAGGCTATTATTTTCCATTGTACAGCAGTTTTGAAGACAGTTGTCCTCACTTGTTCATGCTGGAATCATTCCTCCATGATTCTCATATTCAGTTCATGATTTAATCTTCTATCTCCTCTGCTGAAGTAAATAAACCAACCCCTTCGCTGGGGATTCTTCGTTCCACACTGTACTGTGTAGTCAATGGTTCCTAAACTGGGCATTTTCTACTGCACTTTATTCTATTGAATTCTTTTTTTCTCCACTCTGTTATTGCCATTTTGAATTTCTGCCCACTTCCCAATGTACGTTGCCATCCCTCTCAACTTCATGACACTTGTGGGCTGAACACAGGTTTCTGTCTACTTAGCTCATTAGTAAAGGTCTCAGTAAACACAGATCTGGACAGACTACCACAGAACAGCTAATTTTTTGCTTTTGCTTGACAGTGAATCTCTGATATGTATTCTGTAAGGTAAAATCCCGACTTCCTTCCCTCAGTCATGTGAATCTGAACACTTATGGTTCAGAATTGATAACAATTTCCAGAAGTTTTAAAGACCTTGATGTGTTTCACCTTCAAAAATCAAGCCTTGTTGCCTTTACTATGGTGGTTATACATTCCACGTTAATTACTACACATGGACTGTCAGGCATAAGAGCTCATACTTTTTATTGAATTTTTTTGTTGTTTTTGCGTGTAGTGTTCCAGCTTTTCACACAATTAAACTGCACTAGTACTTTGTGTGGCCTTTAAAGAGGATGGTCTTTGCAGAGATTTGCTTCTTTTGTTTGCCAGAGTTACTGTGGCCCAGTAGAAGACTTTGATTATAAACTGTTACCCTATTTATGCTTGGGTTCTTTTATTTATAGAGAAAATTTTATAATGTCCTCTCTAGATAAATTAACATAGAGTGAACATGTGTTATCATGGATTGCTTATTGTGCAATAGAAGATTTTTCCAACACACAGCCAGAGCTCCAAAAGGGACAAGAGTAAATTAAAAGGAAGCAGCAACAATATGATTAAGTATACATTGGCAATTTGTAATTTAATAGCTTTGAGTATGGTTTTCCTTTTTTTTTTTTTTTTCCCCTGAAGTGTAGTGCCCATGGGCATTTCTAAGTAGATCTGGGCAGGCCTGAAGATAAATCAAAACTCAGACAAGCCAAGGTCCTGGCTTTTCTCCGTTAGCAAAAGTAAGTCAAGCTGCTAAAGTTGGCTGCCCATTTAAAAACAAAACAAAACAAAAACAAAACAACCAAAGAAAAAAATCAGTATAACAACAATAAAAACCAAAACCAAAATAAAATTTTATATAAAGACATATAAATTGAATGTGACCATGAGGAAATCATTACAAAAGATTCTCTTTATTTGTGGATGTGAAGCCAAGGCAAAGCTTGTAACTCAACAGGATCTCAAATTAAACTTCCTTTAAACTAAGTCTAGGTTCTGTAAATTTATATAATTAAAGTAGGATAACACGAACTTTAATGTCAACATAATCAGGTCCCAGGAACAAGTAAATCAGCTCTTTATTGGAATAAACAGTTCTTACATGGCATAGAATTACACCTTTTACAGGAAAGGAAGTTAGAGAGACATAGAAGGATGAAAGAGGAGTCTGTTAGAGACCTGATAATTAAAAGGGTCTTTTTCAAACACAAACAGAAGATTATGGCTTGAGTTAAAGAAATAGCAATGTTTATATATGCATTTATTATCAACAAAGGTCCTTGCATTTAAGTAAAACAATGCTTATGAAGAAAAATAAGATGAGCTATGTGCAGAAATATTTTCAGAGCAGCATATTGTTCATGGATTTCCATAAAAAAATAGTGACTTCTTAGAAGTGTCCCTTTTAAATTATCATGGACTAAATCAGAGACTAGAACTAAAATGTAGCCACACTGAAAAATTATGGTAGTGGAGGCTGCTGTTGTTTATGCATGTTCACATTTACTCTGCAAACATATAGTTCAGTTTAATTAGCATGTGATTGAAAAGTGTTGATGTCCTGTGTTCTGTGTTGCTAAATGGATTTCTTCAAACTGGGGAATATGTAAATTCCTTGAAGAATTGTTTATACTACCAGAACAGCTTTTAAGTATTCTGATGACAAGAATTAAAGTAGGCAGTCAACATAGTTATTTTGAGAATTTAATATAGTTGTGAACACAAGAGTGTAAATAACTTTTCAAGAAGCTGAAGCAGTCTGTGAAAACAGCTGTACAGATTTTGTAATTTTTTTTCTTTGTTTCATGGAAAAGTAGAGTTTAATTGCAGCTTTTGTCCCTTCTCATTTCTGAGAGCCTAAAATAACATGAATAAATGTCAAAAAACCCAAACCCACCTCTCTTTCAAAGCAATGAATATAATTTAAAACAGAAAAGATTTAGGAATTTTTGTGTGATTCTTCTCTGGGTTATAAAAGCATTAAATATCTGTAGCTCATTTATTTCACAAAGTATATTTCTGACTCACTGTGGTAGTATAGGAGTAAAATATGCATTAAAATATAAATTGCACTTCTTTGAAGACTGCATATTTTCAATTGTCTGAATGGCAAAGGCAAAGTACTGTCAAAGGCTTGCATAGTTCAGAAAAATCTATAAATATATGAACACTGAAATGTCCACTCCACAGAGACTTGCAGCTTCAGAATCAGTTTTATTATGAACAAAAGTGGGAAAAAAATTTCTAAAACACAAGTTTCAGGAATAAAAAATATTAGATTAATATAAAAATATTAAAGTGTTACACTGACATGTTTTTGTTTTCCAGGCTTATAATATTTTGAAAAATGGTTGTAAAGTTGATGGGAAAGTTATTGCAGGGTGAAAAATCTAAAGAAAACCCTTGTCACAAGCATGTCACATATCTTTACTATTTGTTTTCAAGTTGGGAATAGAAGTTTGGGGAGGTTATTGGCAGGCCTTCTTCATTTGTGAAGGTGCCTTCTTCCCTTGTCCACAACACTAACCCACCAAAGTCCCATAAATATCTTAGTAGTGGAGAGGTTTGTACTTTCTAGGCTAAGGTTATGTCCTAATAAGGATTAATATAAACTGAAGTATTCATTTTAGATTTTAGTTAAAGATTTTAGTCATGAGGTCTAAGACAGCTTCCTGAACTTCCTTAGGACAATGCAGAATCATTCATCTGTTCTAGCCAAATGCTCATGGTAGAAAGGACTTTTCTTCCCATTAAGTCTGTCTGCAGAGTGATTTGGATCAATAAATGCTGTACTTTTATGTGGTTAAAGTTAGGCAAAGTTAAACTTCCTTCAAATGTCAGAATATACCATGCAGAAGAGAAAATCTGGTTTTTGTGAGTTAACCAGAAGATAATCCCTGAAATCCACTGTGTTAGTTGTGTCACTTCTGACTAATTGATGCCAGTGTTGAATAAAAATGATTTTTCCTCAAAAGGAAAGTTAACCTACCCCACCAAACTACAGATTAATGTCACCTAAGTACTACATTTTCCAGGCACTGTTCTTTACTCTGGAACTTCTCTGAATGTTGTTCTGCTTATGAGATTAAATTCCTACCACTGAGCTGCAGTGAAGCACAGTAGAGTAGAATTCTATCCTGAACCTTGTCACCCATTTCCATCATCAGAAGCATTGGTGGGTGTTCATTCTTTTCATCAGACATGTGGATTTAGATAAAACTTCAGTATAATCACAACTAGCACTACTGTCTCTGAACAAAAGGCCGTTCAAAGAGGCAGTGGAAAAAAATTAACACCATGATTTCTTATTATGAACATAAACTAGACATGATAAAGGAGAGAAAAACAGATATGAGAAGATAAGGAAAATGGAAAAGTCTGCATAATGGATCAGCTTTCTCAAGTTATTTTAGAAAATGCAAATCCAGAAAACCAAGGAGATCCAGTACATCAAAATCAATGAAAACTTTATTGACTTAAATAGTGAAGCATCACGGGCTTTTATTTAATTATCCTTAAACCTTGGAGAGATACCACGATAAGGCAACTGCCTAACCACATGAAAGAAATCTCTGCTCCACTAAGTCACAGATTAACTTAAAATTAAGAAATTTGGCAAATACTTAAGTTATCCTGTATCTCTTACCAGACAGATATATATCTTAGCAGGTGTTAAGTAGCAATTCAGGGTGAAAATATATCCAGCTGCAGAGAGCATTTTGTTATAATTTATCAATATATTAGAAACAAAGACAGACACAAGCAACAAGTCACAATACTTAGAATAAGAAATAAAAATTATATTCTTTTTATTTGACAGCTAAATTTTCTTTTGTTCACAAAGACTACTTTTTATGATTGCAACATCCTTCTTAGAAGTAATAAAATCCTGTCTGGTATTATATGGACATCAGCTTGACTTCCAAAGGCATTTCTTAAAACTGCAAGCTTTTTATGTCTAGTTTCTGAGGTTAATATCTTACATAAAATATAAAGAATAATTCCTGATCTTTTCAATACATATTGAATTCATGAGGTTTGGAAAGTGAAGAAGAAAAGAAATCCTACCATTAATCTTTAATGTTGGTCATTCAGACATGTCAGTTTGAATACCGGTAGAAGAAAATCCAGGGATGTTTTAAAAATCATGGTTGACTTTTACTAATATATTGAAGAAAGATAGTCTATTGTCTTCAGCAGAAGCCAGCACAATCATCTGATTCGGCTTTCCTTTCATCTATTCTAAGACACAAACTATGTCTGCTAGGTAACATAGTCACTGAAACACTGCTTCCCAAAAGCAATACAGGCGTCATGGAAATTCAGTGAAATTTCTGAGTGTGCTACAGGGATTGATTTGATCTTGGCTACTTTAGTGACTTAAGTAGGACTTGTATTTCTGACCGAATAAATCACAGGGTTTTTTACTACAGAAATGTTCAGGCAAACTACTGGTTCCCACTGCATAGAAGTAAATAAAATTTAAATTTAGAGTCTTATCATAATATCAGCTTTTGTACCTGTACTACAGGAACAGATGGAGTATGGAAAAATTTGAAGTGTTAATTGTTTTTGTTTTAATCCTGTTACCCTCTGTTTGGTGTGAATTGTTAAGTCATCAAAACATTATGTTATATAAGGAATGGAGCAGAGAATAAAGAAAACCATAATTCTATTGATACCAAAGGTGTATTTTGGCCTAACATACTGTGTTCACACTGGTTATCCCATCTCAGACTGATGAAAAATAAAACAAATAATGAAAGACCAATAAAAAATAAAGAAAACCCTGTAATCAGAGAATAAGAAAACTAGCTTTGCTTTCCTTAGTAAAGAGAAAAAAATGCAGAATTTCCATTACAGGAAATTTGTTGAGTTCAAGTGTTTAAGTGCTTTCAAATAGACTAAGAAACCAAACATGTAAAGGGATTTGAGGATTATTTGGGGGTTTGATAATTATCCCTAAAAATCATAAAAAAGCAATTATCTTTGTGCTTCACAAGTGTTACTTGTGAAATTAAGATCAAATGTCAGGGAAGAGACTACTTGCTGCTCCTGTGAAATCATATCACCTTTCTCACAATCATCTGGTATAGATAGTTGATGTGGATAAGGTTTTGGAATGAGGGAGTAAGATCCAATATAACAATTCTTGTACATTACATGTACCTAGGAAAATATTAGTAGAACAAAATAAGGCACATGAAAACTTCCTAAAAGCTCTGACTGCATCCTATGGATCATGTATTTGATCATATGTAATTTGTAAATTGTAGCTGAAAGAGGTGGTTGTATTGTTAATAAAATGCCAGGCAGGTATTTTCCCCCACTTCTGAGCTTTGGCTCTCACCCAGAACACAACAAACTAAGCAAATGAAAATTAAAACACTTTTGTTTCCTGTTCCATAAGAAACTTTAAATTATACTGTGAGAGACAAGGATGCTCATCGAGCAAATAATCTATGGTAAAATATACCCTTTATATAATAATCTACAAATTTTGTTTTTGTTGTTCAAATGTTTCAACTGAACTGCTCTTGGAGCTCTAGAAAATAGTCAAGCAAGTGCTCTTCATACTGAACAAAGTTAATATAATTGTAAAGTTTGATCCTGCTTCTATTGAATGAATGGGAAACATTACCTGAATTTCAATAGAAACAGAGCCACACCTTCAATGACATGAATTGTAAGGCACTTTGTTCAAACTCTATTAATTACGTTAGTGATATCCAGGGAGATCTTCAGAATTTGCGTTGATAGCGAGGCTGTAAAAGAAGAAAGCTAGATCTCAAAGGAAGTGCTTAAATATTGTTTTAATATTTGAAAAGCTCAGGAAAAAAAAAAAGATACTTTTTTCAAATAAGAGAGATGCACTGAGATTTTAATGTCCTACTCAGTGTGCCAGAGGATACTTTAAGAGTTATATTCTTCTAGAACCTCTCTTTCACCTGCAAAAAATGGACTTTCAGGGCTTCCTGCCAAGGATGTCAAGTTGCTGATTTCCCATGGAAAAACCTGTGTCTACATTGAAAACCATAAAGCTTGAACATGAAAATACGGAACAGTCTTCAATTGTGCATCACAAAAAGACTATCCTAGTGGCTGCTTTCCCAGCTTTCTGCTTAATAAACTAATTCAGCTGTTATTGGAGAATGAGTACAAAGTGTTTAGTGTAATCAGCACAGTGCTGCAGTCCATTTAAAAACGTCAGGAATTCTAAGGGAAATTAATCAGGAAAAAGAGAAATTATCAATAATTGTAACATCAATTTTTGAAAGAATAAAAGTAACTAGTGTTCTTATAGCTCATTTTAAAGCAAAAGAGAAATCTCCTTGAGAGGGTAACACTAAGGGAGTCAAAGAAAAACAGATATTTTCCAAGCAAATTGTCATAATTTAATAACAATAATAGGTTTTGTATTTGGTTTGAATGTATGACATATATACTTTGTGCTTGGCAGTCACTTTTGGTAACAAAAATTAAACTAGTATAGAATATTACCTGAGGGCCCCGTACCTCATGAAGGGAAAATGAAAAGACATTGTCTAAGATTTACATGAAAACATCTATAATGAAAAAGGAATTTTAAAATAATACCACCATTTAGGCTTTTTTACAGTAGCTTCTGAATGTTCTCATATTTTCAGATTACAATAACTGCAAGAAGGACTTGGAGAAGTCTTCCAAGAAGGGTTTACAGCACACCTGATGCTGATGCATGAAGCAGGTATTTAGTGATACACAGTGCTGCCTACAGGTATGTGTGCAGTGCAGTCATGTGTCATTGAAATCTCAGTAGCTTAGATACTGAGAGGAACCAAAATTGGAAGCGGACTTCAGTGTAAACTACAAAATGTTTTTGTAAGATCTGGATTGTATATTTGCAACTAAAACCAATGGTGTTTAAATCTCTTAATTGCAACAGTGTAGCCAAAGTATGGGGTTAAAATACCTTGCATTCACAAATTGGAATCTACGGCAAAATGACTGCTAATCTCCTGCCTTTTCTATACTGAAAGGAGCAGTTACTATGAGAGAACACGTAAGTTTCTTTCACCTAATTTCAAGAGTCTAAATTTAATCTCCTTACACTCCCTGTACAGCCTGGGCATCTCCAGGGGTGTGTCACTTCACTGTCTGTGCTTGCCTGCATTTCCATGGGCTGAATCACACTCTGCAGGTATTTTTTCCCCCCATCGACCAAGAAGAAAATTACAAGAGTCTGGTTGCAGCCTTGGCTATCTCAGTTAAGGCAAAGTGACCACACACAGTACAGCAGCATAAAGCTTTGACAGCAGGAGTGTTCAGTAACAATTGAACAACTGGAAATTGCTGAGAGGTTATTTGGTTTTGAACATGGTAAGGGTCAGGAAAGTGTATAAAAGAGTTTGAATTATATTGTCATCAAAAACATTGCATCTGTTTAGTTACACATTTTATTTGTTATGATGTGTATCCAATTCCTTTTCCTACAGCAATTGCTTTCTCTGCTGGGGGTTAATTGTCCTGTAATCATAGTGCAAATTATCCAAGTGACATGGTGACATGTCTTACTTCATCAACTTCTTGACAAAGTCCCTGGGATTTAATCAACTTAACACAATGCCAGTACAGTCTGGAGGATTACATCACTCATAGATTTGACTACTAGCTCATAAAAAACATATATTTTTTAATAAACTGTGACTTATTCAAATCAGATCTGTAGATGTTAAAAAGAAAAAAAAAAGGCATAAAAATCCACCAGATGCTTCTTTCCAGGTGGGGTGACAACAAGCAGGAGGTTGCAAATACTGCTTTTCACTTGCCAAAGCTGATGAGTTCAAGTTTAAAATCCATAAATGAAGAGGAGGAGAAGGTCTAGGAAGCATACACAAAGAGATAAAAGTCATTTTGAGGACTTGTATCTACTTCAGACATGAGGAAAGACTGCATATTCAAAAATTGGTTATTTTTCCTGGATATAGGAATTGATCTAATAAAAAGATAGTTCCTTCACCTGCAAATACTGTTTTTCCTCTGGAAGTTTGAATACATGCTATAAGTTGTTATCACTTGTAGTCATTGAGAGGAGTTATTCACCTCATCTCTAGCCAGAAAAGAGTTAGATATCTAGACATCTGCTCTAAACTGGTGTTTGTCCTAAACAAAACCTGGCAAAGTGGGGAAAAAAGAATATAATGACCTGTTATTTTTGGAAAGCAAATTCCTGACTTATTCTAGTAAAGTTCTATGTCTTCTCATTGACTTACACAGATATCAGTCTATTATGCTGCTTGCATGAAAACACAGACCAAGCAGAGAGTTTGAAAATATCTTTCATTGTCTATTTTTGACTTTACAATCTCAATCACATATGCTCAGATATACTTATGAAACAATTCAGTCCCTAATTTTATATAATAATATGCATGTTCTAGTCTATAATAAGTACAAGGTATATCAAAACATCCAATCGTAGAGTTACAGCTATAATAGGAGCCAATATTAAGTAGTAAAGAGATGCACACCATAACAGTGTCATGAAGGAAAGAGAGAAGATTCCCATCTTGTTCCATTACTGCTGGTTTTCTTGGTGAGACACAGCAGAAGAAAAGCTATACAGAGGGTGCAGCTTAGAGTGACAATCTCGAAAATGTAAATCTGCTCACAAAAAACATGTATAAACCCTACAGAAAAACTGGATTCTGCCAAGTGATTCATTATTCTAATGACTTCCTTCTTTAATGCACTTCCTCACTTTTCCTTAGTGCAAACTGCTCCAATCCCTGTTAAGAATTTAGCTTTACAATGAAGGTTTTATAACTTTCTGGATCTTCTTCATGTTGTCATATGGGTCATTCCCTTTATGTCAGGGCAGGAGGAAGGTGAGTCCTGTGGGATAAGGAAAAATTCAAACCGAAACTGGTGAAGTAGCGCTCTGAAATACAGTGAGTTGTTTTTTCCCTCAGGAGCTGAATGCTGGCAGGTAGCAAGCATGGAGAAAACCTGAACATGTTTAAATGCTATCTGTTCCAGCAGATGTCACTAAGGGGCAATGCTGTTTGTAGAATGGCCAAATTGGACTCCAGCAGGTCTTTTTAAATCACAAAAGTATGGAAAAGCTTTTTCTAGCTAACAAAGAAATGTTTCAACACTGAAACATTTTTTAGCTCCCAAATAGGACTTTACTTTGGATCCAGGTCTGGAAATAAACTCATGGTTTCCACTACATTTCAAAGGTTATGGTAATATATATTCTTTACAGGAAACTCCATTGAGATCAGGAGACAAGCTGAGTGCCATTGCTAAGGAAATAGTGAAGATTTAAAAGAAATAGAGGTGTATTGATCTTCATAAATTTTATATTTATAAAAAAGGAAACTACAAGAATTTTTGAATGCTGTAAAAATTTAAACTTCTTAGATACATTTGTTATTGCTGTTATGGTTATTGTTTACAATCTTCTGGTAACTAAGATAAAAAACCCCAAATATTTGGAGTATAGAAGAAGAAAGAAACTTATGGATACATAGGTGAGTATCATGATTGTGTAAGCTCCCTGAGACAAGGGACACCTCTGCTGTTTGGCTGTGCAGCATCAAGCACATTGAAGGCTCAGTCCATGACTGTTACTCTGGTGTTGTTGTGATATCCATTAGCTGAGTCAATTGCAAACGGGAGATGAACCATTATCTCAGGTCACAGACTAATCCCTATATGCTTTTGATCAGAACAAATCACAGGTTACATTTCTATTTGCTGTTGTTGGATCTACTGTCTTCAGCAAGAATGAAATTTGCATGAATTGTTTGTATTTAGTTAATGAACAGATTTTGAGGTGAGACATGGGAGGAAGGAACATAAGAAGTAACAGAGCAAAAAGCTTCCAAGAGAAAACTATTATTTTCCTCTCTAAACCAGGGCTGCAGCCTGCAACCCCAGCAGTACAGCCAGATGTTTAGAGGTCTGCAATAGAAACACCCAGCTAATGGTGCGAGACCAGCATGAACAGATGGTGCTATAGCCCTCTCATATTCCCTGTTTCTACACCACCACCTGCTATCCAATCTCTCTCATTATTCAGCTTCCTGGTAACAAATTATTATATTCTTACCTTATATTTGTTTTTATATCACATCAAGACCCTCTATGCACACAATCTGGGTTCATACTATATAATTTGGTGTTGGTTTAGGATTCTGACTTTCTAAAGTTGTGAGGAATGGCAGGCCCTCAGCTTCAACAAAAATATGTAACCTAAGGTGCACGTATCCCCTGCCCCTTAAAAAACAAAAACATGCAAGAAAATACATATCACTTAATAGAAGGGAAACAGCAAAATATAAGTATGCCGTTCAAGGTTTATGAGCTTACTGTCTTATTTTTGCTGTTTGTACCCTCATAACACTTTAAACCAGAAATGAAAAAAACCCTCAAGATGCCTTGAAGAACACAACTTCAGTTCCTTAGATTTATTTTTTTAACATGCATATGGTCCTGGCAAACATCTGTGTCTCATCAAGAATTTGTCTTCATAAAGAGGTCGTTAGTATGCCCCTAATTGTGGGTTATGACTGTCCAAATTTTGAAGATTGTAAATGTCAGCAGTTTCTAAAAGCACCACAGCTTCTCAATTTTAGAAAGGTCAGTAGGACCCTATTACAATCAAATGTTCTCTGCAGGCTTCATAATTCAAACCTTTATTATTCTTTGCTCTCTATGCTTCTTCCTTATTTCTTTCCCAAACCCCCTGTATGAATAAAAGGATCATCATTTCAGTGGAATGCAGCTACCCCTTGGATGAAAGAAATCAGTTCAAGGCCAGTAGCACTGCAACCATTTCCAGCAGCCAAAATCTGCCCTTGGATGCAAGTCAGTGGAAACATGCACATTCAGTGGTATACTCTGGCCTCAGAAGGAGAACCAAAGAGTAACTGGAGCAGCTGAAACTGCCAAAGGGATTTAGGTTTGCATAATGTATTTAACCTAATTTAGCATGTGGTCAGGATATGAGAAGCTAATAGCTCCTTGCTTGAAAAAGCTGATTCTTTGTTTAATACAAATGCTCATGACATTGGCTTCATATCTTATCTGTTAGCTCAAAAATAAAAAGTTTCCATAATGCTGTTACATGTAAACACTTGTTGCTTTGATTCATTGCAAATCAAGACATCATTGAAATTATCAGCATGTGAGTTCTCCTTGTAGATTCCTTGCTTACTGGGCTGACCTTCAGACCTGCTCTTCGTGTGGAAGTGTTGGTACAATATGAGTCAGATGGAAGAAAAACCTTACAGGAACAGAGAGGTGCCTCTGATTCTGCCAAACCACTAGGGAAGCACGTCCTTACAGAAGGGACTGCCCACCAGGCCAAACTTCAACAACATATTGCATAGTGACAGGAAAGGACTGGGAATGTCCATATTATCAAAATTGCAGACTGCCTGTATCAACAGCCTTGAGAATAACATGTACATTATCAAAATCCTGTTAATTTGAATAAAACTGCTTTTTGTTTAGTAATTTCTTTTTAATACAATAATCAATCCATATATAAATTCTTATTTTCACTATTTTGCTTCTTCTCTCTTCATTATTATCCTCATTCATTTTAAGTCTCTGCCATGCCAATGCATTTATGAGTGTCTCTGCTTACATCTGCACATAGTCCCACTGATGTCAGAGCAAGATTATGAATGGTAAATATGGAAACAGTTGACTAGAGTCTTCCGAGGATATGTAATGTTTGGCTTCTGAAATATTTGTAACTGGTCATAACTTATAATAAGAAGGCTAGACTTTCTGAATTGAGCAAACTTTTCCTGGTGCATTAATATATGCTTCTTCATTCTCCTTTGAAGCAGATTTTTTATTTTCTGAATAAATATGACAATATTGCAGTCATTTTAGACTGTATGTTTTCAATTTGAAAAACTATAGACTAACTTCTAGGAAAGCTATTAAAAGCTGTTATAGAAAGCCCACTTCTTGCCTGTAAACTTAGTCTTTCTGCAGGAGTTTGTGTCCTTAGTGGAGGAAGGTCTCCGCAATCTTCAAATTTAAAAGTGATGAGCTTGGATTAAGCTGCTAAAGATGACTCTTAGAGGCAACTCGCCTATTTGAATCCCACAATAGTGAAGGTGGCCCAGTAATAAAGGCCTGACTCTTTCCAGGATGCTGGGCAAAAGCTTTTACACTTTCCTCTGTATTTAGTATCAGTACCTCCATGGTGCATTATCTTTGTGGATCCCATTTAGAAGTGTTTAATTTTCCCCATATATACAATACAGAATTTAGATGATTAGCTCAGACTTTGAAGTTATAGAAAATGTAGGTGTGCCTATAACCTGTATATAACCTACAGGTTTCCTTGGTAAGAGAAAGCAAAAAATTAGCATCTCCATTTTTAAATTGAAAGACTCAGTTCATAATTAATTTTTTTAAGTTGCTTTATGTGAGGAAATATTTGGCCAATTTACCTTTGGTTTATCTGAAATGTTCCCCAGGTGAAACTTAAAATTTTGATGGCAAAGAAACTTTATTCCTCAATTTAAAAGAGAGATCAGCATAAATATTTTAAGATCCATAACAGTGTGGTGTTAGTACTTGATTCAGAATTAATAAAACAATTGATACATAAGTGCACAGTTGAATAATTCTAAAAATATACACTCTTAACTTCATAGAAACATTCCTAGATCTACAACCGCAAATGTTATAAGAAGTTGAAATTCCACGTCTGCTTTTTAAGATACTCTATTTCAAGACTAAATCCATGTTAGAAGCCAATTCTAAAACTCAATTTTTTCCTTACCAAGAACATATCTTGCCCTCATTGTTCCTTCCCAAAACTTGGCCTTGATACGTGCTATTTAAAAAACAAGCAAAGAACATGTACTTGTTCAAACTCTGGGAATATTTCAGCCTACAGCTCAGCAAAAAACCTTTATCTGAAACCAATGAACTTCTCAGGACCATTGAGAATTGACCAGAGGGGCCAATTAGCTGTTGCAGTCTCACTGATTCCGTGTCAATAATTTATAAATTTAGAGAGCAGGAAGGTTTTTGCTGCTGGTTTAAAATTAAAGGGCTAGTTCTTAGAAAGTCTGTGCCACTCAACTGAACTCAGTGGACTGGCACAGATCTAAACCCACAGAGGATCTAATACAACTAGGTATGTCATGTTTTCAGACATATTCTTACCTTCCAAACTCAAACTTTAGATCACCACTGAAATAACATTATATATCCATATTGTTTACACAGTGAAATAGCTACTTCATTTTTCTTTTCTATCCAAGCAGTATTGGAAAAAGCACAGATCGGTTTTACAGCATAGGCAGGCACCTAAAAAAGTCTTTTCTGCCTCACAGCAACAATCAACCTCTTAAGGAATTTTTGGTCCCCTTCATGTTGCACCCTGTGGTTTTTATGACTACCTAAGAAATAAATTTGTTTCTGATGGGAGAGACTGATTTTGTGTTGGCTAACATTATTTACCTGGGAATGTTTCTTTACTCATAGAATATGGATGTGGTAGGTCACTTTGTCCATAAAGGTAGAAGGCAAGTAGCACGGGTACCAGAGCCCCAGTGGATTCACTCATTCCTACCCTCTGCTGAACAAAATGATAATCCATATATTTGCCAAAACTGAGGCTGATTCACAGTGCATTCTGGGATGGAAAAGCCTGATATTACCTAGCTGGGTTGAGTTTACTCACTCATTTGGCAGAGGTCAGTAAGGGTATTTAAACCACAGATTTCTAGACTACACTGCACAGAAAAATTGCTTTTTGGCTCCAGAGTCAGCTGGGCACAGGCTGCTGCTCTTGCCAGCTGCTGCTGAAATCTCCAAACTCAATTTTTTGCCAAAGTATGTGTAAAAGCTCATCAGTCTTCCATGCTGATCACTAGAAAACCAATTAAAGTGTATTCACGCATTCCAAACATTAAGTTTGCAAATGGATGATTACTGTGTTTTGCCACCATTGAAGATTCTCTACAGTGGCAAATTTGACAGAGGGTCACCCTTACAACCATGGGAAAAAAAAAAAAACCTACCAAAAAACAGGAATAATATGGAAGCCTCATCTAATAATTTAGGTAAATACATTACCAGGCTATCATTTATGATTATTAGATATCTGCAGTATCTTAAAAAGGCACTGCAGACAGCAGGAGGCCCAAGGAAGAGTATGCCCATGGAGATGTAGTTGATGGGGTCCAGCATAGTATAATTGTTCTCTGATAGAGTTTCCATTCAATATCAGCCAAGAAATCTTGGGTTTCTTTAAATATGTGATCCAATAGAAACTGATTCAGTTTGAAGGCATGGTAATCCTCTTCTGAAGCTACTGTATCTGGATATCTCTGGCAAACTGCCTCTGGCTATTATGCACAAATCTAAGATGAGACCTAAACTCATTTTTGTGAGGTACAAAAATAATGTATTTAGTTCTGTGCATCTCTGAAATCCTGGCATTGGTGACTCCACAAAGATTCTATTCATATCTCAGAATTAGAAGATAAATTTTCTTTAAAAATAGTTGGCATTTTTTTAAAGAGAGCTTGTTGGGTTTCAGGTTATGTCTTTTTCCATCAAAATCAAAAGTTAACTTGCAAACATGAGAGACTGTAAATTAAATTTAGTGAATACAATTTTATGATCCATTTTGATGCATGTAATTGCCATAGGTAGAAAATACATCTGTGGTGAAGAAATGGAAAATTGGAACATTATGGAGTTTCCACTGTGCTCCCTTGTTAGTGAATCTAAACTAATCTTTAGTGAATTCCTGAGAAAGCATGAAGAGGTTTCTTCTCCTAAAGAAAAAGTGCTGAGCAAGTGAAAATGGAGCCAGAACAGACACTACCACTTTGCTTTAAGGATTTAGAGATGTTATTTAATTTGATTTCTGCAAAGACAAAACTAAACAGTGATGGCAGCTGATTCTCCCTGGAGTATCTGGTAATCTAGATTAAGTAAACTTCATACAGAATGTAAAACAAAAGTCTCTGAATGAAAAGTTGTTCCATACTGGTGGTCAAACAGTTATCTGGACAGATTCATAACACATAACACTTAAGTTAAACTATGGCTAAGGTTACCCTCCTGTAACAACAGTATAGTGTATCCACACGTGATACAATTTTAAATTAACAGCCAAAAAACTTCAGCCAGTCAACTTTTGGAGGACAAAGCTCAGTGAGGTCTAAATGACCTAGGTGTTTATCCATATTTTTTTGGACAGATTTTTCAGACAGATTTTTTCAGGGTACCTAATGTCATACTACTAACTTCTTTTAACCTTTCTTTGATCAAGCTATTCCACTGAGTCTCCTAAGTGATTATTAAAAGTATATATCATGAGTAACGGCTTCAGAAGGACACAAATGGGATCAGACCCTCACACTACAGCAGATGCAAAGGAGGATGGAGAAAGAAGACTTCTCCTTTTCCCTGTGTCACCTCAGCCACTTTCCTGCATCCAAATGAGCCCCACTCGGGCAGGGCAATCCTCTCTGGTATGAAACCACCAGAATTTAGACAGAGCCACACATTACAGAAGCATTGTGACCTTAATGGTTTACTCATTCTACCACTTTCTACTATATGGAAGGATAACAAGGACAACGGGAGGCTTTAAAGACTGCAGTCAGCAAAACAAACTATACCTAATTAGAATGCCAAGAGCTGGATGTTTCTAACCCTGATTCCCCATGAAAATCTTTCTTGGATTCACAGGGCTTTGTTGTGAATGTATGTCTGACCACAAAATTGCTGGAGAGATAACTGTTTCAGCATAGTCGTTCAAAGACACTAGACCTATAATTTTACACCAAATTGGCTCTAATTGCCAGCAAAAGCATTGCCTATACTGAGGCATTCTCTAAGGGCCTGTCTTCCCTGGACAGGAGCTCAGACCCTCCCACTGTCCACAAAGTAAAGCCCTCTGACCTAGGGCTTTAAATATGGACTAATTTATCTGGCAAGGGTTACCTGCTGAGAAAACCATTGAGCACTAATGATCTGTCCTTTCCTCTTCCCGACACTGAATAGCAGACTGGGGAGCACGGGGCCAGATTCCAAGTAGAATGGGTAGAATGAAAGAAGTGGAGGGAGGTGTCTACAAAGCCACAGGGAGAAATTAAGATAATGGAGAAGGCACCAGAATATAAGCCGCTGGTAGAAGTTGCTGAGGTGAAACTGTTCTGAGGCACTAAAAGGTGTATTTGCAGTTTTAAAATAACTTTTCCAACTGCAGGATGGAAAGAACAGTCCACTAGTCAGACCATTAGAAAACCTGGATTCAAGTAGCTGTTCTGTCACACATTTTCCTGAGGCAGTCAGTTGGCTTTTTTATGCTTTAGAGACACAAAATGAAGTTACATTGCGCTTTTTTCACCCATCTGCAAAATTGGGAATGACAGTTCTTCACTACTTCACAGAATACACTAAAGACTTTAAATTGCTCTAACATTATGGTAATAGGAGCTGTAGAAGCACCTAAACTGACAAGCTTTTTTACTTACTAATGAACATAATTTCTTTTAAGGAAGCTGCTTCTTTTCCTATTCATGAGTTTCAAAAGAAAAGAAATCTCAGTGTCCATTAATACCTGAAGAGTACAAGTGTTAGTTATCAACTGTTTGTTCTAAAGTAAAACTGCAATAATATAAAATTATTGATGTAAGGAAATTACAGAAACTGCCTTTAAATATGGAGAAAGCCACCTAAAGTTCACAACATGGAAGTAGGAAATTGCTGATGACAGAACTTGCTGCTCTTAATAGGAGCCTACCAGTGTTGTCTTCTCAATGGCAGCTACCAAAGATTGCAGTCTTCAAGGCTTTTTAGAACTACCAAGAATGCAAAAGAGAAACAAGAATGATTTGACAATAGCTTTTATGCTTCTAATTTTCTTGTTTGAGCACAGATATATCTCAGTTCCAATGAACAGAGCAGAGAATGGGTAAAGGATCTAATGATTAATTATATGTTCACTTTGGGACACTCTCTGGACTGTTACAGAAGTCTGTGCCACAAAGCAGTGATATGACTGGGAATATTTCATAAGAAAAAGTTAAGTGGACCGGGTTTTGGTTTTGTGGATTTTGGTTTGTTGGGGTTTTTTGGTCTAAAAAATTATCATATGCCATCCAGGTCACATAAGTCCTGATTTCATGTTTCATTTTCTTACTTGTTTGTAGGCTCAATACTCAGGAAAGAGTTACTGAGCCTAGTTATTATACTTGAAGCATCAGACAGAAATGTAGATAAAATAATGGAATAGGGATTTAGTCCCCTGAGAAAACATCTTGACATAGGAGTCTGTTTATTTTTCAAACAAGAATAAAACACTGCATTATGGGATGAAGAGAAAAATACTTGCCAATTGAATCATATGTTAAAGTGAGTCCTAAATGGGAATCTGTACTTTCGCTTGCTGAGCATACAGAACAGACCGAAAAGAATTTCCTATTCTGGTTCTGCTTGCAGCTAATGGTGTCAGCCAATTTCCAATGGAGTCAGTGGCTGAGTGTCATTTGACTTGAAGGAGACTTGGATCAGGCCCTAGGCATCTAAATTAATGTGGTCCATCAACAGTTAATTTTGCCCTTGTACTGTTGGAAACTGGATTGTGTCATTTAACTTTAATATCTCTGAAGTAGTTTGACAGTCTCAAATAAAAAAGAAATACATAAATGCCGAGACAGAAGTATGAAGTAGAAACCTACTCAAGATTTCTGATTACTTTGTGTTACTGACTATTTCTATTAGCCAGTTGGTGACCCAAATCCAGCTAAACCACTATTTAGCTTTGCATGACTATGAAAATGACAGTCCTTAAGGTAACTTATTTAGAATAAAACACTTCTTGATATGGTTTAGTTGACATGGTGGTATTTGGTCAAAGGTTGGACTTGATGATCTTCAAAGTCTTTTCCAAACTTAATGATTCTATGTTTCCATATGCTATGAGATGCATTGAAATTTGTCCAAGTGTGTAAATATAAAATATATTTCTACCTAGTCTTAAACCAAATAGAGCAATATCTATATATGCTCTCATTATTTTTATTAGCTCAGAAGTTAAAATAAACAATTATTCAAAAATACTCCAGATTATTTTTAGCTTCACCATCCTACAAATTTTTAACAATCTGTGGATTACAAGACATTGACCGTTAAAGGCTGAGCTTATATAAGGTAAATTCTAAGGGTTACCTTTAAAACAAACCCAAAGAACTTTGGAAAAAAAATGGAGAAAAATCCTTATCATGAACATTTTCCATTTCCCCCTGCTTCATGCGCTGGACTGCAGAAGAGATTAGCCCTTAACAGAAAGAAAAAGCATATGTCAACTTGCCTCACCTATAGAGCCTTTAGGCAAAATGCATCACTATTTTGGGACTGTCAAGGACTGAATAAATCAGAGATAAGTGGGTTAAAATGTCAGTGCCCATTGGGACCAAAATGAACCTACCATATTTTTTCATCCAAGTGAAATCCTATCTGCAGTACCACTAACACTTCATTCATTCATTTAAGAAGGCAAGATAAAACTCTTAAGGATTTATTTTATTTTTTTAATAAAAAGAAGTAAAAAATACAATTAATTGTTTGGGTTTTTTCCTCTCCCCTTGTAATAAGCCTGTGGAAGTTATCTCATGCAAAAGGTCAGATAAGCATGATGTGAAAGATGGTGCTAAAAGGCTTTCAAACTTTGTTTATTAATAGATATAACTCTTTCACCTCTGCTACATCTGTCACCACTAGGTTAAATATCATTTGTCTTACTGGTCACCTGACTTTTTGT
The DNA here is from genome assembly GCF_047495875.1 of Pithys albifrons albifrons. Taxonomy (NCBI): domain Eukaryota; kingdom Metazoa; phylum Chordata; class Aves; order Passeriformes; family Thamnophilidae; genus Pithys; species Pithys albifrons. Next base: position 13,542,159 of record NC_092464.1, read on the forward strand.
TATGAGTACAAGGAAATGCCACAAGAAAAACACTGAACAGTCACAAATCCGTTATTAAAAAAAAAAAAAAGGCAAGAAAATAATTGCCTGAGACCTTCTAATAAAACATAGCCAAACATGGAGTAACTAAAGACACTGAGGGTAGCCTCTGGCTTTAAAGCATTCATTAAGCCATTGATCATTGAAGACAACATGCAGTGACCTCACACAAACACAATGTAAACTCCCAAACTCATTGATGGCATTCCTACAGCTCTGTCTGAATTTATATTGCCTCTCTGTAAACTGTTTGACATAAGCAGTGAAAGATGGAAACAGAAAAGGGCCTCCTCTGTATGATGCACATACCACCAAATGCAGCTGGATGCAAGTGAATTAACTTGGAGCTTACTTTGATGTTCAAAGAAGTCTCAGGCCAAGACGTGTTAGCAGAATTTTCAAAAGATTCTTGAAATTATATTTTTCCTTCTGGATAGTTGAAAAATATTCTAGAGCACAAAAATTCCCCTAATCTATTTTGAGGTGAAGAAAATAAATTGAAAAATATACTACTTTATTACACATTTATCAGGCAGAAGCTATGGCTACATAAGTCAAACCATGCACTCAGAAAGGCATGGGGGTGTATGTCTTTAGGTGTATATGTATGTTCCTCCTTCCTCTCCCTTTGCTTCCTTCCTTCCTTGCTTCTTTCCTTCCTTCTCCTATAAGTTCCAAGAATGATGTAGAAGTGCAAAATCCTCAGTTTGCACTTTCACTAAGTGTGTAGCAAACACTGAATAAATGTGTCTGCTTTACACTCCAGAATGATATAAATTAATTGTAAGGAAAATGGCAAAATATGAATACACAGAACCAGAGAAGAAAGCTGAGGAAATCAGCAGAATGATACCAGTTATCATGTTAACTGTTTAAATAGCTTGTGAAAAAAATATTATTGATATTTTTATTAAATCTCTTGCTTGGATTACTGTAGATGGAAAGATCAAGGTCTGGTTTGATTTTTGTTTTTCTTAAAGAAGGATGCTGAAAATTTTGAAGAGAATTTCTACTGATGTTTAAGATATTGTGCTCCTGCCGGGAGGCAGATATTGATGGAAAGTTCTCCCTTCTGTTTCTAAGACATCTATACTAGCAATAGGTAAGTTCTTTTTTTCCAAAAGAAGGAATAAATCAAAGAGAAATTACTACAAGAAAGATGGAGATATCTTTTACAAGAGCTTATAGTTACAGAATAAGGAAAAAAGTTTCAAACCCAAAGATAGTAAGTTTAGATTAGCTACTAGAAAAAAAAGTGTTTACTGTGATGGTGGTGAGGTTCTGAATAGGCGGCCAAGAGAAGCTGTGGCTGCCCCATGCCTGGAAGTGTTTTGTTTAAGGCCAGGCTGGATGGGACTCTGAGCAACCTAGTGCAGTGAAGGGTGTGTCTGTCCATGACAGGGAGGTTGGAACTAGATGATCTTTGAGGTCCCTTCCAACCCAGGCCATTCCATGATTCTATGGGTCTTTGATTCTATGATTCTATGAATGATGTTGCATCTGAATGTGATTTTCATCCTGCTCCTGGAACAATGTTGTACCTTCCTTGGTAGCTGCTTCCAAATCTACATTACAGCTCCTTGCTAATAGACTGTGAGATGCTATTAAATGATAATTTTTAGCATAGAATGCTATCATTATGGACACTACAAGGACAGTTATGCACCTCATGACTTTGCACAATTCCAACTGAAGTGCCAAAACAAAACCAAACAACAAATGGCATCCTTGCCTTCCTGAGCAAGGATAAAAATAATAATAAAAATAAAACTAATCCAGGAGTATCTTATACTTCACAGGTTTTCAGTAGAATTACTTTTTTAAGCCAGAAGAAAATGCCTAGGTTGGTATTTCCTCCTACTACATAAGACCACAGATATAAGAAACTGTAAGAAATACATCTGGGAAGCACAACTGTATCTATCAGAACAACTTCTACAGGAGTGGGTATATTTATAGTATTGGCTTATAATTTGTGGGCACATAGGACACGGAGTCTAAATTCCTCTTGAAGTTTCATATGTCATTGTCTTCTTCTTCATTTGTCATCTGAGAGCCTGAAGGTGATAGGAGTACCTATTAATGGACCTTGAGGTACACATGTAACATGGAGCACGATGCCTTGCTCGCTACATCCGGCCACTGGGCTCACTTTGAAGTGGAGCATCCCTCATGTTCCTCTGGGTCTAGATGGCTCAGCACTTCTTTCTGGAGTATTTTCCGGGCTTTCCTGTGAGGATTTCCCCTCTAGTGCTATCTAGACTTATATAAACAATTTTTTTTTCCAGAAGTCTAATTTGATTCAAGTAGGGCAGCTAATCATTGTGACCCGTTACCTTAGGTTTAGAAACATACAAATTGCAATAAGAATCTAAACAAGAAAATCCCTCTGGTTTGATTTTCAGTCCATTGTCTACTGCTGACCTAGCACCCACCCACTGCTTCCGGATCCTTTTCAAAAAGGACAGAGGATTTTATCCTCTTTCAAATATCAGTCCCTTGTAAATCTATCTGGTTTACTTTAACCACATTTTCACAGCTTTTTCCTCCCATTTTCTACTCCTCCTATGAATTCTAGTCATTACCCATTGCTATGAAGTGCAAATGGCTAGAATGACTCCTTGGGCTAGCTTAGTTCCATTAGCCCTTTGCTTCTTTTGATTTCTATAAGCCTATGAGTGTATTTTTTCTCTCTTAAAGCAAAAAAACCCAAACAAACAAACCAAAACAATACAAAAACAAAGAAAAACCAACCAAACGAAAAAGAGACTGAAACAAAAGAAGTGAACATTAGTGTATTCACCTTTTCTTCCATGCACTCCCAGCTACCACATGAGTAGGTCTTGTCTTCAATTGTCATCTAAACAGCTTTTAGAAATATAATAGAAATTATTGGAAAAATGCTTTGGGATAGAGCATTTTATCTGAAACAGTTGTCAAGAGACAGATTTTAAGTATTAGAGGAATCTGAGCTGTGAGATTGACAATGATTTAATTGCATCACCAAAACTGGTGGGCATTCTCTGAGACCTAAAAGACCACTCAGACAATGAGTCTTTAAGGGAGGTACTTACCTCTCAATTTTGATGCATCATCTGAAGGTGCCAGCTGCTGGCTCTGTAGTGAACCATAGCTTGTGTGCATTCCTCAAGCTCTCCTGGAGTAACACTTTGTCCTTTTGCTACCCTGTCTCTCAGTCCAGCTTCTGGTGTTGTGTCCATTCCCAGGGAAATTGCTAACATCTTGTTTTGGACCTCTGACCTCAGTTCTGACCTTGACTGGTTGGCTTGACACACAGAATCACAGAATGGCTGAGGTTGGAAGAGGCCTCTGGATACCATCTGGTCCAACCTGCCCTGCTTAAGCAGGGACACCTAGAGTCAGTTGTCCAGGTCCATGTCCAAACAGTTTTTGAATATCTCAAAGAATGGAGACTCCACAATCTCTGTGGACAACCTGTGCCAGTGCTTGGTCATGCTCATAGTGAAAATGTTTCCTAATTTTCAGACAGAACCTTTCATGTGTCTATTTCTGTCCATTCCCTCTTGGGCTTCACTAAGCACCACCTAACTCTTCTATTTGCACATTCCCTGCAGTTATTTATATATAATAATAAGAATAACCCTCCTAGTCCTCTCTTTTGCAGGCTAAACAACTCTTCCAGTCTTTCTTCACAACAGAAATGATGCAGTGCTTTAACCATCCTTGTGGCCCTTTCACTGGTTTCTTCTCATTATTTCCATGTCTGAGGAGTCCAGAACTGGACACGAACATTGCTCCAGGGGTGGCCTCACCAGTGCTCAGTAGAAGGGAACCTCCTTCTGCCTATGGACAGTATTTTGTCTACTAAAGTCAAGGCTACCCCTGACTCTCATTCTTGCAGGGACACCTTGTTGGCTCATGCTCAATGTGGCATCCACCAGGATTTCCTAGGTCCTATCCTGGGAATGCAGGTGGTCAGTGTCTATGGGGGTGCAGGATTCCACCTGTCTCTCCATATTAAACCTCACAAGGTTTCTGGTGACCTGCCCAAGATCCCTGTGGATGGCAGCAGCACCCTGACCTGTTGCTCCACGTGACCTGCTCGAGATCGCTGTGGGTGGGAAGCAGTGCCTGCCTGTGTGGCCACCGCCCCTCTGGGAAAGGTGTCAAAAATGAGACTGCGTTGGCCGGGAATCGAACCCGGGTCAACTGCTTGGAAGGCAGCTATGCTCACCACTATACCACCAACGCTGTGCTGCCTGCATGTCTCTGCCTGACTTCCTGCTTCATTTCCAAGTTTCCTCCTTTCCAGGTTTAACCACAGGGCTAACTAACCGCCCACCACAAGTACAACAAAGGACTACTGAGGGAAACTTTCATTTTCTCCACAGCTGCCAAAGCTACTGGAAAATTAGAAACTTGTTTGTTTGTTTGTTTGTTTTTAAACATTGACAAAAACTAAGGTCTTCTTCAGTGAAATATTTTCAATGTCCTGATTAATTTAAAAGAAATTCCAAATAGAAGAACTAAAACCTTCAGGAATGACACTGTAGATAATAGAACAATCAGAAAAAAGGCCAGCTAACTGCTCCCATCTGATGGAAGAAGCATCTTCATTTCACCATTTTTAGTAAAAGAAATAGTGTTGCCAGCAGTAATGTTGAACTATGATGAGATCTTTATTTCATATCTGAAAAACTAGGTGGAAAAATTGTAATGTACAATGTATGTTGTCCTTTCTATCAACCACTGTTCTTGTTCTCTAAGTATCATCCAAAGAAATGTAAGATCACATGGAAAATGTAGCTGAAAATAAACTAAATACATTTGTAAAAGGTATTTGAAAAAGGATTATCTAAAACACAACTCTGAAATTTCAAATCTCAAATTTTATGTACGTTTTTATTACATAATGTGTGGTGAAAAGTTTTCTACTACAGAGGATACAGCCAACAAACTACTTGAGAGGAATAAAACTCAAAAACTTACATGTGGTCAGGATATCCTATGAGTGACCCAGGGCATTCTGGAGGATCTGTGATTTCACTTCTGAGAATGTCCTGCTTACAAACAGATCTGGTTCTTAACATGCAGGAATGTATTGCTTTTCTCAGGAAGTTTATGGTTGAAAGCATTCTGTGCCAGCTCTTAGTTTCTCAGTAAAGGCCCTTTCAGGTCTCTTTCAGTCTCAAAGGCTCAGTCTTCACTGCAATGGTAGTCAGAAAAGGGGCAAGACCCAATATTGGTTAGACATCCATTGATTTCCCAATTCTTGACCTTTTCTGTCCCTTGGCATCTAAGGAATGAATGGGTCCATAGCCAGTCCCCAGTCCTGTGCATGCTCTGACCATTTTACCCAGAGTCATCTATTGTAGGTATCGGTGACATTTTTTGCATCCTGAAATGAAAGTCTACAATGCCCAGCTACACCACAGTAAGGATATGTAGTCTTCTCTCATTTTCTCTTCACATTTCATTGTAAAAATCAGCAGAACCAGAGAAGTTTCTATTTGGAAGGCTCTGCAAATAGCTTGTGAGGATATACTCTAATGTGGATTTATAATTAAGACTTAACAAAACAAGCTAAGATGGCTCTGCTGAATGATACAGGGTCTATTTTCACTTTATGTGAGATACAGAGTGCATCTATTGCTTTGTAAATGCATACTTTACTTATGTGGTGCATGCACAAGAAACCTTTACTTTTTGGCACCACATTTTCTGTGAATTTGTTGTGGAACATTTTTACAATTTTTGGCCATGAGTCAATAGGCTAATGATTTAAGATAGGATGGGACACACTAAACTCACTGATTATAATAGCTTCTGAAAAATGTGTATGGTATTGAATGATTTTTATTCTTTTCTTCTAATCTGTAGACACCATAAATATTTTCTAGGAAAACTACAAGGCTTGAATGATAATTGTAAGCCTATTGACAGCTGTTTCCAACATTAATGAAGAGTAGGGTTTAACAGTCACCAAAAATGTCTATTCTTCACATATTATATAGTCCACAGAACCTGAAAGTCTTAGAAGAATATTTCTCTCCTTCAAGCTGTAGTCTTAACTATGCCTTTTTTTGGGATCTCACCATCCTGTATTTTAAGACAATACAGAGTGAAGAAGGGGATTTTAAAACGCTGTGATAGAACTGGAAAGAGAGATGGATTGAGGATAAAACCACTGGATGAGGATTGCCAGCTCTGAGAAAGCTGGAAGCTGAAGAACAGAGAAGTGGGATGGGCTAAGGGGATCTCTGAAAGGCAGCCACCTGCATCTCAGTTCATAAAGCCTCTTAAACATGCACAGGATTCCTAAAGTATTTAAACACTAAAAGTTACAGATAACTCAGAGGGCCACATTCCCAAAGTCAAAATAGTCTTATCCTGCTCAAGGAATTCTAGAAACACTTCTGAACATCTGTAGGCACCTGGAAATCTGCTGACATCTGACCTCAGTGTTCTAGTCCCAAATGCAAAGCCTCCTAAACTTCAGTAACTCTTGTATGTTCAGATAATAAATACACACTGCCAAATCAGGGGCTCTGCATGAAATTCATTCTGATTATTTGTTTTGCCTCTCTCTCTCACACACACACATATGCACATGGATTCCAGTAGCACTTGATGAAGCAGATCAAATTAACCCTTATTACATCTTACCAGAACAAGATGAGCAAGCAATGGGAGTCTTTCCTAATCTGGTTTTAATTCACCAGGCAACAAATCTGTTGCCTATGAGTCTACTGCATATTGCTTATGGCTGAGAGGAAGTATTTTACCATCACATAATTAAAAGGATTTCTACTGCACACATAATGACATGCTCTATGCTTTCTTATTAAAGGTTTTCTTTGTTGGGGTTTACACCAAATTAGTTGCATATGTAACTGGTTTTGCTGCAATATCATCTTCAACTACTTAGTGCATCATCACCATAACCTCTCAATTAACCCTTGTTTCAAAAACTGCTCAGGGCAGGTGAAGCAACATTGTTTTTCTGGCAAAGAGCATGCCTTGCTCACTGCTAGTGACACTGTTATTACCGAGGATCTGGGCATGCAACATATGCTTTTGGTTTACAGTGTAAGGCTTCAGCTAATTTTGTAATTGATGTGCTGTAGATCCATACATTGTAGAAATCCAGAAGATATTCAAAAAAAGTTACCTAGATGTTTTCAGGATTGACAAAATATGTTCCTCAGAAATTATTTAATATTTAGAAATGAGCTATATGATCAGCCAGACCTTTACTGACTCTCTGTGGTGCCTCAAGGAAACAGAATTCACTGAACTTGGCTCTATTTGATGAGAATACAAACATTTTAAGAAATCCAACATTAAACAAAGGATTATTAGAAACAAGGTGGGTTGTTCTGTGGTTTTTTTTTTCCTTTGAACTCATGTTCAAGGCAGCTACTCAAGAAGGCAGCTAAACACCATTGTCACTATTCCAGATTTATTAGCTGGATCTGAGATTTTAAGTAGGTGGACTTCAGACATTTTCATCCTTATACTTCCATAAGAATATGTGTTCTAGAGGACCAGAATTATAGATACAGTACAGACAAGAATAGTAAAACAACTTCTGTTTCTGCAGATTGAAAATGTAGAAGTCATGTTCATAGTTTAGTATCAAATATTATTAAAGACACCCAAAGATACAGTAGGCTGTTGGGTTTTTGTTTTTTTTGGGGGGGGGGTGTTGGTGTGGTTTTTTGTTTGTTTTTTTTTTACCTTCCAGCACGCTCCTGTTCTCTATTCCTATTTCTCCATTTCTTGCTTTTCTTTTCCTGTTTCTTGGCATATTTTTAAGCAAGGCAAGGAACACCCATAGCCTCCACCTAACTTTAGAAGTCATCACTGGAAGATTTGACTGTGAAGACTAAATACAAAGACCTGATTGAGAATACAATTTTTTTTTTAATAGTAGAAAAAGTCAGGCTCCACAGAAAAAGATCCAGATTTATTTTCTCATTTTATTTTGTATCTTCGTTTCTTACTGTGTCTTGTAAGGGAATGTTTCTGCTTTTGTTTTAGACTAGGTTATCCTGACTGATTTTTGCCACAGAAATAATTAATCTTTTTATTTATCTTTACTGTATAATGCTGCACATGTATACAGTGACCTGGAGTCTAAGATTCTTCTTAAATCCATCTCCATATTTCTAGGATCTGAAAGGGCATAATAGGAGATTACTAAATTCTGCATCTTTAGGGAACTATGCACATGGAAATACATATAACATGGTGCTTGCATTTAGTTGTGTAGGGATTTCTCTTTTCCCATCACCTTTGGAAAAGGTTGGCATATTTCATTTTTTATGGTCAGTTAAAAAGATTATGCTTTCCAGAACCTTGTCAAATGGGTATGATTGATGCATCAGTGGAAAATAAATATGGGGGAAATTACTCTGGAGTATTTATGCATTAAATAAACTAACATCCACTATCCCAGAGGCTTATAGACAAATGAGCAATTAAGCCACTTGATTCTTGCACTTCCATGTAGAAATTTACTTCTATGAAAATGGGGAGCACTGTTTAAGGTGGTTGTGGGTATTTTTCTGCGCTAGACTTTTTAATTGTTTTTGTCTGGGATTTAATATGTGCATTGGATCATATAATATATTTCTGGTCAGAACTGTCAGGTGAAGTCATTTTAGAATCATAGAATATCCTGAGTTGGAAGGGACCCACAGGGATCATCAAAGTCCAACTCCTTGCCCTGCACAGAACAGCTGGGCATGATTGCTATAAAAAGGAATCTGGTTTTTAAATACATATTCATTTTAGAGGAAAAAATTTATTATTTCCAATTCCTGCTGTGATTCAGGAAAGCCCATCTTATGGTTTCTTCTTAACATTGTTAGGACTGATTAAAACTGGGGTATCCAGAGAGGTCTGTGGGAAGGACTGTGGTGAGGAAAAGAGCTGGCAGTGTCCTGGGCTTTGTGAGCAGGTTATTGTCAGGAGTGGAAAGGGGTCATTCCATCTGCACAGCCCTCATTAGACCACATCTAGATATTACATTCTACAAATTTAGATCCCCAATACAGGGAAAAAAAACCCCACCAAAACTGGAGTGAATGCAACAAAGACTATTGAGGTGTTTGGAGCTGGAGCATTTACCCAATGTAAAGCGCCAGAGGGAGCTGGGACTGATCTGCCTGGACAAAGGAGGTTTGGGGCAGAAGGTACTTCAGGTCCAAAACCAGTCTTCTTCCAGTACCTAGGAGGGATCTATGGGAATGTCGAGTAGGCCTACCACATTTTATGCTGGAAAGCAAGAAGCAGAAATTGAAATAAGGTAGCTCCATCTAGATACAGGAAAACCCTTTTCCCAAAGAAGATAATTGAACAGAAAAAACAGGTTGCCCAGTAAAGCTCTGCCTCTCCATGGGGATTTCAAAACATCACTGATTAAAGACTTGGGTAACTTACCCTGATGTTATGGGTAACCCTGTTTGGAGCAGAAGTTTGGAGAAGAGACTTCCTGAGGTTCTCTCCAGCATGAATTGCCCTGTGGCATCCAGAGTCTCTCTGACTTTTAATATCGGGGGAAAAAATAAACACCACCATTAAAAATAACAATGAAAATTATAATTATTAAGAAATAAAAATTTGTGATTTTTAGATTTTTAGTGCATCCTGCATAATCTTCTACACTACCTTAGCAAACCAAAGTTTTATTTTAGAGGCATTTTAAGAAGTCTCAGTGGTTTTTGTTCAATATTTTGAGATCATTAAGTGGAAAGCCCCTTCTTCCAGAACTTTAAAGCACTTTTAAGATCATTAGTCTGAACTTTAATGTTCCTCTTATTCAGCAGATATGATTTTATTTATTTTAAGCAGTCTTGATAGAAATAAGTAAAAAATTCCAAGTAAAGAATTTATAAATATATAAATGTTAACTATCTCCACTCAATTTTCAACTGTCTAACATCCATCTGAATTTGATGAGGAAAGCTTTTGGTGAGGTTATTTCAGCAAAGCAACTTCATTCTTTACCAAAAAATGTTGTACATTTATACTTTTAGGTACAAAATGCTATGACATTGTGAGCTGCTCTATCATTCCAGTGGTATGAGACAGTCTGTGTCAGAGATAATACTTTTGTTCTTCAAAAACATGAAACTCAAGTGAGAAAATTAGAAGTAGCAGCAAGAAGACATGAATCTGAAGAGGGAAAAAAAAAGAAAGCACAGCAGAGGAATTTGTAATACAAGTACAAATTTCATATTTTTGCTGATGTCAGTAATCTTGCTGAAACTAGTACAGATGGTATTATCATCTGTTACTGAGTATAATCAAGACATTTTTCAGTATCAATGTGCCAAAAACCTTCTGATGGTAAGGTGACTCTATGCCGTATCAGGTTTGATTGTAACAGTCACTGGCTAAGTCAGTTGCCCTTTCCCTCACAACCACTGATTTCTGGAGCCGATTTTATGCTGTAAATAGAATTGGAATTTTGGTTTTTAGAAAAATATGAAGTATTTCACACAAGACCTACAATTATAATAGATAGTAAAACCTTGTATAGATATAATCACAGATACCAATATATTTTTTGCCTTCCCTTACAGTATTTTAATATTAATACTTTAGGAAAAGCCATAACTTCCTGGCTTTTATTTCCTCCTCTTTACAGATGAAATTTGTTTCCTGAGAAAACTGCTGTACTATGATGATTAAATATATGGCTTCTTGATGAATACTTAAGCACAGTTTTAATAAGGGGTCATTAAATTTGACTGATGGGGCCTCTACAAACAATGTCACCTGTCACTCTGCGCTCAGTGAACGGAAACAGGGGAACAGCTGGTTTCAGTTCTCATGAGTTTCACATTTTCCTTACTTCTGCATCACATTGGATGAATTCCTACATTTCTAATCTTTCTGTTTAGTCACAGCTGAAACATGAAGGAGAATTTATACCTGATCTGATATGTTTTGTCTAGTTTTGAGTTGAGAGTTTTTAAGTTGAACTACGAAGTTTGAGATACTTTTTTTTCTCAGAATTTATGTATCAGCCCATTTCCTTTCAATTAGGTAGAAGTTTGGAAACTTTACTAAACTATGCAGTCAAACCTTGTTAGCTCCTAAGTATCAAAAAGGCCTCAAATGAGTTTGCTTTCACATGATTGCATGTTTATTTATATTATGATTCCAGCCTGAGAGAAAAAAAACCAACAGTATAATAGATCTGCTTTTAGAAAAGATATCTGCCAGATACAAGGTGCCTCATCTATCACATTAGTGAAAGCCTACCTAGCTAATTATTGACTCATTACTGCTTATTCCTGTGAGAACAAGCACAGTGTCAACAATGTGTCATTACCCTGTACACCTAGGAATAATGGTTAACTTGTAATTCTGTCGTTACTAAATGGAATCCTTTGAAATAAGTCAAAACCAAAAATAAATCTGTAAAAACCCCAACAACAAAAAATACATCCTTGTTCTAATTAGTCTAAAGAAGTGTACATAATCAAACTAAAAAAAAAAATTAAAAAAGTATAAAATATCCTTAAATACTAGCAGGACAGCAACTAAATAAAATATAGACTAGACTATAGAAGTTTTAGTGATCTGATCTGATACTGAACATGTTTGCCTCTTCCATTCCATCTCTTCTACAATGACTTTCTTATAAAGTGTGAATTTACAGAACATTTTATAACCTATATTTGAGTCTTAATATCTGTATAGTCAGGTTTCCTGAGCCTTAAAAATATAACTAACCATGCATCTGAAAAGGAATGTAGAAATGAGTCATCAATAAACATTAATGAAATCATCAATTAATGAATGAAATGCTGTCAATTTAATTGTGAATAATTATTATAGTTTTAATATTACTAACTATAAACAAAGCTCTCAGGGTCTGAATGAAGTATAAAATTACTCAAGAGAATGATGATGATGATGCTAACTGTTCTGGCTTCTATGTTTAAAATAAATCCAGAAAACTAGAATCTAATAATATTTAATAGTTGTATATTATTTATTTGCTGATCATATTAACAACCAAAAATTTTCAAAAAATAGTTCTGCTTTCATAGAGTTTTAAGTATCAAACACTGAATAGACCAAAATTCCTTAGTTTCTTGCTGAAGATGTTGCAAAATAATCTCCACTTAAAGTAGTAATTCAGTAGTCTGAGTCTTTTTCTCCCAAGAGAACTGAGAAACTGAAAATCATAAGCTGATCTTTAACATCACATAAAAAAATTAAAATAATTCCCATACTATGTGGTAATATAGACTACCCCCATCAGATAAAAGCCAAGGATTCCACTAATTCATGGAAATTTAGGCATTAAACAATTCATTCAACACAAAAAAGGCCAAACACAGTACTTGACTGTTTAAATTTCTGTAATATATATGAGGTCACACTTAGATTAAACATTTCAGAAAAAAATGAAAAATCACAAATGAAAATATTTTCTCTGTAAATTTTCATAAATTCCTTTGTCTTATAAAAAAAAAAAAAAAAAAAAAAAGTTGTCATCTTGCTGCCAAAACCACACTTGCCAGTGCCTAGTCCATGAGCAATGTCTCACTACTCACAGAGTCAGGGAAGAAATCTTGTCAGTGTAGAATTATAGAAATAATGGGAAAAGACTCTTTTGCCACTCAGAAAGCATTTGTGACTGTAAAGCAATTTACAAAGCAGAGTACAGCTCCTCCACTTTGCTGTGCCATATATCATACCATAGACTGCAGTTTGCAGCAGTAATTTTCTGATGTTCCTCATCTCCTATTCCCACACTCTTCATAAATTGCACTATCAGTTGACTTTGCCTGCAAACACACCTGTTCTCTAGCTGCACTGTTTCCAAACACATCAAAACATTATTAGAGATGCTGTGCTTCAGAATTTTTAAAAATGAAAATAATCTGAGTTTAGTGTATTTGGAGGTGTTTTCAATGCCAGCAGTTACCCTAACTCTTCTGTTGTCTATTGTGGTTATGTCTTCTTCCACTTCTAAATTTAATATAAATAACTTTTCTGTAGAAAGAAGGGGTCAAATCCTCACAAATTCTCTGTAGACTAGCTTGTCTTCTTCTTCTCATACTATACATAATAACTGAGATTATTTACTCTTGCTCCTAAAAAATCTGACACTGGAATTCAGTCTTTGCCCTTTGATAACTGGTATCTGAGTCTTTCTAGTAAAGGAGGAATCAGTGACAGAAAACATACAAACAATCCCTTGTCTTATCTGTCAGTGTACAAATAAGGCTCACCTCCCATAAAGAAAATAGAGAAGTATGTGATCACATAATTAAACATGGTTTCCTTATGCCTTAAGAAAGGCAAACTACTAAAGCCTTTCTGAACAACTTCCTTCTAGTAGTGCTTTTATGTTGGATCCAAGCTTTGCAATCTTGATGAACTATTTCTGCAGTGTTCAATAAGCAGCTCCTTATCTTTCCCTGAAGAAAATAAGAAGTATCCTCCTGAAGAATCACACTGATATTCTCATGGATTGCAAGTAACCTTGGGGCTTCACTACAGCACTCCATTGAATATCTCCCTGGTCTTTAGGTGGGAATGAGGAGGGACATTCTTTTTTCACAGCTGTCACTTCTCTGCAGGGAAGGGATTTGAGGGATGTTAGAGACTGAGAATCCTGATTATTTTAATTAGCAGCAACCCTGTCATTTTCTCCACAAGAGCAAACTCCTGCTGGCATCTTTGTGTTTATCCAGTCCAAGGCTCTCTCCAGAACTGCCAAGAACATTTCTATTTGGCTCCAAGCATCTCACAGTGGCTTAAGAACAGTAAGTAATTGGTCTCACACATAAATTTGGATGTGGATGTGCTCCCAGCAGGATTGCCAGAGTAAAGCGACTACATGGCTGCTCTTCCATGATGTGATTAAGGCACATGACATAATAGAGAGCTCTATTTTACAGCCTCTTTTACTAGACCTTCTCTTATTTTTAATTTATTTTTAATTCTGCTCTGAGATACTTTGCATGAACTCAGATAGGAAGCTGATACAAAAAGAGTGGTTTACAACTGCTACAGAATACTTCACTTTTCTGTTTGGTTTTGCTATACGGAATGCACAATTTTGCATTTAATTTATATATCATTGCCATTCCTCTGTGCAACTGAGAATAGCAAAGGCAGGATACTAGGAATGCAGTTTAAATAATCTGAAACTGTTTTAAAGAAACATCTGGAAACGATCTGGAAACCATCAGGGTAAGTCTTCTTTAAAAGAAAAAACACCAAGGAACAACCTTTCCACTGAAGCAGAAGTTAGGAACCCTAAGTGTAGCATAAAAAGACTCAAGTCAAGTTAACTATCACATTCATTAACTGAAAATTTGACTAAGATTCAAGATGAAACATAAAAACAGAGACTATCAAACACAGATTTCTATGACAAATTAATGTGATTATGAGAACTACAAAGAGTAAGTAAGTGTAAAATCTGTGAGAGACAAGAATCAAAACACCTCAAAGGCAGTAGGATAACAATGTGAACCGAGAAACTGGAGAGGATACAGTTTAAAAAGTTAGGTGAAAAGGAGAAGGGGGCAGTTTAAAAGGACAACAATGTGCACATCATGATCTCATCCAAGGAAAAAGGTACCTCTGAAGACAGCAACCGCAAAGGTGTCCAGGTCTCTAATGGATCCATGAGCTGGACAGAGCATGATACAGCTGCCATTTAAACAATTCATTTGAAATTAGTAGACAACTGAATAGAATCGATTTTTTTTCAGAATCCTGGTATCAAGTCAGAACAAAATTCCTTGTTACAGGTCAAGGATGGAGGTTTTTTCCAATCTTAATGATTCTCTGATTCTATGATAACTACAAGTGACCCACTCTTATAGCAGTTACACATGGAGATGTAGAATTTTCTTTTAATGGTGAATAGGAAGCAGATACAGCTGCCTGCAAAATATAATATCAAAAAATTGTTCAGGTTGAAAAGATCTTTAAAATCATCAAGTCCAGCTGTTAACCCAGCACTGCCAAGTCCATCACTAAGCTGTGTCCCTAAGTGCCACATCTCATGTCACAGCTAGGCTTCACGAACAAAGATTTGGGAAGGGCTCTGCCCACGTGGGTGTGTCCTTCGAGCTTGCACAGTGGATTTTTTAGGTGAGGCACAGTGTGAATGGAACTGGACCCACCCTTTAACTCCTGAGGTTCATCTGCCACATCTCAGCAAGCTTGGACAGTGACAGTGAAGTCAGGACTAGAACGCACAGCCCCCAGTATTCCCAGGACGTCTCCCATCCAAGTACTAACCCGGGCTGACCTTGCTTAGCTTCCGAGATCTGATGGGATCGGGTGTCAGGGTAGCATGGCCATAGTTGTATCACATCTATATGTCTTTTAAATACCTCAAGGTTCAGTGACTCAAACACTTCTCTTGGAAGTCTGTTCCAATGTTTAACTATCCTATCAGTGAAGAAATTAATATCCAATCTAAACCCCGCCCAGGTGCAACTTCAGGCCATTTTGTCTTGTATCACTTGTAACTTGGGAGAAGAGACCAACACCCACCTGTCTGCAACCTCATTTCAAGTAGTCCTAGAGCTTCCCCTTGGACCTCCTGTTCTCCAGGGTAAACATCCCCAGCTCCCTCAACTGCACTTAATAAGACTTGCTGCTCTTCTTTGGACATGCTCCAGCACCACAATATCCTTCTTGTGGTGAGGGGCCCAAAACTGAACACAGCATTCAAAGTGTGACATCACAAACTATTGTGATCCACCCTGTTATGGGTTTAGCCAGGTGGGCCTAAATTAGGCTTTAAAGTTCAGATTAGGCCTGAAATTGTCAGCTGACTTGAGCTGGACTGAGCTAGCTAACACCTGACTTCTTCTAGCCAATAATATTGTATTCCATACCATACTACATCATCTCAAAGGGTGTAAAATACAGTGTGTGGAAGTAAAATGTTTGTTCTTAGCTTTTCTCTCTGCTTAAGTCTGTCTCTGAAGAACCAACTTCTCTAGAATGATTTGTAGTTAAAATGGTAGAATTTGTGTTTACTGGGAAGTGGGAAGTTATTTCTTGTTATACATAACTTGTGTAAGTGTGTGTTATATTGTAGTATCCTCTTAATTTTCTCTTTTCTGTATAAATACATGTAGTTAGTTTCAGCATAGACCTGGCTTTGGAAGTTTTTTTTCCTCTCTCCCTCTTCTTTTTCCCTTAGCTGGTTGGGGGGAGGAGGGACCCTTTTCACTCTGTCTTGGACAGTTGGCGTTTTGCCAGCTCAACCCAGGACACACCCACATATTTATTTTGTTTAAATAGATTATTTTATTTTGTTTTGTTAGGAATCTCCTGAGAAGTCTAAAGAGCTGAGTACAAAACAGCTGTTTACTTTAGGTTGTCCTAGACAGATTTTATTTTCTGATGAAGCCTTGATATCTATGACAGAGTTTACTATATGTAATTTGGTTTATTTTAGAAAAACATTTGAAATAAACAGTTGTCTTTTTTCTCTAGTAACTTATACGTGTCAAGTAGAAGGATAAAGGATATGGGAATAGTTGAGTTAGGGTATCTTGCACTGTAAATATTTTCTAGTGAGCAGGTACTGCGAGGAATTTTTTTAGTATGTGTAATCACTGTGATATTTAATAGTTAAAAGTGTTGTGCAGGAAATGTAGTCACATAAGCTATCTTGAAATTCAAGGAATTAGGGAAGTTAATTAAAAATCAAAATTGCCTTTTACAGAACCACCTTTATTATTCACACAAATTTGGGAGATAATGAACAATTTTAGAGCTAATATTTAATAAAATTAATTAAAAATAGCAACAGGAACTGTTTTAATTTAATTATTTTTAGCTTGTTTTCAATCAGAGCAACTGGATAATAAGATAGTTTATCTTAAATTAATTCTAGAGATTCTGTAAATTATTTACTTCTGGTTTCCCATGTGCTGTTCTCTGACGTCAGCTTCTGAGTTGATCTGACTCACTTTGTTATTGAATTTATTCAACTTTAATCTGGGCCAGGGAGAAAATAATTTATTGTTGGTTTATGAGGCAATCACTGATGTAAGAACACCTCGTCATTGCTGCATCGTTTCAGTCACTGTCACAAATATATTATTAACCAAAGTTGTGAGCAAAATTCATGGTAACAATTAACATTAGTAATCTGAGAGAGAGAGAAAGGAAGAGCTATTTTGGTTTTGCTTTCAAATTTAGGACATTACAAAACTTTCATTAACATATATATGGTGTACCTATGCTTGTTTTCATTACACTCATTTGTATACTTTCCTGCTGAAAGAAATATTCCAAACAGTAAGCTGAATTATGCTTGACGTAGTGGGAGGACACTAATTTGCCCCAGCTGACATTCTGATAGATACCATAAGTGGCAAGCAAGTGCCAATAGCATCACAGACTATTGTGTTTTCTCTGACTGTGTGGAGTAGAGAGCAATTACTTATTTAGTGTAAATATTTTCCTATCCCACTAATCCAGCTGGGTGTTCACAAGGACTGAATCAATTGTTTGTTCATCACAAAGATTAATTTCAGCTGGTGCTGCTTTTCTGTCTCTGAAGAAAAAGAAAAAGCAAAACAAAACAATATACAATCTTTAACTGAAAGTGAAGTCTCAGCTCTCTTATTCCATGCAGATGGTGCTGTTTACTAGCTATCTCTCCATGCAGGAAGAAGACCAAAGCCTAGATGAATTACAGCTGGTTCAAACTAATCCAGGCAAAAGCTGGAGTTAATGAGGAGTAGAAAAGTAATTTGTTGAATTCTGTGATTACCCTGATCTCACACCTAGTCAGACTACAGTCCACTAATAGCCTACTCAGTAAGCAAAAATGGCACCTTTGATGCCCAAATTACAGTGTTGTCAAGGTCATTTTCACCATCAAGTCATTACAGACCAATCTCTCTCTAGTTACTGGTTGAAAAAAACACCTTATTAGTCCCATTGAGAATGAACCAAACTTTTATCTTTTTTAGGTAGGATGTTAAGACTGACTGAGTTTACCCACCATCTGGGTTGGAAGGGTAGGGGATGCTGGAGCTGATGCTAATCTGTGTTAAGGACAGGCAGCTGCTGAGAGAAGAGACAGGGAAGTGACTACAGTCCAAGTACTCCATAAGTCCTCATAACAGAGTGTCCTTCACCTCATCCAGACAGATCCATACTCACCTCCATGTCAAGAAAGTATCAGCAATATTTTGGTACATCTGCAGATGAATGCAAATAGGAGGTAAGGTGACAAACATCACTTGCGTCAGGAAGGGTCTGAATAGCTCTGTGCCATATGAAGTTCATGCTTCTTCACACCATGAAGGCAGCTTGAAGGAAGAATATGGTAATGCTCTGACCAAATAAAACGTGTTCTGTTGTGGATAAATAAACAGTAAATGAAATTAAAAAAATAAGAACAAACGAAAGACCTAAGTAGCACTTGCACCCATATCTGTGGTTTCTGGGTGTAAAGGATTTGCCTTTTGATCTTGCACATGAACTTGCTGCATGTCAGCAGACATGTGCTGCAAACTGGATCCATATCTATTTGAATTTCATCTCTTTGCTTTTAAAAAGCAGCTTTTCTAAAGACAGCAGACAAATCTCCCCCTTTTCTATTGTATAGTCTGTCTGTGTGTATAAAATGGACTGTTATTCTTGGCAGAGTAAATTACTAATATTTTCTTAACCACCAAATGAGTATAAACATTGGCTTTGCATGAAAAAAGGCACACAGATTCTCATAGCTTTACTTTGCTTCAGGTTATTTATTGGGCTATGATGGTCTCAAATCATAACATTCCACTCATTTGAATATCCTTTTCTTCTATAGACTGAGAATTTATAGAGTCCTTAGCATCCATAATATTATTTTTATTTGATTAATGAAGTGAGGATCCATTCTATTTCTTAGACTTAAATGCCATCACTGGAAGAAGTAAAAAATCTGATTCACACTGAAGGAATACATGAGAAATCACACAGAGATGCAAGGGCGATTTGTCAAGACACAGGGGTAGTCACCTTATTGACTTCCAAGAAATTGCAAGAGTTAAGAACAGACAAAGATTAAAAAACCTTCTAGTACCCATTTCAGAGAGACTAGGTCAAACCATCATTGACAAACATCACCAGGAATCATTGATCCTGCCTTCAGGCAAAGCAGTGGACAAGATGACCCCCAAAGGTTTGTTTCTAGCCCCTATTTCCTGTGATAGTGTGATGAGACCTAAAATTCCTTGGGAGCAGCAGGTGATACAGCAGCAGCCTTCCTGTGAAGTTAGCCATCAAGGATGGAAAGATTATTTTCATAGCTGCCATTGAAAACAATTTTTATTGAGCAGAATTATTATTGCTTTGATTAAATTTTTTTAACTATGCCTTGTCGCAAGCCTATGTTGTAAACCTTCAGACAAGGTAAATCCTCAAGGACAATAATAGAAATCTTACTGGATTAATGCATAACTTTACAGAGGTTTTGCTGTCTGGAAATGAGTGTAAATTTTTTAACCCCAGTCATATTGAGCCTGAAATACAACTTTGGGATTCTGAAAGTGATAGAAAGCAAGGATCCTATTTGCAGGCAGACCTTCCCTTTCTTTACTTCAGAGTATTCATATCACATTAAAGGATTGCCTGATTTTAATTTTCTTATTTCAATAAAAAAAAAGATCCAATGGCAGACAACATTTAATTTATTCAAAAGGATGTTGTTAGGAAAAAAATAAAGTGCACACACATGCAATCATAACAATGTTGTGTAAAAGACCATAGTTTCCTGAAAAATGTAATTTTATATTCTCAAGTTGTGTTCCTTTGTAAAGAATTAAAATGTTGACATTTCTTGATAGGCAGTATGATTATTTGATAAGATTACACAGATAAAGTGATGTTCATAATTTTTCACACATAATTAAATACAAGAAAAGTAATACTTTAAATAGATAAGCAAGCACACAATGGATAATTATGTGTATGGAACTTCCTGTGCTAAAGTGTATAGTGTCTAATTAGACCTTAGGGGACAGTGCAAATTTACTAATCGTATGTGCAAGTCACAGCCTACATTTCATACCAAAGTTCTAGACTCCTGTCTACATCTGCATGTAATTTGCTTATTATTTTAAATGCACAATTTCAACTCTTTAACATTCAGTTTTGATTGGTTTTGCTATGTTAATGGGATAATAACATCATTCATAATCAGTGTTCTCCAAATGTAAATGATTTTAATTGTTCACACATAATAGTGCTCTCTATTAAAAACACATACTGATGCCTCGTTGAGAAAATTAATTTGCTGTGTTTGTTACTATAATGAAATAAAAGTTGTTCCAATTTAATGAATTCAGCAGTAGATTTCATAACTTCATTATGAACACAAACTCAATTTTCTGGGGGTAACTTACCATTAGTTCAAATGAAAAGATTCATTCTCTGGAAAATTCAGGAGTCACTGGTTCTATTTCTTGGGGTCATTCCAATTAATAAAATGAGAAATATTTAACAATGCCATAGAGTGGGTATTTCAAAATGCAATTGAAATAATTCTTTCTGCATCTTGAATTTCAGAGTTTCCCCAGCTGAATTGCTATTTTTAAAATAGTTTCCCAAGGGAGGAAACAGAAAAAACACTGACATCATTTAACTATTTTCATGCTAAATTATTTAAGGTCCTTTTGTAGCTTCTCTCATGAACTTGAAATCTATGGTCCTGTGTTTGTTCAGCAGATCAACAGACTTGCAGAGCTTGTCACCATTCAGCTTGAAGAAAATGAATTACTACATTGTAAAACCAAATACTTTTAATGCACAGATGTGGAAAACATCATCTCTGAGGCTTCCTTAATGAATACCACACTTAGTTACTTCACCACTGCGGGGTGTAAAACTGGATATTCATACTGAGCTCTTGCTCAGTAGTATGAAAAAGATTATAGTAAGCCAATATTGACAATATATTTAATCTGATAACTGACACCTGACATATAGCTTTGGGGCCTTCTTTGGCTAGATCTTAAAACCAAGTTACTAATCTTTGGAGCTTTGATAATGAAACCTTAGGGCTACTAGGAAAATAGTGAGTTAGCATAGATAAAGGAGAAATCTTTTCTTGAACTCTGATATCTCAAACATTCCTCAACTATTATGTCTGTTCCATTTCCAGTTAGCTTTTTGGGCATTTTGGTTTTTGGAGTCTTTTTTTGTTTGGTTGGGTTTTTGTCTGGTTGTTTGTTTGGTTTTTGTTCTTTTTGTTGTTGTTTTTGGTTGGGTTTGTTTTTGTTTTTGTTTTTAATGTAAAGACTAATTTCCACATGTTTCTGAGTTCCTATAGGGTCCTAAAATCCTTCCTGGAAAATCAGTCCTAGACCAATACAGAGTGTAGTTCTCAATTAGGAAACTGTTTAATATGTGGCTTTTCTGTGCCTTAGCATTTCTGCTCACATTCACCACTCCGTGCCTTTCTGGGACATACAGTTTATAAGGTACTAGATTCTAAGCACAGATATGAAACAGTTTTTGTAGCAGATCAGGATTAGTCATATAATGCTGTCTTCAGGTCTTCACACAGAACTATGACTTTCACAACTGTAATTAATCCATACCTAACTGTAAGCATATGAATCATTCTTAGTGAAATCAAGGAACACAGAATTCCACTCCATTAAAATTACATTGCCAAAATACAAGCTAAAGTTTACTATACTGTTATTCCTGTGATTCAAGAAAGGTTTAAACTTTGTTGGATTTAGTGAAATGCTTCCAATACCAAACTTAGAGTGCCGAGTTATGTATATGTTGATCAAGTGGATGTGTGGATTCAAGGGAACAAAATTATGGCATTGCTTTCAGCTCTGAAAATGATGTTGGATAGTTCAAAAGGTACCTTCTTCTCAGTCATCTTTCTGAAATCTGTGTCGATTTTTTTAATTCAGTGAATTAGGATAGTTGAAAAAATTATCCTGACTTTTCAATGTTTAGCCAGAGTGAATCGAAACCTCAGACCTTTTAAAATAATGCTTAAGAAAAATTACACTCTTGGACACCCTTGAGTTCTTGGGTACTGTGACAGAAATTTTCTATTTATACTAAAATGATACCACTTCAGTAGACACTATAAGTGTATGTGGTATTTTCAGATTATTGCACAGAGAAGTCATCTTCAAGTATTTGCCAGTTTTTCATAAAACTCCAGTTTTCTACACAATCTGTTATTAGGAGCAAAGCAGTGTATCAGTTAGCTCATATGAATTTTATCTCACAGTAATCCAATTTACTAGCTACATGATTGAATGAAAAGTGATCCTCTCCTGAGCATAGTCCAAAGGAATATATAGTTACATTAGAATCATGGAACAGTTTGGGTTGGAAGGGACCTTAAAGATCATCTACTTCCAGCTCTCCTGCCATGGGCAAAGATGCAGAGACCAGGCTGATAGCCCCATCCAACCTGGTCTGGAATAATTCCAGGGATAGGGTATTCACAGCTTCTCTGGGCAACTTATTCTAATATCTCACCACCCTCACAGTAAAGAATTTCTTCCTTAGGTCTGATCCAAGCTTACTCTCTTTCAGTTTACAGCCATTATCCCTTGTCCTATCATGACATGTCCATGATAAAGTCCCCCTTCAGTCTTCTTGTAAGCCTCCTTTGTAAGGTCTCCCCAGAGCTTTTTCTCCAGGCTGAACAGCCCCAGCTCTCTCAGCCTGTTGTTATGGGAGAGGTGCTCCAGCCCTCTGACCTTCTTCATGACCTCCTCTGGACTCGCTCCTTCCTGTGTCGGGGGCTACAGAGCTGGATGCAACACTCCAGGTGGGGTCCAAAAGAGTAGAGTAGTGCAGGAGAATCACCTCCCTTGACATGCTGATTACACCTCTTTTGATGCAGGCCTGGACACATTTGTCTTTCTGGGCTGGGAATGCACATTGACAGGTCACATTAAGCTTCTCCTCAACCAACACCCCCAAGTCCTTCTCCTCAGGGCTGCTCTCCATCCATTCTGTGCCCAGCCCATACTTATACTTGGGATTACCCCAAACAAGGTTCAGGACCTTGCACTTGACCTTGTTGAGCTTCATGAGATTCACACAGGCTCACCTCTCCAGCCTGTCCAGTTCCCTCTGGATGGCATTCCTGTCCTCCAGCTTGTTGACTGCACCACACAGCTTGGTGACAGCAGAAAACTTGTGGTGAGGGTGCACTCAATCTGGCTGTCCGTAGTAATGATGCTGAACAACATTATTCCCAACATTAATATCAATTGATAACTAATTCAAACTTTAATGTATAAATACATAAAAGAAATCAGCAGACTTTGTGTGCTCCCATGTTGAGTTTAATTTGCTCTTATTTCTTTACCCAAGGCATAAAGAGAATTTACTTCAACTTATTATATTTCCACCCTTTTCACCCCTCTCCAAATCCATCTATGAATAGCCCTTTCTATTTTCCATCATAACAATTGCATAAATATCTGTTTGGTTTTCTCTTTATTTTATAACAAGAATCCAGCATATGCAAAATATTGAGAAGAATGGGGTTTATTCATTATAATTGGAGAATTATGAGAAGAAAATGTGTGCATAACCAAACTGCCTGTGTTACAAATTGCATATTAGAAGATGCTTTCTGGAAGGATCTTTATGTTTTCTTTTCCCCCAAAACAGGTAGTGTTCTAGTTGTTAAAAATAACCAAAAGAGTCTTGGTGATAACAAGAAAAAGCAAGTTCTTTATAAAAGTTTCCTGTTAGTGTTACATGTATACAGTTAGCAGATAGGGCTGAGGGTAAGTAAGATCACAAATGGTGATATAAATAAACAAAGAATGAAATGTTAATTCCATAATGAGAACTTTAATGAAATTGCTGGAGCTTCAGAAGAGAGCAGAAATATATTCTTTCCTTCTTGTAGAAGGATTAGAAACTAATCTTTTTCATAAGCAAAAGCCACTCTCTATCTATCCTTTGTAATGCTGCACTTTCCAAGACTAATTTATGGACAGAGGTAGAAGGAAATTTAGATTTTATAGTTTTTGCTTTTTTGCCTTTTGTCTTTTGGGGACTTGGAATCATGCTACAGGCTCCAGTGGATTTCCAGCTAAACTCTACAAAACTTTGTAGTACATTATAAAAGTAAGTTTTAAGTAGGATCTATAATAAGGCATTTCAGGTCAATTCATTAACCAGTTCTCTTAGGAATGCTTTAATTACAGTGCTCTGAAACCAGAGGGAAAAATGGTAAATACCGTAGAACCAACAGACCAATATTGCTAATTAATATGGATTGCAGGAGAAAGTGTTGACTAAAAAGCCTTGGATGAAGTCTCGGAGGGATAATGAATTATGATCAACAGGGATTTATTAAAAATAGACCTGCTAACAATACTAGAATTCTGTGCACTTTCTAATACCTTTAACTCACTTGCAAACTTTTTACAAACATTAATTAGTTGTACAAACATTTTACTAGTTTAAGTAACTACTATTATCCCAACTAAATAGTCTGACACATTTTCAAGTTGAAAGACTTGCCCGAAAGGAAGCAGTATATCAATGGCAGACTTGAGAACAGATATGGCCTGTGTTTTCTTGGTTTTTTCCTAAGTCTTGGTATGTCAGACCACTTTCCTTCAGGGCTTGATCCAAAACCTAACAAAAATCAGCAAGAGCCATTCAGCTGACCCCGTGAGGCTTTCAATTGCCAACAGAGAGACACATCAGAATATTAATCAGAGCTACTGCCAGTAAAAATATTAGGTTGTAATGGTACAAAAAAGTGACGGTATTGTGGGTAAGGACCGATTGTCCCTTCTCCTACTTTAGGGTAATAGTTGGAGGGCAAAAGACAGGCTAGGGAGAAAGTACAGGGTGCCCCTGCAGTACTGGACCAGTGCCTCAGTGTGGTGTAACAGCATGCCGTATCATTTTTATTTTTTTAAGAAATGCAAAAGTAAGTTATTACTAAATGACAACTTTTGCAAAAGTATTGGTGACAACTCCAACTATCCAAGTAAGTTTAAGCCATTTTGTGACTCTTTATAATACCTCAAAATCTTTGAACTGTTACATTAGCTTATTATTTTTGTCACTCTATTATGCATCTGTCTATTGATATGCCACAAAGGATTGTATTTGCTCACTGGTTTCAACTATTTCTGCATGCTGTTTGAAATGGGCACTGATTCACTTCCAAATGTGGTCACATATTGGTTCTGCCAAGGCCTCCAAACATAAGAGGGGGTAGGGCAAGATTTCACATGTAAGACAACTATTGGCTTTGTTGTAAAAAGCATAATGAACAGGAGGTATTTTATAATCTCCTTGTATGGAAATTAGCTTACTTTTCATAATATAAGATGAGCTGTTATTTTGGTACAATTTTTGTACTTTGAAAAAATTAATTTTGTGATGAGAGGTAGTTAAGTTATATCAAAAGGTTCACTTAATGACTCTTTCCCAATTTTGCCTAATGTGATCAGCTCTAGATGCTTTGATTACAGGATCCAAATAGAATTGGGAAACCCAACATGACTCAGATGAAAATCTGTCAAGTGCATGTGATATGTAGTGTACAAAAGAATGTATAGACAGGTAGCCCTGCTTGGTTTGGGGTTTTTAAAAATTATTTATTTTTTTAATAAACTATATATTTAGCCACACTTATAAGTAGAAAATCTTAGCAATAGTACTGATAAAGTCCTGATACCAAAAATTGTGCAACTGGTCTTGCAAAATGGAGCTCTAAATGGTCACCAGAGGGCACAAAATGCCTTTGAATCATCTTAAGTGGAAGACATACACCAAAATTCTCATACTTGGTCCCTTAAGCTAAGTTTAAATAGAAATCAGTTGTGTTCAGAAGTTAGTAGTACAACCTAACATCAGGTCATATCTCTCATTTGAAACCAGACAGCCATTTTTGCCTTGGTGAATAAATCCAACCTCACATACATAGGAAATTTTGTTCTGTTCCTTTGTTTGGGAACTAATTCCCAACTTAAAAAGGCATATCTTTAGCTTTAAGGTATGGAAAAACTCATACTAAATAATTTCACCCTGTGAAGCCTATGAAGACTTCACTCATTTCTAAGGCTGTCTTTCTATTTGTGGGGCACAAGGCAAAGAGTATTTGCTAGTGTTGTTAATTCCTGTGAGGTGCAAAGATCCTTTGTCACATGGTACTTCCAATGCAGGTTCATAACCGTCCCTGACTACAGTTTCCAGCAGTGCTGATCTTTCTTTTGCTTTGTAGCTACTAGAGCCAGCAGCATGATGGGCTCTAGCAAGATGAACAGCTTTTCTTTCAGCTCTTTGCTTGAGGTTCCCTTTGGCCAACAGTGCTATCCAAGCTCAAGTAGGGCACTGAGTCCCTATATGATAAAATATGTTCCCTTGACAAGGTCTATGATCAAGACACATGGTAAAATGTTTGAATTTTAGAATATTGCTTATCACCCTTCTTCCACTACTGTGGTTGTAACTATCTAATAAGACAGAAATCTAGTATGGATAACATACAAATTTCCCCTTGTCCATCAAAAAAAATGGACTACAATAAAATACAGTGAGGTCATGGAGTAAGGATGTGAACTACTGTACTGACAATGAGATCAGGAAAAAATGTAGTGGGTATAAATAAATGCACAACTGAGTTGAGATGGAAGCCTGTCCAGCAAAATGTCAAGTTAGGAAAATATACTGAGCCCATACTTCATGAATAACTTCCAGTTGTGAAAACAATATGTGCAGAATCATATCTGTAAAATGTGAATACATAATAATTTGCTCTAGTCCTAATGATTGTTTCACCATCTGTTGTTGACATCAATGACATTAACAGACAATTATTTCAAAACATTTCCCTTCAATGCAACTTTGCTTATGGTGCTGAATGTCCAAATTTCAATAAGCCTATGGATCTTGCAGAGACACTCTGTTCTCCAATGTGTGTGTTAATACCAGCGCTATCAGGCAAAAGAAAGGAAATTCTGATGACATCTTTTTTGAAATTTCAGTACCAAATACTGTGATGTACTACAAGGCAATTCTCTAAGGTGACTAGGAGAGTCTTCCAAATTAAACATGCTGTTAAACTAGATTAAAATGACAAAAAACAGATAAATCAGATTAAAGTCTGATCCTACTCCAACCTTAATTCACATTGCTGTAAAATTATATCATTACCACATGCAGAACAGTGAATTAAAGATCAAGTGCCAGTTTTAAATTTAATTTCCTCACATTTGCCAGTTTCAGATTATCTAGTGCTAACAGCATGACTGACACTTCACAGGCATGCCTGAAAATAAATTCCTCTAATCCAGAACCTCTCCTGCCAACATTTCAGTTGTCCCATGGGGTCTGCTAAGTGGGTAAATTTGGAACCTGGTAGAATAGAGGAATGTTGGAGTATAAAAGTAAAACTGAGGTCTAACAAGGCAGACACAGATTAAAGATGGGGAATTAGGCAAATTCAGATTAGATGTGATGTCAGAAAAATGCCCCTTTGCTCCAAATTGAAGTACCACCTTAGGAAGTGCTACCTGAGAGAGAAGCTCCTGATCAAGACAAAAAATCTGCGGCTGTCTTTCTGTCATGGGTTGAAATCCATAGTGAGGTATTTCAGCACACATGAGAGGGTGTACAATTTTGTCTTTCTCTCACATGTGTCTTTGAGTCACATTGACATACAGAAAAAGAGGAAGAATTTTACCTACCACCAAGTGCACGTGTTTGATGCACTGACTGTATTCCTCTGCTTCACTGATATGCCATGACACATTGCTTTTCTTGCTAGACCTCCTATAGCCTTTCTGAGTCATTCCTTAGGTCAAACACTGTTGGCTGAACTGCAGGTCTACATTGAGACCCGCCACAACGCATAGCTTGTTGTGGAGAATGATAGAACTTCATCAAAACTCTGTGTTTAGATGAACTTTTCATTAAGACCCGCACTTCGAAAGTTATAAAACAGAGTTTTAGATGTACCTGATGACTATTTGTATATGACTCAGTAGATTTTAGCCTATATGAGAATTTTATAAATAACCCTCCCCCCCCATTAAATAAATAAAGAAACCACAAACTATATAGGCTGTGAATCAAACAAACAATCAAGTCTCATAATCTGTAGGAAACTGCAGATGAATTGGAGGGTAGACTTATCAAAGAACAACCCCAAGGCCATTTTTGTGGAGAAGGCATCACACCCAATAAAAATTCTTTCCTCGGGCTATTGTCATGTGTTAGTAATTTAGACTATTCTATCTTGGTTATTATCCTGGAAAATATAATATAAAAACCAAAATTGTAGCCTACACCACACAAGGCTAAAATAAACAAACAAAAAAAAAAAGAAAAAAGGAGAGTATTACTACCAAAGGAATATATTATTTCCAAAGGAAAGAATATACTCAATATACATATTCAATATCCATCTAAAACTTTGTTACTAAATATCTGAAACCAGGACATCAGTTCATTGGAAGGATTTATTCATTTTCTCAATTTAATTTGTATGAGAAATTTGAAAGTGTTTAAAATTCAGTCAATAATGGAACATTGAGCATATACAAATATGTTTTAAAGCAGGTGATTTTAGAAAAAAATGTCAATTAATTTTCATGCTACTAGAGTAAGTACCTTATTTTCTTATCTTAATAATCCTGTTTCTTAGGATAATCTGTGTTACCCACAGGGTGAATGAAGATAATTAATGTCTAAGAATGGGGAATATATAAAACCAGCATGCTGACCTACCTGAAGTAGCCAATAAACTGAGGAAAGATGTGTCTACTTCAGCAGAGTAATAAAATACTTTGGCCCAGCATGCTAGAAGAGTGCCCTGATCATAAATGTAGGAACATACCCTAAGACCAATAAAAGAAGTTTTTCGGGCTTTACCACTTTAGGCAGGAAATGAGCTAAGGTGAATAACTATATTTTAAAAATTAAAGTATTTGTAAGCAAGGGAGAAGACAGGAGCTCTACATCTGCAACACTGAACATTGGTATGCAATATTTAAATCTAGACCAACTCATTTCCATGAAAACATCCCAACCACTGCCTTCTTACTCAGGAAATTTCTTAGAGACCCTGATTTTCACAACTATTTATAAGGCAGGATTAAAATATTCCCAAGAATCCTGATGTGCTCTGAATATTAGAAACTGTGTTCAAATCTCTCTCCAGTAGAGAAAGAAGCTGAACCTGAATTTGCAATGCCTTTTTTGAGTGCTCCTAGAGCACAATCAGTTGGCAAAAGGTACACTAAAAAAAGACAAAGCCTTTCTCCTTCCATGTTTTTTTATAAGGTCCTGCCTGTTTTGAGAGAAGCTTCTGTCTCCAAGCTCTTAGAGGAAAGGAATAAAAGAATGCCTGTTAGCACTCAGCTGCATCACACTGCCAGGGGACAGGGACAGTTCTGGATATCTCCCTTGGAATCTGGCTTGCAGGTATAAGTGAGAGATGAGTGTCAGTTTTGGAAAAATCTACATTTTTGATTTTCATCTTTGTTTTACTTTGTCCTTCACATTTAATCAGTCAAGAAGGGAGGCAGAAAACCCAGCAGACACTTAATCATAGTGTCTATACTTTAAGTGGAGCAGAACCAGAAGTACAGAGTTTGGACCTCATTACATTCTAACACCCTACCAATTGCAACCAAAGTGAGTGCCACAGAAATGAATGAGATTAGATTGCTTAAAAGGCCAGTAGAAGTTAAATAAGATAAAGAAAAAATAATGAAAAAGTACATATGTTTTCCAGGATTTCAATGAAAAATCTAAAGTGCTTTCAAGTTTCATTCTTCTTTGTAGCTGCTTGAATGTAAACATACCAGCTGTGATGCAGAAAACAGAAAAACATTAATTAGGAGAGACATTTATAGAATTAAAAAGGAAAGTGGAAGGCACCATGTCCCCACATTTTTCTTCTGCTAAAATTCTTGTTTCTTTGTAAAGCAGGCTTTTGTTGGAAGTGGGGCAGGAAAAAAGGATTTGCAAAGTCATCGCAGCCTTGTCCAAGATCAACTGCCATCTCCTTACCACAATGTGAACAGCAGTGTCCTTATTCATCTTTTTCCTGAATAGAGAACAAGAAAAGCCAGAAGTATTTAAGTAAAATTGTAATTGGACCCTGCAGTAGTTCCAAAAACAATGGGAGCTAGAAACAGAACATAATGATTCATTTTGTCTACTCTGTCATATCATTTGTTTTTCCTTAGCCCTATGAACTGGTACATAATGACTTCTAGAAATACAGGAAAGTTAGAAACCAGATGCTCAGAACTTATAACACCTTTCCCTTATTTCCTATGAGTTAAAAACCAAAACCATCAGCACTTATGAATGTAACCTTCTGATATTAAAATGAAATCATGTGTTCTAGTAGCTGATTGTGACACTAACACTTCATTTCCCTTTTTCTGTTCTCAAGTGGCAAATTGATATGACATGATGCAGAAAAGTTTTCAAACACATGGCCTGAAAACCTAAAGTGTATCTGTAACCCATTAGTTTCTGAAAACTTAGATGTCTGTATAGTGTGTCCATATCTGTAAATTTCTGCAAGAAAACTAATCCAAGAAGATTTGAGCTAACATCTGTCTACAATATCAGCTACTTCAGTCAATGTATTGGTCAAGATTGTATCTAGGGAATAAATTGAAAAAGATGTGAAATCAAAATGAATAACAGTTACAGTAATTCATATAGAGAACTGTGTTCTGGTCTTTAAAAGTCTACTAAAATTTTTGCTTTTATTATTTCTTTCTGTTTTAGTATGTCATTCTTTAATAAGTTACAACAAAAAGATAGGTTGAACAATTTTGCTTTGTAGAGACATTAAACGTTAAATATTGTCTTTGTGAATAAATTGCATAAATACTGTTAGACTAAAAAATGTAACAAATGACTACCCAGATTGGCTCTACAGAAAATGCAGATTTTTTATTTTTTCCTGGATTAGAACTAAAATGTAACATAGGTTTTCAAACAAAGCACCTGATATATCCTACCAACAACTCACAAAAAAAAAATCAGGTTTTGTAGACCAAAATTAAATTGAAAAAAAAAAAAAAAGTTGGTTAAAATGGATAAATGAAGATTATTTGGCGGATGTATCTTACAAATTAACACTGTCACATTTTTCCAGGTGTTAATAAGTTCCTTTTCCACATAACTTAATCTGCAAGTGGCTCAGCGACATATGGAATATGCCAATTACCCAAGAATGAAAAAAAGGAAAAAGAATTAATTTACATATAATAATATTTGCTACCGTGAGCTGTAATGGCCTCTGCTGTGGTCAGCAATACTAAGCTCAGATATTCACGGGTCATGGAAATAGCCTTTATTTCGGTACCATAAAATCCACACGTATTAGAAACCAAACACAGAGACAGATACATTCCCATTCTGACTGGAAGTTTTCTGAATAGAATGGTCCATAGTATCAGACAGCTATAGCATCACTTAACCACACGAAGCACTGGTCACTGCTTAATCATGGAAGTTAAGCCCAGAATATCTCCATTCCTTTCTACCACCACCTGAAGTATGTTTTTATTCTAAGGGACTTCACCTAATAAACAGAGTATCAATATTGTCTGTTAAGAAACCCCAAAAAATCTAAATTCTGTTAGATGAACAATCATTTTTTAACAGTCTTACTTCTTCTAATAATGATTTAATTCCTGAAATGCATTTTCAGATTTTCTTAAAATTTGAAGGCATAAATTCATGGCATTTTTAGTATATTTGGGGAAAATAGTATTTGAGTAAAAGAAATAGATGTTTTTATGCATTTCTGCTTGGAATTTTTGAAATTATACATTTTCTTACTCTCAAAACAACATACTCAATGTTTGCAATCAAATTTCACTTCAGATTCTTCCATTATTCCTCCTGTGCTGATTCATGGTTTTTTTCCAATTGTTTTCTACAAGCTAATGTCTACTTCTGATACTCAGAGAGGTGAGGCAAATGTTGATCTGACACAAGAAGAGAAATATCATTCTTATTCTTCTACTGGAAACTGAGTTACAAAGAAAAGATTTCAATACTCATGTCTAAAAGGGAACATCTGACCTTTTCCCTCACCCAGGAGAGGGAAAGTCATCCTCATGGAGAATAAACTACCCCAAAATTTTCAGTCATCTCTGAAAATCCCATGGGAGTGCCTTCCCCAGTCTGCATGCTCCTGAATAATCAGATGAAGGAGGACTATCAGGCTTGGAAGCAAAATAGTATCCACTGGGAACTTTTTTACAACATTTTTCATAGATCTTACTTTATTTTTCATTCACTCCAGGAACTTTCACTGTCACTGAAGCTTCTGTGACTTCTGGAGAGACTTTTATGAATAACCACTTATTAAACAGGAAACATTTGGAGATTGATTATAACTCAGGAGAAATGGAAAACAAAACAAAGAGAGAAAGGTTGGATCAAATGAGGATAAAGTTAGTTAAGCAAGGATTACTTTTATTTGCACTTCTAATGGAATTTTATAATTACACAGATCAAGTTTCAGATCTATTAAAGATGAAACAATATCACCACTAATTTTAAGCTGCCTTCTAAAAAAAGTATTTTAGAGTCAGACTCCTTTATATGTCTCTCTTGGATTTTTCTAGTTTAGATGTGAAACACAACTGATAAACTATGATATGTTTTGAGTTCATTCTGTAGAGTTACAGGGTTACTATGCAAGATTCAAAATAAATCAGAATTAGAACATCTGAGTAAAAAGACAGAGCTTGTGTTGAAGAATAAGGTTATATGTATGTCTCAAACAATTTTGAATTCAGTTTAAAATAAAACTCAATTTATACTTTTTTTTTTGTAAGAAAATTTAAAAAAATCAGTAAATGCAAGCAGACATTCTTGTCATGTTCAGTCTTCAGGTCCCTGAAGCCTCAAGCTCTTTCAGTGTGTAATTCAGGAGCTATAAACCATGGACTATTGACACAGCAGAGCCCATGGTCTCTTGCAGGACCATTATGGTCATCCATGTCAATGAGAGTTTGCTTATTTAAGGAGTAATATTCTGTCTCTGACGGATATGATCCAGTGGGTTAGCAAAACAAAAGCAAATGGATTGACTCTGGCATATTTCTTCCAAGGGAGATTTTACAGTTAAAAAGTCCTGTACTACAAACACCATCAAGAATTTTCCAAATTTCATGAAATATAAAATTCTCTACATGATATATATAATGGACAGGATTGGAAGGTCAATGGATAGAAATTTATATCTCTATCATGCTGATTTGTATCAAGAAAATGGAAGCATTACATAACTGTACAACTAACTCATTTAGAATCATAAAATCATAGAATCGGTTGGGTTGGAAAAGACCTCCAAGATCATCAAGTCCAACCCTTGGTCCAACTCCAGTCCATTAACTAGATCATGGCACTCAGTGCCACATCCAATCTGCGTTTAAAAATCTCTAGGGATGGTGAATCCACCACCTCTCTGGGCAGCCCATTCCAATGCCTGATTACTCTCTCTGGAAAGAATTTTTTTCTGATATCCAACTTAAATTTCCCCTGGCAGAGCTTAAACCCGTGCCCCCTTGTCCTATTCCTGAGTGCCTGGGAGAAGAGACCAGCCCCCACCTGGCTAGAACTTCCCTTCAGGTAGTTATAGACAGTGATGAGGTCACTTCTGAGCCTCCTCTTCTCCAGGCTAAACAACCCCAGCTCCCTCAGTCTCTCCCCATAGAACTTGTGCTCCAGTCCCTTCACCAGCCTTGTTGCTCTTCTCTGGACTCACTCCAGCACCTCAATATTCTTTCTGAACTGAGGGACCCAGAACTGAACACAGTACTCAAGGTGTGGCCTCCCCAATGCAGAGCACAGGGGAAGGATCACTTCCCTGGTCCTGCTGGCCACGCTATTTTTGATACAGGACAGGATCCCATTGGCCTTCTTGGCCACCTTGGCACACTGTTGGCTCATGTTGAGCTTCCTGTCAATTAGTACTCCAAGGTCCCTTTCTGTCTGGCTGCTCTCCAGCCACTCTGTCCCCAGCCTGTAGCACTGCAGGGGGTTGTTGTGGCCAAAGTGCAGGACCCGGCACTTGGTCTTATTGAACTTCATCCCATTGGAATCAGCCCATCTCTCAAGTCTATCCAGATCCCTCTGCAGAGCCCTCCTGCCTTCCAGCAGGTCGACACTCCCTCCCAGCTTGGTGTCATCAGCAAATTTGCTGATGATGGACTCAATCCCCTCATCTAAATCATCAATAAAGATGTTAAACAGGACTGGACCCAATACAGACCCCTGGGAAACACCACTGGTGACTGGCCGCCAGCTGGATGCAGCTCCGTTCACCAGCACTCTCTGGGCCCGGCCCTCCAGCCAGCTCCTAATCCAGGAGAGGGTACACTTGTCCAGGCCATGGGCTACCAGCTTTTCCAGGAGTATATTATGGGAGACAGTATCAAAGGCCTTGCTGAAGTCCAGATAGACCACATCCACAGCTTTCCCCTCATCCACCAGGTGGGTCACCTGATGGTAGAAAGAGATCAGGTTGGTCAGACAGGACCTGCCCCTCCTAAACCCAGGCTGGCTGGGTCTAATCCCTTGTCCACCCTGAAGGTGCTGTGTGATTGCACTCAGGAAGAACTGCTCCATAACCCTGCCAGGCACGGAGGTCAGGCTGACAGGCCTGTAGTTGCCAGGGTCCTGCTTGCAGCCCTTTTTGTGGATTGGGGTGACACTGACCAACCTTCAATCATCTGGGACCTCCCCAGAGAGCCAGGACTGTTGGAAGATGATGGAGAGCGGTTTGGCAAGCTCTTCTGCCAGCTCCTTCATCACCCTGGGATGGATCCCATCTGGTCCCATAGACTTGTTAGGATCCAGCTGGTTCAGTAAGTCAGTAACTATTTCCTCCTGGAATACAGGAGGGCTATTCAGCTTCCTCTCCCTGTTTACCAGCTCCAGAGGCCAGTTGTCTTGAGGGCCACCTGTCTTACTGGTGAAAACTGAGGCAAAGTAGGTGTTAAGTACCTCAGCCTTCTCCTCATCTTCCTTAACTATATTTCCCTCCAAGTCCAACAGAGAATGGAGGTTTTCCTTGCCCCTCCTTTTGTTATTAACGTATTTATAAAAGGACTTTTTGTTATCCCTAACTGAAATAGCCAAATTTACTTCAAATTCCACTTTTCTTTCCCTAATTTTTTTCCTGCATGACCTAGCTCTATCTGTAAATTCTTCGTAAGTAGCCAGCCCTTTTTTCCATAGTCTGTAAACTTTCTTTTTATCCCTGATTTCTTGCAGAATCTCCCTATTTAACCAAGCTGGCCATCTTCCCCTCTGGCTGGCCTTTCGGCACACTGGGACAGCCTGTTGCTGTGCATTCAAAATTTTCTTCTTAAAACATGTCCATCCCTCCTGGACCCCCTTGCCTTTAAGGGTTGTTTCCCAGGGTATGCTCTAAATCAGTTTTTGAATAGGCCAAAACCTGCTCTCTGGAAGTCCAGTGTAGAGGTTTTAATGGTGGCTCTCCTTACATCCCTGAGGACTGAAAATTCTATTATTTCATGGTCACTATGCCCCAGGCGGCCTCCAGCCACTACATCATCTAAAAGCCCCTCTCTGTTTGTGAACAGTAGGTCTAGCGGGGCCTTACCCCTGGTAGGCTCATTTACCAGTTGATGAAGGAAATTGTCCTCTATACACTCCAGGAACCTCCTTGACTGCCTCTTCTCTGCAGTATGAAGCTCCCAGCAGATATCTGGCAGGTTAAAGTCACCCACAGAACAAGGGCTGGAGATTTTGAGACATCCACCAGCTGCTTGTAGAACAATTCATCTCCATCATCCTGGTTGGGTGGTCTGTAACAGACTCCCACAAGGGTGTCAGCCTTGTTGGCCTTGCCCCTGATTCTGGCCCACAGTCACTCAACCTTGTCACTGCTGACCTCAACCTCAACAGAGTCAAGAGACTCTCTAACATATAAAGCCACCCCTCCACCTCTCCTTTCCTGCCTGTCCTTTCTGAAGAGCTTGTCGCCCCCCCATAGCAGCACTCCAGTCATGTGAGTCATCCCACCATGTTTCTGTGACAGCAACTATGTCATAGTTTTCCTGCTGCACTATGGCTTCCAGCTCCTCTTGTTTGTTTCCCGTACTGCATGCATTGGTGTACATGCACTTCAGCTGGGCCATTGATTTCATTCTCAACTCGGGCTCTATGCCCTTAGGCCTATCTCTGGAGAGCCCAGTTGCCATCCCTTCCCCCTTCAAACCTAGTTTAAAGCCCTCCTAACTAACCCTGCCAACTTATGGGCTACAGTTCTTTTGCCCTTCCTAGATAAATGGAGCCCATCTGCTTTGACGAGACTGGGCAACACGGAGTTTGCCCCATGATCAAAAAACCCAAAATTTTGATGATAGCACCATCCCCTAAGCCACCTATTGGTAATCTGGGCTTTCCTAAACCTCTCCTCATTCATCCCAGCTAGCACAGGAACTGAGGCAATTACTACCTGTGCTCCTGTCCCATGAAGAGATCGGGTCAGTGCCTTGAAATCTTTTTTAATTACTCTGGTACTCCTTTTATTAATGTCATCACTTCCAACCTGGACAACCAACAGCGGGTAGTAGTCTGAGGGTTGGATAAGTTTAGGAAGTCTTTTGGTAATATCCCTCACCCTGGCCCTGGGAAGGCAGCCAACTTCCCTGTGGGACGGGTCTGGGCGACATATAGGGCCCTCAGTTCCCCTCAGAAGGGAGTCACCGATTACAACAAACCTTCTCTTTTTCCTCTTACTTGTAGTTGTAACCCGTCCGGTAGACTGGGGGTAACCAGAAGACCTTGTAGACAGATCCTCCTCCTGACTGTCCTCCAACAGACTGTCCAAGTCCAGGGCCATATACCTGTTTTTTAAGGGCACCCTGGCAGGTGAAAGGGGTCGAGAGGGGGTGTTTTTGCCTCTATGGCCAGGCACCCATTTCCATTCATCCCCATCCGTATGGTCTGTTCTGTCTGCCTGATGGCAGGAGAGGCTGGGCTTCACCACCTCCTGCTGGGCTTCCTTAGGAGTGGAAGGGGTGTGACTCCACCAGTCAATTTCCCTTTCACTCTCCCTTATGTTTCTGAGCCTATCGACCTCTTGCTTTAGCTCTGCCACCAGACCCAGCAAATCGTTCACCTGCTCACATCGTATGCAGGAGCTTCTCATACTGTCCTCTGGTAGTAGGTCCAGGCTCAAACAGTCTATGCA
Source organism: Pithys albifrons albifrons (assembly GCF_047495875.1). NCBI lineage: Eukaryota > Metazoa > Chordata > Aves > Passeriformes > Thamnophilidae > Pithys > Pithys albifrons. The sequence continues at coordinate 13,579,429 of NC_092464.1, forward strand.
GCCAGAGGCCTGAGTGGCTGCATCCTTTTTAGAGGGTTCTGTCTGTATTGACACCCCTCTACTGGTAACAGGAGCAACAGCTTTCATTTTTTTGGGAGGCATGACTGCCTTGAGCTGTGGGGAAAGGTAGAAAAGAGAAACAAAGAAACAGAAAAAAAAAAAGGGCCGCAGAAATACCTAGGCTTCTGCCCTGCCTGTGCGCCCTGCCTGTGCGAACTGTCGTGCCACGCCCTCACTGACGTGCCACGCCCCTGTTTGCCCGCTCCTGTTCGCCGCACGCCAGGTCGCTTGCGCTCCCTAGAGATGTTTTTAAAACCTTCTCACTCTCCTGCTAACGAGCAAGCCACGCCTCCAACCCCCCTCTGAGTCACCTGCTGATAGCTGAAGGAGCAGCAAACAAAGCCTGCCAGGGAATTTAGTATAAACAAGCCTCTATATAAATGTTGGTGCTTCCCTTTGATTTTGTAACTATTAAAATATATTACTGAGTACATAACTAGATCCAAATTTCATTTATTTATGAGATAGGCCCTATTTTTTTGTTGCAATTAAAGCATTGTGAAACTCCCCATTATTCTGAAACAAAGTGATAACTTTCCTATAGGCTTAAAGATAAGATACAGAGAGTTGTTCACTTCCAATGGGAGATCCTAAAGATATCTTCCAAAATTCAAAGCACTGAAAAAAATTAATGGGAAGAGTTACTCTCTTAAGACATTGTAGACAAACACTTTCAGGTTTATTAATAAATCTTATAGATACTAAAATGAAAATTTAGTTTCAAATAGCCCTTAAGGCAATTTCTAAATATATATATATGTCTTAAAAGCCAAAGGCTATTTAGAAACAGAAGGCTGCTTCAGGAATTCTATTTGCTGATTGTTGTTAACTAATTAATTACACAGGATTTTTCAGTAATGTCAGGGTGTCCAGGGGGAGAATAGAATTCAAGGAAAGCACACTCCTATGTCTGATATTTTATATCACATTTCAAGGGTCTGTCACACTATCTAGACTGTATATTCTATTAAGATATGAAACCTTCTAGCAAGATTTATATCAGTGTCACCTTTATGATTATTCAACATTGACAGGTTTCTCTAGGAGTCAAGTATTTTTCAGTTTAAGAAATAACAGTGAAGAAAATACCACATGTGGAAATTATTACGGCACTGTTGCACCTACAATGATGTGTTGGTTCTATTTCAACTCAGGGAACACTTAAAAATAGAAACGGACTATGCTATGATTAAATCCAAAACATGTCGGTATAGGAAAGAAAATCAGCAGTTTTCAAATCCTCAATCTCATTTTATAAGTGCAATACTAGTTTTGTTCACATGGTATTTCCCAGTGCATGAGGTATGCAAACTGCATGAAAAGCAAATCTGATGGCAGCTCGTTTTAATAAACAGTTAAAAAAATGTGATTCCAGAGCATAAAAGACACAGGTAAAAGCCAGTTTGTCTTCCAATTCACCTCAGTGAGTCAAATGGATTCGTGGCTTAGCATGGCAAGTATGAATCCTTCCTTTTACTTTCTGTTTGCCTGTGCTGAGGCACTATCATTTATGCTTGCTCATCTTCACATATATTTACATATATTCACATATATTCAGGCCACAGAATAACATAATTTTTCTAGAGGAAAAAAAGGTACTATATACTAAAAGAGAAAAATTAAATTAGATGTGTTCTCAGGAAAAATGATGCATCATGTAATTATTGGACCATCAAACAACAAATAATAGCCAAAATAAATATAACAAAATTTCCTTTAGCAACAATATTTAAACAAGTACCAGCAAGAAAGAAAATCAACATGTATGGGAGGTTAATGAAACTATATAACTAATAGGTCAATGTCATATTTCATTTAAAAAATCTGTATCATGCATAACAGCTTATGTATGAAAACTAGATAGGTATTTTAATTTAGGAAAAATGCTCAAATTTTGTGGTTCCAATTGTGAACAAGATGGAATGAAATGAAAGCAAGTTTGTCATTGCAGCTGGTGGAAAGCAGCATCACTTTTTAATGAGTTTTTTCATTAAATGGATGTGTAGAGGAGGAAATGACGAGCTGTACATTTGGAATAAGTGGCAGTAGGTATGGCATGAGTAAGATGCCTGATACAAATAACCATGTGCTAATACACAAGCTTTCAGAGAGGATATTGGCATCACTTTAAATGAGGCTTTTACCTAGTTGTACAGCTTCCTCAGTTTCATTCTGTCTAATCACTTGAAGCCAAAATTAGATGGGACAATATTTTTCTTTAAGGTCAAATTACTATGAATATGCTAAAATGTGTTTTACCACCTTAAATGCATGGCAGCAACACCTCTTCCTGAAGTGCCAGTTTGTTTTGTTTGTCTAAATATATTTTCAGTAAATTAAGTTTTCTTGTCATTCAAGTGATAATATTTGTTTTGCTTTGTCCTTTCCTACCTAATATATAATGTGCAGCTATGAGAAGAATGCTAGCTTTTTTGCTTTCTTTTGCAAAATCCAGAATATCTGCCTTCTCTGTCCATGTTACTAAAACAACCTGAAAATCTTTGGGAGAAATATACAAACATTGAAACAAAAAGCATTGTTAAATCCTAGATCCTTTGCATATAGTCTTACAGATTTTGCATTGCCTTTCTATGCACTGACATAATAAATAGAGAGAAGGCATAGAAACTAAACATCTTTCTGGGTTGGAATTACTTTTCCAGTATAAATTCGACCTTCATGCCAGCCCAGCTAAGCAAAACTGAGTAGTTAACTTTGAAGGGAGACCTTAAGAAGGAATATAAAAATACCACTGCAGCCATCCAGTCTCTCAAAATATCAATGCTGTAATTGCCAGAATTATAGCTTGTGGTTACCTGCCACATTCTTTGGTGCTCAACTCATGGTTATTGTGCTACCACAGTTTAAAACATTGGCTCAGAGCTGTTTTGCAATCTACGTAATGCTATATCTGCTCTGTACAGTACAGTATCAAACAACATACGGGCCTTGAGACAAAGTACATTGAAACATACCCACATAACAAATAGCATTTTAGATTAGTAGAAAACACTGCATACTTGATGTTTTTCCAAAGAACATGTCTTAACTTTTGAATCTCAAACAGACTGTCATAATAAAATGAAACTGCACTTTGCATCTTTTGACTTCTGTGATCACCAAAAAAGACAAGAAAATGGCCCATTTCTCACGACGTTTTCCTCAGAACTTTTTGCTACAGATAATGAAGGTAACTTAATAAAAGTCTTGATAGGAACACATTCATACATAGGCCAAATTTGTCATATCTTTAACCCCATTAAATGGCTTGGTAGTAGCAGGACTATTAAATGCATTAAATACTTCCTGATAAGAAATTGAGATCTGATCCATTTTTTAAATTTCTTTTTTCCTTACAAATGATCAAAGTGGGGGAGACACAAATCAGCACTTTTAATTAAACTGTTGCTATTGATAATAGAATTAAATCAGATCATTCAGAAAACAGAAAATAGTTTTCCTCTATGTGTTTCATAGCACATTTTGAGAAGCCTACTCAAAGCAAAAGATTGTTTTACTTTATCCAACACCTTCCATAAAAGACACCAATGTTTTTAAGCCCTAGGCTGATGAACTTGACTGGAACATGGATATCTAAATTAAGACCCTTTCCATCGTAATGTCCTTCAGCATGGTGTTTACATTTGTCCAATTCTTACTGTTGCCCAAGGTGTTTTATGAGTGGAGGTGGAGAGTGACAAGTGCTGGGACATGCTTTTAAGTCCCAAATTATTGTGTATAGACAGACAAGAGTCATTAAATTAAAAAATTACATGTAAATTTTATGAATTACTAACTAGCAAACTCAAACTGAAAACAGGCTTAAGCAGTAAACTGTTTCAAGAGTATGTAAAAGTGTTTACTTATGGTCACTTCATGTCTCTACAGTCTCATTGCTGTGAGCTGACAAAATGATATGGTGAATCCATTGTGTTCCTGGACACTCCAATCATTACCTTCCTTTTTTTTGGACTGGTACCAACTAATATCTGATCCTAATCAGGTTCATAACTGTTATGAAGAATGTCCATCATAGCATGAAAGTACCTGAGATAATTGTGAAAATAATATAATCCTTTCTATTTGAAATAATGGAAATCTTGTCTGGTATCAGTCTGACTAATTATACAGAAACACAGTGAATGTTATGTTTCTGTCATGATGGACACAACTGTCTTGGGTTTGCTTTTTGTGTAGCAGTGTATGCATGACATTGAAATGTAAGCAAAGCATTATTTCTCTAGTGATTCACTCAATATTCAAATCCTACTCACCCTTTTCATGAAACCAATTTCCCTTTTATTGACTATTAGATCAAAAGTGTAGCCTGAAGGTCCAAAATGTTTTGAGTCAATGAAAGGTTTGATGATGTTTTAACCAAATTATAGATTGGTTCATTCTTGTGTGGAGATAGCAGTAGCATAATGAATAAAAGTTCCTATTTCTATGTTGTGTGCAGAGTAGAAAATCAAAATTGTGCACTATTAGCATAGCTAATGGGCTAATTATTTTAATTAGACAGTAGCAACAATTTGCTGAAATACCATGCAAAAATAACACAAACCAGTGAAATTTTGGGTACACCCCCAAATCAGCATCTACTGTCATGGAAGTTCATAAAAAAATACATCGTTTAAGTAATTTTTTAACTTTTACTAAAAGATACGATGTGACTTATAATCAGTTCAAATTCTGTGGTAGCCACCAGTGATTTTTCCTGACAATGTCATAGTCATTCTGCTACTTTACACTGCAATATTTCCCTCCCAATACTTTCATTTATACCTACAAGATCTGGGCAAGTTAGTGTGAGAATACCTTACCTGATGGATGACTATTCAGAGTGGATGTTGTTTCAGTCAAGGCAATACAGAAATCACACTAGATAAGGATTGTGAAAGATCCTGTATTGTAGAATAGATGGAGAAAATGAAATCAGTTTTGAGAGAGGGCTGTGTTTTCAAGAGACAGGGTTCAATGTGGAGAATAATGAAGGCTGGAACTTTCTGTACTGTCCAGAGAGCAGATTTTATGGCAAAGCTGGCAAAGTGTAAGCATATTTATACTTACAGAACATCCATTTTGATCTTTAACTGGAGAAAAAAACAGGATCTAAAAACTAGAGAAATGCAGAAAAAACTACTAATCTGAGAAAGACATATTTAAGGCCATGGTGAAGGATGACATTTTTAGAAGTTCCACTAAGCTATTTTGTGTGAGTATTGATAAGAAGGCAATGTATTTCTTAAATTAGAATGCCAAAGTACAAGATGTAATAGAACTGAAATAAACACCATAAACATGTAAATCAGTTCTAAAGTTGAATTTGAAGGACTTCCGAATATGTTAAGATAGAAAGACACAGTCTAAACCACATAAGCTCTGCTGTTTTACAAGGTAATGACCCCATGAAATGACCATGCAACCATGAATGGTGGATGTTAATGTTTGAAATCCCGTATTCAGTTGACCTATTTTTTTAATCCTGTTTGATTTTCTTCTTTATTTTTCATAAAGAGTATTTTACCAAAGTAGAACCTTGAAACAAAGAAATTAATCTTGTGTTCCACTGCACAATTTGTATTGTTTATTTAGGCTTCAGCCATAATGACAGATATGTGTACTTTTAGATTTGTATCAAATCCAGTCACTCTTACATTTGTCCTGGGGATTTGTGTTTAAAGATAAAGGTTTGCTAAAATGAAACCATAAGGAGAAATGTCAGCAAGAGAAATAGGAAAAAATCCTTCAGATACTGATGAGATTCATTCATTGTTCAAGTCTAGATGCTTAAAATATTAAAATACTTTTGTTTCTTTTTACAATGCTAAAATTAGGAAAGAGTTTCAATTTTCTTTAGAGACAACAGTATCTCACTGTACCCTCTTAATACAAACATAAAGATAAGAACTGCACAATAACTGAGTTTTAATTAAAATCAGTCACACTAGGATTTAACTTCTTAAATTAAAACATAATTTGAAGGAGGTTTTCAGCCTCTTCTAAAGAGAAGTGTAATTTAGGAAGTTTGCATATTTAGGGTTCCACAGAATCATAGAATCATAAAACATATTGAGTTGGAAAGGACCCATCAGGGTCATGGAGTCTGGCTCCTGGCCCTGCAGAGGACTTCTCAAGAATTACACCATTTGCTGAGAGCATGGTCCAGTTTATACCGGATATTTGATGGAAGAATCTAATCAAAACACTGCCACTACTGAAGCTCCACCCACTGCTGAAAGTATTGAGTCTTGTCATTTCACACCAGATAACTGCCCTCTCTCCACAGTGCAGGAAATTCCAGCCTTCTTCATTATTCTGTGGATGATGCCTGCCACTTGAAAACAGTCATCTCTCAAAATTGATTTAGCTTTCCCCATTTATTAGGGAACTTCTTTCACAATGAAGATCTTCCCTGCTATAGATATAAGCTTCACTCATTGAATGCATTCAGCACAATTTAAGAACATCATGAAACTGTTACAGGACATGTTGCTGAAAGCACGTGGTTTTTCTTCTACATAAAGCAAGGGTCACCAGATACTTAATCAACATATGTATTCTAGTAAGGTTCAGAAGGTTCTTCCAATTTATGGTAAAAGAATATTTTCAATTATTACCTTCAGCCAAGTGTATACATAGCCAACTATATTTAGACTAAGATGTCTTCTGGGTCCAGAAAATGGATGTCCTTTTGACAATGGATAGTGATTCTATCAAGAAGGAAAGTTTTGTCTTAGCCAAGGTACTGCAAAATTACGTTTTTGTTCCATTAAGAGATAAATCATGCACTCATCATGTGCTTGAAAAACTGATTCTAATGAAGCCTTAACATAAGTAGCTGAATTAATCACTTGGTCTGTCATTTATCTCTATAAGCCAACACCAGAATTTTCCCACCCAAGAAGACGCTAATACCTGAGAGTTTGGTAAATCTACCTTCTAATAAGCAGCTGAATTAAGCATGTAGCCATTCATAAAGATTCATCCAACTTGAAGATGTAATCATTTTTCAGAGAATTTCTGGGAGAATACCAAAGAAGTTTTGTCACATACAGAGATTCTGATGTCTCTAGTGAGTCACATACTCTTCATATATCTAAGAAGTCATAGCTCCTACAAATAAACAAACAAACAAACCCCAAAACTTTGGAGGCCAATATATACCAGAGACAAATCTGCTAAATGTTACTGAAAGGCCTTTTCACACACAGCAGCTGGCAATACTAACAAGGAATACCTCATGAGATCAAGTCCTTTAGTTTTCTTGAAAACTAGACAAATGATATCTAGAAAAAATGACTAGTGTTATGAGTCTGTGCAGAAGCACCAAATCTGCATTGTCAGTCTTTCATGTAATTCAGAATTCCTCAGAAGACAGGGAAAACTGGGAGATTTATGTCACCAAGCCCTGTACCACATTGGTTTTGTGCTGATGTCTAGGACATGTTGCAAGAGAGCATTCACAAGAGTGCAGCTTTCCTATCAATTCATACAACTGAAGAGAAGAACATGTTGAGTTCTCTAAGATCCTATAAATGCAAAAGCTCTCTCTCATATCTAAATATGACAATAGTTTCTTCCAGAGTTAATGGGTAGAAATAAAGGGTTTGTGTATACAAGGAAGAAGACTAAAAACCAATTGTTTACAACAGCAGTAATAAATAGGCGAAGTTGATCCACCTGCACAAACTGAATGCAATTTAAATTTTTATAACCAGAATAATTAGTAAAAATAGCATTAAAATCCTTAAAGAAAATGTTTTCAAGGATATTTAAAGTTCTTTCTATCTTGTCTTAATCTGTTCAGCTTCTTAGTTTGAGGAGGTACTTGGGAAAATTTGGGTTTTCTTTGAGTCTTTAAAAAAACCCATGCACAGGAAAACATATGGATACTGCCCACAGGAAGCATATATCAGATAAACATAGGAAGTAATTATTCAGCAGGAAAGTTTGGAGGAAATGGGTTGTTTTTCTGTCAGTTCTGGTGTTCCACAAATTTCAGGACTTCAGCAGTAATGAAGGAAATAGATTAGCAATTGCAGGGCAGCTATTGTTTATACAATGTTGACACCAAATGTCAGCCTCCTAGAATTTACCTTGTAAAAATAATTTAGTACTGGGGAAAAGCAAAGCAATCTTTCTTTTCTTCTAATAATATCACAGCAGTTAGTCTTAACATCTCTGAAATGACAGGGTTTGAGGAGGAAATAATCCAAATGGTAAAGTAGTGAAATAAAAGTGCATTAGAAAACTTCAGGTATTTCTCAGCAATGCTTTGTTTCTTGTTTTCTACTATGGTAAACCTTTATTTTGGAATAAACTAGTAGTATAAGAGCACCCCAAATCCAACCTAAGAAAATGTTAGGGTTTAATTTGTTACTTTAACTTAATTTTTCACATAGATGAAAACATCCTTTTCTGAACTAAGTAATCTCTTGAAGTCGTTAAGGAACTCTCATTCCTAAATCATCTGATTATACATTAGGCAAAGATATAAACACAGATTCCTTTTCAGTCAATCCAACTGAACACCAAGTGCTACCTAAACACATTTCCTCTTTTGAAAAGTTCCTAACAAAACTTTCAGTGAAATAAGCATGCATCTGTATAAAAGCCTTCAGGTTTGACAAAGGAGTATTTTGCTTGTGAAAACATATCATGGGAAAAAAGTATCCAGTATACTCTACTCCTAACTTCCCCCAAAGTGGAGAGAGTGGTTATGTGGAAAATAAATACAGCTGTGAAAGGTGCTCTGCTCTCTACAGGCAGCAGGGGTGAAAAGTAGCCCACTTCATATCCTGACAATACACTTCATAGCCAGCTGCATAGAAAAAAGGACAGGGCAAGAAGCAGGACAAATATTCAGAAAGAGTAACTTTAAGTACCATACTCTCATTCCTATATTCACAAATATCTGCTCAGGACAGCAGGATTTCAGTGATGTCTCTCCTCCACAGCCCCCTGCATCAGGATTACAGACATTATCAGCAACCCCACTGGGCTACAGGCAGAACCGAGCCAGCTGTTCCTCAGTAGCTCTCCTGGTGCTACCAGAAAAGACAGAAACAGACAAAGTCCATATGGCTTCTTGGATTCACACTTGTTCCAGCTGTCATCAGTCCTGTGCAATTCTGTATTTTATATCTTTACTGTGGTTTTAATTTTCCTGTACTTCCCACGCTTCTATTGGATTTAGTCAGATTTCAGTAACTATTTTACTTAATTGCTGAATACATTATTAGGAATATTTCACTTCAAATTACTTAGAATATTTTTCTCCAAGGATTTCAAGTTCATAATACTGTATTACAAGCCTCATATCCAGATATGTAACAACTTTGTTTTTCTTAGAAAAATATCATAAATAATCTTCAAAACCGTTAAATATCTCTTCAAATTTTAACAGTTGATAAATGAGCTAGAGAGGACCCAATTTTTCAAAGGCTGTTAGCTATAATACAAGAGCATTTCTTGCACATGAAAAATTGAAACAGGAATGCAAAATGTTTAGTAAAAAATTCCTGACATTTTTGATTCATTTTACTTATGAAAAATGAAGTACATTCTTCAGGTAATACTATATTCTATCAGATATACAAATAAAAAGCTTTCTTATTACTTGTTTGAATTGTTTCTTATTTGTGCTTAGTTTCACAACAGCTTATCTTTGAAACAAAAATTGTATTTTGGTACTTTCAACATTGCATATCCACACTCATTTGTCATCCAAACAGCCTGGTAGCTTCTGATCTTCAAATACAGAGTTTCTTGAATAGATTAGCTACCTGCATTATAAGTTTGAACTTACAAGGATAGAAGGTTTCAAGCTGGTTTTAAAAAAAACAGGATCAGAAAATGCAACTTTGCTGTGCTTACTCACAAAATTTACTGCGACAGTTCAGTCAAAACTCAGCAAGTGAACTGAAAATACTCCAACTAGTGCCAGGATGGCCTGATAGATTGGTCTGAATCCAAAATAAAAACAAATTTCCACTGGGAGACCTGTCAAGGCTGACACAGATCCCTGCCTAGAGCAGAACAGTGCCAACTCTGAGCTCCAAGAAAGACAGGCAACAGGAAGATAGTCTAGATGTGAGGATTCTTGGGAAACTTTCACAGAGGGAAATGGGAAAACAAGATTCAGACTTGGGGGAGTTGCTGCAATTGTTTTACCAGCTTTTCCTCCAAATGCCTGTCTGTCTGCTTTTTCCTGAGTATTTCTAGTAGGAAGGGTGAAGCAATGACCATTCATTCCATCAGGCATCACAGTAAGGTGTTATCCATATGTACAATTATTTTTCCTTTTTTTGCTATGATTTTCTCAGTGATATTGTTCCCAGATGAATCTCTCTAAATCTGTGTCATAAGAATGACAAGGAGGCTTTTTAAGTACAGATGAATCTACTGTTTTTGTAGAAGGAGAAACAATATCATGGTCTTCAAGCAATTTACCCTTGACATATTATTCAGTTCAAGAAAATCACAATCTGAATTGGACTTCTAAGTTCAACACTATTTGAAGGGAGCATTGGAACAACAGTGATGATGCAGCTCAGTGGCATAAAAAACCTTTTCTCCATTGTTGTCATACAATATTGAAGTCTGTGGAACAATCATATTACAAGGAATTAATACTAAGAATTATATAGAATAAATTCAGTTGGGGAAGAATTTTTTGCAGCCTTGGGTTTAGTTGGTTTTGTGGGGTACATGCCTATCCCCTAAACATTTATTTGTCAGACTAGAGCTTTTGGTTATCAGATTCCAGAGCTTTAGCTGTTGCCTCCAGCTACATTTTAAAGATTCTACAGACCTCATGCCTCTAAGTGTTCTATGTTTGTTTCTGACTTTCAGAAAGTTGCCTGTAAGAAGATCTGTTTGTTCTTATTGAAAATCAGAGTGAGAGCTTATTAAGAGAGAGGGCTGAATAAGCAACTCAAATCTCTTTTTGAACTGGTAAGAGAAAGTAACAGAAAACAAACAATGTGACCCAAAATTACCTTTTGTGTTCAACATCTGATTTTCTCTCAATAGGATTTTCGTGTAACAAACAATATGGTTTAATCATTTCTTTGATTTATGCTGTGATCCCTTGGAAAATTAATTATATTTGTAATCATATGCTGAGAAATTACTGTGAGAAGCAACATTTTCAGAGTAAAAAGCATTTGTTTCACTTCTTTTTGTTCAAAATTTAGGGCATATAGTCCCCTGGTGCAGTTTCTTTTCAGGAAGAAGCTTCCATTTATAGCATTTATTGAAGTGGGAAGCATCACTACCAGTGTTAGAGATGAGGAGGATGCATGCATTGAATAAAAAGTATCCAGGACATTTGACTCAGAATCTAAACAATAGAGAGTGATATTATAGTGATAAATTTATGAGAATGAGGGTTGTACATCTCCCCAGGTCCCTTGGAAAGGCTGGATCATAAGTCATTTCCAGCACTTTCCATCACAGTATATCCTGTAAATTACGTATAGCAATACCTATACCTATAGCTATCTGATGTAAGTTCTGGGTGTCCTTGCACACAGTCATTTCAGACTAGAAAACTTGGGGTGCTTTTTGACGACAGGGAGATGCATGTGAGAAAAAATACATGAGAAAAAGAGCTAGATAAGATCAGCCACAGCTCTGCTGCAAGCCATATATTGCAGACATGGTCCTAAAGCTGACTGAGCCCAGTTTTCATGGCTTAATTTCACTCTTGGAACTCTGCAATAGATTATGGCTGTCATTTTTATGCTGAAAGGGAAAGTTAGATCAGCATAAAGTCTAGTTTAAGCAAGTCTGAGCATCTCTGAGTAGAGAAATACAATTTTGGATGACATAGTCACTGATCTGAAATTTGCAGTGACAAATAGTACTCACTGATTTGAAATTTTGCATCTTTCTTCTCTCAGTAACATGGTCTTTCTTTGTTATCCATTGAGCTAGTTTATGAACCCATATGTGTGTGACATGCTATTTAATATCAGTGGGAATAAATTGATGACTAAGGCAGGCCAAACTGCAGTAGTTTTCTAGTAGTTTTCACCAGATCACATTTATTTGGAGATACTATGCAGACAAGGTGGACATAGGCATATGATGTTAAGGCATCATTCAGCTTTCAGGTAGGAGAAGGCTCAAGTTTTTCTACTTTATAGTTTCAAGACTAAAATCCATTTGGTGATTAATTAAAACAGAAAGAAATCTCTGTATCATCCATAGTAAGTATTTTCAGGAGGTGAAGCGTTGCAAACCTGTTGTTTTAGTGTGAAGTTTATTTCAAAGTTTAGGTCTTTTTAATGTTCTTAATAACTTTAAAGTTATTTAAAATTCATGATAACATTTATCTTCAAAGAATTGATCCAAAGTTAGAGATTTCTATACTCAACTTTTTCAGTTGTCTTTTGAAAATATATATTTCTATATGAAATTTTAGAGTTGTTATTCTAAGCTTCACACTCTTTCTTTGCCTTTTTTAAATACTATTTTTAACTCCTGACTCATAGGCACTACCCACAGGAGTTCAGAAATACATATGTCAGACTTTTTCTTGATATGTTAACACAGATTTTAAAAATATTGTTTAGAACTTTAATATAGAGTTATGTCAAGTGTCCTTATAGAATATCTTTTTTATTCTGGTTAGGATAATAATAACCCTTCTCAAATCTTGGTACTGTAAAGGAATCAAATACTTTCAAAGCAGTACTATCACATTATAGGCTGGTATTTCAGTAACTCTGTTTTAATATTTTGGACAATTTTGCTCGTGAGGAAACAGTTTCATGAAAGGAAAGAAATGAGTAATTAGTATGTTGTTGTTTTGTTGTTGTCATTGTTAAGAAGAACAAAACTACTGGAATCTGTTTCTTTATTCTGATGACTTGGAGATGTTGCTGGAGTGTAAATGCAAAATTCTCTTTATATTTTTTTAAGATTCCATTTTTTCAAGGCTACTTAAACTGCCAACATTCAATTACCATCACAATTACACCCTGTACACAATTGTGTTGAAAGAAATCTAGGCTTTGTGATCTGTGAAGTGACACTGGCAGTAGTGGAACTAGCTATAGCCAGGAAGAAGAAACACTTTCATATGTGTCATTGCCCACATGAAATATCTATTTCTAGAAATAATCAGATGCCATTTCACTGATAGAATCAACAGATCCCTTTTTCTATCCATTTCCAAAAGAGAGATCATGAAAGGGTAAAATACTCAACCACTTCACCTAAAAACAAGTAATTATTGAGAACCACACATAGAAAAATGGAAAAAAAAAAAAAGAATACTCAAAGGAAAAAAGGTGCAAAAGCAGGGAATCCAAGGCATCTCCTAATCCTCGTTAGGAGACAGCTGGCAGTGAACACACCACCAATACCACTCCAAACTTCCTGAAGGTTTCTGGGGAGACTGAGAGGTGCTGGTCAGTTGTGAAGGTGTGATAGGACTAGGAAGACAAAAGCCTTCCCAGAGGTGCCAGAATTCCCCAGAACATTTCAAATTTCTGTCCAGCTTTCACCAGATGTACTTCTTGCCTATCGATCCCACATCACTAACATCCAGAGATGAAATTTCCTGTCAGCTCAGGGAAGACTCAGTCCCTGTGTGTCAGGCTTTGCCATCAGCCTGAAATGCCCACTGGCACCACTTACCTGAATTTATGCTTGCTTTAAATCCCCCTTCTACTGATCAGTTAAGAGACTGGTACAATTGTTGAAGTGGACCTTTAATTGGACCTTATGCAGTTATTGATTTATTCACATAAATAAGTGTGGTGAACCACTCCAAGAAGAGATTTGTTATTCCCAACTGTAAAAGTCTGAGCAGGCTGGATTTACACACCTGCCCCTTTACTCATGTTAATCAATCTTACATCTTATTGTCATATTGGCTTGTTATGTTTTGATTAGGCATGGAAAAAGACAAATTACTGTAAAATACATCCAGGACCTTCTCTATGCATTTACATTTTCTGTATCCCTTGTTTTCTAATTTGATTAAAACCACGTGCTTTTGCATTTGCATTCTCATTAATCAATAAATCTGTTTCCCAGGGTAGTATATTAATCAACAAGTAGAAATCCATATTACTGCATGCTAAGAATGTTATTTACTTCCTGTAATAATCTTACACGGTTTTCTTCTGTTTGCTGTCAGAAAACAACATACTACCTTATTTCTCATAAAATATTCTTGAAGAAAATCAGAGTACTCAAGTCAGAGAAGAGAAAAAAATAGTTATGTATATATACACACATATATATAATATTCATTGATAAAGAAGTGTAAGAAAGCAAAAGAAGTTTCACTGGATGGCAGAATTTTTTAGTGACTGAGATTATCACCTGGTCCTGAGACCTCACAATTAACAAGCATATCCTGTGAGTCCTGAGGCTATCAAAATCAAATTGATCAGGTCAAGAGCATACTCCAATTACCAGTGTGATCAGCTTTTGTCAAGGAAATATACACATTAAAGTAATTCTGTTACCGGAGGCTCTTTTACTGCCACTTTTGCTTCTTTATAATTCAGAGTTATTTGTAAGAATCATTGAGTGCAAGGTCTACCACAGCTCTAGAAAAATACCCCATTAAGGCTTATCTCTGCTCTGAAGGAATATTCCACATATTAAATGGTGAACTTTACTGGTTTGTTTCTTTCTTTGTTTCTAATTGAGCATGTGGAACCACAGCAGAGCAAATGAATCAGATTAGGCATGCAAAGCAGTAACTGTCAAGATTTATTCAAATCAAAAATAATCACAGGGATTCACTCAACAGAGTTTGATACATTTTAGCAGTGGCACGGTTAGTCATCCAAAATTACAAACCTTAGTGCAGGAAGACATAACTTCTCAAATCTGAGGTAATAATTGTACAAACATGATGGAGCACTGAGGAGCAAAGGTGTTCCCCAAACAGGGAGCGTTTCTCATCAGCAGTAAAAGAGATTGATAAAAATGTTTAATCCAAAAAAAAATATTCCTACTAGCCACCAGAAATCTTTAAAGAAATTTTTCAAAGAACAGGGAGAACATCTCCTATAAAAAAAAAATTAAAATTAAAAAAAAAAAGTATGATTTTGCTCACTAGGAGGAAAACCTCTCTTTCCATTTTAAGTTTTAAAAATTACTTGGGACTAGCATCACTTTCCCAGAAATTCCAGGAAATGTGTTCATTTAAAACCAAATACATATCACAGCTCTATATAACCTGTGCAGTCTGAATATTTGAATAATTGATTTTGTCTTGGGATATTGCAGTTACGTATTTGGTCATCCCTTGGTTGTTACTTGTCTGAATGCTCTTGTGTTGAAGACTATGCTTTGCTGTGAGTTTTGGTCTAGTAATGAACATTTATATTGCTGGTGCTCTTCTTACCATCTGGGAACTCAACATTTCTAACTTTCTTTCTGTCCTTTCATAGTTAATGATAACAATAATAATTATAGATGTGAAAATGACAGTGGAATAAAATGTAACGTGATATTAAATAACCTTATTTTAATAATTTTATGTAAAGCTCAGGTTCTTTTTGTGATATCTGCTAAAATACAGCTAGTTCTGATGTAAAGCAATTAGATCTAATTAATAGACTATGTCTTTGGAGCTTACTACAAGAAGTATGCAATACAATATGTTGCCTAAATGGTGAAGTTTTAAGATCAAATATAATTTCTAGCAATGAGGAAAAAGATGTGGAACTCGTAGTAATGTGATCTGCTGAGCTGGCTGTGTAAAAACAGCAAAGAGAAAACTGGTATAGATCTGGAGCTCTGGATAAGGAAGTGACAAACATTAGACTGGACATACACAAATCCATGAGGAGTTGGAAAATGCCATTGAATACCCCCTCTCAATTTATGGGCAGAAACTGATGCATAGGAAGTTCCAGCTGAACATGAGAAGAACTTCTTTGTTGTGCAGTGACTGCATGCTGGAACAGATTGCCCAGAGAAGTAGTGCAGCCTCTCTCACTAGAGATATTCAAGAAACTTCCGGAATTAATTCTGTTCAATGTGATGACCCTGCTTGAGCAGTGAGGTTGGACCAGATGACCCACTGTGGTCCCTTCCAAACTTACCCATTCTGTGGTTCTGTGAATTATATTTGAAAGATCATGATGATCTGGGGGGATTCCTGAGGAGTGGAAGAAATAAAGGTCACCCTCAACTTTGGGAAGGGCAAGAAAAAGACCTAGTAAACCACGGGCTGATTAGCTTCACCTCTATCCAAGGAAAGATGATGAAGCATATAGCTCTGAAAATCATTTCCAGATTTATTAAGGACATGAAGGTTATATGAAACAATCAACTGGAAAACAATCAAACTGGAAATTATGCCTGATGAATATCAGAGCCTTCTGTGACAAAATGACTAGCTTGGTAGATGAGTGTACGGCACTGGATGTTGTTTGTCTTGACTTTTTTATAAGGGTTTCAGTTTTCAGCACTCTCTACCATAACATGGCCATTGACAAGCTGATGAAATGTGTTTGAGATAATGTGGAAAGTGAGGTGGGTGGAAAACCGGTTGAACTATTGAGCTCAAAGAGTAGTGAGAAGTGGCACAAAGTCCTAGCCCAGTAACCTATCAGATAAGCACAAAAGTTTTGCTGAAATAAGTTACATAACTATTAGAATTTTTTCAAAATTTGATACCAAAATTCAGGTTATTGGCAACATACCTTGCCATAATGTCAAATCTTTACTGGCATTGTTCCACTGAGCTTTCTAGTTTTTGAAAAAAGTCTGAATGCTCACAAAACCAGAAATCAGACACTACACATTGCCACAGGAGCACAACCAAAAATGCAGAACTGACCATGTTTTTGATCTAGGCTGGAGAGATTCAGAGAACAGAAAAGGAAAGAAATTTGAAGAATAAACTGAGGGATTGAAAAGTGATAGCACAATCAAGTTCTCCCTATAAAGCTGTATTTGGGAAGAGCATTTTTTAGTAGAAACTTCAGATTAATATTCCTAAGATTCACAGATTCCTGTTACTTTGTATGTTTGTGTGCAAGCAAAATCTATAAAAAATATGTTAAATAAAAAGCTTAAAAAAAAGTGTTGAGAGAAGTGGTAGACATACAATATTTTACTTCTTCATTTCTTAGCTATTCACACTGCAGGAAAAGAGTAGTCTTTGACTGTATCACCCATAGTAGTCACACACCAAAGAAATTGAGTCTAAATAAAAAAAAATAAATTAGCCTACATGCTACACAAGGCTTGTTTTTGTTATTGTATTGGTTTGCATTTCCAGTGTATTAATTATTGTTACTGGGGGGGTGAAGAAATTGATTTTCTACACAGCTTTATTCTGCCTACTGGTAACTTATTATTACACTGAAAAAAAAATAGAAACATTAAGAAAATATAAAAACCAATCCAAGTGGTTTTCACTCTTAGGTCTCTATTTCACTGTCTTGTGTGAAATAAAATGTCTCTGATTCATCAGTTACTTTCATAGACTCGTGCAAAAAATCAAATATGAAACAATGTGACATCTTTCCTGTCACAGGTGAGAAAAGAGCAGAATATCTACAGGAAAATCAATATGACTGAATTAATTATTGCCATGAAGAATATTAATAGAGTTACAATAAATGTGAGTTAATATTGCTCCATTTTATACTACAAGAGAATTTAATAAATCTATTTAAATACCTGCTCAGTGACTGCATGATTTGCTTAAAGGAAGAATTTAGCATATTATTTTTTAAAGCTCCTGTCTTCATGGTGCTCAGGAAATAAAAAGATACAACTTTTTGTTTTCAAAAACTGTAAAGAGCATTAATGAAAATAAATTGTTCCCCACTCCCCCATGTTCTTGCTCACCTTAAGCAACTTTTGCAGACTGAGTTTAGAAACAGCTGGCAATAGAATGGTAGTAAATCTGACAACATAATTTTTCAACATTTAACCATTTGAAATCGACATCCTCAACATTCTGTGTTTTAAGCATACATTCATCTGAAAACTCCTGTTCAAAATACAGTTACTTAAGGCACTTCACTAAGAAAAAATATAATACAAACTGCCTGGGGACCAGCATGTATGGGAAACATCAAATTTCCACTAAAATGTGTCTTTCTATTTCTACTAAGCTTAATTTATATGCCATGAGTTTTTACACTTGAAAATGCTGGCATGAGATCTCACAGGTACAAATAAAGCAAGATTAATGCTTCCTTGTTTTCTAGTGAATAGTAAAGCATGCACTACCAACTTGCATTTCAAATGAATTGCCAATGAGGTAGATTGGGAATTGCAATTAGTTACTTAATGTGAGTAGGTAGTTAAAATATCTTTAGGAGAATTGAAGTGTAAATGAAGCTGTGTGCCATTCAGTTAACCTGTGCTTTCATTCATTTCATTAGTGTACCATTTCAAAATTGGTATAGAACTAGGTGATTTAAAATCTCCCCACCATCATCCAATGTATGCAACATACAGATGTTCCCATTTTTTATAAAAGGCTTGATCATTTCATCTTCAAGATCCAATGTGCTTAAGAATCAGGTTGTGGTTTTCATATATTTCAGTAAATTAACAGAGTGGGTTTTGTACAATAGATAGGAGAGTTCAAGGCTAGGCCAGCATAGGTCTCTGTTTCAGGGTGATCTGAATAACTCTGCCAGTCCAGTGACTGTACTGACTAAAGCTCCACTAACAGTAACAGGAGCTTAGATATCTTGATGACATACAGGTACCTGAATTTTCATTTCTGAGAACAAGGGGGAGGCTGGCATCTTCTCCCAGAAAACTAGACAGGACAAGAGGAAATGGCCTAAACCTGCATCAGGGAAGGTTCAGGTTGGACATCAGGAAGAATTTCTTCATAGAAAGGATGTTTAAGCATTGGAATGGGCTGCCCAGGAAGGTAGTAGAGTCACCATCCATGGACGTGTTCAAGAAATGACTGGACATCAGTGCCATGATCTAGTTGGCAAAGTGGTTATCTGCTCAAAGGTTGAACTTAATGACCTTGGAGGTCTTTTCCAATCTCAATGATTCTCTGATTCCAAGAAACTCTACCCTCAATTTGTCTCTTAGTTAAGTGGCAGGAAGGTTGAAGACTTGAGTATAAGGTTCCAGAAAGAAATAAGGTTTAATTATGGTCAGACCAGCTCAGTTCTGACTTGATTTGAAGTATGTTGAATAGATGTATTACAGGATGTGGCAGCATGCAGCACTTTTTCACTAGAATTAACAAAAAGTAGAGACCTTTCACCCTTTTATTCTCTCTTCTTTCATTCATTTTAGGAATTTTCTGTTTGATTATTACTTTTACTGATGTATGTGAGACTCCATGAAAATAACTGAAAAAGGATTTGGGACCTAAGTCTGAAGCATACCTGGTATTTAGTCCTTAAAATAGTATACAAAATCAATAAAGAAAATAGAATGAACGTCTAACCGCAATTCTCCACCTGTAATGATTTTTTTGCACTACTATGCAAACATACTTCTCTGCATTACTCACCTGAGGGAAACGGCACTGGCAAGGGGACTGAACAAATAAGTTTCTTCAGTGTAACTTGATGACCTTGTAGTGTGAAGCCCAGATTCACACACATGACTGAATACTGCATCATGATGCTTGCATCTTATAAAATTTTGAAGTCATGGGTACTCTTGCTTTTAATAGGGCCACATAAAAATGGAACAGATAGTTCTAGAAGTTTCTAATAGATTCACTGCAGTTTGAATTCTCTGTTCTTGATTTGATACATTACAGCTCACAGAGGCTTATTTCTTTCCCCAGAAATGAAAGGTGACTGTAGCAAAGGCCTCTGTACCATAGATATTTAACTTAAGATGAAACCTACTTTTTAGATTATAAGGTAACAAAAAGCCTACCTTTTAGGTTATACAACAGATCTTACTTTATACTTTGTTATATTTGTGCAATTTTTTTTAAACAATACTGTGAGAAAATCTCAACACTCAGTTATAACCAACATAGTATAGATATAATCAGGAAAGGGATACATCATTATATGGCCACAGAGGTATGACCTCCATGAAACATAACCAATAGACTTAATAGATGGAGATGTGGTTGTACCAGAGGCCCTAAAGACCAAATAAATCCATATATATGTGATAAAACCTCTTCCCTTCCCCCATAAGAAGAAAAGATTAACATAAAAAGTATATTATACAGGTATCTTGAAACAAACCGATATCTGGTAATGTTTCTTTTTGTCTCTTTAAACTTGATACATAGCAGCTCATGTTTTCATAAGATCTTTATTTAACTGTGATTAACATCTGTAGTTTAAAAGAAAAGGTCTTTCTACACTATTTTAATACCTGTGCTTATTAAAGCAATTTGTCTGTGTCTACATTTGAATAAGGAAGGGTAATTCAAGAGTTATCCAGGACTGTCATTTACAAATGACTGCCCATTATTCATACAAAAGAAGTTATTTATAACTTGACTACTATTAGAATACAGAGAATTGCAGCCTGTTTATTTTAGGCTTGGTAAATTGCCCTGAGGTTGATGAGCTGATAATTATATGTTTCTTTCTTCAACTGATGGATCAGGGGACAGACATAATATTAGTTATTTGCTTTAACAATTAGGAAATTGTTCAATTAGTGCACTAATTGACTAAATTACACCTGCAGAGGTCTAAAGAATTTCATTATCACCTGTGTGAAAGCAGCACAGTTCCTATTATCTATATACATATTTTTTCTCTTTTAACCCCACCATTACCAATTCTGTGCCTATGACCACAATGAAAGTGCAATAATTTCCAAATTCCAAGCATATTTTTTTCAATGTATGTCACAAACTACAATACTTGATCAGTCCCACTTTATACTGTTTTGATCTGTATTCTTTGCAGAATTTTAGTTCCAAAAAATAAATATCATTCAATACTTACAGCAAAATCCTGGAAGAAGCAGTAAAATGAAGTTTTCTTGGAAAGAGATAAAATGGGCAAATTCCTTTATTTAAATAAATTTTAAACTTTTAATTTTTAGGGGACAGACATAATATCAAGTGTGTTGTAGCTCAGAAAAAAGCAGACCTCAAAGTTATACTGTGACATATATTTAAAAGTAATTTCTATTAGGTCTATTTATTTGATACATTTTTAAGAGCAGAAATCTTGCATGTTTGAACAGAAGACTATCTCCTGAATTTTCCCTTGGGTGTTAAAATAATAAACATAGCAAGAAACTGAACAGCATTCATCTGGCTGAAAACTCACTTTTTGCATCTCTGTATGTATTTCACGTTAAGTCTACCAGTTGTATAGCTCTGGACTACCAAAAATGTTTCTTTTGGCATGGTTGCTCATGGAGAAAAGAGCACTACACTACTATATATTTAAAATAGAATTTTGTGTGTGTGTGTTGTTGTATCAAAAATTAAGGAAAAAGTATTCATAAAATTGATTTTATTTTATATGTTTACTGTTTTCAACCAAATTATAACTCACATATTTCTCGCATTTGAGAGGCAAGAAAGTATAATTACCATACCAAATTGCACAGTTTGCCATCATTCTCAGCTAACTCAATAGCTTCCTCTGTTGATAGCCAGATCCATTAAGGCCACACTAAATTGATGACTGACAGAGTGGTGCCTGGGCCCTTTTGGGGAGTTCATGAAGACATCTGAACAGTAACAGTACTCAGGTCTAAAATTACAGGGATTCAGCAGCCTACACAACTTATGTCCAAGCTTCATATTCCAATTGTGTGCATTGTATATTCTGTCTCTGCCTCCTACCAACATGAGTGGGTCTTATTAGTTGTGCAGATTGAGAAAGGACTCAGCAATGACTAGCTAAAGAATAATAAAAGGTCTAACAGTTGCCACTGCTGCCTTTTGGGGTAATTTGTAAGGAACATATTACTTCTCTGCTCTCTGCCTCATGGTCAATTAAAATTACAATTTGCTTTTTTCTTGTCTGAAACATGTAAGATCCTCAAGCATACATTTTCAGAATCTATGGATATCTG
Organism: Pithys albifrons albifrons; assembly: GCF_047495875.1. NCBI lineage: Eukaryota > Metazoa > Chordata > Aves > Passeriformes > Thamnophilidae > Pithys > Pithys albifrons. The sequence continues at coordinate 13,601,485 of NC_092464.1, forward strand.
GAAGTTGTATTTCCCAGAGTCTTTAACTGACCATCTTTTTTTCTGGCACAATACCACCGATTTTCCTAAGAATTCTGTTAGAGGACCTGCAGACTAACTGTATTTTTCAGTGAAATACAAGATAAAGAAAATTAAATTTGTAAATAATTTTTAAACTTACAGCAAGTGTGCACCTGCAAAAAGGTTTTTAGTAGATTTAGCTATTAGAAAATGCAGATAATAGTCTAGAATTAGAAACAACAATGTGTTTATTGGTACTATTTTCTATAATGGTGAAATGCTTCTTTCACTTTTGTCCTAATCTAACGCTGTAGTTTGTATTTGCATATGCTAAAAGATGCTGAGCATAGCGTCTCTTTCACAATGCTCTTTGCAATGATCTTTTGGTTCCCAGTCAGAATCTTTAAGTATTGCAGCAAAGATCATGACTGGACAGAGAGGTGCAGTGTTCAGAAAACTATCAAGAAAACAAGTCGTTCCAAAGATTGTGTTGAATTAAGTTGATTTTCTTAGTAACTCTGCCACCTGCAGCACTAAAGAACAAATGTCTTCATGATGGACAGGTCAAACATAGTTTTTCTTAAGGTGCCCACAGCTGTTCTTTCTTTTCCTTGTGAATTAACCACTTCATTGCTGTTCATTCATGCATGTGTCGTTGTAGTTTTAAAGAGAATGTGAATGGAAAATGTAGCTTGAAGGTCTAGCCTTACTGAATCAGCCTCATTATCCTGAACATACTGATATGTCTTTTAGTCCGGAAAAAACTATTTGTGCCTTTCACTATGTATATACAAGAACACATAACATTACTTAGAAGACAAAAATCTGAATTTTGAATAATCAGTGTTGGCAATAACATTAAAAAAGGTAACAATATATGGGTTTCTGTAACTAACCCATATGCCCTATAAGATTAAATACACAAAGAAAGTAAAAGAGTGTTAATTGAAGAAAATGAGACTTAGAGTACAAGCATTTTTTTTCCAGTTTCAAAAGTGAAGAAAACTGAGAATGCATCTTAAGGTTATGAGGTAATCTAAAACTAAATATAATTTGCATGGCAGAAAATGTAACTTAATAGGCATTAGCAGCAGAGAGCACTGTGTGGATTATAAAATACAGTGCTATGTATCACTTGCACCAGATGTATTTTGGGTATTCATGTATAATTCTAACTCAAGTTCACTGTAGCCATACTAGTATAAGAAATTATCTATTACATTATAAGATATTTGTACATCAGTTAGGAAGGCTAGTTGTACAGTTCCAGGCATTGTATGGGAAAGAAAAAAAGTTAAATCCTCAAGAAAAGAAAAGAGCTATCCAGCTGTTACTGTGCTCTGTCCTGAAGATCTTACGTTAATTCTGAGATGCTTGTCATGAACAGTAGAGTCCGAGCAAATGGTTACAATCTTTTTCATTAATTCTTTCTGGTCTTTACAATCCAGAGTATTTTATTTGTTCACTTTCAAATTCACTTTGAGAATAATTAACTTTTAGAATACTTTTGAAAATTCATTGAGGTTTGCAGGGTTCAGTTTTAAAATTTATATCATTTCTAATTACTGAAATTTGTGGGGGTCACCCTTTATTGGGGCAATGTAGATCAGCTTTGCAGTGATCGAGGAGGCAGAGACACTCAGGCTGCAGCGTGATCAGAAGGCTCACCAAAGACAAAAGACTTTATTTTTAGTAACAGCTTCACTTTTACCTACTCCTACATATAACATGCCAGTACCCTATTGGTCAGTAGTTCACCTCATATACATGGAAAGAGTCTAGTGGTTACAAGGCATCCACATTCTACAGGTGCCTCTCTGGTCCACAAGGATGCACTCATCAATCACCTCAGACCTTAAGAGATCCACACACACACTGTCACCCCCACAGAAATTCTTTCCCTTATAGGTAATTCGAAGAGATAGTCAGAATTTCCCAAGATGATAAACACTGCAAGGAATGAAAGTAATGATCATTCAGAAATCATTCTGGTTTTTCATATATTACGGAATGTAAAATCTCTCTTATGACAAAAGATTTTCTTGCAAGAAGTTTTTCAGTTTCTTCAAAAGTAAATTATCCATTAGACTTCAAAAGTAAAAGAAACTGGGCTTGGATATTCTTCATTTCTCACTTTCTATTTAGAGGAGAGCTCAAATCCTCAATAATAGAGTTTTTCTCCAATTTTCCTACTGCACCCACTGTAAGTATTCATGGAATCTGTATGAAATACCTCAATTAAGGAAGAAAAAAGAATCTATACAGTTATCTGACCTGTCCAAGGGTATGTGGTAGATTAAATATTAATCTCTTCCTCTTATACTAGGCTTCCTGGATTCACTGCAGTTGTCCTGATGTTCCAGTCTTTAGTGAATCTTCCTAAAAGCCTGCTGATCATTCCTCATCTTCTTTACAGTATCTACATGCAGCAGTGAGGGGTCATGTGTCCAACTGCCACCAACAGCCTCATAGCAACTGATTGAATATGTCCTTTTCAAATTCTATGCCTGGGCTTCTTTCCAAAGATACAGGGTCCTATATGAGGACCTAATGTTGTGCAATGGAAATCACTATGAAATTAGCAGAGAATTCAGTGAAAGAAGCAGCAGATTCAAATTACAAAGTAAATTAAAGCCAAACAACCCCAAATAATATTTCTATTCTTCCAAATAATAGTACAGGGGAAAAAAAAAAAGATTTCCTGTGGTAATAGCAGAATCAACAAGATGTTTATTTAATATCCAAACTGATGGATTTACAGAGTAAATACCACGTATTTCTAGGACTGCATTTTATGCTTAGAGAGAAAAACCTTTTTGGGTAATTCAAAAATTTTATATTTACATGTAAGAAGTCAATTTTTTCAGTATACCTCAAGGAAGATGCGTCTTGAGTTCAAGCTGTAAATAAAATGTTTCTTTTATCATCTTTAGCATAGCCCACAGGGAATCTGAAGCAATAGAAAGCCTGTTAAACAAGATAAAATATGGTAACATAAACTTTTTCTGACAAGCATTTTACCAGTTTTCATAATCTCATATAAATCCAGAAATCTGTGCCAAGGCTTGTGGACTCTCTAATGGAATGTGAAGTCTTCCAGCAGGAGTAAGCAAGCATGAGAAGGCAATTAATGCTATTGCTGTCTTTGTTGACAATTGCAAAGTAAGATATAAAGAAAAAATTATTCCACATAATTCACTCATAGAAAGAACAAGGATTATTGTGTTTCCATTTAGCCTAGTTGAATATGACCATCTGCATTTAGAAAAAAAGACCATGCAACTGAAGGGAGAAACTTCTTTCATAGGTTCTGTTTTAACAACTCAGGAGTGGATAGTTTAGATTGATAAATTTAATTATAAGAGGAACAAATTTAATTATCTTTCATATGCTACATATTCTGAGAACAAGATAATTCATTGTTTTACACCTGTATGTGCATGCTGACATAAAAAGTAGAGAAGTTCTTGGGAAATGTTAGGTCACATTCAGCCTTACTTAAAACATTGTGTGATTAATTTCAGAGGATTTTCTCTACAGTACTGAAAAACTTTTATGGACTAATATAAATCACATTTATTAGAATATATTGAACTGGTTTCTCTGATGCAGATTTGCTTATGCTGACTAATTCTTGAATATTCCAGCAGAGGATATGAAACCTCTTCACTTTAGGACCCACCACAAGGAGGTCACTGAATCAAAACCCACGTTTATTTATCTGTACAAAGTTCTACTTACAATTGTTGTTTAAAAAAATACACTAACTTAAAACCCAATTGCTTTGGTTTAGTTTGTTTGTTTATTCTTACCTGTTTAGTGTCTAATCCAATGCATGCAATCTAATGGTGAGTTAAAACTAAATTTCTCTACAGGGTGAATTTTTTTTGTGTGGAATACAGGTTTACAGAATTTTTTCCACTTATGTTCAAAAATGGGACAGTTCTCCAGCAATTATCATTCACTGAAGAGATAAAACTTTCAGCAGATTAGGGGTAAAATGACTTGAAGATCGAATCCTTTTTTCCCCTAACTAATAACTGGACAATCCTCTCAAGTACAGTAGAAAAGAAATATATTCAATATGTAACATCATCAAGGTCATAATCATTATTATTGTAATTGTTGTTGTTATTATTGTTATTGCCAATGTTCGAATACATCTAAATAGAATTCATTATCATTCATTCATCTTTAAGAGTGAAGGTTCTTAGCAAATGTTTAGGTTGGGCTGACAAATATTTTAATTTTTTTCAGTGTATATGTTGTTTTCATTTAATGTGTTTTATAGTCCCTTTATGACAGAACTAGGTTGATTACTCTGAAAATGTTCAATTATTCTACTTTTTTTTTTCTAAATCAGGTCATTAAATCATAAAATTTAAGGGTGTGTTTCCTAAAATTTCCAGATGTCTTTGTACCTGTCTGTCATGGAGATTGTATTGTCTTCAGGGATCTTTGTGGACTTGGTTCATCCATTTCTACATTTCTCAACACGTGGCAGACAGTTTTACTGTGGTTCTGGTTTGTTTTGTAATTGGGTAGAGTGGCTACAGCAAATCTTGTAACCAATATGTTGAAAGGTTAACAAAATACACACACCTCACTCTTACTCTACTTTTCAAAGCTCTTGTGAATCAAGTTTTTTCTAATTTCTAGCAGTCTTTGAGAAAGTGCCTTACTTTAAAAATGTGTCAAACCAGCATTTTGGAGCTCCATGAAGACCTCATAATTTACACCATGGGAATCTCTTCAGATAGTATAAACCTTTCAAGTTACCTCTTTCCAAGGTGATTAGGAAAGTGAAGGAAGGTGAGGTGTTGTTGAAGGTTTATACTTTGGTAGAGCTCCTGTACACACAGGAAACCTCAAAGATATATTTTCTCTGTCCTCACCCTTTGCCTCCTTCTTTTCAAATAAAATAAAGCTCTGAACTCACATGCCAAATCAACCAGCTGTTGCCTAAAAACTTAGTAAGATCTGCTCTTTGCTGAGTAAAAGTGTGGACTTGTCCATTTGTTCTACTGTGTATAAGATTCATAGCATGACAGATCCTTCAAAATAGTCCCTGTTTTTAAGGAAAGCATAATCATATTCTGTACTAATACGAGCATGTTTAATGACTTTTTCAACTATTTTTGTTTTTGTTGGAAATTGCTTTTTCTTTGTCAGTTTTCCCTCCCAAGGACCTAATATGAACAGATAAACACTCTCACAGAAAAATGCAGAAGCACATCAGACTCCAGCACACCATTTCCCCCTCCCCACTCTCATTTCTAATTTCCCAAGATGAAGTTCTCTAAATAAGAATTTATGTTTAGCTCAAACTTGGATAAAATATATGCATAATGCTCTCTGTAGTTTAGCCTGTGTGAAAATTCAGATGTCTGCCAACATTTAACAGGATTCATAGCAGTGAACATTAACAATAACCCAAGCTACTGGCTAACATTAACTTCTGTACGAGACTGATTTTTATATTACCAAGGGGCCAGGACTGAATCAGCCATTCCCTCTCTGATATTGTTATTTTATTCAATAATACTTAAGTTATATATATTCAGTGTATTTTTTCAACCTTGCTCACATCTTGTGCTTATCTGATGATTTCATAAAGAAAATATATATGCTGTACATTTGATACAAAATATGTAATAAACCATGGTTCTTTCTTTCCAGAAATTAAATAAAAAAATCTGCTTCTAATTAATGTCAGCACTTTGATGGATCTGGCACCACTACCTTATGTTGATCCTGGCAAAATTTAGTCACAAAAATTTGGTTTATAAACTGTAATCAATTAAATTCTAACTTTTCCTTGTATTATTTATTTACACTATGGTAGTATCTAGAAACACTAATGAAGACCAGACTTGCATTAAAAGAGAATAAAGACTTGTATTAAAAGAGAGTTTTATAAGAAATATTTCAACTAAACTATTCTGTGTCCAGAGTCAATAGTTAAAAGGCAGGAATGAAAGGAAAGAAAGAAGTAAATCTCTGGGAAGTGAAACCACTGGCTTCTGTCACACAGAATGCCCATGGCCAAGCAACAAAAGAGATCAGTCTGAAATTTAGATGCAGTGTTTCATCAAAAAGGCTCTTAAATCAGTAGGAACTCAGTTATTGTTAGTGCAAGCTGCAACCAAAACTGCATGCCTTAGTTTTATCACCATGGATATCATACCATATAAGGCCTTCCCAGGATGGGGATTTCATGGTATGTACAGTATACATTTGTTTTGCACAGGGTGTTCAGATACCTATTGCACTTGTACAAGTGAGCTGCACAGTACACACACAAGAGGTCTTATCCCTCCTGTAAATAACAGGACACATGAGGTAAATAGTCCTCAGTTACAGGTGAAGTGCTGATCTAGGAATTTGCATCACTGTTACAGATAATCAAGATTTTTAATGACTAAAAATTGGGATTTTTTATATTAAATACTTATATATACATAGAAACAACTACAGCCCTGCCACCCCGATGCCTGATCTTTTCTGATCTTGGAAGCTAAGCAGGGTCAGCCCGGGTTAGTACTTGGATGGGAGACCTCCTGGGAATACCAGGGCTGTAGGTTCTAGTCCTGAGGACTTCCCTGTCACCATCCAAGCTTGCTTAGCCATGGCAGATGAACCTCAGAAGTAAAAGGGTGGGGCCAGTTTCGCGCATGCTGTGCCTCACCTAAAAAATCCACTGCGCAGGATTTGACACACCCACATGGGGAGAGCCCTTCCCAAATCTTCCTCTGGGAAGCCTAGTCATGATGATGATATGCAGAAACATTCTAAGTAGGTAGGTCCAAAGAGTGGCATGGGTTTATGCTGGTAGAAATAAAAGATATCTTAATATTGCCACTTTAATTTTCTTTGTTTGCTCAGGAGATGTTCACTCAGCTTGATGCACCTTCTCTTTATTAATTCTCTGCACAAATACAAACCCAGCACTGGAATAAACAATAATAATAATCATAATCATCATAATAGCATTAGTAGTAATGGTACTAATTATAGAAATATTAGTAATAATAGTAATAATACTACTACTTTGACTGCTACTACTACCAATAAAGCCAAAGATAGATGGTATCTTTCATCCTAGATTTACTGTACAGTAACTTTGCAGATCCAAATACTAAAGCCCTCAGACTTTCATTCCAAGAGACCTGAATTCACAAAAAGTTACAATTTACAGGGGCTAAAAAATTAGAAGGATTAGAAGCATTTCTGCATACACTATTTTCTCCTAGAAATGTACAACTAGAAGATTAATTTTTATTATGTACATTAGAAATGTAACATAAAAAGTAATTTTGTAATTAAGAAGTAAAAAAATGTTAGAAATGCTTTCTTACAAACAATTTATAACATATTTTAAACAACTTATTCTTAGGACACATAAGCACAGACCAATGCAGCAAGACATAAGTCAACAAAGAACTAGAACTTTCGTTCCACAGATGAGTCTCCATATTCCTATGTGTAACTGAGGAGCATAGAAGCAGTAGATCCATATTTTCACAAAACTCTGTCTAAGCCACCAAACTTAAGTCATTGAATGAGTAACTGGCCACACACATGAGTACACTTACTTGTGACTAGGTTGTACCTACTGGGGCTGTGCAACTTGTAATTGCTTCTGTTACAACAGCACGCTCAGAGGCAGACTACCGTTTGATATGCCAGTTCAGTATGAGAAGTATTCTTCATCAGTGACTTTGGATCAGTTTTTATTTCTGAGGTGATATATACTGAGCAAATAAAAGGGTGGTTAATACTTTAAGACATTCAGAACATGTTTCCAGAGGAGAAAAGCAATGTATCACAATTAACAGTGTACACTGTGCCTTTCACTGCCCCCCAGACCTTGAAAGATTGTGCTTCATGGCTTTGTTCTCCCTAAAGGAAGGGCTGGTATACATCACATCGAGTGGATCAAGCTTCTGACATATCTTATATGGTTATGTGTCAAACAGGAAATGGTGAAAAATAGCCTAAATTACTGTCCTAAAGTACTTGTAGTTTGCATTAGCTTTTTAAACAGATGTGTTGCTGCTGGTGTTACTTTTATTTTTGTCACATTTCTGTTTACACAAAATGATACTTAACTGGAATTCATGCTGGGCATCCATTAATGTCTTTCCATATAATCCCAAACTGTAACAGATGTTATAAATCTTCAAAAAGGATTAGAGAATTTTTCTCACCATAGGCAAAAACATTTTACTACTCTGGGCAACAAACCCATTAAGAAACTAAAGTGAACCATACAGCCATGACAAACTGAAAGGGAAGATGAAGTTACTGATTTATTATACAAGCATATATAAAATATATATTATAAAGATGACCTACATGTCTAACAGAACAGTATTTCGTTCTGGTTTTACCATTCTCCTGATGAGAAATAATGATCTAACATCTGCTGTGCAGCCAGAGAAAGTTTTCTATCACCTGTTCACTGTAGTATTTGCCACAGTGTGTAGTTATTAGGAATAAGTGATAAAAATCACATCCGTTGACTTAGGAGCTTGACCTCAGCAATTAGGTTCCCTAAGTTGTGAAGAGAGCTGAATATTTTCAAGAGGCTATTCAGAATACCTGTATTAGGCAGCAATTATGGATTCCTACTTCAATGCTTTGAGTCACCTCTAAATGTAACATTCTCCGTTAACTGCATAAGGAGCCTAAAAATGGTCAGGCTTGGCAACGCAAACATCCCTATTCAGTTGCTTCATACTTTTTCAGTGGGGCTGAAGGGAACTATCTCATGAATGTAGTTAATAGGTACCAGATAACAGAGTTATAGTTTAAGCAGCTCTCAGTAAGTCTGATTTCTTTTCCTGAGTGGCTACTTTTAGAAGATATGTCTGTAATCATTATTATTAAATTTTTAATTTCTCTGATTTGACATTCATGTGTTTCATAGACTTATCTATGTGATGGAAATGCATAGAGAGAGATGTATTTAATTCAAAAAGTATTTTGCTGAGGTCATGAGTGAATGTGAGAATTAGTGCACCTCTTTGAGCCAATACTAAAGCCCTGTGCAGTTTTACCAAAAGAATGCAGTAAATGTTTATCTGTTCACTTATACATACACATACAAATGTTGTTATAAAGATATTAACTTTGCACTTGCCCATAACAAACAAACTATATTTCTCAGCACTGAATGAATGAAGAACTTTAATGTTTAATTTTAAAAATTCACACTTAAGTATCATTTTAAGGGTTACTCTCTGTAAAACTAAGAAGGACCATCAAGCTATAGGTTAAAAGTACATATCCAATCAAAGCAAATGCTTCTTTATTCTGGCTATTGAAGAACATGCAAAATCATCACAAGTATCTGCTGAATGAATTCTGGAAAATAAAAAAAAAATTAAAATTCTGTGATTGAACAAAATTTCAACAAGTTACATATGACAGATCCTTCAAAATTGTCCCTGTTTTTAAGGAAAGCATAATCATATTCTTTGCTAATATAAGCATGTTTAATGACTTCATACACCTTTGCTAAATGGTATTTCACATGCAAGAGGAAGAACTGCTGAAGGAATTGAGGTTGCTGAACAAGTTGAAGTAACAGAATTGTATAGTTAAAAATGCATAGTCTGAGAAAAAGTATTTGATTCCTGTTCAGTGAAATGAGAATTGGTGCACGCCTAGAGTCCCCAACATGTACAGTACTGTTGTTTTTCAAAGACATTAACCAGGTCAAAAAGGCTGTAAAATATTTAGTGTTAAGACTTATGGCATTACTGTAGGAAAAATAGTTTATCTATTTGGGGACTTATTCTAAGTCGTACAAGAATCTCCCCCCCTCTAAGCCAGTAAACCAGCACCCATCTAACACTAAATGTAATTAGTTACAAATTGCCTGTTACAAGTTAATTAAACTTCCTTGCGTCTCTGCTGCTTAAGCAACATGTAGATTCTTTTATGTACTTGCCAATTAGTGGATGGGGATTCTGCTTTCTAATTGGATAAAAAAGTAATAAACTGAGCAGTGTGCTGTTGATATCCAGAATGACTTTGTTAAAAAAATAGTGGAGACAGGTTTAATGCTTCAAATATTTATCTCAATTGAAATTGATTAAAACAATTTGAGGTTCCATTAGATATAGATACAATCCTTTTGTTAACAAAGTCCATCTGGTCTAAGAAAGAAAATTAAGATTCACTAATTGAAATTTGGAAGCTTTTTTCCAAACATGCATAATTCATACTGACAGAAAACAGAAGCTGCTATTCACCACAAACTGTCAAGTAGATGAATGTTTCATTTAGATGGAATTTAAGATTTCACCCAGCAAGAATCTACAAATGCTTATATTAAGTCACAGTCTGAGAAAAGAAAATCTGTTCTCTTTTAGCTGGCTCAGTATTAAAATCATCTTTTTTTCACTGTGAAGCCATCTTAAATTTAAATGGCACCACATTTGACCTTTTTCATTGCCAGCACTGGAAAGACCTTTCTAGATCATGAGCATTATTCAGCTGTGCAATCCGGCAACTTCATTAGCAAGTGATTCTCCCTTTTTTAGCTTGTCATATATTTACAGAATGCTGCTTTTGTGTCAGGATGAAATTCCATTTTATAGGAGGGCTCCACTTAGGTATTCCACTCCTTGGTTACTTTTCTTCCCTTCTAACCTGTACTTTGTCCCTCAAAAAAAACAATCTCAGATCAGATAATTTATTCAGTCTACAAAGTGGTGCCACAAAGTTGCATTAAAGCAGCTGAGCAAACCAAGATGAAGACTGGACACAAGTAGCTGTGGAGAAGACAGGCCAGGAAATCTTAGGTCACTGTGGACACCGCACATTTCTCATGGACTATGGCAAGAGAAATATCAGCATAAGGCCTTTCTGTTTCACCCTGGGACAGCCACTGGTAACCTTCTTCTCTTCCAGGTATTATATTTACCTTTATTTGTCATTTCTGAACTGCTAATTTACCATCTTAACACATTTGAAACATGAATGAAGCTGTCACTTTTTGCTGAATTGTGGTAAGTATCTTGTACCAACCATACTGTTTAACTTAAACCACGTTTAGCTTTTGATGGGATCTTTGCCTCATAAATATCCACAAAATAATGAATGTTTGGCCTTCATAGAAGACAGCAGCAATTGTATCACTGGCTTTATTGATGTTGTGTTTGGCTACCCATACACCATTCACTGCTCATGAAAAATAATTAGATCTGGAAGGTAGTGGTTGTCAAGTGGTGATGGGGAGAAGAAACTGGTGAAAGAGATACTAAAATTGGAATTTTCCTTTCTGCTTTGCAATATGCTCTGGATGAATTTTGTATCAATGGAGAGCTTTGCTGAGGCAAGATAAATAATCGCTCAAGTCAATGTACTTAAGCAAGAAAAATCAAAGTCATAGCACTCCGAAAGAAGCACAGGTGTTTTCTGTTCTTGGTCAACCATCTGCTCATGAATACATATAGTAAAGGTAGCAGAAGTGAGGCCTGGTTTGATGATAATTTGAATATGAAAAAAAAAATTTTAGGAAGTCAAGTGAGATTTCAGCAAAGTCATATAATGCAGTGGAAAACAATCTTCCTTCAGTCTACATAGCTACAATAGGATATAAAAATTCAAAATGAAAAAATATAATGAAGTTACGGGTTCTGAAGAATAAGATCTCACCCAGCAATGACGCTGGTAGGTGCCTGACCCAATCTGGGTATCTGCTGCAACTGTCCAGCCACATCCACAAATAATTCCATAGTCGCTAACTTAGCCTATTCCTCAGATACCTTCTCCTGTCTAGAAAAACTTATGCTATACATCCAGCATATGAGAGAGTCAAATCTATTTTTTCTTCCTTCTGTTGGACTCAGAGAATGGTTCTTATGTGATCTATAAGTCAGAAAAGTTCTTTTTCTGCAGTTTTCTCAGTGACTATAAATCGGTCTGACAGTCATAATTGTTCTATTTCAGAAACAATAAAACTAATCCAATAACAGTGACTTGTCAGAAAAAAAGGTATATATTATGTAGGAATTATTTTGGTTATTAATAATGTTTGACTGAAGAGGATATAATTAATTTTCATAAATATCCTCTTCAGTGAGTAGCATTTCATTCAGAACTGATGTGAACTTGTAGAACCCTGAAGAGAAAGTTGAAACATTGCTCAAAGCAAACCTACCCCAGCAAGTGCAAGGGGTTTTCTGCTCTCTCAGCTTGCAATTTCCTCTAGGAAGTGTTAAAATCCTCTTTTAAATATATGTACAGGGCCAAATTGAGAAACATACAATCTGAGATGTATTTTAGATTTCTCTATTATGAATACCTAAGCACTGTAGCTGGTAGTCAGAAAAAGAATGTATTTGGTACAGTCCACAAATCAGAGGAAGACAGAGAGTTTGTGAGCCTGTGTTAATATGAACCCCCAGATATACAAAGGAGGTCCTAACTCAAAACAGCCTTTATGTTCTAATTTTATGTGACGTACAGCACCAAGCAGGGAGGGCAGAATAAGCTGCATCCTATGATACAAAACTTTGGGATTTAAAGTGGGAAATGTTTATGTTTATCTGTTCATTATTTTTAGGTTATATTAATTATTTCATGTTTTTCAGCTACAGTTTTGCATTAGTGGAAAGATGGTCTGCATGACCTAAAAGCCTGTTACACTCTTCTACTTCTCTGAATAGAAGGATGTTTCCAAGGGAACCATTTGCAGTCCTGTCATCTGGGCTGTAGCCATTTAGCCACTGGTACCTTGAATATATTTGAATATATTTTCTCACTCCTTGCAAATTCTCTGAAAGGTTTCTTTCCTTTGTGCCCTCAGTCTCACTTGTTACCCACACACCCTCCTTCTCTTTTTTCCACAATTTCTTGCTAATATGGACTCTCTAGCAAAAAGAAAATACAGACTTTTTCCACCACAAGTGTGTTTTAATTGCCACACTGCTGCTGTCAGGCTATGGAAAAACAATACTTATATTCCTACTGCAGCCTTAATGAAGTGACAAGTGGCTTAGTATTAAACTGACATCATGGTTAACACCAAGTGGTATTATTATGGAGTATACACATGCAATTTTCCCACCTTAACTCATAACTATTGGACTGAGGTTAAGCACCCACCTATTTTTCTCACTCATGTCTTCATGCACTGACCTATTTCTAAATAATACCAAAAGATTAGCCCCTACACTTTGCAATAAAAAGAAAATAAACCAAATATTCAAAAGTTAAACAGCTAAAACAGGTTTACTGCACAGACACATTCTACTTTTGATGTGATTTGAGGTGCAAATTTCAATGCTTGATTAAATAGATTTTTTTTCTATTAGTTACACAGAGACCTGGTAGATGGCCAGGAGAAATGATTTATGATGGAGCACTGTTTCACAAAATATGTCTTCCCTCTGTTACTTACCCTAGCAGTCATGAACAGGGACAGATTTCATTCAGTAAGTCCCAAGTACCCAAAGAATATTCAGATTATTCAGTACGCATAATACCAGTGTTGACTGTGCTTACAGAACAATCTGAATCTTCAAAGCCAATTAAATTGGCTCACTGCAGAGCTTTGTATCAGACCACAGCCTTGATCCTGAAAGAGTGCAAGCGTTTCACAAAACCTATTGAATGACCAAAGTTCAAGGCATGATTTGGAGTTCTGCTGGATCTAGATTGCCATGTGTTCCTACAGCGGTGACATTCATCCACACATCCCACAATAGGCAAAGTCTTTTGTTATATTTCAGACATAATGTTGGTTTCCATACTGGTTCTAAGAAATAAGCCAAAGTGCTCCTCAGTTTCCTCAGAAATCATTCCTTAGTATCAACTACAGATATGACAGGATAAATTTCTCTATAGCCTCATCTTCAAGAATCAATAAAAGTCAAGTGTTTTTTCCTGGTAGCCAGCAAGTGAAGTTTTACAAGGAATAAGAAAAGACTGAATGAGTAAATACTTGATGTTGCCTTAAAAAAAAAAATCTATATATATCTTGAAAGCTACTCAGTGTTGATCACATTAGTCCAATGTTTTTTAGAAAAGTTTACAGAAAATATCCCAGCAATAAAAAACTGTATGGCTAATCATCAATTTTTTTTTATTTTAAAATTAAAATTTCACGCCTCCTGAAACCAGTTGCAAATGACACTATTATCAGTTAATTTATACATATATTTGGAAATAAAGTGGATAATTTGTAGATAGTTTATTGGATGTGAGAATACCTAAAACACATATGAAACATAGAAACTTTTGTCCCTGTGAAAACTAATAAGACCTATATTCTTAAATCTGTTCACAGGTTAAGGAAATCCCCTCTCCCTTCAGTATTATAATTTTCATAAATCATATTTAGATTCTAGCTATGGCTTGTTACCTGATTTGCCTATATATCTCTCCCATTCTACTTTAGTTTTTGCTTGTGGGACATTTTTGTCAGTATTTGCCATATTATATTGAAGGGACTTGAATAGATATCTGCTTATTGTGAAAATTATTATTTCTAATTGTTTGTGAATTGCTAACAGAATACTTGATAGGGTACTAGACAGAACACAGATTTTACACAAAAATTACACACTCGAAGAGAGCTACTAAGACCAGAAATTGAAGAAACAGTCAATAATAGGCTTTGTTTAAAATCATCCTGCATGAAAAGTACTGAGGGAGAAATGAAACATTTAATGGAAAACATATCATGATTCTGGTATTATAAGAAATGTAACATTGATAATTCTTCAAATATACCTTTCACAACAGGTAACCACTTATTAGTGGTACTTCTTAGATATGCAGTACTTTGTCCAATACTTAGGCCTCAAATTGTAGTAAACCAAGCAAACCAAGCTGCATACAAACAGGAGAGCTCTGTGGAGCATTTACATTGCCTTGCAATGAAAGGTCTTACAATTCCTATTTCACTTAAATCAGCTAAAGATGATAAATAAATAGATATATAAATTATATTTATATATACTTATATATAAGAATATATATTTATATGGGAAAACCATAAAGGTAATTATATTAATTATCTGCATTACAAAGCAGTAAGTAATACAACATTGCACGTTAAATTCCAACCAGATCTAGTGACTGGATAATAACAACTGGAAAAAAGAAAAGCTGAAATCTTGTAGATAGATTCATAGGGACTGTAAGCAATAACACAATTTTTAGGCTCCTGCATTCCATTTTTTTTTTTTTTTTTTGCTGTGAGCTGGAATTCTTACTGTGACTCTGTCTCTACCTTAAATATCAAATGTGCAAATATCTCTATGTGAGCTTCAGTGAAGTCAAACTCTAGGTCAGATCATACTGGATATCATTACTGTACTTCATAAACTGAGGAAGCAGTGAAGATTGTTGTGTGCACTTCATTCTGGAGTTGTGGTTATGTAATTTATACAAAATATTTTAAGGTGCTGTGATGTTTGGTAGGGAGTTTTAAAACCAAAATATAAAATTTAGCACTGCAGATTGTATTATGTAGAGCACAAAGCTGTCATGGCTCAGCACCTGATGGGTCTAAACCTCATTAAAGTCAAAGGAGTTTAAGGCTGCTTTCCAGCCTGCAAAATCAGGCCTTGCAAAAGGCACTGTATAAATGGATTATTAACCCCAAATAGTTGACTATATTAATACCTGTTCCCACTCTTTCTCAGGTATCAGGCTGTCATCAGATTACCTCTTAATACTTAGCAGGGGACTTGTGACTCAGTTGTCAAGTTTTAGTATTTACAAAGCTGTAGTGAACTGACATACAGCAACCAGAGCCCCCAGATGTGGCCAGCCTCAAACAGTTATTGCTTTGGCTTTAGGATGAGAAAAATTAGGAGAGTAAAATTAGGAAAAGTGTAGCAGACACAGCTGACTGCAATGATATTGTTTGTATAAAGATTTTGAAAGCGTTAAGGTTGAAGAAAGAATAGCATTCTCTGTGCTAATGTGAGTGACATCCACTGGAATCTGTGAAATTATTCAAGTCTAGGTCTGAATGTGTAAGAGTGCCAATCTAGTGGAGCCACATATTGCTGTTAATTGGGATCCTTCAGTTTTGAAGGCCATTAATCTCAACAAATAAAGAGCAGGAGCAGAAAAAGGACTTTCCTAGACCAGACCAAGTTATAAGACATTGTCCTTGTGAGTAATTATACATAACTGCGAAAAAAAATTTTGCACAAGCTTCTTGGCCCTCTTCAGTCTAATCTCTGATAAGATGTGATAAATTATCACTAAATATAGTATTAGGTTAGTTCAAATACTTTCAAAAAAGCTTCAGTGGTAGTCAGTTTGAGCATTTGTTTTTCTCCTTTAAATACAGTTAATTCAACAATGTTAGACAAACTGGCCTCATCAAAGGAATACAAAGATCACCAATAATTTTTTTCTATGTGGAAGCAAAGTAAAGTTGGTAAATGAACAAAACATCACTTACTTGTTAGTGAATGAATGGGATGAGGACTTCTTATATTCCAGACTATATCATTAAGACAGATTAAAAAAGAAAAAATGACAAAACCAAACCAAAGGCAGTGTCTATGTTTACTCTCAGAAAATATCAGCTTTATTCTGTTTCTCTCCTACTGAATGTATCTTTTTTCCCAGTTGAAATCTAGGGGAATAAACTCTTGACTTTTCAGCTGCATTGCATTTAACAATAAGAAGGAACCTTCACATAGGGAAATTAAGCCCTTGTGCAATTCTCTCAAGCCTTTATTGTTAAAATGTAGCTAGGCATACTACAGGATTGCACATTCATGGAGATTACACAGTGTTATTAGCTAGACTGAAAATATCACATATATTCATAATATTTCTTTCTTCAGCTTAAGCCAGCTACAGAAGGAACAGACTATTTCTGCAAAGTGGACAGTTTTAATCAGCCTAATGAAAGGATGAGGCTTAACTTCATTTCAGTTTCAGAGTTCTGCTTCGAAGTGGTATATGAAGAGATGGTCTTGGAG
Organism: Pithys albifrons albifrons; assembly: GCF_047495875.1. Taxonomy (NCBI): domain Eukaryota; kingdom Metazoa; phylum Chordata; class Aves; order Passeriformes; family Thamnophilidae; genus Pithys; species Pithys albifrons. The sequence continues at coordinate 13,618,455 of NC_092464.1, forward strand.
TTTCCTGCCTTACAGACCTAAGCAGAGATGACTTCTGTCTCTGGACTTCTGTAGAACCAGCTCATCTCCAAGGTTGTTATGAACCCCTTTTGTTGAACACAGCAGTCCCACAGACATTTCCCTGGATACCCAGGCACAGATATCTGAGAGTATGAATAACTGGCACTGTGCTTCTACCCTTGTACACCATGGTAATGATCCTCCTTGAAGGGCCAAAACTGGATAGCAGGAGGTTGAACAGCATGAATTTGCGCTATTGAAATATTGACATGTTTTTTTCACTTAAAAATGAAATAACACACATTCATTTTACCCAATGAGAGGCATTATTCAGTAAAGACCTATAGATTTTTTATTGTAGCCATTGCAGTGCTGTGAAGCATTTATCAGCTGCCAGTGCTCCACCATCGCTTCAAAAAATTCTATTTAGTCACTGACCAGTAACTGCAGTAACAATTAAGCATGTTCCTTTCAGCTGGATAATTAAATGCCAAAAAACCTCACCACTCAATATGTAATTCACTGAACCTCTTGTTGTTTGAAGGGACTAGTGTTCAGAGATAGGATGGATTGAATTCCTAACAACATCTGGCATGAGCAATGGACTTGGCTGTCTCAGTAATAGCATTACATTCATGGTAGGAATGACAGCTAAATGTAGAGAGATGGATGGGCCTTTTCTCTGAAGTGGCAGATTTGTGGTTGTAGCCTAATGAATCAGTATGTTGTAACCTCTGGCCATGTACATACTGGCCTGTTGGTAGTGACAAGCTGCATCAGGAGGTCCAGAGCAAATTGTAGTTGTCAGATCTAATGGAGAAGGATGCTGGCGTACAAGTTACTGGGAAAGCTGAATATAGTTTCCATTCCAATAATCTGGATCAAAACACTTCCTGATCGCCTTGGTCAATTTATTCTGTCACTTAATTAAACAAAAAGCATTACAAATCTCCACAGTAAGAGCAAAGGACAAAAGGAGACTCTTTAACCTTGGAAAAAACAAATCTAGATGTTAGATCTCAAGTAAAGTTTCTGTTTTCATTGTATTTGAATTTGTAGAAAGATTTTGAACAACTATGCAGTTCTTTGTTCCCAGATGTCCCAGTTTTGTAGTGTTTTCTACTTGAAACCATTGAGAACGAAGGATGCTTAATGCAATCCAGGCATTCAGTGGCATCCTTCAATCAGACAACAAAGCACTCACTTAAAAATAGTAATTCTTCCAATGTATAAATGGATTAGATGATGATCCAATGCCTGAAGAAACAATTTTGTAATTAATAGATTAAAAAGAGTAAGTCATGGTTCTCTACATGTTTCTGATAGATTGAGAGTGGGGGAAGGGAATACAGATAAAATAACACTAGAGGAGGGATTTTAATATTTTTTTCATTGCCTTCTGCTTGGCAATTAACTATAAGTGATTGCTGGACTTGGGTTTTTTTTCAGGCCTCCAAGGACACAGAGGAGAAATAATAGATGTTTTGAATGTACACTATTGACACTTATCAATATGATCCCTTCCACCTTTTCTTAAATTGCACTACATTAATTAGCTGAAGTCTAGAAGGAATAATGTCTGAGTATGCTGGGCTGAACAGACTTGTCCCTTGAGAAATTAATTCTGTATATTTGTGTCCATTATTAACATTTTTCCTGCCTCACTGATATATATTGTGCTGTATTGTAAAGTACCTAAAGCAGAAGCCATTAAAATGCTGACTATAATATATTCTGCAAAGCTCCAAAGAGTGAATTTTAACCAGTCATCTGTTTGCACAAATTTTTTCGTGTCTGCTGTTAGTGTGTGGTGATTCAACTCTACCCTTTCCTTTCTCTGTCTTTGACCACTCTTAAAAACATGGTGATTGGTTCATGAGAAAAGATACTTTCTGATTACATGCATTTATTTATTTAGGAAATGCACATAAACTCTTGAGGAATATGGAAGTTGTTTTCAAGAGAAATCTCAAAACAATATAAGTTAAATAACAATTGTATTTTGCCACAGAAACAATATTTTCAAGAGATACAGGCTTGTGATTTAATTTTGCCAGTGATGAGTCCTGTAGAAGGCAATCTTACAGCATATTTTAATTTGTAAACTTAGATTGTGGTAAATTTGTTTGTCCATAGGGAAAATTTATTCTTATTTATAACATGAAATTTCACATTGCAATTCTTGTGAAACTGGCAGAGACATTAATTGCACACATGTACACACGTTTGTATTTGTTGCTCTTTTTTACCACTGTTAGTTAGATTGTACTGCATGGTTATTTATTTTAGCAATATTACATGTTTAAAGAATTGGGATTCTTGTGTATTGCCACCATATTCTGAGAGCCATATAGTAGCAGAGCTGAAAACTTCTAATTTTTTTACAAAATGGGCCTGTTATTTTTATTTCTTCTCCCTTTTTCCACCTATTACAAGCACAATAATGAGTGAATTCATTTGGCTATCACTTATTTTTAATGGGCACTGAAGGAAGCAAAGGCACCCTGGCAGGGCCGATGAAATGGTAAGGGCCCCACTGATTTCATAATGAGTGTTATGACAGTGAAGTTTTTCTCATTCTTTTTTTGACACTTTACAGAGGTTTGGTGGTTTTTTTGTTGTTTTTTTTATAAGTCTACCTAGGTTTGCATAGAAATGGGAACAGGTTTTTCATAGGACATTCTCAAAATGGAGGTAAACAGCTCCAGAATTCCCTTCTCAGTGTGGCTGGTCAGGGAGTAGATTAAAACATACTTTAAAAATACTTTAAAAACATGCTTTCTGATGTATTTTTTCTCACAGATTTTTGTGAGGAGAAGAATGGTGATAAGATACTGACCCACAGAACAAAGTAATTTGAGCAGTTCTTACTGAAAGGACTAGTAGAATTTCAGGATTCTTGGCAGGTCAAACCTGGAACTTTCAAAGCTGTGTGCAGAGTTATCTTGCTAAATTCTGTATTTTGTAAAGGATTTTCAGAACTCTCAAGTCTCTTTGTTTCAGAAGTTTAGTGCTCAATAAATATAGGCAAGATGTGGAAGAGCAACAAATAATACTGATAGAAAAGGACAAGATCCACCTCATCACAGAAAGCTCTGTTCACCATATACTAATGAATGAAGCTAAATAAAGTTGGATCTGCAAGGCATGCGGACCCCAACTGGGATGATGGCAGCTGCATAAAGGGACAAAGTGTCTGTGGGACTGAACTCTAGGTCACTGTCATGTAATAGGAGCTGGAAATTAAGAAAGTAGAAAATCTTCGATTCTAAATGGAACATTATTGAAATGCATTTGTCATTTGTTGAGGTGAAATGGTTTATAAGGCACATTTTACCCTGACTTTATGATGGCACAGTGCACAGTACTGGCTAATGGTGGGGACGTGGGGGATGAGGAAAACCTACAAGATTTAATACCCACTTAAAAGTATGCCCTATCAAAAAGTTTAGCTGGAATTAATACTGTTTCATGATTAGCCTTTTAGAAGAGTAGCACACACCGTACGAAGAATACACAAGCAGTTTCAACAACCCATAAGGGATAATTTCCCTTTTCTTTTAAATTATAGTGGTGTTAATATGGAAAGTGGTGAAATAGGTAACCACCACTTGCGAATTACAGAGAAAACAATGATTTGATGTTTTTTTAGAGTTGATGTGAATTTAGCACTGTATTTTCTTTTACTAATCCTTAAAGTGGATTGTCAACTTGTAAACATGGAATGGCAACTTGGATTATGTTAATTGAGATCTTTTAGTTAATGAAAATGTCACTTAATGGAAACCAAACAGATTAGAGTCTAGGAGCACAGTGACTTTATTCTGAGGAGCTTACACCAGGTGTAAGAGGGAAATATCTGGTACAGAGAGACTGTGAAGGAAGGACTGAGTTGCAGGAGGAAAGCTTAGATTGAAGTTTGTTGTTCATTTACTAAATTTAGCAGTTAAACAGGTTCCAGGAGCAGATGACATTCTGAGATGACATATCGGAGCAATTTTCCCTCTAGGGAAAAATAAGGATTGTTTTTTCTTATATCTAAATGGTTCTTCTTGTGAATTTTTTATTTGTACCTTTCTATATTGCTAAATAATTTTCCTGCATGTTTTAGGAAATCATGAAAGTTTTTCATGACAGAGTGAATTTGATCCAAACTTGATAAAATTTGGAGACTAGTTTCTGAACTCTTGTGAGAAACAAAACTCTCCACTGATGTGTTGAAGTAATTTTATGAAATAAGTTCTATGTTTATGTTTCCTTTATACTGCACTTTTTACACTCAAGTCATTGATTGATGTACAAGGGCAACTTCTGATCTGCTAAATTTTTCAGGAGGAGGAGGGTAATTTTTCTTGGGTGAAGGAATGTATTTTCTCTTAAAAATATATGGCATAATGGTCATAGAATTGTAGAAGAAATTTTATGTTCATCCTTTTCCTTTCCTCTATTTCCAAAAGAAAACATTTTAATGTGAAAGTTAATGTGTTGCTTTCAGATTAGATTCAACCTAGCTTAATTCTCAATTTTGCCCTTTGATTTAATATTAATTAGCAAAGGTCCTTCTGTATATGCTGTAGGTTGAAAAACATGTAAATTTTCCTTAAAATAACATTACTGGTTGTTCGGTTTGCACAAGTAAATTTTGATGATGATTTTGGACATTTATTCACAGATGCCTACAGGACACACATTACTTCCTTTATTGATTTCTTATGAAATCTATGTCATTTCACCAAAGCTGAATCTAGCCAAAAGTGTTCAGATCTACTTAAATGTAAGCAAAATTGTAGCTATTTCAGAAAATGAATTCTTGGAAATCTCTTTTATATGAATTAGAATTCTTTCATGTATTTGCTGCTTTTGCTTGTGTCTTCTTGTTTCTAACATTTATCCCCCCGAGATGTGTCAGGATCTGTGTTGGCATCACCAGTTTTCCATGCAGAATTACATGTTCCAGTTTAATTAGGAGTGGCATCTCTTACTGCAATGCCAGCAACAATCTTAAACAAATACCATCTCCTGCAGTCTTTTGTGTGCAATTAACTCAAAGCTACAGAAGGAAACTTCATATCCCATGGTGTTCTCAGGCTAAACCCTGTCCCGTTAAAGTTGCATTCGGTTGTTTCTTCTGCTTCTGAGAAAGCCTTGTTCTAACTGAAAAAACAGTTCATACAAATTTCTATTCTAGTAGCAGGTGGGGTTGTATCTGCAACTTGTTAACAGATGCCATAAGGCAAGGCTTTATGTGAGCAGCAGAATATGTTAAATTCTATTTGCTCTACAAGTTTCTCACCTCAAAAAAAAAATTGCCAAGTGCCTCACTGAATTAACTTTTTTAACATTCCATTCCTTGACACAGTCCTTTAGATGCTTCATCACAACATGGCTTACTTTTTAATACTCATCACACTATTTTAGTATTCTTTTGTTTTCTTTTTTTCTCCCTCCAGGAAACGAGCAATAGCACTGGTTTTCTTTCCCCTTCAGCTACCACCATTATCAAGATGTCAACTAGTTTCTGGGAATTGTTCTGCTCTAGCTACTTCATTTTGCTCAGGATTTGCAGCAACAACAAATCATACACTTTGGCGTACATGGGTAGGGCTCATTGTTTTTAAATGAGTACTATTGAAGGGTAAATTTTATGCTATATGTTGAACCCTGAGTATCTTAAAAATCTCCTCTTCAAAATTTTTGGAAAGTCATAATAGTTATCCTTTAGGTTTTACAGAAATGTAAAACATTATCTTGAACTAACCAAGCAGGTATTTTGAATGGAATTGGTTGTGCTGCGACACCATGGACATTTCTACTGACCTATTACATATCTAAGCTCACATTATAGCTAGTGGTACTTAAAGCACAGGTGTCTACTTTATGCTTCTCTGCATTGTTCTCATGGCTATTCCAGGTTAACACATTGCTGTCAGATGCTTAAATACAGATATGTTTGACTTGGCTGGGATATCACAAACACAAATCCCAGCTGGGAGATATAATGTTAAGATTTTGGTGCAGACCTGCACCATTCTGGACCAACAGATGGACTTTGGCTTTACAAGTGGTCAATTCTACATGTAGCAAATGAGCCAAAGATTTCATCAAAGCTGGTGACAAAGATTGCGGGTTTTTTTCTTTCTTTCATATTGCTTCATCACAGTAATTGTGAGATCTGCTGTCACTTTACCATGAATCATATTAAAAGAGTTAGAACTGTGTGCACACACATGCACTTATCCTGTGTTGGTATACTCAGACATAGCACACAAAGATATATGTAAGATCAATATAAACATGTATATATACATGTTAAAATCATCATATGCAAATATAAAGTGATTTAATCAACTTTAAATCTTTAAAGTTCTTTTTTTTTTCAGAAAGTCATGTTGTTATTCCATCTTCTAAAATGTCTTCAGCTGATCTAAATTGTTCATCAGCGACTTTTGCCCAATAATTTCTCCCCAAGGAGTGATGCAGTTTGCCTTGTGTGACTGTTGCTTCCTGACAGGAACAAACTCTCTTTTCCACACAGATCACTAATTGCAAGTAGTTTCACACTTGGATGATTCCACAGCCTATGCAGTTGCATGTTAAAATTTCATTACATCTACAGAAAGTTTCATCAAAGAAGTGCTGAGTGTCCCATCTCACCAATTCAGCAGTCCATTGCAGAGGTCCTTACTGGATGTTCTTTTGGTGTTTTTTATTTCCATACTTTGACAAGGCTGTAAGTATGAGAATCTTTTAAGCAGTGTATTTTGCAGAGAAATCATATAACAGTGTATGTTCATAAGGATTCTTTATTCACTTACAGACCAAATTCCCACCTTTGTTTGCAAAAGTAATGCTGTCAGAGGGCAATGTCCCCGTGCAGTTTCTAATTTCAAGTGTCTCCTATCTGGAGCAGAATCTGATTGCCAATTGTGATTTCACTGAGTGGATGGAATAGGAACTTAGTGCCTTTTCAGATATTACTTGATATTTTCTGGTGTGGTATGTTTTTCTTTAGCCAAGAATTTCTAATCTCTGTTTAAAAATTAATCATAATAAAGTTTTAATGAAGTTTTAAACTCATTAGCCAAAAGTAAACAAAGGTTTCCTCTCAGAAATACCTTCTTTTTTACAACAATTACTTCTAATCCAAGTAAATTAATTTTCCAGTCTTTACTTCTAATCCATACTGGAATCTTGAAATTAATTTAATCTTTAATATAACTTCAAATTGGCTTTTTCCTTTCCAACTCCCCAGACAGCCAATATGTCAGTCAACTTGGTCATACATAATAACTTCTCGTATTTGTCTTGGTAATAAGGGAGTTCTTCAGTCCCCCTCTTCCTTAGAGCAAAAGAAACTACAAAAAAGTTCCAAAAGACAGACTGCTGCAGAGGTGCTAACATCTATGAACACAAAAAAGGTAATAAAATAGAAATGAAGTGAATGAAGAGGCTTTGGGGAAGTTGTGTTAGTTTAACATAACAGCAGTTTAAAAGCTTTTAGCAATAGAAATGTAGAGGGAAAATGAACACCAGAATGGTATTCTGGAAATGAAAGTGACTGGTCTGAGAAGGAGATATGGAAAGGGAGGCTAGTGGCAAGGAACTGTAAAAAAAAGGTGGGAAACAGGAATTATCTAGAGTTTCCTGTCCTGTACAGTAATTTACAAAGATAGAAGCTGATTTCCTTCTGTACGCTTTTGGTTTTGCAAATAATGTACAGGAAAGGTCAAGTGGCCATAAAACAATGTGTCCTTGCCCTGCTGTCACAACTCCAGCTAAGCAAACCCAGCCTAATTCAGCAATTGAGGGGGACATATAGAGATGAGAGTTGTGTTCAATCTGGCAGATGACCTACACCAGAATTCTTGGCCATTGAGCAAATAGGAATCTGTAGGGAGCTGGAAAAGGAATTAAAGGATCCTAAACTAGATATGGCTTAAAACTGGGGAAGGTAAAAGACAGTGGTAGGATTTCTTGCCTTTTTTATTGTGAACATGTTTAAGACTCTTAGTGACAAAAGAGGCTCAAAGAAATCTTCCATTGTGAAGAGCGTTTGGGCTGTGTGACAAGAGTAAAACATTAATAAAAGTTATTTTCCTCCCTTGAGGGGAAATGCCACTATCACTTTGTTGTTGACCATACTCCTAAAAGGTCTGGAAAAATGACCTGACCTGCAAAGTTACGGTTTGGTGATGACACCAAGAAGGTAGTAAAGTAGTAAGAATGAGGCCAAACTATGAAGAAATCCATAGAAATGCTAAGTGACAGGGCACCTGAGTTACAGAGGAAATGGAATGCAGATATTACAGGTGAAATGTAATGCAGATAAACAGGAAATGATGCACATAAAAATAAAAATTGTAACTGCAACAAAAAATTATTTTTACTAAGCAGATCATTGCAGTTCAGGAGTAAAGCCTGTTTGTATGGCAGATCATCCCATAAAAATATCAATGTAGTACTCAAAAGAAAAATATTTTAAAATATTAGAAAAGACACAGAGAACAAAACAAAATGCAATGTGCTTGATATGCACCTCAAAAACATTTATTAGAACAAGAATATGTCCAAATAAGAACAAAAAGGATGTTAAACAGAACAAAACAGGTTAAGTGGTATCTATCTGAGGAAGAATTTTGTCAGAACCACTATCAGCACAGCCTCTGTGCGTAGACTATTTACTTATGCACTAATAAACTTATTTTTAGCTCCCTTTCCAGCTGATGATGATGCTATTGCCAATATTTTGGTTTTGTGTTTTGTTTTTTTCTGGCACATGACAATATTAAGTTGCTTGCACTAGGAAGCACTACATTACAATACCAGGAAGACCAAGCTAACACACACACACACACACACACACACACACACACACACACACAAAGATTTAAATTATTCTCTTTTAAAGGAGCAAAGTGGAATAAATGCTGAGATCCTATAGGCCTTAGATATTGGTAAAGGTAGATATGCATGTTAAATTAATAGTAATGGTGACAGGTAATTTACTCTCAACAAATGAATGTATCAATATTGATAACAATTGGATTTTTTTCCCCACATTTAAAGAAGTCCTAGGAAAAAGTGGTTTTGCTGATTATATCACTAAGGCCAAGGCTCAGAGCACATACCAAGGCTGTTAGTACCCCTCTATGAATTCTAAGTGAGGAGCACTATGAACTAAAGCCTGTGACAGTATCTGTGTTTTACATAGAACACAACAGTGGCTTCTGGACCTTCACATGTACATGTCCAGACCATACACAGAAAGCAAGCAAGTATAACCAAAATAACATGTTGGGGCTTTTTTCAAAAACAATATTGCTATTTTTAAATCATTTGTAATGAATATTTTTTCAAATTAATCAACCTATTATTTATTTTCAGGTAAAGAAAAAAGAAATCTTGATATTCATATTTTCATATTTTGTAAAACATTTCATAATGTCAAAACTATAAGCATTGTTGTGACCAGTTCACCAATAACACAGCACATTATTCAGAGCAAGCATTTAAAGCATCATGTATTTCTGGCAATTCATTCTCAATTGTCACTTTTAGGGGTAATTTTTGAGGGTAAGCAAAATAGGCTAACATGGAGAAATGCAAAGCATAACAGTAAAAATATATATGTCACCAGATCACAGAATAGTTTGGGTTAGAAGGGACCTTTAAAGGTGGTCTAGTCCAACCCACCCTGCAACGAGCAGTGACATCTTCAACTGGATCAGGTTGTTCAAAGCCTGGTCCAACCTGACCTTTAAAATTTCCAGGGATGGGAAATCCACTACCTCTCTAGGCAACTTGTTCAATTTTTTTTTACCATATATAAAAGTGCAATTTGCTGTAATTAGAGCTCTCAGGCAAGAAACGTTTCCTGGTTAAAACTGTCAAATCTGCAACAGTGATGTCTAATTTTCTTAATATTTTATTAGAAAACGATAGAGTGGGGAACAGAGAAATTTTTCTAACACTAAAAACTACACAGCAGACAAAGTCAATTTGTAACTTATATGTGAAGCCCAAAGTACGAGAAGGCATTTTGCAACATGTGAAGGAATGCTTTGTTTTAAAAAATCAATGTACATTTTCCCTAACCTCTTCTTCAAAACTACTGTAATGCCATTAATTTAATTTTCCATTCCTTTCCATTCTTCCTCATGTTCTAATCTTCTCTGGCATGTGAAGCATTATTAAAAAAATAACTTTCTTTTCTCCCTCCAGACCTGTGAAATATTTTAGAATCCCAGTCTATGTAACCTAGACTCTGAATTATGGTGGACAAGGTTTACTTATTAAAACAAAGAAGAAGGAGTAAGAAATAAAACAGTTTTAAAAAGTGGCAGAGATCATTATTCTTACTTCTGAATGCACTGCTCAGCAGCTGTTCAAATTGCTGGGTATACAAAATAAATTTCCTAATCTGGATCTTTACTAATAAACTCAAAGTGAAAATTGTTTCTCAAAGAATCTCTCAGATTCATAGAAATACCTGAACACATTTATTTAATTTGCTTTAAAAACTATTGAAAAAAATAAATTCTTGTAACCTGGCTGCATTCTAGCCCCTGCTAATTCTGGGTTTGTCACTGCAAAATTCAGCTATTTTATAAAAAAGGGAAATTCTACAATTTCCTATAAAGTAGAGGGAATAGTATTATTTGTAGTGAATGTGTATATGTATGGAGCACAGCCCAGTGTGTAATCTAATGCCAGATTGCCTGACATTTGACACCAAAGATAAAGCCTTACAAATGTTTGATATGAAACTTGGGGTTTGTGCTAAAATCAAGTCCAACTGTTCAAATTTTCTTATATTGAAAATGAAATGGAATTCAGAAATCTAAATCAGTGAAATTCAGCAGAAAGATGACAGGAAGAAGGAGAAACACATTTATGGTGAAGCCCCTGCACATGATCATCTTTCTCGTTTCTCAGTGAACTATAATAAATCAAAATGTGTAACTGCTGGTATTTTATAGCATTACTTTTTCCCTTGTCAGTGGCAGGAGAAAAAAACCCTGAAATGTAACTCTGCATCTCATGATTTAGGTAAGAGAATCCAAAGAGTACCTAAGCAAAAGTTAAGCAAGTAATTTAAATACACTGTAGCATTTACTCTGTGGTAGCATGTAGAAGTAAAAAGTTCAAGACTTCCTTAAGTGTGTGTTTGCATATGAACACAAGAATAGGCTGTATTTCATTATTTATGCCATGTAGAATCTGAGAAGCAGAAATTTTTACTAGGAGGAGAGAGTATGGACAAAAAACCCCCCCAAAAAATTACAATTTGCTGAAAAATGTAACTGTCTTTAAGTAAAAACTTTCCATATTGGAATTAAGTTGAAGTTGTAAAAATAAATCTCTCCATTTCATAGGAGGAAATTAAGTACTCTTACAGCAAATCACATATTATGGCAATTCATTTACACACTTACTATAGTCTGAATATTTTTGAATACAGAACCATTATATTTGGGTGAGTAACTGCCCTCCCTTCACTGCTTGTCTGCCTGTATGTCTGATTATATTTTTTTGGATCATTTCAGTAAAGTTTCCCACCATTTACCACTTGTAAAATAATGACACAGTTCATTTCTACATTCCAAAACAACAGGTCACTATGGTGTCTGAGTCTGTATCATATGACCTCAAAAACTCAGACATGTGTAATATTTTCTGCAGAAACCACAGTAAAATAATCTTCCAGATTCTGGTTTTGAGTATAAAAAAATAATAAAATATTAATTAAACATCAGTGTTCAATACATATTGAAATGCTGCCAATAATGACATTGCTTTGGGAGGTCATTCTGAATGGAAATTACTATTGCAGATTTGTTTGAAAAATAAATGCTGAGCCAAAAGCTGCAGACTTCGTTTCAAAAGTCTATGAAAGTGTGTGATTTTATTTTCTCTCTCCATCCTCACAGGAGTTCTCACTATGCAGATAATCAGCACATTATTTCATTAACGCACACATACATGGATAGAGCATAAACATATTTTCAAACATCTCAGTCTTCAAACAATATTGTCAAAATCTTCATTATTTTATAGCTATTTTTTCTTTTGTTATTACTAATTGAATTTGCTAAAACTAAAATTATGATCTGAATTTCAGAGGTGCCAAGGGATTAAAATGTTTGCTTTAAATGGAGTGTTCAGCACCTGAAACATCAAATTTAGCTTTGGCATGGGGAATTAGGGCAATGATATAGTGCATAGAAATAAGGACAATCTCTGAAAAGGAACACTTTAGCATGAAAACACAGGGTACTCTCAAGAAGGCATAAGACCAACACAATTAAGTTAACCTTGGAGCAACCTGAGTAAGAAAATTTTTTTGTACATTTTTTACATAGAAAATGCTAATATTTTCATTACTGTTTTCTAAATTAAAATTTACTTTAAAAAGGCACAGCAATAAAAAACAATAATATAACAGATTGTGTTGAAATCAGTGCCAGTTTTGTCAACAATTTCAACATCTTATTATTTTATCTTATTTTGCTATAGCTTTAGTCTCCACTAGATCTGTCTGATTTTAAGTTCTGCTGAAAACCTTGGTGCCTATCTACCGCTAAAGTTACAGCAGGACCCATATAAAATATATATATATATGTGTGTGTGTGTGTGTGTGTGTACTTTCATAGGATTCATACTCATTCAATGGCTCTCCAATTTCCATTGAGCCCTATGAAGACTTATGATTTTTATTCATATTTTCTCATTTGCATGGACAAATGCATTAAATATACATAGTTGTATAGACAAATTGACACTCATCTATTTTGAAGTCTAGCTATAACTCCACTTACTATTGTCAAAATAAGAGAAGAAATTCTATGTTTGAAGCCCTTTCAACTATCTGTAGTTGAAAAGTCTTTCCAAAAAGTCAGCCTATATATTGCAGAGGTGGAATTCACAGACGGAACGAAATTGTGGAATGGTGATCATGTTTCTTTTTCTTTTGGTGAGTCTTTAGAGCTTATTTAGCAGTATTTCTGTTCCTGCCTTTCTCAGGAACACAGATTGGATATACAGTAGAGTTCTACAGACAATCCACCACCAGTTTATGACGATTGAGAGGATTCACAAGAGGCCCTAGACTTGCAGACAGTCTGGTCTCGATGTGGTGTAAATATTGTGGAAATGCAAAAACCTTTAGCTTGGGCCTCTAGACTAATAATTTTCCTTTAAGTAGAAATGGATGAGTATTATTCTACCTCTTTAGCGCAAATATACATTTTTTTTTCTTTTTTACTAGCAACCTAAAAACAGTCATTATTAAGGTAAAGTAAAACTATTTGCCTGGTTTATAGCTGGTTGTTCAGGTTTTTTTCCCTGCTAAATAAGCACTTTCCTAAATAAGTTATGATATTCAGAAGGAATCTAAAAAAACCCTCAAAAATATTTAGGTTTTGACAACTCTTTTCTTCCCTAATGCTGTGGAAGAAGAGTAAGAACATTGTGCAGTCCTTATTTTGTTTTATTTTTTAATTTAAATTCCTTACCATTTTTCTTTTTTTTTTTTCTTAAGAGGTTCTACAGTAGGTCCCAAAGAACTGTAACATCTGTACTTTTGACACAATTTCAAAGGCTTGGATTTTATTGCTGTTGGTTTTTTGTTGTTGGGGTGGGGTTTTGGGTTTTGGTTTTCTTTTTTTTGTTTTTGTTTATTTGTTTGTTTGTTTTTATTCTCTCTGCAGTTTCTATACCTCAAAAACAATTTAAGAATGAGAAGCTGGTATATAAGGGAACACCAACAACCTCTAGCAAGAGAGTCATAACAGAGCCATATGAGATGACAAGTTCAGAAGCCATTCTTAGGGTTGTGAGGTACCATAAGGAACTTCTTGCTTTTTACTAGGTGAATCAGTCATATTGAATGCCTTGATATAAATCCCCCAGGGATTGCCTGAGCCAGCTCAGTTTCTGAGTCACTAATGAGTCATAATACTTTGTCAAAAAATTGCTCCCCAGCACTTCAGGTTCAAGTAGAGGGAATTCTGAACTCACACCGGTGCTCCATAGGAGGCCTCTAACAAAGCAAGAGAAGGTCTGCTGGCAGACACAGTACCTTTTATTCTACCACCTGGTGTGGCTGGGGAAATTAGACATGCTTTCAGACACACAGCCCCTTTTTTAGGTCTGAAATAACTTTAAAAACTAGATACTAGTAGAGACCAATGACTCAGAGTTTAGTTAGATATGTATCAATTAGATCAACTTTGAAAGAAAACTTAGTGACAGTGGAGTAGAGGAGATGTAATTAGAGGAAGGCAAAAGAGAGGCAGAGAGAAGGTAAGGTACTTTCAGCCCAGGGAAACGAGAAAGAAAAGTATCCTGTGAAACATGGAGGTGTTGAGAGGGAAAGGGATAGAGAATTTACTCTGACATAAAATCAGTATCTGTCTATAGAGCCTGTGATTTTCAGTAGAGAGATAAATTTTAGTTCTCAGCAACTCTCCAAGATATGTTGTAGGTTTCTTTTTTTCCTGTCACCTTTGATATCCACAGCAAGATTGCACTGTAGAAAAGCAAGGAAGTACAGACAATAACCTAATAACGGAAAAGAATATTTGCCTATATTTGATAAAGGAAAGAATACAAGGTTGCTAAGCTGCAGGCAATTTCCATTTGTCACATATTGATCCAAAATGTCATAATTTTTTTTCTATTTCTCTCTAAAGTTTTCTGGTCTGGACATAAAAATTATGTCAATACTACCTGTACACAAATGGGGCAGCAAAACCTTCCTCTTGTAAACTTGTGTATGTGCATAGTTTAAGGATAGGTTATAAGTCTTGCTGCATCTGCCTTTTCTGGATTACTTTTCAGCGCAGTTACTCTCATTTCTGCTTCAATACTGCAAACCTTAGGTCTAGTCAGTATCTATCTTCTTCAGACATGCCAGATGTTCTTATCTGCAGTTTTAGATCTGCACAGTGACAGAAACAAATTTCCTTTTTTTCCAAATATAAGTTACAATGAAGCACAAAAATACTAGTACAAACATTAATGAGTACTATAGTATGAGCAGCAAGTGATAAACTTATTCCTGTCACTAAAATGCTTCTAATAAACACAGTACAGAAAAATACAGAAATGTTGTAGATCTCAGTTAGCTAAGTGGTCTTTAGTTCCTTGTAGAAACAGAAGACATTTATTCAACACAGAGCTTAGGATAGAGGCAAAATAAATAGCTGCACAACACTAACACAGGGTCAATGCTTCCACATATCCTGAATGATTTGACAGTGTTTATTTATGTTTCTAAACAGTAGATGCTTTCCTGTATTAATGATGATTTCAAATGCTCGCACAAACATACATGCACACATATCTATAGGTTTACACATGCAAGCGTGCATGAGTGTTCATGTGTGTGTACATGTCTAGCACAGTCAGAAGTCTGTTCTTGCCTTTTCTTTCTTTTTCTTTCTTTCTTTCTTTCTTTCTTTCTTTCTTTCTTTCTTTCTTTCTTTCTTTCTTTCTTTCTTTCTTTCTTTCTTTCTTTCTTTCTTTCTTTCTTTCTTTCTTTCTTTCTTTCTTTCTTTCTTTCTTTCTTTCTTTCTTTCTTTCTTTCTTTCTTTCTTTCTTTCTTTCTTTCTTTCTTTCTTTCTTTCTTTCTTTCTTTCTTTCTTTCTTTCCGTGGGTGACTGATAGATAAGATTCCCAGAGAACCCATGTTCTTCTAGAACAAAATGTGGAAGTCAGGTGAGATATCCTAAAGCATTTCATGCTGACACTAGGTGACTATTTCTAGGCAACTGAACTGAGTGAATGATCTCTGTGGACTGTATAAGGAGCTTAGATTACAAATAATCCCCTAAGTGTAGCTATATTAAACTGAATCCTTCCTTGTTTGATGGCCTAACAATGCACTCAGCAGTGACTTCATCTGCCTAAATATGAGCACCCAGCACCATTAAAGAGTCTCTAAATCATCTGTAGGATCTGATCTTCTGGCAGGGTGCAAGACACCAGGGACACAACAACATATCTAGAGTGTCAAATGGAGACCAGGCATGACACAGCATAAAACTTAAGTAAGCAGAGATGCCTAAGTTCAGGAAACCAAACACATCCTCTGATTTTTAATCAAGTATGCATCCAATTTTCAGTTATGAAAAAAAATTGACACATTGAATGTCCAACTTTGTAAAAAAGGAAGGTCTAAACTACAGAGGCCATATGTTCAAACTAATAATATTACTAAAATTCCTATGGTAGCTGAATAAGTTTTTAAACAAAATATGTACCTTATAGTGCCCCATAAAAGAAGTCTATAACAGCAGATTTTATTATAAATTCTAAATATCTATATATTTAAATATGCCTTCTTTATTTTTATATAATTACGATCTTATTTTATATAAGATAAAGTGGTTTAAATGGAAAATTTTGCACTTGAACATGTCTTTCTGAAGATTCCAAGCATTGTATAGTTGTGAATACATCTAAGTTAATAGAATTTCTGTAGCATCACATTCCAGATTCCCTTTTTTAAATGATACATCATAACAAAATGAAATGTTCTGTAGTGTATTAATGATGTGCTATGAAAAATACACTTACATATCTCATACATGAATGCTATAGCATTATGCATTTCCTGAGCTCAGAAACTTGACTGATTGATTAGCTGAACAGGTTCTTTAAAGAGTTTAATTCAGTATGGATTCAGATCGAGAGATAAAAAATTTTGATAAGCACTCCTGAACCCTAATGTCTGAGTGAATCCATATTGTAACTCTAGAGAAAAAAATATCTTCCACTTCCTGCTAATTTCTAGTCTCTCCAGCTATGCAAGTTTTTCTTGGGTTTTTTGACAAGATGAAAAGGTTGACAAAATTTTCCTTCTTTCTTTCCTAAAAATCTATATTCATCTCTTCATTAATGCTGATATCTTAACCAGGTTCCATGTTCTGAACTTTCTGCCTCCTTAGCAAAGACATAGCACTTAAGCAAACTTATTTTATTTCAGCTTGTAGGATCACATCTCTCCTATTAAGCAAGATTTAAAAAAACAAACAAACAAAAAAAAGAAAACCAAACCCCAAACCAATGTCAACACACTACAAGAGTCTGGGAGCCAAACTCAGGTCACTTCCTATGGGACTGAGACCACATATAACCAATAGTATTTATGTGACAAAAACATGTTATTCACAATAGTTGTTTTGCAATGTTTCTAGACTTTGGAAATCCATACATTTAGTCCTGCCATCATTTTTCCAGCTCTGGACTTATCTACATCCTAAATCATAATTCCAGCTGTGCTGCCCCTAAATACCCCAGCAGATGGGAGAACCAACAAGGATGAGAGACCTTCATTGTGTAGTTAGAGCACTTCTCATACTTGCCACTCACATCCTGTCAAGCTGAAAGCACAATAGAGACAATATGATATTGCCTGCAGTGATTCTGTACAACAGCCTAGTGCTTAGGGCTTGGGTCCATTAAGTAGAAAACTTGGACCTCTCCAGCCAGCAAGCAGTATTGAACGTATTGGTGTTAATCCCACAGCAATAAACTAATTGCAAATATGAAGCTTGTGTCTTGGGTTGAGCTGGCAAAACACCAACTGTCCAGGACAGAGTGAAAAGGGTTCCTCCTTCACCCAGCCAGTAAAGGGAGAAAGAGGAGGGAGAAGAAAAAAAAACCTTCTAAACCAGGTTTATACTGAAACTAACTACATGTATTTATACAGAAAAGAGAAAATTAAGAGAAAACTACAATATAACACACACTTACACAAGTTATGTATAACAAGAAATAATTTCCCACTTCCCGGTAAAAACAAATTCTACTATTTTAACTACAAATCATTCTAGAGAAGTCAATTCTTCAGAGACAGACTTAAGCAGAGAGAAAAGCTAAGAACAAACATTTTACTTCCCTAAGATAACATGATGGTAAGCTGGTGCTCCGAGCTTGGGCCTCCCCATCCCTCCTGGTAGGGCAGAGTGTCTTGCTGGGACCACAGCTGAGAAGCAACTCCCCAAGCCACACCCACACACCAGCTCTTACCCTTTTGAGATGATGCAATATGGTATGGAATACAGTATTATTGGCTAGAAGAAGTCAGCTGCCAGCTAGCTTAGCCCAGGTCAAGTCAGCTGACAATTTCAGGCTTAATCTGAAATTTAAAGCTTAACTTTTTGGCCTACTTGGCTAAACCCATAACAGCTTGGAATGAAGAATATTCTTCACTCCCACCCTCAAAACTAATCAGTTCTTCTGTGAACATCATGTCTCATAACAGCTATCTTCTACTGCAATGATACAACAATATTTTTAAAAATGCAGGAGCAAAGGAGATGGAAAATTCAAAAGCACTGAGCCTATGCAATGGAACATACTTTTGTATAAGAGATGAATAAACCACAGATATCTCACTGTCAAAGTATGTGAAAAATTTACTCTTTCAGTTTGTTTTATTTTTCACACAACGTCCCCTATTAATGCATTAAAGAAATAAAGAAATTCTATAAATAAATTAAAGTCTTTCTCCTACTTATATTTAAATAGTGTTGCTGAAACTCCTGTACATCCAATTTTCCAAGCTTGGAGATCTATTTAAATATAGACAAAAATTTCATATTGTTAAGAAAATATTGATTTTAAACATATTAGCTTCTTAACATATCATTTCCCAGGGAAGTTTTTGACATCCCATCCCTGGAAGTGTTCAAGACCAGCTCTGAGCAATCTCATCTAGTGGATGGTGTCCCTGCTATGGCAGAGGGCTTGGAATCAGATGAGCTTTAAGGTCCCTCCCCCAAAACATTCTATGATTCCACTATTTGTTTTTAAATGTTGTACATCTCCATAAATGAGTATTATCTTTTATTGTTTGAATTAAAAATTAACAATGCTATGTCTTGATGTGTTTAAACAGAAACTGGAATCTTTCTCAAATGTGTAAAAAAATAAATTTGCCTTTTGAGTATGTTTTTCTTTGAATTAGTTTATTCATTTTATAAATCCTTACAATTTCTGTTACTATGCAACAGAAAAACATAAAGATAGAAACCAAAACTTCTTTTAAAGTGCAAGATGATATATTGATTCAGAAAAAGTCTGTTTGTAGCATTCTAACATTTCAAATTTTTTGCCCATAACCACAATTTTCTGTGCATCTCTGGTTAAATCATCACTGACACTTTTTTATCATGCCTATGGCTTTTGTACTTCCAGCTCTGGGAAACAGGTTGGTGTTGGGAATGTTTGGAATAACCCCAGCAGGTGGAGATAAAGAGTAGTGACAAACAGAACCTGCCTTCAAACAGTGCAGTCTGGTTTTCATCATCTGGGAGTTTGTGTGGTTTAAGTGACACCGCTTGACAGAGAAGGATGACTGATTCAGTGCTACAACCACTGCCACCCTTAGTCTGAGACTCCAGCAGACTGCCTGGTGCCTCTATGCTGGCAATGCCTTTGGTGAATCCCATGCCAGCAGCTGGCTGCAAGACACTCCACCTCAGAGCCAACTCCACTGATTCACTCTCTGGACCTGAAGTGTGGGAAGTGACTAACGATGCAGGAGAATAAGGACTAGCAGTAATGAAGCTCCCTAAAATCTCCTGTTTCCACCAGTGTCTATTTAGCATTTGTTTCTTCTTGCCAATTGACCAGCATGACAGCCTGATTACGCAGAGCAGGTACGGCAGTTTTCTGGAGGGAGCAGCATTTTTAATGAGATGGAACAGGAATCTTATCTAGAAATAGGTAAGTTAAGAACAGAGAGGGTTTTTCGGTTATATTTGTATCTTGCCATAATTCAGATAGAAGCAGAAATCTCACGGTCCCATTTCTTGCTGCTTACAGTAATTCATTGCAGAAGAAGACAATGTGAAAAATTAACTCTCACAGGCATTGAGTCAGGATAGTCAACAGATTGTGTAACAAAAGACATCTTCTCAATTATGATAACTGCCTATTGTGTAATAACACAATTTGTTGACTGACTGTGAGAACATCATCATGAAACTATTGCCCTGCAGCAAAACCATAGGTTCTGAGATCCTGACACATTCATTATTGACTTCTTTTTCCTAAAACCACTTTCTGGATTATAAGCACAACCTGGAGTCTTTCATAATGGGATCTAGAAGACACATTACACACAGCAGCAGCATTACTAGCAGGGTATATACCTTCCCTCTATGTCCTGAAAAAGCTATTTACCCCCGTTTTTCATCACTAGGAACAGATAATCTGATGAGGCAAATGTGAAGAAACTGGCAGGTGTTTTTAACTCTTTTAGCAAGATGTGTGCAAAATATGTGTGTGTTACAGTGTGGTCTTTGAAGTATGACTGCCCATAGTCAAGAGATGGATCTCAAATATCAATGTCCTTTCAAAATGGAAATGTCCTTGTATTTTGGGCTTTTAGTCCTGTTCCTGTTTTATTGATCTTCCATGCTCTAACAAAGCCTCTGGACACTGCCAGTGACTGTATCACACAATGACTATGGACTTAATTGTGCAAAACAGCACCAGCTCCTATGTTGGAGACAGTACTTGAGAGGTGGCTGGAACTGCATCTTGCTAAAGGGAGAATTGTCACTGTTATAATGGAGGAGCACAACTTGAGATTCGGTAGTGAAAGGAAAATTTAGAGTTAAAAGGTCTTGTGTTCTTTTGAATGAAAGGAGCACTATTCAGCATAGTCATCATATAACATATCCAAGAGAGGGGGATAGTCACCTTGGGATGCTGTTACTTTGCAATAATTTATTTTTAAAACTTCTTTCATCATGCAAATTAGTATCCAACTCTTTTATACTGAGGGTGGATGTTAAAAGCTGTTAAGAGGTGTTGTTTTTTACTCCCTGTGCCTCAGTTTTAGATTTTTTAGCATTAAGGAAAATATCAGTCCAATGAGAAAGAAAATTAATAATGACATGCTGATAGAACAAAGAAAATGCAAATTATACCAGTTTCTTTCTCAAACTTACTTATTCTCATCTATAATTGGTTTTTAGGTACAAGGAGCAAAGAAAATGAGGCCACATAAATACTGTGACTTTACATTTCCAAATCTTAGGACACAGTGTTTTCCTTACATCACTTACCAGATATCTGTTTTTCAGTTAATTTAGCATTTTAGGTTATTTCCCTTACAATATGGTAGTAGGAACCTAACTCATCTATCCTTCAGATGTCAAATTGGATTAGAAAGAATTCAGTCTGATGGTAGTCTTAATTATAGCAGATTGATAAGATTTTAGATATTTTTCCAAAGAGATAACTGTAACTTTTTAATTGTAATTTTCCATCCTGGAAGAAGAGTTTACCTTAAGTGTTCAGACAAAGCACTGAGATACATCGTAGCAGTTAACATTAAGTTCTTAATTTTTCAAGCTGATTCCTCTAATAGCACATTGTCAATATTATCCAGTAAATCAGAAGGGTCTATAAAGCTAGTTTTCTTTCCCAAAACATGTGATTACCCTATGAGATCATTATTAGGGATAAATGTAGTTTCTGCTGTCTCAAGAGCTTCTTCTATTACAAATATTTTAAATACAGAAAGACAAATACCTGTCATTTTAATCTGTGTTGTGTTTATGATTGTTCAAGACATTTAAGCCTAACTTCTTAAAATATACAACTTAATCCTCTTTATGCTGCTTTTATAGTCACTTTTTTCTCAAGTTAGGTGCTGTATAACATCTGGGGTATGATACATGTTAGTCAGTACTGAAATCTATCTGCAAAATACTAATAATTTGTCATATAATTTTCAACAAACTTGAAAAGGAGATTTTTTTTTGTTTCTTATTTGAATGACTAAAATAACTGTTAATTGTTTTAGTAGTATGACATTGATATAGCCATCTGCAAAGACAGAGCAAACCATAGATCACATCTAATGAAATAAAGCTCAAAATACATATGCAGTTTATTTAAAATGTTACAACAACCCATAAAGTCTTCAAATCCTGAAGGCTCTTTTACAAATGTTTCTCTCTTATAATACATTTTTGTGTGTGTGGTCCTTAGCATTGCAGGAGAGCAATGAAGTTTTGTATTGAGCCAGTGCTGTACTTGAATTCAGTAGTCTAATGCTTTTTAAATAAAAAAAATAGTCAAATACATATGTAGACAAGCTGATACTGTACACTTTGTTTATTCTACAAGTCTATCTGTGATCATAAACTCCTGGTAAATATTTGCTCTTTGGAGATTAGATTTAACGTACTTGCATTTACTTGCAATTAAAATGTTGCTTTCCTGATGACTGTTGCATAAGCTGCTGTATTTCATC